>NC_046292.1:29908820-32408820 GCF_004115265.2 Rhinolophus ferrumequinum | reverse complement strand
ATGTTGATGAATGAGTGGTTGGATCAAGTATTCAAATACAGGTAATTCTGATGTGTATGTTGCAGGGAGAGGACAAAAGCACTTAGATAAAACCTGAAAAAGAATGGATGATGTAGAGCATTGTTTATATTTAATATTGACTATTTCTATTGACATAACAACTGCATTATTACAATTTTTTAATTGTGGCAATATTATACATAAGATTTATCATTGTAACCTTTTCAAGTGTACACTTTGGTGGCATTAAGTATATTCAAAATGTTTTGCAATCTGTCTCCACTGTCTAGTTCCAAACTTTTCCATGTCCCAGACATAACCTTCGTATGCATTAAGCAATCACACTCTCTCCCCGCCAGCCCCTGGTAATCACTAATCTGTTTTCTGTCTGTGGATTGGGTATTTCATATAAATGGAATCATACAGTAATATGTGTTTTGTGTATCTGGCTTCTTTCACTTAGCATAACGTTTTCAAGGTTTATCCATGCAGTAGCATGTATCAGTACTTCAGTCCTTTTTATAGCTGAATAATATTCTATTGTAAGGATATACCACATTTTGTTTATTCATCTGTTAGTGGACATATGAGTTGTTTTACTTTGTGGCTATTATGAATAAAGCTGCTATAAACATTGACTTACAAGTTTTTGTGTGGACATATGTGTTCGTTTTTCTTGGATGTATACCTAGGAGTGGAAATGTTAGGTCATGTGGTAATTCTATATTTAACTTTGAGGAACCACCAACTGTTTTCCATAGCAGCTGCACCATTTTATATTTCTCCAGCAGTGTTCGAGGGTTCCGATTTCTCTACATCCTTGCTTTATTATAATTTATAAAAATTAATTCATTAAACCTTTGAATTCTTACCACATACAAAGTACCATGTGAGTTCAAAGACGAGCAAGGCAGGAATCTAGAAGCAAAAAGGTTTTGGCCTGCTGAGAGTTAAGATCGACATTTGTAATTATCTTAGAAGGAGCAAGTGTTAAGTGCACTAGAAGGCACAATTAAAATTCTTTGAGGATTTCAGAGGGGGAGATTACTTGTGAGGAAAGGTTTATTTGTTGACTATCAGACCGAGGAATTTATTTTTTATTTTTTATTAAGATTTGTTTTCCGCAGTTAAGCCGTTGTTTCTCAGCCTGGGGCAGCCCAGCTCCAGGGAGAGCTGTTGTTCATAATCTTAGGTGTAGAGGGCGCAGCTCACTGACCCATGTGGGAATCGAACCAGCGACCTCGGCGTGAGGTTGTTAGGAGCAAGGCGCTAAAACCACCTGAGCGATCCGAGTGGCCCCAGACTGAGGAATTTAAATCCTATTCCGTAGTTGGTAGGAAGCCAGAAAATTTCTGAGCAGGGTAGTGATATAATTTGAGCATGAGTTTAGGAAGAGTAATCTGGCAGGCAAGAGGAGAGGCTGAAACTGAAGGTGGAAGTGACCAGTATAGTGCCTATGAAACCAGTTTTTGGTTTTTTTTAATTGGAGAGTAATTGGAACCTGGAATGACAAATAGAAATAGAAATTAAGGAATGGAATATACGACTTGGAAAATCTTACATCTTTGTAGTCTCCCTAGATCTCATCTCTTCTCCTGACTTTAAACATCGTCTACAATATACTGACAGTTCTCAGAATTCTGTCTTCAGAACAGACCTCACTGAGCTCCAGACCACATAGTTTACATCTCATATTTATACTAGTTTTATCTTGATTTTTTTTTCTCTCTAGTCTAGTCTTACACAATGTTTTTAAATGTTCTAAAGATTTTAAGTGATGTGTTTTTCCTCCTCAGAATTTCTCAGTGGTTAAGCAAAAGTCCCTTCAATGAGTTTCTCTATAAAAATGGTCAAAGTCTCAAAAGGCAGCACCAAAGAACTTTACAAAATTTTGTAAAAGATATAAAATTTTGCAGAGCAAAGTAATTTCATTACAAAAACATTTGTCTAATAGAGAAGGTAAAACAAAATGCCCATAGTTCCACCATCCTAATAAAACCGTTATAGGCATTTTGTCACTTTTCTCTTTAGTCTTTTGCTTCCAGAACAGGAATTTCTTTTATCTGTCCTCTTATTTGTTTGTTTGTTTGTTTGTTTTTTACTAAATACTCTCCCATTTGTTGGTCATCTCCTCCTGGAACTCTGCTAAAGAAATTTGGGATCGAGTATTGACTGAAAAGATGGCGTGTGTGAATTGGAAGACTGGAACGTGCCGAGTGCATTTTGAAGGGGGGAACTGTTTACAGTTAAAATTGAGGCATTTTCCTTCATGTCTAACAGCTTCATAACCTAATGGATGGGTGGTGGTGATTCATCTCACTGCCTTGAATTTCAGGTTTTCTGTGTTTAAACCAGAATTTTTAAGACTGAAAGAATGCAGCAAACAATTGTCTTTTCTGTAAGGAAGCTTGATTTGATTGGTATTTTTTCACAAGACCCTATCACAGGAACATTATCATACCTTTATTACTGGTGATTGCAGGTGTAGACCCACATAAAAACAACTCTGAATTATACTGAAGGGAACAGTAACCAGTCAGCATTTACTTCCTGTGTAAGTGAATTATATGATGGTCATCTACCTAGTTGCACAAGCTAGAAACCAGAGTATGAGCCTATGTTTCTTCCATACCCTCTAATATCCCAATAGTTGTGAAGTCCTGTTCATTTCACTTCTTCCTAAATATTTTGTGAATTGGATTCTTTTAATTTATTTATAATAAAAGCTAGTCTTCCCCCAGAGTGTGTCTTGCTATTCCTGATTTTTAAAATATCGAGACTGGACCACAGAACCAATATTGGGATTATATTTGAGCTAGCTCTTCTTTGTGCAGACTGGCCCCAAACTTCAGGCCTTTATAGCCAAAGTGCTAGCCAGCCCTGTCCCAGCTCACTAATGAGGCACCTCTTTGCTGCCCAAGAGAGCAAATGAAAGGGAGAAATTCAGTTTCTCTTCTTCACCTGGAACTCTTTTGGAGGGGATAGTTTTCTGATTTAAGTGTCTATTGTATGTATAATATAATAATACGTACAGGTCTATCCAAGTTTTCTATTACTGTGCCAGTTTTGCCATTTCATAGAAATTTATCTAGTTTAAGATTTTCACATTTATTGGCATGTAATTGCTCATAATATTTTGCTTGGAATAGTTTTTAACTGTTATGTTTCCTCGTTTTCATGCTGTCTTCATTTGTATCTTTTTTCCCCAAGCAATTTACCAAAGTTTGTCTCATTAATATTTTTCAAAAGAATCACAATTTTTAAATCATCTCTGTTTTTTCTGACCTTTTCTTTTTTGCTTCTCTGTTTTAGGATTGCTTTATTGCTCTTTTCTCATCGTCTTGATAAAATGCTTAGGTCAGTTTGTTTTTTAAGCCTTGTTGTTTTAAATGTTTTTAAAGCTTATTTTCTACTATGTGCTTTACCTGTAATATTACAAATTTATTCCGTGTTTTTTTTTGTCATTCTATTTAAGTATTTGAAATTTTCTTATCATTGCCTCCTTTCTTGCACAGTAAGAAACCGGGCTCCCATTCTTCCTTAATGTGTTTTACTTTTTGATCAGTTCCCAGTATCTAACCAACTTCCAGTTACCACCTCCTCACTTGAAATGGGTTCCTTCTTCACCACACCCAGGTTGCAACACCTGTGCAAGGCACGTTGCTGCATGGAAGCCCTTAGCCTGTTTGGCTTTGTTCCTCTGCCAGGATGTCCTCCTCATTCCACTCTGCACTGGGCTGTCCTCCTACTGGGACACTCACTTTACATTGCCTAATGGGCTCTGACATCCTGCACTGGACTAATGCCATACACACATTTCTCTATCCCCCACCCCACATGGACATCCTTCGCTACTGATCAGGCCCCAGCACTCTGCGCCGTGCCTCTGCAGCTCCCCCTCTGCTACCCACAGAACCTTATCTTGCTTGGCCCCACCTAATGGCTTTGGACGGGATTTCTTCAGAAAGGGGACGGAGAGTAGGAACTGCAAGAGAAAAGCATTTTCTAATTTTAATACAGTATTAGAGGACATAGAATATTCTTTGAAACTAATTGAAGCTTTTTATATCTAGTAGAAGGTCAATATTTATGACTTCTATTTTTGCTGAAGGAATATGTATACTCTGAGTGATTGATATATATGTATGTCTATATACATATATATGTATTTCAACTAATAAATTACATTATTTAAATCTTTTACCCAACTTCTTATATGTTTGTTCTATTAATACTTTTTAAGTATTATAGGTACATTGAAAAAAGGTGTAGAGAACCAGTGAATAGTCATGTGCACAGCACTCAAGAAATAATGCATTGTGGATACAGTTGAAGTCCCCTGGGACCTCTTTTTGATTCCTTCCCCTTTATTTCCTCACAGAGGTATTTACTATCCTGAATGTGGTATTTTTATTCCCATGATCTTAAAACAGTAGAGCAAGGCTGCCAATTGATTATAAGACTAATACCTTCCAAACTAGAATTTATCAGCATAGATCAGAATTGCCCACAGATGCAAACATTCTGTTATATCAGAAAACTTTCTAGCCCCTGGAAGAATGTTGAGAATTTGCCAAAGAAATATTTGTGTCATATCTTACTGCATATCTTAAGTCAGAACATAAGAGCTTAAGACTCTTAATTGATAATTAGGTATCTAAAAATATGTAAATATATGAGGAGTACTGTGACAGACGTCTTATTTTTAAGGATCTAGCTGTGTGTATTAAATAATTAGATAGTTGATGACTCTGGTAATAAACCAGCCAGTTATATGGGTCTTTGACCACTATAACAGCAAGCCGTTCCATATATGAGAAACTATCTACAAGTGAATCTAACAGACTCGTTAATTTCTGAATTACCTGTGATAGCTAATTGGATAAATGGTTATATAAAAAAGCAAATTCTATTCAGATGATTTTTCTGAAATCCTTAAAAGAATTATAGCCTGTTATATTTTACTGTAGGTGGTGACACATGAAATTAATGTCTAGATTGGGTTTAAAAGTTTTGATTGGGTTTAAAAGTTTTGACTCCTAGAACCTTTATTTGATTGACTGTCTCATTTTAGCAATTATATAAATGATTTTGCCTCATGATAATATGTGTTATTTTGTTTTTTTTTCATTTATAGTGTTATATTCCTGTGGCCTTTATACTGATTGAGTAATGATGAAAATGTATCCAAAATAATAAGTGACTTCTCTACTAAAGCAGAAGATTCTTCGTATCACCTTCCAGTAACTCAACTCAGTCTTCAGGAAGAGACATAACAAGTGAAATTCAGAAAACCGAAGAGAAGAAAACCTCACTTTGGAACTGTCTTTTCTCCTTGATTATTCCTTAACCCATCTTTCTACTTGTTATAATTTTTGCGGTGAATTTATAAATAGTGAAGACCAAAGAAATAGAAGATACATTTGGGAGCTTTATACCAAGAAATTCGCCTTGAAAGCTGCTATTCTTTGGAGGGAAAAGTATATCAAGTTCCTGTCTGATTTTTTTTTTTTTTAAACAAGATTTCTTATATCCTTAGATTTTGAATGAGAAAACAAATATAAATACATAGCTACACACTATTTTTAATAGCCGTGTAAGAATAATGAGATTTGTATATTAAGGGCTTTGTCATGTGGATGATTTGACACTTTAGTTGATTGCTCAGAAGATCTTTTATAGCTCTTTAATAATTACATTTTTGATCTATCACTTTGATGACATTTGCCCACACGAGTCCACCTGTCTTTCTAGCTATGACCTTGTTATGAATAGTATTTGTACTCACTGCAAATGTCCGTGTATTACCTATTTAAGCAATATCGTAGTGCCATCACTCAAGGAAGTTGAATGAGGTGAACATAGACATAACTCTTTCCCCTTCCCCCCATTTTTTAAATGTAACAAATACTTTTTATGTCCCCCTTCCCCCTTCCCCTTTCCCCTTCCCCTTTTTGGAAACGTGTCAGAAACTAGATAGTTTAAGATGAGCAATTGAAGGGACTGAAAGAGTGATCCACACAGAGCCTGGCTTCTTTGTGCTTCATCACAAGGCGTGCTGCTGGCCAGCCTTTATTAAGCAGCCTTTTAACAAGAGAACCTCGTGGGAAATCCAGCTGGCAGACTCAAGAAGTTCAGGAAACAGGACCACAGAGGTTACACTCTGGGGTAAATATTCTCCTATGTCTAACTTTGGAAGAAGACTGTGTATGTATATGTATCATGGAAAATATACTTCTTTCTGATGCATTTAATTTGGGGAAATATTTGAGGTGGTTTGGAGACACCAAGGGGTCTCGGGAAAACTGATGATAGTTGGTGTTTGAGGAAATTAATGTGAACTAAATAGAAGAACTCTTGAAAGGTTACATCTTCCTTTTCTAGGAGATTTTTTTCTGCTGCTTTTGCCAGAGGTTACCTGAGTTACTTGAAGCACACAATCTCTTTTCATATGTATCTGTAATTTTAATTAGGTGTTTATTTTTAAGATTCTTATGATATAACTTAAGAATTCATTAGCTTCTTTCATATAATTTTCCAGATCTATGTCACGTTTTTCTTTTTATGTGTTTTTCATGGTTGTATATTCATAGACTATTGCTTTTGTTTAGAACTTCTCTGAGGTATGGAGTCTGATAACTAGAGAGGCTCAGAAGGCAAGTCTTTCTGTGAAGAGGGGGATCTTAAGTAATCACAGGCTCCTCTTGCAAGTACAAACGATCTGACTTTTCTCATTTTCAGATCCTGGCCATGAGGTTGGATGCCTCATCTTGATGAAAAGAGACACTGGACCTAAATGGCGCAGCATGACTTTGTTCCTGCTTGGCTAAATTTCTCAACGCCACAGTCAGTTAAGGTATTGTTCCCTTCCTGTATTAACTATCCAAATACCAGTTCTTTTCATCCCCAACTTGTCTGTGGACTTTGTTTTACAGTCTAAGTGTCTTTTGTATATTTAGCCTTGCCTAAGGGTTTCAAATATGTTTTCGTAGACCAATTACCTTTCTTTTAAAAGGATATAAGCAATTAGGCAACTCAAGTCAGTGTATACCCTGCTACTGCCAAATATACCTTTTTTTTTTCAACATGCTGAGCTTTCTGTATTAGCTACAGCACACTTTGGAACTAACACATACTAACCTGTTACTGAGGACAAACGGGCAGAGGTAAAAGGAAAATGGTTTTGGGGGAAATGGACCTTTCCAATGAATGCACGTTCATCTGTAGTAAGTGAAGAGATGGGAAAAGGAGAGACAGTGATTGATTGACTGCTACCTGCTGCATGGATCTCAGAGTAAATCCTCTAAAGTCTATTTTAGAGTCAATAATCTACTTTAAGATTTCAGAGGGAAATGTGTGTTACATTAGGGATAAAGACAAATGAACAACCAGTTCTAATAAAGCCCTAGTCACAGTACACAGAAGGGTAGCGTAAATTATTGATAAAGGAAACTGTTGGGACGGAATCCCAGAGAGCAGTTTCCAGGCTCTCAGCCTCACGTGGAAAGGAGCTGGCTCGGTTATTAGATGGCCATCAGCTGTAATCAGATGGCCGTCAGCTGTAACTAGTTGGCTATCAGCTGTAACCAGTTAGCCATTAGCCACTAATATAACTGCCATAGCAACGCTGGCAGGTTGGTGGATTGGCAGAGAAGCAGACGATGGATTGCGGATCGTGTGGATCCTGCTGCTTGTAACTCCAACCCAGCTGCCAGAGAGAATATAATGGTATGAACCCCCTATCCATGGCTCCGTTGGTGTTCCTTTTTGGCCTCAGCATACTCTGTGTCCACCCGCCAAGAGCGGGAGTGGGACCAGAGACCTTGCATGATACATGGCACAGTGAGCAGGGTGTGGTGCGGGCCAGAATTTTCAAAGGGGTAATGGAGCAGTTTATATGTATGAAAGCTCAGTTTTGGGAGGCATGTAAGGAGAGGCGCCAGGAACAGGAGGCGCAGTCTGCCTGGGAGACTCGAGTCTTCGGATAGCACACCACCCATTTGGCCATAGAAGGCGTTGCCTTCCTTTTGGTAATCTGCTGCTGTAGGCTCCGAGGGTTGTGGACATTTGTGGGGACAGAGTCCCAGAGAGCAGTTTTCATGCTCTTGGCCTCATGTGGAAAGGTGCTGGCTTGGGTAGTAGGTGGCCGTCAGCTGTAACCAGTTAGCCAGTTAGCCACTAATATAACTGCCGCCGCTGTGCTGGTTAGTCAGTTAGGCGGTCGGTTGGCAGGCAGAGAAGCGGACAGCAGGTTACGGATCATGTAGATCCAGCCTCCAGTGAGACTATGGTGGTATGACTCCCCTACCTATGCTATGGCTCTGTCGGTGTTGTAACTCTTTCTGGCCTAGCCATATCCTGCGTTCTTATGTGGGGAGCGGGAGCAGAGACCCCTCAGGCCGCCCCGCATGGCGCAGCAAGCAGGATATGGTGCTGGCCAAAACCTACCGAAGGATGGTGGATGCATATGAAAGCTCAGCTTTGGGAGGCCCGTGAGGAGCGACACCAGAACCGGGAGGCGCAGTCTGCCCGGGTGACTCAAGCCTCCAGATGGCACACCACCCTTTTGGCCATGAAAGGCATTGCCTTCATTTTGGTAATCTGCTGCGGCCTTAGGCTCCGAGGGTTGTGGACATCTTACACAGAGGCTTCCACCCACTCAGACACATGGCACAGCGAGCAAGATTCTGACCAGGTAGGAATGGCGTCTGACTGGGCAGGAGGACAGGTGGCCCCCCACAGTGTGTGGTGCCCGGTGGCCACTGTTCTCAGGAGTTGGACCCCTGAGGAGGGGTGGGAGGACATGGACGGCTCTCCAGCCAGCGTGGAGAGGGCCCTGTGGGCTCTGGCTGAGCGGTTGCCGGAGGAGGAGAAGCTACAGCCAGCCGCGTGGGCTAGATGTTCCTCACGGCCTTGAGTCTCAACAAGGAAAATGCGCTTAATGAAATAGCTCAGGTGCTGGACCAGTTGTCCCGGTTGGAGGCGCTGGAAGCTCTGGTCCGCCTGTTAGAAGAAGGGCCCCACAGTGGAGATTCTGAGGCAGAGGCGGAGGAAGTGGAGACAATGTAGCTCCCAACCCCCAAGCCCGGCCAATCTTGAAGCAAAGGGTAAACCATGAGCAAACTTTGGGCCCCAGGGGCGTTGCTGCCGGCAACCCAGCTGTGACTGAGTTCACAACCTACACCCCTTACACTCCCACTGAGTTGCAGGAGCTGAGGAGGCGGTACAGACAGAGCCGTGGAAAGCCAGTCTCGGCTTGGCTACTACGTTTATGGGATGAGGGAGCAGACAGCATTCTCTGCTCCCCAGGCGAGATGGAAAAGCTAGCCTTTGTGACAGTGCATCCGTCCCTGCGACAAAGGTTACAGAACTGCCATAGGTTGGCCCAAAACCAGGGCAACCATTCTCTAATGGGGTGGCTCACTGCTGCGGTACGCACAGTATGGGGACAGGCCGGCGAGCTGCCAGACACTATGAGTAAATGGCAGTCATATACGGAACTTACTCAAATCATCCGTGAAATGGGTATGAGACGTGCTATTTTCAACCCTAATATGCAGGGGCCGGATGACGAGCTTTTTACAGCCAGCATGAGAGATCTGGTTTTGGATACTGCACCTGCAAGTGGTTTTGGATCCTTGGTTGCCATTCTTATGCCCTTTGTGGGGCGACGGATCCATGAAGGTACAACTGCCATGGCCACCCTAGGGGATGTTGAAAGCCGGAGGCGAAGGAAGTTAAGACAGGAGGTCTGCGCAGTTGAGACCTGGAAGCCCAAATCAAAAGTAAAGGGGGCAAGGTTGCGGGCCTCAGAGTAACACTCACACAGATGTGGCGTGATCTTTTGGCAGCAGGGGTCGATTGGGGAAAAAATAGAGCGACAACCCAATGCACTCTTCTTGGAACTTTGGAAACAGTTGCATCCGGAATAGCAATTCTGGAGAAGCCTAAAGAAGAATTTTGGGAAAGCACGACCTGTCTCCCTCCAGGACTTCATGCAGCCGCTTGAGGCCGACTCCTTTCAGCTTGATTAGCGGTGGGGCCGAGGTACCCGGTCAGAGGGGACGAGCAGGGACTGGAGGCCCCACGTGTAAACTGTCCATACATTGGTCCTCTTCTAATGTGCAGAGAGTTTTAGCCCTAGTTGACACTGGCGCAGACTGCTGTCTTGTTTATGGGAACCCAGAGCTGTTCCCCGGACCGGCAATCTGCATTGATGGCTATGGGGGAAAGACTGTGACTGTAAAAGCTGTTTTCTTACCACTGGGTATAGGAAGGCTTCCCCCTCATACCTACAAGGTTTATGTCTCCCCCGTTCCGGAGTATATTCTAGGGGTGGACGTACTACATGGCCTCAGCTTACAGACGTCGGTAGGAGAGTTCCGTCTCCGGATCCGGTGGTGAAAGCGGTGACACGCGGGCATGCTCGCCACCCTCCTCAAGTGTTGCCACAGCCCTGGCGTGTGGTTACAGTGCGACAGTACTGCCTTCCAGGAGGACAGGAGGAGACTGATAGTACCCTAAGAAGTCCAGGAAGTGTGACTGTGCCCAGAAGGTCTGGTGGTTCCCTTAGAAACCCGGACTGTGCCCAGAAAGCCTGGCTGTGTCCAGGATACTGCGTTCACCTCCAGGTTCCTCGCACGGGGCCCCTCGCAGAAGACACTTTTCGTGTAGATTGTGAGGCGAGACCCTGTAGGGTTGGAGTGTGGGGACAGAGTCCCAGAGAGCAGTTTCCAGGCTCTTGGCCTCACGTGGAGGGATGCTGACTCAGGTAATAGATGGCCGTCGGCTGCAGCCAGTTTGCCAATTGGCCACTGATATAACTGCCACGGCTGCACTGGGGAGTCAGGAGTCGAGTCAGGCGAGTGAGTCGGTCAGTGGGCAGAAAAGCGGACAGCAGTTTGCAGGTCGTGTGACTCCAGCCTCCAGTGAGACTATAGTGGTATGACTCCCCTACCTATGGCTCCGTGGGTGTTCCTTTTTGGCCTAGCCACATCCTGCGTTCTTATGTGGGGTATGGGACCTGAGACCCCGCAGGCCACCCCGCATGACAAATGGCGCAGCGAGCAGGATCTCCCACACGACAACATCTTACACTGAGACCTACCACCCACTCCTGGTGCTGTGAGCAGGATTCTGGCCAGGTAGGAATGGTGTCTGACTCTGGGCAGGAGGACATGTGGCCCCACAGTGTGTGTTACCCGGTAGCCACTTTCGCAGGAGTTGGACCCCTGAGGAGGGGTGGAAGGACATGGATGGCTCTCCGGCCAGTGTGGAGAGGGCCCTGCAGGTTCTAGCTGAGCGGTTGCCGGAGGAGGCGAAGGGTCCAGTCGGCAGTGTGGACTGGATGATCCGTCACCGTGTTGCGCCATAACTCGGACGAAGCGCTTGCTGAAATAGCCCGGGTGCGGGACCAGCAGCCCCAGTAGGAGGTGCTGGAAGCTCAGGTCCGCCAATTAGAGTAGGTATGCCGTGGTGGAGAGACTGAGGCAGAAGCGGCTGCTGTGAGTGGAAATAATGTAGCTTCCAATCCCCACTCCCGGCCTATCGTGCAGCAAAAGGTGAAGCATGAACAGCCTTTGGGCTGTGGGGGCGTTGCTGCTGGCAACCCAGCAGTGGCTGAGTTCACAACCTATACCCCTTACACTCCCACTGAGTTGCAGGAGCTGGGGAGGTGGTGCCAGCTTGACTGCTGTGTTTATGGGATGAGGAGGCAGACAGCATTCTCTGCTTCCCAGGCGAGAAGGAAAAGCTAGCCTCCGTGACAGCGCATCCGTCCCTGCGACAAAGGTTGTAGAATTGCCATAGGTTGGCCCAAGACCAGGGCAACCACACTCTAATAAAGTGGCTCACTGCTGCAATACGCACAGTATCGGGAGAGGCTGCCGAGCTGCCAGACACTGTGAGTAAATGGCAGTTGTATACTGAACTTGAGACTCAAGTCCGTGAAATGGGTATGAAACATGCTATGTTCAACCTAAAATGCGGGGGCAGATGATGAGCATTTTACAACCAGCATGAGAGATCTGATTTTGGATACTGACCCTACAAGTGCTTTTGGATCCTTGGTTGCCGTTCTTACGCCCTATGTTGGACAGCAAATCCATGAAGTTACTCCTGCCGTGGCCACCCTGGGGGATGTTGAAAGCCAGTGGCAAGGGATGTTAAGACAGGAAGTCCAAGAAGTTGAGACCTGGAAGCCCAAATCAAAAATAAGGGCGCGAGGTCACGGGCCTCAGAGAGTAACACTCATGCAGATATGGCGTGATCTCTTGGCAGCGGGGATTGATCAGGAAAAAATAGAGTGACAACCCAATGTACTTTTGTTGGAACTTTGGAAACAGCTGTGTCCGAAACAGCAATTCCGGCGAAGCCTAAAGAAGTCCGGGAAAGCTTGACTGTGTCCCTCCAGGACTTCATGCAGCCACTTGAGGCTGATTCCTTTCAGTTTGATTAAGGAGGGACCAAGGTACCTGGTCAGAGGGGACGAGCGGGGATCGGAGGTTCCACATGCAACTGTCCATACATTGGTCCCCTTCTAATGTGCAGAGGGTTTTGTCCCTAGCTGATACAAGCTCAGACTGCAGTCTTACGTATGGGAGCCCAGAACTGTTCCCCGGACCGGCAATCTGCATTGATGGCTATGGGGGAAAGACTGTGATGGTAAAAGCTGTTTCCTTACCACTGGGTATAGGAAGGCTTCCCCTCCATACCTACACAGTGTGTGTCTCTCCTGTCCCGGAACATGTTCTAGGGGTGGATGTGCTACATGACCTTAGTTTACAGACATCAGTGGGAGAGTTCCGTCTCCAGATCTGAGTGGTGAAAGTGGTGACACGTGGGCATGCTCCCCACCCTCCTCAAGTGTGGCCGCAGCCACACGTGGTTACAGTGCGACAGTACGCCTGCCAGGATGACAGGAGGAGATTGGTCGTAGAATTTTGAAATTGGAGAAGGCATATATCCTGAGGCCAAGAGCCTGGAAACTGCTCTGTGGGACTCCATACCAACCAACCTTTGGGAAGCTGGTAAACTTAAAAATGCTTTCCATGTTGCCAACCAATGGAAGAAAGACAAAGTTGATAGGTAGTCTCAAAAAAAAAGGTCTACCTTTCCTATTTTTAAAAGTGAATTTTGGGGAAGATGTTCCTGGTCTATCTAGACCCACCACCTTTTCTCTGAACTTCCGTTTGAATTACCCTTGTGAAATTCCTAAGGTTTCATAATTGACATAATCTGACACAAGTCTTTGGGGTGGTGGGCCTAAAGGATTAGGTGTGGGATCCAGAAAAGCATTTAAAAGTATGCAGATCTTATATCTGCAAAGAATAATTCATATAGCACAGTGAACTAAGTAAAAAACAAAATAGGCAATATGATCTCGGTATTTTCAATAAAACTACAGTAAGCAAAGCTGTGTGGTATTGGCATACGGATAGGCATATAAAGTAATAGAATAGAGAATTCAGAAATAGTCCTATACATACAGTCAGTTGCTTTTTGACTAAAGTGCAAAGGTAATTCAATGTGAAGGTGATAGTCTTTTTAACAAATGGTTCTAGAACTGGGTATCTGTGGGAACGAGAGGGAAAACCTCAACCATTACTTCATATCATACACAAAAATTAACTCTTAAGAGGATCACAACCTAAATTATAAAGCTAAAAACCATAAAACTTTCACAGGAAAGAATAGGAGAAAATCTTTGTAACCTACTAGAATAGATAAAATTAAAAGAGACTAACAATATTAAGTATTGGTGAAGATATTAGTGAGAAAATAGTTGTAAAAATGTCTGTGCCCCAACCTATAGTTTTCCTATAAGCCCTTGTCAACTATATCTGTACTTTAAATGGCTTTTTAGACTTTGGTTTCTATCATTTGAGATTAAAGAATGTTATAGAATAAAATTATTGGGGGATGGTAGCTGAGGGTAAAGGGGAACAAATATATGGTGATGGAAGGAGAACTATGGGTGGTGAACACACAATGGGATTTATAGATGATGTAATACAGAATTGTACACCTGAAATCTATGTAACTTTACTAACAATTGTCACTCCAATAAACTTTAATGAAAAAAAAAATTATGTGGAATAGGAAGGGACATTAGAGTTCATCGATAATACTGTTTCTTAAACTGCTTTCTTTTTTGTGTACCCTCAAAGACTTATTTTCCCTGACCTCTTCCCTCATGTGTAAATGAGTAATAACGGGGATGATGCCAAATTATGGTATTGTTATTAAGTAATGTTTGGAAATAAGTGTTTTATAAAACTATAAAAACTTAATGGAGTTGTTAATGGCCCACCAGGTGTTTGTTAAAGCGCACCTTTCTCTCCAATTCTAGAATAATTTACAGAAATAATAAACTGTTTAGAATTTTTTTTTAAGCAAGCATCTTGCTTTGCCTGTCCTATTGCAAGATTAACTTAATACTTTTAAGGTAAAGTGTTGGGATTTATTCTTTCTGATGGGGTTTTTTGTAAATTATTGAAGTAACTGCATTTTCTCCCCGTCAGGGATAATATAAATGAGTTAATGATTGAATATGTAATGTACAGCTTCTCGAACTCAGAGGCCTGTGGTACCCTTATTATGATCCATATCCTCATAATAGCAGGTATCTGCCACCATTATTACTTGTTTTCTAAAAGCCTGATGCAAAACCTGAGATACTGAAAGAGACATCTACTTATCTGTTTGTTTCTCTATACTTTACCGTCTTAGTCACCTACAGCAACCTTTGAAAAACACGGAGAGCACCTACCCCGAGGAGATGGTAGATTTGGAGTAAGCCGTCGTCGACATAATTCCTCTGATGGCTTTTTTAACAATGGACCTCTACGAACTACAGGAGGTAAGCCATGCCCAACTTCCATGACTATATTTAAGCTACTCATTTAGGGCAAGCCCATCCTGGGGGTGCATGTCTATAATCTTGAAATAATGAACTTTTGTAAATATAGTTCTCAGTTAGATCCTCCAGTAGTCATTACTCAGCTATGTTGGCTTTCTAAGTTTAACATTCTTACATTCTCATGAGTCCTTTATTCAGTAGAACTCATACAGAAATTATATTAAAAGAGAAAGATGTATTTTGTGATTCTGTTTTATGGACTTAATCTTTTATTTAAAAAGTCCCCTGAAGAGCTTTTGGTAGTACCATAAATCAGATCAGGAAGCATCTGGCCCAGTTGTTTCTGAATTTTCAGGAAGCAAACAATCTAATGTGTTACGTTTCCTTACTATTCTAGATTCCTGGCACCAGCCCTCCCTGTTCCGCCATGATTCTGTGGACTCTGGTGTCTCTAAGGGAGCATATGCTGGAATCACAGGGAACCTATCTGGTTGGCATGGCTCTTCCCGAGGTCATGATGGCATGAGCCAGCGTAGTGGGGGTGGCACAGGGAACCATCGCCACTGGAATGGCAGCTTTCACTCCCGGAAAGGCTGCGTCTTTCAGGAAAAGCCACCTACAGAGATTAGGGAAGAAAAGAAAGAAGACAAGTTGGAAAAGTTGCAGTTTGAAGAGGAAGACTTTGTAAGTATGAAGGTTTAGTTGTGTGGTTAAAACCTAACAAATAATGTCTTAAATATAAGACCGTGTTAGTAATGAGAACATTTCAGAAATTATTAAAAGGAGTCCAAGTTTAGATTTTTATTGGTTTTAGAGGAAAGGAGTTGATTAGCATGAAGATGATGACCAAATACCCTGTGTAACTTTCATCAAATCTTCATTTTCATCTTTATGCCTTTGGAACTTCAAAAAAAATATGCCTTTGGAACCTAAAAAAAAAACTTTAAATTTCCCTTAAGTTTTATAAGGTTCAATATTCAAATATAATTATATAAAAATGTAGTTTTACATGGTAAATTGTCTTTTTCTCCAACTATTAATAGAGGTTTCTTTCTCTTGATTTTGCCCGCTTGTATAAAATAGTTGTGGTAAGTTATAAATATGCAGTTAGGAGAGTCTAGCTGTTGCCTATATATTTAGTAAAACTTTATGCTATTACATACTGAATTATATGCCTTTTGGGCTCTAAACTAAAGTGGAGTTTTTAGTTTACCTTAAAAAAGTGTAATAATTTTACTTAACCAAATATATCAAAATTGTTATCATTTTAACATGTAATTGATATGTTTAAATAATTAAGATAATTTACTTTTTGTGTGTATGCTGGCTCTTTAAAATCCTTTGTGTATTCTATACTTGTAGCACATTTCCATAGACTATGCGTATTCCTAATGCTCAGCAACCACGTGTGGCTAGTGGCTACCATATTAGATAGTGCAACTCGAGTTATTTTTAAGTAGTACATAAGATTAGCCAGTCACTTCTATGAGAGCTGTTTTACAATAAAACCAACTAAATAAGAGTTAAATTTAGGCATCATTCCCTCTTACGTCTAGAAAATGCCCTGGTGTCCTTAATTTAAATGTTCTTTATTAATGTGAGTTCCTACCCCTGAACACCCATTTTTCAAAACTATTCTTGGAAAGGTCTATACTGCCCTGACATCTTGAATATTTGTCCAGAATATTCTAGATGTCTAGTAGTTCATTAATTATGACATTAAATTACAGTTTTGATTATTTATTCAGTAAACTTATAAAGCAAACCCAAGAAAGACCAAGAATGATTAAGAAACAAAATCTCTGTTCATCACATTTTGGGAACTTGGTGAAATCCTCATCAAACCAGCAACCAAAAAGTTTAATTTTATTCCTATTATAAAATGAGTTTCTTTTTGTACTTTTTGTACTTTTATTCCACGTAATTATAATTCTATTCCACTGTAATTATTATTTATATCTGACATGAATATTTATCTAAAGTACATCTTACACTATGACCACAATCAGCTGAGCATATAGAAAGCAAATTTATTTGGATCTAATAGTTCTGGCTTCTTACGTGCTTTGGTAAAAAAGAGATTGTAACAAAAAAAAGCAGTGTGGGGTAAAGTGGAAGGTACTTAAAATACCTTCTAAATTAGGTATTATAATGCTTATTGGCATAGTTTGAAAAGGTCCTTTATCACTTCTGTGGCATTTCAAGTGGGAGATGAAGTGACAACGGAAAGAAAAATGTTAAGGTAGCATTATCTTCACCTGCTAAGTGATTTAAAGGGAAGTTTGCTGTCAAATCAAACCTGAACAAGGTCAGTAAGGGCAAATTTATTTTGTATTTATTTTTGTGAAATATTCTAAGTGTACATAAAATACGGAGAAAACAGTCAAGTTAGCATATCACCTAGCTTTGTGAAATATTAGCATTTTTTCACATATGTGCTAGACAATTAACAAAGAGGCAAGACATTCCAGATACAGTTAAAGCTTCCCTAATCTGTTCTCCTCACTTTCCCCTAGAGGTAATCATCATCTTGATTTTCAGCGTTTTATCATCCTCATGTATATTTTTGATAAACTTTTACTCCCCCGTTTCCCCGAAAATAAGACCTAGCCGGACAGTCAGCTCTAATGCGTCTTTTGGAGCAAAAATTAGTATAAGACCTGGTCTTATATTACGTTATTTTATATAACACCTGGTCTTATTTTATATAAGACCGGGTCTTATAATATTTTATATTAGACCTTATAATATTTTATATTAAATTAAAATAATTTATTTTATATTAAATTATTTTATATTAAAATAAGACCGGGTCTAATATAAAATAAGACCGGGTCTTATATTAATTTTTGCTCCAAAAGATGCATTAGAACTGATGGTCCGGCTAGATCTTATTTTCGGGGAAACACGGTAATTTGAAAAGGTAAAACAGGAGGAGCAGAATTGGAGGGAGAAGATAACGAATTCTTGGTACCAAAGACATGGGTGAGATCTAGAGATGTGTACCTGGAAATAGAGAGAATAGTTATGGCTTGTGGATGGGTAGACTCACCCAAGGAGAATAATATATACCGAGAGGAGGCCTAGAACAGCACCTATGGATAGCAGTAAGAAGGAACCGAGAAGTAATTAGTTAAAGAAGGGGTATATAAAGAAAGAGTAGCCAGTCAAAAACAACAAATTAAAGGTATTTTGGAAACTAATTATTTTACAGTGGGTTTTCCATATATTTTTTCTATACTATATTTTATATAATTTTTTTTTGTTTTAAATAGTATTAATTATTTAACAGTCCTATATTGTTACCTTAGACAGGTTAAATGACCCAAATTTTCCCTGAGTTGATAGATAGACAGTAATTTACCTTGCAACATTGTAGTAGGTAGTAAATGTCACATAGGTGGAATGATGTATGTGAAACACTTCGCACCTTGACACGTGGGTCTTTGCACTGTAGCTATTATTAAATGTGAGAGAGTTTTGGATTTGGCAGTTTGAAGTGACCTTTCAAATGTCATTTTCAAAAATGATGGGCTTAGTTGGAAGAATTAGAGAATGACTCGGTTATGAGTGGTATACTCTTTGGAGAAAGAGGAGCCAGGTGTTGGGGTACAGTTTTCTAGGAGCAAGAGACTTCAATGTGGTTGGAACCTGAGGAGGAAGAAATTGGTGGAGAGAAGGGATTCTGAGAAGATGACAACGGTGTAACCATACCCTTTGAATCTCCCCAAATTCCCCTGTAAATGCAGAGCTCCCTTTAAAATGAGGAACAATATTAGGATTACTCTCACTGAGCATTTAGCATTGTACTGGAAGTACTGGCAAGTGCAGCAAGGCAAGAAAAATAAAATGCATACAAATTAAGAGGAGGAAAAAATTTTCTATTGGCAGATGACATGATTGTTTATATAGAAAATCCTAAGGACTCTATAAAGAATTACAAGGTTTCAGGATTCAAAGTCAATAAAAAAAAGATTACATTTTTATATACTAGCAGCAAGTAATTGGGATATGGAATTTTATAAAATGCCTTTTGTAAAATAAAATAAAAAAACCTTAAAAACTGCTTAGGAATAAATTTAACAAAAGATGTGAAGGATACCTATATTGAATCACAGAACATTGCCAAGAAAAATTAAACATCTAAATAAAAGGAGAGAGATACTATTTTGAATGGAAGGCTTTGAATTGGTTAGGATGTCAATTCTATAGATTCTGCACAACCCCAACCAGCATGCTTTCTTACAGAAATTGACAGTTATTCTAAATTTATATTGAAATAAATATAAATAGAATATTTAGATATATACTTATATAGAGAATATATTATAAATAGAACATCCAAAGCAATCTTGGAAATGAACAAAGTTAGAAGACTTATACTACCTAACTTAAAGACTTAATATGGAGCTACAATAATCAAGATAATGTTACACTATTATAAAGATAAACTGATAGTAGAACAGAAGAGACGGGCCAGAAATAAACCTACATTTATATCGTCATTAAATTTCCAACAAAGGTACCAAATCAGACCAGTGGAGAAGGAAATGTGTTTTTAATAAATGGTGCTGGAAGAACTATACATGCATATACATACATACATACATACATACATACATACATATATATATAGAGAGAGAGAGAGAGAGAGAGAGAGATATGTGTGTGTATATATCTATATCTATATCTATATCTATATAGTTGTTATATACAGAAGGTACCAAAACAGTGTATACACATTTTAAGCTAACATCTCTACTCCTTCCTAGTAGTATACAAAAAAAATGAATTTGAGATGAATTGTAGACCTAAATGTAAGGCCTATAAAGCTTCTAGAAGAAAATTTAGGAGAATATCTTCCTGACTTAGGCGATAGAAAAAGTTTTCTTAGGACACAGAAAGCAATAACCATAAGGGGAAAACATTGATAAATCAGACTTCATCAAAACTTAAAACTTCTACTTAACTCAAGAAACCTATACCCATTATATGAATAACTCCTATGACTCAATAATAAAGACAACTCAATTTTTTTTAAGTGAGCAAGATTTGAACAGACACTTCACAAAGGAAGATAATATGAATGGCCAGTGAAAAAAATGATAAGTATCATTAGTCATAAAGGAAATTTGGAAATTCATGTAAGACCACTATGAGATAACTGGTACACACCCACCAGAATGGCTAAATTTAAAAGTCTGAAAATACTAAATTTGTTGACATTTTGGAGCACTTAAAACTCTTCTTACATTGTTAGTAGGAGTGTGAAGTAGTACAGCCATTTTGGGAAAAGTAAAGTCTGGCAGTGTCTTATAAAACTAAACATAAACTTACCCTATGGCCCAGTACTTCCACTTCTAGGTATTTACTCAAGAGAAATGAAAGTGTATGTGTATTTATTGTAATTTTATTCATAATAGCCTAAAATTGGAAATAATTTAAATGTCTACTAACATAAGAATAGAAAAATTGTGCTGTAAGTAATCATGTAATGGACTTTATTCAGTAATAAAAAGGAATGACTGATATGAATCTCAGTGAAGCCTTGCATAAAAAGTACATACTGTATGATTTCATTTATATGACATTATAGAATAGGCCAATAATGCAGGTAGGAAAGAAAATCAGAACAATGGCTGCTTGGGTGGAGTGGGGTTAACTGGGGCATGGGGGAACTTGCTGGCTGTAGGAAGTATTTTTTTTATCTTTATAGAGGTTGGGGAGGTGTAAGCATTTTTCAAAGCTCATGGAATGGCATACTTAGTATTGGAGCATTTCATATATGTAAATTTTATTTTATTAAAAAGGAGATTAACGTCACCAGTCATGTGACAGACAAACATAAGCCTCCTGATGTGATGCACTGAAAATCCAACATTACCTCTGTGAATTCCTTCTAAAAGTTCATAGCTTTGATCATGGGGAAGCATCATACAAACTCAAGTTGAGGTTTCTACAAAAGAATTAGAAAAGATTCTATGAAAGAACTAGCTTATACTTTTTTAAAAATGTTATGATCATGAAAAAATGTTCCAGATTAAAGAGAACAACTAAAGGCACCGTGAACCTAAATCAGATACTGGATAGTGGATGAGGGGAAAAACAATGTTTTTTAAATTTGGGTTTGCTACAAAAGACATCAGTGTTACGGTTTGAGTAAGGGTTGTAGATTAGGTAATATTGTTAACATCCTGATTTTTTATAATTGTACTATGATTATATAAGACAATATCCTTTTAAGGAAATACATAATAAAGTATTTGAAGGTGAATGGTGTCAAGTCCTTCGACCTGCAGATGGTTCAGGAAAAAAATATATTTACAAAGAATGGTGGAGTGAATGCAATGCAGTAAAATGTTGACATGACAATTGAGTTGTAGGGGATATATAGGAGTTGTTTGTATTATTTTTGTAACTTTTTTATAAGTGAAATTATTTCAGAAGAACACAAAGCAACTGGGATTGAAGAACCAAAAAAAAATCCATGGACATCTACAACAAAATAGTGAGGAATCGCAACACAGGGACAAACCACCAAAAGATATAAGACCTGGGTAGTAGCATGTGCAGGAGAAATTGAAGGAAGCAACAGGTTATCAGATAGCACTAAGATTCTCAAAAGAGCCACCAAGCCCTTGTTCTAGAAAGTTTAGAGGGCTCATTTGAAAACAGCAGCTACAAATTAGATGTGGTTTTCCATATTTCAAAAATAAGTAAATAAGGTATGAAAGGTCTAACTGGACCAATTAGGAGAATAACCACACAATAACTTGAACAAGGAAAGTTAAAGAATTATGAACTCTATAACAGGATGGGGTAGTGAATGATTGCCTAATAAGAAAACTAAAGAATATGGAAACAGCAGATATTAAGGAGCAGTCACTAACCCTAGGGGCTAAGATAGAGTGCCCAAAGAATCACCCCGTTCCCCCATCACCACCCCAGGACTGAGATCCAGACCTTGTTGGAAAGGGCTTAGCTGTGGCTCACTGGCCAAGCAATTGCTGAAGTACTTCTCCAGGAAACATGCTGAAAATCTGCCTTCTAGAGTATCTTATAATGTCTCTGCTACAAACTTACTCAAGTCGGAGCTCACATGTACTTCAGAACCTGGCTTAGCAGGAACTGGGTGGCACAGGAGTCTGCTGAGTAAGCACATTGGAACTAGAAGCAAAAGTCTCTCCATTGTTATCTTCTTCTGATGAAAATTAACATGCCTGCTGACAAAGGAAAATTTTTAAAGTGCCCAGAAACATTTACACAGCACAGATCGAAAATATGACATTGGAATTAGGAGGCAATAAATTGATAACTACCACAGGGTTCTATCATTGTTCATGCTAACCAGCCAATATTCCCTTCTAGAACAAAATCCAAGAACAAAACTGTTGAAAATAGAATCCAGACAGAGCTGTAGAGACAGACAATAGAGACAAAAGAAAGAGAAAGTGCAGATAAAAGGGGGACTATAGGGTAGGGGAACAGCCAGGACATCATAGAAACACTCAATGAAAACAACAGAACAGAGAGCTCTAAAGTGTGATGTTAGAAAAGCTATCTTGGGGCGGCTGGTTAGCTCAGTTGGTTAGAGCGCGGTGCTCTTAACGAGGTTGTTGGTTCGATTCCCACATGGGCCAGTGTGAGACTGCACCCTCCACAACTAGATTGAAACAACCACTTGACTTGTGGGAACTGGTGGGTCCTAGAAAAACATACTTAAAATAAATAAAAGTTTAAAAAATAAAAAGCTATCTCAACCTACATTCACAAACATTAATTGCATATAAATGAACAGCACATAAGGATCAAGAGAATAAGGAGCAGAATAACATCCTTACAGACAATGCAAAGTAACACCTGTAAGACATTGTCCATTTCCACAAGACAGATGGAAATTAACTGTTAAGAAACAGAATCAGAACAACATAAATCAGAAAATCTCAAGGTGCTAGAACTCAGGGAAGAAGTAATAAAAGATTTCAGAAAAAGGAAGAACAAACGAGAACACAGGAGAATAAAATTCTAATGTTTTTCAAGAATTAGAAGACAGGAGAATTTTCAAGTGAAGGAGAAACAAATAGATTAAAAGCCAGAAGTGAGACAGAATGATCCAGAAGTTTGGCAGTAAAAGATCCAATATAGAGGATTCCTACCAACCCCCCACACCCACCACACACAAAAAGACCCCAAACAAAGAAACAGCTTAAAGGCTAAAAAGTATAATTCAAGAATAACTTCCTGAAATACAGTGAGATTTGTAGCTACAAATTGAAGGACGGTGAGAATAGCCAACACCTAGGTAGTCTTATAAAATACTAGATTCAAGTGAGAATACACTTTTTGGACATCTAGACATAAAGACCAAATGACTTATAAAAGAAAGAAAATCAGAAACACTTTGACAACAAAGCTATATAACAAGTCAATGGAGTAACAATTACAGTACTCAAAGAAAAGATGCGAGGCAAGGATTTTATACCCTGTCAAACTTCAGTTATAAAGGTCACAAATATCAATGTGTAAAAACAATACTGTTCCCAAGGCTTTTCTTGAAAGTACTAGACAACAAGCTTCAGACAACCAAACTAACCAGAAAGATAGCAACAAAAGGAATGGTGGTAAATGTTAAATATATGGTTAATGGGAGACTTGGAAGAGCATGTGCAAAACAATAGTATTGGTGTAATATTGATATTCTGAGAACATTGGAATAAAACAATTGAATATGATATTTTATACCTTGTGTCCTTGAAAATCAGGATTCTTGGTGTAGAAGAAAGGAGCTACAGATATAAAGGAGAGATGTTCAGTAAAATCCCAAGGTACTCAATTTGAGTTAAAAATATCAGTTAAGAAGTCATGAGGTATTCTGATCTTTGAAAAAATATGTGTTTTTCTAGGCTCTTTCCATTGAAAGACCTAAAAACAATGACCAACCCCACAGCAGTGAGCATCCCTAGTACCCAGATTGTGGTCTTGAAATGCCATAGGATATTTATAAGAGAAGCTTGGAATATTTTGTCATACTAATTAGCAAAGAAGTAAATAAAGACTACTAGGGTTGTACCAAAAGGATTCAGAAGCCGAATTGAAGAGGTTCCTACTGGCCAAACAGGATATTTCATATATCAATTAAAGATAATAACCAAAAGGGTTTGAATCACAACAAGTATTAAATATGTGAGTTCACAATGATAAATCACCTTAGAAACAAGCATGCATTTTTTTCCCATATGAATTGTACCACTGAGTCACCAAATAGAAGAAGGTTCTTTTTATAGAAGTATAATAGCTAATAAAGAAGGAAATGATAGAATAGAATTAAAAGATTGTTGTTTTGCAATTCATGTGAGTTAATAGTTTTCGGCTATGAGCATCAATGCCGGCCAGCATCATAAAAAGAAGCACAACCAGATGTATGTGTCTCCTAAAGGAAAAACAAAACCAGCAAGAAGTTGCCTTGCCAAAATGTAAAGGGGGTAGCTAGAACCAGCTACCAATTTATTAAGAAATACAGAGGTACAAAAATTTTACAGATAAATTTTGTAGATACAGATAAATTTTGTAGATAAAGAGAGTTAAGAGATATTTTTGGAGACAAAACTATAGTTTTGAGGTATACACATTTGGGTGGTAAAAGCAAAGAGGTGATCACTGTTAGGATGGTGGTTATTTTTAGAAGGGGGAAAGGGTATTTGGTTTTATTTGTTTGAATGAGGCTTATAAAATGTTTCTGGTTTGGCTGGTAATGTTATGTTGCTTAAACTGGTGATTACAAGAACTTTGCCCATTTGTTTTATGCAGTTGTTTTTTTAAAAAATTTTAAATCAGTGGAGAGATCGAAGCTATCACATAAATAGGGGCGATATTTCTGAAAACCCTAGATAGAATGTGACTAAGAACACAGGTGTCCGACGGTGGAGCAAAGATGTAAATGGCCACTGTAAAGAGACGGTATCTTAAGACTGACAAATGAAGCAGGCAACTCCATAGAATATAACAATTTATTACAGGATAATTTGCTTACAAGAAGTTTGGGTTGGATCGGAACAGAAGACCCAGCAATTCTGCGCAGATTATTCTCCACTACAGGCTCCTGTTAACTGTACTTTTTTAACAGTATAAGTGGGGTACCAATGATTGACAAGACAAAGGGACAAAGAATGCAGTAGTGCCGGGGCCATGCCTCCTGGTGGTCTTGTGATGGATAAGTTTGTTTATAATCGATACTATCACCATTTTTATATTTATCTCAGTTGTCATGCCATTCCAGCTGTTACTAACAAAAATATTTATGGCTTCATTTTAAGGAACAGACTAGAAGTCTTTAGTGTGCTTGCGAAGGACATTGAGGTTGGTCAAAGGTCACAGCATGAAACTTAAAAAATCAAATGAAATCCAGGACAGAGAGGTGGAGTTGGTTTTGTTCACATCTTCTCTAGGCTTATTAAAACAAAACAAGAAAACATAGTTTTATCCATGGGGACTCATTCTTCCCATACTGTTCCATCCAGAAGAGTGTATTAATCTATTCTTCATATTCTGTCACTGATTTGTTTATTTATATAGTGAGTTGGTATTTGTATCTGTGCTCGTTCTATGGTAGTGGCTCTCACCTCACAGGTTGAAAAGACATACTTGCTGGGGGCCCCACTCCTGGGGATTTTGATTCAAGGCTCTATATTAGAGTCTGGACATCTGTCTGTTTATTTAATGTTCCATGGTCAATTGTGATGAAAAGCCATTTCCTACTCTATTACTATATTGTACATTTTGGGCTTGGACACCAGTGTCATTCGCCCACCCCTTATACAATTAATTACTAGTAAGTCTAGTCTATTGCTCTTACTTCTCCATCCTCATCTTTCCTTTACTCCTGTTGCCTTCATTACTCTCCTGGACTGTGGGATTGGTCTTCTAATATCTCCTCGTTAATGTTTTAAACCCCTCAAATATATCCTTCAAGCTGCTACCAGACTGTTTTAAACTAATGATTGGATCATGTAAACTGTGTATGAAAGATCTATCCCTATAACCTACAGAGTAAAAGTCAATCTCCCTAAAAAATACTTCACAATCCTCTTCTCACCTGCTTTGCCAGACATCTCTCTCCCCACAGAAAAGTCCCCTGCTTCCTTAGCACTATCATGTTGAATTATTTGCAGATCGCTGAATATTCTATTCTTTTTCATGTTTTTCTATCTTGGTATTCATTGAACATTCTATTCTTGGAATCACCCATGTTCCAGTTTTGGAATTCATCTTTAAGGACTGACTCTTAGTCATCACCTCTAATGAAACCTTTTCTAATATCACTTCTCTTTCAAGTGAAATTGACTATTCCTTAGTACTTCTTCCCTAATGTGAATATTTATCATAGCCCCTGTAAACCTTTTGTTATACATATTGTCTACAAGTTTGTAAACTTGTGGGGACAAGGGCTTTTCTTAATTGGTTTAATTGCCTTTGTATTTCTAGCACAGTCCCTGGCACTTGGTTTGCCTCTGTCCTAAAGTAATCTTAGAAGTGCTATATGAATACTATACATTTGACTGACCAGATTGTCCATAAATCTGAAAAAAAATGATTCATGTTCTTACTCATTCAGCTTTCTGTGCCTCCTTATTTGGCATACATATCCTATAGGAAGATGAGAACTTGCACATTGGTCTTTTTATTTCTTTTTAAATTTTAATCCTCTTTTTCAAGGAAATGAAACCCAAAAGAGCCTAAGATTAATATAATATAAGACCTATTGATTTGCATTTCAACATCTTCTATCTGTTTGTAATTCTGAATACAGCATTAAGTAAGTGCTGCTGATACAATTATTTGATAGGTTCCATGGTGATGGCTACTTTACAGAAAGTGCCAAAATGATTAGCTTCTGTATCAACCATTAATATCCCTTTTTTTCCTAGCCTTCTTTGAATCCAGAAGCTGGCAAACAGAATCAGCCATGCAGACCTATTGGGACCCCTTCTGGAGTGTGGGGTAGGTAGATTTGCCATTTTAAAGGCACAACTTTAAATTTGTCTTAGCAGGGAGAGGAGCAAAAATTCTTTATCTCTCTTTTTGTTTGTTTCTTTATCTCGTTTCTCATCTCATCCATTTGTACATGGTAACTAACACCTATTAACTCTTACTCTGCCCCCTCAATATTGAAATATAATAATAGTGAAGTCAGAATACAAACATTTTTGAGAGCTTGTAGAGCCCTAAATTTGAAAGCAGATTTTTAAGCAAAGGGAGAATAATATAAAGCTTATGAGAAGCTTATGAAGCTTAATATAAAGCTTATGAGAAGTAATTTTTTATTAACATTGCTAATTTGCTTATAATAATTAAAATTTATGTGTTATAATTGTCTCCTAAATATTTGGTAGGCATATATAACTGTATTCTAAACATTCTTTCATATTACTAAATATTCTTCTAAAGTGTTTGAAAGACTTATATAATACCACATCCTGTAAACCATTTTGTTCAACCAGGTTTCAGTTGCTGAGTTTTGGGGTGTTGTGGAGGGGACAGTTATAAATAATGCTTGTTGATGTTGTTGTATAGGGCAAGGAGAAAATATATAAACACACATTTATATATGTGTTGGGAATAACGAGCCTTATAAAAAATTAATAGACAAATCAGTGTATTTTAAACCAAACCTGATCTGTAGCATTGGGATCTTGGCATTTATAAATTGGACTCTCCTAGTCTCTACATTAGACATGTTCAGATAGCCAAGCATCTATTGGGGAGGCTTTAGCATATCTAAATACTGGGTTTGGGTCTTGAGTTACAGGATTATGGGTGATTGCTTGTCATTTCTCCCTTGTTAATGATACATAGCTTTGCTCCAGTTTGTCTCATCAGAATGTCCCATTGCAGACTTTTCCCCAAATTTCCTCATCTCCATTCCCATGCTGACAGGAGCTGTCAACCTTAGATAGAGTATTCTTGTTTGGTCTGTGCCTGAGTGATCACACCATACACTAGACATGTTATGCCCTGAAAGACTACTAACATCTTTGGGCTTTCTGGTTGATTTATGAATTTAAAATCAAGTGCTTACGATGCTACACTTTTTCCTATGGTTCCCAAATAGTGTCGCTTTTGAGAGTATCTGTTAAGTGCACACCAGGAAAATGGTCCGTCAGTCTCAACTGTCAGCTCTTTGTTGCAAGTGAGGCCTTCTTGTAAACTATACTTCCTGTTAACCAATAGGTTTGACATTCTTTTTGTCTCTCCACTGTTGTATTTCACAGAAAACCCACCTGGTGCCAAGCAACCCTCCAAAATGCTAGTCATCAAAAAAGTTTCCAAAGAAGATCCTGCTGCCTTCTCTGCTGCATTCACCTCACCAGGATCTCACCATGCAAATGGGAACAAATCGTCAAACATGGTTCCAAGTGTCTATAAGAACCTGGTTCCTAAGCCTGCACCACCTCCTTCCAAGGTATGATTTGGTATCAGTGTAAGAACCTATACAACAGAGGTTAGGGATAAATCAGAAAAAAAAATAATTTGTATTTTCCTGTTGAGTCATTTACCAGATGTTCATTCAGTACTTGTTATATGTATAGTACTATACTCTGTCTCCAAACTCTCTACTGCTACCAACTGAATTTTTAGTAGGCCTCTCATTCATTAGCTTTACTCATAAAAACCTGCTTTTTCTGATTTGCAGTTTCCACTACCGTGTTTCCCCGAAAATAAGACCTAGCCGGACAATCAGCTCTAATGCATCTTTTGGAGCAAAAATTAATATAAGACCGGGTCTTATGTTACAGTAAAATAAGACCAGGTTTTATATTAATTTTTGCTCTAAAAGACACGTTAGGGTGATTGTCCAGCTAGGTCTTATTTTCGGGGGAAACACGGTAATAGCAATAACATCCATATGATCACTTAGCTGAATATCTTAACTGCTTCTTTCCTCTTACTCCCTTTACCAAGAAATTACAGTCCCTATTAGTTATTCCTTCTATAATGTCCTGTGCCTTGTCATCTCACCTTTACTATTGTATACCCTTCTATGAGGTATGATCAAACAGTACAGTGAATGTTTAAATTTAAAAAATGTATCACAGTAAAAGACAATTGCCATTATCCCCCTCAAAATACTCTCCCTTACTTCAAACACACGTATCCCATTGTTCTTGCCACTTTCTGAAGCAGTTCTAGAAGTCCTTTTCTGTGAGTGTCTTTAGTTGTGCTGCTGTGGCTGCCTTGATGTCCTGAATCATTTTGACTTTGTGGAAGAGCCATAAGTCGCATGGTGCCAGATCCGGTGAATAAGGTGGATGAGGACACACCATGTGTTTTTATTTGACAGAAATTGCCCTATACCAGAAGCAATGTGTGACAGAGGGCATTGTCATGATGGAGGATGATTTATAGCACACTCTAAAACACACCTTCTCTCAACTGTAGTTCACACCTGATTGTACCAAGCAAGTTGAAACTTGTCACACACTATTACTACGTTTCCACGCACCACTTCCTTTATTGAAGATCCCTGCCTTTCCGTTGGATCGCACTCAGCAGCTGCATTCACCGTATTTTGTGATCACAATGGAAAGGCTCCGTGTCACATACCATTTCTGGTATGGCAATATCTGTCAAATAAAACGTTGTGTCCTCATCCACCTTATTCACCAGATCTGGCACTGTGTGACTTCTGGCTCTTTATCAAGTCAAAATGAGCATGAAAGGTAAACGTTTTGAGTCGATTCAGGACATCAAGGCAGCCACGTCAGTGCAACTAAAGACACTCACAAAAGACAACTTCCAGAACTGCTTTAGAAAGTGGCAAGAACAATGGGATAAGGTGTGGTTCAGAGCGAGGGGGGGAATATTTTGAAGAGGATTAATGGCAATGTGTCTTTTACTATAATAAACTTTTTTAAAATTTAGACATTCACCATATTGCTTGATCATACCTCCTATTTCCTCATTTCTTTATATTCATCTTCCACAGAACTGCCAGAATGATTATTCTTGTATCACATCCTTTCCTAAATTCCTTCAATAATTCCAAACCATTTATGTAGAAGAGATTAGTAAACATTTTTTGTAAAGGACCAGATAATAGATATTTTAGGATTTGCTGGTCACATATGACATATGGTCTTTGTTACTTTTTTTTTTCTTAAACCCTTTAAAAATGTAAAAAACATTAGCTTACAGGCCATTACAGGCCTCAAGACAGTTTTGGCCTATTGCTAGCCAACCCCTGAGCTTATAATACAGTGTCCAAACTCCTTAGCAGTGGTATATGTAAGTCTTTAGAACCCAAGCCCAATTCATCTTTACTTTGTACTGCCTCTTTTTCTCTTATGTGGGAAATTACTCATTTTTCAAGTTCATGTCATCCTGTCCTCTTTTTCTGTAACATCTAAAGATTGAATACCACTCTGTTTCGTCTCACAATATTTGTAATATTTTATTGTGTCTATTTATTTCTTTATTTGGCAGGTTTCAGACCCTTTTCATATTTGTATCCCTAGCACCCTCACAAAAGCACATAATAATTGCTTGAATGAAGTGCAGCCACTGTAAGGAGACAAGTATTTAGAATTTACTATGTGGAAGCACTGTGGTGCTTATGAGCAATACAAAGAAATATAGCATTGGTCATGGCCCTCCATGAGCTGAAAGTCTAAATGGGATGATAAGATAAAACGATATAAAAGGTACTGTGATTGTGTATGAAATAAAATAATGACAGATCCTAATAACAAATTCTAAACAAATTTGGAGTAATTAAATTAATTAAACACAATTTATTTACATAATTCAGAACAGCAAGATCATTTCAGACTATGACCATCAAGGAAAATTTTACTGAAAAACTATAATTTAACTGATCTTTGGAGGATGGTCCAGATTTGGATAGGCAGAAAAGAGCCTGGAGGGTATTGCAAATCATAAGAGAAGAGGTAGATAAAGTTCTAAAAGAAAGGTAATAAAGTTCTGAAGCCAGAAAACAGTAGGCATATTTGAGGGATAACAAATGAATCATTTTAATTACTCCTGGTAGCCCTGGGGAAACATCAGGACTAGGGGTCATTATCCTAGTGATAATGAAGCTTTCAGGGTAGATAAGATCTCTGAGGGAAGAGGAAAGAAGAGTAAAGAATGGGGGAAATAAGACTTGGGAAATACTTAATATTTCATAAATATTAGGAAAATGACAATCAATGTTATACTGAGAAATTGTACTTCAGACATAGAAAAAATGGTATAATATCAAAGAAATTTGGATGCATGAGTTGAAGATAGTAGCCAGAGTTGTCAACAGTTGTTGATTGCTTGATAACAGGTTGAAGGAAATAATTGAAAAAAAGGGTTTCTGAACTTAGCAGTTGGAAAGTTTTTGGTAATCTTTGAGTTGAGGTTTTAGGAGAGTAGTATAGGGCTGAAATAAGATTTCAGGAGATTCTGGGAGTAAGTGGAGATAGTGGCACCTTTGAGACCTGACAGTAAAAGGAAATAGAATAATGGGTGGTGGTGAAGTTACATGTAAGGATGAAGAAAATTTTAGGAAGAATCTCCAGGGAGGTACTTGAAATATACTTGAAAGAAGTCATTGAAGGATCGTGGCCCAAGAAGAAATTAGTAGGAATAAAACTGACAAGTGGGATTATTTTAAACGGATTTAGGACACTGGTTCCTCTGATGTAGAAGGGAAAGAATGAACTCAAGTCAAGAGAACAACTACATAAAGAAAGAAATAATGTAGCATAGAAATTAATAGCAGGGATTTGAAGTAGACAAATTCCAACTTTGCACCTTCTTTGTGATACGACTTTGGGCAAGTTTCTTAAGTTTAAGTTTCTTTTTCATCATCTATAAAGTGGAGGTAATAGTACCCATCTTTAAGGTTTTTTGGAGGAATAAATGAGAAAATTTTATGAAGAATTTAAAACTACATATAGTAAATTCTAATAAATGTTATTACCATCAACATGACAGCACAACTTACATTTATGCCATTCCTAAAGAGTTTTCATGTGTTACTTTCATTGAAATGTCTACAAGCATTCTTTGAGACTCTAGAAGGATATAAAAATGAGTTAGACAATGCAGGGATCTCTAAAAATCTTGGGAGGAAGAAGTGGCAAGGATAAAAGTCATGACCTGGAGCTTAAGATAGGTTTAGCCCTGTTGTGTAGAACTAAGGATAGATTGAAAATAGGAAAACGAATGTAAAGACTGCTGCTGTTACCCTAGTAAAGGCGAAAGTAGACAGAGAAGGAAGGTGTTGATGTCACATAGTGGGAAGCAAATTAGACAGAGGAAGAAAAGGACCCTGAGCATTCTTTGGGAAACTGGAATAACTGGAAACATTTCACTGGAGTTAAAGAAAAAGATCAGTTCCAGGAAAAGTTGATGAGAGTGGTTCTGGGTACTTTAATGTGAGATTTTAGAGGAAGGAAGAAGTGAGGTGATTAGTAGGCAGATGTGGGCTTATCCATTCACTCATTTTCTCCAGATGTTCAACAATTATTAAACATTGAGTATCTATGTACTGAAAGCTGTGTGTCACTAGAGGCACAAAATAATCTCAAAGAATTTGCTGTCTAGGGGAGAGACAGATATAACAATAACTGCTCCTTTGCCTGGACAGGTTCCTCAGAGTCTTTACATATGTGGTCATATTTGAATTGCGTTTTGAAGTAGCAAAGAAAAAAGAACTGGCATTTGTTGACGTCTTACTATGTTCCAAGGCATTCATTAGGCCTTTTACATATAACATTTACTCCTTTAATCCTAATAGATAGAAAATTATGTAATGAAGTTACATAGCTAATAAAGTGATGGGTCATCACTGCTTGAACCAGATTTTTGTCTGACTTCAAATCAGCTCTTTTCCACTGCCCCAGAATGCTTCCCATCTTGAAGGATAAAAAGGAGAAAGTTGAGAATTCAGCTTTTAGAGTACTTTCTGTGTTGTGATTTGAGCAAGGTATTTAATTTTGTTAAACCTGTCACCTTAAGAAAAATACAAGGGCTGGCCCGGTGGCTCAGGTGGTTGGAGCGCCTTGCTCCTAACGCCAAGGTGCTGGTTCGATTCCCACAGGGGCCAGTGAGCTGCGCCCTCTACAGCTAAGATTGTGAACAACAGCTCTCCCTGGAGCTGTGCTGCCTTGAGCAGCTGGAGGTTGGGTGAGCAGCTGGATGGAGGTTGGCGTGAGCTGCCGTGGGCTGCTGAGGGCTGCTACGTGCTGCCATGAGCGGCCAGTGGCCAGCGTGAGCAGCTACAGCGGGTCGAGAGCTGCCATGGAGCTGCTGTGAGCAGTGAGTAGCTGACTGGCAACCGACTGCTGGGGGGACGCAAGGCTCATAATACCAGCATGGGCCAGGGAACTGTGTCCTACACAACTAGACTGAGAAACAACGGCTTGAACTGGAGTGGAGGGAGGTGGAAGAAGGGGGGAAAAATAAAAATAAAATACTTGAAATATAGTACTAGCACTGGTAAGTAACCAGTAAATAGTAATTTAAAAACAGTAGGAGTTTGTTAAGGAGCAAGTAGGTGAAGCATTCCAGGCAGAAGGAACTATTGTTATCACCACTACCACCCCCCACCCCCCAAAAAAGAGGCAAACATGGTATGTTTGGGAGAAGACAAATGATTAAATATGGCTGGTAGTTGGGAAGTAATGAGGGAAGTAAGACTAGAGCCAAATCATGGAGGTCTTTATAAAAGCTCAGGAGAAAGGTTAGGGGTAGAGATACAATCTTACATATTATTCACATGATTTTACAATTTAAACAAAAGTCACAAATAACTATATTTTCTAATGAAGTTCACATAGGAACAGGTTACAGCAGGAGAGCACTGAGGCTAGAACCTTGGACAATGTCTGCATCCACTGAAAAAGATCAAAAGGAATTCAGATGAGAAGAGTAAAGCATCAGGGAATAGAGAAAGGAAAGAGGGACAGGTTCCAAAAAGATGATAATGAGCAAGCAACCTCTCATTCTCTAAAAAGAGATTTTAAGAACTGGCCTTTGAGTGGAATTTAAGAACAAGATTTATTGAAAGAAGAGTTTATTAAAATGGGGATAGAAGTGAGTATTGCAGGGAATTAAATAGGAAGTAATAATGAGCAAGTGAAAGACAACAGATAATGACTTACCCAGAAAAGTTTGGCAATAAAAGGATGATAGTATAAGGGAAAATAAATCTGTTTTGATTTTTCCCCTCACTTCGATAAGGTGGCCTTAGCATGTTGTAATAAAATGGAAGAACTTACTATAGAGAAGGACATTAAAGATACAAGGGAGAAATAATTGGTAAATTCTCAAAGGAAAGTAAATGAACAGATGTAGAATGGTAGAAAAGAGGAGGAAGCTATCAAAGGAACTTGAGGTGCAAAAGGAGAATTGGGAAAGTTTGGACTTTTCAGTCCAGTAGGAGAAGGCAAGATCATTTGAAATGGAGTGTGGGGTTGATTTGGAGTTGGAGGAAAGGAAAGGACATTTTGAAAAAGAATGGTTGGTATGTGGTTCACTTTAGTATATTTCTACATATAATTTCTCTAACAAAAGGGGGTGTGAGGTATCATGGTTTTCTCCAGTGAGCAGCCAACTATATAACATAGTGTTTACTGAAAATTAAGATAACTTAAAGTTGGGCAGAGACATTGGTATCCTGTTGTATGAAACACTATCTGTAAACCTTTCATACTACTGTGGCAGAAACCCAAGTGTTTCTGTGCCCTGCTATGGCAATGGCAAAAGAAAGACAAGGTATCTGGAGATAGACCCTCCACAACTCTGGCGAAGCTACTGGGGAACTATCATCTTTGATATTTAGCGTGACATTAGCAGCCATCTTTATCTTTAGATTTTCATCAGTGCAAGAAAAAATTAATCTCCAGTTGGGTCATTGACTCTCATCTGCTTGCATGTTCTTTTTAGAGTCATTGTGAAAAACCAGTGTCACATACTACTAGTTGAGTTACCTTGGACCAATTACATAACTTTCTTAACCTTGGTGTCATTCTCTGTAAAAAGTTGACAGTAATTATTATACCTGATGGGGTTAAGAATTAAATAAAATCATATGCTGAGCATCTAGAACATGGTAGGTGATCAGTTGAATTCCTTTCCTACAGCATCCTCATTAATACCAAGAAAGACATTTTTTCCACTTAGACCCTTCCTTTGTCCTGAAAGTCTCTCGGTTTTAATTGTTTCATTCTGGAAAAAAGATAATTTTCACTTGTTTCAGTGTTATTCCATTGACACGCTTGATCTTCCCGATTCTCCTCAGACAGTATGATTGACTTAGAAAAAAAGAGAGTATTTGAGGCCAGGGCCAAAGTGACAGAATGGGCCCACACCCTACAAGACAGCAGAAACAGGGCCTCTGGATTAACCAGGATTGTCCAGCCATTTACATTGCCCACCCTGGCCTGGAACTAGCCTCCTGCCATTGAAGTTTCTGGAAAACATCATTTTTCTGATGTGCCTTTTTTTTTTTTTTTTTTGAGGGTATCAGGATTACATTAGAGGTTAACAAACACACCATAAAAGAAAACATTGGGGGTCAAATAAGTTTGGACAATGCTATATATTATATCTGCTTTTCAAATTCATATGTACAGTTAAATGCTTTGAGAAATTGCACAGTAAAGAAATCTGTTGAACTATATTCACCCCAGCGTCTCCCAGGCTTACTGAATTGAGCTCTCTTTTTGAGAAACACCTATTAATATCCCATGGCTCTTCTGGTTCCCATCTGCCTTTTTCTTTTTCCTTTAAGTGCGTAACCTCAAAAAGAGGTTGCATATCTCCCAAACATGTTGAGACAGGTAAGCTCTGGAAACTCATGTTCCCACGTAATGTTTCACTCTTTGCCTTATGATCTTACAGGCTAAGCTTCTGTCTCTCCTTGTTTGTTCCGACTGATTTGTTCTTTCTTCCCGTTGTAGCCCAGTGTATGGAAAGCTAACAGAATGGAACACAAATCAGGATCCCTTTCCTCTAGCCGGGAGTCTGCTTTTACCAGTCCAATCTCTGTTACCAAACCAGTAGCACTGGCTGGTGGCGCAGTTTTAAGCTCTCCCAAAGAGGTGAGTAAGGATAAAGCCGAGCAGCCTTTTCTAAAGTGGCCATTTCCCATTTACTGAGATGTACAGTGTGACGTGTATGACTCTAACTCCATTTCCTTTGTAGCTATGCTTAGCTCAAAGTAATTTCTATACTGGTGATTCCCATTAGCATGCAAAGATGGGCAGTAGCTGGGTGGGGTAGTTGCTCTGTGGTAGACCAGGGTCAGCCTGTATTAGACTGGCATTATGCTGGCATCTGTAGAAAAATCAAAGCGGTGCTATATAAGCCATCCAGTCTTAACTATAAAAACTCAACAAAGTTGAACCCTGTTTAAATGAAAACGATAGTTTATTTTTGGTAAAAGACAGAGTAGTAAATAGGCTACCAGATTCTGGAAATCAGTACCATGTGGAAGTGATCCAGAGAATCCCAGTTCTGGATCTTTGCTGTCAGGAGCAACCTATTTGTGGTATTTGTCCAGAGTCCCTCTAGCACCACTCCTCCAATTGAGATCAGCTCCTCTCGTCTGACCAAGTTGACCCGCCGAACTGCCGACCGGAAGAGTGAGTTTCTGAAGACTCTGAAGGATGACCGGAATGGAGACTTCTCGGAAAACAGAGACTGTGACAAGCTGGAGGACGTAAGAGCATGGAGATTTTTCTGGGGCGACATAGGTCTTTTCCTATGTTATATGTGTGCTTTTTTTCCTCCTTAAAGGAGAAAAATGTGGCAAGTTTTTAAAATGTGCAGAGAAGTTAGAGTGAGTTTAATCCTTTGTTCAACAGAATTCAAATGAGGGCTTATTTTAATAATACTTGGCTTGGGATTCAGTGGCTTTAAACAGAGCAGCACTGCTTAAGTCTTGAATTGGTCAGTGCAGTAAGGAGTTGGTTAATTACAGAAGCTTCTGTCAGTGAGGATTATATTTTTTTGCAATATAAGAAAATAGGTATCTGGTTGCTTCTGCCACAGTTGCCATAACCTTAAGATGATGACCGGTTAGTATCCTTTGGATATCTTAACCAGGTGACCAAGTCCTCGTTTTTAAATGGCGAAAACTGTAAGTTGTGGTTGTCATCTGGAAAGCACTTCCCTGGGTTCTGGCTCCTTGACCTTATATATTTCTTACCTTGCTACAAAGGATTGTTATATCAATTGTGTCCTTTTCCTTATTGCAGTTGGAAGACAACAGCACACCTGAACCAAAGGAAAATGGAGAGGAAGGCTGTCATCAGAATGGTCTTCCCCTCCCTATAGAGGAGGAAGGGGGGGTGCTCTCACACTCTCTGGAAGCAGAGCACAGGTAAGTGAGAATCAGGCATGCTGTGTGTGGCCTGCAAGGAGCTTGACCATACTTAAGAAAACATCTCATTGACTCCAGCATACAGAGGGAAGTGCCCACCAGCACAACTTTCTCTCTCTCTATGTCCCAGATTGGTCTGTTTCTCAGTGGTCACTCCTTTATAGACTCAACTAACTTTTTCACAATCCTCTAAGGTTTTTGTGTAGTTTAGTTTCAGACTAAGTTTATGACTCCAGTTGGAGAGGGCAGAGGGCAACCTGTTTCCTGCGACTGTTGTGCTGTCCCCTTGGACTCTCCTGGCCCAACTTAGCAGTTACCATAAGACCCCTTTAAGGGTCTTTGGGAGGCATGAGATCCCATGTCTCATTTAACTGTTTTGTTAAATGAGGGCCTTGAACACAGAGCAGCCAGCTGTCTGGCCAGCTGGATGGCACATGAGACCTGCCAAGTATGATAGTAACTTCCTGAAAGGAGGTTTCTATCCAGGGGAACTTTAAGGGTCAGTAAGATCACAGTTATGAAGGAGACCATAATGCCATAAAATTAAAAGAGAACTTCAGTACATGTGGAAGTTTGCTAATTTGCTCATGAGACAAAAGTGTGTCCCTGTTTTGTCTACAGGACAGAGGGCCGGCCCTTGCAGTTCGGCTCTTTATGCTGTCATTTTGTTCTGCTTCTACTTACTGTCTCTTCTATAGCTCTTATGCTCTAAAAAGAGCAACTTTGGAGATCCCACATTTAATTATAAGCACCTAAGTAGCAATAATTAAAGCTTATCCCACTGGGGAGAGAAGAACCTAAGTTTCTTCTGTAACATCCAAGTGAGCAGGAAAGTTTTCTGTGTAAAGTTGTGGGCTTCCCATTTATGCTGAAAGGTGTCATGTTTTCTTTGCCTGACCTGCCTCCTCCAGGTTATTAAAAGCAATGGGATGGCAGGAGTATCCTGAAAATGATGAGAATTGCCTTCCCCTCACAGAGGAGAGCTCAGAGAGTTCCATATGAAGACAGAGCAGGTATGTCGGAAACCTTTCCTGGGGACCCGTTAATGACTAGGAGAATGAAGGCCGTCATTGCCCTTAGGAAGCCCAGTTTAGTGTGAGAGAAGGACCTTGAAAAAGAAAGTACAGTCCTACCTTGGTTTTCAACCGTGTCACCTTGATGAACATTTCGTTTCCTCCCGCTGTACCCTGTAATGCTTCAGTTTTTCGCATGCCTCTGGTTGAACCTGTCACGCCTCGGCTTCCGCGGGTGCAATCCTGAGGCCTAGCTGTTTTGTTTTTCTTCAAATTTCTCAGAACTCGAACGGTCTTTTGGAACGGATTGTGTTCGAAAACTGAGGTACCATAGTAGAAATACAGAAGAGCATCTCACTCTGCCTAGGCAATAGGGATCTCCAGTGCTGGGTACCAGAACCAGATCGGTAGTTAGCATATTTCAGAAGGTAGTGTGTTCTTTCATCCTGGAAGCTTTAACTCCTTGTCAGAACCACAGGCTGTGTTCCAAAGTTACGGGCTGAGTCCTTAGTCCCTAGGGAAGCAGTCTCACCCTCCTTTGCTTCTAGCCCTGTGGGTTTCCCCTGGTACTCTAACCAGAGCCACAAAGCCAAGTTTGAATTTATTCAACAAATGCTTGGGTTCTTTCTCTGAGTAAAATACTGCCAGACCTTAGGGTTTGCAGCAGTGAACAAGACCAATGGGGTCTACAAACCTTACGGGTCTTATGTTCTGGTGGTATGTATGTAAAGCATAGATAACAATTGTGTTAAGTCCTATGCAGGGAAAATATAGGCTGAAACAGACTTTATTGCTCAGAACTGTTTCCCCATCATTGTCATCCCTTGAGAACTTGTAGAAACAGGGAATCTCAGATTTTTTTCCTACTCCAGATTCTTTTCCTACTCCAGATTCTGAATCTCAATCTGCATTTTATACAGATCCTTAGATTATTCATTTGCATATTAAGGTGTGATGAGCGCTGCTATAAGAAATCTTTGATCTCTTAGAAGGGCCTCCCTCTATATTCTGCTTAGAATTGAATTGAGGCCTGGCCTTTCCTAGTCTCCTGAGCCAGTCTAGTTGTTGATGTTTGTTTTGTTTTTTTCTTTTCTTTCCCATGCTTACCACAGCTGAGAAGAAACGGCTTTGGGAAGAATGGCTTCTTGCAGAGCCGCAGTTCCAGCCTGTTCTCCCCTTGGAGAAGCACTTGTAAAGCAGAGTTTGAGGACTCAGACACAGAAACCAGTAGCAGTGAGACATCCGATGATGATGCCTGGAAGTAGTCCTATAAGTGGTCACGGCTAAATCTGACCCGTAAACTCAGCTCGTGGGCTTCGGAAGTGTACAAAAGAAATCGCTCTTTTCCTTTTCTTATGTTGAATATTTCGTGCACAAGGGAAATAATCATACCCCAAAGAGAGAGCGATTGGCTTGTTTAGCTTTTGTTGTTGTTCTTCCCTGTTACCTGCTTCACACAGAAATTTGTGTGGTGGGAAAGATTCTTAAAATACATACATACAGTATATATGGGGCGATGCACAGGTGGAAGCTGGCAGTGCAGAGAGGAGGAGACACTGGTCTGTGGCAGCAGCTTCCACCAGCCCTTGGGGCACTCACCCCTGTGCTCAAGCAATCATTGTCAATGACAAAGTGACTATTGAAGTTATAATTGTATTAAATTAATGCTAATAATTTGGTATTTTATTTTATTTTTGGCTGCTCGGGTAACGTTAGCCCTTAACCAAGCATATGTGGGTTTCTTGTTTCTTTTTTCCTTTTTGGGTACAACTGTAAAATATTTGGATATAGGAAATGTTGTGTTATTCTTGCAGCCTTGATATTCAGGGTGGATTGTAAAATATAAATTTTTGTGAGATTTCAAAGATTAAGATTATTTTGATAACATTATTTACAGATTTAAAAGATGTGGTTATCAGAAGTCTTAAGGGGGAAACTACTGCATAAAATAACTAACTTGGAATAAATATTTTGCATCAGTTTTGATTGTCTTGTGTAAGAAGTATATTTTCTTTAAAATTAGATGAATGAACTTTTTTTTAGGAGAACTACTTTTAGCAGTCTGAGAGAAATATGAATTCAAACACACATTTCTCCTTTTAGCAGATTTTTTTTTGATGCGGGAAAACCTGTGCAATAAATCACTAGTAATAAAATTAGAAACCCAAGTTTCCTTCCTGAAACTTTTTCACTGCCTTGTATTCACCAATGTACGTATTTTAAGGTAGGTCTGTGCCTCAATTTGCCTGCTAAAAAAAACATGAGAGGAAAGGCTTTGAGCCAATGCTGGCTGATGCAGTGGAAGAAGCAGGGTTTTTTTTCAACAAATACTTCCCAAGCTTTGTGTGTCCCACTCATTGGGCAAGGCTCTTGGGATGCAAGGAGTGCCTGGTCCAGTAGGAAAGAGAATAAACAGTTATATGTTAAAAATGAAACCTTAGGCCAAGATCTGATGGACAAGCAGAGTGGGTAAATTAAACAACAGATGTTTACTAACACTGGCACTCTTTGGCTGTCCCTACAGTGCATGGTCCTGAGTGGCTGTAGAGGTCTAAGAGCGTACTCTAATGGGAGACAAGCAGAGGAATGGCCTGCTTTCATGTTAGAAAGACAACTAACGTGAAATGTGGGCTCCAGAAGGGGTACAGAGAGACCAGAATGACATTTGCTAGATTCTAAAAGTTAGGAAGGCAGCGACCCTATCTGCCATCCTGTATTATAGTCTCTCCTGCTGATGGTACACCCGTCCATGTGCAAGCTGTGGAAATGGTTGAGATAGAGCAGTAAGAACTGTAACTCTTATTTCATTGAAAAAAAAAAAAATATATATATATATATATATGACAATATATGACATTTTATGTACTAATAGAAACTTGTGCCAGTTAAATTGACACTCGTGTCAATTTAAGTTTTTAAATGTGCATCTTAGAATCAATGAAATACAGTCATGTGCCACATAATGACATTCCAGTCAACAACAGACCACATAATACGACAGTGGTCCCATAACAATGGAGCTAAAAAATTCTTAATCACCTAGTGACACAGCCATCATAAGGTCACACAGCACAATGCATTATTCACGTGTTTGTGGTGATGCTTGTGTCAACAAACATCTGCCGGTCATATAAAAGTATAACACCTGCCATTATACGCTACATAATACTTGGTAATAAATGTTGCTAGTTTATGAATTTACTATACTTTTTATTATTTTAGAATGTATTCTTTTTACTTATAAAAATTTTCTGTAAAACAGTATGCCGTGTTATGCTGGCAGCAGCCTCATACATCTTCTGCTTACGGAGTCTCTTGATTTTATCATTTTCTGTTGTGCTTGATTTAATCTCGTGTGGTTTTATACAGTAACGTACCGTATAGGCTTGTAGCCTAGGAGCAGTAGGCTGTGCTGTACAGTCCAGCCGTGCAGTAGGCTGTACCAGCTAGGTGTGTAAGTGCTCTCTGTGATGAGACACACAATGACACACAATGACAAAATCACCTAAGGAGGCATTTCTCAGAACAGATCCCCGTCGTTAAGTGGCTCATGACTGTATTATAAAATGAACTGTTGTAAAAGTACTAACTGGAAATTAGAAGGTTGAAATAGAGGTAATCCTGCCTATTTGGCCGTGGGCTTTGCCACTTACTAGTTTTCTCAGAACAAATTTCTAAAACTGTACCCGTTTTATCACTTGGAATTAAGCTGGACTGAGATCACATTTTGAAACACTTTGCAACCTGCTACTGCTGGTCATACTTTGGTCTTACATGGTGGGGGGCGGACAACTGTAAATCCCTGAAAAGGGGTCTTGTTTAGAAACATGGGGCTAGCTAGCTCAGAGCTCCTGCTTCTGATGTATACGTATATCTGGGGAGGTGGCAGGAGATTGGGCCAGCAGGAAAGGGCCTGCTTGGCCCCTGACTGGTCTCAAATGAAAAGCTACCTTTCTGTATTTGATTCCCTCACCTTATAGACTCATCATTTTCTCTCGGAACTTGCATATCTTGTGCTGTGCTGATAATCCTCTTTCTACAGCCAGAAAAACAGGAATCGGGAATGGAAGTTAGGAAGAAACCATTAGCTTTGGTGGGACTTGGTCATGAAGAAGCTGTGATTGCTTCCAGAGAAGTAAGTCCACTGCAAGGAAAAGCTTTCAGAAAAGGGGGATGACATGAGAATGTATTTGGTGGTTCAGCAGGTCTGTCTCTTGCTCCAACAGTGTTTGCCAGGGACACCCCTTCTTCCAGCCTCCAACCACCCTCCAGCCTCTCCTAGTCACAACCTTCAGAACTATCTCAGGGATCCTTGGCCTCTGGGACCAACCAACACTGTTTTTTGAGCTTAACTCTGGAAGCAACAATGAGCTCCCAGATTTGTCAATTATTCCAAGATGCAGGCCACTGTCAACTACCTGGTCAACATCTGTGGGCCTCCTCTACCTACTCTCTGGGCTTCTATTTTGATCCAACAATATGACTGGGGGGAAAGGGCTACTTCTCAAGTTTGCTGAGGAGAAGCCCAGGGGGCTTAAAGATGCAAAATAAGTGCTGTGGCCACACCGTCTTCAGGATGTGCATTCCAAGATGAGTGGAATAAAACTCAGGATGCCATGGAAGCAGCCACGGTCATGGAGAAGAACCTGAACCAGGCCCTTTTAGATCTGCATGCCCTGAGTTCTACCCATACATACCCCATCTCTGAATTCCTGGAGAATCACTTCCTAGATGAGGGTGTGGAATTTTTCAAGAAGACGAGCGACCACCTGCAGGCCGCCTGGCCCCCAGGCTGGGCTAAGCAAGTATCTTTTCAAAAGGCTCACCCTCAAGCACGACTAGGATCCTCCAGAGCCCAGAGGCCTTTGAGGGGCCTGTCTGCACACCCCGCTGTTGGGTTTCTGCCTGAGCCTCTCCCTGCAACTACTAAACAGCCTTTCAACCACGCTGGAGGCCTCTTTCATGCCCTGGACCAAATGGAAACACGCTTTTTGCAAAGAGAAGAAAAAGGATGCTTTCCTTGCACATAAATGCAGACTGCTTCCTCTCCCAGGTGTTCCAGGAATGGAGAATGACATCCATTTGGGCAAAACAAGAGTGAACAAGATGACACTTCCTTGCCAGAGGCTAAAATGCCCAATGATAGAGTATGTGATACAGGCCTAGCTAGCCTAGGAGGCAGAAAAACAAGTGTAGTGTTAGAGACGTGCCGATGCACATACAATGAGGTGGAGAAGACACATTTTTATCAAGCCAGGGTTTCCTCTCAAAGATGACCAGCCCTTCCCCACCCGTTCTCCAGACCTGCCCAGGCCTGTAGTTGCTGCCCAGGGAGTTAAGGCTCCTCCCCCAAACAAACGATATTGTAGACCCAATAAACCTGGACTTTCCTCTCTGCCTCTGGCTTTGCTTCATCCTCCTCTCCTGCTCTCAGTCCTGTCGTCTCCAAGTTTTGGCTGCTGTCAGGCCATCCATCCCATGGCCTCCCACTCTGGGGAGCCAGCACTCCTGCCCTGTGGATCCTGTGACATGGTTTTCCGGTCCTGGTCCCTGTTGGCCACCCACACGCAGCGCTTCTGCATTGGCCGTGTGGCCCAGGAGGTGACACTTGGAGCACAGCCCTCAAAAGCCACTGCACCACAAAGCCCCATGGTAAGGTCCTCCTCCATGGCCATGGGTGGGCTTTCAAGCGACTCTGCCCCTCAGGATTCCTCTCCTCACCCTGTCCCTAGGTTGTGCCACAAGAACACCAGCTCCTCGCAGACCAGGAGGCCAGCAAATCGGCTCTACGGAGGCTAACAGAGGAGGTACACCCGGCTGTACCCACGGGTTCGAAACAGCATGCTCCCCAAGCCTACCGCTCATCCGTGGGTCAGATAACCCCTACAAGGAGATCGCGGGTTACTATTATATCCAGGTGCAGCGGCTGCGGCTGTACCTGCTGGAAATGCAAGCGCGGATAACAGAGGTTCCCAAGGGGTCAGAGGGGCCCTGGAGGCGTTCAGAGGCGCCAACTCAGGTCCTCAACTCCGAGGCTGCTGGGAGCCCCGGCGAACGGCTGCGGACGCTGCACCGGACTCATGCAAGGCGCATGGCAGAGACCGAGGCACAGAGCCGTGCCCTGGAGCTACGCGGCGAGGGTGAGGGAAAGGTGGGGGATACTAGAGACCCACCCTGTAGCTCGCCCCTTGGCTTGAAGTTTCTCGTACCCATTCTCACTCAATCCCTTCCTCAGAACTGAACCGGCACCTTCAAGGTTTGTCCGGGACCCGGGGCGGTTTATCACGCCTATTAGGCCTGGAGCGGGAGCTTCGAGAACTCCGGTCAGAGGCCGGGCGAACAAGGGGGATTCTAGAGGTGTTACAAACGTGCTTTCAGCAGCTACAGCCAGAGGCAGGGTAAGACACCGAGCGCAAAATCCAAGAGCGCCGCGGTGTGGGCCAAAGGGCGGGGCCGGGGTCTGGTGGGGCGCGGCCTGGCGCGGCTGGGCGGGGCCTGTGGGGTGGAAGCCGGGGAGGGGCGGGACGCTGGAGGCCTTGTCCCTAAGCAACCCGAAGGCCGCGCGTGAGTTCCGGAAGAGGAGGGTCAGCAGGAGGCCCGGGTCTGGGACAGTGTCTCCACGCCGGTCATCCTCCTATCCAGGACCCGGACGAACTCCCTGCGAGAGGCAGAACTCTGGGGTCCGGCGCTGCAGGCCAACCCGGGGACTCTGGCTGCCGAGATCCGGTGAGGTGTGGGGACCGGGACTGGCGTGGGCGAAGCGCTGATCAGTCCTGGAAAGACACTGTTGCCTTCTTGTCCACTACTCCCTAGGGCCCTGCATGAGGCCTACATTCGAGGTGGGGGGCCGGGACCGCGGCGTTCTAGGCCAGATATGGAAGTTACAAGTGGAGGCGTCAGCTCTGGAACTTCGGAAATCGCTGACCCGCAGGGGTGAACCGGAGGGGCCAGCGAGGAGGGCTTTTCGGAAGCAGTGGCCTTAGTCCTGGGAGGAGAAAAGGGCGGTGAGGGAGGGCATGTTTGGCATGAGAATCACCTAAGCAAAAACTCCATGGTAGAAAACTTGGGTGGTCTTTGCGGCAGTGGCTAGAATGTTAAATGACAAGTCCAGCCTTATATAGAGTCCCTAAGTCTGGAGAGCTGCTCAGAGCCGGACCAGCTGGTCACCAGAGTCAAAAATGACAGGTCAGACTGGTTCATCGCAGGAAGACCCACAGGTTCCACGTTTCGGGAGCTTCTAGTAGTGGAGGCCGAAAACCGGCGCCTGGAGGCAGAAATCCTGGCTTTGCAGATGCAGAGTGGTACAGGCCAGGCGCCCTGGGGTCAGTGAGCACCCCAGACCCACCCTACCTAGCCCGACCCCCACCCCCCAGCAGGCCGGGCTTAGAGGGACCATGCATGGGGAATGAGAAGAGTGTTTGTGCCCCGTCCGTCCTTGTCCACGCGCAACTTCAGGTATCCATGCGTGTGCGCAGCTACCGGGCAGGGGTATCTCAGCCCCGCCACTTGCTGAGTCCTGCTTGTGCTCAGGGGCACTCACTCTTTTCTGCACCTAGGGCCCGGACACCCGCGACTTGTGGCCAATCCCAGCCCTCGCCTGGGAAGGAGGGAAGATCCTCCACACTTCCCACCACCAGTGGCACCGCCGCTGCACCCGCTTCCACACTCCACAGGCATCCCATTCTTGGGTGGCACAGAAAAGGCTGTAAGGACCCTGGGGATGGGTCGGGGACAGCTCTAGTCTGTTCGGTTGAGGGAGAGTAGGCACCTAGGAGGCTTCCTGGAAGATTCAACTCTTCTCTACAATCACAGCTTTCTGGAGCCAAGACTAGAAACCTGGGCCTGGGTCCTCACTTCCTCCTGCCCACAATCAACGTTCTGGGTCCTGCACCCTACGACCCTGGGTGAGGCCTTCACCCTCCTTTGATGTCCTTTGTGATTTGGCCACCACTGCTGGTTAGGGAGACCCACAAGGTCCAGCTAGGGTTGGGAAACTGGCTGGAGGCTTGGGGGGTGGGGATGAGGAATGCGTGTATAGGGGCACTGACACCCGTGTTCCCCAGGGCTGGCCTGGTCGTTTTCTATGACTTCCTGCGGGGCCTTGAGGCTTCTTGGATTTGGGTGCAACTAATGACTGGCGTGGTCCGAGATGGACAGGATACAGGAGGGACCACAATGTTGCCCCCAGCTCTTTGCTTGCCCCCACCTCCAGCTCCTGGGCCCATGGGCAACTGTGCCATCCTTGCCAGCAGGCAACCTGTACCCAGGTCAGTAGGTGGGCTTATGACTGGTGCTCTTTGCCACAATTGAGACTTGTCCTTCATTCTAAGTTTTCTCATTTGTATACAGGGCCACTGGCTCTGAGGGCCAAGTTCTAGGGAGTACAGCCAGTTCTGGCTTCTAACACCTCTTTCTGTCTTAGACTACCACCCTCACCATCAGTATCCTTGGTCTGTGAGCTGTATGCCTGGCAGGGGCTCGCAGGGGCTAGGGCACCACAGCCAAAGGCCTGGGCCTCACTGGTGCTTTTGACCGGGATCAGAGGGTGCTAAGTGGCCACTGGCGTCTCCCACTTCGGGCCCTTCCTCTGGACCCCAGCCTTAGCCCTGGGCAGCTGAATGGAATTCCCCAGGTGAGTAGAGGATGGGAACTGGTCTACTCAAAAGTACAGATGCAGTACCATTTCACTCTCCCCAGGTATGTCAGGCTGAGCTCTTTTTACGGATGGTGAATGCGAGAGATGCAGATGTCCAGACATGGGCAGAAATCAATCCAGCAAGTGCCCACGAGTACCAGTACCCACCTCCGGTGAGGACTCAACTATAGCTAGGGACAGCACAGGTGTGGCTGCTGTGGTTAACAGCCAGCCTTTGTCGCCCACTGTATGCCAAACCATTACCAAATGCTTCCTGTGGATTAACTTTCCTATGACCCTCACACATCCTGTTAGGTGAGTACTATGTAAATAGTAAGGAAATCAGAGCACAATGGGCTGACTTGGTTGTCAACATTCTAAGGTAGTCCAACTCCAGAACCTGTGCTGTTAACCTGTGTAAACCTTTGATAAACATCTGCTTTCTCCGTTCCACAGGTGTCCAGGTCATCTTCACTGGAAGCCAGCTCCCTTGACCCAATAGCTGGCTTTGTTGATCCCCCACCTCCTGCAGAAGAGCCCCTTGGCAGCAGTCAAGGGTAGAGATAAGGGTTTGACGCGTACCACTGCTTTGACCCACCCCCACTGGCTGTCTCAGTCCAGGAGAATGTGGGAATAGCTTACTATGTTATGTACAAGACTAGGGCCTAGACTGAGGCCCTAGTCCCAGACCTGCAGCTTCATTGTTCTGGAAGAGCCTAAAAGCAAATAGAGGAGCACAAAATATGAGCTCCAACCGTATCTTTACTACTTGTCCTTTCTTTACCTGTTTTCTTTTTGTAGAACAGTTGATGTGAAGATTGAGTATGTCAGGTATTTGCAGTTATCATAACCTGGCCTATAGCAAGTTCTTGGAAAGGTTACTGAGGGGGTACTGTTTATTCCAGCTAAAAGAACTTGATAAACTCATTCCCACCTGTGTTTTGCTAAAGCCAGTTTTACTGCCACACTTCTTTCAACTCCAAGCTTTTTCAGGACATCCTCCAGGATGCCCTTCCAGGCCCCTCAAAGTCCCCATAAACAGAAAGCTCCTGTAGCCTTATATACCTAGATTTAAGGGCAGGGCCCCAAACCAATGTTCCTCCCAAGTGGAGGTTGGGGTGGGAGGGTCAAATGAAATCTTGCTCCAGGCCCCACTGTCAACTCAAGGTCAAAGGCCTGAGAGCAAAGTATGTCATGACTTACTGGCCTGACACCACCCCCCTCAGAAATTACAAGGGCATCTTCAGGGAAAACGTTCACAGCGAGTCCACAGCTCTACTGTAACCAGCCCAGAAAAACTTCCCAACCATTTTCCTTATCTAGAGAACATATAAACTCTGAAAAATGGGGTTGACATGGAGTTAAGCAGAGCTCCCCTCTGCCTGACATTGGATGTTCAAACAGCAGATTCTAAACTACAGTCTGTCCCAAGTGGTAACGCAGCCCTGTAGGTGTCAGAATTATTCAATCCCCTTGGGGAATGTAGGCCAGGCACTGTTTGGAATTCAGAACCTGGTTCATACAGGTTATTCAACTAAGGATCAGGTCAGAGGCGGCCCAGTCAGTCTCACACTAGCCCTGGACCTTGGACACCGGTGAGGGCCCAGGGCATGGCGTTAGTACCAGTGTCCAGAGACCAGCACCCTTAGACTGGGCAGCCAGAACTGCTGGTTAGGTTCCGCCTTCCAACCACACGTCCCACACGGAAAGGTGTGGCAGGCAGCCCAGGATCCCACTCTACGATCTTTAAACACAAGTCTAGACCAGGAGCTCTTTGTAGCATCTTTATTTGAGAAGTCAAAACTGCAGACAGATAACAATTCCAAGTGTTGATATAATTCAAACTTTCTGTACAGAAAACAATATAACTCCACCAGCCAGCCTCCCCAAATTCTTCCAACCACAGTGTCCATCACAGTCAGCCCCTCAGCCACCTTCAAACCAGAAATCGCAATTCTCTACAATCAGCACACCAGTTTCCCTCGAGGATCACACCCGTTCCACCCCCATTTTCTTCAGAGTTCTTTTTACAGGACAGAATTATGGGCCCCGTTGGAGACTGGATAGACAAAACACAGGTACCACCCAAGGCCTGGTTTAGAGGCTGTTATCAGCTCAGAGTCCACAACACAGTATCAGCACCAAAGAGCAAGATCTTCACCAAGTCTTGTTTCTATAGCCCCCATCCAGGGACAGCACCACTGAAAGTTTGCAAGACAGCTGGGTTCAGTCAAGTACTTGAAACGGAAAAAATATAGCACCATTGGAAGACGAAGGGCCGGCAGCCACACTTGATTTGATCAGCTCCACATTAAACAGACAGGAATTTGGATCAGAATTTTCCACAGAGACCAGTACAGAAGTGGGGGAAGTACCTTTGGCCACTATATAAAACACGGAGTGCTCCAAGGCACAGATTCAGCCAATATTTAAGAAAAAAAATCATCAAAGCCTCAAACTTTGATTACAATCTTTATTGAAGTTATACAAAAAGAATCCCCCAAAAGTGAAAAAATACATTATATACAAAACACTTTCCCTTGGGAGGAAGGCTCTGCTCCCTCTTAACATGCAGTGCTTTCAACTGTAGCTCCAGCCTCCACTGTCCCCTCCACTGCTGCCCGGCTTTCAGCCTGATTCTCAGCCTGGAAGATAAATAGGGAGCCTGGGCATAAGTGACCCCACTTTAAGCCATTCTATCTTACACAACTAAGTAGGCTTCAGAGGAAGTAAACGCATATCCCTAAGTTCCATTTTGCTCCCTACACTAACAGGGCAATGAACAAAGTAGAAAGCCATTTCTTAAATTCTCTGTAATAGGGTTGACAGAGACATTGTTGACACATTACATGGAAAGGAGCAAGCAGAAGTGACCCAATGGTCTTGCCAATTAACTGTTTTCTCATACATTCGTTAGAGCGGGACCTGTGGTATGTATATAGGTTACATTTGTCAGAGAGACATCCTGCATTCCATAACCAAACTGTTTCCTGCACAACCTCATTGTTTTAATGAGGGTTGTACTCAAGCAATCCAAACAGGCCCAAGGTGGGGAACATGCACTTGGGAGAACTGGTTTCCCCAAGCCCTGAAACAAGGGGAAATGAGGCAAGAGTCCAAGCCCTGCTTTAACTGCCCACCTCCTCCTCCATGTTTTCCGAAACTTCATTTCCACAGGAGACTGCATCCCCACTGCCTCCATTCACCTCCAGCTCTTGTTTGGCTTTCTTTGCATCATCTTTCCGGGGGCTCTCTTCCTCTGGTTTCCTCTAAAGATATAATTATGAAGTCTTCACAAAAGTACTTAATGTTTTAAAAGGACAACTACAAAATCACTTAACAACCCTCTTCCCCATGGTGGCAAAGATCCTGAACAGGATTCACAGCTCTAAGGGTCTCTCCCTAGCCACAGAAGAAGCCAACCTGTACTCTGCAGAATAAATCGGTCTGGCCCAACATACAAATTCAGCCTCACTAATGGAACGGTGGGGTGAGGAGTAGATCTGAACAGTAACCAAACCACAAGTTTGAAATCCTACATTTGAATCAGGAAATAAAGGAGTTAAGACCCTCCCACAAGAGAAAAAAACTATTGCAAAACATAGGCAGAAGGCAGACTCACAGGAATTCAAGTTACCATTTTCCCCAAAAATAAGACCTAGCCGGACAATCACCTCTAATGTGTCTTTTGGAGCAAAAATTAAAGTAAGACTCGGTCTTATGTAAGACCCAGTCTTATAGGAAAATAAGACTGGCTCTTACATTAATTTTTGCACCAAAAACACATTAGAGGTGATTGTCCAGCTAGGTCTTATTTCGGGGGAAACACGGTATTAGCAGGTCTGCTGAATGAATGAATGACTGTCGAAGAAAACCTGCCAGCTTCCTAAGGGTGTGGGGGGGCTGATCTGACTAATCCTCCCAGCAGCTCTCCTGATAATCCTTGAGCAAGAGTTGTTCTGTAAGAGATATTTAAGTAAAACGACCTTCCCTCGCAAATCATTACCACCTTTGCAAATACCTTTGCACCCGGTTATTAGGAAAGGTATTCCTCATGCATTATTTGGAGCAAAAAAGAAAGAAAAAAAGAGAAATGACTGCATGTGGATTTACCTTCTTTCTGACAAGGTGGGAAATATCGGTCACACAATTTGATGAGGAAGCACCATCTGTTTGCCTTCTACTGGCAATCTGGCAAAAGGAAGCCTTTTGTTAGCATTGTATAGCTATACATAAGACAGTGAGACCTAATATTAAGTGACCAAAAAAACTAAATCAGGGGCGGCGGTTATCTTAGTGGCTAGAGTGCAGTGCTCATAACACTAAGGTTGCCGGTTCGACTCTCACATGGGCCAGAGAGCTGCGCCCTCCACAACTAGATTGAAAACAACTTGACATGAACTGATGGGTCCTAGAAAAACAGTTCCTCAATAAAAAAAAATCAGTCACCTGAATACTCACCATGGAGACTGAAGAGCTTCCTCCACTAGGAGTGAAACCTGAAGTCGAACTCTCTACCTGTGAAAGATGATAAACCCCAGTGGGTCCCAGGATAGAATCCACTAAGTCAGTCCTACAACAGGTCCCAACCATCCCAGCAACTTACTAAGACCTCAAATACTAGTGGCCTCCATAGAACAGCAACATTGTCCAACCGCCTCTACCCATAGGGCCACCTGCCACCCCCCACCTAGTGTATAGGCAGAGTGCAGGTATTAAACTAAACCCTCTGTATCCTATCATCCCCTGCAGTGTAGAAAGGGAGCTTACACCCTAGCACCCAAAAGCAGAGGCAGGCAATCCGGGGTTAAAAGCTTTCAATACCTCACTAATCTATAGAGGAGTTTGAAGAGATGGAAGCAATAGTTTACTATTGTTATGCAAATACTATTTGTCTTATACCATCAGAAGAATTTTAACATACAGATACTATCATCCCCATTTTACAGATGAGTCACTAAGGCAAAGAAATGTTAATAGGCCATGGTTACACACAGTAAGTAGCAAAGAGAGAAGTCAAACTCAGAGTCTGGCTCCCCAGTGTATTCTCTTCAGCATTATACATACTATCTAGAGGAAGAACTAGTGCTCTAACATTCCCTCTGACCTCCAACTCCCTGGAAACCAATTTGGTAACTCAGATTCCTAGCAAACAGAACACCAATACCATGATGCCTTCAAAGATAGTTGAACACACTATTATCAAACTTCAAAAGGAAACCACACCAACCAGAGTTGCCTTCAGAGCCAATTCGGCTACATTCCCACTACGCTGGGACTCCTTTGCATCTTCTATCTTCTCTCTAATTTCAGGCAGCAGTTCCTTAGCTCCTCAATTTCTTTTCATATTCAGTAGGTGAGCCTTCAGCCTCCTTCATCTGCTCATTTAGTACAGCTACAAAGAACAGGCTGAAGTGATCAGTAAGTTACCACAAATGGATCCACTTTTAACCTTGTCAATAACTGGATCCATCAAGATCGTGAAAACAGCTGGTGCTAACTCACGCCATTCTCTTCTCAATGACTTCAATAGATTTGCTGAACTGTGCCACTGCGTCATCATACTGAGAGTTATACCCATAGGCCAACCCCAGCTGGTAGTGGGTCTCTGCAAGGAGCCGGTCATGGGCTTCCAGATACTGCTCTTGTAGGTTTAGGCAAGCCTGGAACTCCTCCACAGCTTGGACATAATTTCTCTAATGAAGATAAAAGCAGCAAGCAAACGAACAGCAATTAGTATTCTAGTCCAGTCCTTTGAATTTCAGACCATTCTGCAGAGCACGCCTGTTTTACATCTCTTTGTAGCATCTCTAGGACCCTTCATTACATTAAAAAAAAACAAAAAAAAAACAAAAAAACAACCTCCTAAAAGACTTGACCAGAGTATCAAGTCTTCAGAAGAGACTGTTCACTGTCCTAGGGACTGCAGGGAACCCACACCTACAGTCTTTAAAAGCCACTGCGCACAATTTATGATCAATCAAGCTTGATGTTAAAGATTTGAAAAAGATGAGGTGGGGGGCAACATTAGGAGAAAAATGGAAAATGTATTACCAGATTCAACACTAACTTCTCCGAGTTTAAGATGTGCCTGTGCAGCATAAAGCTGAGCTTCTTTTGTTTCTTGCCTAAAAGGAAAGATGATCAGAAACCTTAAAAGCATTTGTCCAACCCTAATTGGTTTCTATTTCAGCCACCCAGCTCCCAACCTGAGCCTAGAATCACCAAGTTTACCTTTAAAAATGATCTTTGCTAAATCCAGCATATCCCAGGCAAGCTCTAGGTTTCCAATCTCCTCTTCTTCATTTTCTTGAAGAGACTAAAGTACATTCAAATCATTGGCATTAGAAGTACAAGACAGGAATCTTTAGATTACAAACCTAAATATACAATTCATTATAGCTTAAAACAACAAAAACCTGATACAGGATTCAAAATTCAGACGTTCTCCCTAATACCACCTATACAATGGGTGCCTACAAAGTTTCTATTCCAAGCCATCGCCTTTGTCAGTGATATTTAAAGTGAGGTGTTGGGTCCCTGGGAGCAAATGGATCTTTCCATTCTAGGCATGAATAAGGATCCCCAATCCCTAACCAAGAAATAGCTAGCTATAATAATCACACCTATATTAGTAAGGCACACACAGTCCTACCTAAGGAAGCAGACAATGATACAGAACAAGTCATCATTTACCTTGTTTTCAAGAACTGACTCATTGGGTGTTTCTTCAGCCTTCTCATTTCTTTATCCTCCTCTTCTGAGCCCTCAGTTTCTACAAGCAAAAAATTCCTCAGTATTGATAATACTAAGGCTATCTTCTGACTAGTCAGAGATCCAATAAGTATCTGTGAAATAACCTATATTCTGAGGTAGGACAGGCCAGATGCTAAGCCACATCAGTCACATTTGAACTGGATATATATGTAAGGCCAGTGATTACACTCTAATATTGAGTTATCTTATAGTGTCTATGGTTCAGACCTTCAACAATCAAAAGGCTGAGTGTTTCTCCTAAAAGTCAACCTGCATCTTTCAGATGAAGACAGATTAGCTACTGCCTCTTATTCACCGGCTAGAAGCTCCCATCTACTCAGAAGCAGTTGGAAGCATCCTTAAGCCAGTTTCTCTGGTGCCTTTAGACTTATTAGATAATACTAATCACAGACTGAGAAAGTACCAAAAGTTAAATTACTCCAGTCCATTCAGAGCAAGAATGCCCAAGATACTAGCTTTCCCACAACAGAGCTATGGAAAGAAAAGCATAGCCCTTACTCTCAACCAATGAGCATGCCACAGACTCCAGCCAGCTCGAGCATGTACAGAATTTGAGTGAACAGTAACACCACAAGTTATTTCACTCCAGTACCATGTTAAAATCTGCAGCCATATTGACACCATATTTTACCATATTGACACACACTTGCAAGAAAACGGCATGTAAGGACAGGTTGCTAATAAATAGCTCTACACACCAAAGTTCAGAATGTCATGGGATTAAAATGGGCTTTTAGGGGTACAATTAATGAATTGGATATAATGTGCCTACCTGTCATCTCTGTCATTAAGCATTTTTAACACCAGCAAAAGAGCTCAAATATTGTCTTTGTCTCCTAACAACCTACCATGGGAATATAAATATGAAAATTAGGCCTAAGAGTCGTGAAGTCAGGTTAAAAAGGACTTTTATCAGTCTAGCAATACTGCTTCAGGATGAGAACAGGCACATAAAATTTTTATGTATTATCAAGTAGGACAAACTAAAGTCATCCCCTAAGAGTCAATTACAAGTAGCTAATTAACCTCCATAGTGAACAAACCCTGTTTTATCAAGTGGCTCACTTCTCTCCTATTTATGTAATTTAGTATTTCTGAAATATTAATACTAAGTAATTTAGTATTTAAATACCCACCACCACACATCATTATCTTTCCATACCTAAATTTTCAAGTGGTTTGTGTACTTAGTTCCCTTTTGTTAGACTAGATGTGTGGTTGTATTGACTCTGACGATGAAGTCCATCCTCCAGCAGATATTCAAGTCAGGTGAAGCAGATCTGCGTATTCTTGGAACAGACTCAAAAAACCACTATTTTTTCAATTTGCAGGAGAAATTGACAAAATGGTAATTGTTATTCTAGACACTGTTCTAAATGATCTGGTATCTGTTCCTACTCATACCAGAATGTTAGAAGGTGACATTTAATATGGTATAACATCTATTATTTGCAGTTTTACATCAAATTTTTTAATTAAAATTATTTAGTCTGAGAAAACACTGGTTTTCTTGAGGAATCTGCACCACCTTTATGGAATGGTGGAGAGGGAGGGAGCTAAGTTAATGAGAAAGCCATTACTTTAAACAACACTTTGCAACCTGGTAATCTGTACCAGGTATTAATGGAAATGCCCTGATGTCCATGAGAGCCGTGAAAATATTTTCCAAGCTTCTCTAAAAATGGACTCTTCTTTGTGGTATGCTTATCATTATCCTTCAGAGAAATGAGACATTGTTTTATACCATTTCTCTGATCTTACAGCGTCTTCAAAACAATATGGGTACAGAACAGTGCAAACCACAAGAATGACTCTTAATGGCAAAGTAAAAGCAATCTGCTGATTCTGTTTTTCTAGCACTCCCACAGGATAAAGTCAGGTAACCAAGAAAGATTGACCAGGAGAGCCCGTCTGAGCATGACTGAGCTTTTTGCTTACAATATTAAAATTCTGTTCACTTACCAATCATATCTAGCCTGACAATTAGAAAGAAAGACCAATGATCTTTATCAGAGATATGGACAGTCCAAGCGGTGGTAGGAAATAGGGTTTTAAGAGAAAACCACTGACAAGATTTCTGCAGGCTAGTGTTGCCACATGAATTCCCGATACGAGGTAAATGAAAGAAGGAAGGGGATAAAAGTTGCTTTGCTCAGTGTGAGGTTCATTGGGAAGAACAATACATTCAAGTCAGATCTAGCCTTTGGAATCAAAAGTAATGTATGTGAGAGAGCACTAACAATGAATGTTACTTGTGATCCAATTGAATAGGGTTTGAACTGGAGAAACACGACATCTCTACTGTAGCTTATGATTCTAAGTCCAACTTAAGAGAGCCAGCAGTTTTTTTTTTACTATTCTTGCTCACTATCAATAAAGATCAAGACATGGGAGGTTTTTTTAATTAAGTTGAGGAATTCAGTCGTGTGCTTTTTCCATAAAGAATTTCTAAAGCCCATAAGCAGCCCAATGGTGTTACCATGTAGCCAATTCACTTTTGGTTACCATGCCTGTGCTGGCTGGAGTGCAGGGACCTGCACATAGGTAGAAGGAAGTTTACCAGGATGAGCTGAAATACTGATAATGAGTCTTTGAAAATCTAAAACTTTCGGGAACTCTTGAAGTAGTCTGTCAATTATATCAAGTAATAATGATTAATTGGTATATACCTGTGGTTATTAACACCAACGTTAGATAAATCTTTAGACAGTAGAATCCTCAAATGACAGTACAACTCAATTCAGACGTGCCAATTATGTAATTACTAATTAGAGGCTTATATATCTTGATGAAATTGAATCACAGTTAAGGCTAAATACTTTACAAAGAAAGCATCCACACTTTATGTTTTAAGTAACAAAAATTTCAGTTTAGCAGCCAAAGCAAGCATGAAATGAGGGGAGAAAGCAGCAAGAGGGCTAATGGTTAAGCTTTTTAATCTTTTGGAGGAGGCTAATTTAACTAATATGAATAAGCCTCTAAACACTTCCTGCAGACTAAAATTAAAAAATCACCAGAATTCTTTCACTCTGGTGATACAACATTCAAGGGCTAACTGTCTTCATTTAAATGGCATGCCTGCTTAAAGTGTACCAATTCAGTGGATTCTACTGCTCTTATCCTGCTTCCTAAAGCAGAGAAAAAGGAACTGTGTGAACAGTAAAAACAATCCAGAGGCATGCAAGTGAACATCCATTCAGCATTCTCTGCCAGCCTAGCCCACTATTTCCATACCTCCCCCACCTCCCCCCATCCATCTTTATTGGCTAGTTTGGTACAGCAAGTTACTGAGAGCTAGCCAAGTCTCAGAAATCAGAGGCCTGTTCTGCAGTTAGTAAAAGCATTAGTTTATAAGCCAGCTAAAGACGACTTGCTTTTGATTTAACTTGCTCAACTTATCAGAACCTTCTTAAACTAGCCCCATTTTCATTAGCCCTTTCCTAATCCAAAGGCAGACGGAAAATCCTGAATGGAAGGCTGGCTTTTACCCAGGATTAGTGAGTCAAATCCAGAATGTACTCCACCCACTGCAGCTCTTGCATATCCCGGTTACCTTCACCCTCTTTCATCTGTTCTTCTCTCTCTTGTGTTTCTTCATTAGCAGCTATCTTAGCTTTGTCTTCATGGGACTTCTCAGTAGCCCCCTGGGCTACCTTGGTCTCAACCCCATCTCCAGCTGCCCCAGACTCTTCTATGGACAGCTTAGTCTCCTCCTGATTAGGAACCAACTCTGCCCTGACCTCCTCCTCTAGTCCTGAGCAATCTTTTGTTTCTGCCAAACCTTCTGCATTAGTCTCTGGTTCAACAGGAGTCTGATCTCCTGCAGCTAAGAGTCCATTGACTGCATCATCTTTAGGGAGAACTGTGGCCTCCTGCCTGGGCTTCTCAGAGACTTCTGACCCAGCTTTTCCAGCTGAGGCCTCTGCAGCCTCCGGTGTCACCTCTGGTGACTCTTCAGCAGGAGGCACTTCTTGCCCTACCGGCTGCTCAAGAACAGCTTTTCCTGGCTCGTTTTCAGAGGCAGCTACCTGCTCCTTTGGCTCATTCCCACCCACATCCACTGGATTGACTGTTGGATCTATAGGCTCTGCTGCTACCTCCACTGCAGTGCCCTGCTTTTCTACAGTCACAACAGACGGCTCTTCTGAAGCTTCTTTTGGCTCCTCCTCTATGCTCACAATTACTTCTCTCTGCTTCTCCTGGCCTCCTTTTTCTCTGTACTCTTCTTGGATGTCAGTTGCAGAAATTGATTTTCCCTCCTCAGCATCTGGTGCTTCTTGTTCTGGCTTCCCAGAAGCAACCTCAGCTTCATTCAGTTCTTCTGGTGCTGCTGCTCCTTTCACCTCTTCAGTGGTTTCAGTTAACTGATCTGGGGTTGATTCAACTTTTTCCTCTGCTTCTGCAGACTCACTTATATCCATATCTTCTCTTCCACCCTTCTCCATTTCAGTCTCCTGTTCTTTATCAATTTCAGGCTTTACCAGAGACTTGTCGTCTGTTTTTTTTGCTTCTTCTTTTTCTCCCATGGCGTCATAAACCTGTTCTCTCAACTCTTCCCTTGCTTCCTCTACATGGTTAAAGAACATGAAGCATAAACATGTCTTCGAGTTTAATGATAAAAGCATAAATGGAAACTAAAAATACATTCTTTTTAAACCCTCAAACAGCCTGGTTTAAGTTTTTGCATATGGCCTATAAATTATCTGCCCCTTTGAGAAAAGCAAAGGGATAAGTCCCAGCTAGCAAAGCAACTTATAGCGAAAGAAACCCAAGCTCCTTAAATTAGGTATTGTTTTACTTGAGCATTCTGATTATCAGTTAGGTAGAGATGCCAAGCTTAATATTCGCCAAACATTATAGACCTCCATCTGATATGTAAAATACTAGAAGCCAAACTCAGCTTAGAAATTTAATTTTCTTATACACAAAAAATGTAAAAGGACTCTGTAAACATTGCTATTAAAATAACTGAGCTGCAAAGACTTAAAACTTTGCATCAGAAAAATGTTTAGGGTTATTGTAATATTTACAACATCAATTTAAGTAACAGATTTATTTGGGAAACTATCCTTTCACAAAAGCCTGCAGTCGATTTAACTAATCAGCTACCTCCACTGCAGTCTCCACCAGATGTACGTATCACCCAAGCATCTTAGAGAGACCGTACAGGATAAGAAGAGCCCTATTTCCATCACTTGTACACAAGAAATATACGTCGCATCTCTTGAATGCCACATGCAACTCCACATACCATCTATGTTATCATTATTTTCAACCAGAGATTCTTCTTCTGTTTTTTCTCCTTCCTCCTCTTCCACATGCACACCTTCCAGGGCATTTCCCAACACACCATTCTCCATTCTAGGAGAACAAAAGGAAAAAGTACCAAAGGTATGATGGCTAGAACCTAACAATTTTTGAAAGACAGAAATTTCAGTCCTATTATAAACGCAACAGAAGGATAAGCAAATTGCAGAGAACATAAAACTATAAGTACTCCTGCAAAACTTCTAATATAAATTAAGGCTGTGAGAGCAGTTAAGGAAATAAGCAAACCCTTCAGATGACTCTTATCAAAAGAACAAGATCAGTAGAGATTTCCTTTCCAGTAGGGCCATTATCTCCCAAACTTCACATCCACTCACATTTCCCTAATTGGCCAAACACATTCTGGCAAGATTTTCATGAAATCATCAGAATGCAATACAAAACTGGAAAACTTACCAGAACTCAGATTAAATAGATCACGGATCATTTGCTGGTTTTGTGTAACCTCAATGTATTTTATTCTGGTTATTAATAAATTCTGGTGAAAACACAACTTTCCGACAGTTAAGACTACTTATGAGTCTTATTAACTATTATGAGTCTTATTTACTAGACATTCTTACTTGCTAGTGCTTTCAAATTGTCCTTCATTCAGTCCTTGCTAAGGATGAATATTTTAGACTAGCTGAGGGTGCTTTTTAAAGGTTCTCTCTCTATACTGGAATCTGCTAAATTATTGACTGTTCACACTAATGGATAGGTCTCTGCTTCTAATGACCCCAAATTCAAAACAAAAACTATGTATGTAACTTTACTCTTTGCATCAAGTGCCTTTCAAAACTTCCATCAATATTTCATGCTCGTTTTAAATAGACCATTATAGCGATACAAAACATAAACATCATACTTATAAACTGCAGCTTGAAAGACATACCTTGCCAACTCCAGAAGTGATTTCCCATAGAAAAAGAAAGCTTCTCCACACTCATTAGCTGTCTCTCCATACTTCTTACCTCTACAAAGAGAATAAACATCTAAGATCTGAATTAACATCTAGCCTAAAACATTTATTTCTAGTTCTTTAATTATAAAATGACATTTCTCCAGTAACACACCCTTCTAGGAAACCAATACTCTCCTCTCCGTCTTGCTTTCTAATCAATATCAAAAGGACATTGACCTAAGAAACAATGCATGAAGTTAATGTTGCCTGTTCTTCATCTACGTATGTTGTATATTCTAAATGACATCGATTTGCTAGTTACCACATATAATGTAAGAGCCAAACTACATTAATAGGTATGTCTTCGCTACAAGATGGGTGTCTATGTGTGCCAGAATAGTTAGAGGACCTTCGGCTGAGACCTAAAGGATGATTAAGGTCCATGGAAAGGCATCATGACACAGTTAAGAGCACGTTCTCTGGAGCCAGAATGCCTCGGATCAAATCCCACTTCTAACCTTTAACCAGCTGTATAGCCTTAGTCAAGTTAACTCAGTGCCTCAGTTTTCTCATCTGCAAAATGGAAATGTTAAGAACTGCTCAAAGAGCTACTGCAGGAACTGAGTTAATGTATATAAAAGCATTTAAAACAATGCTCAGAAATACAGATAGCACTATATGTAAGTTTGAGCTATTAATATCTAGACAGGGAAGAGGGAAGGTGAAAAATCACACAAGTGTGATAAACAGGAAAGAGGTACTTTACGTAAAGTAAGGAGACTGCTTTTCATGGAATAAAGGATTGGCAGAAGTTATGCAAAGTCAGGTCACCTACCAGCCTGAGAGTCTAGTGAGAGTAACTAAAGAAACGAAGCAGGAAGTATTATGATGAAGACCATGTTTAAGGGTAATCTACTAGATTAGAATACTGCATCTCAAATTTTCCTCCTAAATTCTTTTAATGGCTGGAAAGTAAAAATACCAATCGCTTCAGGAATCTAGAGGAAGCTAAGAAGTGTGTTGTGCTTAATATTACTTAGATTTTTAACATTTTACATTGTTAAGATAACCATAAAATTTTATACAAAAATACCTAAATACTTAGCATTAGATAAACTGTGGGCTCTACCCCAGCACACTACTGAATACCAGAGGCCCAGTTCTTCAGACATGGGTAGTGACAAATGAAGAGGCCAGAAGCTAGCCAGGAATCAGATGAGTTTACTGCAGACATCCAGGAATAAGATTCTGTTCTAGATGTTGGAAAGGTAAGTCAGGTTGGAAAAAGAATGGACTGCTATGACCCTGACTGACTGAAGGAATGAAGAAGGCTTTTAATCACGATGAGCCTCAAACCTGAAACCCAGCTTCACTATAAGGTTTTCTTTTATAAGGAAAATTTCTTCAATACAACTGTATATAATCCAATCAACTAATTAAGAAATATAACTAACTTCAGTTGCTATTGGTAACAGTTATCTTAGAGGAAACTAGCTCAAACCAAGTCATAGGCTGAAAGGCTATTGCTTGAATATTTAACTTATACTTTTTCGCTCTGAGAGTACAGTGGTACATTCAAGTCTTTGGCTAAAATAAATCAATTTTGGGGCACTAAAGCCAACCTGTTTCCCCAAGATACAGATATTATATATATGGTCACCTGGTGGTAACTACCAACTTCCTAGCAGTTACAACATAACAAAGATGCTACGAATATGAAAAATACTGCACCAATAATAACATTAGTGATAGGGTAACCAATCATGGCTTGCTTGGGGTTGAGGCATTTCCCCCGACACAGAACTTCCAGTGCTGAAACTGGAAAAGTTCCAGAACAAACCAGGACAAGTTGGTCACCCTAATTAGTGATGACCAGAAAACAAATTACGTTACTCAGGAAAATCAAAGGCTCAAATTGCTCTATAAAACCTACATACTCGTATATATGTAAGTTTTAGTTATAGAAATAAGCTCGTACATGAAAAATAATCATCTTTTTAAACTCTTGCAATTTATTCCTTTTCTCCAAAACACAACTTTTGATAACTCAAATTTATTAGGAACATATATCACATCATGGCAAAACACAGTACTTACAAAAGACTAGCTGCTTCCTGGAACGCATTGACAGCTGCTGGAATATCCCCCATCACCAGATGTTTCTGTCCTAAACCCAATAGTTTCTTAGCTTCACTATCCACATCCAAACTGGAAGAAAAAGATTTTTTTCATGTGTCAAATTTTTTTAAGTCAACATTTTTTGAATACCTGCTACATTTAAACCATAAATTCTTTAAGCCTGTGAACTACTCTGGCAAGGCTTAGCTGACTCACATTTATCACTACAAAAGCAAAAGAAATCTCACAGGCAACATTTTCAAAGCTTGACTAGAATATTTTCTCTTAAAAGTTTACCTACTCACAAAGCCTATATTATGTGTTACTATAAATAGTTGCTAATTAAGCAACAAATAAAAAAGAATTATAAAAGAACCATAGGGGCCGGCCCGGTGGCTCGGGCAGTTGGAACTCCATGCTCCTAACTCCGAAGGCTGCCGGTTCGATGCCCAAATGCGCCAGTGGGCTCTCAACCACAAGGTTGCCAGTTTGATTCCTCAAGACCGCAAGGAATGATGGGCAGCGCCCCCTGCAACTATGATTGAACCCGGCACCTTGAACTGAGCTGCCGCTGAGCTCCTGGATGGCTTAGTTGGTGGGAGCACCTCCTCTTAACCACAAGGTTGCCAGTTCGACTCCCGCAAGGGATGGTGGGCTGCGCCCCCCCTGCAACTAACAACAGTAACTGGACCTGGAGCTGAGCTGCGCCCCCCACAACTAAGACTGAAAGGACAACTTGAAGCTGAATGGCACCCTCCACAACTAAGTAAGATTGAAAGGACAACAACTTGACTTGGAAAAAAGTCCTGGAAGAGCACACTGTTCCCCAATAAAGTCCTATTCCCCTTCCCCAATAAAATCTTTAAAAAAAAAAAAAAAAAAAACCATAAATTCGTACAGCAAGTTGTACTAGCTAAAAGAAAAATTAAATCAAGAAACATTTAGGCAAACAGGACAAAAGGCAGTGATTTCAAGATCAAGACAATGTGGTAAATAGCATAAATAAAAGCGAATAGATCAAATGGAACAGAATACAAAAAAATTCACTCATCTGGCCAACTGAAATTCTGACAAGGTCCTAAGCCAAAATTAACGTAAACAGATTATAGACTTTCTAAATCTAAGATTTTAAAACTTGTAGAACATTGAAGAAAATCTTGATTAACTTTAAGTTTGGCAAATACCTCTTAAATATGACAGAAAAGCACAAACTATAAAAAGGGGGACCAATAACCTACACAGACTATTAAAATGAAAAAGGCAACACACAGACTTGGAAGAAATATTTGCAAAACTGATCTGATGAAGAATCTGCATCTTAAATATATAAAGAACTTACGACCCAGTAAGAAATAATCCAATAAAAATGGGCAAACGATATGAACAGACACTTACCTAAAATATACAAATAGTAAATAAGCAAATAAAAAGATGTTCATGTAGAGCAAATGGAACTCTCGTACTCTGCTGATAGGAATGTAACATGGTACAATCACTTTAGAAAACAGTTTGGGAGTTTCTTAAAGTTAGATATGTACCTACCATATATGACATCCAGGCATTTCATTTCAAGGACTTCATCCAAGAGAGATGAAAATATATGCCCATACTAAAACTTATAAATATTCATAGCAGCATTATTTTTAATAGCCTTAAACTGGATTCCAAATGGATAAACAAATTGTGATATACCTACATTATAAAATACCAACAAAAAAGCAATCAACTATTGATACACGTGATAACATGGATGAATCTCAAACTAATTATGCTGAATCAAAGCTGCCATATTAAAAAATAAACACAGTATGATTCTACATAGATAAAATTCTACCAAATGCACTCTTCTACCGTGGCAGAAAGCGGATTAGTGGTTGCCTGGAAAAGGAATGAAGTAGAAAGGAGCGTAAGGAAACCTTGAGGTGATGACTGTCGCTATCTTGTGATAATGGTTTACAGGTATATACACATTAAAAAACTCATCAAATTAGTCACTTTAAATATGTAGTTTACTGTTGTCAATTATACCCTTATAAAATCGTAAAAAATATTAAGAAAATAATCTGGGAGGAAGGGCAAGAATCAGTGATGTCTAAGTTCCATTAATAGAAGTCAAGTTATTTGCAAAGGTAAATCTTTTTTTAATTGACTTTTAATTGACATTCAATTTACCAGTATTTTGGCACCTAAAATTGCTAGGCAGAGTTCAAGGCACTGTGGATATAACAAGAGTGGTATGGGAAGGACTTACTGACAATGTAGAACTGAAGCAGAGAACTGAAGAAAGTGGCGAAGCAAATATAATATACAAATACACAAATATAGGGGAAGAACACTGAAGAGCACAGACAACAAGTGTGAAGTTCTAATAGGAGCTTGCTTGAAGTATTCAAGAAACAAAACTTTTGTGGTTAGAGTAAGCTAGGGGAAGACTATAGAATATATACGAGGGAGGGGAAGGGAGACAGCAGCATCATATCAGTAGAACCTTTATGAAGAGACTATAAGACAAAGCAGTAATAGGAGAAGACTGATAGTAAGAATCTAGGCTAAGACCCAGGAAATAGTAGAAATGGTTAGATTCTGAATGTACTTATTTTGGAATTTGCTAATGTCCTAGATAATAAGACCGGGTCTTATATTAATTTTTGCTCCAAAAGATGCATTAGGGCTTATTTTCAGGAGATGTCTTATTTTTTTCATGTACAACAATCTACATTTATTCATGTACAAAAATCTACATTTATTCAAATACAGTCATGTCCTCTTCTTCTGGAACATCGCCATCTCTCTCCAAACCCCAAATTTTGGCTTAAACTTCTTGAGAATCCATTTCCTGTAGAACCATTAGCCCCAATTTCTCAAATCCAGCAATAGAGCTCTCCTTAAATGAGCACTTCTTGTCCATGTAGCCTGCTTGTAGTGCATTGACAACACAGCTGTCAGTGATTTTATCCCATGAATTCTTCACCCAAGTCACGACCTCTTGCAGGCTAGGCTTCACAGTTTCCACGCTGATTTCTCTCCGTTCTATTTTCAATGTAGTCACTGATTTCCATGCGCAAATAGTCCTCGAATGGCTTGTTTACTGCAACATCAGGAGTCTGGAGATAGGTAGTCATTCCTGCGGGAATCATTATTTGATCTATTCTCTCTGCAAGGAAGTTCTTCATGTCTTTAGCGTGATGAGTGCTGGCTGAATCCCAGCCTAGCAGACCTCTTTGGCCACCTCGCGAAACAAGTAGCAGCATTAAATCGACCCACTTCCTTATAACTGCTTGTGTGCACCAGGCTCTTTCGGTTTCAAGAACATAAATGCCTGGAACACGTTCAACCTTATCTTTCTAGCCCTTAGTGATGATTAGAGGTGGGGCTTTCTTTCCATCTTGACGAATTGCCAAAATATAGGTAACACTTGCACTTTTCATACCAGGGAAGGGAATGTAGATTGACGAGGCACCCCTCTGATCAATTGCCCTTTGAGATCCTTGGCCCGTAAACACTGCAGTTTCATCCATAGCAATCACGTTGGAGAGCTGGTATTTAGAAAAGTCGATGCCATCAACAAAGGACTTGAATGCAAGTGCTTATTTAGTAACTTCAGTATCTTCCAGCTTGAACAGTGTTGTTAATCTTAGAGACAGTTCATATCGCTGAAGGAAGCCATCCAGCCAGTGTTGTGATGCTTTGAATTCTTCTGGGGATATTTCTAACTGTGGTGCCATTGCAAGGGCAAATGCTTGAATATCAGCCCTGAGCACAACCAAAGCCTTTGCTCTTCTGTCAGCAATGCATTCACAGATGATGTCTTCCATCTCAGTAAATGGTTGCCCACCTGATCCATATTTGTGCTTCTTAGCATTTCCCTCGTCCACCTGTTAACCGAGGTTATCGTACTCTGCGCGCCGTTTTCAGACCATTTGGAGATCCACCTGCTTCTCTTTCATAAGATTCTTGCCCTGGGAGTCCCCCACAAATCCTTTCTTGTACTTGACGGAATAGCTCTTTCTTTTTGGACTTACTTCGTATGGGGGTCAAAATATTATTCCCTTTAAATTACCATTAAATCAAGTGTTAATTGAAGATTTACGAGACAGGAGTGGCAACAAAAATGATGACAGTTAAGAATGATGGTCCACACAAAAGCGATGAAAAATTGCAGGTACCAAAATTCAGAAAACGATTCTTTATTCCATACCAGTGTATTAAGTACGTCCGTTAAAACACACGATGTATTGAATTATGAAGATTCATATTAGACAGTCAAGTCCATTCATTATCAAGTGCACATGTTATTCGTGCGTGTGTCTGTACTCCGACTGGTCATTCGGCAGTAAGTCTAGAGTTCATCTGTTTACATAGGCATTTACCTCTTGTCCAAAGGTGCCCGCTTAGGTATTTACAAACAATTACAATTTATATTATCATTTATTTTAAGTATTAATGTCAATATTATTTATTTATATTTAATTATATAATATTATTTTATAATTCAATACGTCCGTCGTGTGTTGCAACGGACGTACTAAATGCATCCGTCTGGCTGACGATCCTAACTGGGGCTTATGTTTGGAGTAGGGCTTATATTACAAGCATTCTAAAAAAACCATGCTAGGGCTTATTTTCTGGCTAGGTCTTATTTTCAGGGAAATACGGTAGTACACCAGTACTCATTACTCTATTTTGTACTCTGAATAGATGTTCTACTCATGAATGATGATGATGATGTACACCCAAGAGCTTAACAACATTATTCACAATAGCCAAAAGGTGGAAGCAACTCAAGTATCCATCGTAAGATGAATGAATAAACAAAATGTGGTATATACATACCATGGAATAATATTCAGCCTTAAAAAGGAAATTCTGACAGACGCTACCACATGAACGAACCTTGAGGACTTTATATTAAGTAGTCAGTCACAAAAAAAGGACAAATGATGCATGATTCCACTTATATGAGGTACCTAGAATAGACAAATTCAGAGACAGAAGTAGAATGGTGGTTACCAGGGGCTGGGGGAAGAGGACAACGGAGACCTGTTGTTTAGTGGGTACAATTTCAGTTGGGATGAAAATGAGACTGGTTCCACAATGATGTGAATGTACTCAACATTACTAAACTACACACTTAAAAATGGTTATGATGGGAAATTTTATGTTAAGTGCATTTTACTTTTTTGTAATCACCACCAATTTCATCAGAAGAGTCTTGAAATACTGGGATGTTATCAAGCTCACAGTGATCAATATTACTTCCAAACACTTGATTTCGTTTGAAAGTTCAACTTCTATCACTGGTAACAGATATTCTCAGTTGTTTCCCTTAAAGTGACAAGCTCACTTTACTCAACTTAGAGAAAATGTCTGCCAATACCCAAGTCTAAATAATGAGTTTGATGGCCATTCTTCCAAGTAAATCCAAAATTTCATGAAAAATTCAATCCTTAATTCAGTTACACAAGTGCTTTTCCTAAAGACAACCATTGTACAAACTTCAGGATACAGAAGTAGTACCCACACGCTTCCCATTTTGACTCAGATTATATAGCCATGTAGTGAAGGACTAAGAATAAACTTAAAAGCTTACAGCACTTTATTACAAATATTCCTAAGTGAAATTGGAAGTATTTCACATCAGGGACATTCCAAAGTCAAACAGGTAGCAAAAAACAAAAGAACTACTTGTACTGTTTGGTGCCACTGCTTTGACTTATGTTAAGGGACCAGGAGATTTATCCACCACTGCTTTTGTACCATTAGTGCCAATCTCAACATAGTGAAAAATGGCTATTGTCAGAAAGGAAGAAATAACAAATGGTGGTGAGGATGTGAAAAAAGGAGAATCTTTGTATACTGTTGGTAGGAATGTAAATTGGTGCAGCCACTATTGAAAACAGTATGGGAGTTCCTCAAAAAATTAAAAATAGTACTACCATATTATCCAGCGTATTTATCCAAGAACAAAAACACTAACTCGAAAAAACATATTTGCACCCCCATGTTCACTGCAACATTATTTACAATAGCCAAGACATAGAAACAACCTAAGTGTCCATTGATATACATGATCGAAAATTATTCAACCATAAAAAAGAATGAAATCTTGCCATTTGTGACATGGATGGACTTCGAGTGTATTAAGCTACATGAAATATTAGTAAGTCAGACAGAGAAAGACAAAAGACAAAGACCATATGATCTATCTTATATATGGAATCTAAAAAACAACCAACCAAAAAACACCACACAAGCATGTAGATACAGAGAACAGATTGGTGGTTGCCAGAGGCAGGGTGGGAGGTAGGAGACTTGGGTGAACTGGGGTTTTTTTTGTTTGTTTTTGTTTTTAGTTTATATCGATTTTTTTAAAAAGAAAATGTTCATGGGCTGAGTTAATTGACTAGGATAAATGCAATAGGAATATAAATCTTACATTTAAGTACAAAAATCATTGTCGAAATTAGCAGATAAAAAATATGTAATGTAGAGCAGCACATATTTTCAAAAATTGTATTTCAGCTAATTATCAGCCAAACTATTTTGTGGCTTTCCACCAAGAAAGTATTTTGCCATTACCTATCACAATTTTACTCCTCTGCTCAAAACTGCTATGCAATGAATGGTTAAGACAAGAAATGATCACAGGTGGTTGGTTATACAAAGAATGAATTATAAATTTCTGCCTTCATTGGAGGAAAAAAAATGCAAATGGTCTTCCAATTATGAAAATAGTTTTGATCTCAGAGAATCTCTGAAAGGGTCTTGGGGACCCTAAGGGTGTAGACTATACACTGAGAACTATACAGATTTATGGCACAGTGTTCAGAAATTTCTCTTCCTATTGCTTATTCACTGAACAATCAAACAACAAAAAACAAAGTATTAATAAAATCAAGTAAGAGCAAGAAGAGAGATGATGGTATTGAGTGTTTAAGATAAATTTGGTTAGCAGATGGAAAAATGACTTGACCAGGAAGTGTGCTATAACTGGTAGGCAGTACTAAATATCCACTTCAGGTCAGTTGTTATATATTTATAATGTGACTAGTCATGCTTTTCCCAACCATCCTTCATGTTTCTGTCAGAATCAGAGTATCATGCTCCTCAAAAAAGAAAAAAAAAAAATCACAAATGCTTATCAATGTTGATAATTAAACATCAGCACTGTGTTGTGTGGGGTCAGAGAGACTAGCTACATTTACCCCTTATGCTCAATCCAGAAATTTAAATATTATGGTATATCCAAAGATTAACCCTCTAAAAGGGTTATGTGAATGTGTGTTTAAGACCAATCCTGAGCAGTACTCCTTCCACCCAAAATCCAGACTGATTCACAAATCATTAGGTAGTATTTCTAGAAGGCATAGTTTAAATAACCAAGATGACAAGGGGATTTAAGACACAACATGAAAAACATTAAAAAAAACAACCCTAAAGACTCATGAAAAACACGTGCAGAGATATTCTACGGAAGGACTGAAGAGAATTTAAAACAGTGATTCTTGGCCTAAGTGAGCTTAAGAATGATCAGAAAGCTTTTCCAAAACATACAAACCAAAACATACAAATGTATTCTATCTCAAGCTTAACAAATAAAATCTCCAGGAAGGCAATCCAGGCACCTATCTTTTGGATAAGCTTTCTACTTAAGTATTATGCTTACCTCTGGTTAAGAACCATGGTTACACATCAACATGAGAAAGTAGGTTTGAGCTCAAAATACAATTTAAGACTTCTAAACTAGAATAACAAAACTGAAAATGGCAACCTTACAAAATACAGATCTAAATCAGCAAAAGTATTCAAAAAATAGGTTAGCATTTGTCAGACATGTTGTATACTGAGTAAGGAACAGAACTAAATAAGTTACTATTCGAATATTTTAATCAATACAAAAAAACAAACAAACGCAACTAAAGACATCATTGTCAGGATTCCATATTTTAAATTACAGACAAGTACCCTAATATTCAGTCTTGTTACCTATGAAAAATAACTGCCCTCTCGGGCCGGCCCGGTGGCTCAGGTGGTTGGAAAGCCAAGGTTGCCAGTTGGATTCCCACATGGGCCAGTGAGCTGCATCCTCTACAGCTAAGATTATGAACAACAGCTCTCCCTGGAGCTGGGCTGCCGTGAGCAGCCGAGGTTGGTGTGAGCTGCCGTGGGTTGCCAGGAGCAGCCGACGAGAGCTGCTGTGAGTGGCCGACCAGCAACCAACTGCCTCAGCCGGGGGGAACGCAAGGCTCATAATACCAGCATGGGCCAGGGAGCTGTGTCCTACGCAACTAGACTGAGAAACGACGGCTTGAACTGGAGTTAGGGGAGGAGGGACAGAAGAAGAGGAAAAAAATAAATAACTGCCCTCAAGTTATGTAACACTCATAGTTTATGTGCCATATATAAATCTAATTGTATCATGTAAAAAAATCTTACCTCTCTACTTTCTCAGCAGAGGTAGAAGGGGCAGGAGCATCTTCTTCAATTCTGTAATGAAAAAGGGGGGGGGAATTAAAAAAGAGGTTATTTTAAGCCTGGAAATTAAGTAAAAAATTAAGAAAAATATGCTATAAAAAGAGCTACCATTTTACTATTAGAAGCACAATATGACATTAAGATCTTAATATTTACTTAATTTTACTCATTGAAATATACGTTAAATGCTTATTTGCTAAGCATAAGGTATACCACAATGAACAAGACGGTGTCATACTAGCTTTGCGTTTATGATTAGATGGAAGAGAATGCAGTATTTCTGTTATAATGCCATATGTGCATTCCTGACAAACCTCATTCTACAAAACTGCTCACTAAAAATAAGGTCTGTTTTTTTAAAAAAGAAGTTTCCAAGAACATTCATTTTTGAAAAGTCCTAATACGTAAGTATCTTTAAGACATATCATAATGTTTTACTGAAAAGGTTTGGCAATAATGACCAACTCAGTAGCAATGAATACCCCCTTAACACTCAGACTCTATTCCTGCGAAACTATTTCCCACTAATAGGAACCAAGACTCCACTGAGAAATAATTGATTCTAAGCTGGGACAGGGGAAGTACAAGGGTGAGTCTGGGACAATTTCATGCCAGAAAGCAACACAACTATATTTAATATTACTTAGAGTCATATCTACTTATGGTCATGCCAAAAGGAATTATAAAGCAAATATGGGGAATCCATGGGAACGCATAGGAAGAGTTCTTTGCACTACTTTTGCAACTTTTCTATATATTTGAAATAATATTTACAAAACATTTCCAAAATATTACAAAGTATTTACAAAAATATTACAAAAGTACTCAGGAACCAACCTGACTAAAAATCCCACAGGCCAAAAGAAGGGACAATTTCAGCATCAACAAAGATAACTGCAATGGATTGAAAAACTTCAAATATGTTAAAATCCATTAAGTTCTCAATAATACAAAAAGAAAAAAACTCATTAGTCATCTTGGGAGAACGACAGACCATTGCATTATTTTGAAAATTGGTAAATAAAAGGAATGAAGGCTTAACCCTTTCTTTACAATACAATTGTGCCTTAGGTAGGTTTCAAGACAGGGATAACTTAAGTTACTGCTTAGGGACCCTGTAGAGATTGACACCATTCACTTGGTATTAATTTAAATCCTTGCCATTTTTATCTGCTCCATCATCAGTTTTCACCTATATCCCAAAGGCAATATTTAGATAAGAAAGGACATCATTTATAAATGTGCCCTCAAAGCACACCAGAGCTTAAAAACAAAGACCATTATATTACAAATGAGAGCTGAGAATGCCCTTAGCTGTGATGGTGAAATGGAGAAAAAGGAAAGAACTGTGGGAAAAGAGGCAACTTTACTACTGAGTACTAACACCTTGGAAGCATTAAATTAGAATTGGAGTATGTACAGAAAAAACAAAGCTAGAGTATGAGAGAATAGACACTGTAGAAGATAAAAGGGCTTTCCATTATCTGTAATAGACAATTACTGAAAACTCCCCAAAAGGTTAAAACAAACAAAACAAATAGAACTGAGTCGATCAGTTTTTCCACATCTGGACTTTCTTGTTTAGCTACACCAAATTTATGAAAATAGATATGCAATATACGGATGAAACAAATGAACAATTAAAAAACAGCTTACTCAATTCAATAAATAAATCTAAAGAGATTTTAATTTTAGTAACTTACTATGTGCTAAGCATTGGAGACAAAGTCTCTCCAACAAAACAAGCAGAGAGGGACAACTTATTTAGAAAAGCACAGAGAAAGGTAGAAGAGATTAAATGACAAGTAGGGACTAACTATATTGGAGGCTGAGTCCTAGAACATGACTTAAAGATAAAAAGTTGTCAGCTACTTTCAGCAAAGATCCAAAAATCTTTGCTCCTAACTCCCAATCCTTTTGTGAATGTTATACTGGTAAACACAAGTTTGATGAAAAGCCCTAAGAAATGGGGGGGGCGGGGGGAGATAGCGTTGAAAATAAGCAGACACTTCACAGCTACAGCCACACATATGAGACACAATTTATAAGGCAGGGCTTTCAGCTGCAGGTAAAGAAGCAGATCTGCCCAGAACCCTGAAATAGCCTGGGATCCTTATCTAAAGTTTGTCATAGGCGAGTTATGTTCAAATAGTTTCACCAAGGGGTTAATCTGGTCAAATTCCAGCACAGAACTTCTTAAATTACTTGTGATTGAAGGACCAGATTTTTTTTATTTCCAGTGAATAACAGATGGTTTTTAAAAAAAATATACAGAAATGTCAGAGTAATGTCAAATTTGTTTCTAAACTTACTCCAAATTTTTATACTTATCTCTTTGTAGACCAGTAAAAAACAGTTCACAAACCAACACTAATCTATGGACCACACAATGTGGTAGTTAACACAAATGTCCAAAAACAGCTTCAGTACTAAAAATAAACACATTAATGCTGCACATACAGGCTACAAAAAGATTCAGGCACCAGTGGCAGCAAGAATACACAAAATGTTTTGCACACGCATAGGTGAGGAGTGAGGTGCAATAATACTATTTATCACTGTTAGCCATGGCTCACCCTCCCACCTCAAAACAACTAAAAAAAAAGGCCAAAAATACATGAAACATCGGTTTTCAGACTTTGAACTAGTGGCATAGGACAGTGATCAGAAAGAAGGGAAACAAATGAGGTGAGCCCTGCAAGTGTTCCCAGCTTACTACCTAAGAGTTTTGTCCACAGTACAGAAGGAACCTGAACGGAGTCCATCTCACAGAATTGAGGAGACTGTTTTGGGGATTGGGAGGCTAAGTGTTGATCAGTTTATGCATGAGAAAACTACTGAGGCTGGAAAAGAACCACCAGAAAGGAGTAAATGAAACAATCCTCAGAGATCACACAGGATGTATAGAATAACTCCCATCAGCCAGAGTAGAAAGACCTGCTACCACAGAGAGCATCAAGTGCTGCTTTAGTAATGGAGTTAAATTACCACTAAAGATTGTTCCAGACCTGTCTAACAGAACTTAAAGGCAAGCCTCAAAAGGACCATCTGTTTCCAAGTTAACTCCATCCCAAACAGCCAAGACATATTCAATGGAATAAAAACTCCAACACCCAACAACAAACCTCACAATATCTGATAAAATATATAAATAAAAAATTATCAGGTGAAAAAAGCAGGATATTAAAACCCATAGTGGGAAAAAAGTTATCGTAATCAATAGAAATAGACCCAGAAATGACAGACAATAGAATGAGACACATTAAAGCATTAGGACATTAATGCAATTATAAATATATCCCACCAGCTCAAGAATGTAAAGGAAAGCATAAGCACAATGATGAAAGAAATAGGTATTTTTTTAAAAAAATACCCAAATCAAACTTATGGACAAAAAATACACTTGACAGGATTAACAGCAATCAGACCTAAAGAAAAGATTCAGAGAAACTATCCAAAATGAAAACACAAAGAATTTTGTGAGACACTAAACAGACAAATATACATGTACCTGGAGTCCCTGAAAGTATGGGGGGCGTAGGGGGGAGTGGAATAGAAAGAAAAATATTGAAAGAAATAATAGCAAAAACAATTACAATAAAATCAAAATTTTAAAGAAAAAATAAATTTTGAAGAGAAATAATGGCAAAAATGTGCCAATTTTGATGAGAAGTATAAATCCACAGATCCAACAATCAACAAACTCCAAGCAGAAGAAACATGAAGAAAACCACACTAAGGCACATCATAATCAAATTGCTGAAAACTATTGATAGAAAAAACCCCACAAAAATCAGGCAAAGGAAAAGATACATGCCATACAAAATCAGAACAAAAATGACAGCCAACTTCTTGTTAGAAACAATGCAAGCCAGAAGACAGTGAGAAGCAATATTGACATACTGAAAGAAAAAACTAGCAACATATTCTATAGCTAGAGAAATATCTTTCAAAAATGAGTGCAATAAAGCCTTTTCTTTCATATAAAAGCAGGGAGAATTCATCACCGGTAGGCTATCATTAGAAGAAATGTTAAAGGAAGTCTAGGAAGAAAATACCAGGTAGAAATTTATCTATACAAATAAACAAAAGCATTGAAAATGATTACTATAACAGTATTTGGTTTCTATCTGATTTTTGAACTTTATGTAAACAAAATCAGATTCTTTCATGTCATTTAATCATGTCTGTGGGATCCATCCATGATTCATATAAATCTAGCTTGTTCTGTATTCTATTATATAAACAGAATGATTATCCATACTACTGTTGATGGACATTTGGCTCATTTGTAGGTTTTGGTGATTTTAACAGCTTCTATGAACATTGTACAGTTGACCCTTGAACAACACCTGGGTTAGGGGCACCGAGACCTCCTGCACAGTCAAAAATTTGAACAATGTATGACTCCCCAAAAACTTAACTATTAATAGCCTACTGTTGACCAGAAGCCTTACCAATAAATCAATTAACACATATTTTGTTATATGTATTATAAGTTGTAGTATTCTTAAAATCAAGTAAGCTAGAGAACAGAAAATGTTTTTTAAAATCATAGGAAAATATTTATAGTACAGTACATATTGATTGAAAACAATCCACATATAGGTGGGCTTGTGCAGTTCAAACCTGTTACTTAAGGGTCACTTGCTTATGTATTTTGGTGGATAGCTGCACATTTCTTTTCAGTATAGTTTGAAAAAGTGAATAAAGTCATAGGTATTTGGAAGATTTCAGAAGGCCAAAAGCAGGCATTCCTGAGTATTAACTTTCTGTACTTTATATCCCATTACCATATACATGTATATTTAATTATAGTAGATATGCACTAGCTTCTCCCTGCTTCCCATCACAAGATGTAATGAGGAGGAAGATGGATAGTTAATACAAGAGCCAGATCATTTAGTTTAATGCAAACCTAATAAGGTTTTAAATCTTTATTCTGAAGTGAGTAGCTGAAGGTGTAGTATGATCAAATTTACTTTTTAAACACCTGATGGTAGTACAAAAGATATTAATAGTTTCAAAGCAGATAACGTTAGAAACAGAAAGTCAGTAAAGATACTATTAAAAAGTATTGTAAAGCACTCAACAGTGAATTTACTTCTATTCTTACTTAGTGGCCTAAACAAATAAAAAGGGCATGAACTAAGGCAGTACTAGTATAGTCAGAAGATGGATTAAAGCAGTGGTTGTCAAACTTCAGTCTACATGAGAATCACTTGGAGGACATGTTGAGCCCGGCCCCTAGAGTTTATTCAGTAGGTCTACTATGAGGTCCAAGTTTTGTATTTCTTAAATTTCCCAGGTAATACTGATACTGCTGGTTTTGGGACCACACTCTAAGAATCAAGGGATCAGAACAAAAATTATAAACTGATGTTCATGTCCTACCTGATCCATAGACATGTTATTCAGTACTTTTTAATGTTAATTAGAATTCTACATTTAAAACTATGAAGATATCACATAAAAATCTGGATTTCTGCTCCTCTTGAAAAATCATCGTGTAAAATACAAAGCCAAAAAGTATTAGAGGAAATCATGGGAGAATTACTTTGTAACTTATCTGGAGAAGGCCTTTTTAAATTCAGAAACCATGGAAGGCTGATAAATTCTACTCCAATGAGTTCATTTTACAAAAGGTCAACTTAGCAAATATACATAAAATTAAGCCCAACAGGGAAAGATTAAAGATATAAACACATTCACACAAAACATGAACAGCTCAAACATTTGAAAACATTTTCACATTCATTCTTCAGAGAAACACAAAATTGTAATGAGAAAGGGCTTTTTACCCCATCCAATAGTCAAAGACAAGGATGCAGGATAAAGGTGCTCCCATATATTGTTAATAAAAGTTTACATTAACAAAAGTCTATGAAGGCCTATTTGGCAATATCTATCAAAAACAAATGAACACTAACTGTTTAATCCAGCAATTCTACTTGTAGAAATTTACCAATATACTAGTCCATGGTTTATCACAAGGTTAGTCACTGCAGCACTCTTTTTAAATAACTAAACTCAAATGTCCAACGATAGGGAACTTGTTGTAAGACAGACACAGAATAGAATACAATGCAACCACAAGGAAATTATGTCCTGATGAGGAATGACCTCCAAGATATAGTGCAAAGTGCTCGAATATGTCAAGTAGGCAACCATTTATACAACAATGTAGAATAACTATATACAACTTGCTCAGGGTTTTGCTCTAAGGAGAGAAACCATGTCAATCTTATCCTAGCTGTAGCAGCCTAGCATCAAGCACAAAGCCTGGCACTTAAATCAGGATGTTAAAATAAGCTGTGGATTCTGAATCACTAGGATTAGGGCAAGTGACTTTGCCACTTAGCATGTGAGCTGCCAGAACTTTATTACTGAACTAAACCAATTCCGACATCTGTCATCAAAAGCAACAGATAAGCAGTTTAGGAATTATTATAAGATAACTAAGCCAATATCCAATGCATCACACAAGACTTTGAGCTCTCTCATTTCTCCTTATCACTACAGTACAAACTGCTATATTCTTTATCTTTTCTAACATAAACAAAACAGTTAAAAACTAGTTAGAAAACTATCATGACAAGGACTGATTTAGCATTTAGACAATTATTGATTACCTTTAGCAATGTTGTCTAAATGGCATGAGGAACAGAAGCCCAATTGAAGCTTTTTATAATGACAAAACTGTGGTCCCACATCACTACTTACGAAGCTGGTATTAAAAATCAACTCTGAATCAAGGTTTATTTCTCATTAGATTTTTTCTCTCTACTGGTTTGGAAGTTATACATGTTTTTATTCTTTCGATGGTTATGCTGGAATTATGTGCATTCCTATTAAAGTCTAAATTTAAAGTCATTTTCTTTACCCTCCCCCTTAAACACCTTAGGTGCGGTTTTACCTTTGAATAGCCCCAACCAACATTAACTGAGGAATGCTGCCTTTATTGTTCTCTCAGACTAGCTAATTAGGTTTTCATGCAATTTCCTCCTAGGTAAGCTTTAGGGTTGGCAATGAAGAAATAAATTTGAAATACTGGGGTTTAACGCAGACTCTGTCACTTATCAATTTGGAATTAATTCCTGAGTTCTAATCTTGATTTTTCTCACCTATAGAAGATAATTATTACTTCACGGTATACTCATGTGGATCAAGCAAAAAAAAACATTCAAAACGACCCAAAAAGTACGGTAGTAGGTAGCAAAAAGTGCTAGGTAGAGTAGATAAGTAGATCTCTGGTAACTGTAAATGTACTGATACAATCATAGAGTGTAAGCCTATAATGGATCAATCACAAAAACCTCACAGCAGCCTGTCCCTGTATAGCGAAGGAAGCTAACTTCTACTAAAGTGCACAAGGAAAAAAGTAAAACAAGGCCCCTGAAAAATAAAGGAAGATCGGAAGTCAGACCTATTAGATGGAAAAGAGCACTTGTTTTTTCCTCTAATGAACGGAGTGTTCCCTTCACTATTCAAAAAATAACGTAGATCTGAGTGGCAATCATGTCTTATGTCATTCCCTCCAGTCATTCTACTACACTCAGTGCATACTGCTTATTCACCTAGCAACCAAACACTGCGGCCAATGAGCAGAGCCAGACGTAGCACTAGGTGCAGATACTTCGCGTCCACGTAAAAAATCCCAGAAGCAGCCAGGTCTCTTGCTAACACCCCAAAATCTAAAGAACCACGATGTTCTCCACCACAGACCTAAGAATGGGGATAGCTGTGGGTAGGAAGGCATCAGGTGAGCCAAGAGGCCGCAGAGAACTAGCGTCACCGCGCCCCACTGCGGAAGGCCGAAGCTCCGGCCGCACAGCCCCAAACAATGGAAGTTTTCCCGCCTCCTCAGGTACCCGCCCCCTGCTCCAGAGCCGGCGGAGGCAAGTGAACGCAAAGGCGCAAGACCCCGCCCCTCGAGAGGCCCCGCCCCCCGACCCCACGGGTCCAGCCTCCCTTGCGCAGGGCTTTTCTGGTTTTTGGCGCCAAATCTCTATTGGTTATTTCCCCTTGTTGTTTGGGGATGCTACTGGAGGCGTGCGCCACGAGTGCGGGGACAGTAGAGGCATAAAGGCACACAGACGCGCTAGGGCCCCGCCTCCCCGCGGATAGCCCCGGGCCGCGGGAGGAACAAGAGGGGCAGGCGATGAGGACCGCCGCCGCTGCCCCCGGCAAGATGGCGGCCGCGAAAACCGGGGCAGGGGGCGCCAGCCGACCCGCGTTACGGCTAATACTCCAGGCTCTCTGCAAGAGGTGGGCTTCTCCAGTGTCCAGGCCTTCCCTAACAGCAACGGTTGTTCATTGGGAAGCAAGTCCTCCCGCCCACCGGTCTCCTCTCCCGGGGAGCCCCAGTCCACCACCCCTTTCCCGTGGACTGGCCAGTGCCTCAAGCTCTCCACGGTCCTGCTTACTTGTCGGAGGAAACCAGCTCCGCGGCGATGGCGGCAGTGGCTGTGGAGTCTGCGGCCATCGTTCCCCTGAGGTGGTGGGCCAGCGGACGGAATACAGCCTGTGAGGAAAATAGAGGGAATTTCGGATGCCAGAGACTTATTTGCGGACAGAAAATGGCAGATTGGAGACCCCGCGCGGCTGGGCCCTCTTATATATCAGGGCCTTTCATCCCGCCCATCCACTTCCGGATCCTCCCCCTCGAGTTTAAAGGGCCAGAACTCAGCCTAGTCTCACCCAAGGACACCCCCACCGTGGCTTCTGGTTTTACGGGGTACCTTTCTTGCCTGGCCCGCTTTCCCCCAAAAAAAGCAACTTCCTACTTTTCTAGCAAGTCGTGTAAGAAGAACGGGAATATTGGTATTACAACTCCTGACTCGGCGTCAGCCAGCGACTTCCACAAAAGGGGAAGCTGGTGCTGCTCTGCATGTTTGGAGCGAGTAGCCTCTTTCCAGCCCGGATACTTGGGGAGGTGTCTAAAACTTTCTGTCCGTTCTCTGAGTCGTAACGGATGGACACGCAAAAGCAGAGCACGGGTACAGCAACGGTTAGAACCGATCTCGGTGAGAGACGCGTGGCTATTAGCCTTAGCAACAACTGACGGAAGAAAATGCTAGTCTAGGATTGGCTACACCTGAAACTACCGCGCTTGATTCAAAGCTCAGTGCTGTGGAAGGACACTGCTGACTCCTCCTTCTTGGCCCGGCCCCTTCGTCTGACCCAATCCGCGGACCCCATCCGCTTAGGCTCTACCCAGACTCCAACTCTGACTAGCCTGTTCCCACCTCTTTTGGTCCACTCTGAACTACAATTTATTTGCGCAGTACATGCGAGGGTACTCTGCTTAGAAATTTTACAGCTTAACCGTCTTGCTTAATCTTAAATGCTGCTAGTGAGATCGGTATTATCAACCCTATTTGATAGAAATAGAAACCAAGGTTCAAGGAAGGTGTGACTTGCTCAGAAAGTTGCAAGACAAGTAGCTTATGGAAAGCAGTATGCCTAATTTCCTGCAACTGAGTGAAAGATAACCGGCAGGCTGAAATGGTTGCACTTCCCCACACCTGGAGCATCATCCATTGCTTTCCACCGTAGCCTAGATGACATCAGTATAGGATTTTATTTACGTCCATTTTCAGGCACACTGGGAGATTCTTATCCTAGTCTGTCAAGGCTCAGGCAGGTTGAAATCTTTGGGGGTATAGAGCTGGACCTGAAAATGCCAATTCCTGTGGCAAACAAAAATTGGCTCTCCTGTTGTTAACTGGGTGACCTGAGCCAAGTCATGTAACGTTTTAAGATTAAATGTAAAATGAGGACAATATTAGTATCGACTCCTTAAGGATATTGTGAGAATTAGGGGTAATGCTTGCTTCAACAATAAGCATTGTGCCTGGCTGGCCAGTCTGATAACATGGTGACTGGAGGGTTGGGGTGGAGAAAGGGGAGATCTCTCTCTGGAGCCAGGGCTAGGGCCTGAGAAATCCAATCCAGTAACGTGTGACCCACTCATCTGTTTAAACTAATAATATTCACTGAGCAATTATGTGCAAGGCTATTAATACTGTTCCAAAGAGGCCTTCCCTGGAAACTCAATCAAAATGAGTTTCCTTTTGTTTATTTCATCCATTGTACTTACCAAACTCTAAAGTTATTTACTTGGTTTTGTTTTACTCTTTTCCCCTCCTAAGTATATAGGCACCCTGTGATCTTTTCTGTTTTGTTTACAGCTAAATCCCTAATGCATACAACAGTGGCTGACTCATATTCAATGTCCAAAGTGAGTTTGTTGAATGAATGAATAAAGTAATCATCATATAATCATAATTAGAACTGGAAATAATTTCACTCAAAATATATCTACTTAAGGGAGGGGCCGGCCTGGTGGCTCAGATGGTTGGAGCTCCATGCTCCTAAGGCCAAAGGCTGCCGGTTCAATTCCCACATGGGCCAGTGGGCTCTCAACCACAAAGGTTGCAGGTTCGACTGTTCGACTCCTCAACTCCCGCAAGGGATGGTGGGCTCTGCCCCTTGCAAGTAAGATTGAACACGGGCACCTTGAGCTGAGCTGCTGCTAAGCTCCTGGATGGCTCAGTTGGTTGCAGCACGGGCTCTCAACCACAAGGTTGTCGGTTGGACTCCTCGACTCTGGCAAGGGATGATGGGCTGCGCCCCCTGCAACTAACAACGGCAACTGGACCTGGAGCTGAACTGTGCCCTCCACAACTATGATTGAAAGGACAACAACTTGACTCGGAAAAAATCCTGGAAGTGCACACTGTTCCCCAATAAAAAAGTGCTGTTCCCCTTCCCCAACAAAATAAAATTTAAATGTGTATATATATGTGTGTGTATATATATATATATATATATATATATATATATATACTTAAAATAGAAACCAATATTTCATAGTAAGTAATGCGGGTAAATGGGACTCTATCTTGGGGGAAAAATAAAATTATATTTAACAAGATTTAGGGAGGTCTTCCAGTTAAAGATGGTGGGTTGAACATAAATTTACACTCATTCCCTTTTGAAATACATCTACATAACAATGAAGGAATTTTTTATTTGTTTTTAAAGGTAAAACAAGATCAAAGAGAGTGGGAGAGGAAGCAACAGCGACAAAATTTTAAAAGCTGGAAAAGAGATGGACAAGTAGTAACTGACTTAGCAGACTAAAAGAGAATCCCAATCCCAATAAGGAAAGCCAAGAAGCAACCAGACTGCCAGTACAGAAACCACAAAAAGCCTCAGGAATTGGTTGTGACAGGTACCTCTTGGAGTAGGGAATAAAGATAGGGCTGAAAAAGTGGGTTAGATTGAAAAATTTTAAGAAGAAATTATACCCTCTAAATCTTCTCCCACAAACCAACAGAAAAACTGGAAGATTATTTTCTGGAAAGGGCAAAACAAAAAGAATGTTGATGTGAGTGAAAGTTGAGGGTAGAAGGAAGATATTGAAAAGAAAGGGATTAAATGAAAGATTGCACACAAAATGTTGAGCCCGTGTGACAGACTGCTACTTGTTTCCCAATATCTATTTTTTCCCTTCTATAGAATAGTAGCAATAGAACTCTGATATTTATTTATTTATTTTAGTGTACAGCCATCAAAATAAAAAACAAACTTGTAATGTCCCTTGGAGCTAGAATGCTCACATGATGACATTCTGATTAATGGAAAGTAAATAGAAGCAATGTGTGTAACTTCCATGTAGAGACTCCAAAGGGAAGAGGCTTGTCTTTCAGAAGACATGGTGGTGAACTATATTAGACCGTGTCAATTGGGACAATGTCTCAGGAATGACAAAGCAGTAAGACAGAAGAAGCAGCCTAGGTTCCTAGTATAGTATCATTGAGCCACTATACCAGCTCTGGGCTGCTTACTCCCAAAATGTTACATAAGAGAGAAATAAACTTCTTAGATATATCAATCATATATCAAGTAACAACTACCAGAATTGCAAAAGAAACTGAGATAAATTGACAGGTGTAGCTGAAATTTTTAATGCATGTCACTCAGAAATTATGACAAGCAGATAAAAATAAGCAGAAATGCTGAAGACATAATACTATTAATATGCTCAAGTGACTCCAAATATAGAGAAATCTAGATTCAAACACAGCAAATACACGTTATATTTAAACATCATAGATCACTTACAAAAATGGACCATGTATTAGGCCACAAAGAAAGTCTCAATAAATTCTAAAAAATCATTATCATTATCATATAGACTGTCTTCCCCACAAAGTTTTCTTGCATTGAAAATTAACATTTGTATATGGTATAAGTAATATACTATAAATAGCCCTTTGGTTTAAAAAATCATGAAGGGAGTTAAGAAATACTTAGAATTGAGTCATAATGAATACACTACATGTCAAAATTCATAGGACACAGTTAAGGAGTATTTAGATAAAGAAGTCCAGCTCTTGAAAAATTTTGCCAGGAAACAAACAAAGAAAAAACCTAAGAATTTAACTTATGAAGTGAGAAAAAGAGCAATAGAGAAATCTGAACAAGGGGGAAAGACATAAGGAAGATAGGGCAGAAATCAAGAAAAAAGAGAGAAATAAAAGATTATTAAAACTAGAGACTGGTTCTTTGAAAAACAGTATATTATATAGTATAGATATCTGTGATATATATAATATAGATAGCAATGCAAAAATTAAAATCCAGAAGAAATGACTATAGAAACTATAGACACAATTTTAAAGTAATTATATTAAGAATAATTATATGCTAAGAAATTTGAAAACCTAATGGAGTGGTCCTAGAAAAAAACAAAGTGCCAAAATTGACACGAAAAGAAACAGAGAACTTAAGTAGATCAATAAATAATAAAACAATTGGGCAGCCATTTGACTCAGTGGTTGGAGCGCAGTGCTCATAACACCAAGGTTGCCAGTTCGATTCCCACATGGACCAGTGAGCTGCGCCCTCCACAACTAGATTGAAAACAACAACTTAACTCGGAACTGAGCTGTGTCCCCCACAACTAGATTGAAAATAATGACTTGACATGAAGCTGATGGGTCCTGGAAAAACACATTGTTCTCCAATATTCCCCAAGTAAAAAATAAAATAAAATAATAATAATAAAACAATTGAAAATTGTAGTTAAAGTCTTCCATTTCCCAAAATGCCCAGATGGTTTTATAGGTATGATTAACACATTTTCAACGAGTAATTCCAGGGGGTGGCTGGTTAGCTCAGTTGGTTAGGTGCTAACTAATAACACCAAAGTTGCCAGTTCCATCCCTGCACGGGCCACTGTGAGCTGCGCTCTCCTTTAAAAAAAAAAAAGAAAAAAGAAAAAAGAAAGAAATATTTCCAGATGTAGAAAAAAAGCAAAAATTTTTCTATGATAGTAATAGAACTCTGATTTTTATTAACAAAATTTAGGGAAGACTTTAATTTAAAGATGGTGAGTTGAGCACATTTATATATAGCAAAAAAGCTAATGTCTTAATTCCAAAGTAGGATAATATGAAAAATAAAATTACAGACCCCTTTCACTTGCAAATGTCATTGCATATATTCTAAATAAAATATTAGCTTAACTGTACTAATTGAGATAGGGTAAGTTTAACTGTGGTACAAAGTAACCCCAAAACTTCAACAGCTTTATACAATAAGATTCAGTTTCCACTGATACTATATTTTCATCTCAGGTCAGCTGGAGATTTCGCTGTTTCATCCTCACTCTGGGTCTCAAGCTGATGGAACAGTGACCATAAAGAATATAGAGCATTGCTTGTCATTGTTTCAGAGGGAAAGAGAGAATGTGTTGGAACTCACATTTGTTCTTAAAGCTTCCACCTGAAACCAACACATACCACTTTTTGTTTCTTTTCACTGGCCAGAACAGTCATATTAATGTCTCTGGAATACTAAAGTAAAGCTTTAATGCAAACAGTGGCACCCTGGATCTCCACAAATAGAAGTGTCATCTCATTTCTGTTATGGTAGAATCAAATGGCTCTTGACCTCATGATCACAGCTCAAGATGATGTTTGCAGTCTTATTAACACAAGCTATTAAACTGTAAAGTCAATTAGAAAGGGATACCCCTACAATTAAAGAAACAGTCTTGGTTCCCCACTCTGAGAGAAACTCTGATTGATTATGATAGATCCTGGTTGTAGGGAATTTAGATGGAATGAGATTTAAAAGTAATTAAATATGGACTAATTACACTGGTAAAAATGTGTTCTCCACATATGTATTATGCTAGCTTGGGCTTGCTTGTCCTGTTGTATAAGACAACCTATTAATATCTTGAAAGGCCAAAGGCCCAAGAGGTAGAGAAAAAAACAAAGATATATATCTGGACGGGCATACAATGTTATGAATATACAGGTGTCAAATTATGGATGGAAGAGAGGAATATAAAGAAGAAAATCAACAGAACTTGTCATGACTATTCTAGACGTTAACATCTCAACCAATAAAGAGATTTTTAATGTTTTAATTCTTTGGGCAAATATCAGGATTCTTTCATAGATCATGTTTTCCTGAAAAAATACTGTGATCTTTTTCAAATGTATGTTATCAGTCCCCCTTCTCTAGTATCCTTATTCAAGTTTGTCAACCTTTTTTTTTTTTTTAAAAGATTTTATTGGGGAGGGGGAACAGGACTTTATTGGGGAACAGCATGTACTTCCAGGACTTTTTTCCAAGTTAAGTTGTCCCTTCACTCTTAGTTGTGGAGGGTGCTGTTCAGCTTCAAGTTGTTGTCCTTTCAGTCTTGTGGAGGGCTCAGATCAGCTCCAGGTCCAGTTGCCGTTGCTAGCTGCAGGGGGCGCTGCCCACCATCCCTTGCAGGAGTCGAGGAATTGAACTGCCAACCTTGTGGTTGAGAGCCCATGCTCCAACCAACTGAGCCATCTGGGACGCAGCTCAGCGCAAGGGGCTGTGTTCAACCTTAGTTACAGGGGGCGGAGCCCACAATCCCTTGTGGGATTCGAGGAGTTGAACTGGCAACCTTTGTGGTTGAGAGCCCACTGGCCCATGTGGGAGTCGAACCGGCAGCCTTCGGAGTTAGGAGCATGGAGCTCCAACTGCCTGAGCCACCGGGCCAGCCCGTTTGCCAACCTTTGACTACAAGGTTCACAATTTTTCCCCTGAAAAATGTCACAAGGTCTCATTTTTCCTACTCAAGTGTTAGACAGCCCCTTCTCCCTTGCAAACCATAAGACAGTTTCTGAAAGGGGTCTTAGATTGTATTTGTATATAAAAACTTTTGATGTAAGGAACTGGAACATGGTGGTGCTAGCCTCTGGCTAATGAGTACTCCCTTCTAGAATATAGTCTTATAAAAACAAGTCTCATTTTTAAATTGTGAGTCTGTGGTCTTTTATTCAAAACAACAATCACATAAAGGATCCTTTTCGCAAAAATACTTGAGGACTCCAGTTTTCCCAAAGGCCGTCCTTAATATTTTGATATTCCAAACATCTTTTTTTGAAGTCTAGTGTCTTCGTCTTTGATTTTCTTAACTGTCAAATCCTCACATTTCAATGGCTTTGGGTATGATGTGTGAAGTTTCCCAACATCACTTTAATTGCTTCATAAAGTATTGCATCTTTTCCAAGATTTGTAATTTCACTTTGTGGTAATGTGCACTGTACTGTCCACTGATTAGACAAAGATAAATAGAGAAATGCTAATGTTAAGCAGGGTGAGATGTTTGAGTCAAGAACAATTTTTCAGTAGTCAGCTTATTAGTGAATAACTTCATGTTATAACTTTTGCTTCCTTATATGGGCTGAATTGTGTCCTCCGCCCTCAAGTTCATGTAGTTAGGTCCTAACCCCCTGTCCTCAGAATGTGACTGTATTTAGAGACAGTCTTTAAAGAGATAATTCAGTTAAAATGAGGTAATTAGGATGGGCCCTAATTCAGTATGACTGGTTTTCTTACCAGAAGCATACACAGGGAAAACAATGTAAAGATACAGGGAGAAGATGGCCATCCACAAGCTAAGGAGAGAGGCCTGGAACAGATCCTTCCCTCAGGACGTTCAGAAGAAACTAATCCTGCTAACACCTTGTTATCCAACTTCAAGCTTCCAGAACTGTGAGAAAATAAATTCCTTTTGTTTAAGCCAGAGGTGTCCAAACTTTTTTCAATGTTTTTCACCAAGGGCCATATGCGGTAAAATACACAAACAGCCGGGCCACTCACTCGAGGTGAAGTACGTATTGCCTCACCTGGTTTATTTAAGTAAACTAAATACATTTTTGGAATTTGCTGCGGGCCAATCAACAATGGATTGCGGGCTGCAGTTGGCCCACAAGCCGCAATTTGGACACCCCTGGTTTAAGCCATCCATTGTGGCAGCACAGCAAACCAATAGACATCATTCTCAAACTACCTCATACTCGTGGAAACTTGGATGATGAAAGTGTGAGAGGGAACTATGGAATCACTTAGTAAGCCATCTGGGTAAGGTGAAGTCAGGAAAGAAGTCCTAAAGAAGTGACAGCTAAACCGAACATTTGAGTAATAGTACACACAGTGGGCCAAGGGATGGAATGTTCCAGGTCGAAAGGACCAGAAACAAAAGACTAACTTCCAACATGCCTCCCTCTATCTACTTTTTATCCTTGTAATCCACTGTACCAGGGTTGTGTTTCTAAGACAAATCATACCATGTTACTCCTGCAAAAAACTCTTCCATAGCTTCCTGCTGCATTCAGGATGAAAAAAAAAAAAAAATTTTTTTTTTTTAATTAAAGTTTATTGGGGTGACAATTGTTAGTAAAGTTACATAGATTTCAGGTGTACAATTCTGCATTACTGTGGGGACAGAGCCCCAAAAAGCAGTTTCCAGGCTCTCAGCCTCACATAGAAAGGTGCTGGCTCAGGTAGTAAATGGCCATCGACTGTGATCAAATGGCCATCAGCTGTGGCTAGTTGGCCGTCAGCTGTAACCAGTGAGCCATTAGCCATGAATATAACTACCGTGGCTGGGCTAGCAAAAAAGGGGGAGCTAGCAAGAAGATGGTGGCTGAGTCTGCAAGCGGCACATTGAGGGTTGAGAATTGTGTTGCTCCTGGTTCCTGTGTCTCCAACCCAGCCGCCAGTGAGAGTATAGTGGTATGACTCCCCTACCTATGGCTCCATGGGTGTTCCTTTTTGGCCTCACCATGTCCTGCATTCTTATGTGGGGAGTGGGACCAGAGACCCCGCCTGACACCCCGCACGACAATTACATTATCTATAAATCCCATTGTAAAAAACCCAAATCTTAACCCACTGTCCTAGGCCCTCTGTCACCAGACCACTAGATAATTCCAGCATTATTTCATGTCATTCCACCTCTGCTCACTTTCAGTTTGTCACACAAGCCTTCTTTAGGTTTTTCCAGAAGCTTCTTCCAGTTTCAAGGCTTTTCCCCCAAGCTACCTAATTTGCACAGAACACTATTCCGATTCTCATCTAATTAATCCCTATTCATCCTTCAGATCTACTGATTAAAACAGTAGTCTTCTCACTCTGCACTTTTTTATAGCACTTCTTCCAACTGTAATTAAACTAATTATGCAATTACTTTAAAGTCTGTCTCAAGTAGACTGTAAGGACTTATGTGTCTTAGTTATAGTTATATTCCCCAGAATTAGGCATTGTGCCTAACCTATATAAGTACCCAATAAATATTTGTTCAACGAAGAGCAGTTGTTTGACTGGAAAACTGAGTTTTGTGTGACTGGAGTTTAGAGGAATTTTCCTAAAACCTCAGTGGCCTCTGCTGGGACTATTAAGTACGTTAAGATAGGACCTTAGGTGCAGAGTGACAAGCCTTGGGGCTGACTCTGCCTCCTTTAGGTAGCCTATGCACAGACTATAGTGTCTAAGAGAAAAAGTCCATTCCCACCTTTCCTGATTTTGCAAGCTAAGTTTTTTTTTCCTCTTCATATTCCTAAGTCTAGGCACTGACCAGGGTAGGGGATGGGTGGGAACTCAAGACTCAGGCCCAGCAGTTCCATGAAACCACAGGACTCTCGCTGCCCTGATCTCAATACTGAGGTGACGAATTTTTGGCATTCTCAGTTAAGACTCTGGGACAGCATGCAGTGCTATGAGCTGCCACTAGATAGCGCCACTTCACTAACGTACCTAATTCAGGAAAGTTAGAAATGGAATTGAGCTCTATTCTGATTCCTACAGAACAAAGGTAAGTTTGGGCACAGAGCAGGTGGCACCCAGTATCCCTAAGGAAAATAGTTTCCATCCCAGGTCCGACCAGAAAAATAAGACAAGTAAGCAATGTAGATACTCCAATGACTTTATTAACTCCTTCTCTGGGGATGGCAGGACCTCCTAGCTGGAGAGCTGGAAAGGAAGCCAGGAAGCTGTGGTTTCAGTATGGGTCATTAAAGGGGAACAGAGGGTGCCCTCTATCTCTGGGGACCTTCTTCCCATCCACCTGGAAAGAGAGGCAGACATGACTCCATTAGGAGTTAATATTTCAAAGATACTGGGCATCTTTCCCCGAATCTTCCCAAACAACCTCACTTGTGTACAACATGATACCACACAGCACTGACAGGGCCCCGGCCACAGTATCCACAGCATTCCAACACCAAACCCAAGCCTGGTACATAGTTGACCCCGTCCCTACAAGTGTGCAGTCTCAGCCAGGATGAGGAACGATTTATTTCCCTATGTGCAACAGACTTCAACCTGACCTCAAATCCTCTATCAAGGTTGAAAATGCCTTCTAGGCTCCCCTCATTTATAATATTTATTGAGAGCTTGCTACATGTCAGGAACTGGGATCATTTTACAGATAGGAAGATGAGGCTTGAAGAAGTTAAACAATGTTTCAGCTTACAAGATACTGAGAAGCCAGACTGGGACTCATAGGCTATATACCTTTATCCCTGAGCCATACTACTTCCCCGAACTGAATAAAGAGAAAAGAGCCCATTGTGTCTAGACAGGAATCCTACCAATAACACCACTCTGCCTGTCCTCTGACTCGCAAGGCTGAGGCCAGACTTGGGCCAGAATTCTGCTCCAAATTTCACATTCCCTGACTCTGGGAGGTGATACATACTCACCGTAACCATGGGCTCAATGAGTCGCCAGTTTTTATTAAGGGCATCTATCTGCTTCATCTCTTCTGGGCTAAGGGTGAAGTCAAAAACCTGGGGATGGCGGGGTCGGGGGAGGAAGTGGCTGGTTAGCTCAGTTGGTTAGAGTGTGGTGCTGGTAGCACCAAGGTTGTCAGTTCAATCCCCTCATGGACCAAAGTGAGCCACACCCTCCTTAAAAAACAAAAACCTGGGAATGGGGCATGGGGGTCAGGAAAGCCAGCTTTGTGAGTGGAAGTTGGGGTTCCAGAACACTGCCTTAGCCAGGCAGTGTCGGGGCCAGACTATGTCCCAATGAGCTAAAGAAGCTAGGACCCGTCACCAAGTACCTGGATATTCTGAAGGATACGGGAAGGTGTGACACTCTTGGGGATGCAGATTACTTTCCGCTGGATCTGCCACCTAAGGTGTAGGATTGAGGGAGATGAGGAAGAGAAGTCAGTACTCATAAGCATTGTTTTGTCTTCCATGCAGCCTTCTCTAAGCTCCTGGAGACTCCGAGTCCCACTGGAATGGCAGACATGCTTTACAGTGACCTCCCCCTGGACCACATGGCAAGATTCTCGGCCTCATCCAGGCACTTGGGTAAGGAACCCCTAAACCCTTGCCTCCCAACCCAAGAGCCTTCTCCCTGACCTAACCTCCTTTCTCCAAGGTTGCCCGCACCTGAGCAAGATCTGTGCTGGGGACCGACCATGCTTTTCAGCTAGTGCCAGGACCACTGGATCCTCAAGCAGGACAGGTTCACCAGGATCGCGCCAAGCACGATCAGAGGAGCCCAGAGGGCTGTAAGCAGTCACCTCCAGGCCACGTGCTTGGCAGTGGGCAATCAGCTCATTCTGAACCAGGTAAGGGTGGCATTCCATCTGAGCCAAGAAACAACCAATCACCATGAGGTAGCCACACGTAGCTCGCCTGGCCACACACTCAGACATGCTGTCCTGGCCAACCCTGCACTGCTGACCCCCCACTTCCCCTCAGCCTGCTTTTCTCACTTTCTTTTCCATTGTCCATCTAATTCTCTTCCCACATTTCAATGTTCTTCTTTATGCAGAGGAATCCTGCACCAAAATTTCTGACAACTTGCTAGTCATCTCTATGAAGTAGACACACCATCTGCTCACTCATGCTTTTGCACACCTCCCTGCCCAAACCCAACTGATCTGCTCTGCTGTGCTCACCTGCAGGACAGCTGGACGCACAGAGGCCACACTGAGCACATCATCAATCTGCCGACTGCTGAAGTTGGACAGGCCCAGTGCCCGCACCAGCCCCTTTGCCACCAGTGCCTCCAGAGCCTTCCAGGTCTCCTTGTAGTGGGTGAAGTCATAGCGCATAGTCCCATCGGCATTCTTAGGGAAAGGGTTATCCCCTCGTCTGAGAGAAAGACAACCCCCCAAAAGAGTTAGCACAAATGCCAGACTTCTGCCTTATCTGCCTATCCAGCCACTCTATACCCCATACTCCAAGCCCAGAAAGGGCAAAGGGCCACGAATGAGAAACAAGCATGGTTTTTCACCCTTCCAGATCATGACTCAGGTGTTAACTCTAAATGGAATGACCATTTCCCCTCCTCTTCTTCCTAGACACAGATTGTATCTCCTCTCTTCAGGGAAGTCTTTCTTAACACCTTCCTCCTCAGGGAGTTGCATATTCTTGCAGCCTTCTTCCAGCACAGGGCACAGAGCTGATGGTAGGCTCCTCTCACACCCTCTGCAGGAGCTGATTCTTTACTGCAACCCCAGGGCATAGTTCAGCAGAAGCTAGTTCTTTCCAGAAAGGGAGCAGGAGGGACCATTCATGCATACCCTAGGAAACACACCATGTGAAGCTACACTCCTTCTTCTGTAGCTAAACTCTTGGCTGCTATAGCAGAAAAGGCTGAATTCCCACGGCAAGCTCCTTAGCTTGCCACACAGATGAATGTTCCTCTCCTGCTCTGCTACTGTGACTTCTGATAAGTTATTAACATGACTCCCCCCCACCCCGATATCCTGAATGAAGACCCTGGCAAAGCTCACTCAAAGGCATGAGGCCAGTGTATCAGGTACAAGTCCAAATACTCCAGCTGGAGGTCAGCCAGTGTCTTCCGGAGGGCAGGCTCCACATCCTCTGGGTGGTGCTTAGTATTCCACAGCTTAGAAGTTACAAACAGCTCCTCCCGAGAGACCACCTGGTACAGGGGGCAAGGCCCATAGTGAGAAGAGCCATGGGCACCCAGTTTCACCCACCCTCACCTCTGGGAGAGGAATTAGAAGGGAGCTGATGCTAGACGCCTCCAGCCAGGCCCCAGCCCCAGCCTCTGAGATCTCTCACCCCACCCCACTGTGGCCCCAGTCTTCACCTTGCCGGGCCCCACAGTTTCCTTCAGGGCCTCCCCAATCTCAGTCTCATTGCCGTAGACAGCAGCACAGTCAATGTGGCGGTAGCCTACACTCAGGGCATACTTCACAGCTGCTTTTACCTGCCAGGTGAGAGAAGCAAAGGTTTCAGTTCTGTTGGGCTGAACCAGAAACTGCCCTCCTAAGGGTCACTGACTGGGCGGGGGGGGGAGGATGAAAGTGGACAGGAATATACTACTGCAGTCATCCATGCAGTGGAGGTGAGAAGATGGAAGACGGTTCTAGTCTAGGGGAACAGAACCCTCTTCAGAGACCCCCAAACACTTTGTCCCCATCCCACTAACCTCCATGGTTCCTTCCTACCCAAGCAATCTCAGTAGGGCCCAGCAAAAAACCAGCAATATGTTCCCAGCTACACGTTACAAACATGTTCAGAAGATGGATGGATACACTGCAGAGGTCATGGAGATAGGTCCCCAGCCTTGAGGAGCTGGTTAGGGAAACATGATACACCGGTAAATAATTCCTAGGCTTCTTGGAGAGAAAGCCTTAGTGACATGTAGACCAAGCAAGCTCTGGGAGCTCAGGTGAGCAGAAGAGGTGAGAGGAGGAAAAAATTAAGGAAGGTGGAGAAGTGAGATGGAAGTTGGGCCTAGAGGCTCCATCAGGAGAGAAGAAAGCAGGCACAAAGTAGAAGTACAGGTCAATTTGCTAAAAACCCAACTAAAAACGTGGTATCAGAAGCAGAACCAGGTGCCAGGCCCTTGCCATTCAAGATCCCCATCTAGGTGCAGCTCTTAATATCCAGATGTACTTCCCCTTGACCCGACCCCTGCTGCTCCATGCCCATCTTGGCCCTGGCTCTGGCCTCCACTGCTGCCTTCGTCTAGCTCCTGGCCCTGGCTCTGGCCTCCACTGCTGCCTTCATCTAGCTCCTGGACTTATCCCAGGCTATGTCAGTGCCTGCCTGGAGCACAAAGACCCCTTCCTAGGGCTCTAGGGTCCTAGGAAGGTATAGGAAGGAAAGCAAAGGGAAAAAAGGCCGAGGTCATCCAACCACACCTCAAACACTAGTCAAAATCCCAGAGAGAAGAAGCTGCTTTCACTGCCCGAGAAGCGTCCCTCCCAAACTTAGTCCCCAAACTTTTGATTCAGATGTCCAAGAAAATATGACCAAGTGCTGGGAAGAGGCTCCTTGCCAGGTGGACGCTGAATCTCTAGCTGTGTCAACCCTAGGAAAGCAAGTCTCCATTCCCAGGCTCCCTGAGGCTGGAAGGGTCTACAGCAGAGGTCTTGCAGCAGCCTTTTGTTTTTTTCAGCCCTTGAGCTAAGAATGATTTTTATATTTTTAAATGGTTACATAAGTATTTTGCAACTTGTCCAGCAAAATCTAAATTATTAACCATCTGGTTCATTAAGAAAAAATTTGCTAATCCTTGGTCTATACACTTGACCTAGTTATTCTTCAAACCCTGACACCTACTGTTTGCCTACCTCTGGAATGAGACTAGTGAAAGAGGCCTAGCACTCACAGAGCCCAGTGGGACAGGAGACATGATCACAGCAGAGGGTGGTAAGTGCCATATTAGGGGTCAGCATAGGGGTCCCACAGCTGCCACAGCACTCAGTGCAAATCCAGTTATAGAAAAGGTTCCTTTCCATGCCCTTGGCCCTACTGACCCCCTCGGCCCCTCCTCTGAGTCAGCTGGGGAAGTCAAGGGCACACTGCTCGGCCATTCTTCCCTTGTTTCTTCCCATTGCCCTCCAGGCTCATCCCACTTTAAGTGAAGGATAGGGACGGGGTTGCTAAAGAACATGCAGGGTCTCGCAAATACTGCCTTTTCCCTAGCAGAGGTCCAAGAAGCCCGTCTTTTCTTCCCCCATCTCTCACCTGGCCAGGCTCACTCTTCCAGGTGCCCAGTCCAATCAGGGGCATCTTCTGCCCAGTGTGCAGGAGGACCCAGGAAGCTGCCATTGCCCCCTGAAACACAGATGGGAAGAGAATGGTGCAGGGATCAGTGCTACCCACTGGTTAAGACCCCTTCAGCTACCCACTGGTTAAGACTCCTGTAAAATATGGGTGGTAAAGTGGGCATAGAGATGACAGAATAAAAATGCGGTTTTGTGTATGTGCCCGTGAGCAGAAGCAGCTGAGACAGGGTGCTCAGAATTAACCAAAACCAGTAACTCCCGGATAAACACTAACTAGACAACCAGCCTGGCTGCCCCTCCTTCTACCAAGCTAAAGGTCTGTGTTAAAGAGCTCCAGTACCTAAAACAAAGGTGGGCTGGCTCTCCAGAAGTACCTAGTCTTGACTACAAAAGGTCTCAAGCCAGTGAGACCTCACAGGCAAAGGCCATTATGACACAAAGTGAGACTGAGGGACAAAACAGGCTCAGGAAAGCGTCACTTCTCTAAGGATGAAATGAACGTTCCCAGGAGGTTGTAAGAACTACCGAGATTCGCTGATATCCTCTCACAGAGGTCTCATCCACCGTGCTGCTAGGCCTGAAGGGGCTCTTACAAGAGAAGTATACCATTTTTTAGATGAAAAAACAAGCTTAGAGACATGAAGTTATTTGCCACAAATCAACAGCTAAGAAGTGGCAGAGTCAAGGATCCAAGGAGGAACTAATGGAAAAAGGCAAGAAACAGGCAGGTAAACAGACCTATAAAATACACGTGCCAGCAGCAGACACATGTACATGTGAGTGTCTTTAGTTGGTCTGTCATGGCTGCCTTGATGTCCCGAATCGATTCAAAACGTTTTCCTTTCATGGTCATTTTGACTTTGGGGAAGAGCCAGAAGTTGCACGGTGCCAGATCTGGTGAATAAGGTGGATGAGGGCACATTGTGATGTTTTTATTTGACAGAAATTGCAGAAGCGATGTGTGACATGGAGTGTTGTCATGACGGAGGATGAACTAAAGACACTCGCAAAAGAGGATTTCCAGAACTGCTTCAGAAAGTGGCAAGAATGATAGGATTAAGTGTGTTCAAAGCAAGGGGGAGTATTTTGAGGGGGATTAATGGCAATGTGTCTTTTACTGTAATAAAGTTTTTTTAATTTAAACATTCACCGTATCATTTAATCACACGTCGTATTCTTTGGTACAAAACTTACCAGGGATCAGGCAAGCATGTCTGGACTTCACAGGAGGAACCAGCCTGCCAGCTGCCCCTAGGGTCTATGGCTGGTTTCCTGAGCTTGATCCCCAAGAAAGTAATTTGTTGGCCTCTCCCAGATTTCCCAGCATACATGGGAGGGTTCTGAAATTACACCTGGGCTAAGAGCTGGAACAAAAATCTGGTCTAAGGGGAAAAGGAAGAAGAAACCTGATGCTCGCTTCTCCCTTTCTTTTGTATTGAAACTGGGGGCTGGGAATCTTAGAGAGAGGTAGGAAGACCTAAAAAAAATCTGTAAAGAACAAGAGATCCAAAGGAGGGAATAGAGGGGCCACAGCAGAAGCAATTTTTCTCTAGGACAGAAAGTCATTCTCTGCCAGCTCTTGACTTCCTCACCTTCAGCGTGAGGCAATGGCTTTCCAGCCCAGTGCTGCATTAATAGGCTTTGAGCTTATCAGCAACTGCCTAGCTGGAACTCTGGCAGCATTCAGAAACCCTGTTATCTTGGGAGAGATTCTAGAAGAGAAGCTGGATGTGTGGGGGAAGAGGTAGTAGCATCAGAACTCAGATTTTATTATATTATTCCCAAGCTGGCACCTAGGTTGTCATGGTTGCTCGCAGGTAGTGAAAGAATTCACAAGACAAAGTAGGACGAAACGAGGAGAAGATTTATTAAGTATGCTTAGAGTGGGCAGAGTGTAAGAGAGACAACTGCACTGATGAGAAGGTACGTGGGGGTTTTTCAAGCTACGTTTCTGAATACATCTATATAATAGCAGGGAGCTTTTTGGGGGATGGTTTTCTCAGAATTCAGTTGTGTATTGTCTGGCAACAACTGACATTGACTCAGGGCACAATATGCCCGGCTAGACTGCAACTGCAACCTGCTGGACCACAACCACAACCAGCCTGGGCCACAACCTTAATCCGCAACCACGACTGTTAACCTATGTTAATCCTTACCTGATCATAGGCTGCTTCTCACTGGGGCTCAGTCTTCTCAGAGTGCTCTACAGCTGCTACCTGAATGCAGGGAACTAGAAAACACAAGAAAAAAGAGGAAAACAGTGTTCCTATAAGCGTTCCCTGGCTGCACGGGCCTTTCCTCCCATAAATGTTGGTGTCCCTCAGGGTTGACCCCAATCCTACTTTCACTCCCTAGTCAAGTTCATGTCTTCAGTTATCACCTTGAGCACTGATTCTTCCCATCCCAGTTTTACATATTCAGCTCCCTCTGTGTGTCCTATAAGTATCTGAGACTTGACATGTCCAAAATTGTCAAATCCAGCTGCAGAGCACAGAGAAAATAGTTCAGGCTCTGGGGTTGTACAGACCTGGGTTTGAACCTCAGCCTTTGCCCCCCATTTTTAAGAGATACTACATCTAAAGCACTTTGCACAGTGTCTGACCCATGATCTTCTTTTTGTACACTCTATCTCACCAGGGATTCAAGGCCCTGGATAACAACCTTCAAAGCAAACCAGACAACATGTTCACAGTATAATCCACAGGGTCTTTAAACAGCATATTTCAGTTCATTTGAGGCATCTCTGAGTACTATCAGATTATGGTTTTGACAAGTGATGGGAAGGAAATATATCTTCTCCTGTACTTTTATGAAGTCAGCATGGAAAAACCACCATATACAGAGGGTGCCAAAAAATGCATACACATTTTAAGAAAGGAAAACTATATTAAAATTGTAATACTCAATATCTTCCGATAACAAAAGATGAATACTACAAGTCATATCTGACTTCTGCAATTACAAGAGGTGCTCAAAGTAGTTACCATCGGCATAATTTTAAGTTTTTTCCTTTCTTAAAATGTTTATACATTTTTTTGGCATCCTCTGTTTGTACTGGTGGCCAAGATTTAGTCTATTTGGCTGGGTTAAAAATCCTGTTAATACTAGTAAACATAAAAAAAGATACTGCTTGCTCTAAACTAATGTAAAACCTAAAACTGCAATAACACATACACTTCTTGATGTAGGTGAAAAAATTTTTTTAATATACTTCCTAAATCTTTTTCCAGTCCATTTGTATCTACCTCCGCTACCACTGCTCTAGCTCTGACCACCCCTACCTGAACCAGGGATCACTCTGCTTCCTGTGCGGCCCCTCGCCCCACAATCTATTCACTAAATCTGACCATGTGACTCCCAGGTTCAAACTCTTCCAGCAGTTCTCTCCCACACAGGATAAAGTCCAGACTCCTTAGCAATACCCTTCATAATCTGGCTCCCACTTTCCTCATTTTTCCACCTCTTCATTTCAGACTCCATGTTTGAGACTTTGCAGAAGCAGCCACTACACTAACTTGACTCCACGCCTCTGCACACTTTCCTTCCCCCAGTCCCACCCTTGCCTGGCTAACTGCTGCTCATCCTTCAGCTAGCATTTTAAACTTCTGGCTTCTACCGTGTACTGATAAGAGCGCTCTCTATCCCGGGGCGAACAGTTCAGTAGTGAAGGATCACAGCCATCTCCTCTGCAAGGAAGGTGGGGCAGTAGCAGGAGAAACTCACCTCCGCCCGAGCACAGAGCGTGAACAGGATAGTGTGATCTCGGCTCAGTTCTGCTGCTAGCGACCCAATGAGCATCAGCTTCCGGGATTGAGCTGCAAGGAAGTTGGCCTGATGGTGGAGGCAGGGACCACGTTTAAGTCTGGCAGTGAGGAGGAAGCCCCTCCTGGAGGAGGGGCGAACGCCGGCCATTCAGCCTCACGCTCAGGGGTGGACCCCGCTCCTGCCCCGGAGAAGGAGCTTTGGGGAGGAAGTCAGAGATGGGAGGCTGCACCATCTCCTTCTCTAGGAGCTGTTGGTCGGATTGGCTGGAGTTTAGACACAGTTGACCGCGCGGTGTAGAGGACTCGCGGGCCGAGTGAAGCGTGAGCCGCGGGTCACGTGGCGGATCCTAGGAGCTAGACCAGGCAGCGCCTCTGCTGGCCCACATTGCATTCGTGCCGGAGCGATGCCGCTCTTGGCCACTCGAACTCCTCCTGCGGGAGGAAGAAGGGTTCCAAATGCCATGTTGCAGGTTCGTCTGGTGTCGGTTCTCCCTCCGGATTCACTAACCCAAGCTCTTGCTCCATTTTCCCTTACAGTCTGGTTGGATGGGTTCCCACAATATACCTAAGCTGGGTCGTTATTTGGTCAGGTAAAATGAGGCCCAGAGAGCAGCCGCAACACAAAGATCAACCATAACAAGGAAGACAGCAGGTCTCTAGACTCCAAGAGATAGAAAGTTCGTCGTTTCTGTATATGGACTGTGGACCCTGGCCATTCATTTATGTGCCAGGCACTGCTAGACTGTGTGATTTTATTGACTCTAAACAACAACCCTGGAAGAATTTCTCAGCCCTGCCACACTGAGCATTTCAGCATTTGGCAGAAGTTTCTAGAATCAGAGAGGAATGTAATCAGGTCGGAGGGATGAGGAAATGCCCACTTCTCAAGTCTCTGAGTCTATCTCTGGGCTATCCCAGTGTTTTACTTGCTGGTACTTCCTGCTTACTCTAGGTTGGGCTATCTGAGCTGGAAACCAAGAACAAAAAAACAAAGTTCAGGTACCCAGGGGACCCATATGCAAATCTGAGCAATAAAGGGGACTAATTTTCCCAAAAAGAGTGAGAAACCGGCCTGGGTAGATACTTGGAGTGGCCCTGGCCTTATGCACAGAGGCATTACTCTCCTTCTCAGCCATTTGAATACTGTAGTCCAATTCAAGAGTCTGCTGTACTGTGCGATCGACTTCCTCATCCTTTTGGTTCCCCTCCTTTCTTCCAAGGAGGTGATGATTCCGCTGTACCATACTTCACTGTGGATTATGATTGTGTGCTTTATCCTGTCTTTCCTATAGGATTGGGACCCCTCTTCAAGGCCAGAGACTGAATTAGGAAACATGGTTTAGCTACCATTTTTAATAGGAAAACAATAGCTAATGTTCATTGGACTCTTACTAAATGCATCAGGCACTGTACTGAATATTTCATAGAAATTGCCTTATTTAATTTTCATAACAACCATAGGAGTAGGGACCATTATTATCCCCCTTTTGCAGTTGAAAAAAGAGCCTAAATGACTTGTGCAGGGTCACACAGTAAATGAAACTACAACCTACATCTCTGACTCCAAAGTCCATACTTTTCCTGGATAACACTGCCTCTCCTAGTGGGTTGTTGATCTGTATGGATGTAACCCTGGTGCCAAGAATGATGTTTGGCTCATACAAAGGGCTCAATGAGCAAATGTCTGAAAATTGTGTTTACATATGTTCCAAGCACTCAAAGGAGGAACAAAGTAGTAGGGAAGACGTGAATAGAGTCAGGCTTCAGTCGGTCAGTAATTCTCAGGAGTACCACCTATGGAAAGCATACACCCTGAGGCACTGGTACAGGTGCCATCTGCTGGAGATAAAAGTGAGCTAGGTTGGGTACACAATTTCCCAACAATTATTATTCTGTCTTTCTTGCTGTAGGAGATTTGTATGATGCATCAACCTGCCAGATCTAACACAGATATAGAAATCAGTAACGCACAGTATTAGTCATGTTCTACAGTGGCTCTCAGTTTTGCTGTCCCAGGACTTTGTGCACTCCTCAGCAAGCTGCTTGGCTGTGTGCAGCTGCAATCTGCAAGAGTGACGGAGTTAAGGTCTTCGGGGGAAACCCTCAAAAAAATCGAGGGACACACATCTGTGGGTGAACGCCCCAGTTTCCCCAGCTTCCGCTAGGACAAGTCTGAAGTGTGGTTTTCATAGTTTTTCAGAGGATTCCCTAGGTGGATTAGCCCCCTGCAACTAGCAACAGCAACTGGACCTGGAGCTGAGCTGCGCCCTCCACAACTAAGACTGAAAGGACAACAATTTGAAGCTAAATGGCACCCTCCACAACTAAGATTGAAAAGACAACAACTTGACTTGGAAAAAAGTCCTGGAAGTCCACACTGTTCCCCAATAAATTCCTGTTCCCCTTCCCCAATAATAAAAAAAAAAGTTATTAAAAAAAGAAGTTAGATAGTAGTTATACAGTGCCAAGAATGTCAGGCTGGGGGACTGGGAATCTCACAGCCCTGAACCTCCAACCTGGGTTCTCCAATCTACCCACCTAGATTGATTGTGAATTAACCAGGATAGTTGTTTGGATACAATTGTGCTTAAATCCTTACTGTGCCCCTTAGTAGCTGTGACCTTTGGTAAGTGTCCTCATCTGTGAAACAGAGATTGTAATACCTGCCTTGCTGAGATGTTTTTGGATTTGTTAAAAATAAAGGAAACCTCATTTAAAATGGAGTCGGCAAGCCCTGAAGGGGGAGTCCTTATGCACTGCCACTTATACCCCAAACAGGAGGACATACCACAGCAGGAGGAAGAATTTCTCTCCCAGCAAAACTCCTCCACCTTTGGTAGTCATCACCTAAACCTCTTTAGCTAGTTGCCTTCAGATTTGGGCTCTTGGTTATAGCACAGTAAATTGCCACATTCATTCAAAGAGAAGCCTTAGCTCTTTCGAAACAGCTACTCCCAGCTTTCTCCTTCCTCTATAACAGCAAACCCCTCTCCTCTGTTCTTTGGACTTGCCTAGGTTTTGCCATAGTTTGCTTGTCCCAAATTGAAACTCCTCTGCTATTTCAGAATAAATCCATTTTGCTGGTAAAATAACTGGCTCTTTGTCTTTTTTTTAAAGGTCAACAGATTAAATGAAACGATAGATGTAAAGTGTCTGGAAATACATAGCAGAGACTTTGTGAATGGTAGTGGCTGTTACTTGTATTCAGAATAAACTGCTGCAAGCTTGGCTGGGGGAGAACTATCCCTTTTCCACCCAGTGAAGCTGCTGAAACTGCTCCTCAGACCTGAGAGACAGCAGGACTTTTGAATAGAGGAGTATTCTGCAGAAGGACTGCACTCTCTTCTCTCTCTCTGTCTCTCTCTCATACTCACACAAGTGTGTCCACACACATATTTATGTAGAGCTCCAGGTGTTGGTATAGAAACTACCATGTTTCCCTGAAAATAAGACCTAACCAGGCAATCAGCTCTAATGTGTCTTTTGGAGGAAAAATTAATATAAGACACAGTCTTATTTTACTTTAATATAAGACCAGGTATGATATAATATAATATAATATAATACCCGGTCTTATATTAATTTTTGCTTCAAGAGACATTAGAGTTGACGGTCTGGCTAGGTCTTATTTTCAGGGAAACAGGATATAACTATGTCAGGGCCAAAATCACACTCACAAAGATCAATGCTGCAGCAAAATAGTGGTGAGGAGTCTGCAGTCAACTGAAACCATTGGTCTGGGTCTGGAAAGGGGAGGGGAAGAGGATGGAGTGATGTGGGCAGGGCTGGCAAGGCAGAACCACAGCAGGAAGCAGACAGCCTGTCATATGGCAGTGTGGATTTCCCCTGTGAAATTCACTTCCCAATTTTGCATCCTTCCATTGCACATCACCCACTCTGTGCTAAAAGTGGGTAGAAGTGATTGATTTATTCATTCAATTGACAAACATTTAATGATACCTACTGTGTGCCAGGAATTTTCTGGAAGGATAAACAGTTGTTGATCAGACAGTTAAAGGTAGCTGGGAAGGGCAGTCTGGACAGAGGAATGGTCTAGCAAATCTGGAACAGGAAGAAATGCTTCTCTCCCTGACTCCACCTTAATCCTCGCCTGCATTTTTATAGATATGCTAATTGACCAGAGGAGTTCTGCCTGAGACTTGAATTAAATTTTGGTCTTGACCAACTGGAGACAAAGAGATTTGGAGATTTCTCTGCTCTTCCTTGGATTCCACCTCTTGCCCTACCCATTCTCCCTTCCTGAATTCTGGGCTCTCTTAGGATGCATTTGAGAAAACTGGAAATCTCCCCTCATCTTGTTTTGGTGCAATTTCGATAAATAAAACCTGTCCTTATTCCAAACTCTGATCTATTGAATATTAAATATTTGATGTACTGAGCACACGGGCCTTGTGGCTACAACAAAGCTGTGGACGAATGAAGAAAGATATATGTTCCAGGAATTACATGAGGTTTGATAAGAAGGGAGCATAGAATTCCTGGGAGAAAATTGGGAGATGAAACTGGAAAGGTAGGATGAGGCCAGTTCATAAAGAGCCTTAGATGTCACTTTAAAATGTCTGGATAATTGAGTAACCATTTGGGGGAAATAAAGTTAGACACAAAAGTAGATTTCAGAAGATTAAAAGATTTGAATATTAAATAAGTAAATAAGTAAATAAACACAAATGAAACTATTTGTGTAATCTTGGGGTGGAGAAGGCCTGTCTTAATTTTACAATCAAAGTTATACGGTATAAAGGAAAATATTGACAGTTTTCACTACATAAAAGTGAAAATTGTGCAGCAAAAGTCAGCATAAGCAAGATTAAAAGACATGACAAAGTAGAAAAAAGTTTATAATAATTAATGGTCGAAGGATTCAAATATTACTTTGCAAAGAACTGCTATAAAATCAGTAAGACAAAGATGTATTTCAATAAAAAAAATAGACAAAGTTCTTAACAGGTCAGTTCTCAAGAGAAGGAAGAAAAATAGCTATAAAAAGGTTATTCAAACACACTAATGAAAGAAACACAAATCACTTTCGCATTCGATTTGATCCAGGCCAAAGGAAAGGGCTTCTCACTATAAAAACTCTCCTTTTCCGTAGTGTTATAGCTTTGTAGCCCCTTGTTATAATCATTTTTCAAATCAGTTTCTTAATCGTAAACAATAGATTGTTTTTAACCCGAATCATAGAAATCTCCTACCCCCTGCTTTACATAATTACCCTAAAGCTTGTCTATTGACTGTGGTCATTGTAGCATAGCTTCTCTCCAGGCCTAGCTCCCAGGTGAACAATGACTAAATGACCATTTAAACCACAAGAAACACCAGTTAAACCACAGGCTCCGTGAAGCTGAACAAATATTTCATCACACAGTCACCCTGCATCTATGGCTCTGAGTCCTGCTTCTTGGGCCAACACTTTTAACTCTATTAACTATAATCTGTCTCTCCTCATCTAGGGACCCCCAAGTGATACCCCAACAAGACTTCCAGTACCTCACCACCAAAGAGGTCAACATGGTCCTCTAGGCGGATCTCAAGACACCTTCCCTCATCTAAGATCAGATAGGGCGAGAGTCCCGTGAATCCCCAATAGGTAGGGACAACGGCCACATTCAGCAGGAAGCAGACACAGAAGAAATCTCCTGTCCCTCAACTTCCCATAGAGATTTATGGGGATCATGTCTCTCAAGGGGGACATAAGGCAGGCAGTTAGAGACAGGAATTGGGTCTCCGAGATGCCTGGATACGTCAGGTAACATTCCTGCAAGTCTAACATAGTCTATGGCAAATGACCACCCAAAAGACTTCCCCTCTCTGCCCAAACTTGCCCTTGTTTACCATAACCATTAGCCATTATCAATCACAGGTATCAGTCAAGCAGCCCCACAATTATAGAGGAGAAAGAAATAAAAATTCCAAGTCCTTGCCAGTCAGCGCCTTTTGAGCCACTCTGTTGCTCAGGCCTGTTCCTATCTCTTTGGAGTGTATTTTTGTTACGGGAAAGGGGGGCTGGGCTTGGCTTCTGCACTGAGGGGGTTAAACCCAGCAGTGCCCTGACTAGCTTCCCACACCAGGGATTGAACATGGGCCTTGGGGAGGAGAATTGGGAATTTTAACCACTACGTTCCTGGCGGTTGGGCCCTCCTTGGCATGGTGTCCAGGTTCTTGGCATCTAGAGCAAAGAATTGAATGAGACACAGAGGTAAGTGGTAAGAGAGAAGTTTATTAGAAGAGATAGTACACTCCAAAGAATTAAGAGCAGGCCGAGCACTAAGAAAAGCAGCTCAAGGCTCAGGGCTCAACGTGAAATTACTATTAGGAGAAAAAGTACACTCCAAAGGGTTTGGAGTGGGCCCTGAGCAAAGGCAAGGCTCAAGGGGCTCAAAGGGGCTCAAGGGGCCCAGGGGGCATTATTATTAGGAGAGAAAGTACACTCCAAAGAGTTTGGAGCGGACCCCGAGCAAAGGCAAGGCTCAAGGGGCTCAAAGTTCATTATCAGAAGGGAAAATACACTCCAAAGGATTCGGAGTGGGCCTAGCAAAAGCAAGACTCAAAAGGGCTCAAGGTTCAATGGCTTAAGGTGTCATTATCAGGAGAAAAAGCACACTCCAAAGAGTTTGGAGTGGACCCAAGCAAAGGCAAGGCTCAATAGGGGCAGTGGCTCACAGGAGCCTAGGGGTTTTGTCTTTTTTTCTCTGGGATGGGCAGTTCCTCTCCAGCCTGGGACCACTTGATTGACACCTATGATAGATAAGGGGCTATTACCTCACCCTCTTAGACTGCACATGTCCCTTCCCAGAGTTCAGTCTGTTACAATAATATTAATGAACTTCTGGGCATATGTACGACATTACAATGATGGTATAATGAGGCTAGGGTGAGATGGAGGTCGTTGTAGACCTCTACTGCACAGGACAGGTCTAACTTATTGTCTTTTAGTCTTCACACAATGGCTAATGGTTAGGGCAAATACAAGAAGAATTTGAGAGGTCTCCAGGCAATGCTCCGCATAGATTGTGTTGGACATGCAGGAATGCAGAGACCCAATTACCTGTTTCTAATTGCCTGCCTTATTTCTCCTGAGAGACATGATCCCCATATATCTATGCGGGGACTTGAGGGACAGGAGGTCTCTTTCTTCTGTATCTGCTTCAAGCTGAGAAGGGGGTAGAGCTGTCCCTACCTAATGGGGATTCACGAAACTCTCACTCTACCTGATCTTAACTAAAAGGAGAGGTCTCATATCTGCTTTGGTCAGGGTGAACTGGAAGCCTTGCTGGGACATAATTCATATCCTGACAGTCCCTAATGAGGAGAGACAGATGTTAGTTAATAAATTAAAGCACTGGCTCCAAATATAGGACTCGAAGCCCTATTATCTTAACTTTATCCAGGGGTTAGGTATGGACTGGCCTGGAGGAGTATTAAAATACATTTGGTGTCTGGGGTGGTATTTATTTATCCAAGAGTTAGGTCTGGAATGGGTTGGGGAATGTTGGGCTACAATGATTATAGCTCAAAGGCTTTCACATAGTTATTAAGCAGGGGTGAGAGACATTCTGTGATTTAGGCTAGGAGCAATCTTTGGTTTAGGATTTAGAAACTGATTAGAAGAATGATTAAAACCAGGGACTAAGGAGCTAAGAAACTAGGGAAAAAGAGACTTAAAATTTTTATATTGAGGGGACTTAAAATTCCTATAGTGAAGTGACTCTCCCGTATCACTTTTGCTTCTAATAAACTGCTTTCTCACCACTATATTTCTGTGTCTCATTCAATTCTTTGCTCAAGATGCCAAGAACCTGGACACCGTGCCGAAAAGGGTCTGCTGTCTGGTAACAGATTGATAAAATTAAAAAGATCAAGCCCCAGTGTTGGGGACAGAATGAAAAAAGGGATCTACTTATACACTGTTGATGGGACTGCAAACAGTATAATCTTTCTAAAGGTAATTTGGTAATATATATTAAAATTTTAAATGTGCATTCATTCTGATCCAGCAATTTTAAGGATTTAGCCAAAGAAAATAATGAAACTGTGACAAGGATATTTATGGTGTTATTTACTTATTTTAAAAATTGTGTTGTTTAGAGGAGAGAAAAACTACCCAAATGTTCATAAAAAAGTAATTGGCAAAATAAATTATTGTACAGCTGTACACTAAAAACGATACAGCCACAAGGATAAAATAGATCAATAAGTGTTGTAGTGGAAAAATGCCCATGTTTTAAGTGGGAAAAAATAAAAAAGATGACCAAAAGTCGGTTTGGCATTAGCTGTAGTCAGTTGATTCAGCTTCAAAGATCAAAGTCCTAGGACTTCAGAAGGCCAGAGTGCCAGTTCCTAACCCAGAATCAAAGTTGTGCAAGATGAGGGAGGAGGCTGGCCATGAGCCTGCGGTGGGGGTGGGGATTTCTTCTCCTACTCTGCCACAGCCATGACAGAGCCCAGGAGTCAGATCCTGCAATGGAATCTGACTTCCTTCTCTGGGCAGAATGTGGGTGAGGTTAAAGTCCTGGGGAAGTGCTGGTGCCCTTCTACTTCATCAGGGTAAGAAGGTGACTTCTCTGAGTTCTGCTAGTGCTGATTTCCTTTTACTAGGGAATCTAGCAGAAAAGTCTTTGCCATAAGGCTGCCGCCTTTTAGCCCTGGACCAACTATAGGCAAACCACTTGTCTTGGTCATATTCTATAAAGGAGAGATATTTGAGTCCATGTCTTTTTTTGTTTAATATTTTTTTATTTTTCAATTGCAGTTGACATACATTATATTAATTTCAGGTGTACAACATAGTGATTAGACATTTATATAACTTATGAAGTGATCACCCCAATAAACCTAGTATCCATCTGATACCATATGCAGTTATTACAATATTATTAACTATATTCCTTATGCTATACTTTACATGCCCATGACTATTTTGTAACTATTATTTTGTACTTCTTAATTTCTTCCCTCTTTTCACCCATCCTCCCTAACCCCCCTCCTAGCTGGCAACCATGAAATATTCTCTGTATCTATGAGTTTGTTCGTGTTTTGTTTGTTTGTTCATTTTGTTCTTTAGATTCCACAAATAAGTGAGATCATATGTTGTTTGTCTTTCTCTGACTTACTCCATTCAGCATAATACCTTCTAGGTCCATCCATGTTGTGGCAGATGGCAAGATTTCGTTCATTTTTATGGCTGAGTTGAGTCCATTTCTGAGGGGTAAGAAGATCATAAAATTTCAGAGTCCCCAGAAATAAAATAGCAGGCACTTAATAAACACTGATTAAGCTTCACATAGGGCCTGGGCTTCCAGTAAGATCCTAAAAAGCAAAACAGTGCCTTCATTATATGAAATATTTTGGGATCTGAACAAGCTATTAATACTTAACTGGCCAAATTAGTAGCTAATTAGAGCTCTGGAACTCCCTGGCCAGGCCCTGTCTGAAAATCCTCTTGGAGCTGAAGTAATAAATCCAGTTTATAACTCTTAGTGGTCAAAAACATTCTCCCGTGAAAATCACCACGTTGATTTTTCCCACCTAAGGTACTAGGGGCCCAATTTGTACACACTTAAAAAATGCCTGCAGTTCTTTTTTTTTCCAGAAAGGACAGAAGTCACAGGATGATTTTCAGGCATAGGTTAATTATATAATTAAAGCTCCCTCCTGTCAGCAATTCTGGGCCCCATCCAGACCAGAGCGTCTGTGGTTGGTTCAGTTTTAGTGAAGCTGACCATAATGTTTTTTGCCCCCAGGGAACTCAGAAAGTAATACTAAATACCTGGGAGGGCTGTTTTTAATTTTATATGTAATGTTCTTGCTAGCCTATGGTGAAAGACAGCAGGAGCCCCAGTTCTTGAAAGAAGGGAAATTGAGACATTGATTAATATAGAACTTTCTTTGCTCCTGATATGAATAAGAGATTTATACACCTATGATAAATACAGGTGTACTTATTTAGGTGAGGTAAGGGCAGGATCCCATCAGCCTCCAGGCTCCAACTTGGTCCCTTTTGCACCCTTATGACACTCAACAATAAATCAAATGCGTGGCTAGCCCCCCGAGAGCAATGCCCTTCTGTCTGAGGCATTTATGCATTTATTCCACATTCTCTGAGCACTGCTTACAGGTTAAGTGCTGGACACTGGAGATGCAGAGGTGAAGATATGGCCCTGCCCTCAAGGAATGGACAGTCCAGTGCAACCGTTCTCAATCTGTTTTCTCTTCAGTGCTATGAGGTAACACAAGCATAACCTTGACTCACTAAGATCATGGTCTGCTGGGGGGGGGGGAGGATAAAGAAATAATTAGTAACTACAGAATATGATAAGTGCTATCTATGATAGAAATAAGCACAGGCTATGGTAGAAATACAGAATGAATATCAAAACTCAGATTGAGAATGGAGAGGCTGTCAGGAAAGTTATCCTGGATGATGACACTTGACCCAGTTTTGAGAGACAAGTAGGAGTTAGGCAAAGAAGAATAAGGCAACAGAATGTGGAAGACCTGTAACATCATGATACACTCAGGAATTACACAGATGCTTTATGGTTAGAGGAGCATAAAGTGTATGTAAGAGAAGAAACACAAGGCGTCAAATCGTGGAGGGCCTATATGTCAGGATAAGGAAGGTTATGCTCAACATTATGCTAAGCGAAATGCTCTAGAGAGATACCAGCAAGAGGTTTGGAAATTGTCACATAAGGAGCAGTTGTGGAAATGGAGCTGTTAAAGCTGAAGAAGAGAAGTCTTAGGGGAGAAAAATCTTCTAGTTTATAACATCTGCAGAGTTTTTTCTTCTGTGTTACTTCAGAATTAGAAAGGGCCAACTTTTATCCGGCTTGGTGAACCATACATGATGAGCAGGTTAGGGGCAGGTTACTAGATCTCCATTAGCCTCTTTGGTCAGGTGCCCAAACTGTTCAACCATATGGAATAGTCCTGCCTTCTCTCCCACTCTGGTCCTAGAGTTCTCAGGTTAGGGTCCACTTGTCAGCCCTGATGTTCCTCTGGGGAAGGTGGAAGGAGAGAATGTGGATAAGCCTCTAGTTGCAGAATTACAGCTTGCAGAAGGTCAAGGGAACATGACTAAAGGCGCCATGAAAGGCGGATCCCCAGCTTGTGGTTAGAGGTGTGGTTGAGGCTAGGAATGAATCAGTTAAGCCTTCTTGCCCAGAGGTAAAGCTCTCTTTTTCTACCTGTCTGTTTTCCCAGAGCTTTTTGTCCTTGTATAGAGCATATAGAATATATAACATATGTGGATTGAGGTTTGCAAAACAAGTTGTTTACTAGTAGGGACAGAACTATGGCTGCACATGTGTGAGACTGATAAGAGTGCAGTGAGGGTAAACATGTTTGTGTTTAGAGCACGTACATGAAAATAAACATGCTTATGTTTTTGTGTGAAACAGAGCATAACAAAATTGAGTGATAAACACGTTCACCAAAACAACTTCTGGTTATCACCTAAGAGGTAAAAAACTCCTGGCAAACAACTTCTGGTTATCAGCTAAGAGGTAAACAAATCCAAGGAAAAGAGAATAAAAGAAGAACTCCAGAGCAATGCTGTGAGAAGTCTGACTCGGCACTCCAACTAAGACCCTCTGCAAGGTACAAACCACCATACTCCGGGATTCTCCGAAGTTCTTCCTTGCAAGACCAACTCACCTCAGACCCATCGTGGGCCCAGTCGCCTCTCCTGGACCAGGGACCTTCACCACCTCAATTGACTCTGGGACTTAGTTCATTATTAAATTCTATTCTGTATTCTGAGCCAGCCCAGTGGCTCAAGTGGCCTCAGTGCTGTGGCTCAGCACCGTGCTCCTAATGCTGAGGTCGCTGGTTCGATTCCCACATGGGCCAGTGAGCTGCGCCCTCTACAGCTAAGATTGAACAATGTCTCCCCTTGGAGCTGGAGTGTCATGAGAAGTCGAGGTTGGCGTGAGCTGCCATGGGCTGCAAGAAATGGCCAGTGACCAGCGTGAGTGGCTGGCAGCTGGGGGGAGCGCAAGGCTCATAATACGAGCATGGGCCAGGGAGCTGTGTCCTACACAACCAGACTGAGAAACAACGGCTTGAACTGGAGTGGGGTTGGGGGAGGCTGACGAAGAGGAAAACAAAAAAATTCTATTCTATTCTGTATAACCTTTTGTGCTTACCAGAGCATTGGCCTCTGGAGGGACATTGGTTCCCAAAGAGAGCTGTGTTACTCACTGTATCTGAACCTGTGAGCCAGGCCTGTATCTGAACCCCACTCGCGTCACGAGTACCACGCAGGGACGTAGGGCCCTGCTGCAGGATTAATGTCCCCTTGACTTTCAGGAAGAGACTGAAATGTAGCAATTGCCCTTACGGGCGCTCGCAACAGTCCTGTCCCCCTTCCTCTCCCATCTGTCAGTGGCAGAGTGGCCCTCAGAAGACCAAGCCAGAGTGTCATTACAATGGGTGAGTCTTTCTAGCTCCAACATTATCACTCTTCTAATTTCAGTGCTTCTGACAAGCAAGGCACTCTTTTCTGGAAGATTTGGCTGAGATGTCTAGAAGTAAAGTATGAATGCATGAGAGAAATATTTTCCCCCTGCTTTCAGGGGAAAGAGAAGACACTTCCAGCCAGACAAATGGGACAGAAGATTAGATAGACTAGGAGTCCTTAAGTCATTTATTTGCCTTTCTCTAGCTCAGAGGTTCTCGACCTAGGGCAATGTATGTGTGGGGTGCTACTGGCATCTAGAGGGCAGGATATTACTAAACATCCTATTATAGCCCCTCCCCCAACAAAGAATTATCAGACACAAAATGTTGATAACACTGAGTTGAGAAATAACTAATAAATGCTTATGTTTATAAGGATTTGGTTGGGGAGGGGGGTTGGGGCTTGAGCAATAGTCCCTTAGGCTTCAGGTGGCTGCAGGTAAAAACCAACTTTAATTCTAAAATGTAGGTTGCAAGTCTCCTGCTAGTCTAGCTTACAACTATGCCATGGTTGATTCTGTTTAGGCACTTCCACTTTACTGCTTAGGTTTGGACTGTATCTGTGTTTTCATTCCAGCTCTCCTAAAATTGGAGGGGAAGGAAGATGGAGGAAAAGATGAAAAAAATCAACACTTTGATGGTTTCTGGTTAGGTGTGGGAGGATGCAAACTTGAGCCTAAAATCAAGAGTTCAATATCCTAACTACACGCCTCAATGAATTGTGAACAGCAGCTGGCTGGACAATGACAGAAGAACGACAAATACCTAATCACACTTGAACGAAAGGTAGGAGTCTGATTTAAAATGTAGGAATTGGGATGTTAGATTTGTAAACATAAAAACCATAAATATGAGTGGAAACAAATTCAAATAAACTTAGATTAAAAGCTACTTTAGATACATTTATTTTTCGGGGCACTCTAATGATGGGTTGAAGCCAAACCAACAAATTTCAACCCAGTAGTAAGGATAATGATGGATGATGATGGGAATGAGTATGTGCTAAGCATTTACTCTGTGTCCGAGGTCTCTGTCATCCCATTTTAATGAGAAGAGAACTGAGACTGAGCGAAGTTACATGGGATCTCAGTCACTTATGTTTGTGTAACAAACTGCTCCAGAACTTGGTGGGCAGGCCAGGGCAAGGAGACAGTTGCACTGTATTCTACATGGTAATACCACAGTTCTATGCAGCCGAATTGCTCCATTCTTCTAGGGGTAACAGACAGCCCAATATGAACACCTGGAGGAAGGTAATCCAGACAGAAAGGGGTAATCAGTGAAGTGTTCAAGCCAAGGCCCAGGGGCTGTTAGGTCTATTTAAGAAGAGATTCTTCTAACAGGTAGAAGGTTGGACGTTAATTTAAGCTCCATGTTCGGTGCAGGGTTAGGATAGTACATGGCACATAGTGGGAACTTAATAGTTAAATTCATTAACTTAGTTAACTATGGTTCCTTCCAACTCTGAAGGTATAGGACTCTATATTTTTTGAGGAGGTAACAGTTCATAAGTAAATATTTAATTGTGTAAGTAACTAAGAGTTATACATCACTTCAAGAAATGTTTGCAATACCAAAACTATTACTACAAATAAGGTTGCTGTGTTACCCAATTCCCGGGGCACTATTCTCAAAGAATATAATGTGTGTATCAACCCCTGAAGTTGTACAACACAGAGGCCTTTATTATAAATATGAGGCAATTTTAATAAAACAAATTGCCACTTCTAGCAAGGATAGAAAAACAAAACAAGAGTCTCTTTATCAAGCATTTCAACTTTCTTACATGGCCACAGTCAAAATCCTAAGTTTCTCCTTTCAAATTCCATCAAGTTCAATCACTCTAGTTGCCTATTCACAATGTCCTCCTTCTTTCCTTCCTTCCTAACAGAATTTCAATTTTGTTAGGAATGGTAACATGCCCAACTAATAGACAGCTTCCAGCCTCCCTTATACAGTTAGGAGAAGCCATGTGCTATGGTTCTGGTAAATGATATGTAAACTGAGGGTTTCTGGGAATGCTTTGCTTCTCCATTATAGTCCCTACCCCCTCTGGCTGCCTTTTTCTTCCTTCCTGTCTGGAATATAAGTATAAAGTTGGAAGTAGAGCAGACATTTTATGATTTTAAGGTAATCGTAAGAATAAAAGCTGCATGCTAGGGATTTGGGAACAGAAAGTTAAAAGAAGTCTGGATCCCAGAGAGTAGCATGGAATAACCATACCAGCCTTGGACTGCCTCCTTATTAAATTGGAAAAATTAATCCACTATTTGGTCAGCTCGTTGTTTGAGTTTAGTCTGTTATTTGCAGCTGTATTCAATTCTAACAAACATACCCTTGATAACAGTGTTTCTCAAATTGGTGTCTGTCATGTCCCAAATATAATTTTATAAATTGAATTCTTATAAATTTAAGGATTCAAGTGTTCTCTGAGAACTGTTAAATGTAATGTTTTTGTCAGTGATAATTAAAAAATTAACATAAACATATTTTTGAATCATCTGGATGTCCTTATAACTGAGTGCTGCCCTGTGATTTTGATTTATATGATTGCATTTGTTATAATTACATGAAAGCATTTAGCTTTAATGGTTTATAGGCTTAACTTTAATGGTTTATGACTATATGGCAGGCTGCTGTTAGGTTAGCAAGTATTAATGTTAAAATGATCACTGATTTAGGACATCTGCTTTATACTCACATTGAATTGCCTTACTTGTTGTATATAGCTATGAAGAAAAGGCTGTTGATGAGTTAGTTAACTACCACAGCAAATCAGTGCAATGATGTAAATACTGCTTTGTTAAGTGAAAGCCAGATTGTGTCCAAGAACACTGTATGAACAAAGGTTTCTTGCTAGCTTGAACAGAGAACAGTAGTGGGAGTATTGAGTTACCATCACAGGCATAGGCAGTATATGAGGTCGGGCAATTAAGTTTGTGAACTCATCCTAGAAAAACTGCTACATACCTCATTGCTGAATATCACCATGGTCACCTTCGAAGTACTTCCCTTGGGAAGCTATGCACCAACACTGGTGCCTTGTCCACCCTTCAAATCAATTTTGGAGCTCTTTTTCTGGAATAGCCATCAGAGCTGTCATTGTATCATGTTTCCTGAAAATAGGACCTAGCCGGACAGTCAGCTCTAATGAGTCTATTGGAGCAAAAATTAATATAAGACCTGGTCTTATTTTACTATAAGACCTGTTATAATATAATATAATATAATATAATATAATATAATATAATATAATAAATACTGGGTTTTATATTAATTTTTTGCTCAAAAACATGCATTAGAGCTGATTGTCTGGAAAGGTCTTATTTTCAGGGAAATAGGGTGTAATGCAGGGCCTCTGGTCCCACTCCCCACATAAGAACGCAGGATATCGTGAGGCCAAAAAGGAACAACAGAGCCATAGATAGGGGAGTCATACCACTATATTCTCGATGGTGGCTGGTTGAGACACAAAAGCAAACATCCGGCAGTACTCCGACAGGGGGTCTTCCTGCACCCCAGTCTCGCCTGCAGCCGGGCGAGACACAGAAAGTAGAATCCACGCAATCCACAATCCACCACCCACGCTTGCTAACCCCACTTGCTAGCCGCAATCCGTCGTTCGCTTCTCTGCCAACCAACCCACCCACCCCATACCGTAGCCATGGCAGTTATATTAGCTAACAGCTGATGGCCACCCAGCCACAATGAATGGCCATCTGATTACAGCTGGTGGCCATCTAAAAACCGAGCCAGCACCTTTCCACGTGAGGCCGAGAGCCTGGAAACTGCTGTCTGGGACTCTGTCCCCACACAGGGTATTACCCTTGATGTCCACAATGTCATAAAAATGTCTTCCTTTCAATATTTCCTTTATTTTTGGGTAAAGAAAGAAGTCATTGGGGGCCATATCAGGTGAGTAGGGAGCGTATTCTAATACAGTTATTTGTTTACTGGCTAGATACTCCCTGTGAGACAGTGCCGTGTGAGCTGGTGCATTACCATGACGCAAGAGCCATGAATTGTTGGAGAAAAGTTCAGGTGGTCTAACTTTTTCACTCAGCCTTTTCAGCACTTCCAAATAGAAAACTTGGTTAACTGTTTGTCCAGTTGATACAAATTCGTAATGAATAACCCCTCTGATATAAAAAAAACGGTTAGCAATATGGTTGCAACAAGTTCGCGAACTTAATTGTCAGATCTCTTAGGTATGTGGAACCCAGAAGAAGATGCACTGTAGCATTAAGACCATATTCATATTCCTGGAGGGTACTGCTTTCAGGAAACTCATCTTGTATGTTTCAACTTGCAATAGATCATCAGCAGCAAGGGTAGTAGTAATTAACAAAGAAAATATTTTAATGAAACAGTATTTTAACTTATTTTCAACACTGCATCCTGGAGCAACCTATTAAAATACTAAATAGTCTGAATAAAAAAATGAAATAAAATTAAAGTTAATAAATTAAACCAGTCTAATATATGGTGATGGAAAGACAACTGATTCAGAGTGGTAAACACACAATGTGAGATATAGATAATGTATTACAGAATTGTACACCTGAAATCTATTTAACTTTACTAACAATTGTCACCCCAATAAACTTTAATAAAAAAAAAAATTAAACCAGCATGGGGAGGGTCCTCAAGAATATTTTTTCTTTCACAAGGGGCCTCTTGTTACTGACATGTTCGAGAATATTATTTTAATAGATGGAGGGAGCTAAATCCTCTGAAAAACTGAACTGGGAATCAGTGCTTTGCCACCAAAGAAGAGTCTTACTTATTTGAATTGTACAGAGAAAATATTTAAGGACCTCACTTCAAAGAAATAGAGCAAAATGCAATTCATGCATTTTCTCAATAGTTGCCCTTACTCCAAGCAATTCTTCCTAACAAAGTCCCACATAAAGCCCTGGGCAACCAGCAACTTAGATTTTTTTTTTTTTTAATTTAAAGGATTTTAGAGAAAATTTCCTAAGTAAAATTCACAGGTGGAAGATTGTATATCCACTAACTGATTTCTTAACTTATTTCTTTTTTTCTTTTTTTTTTTTTTTGTTACCCTTTCCTAGGTGCAATAAACTTCAATGCTGATGGCATTGACCAAAGGAAATTATTCTTGGTAGAAACAGTCCATCTTCACGAGTCACCCTTCACCCACAAAATGTTCTTTCTGAGTTGCCTTTCAATGCTTTCGTCCTTCCTCCTACCTTCATAGAAATTCTCTGAGGTTCTAGTCTTAGCTTACCTCTTTCCACTTTCTCAGGAATTGCATTTACTCGCCCAGTTTCAAGTACCCTTGATATTGTGAATGATTTAAAAATATATAATTGATTGATTCAACAAATATCTATTGTACCTATCATGTGCCAGGAAACATGCTGCTAAGTACTAGGGTTATAACATGATGAACACGACAGGCAGGGTCTCTGCCTTCGCATAGGCTTATCCTCAAATGTACACATTTCCAACTTCCTCCTGGCCCTCCCCCGTAGAATTTCTAATTCAACATGCCCCAAAGTGGGCTCTTTCTCATCTTCTCCAAAACTGGTTTCACTACATTTCTGTGAATTACCCCACTCTTCATCCAATTTTGAAAATACCTCAGTAGATGGTGTCTTATTCATCTTTGCATGTCTGGTACCTAGCAGAATATAGGTCTCCTGTAAATAGAACAGTAATAAATATGTAATTAAACCTCTGTGCTGCTGATTCTCAAATGTACATCTCCAACGGTGACTTCTGGACACCTCCACCTGGATGTTTTGTGAACATCTCAAGGTTGTTTGCTTCAACCCAAACTGATTATCTTTTCCTTTAAAAGAGGGGTCAGGAGTAGAGTCATACAGCCTGGCCAGACCACCGTAAAGCACAAGTCCAGGAGCACGATTCACATTATAGTCTATATAAGTATCACATTAGTATATTGTGCAACATGATGGCTCTGCTACCTGGGATGGCAACTGACTCCAACACCTATTCGCTGTGACCTTGGACAATTTACTTAAATTCTTTGAGCATCAGGCATCTCATATATAAAACACATAGTGTTCAATAAATGTTTGTCATTTTTAACCTCAAAATTGCTTCTCCTCCAGTGTTTCCTATGTCACTGGTAAATGACATCACTTTTATGTCACCAAGATAAGAAATCAAGGAATCAGACTGAACTTCATCTTTCCCCTCACCCTAAATCCAACTAGTCCTACTGCTGAACAAGTAAGGATAAAACAATGGGAAATTCGTAAAAATGGAGATAGAGGTATATACCAAGTCCTGTAGAGAATAAAGGAAAAGGCCCCTTTGCCCCCATTTCCGAAATCTTACTGTTATCTGAGGAAGGAGACTCCACAATCACTTAACTAGACAAGTGTTCAACAGATTTCTCTTTTCAGAATTCTGTCCTGCTGTTTCATTTTTTATATTCCCATGAGGACAGGTTGTTACTATTTCCCTGGGCCAGGATAACTCTTTTGATTTTTAAATGAGACAAATAGACCCAAGTGCCTAGCCCAGGGCCTGGCACATGGTATATACAATAAATGGTAATTGTCTTTTGGCTGAAGTAGGACGGTGTGTTCTTGGTTTAATCCGCCCTTAGCAATAACAATCTACTTACTATTAAGCTCTGAAATCTGTATCTCATCTGCCTCCTCAAGAAGGAATGAATAATAGCCAAATAACTCCTCAGCTTTAGGCAGGGAAGGGGGAAAAAATCATTACTATTGCAAGGAAGGATGATAAATACCAAAAAAATTTGAGAGCTCAGCCAGCATGACACAGCACTTCCCATTTCTTATCCTGCTATGAGGTCCAAGGGGGTTAGTAGGATAGTGGGCAGTGGGGACAGAAAGGGGGCCGTAATACTATTTATTAAATGCTCCTATTTTATATCAGTGCTCTGTTGTGACCTGGGGGCATAGAGATGGATGTGACCCAAACCCTATCCTCCAGAAAGTCTAGCAAGGAGAGGCAAAAATGTAAACAAGTAAAATAGTTTAAAAGTTGCTTTGTTGTGTGTGTGTGTGTGTGTGTGTGTGTGTTTTTTTTTTTTACAGGCCATTGTTTGGACACAAAGTAGGGAATGCTCAACACTCGAAAGTCAGAACAACTTCAGAAGAATCGCGGCATTGAGCTTAGGTCAGAAACAGCTTCAGAATAAATAATACTTTAGCTGAGTCTTTAAAGACATTTTCTTTAGGCCAATTGGGAGGAAACAAGATTCTTCCTGTTTGAACAAAAGCCTAAAGGTTTGAAATAGCTACTCTGTTCTGAGTGTTACAGTCAAGAAGCAAGAGTTATAGTAATAATAATAGCTAAAATTTCTAACATATAAGAACTGGGTACTGTGCTAAATAAACTATAGAGATGATCTCAACAAAGAATTAATAGTATTTCCATTTTACAGGTAAGAAAAGTGAACCTAATGGATTAAGACTCTTGTCTGAAGGCCATACGTAAAATGATAGTGAGGAGTTTTAATTCAGGAAATTGACTACAGAGCCCCAGTTTTTTTAAACCACAAATCAGAGGAGTGACACGATCAGATTTCAGAAAGAGTCCCTCCAGCAGCAGTGGAAGGAATGGATGGGAGACAGAAAGCGGCAAGCAATGCAGTAATTAGAACAATGAATGAGGCTGTCTAAGCACTGAGGAGTACTGAGGATCAGCACTAGGGCAGAGGCGGTTGGGACCCGACCGGAATATCTGAGAAATATTTGGATAGATAGCTCGCAGGGCTTGGTGTGGTTGGATGTGATCCTACGTGGACAGCAGTGGACCGTTACCCTGGTTTGGGCTTTGAGGGCAAGGTACGCAGGCCTCCCCCACCCCCACCACCGCCCCCGCAGAGATCCCGGATTGACTGCAGCGTTTGGGTTTGCAACAGGTCAAGAGGGTGTGCCTCACTCTCCAACCCCAACCTTCGGCTGCAGGGAGGGGGATTGGTACTTTCGGCACCCAAACCCGCCTCCAGAGAGGAAAAGAGCTGAGTCATTCCCGCTGCGTTGGGTTGGGGCGGGGCTCGGGCCAGATCCCCCTCCTCTCTCTCCACCTCGAGTACCCCTGATCCTCTCTGACTCTCGCGAGATCTGTACAGGCTATAAAGACAGCGTCGGGGGCACGTTTCGGGAGTCCTCTTCCTGACTGGTTTGGTGCCTCTGGTGAGTTATGTGGGCAGCGCGGCCTTGGCGAAGGGAAGCACCCCCACACCCCGCTCGTCGCCTTTTCCTCCTCCAGCTCCTCCCGGGGCCTTTCTGGCTCCACTGAAGGTGCTGTGACCAGGGAGGCGGCCGGGGGAGGCCGACCGCCCGAGAGTGGTCAAGCGGTTTGTGCACCCTCACTTACCTATCTCCCGCCCTCCACCCCGTGGGTGCGGGGATCTGGAGTGAGCCTCGAGGCTAATGTCGGCTCGAGTCTCCTTTTCCCCTGGCAACCGGGCACAGGGCGCAGATTGGCTTGGCGGGTAGAGCTGGTGGTGGGGGTGGAGGTCCACTGGGCCGTTCGAGAAGATTCTAGAATGGACCTGGAAATTGATCTGAGGCAACGTTTAAGTCCCCTGGTTGGAGTAGAGGCTGTGCCCGTTCCTTGGCCGTGACTAGCTGTGGAGCTTCGGTGCAGAATGGGGTTTGTGGTAATTACAAATGCCCTCGGTGAAGACTGCTCACACTCATTTCTGTTGGTGCTTTCCGAAGTTCTAGGGTGGGGTGATGATGGGAGTGGCAGGAGGGTACCTGAGGTGGCGTGTGGGGGCGTGGTTTTCGCCAGGGAAGTTCTTGGGCAGCTCCTTTGAGGAGGCGCAGACGGGCTACAGCCTTTTCCCAGATAGGTCGGGCTTTAGTGGACGTGGGGGCCACCTGAAAAAGCAGGTTTGGACGAGATAGCCATTTATATTAAAGTTACACCCTATATTTGGTTGCCAAGTTGCAATGTGCTTTACTGGGTTTCTGTTGTTGATATTAAATGTTTTAAGGAGTTAGAAGATTGCAATGATCAATGCTTACAACGTTTCTTTTGATTGTGATCGTATGAATCCAAAACTTTGGTACTTGAAAATTAGTTGCTTGGGACTTTCAAACCGGTGGCTTACTGGATTAAATCTTAACTCCTTGGCGTTGACCTCTGTGAATCCATTGTAACATTGCTTCTTAGCGATAAATCGAATCTGGTTCTATCTATTGCCCCAGGATCTTGACCTCCCCCCCGCGCCACCCCCCGTTAGAAACCCATTTTTGAAAGGACTTCTAGGGCTTAAATACAACATCTAAAGTTTTGAAATTGAGCAGATGCCAGAATCCTGGTCTTGCCTCTCAAACAGTTGTATTGGCTAGGATCTGCTCTCAGGCAAGTCTACCTGGAGAATATCATGTGTGCTTCTCATATTGTAAAGATAGATGGAGGCGGAGTCCAGGGAAAGGGAGGGCAACAGGACCCACCTTAGGGAGTCAGGCACCGTGTTGCATTGTGCATTTGGGTTCAGGTTTGAGAGTCTCCAACCACCTTCCCTTCTCTGCTTCTGCATAATGAAAATACAGAGGAAAATGCCATCGCACAAATGATTAAGAAAAATTAATAGAGGTTACTTAAATTTATAAAGAAATTGCTATTTTTAAATGAAAACAAAAGCTAATATTCAAAGATATGTATATCTGGTTTTGTTTCAAAAGTTGAAAAGCTCAGCTTATGCTTTTTTTTGTTTTTTTTTAAAGATTTTTATTGGGGATGGGGAACAGGACTTTATTGGGGGAACAGTGTGTACTTCCAGGACTTTTTTACAAGTCAAGTTGTTCTTTCAGTCTTAGTTGTGGAGGGTACAGCTCAGCTCCAGGTCCAGTTGCCCTTGTTAGTTGCAGGGGGCGCAGCCCACCATCCCTTGTGGGAGTCCAACCGGCAACCTTGTGGTTGAGAGCCATACTCCAACCAACTGAGCCATCCAGGAGGCAGCTCAGCTCAAGGTGCTGTGTTCAATGTTAGTTGCAGGGGGCGGAGCCACGACTGGAGGAGTTGAAATGGCAACCTTGTGGTTGAGAGTCCACTAGCACATGTGGGACTCGAACAGGCAGCCTTCTGAGTTAGCATGGTGCTCCAACCGCTGGCCCCATCAGCTTATGCTTCTTAATAATAGAAAAGTTAATGTCTATATTCAGGGCCACTGGATTAATTTTTTGTTCTCCAGCTAAGTCTAAGTAGATGAAGGGTACTAGTTATCTAGAAAAAGAAGGCTTGTTTCTAATTCATTTCCTCTTTTATCTTGACCAGCTGATAGCAAGATGTCTTCAGGAAATGCTAAAATTGGGCACCCTGCCCCCAACTTCAAAGCTACAGCTGTTATGCCAGATGGTCAGTTCAAAGATATCAGTCTATCTGAATACAAAGGTAAGAGTAATTATATTAGGTTCATTAAAATGGAATTATTTTGCAAGCTAGGGATGGATGGCTGGTTCAATTTCTGTATCTCTTACATTTGATTGTAAAATGATTTATATTTCCTAGGTCAAGGTCTTTAGGTTGGGAGGCTATATTGCCTTTGTGTTGGAGTGAGGTGATTGTCAACAGTTACCACAAGGCAGTTATCGTAGGTCCAGACTGCTTCTGGAGAAAGCACATACTTCGCTATGCCTGAACATACCATGTTTCCCCGAAAATAAGATCTAGCTGGACAATCAGCTCTAATGCGTCTTTTGGAGCAAAAATTATTGTAAGACCTGGTCTTATTTTACTGTAAGACCAGGTCTAATTAATATAATACTGGGTCTTATATTAATTTTTGCTCCAAAAGACGCATTAGAACTGATTGTCCAGCTAAGTCTAATTTTCGGGGAAACACGGTATTAGCTCAGTTATCTTCTTAGTACTTGTCAATTGTATTATTGGAGATAGTCTCATCTCATTGTAAGAGACTTTCAACAATTTAAAGTCTCAGCTTGTATTTGGAGCTCTGACGCTGCTTGTTTAGTTTATGAAATATGTGTGTCACAGCTACTGTGTTATTAAGCAGAGGGTTTAGGCACATTCCCTTCATGTTTTGCCCCTAGAGAAGAGTAGATACCACATTTGGAATAGCTGTTTTCTATTATAGCTTCATGCAGACACTTGACAGGTTCTAGTAAGGCTCCCCTTTACCTTGCAGGTGAGGCCAGCTGGGTCTTTTGGGACAAATTGAGAATACAGATTCCTTAGTAAGCAAACCTGAAACTCAGCTGTCAAGTATACCTTTCTTATTGATGTAGTAATCAGTTCCTGGAGTCAACTTTTGGGTAGAACATGTGACTAGGTTTCCTGATACATCACACTTGGTTGGAATGAGAGCAGGTTAGTGGGGCCCTATGGAGGGAAGCTTGGCACCAAAGGGTGGTGACCCTGGCCCAAGGGTATAAAGACAGGAGATTTAGGAAGAGCTCCTCTGCTCCCGTGGGCTTGACTTGTTGAGACTTCAGTGTGTTTGTTAGGCAAAGCCCTGCATAGGTTGTTTAGAGGAGTTTGTCATGATTTTGATTTTCAAAGTGAATGTTAACAGCAACTTGTTTTGAGTTTTAAACATTGTTGCTTCCTGGAAATAATTGAATATTTGGAATTGTTCCAATATCTCATCCCATTAGGTGTGAGAGGCTACCTGGCCCGTTGAAGATCTACTTCAGTTGGTAATCTGAATAACTTCAGTAAAATTCCAACTAGAAGTCTTGTTTCCTACCAGGACTTTTGGAACATTTGCCTGATAATTTTTTTCTTATCAGTCTTGTTTGGAACTTGTTTGTGGTGATTCAGGTGATCACTTAAACCTTACCCGTCCTATTACTGTGGTTCATTGTGAAAGAAGTGCAAAGGCTCTGACTTCCTCTTGTTGATCTCTTACTGCCTTGCAGCAGAGAATCCTGCAATTCAGCCTTTTCTGGGCACTGATTGTAAGCATTGGCATTGCACTATCCAGTAGATAACTGCATCCTTGCTTTTCTTTGGAGAACTTGGTGCTTATGCTAATTTTAACTACCCACAGAAGATCAAAATTAGACTGAACAGTGTTTGTTATGTAGTTGGCAGCTAATAAGGAAGGCAGAAAAATAAAGCATGGAACTGGACGGAACTTTTTTTTTCACGCGGGCCCTCCTGTAAGAGGTTCTGAAAGTAGCTGCTAGGAGACATCTGTGTGTGAGCATCTTGGCATTTAGCTGTTATGCCTGCTGTCAACTTAAAAAGGCCTCTTTTTCCATAGGAAAATGTCTTTAGTTTTCCATTCTCTATAAAGCAAGGATGTCTGTTTCAAATGCTAACTTTATTTTTTTTAATTTTTTTAATTTTTAAATTTTTAAAAAAATTTTTTATTTCAGGTGTACAAAACGATGTAATAGTTAGACATTTATCATTTATATCCCTCACACAGTGATAACCCCCTACCCCCAATCTGTTACCCCTCTGATATCGCACAGAGCCATTACATTTCCACTGTCTCTATTCCTAATGCTGTACTCCACTTCTTGTAATATACACACACACACACATATATATATACACACACACACACACACACTCACACATATATATATATTTATAGTGGACATTCATTATTGTTCAGCTTCAGGTGCATAGTGCAGTGATCAGGCATCTACATAATCCCTGAGATGGTCTCCCAAATGAGACAAGTGTTCAAAGGCTAACTTTAAGTTCTTTTTTTCCCCCAGGAAAATATGTTGTGTTCTTCTTTTACCCTCTTGACTTTACCTTTGTGTGCCCCACGGAGATCATTGCTTTCAGTGATAGGGCAGAAGAATTTAAGAAACTCAACTGCCAAGTGATTGGTGCTTCTGTGGATTCTCACTTCTGTCACCTGGCATGGTAAATCTCTTGGTCCATTTGGCATATGGACTTTTTAAACTAAGCAGCAACTGGGACTGGGAGGCTTTGGCAATAGACTTTCTCAAGTATTGGCTTCTAGCCCTTTGTGGAGAGGGAGTGCAAAGGCTCTGACTTCTTGTTGCTTTCTTACTACCTAGCAGCAGAGGAGGAACTGCTTGGGTTGCAGTTGAGTATATCCTGGTGACTGTCCTCAGCCATTCACTTTACTGCTGGAAAAAGTTTGAAGTTTTTTGGGGAAGCGAGATTAGAAATGCTGGAAAGGGGGAAAATATAGATACAGTTAATGTATTTGCTACACAGGAGTTTGAATGAATGTGATTTGTTGTGTGCCTTTTGCTATAGGATCAATACACCCAAGAAACAAGGAGGACTGGGACCCATGAACATTCCCTTGGTGTCAGACCCCAAGCGCACCATTGCTCAGGACTATGGGGTCTTAAAGGCTGATGAAGGCATCTCGTTCAGGTATATACCTACGGGGGGGCTGACATTCATCAACAGACTTATCTGATTGGCTGCGAGGGCCTTTCGTTTGGAGAAAGGTAGAGCCCTGATCTGTAGAGACTCTTCTCTTTTTTTTTTTTTTAAACCAGTTTTATCAAGAAATAATTGACATACATCACTGTGTTAAGTTTAAGGTGTATAGCATGATGGTCTCATTTCATTCTTTATGTAGCGGCCTCCTCACTAAGGGCAACAACGCCTGTGCAAGTTTGGGAGACCAGCCCATTTCCATTACTTCTCTATGCTAACAAAACAATTTTTAAACCAATACTGCCTCTTCCTCATTTTTCAATCCTTTCTTCCCAGGGGCCTCTTTATCATTGATGATAAAGGTATCCTTCGTCAGATCACTGTAAATGACCTCCCTGTTGGCCGCTCTGTGGATGAGACTCTGAGATTAGTTCAGGCCTTCCAGTTCACTGACAAACATGGAGAAGGTAAGCCAGTCTGCCTGGTGATGGGGCAACAGAATGGTGGTAAGGAGGAAAGAAGGTAGGAACAAAGTTGAACAAGAAGAAGGTGATTATGTCTCTTCAAGAAGTTGAAGTCTGAATTATAGTGGGTTGTGGGGGTGGGGTAATGGCAAAGTTTGGGGAAGAGAATATGCAGGCTTTTTGTTCCAACTTCATATTCCCAGCTTCTGCCCTGCTCATTTCGAATCCTTCACTGCTGCAGATTTAACTTACTAAAGGAGAGTAGGAGGATCTCAGGTATATAAGGGCGAAACAAAAGGTTGAGAATCATATCTAGAGATAAAGCATGCCATTCTTGACAAACGTTTATTGGGAGAAGAGTTAATCCCTGTAGTCCATATTTGTTTTGTTGGGTTTTAAAAATACGTAACATATGACCAGTTTTGAAATTTGGAAAATAAGACTAAGACAGCTTACCCAAAGACAGACAATAGGCAGATACAGCTAATGCAGTTTTATATTTTAAAAATATGTACAGTATAATGGTTGTAGTTGTAAGAATTAGTCACAAAATGCCAAATATTATAAATATTTAATGTAGAACTTTTTAAGGAGGAAAGTTTAGGGCAAGAGGGTTTCAGATGAAATACCTATGTTCTTCGTTTAGAAGTTTCAGGATCACATGTTTTTGTGAGTCTGCCCTTCTAAAATCTAAACATGACTAAGCTGATTTGGTTTAAGGTTTTTATTTAGCGTTTACTAGAATATAAGCCCTTTTCCTATTGCTCCACACTAATACATCTGTCCTTAAATATTCTCATTGCAGTGTTGTGATAAAGTACTGCACTACTTGATCCCAGCTTTTGAGTTTGTAAGGCTGTAGCTTTTTTACTCTACCTCTCAGTGTATTTGTTGCTGAAATGAGACAGCCTTATCCCATCTAAGAGTTAGTTTGGTTTTAAGGACTCAGCTGCTGAGGCTATAGGTTCAGGGTATGTGAGGAAAGAGAATCTTGAACCACTGAACCCCTGAGCTTAATGTAATTGAGGACAAGATAGTTGTGATTAAGTGCTATTGATATCAGATGGAGTGCACAGGGAGACTTGGATACATTTCTTACTATATCTCATTTTCTTTAGAAGTCGTTCATAACTGGCTTTCTAAGGCTCATTCACCCCTGATCTTGTGATTTAAAGAAGACGGAAGTTGTTAGTCTGGATTAGTGGTGTCTCTCTGGGGGGACTCAAAAGTGCTACTGTTTTTCCCCGAAAATAAGACCTAGCCGGACCATTGGCTCTAATGCGTCTTTTGGAGCAAAAATGAATATAAGATCCGGTCTTGTTTTACTATAAGACCCGGTCTTATACTCATTTTTGCTCCAAAAGATGCATTAGAGCCAATGCATCTCGATCTTATTTTCAGGGATCAATGCGGCTAGATCTTATTTTCAGGGAAACACGGTAGCGTGGCTAGAGTTGAAGGCTAATAGGGATCACTGAGTACTGATGTCAGAAGGCACCGTTTGCAGAAGCTTGTGTGGGAGTAGATTGAAGGAGCAGATATCTGTTGAGACTGCACCCCCCTGGTGAGGGGTGAGGTTCAGCACAGAGAAGGAGTGGCAAAATTTGCCCTTTACTGGATCTTCCAATAAAGGACCTTGCATATAGGCTAGACTCTTGAACCCAAGCTTTCATGATTGTGATGCTTGCTTCTTCAGACTGTTGCTCTCTGCCGCTTTCCATCCCTCTAGAACAGGCAACAGCCTTTCTTTGTGCAACCTTTATGGCTTATGATAGTTACCATTTAAGAGCCTGTGAATACCAAGCACTCTGTATGAGATATATTACATGTGTTGTTTATTTGATAAATAACCCTACATTACTGTATTTTTTTGAGATGTAATTGACATACTAGTTTCAGGTGTACAACATAATGATTTGTATTTCTATATCCTACATTCCTATTGTTAAGGACCAATAAAACTAATACTTAAACATAGCACTTAATTCATAGTAAATGTTAGAATCCAAATTCAAAGTCCTCCTTTTTTTAAGGTAATTGAAATGTTGAAAAAGTCATGTTTAGGGCCTTTTGTGTTGGGGAACTTCTGTCTGAGATTACTGAGATTTTCATGACTGGTGTAATTTTTTCCTTGGAGAGTCATAGTACCTGGCACTTGAGGGCTGGTTTATGTAGAACTCAACCAGTTCTGCTGGACTCCGTGGATTTTGAAAAACCAACACTGTTGGATCCAAGTGTTGAAACATCCAAATGTTGATCTTTCTGTCCTGTTACAATTGGTGTGGTCTTAAATGCCTTGAGGCTTTAGTGCCCAGACAAGGTCTTTCTTTCTGGTTCATTATTCCTTCCTTTTTTTTTTTTTCTAAATTAAATTGATTGGGGTGACATTGGTTAGTAAAATTATGTAGGTTTCAAGTGTACGTTTTTAAAATATATTCCTCCTATTTTTGTGTCACAATTGGGCTGTTCTAGAGCTTTGTTTCCTTCCTACACAAAAGAATCTTTTTGGTATACTGTTCGCACCTACTGCCAAACTTTTGACTGCCTCTGGCCTGGTCTTTGCTTTTATGCTGCTCTTTGTTCTTGTTTGTACTTAGGATCTGTGTTTTAACCCTTTGGTGCCACTAAAGACAATAACTATGTAACAAATGGGAATTTCAGGAAAGTAATGGCAGCTGGGTCTGCCATTTGGCACTTGTGCCATCTATACGTTGTTCCCAGATAACTGGTTTGAGGCTCTGGCATCCATGGACTGAAAGGGTCTTACCCCCTTTCACTTGAACAAGTGAGACTTTTGCTCCTCTATTACTGGACTTTGGTGACTACATGTCTCTTAGACAAATAATAAATATTAATGGAAGTGGAAACTCAGCAATTGGTCCCCTTCCCTCACTTCCGTCAGGTTAGCCCAAGGAGCATTGCTAGCTCAGGATTGTAGGAAAACATTGAAGGCTGTGCTTTTCTGCATGTGTGTGAAAGATTCAAACTCAGATCTTTTGCTTATGAAGGAGGGTACAAGGCAGACTAAGTGAAATGTGCAAGGCCTTCTGTGGAGTTCCTGTCCCTTTGTATTTCACACTATCCAGTTTGGCAGAGTTAAAGTAACACTGAGCATGAGGAAATAGGTTCGTGTTACGGGTTTACAAAGTTCACGTTTTGTCATTTATTTAGCTTATTTTTTTCTTGGGTATGGAAACAAGTCATTTAAGTTTCTTTAAATAAATTTTTGTGTTTTTGTAATATATAACATAATTTGCCATTTTAAGTGTACAGTTCAGTGGCATTAATTATATTCACAATGTTGTGCATCCATCACCACTATTTCCTGAACTTTTTCATCTCCCCAAACAGGCTGTAGCCAGTAAGCAGTAATAACTCCCCATTCCCCTGACCCAGTCCTTGGTCACTTCTACTTTCTGTGTCTATGAATTTGCCTATCCTAGATATTTCATGTAAGTGAAATCATAAGAATATTTGTCCATCTGTGTCTTTTTAGCATACTGTTTTCAAGGTTCATCGGTGTCGTAGCATGTATTAGAACCTCATTTTTATTTATTTATTTATTTTTATTGGGGAATATTGGGGAACAGTGTGTTTCTCCAGGGCACAGCTCAGCTCCAAGTCCTGTTGCCATTTTCAGTCTTTAGTTGCAAGGGATGCAGCCCACCATCCCATGCGGGAATTGAACCGGCAACCTTGTCATTTAGAGCTGGCGCTCTGATGGACTGAGGTATTTGGCCACCCCTCTGGAAGCTCAGTGGCAGCTTGGTGTCTTCAATCTAGTTGTGGAGGGCGCAGCCCACTGCCCATGTGGGAATCGAACCGGCAACCCTGTTCAGAGCTTGTGCTCTAACCAACTGAACAATCCGGCCACCCCGAGAACCTCCTTTTTTAAGGCTGATTAATTACATACCACATTTTGTGTATCTATCTTTTGGATACAAGGTTGTTTCTATACTTTTTGGCTATTGTGACTGATGCTGCTAGAATACTGGTGAACAGATGTCTGAGTCTTTGTTTCTAATTATTTTGTGTACATGCATAGGAATTGCTGGATCATATAATTCTATGTTTCGCTTCTTGAGGAACTGCCAAACTCCTGTACAGCAACTGCACCATTTTGCATTCCCTTCAGCAATATCAGGGGTTCTCTGCATCCTTACCAACACTGCCTTTTAAAATTTTTTTATGCTATCTCCATCCTTGTGGATATGGTATCTCATAGTTTTGAGTAGGATTTCCGGGCGGGAATGAATTCCTGCCTGTTCTCGTGAATTTTTTTGCTTTCCCGTTCTGAATCCCAAGAAAAGTTGGTTGGGAAATCAAGAAAATCAGCTCCTTGAACCCAGGTGGTTGGTAGTATCAGCCATCACTTTGTGGAAACGATTCATCGTGGAGAACAGAAAACAGTTCATATCGCGGGATTTGGGAACGGGGAAAGTGAAAAATTCCTGAGAATTGGGGGGGGAGGGGGTCCTGCCCGGAAAACCTAGTTTTGAGTTGCATTTCCTAATGACTAATGATGCTAAGCATATTTTGATGTGCTTATTGACTACTTGTGTATCTTTGGAGAAATGTCTGTTAAGTCCTTTGCCCATTTTTGAATTGGGTTGTCTTTTTGTTGAGTTGTGGGAATTCTTTATACATTTTGGATATTAATCCCTTACCAGATATGACTCGTAAATATTTTCTCCTATTCTGTGGGTTGTCTTTTTTTTTTAACTTTTATTTAAATGTGTTTTTCCAGGACCCATCAGCTCCAAGTCAAGTAGTTAGTTCAGTCTAGTTGTGGAGGGCACAGTTCAGTGGCCCATGTGGGGATCGAACTGTGGCAGCCTTGTTGTTCAGAGCAATGCGCTCTAACCAACTGAGCTAACTGGCCAAGCCCCCTTAACTCTTGATAGTGTCCTTTATAAAAGTTCTTAATTTTGATCAAGTTCAATTTATCTGTTTTTTGTTTGTGCTTTCATTATCATATCTAACAATACATTTACAAATCCAAGGTTATTAAGTTTTACCTCCCTATGTTTTCTTCAGTTTATAGTTTTAGCTCTTATACTTAGGTCATTGATCCTATTTTTGAGTTATTAACTGTAAGGAGGGGTCCAGTTTCATTCTTTTGCATGTGGAAATCCAGCTAACTCAGCACCATTTTTTTTGAAGGGCATTTAGACTTATTTTTTAAAAAATGTATTTGAAGCATACATAAAATTAGCGAGAATATGAAAACTCATTTGCCTATCTACTATTAACGAATCTTGCCATACATGCTTTAGAAAGGTTGTTTTTAGAAAAGTGCATACAGTTGAAGCTGTTGCTTAATTTCTTTACATTTCAGGTGCTGCATGAATAAATTAGATATATTAGGGCTGTGGTGAGGATTAAATTATATGTTTATTATCCTTGTACTAAAAGGCTGAATGATCTTAGACATACTGTAGGTTAGGCTTCCTGGTGCTTAAGTGTTCAGGCTATAGAGGGCTCAGATTTGGTTTTGAGGCATCCATTTGTCCTTGGGAGGAGGGTAGTGCTCACCACTGAGCAGGTTATTAATTAGTGGTACCTTTCTTTTGCAGTGTGCCCAGCTGGTTGGAAGCCTGGCAGTGATACCATCAAGCCTGATGTCCAGAAGAGCAAAGAATATTTCTCTAAGCAGAAATGAGTGCTGGGCTAGTGGATAGCCATGAGACAAAACCTCTTGTACTACTGTCATGCTTAAAACACAAGTCCTTAGATTTAGCCCAGATGTGGTACGGGAGACAGGCCTTTATTCCTGTGGAGGAAATGGCCTGAACTTTGCTATGAGGCAGACCAATTGATGTGTACAGTAGTGAGGCATCACTTTTGATCTTTTGTAGTTTCTATTAAACTGGAACTGAGACCTTGTTTCTTCATTTAAGGTGGCATTTGCCTTTGATTTACTCTGCTTTCCTTCCTTAGGGGAAAATGAGGAGCGAGAGCTGTATAAATCAGGAAATTATAGAGGGGAAATGCAAGTAGACACAGGAACTGGAACTGAACCAAGGTGTTAACCATTTTGTTTGACTATGTCTGGGAAGAAGTGCAAGACCTGCTACAGTGTTGGCTAAGGCACTTCAGTTTGTTACAGGCTGCATTGTAGATTAGGGCCCCAATGACTGATTGCTTGGGCGTTTACCCTTTATACTATTGGGAGGGCTGCATGAGATCCTGAAGCTTGGCTTCTGATAAAAGCCTGGTACTGGCTCAGTAAAAGATCAGAATTAGAGGCTCTGTACTTTTGTAACTTTTAAAAACAGGAGGAGGAGACACACAGGGTTGGTGTTTGTAGGGTAGGGCTGGTGTTTGTAGGGTAGGGCTTTTGGTATCAAAACAACAGAGCTGAACACTTCTTGGCTTCCTTGAAGGTAGTCCATTTTTGGCCCTCATTCATATCATTGTCCTGAGGGAGGTAGTGTGTGGGCAGGGGGAGGTGGGTTCCTCCTGGACCCTTAAGGCTAGGGCAGATTCAGAGCTGAGGATCTTTCAGTGTATTGTATGGTGCCTGTCCAGACACTTGTCTTTATCAGCTTCCCAGCCTACCTATCCCCTCCAGTGTTCAGAGAGAAGGACCTGTGAGCACTGCAGGATTCCCCAGGGCCTTCAATAACAGCTGACACATGGCTTACTATATGCTAGGCACAATTTCAGAAATGCTTTACAGGTATTTAGTATTCAGTCCCCACAACAACCCTGAAGCATTACTTATACCATTACTCGGGGATGGTTGCCCCTTAGGCCCTGTTAACAAGTAGCCTCTTGGAGCACTGCAGAGAAATGGTAACAGGCAATAAATAAATCCCATATTCCAAAGCAGGTGGGAATTCTGGATCTGCCTTGGTTTTTTTTTTTTTTTCTATTGAAGTATAGTTGACATATATTGGTTACCTTGGTCTTTGATTTTCTGTTGTCTTGACCAAACTTCTTCGAGCCTTATCTTCGTTGAAGATCTCTACTATAACTCATAAAAAAGAATCATCTTGTATCCATAATAAAACCTCTTGCCTTGCCAAAGCCAAATAAGTCCTAGCAAGTACCACTGTAAATAGGTATCCCACCAAGGAGGAAGGCATCAAGGGCCTGGGGATGCAGGAGGTGAGACCCTGGGATTGAGCCAGTCGCTGGCTCTTCTGGGATTCTGAGGCTTCTTGGGTATGAGTGTGGTGAAGAGAAACTGAGCGGATACAGAGCTAGGCTCCTCTGAGGGTTGGGCCAACCCTAACAAGGCCAAGCGTTGTGCAGGTGGAGCGGAAAAATAGGCCTTCTGCTCTTCTGAGTATCGCTCCTTGGGTGTCACAGCATCTCGGTAAGTCCAGTCACGCCAGTGGAAATTGAAGCCTTCAAGAAGGCTGATTCGGTCTGTTCTTGTTGGTACACAGTCGAGGGGTTTAGCGGGTGGTAGATCTGGCACCTCTATTCCTGGCAGCAGCACCACCCCTCGGATGGCGAACCAGCCCCCAAATTGGGGATGCATGCACACGCCTGCTATGTGCTAGGGAGGGTAAAGAAAAGCAAAGTCAGGGACGTCTCCTTGGCACCAAGTTCAACTACCATCACTGCAAACTAGGCTTGTTCACATTTCTTAATGGACACTGATTCTACCTGTGAGCCTCTTGTGGCTGGGCTTTCCCATTCCATCTGGGCAACCTTATGAGCTCACTGGCCGAGAGGAAGGGTTTCTTAGGCTGAGCCTCAACTCTCTCACTACTCATCAATGCTCTGCCCTCTCCATCCTGTAATGGTTTTATAAGCAGACAAGGTTCTCTGACCTGTTAGGTCCCCAGGTAGACTCCAGAAAGTACATGTGGCTGGACTCCTGGGTAAGGCACACCTTTGTCTTGGATTGTGTCTACAAACTCCTTTACCCATGGGAAGTGGAGGAATGTGGGACCTGATATCTTGAGGGGCCTTAGTCTGGAGACATTCACACTTGCCCTCTGACCTGGGTCCCCCAGGGGTCAGCTTCCACATCCTGTCGTTGGTAGTAGTAAGCAGCCCCTGCCACGTGGGCTGCCGTCTGTGCCAGAATCTTGGGGCGCCGGTTGGGGTGAACCTCATAGTCAGCAATGATTTCTACCTGCAGCTCTGGGAGGCTCTGGAATAGAGGAAAGGATAGAGACTCAGCATGAGGGGAATCGTGAGCTTGTCCTAGAGATCCCTGATTTGTGTTAACATGGGCCTGTCCTCAGGAGTCATATTTGAAGGGAACACATAACCTTCAAATTTGGGGTGGGGGGAACATGGTCCTGTGCTCAGGAGTCACATTTGAAGGGAACACAACCTTCAAACTTGTGGGGGGTTCCAGTTCGAAGAAAATGATATACAGGACGGCCTATATTTGAAAGGAAATACACAAGGTCTTGCTCAGAAACCTCCATTATGAGGGGTGACTTGGCTCTGCCTTCTGGAGTCCCAGTGTGGAGGAAGACATGGCCCAGCTTTGGGGAGACTCAGTCTAACTATGTGAGTGTGTGGTGGGGGAATATTGTTTTGTCCTCAAAAGGCTCCAAAGGCAGCATAAAGCTTCCAGGTGTAGGGCAAAGATAGGTGACAGCATGGGGGACGTTGGGCTTATTCCTATTTCACTTGGAGGCCAAGGGAAGTTTGGTCTGAGGTTCAGGTACCATGTTTCCCCGAAAATAAGACCGGGTCTTATAGTACGTTTTGCTCTAAAAGACGCATTAGGGCTTGTGTTCAGGGGATGTCATCCTGAAAAATCATGCTAAGGCTTATTTTCCAGTTAGGTGTTACTTTCAGGGAAACATGGTAGTTGTCCATCAGTGTAGGGTGAGTGAGATTGATTTCAGACTTGCGGGCGCTACTAGAGGAAGGTGTCCAAACCTGGGGTTAGCAGGCAGAATGGGGAGAGATCACAATGTCAAGGCTGACTTTAGGATATCATCCAACCTGGGATGTGGTTTCTAGCCCTAGGTTGGTCTAGATGCTGCATTGAGCTTGGAGGAGCTGGAAGCAGTTGCAGGTTTGGAAGGTTGGGGAGAATATGAGCCTTGCTCACCTCTCTAACACGGCCCAGGTGGTAGGCCACACACTGGTCCACAGGGTCAGTCAGTGATTGGAGGTTGTAGCTCTGCAGGAAGGGCTTGAGGGCCCGGTCGAACATGGCAGGTGTGCTGAGTACCAGGAAGGCCAGGGTAGGTCCTGGCAGGGGCAGGTGGAAGGCTCGAGGCAGGAGTGCATTGTACCATGCCACCTGGAACAGAGAAAATGCATAATTTAGCCTGGCATTCAAGACCTCATATTTTGCCCCAGCCTCCATCTCATTCAATTGTTGGATTTCTACTGATGCTGTGTGATGTGTGTTTATGGGGAACTTGTCTGAATTTGACATGGAGTTTAGAATAGAGAGGCAGAGAATTCATGAACAACTACCGTTCCCTGAAAATAAGACCTAGCCGGACAATTCTAATGTGTCTTTTGGAGCAAAAATTAATGTTGTCTTATTTTACTATCTTACATAATATAAGACCCGGTCTTATATTAATTTTTGCTCCAAGACACATTAGAGCGGATTGTCCGGCTAGGTCTTATTTTCAGGGAAACACGGTAGGAGCAAAAATTGTACTGTGATTAGTGCAATGACAGGGCCAGATGAAGGTCCTCTGAAATTAGAAAAGGCTTCTTAGAAGCTGAGTCTTTAAGGCTGGGAAAGAAGCTGACAGGCTGATGTGGGGAGGGAGAGTCTGGTTTGTATTCTAAATAGAGGTGACAGCATAAACAAAGATAGGCAAAAAGTACAGGGTATATATGGAGAACAGCAAACTGTCTAGTTTGATAGAAATGAAGGTCTGTAGAGGGGAGCAGAGGGAGAGAAGCTGGAGAGATCGGTAGGAGTGAGGCTGTAACTGGCCTTGAATACCAATTTAAGGAATATGGGTCTAATTTGGTGATAATGCAGGGCCATTGAAAAGTTAGGGAGTAAACTAACATGATCAGTTTTAGAAAGATCAATCTGGCTGCAGTGTGGGGGATGGATTGGAAGCAAAATGACAGCAAGGATGCTATTTCAGTAATCCAAAAGAGAAATAGTGGCCTGGACCAGAGCATAGATAGGTTGGATGGAAGGGAATGCATTTGGGAGATTCAGGAGACAGATTCCTGAAGGTCTTGGTAGCTGACTGGATATGGGGGTACGGAGTGAGAGAAGTAGGAGTCTAGAATGACTGGCAGGGCTGCAGATAGCTCTGTTCAGTACAATAACTACCCAAGTCTACCTGACCCACCAGATAGGCATCCTTACTCCCCCATACCTGCCATCCACCACCTCCACACCTTTACTCAAGCTGTTTCTGATATTTGGCATGTAAATAACCCTCCTTTCTTCCAATCTGTCTTTTCAAATAAAGCTCAAATTCACTTATTCTGGGAAGTCCTCTCTCAAACTAGATCTAACCTATTTCTTCCTCTGTCTCCTCTCCTAGCACTGCCATGGGCCAGTGGAAGGAATGGGAATGAGCAGTGTCTTAAGCATCAGGCAAAGGGCTCAAGCTGAGCTAATTTAGCTTTGTGTCCAAGTATACAGTGCAGTATTCCTCTTTCGATCTGACGTTGTGGCCTTCCTGGGCCGTGCATCGGTTGTCCTGGGCTGGGAGAGCAAGGGCACAAGATGCCAGGGAGCTAGACCCCTGCTGCAGGCTAGGAATAGGACCCTGGGCTGGTCTGAGCAACTCGACACACTTCTCAATGCTACTGACGGCTCTGTGCAGGGGACACTGGATAACAAGGAAATCGACTTATGTAAACAAGGGTAGGTGGTGGTGCCAGTCGGGTGCAGGGTTTCTAGACCCAGCCCAGCGCTGGTGATTGGCAACATCATGAATTAACCTTCTGTTGGTGGATGGAACAAACCAGCCAATTGTTTGCTTGTTCAACACCAGGAATCCCCTTCCCTCCTCAGATGTCCTAAATCCGAGCCATGCAAAAACCTTCCAGGCCTTGTCCTTCAAAGTGACTCTGGCCCCACAGGTCCCTTTCTGCCTGTAAATTATGTAGATGATAGAGCCACACGGTTACTGGATCATATGGTGTCTCCCACTCATCAATCCGGCATTATATGGGGTAAAAGGGTAAACGTGCGACAGCTCCTCTACCTAACCCAAGTCCCCGTTGACACTGTTCGGTAGGTCAGATGGACTCGGGGCCAGAGGAGCTTAGGAAGGATCAGAAGGCTTCCGGGCCTCATGCCGGTAGCACCGAGGCTAATCATACACCCCATTCTAGCACCACAAGATAAACCAACCTGGAAGGGGTAAACCTCGAAGCCAAAAGGGCACAACGTGTCCTCAATCTTCTGCTTCAGCTCTGCGACTTGCGGCTCCATACTGCACGCTACACGCTGAGCTTGCTGGGGAATGGAGTCTCAAGGATAACCTGAACCGTTAAGTTCCGAGACAGCTTGGACTCCATTTCCCAAGAACTTCTGGAACCAGCAGCAGAATAGCGTTGACTCTGAGCGGTGCATCCTGGGATACGTAGTTCATTTGTCCTTAGAAACAACCACCACAGAGTCAGAAAGACTCGGTTTCCCGGCGATCTTCACGGTAGGGTGTGAATGCGCCTATCGCCTCCGGGGAAACGTAGTTCGGTAGCCTCCGTCGCCAGTTGTCTCGGTGAGAAGCGAACTCTTGTTTTTCAAGCGGCTCCCGGGCAGCCAGTCTAAAGTCGGACTTTCCTGGCTTACTGGAATGTTTTGAACCCGGCGGCGGCAGTAGTAGCTAGCACAGGTTCGGCGTGATGGCGCTAGTGTTCTGTATCTGGGGAGGTCTCGACCAAGGTTTGGCACCTTCAAGTCCCACCTGATAGGTGCATATCAGGGTATCCCGCTTTTATCCCAGTTCCCCAAGAACACCTCATCCCTGATTAGCCAGAGGCTCAGTTTTGGTCTGATATTGCATCCTCACCCTTGGTATTACCCTCTTTTGATCTGACGTTGTGGCCTTTCATGGGCAGTGCATAGGTTGTCCTGGGCTGGGAGAGCAAGGGCACAATACGCCATGGAGCCAGACCCCTGCCGTAGGTTATGAGTAAGAGCCTGAGCTGGTCTGAGCAGCTCCACGCGCTTCTCAATGCTACTGACAGAAATGTGGCCAGGATTAAGGTAAGGGGACGCCTGAGGCCCCCGATTTGGGAGTGTGGATTAAAGGAGTCAGATCTCACTGGACAAGCACTTGTTTCTTTTGCAGCAGCGGTTGTTTCCCCCTTGGCATCTCTGCTGCACGTAAGTATTGTCTCTTTTTTTTATCCCCCAGTCTTTTCTCTTTCCAAGATCTTCCTTTTCCAGTGCATGTACCATCCACTATTCCTTCAAGTGTCCAGCTATTTCCTTTCCTGAACAAACATCTGTCCTTTGCCCCTCTCCCACTGCGCGGGCGCGCGCGCGCGTGTACACACACACACACACACACACACACACACAGAAGTGTTGCACTTGTGCTTTCCTTATTCCCTCAGCAGACCTGACTGGGACCTGGATTTCGCCTCATCACTTGCCTCCCCAGTCAGGAGTCGAAGCTCAACAGTCTTGGGCTCTAGAGACTCCTATTGTTCCAGAAAGGCTGAGCTGGGCTGAGGCCCATATGGCATTTTCTCGCTGGGATGAAGTTACTATTCTCAGATCCCAGTTTAGATCCCAGGCTCAGGTGAGGCCTGGGATCCTATGTGTATATGTGCGATGTTTGTGTGAGCTGAGGATACCAGGGGCTGGGGAAGCCCCTTACCCAATAGCTCATGTGGTTTTCTGCCTGGGTAGGTGACTGAGGTAGTAAGGCAGGCTGTACAGGGCCTGCTGGAAGAACGAGAGCAGCAGAAGTACCAGATCTGTATCCTGGAAGGTATCTGGCCAGTTCTTTTCTTCATACACATAGCCTCATTCATGTATGCACACAATTTTGTTACACACCTGTTGTGAGTGTGCTTGTGTATTGATTTGCAAGTGGAGTCTGGGCTCAAGTGTGAAGCTCTTAGAGGAGCTGACACTCAACTTCTCCTATTATAGCATCACTAAGGTTGCTGCAGGGGGGCCCAGAGTGGAGGGCTCTTCTGGAGCAACGCCTGGAGGGGCTGAGAAGGGAACTGCAAGGCCTTCAGAGCCAGGTGCAGGAACAGGTCCAAACCCAAATACATACAGGACCATGAAAGTGCAGTGCTACCAGTGGCCTTCACCAAGAGCTACAAAATGAGTAAGTAAGGGATGGGCAAGACCTCTCCTTCAGTCCTCCTGGAACTCTGGTAACTTCCTCTGGGCTTGTTGATTGGCTTTAGAATGGCACTGCTGTCATCCCTGCAGGCGCAACTGATTTGGGAGGAGTCAAAGATTCTGAGGGAGGAACTGAAGTTGCTGTGTGATGAGCTGAATGAATAAAAGATTGGGGGAGGGTATGAATTCACTGGTCCACTTTTCTGGAAAGCCTTCTTGTTTTCCCAGTAAGTGGCCATAGCTCTAACTGCTTAAGCTACTCAGAAATCTGGCCAAGTATTTTGTCTTATCTCTAGAGGTGTGAGTCTACTCTCCTGGGTCAGCTTGGAAGCTTCCTATCAGCTGGACCAGAATGCTTCTAGCTCAGTTTTCAGCACCAGACTGGGCACAAGGCAGAGAGGGAGAAGGAAAGAAGTTGGAGAAGAGTCTTCTTACATTTTCTCTCATTTGCAGGCCAGCACCAGGAGCTGTTGCTGAAATAGATGGCTGAGGGATGGCAAGCTCAGGCCTGCAGCTGGAAGGTAGGACCAGGATTGGACCTATCTTTTCATATCTCCCTGTGGAGTCCCCTTTCTCTACCTGTCCTGTTCTGCAGGCAGGCCTGGATACCCTTTCCTACCTGTATCTCTTTTCTCTTTCGTGTTGATTCTTCCTCCCTCCAAAGTTCTTCTTCCCAAGCCCTCTGCTCCAGGCCAGGAGAAACTGTCCTTGCCCACTTGAGGGTTTCAAGTGTGCTGAAGAGGACAGTCATAGGGAAAGGGGTTCCTCCTGGAGAGAGAGAGGTTTGATTCTACCTGCGATCATGGTCTGGCAGATGTTGGACCAGCTGCAGAGTGGCCAGGAGAGCAAAGAGGCTGTCAGGACAGAGGCCCAGGATGCCCAGCAGGAGCATGACCTCCCCAGGTCAGGGGTTGTGGGTGCCTGTGGCAGTGGAAGGGAATTGTCTCATAGAGGCCAGGCATTGGGGACCAAAGTTCAGCTATCCTAGATTTGACATGGACCAGTAGGGGTAGTACGAGTATCTGGGTTACAGCCCATAAGGGCAGTGTTGGGTATTTTTCACTTGATACAGAATCACTGAGGTATCTTTATATGTTTGGAGGATAAAGGGGGACTTCTGGCCTCAGGAAGGAGGACAGTTCTTTGCTAAAAGGGCCTCATTGACCCACCATCACCATTTCTGCCTCTGATTCTGTTTCCCTTTGCAGCACCTCTGTTCATGTTCTCCAATCTAAGCTGTCCCTGGCTGCCACCTTTGCCATGTCTCTTTCTTCATTTAGCTCTGAAGACAGTCTTCTGTATAACAACAATACCTGGGAACTTTTAAGAAAGCTAGGTAGGGGTAAGGACAGTGATCCCAGCTCTGGGTGAAGCTGAATCTGAATGGTGCCCAAATGCCAGCTGCGTGATTGTTTGGCCCTGGATAGAATGGAGTCTTGGCCTCTTTTTTTTTTTTTTTGTGAATCCATTGACCTCTGTTGCTACTTATCCCAAATGAGGCCTGTATGTCCCTCTCCATCAGACAGGCTCAAGGCCTAATTATGTGTGTATCACAGTGTTTGCTGATGGTTGGTTTTCTGTTCCCTTTCTCTCCTCTTAGATCTCCAGAAGAGCACCCTTTCTAACCTGGAACACAGCAACTTTCAGCTCTAGGCCCAGAACCTTGAGCAGGAGGACCTGTCCTTTAAGGGCCCCAAGATGCTCCTGACTGACCTGGAAGGACTTATAAGAGTAATAGGATGAAGTCTTCTTTGCTCACTTGCCTCTCCAAAGCCCTGTTTCTGGTCCCCCTGCCCCTTCCCTCTTGATCTAGCTGGTATCTGCCCTCCCTCCTGCGGCTTGTCACTGCCTGCACATCCTTGCCCACCAACTGTAGTAAAATGATTTAACCCTCCCTGACGTGTTTTCTGTGAATCAGTGCCCACATGGGATAGACTCATCGTACCGTTTCTTCCTCTTGTAACATGACTGCTTCCTGCCACCTTCCTCTCTGAATTCCATGTTCTTAGACAGTTATAGCTGTACCTTCTGAGTTCAAGCCCTGTGCTCAGTGGGACTTGGAAGGAGGTGGGAGCTCCCATTCTGGTGGGTAGAATGAGGTAAGACAGTGCTCGAGCTGACTGCTGTGGGGCTGCAGGGAGGGTGAGACATTCTGGTGGGCCCTGGACCTGGGCAATAGGGGGCTTCCTCTCCTCATCTCCAGCTTGTGCTTTTGAGGCTCACTGCAGCCTTCCACACCTCCTCATCCTCAGTTGCCCAGCCTACATTTCTGTAGACGTCTCCTCCTTGGTCTCTCTTCTTTCAGTCTCTCTGCCTCTAATCCAGTGGCTTTCAGAATTTTTTGACTGTACCTCCAGTAAGAAATAGTTTACCTTATAGCCCAGAAAATATACATGTATATATTAATCATGAAACAAATTTTATGATTCAATACTTATTTCTACTAGGAGTGATACACTGTGATATTTCATATTTTTAAAAATGCCTTGTGGCTATTGGCTTTTTTAATTTAAAAAAGAATTTTATTGGAGAATATTGGGGAATAGTGTGTTTTTCCAGGACCCATTTGCTCCAAGTCAAGTTGTTGTCCTTCAGTCTAGTTGTGGAGGGCACAGCTCAGCTCCAAGTCCAGTTGCCGTTATCAATCTTAGTTGCAGGGGGTGCAGTCCACCATCCCATGCGGGAATTGAACCGGCAAACTTGTTGTTAAGAGCTCACACTCTAACTAACTGAGCCATCTGGCCACCCTGTGGTTTTTGGTTTTGATCCTTTGACCATTTGGTTTTTCTCTGGAAAATACCTATATCTTCCTAGGTAGACTAAGGGAAACTTTACTTTCTCTTTGCCTGGGCTTTGTATTCTAGATAGTGCAGTGCAGGATTTCCTTAGTAGAAACAGTATGTCACTGAGTTTTCATGAGGTCTCTTCCACTGCTAAATACAGCCAAAATATGATGCTTTTCATTTACCAAGTGGATATTTATTGAGCATAATACATACCGGTCGTAGTATGTATTTGCCCTGAGCTAAGATGTATAGTGGGCTCATGTAAAGGTCCCAGCTCTTAGCTCAGTCTAGCTGGGAAGAGGAGACAGTTATCTAAAATAAAAGCATCACAAAAGGCTGAGGGCAAGAACTACTTCCTTTATAGGGGGCATTCAAGGTCCTGGCCTAACTAGCAGACAGGTCATGAAGAGTGGGCCTTTGACACCTGAATAGCTATAAGGCAATCCTTGTTTCTTTACCCTCAGCATTAGGGAGATTGCTCAGAGTGGAATGGTAGAGATTAGACCTGGGTCAAACAGAAACAAAAAAACAAAACAGAAAACTTTCCATCAAAGCTCGTCTTCCTGCTGAACCAGGTGAAAGGGACCTCTGTCTTTTACATCTTTTACTGGGTGGGTGATACATCTGGCATGGTGGCATTATTCAATTCTACTTGCTACCAGTGACCTACCGTGTTTCTCTGAAAATAAGACCTAACTGGAAAATAAGCCCTAGCATGATTTTTCAGGATGATATCCCCTGAGCATAAGCCCTAATGCGTCTTTTGGAGCAAAACTTAATATAAGACCCGGTCTTATTTTCGGGGAAACACGGTACTTATTTATCAAGTACTTTGCATCAGTCTCTGTGGGAGGCAGGTTTGCGAGGGCGCTAGAGCTACTGTTAGGTAGAAACATTAAATAGCTATGTGGAACAATGGTATTTGAACTGTCACCAGGTGGCAGCACATGACTTATTGCCAGAAGAATGATACAGAAAAGGCTTCTGGACTAGAGTGATGTCTTTTCTCCCTTCAGAGATCCTGTAAGCTACCAATTAATTAATCTTCCTAAAACAGTGTCCTGTTAAGGCTGCTCTCCTGTTCAAGAACCTTTGATAGCTCTCACAGCATAAAAAAGAAAGGACACATTTGGCATTGAAGCCCAACCCCCATTTAACCTCTTCACATTTTATCTCCTGTCACACGTTTTTTAAACTTTATTGCCACCAGGAATGCACACCACCTATACTCTAACCACAGTAGTCCCCCTTAGCCACGGGGAATATGTCCCAATTATCTCTAGTGGATGCCTGAAACCGCAGATAGTACTGAACCCTATATATACATTTTTTTCCTATATGTACATACCAATAATAAAGTTTAACTTATAAATTAGGCAGAGTAAGAGATTAACAACTAATAATAAAATAGAACAATTATGACAATATACTGCAAAAAAAATTGTGAATGTGGTCTCTCAAAGTATCTTATTGTACTATACTCCCCCTTCTTGCCATGTAAAATGATAAAATGTCTATGTGAAGAGATGAAGTGAGGTGAATGAGACATTATTAAGAGTGTTACTTGAAGCAAGCACTGTGATACCAGGACAGTTGATAACCAAGATGGCTACTAAGTAACCAACAGGTGGGTAGCATATAAACATAGATACTTTAGACAAAGGGATGATTTATGACTCAGGCGGGATGGAGCCGTGTTACGTGAGGTTTTATCATGCTACTCAGAATGGCTGCAATTTAAAATTTTTTATGTCTGGAATTTTCCATTTACTATTTTTGAACTATAGTTGACCCTGTGGAAAGTGAAACTATGGAAAGTGAAACTTTCCAAGGATTAGGGTAGACTACTATATTCAAATCCCACTCATCTGTCAAAGACCTTTGACAGCAGGTGTGGAAGACCAGTCTTTAGGAAAGGTGATCTATAATCCCAGAGAATGCTGGTGCAAGAAGACCTACATTCCACCGTTTCTTTGCCTGCACTTGCCCTAAAAGCCCTACTGACGCATGAGATTATGAGCGCCTGAGGTGCAGGCATATGGAAAACGTAAGGAAATATGTGCCTGTTGAACAGTTGAACAAAATTTTTAATCCCAACCCCATTCTTTCAAAATCCTTTGTTTTCAAGCCAGCTCAAGAGTTACCTCTTCCAATAAATCTTCACAGAAATTAATCTCAGTCTAGATGAATTGCTTCCGCAGCATTTTGTTTGACCCGGCCCACTGCTGTTACTACTGCCTCAAGTCGTTAATACAGTAATTATTTATGTAACATCAGTTCCCCCCCCACACACACACACACTATACTCAGATCCTGCAGGACGCGGCGTTCAGAGGACTTTTCCGTAAACAGATAGTCCTTACTCAAATACACCTTCACCAACCCAAAAGCCGCGCCAATTTAATCCATTTTCTGTTGGCTTTCTCAATTACCAATCCCTTATATGTTTGGAATTTTGATTGGTCCGTTTTGTGTTTACTGTCCCGCCCTCTGCGAGGCTCCTGGATTTAGGTTTCCCCCAGGTGTATTCCCTCCGCGTTGGTTCCGCCTTACAAACACACTGCCTCTTCTGTTTTTACCCCCACTTCCTTCCTATTGGTTCCCTTCGTCCTCTAGAGTTGGCGCCTACGGCTGTTGATTGGCTTTTCTGGACGCCCATTGTGCCCACCCTCATACCACGTGTCATTCCTGGTGCTAATTGGGCAAATCCACTAGTTCGTTTATCAAGGATTGACTATTGATTGGCTGTTATGAGATATGCTTGAGGAGGGGGCGTGGCTCACCAGAGCCCCGCCCTCAGCTCCTCCGACCGGCTGGGCAGGCGTTTCAGTCGCTGGGGGCCAGGGAGCCCAGCGGATCTTTCAGCTGCCTTCTCTGGCTCGCGGGCCGGATCATCCTCCTGGTCCCGCCAAGTAGGCGGGGGAAACCGCCCCGACTGCGGGGCCATGGCAGTAACCTCCTCGTCCTCCGCCGTCGCTAGCTTAACGGAATCATCGGCTTCTACGCGAGGGACCCCCACCGCCTCCGCAGGCTAAGAGCCGCTGCCGCCTTCGAGCTGTGAGGGCTACTATGCTCCCTCTTTGCCGACGCCTCCCCCTCCCGCTCGCGCAGGCACCCCTCTGGCTGCTCAGTCCCGCCTCAGGTAACGCCAAGAGAGCGCGTAGGGCACAAATCCGGGGCACCTCGGCCCGCGCGCGCGGCTGCTACACCCGCCTCGGCTCCGGAGCATTGGCTCTCGGGTCTCTTAACACCTATAGGACCCCTTCGCTTCCCAGAGGTGCACCTCGCAGTGGCCGGGGACACTGCTCGACCCCTTCCTCTTCTTCCCTTTTCACTTCCCTCAGGGTCCCGGGACAACCCCCTTCTTTCCCCTATCCCACACCCCCACCCCGCTCGCGCCTCAGAGGCCGGGAACCCATTAGAAGTTGCTTCATATCAGGGACCTGGGCAGGAAACCTTCATTCCCTCGGAGAACTGTTCCTGAGACCTCCAGTTCCACACTGAGCCTCCTTCGTCTCAGTTCACCCTCCTCCCTCAGAGATCTGGACTCCCTTCACTTTACTTCCCTCAAACCTACTCTTCCCTGGAAAGATACTTCCTTCCCCTCAGACACTGCTGTCTCCCTCTCTTTTCTCTTCTCCGGTCATCATCCTCCGCATCCCTCGTTTTCCCTCCTCTGTCTTTTACTTTGAAGACTCGGGACTAAGCCAGTAATCAGATTTAGCGATAAATGAAAGTCAGGTTTGTCTGATTTTAAAAAAACCTTTCAATTTATACCTTTAAGAAAACCTTTCTGAATAATTTGGACTTTATTTTGTAGGTATGGGGAGCCACTTTGTAAGCAGTAGTTTGGTATGATGGATTATCTCTGGCGAATATGTGGAGGAAGAATCGAAAGTGGAGGCAGAAGGCCTAGGTAGGCAGGAAACTAGTGTGCTAATCCAGATCTGAGGGAATGAACTGGAATGGCTGTGGGAAAATGAAGGGACTGTCATGCAATTCCATGAGGTTTCAAAATAGAGTTGAGAGAATTCGGGGGAGGCTTCTGACTTGGCTGATGTGATGGGTTGGTTGGTGGTGTTAATTGGAGTAGCAAACATGAAGAAGCAATTTTGAGGGAAAGTAATGAATTTGGTTTTGGACAAATACAGTTTGAGGTGTTTTTCAGATATTACTGTGGGTAGATGGAAATTTTGGTCTGAAAATTGGGAGAAAGTTTAGAACTGAATACGTAAATTTGAGGGATCAGCAAAGAATATATGGGGGATATCTGAAGCCTTAGTATGGATGGTAATACTGAAAGGAGAGAAGGGCTGTGGACCAGAAGGAACATCATTGTTTGAAGGGTAATAGACACTAAGAAAGAGAGGTTAAAGGAATGGGACTAGAACTAGAACAGAATGGCATTATAATAGAAGCCAAAGGAAGAAAGAGTTTCAAGAAGGGAGGGGGTAGCCATCAGTGTCAGGTGCTCCAGAGGTCAGGTAGAATGAGGATTAGGAAGACACCACTGAATTTAGCAATTAGGAGATCACTTGTTTCCTTTGAAAAACATTTTAGGTGGTATAATGGTGACAATGATGGCAACAGTCAGATCATGGTAGATTGAGGAGTAAATGGGAGGCAGTAAAATTACTCTTTCAACATGTGTGGTTGTGAAGGAAAGCTGATAGTAAGTAGTGAAGCATCTTTATTTAGAATATATACTATGCCAGGTGCTATAAAGATACTTTATAGATCACAGCAGCCTTGTGATTTAGTTATCAGTATCCCTCTTTTCTAGTTGGGAAAACTTTAGACAAGAATTTGAACAAGGTCTGTCCAGCTTTGAAACCTGTGTTCTTTCTTCTACAGTGCATATGTATTTTTCTTTTTAGTATGGGTGAAACAGTTTTGTAAGTTGAGGGGAAATTTTACCTAGGAAATACGTTGGGCATTTCATTCTTTAACACAAAGGATAGAAGTCAAGATGGATAATGATGTGATAGAAGAGAAAGACTGAGAAAGTTTGATGGCCTTATTTTCTTGATGTGATCAGTAGTTATCTGTGAAGTCAAGTGATCTCTGGAGACCCAAGGAACTATAGTGCGTTTCTGATTTGAGTATTATGGTTATGGCCGTGGAAATCTTCAGTGGAAAATAAAACAGGAATGGATTAAGCAGTTTTTAAAAAAGATTGCTGACCACATTGAAGGCGCAGTTAAAATTAGAAATAGTATATTTGTAATATGGCCCAGTAGCATGGAATTTACACTTTTTGCAGCAGCCTAAGACCAGGAGGGCAAGAAGGATGGTTGGGTTGATCCGGACTTGTAATTTTACAAGAAAAAAAGATAAAATGGAGAGTAACTATACAGTGCTAGTGATAGTTTGCGTAATATGATGGACCCTGAGGGTCCAAGCTGGAGTTATGAGAAGTAAAATCTTCAGAGGGGCTGGTATCCTTAGAGAATAAGGAGACAAACAGAAATGTGGTAGAATTCAGATTTTCTAAAAAATACAGAATGGGATCACTGAGAGTTCAATATTTCAAGGTAAAAACAAAACAACAGGGTGTAACTGTCTCAGTGCTGTTGAAGGGGAATGAAGGTATAGGTTATTGAAGTTGTGGGAGGTTAAAAGGCTATGAAATATGTTGAATATGTCATCAATATGGTTGTCGTAATTACCCAGTATGATAGCAGGAAATGGAACAGAGGAGATATTGGGTCCAATAGGTAGGGCTGCTCAGATTTGAGGGACTCAGAATTGAGTTGAAGCTTCCATGGCACTTGTTAGAAAGTAGTACTAGAGGGTACAGATGTTTGTGTGTGAAATTAATGTGGAGATCCTCAGATACTTGGTGCCTTGGATGTATGATGTATTCTCTCATACAGATGTATATTTGGGATGGTCTCAAACACAAATCCTTTGCAATTTGACATATGATGAGCCTGTTTAATTCTGTTTAAAAGTGAATGTGTTGGGAGGCTAAGTTAGGGACTCTCCACACAAGGATCCCCAATAACATTTTGTACTTATGTTAATTGTAAATAGAAAATTATATATTTACATGTACTCGTTCCCTGTCTTAAATGAGTAGAAAGATGACTTGCTTTAATGCTTTTCTTCCTATGTGAAAGTGTTTATAGATATGTTCTTAGTGTCGTACACTTCATAAAAGTGTTTATAGACATATTCTTAGTATTGTACACTTTATTGTTCTGCAAAATGAATGTTGTATTGGAATTTGAAACCTATGATAAGGGCTTTTATGAGAATTTCCTCCCCTTCCGGTACATGAAGCCCAATCATTACATTGTATAGTGTGGGTGGTGGTGAATGTTTTGGATCAACAGAATGTTATACTATTTCCTAAGTCATCATATGGAGATGACTTCAGTGTGGTCTCACTAGTGTTATTTTTGCTGAGCATTCAGAGGTAGTGGTTGTTTCAGAGAAAAGCCTACTTGTGATAAATTTTAAGTCTTTCATGCCTGAAAATTTCAGAATGACAGTGTGATATAAGGAAAAGCAATGGAAGTCCTAACTATAATCAACCCTGTTATTGTTAGCTATATGATTGTAGGCAAATTTCTTATCCTCTGTGAGCTTTAGTTTTTTAAAAATTTAATCTTTGAATAGGTAATACATTCAAATGGTTAAGTAAATATTTACATGTTTGTGTTTTATATAAACAATGAAAATCTCACTCCTATGCCTACCCGCATCCACGTAGTTCTGTGCCCCCTCCCAACCACTTTTACTAGTCTCTTTATATTCTTTTTTTTTTTTTAACTTTTTAATTTATTTTAAGTGTGTTTTTCCAGGACCCATCAGCTCCAAGTCAAGTAGTTGTTTCAATCTAGTTGTGGAGGGCGCAGCTCACGCTGGCCCATGCAGGGATCCAACTGGCAACCCTGGTGTTACAAGCATCGTGCTCTAACCTACTGAACTAACCGGCCGCACCTCTTTATATTCTTTTAGACATTTTTTAGGCAAATGCTTACAAATATGAATATATAATTTTATTTTTCTCACTTTTCATGCAAAAGTTAGCTCATGGTTCCCCACTGTTATGCACCCTTCTCCGTCACCCTCATGCTGCTTTTTCACTTAATGAATCTTGGAAACCTTTCCAGATCAGTATATATAGAGCTTTTGCTATCTTTCTTTCTTTCTTTTTTTTTTAAACACCTGCATAGTATTCCATTGAATCGATGTACCATAATTTAACAACAAATGTCGTTGGACATTTGTGTTGCTGCCAGTCTTTTGATATTATAAGCAATTCTATAATGAAGACCTTTGAACATATGTTAATTTACATGTGTGCAAGAGAATTTGTGGGATAAATTTACAGAAAGTGGGATTTCTAAGTCAAAAAATATATGCATTAATAACTATGAGATATATTGCCAAATTGCTTTCCTTAGGGATTGTTCCGATATATACTGCTTGTTCACTCACCAAATTAGCTATGGTGCTTACTATGTGCCAGATACTATTCTAAGTGTTTTATGTACATTACCTCATTTAATCTTAATAACATCCCTTTGAGGTAGGTACTATTATTATCTCCATTTTTCAGATGAATAATTGAGGAATAGAGAATTTAAGTGACTTGCTCAAATCACACAGCTACTGTGACAGAAATTGAAACTAAGCACCTTGGCTCCAGGATCAGTGTTGTTAATATTGTGTTTTGCTTGATATCATACTTGAATTTTTGACAATCTGATAGAGAAAAATGATATATTAGAGTAGTTTTAAAACATTATGTTAAGGTTAAGCATCTCTCTCTTTATATTGTTTGAGTCACTCATATTTCCTTTTCTGTAAACTACCTGTTTAAATTCTTTTTTTTTTCTGTTTAAATTCTTTACCTATTTTTCTGTTGAGTCTTAGGTCTCTTTCCTATTGATTTCTAGGTCTCTATATATGATATATAAATATAATATATAAGGTACATTCTTTTGGTCTGTGGTATGTATTACAAATGCTTTCCCATTTTGATATTTGTCTTCTGACTTCTACGTATTATTTTATTCTCAGGAAGTGATTTTAGATTTTTCGATAGATAAAGTTCTTAATCTTTTCCTTTATGGCTTTTGGATTTTGAGTCATAGTTAGAAAGGCCTTCTCCATTTCAGTCCTTAATTTTTTAAACTATCCAGTGGGAGCAAGAAAACAGAATTATTGTGAAGGTCAAAGTGCTTTGTCATCTGTAAATTATAAGCTGTAAATCATTATACAAATGAAATATGGTGTTATTTATTAATTTGTCTTCTGAACAAGTTGTATAGAGGCTGTCAGCTCTTCTGCATTAAATGTAATAGAATGATATAATTTTCTTTCTGCAATGTGGGAAATATTTCCTTTCTGCAACTGTGGTCAGTATTTTCCTTGGACAATTTGCATGGGATCTTTTTCAAAAGTAGGCACTGTGAAAATCCTCAAGTATTTTTGCATACTGTAGTCTTGTTGTTCTTTGTATTAGGTATAATTAGAATCTGACTAAAAGTTCTCAAAAATTGTTTTGTTTTCACATTAGCTATGGTTCACAAATTTGCACATTATTTACTTTGGGTATTGTATTCCAACTCATTGGTAGAAATCTGTAATTTGGGAGGACCCCTCACATTTCTTTTTTTGTGATTATAAAATTAATGTATGTTTATTAAGGAAGGATTTGGAAGTAGAGATGGTTTTAAAGGAGAAGATACAATTATTCAGATCTTCCCAAGATTCAAAGTGTTAATAGCCAATGCTAACATTCTGGATTATATCCTCTCAGAATTCTTTTTGTATATGTGTCTGTATTGTTATCACCAACTCTCTAGGGCTTGGCATAGTGCCTGGCCCTTAGTAGGTGCTAAATAAATATTTTTTTACTGAGTGAATGAAAGAATGAATGTTTTTACATGGAAATTATGGAATCTCAGTGTCTTATTTATTCTTTTCTCCACTGTAAATTTTAATTCATGTAATAGTATTAGAATTGGTATGCCATATTTCATTTGTTTTAAGTTTAAGTCTAAGCCCTCATAGAGCTCATAGTTCAGTGAAAGAGACCGATAAGCAACAATTAAAATAGTGTGTGATGACTGTAATAACTGAGATTTGTACAAGGCATTACCAAAGCACAGAAAACGGAGATTGAGGGGTCAGAGAACATATCCTACATGAGATGATTACTGAGAGAGTCATGTAGAAGAGGTCAGGAAGAACATACCAGTATGTTGCCAGATGGGTACTAGACTTACCAGGGCGATCGCTTCGTAAGATATATAAATGTCTAATCACTATGTTGTACATCTAAAACTAATATAATATTGTATGTCAACTGTCAATTGACAAATACATTTAAAAAAGCATACCATGGAGAAAGAATATTACATGCATAGGCACTGAAGTGTAAGCAGGACTCTACATGAAGTTCTCTATGTTTGCAGCAGATTGTGTCTGTGGGTAGAGGAATGCAGATGGATGAGGCTGGAGATGTGGGTAGGGGTCAGATGAGAACGAGCCTTTATATCACACATGAAGAGTTCTCAAAAGTTTACTCACCTTGGAGAATAGGTTGGAAAAGATGTGAGAGTGAGATAGGAAGACCAAGAAGACATTAGTTGGGTACAATAGCTGGAATGAGATGACCATCACTTAAGCTGGGAGAGGAAGGGAAGGCTACACTTGAGAGGTGGGTTAAGTCTGGGGGATAATGATTAGGCCAGTTTTAGTAGAGCAAAGTCTTTGAATTTAATATGCAACAAATGTCATCGAAGATTTTTTTTTCTCTTAAAGATTTTATTGGGGAAGGGGAACAGGACTTTATTGGGGAACAGTGTGTACTTCTAGGGCTTTTTTCCAAGTCAAGTTGTTGTCCTTTCAATCTTAGTTGTAGAGGGTGCCATTCAGCTTCAAGTTGTTGTCCTTTCAGCCTTAGTTGTGGGGGGCGCAGCTCAGCTCCAGGTCCAGTTGCCGTTGCTAGTTGCAGGGGGCGCAGCCCACCATCCCTTTTGGGAGTCGAATCTGGCAACCTTGTGGTTGAGAGGATGCACTCCAACCAACTGAGCCATCTGGGAGCTCAGTGGCAGCTCAGCTCAAGGTGCCGTGTTCAATCTTAGTAGCAGGGGGCTCTGCCCACCATCCCTTGCGGGACTCGAGGAATTGAACTGGAAACTTTGTGGTTGAGAGCCCACTGGCCCATGTGGGAATCGAACCGGCAGCCTTCGGAGTCAGGAGCATGGAGCTTCAACTGCCTGAGCCACCAGGCCGGCCCCATCGAAGATTTTTAATTGTCATGTGTGTTATGTGAACCGTTACAGGTTAATATTTCCGTTCCCCTGGCTAGTCTGAAATGATGGTGACATCTTTCATGCCCATGAAATAGTAGAAATATTATCAAAGACAGTTGTATTTAAACTGGAGTGAAATTTTGGACTGAAAAATAATCCTTTATTTGAAAAGAAATATATTTATGTAGTAAAGACACATGAAAATAGGCATTGTGTGAAAATCAACCTTTTATAATAGTTACTTGCTGTCTCTCTGGATTCTGGCATAGTAAAGCTCTAGTCTTGTTGAGGTTTCATAGATTTAAGGAAATCACATTAAAAGCCATGTTAAAGCTCCATAATTACATAGTGAATACATTTTTCACTGGAACTGAATTTTTTTTCCTGATCTTAAATCAGAAAGAAAATATTTCAAGGCAGCAAACCCTCATCAGAAGGTTAAAGAAATGCCAGGTAATACCCTGCAGTTAATATGATTTCAGTTTAATAACTACATCTTTTGTATTTGTATTTCTGTATATTCATAATTGAATGTCTTAAGAGACTCAGGTTCATTATACATTGCTTGTTAAATTATGTGTACTTTGCTACATTTCTTGTCAATAAATTGATAGTGTTTTATAAAATTTTAGAAGCAATGTAGCATTACAGAAAGTTTAGAATAAGTAAAGAATAAGTCATAATCCTTCCACCCTAAAATAACATTGTCACTTTGTATAATTCCTTTATTTTTTTCCAGTGCATAAATTTATGTAATTATAATAATTATTCAGTTTTTACATTCTTTGTCCCTTTTTCTTCTGTATCATAAATTTTATCTGTGGTAGTCTAAGCTACTATTGTGGAAGGAATGAAAATGGTTTTTAGTTGTAACTTTGTCTTCATTTTTTAAACAAAAGTAATACATGATCGTTGTAAAAAACTATACAGAAATGTATTCCATAAAAAATGAGTGTCTCTTACAATCAATCCACCAAGATGACAATTTTAGTGTATTATTTGTATTCCTTTAAATTATTTTCTGGGCATATACTAATGTTTACTATTATATTTAAAAAAAAACACCACAAGATCACACTATACTTTCTATTATGCAACTTGCTATTGTCATTTAACAGTGAAATTTGGACATTTTTCCATGTTAGCATGTATACAATTTACCACATTCTTTTAATGATTATATAATGTTAAATTATATGGATATACTACAATTTATTTAACCTATTCGTACTGATGGACGTTTGGATTGTCTCCAGTTTTTTTCTGTTACTGACAACATGTAAGTTAATATTCTTGTGTATATTGGTATATCTTTGTGTGCTTATGGTAACTGTCATTTTTTAATACGTAGCTTTAAATATCCCCTTTAATGGAAATAATATATTTGAGATACAAGGTTGAATAAAAAATGTTTTTTGTTGAATTTTTTTATAATACTTCATGTGATGAATTTTTATTTTCCCTTTTATCAGATTCCTTCTTTGACCTTTGTCATGTAAACTATAGAACAACCTACCCTAACCTTAGGAACCTAATCTCCTCTTTCCTTTTGATTGCTTTCTTTCCCCCAGTCTTTGAAATAGTCTTTTAACTGTATCAGAAAAAAAAGGTGAGTTGCCTTTCTGACTTAAGTGGTCATGTTCAGGTCTTCTTAAACTCAAATAGGAAAATTTATCAAAAAAGATATCCTGAAAATTCATACATTCCCCTGATACTTTAGTATCTTTAAGCTTATTTGAAGGGGTCTAATATCAGTTTATCTAGTGTCAAGTTTCGTATTCCACTATACAAAGTTACAGATACATTTAGTTTACTTAGAAGATCAGAAACTATGATTTTTTAATATCCAGATTATGGTAAATAATAGCCCTACTCAGTTTTGCCCTACTTAGATCATATAAGTATATTGTGTACATATTTTGCTATTGTGTTTTAGAGGGGCTTTGACAGTTTGGAGGGCAATTAAGACTAAACTTTAAAGAAGGTACCCAGGAAGGTCTTGATGCCATCCATGTTCCATGGGAAGTCTGAAAGATTTGTGTATATTTGCCCTGGGGAAGACTTAGTAACTGAAAGGCTGTCATAAAGAAGAAAAAACCCAGACTTAATTTGTTATATACTTGCAGTATCCAGAACTAAGATTAAGGGTGGGGTGGGGGAGAGAGAAGAAAGGGGACTCATATTTATTAAATGGTCACTGTGTCAGGCACCCTACCTAGTGCGTCATATACGAGGTCTGACAAGTTCGCAAACTTGTTGCAACAATCTTGCTAACTTTTTTTGATATCAGAGGGATTATTCATTATGAATTTGTACCAGCTGGACAAACAGTTAATCAGGTTTACTATTTGAAAGTGCTGAAAAGGCTGCGTGAAAAAGTTAGAGGACCTAAACTTTTCGCCAACAATTCATGGCTCTTGCATCATGACAATGCATCAGCTCACACAACATTGTGAGGGAGTTTTTAGCCAGTAAACAAATAACTGTATTGGAACACCCTCCCTACTCACCTCATCTGGCCCCCAATGACTTCTTTCTTTATCTGAAGATTCAGGAAATATTGAAAGGAAGACATTTTGATGACATTCAGGATATCAAGGGTAATACGATGATAGCTCTGATGGCCATTCCAGAAAAAGAGTTCCACAATTGCTTTGAAGGGTGGACTAGGCGCTGGCATAGGTTCATAGCTTCCCAAGGGGAGTAATGAGGTATGTACGCTGAATTGCCACTGGCGTCTGTAGTGTCCAATCCAGTGGACACTTTTCTTCACATTATTTGGCTGCTTTGTGATTACTTCACATTATTTGATATGTTCGTTGTTTCCACTTTTGTGTGACATACTTTCTCTTGTTTTTTTCTTAACCTCTTTTGCTTCTGTTTTGTCCTATGTGTGTTGTTGTTTACTTGGACTCTTATCTGATCTCATCTAAGGGCACCTAAGGACAGACATAACGAAGGAGACTGGGATTTTGGCACATAGTAGCAACTCAGTAAATATTAGCTATTACTCATATTCTCTGCTCTGGAAAACTGTAGAATATGTGTAAATGCTCAAGACTTTTTTCCCCCCTTCTTCCTTCTCCCCCCCACACTCCGGTTCAAGCTGCTGTTTCTCAGTCTGGTTGTGTAGGACACAGCTCCCTGGCCCATGCTGGTGTTATGAGCCTTGGGCTCCCCCTGGCAGTCGGTTGCCAGTCAGCTACTCACTGCTCACAGCAGCTCATGGCAGCTCTCGCTGGCTGCCGGCCGCTCAGGATGACTGCCGGCCGTCACGTGGCGGCAGCACTCAGCAGCCTGTGGCAGTTCACGGCAGCCCAGCTCCAGGGAGAACTGTTGTTCACAATCTTAGCTGTAGAAGGCGCAGCTCACTGGCTCATGTGGGAATCGAACCGGCGACCTCGGTGTTAGGAGCATGGTGCTCCAACCACCTGAGCCTCCAGGCTGGCCCGCTCATGACTTTCAATTCTGTGTCTCCAGTCTAGTCCTGTCTCCTGAGCTTCAGTGTGGTGTCTCCAACTGCTTCCTAGATGTTGCCACTTGGTTTCCCTTCAGGCACCTCAAACTCAGATCAGAAAAGGATTTGCATCTCTTCACAGATCTTTTCCCTCGTCATTACCCCAATCACCCAAACCAGAAACATGGGAAGGGTTCTAGTTAAACTTGGAGTCATCCTAGGTACTTCTTGTACCTCCTACATGCAGGTGCTTACCTTTTCATTTATTTATTTAAAGATTTTATTGGGGAAGGGGAACAGGACTTTATTGGGGAACAGTGTGTACTTCCAGTACTTTTTTCCAAGTCAAGTTCTTGTCCTTTCAGTCTTAGTTGTGGAGGGTGCAGCTCAGCTTCAAGTTGTTGTCCTTTCAGTCTTAGTTGTGGAGGGCGCCGGCAACCTTGTGGTTGAGAGCCCACTAACCCATATGGGAGTCGAACCGGCAGCCTTTGGAGTTAGGAGCACGGAGCTCCAACCACGTGAGCCACCGGGCCTTACCGTGCTTACCTTTTTAGTCATTTGTCTCCTTTCTTACTTCTCTGTCCTGCCTGCCAGTGCCTTAATTAAGTCCTCCTTACTTCTAATCTGTCATTAGCAATTAACATACTGAATTGTACTCATAGATTTACATGTGTTTTTCCTGGGAGACTAAATCCCTGGAGGGGTGGAGTCATGTTTTACTTGGTTTTCTATATCCTTCTCTCAGAGAGGTAGTACTGTATTAGTATAGTGATTAAGAGTACAGGCTCTGGATTTGAATTCTGGCTCTACCATTTCTTAGCTATAAGAGCTTGGACAAGTTATTATCTAATTCCTCCATACTTGTTTCCACATTTGTGAAACAAATAATAATAGTATCTTTTATGAAGCTGCTATGAATGTTAAATATAAAACACTTGGAAAAGTGGATTATAGTGAATGCTCAGTAAATATTATATGGCACCTACCATAATGTCTTGTACCTAGTGGGAACCAGTTAACATTTGAGTCAGTTAATAGAGGGAATTTCTGAATTGGGCAAAAGATTCGAATAGTTAACCTCTAAATGCCTTTACAATTTTCAACCTAAGTTTCTGTGTTACGTCATGACCTAAGGCCTGGTGGATTGTAGTTATAACAGGAAATAAGGTGCTTATCCAAAAGAGATAATAGTTTTAAGAACTGACTTTTGATCTGTCACTAATATAAGTCATTGTATATGTTCATGGCAAATTAAATAGGGATGCCAGTTTTTATGTTAGATTGCTTTTGGTTTGAATGGAAACTGCAGCTCATTATTTCACAGTAGGATGACAAGTTCAGCAGTACTGCTTTTATTTTTAATTAGGCAGTCATCCTGAAATGCATCTGTATTTGCTATGTTGGTCCATAGAAAGTTTAGAAGCTGCTGAGCAGACCTGTCATGTAGATTTTCCATGTGGTTGGTCTTGATAAACACAGTTAATGTACTTGTCAGTATTCCTATTCTGGAGAATGGCCAGTTTTCTGGGCTACATTTTACCCATAACATCCTTGTTTTATTTTGAATTAGTTAAGGACTTTTTAAGATTATAAAAAGAAAACAAAATATAATAAAGTATTATGTTTGCATTCTTTTTCTACTCTTTATATTAGGGTGTAAGTCCACTGAATTCTTAGAAATTCTTTTCGCTCACTTTGTAGGACTTCATAACCAACTCTTCTGTGTACTCATCTGTGTACTCATGATTCCATATTTGGATGGATACAGAAGAGTTTTGGTTGTTGGCTAATACTTTGCAATATCCTGCTACCTGTTGGTTCAGTGCATTGCAGGATTTTATTTGCATCTACACTATTGTGAAGTTTCATCTACTTTGTTCCTGTGAAATGAAAGAGTAAGAAACAACAAGTACTGTACATTAGAATGGAAAAGAAGGAATGATTGGGAATTGGCATATCTTCCCTGTCAGCTTGGTATCCATTCTTTAAACAGTCTGTCTAAACCAATATTAATTTTTATGACTAGAATGTTACTGAATGACTGAGGCTGGTGGAGCTATCATCTATATATACTCTTTCGTCTCCAATGTTAAGGTAGGGTGGAGAATAGTAGCTTTTCTATGTAGCTAATATGCAAATCTTTTTTGACAGAAATTTAGCCGTGTTCCTGGAGGAGACGTGTCATAATGGGAACTGTTTGGATTTAAAATTACTGGCTTTGAATCCTGAGTCTGTCATAGATTGTTTGAATTTGGGCAAGTCTTTTAATCTCTCAGTGTCTTAATTTCTTCCTCTTTAAACTGGAGATAAACTTGCAGGATTGTCAGAAAGATTAGAGAAAGCATTCGCAAAATACTTGGTAGAATGCATGGTGCATGGTCAATGGTGACTGCAGTTGTTATTATTTCAAGAAGCATTTCAGATGGGACTGTGGTCTAACTGGAAGTCCTAAAAAGGTTTCCTTGACTGTCTGGAAAATGATTTGTGGAATTCCTACTTTGGAAAGATAAAATGTGAAATATTGTGTATAGGATATTTAGTTCACTAACTTTTATGGATAGCTTTTAAAATTTCTTTCCCCAATCAGAGCTGTTAATTGTACCTTTTTGTGTGAAAAATAAATCAATCCCAATATAAGTGGAAATTAGCCTTTGAAAAGAAACCCACCTATGTAGAAAAGAAAAACATTTTTGGACTTCCAAGTTTATAAATATTGAAATTGAGAACACAGTTACTAAAAAATTATTTGTGTCCTGGTAAGCAACATAATTTTGGCATTTTTGAAAGGCTATTTCCTAGTTTAAGAACAAAACTGATTAAACGTTTCTAACCAGTGTTTCTCAACTGGGGCATTATTGGCATTTAGGGCAGGGCAGTTCTTTGTTGTGCAGGACTGTTTTGTGCATTGTAGGACATTTAGCTTCTCTGGCCCCATCCACTAAAATGTCCATAGTACCCACCCCACACCTCCACCATTGTAACAATAAATCCTCCCTGACAGGGACCTCCCTCCCCCCTAAATTTTTATATGAGAACCACTGGGACTCTAGCTGAAAAACATTTTTTTTTTATATTGGAAACATTTATTGAATACAGCATGTTATCAAGATAGTTGAAAATACATTAAGTCTGATTTTCTTGAGTGCCTCAGTACTAGCAGAAAATTTGACGCTTGGTGTGTAGTACGTGAACTCTTTCATAGTCACATTTAGAGAGTTATTCAGTCCTAGCTGAAATATTTTTAGTAAAGCAGATCACAATATCATCAGTTTTCATTTAAGAATTACAAGTTTTTACAAGCTTAAAATTATTATTTTTTAAATTAAAGTTCATTAGGGTGACGATTGTTAGTAAAGTTATATAGATTTCAGGTGTACAATTCTGTAATACGTCATCTGTGTATCACAGTGTGTGTTTACCACCCAGAGTCAGTTCTCTTTCCATCACCACATATTTGATCTCCTTTACCCTCATCTAGCACCCCCCCACCCCTTACCCTCTTGTAACCACTAAACTATTGTCTGTGTCTATGAGTTTTTGTTTCTTCATTTGTTTGTCTTGTTCTTCTGTTATTTTCAATTTTATATACCACATCTCACTGAAATCATATGGTTCTCGACTTTTTCTGTCTGACTTATTCGCTTAGCATAATAATCTCAAGATCCATCCATATTGTTGCAAACTAGTATCCAAAATATGTAAGGAACTCATACAACTCAACAACAAAAAAACAAACAATCCAATTAAAAAATGGGCAGAGGACCTGAATAGACATTTATCCAAAGAGGACATACAAATGGCCAGCAGACATATGGAAAAATGTTCAACATCACTAAAATTATTGTTGATCAACAAAGTGTAGTCTCTTGAATTAAGTAGCCTCTTTAGAGCAAAACGTGCATTTAAAAAAATTGAATCTTTCTAGTAAATGTGAGAGTAATTGTAGTTGTCTCTGTTTTCCTCAAAATGTATACTTTAAGGAGCACTATTAGCACCAAAAGGTAATATTCCATAAATAAGACCAAGAGAGGTAATCCAGAGACTGAAAACATCATAAAATGTCACATATTGCAATGAATGTATTTTCTGATTTTATTTATTTTTATTTTCTGATTTTAAAATTGATCATTCTCAGAATTAAAAAATAGGGTGTGGTTTTAGAGTCTGTTTATACACACCATTGCTGCTGTTTATGGCTAATTAAAATTTGTCAGATTGAATTGAAAGCTGTTCATAGCTTTGTTGATTTCATTTAAAATGTGGTCATCTGGTATGCTGGCCAAAGGAGCAGAAGACATGGTTTGCAGTTTTCCCATGCTCAGCATTTCTCCAAAATGGATTAATAAAGTTCTTACTCCCTTGAGGGGTCTGTACTTTTTACCAATGATTTCAACTGTTTAGTAATTAGTATTACTTTAGCATATGATAGAGGCTCTACAACTAAATATCAATCTCTTTGTCATGAATGCTTTCATATTTTAAGTTTGTGGACTTAAATAAGTTAGGCTATCCAAAAATTCTCTCAATACTTTTGAGTTTTTATCATAAGACGTAAATACTTCTTGGACCAAAAACTATAATGGAACCGTTGCGGAATGAAAGTTTGAGAATCTAAAGACGTGGCTTGCATATTGGGATGCTATTTATTTGCCAAATTGTTTTCAGTTTTCGTGGCCTAAGCATACTGTGTGGCTGTTGTATTGGCAGTAGACTTAAAGAAAAGAAACAAAAGAAAAAAACAAAAACAGCCCCCATTAAATTCCTTTTCTATAATTTTAAAATATGAAATTATTAAATATAGAAAAGAATACAATGTAATACCACCCAGAATTAACAAATATTAACAAAAAAATTAGCAAATTTATCATTTTGTGTTGTTACAGGTTTTTTGTGTTTTTTTAGTAGAAGGAACCAAAATATTAGTGCTATAGATGAAGTCTCCTTTGTTTCCCTTATCTCATTTCTTTCCCACCAAGGCAACTACTACTATGAACTTAGTGTCTATCTTTCCAGTTCATGTTTTTAGACATTTACTATAAAAATGTATCTTTAAATAATTATAATAACCAACAAGATTTGAATGCTTACTGTCTGCGAGGTACTGTACATTTTAATCAATAACCCTATAGTTGTTGTAAAGATTAAATGACTTAATACATGTAAAATGTTATAATGTAGGTACTATTTTTATTTCCATTTTATAGATGGTGAACTGGAGATGTAGAGAGGTTTTAAAATAATTTGACCAGGTTCATATAGCTACAAGTTATAGAGCAAGGATTTGAACCCACATTGGCTCTAGAGGCTATACCTTTAATCAATATGCTATCTTGCCTATAATATGTATATTTTATATATTTTTAAAAATACAATTTTTATTAAAATGATATCATATTGTAGGGATGTGATATCCCTGCAGTTTTTTTGAATTTTGATACTGCTAACAATTTGCTTCTTTTCCCTACTCAGTATGCTTTTGAAATACATCCATGTTGCTAGATATAGTTAATTCATTGTAAGTGCTGTGTATTTCATTGAAAAATATGCTACAACTTACTGTTTTGCCTACTGACTAACTTTGGATTTTCTTTGTTTCCCTTTTTATTATACAAAATGCTGAAATGAAATGAATAGCTTTGTTCAGGTCTCCTGTGCTTATGTGTCAAGAGTTTCTGTAAGCATATACCTTTTAAAAAATACTTTCCCCCTCTTGAAAAGTTCTGTGAGCCAAGATACAAAGCTATTTATTTTTCAAAATAAAAATATAAAAAATGTCAGTCTTTTGTGCTATTGTGAGCTTGTAATAGACTCCACCCAAACCAGCTCAGTTGGAATTAGCAATTTCTTACCTCCTGTCACCCAGCTGAGAATGTAAAACCCTACCTGTTGAGCTGCAAAAAACAATTCTGTCTTCCAAAGCCAATCCCAGGGCAGATTCTATTCTTGAGGGCTCTGTGGAGGTTAACAATGTGTTTCATTCAAAATGAAATATATCTAAAAAATGAAAAGGTCAGTAGATGGCACGCCTATCAAGTTGTTCAGTTAATTTTGCAGGCAAGTATGTTTTATATATTCAATTTTAACTTCAGTAGCTTATATTTTATTTTTCTAAAGTAAAGTTTCTTTTTCCTTCTTTTCTATCTCTGTCCAAATTACAATTAACTTGGCCTTTCTTGGCACTCAAATCCTGGTCCTCTTTTCTACCCAGATAGGACTAGCTTAACTTCTCACAACTCTCGTAGAGGACAAACCCTAATGATGAAACGGGAAAAGCTTGAACTTTGGTGCTGGATAGGCTTTGGTTCCAATTCTGGTTCTACCAGCTGTATGTCCTTAGGCAAGTTCCTTCCTGAGCTTCATTTCTTTTTCTGTAAGATGGGGATCACACTTACCTTGATGGTATAATTTGAGGATTAAATGAGAAAATACTTATAAAATTGTGTGTGTGTGTGTGTGTGTGTGTGTGTGTGTTAAGCTATTAATATTCCCCTTCCCTGCTGTAAAGTGTCTCCAACTCTTAGTGTACATAAGAATCACTGGGCAGTTACCAGAGGATGGGGCGGTGGGGTGGTAGATGAGGGTAAAGGGGAGCAAATATATGGTGATGGAAAGAACTGACTCGGTGGTGAACACACAATGTGATATATAGATGATGTAATACAAAATTTTACACCTGAAATCTATGTAATTTTACTAACAATTGTCACCCCAATAAACTTTAAAATAAAATAAAAAAAGAATCACTGGGGAACTTGGTAAAATTTCCAGGTCCCACTCCAAGAGATTCTGATTTAGGAGGTCGAGGTTGAGACCCAAGAATCTGGGTTTTAAACAAGCTCCTTGGGTAATTTTTAAACAGATAATTAACACACACTTTTAGAAGTGCACTTACTACTCTTGGTTGCAAGTCTAGCTTTGCTGGTAACTAGCTTATAGCTGTGGGAAAATCATTTCTACTTTCAGGGCCTATGTTTCCTCAGATATAAAATGAATGACTGAAACTTTATGGTCTCTACTGGCTGTAAACCTAAAAAAAATTTTGGTTTTATAATCCTAAATTTTTGATGTAGTGATCTGTTGCCACTTTTTGGCAGAGGTTCAATAGTGGTACTTAATTGTTTTATTCTTTGAGAACTTGGATTATTCTTCCTTCTGTGGACTTTGGTGAAATTAGTTTAAGCAAAAATAATTTATTTTTGAAGATACAGGGATATATCATGGAACCTTAAGCTAGGATGCATTTGGGCCTCAGGAATTGGGGACTAGATAGAGCATATTAGGAAAATCAAGAAGTTCTCTTTGTCTTTTTTTTTTCTTCTTTGTAAATTGGCCTTATGTTAGTCACTTGACTTTTTCTGCTTTCCAGGCTGTGTGATAGAAAATGGCCATGGTCAACACTCCTGAGTTTATATGGCTTCCTTTTTAGAAAGCAGCCAAACTGAGGCTGGAATATCTTAATTCCAAATTGCTAAAAAAGGAACTGTGATTGGTTCATATTGGGTAGAGTGCCACTGACTTCTGGCTATTGCTTAGGAAGCAGGGTCATATTCAGTCACATGGTTGTATTTTGCATAAGACCCTTAAAATTGATTCTCTTGGAAAGAAGTAGAAGTAGGGAGAGACAGGCTAAAAGAAAAAAGTGGGCTTGTGTTTTTATTCTTTGTTATGTATCAGATAGGGTGGAGCCTTCTACAGTCACTTCTGCTGGACTATGCTGTTTAATCAATAGTGAATTTTTAAGTTGCTTTTGGATGTAGTTTTCTTTTTCTAAAATTATATAATTTGAAGTATAAAATCTTGATCACCTTTGTTTTGTATACAGAGGGTGCCAAAAAAATCTATACACATTTTAAGAAAGGAAAAACTGTATTCAAGTTGTATATGATGCTGATATTCATTTGATTAATGCCATCTTTTGAGCGAACATCATACTACACATTGTTACCGTAATTCAACTTCGAAAAGTAGTACATAGATAAGATCTCTTAAAATGTATACTTTTTTTTGGCATCCCTGGTATTTGGAGTTAATAATTTTTCAAATGAAGAGAAAATTATGTGAGGCTATGAAGGGCATTGGTAGGAGCACAGGCTTTTGAATCAGAGAGTCGTGCATTTTAATTTTATCTCTGCCATTTAGTGACTGTATGATTACTTGACCACATATCATGGATTTTTTGAGAATCAAATGACATGACATATTTTTGGCTTTTATACTATGTTTCCTAGGTAGTGGGTGCTCAATGAATGAGAGAGATTATCATTGTTGTTTTATTTTTTAGAATGTAGTAGGTGATCTTCATTGTATTCTGTTCATGTTAAAGACTGACTACATCGTCAGTTTTAAATATATCACTGTTTTTTGAAGGTAAAGGAATAAAGTGTATTTGAGATCTGAAAATCAGGAACTTGAATGTGAAAGAGGAAATATTTTTACATTGATAGTTCATTGATTTGTATGTTTTTATTTGTTAATGGTTTTAATGTCGTATCTTTTTGATCTCTTGTTTAGTGTCAAACCGGAAGAGAAGTAAAACTCAACAAAAAGTTATTATGTGTGGAGTTCCTTCTTAAAAGAAGAAAAAAGTGATTATTGTGACTATGGATCGAAGCAAACGGAATTCGATTGCAGGATTTCCTCCACGTGTGGAGCGTCTTGAAGATTTTGAAGGAGGTGGTGGAGGGGATGGGAACATGACCCAGGTGGGAAGAGTTTGGCCGTCTTCCTATCGGGCTCTTATAAGTGCCTTTTCCAGACTGACACGGTTAGATGACTTCACCTGTGAAAAAATAGGGTCTGGCTTCTTCTCTGAAGTGTTCAAGGTGAGTGATGCCTCAGCTTTTCTCATATGGTCTTGTTGATGGTCAGCTTCACTGCAGAATTGATTGTTGTGTTTAATTAGGACTTAGGCTTTGCCTAGTCAGGGCGCTGTGTATCTCGAGCAGTATTCTAAACTGTGCCTTCAAGCTATTTATGAACTTGTGAGATATTTTATCATTTTCATTATAAAATAATGCATGCTGATCAAAAATCTAAATAATCTAGGAGTCTATTCCACTTCCCCCTCTCCCATCTATATCTATATCTCCAGTAATAAGCACTATTAACAATTTGGTATGTATACTCTGGACCCTTTCCTGTGCTTATGCATATATGTATTATACACACATCTTATATACATATATAAAAATTTATACACACGTATTAGAAGATATATATACATATATACACAGACATACATAATGTACCCACACATATAGTTTTTGTTTGCTTATTTTTAGTAAAATTGAGCCTTTAATGCTCCCAAGCAATCATATTTCCCTAAGTTCATTTATTCTCCCAGAAGATTATTTCATACCTTTTTCTTCTCTCACCAAACTCCCAGGACTTCTTCTCTAGTCCTCTCTCTCAGTGATGAGCTTACTTCCTAATTCACTTAGAATACTGCAGCAAGCTGAGAACTTCCGCAGCCTCCCGTCACCAGTTATGGCTTCTAACTCACACCTCTACCCACTTGCTTGGCCTTTATACCTGTGTCTATGGATGAACTATCTAAGCCGTATTTCTATTTCTATGGTATATCCTATTTCCATTGGCCTACTCAAAGACATTACCTAACAAATCTCCCCTCTCTTTTCTATGGCATACTTCACTCTCTATTAAATTATTTTCATTTGCATGTAAGCATTCTGTTATTTCTCTCACTTCAAAAAAATCTTCTTTTAAGGGGGACATGTGACTTATTTTGACCTTATGATCCCTTGTTGCTTGTTCTCTTTGGGACCAAAACACCTCCATAAAGTTATCTCAACTTACCACTTCCTATTCCTTTCTTTCTATTCTCTTTCCCTCTCTCTTTAATGTGATAAAATATACGTAACATAAATTTACCGTTTTAACCATATTTATGTGCACAGTTCAGTGGTATTAAATACATTTACAATGTTGTGCATTATCTGTTTCCAGAACTTTTTCATCCTCCTACAGAAACTTTGTATGTATGAAACAATAACTCCCTATTGCCCCCTCCTCTCAGCCCCTGTGAACTGTATTCTACTTTCTGTCTCTATAAATTTGCCTGTTCTAGGTACCTTGTATTAATGGAATCATACAATATTTGTCCTTTTGTGTCTGGCTTATTTCACTTATCAGAATGTCCTCAAGTTTTATCTGTGTTGTAGCATATATCAGAATTCCATTCCTGTTTATGGCTGAATGTCCCATTGTGTGTATATACCACATTGTGGTTATCCATTCATTTGTTGATGGATATTTGGGTTGTTTCCACCTTTCAGTTATTGTGAATAATACTGCTGTGAACTTTGGTGTACAGTATCTGTTTGAGATCTTGCTTTCAATTCTTTTGGGTATTTACCTCTAAGTGGAATTGTTGGGTCATATAGTATTAATGATTCTATGTTTAACTTTTTAAAAAACTTTATGGTTAAATACACATAACATAAAATTTACTATCTTAATCACTTTTAAATCTGCAGTTAAATAGTGTTAAGCATATTCGTATTGTTGTGTAACCAACCTCCAGGACTTTTTCATCTTGCAAAACTGAAACTCTATACCCATTAAACAACAACTCCCCCTTTCTCTCTCCCCAGCTCCTGGCAACAACCATTCTACTTTCTGTTTCTATGAGTTTGACTACTCTAGATACCTTATATAAATGAATCATGTAGTATTTGTTTTTATGGGACTGTTTTATTTCACTTAGCCTATGTATAACTTTTTAAGGGACTACCATACTATTTTCCACAGTGGCTGACCATTTTACATTACCACTAACAGTGCACAAGGGTTCCAATTTCTCCACCTTCTCACCAACACTTGTTATTTTTATTTTCTTTCTTTCTTTTCTTTTCTTTTTAATATTAGCAATCCTAGTGGGTATGAACTGATATCAAATTGTAGCTTTGATTTGCATTTCTCTAATGATTAGTGATGTTGAGCCACCTTTGTTGTATTTTCTTTGGAGAAATGTCTATTCAAGTCCTTTGCCGATGTTTGAATTAGGTTGTATTTGTATATAAGGGATCTATCCCTTATCAGATATATAATTTGAAATTATTTTCTCCCAATGGTTGCCTTTTCACTCTCTTGATAGTGTCCTTTGATGCACACAAGTGTTGGAATTGGTTCTTTCCCTTCCCGTGAGGAAGTTAGGCTCTGGTAAATAGTTTCTCCTGAGGGCAGGCTTTGTTAAGAAGCTTCTGGTGTATTTCAAAAATTATTCCTTTTCCCCTCCCCTGACTGGAAATCAGAGGGGATTTATTTCTAGCCTTCACTTTGAGAACCTGGTAGAGTTCCTGAAGGTAAAACAAAAGTATGGGGGTACCTCTATGGGTGGATCCCCCTGGAGTTTTTAACTCTCAAAATTGTCCATACTGTGCTTCTGGCAATTAAGTCAATTACAGTTGAGGTATTTCTACCCCAGCACTGTTTCAGCCAGGAGTTTCTGCTCGTGAGTTTCTGCTCTGGTGAGTTTTGATTCTCTGAATCTGCCTGCCTGTCTCTTTAGTTTTGGGGGCAAGTGGTTTGACTTGTGACCTCACTTCCCTGATAGATCTAAGACTTGTTCATTTTTCAGTTTGCTCAGCTTTTTACTTCCAAGCTCCTTACATGTGGGACTAGAAGCTGGAGTCAAAATTTTTAAGAATGGTTTGTTCCACCTGTGAAAAATGTGGGAGTAGGAAAGGTCTTTTTAACTATGACTCAGAATTCAAAAGCTGTAGAAATTATTTTGATAAATTCAACTACCCAAAAATTACAAAATAGTTTTTGCATGACAAAAAAGCATTAAGAAAAGTCAAAAGACAAGAACTAACTTGGGGAAAAGTATGTGCTATTTCATGGACAAAATGTTAATCTCCTAACATACAGTGCCTAGAAATCAATAGAAAAACCAGTAGCTCAGTAGAAAGCTGAGTTAGGTTATGAGCAGAATGTTTTCAGGAAAGGAAACATAAGTGATTATTAAATATATGAAAAGTTGCTCGACTTCCCAAATAATGAGCAATGCAAATTAAAATGCAATATACGAGTATACCATTTTAATCATCCCGTATCAAAAATCTAAAAGTTTGATAATGCCATTATTTTGGTGAGGCTATGGGAAAATAGGCATTCTCATATATTAATGGGAGGAAAGTAAAGTGGTAAATAACTTCTATAGTGGAAGGAGGGTGCAAATGGAAAATAGCTATCAAAATTACAAAGATATATTCTCTTTCATTTAGCTAGAAATTCCACTTTTGGGGATTATCATCCAGATATACTTGCAAGCATGCTAAATAGCATGTTTATAAGATTATTGTTTGTAATGGCATGTTTGTAAATAGCCCAAATATTCATAGAGGACTAGTTAAATAACTTATTAAGCATCCATGTAATTTAATACTTTGCAAGTATATAAAGTATTGAGGAAGCTCTGAAGTTCTGAGGCAGAAAGATCTCCCAGATATAAGTTTAAAAAGCAAGTTCGGAGTATTTTGTATGCTATGCTGCATTTTATTAAAAGAGAGACAGAAAAGTAAGAAATTGTATTTGATTCTGTAGTCATAAAGAAACTCTGAACTGACTCTGGGTGGTGAACACACAGTGTAATTTATGGATGATGTGATACAGAATTGCACACCTGAAATCTATGTAATTTTACTAACAATTGTCACCCCAATAAATTTAAAAAATAAAATTAAAAAAATAAATAAATAAAAAAAATAAATAAAGATTTTTCAAAAAAAAAAAAAAGAAACTCTGAGAATAAATAAGAAACTAAGAATAGTAGTTACTTATGGAGAGGGGTGGTACAAGGCTCTTTAGAACTTTTTAGTCTGTGTGTGTGTCTTTCTGTGTGTGTATGATTCATTTAATTAAACCTGTATGAAATTTTGTATTATTAATTAAATCAAAAGGGAAACGAAAATAAACTTTTAAACACAACTCTGTTTTTCTGAACACTGTTCTGTTCCACTGTTTAAATTTGTCTATTCCTCTGTCATACCACACTGTTATAAATGTTCTTTCTCGTCGTATGCATTTGCCTACTGCTTTGGTTATTATTTTCCCAGTATATCTTTTTTCATCTCTATTTTTATTTCGTCTGTGATAGTACATTTTTGTGTGCTCTATGAAACAGTTTTATGTTTAAATTTTTTGATGTGAATTTGAATTTGCCAATAAAGAGACAGATTGTAATCTGTTTATATTTATTGTGATTACTTCTGTCTTTATATTGAATAAACTCTTAAATGATAATGTAATGATTATAAAATTAAGGACAATAGTTATTTTCCTCAGCATTTCGCAAATACTCTTCCCTTTTTTTTTTTATTGACCTCTATTGTTGCTGGTAAGTTAATTTTTAGTCTGGTTGTTTCTCCTGTTTAAGTAATCAGTCTTTTTGTTCTGGTAGTTAGAATTATCTTTTTCTTTGTTCTATAGTTTCACTGTGGTGGTCTTGGAGTGGATTTATTTATATTTATTCTTCCCAGGATGTGATATACTTCAGTTTAAGAAATCATGTCTGTCTTTAATTCTAGAAAGTTCTTGGGCATTATCTTTTTAAATTCTGCTCTTTTCTTTGGTCTCTTAAGGCCCCATTATGTGCATATTGGATTGTGTCATGCTATCTTTCATGTTTCTTAATTTCTATTTCATATTTTTAATTTCCTTACCTTTTTTTGTTTGTTTTTTGGAAGGGTGGTGATTCTCAGTTTATTTTCCTATTTACTTACTTTTCACTTGTGTTCTACTCTATTGTTGAAACATCCATTGAGATTTTTTATTTCATTTACTGTATTTTTCTTTTCTAGACTTTCTATTTGTTTTTCTTAAATGTGTTTCTCTTTTCAGATATCCTTTTCATTGAACATCTAATTTTGTTTAATTTTAATTGAACTTATTTTTAAAATCACATGGTACAAACTCAGAATCTATAAATGTTATTCAATGAATAATCATTTACCTTCTTCAGACTCCTAGTTTTCCTCCCTGGATGCAACCAATATTTAATAGTTCCTTATGTATCCTTCTAGAGATATTCTGTGCATAGATGAGCAAATATATGTATGTGTGTTTCTGAGAGTGTGTTGGTGTATGTGTGTATTTATATATCAGTTATCTATATTTATTTTTTTACTTACCTACTGCAAGATAGAAGACTACAAGAGTGTAAGTTCAGTGAAGGGAGGGATTTTATCTCTTTTTATCAGTTTATGCACTGCTGTATCCTCATTGCCTAGAATTCTACATAACACATACTACCCATTTTTTTACAAGGTCATTTTTCTTATATCTTAATGATTTGTAGGACTTCTTTATATCTGTTCTGTTAATTATAGATATTTTCCAAGCTTGCAGTGTTTTTTAAACTAGCTTGTAACAATTTTTACAAATAGTTCATTTTGTTGTTTACTGTCTTAATTTTTTCATTTTTGACTCCCATTTCTTTTATTATTTAGAATGGCCCTCTGCACTCTTATATTATAAATAAAATTATCATTTTTTATAATCACTTTTATGATTTTACTACTTATATTTAAATAATCCATCTGGAATTCAGTTTTAAGATGGCTATACAGTTGTACCAGCAGCATTTATTATATTGTTAATATTTTTCTCAACGATTGGAAATGTCACCTTTATTCTGAATTTTCCTAAGTATTTTGGTCTGTTTCTAGACTATATTCTATTGCATTCACCTGTCTATTCATATACCAGTACACACTGTTATAATAATTTAATTGTGGCTTTATTTTAATATCTCTTTAGTCTAGTTCCTCATCATTATTCTTTCTTTTCAAGTTTTTCTTGGTGTTTCTTCCTTATTTTTTTATGTGAGTTTTAGAATCAGTTTGCCTGTTTCCAGAAACATACAATTGCCATTTTTATTGAGATTAGAGTATATTTTTAGATTAATTTAGGGAGAATTGATAACTTGATGATAGTGAGTCTTTTTGTATAAGCACATAGCATTCTTTTACATCTGTTCAAATATTTGTGTCCCTAAGTAGACATTAAAAAATTAAAAAAAATATATATATATCTTGCACATTTCTTATAGTGTTTATTCTTAGTTTTTTCTCTTTTCTCTTGAAGTTGTAATTGGGAACTCGCCTTCCATTTTATCTTCTGTTTGTTGCTTGCATATGAGGGCTATTAATTTTTGCATATTGATGTTTGATGCAATATCAAGAATAAATATAAATATAAATTTAATGAATAAATATATTTATATTATATAAAGAATAAATATAAATATAAATTTGATGCAGCTGGCATTCTAAATTTTTTTAATGTTTGCAACAGATTTTCATTGACTTGCTTTGGTTTTCATGGTATATAATCATATCAGCTGTGAATGATGATAAATTTATCTCCCATTTTTTTATACCTCACATGTTTTTTTCAACAAACTGCTTGACTAATGCTTCCTAAAATGTTAAATAATAATGATATTTAATATCTTAATATCTTTATCTTGTTCCTGACTTTGATGGGAAAACTTGTTGTGTTTTCTGATTTGGGGGCTGAAATAAATATCTTTTATTCTACTGGATCTTGAAAATCTTAACAAAATATCATCTATTTGTTAAGAATTATTTTTATGAAGAACGAATGTTTAATTTTACCAAGTGTTTTTTCAGAATCTATGGTATGATGGTTAATTTTATGTGTCAACTTGACCGGGGCATGGAGCGTCCAGATATTTGGTCAAACATTATTCTGGGTGTGTCTTTAAGAGAGATTTTTGTTTGTTTGTCTGTTTTTACATAAATTAACCCATTGTTTATAGGCTAGCAATGTTTCAAATTGTGGAGCTTCTACTTACTGGTCTTTCAATTCCTTCAATCTTCAGATGACTTTACGGTGACTGCAGAAGTGCAGTTGTACGTGCAGGCACCACCAGCCACTGTTTTCATGCAGGAACCACAGTGCCAGATCCCCATAGCTTGTCTATTTTTAAAAATTTTTTTTTTAAGGAGGGGGGCGCAGCTCACAGTGGTCCATGCAGGGATCGATGCGGCAATTGTGGTGTTATTAGCAACACACTCTAACCAACTGTGCTAACCAGCCACCCCATAGCTTGTGTTTTCATCTTGGTTTTGCCACAGAGGGAGCAAGTGTACGTGGGGTGCTGGCTGATTTCAATTTTCTGCACCATTTTCCTGAGGGAGGTGCCATAACGGATCCTGTATTTACTGATATGCCAACCTTCCTGGTGCATTTAGCCATGTTGCTACAAACAGATCCGAACCCAGAGAGGAGAGAGAGTGTTTTTGGATGAGAATAACATTTGAATCAGTAGACTGAATAAAGCAGATACTTCATGTGGATGATCCTCATCCAATCATTTGAGGTCTGCATAGAACAAAAAGGTTGACCCTCTTATGATTAAGTGGGAATTCCTCCTGCATGATTGCTTGAGCTGGGACGTTGGTCTTTTTCCTGCTTTTGGACTGGAATTGAAATATTTGCTCTTCCTGGGCCTTGAGCCTGACAACTTTTGGACTGGAATTTATACCATTGACTATCCTGATTCTCAGCCCTTTGGACTAAGACTGGAACTATACGATTGGCTCTCCTGGGTCTCCAGCTTGCTGACTGCAGACCTTGGGACTTCTTAGCCTCCATAATTGTTGAGCCAATTTCCTGTCATCTCTTTCTATCTGTATATCCTTTTGGTTCTGATTCTCTGGGGGACCTCTTAATACTTACGGTGATAAAAGTATTTTTTTCTTTTGATCTCTTAGTAAATTTATGTTAGTAGGTATTCTAATAGTGAGCCATCCTTGCATTCCTGGTGTATTATTCTTTAATGTGAAGCTAACTTCTTTTTGCTGGGATGTTTTTGCCTTGATATTTGTGAGAATGGTGTGTGGTTTTCTCTTTCATGCTTTTGTTTGTAGGTTTTGGTAGCAATGTTATGCTTGCCCCATAAAAATAATATGGAAGTATTTTCCTCGCTATGCTTTGGGACAATTGAAATGATACTGGAATAATTTATTCCTTAAATATTTGGTAGAAGTCCCTTGCGAAATGCTTGGCCAATTACTTTGAAAACTTTTCCTATTCTTTTAAGTAATTTAGATTTTTGTTACTTCTGAGTCAATTTTGCTTAATTAGTTTTACTAGAAAATTATTATTCCTTATAGGTTTTCTAATATATTTGCACAGAGATGAGTAAGTTTTGACCGTTAAAATTTTTTGTTTATTTTAAGTCCCTTTCAGATTAGTTGCAATTTTTGAGTGTGGATGCTGCTGCTATTTGGTCTGCTGGTTCTTTTCCATGGTTTTTTGTTTCTCCTGTGATTTATATTTTATTTAAAGCCTATCTTCAGGGGAAATGTTTTTCCTTGGAGTTCTTGTGTTCTAGGTTATGGATGTGTCCCAATGCAGTGATCTCACATCTGCCTTTGCTGGGGTCATATAGGTTCTAGATCTGAACCTAAAGGCTTTATTTTTATGTTTGGCTCAGGCTTTCTGTACAGTGTATATAGTATAAATCTCAATCCCGAACCTGATTCTCATAGTTGGTTCTTATTCCTCATTTAAGGCAATAGGGTCTAACATTATCTGATTATGAATGCCTATTACAAAATAGGAGAAAGCTAGTTAATTGTATTTTATGGTATTTTAGGAAGTAATTAGTTCGTATTGTGGTGAGAACATTATCGGTTGGGAAAGAGAGGAATAGGTCTATTTATTTCTTCTTACATGTAATAGTTTGTTACAAAGTTTGGCAATTTATAGCCCTTGGACTAAATCCAGCTTGCACCTTGTTTTTGTAAATAAAATTTTATTGGAACATATCCACACCCATTTGTTAATGTATGTTCTATGGCTGCTTTTGTGCTACAATGAGAGAGTTGAGTAGTTGCAGCAGTGACCATATGGCCCTCAAAGCCTAAGATACTTGCTATCTAACCCCTTTACAGAAAGTTTGCCAATAATAACTATACTGCACAGCTAGGTAATGGTTAGTTTTTATCTTTGGTTACAAAGTACAAATGATTATAGAGCTTTAAAGGTCGGATTAAATAAAAAGTATATCCATGGCAATAAAAGGAAATATTTGACTTCTGCTCTGGGAGACATAAATTAGGCAGGTAACTTAAGAACTTTTAGTTGCCTTAGATAGCAAAAGGAAGACTGGTTGATGGGTGACTTCACATTGAGGAATGTGGATTTATGTGGCTTATTTGTATTCCTTTAAAGTAATTCAGTTTTAGAATTTAGGACCTTCTGGTCATTCATCCTTAAAATGGACCTTAGTTATGTGATCTGTTCAATTTATACTATTCTTCATTTAGTTCTGACGCCTGGCTTTAGATAAGTAACAAAAATAGGCTATATTTTATGAAGGATGAGAAACTACTACTAGCAAAGTCCTCATGATCTTTATTTTACGTCGTGTGGGTCAATAGTCCCATGAATTACAATTAGAATAATTTGTCCTTTTCTTTACCAAAATTTATTTTAAAAAATTACCTTGGCTTAAGCAATCTTTTTTAGTTGTACAGTTGTAAAAATATCTTTTTGATTAGTTGGTTTGGAAGGAACTTGGACTCTTTTAGACCGTGCAGCCCATTTCTTAAATTAACCTACCTGGTAGTTTTATTGGTTAAACTTGGGCTATGTTTATGGATTGTAAATTTCTTAGGACATCCCCCAAAATATTAAATTGTTATTGGGTATGGTATATTTTAGGTTGCAATTAATTTATTCTACAGATTAGTGTGGTATAAGTAGAAAGTTTTGAATATGAAATTCCATTTCGATGCCTACATAATTATTGATTATGAGGATACATTATTAATTATTGATCATAAGGAAAGAAAAAGAGAGAGACAGAGAAGCTGGTACTTTTGTATTCTGGGAAAGTTATGTGTAGAAGAAAATCTAAATTCGTTAGTTGTGAAGCATAGTTCTATTTTTCCATACTGAGTATTTGAGAATATATATGAATGCTTAAAAACTGATTTATTAAAAAACAAAAACAGGGGCAGCCAGATGGCTCAGTTGGTTAGAGCGTGAGCTCTGAACAACAGGGTTGCGGGTTCGATTCCCACATGGGCCAGTGAGCTGCGCCCTCCACAACTAGGTTGAAGGACAACGACTTGGAGCTGATGGGCCCTGGAGAAACACACTGTTCTCCAATATTCCCCAATAAAATTTAAAACACACACACACACAAAAACAAACCGAAAAAGAGACCTTCTCTTTTAGGTGTAGTCAGCTACTGTATTTCACAAAAATATATTTGTTTTTAAGGTTAATGATGAGATTAGCGAATTTGCTCTGTTAAGAAATAATTAAGACTGATGGAGTAGGGCAATGGTTCTCAACCAGGGGCAGTTTTTCCCCCGAAGAGCTATTTGGCAATGTCTGGAGATATTTTTGGTTATTACAGTAGGAGGGTGCTACTGGCATCTAGTGGGTAGAGGCCAGGGATGCTGCTAAACATCCTGCAATGCACGTGACAGCCCCACACAACTAAGAATTATCTGGCCCCAAATGTCAGTATTACTATAAATTCCTGGCCTAAAAGCATTAAAAAAGTTGAAAGTATTTTGTAATCTCTATTACTGAATTAGGAAGAAAACATACTTTTAGAAACAAAATGGGTTGGATTTACATTTAAAATTGTTTGTGAGCTTCAAATAATTTATTTTGATTACTAATCTTTTTCATTTTTTTTAAAACCATAAAACAGAAACTAAGGTAATTTCATTGTTTCTAGGAAAATGATTTAGAATATTTTGGATGTTAGTGAAATCTATTTAGGGAAGAACTGCGGTACGTAACCGTAAAACCAAATGGTACAATGGCCCCAGCCTTTCACCCTCTGGGAAGTGGAAAATTTATTCAGCGCCAGTGTAGCAGTGGTTGTCAACCTGTTTACTGTTTCAAATTAAGAGTGCTTCTTAATATGGGATACAGTAGAAGGCTCTTACTTTTTAATACTGGTGCTTGTTTTGTTTAGGAATATAATTGGAAGGAGACTTTCTAGGAAGGTGATTGTTTCAGTCTCTTGAGATATCTCAACCTTTTATTACCCCATGAGATAACTCTGTACTTTAGCATGTATTGTAAAAACTATAAAACTGGAATCCCATTTCAGAACAAAGTATCAATATTATGTTCTTCTTTATCCCGTGTTTCCCCGAAAATAAGACCTAGCCAGACCATCAGTTCTAATGCGTCTTTTGGAGCAAAAATTAATATAAGACCCAGTCTTATTTTAATATAAGAACTGGTATAATGTAATGTAATATAATATAATATAATATAATATAATATAATATAATACTGGGTATAATATAATATAATATAATCCTGGGTCTTATGTAATATAATATAAGCCTGGGTCTTACGTTAATTTTTGCTCCAAAAGATGCATTAGAGCTGATGGTCCGGTTAGGTCTTATTTTTGGGGAAACACGGTAGTAAACAACTTTACTGAAAAATAATTCACATACCGTAAAATTCTTTTAAAAATATGCAATTCATGATTTTTAGTATATTTACAAGGTTGTGCATACATCACCCTTGAATTTTAAAATATTTTTATCGTCCTAAAAAGAAACCCATTTCTCCCTTTCCCCAGCTCCACCACTAATAGTAGCCACTATTGTACTTCCTATTTCTATGGATTTGCCTGTTCTGGACATTTCATATAAATGGAATCATATCATATGTGACCTTTATGATTGACTTATTTTATTTAGCATAATGTTTTCATCATTGATCCATGTCATATCATGTATCAACGTTTCATTACTTTTTATGGCCCAATAATATTCCAATATATCAATAATACCACATTTTGTTTATACAGTCATCTGTTGATAGACATTTGGATTGTTTCCATCTTTTGGCTATTGTTAATAGTGCAGCTATGAACATTCATGTACAAGTATTTATTTGAGTACTTGTTTTAAATTATTTTGAGTATATATCTAGAAGCGGAATTACTGGGTCATATAGTAATTCTATGTTTTACTTTTTGAGGTACTACCAAATTTTTCCACAGTGGCTGCATCATTTTACATTCCTACCAGCAATGTACAAGGGTTTCAATTTCTCTATAACCTCACCTACACTTGTTTTTTTTCTTCTCTCTTTTGAAAATTACTATAACTATTCTAGTGGTGAAGTATTAGCTCCTTTTGGTTTTGACTTACATTTCCCTAATGACTAGTGATGTTGAGCATTTTTTCAGTTGCTTATTGGCAAAATAAGATTTGTATATCTTATTTTGAGATATGTTTATTCAGGTTCTTTGCCCATTTTTGAATTGGGTTGTTTTTGTTTAGTTGTAGTTCTTTATATAGTGTTCTTTGATGCACAAAAGTTCTTAATTTTGATGAAGTCCAATTTGTCTCTATTTTTGATGAAGTCCAATTTATCTATTTTTTGTATTCTTGCTTTTTTGCTGTCATATCCATGAAATTGTTGCCAAATTCAATGTCACAAATGTTCTCCAATGTTTTAAGAGTTCTGTAGTTTTAGCTTGTAAGTTTTGATGCTATTGTAAGAATTGTTTCATTCTTTTTTTTAGGTATTAAAGAAGGAAATTTTTATTAAAACAAAAGTGACTACAATGAAAGGGGTTGTACAAAAAACTAAGAGAATGATCTTTGGTTTGGGAAGATTCTTATACTCATACAATGAGGACCCTTCCTTTAAGTTTAGCAGTGGGAGTGCTGGAGGATGAAGTGGCTAAGATCAAGCTAGGAAAAGAATGCCAACATCAGGCCAAAGCCAATTGGTGTCCTTCAAAGTGACAACAGGACATACTGCTTGGGAAAGCGCAGGCAGAACTGCAGCCTTTTTGACTCTTCGAGAACTTTATGTGCTACAATGAGAATGCCCCAGCTACCTTCAGTTGTAGGGATAGGAATTTGTATCTAGCAGTTTTGTTGCAGGGGGAATTGGTTTCTAAATTTCATTTTCAGATTGGTTATGCTAGTGTAGCAAAATACAATTGATTTTTATATGTGTATCTTGTATCCAGTAGCCTTGCTGAATGAACTCTTATTAGTTCTAATAGTTTCTGTGGTGTGGATTTTTTTTCTTCAGAATTTTCTATATACAAGATCATGTCACCTGACCAGTATAAATCCTGATTACATACCGTGTTTCCCCGAAAATAAGACCTAGCTGGACCATCAGCTTTAATGCGTCTTTTGGAGCAAAAATTAATATAAGACCCGGTATTATATTATATTATATTATATTATATTATATTATATTATATTATACCCGCTCTTATATAAAAATAAGACTGGGTCTTATATGAATTTTGGCTCCAAAAGCCGCGTGAGAGCTGATGGTCCGGCTAGGTCTTATTTTCGGGGAAACACGGTAGATGATCTCTTGAGAAGCAATCTTCAAACACTCCTTGAGAAGATTAATTGAATTTCTTTGGAATCACAGATTTTCTTGTTAACCAATATTGTACTTCAAATGTGTCTTCCCACATCACAAGAAGTATGGCTGCTTGTTTTTAAGCCCACCACCTCAAAATACTTTGTCACGTTAGAATCAGGTTATATTCTAAAGGCATTACTGGTAATGAAATCAATCCTGGAAGAGTGGTACTGTTAGTACTGATTTGGTCACCAAAATAAGCCTTGTTTATCTTACTGCTCTTGGGGAGGTGATTTTCTTTTCTTCCATACCTGGACCCTTGCAGTCTGAGTTAAATGCCCATATTCTGTGTCTTCACAGAAACCCTATGTTACCTTTATCATATTCTGTTGAAATTGTCTGTTTAAAGTATCTATCATCCTACCGAGCATTAAGCTCCATTAGAACAGTGATCATGTCTTATTTACTTTTGTTTCTCCAGGGTATAGTATTGTGCCTGGCACAGAGTAGGCATCCATCCATCCATCCGATATATTGTTGTCCTTCTATATGCCAGCCACTATGCTAAGTTCTGAGATACAGTGGGGATTAATTAAGACTTGTTATTCCTGCTGTTGTGGAATTTATAATCTAATGATAAATACTTACAAGGGTAATGCAACACAAAGGGAAACGTGGTATATTAGTTACCTACTGCTACATAATAATATTACCACAAATGCATTGGTTTAAGAGAACATTTATTGTATCTGTTTCTGTGGTTCAAGCAAGAGTCCAGGTATTACTAACCTGGATCTTCTGCCTCATGGTTTCACGAAGCTGCTGTCAAGGTGTCAGCTGGGGCTGCCGTCTTATCTGAGGTTCATCTGGGAAAGGATCGGCTACTAATATGATTGTTGGCAGCTTTCAGTTCTTTGTAGACTGCTGAACTGAGGGCTTCACATTCTTGCTGGAGGCTGCCTTCAGTTCCTTGCCATGTGTCTCTCCTTCTCCATATGGCAGCTTGTTTCTTCAAAGCCAGCAAGTGAGAGAGTCTCCTAGCAAGATGGGTTACAATCTTGTATAACATCATAACATTTAGGTTGAAGTTAATTCTTTTTAATGTTTTAAATTTAGATTAAAGCCACCTTTGCAATATTGCATTGGTTGGAAGTGAGTCACAAGTCCTGCCCAGGCTTAAGGGGAGAGGGTCACACAATGGCATGAACACCTGGTGGCAGGGGTCATGGAGGCCAACCTAGAGTCTGTTGCCACAAACAGATTGCAAGGGGAGTACGAAAAAGCCAAAATCTAATTTAGAAAGGGAGGATGGTCTTCTTGAGATGAAATTTAAGGTGAGACATGAAAGGTTAGTAGTAACTAGGTAAGTGAAGGAGTAGGTTGGACAGGAACATTCCAAGGGGAAGGAACAGTCTACTCACAGGCCTAGACGAGTGAAGTGTGAGGTGCACTTTAACTTCTGAAAGAAATCTAGAATGGCTAGAGCAGAGAAGGTTAAGGGGAGATTGGTAAGAGATGAGATGCTGCTGCAAAGGTAAGCAGGGATTTGTTGTTCAGGACCTCATCATGTAGAGGTCCTCAAGGATGAGGATTTTGGACTTCATCTTAGATTGCTTTTAAGCAAGGGTGTAATATGTTCTGATATGGATTATAATAAAAAGATCACTCTGACTACAAATTATCAAATGAATTGGAGAGAGTAAGAACAGATTAAGTTTGACAATGGTCCAGGTGAAAGATGTAATGTGTGATTGTGGGGACAGAGCCCCAAAAAGCAGTTTCCAGGCTCTCGGCCTCACATAGAAAGGTGCTGGCTCAGGTAGTAAATGGCCATCAACTGTGATTGGATGGCCATCAGCTGTGGCTAGTTGGCCGTCAGCTGTAACCAATGAGCCATTAGCCATGAATATAACTGCCGTGGCTACGCTAGCAGAAAATGGGGGCTAGCAAGCAGATGGGGGCTGAGCCTGCAAACGGCGCAGTGAGGGTTGAGAATTGTGTGGCTCCTGTTTCCTGTTTCTCCAATCCAGCTGCCAGCGAGAGTATAGTGGTGTGACTCCCCTGCCTATGGCTCTGTGGGTGTTCCTTTTTGGCCTCACCATGTCCTGCGTTCTTATGTGGGGAGCGGGACCAGAGACCCCGCAGGCCGCCCCGCACGACACATGGCGCAGCGAGCAGGGTCTCCTGCATGACAGTGACTTGTGTGGTGGCAGTGGGGTTGGAGAAGAGTAAAACGATTTGAAATACTAGACATACTTTTTAATATAACAAGTAAGTATGCTGTAAAAAAAATGGAGATATTTAGAAGGTATTATCTGTAGCATTTGGTGAATGGTTGGATTTGATGGTGAGAAGAAGAAGGAATCAAAGATGATTCCAAATATTAGCAGCTGGATATATGAACCCTGAAGGAGGGGCATGTTTGATTATTTCAGATTTGGATTATTTCAGATTTGGATTATTTCACATTTGATTATTTCAGAGTTTGAGGTGCTTATAAGACCATACGTGGAAATGATCAGTAAGCAGTTTGCTTGCTTATAAAGATACGGAGCTCAGAGGACAGGTATGGCTTGGAAATATAGATTTAAGAGCCATTAACATAGAACAATGGAAGCCATGGGTATGAATGAGATTATATAGGGCCAAATAGAATAAAAGGAGGCCTGGGACCAAGCATTCAGGAACTCTAATGTTTAAGGGTTGAGTAGAGGGAGGAAGAGCTGGCAAAGGAGCCTGCATAGGAGTAGCAAGAGAGGTAAGAGAACCAGTGTGTGTGTATCTGTGTTAGTCAGTGGAAGAGAGAGACTTACGAAGAAATTTTAATCTAAGATGAGGGCAAAGTTTGTCTTCTTTTCATTGTACCCTGTATAATAACAATGCCTACCTTGTAGTGTTGGAAGGATCAGCTGAAATATAGAGAGCACCTTGTAAATGTCTAGTTCAATAAGCAAATAGTAGCTTTTGTTATTTTTGATGTCGTTATTTTCTGTTTCAGTTTTACACAACAGTTTAAATTTAATCTTTTGTCAGCCCACTATTTTTTAAGATGTGATTTCATTTTTGATGGTTATGTGAAATCAGATGGCTTCTTTCTTACCATTATCATATTTTTCATAACATGATTGACTATTCCCTCCTTTATGCCTCCTGTATGTCACATACAGACTTTTATCAGAACAATGATACATTTTATGGCACTTGTTTACATGTTTGCCTTTTTCTGTTATAGCACAACTCCCTGTGTTTTTCATCTCTATATCTTTAGTACGTAACACAGACTCTGCCACATAGAAGGCACTAACTAAATATTTGTTGTGTTGTGTGAGGAAAAAAAACCATATGTGTATGTTATAAGAGTACACTGACAGGCAACATAGCAGAGCGAGACTCTGGAGCTAGACTATCTATCTCCCTTTGAATCCTGGCTCCACCACTTAGAAACTTTCTGATCTTGGGTAAGTTACTTCTGTGTCTCGGTTTCCTCATCTGCAAAATGGATATAATAATAGTACTGTCAACCATAAAACAAAATTGACTAGGGTGTTGTATGAAAAGAGAGGTTAGCACTCCCCTTGACAAGGATGGAAGAAGTTAGGCCCTCGGGCCTAACAATATGCACATGGTTAAGGCATTGCCACTTACTTTATGGCATCTAACCATCATTTTTAAAGGAAGCCATCAACAAAATGAATAGACCTCTTACTGAATAGGAGATGATATTCTCATAAGGGGTTAATATCCAAAATTTATTTAAAAAACTCATATAACTCAACACCAAAAAAACCCAAATAATCCAATTAAAAAATGGGCAAAGGACCTGAATAGACATTTCTCCAAAGAAGACATACAGATGGCAGGTAGACATATGAAAAGATGTTTAACATCACTAATTATCAGAGAAATGCAAATAAAACCCACAATGGATATCATCTCACTCCTGTCAGAATGGCCATCATCAATAAATTAACAAACAACAAGTGTTGGCGAGGATGTGGAGAAAAGGGAACCCTTGTGTACTGTTGGGAATGTTAACTGGTGCAGCCACCATGGAAAACAGTATGGTGGTTCCTCAAAAAATTAATAGAATTACCTTATGACCCAACAATTTCACTCCTGGGTCTTCATCTAAAGAAATCCAAAACAGTAATTTGAAAAAATATGTGCACCCCTATGTTTACCACAGTGCTATTCACAATAGCCAACCTATGGAAACAACTGAAATGCCCATCAATAGAAATAAATGCCTATCAATAACAGAAATGGCCATCAATAAAGAAATTGTGGTACATTTATACAGTGAAGTATTACTCTGCCATGAAAAAGAATGAAATCTTGCCATTTGCAACAACATGGATGGTCGTAGAGGATATTATGCTAAGTGAAATAAGTCAGACAGAGAAAGACAAATACCATATGATTTCATTTATATGTGGAATCTAAAGAACAGAATAAATGAACAAACAAAACAGAAATAGACTTATAGATACAGAGAACAAACTGATAGTTCCTAGATTGGAGGGGAGCTGGAGGGATGGGTGAGAAAGGTGAAGGGATTAGGAAGTACAAATTGGTAGTTAAAAAATAGTCATGAGGATGTGAAATACAGTACGGGGAGTATAATCAATAATGTAAAAACTATATATGGTGTCAGATGGGTACTAGACGTATCGAGGGGATCACTTCATAAATTATATAAATACCTAACCACTGCACTATACACCTGAAACTAATATAAAATAATATTGAATGTCAACTATAATTATATATATATATATATATATATATATGTCATGGGATGTAAAGTATAGCATAGGGAATATAGTCAATGGTATTGGAATAGCTATGTACAATGTCAGATGGGTAGTAGACTTGTTGGGCTTATCACTTTGTAAGGTGTGTAAATGTCTAATCATTATGTTGTTTTGTACACCTGAAACTAGTTATAAAAATTAATTAATTGGGGTGGCCAGTTAACTCAGTTGGTTAGAGCATGGTGCTGGTAACACCAAGGTTGCTGGTTCGATCCCTGCATGGGCCACTGTGAGCTGCGCCCTCCTTAAAAAAAAAAAAAATAAATAAATAAAAAGATTTCCCCCCCCCCAAAAAAAAATGTTACCTAGATATTTTGTCACCAAAAAAGGATTTATTTGGGACAAAGAAAGGATTGCAATCTGGTACATGAGGATATGGTGAGCCTTATGCATGAACTGAACCAAAGATGAAGAGTGTACTTTATAGAGGGGAAGAGGAAGTTAAGGGGAGGAGCTGTTACAATCACAGAGCTATGTTGGAAGCATAGTTATCCTGTAGGGCTCTTGCAATGACATAGAGTGTGATAGATCTCTCACAGGCCCTACTTCTTCCCACAGGCCCTCTTGATTTTGTCCAGGTTAAGGTCTCTATCATAAATTTTAACAGTACCTACCTTATGGGGTTATTGAGAAGATATAATAAACTAATATATGTAAAGTACTCAGAATAATATCTAGCACAAAATACAGCCTACATGAGGGCTAGTTATTATTATTTCTGCTATGTGTGCAGTTAAGATCTGTTGAGGTCTTTGTGCTAAGTACTGTGTTAAGAACTTGTATATATTATCTTTTTATATTACCACAACAGTCCTATAAGTAGTTATACTTCCATTATATAAATGAGGAAACTGAGGTTCAAAGATGTTTAGTATCTTGCCACATATATCACAGCAAGTAAATGGTACAACTAGGACTTGAATTCCTATCTACCTAATTGATAGATAAATGGAGTAGTACATGTAATTTTGATCCAATCTACAAAAGTAGATTATTTTATTAATTTTTACATATTTGTGCTATATTTTTGGAACACACACACACACTTTCTTACAGAGTTCAATCTGATTCAGTTTGTGTGGCAAATATAAAACTAGTTATATAAGATAGACGCTTAAGTTCCCACTTTCTCCTCCTGGTATATTTTCCTAAATTGACAGCACTAGGTTTGGAAACACCAAGCTATAAGAGCCAGATACCTGCCATCTGCTTGGTACTGAAAAATTGATTTATTCACATTCATGGCTATACGTTTATTATTTAGTACACATGAAGCTTGTCATGCAAACTCTACGTCTGTAGCAGTATTAACAGTTGTGGTATAAGGAAAGTAAGGGGAACATTTCGGTATGTGAATGTTATTTGGTCTGGGATGTTTTATTTTTGTGCTTAGGAAGGTAAAGGTTTTGTGTTCTCTGGTAGCCTTGTCTGCTTTGAGAAGTGAGATACTGGGTGTTGTAAAATTGTCTTAGTGCCCCAACTGACTGTAATTTTTCAATCTCTCAAAAGTTTTCAAGAGAGTAAATCTTTTTTTTAATTGTGATCGTTGTTGCAACCTGAATCTACAAGCACAAGGATTTTTCCTAAATTGTCTATGTTTTACATCAGGATTGTATTTGTCCTTCTCTAGATGCTTTTCTGAGATCTCCCTGTAGAAAGTGTTTTTTATCAACACCGTGTATATGTGGTCCTGTTCTAACAAGATGTAATGCCTGCATGTTTTAATAACCACTGTGTCAGAAAAGAGTTAAGCTCTATGACTTGGAGGTAGATAAGGCATCTGTTGTAAGATAGCTAAGAACTGGACCGTGAGGATGATGTGAGGCAGTACATATTTTATCTAAGGGTGGTGAGGAGAAGAAAGCCTATCAGGCATTTCTGACCTACCAGGTTTCAGGTTTGGCTCTGACTGAGACGTCAGTTTATACCAAGGTAATTTGGGGAGCAAAAGAATGAATCCGAGGAGTGATCTGAACCACCCCCAACTCCAAAACATGATCCATAAGCAAGATGTGTGTGTGTGTGTGTGTGTGTGTGTGTTGTGTGTGTGTGAGAGAGAATGCTTATCTGTCTCCTCATATCAAATTAGCCATTTCAGAATTAAACTGCCCCAGGTAATCAGAGAATTAAAGTAACCCTCAATATCAAGAATGGCATTAAGGAAGAATGAAAATAGAGAAAACCCTTAATTGTACAATATTACTCTGGCATGAAAGCAATGTTATGGAGGAATTGAGCATATTTTTATCCATCAGAAAACTGTTTTCGATGTCAAAAACAGTCAGGGAAAAGAGAATGGACAGAGAAGACTAGAGCATCAAGGATTGAACCTTGAGAAGTATCTTTATTTGAAGGGAGTGTGGAGAAGAAGAAAAAGAGACAAACAGCAGTCAGCGATAGGTTCCTAAAGATCAGGGAAGCTGCCAAATCTACCACAGACAAATTCCAAGGGGCTGACACCATATTATAGAGGTTTACAAAAGAAGGAATGAAGAGGAAAAGGAACTTCCCTCTTCACCTCCCACCCCCTTTTTAAAAGAGTCGAGCGTTGAAAAGCCTGGCGGGAAGAGGATAATAGCAGTCCAATGCTTCTTAGAGCTCTGCACCTTAGAAATGGCCTTTGTTGCATATAGCTTTATTGTCTGTCAAAACTACTTCTTGCTAAATTTCCTATTGTTTTTCTTGTTGCATTTATCTGGTTTGGCATCCTCTTGGAGGTACCAGGGGTTCAGTGTTTTGGGGTTGTGTGAAATGATGTGTTTGTAAGGAGACTCTGTATTTGTATCACATATATGCTTAAGGTTCACACACACAAGTGTATGATTGTAGCTTTTGGCCACATTCAGTACATATTTTAATGTTTCCTCCAGCGCTGATGTGGGAAGTTGGGCTACTAATTAGTAAAGAATTTTGCAGATGTCTCTGTGGGCTGAGCTCAGCACTAGGTGACATAAAGGGATAATTTATCAGGTAGCAAATTTTACTGTGTGCATATTGCTATGCAGAAATATTTCCCAAGATCCTTCACCTTAACTCTTAATCCAGCTGGAAAAACAAAAACTGGAAGCACACAAGTTGTATGTACAACTTGAATTCACTCAATACATGGAAGTATTTCTGTAAATAATATGATATATGCAAAGGCATGTTAAAGATACTAGAGTATATTATTTTGCAGTGAGGAGATGAGTTAATTACTTCCCTTTTGTGATCTCATAACACTCGGCTGATACTTTTATCCCAGCATGTAATAAACATTAGAATTGTTTGCTATCTTAATCATTTATTTATTTACTATTTATTAGATATTTAATTAATGCTCATTAGGTGTAGGATATTGAGCTAGATGCTAGGGATAGAAAAATAAATAAATTCCTGTTGTAAAAGAGCTCTTTGCTTAGAGTGGAAGACAGGAAATGTATTTGAAACACAGTATTTGCTAAAGTAGAGCCTTTAGCAAGAGCCTAAAATTGCTCAATACATAGTTGTTAAGTGTGTGAAAATATTCATAAAGTGCTAAGGAATATAATGCAGGGCACCAGTACAAACCTTACTTGAAAGGGTCAGAGAAGGCTTCCCAGAGGAGGTCACCCTTGAGTTTTCTTGAGGAAGAGAGCTTGTCTGATGACAACCAGTGAAAAGGCATTTCAAGCAGGAGGAAAAGCATGTGTGGAGGCACAGAGGAATGTGAGCATGGAATATTCTAGGATTGGGGAGAAATTGGGTTTGTTTCAAGTCTGGTGGGTACATGTAAAGGAATGGCAAGCCTGTGATGAGTCTGGGAGGGCAGGGACCAGAAAATTAAAGATTTTTTTTTTTTTGATCCAGAGTCACTGGAGCTTTGTTTCTTCATTTTATTAGTTTTTTCCCCTCCAAGAAACCCCCTTGGTTTCTTGAACCTGTCTATTATTTCTTTGTTTTCTGTTGCATTAATTTTTGCTTTTCTCTTTATTATTTTACTTTCTTGTTTTCTAGCATTTTTAGTTGAACTCTAACTCATTTATTTTTCATCTTTTGCAAATTAGTTAGGATTATCTTTGGCAGTATGTTACAGAAACCAGAATACAGTGGCTTATTCAAATAAGAGATTAATTTTTCTCAAGAAATTTTGAGAAATTCTTATGCTGTGCAGCTGCTTGAGGAAGTCGTCAACAATCCAATCTTTCTATACCATCCTCTGTCTGTAACGTGTGGCTTTTGTCCTTTTGGTTACAAGATAGCTGCTTTTGATGCAAGCACTACATCTTTGCTCCAAGTCTATAAAGAGAAGGAAGGAAAAGGACAACTTCACCAGGAATACAGTAGCATTCTCAGAATTCCCACCTATTAATTCCCGCTTCATCTCCTTACTAGGACCATGTCACCTGGACACCCTAGCGGCAAAGAAGATTGCCAGGTGGAATGTTTTAACTGAGAACATTACCATCTAATTGGGGTTCTGTCAGTCATGCAAAGGGAAAAAAATAGATGATGGGTAAACAGTTAGTATTGTCCATTATGCTTGTTTTTAGTGATCTTTTGTTGATTTCTAATTGTATTTCATAGTGGTCTAGGAATGTGGTTTTTGAACCACATTGATTTTTTGAAATTTTTTGAGAATTCCTTTATGATGTAGTACCCGTGCATTTTGGCAAATTTTTTCATGTATACTTGGGAAAAAACACACCAAACTCATCTTTGTTAGGACAGGATTAGATCAAGCGTGTCAATTTTATTAAAATGTGCTATATCCATACTCATTTCTTATCTGCTTCAACTTTTATTCTCTGCAGGGTAGGCCAAAATATCCCGTGAAGACTGTGGATTTGTCAAATTTACCTTGCATTTTGTCAGTTTTTGCTTGATATATTATAAGGCTATGTTGTTAGATACATATAAGACCATGATTGTTATTATCTTGACAGAATAATTATTATGTAGTGTGCACAGAATGCTTTTTTCCTTAGGTTGGTTATTCTCAACCTGTCTGGCCCAATGTTCTTTGCATTACCTGGGTTCAAATTCTGGTTCTGCCATTTACTAGATGTATGATCTTGAGAAAGTCATTTAATTTCTCCGTGCCTCATTTTCCATAGCTATAAAATGGGGGATAGTAATAATACCTACCTCACAGAATCAGTTTGAGGATTAAATGAGTTACTATATGTAAAGCAGTTACACAGCAGAACCTACTATGTAGCAAGTGCTAAAAATGTGACCTATGTTATTGATATAACAATTTTTTATGATGAGAAATATTTCATATTTAAAATTAACCAGCTGAACTCAGTTTAGGTGATTCCAGTTTTGTTGGCAACATCCAAAGCATCATAGTCAGGAGCTAGTTGAACATATGCCTTCTTCTTTGCATCAGGCCTGATCAGGATTTGACCTTGGCCACATCAGTTTCATAGAAATTCTTCACAGCCTGTTTGCTTGTTGGCCTTGACATCCACATTGAACACAAATGTGTTGTTGTCTTCTATCTTCTTCATGGCTGACAGAGTAGTCAGGAGGAACTTGCTGATAGCATAGTGGTCAAGCTTGTTTCTCCTGGGGGCACTCTTCTGAGGATATTTGAGCTGCCTTCAGAACCGCAGTGTCTTGGGCCATTGGAAGGGAGTGATGTACAGATCTTTTTTGTTGCGCCTGTGGACGCCTTTCAGCACTGCTTTCTTGGCCTTGAAAGCCTTTGCTTTGGCTTCAGCTTTAGGAAGGGCAGGGGCCTCCTTTGCTTTTGGTACCATCTTTGTGAAAAGCTGTAACAATTTTTTTTAAAAAATGTAACTTAACTACGCTGAAATGAAATTGATAGGTAATTTAGGTTACTATTGCTCATAATTATAAAACATCACCATGATATCCTAACTCTATGACAAATGAAAGTAAAAGAAGATTAAATTAGTAAAAATAAAGATTTCAGTATGCAAATTTTGGGGCCTGACTATTCTAGGAGACATAAGGAAGCAGTCAAATGCTTTTATCCTGTTATAAATGACTAGTTTTAGGTATAAGAGAAGACAATCAGAAGACACTCCATGCAAGAAGAAAAATTAGAGTAGAGATACCAGTGGATATTAGAATACAAATAACATAACAGATCAGACTTATTTGTATGTGATAGGAAAAAAGGGAAGTAACCTCAGTTGAAACAGGGATAGCATGCCAAGACAAATTACAGATTGATGGAGAGAAAACAAGGAGGTATGATATATCATTGCCAACTTTATCTGAGTGTTTCTTTGTAAAATGTTCATTTAATCTTGAATGTTTCATTGGGGAAAAAGTTAGCAGAGTAGGCACATTGATAACTTTATTTGTGGGCAGAGCAAAAAAACATTTTTTATTTACATTTGATGTTTTGAAATAAAGGCTAAATAAATCCCCATGAATATAAAAACTACAAATGGATTCTGATACATATGTGTTGAAGTGGTATTCAGATACCAGGAGCAGCATTGCCATTGGTTGTCTGATTTTCTGAAATGTTGACCAATTCTTAATGATCAGAACAAAACAAAAAAGCAATTTTTCAATTTAGAAGGTAGTTGCATTCCTAGAAAATTCAGTATATATTAAAACCATGCTCGATGACTTTGTTTTTATGTAAAATGGAGTCAGAATCCAAGCTGAGGTAATAATAAATATGCTCTTCATTTACCTGAATGTCTGACAAGACTTCTGAATTTCACGCAGAACATGGAACAATGCTTCCTTGTATAGTTCTGTCCTGTACCTTGCAGGATGTCTAGCATATCGGGCTGGCAACACTCCCTCCCGCATCATTGTTTTACCCAAAATATTTCACCTGAAAACTTCAGAAACACCTCCATATTGAGGTGGTATAACCTCTGTTGAAAAGCTGCTGCCTTAAACTCTATTTAATATTAATATTGCTATACCAGCTTACTGTATACTTTTTGTATACTCACTGTGATTTCTTGACTGGAAGTCCTCAGGCACTCATTAAATAGTTAACTTTATGATTAATTTTTTGGTGACAGTTTATGTTATTGTACTTATTGTTATTTTTCTCCTTACTATTTCTCTGGTCAGAGGTTTATGCTTTTCCTCACCTCTAAAAAATAAGCTTCCTGACTCAAGTTAACCATTTAAGTTCAGCAAACATTTTTTGAACAGTCAACTACTAAATGCTAGGCACTGTGCTAGAGAAGAGATTCTCAACTTGTATGTATCTTTTAAGAATACATTCTCCTACAAAGCCGTAGTATCATTATTTATACCTTAGACAATTAACCTTAATTCAGTAAAATCATTTCATATCCAGTCCCTATTAAAATTTCCCTATTTGCTTCCAAAATGTTTTTTAGTAGTTTTTTTGACCCAGAATCCAATCAGGGTCTTATACCTTGATTTCATTTCAGTGGTTATATCTGTTAACCTCTTATAATCTAGAACATTCCCACACATTTTGTTTGTTTGAAGAGTGTAGTTGTCTTTTAGATGTTTTGGACATGTTTGATTGTTTTCTTATGATTAGACTCCCGTTAAACATTTCAACAAGCTGTCATCAGAAGGTTGATAACGTTGGGTGTTTCACTTTTGGTAAAGTTAAATATGACCCTTTGATTAAGGTGCTAGCCACCAGATCTCTCCATTGTAAAGGGGGGTTTTCCCCATTGTGATACATGAGTAATCTTGGTAGCACATTCAGATTTGAATATTGCTATTTTTACTTAAAATTACTATATGCATTTTCTGTGCATCTCAAACTCACCTGATATTCTAAATTCTTATGAGCATATAATTTTCTAATTTTATTAAAAACAATACCTATTTATTGAATGCTTATTGTGTCACGCACCATGTTAGGTAATTTATATACATTATCTCTAGCTATCTATTATTTATCTATCTCATTTATCTAGTAAATAGCATTATTTTATCCTCCATAACAGTTCTGTGAGATAGAGACTGTCATTCTCTTCATTTTACAACAGAAGAATTCAAAGAGAAGTCACGGTAATCATTTAAGTGTTAAAACTTGTATTCAGTTTGCTCATCTCCAAAGCTCTTGCACTTTACCACTCTGCTGTGTTCTTCTTTAGAAAGTAGATTTGGAGATCCTGTGATACAGCATCAGATGAGTTTAAAAGTCAAGGAGAGGTAGTAATTTTCTTATCTTGGTGATTTGTTTTCTTTCATTTGTTGTCTTTTCTTTCATTTTTCTCTTCTCTTTTCCTTCCCTCCTTCCATGCCTCCCTTCCTCCGTCTTCCTTCCCTCCCTCCCTTCCTTTTTGTGGTAAAATACACCTAACGTAAAATTTACTATCTTACCCAATTTTAAGTGTACAATTCAGTCACAGTGTTGTGCCACCAATCTCCAGAACCCTTTCACCTTGCAAAGCTGAAACTCTGTACCCATTAAACAACTCCAAATTCCTCCCCTTCCCACAGTCCCTGGCAATAACCATTCTATATTCTGGCTGTATGAATTTGAGTATCCTACGTACCTTATATAAGTGGAATCATACAGTATTTTTCTTTTGTGACTGGTTATTTCACTTAGCATGTCTATAAAGTTCATCCATATTGTAGTGTATATCAAATTTCTTTCATTTTTAAGGCTGAATAATATTCCATTGTATGTATATACCACATTTTGTTTATCTATTTATCTGTGGATAAATGCTGAGGTTGCTGCTACCTTTTGGCTGTTGTGAATAATGCTGCCGTGTACAAGTATATTTTTGACACCTGCTTTCGATTCTTTTGGGTATATACCCAGAAGTAGAATTGCTGGGTCATATGGCAATTCTATTTTTAATTTTTTGAGGTCTTATCTTTATTTTTAAAGATATTTAAAGATATTGATCTCTTGGGAATCCTCTCAGTAACAAAGATTAAAACTTAAGTAGAAATAAACCTTCTCTTTACTCTGAAAATCAAAGTAGATTTGAGGGCTGATTATTTTTGTGGTTTTGATAACTTACATTTAGGCAGATTCCCCATATTTTGTGGACCTCTATATTTGATGATACTTCTTCCTTTCTTTATCACCTGTAGTCTATTCTGTACTTAAAAAAAAAAAATCTATCCAAATCTATTAACCCTTTGAGATTTCACTGAAGTCCTATGCAGTTTTTCCCTAAGTGCTCATCACATCAATATCTATATAAATAACTCTTATGCTGTATTTAATTCTCTTTCTAATGTGACTAGCCATATAGCTTATTGTTTGTCCTTTTCTAGATGGTAAACTCCAGAAAATTTTGACCAAATCTTATACTATTAGGTTGGTGCAAAAGTAATTGCTCTTTAAAAGGTTAAAAAGAATTGCCAAAACGGCAGTTACTTTTGCACCAACCTGATACTTTCTGTTTACATCCTCCCCTCAAACTCTGCCACTGGGGGGAAAAAAAAAAAGAAAGAAAAGCACTCTTTTCCCCATCCCCCAACCCCCAAAGAAATCACCTGGATAAATAAATGATTCGCTGGCCCTTAGAAATTATATTAGAAGTATTGTTTATAACTGTTGTTGCTATTGTTCTCCCTGTTCCCCTACCATGTGCCAGACCTCCTAGGCGCTGTAAGACAAAAATAAATACAATATACTTCCTGGTCTCAAGATGCTTTATAGCCTAGTGAGGAAATATTTATGTATAGAACTATGTGATAAGTGATATACTGGTGTTATGAAGGTTGTTCTGAAGTAGTATAAAGAAGGAAACCGCAAATAGTTTCCAGAGAGAGTCAAGGAAAACTTCAGTTAGGAGGGGATATTTGAATGTGGCTCGAAAGATAAGTGGAATTTGAGAGGCTAGAAGAAAGGAGAAGAATATTTTATGCAGATGAAAGCCAAAATACAATGAGTTATGAACACATGCATCCTCTTGTCCTCTTGTTTAAGGAAGTAGGGTTCTTTTTTCTTCTGATTAATTTGAAACACAGATTGTTTATCCCTGAATTTCACATTGCTTTAATATCAAACTTTCTTAAAAGCAGACGTTTTGTTAAAAAGTCAGAGTGACAGGTTTCAGATGATGGAAAAAAAATGAAGAGTGACTTTCAGAATGAAGAGTTCTTATGAAAACACAGATGTCTTCTGTAAATAGAGTTGGAAAAATACTGTCAATGTGGTCTTTGTATATAAATGTCTCTTTTAAGTTATCCATGCAGGATCTGAAAAGGAAAGCCACTTCTCTTTTATCTATCACGAGGTACATGACAACAGCAGCATTGATGCACTAAGAAGAGAGTTGGGTTCCAAATCTCACTAAGTGATCTAGAAGAGGGGAGAGACTGCCAGTGTTCTGCCTCAGTTTTTCTGATCAGAGTTCCTGTGGCTCTGAGTGTTTTCCTTCCTCCTCCCTCTTCTGTCTGGCCACTCTGAACCTTGTGTCTTTGAATTCTGAGATAAGCTGTGATATCTGTCCTGTATTAATAAATGTGCTAAGCTTCTGGGGCTATTGTCCTTTCAAGAAATTTCTGGAGATTGAAGAATTAAGTAGATTAGCATGTTTTGTATTGGAATTTACACTTGTTCAAGTACAACATACTGAAATAATACTCTTAAAGTCCATAGGATGATGACATTTTTGCATAGTAAGTCCCTGTTGTACAAGATCTGACATGAATTTTTTAAACAAGAAAGTAATAAGGTCCCTGGCACTTCATTTTTCTATTGCCTCATTCATAAAATCTCAGTAGGAAACACTCATCTCAGTGAATAACTGAGTTTCTTTTGGGTAAGAAAAACTGTTTTCTCTGGTGGTCTTCCTTTGCTTCTACTGAGACCACATTTAGAAGGTGAAAACAGTTAATTTTCTTGCAAGTAAAGTATTGTGATTTTTGAAACTTGTGGAGTGTGGATTAAAGTTATAAAATAATTTTTTACATGTAAAATAGATTGAATTCTGCAGAGGATGAATGTTTTAGAAGTGGACTTTCCTCTGTACATATGGGTAATAGTGTGTTTGGTGTGGCTCATATGTTTTGTATCTGACTTGAGTGTGTTTAAACTATTATAAGGTACTTTAGGCTGGGTTACTACAACATTGGCTTTGAAAGGTTCACCGACTTTTTTCTATATTTAACATGCAATGCTTTTTTTTCCCTTATAGATAATGTATTTTATGGAGCTTCAAGAAGATTTTGTGGATGTGTCTTTCGTGTCCTATAAAGACGGTTTTATTATCCATTAGGTGTTCTATGAGGCTTATGTGTATATCTTTTCTGTACACACTTAAAATTCCACAAAAGGGACTTTTTCCTTTTAGTGTCCTAAGATTCAGCAATGTTGATCATGAAGAACCAGCCTAACAAATGTGCCCAATTTTTTTCTCGGGTACTACAAAAAAAAAACGTGATTTCTTGAGGTGTTATTATCCTGTTTCCCTGAAAATAAGACCCAGCTCTAATGTGTCTTTTGGAGCAAAAATTAATATACGACCCGGTATTATATTATATATTATATTATATTATATTATATTATATTATATTATATTATATTATACTATATTATAAACCCGGTCTTATTTTATTATAAGACCGGGTCTTATATTAATTTTAGCTCCAAAAGACGCATTAGAGCTGATTGTCCGGCTAGGTCTTATTTTCGGGGAAACACAGTAACAGTGTTTTTCTGGCCAGCATAATGTGAAATAATTTTGCTCTTGAATAAATTCATCTTCGTTAAATGGAAGTGAAACCCTAGTGTAATCATAGTTTACAGAAAAACATCTCCTATCATGTCTATTTTATCTAAACTGGCACTAAAACACCATGGCATGTTCTATATGTGGAGACTTTGACCTCATCTGTAGCTGCTGCCCTTAGCCTCCTGTTCTGTTTTATTTTCCAGGTACGTCACCGAGCTTCTGGTCAGGTGATGGCTCTTAAGATGAACACATTGAGCAGTAACCGGGCAAACATGCTGAAGGAAGTGCAGCTCATGAATAGACTCTCCCATCCCAACATCCTTAGGTAATAATGGCTTTTCTTTCCTTCTGGGGATTACTGAGAAAGCTGAAACATTATTGGAGGCTTGTTAGAACAGCATTAACAGCTAAAAAGAAGGATTCGTGATTTCCTGCTGAATCTATCTTGTTGGGGGTTTAGGCATGCTGTAGATTTTTTCTGCCTATTGAGGCATAATTTTCTGATAATTAACTATAATTTAATAAAGCAACTTCTTATGTCTCTCAAATTGCTTCACTCTAATGAACAGCAGCTCATTAGACCTGTTGTTTCCTATTGCTGACTTAATAATGTATCAAAGAGAAAAGACATTAATCTTTATACAGTTATTTAATTTTTAATTGCTATATAAGGAATTGTAATTAAATCAGTAAATGAAAATAAAAATTAAATTATATCCTAGATTATCTACCCTAAACTTTCAGCACTCACTTGTGGTGATACAATTTACTTTTTTTTTAAATTAAAGTTTATTGGGGTAAAAATGATTAGTAAAATTACATAGCTTTCAAGTATACAATTCTATAATACATCATGTGTGTTCACCACCCTGGGTCAGTTCTCCTTCCATCACTATATATTTGACCCCGTTTATTCTCTTCTACCACCCTCCTCCCCACTAATCCTCTGGTAACCACTAGCCTCCTCCACCCCGACTCCGGTTTAAACCGATCACCGGCCCATGTGGGAATCGAACTGGTGACCTCAGTTAGGAGCACTGTGCTCCAACTGCCTGAACCACTGGGCTGGCCCTGTGTCTGAGTTTTTGTTTATTTGTTTGTCTTGTTCCTTTGTTGCTTTCAGTCTTATATCCCACATATCAGTGAAGTCATATGGTTCTCAACTTTATCTGACTTATTTCATAGTTTTCTTTTTTAAAGGAGAATTATTTTTGTATATAATTCACTCTGTCTTGTGTTGTTTTGTTTTGTTTTTAATGAGTTGAGTATATTTCCAAGTGAAACTATTGGGGAGGAAGAAACTTTACCCTCCAGGTTCTTTCGGCTGGTCTAATAATTAAATCTACATGAGACAGATTAACAAGAGAAAATAACCAAATTTAATTACATACATACACGTGAGAACCCCACATACATGAAAGAGTTAAATACCCCCACATGCATGAGAGGTTCAGTGACAGAGAGGCAAAATGAGGTATATTTGATATTCTGAGCTATGGATGAGGTAAGGCACCTTGGGACTTCAGAGGGTCATTGCGGGGGTGATAAGAAGAGCAGATGTTCAGTAAGTCGTAGTTTGCCCTGTCATATAGATAGGTCAAAAAAGTTATTTCTGATAATCTCTTATCATGAGCAAGGCCCCTAATTCAGATTCTTCTAGGTAGTTAAAGGGGTGGGGGACAGAAGTTTCTCTTGAGCTTGCAGGGTCTAGGTTGCCTTTAGCTCAAAATAATCTGCATACCACAGAGGCACATCGTGTGGTGACTTGTTCTGAGCCCCTACAAAACCAAATAAGACAATTTAAGTCAATATATATTTAAGTAGGGCTTATGTGTAAGATGCTTTGAAAAGTTAAAAGTGCTATTTACCTAGGGTCATTTATTGCTAATTAGAGAGAAATCATACAGCTTAAGTATGATTTACATGTTTGGTCAGTGGTACCCTGTTTCCCCGAAAATAAGACCTAGCCAGACAATCAGCTCTAATGTGTCTTTTGGAGCAAAAATTAATATAAGACCCGGTCTTATTTTATTGTAATATAAGACCGGGAATATAATATAATATAATAATATATATAATACCGAGTCTTATATTAATTTTTGCTCCAAAAGACACATTAGAGCTGATTGTCCTGCTAGGTCTTATTTTCAGGGAAACACGGTAGTAAATTATGGAATTAGGTTATACTACTTATTTGAAACATCTATCTTTATATAGAATTATTGGCTTCCTAGTCCACTACAAAAATGTTCAGCCGGTATTTTTATTATGATGACTTTCTTCCCAATCCACAAATCAGATTAACACATTTTTCGAGCATCTAGTATATGCTTGGTGATGTGTCAGGCATCTAGATATATAAAATGGAATGTCTGCTAGCAGAATTTACACTCTAATTGGGGATCTAGGACTTATGCATACATACAAGAGAAGAGAACTAATAAAAATCAGCTAGGATACCACCACTTGGGTAGAGTAAACTCTAAGTGCTATAGAAGTACAAAGGAGTGAGAGATCATATTGACTTGGCAGAGCCAGGGAAGCTTTCTTGGAGGAGGTTGACTCGAAATGGAATTTGAATTTTAATAGATTTTAGAAGATAGGGAAGGAACTCAGAAAGGAGCAAAATAGTAATAAATAAAGCACATAAGTTAAAAATGTAAAGCTTTTTGAGGAGTCAATGAATAAAAACCAATTTGGCTATTAATACCAATAATGAGAAACCATTTATTGAAGGCTTGTTGTATGATGGGTGCTTTGTGCCTGTTTAAAGAGTTAATCTTCACAACTATTCTCCATTGAAGGAACTGAGGCCAAGAGATTGTGTTGGCTAAGGTCTGTGACTTTGAGGCCTGGACTTTTCTACCATGCTTCTCCTAGAAGAACTGAGGATTTGATAGGATAGTATTGGTAGATAAAGGTAGAAAGGTAGAATTGAGCCAAATAATTCAGAAATGCTTTGCATAAAGCCAAGAAGATTGTGTTTTATGCTCGGTGTATTGGATTCTGAGCAGGGACTAGTATGACAGAGGATAATTGATGGCAAACACAGGATGTAATTAGTGTTGGGGAGACTGGTGGCCAAGAGATCAGTTAGGTGGCCTCTAATATTTGAGAGTGAGATGGAAGGAGTCTTGATTTGATATTCTGCTTAGAAATTTTTAAGCTGATCATATTTTCATTTTCCTTAAAAAATACTATTTTTATTTTTGTTACTATTATAGAAGTGATACATCATTACTGTGGAACATTTAGAAAATAGAGTTAGCATAAACTAGAAAATAAAAATTGCCCTTAATCTCACCACCTCGGGATCAAACTAGTATTAACATTTGGTATATTTCCTGCCAATCTTTTCAATTTCACAATTTTTCTTACTTTCTTCACTGTAAACTTGACTGGTGAATGCACAGGAGGATTGACTTTAAATAAATTTTATTCCATCACAGCAAAATTTTAAAAATATAGTTGTTATGTAATAGAAGTAGTACGGTATAGTATAGTGATTAGAAATGAAGGCTCTAGATTCTAGATCAAGCTACCTGGATTCAAATCTTGGATCTTGGGAAAGTTACTTAACCTGGCTGATCCTTTGTTTTCCCATCTATAAAATGAGGGTAATGACAGTAAATACCTCATAGAGTTGTTACTGAGAATTAAATAAATTAGCACATATATATATATCATATATATATGTATATAGCATATATATATGCATATGTGTATGTGTGTGTATATATATATATGTATATGTATAGCACTTAGAATAGTACTTATGTTAGTGGCTTATGTTAAGTGCCTAGTAAGTGTTAGTTATTGTATTAGTTTCTTTTCCTCTGGCTAGTTCTTTAAATGGCCCACCGAGGCCTGTCTTTTATCATTTATTCACTCACCAAACTTTTGTTGAATGTCTGCCACTGTTTTTAATACATTCAAGGGTTTTCTGCTAGAGTAATGCTGTTGAATAGAACTTTCTGCAGTGATGGGAATGTTTATCTGTGATGTCCAATAGCCACATATAGTTAATGAACGTTGAAATGTGGCTGGAGCGAACAAGGCACTGAATTTTTTATTTGATTTGACTTAAATTACCACATGAAGTTAGTGGTTACTGTAATGGACAATACTGGGCTAGAGTCCACCTATATCTTTGCTCTTGCTAAATATATATGTGTTCCAGTCTAGAAACGTGGTGTGATGAGACCAATGATACCATTTCTATTCTGATGTCTCCTTGATCTACTTTCTTAGCCTATCTCTTTTTGGCCCCATTATTTAGGAATGACACACCCTTCCCTTTTAATTTACAAGAAGTGGTGTTTTTCGCTCTCAGCTAAGTTTTCTAATACATAAAAGGTAGTGTTAACTCTATCTTGATCTTCACAATAAGCCAACAAATGAGATAATAATATTAAGCCTATGGATCTGTTATAATCCACAACAAGTATATAATACATGAAAATTATAATTATTGTTACCCATGGTGGGTTTGCACTCTGATGGTGACTCTTTGTTCTGCATAAGCCATCTGTCTCAAATATACTGCAGTTAAAAGGCTGGAAATAGTTTACTTTTAAAAGAAGCTTCTAATTGTTTGTATCCTTTATGTTTTTTGTGTCTTCACTTTCATTGTATATTTTGAATACAACAAAAGGAAATTGCCCTACTAGTGGCCTAGAGCAAGCAGAGTACTCTTGGTTTTTGTTACCTAGGGAAGTACTAACTATAGCAGTAGAAACATTTATTATACTTCCCTAGGATGCCTTAAATATTAAACTAAGCATGACTCTGTTCTATTCTCAAAATTCTTAGAATATTTATTTCCTAAATGCTTTTCTAGTTGTCTTAGAAATTTACTAATACTTTATTTTTTTTATAATTAAAAATTTTTATGACTGTTAGTATGGCTTATAGTTTGTTTTTAAGCTATAGGTATAAGCTCTCTTTTATAGGTGCAGAAGCTGAGTAAGAAGAATGAACCAAAGTTTTCCTTCAAATTGAGATTGTAAGGTTTAAATTGGCAGGAATCCGTCTCTTGGAACCCTAGGATTTTCACAGCCATGCCTCCATGGGGCTGACCCCAGGAAGGAGGTTGCTGAGCAGATGAAGCTTTCGCATCCTTTCTCTTTATTCACCCAGAGCAGCTCTACTTTTTATCTGTTTTATATTGAACTTCTGCATAAGAGATTTGACGGAAGGGTCTCCTGCCTAAAAAAAATAAAAAGTTCAAAATCATTGTATTTGTGATTTGGAAAGTCTAGTTAGGGCTTATCTGTAACCTGCCAGGTGCTAGGCATCGAATCCTCCAGGCATGCCTTGGCCTCTGCTGGCACAGCTGTTCTGTGCCCAGCAAGAGTGAATGAGCTGAACTTTCACAGTTTTATTCTCTCCTTTTTTTGACCCCAACCTCCTTACTTCCTCTTTTCCTTTTATCTTTCTCCTAAGATTTCTAGTTGGAAGGAAAAGAGTAGGCTTGGTAAGTCATAGGGTCAGTAGGTATATATATTTTGTTTGTGTGTATTTATTTTTTTAATACATGGATACAGTTAAGATTGGTTGTTTTATCATCAGTTGCTCTAAGTTATCAGTTAAAAAAAGGAACAATAAAGTACTTTGTTGAGTGCAGGGATTGATTGTTTGGGCCTCTTGTGAATAAGGTTGTTTATGCCAAGAAGTCTTGTGCTCAAGATCTGTAACCCAATTTCATGCCCTGCTCACTTCCACTCCCCAATGGCCTTTCTGAGGACCTGTACTAAGATTTGTTCTCATACTTCTTTGTTATTCTCCATGAGAAATTTAATATTTCTTTTAGACTCTTCATTCACATTCTTATGCTAACTTATATTTTAGGCCACATTCTGAACTTATTTTCCTATTTACTAATTTTTGTTCAGAATTGTTTTAGCTCTCCTTCAAAATCCATTTGCAACAATATGATTGCCATTTTGTTAAAATGGAGAATATGCTTTCAATTCTACAAATATTTACTTGGAACTACTCATATTCAGTCCAACCATGGGCAAGGTCATATCATGGTGAATACAAGAGAAGTAGAGGGCTGTCTCCCAGAAAGTCTCCTTAGGAAGTAAACCATACATTTAAGAAACAGACTAGTATCAGCTAATGCTATAAAGATATGGCAGGGTGTTTTCCTAATCTCAGTTATTAAGTTACCCTCATTCTGAAAACCCCCAAATCAAATTTAGTTTTTTCCTTTTATTTTTTGCTTCTAATTAGCAGCTAAGCTCTTTTTCCCTCCTTCTTCCACATTCCCCCTGCCCTCTGGTTCAAGCCGTTGTTTTTCAGTCTAGTTGTGTGGGACACAGCTCCCTGGCCCATGCTGATATTAGGAGCCTTGTGGCAGCTCACGGCAGCTCACGGCAGCTCTCGCTGGCGGCAGCCGGCTGCTCTGGCAGCTCCGGCAGCTCACGCCAACCTCTGGCTGCTGGCTGTTCATGGCAGGCCAGCTCCAGGGAGAGCTGTTGTCACAATCTTAGGTGTAAAGGGCCCAGCTCACCTGGCCCATGTGGGAATCGAACCAGTGACCTCGGCGTTAGGAGCACGGCGCTCCAACCACCTGAGCCCCTGGGCTGGCCCAGCAGCTAAGCTCTTGATTCTAAATCTTCAAAGCCGTTTATATCTGTTCCTTCCCTTACAATCTGTCAGTTCTGCCCTCTTCTCTTTTGCCTGGAGTGAATTATTTTCCCTATCCCTTAGTCCCCTGCCCCTCTTCTCACTTTTCCTGACCCATAGCTCTAATTGTATAACTTATTTCTTTAAAAACTTTTTGTGGCTTCCATTGATTTCAGAATTGAAATCAAATTGAAAGTCAAAAATTCTTTAGACTGATAGTTAAGGTCTGATATGTTTTTCCAGCCCTGTATTCCATTATTCCTCTTATTCACTTAATACAACTCCATGGTTTCCTAATTGTATTCTCTTGGAAAAGTTATTTGATCTCTGGGCTTTGGTATTTCCTTTTTAATTAGGGAATGAACCAGATCAGTGGTTAGAGATCACATTGAATTAATATTGAATAATTTGTAAGTGTTCAGGTATAAAAAATACATTATCTGAGAAGTGTGTATGGTTTGTGTATGTGTGAGTGTGTGTTCCAAAATAAATGGAAAGTGTTTAAAAATGATGGCTTAACTTTTTCACAATGGGTTTGCTTCCGGAACACAGATATCATGAAAACCACCACTAAATCTAAGCCAAAATGGGAAAGGAAAAGACTCACATCAACATTGTTGTCATTGGACATATACATTCAGGCAAGTCTACCACTACTGGTCATCTGATCAACAAATGTGGTGGGATCAACAAAAGAACCATCGAAAAATTTGAGAAGGAGGCTGCTGAGATGGGAAAGGGCTCCTTTAAGTCTGCCTGGGTCTTGGATAAATGGAAAGCTAAACGTGAGCGTGGGATCACCATTGCTATCTCCCTGGGGAAATTCGAGACCATCAAGTATTATGTGACCATCACTGAAGCCCCAGGACACAGAGACTTTATCAAAAACATGATTGCAGGCACAACTCAGGCTGACTGTGCTGTCTTGATTGTTGGTGGTGAATTTGAAGCAGGTGTCTCCAAGAATGGGCAGACTGGTGAGCATGCCCTTCTGGTTTGCACACTGGTGTGAAACAACTATCGTGTTTCCCCGAAAAGAAGACCTAGCCGGACCGTCAACTCGAATGTGTCTTTTGGAGCAAGAATTAATATAAGACCCAGTATTATATTTATTATATATTACATTACATTATATTATATTATATATATATTGCTCCGAAAGACACATTAGAGGTGATTGACCGACTAGGTCTTATTTTCGGGGAAACACAGTAATTATTGTTGTTAACAGAATGGATTCCACTGAGCCACCCTACAGCCAGAAGAGATACAAGGAAATCATTAAAGAAGCCAGCACCTATATTATTGATTACAACCCTGATACAGTGGCCTTTGTGCCAATTTCTGGTTGGAATGGTGACAACATGCTGGAGCCAAGTGCTAACATGCCTTGGTTCAAAGGATAGAAATTTGCCCGTAAAGATGGCATGGTCAGTGGAACCATGCTTCTTGAAGATCTGGATTGCATCCTGCCACCAAAGTGTCCAACTAGCAAGCCGTTGTGTCTGCCCCTCCAGGATGTCTACAAAATTGGTGGTATTGGTATCGTCCCTGTGGGCCGAGTGGAGACTGGTGTTCTCAAACCCGGCATGGTGGTCACCTTTGTCATCAGTGTTAACATCTGAAGTAAAGTCTGTTGAAATGCGCTATGAAGCATTTCAGTCTCTTCCTGGGGACAATGGGGGCTTCAGTGTCAAGAACTTGTCCTTCAAAGATGTTCGACAGGGTAATGTGGCTGGTGACAGAAAAAATGACCCACCAATGGAAGCAGCTGGCTTCATGGCTCAGGTGATTATCATGAACCATCCAGGCCAAATCAGTGCTTGATATGTACCTGTGCTGGCTTGTCACATAGCTCACATTGCTTGCAAATTTGCTGAGCTGAAGGAGAAGATGGATTGTCATTCTGGGAAGAAACTGGAAGATGGGCCCAAGTTTCTGAAATCTGGTTATGCTGCCATCGTTGATATGGTTCCTGGCAAGGCCATGTGTGTTGAGAGCTTCTGACTCTCCTCCTCTGGGCCATTTTGCTGTTCATGACATGAGACAGACATTTGCTGTGGGTGTCATCAAAGCAGTGGGCAAGAAGGCAGCTGGTGCTGGCACAGTCACCAAGTCTGCCCAGAAAGTTCAGAAGGCTAAATGAATAATAACTACAATAACAGCCACCTCAATCTAAATCAGGGGTGGAAGAATGGTCTCAGAACTCTTTGTCTCAATTGGTCATTTAAGTTTAATAGTAAAAGACTGGTTAATGATTACAATGCATCATAAAACCTTCAGAAGGAAAGGCGAGAACGTTTTGTGGACCATTTGGGCTTTTTCTTGTGTGGCAGTTTTTAAGTTACTAGTTTTTAAAATCAGTTCTTTTTAATGTAAACAACTTGACCAAAATCTATCACAGAATTTTGAGATCCATTAAAACAAAATTTAATGAGAAACTGGTGTGTTCTTTTGGTCACCATTATAATTTCCTATGGTACTACTTAGGTAAAAGACATAAGTGAGAGTTACCCATAATGTATTTCTGGTGTTACATCTGCTGAAGCTTTAGAATTTGATAATTCTGGGTTAATGATTTTTCCTGGGTGGGAACTTTGGGTTTTTCAATTTGTCTTAAGGGGAGGAATCATCTGTTTACATAGTAAAAAGTTGTGGGAGGGGATCTGTTGGTGCAGCACCTTCATAGGTTAGGACAGATAAGCAAAGAGGGACTTTGTTTATGTGTAAGCTAGTTTATAAAGGCCAAATTCTGTAATATTAAAGTCCACGTGTTGCATATAAAGTTGTGTGTAGTTACATCAATACTGAGTAAATTTGTTATGTCAAATTTTAGTTTTCCAGTTATTGGAATGTGAATATTCACATTTACAGATACTGAGGTAGTTTAAAGAACCTAAAATTAAGCCTAAATAGTATTGAACACTGTCTTGTTACAGTTAATTGTATCCAGATTCTAGGAAAAATGAATGATACTGGAAATTGAAAAAAAATGATGGATTAAAGTGGATCTTTCTGATTTTATCATTGCAATCCTAGTGAGTAACTAGATGGAAGAGTCTCAATATAGCCCTCAATGCAAATTTTATAACACTATATTGGTAAGGGAGTCTTAACATTTTTTTTCTCTTTTCTGTGCCAAAGTAGAAGGTATAAGGACTTTGGACTTGAGTCTAAGTTCTAATTTCATGTAACTAGAAAAATTTTGTAAAATAAAATATGGAATAAGCTTCGGTAATATTTATATAATTGTCTGTGGGGTAGTGAAGTTGTAGAACCCTAGAAAGTAGATGATTTTTTTAAAATTTATTTTTATTGAGATATAATTGACAGATGATTTTTTTTTTTGCCAAGGGGAAAATAGAAGCATTTTTAATTCAAACAACAAATATACGATTAATAATTTGTCGACAGATGATTTTTAATGCATACAGTGGCCACCATTTAATTTATTGAGTACCTATTATGGACCACTACTGATCATTTTCCTACTCCACCGCCAATTTTTCCTTTCTAGACCACTCCCATCTCAGCAAATGAAACCATCATTCATCTATTACTTAGACCAAAAAACTACCGTGTTTCCCTGAAAATAAGACCGGGTCTTATACCATATTTTCCAAAAAATAATTCCGGGTCATACATTCATTTTTGCTCCAAAAGACACATTAGGGCTTATTTTCAGGGGATGTCTTATTTTTCTCATGTACAACAATCTACATTTATTCAAATACAATCATGTCATCATCTTCTGGAACATTGTCATACATACTAAATGCGTCCGTCTGGCTGACGATCTTAACTAGGGCTTATTTTCGAGGTAGGTCTTATTTTCAGGGAAACACTGTAGGAGTCATCCTAATATTTTCCATTCACACCCCATTTCAAACTATCAAGTGGTTCAGCATTATCTTTCAAATATGTCCCGAGACTGACTATTTTATGTCACCTCTGTAGCCACCATCCTACTTCCATTTTCCTAATTAATCTCCACTATCCAGATTGAACTTTTTAAAAATTTTCAGTTACAGTTGACATTTAATATTCTTTTATGTTAGTTTCAGGTATATAGTATAGTGGTTAGATATTTATGTAATTTACAAAGTGATCCCCCCAATTAATCTAGTATCCACCTGGCACTATACATAATTATTACAATATTATTGACTATATGCCCTGTGGTGTACTTTACATTACCTTGACTATTTTGTAACTACCAATCTGTACTTCTTAACTCCTTCACCTTTTTCACTCAGCCCCGCAACCCCCTCCGTCCTAGTGAAACTGAACTTTAAAAAGGTAAATCAGATCATACCATCCCCCCGATGAATTTTCTTCTATGACATTTTGTTACCCTTTAAATAAAATCCAAACTCTGGGCTTAGATGTCCAAGGCCTGAAATGACTTGACCTACCTGCCTCTTGGACCTTATTTCTGATTACTCTTCCTTTAAATTACACCATTCTAGCCTCCCTTACTGGCCTTTTCATTTCTCAGATACACCAACCTCTTTCTCACTGTAGGGTCTTTGTACTTACTTTTCTCTTTTCTTTTGATGTCTTTATCCCAGAATCATATGGCATGCTTCTGCTGGGATATCCCCTCTTTAAAGAGATCTTTGTTGATTAGCCTGTCTAAAACAGCCATCCATATCACTATTGATCTCTTTCCTCTGCTTTGTCTTCATAGCTCATATCATTTCTGAAAATAATCTTGTTTGTTTACTTATTGTTTGTAGCCTCCAGTCTAGGATGAGGTCCTTGAGGGTAAAACTTTCTCTTGTTCACTATTATATTTCCAGCCTTATAGAGTACTAGCTATAGAAATGGATACCAATTAGAAGCAAGCCAGTTTGCATCACAGAAACCTACAAAAGCTTAGGAACTAAAGGTGGGTGTGAGGCTTGGGCTGAAAACAAGAGAACGATTGAAAGTCTTTTAAGGGGGAAACTGGGCCAGCAAGTCACCATCCCTATTCATTGAATCTAATAAGTTAACTCTAATCTATCCTGACAAGAGATGAGTTTATTTTTTGGAGAAAAATTGAAACAGAAGTGCTTCATATTAGGTAAGCATCTAACATGACAGAAGATAGGGAACGAATACCATACTGAGAAGAGGGAGAGGAAAGGATTGTCTGTATGCTCAATACCATGTTTCCCTGAAAATAAGACCCAGCCGGAAAATCATCCCTAATGTGTCTTTTGGAGCAAAAATTAATATACTACCCGGTATTATATTATATTATATTATATTATATTATATTATATTATATTATACCGGCTCTTCTAGTAAAATAAGACTGGGTCTTATAGTAAAATAAGACCAAGACTTATGTTAATCAGCGCATTAGAGCTGATTGTCTGGCTAGGTCTTATTTTTGGGGAAACACAGTAGTGAGGCTCTTGATACTTCTAGTCCTCTTCTATCACTTGGCTGTCAGACAGGCAGGAATCATCCTTCTCCCACCCTTAGTCCCACCACTTGCCAGGAAATCGGTGGATTTGGAGAAAGTGAATACTCCTGAGTAAAAGAAGAAAACTTTAAAAAGTAACCACCAAAAAACCTTATAATTATTTACTTCTAGGAGATAAAGAGAAGATACTGCATCTGTGAAACAAGAATAGTATACTATAAAATAGGAATAATTAGAGAACCACAAAGATGCTCAAAGAGTTCTTAGAAATTAAAAAACATGATAAAACCATTTGAATAGAAGAAGGTAAAGCAGATAAAGTTGAGGAAATCATAATAGGGAAAAATCAAAGATGGAAAATTGAGAGAAAAGATAAGAAAATTAAACAATCAATTCAGGAAGTCTATTTTTGATTAATACAAGATCATTTTCTAGAACTGACAGACATGAACTTCCAGATTGAAAGGGCCTACTCAGTGACCAGCACAGTGAATAAGCATATCATTATGAAATTTTAGAATATAAGTAATAAAAATAAGATCCTAAGCACGTCCACAGAGGAAAACAAGTCAAAACATATTCCATACAAATGATTAAAAGTGGCATAAAACTTCTCAATACCAGCTCTGAAAACTAGACCAATGGAATAGTGTTCTCTAAGAAAAAATTGTTTCCTACTAAGAATTCTATATCCAGCCAAGCTATCCGGTCAAGTATGAGGGTAGAATAAAGACATTTTCAGACATGCGAGGTTTTGAAAATTTTGCCTCTCGTGTGCCTTTTCTTATGAAGTTACTAGAGGATGTGTCCCGTCAAAACAAGGGACTGAACAAGACAACAAAATAAAAAGGAAATCCATAAGCTCTAGAAAGAAGCAGGTAGAAAGATGGTAGCAAGTCCAGGGTGACTGCTGGGCAACAGTCTAGAGAACAAGCAGTTCAGACTGGAGCAGAAGGATTAAGAGCTCTGGGAGAGATGTTGGGGAGGAAGGTCTGAAGAAAGAATTTAGAGATTTCCAGATGTGTTTGACAGGGTAGAAATTTTACAAGTCTGTTGGGGGCATTGGGAAAAAATAATCATAGGCATATAATAACTAAGCAAATGAAAAATTAGGCAAACAAAAACATTATACAAAGAATAAAATATAGGGGCCCACTTGATGGCTGAGGTGGTTGGAGCACCGTGCTCCTAACGCCGAGGTCGGGGGTTCCCCATGTGATTCCCATATGGGCCAATGAGCTGCACCCTCTGCAGCTAAGATTATGAACAATAACTCTCCCTGGAGCTGGGCTGTGGTGAGCAGCCTGAGGTTGGCGTGAGCTGCGGGCTGCTGTGTGCTGCCAGGGGCTGCTGTGTGCTACCGTGTGCTGCCATGAGTGGCCAGTGGCCAGCCTGAGTAGCTGGTGGCCAGCGTGAGTGGCCGGCATCCAGCGTGAGCAGCCGGCAGCCAGAGAGAGCTGCTGTGAGCAACTGGCGACCTACTGCCCCAGCTGGGGGAGTACAAGGCTCATAATACTGGCATAGGCCAGGGAGCTGTGTCCTACACAACTAGACTGAGAAACAACGGCTTGAACCGGAGTTGGGGCGCGGGGCGGAAGAAAGGGAGGGAAAAAAAGGAAAGAAAATATAATGCACTAGTAATAATTATAATCAGTCATAATAATGTAAATGCTGAGTCTTGATTTGTTTCTCTGGAATATTGATTTTTACCCAAAATTATCTTATAACAGTATTGGAAGGGAAGTAATTTAAGAAGGCTGAATCTTCAGCCTCCCTGTTGGTAGTCAGTAGAAGGTAAGAAATAGCAGTGTAAGTGTATTAGAGCTATGATGGTGAATAGAAGAAACAGCTTAGAGTTGAAAGTGGTTCCCTCTGGGAGTAGGATTCAGTGGTCATATAGGCAGGCTAGGGGACTGTTATTTTTCATTATATACCTATTTGAAGCTATGTAAGTGTTTATAATTCATGAAAATTAAGTTAGGAAGCTATTGCAGTAATCTAGAGAGAGGCAATGGTGGCTTGGACTGTGTGGTAACAGTGAAGGTGGAGAAGAAATGGTTGGACCCTGGATAGTTTTGCAAGTAGAGGCAAGGGGATTTCCTAATGGATTGGGTGTGGGATATTAGCACAAGTGAAGGAGGAGTCAAGGATGACTCTTAGGTTTTTGACTTGAACAACTGGGAGAATTGAGTTGCGGTTAACTACACTGGAAAAGTCTGTGTGAGAGACAGATTTTGAGGATCCGAGATCAGGAGATAACAAGTTGGCAGTTGGATAAACAAGTCTGGAATTCAGAGGAGACGTTCAGGATGGTTGTGTCTTACTAGTTGGGTGAGCTTACGCAAATTATGCAAGTAACTTTTCTCATCTGTGTAGTAGATAATAGTACTTCCATACCAGGTTGATGGGAGAATTAAATGAGATAATGTATATAAAGAACTTATCACAGGGCCGGCCTGGTGGCTCAGGCGGTTAGAGCTCCATGCTCCTAACTCCGAAGGCTGCCTGTTCGATGCCCACTGTCCATGTGGGCTCTCAACCACAAGGTTGCCAGTTTAATTCCTCGAGTCCTGCAAGGGATGGTGGGCTCCGCCCCCTGCAACTAGGTGGAACACGGCACCTATAGCTGAGCTGCTGCTGAGCTCCCGGATGGCTCAGTTGGTTGGAGTGTGTCCTCTCAACCACAAGGTTGCCGGTTCGACTCCCGCAAGGGATGGTGGGCTGCACCCCCTGCAACGAGCAACGGCAACTAGACTTGGAGCTGAGCTGCACCCCCCACAACTAAGACTGAAAGGACTACTTGAAGCTGAAGGGCACCCTCTACAACTAAGATTGAAAGGACAACAACTTGACTTGGAAAAAAGTCCTGGAAGTAGACACTGTTCCCCAATAAAGTCCTGTTCCCCTTCCCCAATAAAATCTTAAAAAAAAGAAAAAAAGAACTTATCACAGTGCAAGGCATTAAACGTTGACTGTTATTATTTTTATTATTGTTATTACTAATATCTAATCATCTGAAGCTGAGATTGAGGCTGAATAGCACAAAACTTAAGGATCCAGTCTTGACTCTGCCATTTGTTAATTGTGTGATGTTGGGCAAGCCACTTAATCTCTCTTCAGTTTTTTAAAAAAATGTAAAATGGAGATAATAATGGTACCTACCACATAATGTTTTCATAAGCGTTAAATGAAGTAATCCCTGTAAAGTACTTAGAACAGCATCTGACACATTGTTAAGTGCGGAATAAATATTATCCATCATCATCATCATTTGTCTGTGAACTCCTTGAAGAAGGGACCATCATGTTTATTTTCTATAGCCCCTACTTAATCCTTTGCCTGGCACTATGCTTAGAATATATGTGACAGAAAAAAAAAATTTAAGTGCTCTGTATATCTATGGAGAGCACATAGTAATTTCTTGATACATGTTTGTTAGATTGAATTGTTCTTTTTCCTCTATACATTTCTTCCACTTTGGGAGAGGGGAAAGAAATAAACATTTGAGAGTGTTGTTTCAGAAGTATGCTTACATCAGAGCATTTGAGATTTTGCTCCCCAGCATGTGTCATCACTTTGGCTCAAATAAACTCTTATAAAATTTTTTTTAAAAGTATGCTGACATAAATTGAAGTTTGTGTTTATATTTTACTATTTTGGTGTGAGTTTATGAGTAATCTTAGAATAAAGGATAACTTTGGAAGGAGGAGGAAGCTTTTTCTGTGCTTGGGGAGACAGTGTGGATAGTTGGGTTTCTGGATATTACTAGTTCTCTTGTAAACTTCCTAGATTTAAAGAAAAAGCATTTTGGGAACATTTAAAGTCACTACATAAATGTATTAATAGTTCTGCCTTTGTCAAGAGACTTGCTATTTTGCTCCTTGCATGGCAGTTTTAAGCAATCTGGTTTAAAATTTTTTGTGAAATAAAGAAAATACTTACAGAATGAACTCGTTCTTGGTCTCAGTTTACTTTCAGTTGTTATTCATGATAGAGGATATTTTTCTCTCAGAAATCTGGGATGTTTTTGCATTTGTTAAAGTAGCTTAATATTTGTAAGCAAGCATATCTAATTTTACCTTTTTAGAATTTTATATTGTTTCATTAAAAAAGTGTAAAATTAGAACATCAACCTGATTGGTCCTCTTGTTATTATATGTAGTGCTCTAGTGATTGCTGAGCAATGTTTCTTCTGCCTTTAGCTATCTTAAAATTGGGCTGTAAAAACCAGAGGTAGAAAAGAAAAAGACAGACTGAACCAGCTGTTTAGTGTCACCTGATGTGAGTCTTTGGTGATTAATGTCTGTTCAGCTGAATTTTCCTTATGTGTCCTTATATCCAGGACCTAGCACAACCAGTTTTCCATGATGTAATATCTCTAACACACTTTTGAACTGCAGCAAGCCTTACCCAAGGATGTTATTGCTTTTTTCATTGGTTTAGATTCATAGCTCTTTTGGGAACTTGAGACCTGAGATATCACCCTTTCTTTTCCTTTTTACTTATTGGTAATTTTTTCTAGTTCGAGAGTGTAATGATATCTTTGCTTTATTTGGGAGTAAAATGCAAAGCAGTTCCTTTTAGTGCCACATGTTAAAGCTTAGTGGAATCTGGTGGAGTATGTTACAGGACCTTTCCTTTCAAAATTATGGGAGGAAATCAGATAAAAATATATCAAAACTTCTGGAAAAACATTTTTAAAGTTAACCATTCTAAGTAGGTCTCAGATGTAGGCCTTTTAGAAAGCATATTAATATAAAAATCATGCCCACATTTTAATATTCTATTGTAGGTTTATTTCAGGCCGCTTTATTTTTGTCTTTTTTTTTTTAAATTGGGAAATATTGGGGAACAGTGTGTTTCTCCAGGGCCCATCAGTTCCAAGTCATTGTCCTTCAATCTAGTTGTGGAGGGCGCAGCTCAGCTTCAAGTCCAGCCACAGTTTTCAATCTTTAGTCGCAGGGGGCACAGCCCACCTTCCCATGTGGGATTTGAATCGGTAACCTTATTCTTAAGAGCTTGCGCTCCAACCAACTGAGCCATCCGGCCGCCCCTTCAGGCCTCTTAGTTGTTTTTTTTTTACCATAACTTTGGAGTCAGACATTTTTCTGGAAAGACAAGTACAGGTCAGAAAAACTCCTTCAATACACGTGGTGCTAATTGCTCAAATTTTGGCAATAGAAAGGCTTGTTAAAGCAAACCAGTTAGATTTTCATTGTTTTACAGATAGGCATTTATAAATCAAAAATGAAGTTATTATTGAAACACTTGACTTTTTTCTTCCATACCCATTGTCACAGAACAAAACATGGGCTTTGGAGCCAAACAGATGCAGATTCTAGTACCTTCTCCGACCTTTGTCAAATCATGTAAATGCTTTGAACCTCATTTTCCTAGATGATAAAATGGAGGTAATTCCACCTCAGGTAATATGTACATATAAAACACCTAGCACAGTTTCCAGGTATAATGTAGGTGAGCAATAAGTAGTAATTTTCTTGACAGCTTTGACGTAATGGCCACAGAACTCTTACTAGGTACTTTTATGCGGTATTGAGAGGTCCAAGTCTAACAGTAGTGTCAGTGTTTTGTTTGTTTGTTCCAGAATGAGGACAGCTAGATGCGTTTTAGACTCCTGTCATGCGTCTCCTTCGCTCTTCTGTATAGGTAATAAACTTTTGAGGAGGGATGACATTTTAACTTAGTGTTTAGCTCTGAGTTTTATACAGAACTGTGAGGTCAAGAAATATTTTACTGGATATAAATGTCACCAAGGAACATAATAATATTGTTTTTCTTATGCTTGTTTAGAAAGAGTCAGAGCCCAAAGTCTATTCTAGATCTGTGACCATGATGACATAGGATAGTGACCCATACATTTTTTCTCTAGCTGCCATAACAAATTGCCACACACCTACTGGCTTAAAACAAAATTATTATTTTATTGTTCCATAGGTCAGAAGTCTAACGTAGGTCTTACTGGACTAAAATCAAGGTATTGGGAGAGTTGTGTTCCTTTCTGGAGATTCTAGGGAAGAATCTGTTTCCTTACTTATTTCAGCTTTTAGTGGCTGCTTGCATTCCTTGGCTTGCAGCCCTCTTCCATCTCCACACTTCCATCTTCCATCTCCACATCTGACGTGACTGATTCAGTCTTTTTCACACTGACACTGATTCTTCTGCCTTTGTCTTTTACCTTTGAGGACCGTTGTGATTACATTGGACCCACCTTGATAATCTAGGATCGTCTCCCTATTTTAAAGTCAGATGATTAGCAACCTTAATTCCATCTGCAATTTTAATTCATTCCCCTTGCCATATAACAACATATTCATGGGTTGTAGGGATTAGGACTTGGACATCTTTGGACAGCTTCTGCCTACCATGATATTCCATTAGGAAAACATTTTTTTTTTTTTTAAAGATTTTATTGGGGAAGGGGAACAGGACTTTATTGGGGAACAGTGTGTACTTCCAGGACTTTTTTCCAAGTCAAGTTGTTCTTTCAATATTAGTTGTAGAGGGTGCTGTACAGCTTCAAGTTGTTGTCCTTTCAGTCTTAGTTGCAGGGGGTGCAGCCCACCATCCCTTGCGGGAGTCGAACCGGCAACCTTGTAGTTAAGAGGACGCGCTCCAACTAACTGAGCCATCCGGGAGCTCAGTGGCAGCTCAGCTCAAGGTGCCGTGTTCAATCTTAGTTGCAGGGGGCGGAGCCCACCATCCCTTGTGGGAGTCGAGGAATTGACCTGGCAACCTTGTGATTGAGAGCCCACTGGCCATGTGGGAATCGAACCGGCAGCCTTTGGAGTTAGGAGCATGGAGCTCTAACCGCCTGAGGCACCGGGCCGGCCCAGGAAAACCTTTTTGTGCGCATCCCTAGGTGCTACTATTAACCCGTATTAAATATTAATAAAACTCAATTTCTCTTTTTTACATAAAGATAATATAAGTAAAAATTCTCATTTCCTTCCCATACTTCAGTGGATAATCTTGTTCATTTCCCATTTTGGAAACTTGGCTGATAATAGTGGGGCCTAGGAAAGGGCCTGCCCCGGAATAAGAATTTTAACTTTTAATTGAATTCAGTAAATATTTACTGAGCACGATGCAGTGTTTTAGTATCTATAGAAGCACAAACTACATGGTGTGTTTAATCCAGGTCGGCTAACTACTGCAGTAAACAACTTAAACTCTTGTTGGCTTAAAAGCTTGTTTCTCATTCATATTCCAGTCCAATGCATGTTGGGTGGAGGTGGAAGGGGAGCAATTCTTACTGAGGACAGGGCACTAGTTTCCTCCACTTCTTCATCTGCAGGCAAATGAAGAAATAAAGTGTGGAAGATAGTGTTGAGGTTTTTATGGGACAGGCCTAAAATGACATCATCACTTCTGCCCCTAGAACTCCGCCACTGGCCAGCACTCTTATAGTCTTAATCAATTGTTATGGACATGTAGTCTACTTCAGGAGGAAAAGGAAAGCAATTTAGTGAACAAGTAGCCGTTCCCTTCCACACATAACATCCCTGCCCTCAAGAACCCTTTAATTTAGTGGAAGAAACAGGCATAGATAAAACTTTATGTAGAAGGGCAGGCCTGATAAGTGTTACAACAGAGGTTTATAAGGAGTGATAAGAGTGTAAAGGCAAGAGAAAGATTAATTTTGATTAGAAAGATTAGGGAAATATTTGAAATTATGTCTCTAAGATAGGGATTATTATAACCATCCTCAAAAGGCTACTTTAAGAATTAAATGACAACATGTGGCAGTGCCTGGCATACTAAAAGGTATATAAATGTTTGGTGCTATTGATGTTGTTATTTGGAGATATTCTTGAACTGAGTTTTTAAGGTTTGGTAGAGCTTTGAAATATGGATTCCAGATGGACTCATTCTAGCAACATATGGAAGTGGGAGAATCCCACTCCATATTTAGGAGTGGCGGGTTGTATAACTAAAACATGGAGAATGCAGGTGGATGTAATAGGAGATAAAGTAAGGGAGGTTTGAGTCAGATCATTCAGACTCTTGAATAACATACTAAGGAATTTGAACTTTGATCAGGAGCTGTGAGCTGCCACAAAAGCTTTCTGAGTAGCCAGTAGCTTCTTAAGGGAAGGGATTGTGTCTTATTCATTTTTATATATTTTTTATAACTATATGAAGAGGTAATATAACACTGTAATTATAATGGAACCCACTGTTCCAGTTTGACTGCTCGCTCTGTCACTTATTACCGTAGCTGTATGACTTTGGGCAAGTTACTTAATTTCTCTGAGTCTCAGTTTCTTTATCAATATGATTGAGGTAATGAAACTACTACTTCACTGGGTTGTGAGGATTAAATGAATATAATGTAAAGTGCTTAGAATAATGCTTGCATAGTAAGCTACTCTTTAAGAGTTAAGAGTTAGTCATAAGCATTATAATCATTGCCAATGTCTGGCATATGAGTATGGTAGGTACTCAGTAATTTTTGAGTGGTCAGAGTTGTGTTTTAAATTTACTCAGCAAGTGTTTATATACTGTTATATGCCAGGCAAGAGAATGCTGTTAAGGCGTTTATGGTCTAGTAGAGGAGATATTAATATAAGGCATGTTATAAGACATAAAGGTAGGAAATGATGATGCTATAGGAGAGGTGTAGATGGAGTGCCTTGGTAGTTCTGGAGCATGTCAGTTCAGAGGGGAGCCACACTTGTTTTGTGGGAAAGGAAGTATTTGAACTGGGCTTTGAGGATGGGTTGACTGTGGAAATGAGGGGGGAAGTGCATTCTAGCCAGTGGGAATAGCCTGAAAAAAGGCCAAGGTGTGGGAAAGCATGGTAATGATACTTTATGGGGAATGGTTAAGTCATGCTACAGGAAAGACTGAGAGGCAATATAAGTCTCTGGTCAAAGTCTAATTTACTAGCGGTATCAGAGGTAGGTGGGAGTTTCCTGTTGTAGTTTTACTAACTTTAGAGATTAGCTGTCTTTTGTGTAGATTGAGCCTTGCTACTCAATGTATGGTCCATGGACCAAACAACATCACCTGGGAGCTTATTAGAAATTTAGACTCTCAGTGCCCCCATAGAATTAGAGTCTGCAATTTACATGATTTACATGATTTGTTTCTACATTAAAATTTAGGAAGCACTGATCTAAAAAAAAAACAAAAACGAAAAAACAAGTCTCCCTACTTCTCAACATGTACGTATATGTAATATGAAACTAAAAATAACAAGTTGAGTAATCACTTCCTCTCATGCATATGCATTAAGAAAGTACTCCCTTCTTGAGCTAAGTAATTCTAGCTGGCATGATTTTTGGGTGGTGGTAGTGGGGAATAAGAATCATTCAAAATGTAACTTTTTTAGGTCCTGTCTCATACCAAAAAAGATTTGAGGTTTTATCCACAACTTAGATTTTGATATAATTAGCAATAAAAATTTTAGTGAAAATGTACTGTTAATATTAAATGCTTTCCTAGACATATATCACTTCCCTGTGAAGGATGAGTAATATTTCCCTTTTAAAGTATATTCTGTTTATAGCAACTGGAATGATTAACTCCGCTCAAGCTCATCTTCCAATATAAGCTAATGCCGTCTCAGCTTGCCAGCTCTGTGACACTGTTGTGGACGTGATGGTGGTGGAAAGGAAATGAGGTTAAGGAGGTCACGCAGAGAAGCTTCACATAGAAGTAGAGTTGTGCGACACCACTGTGATGTGGTGATGTGAGTAGGGGGTGGGGAAGAAGGCAGACAGAAAACTCACACGAAGTGAGCGGCTGTCTGAATGTGCTGTCTGTGACACCTCCGTGGATGTCATGGTCACAGTGATGGTGTTCCTGGGGGCAAGGGAAGCAAGGGTGTATCACCCCCAAACCAGGTCTCTCCAGCTTCTAGGAGACCCATGACTTTAGAATGTAGCCGTCATTTTGCTAGTAGAAGCCTAGCTTCTATATAAATATTTGACTAAATAAAATAAATACCTCTTGGCTGGGAGTGTTCTTTCTTATAAAATGAGTTTACAGTGTGAAGCTAATTTGATGATGATTGTTTTTTCATTCAAGAAATGCTTGTTTAGCATCTTATGTGCAAAGCATTGTGTTTCAGGCACTGTATATAGAAACAAATGAGATGAGATCTGTACTCTTAAAAACTTTTCTTATATTCTAGTCTGGAGAAGGAGTCAGAAATGTTAAACGAAGAAGAAGGGCTAACATTTTCTAGTGCTTATATTCCAGGAGCCCAAGTTATCTCATTTCATCTTCACAGTAACCATCTAGGTTAGAATATTAATGTCCCATTTTGTGAGTGAAGAAATTGAAATACAGAGAGGTCATCAGTAAGTAGCAGAGGCAGGATTCAAATCCAAGCAGTTTTGACTGCAGACCCTGGACCACTTCACTTATGCAAATGAGCAGTCATTACTTGAGCTTGCTTACTACGTGCCAGATGCTATACTAAGTACTAGAAATGCAGAGCTAAATAAAACTCTGAGTCTTCTGCAGTAAGGAAAGTTACAAAAGAGTGATGGAGGTTATTGTCCTATTTTACAGAGAGGGAAACTAATGCTTGCCAAATAAAAGGTGGAGGTAGGATTTGAACCCAAACCTGCCAACTTCAGAGCCCTTTTAACCAACTCTGTTTTGCTTTCCATTTCTTCCCAATCCAGAGGTAAGTTTCAACTAGTCATTGGAGCCTGCATCCTGTTTTCAGTACTGCCTAGATCTTGCCTCCCTTTCTCAGGTTCCCAAATCTCTGGATGCACTTAGAAGAAAAACAGTGATCCAGAAACTACCTGTTGGAGAAACTCTGAAATTTCCACATTAGTAATTTTGGTGGAAGCAGCATGTCTTTAAAACTGCTTTAATATCACAGCCTACCAGGCATTCTCCCTCACTCAGTTTCTTTTCACTCATCAATGCATGTGCATACTATTTGCTAGGCACTGTTTAGGTGCTGCGGTCACAGGAAAGAGTATGACCTGACCTCTGCCTTCATGGAACTTCACAGCCCTTTCCAGCGTAGTCACTGCTGTGCTACACCGCTCACTTGTAGTCAGTCTCTTCCCTTTTCTTAGTTCTTCTAAACTAGAACTTAATTGTGGGTATTACTAGTGAGACTTCCTTCCTGGCAATGCAAACCCCAATTGTCACTGACTTTATGACATTTGTCTCCACCCACTTTATGATCATCAGTCATAATCATTGATCTGTGATTTTTGAAATCATTGATCTGTGAAATATAACCCAGTTATATTTATATATAAATATAACCTGTTGGTTTAAAAAAACTGAAAAATAACGTAAGTGTATACACTAAAAAATGTATATAGTACCACTTTACCCCCTCAGTACCACTTATTATTAATGTTTCTGGACTTTTTTTATTAATATACAAACATTTTTCACACAAATGGTATTTGTAGCTAAATATTTTCATTTAACAGTATATTTTGGATATCTTCCTTCCCATATCAGTGCATAAAGATCTACTTCATTCTTTCTAATGGCTATATAGTATTCCAGTCTAGGAATATATTATAAATATTTAACCAGTCTTTTATTGGTGGGTATTTAAATTCATATATACTGGTGAAGTAGATGTCCTTTTACATGTATTTTCGCTCACCCAAATTGAGTATATTTGTAAGATAAATTTGTAGAAGTGAAATAAGAGCAATTAAAATTTTTGCTAAATATGATCAATTACCCTTTGAAAAAGTTGTGCCAAGAATTCAACAGTGTTTCTCATTCTTGTTTTCTACCTTCTGGACAACACTGAGCATTATCAATCTTAATCTTTTTTCTCTTGATAGATTTAAAAAGCAATTATCTTCTTGTTTTAATGTACATTTCTTTAATTATGAGTGAATTCGAGCACATATTGATATTTTTATTAGTCATTTATACTTTTTTTTCTGTGAATTCTGTTGTGTGTTTTACATATTTGGAAGAGGTTTTTTGTTTTGTTTTTTTTTAATGTTAAGGAGTTTGTCCTTTGTCATCCAGCAAATGTGGGCTCCCCCATCTCCCCTGTTTGTTATTTATAAATTACAGACCTTCAGATTGGGTAGTCCAACTTGCTTACTTTATAGATGAGGAAACCTAGCCCCAAATAGTGTTAAGGTTGGTGACTTTTTTTGGCAGGGTCGGGGGTGAGCATGTAGTCAGATAGTGACAGAGCTGAAATGAGCATGAAGTTGTTTTACTTCCAGTTTGGTGCTTTTTTCATTATACTATGCTAGTTTTAAGGCTTACTCCTCTCCCTCTTCCACCATTACTTTTTACCACTAAGTCTTGCCACCACAACTACATATTTCATGGTAAACTTAGAAACTTACCGGCCTAGTGTCAAAGATTGAGAGCTATAGGGTTGTACAGGAACCCAGGAGACTTCACAGGTATTGGATTGTTTCTAAATATGATAATTAAACTAGTTTCTCTGTAGGCAGTTATGTTCATGTTCTTTTCATTTATTTAAAAAAAAAACCAACCTGTTTTGTTTTGTAGGTTCATGGGTGTGTGTGTACATCAAGGACAATTGCATGCACTTACAGAGGTAAGACTTCAATAGCGTGTTGAAGTGACTTTGTTGCCTTAGTTTCAGCATTTATGGTTCCATAGTGATTGTTACATGCACATATAAGGAAAATTTGTGTGCATTTATGTTTATGCAAAAATGGCAATGTTAACAATGTTTTCTTCTGTTGCCTGGAAACAATGACCATATCTCTTAATGCTCTTGGATTCTCTCATTATACTTGTTGAATATTCCGAGAATACGAGTGCTCAATTATTAAATTGGTTCTCGATGCCTGGATGACCCCCTCCTAAGCTATGGAATGGCATCACTTGGCTGCAGATTCTATCATGAAAACAATGATTACCAAGAAATGATTGGTGTCCTGATCTAGAATTCCACTGTCACTGCTCTAGTTTCCTGATTGGTCTCATTACCCCTTGGAATCAGTTTACTTCTCCATTCTCATTTCATTTTCTGCCTCTTCTAGGCAGATAAATATGAGATAGTCATTTCTGAGGCTCTGAGGAACAGAGAATCCTCTCTAGAACAAAGACTTCCCAAATTCAGGTACTGAGTTACCAGTTTCAGAATTTGCTTGGGTGCTTCTCAGAAACACAGATTCCTGGAATCTTTTAGATTTCGTAGGTCTGCATAGGGCCCAAGTGTATTCTTTAAATCTCCCTAGATTAGTCTCATGAGCATCTAGATTTTAGAATCTGTGTTCTAGAATGTTTTCACATTCCTCCTTAAGAAGTGCGTGCCAAAATACAAAGTGAAGAAACTTAGGAAGTAAAATTGTTTAACAGAATTTGCAAGAGTATTGGTTTCCTACTGGCTTGGTGTCTGTTATTAGGCCTTAATATCTTATGAAGGAGCATCTCATGTGCCTCACTCTTTGAGTATATCTGTTTTCTCAGTTATGGAGAGCACCAAAATGTGGAATGTGTATAGCTATGTCCTGCCTCTTATATGGAAGGCCAAAGAAGGTGAAATAGTGAAGTGGTTAACAGCATGGACTCTGAAGTCTTGATTGCCTGGATTTGAATCCCTCTGTGCCTCAATATTTTCATCTGTAAAATGGGAATAATGATAATAGTCATTACACTCCCTGCCCCAGGGAGTCTAGATAGAGAAGAGGACTAGTAGCTAAGCCCTAGAGTATTTCAATTTTAAAAGTCTGGGGAGAAGGGCAGATATAGAAGGAGTAGCTAGTGAGATAGGAAGAAAAGCATATTGACCTGGAATAAAAAGAAAGAAGGAGTTTCAAGGAGAAGGGAGTAATTAATTGTGGCAAATATTGCTGATAAGATGACCACCTCAGAGGGATATTTTGAAGATGAATGTAAAATGCTTATTTAGCACAGTGCCTGGCATACAGTAATTGTTAAATACATTTTAACTATTATAGCTTTTATTATTAACAGTGACTAGTCCCTCCTGAACTCTTTGAATTGTCAACATTTTTTCATTTGGTACTTAGTTCTATACTGTTGTTAGTGTCATTAAATGTTTTGAAAATTTTTTATTCAAGTAAAGCATAACAGAAAAAGCACATATATGACAAGTATACAGCTCACTAAATTTTTGCAAATGTACACACCCATAAACCAGCATCCCAGATCACAGAAACATTTTCTGTGTATTTCTTTTCTCAGAAGTGAGTCTATAAATTCTTCAAAGACAATTGTCTCCTTCTCTCAAGCCTTCTACCTGCTAAAGCTCTGACAGTACTAATTGTAAAACATATTTGTTGTACTCCCAGCTTATATCATTATTCTCTGAAATGTGAGTTCATTGGAAGGGCTTGTGTATTGGTTTTTCTGACAAAGAAGAAGATACTTTAATATTTGGGGTCACGTCACAAAATTTAGAAGTGGAGTATAATGGAAATGGCAGAAATGAATGATCTTAATACAACATACTCTTGGCCATGTTACACTTAAATAATATTTTCTGTTGCTTTATAGCTTGTGTATAGTCATATACAATATACAGTGCATGTTTTGTGAAGGAGTATGTATTTCCAGTATTATTAATGAGGTATTGACATAGCCTACGACATTAATAATTTTTGTTATGTTACTAGGCTGATGTGAAGTCCAAATATCCAAGTGGTCTTGGTTGTTTTCAGATGGCAAAGGCCATCATGACATAGATCTCTGGGTACTCCTACGTTTAATTGCCTTACAGTTGTTTTTCACTTTTGTATTTTTTTATTAGTTTCAGGTGTACAAAATGCGGTGATGATTAGACATTTATACACCTCACAAATTGATTACCCCAACAAGTCTACTACCCATCTCACACCGTACATAGGTATTCTAATACCATTGACTATACTCCCTATGCTGTACTTTATATCCTGTGACTGTATTATATATATATATGGTGTGATCAAACAATATAGTGAATGTTTAAATAAAAAAATATTACAGTAAAAGACACATTGTCATTAATCTCCGTCAAAATACTCCCCCTCACTTCAAACACACTTATCCCATCGTTCTTGCCACTTTCTGAAGCAGTACTGGAAGTCCTCTTTCGTGTCTTTAGTTGTGCTATCGTGGATGCCTTGATGTCCTGAATCATTTTGACTTTGGGGAAGAGCCAGAGTTGCATGGTGCCAGATCTGGTGAATAAGGTGGATGAGAACACACCGTAATGTTTGTATTTGACAGAAATTGCTGTATCAGAAGCAATGTGTGACATGGAGCATTGTCATGTTAGAGGATGATTTACAACATACTTGAAAACACACCTCTCAACTTTAGCTCACACCTGAGTGATGGCACCAAACAAGTTGAAACTTGTCACACACTGTTACTAAGGTTCAACGTGCAGCTTCCCATATTGAAGATCCCTGCCTTTCTGTTGGACGGCACTCGGCAGCAGCATTCACCATAGTTTGTGATCACAATGGAAAGGCTCTGTGTCACACATCCCTTCTGGTATGGTAATGTCTGTCAATTAAAAACATGATGGTATATCCTCATCTACCTTATTCACCAGATCTGGCACAGTGCAACTTCCGGCTCTTCCCCAAAGTCAAAATGACCATGTAAGGTAAACGTTCTGAATCAATTCAGGACATTGAGGCAGCCACGACAGCATAACTAAAGATACTCACAAAAGAGGACTTTCAGAACTGCTTCAGAAAGTGGCAAGAACGATGGGATAATTGTGTTCGAAGTGAGGGGGCAGTATTTTGAGGGGGATTCATAGCAATGTGTCTTTTACTGTAATAATTTTTTTTTAATTTAAACATTCACTGTATATTTTGATCACAGTCCATATATGTATATGTATGTGTTCCTATATAATTGTTGACATTCAATATTATTTTATATTAGTTTCAGTGGTTAGGCAGTGGTTAGGCATTTATATAATTTATGAAGTGATCTCCCCTTAAGTCTAGTAGCCATCTTTCACCATACGTAGTTTTTACATTATTGACTATATCCCCCATACTGTTAATATATTTCACATATCCATGACTGTTTTATGACTACCAGTTTTTACTTCCTCACCCATTCTCATCTTTCTCACCCATACCCCCCAACACCCCTCTCATCTAGCAACCATCAGTTTGTTCTCTGTATCTCTGAGTCTGTTCTGTTTGTTCATTTATTCTGTTCATTAGATTCAACATTTAGCTGAGATCATATGGTATTTGTCTTTCTCTGTCTGACTGATTTCACTTAGCATAATATCCTCTAAACCATCCATGTTGTTGCAAATGGCAAGATTGCATTCTTTTTTATGGCAGAGTAATACTCCATTGTATAAATGTACCACAATTTCTTTATCCAGTTGTCTATTGATGGGCATTTTGCTTGTTTCCACATCTTGGCTATTATGAATAGTGTTGCAGTAAATATAGGGGTGCATATATGAGGTCTAACAATTAAGTTAGCAAACTTGTTGCAACACAGTTCCTAATCTTTTTTGCTATCAAGGGATTATTCATTATGAATTTGTACCAACTGGGCAAACAGTTAACCAAGATTTACTATATGGAAAACAGTTACTATATGGAAATGCTGAAAAGGCTGCGGGAAAATGTCTGAACTTTTTGCCAACGATTCATGGCTCTTGCATCATGACAATGCATCAGCTCACACAACATTGTCTGTGAGAGAGTTTTTAACCAGTAAACAAATGACTGTATTGGAACACCCTCCCTACTCACTTGATCTAGCCCCCAATGACTTCTTTCTTTACCTGAAGATAAAGAAAATATTAAAAGGAAGACATTTTGATGACATTCAGGACATCAAGGGTAATACAACGACAGCTCTGATGGCAATTCCAGAAAAAGATTTCCAAATTGCTTTGAAGGGTGGACTAGGCGCTGGGTCAGTGCATAGCTTCCCAAGGGGAGGACTTCGAAGGTGACCATAGTGATATTCAGCAATGAGGTATGTAGCACTTTTTCTAGGATGAGTTTGCTAACTTAATTGTCAGACCTCGTATTTTTTTGAATTAGTGTTTTGGATTTCTTTGGTTAAATACCCAGGAGTAGAGTTGCTGGGTCGTAAGGTAGTTCTATTTTTAATTTTTTGAGTTACCTCCATTCTGTTTTCCACAGTAGCTGCACCAATTCACAGTCCTACCAACAATGCACGAGGGTTGCCTTTTCTCCAAATCCTCACAACACTTGTTGTAATTGCCTTTCATTTTTGGCTGTGCAGCACAGCTATTTGTTTCAAGAAGAATCACAAAAATAAATTACTAACAACATCTACTACAACACTTGGAACTTGGATGATATTTAGTAGATATTTCTTGACGGGTGGGATGCCTGCCCTCTGCAGAAATGTGAGCACCATTCCTTATTTCTCTAAAAAGTTCCTTGTTTATCAGTAATTACAGTAGGCAAGCACAACTTTTGTTAATGTCTATAAAGTATTGATATTATTAGGAGGAATATTTTTCATGTACAGGGTGATCTGGACTTTTCTGGGCTTGAACCATTTCCACGAGTCTTGATTGGAATTGTAGACATTAATTGAACTTGGAAAAGTCAAACACTTAGGGGTGTGTGTGTGTGTGTGTGTGTGTGTGTGTTTTCTTAAACTGCGTGAAGTAAGAATAGACTTCTAAGTTTTTAAGCAAATAAGTGTTTGTTACACAGTTTGATAAAAGATCAGAACCGTTTTTTAGGTTTAATTAGTTGAATTAAGAATCCATATTGTATTGAGTAGGAATGCTCTTCAAGTATGGTCTTTGATTCAGAAGAATTAACCTTGTCTTTCATTTAGTCACGAATATCAAGGAAGTGGAAATCTTCTGTTTTTAAATACAGAAAGTATAACCCATATGTCAGTTAGTTATTGCTATATGATATCCAACCACAAAAACCTCAAAAGACTACAGCAATAAACATTTATTTCTTACAAGTTGTCAGGGTTTAGCTGAGCTGAGCTGCGCCCAGTTGGGCAGGCTGCTGGTCTCACGTGGACTCACGGATGCACCTGTAGGTGAACTGCTGGTCTGCTCTAGGCTGAGCTTTCTTGGAGCAGCTTTGCTCCAGCTCTTTCTCATCGTTCCTTGTGGGACCAGTGGGCTAGCCTGGACATGTCCTTTTTAAGATGATACCAGAATAGCAAGAGTATGCCAGCCCATTTGCACAAGTGCTTTTCATGATTCTGCTTATGTTCAAATTTGCTTGGTCAACAGCCCATTGAACGAAGCAAGTCACATGCCTGAGTCCATATTGGGAGCATACTGCAAAGTTAAGTGTCAAAGGGCATGCATTCATTCAGTAAGGTGTGAAGAACTGCAACCATTGTTGCACTCTTCCATACCCTATAAATACTCCCAACTAGCAGATCATAATTATTTGCTTTTTCTACCCTACTTGAGGGGAAAGACTTTCATTTTTAAAATTATAATTCCCAGTTATTAATCATCCACTACAAGTGCTCTGCTTGGTGTGTTATATATTAGCATAATTCTCACAGTTCTGTAATCCCGTTTCTTATTTTATAGGTGAGAAAACTAAGGCTTAGAGAAGTTAATTGACTTCTCCAAAGTAGGATTTGGATCCAGTTTCATCTGACTTCAAAGCCTATTCTCTTCCCATTACAACATGCTGTCCTTAATTCGCTTATGTATTCCACACAGTGCTAAGCACAGATTCCTGTATGTGTAGCATGTGTTGTATGTGTAGAATTTGAGTCTGACTAACTTTACATATATTTCGGGTTATTTGGCAAAAGGTATTTCCTGGTTATGGTGTATATTAAAATGTGTGGGGGCAAGTAACAGAACATATTTAAATGGTGTTAAACAGCAAGACTCATATAACTGGAATTCCAGCAGTATATTAGGTGAAGGGTTGGTTTGATGGGGTCCAGAGACCCCATTTCTTTCCATTTCTTTTCTCTGTCTTTACATTGTCAACTTTATCCTAAGGTTGACTGTCATTTGTAATTGAAAAGGAGCTGCCGCCAACTTACATGCTGTATGTTTTCTCTTCCATATACAAGATGGAGGGGGTGGTCAAAGAAAGAGAGGAGAGAGAGTGAGATGGTCGATCATGCATCATCTCATTACACTATTCTTTTTGAGCTTGTTCAGAAAGGCACAAAGAGGGAAACATCTTTGTAATCAAACAGTTTAGAGAAGCTCTTTGTGTAGAACCTCTCAGTGCCTAGAAGATTGGGAATTGGGGAAGGAGGAGGGCATACGGTTGTGGGGCAGGGGTCTCAGGTGATAATTGTCTCCGGTCAAAGGAGTCAGCAAAAGAATTGCTTGGCAGGTAGGATATTTGGGGGTCTGTCTTGCCTTTTCTGCCATGGAGAGACTTGTTTCTTTTCCACAATGGCAATGAGAACCACTTTGCTATGAACACAGCAATTGCTTGGCCTAGTCAGGTGATGCAGTCTCTTTAAACTCAGTCAGGCAGATACTGGGTACTTAAGGAAATGCTTTTAGCTGATGAGGGAATGGATCAGTCCAGCAGACAGCTGAAGAGAATTTTTTATTCACAGAGCCCTCATCCTCTTCTCACTCACCATTTCCACCCCTACTATACACCTTCTTTCTTTATTAAAAAATAGTTACTTTGGAAATACCTTGTTTATGTGGGTTGAAACGTGTTGTTTCTGAGTTGTTTTCTCTCAGACTTATAAGAAGCCTTATATAATCAGAGAGCTTACAATGAAAGGAAACTCTGTGGGTTCAGTAACCAAACTCATGTATTATTTATAAAAATGAGCAGCCAGACCCCGATTCCAGTTTCTTGGTGTGCTGTGATATTGCCATTAATTGTGCCTACTTCTTGTTTTGTTTTTGTGTGGCTCAGTACAGAGTATTCTCCTGGCCTTATTTACCTTGAGCCACATGTGAAATTATCTGGTGCCTGCCTTGGGTTAACTTTGGCAGCTTAGCCATACCAATCTTTCAAGCGTGGGGTTGTTTAGGGGGGAGGCTACTACTACCAAATGGTAATTAAGAGGACTCACCAAAGGTACCAACAATGATTGCCTCTGTGACTCAAGACTTCCTAAAGGAATGATGAGAGTAGGGAAAATGACAAAGATATGAATTAACGTCTATGAGGGAAGAAAGAGATTCACTTTATACATACCACTTTAAGTGAATCTGCTGTAATCTAGGCACTCTGCTAGGCTCTGGGCTTATCAGGATAAACAAAAGCCTGTTCCCCAATCTACTGCTGCATAACAAACTACCTTAAAACTTAGTAGCTTAAAAAAATCATTTCATTTTGCTTGCAATTTTGTAGGTCAGGTAGTCGGAAAGGTTTTGCTGAGTCTCTGATCCACACATGTCAGCTGGGGCAGCTGAGCTGAAGGACCCACTTCCAATATGGCTTCTTCATTCATATGCCTGGTGCCGTGGTACTACTCCTGGCTCCCTCTCTTTCACTACATGGTGTCTCATTGTTTAGGTCATCTCCATATGGCTTGAGTTTCCCACAGCTTGGTGATCTCAGGATAGTGTCAGACTTTTTACATGGTGACTGGTGAGAGGAACAAGCCACCCAAATGGGAACCTCAAGACTTCCTATGATCTAGCGTTGGAAATTCCAAAAAGTGACTTAAGCTGCATTTTACTGGTCAGTTTTGTTTTTTTTTTTCAATTTGGAGGAACAGTGTGTTTTTCCGGGATGTCAAGTCATTGTTTTTCAATGTAGTTGTGGGGGACACAGCTCAGCTCCAAGTCAAGTCGTTGTTTTCAATCTAGTTGTAGAGGGCGCAGTTTACTGGCCCATGTGGGACTTGAACCGGCAACCTTGTTGTTAAGAGCTCACTCTCTAACCAACTGAGCCATCCGGCCACCCCTATTGGTCAGCTTTGGTTCAAGGAAAGGTGAATTATTCGATGCTACATCTCAAAGACCATTTTTATTCCACTATAGTGTCTTTCATGAACTCAGTGTTTAATGACAAGGATATTGAGAAATTTCGTACTGTGCCCTTTCTTAGAAACTATTTTTTTTTTAATATCCAGCTGTTGCTTCGTGCTGCTAACTCTCAGATCTCCATATATATTAATGGTTATTATTCATTATAGTTCTTTTTTTCCCTATCATCTCCTGTTTTCCACTATTTCAAATAAAACTTAGCTCGGTTAGGTCACCATTTTAAATCTTACCATTTTCTATTGTTAGAATCCTTGTTCAGCCAAATAAAAAAAATAAAAGAATAAAAAAATTGGAGTTAGTTTTAACTTTTTCTCATCTCTTGAATTTAATTAGTTCCCAATCCTATCCTAATATATTCTACTGTCTTTCTGATTCTTCTTTCTTTCTATTCCTGCCACAATCTTATTCCATGGCTGGATTCCTACAAATACTTTGTGGCTCTTTTTCCTGTCTCTAGTCTTTCTTTGTTTCAATTTGATATGCTACTACTTAAATATTCTTCATTAGGCATACTTTGATAATGTGATGCTCCTGTTTAAAAACTTCTGTTTAACATTCTAGGCTCTCTCTAACCTGATTTCAGAATATGAATCCCTCCCTTTAATTAGGTAGGTCTTCTTGCTATCTTCTACACATGCTGGCCTTAGATGTGCCTTTCAGGACCTGGAATGCCTTTACTTCTCCCTTTCACATTCTTAGGTTATGTCAAATCCCAGGTTCTCTACTAGAGCTCAGCCTCCTGAATGGGGCATATAATAATGCCCTGTGTGGCTGGGCCCATAGTAGAGTTTACCCTTCAATAACATGGGTTTGAACTGTGAGATAGATGGATGTGTATTCAATATACATCCAATAAACACTGTAAAGTATTTTAAATAACTACTGTAAATGTATTTTCTCTTCCTTATGATTTTCTTAATAACATATTCTTTTCTCTAGCTTACTTTATTGTGAGAATACAGTATATAATACATATAACATACAAAATATATGTTAATCAACTGTTTATGTTATTTGTAAGGCTTCCAATCAGCAGTAGGTTATTAGTAGTTAAGTTTTGGGAGAGTCAAAAGTTATATATGGATTTTCAATTGCATGGGGGTTGATTTCCCTAACCATCCCCTCCCCCCACATTGTTCCGTGGTCAACTATATATGTTTAGGTTGTGGTTATAGATGATTGTTTACTGTAGACCTAGCTCAAAGAAAGCTGAATTAGTCCCAGTGGAAAGAGCCAGAAGTAAAACATAGTGTGAAATGTCACATCTCAAGTCCTTTCACAATTAGAAGTTTGCTTATTTAATTTATACTTGTAAAAAAGCTAAAAGTATTCCTATAAATACATGTTGGCATCGTCTTTACTTTTGAAAAAGTAGCTTTTATTTAATTTTTTTGGTTTGGTCATTTACTAGTAAAAAAAAATCTCTAAATAAATTATACATGTTTTCCTTATGACATTTGAAGTTGGCAATCTAACCCACGAATAATGCAGGAGTTCCTTTAGTTTACTTTATTCTTAAAGCAGTTTTTCCCTAACTTGCTAACTTGCTTCTGGCTCATTTATTAATTCAAAAAATATTTACTGGGCTCCTACTATGTGTCTAACACTGTTTCAGGTACTGGGAATATGATAATGAACAAATAATAATCTCTGCCCTCTTGGAATTTACATTGTAATCAGCAGGGGGTGGACAGAGGAGTTAGACGAAATAAGAAAACAAATGATATATATAGTGTTAAGTGCTGTGGGGTTTGCAATTTCAAATATGTGGACAGGGAGGATCTTACAGAAAAGGCAAAAATTAAGGAGATAAGGGAACTAGCTGGGTGAATATCTAGGGAAAGAGTATTCTAGGCAGTGGGAACAGCAACTACAAAGACATGGAGGCAGAAATGTGCCTGGTGTGATCAAGGAACTCCAAGGAGTGTGATGTGGCTGCAGCAGTGAAAGTAAGAAAAATAGTAGTCGATGGAGGTCATAGAGGAAACACAAGCCAGATCACATCGAGTCTTACAGACCATTGTAAGAACTTCAGCTTTTACTCAGGATGAATTGTGGAGTCTTCGGAGGTTTTTGAGTAGAGGTATGACAATGATATAGGTATCCGGTGTGTTCCTGGGATCGTGATCTCCCAGTCGCCGAAGAATGGGAAACGCAGATCGGAGAGGCAAGGTTTAAGCAGTACCGTTTTATTGTAAAGCGCAAGAGAAAAGCTCTCCGGAGAGAGGGGGGATCCGAAAGTGGAAGGCCCCCCACCCCCCCAACAGGGCTATGCTAGGAATTATAATGTCCCTGAGTCAGAGCTGATGGGTCTCCTGTACTTGGGCAGTTAACTTGAGTGGGCTCTGCAGTTTGAAATTGTTAACTACAAGCTGATTGGTCCCCTGCACCTGGGCTGATTATTCTGACGGGCCCTGCAGTTTGAAATTGTTAGCTATTTTAAAGTCATTTCCTTTGGCTTTTGTTATGGTTTCGGCCTTAATCCCCTCCACTATGGCCATGTCCCTGACTGCCAATGATTTTTCTATCTCAATACCATCGAGAGGCAAAAACACTATTATATATAAAACACAGACAAGCACAGATATTAGAGATCAGATATATATAAACAGAATTATTAACAATTACAGAGAGGTCCTGAGATTTTATAATTACCCCTATAATTTCAAAGAAGCTGGAACAAGGGGTGGGAGGTCTGGCTTGATTAAGAATTAGCCGCTTGGTTTAAAAAGTGTCTCTTTTACCTTCAGTTACCTCAGCTTCAGGCATTCCTGGTTATAAGTGGATTAGGAGATGGGTAGAGTTCCCTTTTTTCTGAACTATTAGTTTAGTTGTTTTTTTTTCCTATGCTCGTGATGGGGGCTTTTAGAAACCTGTCACGTCTGGCCATCCTTTCTGCAGTGTTATAGTTCCAGTTAGGATCAGCAGAAGGTACTATATCTGGTCCTGGGGCATTGCCTTGTGTGTTTCTGGCAAATACTTCATCTGCCTCTCAGTGGGCCACTTCTAAAATGTGATCCCTTTCAATAGCAGTACAACAGGTGGCCAAGATAAACTTGTCCCAACGTTTTAGAATAAGTGTCCCAATATTTTGGAGCAGCCCAAAGAGGTGTAGGTGCTTGAGGCCTTGTTGCCCATCTGAAAAAGCAGAGGGAGAAAAGAAAGACATAGCTTTGCTGTCTCTTCCCTGCCGTCACCTAATTCCAAGGCGTCCCCTGGACCTGTGGATTCCAACGCTCTGCATGACCAAACGCCAGTAACCGAGGAGACATGGGCCTCCAGGAGTAGTTACACTTACCTGGGCCATGCCACCCATGTTTCTGAACCTCGCCGTGATGCAGCCCTATATTTGGTGCTACTTGTGTGTTCCGACGCTCTGCATGACCAGATGCCAGCAACTGAGGAGGCATGGGCCACTGGGAGTAGTCATGCTTGCCTGGACTGTGCACCCATACTCCCAAACCTTGCCTTGTTGTACCCATGGGGAGGGGTATTTCTTTGTGGTTGTCTGTTTTTGACCTGGCCCTGGGCGATAGAGATGATGGCCAATGATTAAACACCCAGTAGTGGAAGTGTGTATACCACGACCTCTGGCATCTTGTAGGCCTGCCGACCGTTGCCCATATCTTTTTCCTCATCTAACAGGAAGCGGATTATTGAGATGATACTCAGAACTTGGAGGGGGGCCTCTTTTATTATAAGCGGGAACAAACTTTGATAACTAGAGGAGAAGAAATTCAGACATCCTATAATAGACTTATAGAGAAATGCTACATGGCCAAGATGTGTAAGGTCAGTGAAGGCCTTACTATTATTCCGGCAATGGGAGAGGTGGACTAGTAACTGGCTGAGATATTCTGGCTGCTAGGGATGTAGTCCTAGGTGTATATGGTAGACGGTACAATCACCAGAAAATTGACACCGAGTATGTTCTACATAAAAACAACATGCTTCTTCCTTACATTGACTGCAGGACCATCGGTTGCCCAAGGCTTCAAAGAGAGCCGGATGTGGGCCCATAATTGCCCTGGCAAGGTGAGCTAAGAATAGACCCTTTGTGGGTAGAATAGGGGTCCCAATTCTAGCCCTGGACAGAACTAACAGTTCCATTAGTTCTATTGTCTTACCTCAGGTGTTGCAGGGGAGAAGATGTCAGGCGGGTGAGGAGGTTAAACAGGAAAGACCCCGGACCAGTATCTCACAGGTGTTGAGGACAGGAAAGACTGGAAAGAGCGACAGTGGTGGAAGGGTTGATCTAAGGCACCCACTTGGGGCTGTCGGACTAGCGCGGGACCTGGGAGACCTTTGGGACCCACGTGAGTGTCGCCATGGCCGCGCCCCTTCAATTGTCATTCGGGATCTATGCTGCTAGTCGCACGCCAACGGTGTCTCCCTTCATTAGGAAAATAGCCAGGCGGCGGGCAGCCAACATTCCTGATGCAGATCCAGGGATCAGCCGCCTCTGGTCCCGGAAGACCGGTCCTCTGAGTCTTGTAGGTCGGCAGCTACGCTAGTCCTTTTAAATGGCTGACGGAGGCCTGATTTTTTGAGAGAGAGAGAGAGAATCTTAAAATGGAAGCCTGAAGCCCCGCAAGCAGCAGCAGAAACATGAAGTGTGTTTACCTCTCCTTATATCCTGTACGAGCCCCCAAATGATATAGGATTCTGGTGTCTGGTGCCCAGAGATCATGGTCTCACATACCCGAAGAATGAGAATGCAGACTCGGAAGGAGAGGTAGAGGAGAAAGTACAGCTCTCTTATGAGAGGGGGCTTCCCAGTTTTGGGTACCCCCTCTCGTAAGAGAGCTATACTTTTACTTTAATAAAACTCTTTGCTCCTCTACCTCTCCTTCCGAGTCCACGTTTTCATTCTTCGGGTACGTGAGACCGTGATCTCTGGGCACCAGACACCAGAATCCTATATCAACATGATGTGACTTATCTTTGAACAGTATCACCCTGGCTACTACTGTACAGTGAATTGGAATGAAAGGGAGGCCAGAGTGAAAGCAGGAAGACTAGTTAGGAGACTATTACAATAGAGTCTGCACAATAAATAAAGACTGCAAAAAAAGTGACAGATGAACAAAAGTAACTTGGACCAGAGTGGTAGCAGTGGAGCTGGTGGTTCTGGATCTATTTTGAAAATAGAGAAAACAGACTTGACTGATGCATTCGCTGTGGGGTGTAAGAAGATGAAAGAAGTCAAGGATAACTCTGAAGTTTTGGCCTGAACACCTGAAGGATTGAGTTGCTGTTAACGGAGATGGGGAAGACTATAGGAGCTACAAGATGGGAGATGATCAAGAGGTCAGTTTTGAACAGGTTGAGTTTGAAATATTTATTGGACATCAAGTGGAGATAACTTCATAGAGCATCAGCATTCCAGGGAGGACTGCATGCCAGGACTTGCCAAGCTTCCCTCCGTCCCCGTGTATTTTTATTTATCACACAATCCTACAACATAGGTGGTATTTTTCCTGTTTTACATGAGAAATCTGAGGGCTCAGAAAAAAATTAATTTAAGGTCTCTTAGCTAAGTAGTGGAGCTGGGATTTGCATCAAGTTCTGGCTGATTATAATCCTGTGTTTACTAGACTATAAGATTGGGGCTTGGCTATTTTGTTATTGCTGAGTCTTCAGTAACTGGCACATAAAGTCGTATGATAAATATTAATTGGGTGAATAGATAAATGGATGGATGAATGAATGAACACTGCTTCCCAACACTTGAGCTTCCAGCAGTTAAACTGTTAGTCACAAGACATCTATCTGCCTTTTCAAAGGTTGTATAAAAAAAAAAAAATGATATAAATGGAGCCACTTTAAAATGGAGCCGGAGCTGCCATCCCAGAGGAGCTGCCTTGCATGTCTCATGAGTCAAATCTTTGAAATGTTAAAACAGCAAAATAATCTTTGGACTGGGCCTAAAGCAACCTTGTGTCCTGACGAACCATTTGCAAAGATAACAAGAAAGTAGATGGTATGATAATCGGACTGATGGCTCCTGGACTGAAAATTAACATTGTTTAGAATATAACATCACTATATTAGCTTATGTGCACCAATAGAAATGCCTTCCTTCTATTGATGTAATTGTTCGCCTTCCCTTTCTCATAAATACCCTTGCCTTTGCCTCCTAATTGGACCATTATTGGGGCTTCTGCCTAAATCAGTGCTTTCCAAATAGGTATTCTTTTTTTGGATCTCAAATAAATGCTTGTTGCCTCTCACTTTGAAAGGCTTTTTATTTTTGGGTTATCAGTTGTTTTGACCATCCATTTAATGAATCTTTTCATAGTGTTGGTAGTGATAAGACTGCAGAAGGATTTAGAAAATGCTTTAGGGGATTTCTAGCTAATATTTCTCCTAATCCTCTCCATGATTGGTGAATCTAGAGTACCAGTTGAATTCATAGAGCTCTTTTTGAGTTTAAGCTAATCCTGTTTCTAATAGGAGTTTTGACAAGTGTATTTTTCTTAACTTGAAAAGTGGTATGATTCATAGGAATTGGGTCTGTGTTGGCTGTCGAGAGCTGTGTTTACTTTGGATTCCATAGCAAGTAGGACAATGAAAGGAGGGTGGTCTCTCCATATACCTCTCACACATTTCCTGCTACTCAAGGGCATTTCAACATTCCCATATCTGATAACATAATCAACTATCTGTTTCTGTGTTTACTTGCACTTTATGTTGATTTTTTTCTTGTTATCATGGTCACCATTGTTTACTTAGATAGTAAATTTTTAGATCAGTGATTTCCAAAATGAATCACAAGCATTTCTTTCCTTAACATGCTCATTTTAGCACATTTCACCTTCCTGTAGTAGTTGCTTGTACCTATTTCCTATTTAGCAAATTAATAAAGCACTTTGTGTCAAGAGAGTAATTAATAACTTACAGAAGTATTAGTATAGTGCTTAGCTTTTTTACAAATGATAGTTCTCTTTTCCTTCATCCCTAATCTCTCCCATTTTCTACTTCTTATCAATCACCATGTCCTATCCATTTTACCTTCTAACTATCTTGAATCTATTCATCTTTCTCCAGTTCCTTCTGTCATCATCATCTCTTCCCACAAACTTCTAACTAGTCTCCCTATCAGTCTTGTTCCTCACCTTAAATCCATATTGTTCATATTGCCAGCCAGAGTGATCCTTTTAAAATACACGTCTATTTTTTAAACCATCTTAGCTATTTTTAAGTGTAGTATAATAGTATTAAATGTGTTTATATTGTTGTGTAACAGGTCTCCAGATCTTTTTCATCTTGCAAAATTGAAACTCTGTACTTACTAAATAGCTCCCCATTTTCCCCTCCCTCCAGCCCCAGTGACCACTATTCTTTCTAATTCTATGGTTTTGCCTACTTTAGGTACCTCAGAAAAGTGGAATCATATAGCATTTGTCTTTTTGTGACTGGCTTATTTCACTTACCACTAATGTTCTAAAGGTTCATCCATGTTGTAACATGTGACAAGATTTTCTTTCTTTTTACCGCAGAATGATATTCCATTGTAAGTATATACCACACTCCACTTGTTCATTCATCTGTTAATGGACATTTGGGTAGCTTCCACCTTTTGGCTGTTGTGAATAATGCTGCTGTGAACATGGATGTGCAGATATCTCTTCGAGACCCTTCTTTCAATTCTTTTGGATATATACCCAGAAGTAGGGTTGCTGGATGATAGTTCTAGTTTCAATTTTTTGAAGAACCACGATACTGTTGTCTGTAATAGTTGTACCATTTTACAATCCCACTAATAATGCACAAGGGTTCCAATTTCTCCACATCCTTGTCAACACTTGTTGTTATCTGTGGTGTTTGTTTTTTTAAATTTTATTTATTTATAGTAGTCATCCTAATGAGTGTGAGGTGATAGCTCATTGTGGTTTTGATTTGCATTTCTCATTTTTTACCTAGACTGTCCTTTCCTATTGATACATGAGGGTTTATTTCTGGGCTTTCTATTCTATTCCATGGGTCTATTTGTCTTTATGCCAACACCACAGAGTTTAATACAAATCTAATTTTGTTTCTCCCTGCATAAAAACCCTTTTGTGGCTTCTTATTGCCCTCAGGGTAAAGTCTCAAAACATCTGGTCCTGCTGTTTATCTCTGCTCACTTCTTCTCTGACCTCTTTGCTCCTATCTCAACTGGGCACTATAGCTGTACTGAACCTCTTTCGGTTCCACAAATAGGACATGACCCTTTCATCTTTGGCCTCTACACCAGCTCTTCCCTCTGCCTAAAACCCAACCTCTCCATCTCCCGTTGGCTTAGCCTTTAGGACCCAGCTTAGATATCACTTTCTCTGTGAAGCTTATGGTCTCCCAAGATGAGTTAGGTAACATTCTTAAATGTTCCCATAATACAATAGTATGTATTATTGATTTTAATTCACTGTTTGCGTGTATATGTAGATTATAAATTTCTTCACTATTTTGTTTACATTTATATCCATTGGTTCCTAGCACAGTGCCCAACAAATGATAGCTGGTTATCATATTTATTGATTGAATAAATCAGTGGCATTTTGTGGCTCAAAACCTCCAGTGGTTTTCTTGTTGATTACAGTGTATAACTTTAGTTGTTTACCAGAATTGCTTAGGAGCTTTTTAGAAAATATAGATGCCAGGTCCTTACACGAGACCTATTGAATTAAAGTCTTGGGTGAGGCCCAGGCATCTGTAATATTTAAAAATAAGTTCAAAAAGCTCCATAGGTTATTCTGATGTATAGCTAGGGTTAAAACATGGAATTCAGAATAAACTCTTGTCTTGGCCTGATATCCTAGTCCTCTATGTTCTAGCATCATTCTGCTTTTTTTGCTCCTAGTTCTCTTCTTTAACAAGTACTCTATAATTCAGGCAAACTGTTTTTTTCTTCTTTTTTTTATGTTAGTTTCAGGTGTACAAAACAATGTAATAGTTAGACATTTCACCTCTCACAAAGTGATAACCCCCTTCCCCCAATCTATTGCCCCTCTGTCATCATGAATATCTATTACAATTCCATTGACTCTATTCCTTATGCTGTACTCCATATCCCATGACTATATATATATATATTAAATTATAGTTGACATACAATATTATTCAGCTTCAGCTTCAGATGTACAGTGCAGTGGTTAAGCATCTACACAGTCCATGAAGTTGTCTCCCTAATAAGACACGGGCCCATCTGACACCCTACAAAATCTTTACAACATTATTGATTATATTCCCTAAACTGTCTTTCGTATCCCCGTGGCAATATTTTAGTTACTAATTTATGCTAATCCCTTCCCCTTCTCCTTCATCCCTACCCCACCTCCCATCTAGCAACCATCAGTTTTTCCTCTATATCTCTGAGACTATTTCGTTTACTTTGCTCATTTATACATTCTTTGGATTCTACATATAAGTGAGATCGTATGGTATTTGTCTTTCTCCAATTGACTTATTTCACTTAGTGTAATGTTCTATAGGTCCATCCATATCGTTACAAATGGTAAGATTTCATTCTTCTTTATGGCTGAGTAATACTTCATTGTATAAATGTTCCACAGTTTCTTAATCCAGTCATCTACTGATTGGCATTTTGGTTGTTTCCAAGTCTTGGCTATTGTAAATAGCAGTAAACATAGGGGTGCGTATATTTTTTCGAATTAATGTCTTGGATTTTTCTGGATAGATAACTAAGAGTGGAATTGCTGGGTCATAAGGTAGTTCCGTTTCCAGTTTCTTGAGATACTTCCATACTGATTTCCATAGTGGCTGCACCAATCTGCAGTCCCACCAACAGTGCACCAGGGTTCCCTTTTCTCCACAGGCAAACTGGTTTTTATGTGTTTACTAAACATGATCTGTGTTTTCCTGCCTCCTTATTCATATTATATCTTCAGCCTGAGATATACTCTTTTCTTTATCCTATGGAAATCTTCCCTCACTTCAAGACTCGGCTCAAAGTTCACTTATTTCTCCATAAAACGTTTTCTGATTTTTTTTCTTTGCGACTGCTGTGCCCCACCCTGTCTTACTCGGTTAAAATGTTTCCCTACATTGACCTTCTTCTCTTAGATAATGTTTTTGTACCTCTCTTATTACATATTTTGCCATGTACTTAAGTTGTTTTTGCTTTAGTTTCCCGATACAAGTGTAAGCTCCAAGAGGAGAAGGCACCCAGGCTTCAGGGTCAAAAGGCTTGGGTGCAAATCCAGGCTCCCCCATTACTAGTTGAATAACCATAGGCGAATTATTTAAATTCTCTGGGCTTCATTTCCTTATTTATTAAAAAAGGATGACACGAGGGTGGCTGGTTGGCTTAGTTGGTTAGAGCGCAGCGCTCCTAACACCCAGGTTGCTGGTGCGATTCCCACATAGGCCGGTGAGCTGCGCCGTATACAACTAGATTGAAAACAACTACTTGGCTTGGAGCTGAGGTCCTGGAAAAACACATTGTTCCCCAATATTCCCCAATTAAATAAAAAAGAAGAAAGAAAAAGGATGACAAGAATGTCTCAGGATGCTGCAAGAATCAAATGAGGTTACTATGAAAGTGCTTTGTAAGTGCTGTGCTGCTGGTTATTATGTATGACAGCAAGGATAGTGTCTTACTCATCTGAATACTCCTAATCTTCCAGCAGTACCCTGTGTTTAGAAGGCACTTTATGGATATTGGCTGGATGATGTAAAAGGGGGGAAAGGGAAGCAAACATTTTATGCCATCTAAAAAGTGCAGTTGAGGAAAATTTTATATCACATTTTAGCACCTGTATGAATGGCTGGAGCTCTTGCCTCATGAATGGAATAATTTCTAAACGGCCTTTTGCGTTGTTCAATTGTAAGACCTCTTGCATAGTCATCCTTTGACTCTGTAACTAATTTGCTCAACAACTTGTTTTCTATCCAGCTAATCAGTTATGTATTTCTGGTACACTCAAAAGGAATAGAACTGAGCACTGAACTTTGGGAAATAAAACAACAGATGTGTTCCTTACCTGATAAGTCTTTAAGTCAACTAAGGTGTTTGGATGAAAAAAAATTTTTTGTTTTGTTTTAGCCAATGGTTTATTGTACTTAGCAGTATCAGGGACACTTTTCCTTTAAATGCCTTATTTTCTGATTATAAAATCATACATACTCATCAAAGAAATAGCTCGTATTTCTGGAATATTTACATGCACTTTCTATTTTCATCCTTATGACAACCCTGAGATATAGCCATTATTATTGCTATTTTATGTAAGAAGAAACTGAGAATTAGAGAGATTAAATAAACTCTCTTAAAAAAAAAAAGCTGTTCTCCCATTTTTTACCTACTTAACTCCTCAATTTTCAAGTCTTCGTTTAAATTTTTACTTAGTTGTAGTGGTTTTTCCTAATAACCTTCTCCCATCTAGATCGTGACTTGACTCATTCTCTTGGATAGCATTCTTTCCTTTTTCATTGTAGCACCTCTCATAACATATAATTCTTCATTTATTTGAATGTTTGTTTATTGTCTCTTCCATATGTCACTTCCATGAGGACTGGGACCATTTTCTGTTTTGTTTACCACCAGCAACAAATAGGTAGCAGGTCATTGAAAATGTAGCAGTTGGGTGAAGGAAATAGTCAGGCTTCTTCAGGCGCTGCCTTTCCATCAAGCCAGGGAAGCTAAAGACCAGATTCTTAGATGTCCAGAGGCTGGAGTGTTGGCTACGAGGGCACCAGTTCAGGATAGTTGTGTTTAGTGTGGTTCTTATTCTCTTCACTAACTTGTTTCTCTTGATAAAGCTAAAATATGAGTAGCTTTGGTCACTTGGAAAGGATGTTATAGAAGGAAAGTATGCAGTGGGGCTTAGAATGTCTTGCCTTTCAGGTCTATTCTATCATATTGTTATTCCATGCCTTTGGGCATTGTTTTCCCTATGAACATGTACCTTAGAAAATTTTTTTTCTCCATCCATGGCAAATGAAATAAGTAAGGGCAATGTAATGTATATATGTTGACACCAACTAATTTATCCTGTACATAAGGTCATGGAAACACTTTTCTGAGAATACCTAAAAGCCAAGGAGATATTCCTGATTAAAATTTTGAGAGCTAGAGGCTAGATTATGTGGGACCTAATAGGCCATGGTAAGGATTTTGAATTGTATTTTAAATACAGAAGGAAGCTATTAAAGGATTTTAAACAGGAGAGTAATATGATACATTTTGCATTTTAAAAATAGCCTTTGGCTGCTCTGTGGAGAATAGATTTTAGAGGGACAAAGTGGAAGCAAAGAGACCAGAAGCAGAAACTTATGTTAGAAATTATATAAGAGATGTGGGTAGCTTGAACTGGGGTGTTATCTGTGAAGATGTTTAAAGGCCTGTTTTGGAAATAGAAGCATAAGGCCTTGGTTGTGACTTTGATAAGAAGAGTGAGGAATCAGTTGATGCCCAGTTTCTAGGTAAGTGGTAGTGCTATTTCCTGAGATGTGAACAACTTGGAGCGTGCAGCTGGAATACTTTGCCTCCCTCAGCTGGGTTGCCTGGGAGGTTTTTTTGAACATAACACTGTAATCAGTATACAGATGCTCCTTCACTTACGATGGGGTCATGTCCCCATAAACCCATCATAAGTTGAAAACATTGTAAGTCGAAATGCATTTAGTACACCTAAACTACTGAACATCATAGTGTAGCCTAGCCTACCTTAAACAGAAATGCTGGCAACACAGTACACGGTAGAGTGTTGGTTGTTTACCCTCACGATCCCCTGGCTGAGTGGGAGCTGTGGATTGCTGCTGCGGCCCAGCAGCAGGAGAGAGTATCATACCACATATCATTAGCCTGGGAAAAGATCAAAACTCAAAATTTGCAGTCTAATTTCTACTGAATGCATAGTGCTTTTACACCATCATAAAATTGAAAACTCATTAAATCGAACCATTGTAAATCAGGGACCGTCTGTAGTCTCTTCACTATAGAAGAAACAGCAGACTCGATCTTTGAGCCTTTCAAGGATAGCACACTGTTGCATCCTTCCTTGGACAAGACCATAAGCTTGAAGGCTGAGTTAGCTGGTGATCACTGATTCATGGAGAGTGGAGAAGGGATCCCTATATATAGGTTAGGGACACATAATGGTTAGGGACACTTTACTTAATTCATTCAACAAGTATTTATTGGGGCCTAATCTGCCAGACACTGATCTAAACATGGCATTGAACCTGTTCTCAGTGAACTCATGCAATGAAGTTGTGTGTCAGGACCTTCTGAGTTTATTTGGAAAGGATTTCAGAATTCAGTGTTATGGTCATTCTCTGCTTCTAGTTACTCAGAAAAAAGTTTTACAATTTAGAATCCCTAAAACCCTTTTGAGAGACATTCTGCCCAGATCTGCTTCTTTGCTCTAACTGAGAGTTGGCCTTAGACCAGCATCAGCTGCTTCCCAAAGAGTCCCAGAGGCTGACAAATGAATGATAATTTTAAACAAGTTGGTAAAATAAATCTAGACTTACTTCACTCAAGATTAACCATCTGATTTTCCTCATTACTCTCTCATTAAGGAGGGTAAATCATCCTGATACTTGAGATGGTCTGAAACCAAGTTTAAAAAAAGGCTCTCCCTTTTTCCTTGAGGATATAGATACTTAATATGTACACCAGACCTCAAATCTGTTTTCTTTGCAGTAGAACCAGAACTGGCTAGTTCCTCTGTCCCCACCCCTTCCTTTGATGGCTCCAAGTAATCGTTGTGCATTTCTGTGAACTTAAGGGGGTTTACTTACCTATCTGACCCTTATCCTGACTGACTACTGGGCTGGGCAGTTGTCTTCCACATAGGAAACTGGAAACCTTTGAAACCTTTCCTCCCTTCCTATCCTACTGCCTAACATTTGCCATTACAAGATAACATTTGAGCTCGTCATTTGGCTCCTTTAACTTTTGCTTGACTTCTTCCTTATCCAGAGGCCAAACAGTGTTCTGATATAGGCAGAGGAGGTAGAAGAAATGATTGGTTCATTTGAGAACAGTTTCCTTCAATATAAATCATGTTAATTAGAAAGTTAACCTGTTTTGCTTTCCATTTTCATTTTGTCCATTGTCAGATCTGGTGGGCAGGCAAGGAGCTTTGTCTTCCTAAGGGATTGCTTTGAGCTCCATTCACTCTGAGCTCAAATCACTAGGTGAATGTCAGATATTCCTGTCTGGATCTGGACAGTGCAGGGTTGTTGTAGATGTGCGTGGGGTAGCAAGCCGGAGGGAAGAATGGTTTTAAACATGGCTCCAATAGCCATGTTGCTGGTAGAGTTATGGATTTGGGGGTAGGAAAGCAGACAGGATGGAGTGTCAGGAGCCCTGGCCTGATCTTAAATGATGTCTGAGACCATTGATCGCTATTATAGTAGAGCTTCATGGAACAAAGGGAACAGTTTTCTTATTATCTTAGTTTGTTTCTTTGAGAAGATTTGTTCTACAGATTTATCTTGTAACGTTTACTTTATTTAACAAATTAGATTTTAATTATGAGATGATGTTAGAGTTAAAAATCAATGGGGAAAACTTAATCATATTCTTTTGAATCTGTAGATAAGCAATCGTGTTGATGTTTATAGCAGCTTACATGCATAGAAAAACACTCGTACTACTTCAGGTACCTTAAACAAACGTATATTCTTTAAAGTGGTGAATAGGTTCATAGTGTCTATCTGTGGGAAATGTGAGGGAAGTAGGGGAGATATCTTTATAGCTTCCTCTGCTTGGCTTTTAGATACTGATAAAAGAAATATCTTCTATAATTTCCAAAAGGAGATCTCAGTCATATTTTTTTAAGTCCATGTGATTCTGACCACTTTAAGGAGTCTGCTGATAAGGGTGGTAAAGTGATTCTCCGAATTTCATATCACTGAGTGGCCAAACACACTGTTTTATATTTCACTTTATCCAATGCTACCATAGTACCTGCCGTACAGTGGGCATTATTAAATCTTTGTTTTACATGGTATTTATCAGAAAATTCCTCTAAAAACATATTTCTCTTTTTGATCTTAAATTGCATTAATGACTGAATTGGGAAGGTTTCTAATAAAAGAGGGAACTTAAAACCGGCCTCCATTTATTTAAATGTACTCTATCCTTTGTTTATTCAACAATTACTGTTCACTTTACTGGATGGATACTGGGCTTACAAAGCTGAGAAACACTTGGTCTCTGCCATCAAGATTATATATACTACAATGTGATAAAAATATACATACAGGAGGCTAAAGTGACACAAGATATGGGATGGGGTATCAGGAAATGCTTTCCAAAATAAGAGACTCGGGTTGGGTTTAGAAGGATGAATAAGAATTAGCAAAGCTATGAAGGGGAAGAAGAGTATTCTAGGAAGTAGATAGGCATATTTGAAAGCAGAGAGAATGAAACATTTAAATATTTTGAAACACATGTTGAATTCCCTTTCTCTTTGAGTGAGTTAATTACTACTGACTGTTTCAGTCCAGCAGGCCCTGGTGGACCTCCTGGAATGGAGGCTGAGCCATGGCAAACTTGGGCCTTGGCAGATATACGATGTACGCTTGCAGTGGCTGTGGAGCCTCGAGCTGAGAACAGGAGGCTCCTTTGGAGCACAAGCCTCCCACAGGGTGCTCTTGGGATGCCTGTCCTGGAATTACCCAGGGCACTAACAAAGCTTTCTTTTCTTCTTTAAACCAAGCCAGCAGGATGGGGTGTCTGCTAGCCTTTGTGTTTAGAGCCGACCAAGAAACATACAGTGGCCAACACAATGGCATTGTTGGGCTTCAGTGAAAAGTAGGTCGGGGCGCAGGCCCTCCTCTATAGAGGGCCCATCCAAAGAACAGAGGTTCAACGAGCCACTGATTTGGCTATTTGACATTGGTGCTGGTTTCTGACTCACTGACGACACATAAGATTACAGCATCTTTTCCCGCTGTTTCTCCGAGCACCTCAATTTGGAATCTCTGAGTTGCCTGTGAATTTTTTTCCTCAGTTCTCATATGTATCACTCAGTTGCTAAATATTTTAGATTCTACTTCTGCATATCCTAATTCTAGCCCACTTTTTCAAGCCTAAAATAGCACTCTAAAGCAGGCATTTGGCCATCTCTCATCTGGACTGTTGCAGTACCTTCCCTTCATTCCTTCTCCCCTACTTTATGCAGAAAAAAAAAAAGAATAACTACTAATCTCTGCAATTTATATTTGTGTTCCTTTTGCATAGAATGTCTTTGTTACTCCCAACCCTACATTTGGGTATCCATGAAAGGGAAATGAATCGTCAACAATGAGTGATTAGCCAGGCCTAGGTGGGGGAAGGATAATCCAGGTAAATGGATCAGCAGTGTGTACAAATGTGCAGGTAAGCCGGGAGTGAAACCTTTATAAGCAGGAGTGAAAGGCTTTGTATGCCATGCTAAAGATTGTGGGTTTTATCCTAAGTAGGGCATCATTGAATAATTTTAACGGGAGTGGCTTCAGGTTGGCATTTCAGAAGGATTATCTTGGCTGTATTATGTAAAATGGATTGGAATGAGGGCTAAGTGTGTTCAAGATGTAAGAAGGGAACCAGAAGACTAGTTAGAAAGCTACTGGAGTAACCCACAGAAAGAATGATGATAAGGTGTTGATAGGGGAGAATGAGTTGTGTACTCTGAGCTAAGCACTGTGCTGGACATACTTTGTATGCCTTATCTCTTTTAATTAGTCACTGCCTTTGATTAAACACAAAATTCTGTTGATTCTGCCTCTGAGATGTCTCTAGATATTAACCTCTTTTCCATTCTTGCTGCCATTATCTTACTCGGGGCTTTTTTACCTCCCACTTGGAAGATTCCAGAAGCTTCCTAACTATTCTCTAAGCCTCAATTCCTGATTTTTCCATACAGTTTTTATATTATTGTTAGAATGATATTTCTATGTAGCATGTCTAATCATGTTATTGTCCTATGTGGAAAAAAAAGCTCTTAGTTGATTATATGTCATCTCTCCTAGACTGTGAACTGAGGGCAGAGACTGGCCCCATTTACCTTTGTATTTTCACATAGTAGGTTTTCAGTGTTTGTGTAGGTGGATGGATCTTCTTCAGGACAACCCTGCTAATTAGGTGGCCAAAAACGATCTCTGTTAGTTGGACGGCAGCACATTTATCTGCTTTGGGTAAGCGCTCTAGCTCCTGGCCAGTTAGGTAGAGTTTTCAAAAAGGAATAATTCTTGCAGTTGATCTTTTCTTCAGAGCTTCTCTGAATGTAGGTTTGAACCACTTTTTAGAGATAAGGTACTGGTTGCAGATATCAGTACATTGATAATTCAAAGTAAAAAAAAAAAAGCAAAACTAACCATTTTGTCTTACCCTTCTTACTGGTTGTTTATGATCGGGTGAGGCTACTGTAGCTGACTAGAATCAGCAAGAATTGGCACAGGAGCCCTGGGGTGTAGTGCGTGGTAGGTATTGCCTCGTGCTGCTCCAGAATATTCTCTGTGTGGGCATGTTTATGTGTCTGTGCCTGAGTTGGAACCATCAGAGGCCACAGGGGATACATGGGAAGAACCGTATTCTCAGCCTAGACAACTTTTAACTATCTTTTAGGATCCAACTCAGATGTTACTTCCTCTCTGAAACTTTCTAAACTCCTCAGGCAGAGTCAGTTTCTACTTTTATACCCCAGGTATTTACCTCTGCTGAAGGGGTATTGGTATTATTTCCTTACGTGTATGTCTTTCACTGTACTTCTTTAAAATATAAACTGAGGGGCTCAGTTGGTTAGAGCGCGAGCTCTCAACAACAAGGTTGCTGGTTCAATTCCTGCATGGGATGGTGGGCTGCGTCCTCTGCAACTAAAGATTGAAAACGGTGACTGGGCTTGGAACTGAGCTGCGCCCTCCACTACTAGACTGAAGGACAATGACTGATGGGTCCTGGAAAAACACACTGTTCCCCAATATTCCCAAGGAAAAAAAAAATTAAAAAAAATAAATTTTTTTAAACTGAATGTTACTCATCTTTATATATCCACATTTACTATGTGCTAGGCTTTCTTCTAATCACTGGGGGCTATAATGTTAATGTAAACAGACAGGTTCTTACTCTCATATGGGTGTGTCAGAAAGGGGAGGAATGCTAAATAAGTGTTTGTAGAAATAACCTGAATTGATATTGCCAAGTGGAGAACTGAGTGTCCACTTCTCTGTCCCTTTGGTGACTTTTTAGGGTGACTTTTGGCATATGATTTCTTGCATATATAATATTGGTTAGTCATGAACATACATTTATTTATTGAGTGCCTTCTAGGAAAAGAATTTTTAATGAAGCCAAGCATCAAGCACAAGTGAAATGGCAGAAACTCTGTTATAAAATTTTATTAGATCATGAGGAGGAGAGGCAGGTTTTGGTATAGGTGAAGTTGGGGAATAGTCCCTAAGAGGTATCGAAGAACCTGTAACACATGTGAGTGGCTGATATTATAGTTTTCTGAACTTGAAAGTTTAAAAGAACAATAATAAGAAATGTAAAATGTAAAACTTCTCTCTAGTTTTAACGTGTAGCCAGTTTTAAAGTATAGCCAGTGCCTTAAGTTGTTTTTTAGGGCTGCCCGACGAAGTGGTCTGGAAGAAAATGAAAGCAAACAGCTGTTATCCTCAACTCTGAAAGCTGAGTGTGCTAGTGCAGTTATTGTTGCCTCTGCTTCTCGTAGAGGGAGCTGTTCAGAGGACACAGCAGCTGAGTCTGCACGGGGAGTTGTTTATGGGGAAGTGAACGTTCCAACTAATGGGCACACAGTGTGTGTAGCAACTTAGAAATTTTCCTTGTTGGCAGATCTCAAACTTCCTGTCCTCATAGATGCAAAAGATCTTGAGATATTGAGAAGTTGTGGTTTCTGAAGGCCCAGAAGTTTATCAGCCCTACCAAAGTATTCACCAAAGGCCAGCAAGAGAAATTGATTGTAACAAACTCCATTTGGTTTCCCTCTCTGGTCTTGGTTTGTGCTTTTCCCATCTTGCCTGGAAAATCCAGCCACTACTAGTCTGTGTGATTCCTTACTTTGTCTCACCTTTCTCCTCTGCTTTCCACCCTTGGGCTTGGTCTGTGGATTTCTCAGGCCTTCAGAGACATGGCTGAACAGAATAAACATGTGTTTCTCTGAACTAGAATCAAAAGTCTTGGCTTAGTCTGGCCTACAGACAGTGCATATACAGCCTTTTCATCATGGTCTTTTCTGCCTGGCCTTCAGTTGGGAAACTTGAGTGGCTCCAGAAGTCAGGCCTTCCATGTCACATTGTCACCATGCCAAGGGAAAGAACCACCTCTCAGACCTTTCTGACTCTCAGAACTAAAGAAATTTATCTGCATGATTAGGCATCAGCTTTGTTGCTCCCACGTAGCTTGGAGTTTGCAGGTTCAGTTTCTTTTTAGCAAATGAGCACCTCAAATGTGAACCATGAATAATTCAACTAGCGTAAAGAGACGAAGGCACTATGTTAATGCCGTCATTATATCTCATTTTGAGATTTCCAAAGATGGATTATCGAGCAGGATGAAGCCGATGGACAGGTTTCCCTTTTGAGAAGACAGGTGTATTTTTAGCCATTCTCTCTGCCTTGCCCAAGCTTATCTGCCTCATCCAAGGATCTGAAATGTAGCGTCGTGCTGCCCCCAGCTGGTTCTTTTCGGTGCTTATATTACCATGTCAGAAAATCTGATTGTCTGGCACTTCAATTTTTGTAAGCACTTTCATATATTTGTATTAGATTCTCATTATAACATTGTTATATAGATCAGGGATTATCATACCTATTTTATAGGTGAGAAAACTGAAGGATAGCCTTATTAGTTTATCTGTCCAAAGTTAAATGACTATTAAGAGGCAAAAATGGACTAAAATTCAGATCTCTTACCTCCTGTTACATTAGGTTCCCTAGTCTTTTGTAAATTCAATAATACGCCCCCTATAATAGGTATTAAAAGCTTAATTTTAGGCTTAGAGGAATTTGCCCCCTTTTCTTCCTTGGGGGGAGGAGGAGGGAGCTAATAATACATCATGTATGGTTTGAATAAATTCAGTAACATAATTGGCAAAAAGACTTTGAGCTCGTGTTCTACATAAGACTCTCTGACTCAGGTGCTGTGTCCTCTGACTCTCAAGTGTAGTAACGCAGTGCTAAAGAGCATGGACTCTGGAGCCAGACTGCCTGGGTTTGAACCCTGGCCCTGCTCCTTAATAGCTGGATAACTTGAGCAAATTTCTTAGCCTCTAAATGCCTTTGTAAAATGAAGATATTAGTATACTTACCTCATAGGCTTATATTTATATGCGGATTAAATGAGATAATTAATGTAAAGTTCTTAGAATAGTGCTTGGCACAAAGTAAGTACTATATAAATAAATATTACCTGTTGTTGTTTTTATTATCATCTCTATATAAATATGCTTATTTGCTCTTAAAAAAAAGCCCCGCAGCCCTTCACGGGTATGTAGAAATGATGAACAGCTAAATTTCTTGAAAAAGTGCATCTTCACATAGTTTCTCCATAGCTTTTATCCTACTCACTCCTCAGTCCACTTTGGTCTTACTCTGATCTTGACGATTTTACTGAAACTGCTCTGGCCATGGTTGCCAGTGTAGTTACACATTCAGGAGACACTTTTAATGCTCATCTTACTTGATCTGTAGTATTTGATACTTTGGGTCTTTTCCTCTTTGGAATGTTCTCCTTTGATTTCTGTGATGACACGCTTGCTTGATTCTGCTGCCTGCTCCTTTAAATGTTAGTTTCCCACCTTACAGGTTAGCCCCTGGGCAATGTCACTTGGCCTCAGTGACGACTTCCTCTCAATGTAATTGCCTCCAAAGCCTTTAGCCTTTGTTCTTGAACTTTAAACTGACTCTCCACCTTGGTTGCCCTACAAGCCTTTAAATTCAACACATCCTGGCTGAACTCGCTATGTTTTAACATTGCCTCTTCTTCAGAAACCTGCTTCTGTCTCTGTATTCTGGATATTTATAATGGCATCCAGGGACCGATCGCTTGGGATCAACCTATAGCTTTTCATTGCCCTCATGCCCCCCATCCAGGCAGCCATCAAGTGTTTGTTTGTTTTTAAACTCTGCCATCTAAACACATCTTGAATCTTGCTCTATTCCAGCGCCTCCACTATTGCCATAACTCAGGCACCCTTCTTTCACCAGGATTATTGTAATAATCTTCTAGCCTGTTTTGCCCTCTCCATATTCTCCACTCTAATCCATCTGTCATACCGTTGCTAAAGTAATCTGTTCTTTAAAAAGCAAACATGAACATTTTGCTCTTCTGCTTAAAAGGCTTTCTTTTGTTCCTTATAGGCAGAATAAAATAGCAAAGCATATCAGCCTCACCTGCCTCTGCTGTTCATGAACTATCGCTATATCGAGTAAATTAGTTTCCTATACGACCATGCATTTAACCTATATCTTTGCATATGCTGCTCCCTCTGTGTGGTCTGTCTTTCCTGCTCCCTCGGTTATCCTTTGACTCCTTATTTCCTCTATGCAGCTTTCTCTAACATGTTCAGATTGAGTAACTTTTTGCTCTGCACTGCCCAGTGCTGTTGTACACGTACACTGCTATATATTAGCGTTTACGACATGATATTGTTTGTCTATGTCCCGTAATAGATTGTGATCTCCTTAAAGAAAGGTATCTTTGTGTGTAGCACCTACCACTGTGCCCAGAAGCAGAATAAGCCCTCAGTAACTTAAAAAGAAATAAACAAACAAAAACATACATTCTCTATCTTGTTGGTGTTTATTCTGTAGTGGTTTCACAGCCCGACAAATGGTAGCTGGGTTTTCCTTCTGTTTTGCAGTATATCAACTCTGGAAACCTGGAACAGTTGCTAGACAGTAACCTGCATTTGCCCTGGACTGTGAGGGTGAAACTGGCCTATGACATAGCAGTGGGCCTCAGCTACCTTCACTTCAAAGGCATTTTCCATCGGGACCTCACATCTAAGGTACGAAGGCTTTACTTGCACAACTCTTTGAGACACTCTCTTCCATTACCGAGAAAGCTTTGTTAAGAAACCAGTCATTAATGAGATTCAGAATGATGGAGATCACTTATAGATTTAACATTTAATTATAGAGGATTTAACTTATTACTCTGTATAGCTAGTCCTTCAAAAGCCAATCTCAGCTCACAGTAGGTACCTTTAAGTGTTGAGCCAGGCAACATACATCTTGAAAACCTTCACTCTTGACTTCAGCCTCCTAGATACGGGTGTTGCAGGAGCAGATGGCATGAGGAGGGTTAAGAGTGTTTTTGCTCCATAGGAGTGACAGCAGTCCAGACAGTGTGGGAGCCTGTCTCTTAGTGTTCTCTCTCATGACCTCCAGGAAGTAGCTCTTCACTGAGAGCAGGAGTTCAGTGATTTTTAGTCACTTGAGTGCAGGTTTTGAGGGCCATAATGTACTGACCCATTTTCTGTCTGTGCGATTGAGTTTCTGCCATCCTGCCAGTTCCTCTCTGGCGTCAGCTGGTCTCTGTAGTATTCTCTTGCTGTCCAAATTGCTGTGTGACCAGGTTAGAAAAGAGTTGCTTTTAGAGGAAGCTGGCCATGCTACAGGGCAGACACCTCAGGGCCAAGTGGCCCAGGACACCACTGGGACAAGGCTTATATACATAATAGTGTTTGATCACTGATGTGAGAAGTATAAATCATCTAATACGACTTCAGTCCAAGAGCTGATTTAAGGTCTTCTAGGGAGGTACATGGGAGTTCTGTAATTGCTCACGAATAGCTGTCATTTCGTTCCCCACCCTCAACACATACACATACATGCACACACATACTCCTACACCCCTTCTGTCATGGATGAGGGGTAAGGGAGCCCGTTATAAGAAAACGTTTGCAAAGGAAACAAAAGCAGGCTGTGCATTCAGAGCCAATAAGGCCTAGAGCAGTCAATCTCTGGCTATCTGACCCTAGAATGGTTCTGGTGTTCCAAACAGTAGTACTGTCCCTGAGGGACCCTGGTCATTGGTTTATAAACTACTACACAGAAAATAGCTTTGGGAGGTGACCATAGGACCCCCTGGTTGTGGCAGGGCCATTTGTAGTCAACTGCACTGTTAGTGAAGGAGCCCTAAGACTGGCAAGTGGAATCTGGTGACAATCTGAGGCCTAGTTGTGAGGAGTCCTTCGTTTTCATCAGCAAGGACTAAATACTTGGACAGCTGGGACATGGAAGGTGGTATCTTTTCCCTCTATAAGCTTTTTCTCATACCTGGAATGTTATAGAAAGTCAGGACTAAGAAAACTGCACTTCCTCCAGGCAAATGGGTGGGGTTGTCTCAACTTAGACACTGCCTTAAGTTGATAGGCTGTTTTCGTCTTGGGCATGCAGCCAAAATCAAATTTTTGCTTCCTACTCAGAAAGCATCATGTCCTCCCAGGTGGAAGGAGATCATGACAAGTTATTTATCAGCCATACAGATATTCACCCCACACTTACATGAGTGTCTCCTGTGCCTGGCACCATGGATGAAGGAATATTAGAAAAGGACAATTTCTGACCTAGAGGTACTTAGAGTCCTGTTAGGAATTAATTGAAAAACAGCCTACAGCATTTCACAATTGAGTGTTCAGCCATAGACGATAGGTTTTCAGAGAAAAGAAATATCGCTAGGCTTTCTGGAGGAAAGCTTCCCCAGTGAGTGCCTAAGACCTCAGCATATTCTCTTCTGTGCTCCCACAGCACTTTATCTCATTGTGATAGCGTTTGAATGTGGTTTTGTCTGGGCTTGTCATGTTGTAAAAAATGACTGTAACCTTTTTGGACCCATAGGGTAAGACTATTATCCTTTGGTTTTCCTAACAGGGAGTAGGTATGCCCAGTGTCAGTGGCTTGAGATGAGAAACTAGGAACTTAGGAGAAAGAACTGTGTCTCTGGGCTGTGCTTTCTTGGGTCTAAACTTTAAGGAGGTACTGAAGATACTTGTACTTCCAGGTGGTGAGAACAAATGATTTTGCAAACTGGAGTACACTGTAGCCAATCTCAAACTGAAGAAAAACAAGTGAATTTTACAAGCCAGACCATCCAGTAGGAGAGACTGTCTGTGTTCGTTGCCCTTTTATCATCTCTGAGCTTTTGTCTGAATGTTTCAGCCTCACTGTAACTCTGTTGCAACGATTAGGGAGAAAGTTGCATGTCTACACCTAGGCCAGAGCAGCCCCATCCAGGAGACCTGTATGGTGGTGACAGTGACCATAAGAATGAGAAACCCCAAGGGAGAAATAAGGCTAAAGGGACAGAGGAGGGTTTTGAGGTTTCCAATTATCTCCTCATTGTCAACCTTGGGTCTGAGTTTGCTTTCTTGAAGGACAATAAAAGGCTTACGTATGCTTTAGTAGCGTTCACTTCATATTTGTTTGTACTATCGTGTTGTGTCTCACACCTCGCACAGAGCCTGTTCGAGAAGTGGCTTCCCGGTCCTCTTTCAGAGAATGCCCTTGATAGCACAGAGGCCAAAACATCTGCTCAAGAGCTGAGATTTTGAGTCCCAGACCCGGTTTTGTCCCACCCCTCCAAATGACTTCAGTATCCTTGGGACTCAGTGTTCCCAGTCCATGAAATAGCTTCTGTCCTTGACCTCATAGAAGCCATCAGGCTTGGGCTTCTCAGAGCAGAGCTCACAGGAGGGATTTAAAGGAGTGGGAACACATTCCATGTGCGATGCTGTTTTCCAAGTCATCCTGAGCCTGTGGCAGAGGCAAAAACGATCCCTACTTTCCTATCAGAGCACCTCCTGAAAAGAGTATTGCCTTTGCACGATTCACATGTCAGTGGTTACAGCAATACTGCTTTCAAGAGTGAAAAGTCTGTCAGATATAGCTGTTCAGTCTAATTTTGTAATGACTTCTAAGAAATTGAGGGGGGCCAGATGCCTCAGTTGGCTAAAGCAGGAGCTCTGAACAACAGGGTGGCCGGTTCGATTCCCACGTGGGCCAGTGAGCTGCACCCTCCACAAGTAGATTGAAGACAACGAGCTGCCACTGAGCTTCCAGAGTAGCAGCCAGATGGCTCAGTTGGTTAGAGCGTGAGCTCTCAACAACAAGGCTGCCGGTTCAATTCCCACATGGGATGGTGGGCTGCGCCCCCTGCAACTAAAAATTGAAAACGGTGACTGGACCAGGAGCTGAGCTGCGCCCTCCACAACTAGATTGAAGAACAACGACTTGGAGCTGATGGGCCCTGGAGAAACACACTGTTCCTCAATATTCCCCAATAAAATAAAAAAAAAAAAAACTTAAAAAGAAAAAAAAGAAATTGATTTGTGCAGTGGCAATGCTAATAGTTTACTTCGAAGGAAGTGTGGCTTTAAAAATATTCAGTTCATGAGCTCCATCATGAAGTGGCAATAACCACATACAGGCTTTTAGCTGTAGCTCTAGGAATAACTAGTATAGCTGTACATGAGACTTGTCTCTTAGGGGCAGCTGAGAGAGCAGTTTGTTTCTGCTTAATACCATTACTGCCCAGGATCAGGCAGGCACCACTGTGTTTGGTTACCCCTAGGAGTACGAGTTATGAATTATTCCATTTTTCTTAGTTGTTGGGGTGTGTGTGTGTGTGTGTACACGTACTCCATAGAAGCTACTCCGATGAATCCATCAGAGTGTAAAGCTTATCCAACTGTGGTCTTAGGCTATACCATACAACTAGGAACAGAAAATGCCAATTTTCAGAGACTGAAGAGAGCATGAATTAGGAACAAAGTCGAATACTGGAGCGATGTAGAGAGTGTTTTTTAGGGCACCCTGTAGGGTTTTTTTTTTTCTTTAATAGTTATTTTTTATAATGAGAATCATCAGTAGTTTTGGGGAACCATTTATACTATGTTATTAGAGGACATAGTATTGGGGACATAGAAGTTACTGGAACCCACTCTGTACCATCCATGGTCTTTTAGTCTACTTGGGGAGACAGGTATTACATAGAGCAGATTATTACACAAGAGCTACCGTTAAGATATGGGACCACATGGTGGGATGGAGGGCAAGGGCTGAGACAGCAAACCAGATCATCTTATAAGAGACAGTCTGTGGGCATTTAGGAAGGCAGTTCAGTCTCTGATCTCCCTGTGCTGTGGTGGTTTTATTCAGTGCCAATATTGACTGTGCAGTTGTTGTAGGAGACCTCAGGAAGTGCTCTCAAGTGTCTGCTCTGACCCAGTTCTGAAGGATTTGTGTTGGCTTCCAGAAATGCATTCATGGCCACCCCTTTGAGTCTCTTAGCTCAGTCCCCACACTAGAGAATCGAATGTACATATGAGTAGTGTATGCCTTTGACATATACTTTTGAAAGGAGCCCCTTTGCTTCAGCCATCTATCCAAACTTTTCTCTTATTTTCACTTTATTCAAACTTTCATGTAACAAACTTTTGCTAAGCTCTTTCTGTGTGTCTGTGCCAGGTTACATAGAGATAGAGATAAATGGGATCCTTCCCCGCCATTGAAGAGGTAAACGTGTAGCAGTGTGAGGATGAAGAGGACTAGGAGCCAGGCAGCAACAGTGTCTGCGCTCCTTTTTGAACCTGAAAAGGTCCCCTCTCGCCTCAGGAAGTCTGACTGGGCCTCTCTGATGTCTGCTGCTTACTCTAGGCAAGGATACCTTTGAATAAAGCATTTTTCATCCTCTGTATAATGGACCTTGCATCCCGCACAGCCTGAAAATTGGTCTGGCTTCTTCAGAACCCCACCATGGTCTGAGCTTCATATTTTGTAATCTGTACTGGGGCTATGTCCAAGTTGGGTGAGAAATGCAATCATTACACTAGATACCCTTGGATTAACCCACATTGGAGGTAGGGGCTTGCATCACAAATGAAGAGGTTTTATTGTAGTGCCTACACAAACAGTGCTGCCTTCTCCATGGGCCCCAGCTATTGCTGCTATTTTAAGATGACATTGTTCCTGCTGTGCCGTCTCCAGTGGAAAGCTTTTCAGCCTGTTCCTCTGGAGAAGCCAAAATCATCAGGTAGGGACTCTTTAGAATGGGAAATCTGGGTTTTTACCACTTATAGTTGTAAGCTTCACTTTTCTCATCTGAAATTGTAAAAATCTCAGATCTGCCCACCTCACAATGTTGTTTTGAAGAAGAACTAGGACTGTATTTTTAAAAAATATTTTATAGGGAGTGGCCGGTTAGCTCAGTTGGTTAGAGCATGGTGCTGATAACACCAAGATAGTCGGTTCGATCCCCACGTGGGCCACTGTGAGCTGTGCCCTCCTTAAAAAAAAAAAAAAAAAAAAAAGTTTATAATTTCTAGGGTACTGAACAAACAGAAGTAGGCAATCTTTCCCTTACCCACGGGGCTAGGAAATATTCTTTAGGCCACCTCCCTCTTAAGACATTTCTGCTTTCCTAAAGCTGGTAGTCTACAGCTTACAATCTATAGCTATAGGAAGGGACTGTAGAAACAGACGTGTTCATTATAATATGGCAATTGCTAAGGTTAGAGAGAGGAGAGTGTATTAGGATGCTTTGAAAAAAGGATATTTAACCCAACCTGAGGGTATAGAGAAGGCTTCTTGGAAGAAATGATGCCTAACTTGAATCTTGAAAATTGAATTCTACTAAGTAAGTTTTGTGTGGGGGGCATGGGGGTGCATTGATGTTTCGGATGAGACCAGGTAAAGGGAATTGCATAAACAAAGGCATAGAGGCATAAACAGTATGATGTGCAGACTTTGAGGTTAGAGTGGTAAGAGATAAGACTTGAAAAGAGAGGAGTGTGATCATATTATACTCTCTAACTTGGATGTTATCTTTTAGATAGGAAATGAAGAACTATTGTCGACTTTTATAAAGTAACAGCTTTTTTGAAATATACTTTCACATAAAATTTACCTTTTCAAAGTATACATTTCAGTGTTTTTTTATATATTCAACCACCACTATTTAATTTCCATCACTCCAAAATGAAAACCCCATATCCTATTCTCCTCTCCCATCAGTCCGTCTCAGTTTCTATGGATTTGCTTATTCTGGACATTTGATATAAGTGGAATCATACAATATGTCACTGTTGCTTTTAAAATAGGGGAGTAACACAGTTAGATTTGCATTTTAAGAAGATCATGCTGGCTGGAATGAGAAGATGCATCAGGGAGATGAAGCCCTGGCCAAGCCAGAGAGACCAGTTAGAAAAGTATTGCAATATTCAGTGGAGGAGTGAGGACCTGAACTAGGGTAATGGTAGTGGGGATGAAGAGGGAGGGACTGATCTGAAAAACATTTAGAAGCTAAAATTAGTTGGAGTAAGAGTAAAAAATCTAGGATGCATCCCAGGTTTCTAGCTTAACGAACTGGGTGGAAATTGACAGTACCAGATGACACAAAAATACAGCTAGAGTTTTAGCTTTTGGACAAATGAGTCCAGGTTTGCATGTATGGAGAATATGAGTAATCCAGGAGGCGATGTCCAGAAATAGACAGCTTGTGCAAATCTGCAGCTTGAGGATAAAGGTCAGGGCTGAGGATATACACTTGGGAGTCATCAGTACAGTGGTGGTAATTAGAGAAATGTGGATTATTCCCCACAAAAGAGCACAGGAGCTGTCGGCCTGAGATAGAACCCTGAGAGCATCGTTCTCGTGGAATGGGAAGAAGAGCTTGCACTGGAGTCTGCAGAGTAGCTAAAGGTAGAAAAGGAAATCCAAAACTTGTGTCATATTAGTCTGGAGAGAAGAATCAAAAAGGAACAGGAATAGCCTCTAATAGAGTCTGTTAGTACCAGGACCACAACAAATTATCCTCCGCATGCCCAGTACTAATGATTCCTGAATGAGATGTGAAAACACTGACAGAAGTAATCATCAGTCAACAGCAGAAAGATAAGTAATATAAGAACGAATTTTGTCTATTGAGCTTAATGCCATAGAACTCATTGGGGTCCGCTGTGAGAATTCTTCCAGCAGAAGCCAGTGAGGAATGAGTGGGAGATAAGAAAGTAAAAACAGCAAGTGCTGCCAGACAAACCTCACTGGCTGAGTGAGGCCCTGTTAAGGGCAGGCTCAGGGTTTGTTGGAAAACCCCACAGGGGCTAATCCTGGTCAGGGCTCCTCCCCATTTTCCTTATCACCTCAGATACAGACTCCTAAAGTCGGGCACTTGTGGTTTTCAGTATCCCATCTTTGTCTTTGGCTCCAATACCCATCTATTGGCTGTGGAGAAGCTTTAAGAGGGGAAGTGGTCTTACTCCAGACCAGAGGCATGCAACCTTGTCCCATGTTGTAGAGCTCTGATCCACCAGTGCCTTAGCCATTTCTCAGCTGCTCAGAGAAGCTACTCTGAAGGCACTTACTTCTGAATGGGTGGTTTGCATTGAGGAACGGTGAAGGTGAGGCAGAAACTGAACAGCTTTGACAAGACAGGGCACTGCGGCCATGATCTATTCCTTACTTGCTGAATTTACAAGCTGAATTTAACAAGGTTTCTGAGGGCTATAAAGCAAATAGTAAATAGGACTTTGGACTGAGCCTTGGAGACAGGACCCTAAGTTGTTAGTGAAAGAGGAGGGGAGAAAAACAGGTGACAGGTCTGAGCTGCCGCTGCCTCATAGACCAGTGCCCTGTAGCCCGGCCTTCAGCTAATAGTCAAGCTGGCTTAGGGCCCATAGTCTCAAAGACATTCAAAGTCAAGGAGCTGAGGGATGCTGAGCCAGCAGGACTGATGGGAGTACTATCGCCAGGACGAGCACAAGGACGGTCCTGCTTGAAAGCTGGAGCTGGTGCACGTCTACCTGGGATCCAAGGTAGGAGAGGATGTGATGAAATCACAGGCTTCTTCCAGATCAGGAAGAGAGAATAGTGTTGATCATTTCAAGGCCAGAGTAAGGGACTGATTTGTACCTAATGTGGAGTAAGCCGGAGGTGACTTGGCAATGGCTTGGCAACTGGATGCCAAGGCTGGTGAGGAGGAGGGAGGGCTGGTTTGGGTCACATAGGGCCTTGCTGGCCCCAGAAATGTCCCTGTGAGCCAAGTATCCCTACTCTGCTGCCTCTGGAGGAAGAGGGGTAGAGTAAGGTGCCTCCTGAGCCAGAGTGCTTTAGGGCTATTTTGAATGCAGCTATTTGGAGAGAGCTTGTTGCTGCTTTGGGTTTCTTTATAAGTTATTTGGGTTCATCGTTTCTCTGAAGACAGTAGCATTTGTTCAGTGAGCACGACCTGAACCTCTTTCATGAATTGAATACTGCGAGGAACCAGAACTTGCTCCCGAAGAGCTGATAGCCTGCTAGACTGTAAGAGGAAGTGGCCCAGAGGAGGAATTAAACGAGCTGAGAGGAGAGAGAAATAAAGGTGAAGCTGGAGAGGACAGGGCTGGAAAGGTAGCTCGCCTTAAAACACATGACATTTTCTGAGGTGAAAGAATTGGAAGAGCATTCCAAATGGAAGGGAACAGTATAAGCAAAGGCTTCACAAGTCAAACATGTCTGTGAGAAGTTTGGTGAAGATGTGAGCATAGGGGTACCAGTGGCAGAGGGGAGCGAGTAGGGAGGTAGGCTGGCTGGTTAGAGCCAAATCACAGACTTTTAATACCAGAGAGGAGGTTGGTTATGATCCTGTTGGCAGTGAGAGGTAGTGTAGGCTTGGGTGCTTGTCCTGTGCTTACATTACTTGGCAAAAGGTCAGGTCTGGCCTTTGGTTTCTTCATTCTGAGGAAAAGAGAAAGGGAGGCCCGGGGCCTGATAGTCTGTCTTCCTCCACTAGATTGTTAGCTCCAAGAGGACAAGGGTTTCTGTTCATTGAGGTACCTCTGAAACTTAGAACCATGCCTAGCACATAGAAAGCAAAGACAAATGTTTGTGTTTGGAGCATGAGAATCCCAGGGCAGCCACCAAGACCCAGGCCTAACTCATCTCACATGGCTGTCAGAGCCCCCAAGTCATCTGACCACTGGGGTCAGCCTAAGAGTACGGTTTCATCACAGAGCAAGGTACCCGTGGCAGGGAGGGATGGTGGTAATTTAATGGTTGGCTGGTCCCTACTTCTAAGCCACACTGTCTTCTTCTTTGGGAACCCTAGAACTGCCTGATAAAGAGGGATGAGAATGGTTACTCTGCTGTGGTAGCTGACTTTGGCCTGGCTGAGAAGATCCCCGATGTGAGGTAGGTAGCCCTAAGGGGTGCTGGGGTTACAGAAGGGACTGAGGTAAAAGGAAAACTCCAGCCTCCTCCCCAGAGGCCAGGACTTGGTCACAGCTCATCTTAGCTCCCTAAATTTGGTCAGTCCTAATCTGTGCCCATCCCTGGGGGAGAAGAATTCCCAATATTCAGATAGCCCATTGCACCAGCCAGCAGCAAGCTCATTTTCCGTATAATCTCACCCCACAGCATGGGGAGTGAGAAGCTGGCTGTGGTGGGCTCACCCTTCTGGATGGCACCTGAGGTACTCCGAGATGAGCCCTACAATGAGAAGGTGAGTCTGGGCACCCCAAGGTCTGGTTCTCCTTAGAATCCACTCTTAGCAGAAGGTGTCAGGATCACCCTTTATTCAGGGTGGGGATCTACATCCTTCTTGCAAAGTGCAGGGCTGGTAGTTGGCAGCTACCCAGTCAATGAAGTGAAATATGGGCAGGAGGGCCCAGGCTTGGGCTGGTGGACATGAGGGGCAGAAAGCCCACTTCTCACTCCATTGAGAGGGAAACTGAGGTTTCACTACCTACCAGGCGGACGTGTTCTCTTATGGTATCATCCTCTGTGAGATTATCGCGCGCATCCAGGCTGATCCGGACTATCTTCCCCGCACAGAGGTGAGCTGTAGGCATGGGGTCAGTACCATGGGGTGGGGTTGCTTTTGAGGCTGTGGAACTGTTTTGTCCTTGGGGTGGAGTTGCTGGAACTCAGTCAGTGTGGCTACTTCTCAGGGGCAGTTCCCAGCCTTTCTGAGCAGGCCAGGAGGGATGGAGGGATTAATGACCTCTCTACCCATGTCCCCTGCCCTCTCCCCACCATATCCCTCCACAGAACTTCGGGCTGGACTATGACGCTTTCCAGCACATGGTGGGAGACTGTCCCCCAGACTTTTTGCAGCTCACCTTCAACTGCTGTAATGTGAGTGTCTTTCCTCCCCCTTTCGGTCAGGGGTTCACCGAACCCTTTTCACCTGGTTATCACTGTAGGGAGAGGCTGCTAATTAGCCTTGTGAGGGGCTTTATTTTCACTGATGAATAACAGTGCCTACTTCCTCTCCTCTGCCAGACTGGAGGGCCTGCCAGACTCTCCAGAGCCCTGGACCAAAGAAAGGAAAATTGTTTTGTAATATCCAGTGCTCGTCCGGCAGGGTAGACACACCACCCCTTGCCTTGGATGTTGATGAAGCTTTGGTCAGGTTTTAGTTGGACTGTGGGTCGTTGGTCCTAAAAGTGCATGGGAAAGGCTCGTTAGCCTTCATTTCATACAGCTCAGGCTGGACCTACCTGTTATGACCAAGGGGGAGCTGGGCCTTGTCTATGTAGCTCCCAAAAACACATTAGCAGCAGAGCTCAAGAAAGAACAAACCAATGTGAGCATACCCTTGTGAAGGATTCTTTGCCAAACAAGGGTTTAAGACACACAGAAAGGGTGCTGAGTTAGGGGAAAGTATTAGACAATAGCACCTTTCCTGACTTTAGCTCTGGGAATCACCCTCATGATCTGCAGCCTTCAGAAAAGATCTCTTAGCTGCACATCTGAGTCTTGAAAGATGCCAGAAAGACTCAAATTCCATCTTTGGGGTAGAAGGTAGGGAGGCAGGTCTAATGGCTGGTGTGGATGACTACAGATGGACCCCAAACTGCGCCCATCCTTTGTGGAGATTGGGAAGACCCTGGAGGAAATTCTGAGCCGCCTACACGAGGAAGAGCTGGAGACAGACAGGAAGCTGCAGCCCACATTCAAGGGTAAGAGATTAGACCAGCGTATCTAATCTGACCCCAAGGGAGGAAATTGGGATGCAAGGTCTTACCCTCCGGGGCAGTGATTGCAGGATCCCAAATCCAGAAGAAAGGTGGAAGGGCAGGGGATGGGGAAAATATTGGACTCTTAAAGAATTGTGACTTGGAATATTGCCTCCTTTTTGTTGAGTCTGTTTTTCTCATTGGTGAAATTAATTAAGACAACAGTATCTATTTTGCTTTCCCAAATGAAATCACTTTGTGGTACAAAGTGCTGCTTCTATTTGTTATGACTAGTGAAAATAAGCCTGACTTGATGCACTGTTCTTCAGGAGTCTTGGAGAAAGGACCTGGGGTGAAGCGACTGAGCTCACTAGATGACAAGATCCCTCCCAAGTCCCCACGCCCAAGACGTACTATCTGGCTGTCTCGAAGCCAGTCAGACATCTTCTCCCGTAAGCCCTCACATACAGTGAACGTCTTGGACCCCTACTACCGGCCACGAGGTGGTGCTGCCCGCACCCCAAAAATCAATCCTTTCAGTGCTCGCCAGGACCTCAAGGGTGGCAAGATCAAGTTCTTTGACCTGCCCAGCAAGTCTGTCATCTCCCTGGTATTTGACCTGGATGCACCAGGGCCTGGAACTTTGCCTGTGGCTGATTGGCAGGAACCCCTGGCCCCACCGGCCCGCCGGTGGCGTTCTTTGCCAGGTTCACCCGAGTTCTTGCATCAAGAGGCCTGTCCATTTGTGGGCCGAGAAGAATCACTATCTGATGGGCCCCCACGGCGCCTCAGTAGTCTCAAGTACAGAGTAAGAGAGATCCCACCATTCCGACCATCCGCCCCACCAGCTGCTCCAGCTCATGAGGCCATGGACTGCTCCAGTCCCCAGGAAGAAAACGGTTTTGGGCCCAGGCCTGAAGGTGCCAGTCCATGCCTTGCAGGTACCTCTGAGGAGATGGAAGTAGAAGAAGAAAAGCCAAGAGGCTTGGCTCCAGTCCCCTTCTCTATCTCAGGCATAGGCCTGAAAACCCAGGGAGAGCAGGATGGGTGAGAGGGGTTAATCCCTGCCTCACCTTGGGGATGGACCTTCAGCCACAGGGCCCCCCCTTGGTGCATAGCCTTGACTCTTCCCTGGGGTCCACAGAGCAGGCAGGCTAGGCCAAGCCAGGCTCAACTGTGGGGTTCCCAGTGCCTACTGGCGTGTATGAGAGGGGAGACAGCAGTGAGAGGCCTTCCTAGTTAGGGCCAACAGCTGATAAAAAGCCTTGGAAATCCAGCAAGGAGCTCTGGCTCCCACCTGACTCCCCAATGCACTTCCGCAGACAGGACCAGAGGACTCCTAGTTCTGGTGTGAGCTGGCAGGCAGCTATTACCCCAGGTTCTTCTCCCACCCCAGGTCTGTCTCTTGCCCTTTCCTGGGGCATATAAGCTACTGGATGAAACCTGGAACTGACCAGGAGGCCGTAAAGGGCATGACTATATCTCAGACCTGAAGACTGGGGTGCTTCTTGCCAGTTATGTCTAAGACACTTGAATAATTGCTGTTTGCACTTACTGCACGGTCAGACCATGTCACTACATTTCTATGCAACGGGAAGGCAAGGCAGCGTGGTGGTCATGGCTCTAAGCTAACCTATTCAAGGATCTTTTCCAGTTGATTAATCTATTTTCATATTTATGAAGGAGTCTTAATGTTCTGCCCTATAAGACTTTCAACCTTGTGGTTGGGAGTGGGGCTGGTTTTGTAGGCCCTAGGGCCTGCTCTATGTATTTGTCAACATGTGATACACCCATTTGGTTAAATGGTTTTATACATGGACTGATTTTCTTCCCTCCCTGCTATGTTTGGAGCTACCGGAACAGTCTGTCTTTACAGAGCTGCAATAAGAAATAACCAAAGATGAAGCTGGTCAGATATTTTCATAACTTGTTTCTGCTGATTTTTTTGGTAAAACTTTCCCAAGATACTTTTCAGATTTAAAAATAAATAAAGTCGGTGTTACAGGTGGTCAGCTTTCTTACTTGCGCCCTTATTCCTCAGTCTCTGGGGTAAAGGAGAAGGTCCAGGAGCAATGCAGCAGTATTTGTTGGGAGCCCCACCTCCCCAACTCTGTAGTAGTTGGGAGTAGGACATTCATAGGCTAGAGGAACCAAGACCCCCTCAGTTTCACCCTGGGTTCTCTTCCTGGGCTCTGGGTGCTAGGTAGAAGTTGGGTCAGCTGCTGCCCCAAGCCAGCTTCATCTTCTGGTTGTGGGCTTTGGAGGAACGGGAGAACTGGCTCTTGGCCACTGTGAGGGGTACAGCTTTGCCACTCAGGTACACCTTGTTGTGGCATTCAGGTAGCCAGGGTCCAGAGCTACAGGGCTGGGGTCCTTGGTTCACTCCCACATAAGCCATCACATAGCCTGTCATAAAGGCATCGAAGCCAGCCCGATGCAGTCCATCCCCAGGCACTGGGTTAGGGCTGGCCTTACTCCCTGGCACTTCTAAAGTAGCCATGTCAGCTGTTTCAGGCCTTGTTGCTTTAAGTCCCATCTCCAAGTCATTTTTGTGACCTTGCTCCGAGCTAGGCTGGTTGTTAGTCTCATCCTCAGCCACCTCTTGCTCCACATCCTGAGGCTTGGGGCCATCCCCACAGACCTGCTTCATGGGAGGACCATCCTCAGCTTCCGCAGAGGTCTGTTTCCCAGGCAGGCGCAGCAAAGCCCTCCGCCGTTTTTCCCTCCGCCGTCGCCGTCGCCGCTTGTCCTCCATGGCAGCCTCATCAGTGTCGATGATAAGGTCAATATCGTGGGACCGAGGACACTGTGATCCCAGGGGGCACCAGCCATAGGCCTAGAGGTAGGAAAGAGGCTTAGAGAGGGCTTCCAGACATCAGGACCTCCCCTCTCCCACGAAATGGACAGGTGCTCTCACCGAGAAGTTGTCACAGACACTGGTGGAATGAGGACGATGGATTGCAGGGGGCATACAGCAGCGGTAGTCAATATGGGCCCTCATGCTAGAAGGATAGCTGCAGAACTCCAGAATGAGGTGTGGGCTGCCAGCTGCCCGCTGCTTCCCATTTTCCCGCTCACTGCAATAGTGCAAGAAGGTATTGGTCCAGTAGCATATAAGCTCCAAGAGAACAGGGGTTTTTGTCTGTTTTGTTCACTGCTGAATCCTCAGCACCTAAAACAGTGCCTGGCACATAGTAGGCGCCCAATAAATATCTTAAGTGAATGAAACAGGTTTACACCAGGCCCCATCCCTTTCACTTAACCAGTCTCTCACCATTTCCGGAAGGCATATTCTAGATAGGAGGCCACAAAGCGGGCATGAAATTCAGCAGCATATTTGGTGTCATAAATGCCGGCTGGGAACATTTCACATAGGTCAGCAGTGAAGGTTCCCAAGCTCTCAGGCAGGTGTGCGTAGAAATTCTGGTATAGGAACACCAAGTCTATGAGACCATTGTGCAGTATCAGGGGCCGGCGGGCCCGGATTAGCTCCAAGAAGAGTGTCCTCACTGACTGGCTCTGGCTCTCATCACCCTGGGTGGAAAGAAAGGGGTCATCGGGAAAGACGGCATGCCCTAGGGCGCTTCCTTTACAGGATACTTAACCCAAGCTCCCCCACCTGGAAAGCTCTCCCTCCCTGCCCAACCCAATGCTATTTACCCATGTTTCAGTCTTGTTTCCCCAGCCCCCAGCCCTGTCTCTAGTGATGCCCTACACTCCCAAAGAAGCAGGTTTTCCCCATGCACTCAGCCCAGGATGTGGAGAAATTAAGTCACAGAGGGGCAGTCTCAAGGCTGGAGGCCTACCTTGTCATTGCCCTTGTGGTATGGGATACCCTGGGCATACTGCCGGTTGAAGTCGAAGCCATGCTGTACCAGGAACTGCACAGACTTTGGTTCTATGACATACTCTTCCATGCACAGCAGGGTCAGATTGAACACCTGGACCATGTATGAGTGTTCACCCTAGGAGAGAAGGAGGGTCTGCTACATCAAGACTTGTAAGAAGAAACCTCACACCTGATGTTCCCCAGGATCTCAACCCTGCTCCCCACCCAGCCACAGACCTGGGCTGAGGGTGAGATCAGCCCATACCTTGTCTGGCTGCTGCTTGAAGCAGGCGAGGCCCAGGGAGAGGATAGACCGGGTCCTGGCAGCATGACACACGGCCTTGTAACGATCCTCGATGCACCTTGGGGTTGGGTTTGGGGGTGACTGTGGCTGCGAATAAGCCTCATGAAGGACCCAAACCACCCAGAACTGCGACCTCCACTCCAAGGTTAAGGTCTTGTCCCCCTACCCCCACCCCCACCCCAAGGCTGGAACTAAAGAGATCTCAGCTGATACTTACTGGTTCAGCAAACTCTTCCTGTCCCCAAGCCCACTCAGTTCCTATGGGTGGGTAAAGGGAGAGTTGAGTTAGGTGCCCAGCACCAGTGCTTTCACAGCCATCTGCCCTCCCTGTTCCCCAACCCTCACCGTGTCCACAGCCACGAAGCTAGCTGTCTTTATGGCCAGCAAAAGGGATGGCCACATCTCCTTGAAGTTGTCACTTTGCACATCCACCACGGGAACCAGGACCACTAGCTCCTCCCCAGGTTTTGTGCTTTTGCTGACACCACCTGGGGCTAAGGAGGAAGATTAGGTAATAACGTTCAGTCAAGGGCTGGGGGAACCGATACCAAGCTAGACTATGGCTTGCGGATGGGGGTCATTTTCAATGAAGGCAAGAAACGGCAGCTTTCCCCTCAAGCCCTTGTATCAACCATGCTCTACACCCAGGCCTTGCTTAGCGAATAGTGCCCTGAAATTTGGGAGAGAGCCAGGTTTTGCGGTAGCTTATGTTAGACTTTTGGAAAATCATTTCTCCCTCAGCATCACAATCCGTAGAAGTGGAAGGTTGGACTAGATGATCTGTGAGGTTCTTTTTCCCATGTCCTGCAGAACTATTTGGCACGGGTTGAGAAGTTCAGCTTTAATATCCCATTAGGCTCCATACTACTGTTTCCATGGTGCCCTAGCAGCTACAAGCAGCAGTAGCATGTAAGCCTGTAAGTATGATAGATAATGCTTCACACCAGAACTTTCAGTATATTCCACTTCCTTTGGACCACAACTCCCAACCTGCCCCTACTTAAAAAGAGTCATGAGTTCCACACTACATCTCCCGACATGCCCCCATCCACCCTGACTATGCTCCCAACGCTCCAGGGTTTTGCAGCCCGAGCCGCAGGGCACACCGGGACTTGTAGTCTCCTCGTGGCTGGCTCAGAAGGAAGAGGCTCGTCTTTTGAAACGTGAAGTCGATTTCTAGAAGGCCCGAGGCCTTCCTCTCCCCCGGAGCACACAAGCTTTTAAGGCGGCCCCTGAAAAGCCACTCACCGTCAGAGACTGCTGGAGCTGAGGTTGCGCCATCGTCACTGTCGGCGGCCATGACACCGCGCGTCCCTCGCCTGAGTATTCTGTGGGTACGCAGAACTTCCGCTTCGTCTTCTGGCGCGACTCCTGTAGTCGAGGATGGGGGCTGGCCTCGCGAGTCGCTGCCGGGTCGGACTTCCGTTCAGACCTCCCGGCTCTGGCGCGGAGGAGTCGGTTCCGAGCGCGTTGGAGCCCATTGGCTATTGCGGGCCGACTCGCCGCCCGGAGTGGCCAGAACCACGCCCCCTAGCAAACGTTGGGCGCGGGACGCAGCGTGGGAGGTAATTATTTCTTCGGGTACAACCCGCCGGGAATGGGGGTTGTGTGTTTGTGCTGTCCTCATCGACACAGCTCCGGGGTGTGGGTGAGGGTCCCCAGAGAAGGTGGCGCTGCCGGAGCTAAGCTTAAAGCACGCATACAAGTTAGGCAAAGACAGGGAAATGTGGGAGGAAGAAGGATATTCTGGAAATGGGCAAGTTCCTTGGGAGGATTGAGCTCGCTGCGTTCCAGGAAGTAAAAGAGGCAGGAGGAGGACATGAGAGGAGGCCACAGAGGGGTTAGAGCGGGCTTCTAGCAGAGAAGCTTTTGAAATAATTCAGGCAGGTGATCATAAGGACTTGGATTAAGGCTCCGCCTGTAGGGACAACAAGGAAGGGATAAATTGTAAGCAAGTACCGTGTTTCCCTGAAAATAAGACCTAAGCGGAAAATAAGCCCTCGTGTGATTTTTCAGGAGGACATCCCCTAAACATAAGCCGTAATGTGTCTTTTGGAGCAAAACGGTATAAGACTCAGTCTTATTTTTGGGGAAACACGGTAGGAGGTATGGTTGACTTGGAGGGGTAATTGAACATGACTCCTGCTACTGTGAGGGAATGGTCTCAATTAGAGACCATTCCTTTCCCAAGAGCTCCTGTTCCCATCCTCTTGGCCCACCGGGGACGCTCAATCCTTTCTCCTTGGTTATTCACTTTATAGTTCATTTTCAACCTTTTACTATCCCTCATCCCATTAATTTAACAAATGCTTATTGTATACAATTTATCTGGCGCTGTGCTCAGCTCAGGGGACACAACAGTCAACAAAAGAGACTCAGTCCTTGCTCTCATGGAGTTTTACAGTCAAGGGGAAGTGGACACTGATCAAAGAATCACAAATAAATGTGAAATTGCAATTGGTATAAGAGCTACAATGGAGAAGTTCAGAAGAGGGTAAGACCGGAGGGATCTGATATGGGCATTTAAGTCAAGACATGAAGAATTAGATCTTAGCTAAAGCATAGGAGAAGAGCATCCAAGTAGAAGAAATGGATTGGGTGAGGCTTCAAGGTGGACAGACCCTTGGGGGATTGCAGCATCTATTTCAGGCAAACATGGCTGAGCATAGGGATGGAGGGGATGAAGCAGATGGGACCCTGGAGCTGTATTAAGAGGATTGGCTTCTATTCTAAGAGCAATGAGTGTGACAGCCAAAGTCCTCCAATAGCCTACAAGGAACTTTGTGATCTGTGCCCCCCACACTCTTTACCTGTCTGACCTTATTTCCTACTACTCACCCCTTCCTCATTCCATTCTAACCACACTGGCTTCCTTATTTTACAAACACACCAGGTTCCTTCCTTAGGGCCTTTGCACTAGCTCCTTCATAGGATGTCTTTCCCACAGGTATCCACGTGGCTAACTTCTGCTTCAAGTCATTGGTCAAATATCACTTTAAGCCCCACCTTGACTACATTCCTTAAAATTGCAACCTTCCACCCCTATCCCGTTTCTTATCCCCTTCACCTGCTTTACTATTCCTCTTTATACTAGTATTTATCGCCACCAAATATCCTATATAATTTACTTATGTGTATTATTTATCGTCTGCTCCCATTAGAATATAAGCTCCACGAGGGCAGGAACCTTTGATGTTTTATTTAGTGAAGTATTCCAAGTACCTAAAACTGCTTGACACATAGTAGGCATTCCATAAATATTTGTTCAGTGTTGATGGGAAGCTATTGAATTAGAAAATAACTTGATCACGTCTTAAAAGATTGTTTTACTCTATGGAGAATGGATTGTAGAATGAATTATGGAAGTGAGTCCATTTGGTAAAGGAAGTTTGACTATGAAGGGGAAAAGTGGGGATCTTACGGGGGGTGGGATTGAAGGAGTAGGATCCTGAACTTGGACAATTTAGGAGAAGGGACCACTCTTTCACATAATAGGGGAGAGGAGAAGGAGAGTACAGATGGAGTAAGTTTGTTGTACATTTATTTTGTTTCTCTGAAGGAGGAAGCAAGCTCTTTTGATGAAAATGAGTTGATGAAGTCAAAAGTTTGAGGAGAGAGTTTGAACCAGCGGCTTAGCAGGGACTGCAGTACAGCAGAGTGCAAGAGTAAGATCTGGGGCAGATCTGGGTTGGAACAGACAGAATGCTTAATCTCTACAAGCCTCAGTTTCCTCATAACTAAAATGGAAGCAATACTAGAATATACGTAATGGAGTCATCAGTACATTGAGTGAGAAGTCTGGTAAAGCACTTAGCACAGGGTCTGCCATGTAGTAAGCATGCACTCACTGTTACCGTGTTTCCCTGAAAATAACATCTAGCCGGACAATCGTGCGTCTTTTGGAGCAAAAATTAATATAAGACCGGGTCTTATTTTACTATACTATAAGACCCGGTCTTATATAATACAATATGAGACCGGGTCTTATATTAATTTTTGCTCCAAAAGACGCATTAGAGCTGATTGTCCAGTAGGTCTTATTTTCGGGGAAACATGGTAGCTACATTTAGCTATTAGAGAAAAGGCAGCCAGAAGTAAAGTAAAGGAGCAGTGAAGAGCAACCTGATGGTAATGGCCAGCCAGCTATGGTTTTCTAGATCAGGTAAAGACTAGGAGTAAAAATAGTTCATCTCTCCTCCCCAACTTGCCATTTACTCTTAGGCAAATCTTTTCCCCTCTCTGATCCTTGTTTTCTCCTTTCTATAGAAGTTTTGGATTAGATGACTGCTAAATACCATTTCAGTACAAATGTTCTACATCTCCTACCCACCCCCATGCTTCTAGACACTGCTCAAGAACCCTTGTCCACACACGTATCACAGTAAGCATCAGGGATACACAGGTGCTCCCACACAGGAAGCTTTGGTCCTTGACCTAGCCCAGCCCTGGCCTCTTATTTTGTGTGTCTCCAGGACTATAGTAATGCCGGTCCCTCTGAAGCCACTTAGAGAAGCTCAGCCCTACTGGTCATACCTCAGTGTCACAGATGGTCAATAGCAAACCCATGAACATCTGGAGAGTTCTTGAGAAAAGTTAGACTTCATGTGAATGGTGTAGAGAGGGAGGGAGCTCCACCCCTGCAGGGCCGAAAGATTCAGCCCCATCGTGACTGACTACTTTGGCCTGGCCTTTGTGTTCTAGGCCATCATGAAGAAGCCACGAGCAGCTGTGGAAAGGCGTTGCAGAAAGCAGGCATCCAGCCAGGCGGGAAGGGAAAACCATGCCCTCAGCAGCAGCCAGGCCAAGCCCTCCGCCCCTGATGGTGAGGAGCTCGGACTCTGGGCTGGCTTCATTGGCCATGAAAGAGGGCAGATTCAGGCTAGGAAGGGAGCATGGTATATATCAAGGCATTAAGGAACTAATTAAAGATCTAATTCTGACTTTGCTATGTGACTTTGGGATAATTGCTCTTAATGGTTGCTTTCTTATAAGTTATGTGGAGCAATACATGCATTTCCTTCCTCTTGTGGCTTGTATGGGATCAAATGAGTTTATCAAACTGAAAATATTTTGTAATGGGAAAGTCCTGCACAAACATACGTTATACTTGGCTGAAATTGTTGAATTTTCATTATGACCTAGAGTCAAAGGAGTCAGCTTACCATCTGGGAAAATTAAGGCTAGAAACTTAGCTAAGGCTATACACAGCTAGAGAATTCTGGTCTTACTCCAGGTCCAAAGCTTAAGCAAGGACTTGGGGTTGGGGGAAGCCCTAAGTGGGAGCAGACTACAGCCAGGCTGCAGTGCCCGAGGTCCCGGGTTCACAGCCTGTGCAGGGACAATTCCTGAGTTTCCTGAGGCCCCCGCAGGCCTGGCCAAGCCGCAGGAGGAGGTGGTATTGCAGGCCTCTGTCTCTCCGTACCACCTATTCAGAGATGCAGCTGAGGTCACAGTCTTCCGGGAGAGACTGCTGAGCTGGTACGACCAAGAGAAGCGGGACTTACCCTGGAGAAGGCGGGTAGGCAGACAAGGCACAAGAATTGCAGGGCGGGAAGCTGGTGCCCAGCCCCTGCCACACTAACTCCCCATCTGGGATTGCATTGGCAGGCAAAGGGCGAGGTGGACCTGGACAGGCGGGCGTATGCTGGTGAGTACATTTCCTGAGAGCAGAGCTACTTTGATGGGATGCCCTCAGGTCTGGGGTCAGAGGCTGTGGGCTAGGAGCAGGGCAGGTCAGCAGTGCCCTCATGCCAACCCCTCTCCCCCAGTGTGGGTCTCAGAGGTCATGCTGCAGCAGACGCAGGTTGCCACGGTGATCAACTATTATACCCGATGGATGCAGGTGACTTCAGGGAAAGAAAGGGAGGGTCGTGGGCCTGACCCCAGATGAGAGCCTGTCCTTTGAGGTGGGGATATAAAATGCTTCTTCTACCTCTCACCGTTGACCTCATCTCTTTTTGCCTGCCTCTGGCTGTAGAAGTGGCCAACACTGCAGGATCTGGCCAGGGCTTCCCTGGAGGTGAGAGCCACCCTAGGGTAGAGGAAATGGGAATAATAGAGGACTGACTGCTGAGCTCTCTGACCTCTGACCCCACCCATAGGAGGTGAACCAGCTCTGGGCTGGCCTGGGCTACTACTCTCGAGGCCGGCGGCTGCAAGAAGGAGCCCGGAAGGTAAGGCAGTGGGGCAGGCTGGGAGCCCCAGGGCCTTGGGTGTCTCCTAACCTTGAGCCTTCCCACCCCAATCAGGTGGTAGAGGAGCTAGGGGGCCATGTGCCACGTACAGCAGAGACTTTGCAGCGACTCCTGCCTGGTGTAGGACGGTACACAGCTGGAGCCATTGCTTCCATTGCCTTCGGCCAGGTGAGCCCATGAGCCCACCCCCACTTTGGGCATGCCCACCTTCCTCCAGAGTAGGCTGACTCCTGGCCTCCTCTATGCCAGGCAACCGGTGTGGTGGATGGGAACGTAGTACGAGTGCTTTGCCGTGTCCGAGCCATTGGTGCTGATGCCAGCAGCACCCTTGTCTCCCAGCAGCTCTGGTAGGATATTGGGGTAATGAGGGATTTGGGGAAGGGTGCCTCCAAACAGTCTTTGGATCACAGCGATGTTCCCTTCTTGTAGGAGCCTAGCCCAGGAGCTGGTAGACCCGGCCCGGCCAGGGGACTTCAACCAAGCAGCCATGGAGCTGGGGGCCACAGTGTGTACCCCGCAGCGCCCACTCTGCAGCCAGTGCCCTGTGCAGAGCCTGTGCCGCGCACACCAGAGGGTGAGCCATCTGGGGAAGAGGCAGTCAGGGGTCCTAAGGCATGACCCCTGCACCGTGATATCCTGCTCTATGCCCCTTAGGTGGAGCGGGAGCAGCTCCTAACATCACAGAGCCTGCCAGGCAGTCTTGACGTGGAGGAATGTGGTGAGTGCCAGCCTTAGCCCCAGCCCTTCGCTGCATTGTCTGTGGAAGCCTCGTTCCGGTTCATCCTACAACCTGAGTAATATTCTGCAGAGCTGACCAAGGCCTGCTCTCTGGACTTGGTACTTAAGCCCACTTGGGGGATCTCTGTTCCCAGCTCCTAACACTGGGCAGTGCCAGCTGTGTGCGCCTCCTACAGAGCCCTGGGACCAGACCCTGGGAGTTGCCAACTTTCCCAGAAAGGCCAGCCGGAGGCCCCCCAGGGAGGAGTGCTCTGCCATCTGTGTTCTAGAGCAGCCCTGGGCCCTTGGGGATGCCCGAATTTTGCTGGTGCAGAGGCCCAACTCAGGTACCTGGATCTTGGGAGTGCAGGGCAGTGTCATGAGCAAAAGGGGAGAGATGGAGGAGTCAGAAGCTAAGGCCCAAGCCATACCTGGCTGCCCTCCACCTCAGGTCTGCTGGCAGGACTGTGGGAGTTCCCATCTGTGACTGTGGTGCCGTCAGGGCAATGTCAGCGCAAGGCCCTGCTGCAGGAACTACAGAGTTGGGCCGGGCCCCTCCCAGCCTCCCGCCTCCAGCACCTTGGGCAGGTGAGTGAGCAATGGAGGGGCCAGGGATGATGCTTTTGTGACCACATGCACAGGCCTGTTTCAGCCCCTTGGCCCTCCCCCCAGGTGGTCCACACCTTCTCTCATATCAAGCTGACATATCAAGTATACGGTCTGGCTCTGGAAGGGCAAACCCCAGTGACCACACCATCTGGCGCTCGCTGGCTGACCCGGGAGGAGTTTCACACAGCAGCTGTCTCCACGGCCATGAAAAAGGCATTACCTTTGTTGTCTTTGTTGCCCTTTTTTGTATTTCCTACATGTTCTGCATGAACCTATTACTATGTAAACAGAAAAAAAACCAAAAACCCAAAGGTGTCGGGGTATGAAGTTGAGGCTAGAACACAGGGCTCTGGCTCTTTGGGGGAAGATGCCAGCCTTGCACTCTCCCTCTCTTGGCTAGGTGTTCCGTGTGTATGAGGGCCAACAGCCAGGGACCTGCAAGGTGAGTTCCCTGGCCCTCACCCAGCCATCTCTCCCTAGGCCTGAATCCACAGGTTTTCAGTGAGTTAAGTGACACACGTTTGGGTGAACATTGTCCATTCCAGGTTTTACTGGGATGAGAGGAATAGTTCTTGACCTGGAGACCTTACAGTCTGGGGTCTAGGTGGAAAAGGGACAAGAGCAAATGATGGAAATAATAGTGTCACAGGTGTGTGAAATGTTTGTACTAGCTTTTGTGGGATATAAGATAGAGGGCTTTCAGTTCTATCTGGGAGGCAAGGATTAGGAAAGGCTGCTTGGAAGAAGCGGATGGTAATCTGGGTCCTAGAAATAAATATTCTCCAGATTTGGGAAGGGAATCAGCAATAAGCCTGTTCTTCCAGGCCCAGCAGAAGTGGGAGTAAAGGTGGGCACAGTTCAGTCCGCAGGGTGAGGAGCCGTGAGTGTTTTTTTTTAGGTGGAGCTGTCAGCAGGGCCTATCCAGCGAGTCAGGGCTGTGAACACCAGGCCACTGAAGCATTTTAGATGGAGAGAGTCAGATTTACATTTGAGGAAGATTAGCCTTTTAGAGAGTTGAAGAGGCAGATCCTGGAAATAGATTGGAAGCCTTATTATAACATTTAGGCTAGAGCATGAGCTAGATCTGTGGAGTGAGGGGAGGGGTAGAAGGAGAGGATTCCTTGCTGCCCGCTCAGTGCCTTATTCGGCTTCTGCACAGAGTTCCAGAAGATCCCAGGTGTCTATTCCAGCCAGCCGGAAAAGACCCAGCCCAGGCCAGCAAACCCTGGATAGTTTCTTTCGGCCCCATATTCCCACTGATGCATCCAAACTCAACATTGCAGCCCAGTGATGCCTCTGGAAGCCCCCACTCCTTGAGAATGCTGTTTTTTAATAAAGTGCTTATTTTTGTAGTTGTTTTGGAGACTTTCCACCCTCTCCCTAGCCCTCTTCCTCCTCACCTCCGAGGGACCCAGAAAGTGGTATAAAGTCCTGCTTGGTCTTGTCTTCCACTGGCTGAACTCCCAGCCTGCCCTGGGCAGATGGAGGGGGGGTGTTCTGTCCAGAGTGATCTCCTCCCTCAACCCCTAGGAGAGAGGGAGGAGGCAGCTGCCGGGAGTCCCTGCCAGTGGTCGACACTCCACACCCTTATTCCAGGTCTCTGCTCAGCTCTGATTGGAGTAGTGGTATTGCTCTTGAGCAGGTGGTTGGGATCAGCCCTGACCCATTTCCTTCTCCCCTGTCAGAGGCTGCTCCCTAAGAAGGGAAGCAGAGGGGAGGATTTGTTCTGTCTTCAATTCCTACCTCAAATACAAAATCATTTATTTAGCGTTTCATTACATATGTAGTGAAACAATACAGAGAAGCAAAGGGTTAATAATCATAAAATTGGGGGCAGGATAGAGGGAAATGGGATCAGAGAAGGACACAAAAGGAGGCTTCAAAAGTATTGGTTATGTTCTACTTCCTAATGGTGTAATTCCTTTATTCTTTATATCTACCATGTATATTAGATATAGACTGTGTAAGAAACCTTTCATTCTTTTTAAAAAAAACACCACCACAAACCCACCTCTGGATCCCAGTGAGAGATTCAACTTCTGGCAGGTACTGATGAGATGGAGGCCACACCTGCCCCTAGGAACAAAGCCTTTCACCCTGGGCCCCTAGGTGTTTCTCAGTTCCAGCAGGCCCTGTACTGGACTCCCCAGACCTCCAGGACAGGTGGCTGTACCCAGCTCTGGCTCTCCTCGGGCTTTCTGGCCCCTGGTGTGTTGCTCCTCCACAGACTGCCACAGGGCCCGGATGTTGCCCTGGCCAAAGCCTGTGGCCCCCTGCCTCTGAATCAGCTCTAGGAAGAAAGTGTCCTCTGCGAAGAGGGACTTGGTGAAGACCTGAAGCAAAAACTTCCCTTTATCGCCATCTAGCAGGACTCCCTGTCCAGCCAGCCGGGTAGGCTCATGCCCTGCAGCTAAGATCTGATTTTTCTTGCCTGGCTGCTGGTAGTAGGCGTCAGGAGGAGTCAGGAGCTGGCCCCCAGCCATCGCCACCCCTTCAGTGGCTTTCAAGATGTCCGGCGTGTACAGCCCCACGTGCTGCAGGCCTGGCCCCCTGTGCCGGGCCAGGAACTGCTTCACCTGGTCCTGTCCATTGGCGGTCCCTTGCAGGGACTCAGCCAGCACGAGGGTGGGGACAGTACTGCCTGAAGGGGTCTGCAGGGCAGTGAGCCTCAGCCCCCCTTGCCCGGACTCTGCTGCCACCTCGAGGCCCAGCTCTGGATCCTCACCTGGGCTCAGTGGCAGGTGGTGAAAGCCCAGACAATCGCGGAACCAGTGCATCAGTGTAGGGGAGCTGCCGGGAGTGCAGGCCAGGGTCAGGTGGTCCACGTGGCTGATCCAGTCCCGGCCGGTTGCAGAGGGCAGGGGCCAGAAGCCGGGCAGGAAGGGTCCGCGGTAGTCGGCTCGCTCCAGCAGCGTCAGGCTGAGGTTGCCGGCTGGCGAGCTGACAACAGTGTAGATGACAGCACCCTGCGCGTCCCGCACGCTAACGGGGGGCACCAGCACGCTGCAGCCCCGCACCGCCAGCGCCTGGGCGGCTGCGCCCGCATCAGGCACGTCGAAGCACAGGTTGGTGGCGCTGGGCACGGCGTGACGCGGGTCCAGGCCATAGAGCGGCTCCCGGGTCCCCGAACCCTCGTTCACCAAAAAGACCGCGTCGCCGCTGCGCAGGGCCAGCTGCCGCCAGCCGTCTGCCTCCCGCGCCGCCAAGGACTGGAAGCCGAAGATGCGCTGCAGATCCTGGGCAAGGGGCTGCCCCACGGGCACGTGGAAGGCAATGTGGCACAGACGGCGGACGGGCGCAGCCATGGCGGTCCGGTTGGTGACCCTGGACTGCCCTTCCTTTGGGGCCGCTCACTTGTTCGGGACGCCAGGGCTCTGCGTCCCAAGCTGGTCGTCGGAAGCCGGTGGAGGCCCGTTTTGCCCGCAGAACGCGTTCCTCGCTCTTTTCCGGAAAGTGGTCACAGACCGACCCCTTGGGGGCTCGCGGGTCTCTCTGCCGCGCCACCCCACCGTGGACATACCTCGGGACCACCCGGTCTGCGCTGCAACTGGTGAAAACCACGAGGAGCCAGTGCTGGGCGGAGCGGGAGAGAGGAGGCGGAGCCGGTGACTTTGGGGCTGATAGTGCTTGACGCTGTCGCTGAGATTACCGCGGGGACCCCAGGCTGCTCTTCCCTGTGCCTCTGGCTGAGTCATACCCTTGGGCACTGAGCTTCCCTTCCCAGGCCTCCGGAGATCACATTAGCTGCCTTCACTCGGTGCCAGGCGTTGAGGCCTTATCCCCCAAACCTAAAAGCAAAGGGGATCAGCCCCAGTTCCGGCAGGAGCCAGAATTTTCTCCTACCAGCAAAGAATTTCTTAGCAATTTTATGTTTTAACTTAAAAATTCTGGAGAATTTTGCTTTGAAGTCTGAATGTTCCTTTAAAACTTAAAAAAATATTTTAAGATATTTAACTTAAAACATTTAACTTAAAAATATTTTAAGTTACAGATTTTCATTCTCTCTCCAAAATGGTCCAGAGATACATATTGATATTATAGGAAGATAAAACATCTGGCTTCTATACACGTCTCTTTTCTCCTGGGCAATCTCTCAGCTGGCACCTATTTCTTCAACCCTGCTTCTCTCTCAGCATCTTTTACTGCTTTGTCCCAAGCAAGATTTGGAGGAAAAAAGCTGGTGGCTCAGGACCTGAAAGAAACAGCTGCATTGGTGTCCTTTCTCCTCCTTCTAACCCTATTAGGACTAGAACTCAAGCCCTCCTTGCTATTTGCAGTTTCATGACAGGATTGCAGCTTCATGACTGAGTATTGGGGTGTTTCTGGCTTTGAGACCCAGGATTGTGTGAGATCACTGAATTGAAGAAATTAGTTTTCTGGGACTTCAGCTGGTGCTCTTGAATGGTTTGGGAAGGGCATTCCAAGACGGCCAAATGGCATAAGCAAAAGGTCAGTGAGGAATGTGAGCCAAATTCTCAGAGGAGCAAAGAACCATAAGGTTTGGGAGGCATTTTGGATGGATGCCATGGTACCAGGCATTGAAAAAGAGGCTCATTTGTCAGGCAGTCTGACCTGATGACTTACAGTTGAGTTTCATTGGCAAGAGGGAGAAGGATGTGATCAGGAGATGGGGCTTAAGAAAAACAAATGAAAAAAACAGATGTGGCTGGGTGTTCAGGCCTGCAGCCAGGAGGGCAGTACTGAAACAGCCCAGTTGGCACCACCATAGTAGAGGCCTCTCCACATCCCTGGCCTCACCTTTCCTTGACTTGCTTATAGCTTTATAAATCACCCCCTGCGGCTTGAACTCTGACCGTCCCCTGTCCCACCCAGTTCCCTGTTTTAGAAAATTACCCTGAAACTTATCATTAATACACTTGGGCTCATTGATCACAATCTCTATGATCTAGCATTCTTTCCAGGCTAATCCCATCATTGTTCCTGGGTTGCTGACTCCAACAGAGAATCACATGGCCAGAGGGAAGGCTCCATGCAGAGCCCCAAAACTATCATGTAGCTTCTGGAGGAATGCCCAGATTTTCCTTTAAATACCTCCAGCCAGACTGAGAATGTGAAGGCAGTTTTTGGAGGTGTTAACCCGCTGCCTTCTCAGACCACCGGTGCTCTGATAATAAACGCTTATTCTACGACCCAACTCCTGTGTCAGTCTATTGGCTGAGTGGCGCAGGCAGCACGAGCCCGGGACTCATTTGGCCTCCAGTTTCGGTACCAGAAGCTGGTCAGTGGTGGTGAAAGGCAAAAGGCAGTTGGTGCTACTCTGCAGACCAGTGAATTTGAGAACATGGGTTCCAAAAGCCAGACAGCCCTGGGTTTTTAAATCTACCTTCAGCACTCACTAGCTGAATTGACTTGGGCCAATTTGCTTAACCTCTCTAAGCCTTAGTTTCCTCATCTGTAAAAATAGGAATAATAATAGTACTTCATGGGGTTGTTGTGACCCCATGAAATGAGATAGTATATGCTATAGCCTGGCAAGAGGTTCAGATTTTAGCCTGTGAACTTGGGCCTGGCTGTGTGGGGTCAGGGTATACAAAGCAGGTGTGGGGAGCATGTCACAAGGTGAAGGACTGTAGTAGGACCCAGAATAACTGGCACAGTAATGCTACTCCTCCCTAGGCCTGAATACTGGGGCATGGGAAGGGACCAGGACTTGGTGGTGGATTCTGGGGGATGAGGCCCTGGGACGAGGGCTCTGTGAGGTCTGGGGCAGAATAGGCCATGATCAGAGCCCGAAGATAGAATAGGCTATCATGGTCAGGGTCCCAAGTGAGCAGCTCTAGTGACTCCAGGCCTTTGCTCCTGCCGAAGGAGTTTCCACTAAGGGACCTAGGTATGGACAGAGGGAGCAGATACAGGACCTTGGCTGGGATGCAAGGACATCGTGTCCCTCAAGAGCACTGTAATTGACCTTGACCCAGGGTACAGACTGGGCTCTAAAGAGGTCAGTTGTGGGTACAGGTGATTGTGGATGTTGGTCTCCCTCTGGGCTAGACTCCACGTCCTGCAGACCTGCTGGCATCTGGGCCATGACCAACATAGGACCCCTGTCTCCTTCGGGTCAGGACCATGGGGAACTTTAGAAAGATGCGTCCTCCTGGCCCCGACTGCCCTCCTGCTGGGACTATGGATGCAGAGGGTGGGAGCTCAGGTTGAGACCGAAGTGAACTGGGCGACACCACTGAGGCCCCTTCTGCAGTGGCCAGGTCACTGGAGGTGGAGGTGGGGACTGTGTAGGGTGAAGGAGCCCAATTTGTGAAAGCTTCATACTTCCCACATCTCTCAGCCTGGACTCCGAGGCTAGCCAGGTTCACTGCCCCTCCAGCAAAATCCTGATCCCCGGCCCTGCTCAACCTCTCCTCTCCCAGTAGGCAACAACGCCCAGGGAACTTCAGCCACCTGGCTCCGCCCCTCCCAGACCCCGCCTCTCCCAAACTCTTTCCCCTTTCCCTCAGGACCACTGACCACTGGAAGCATCCACCTTCTAGCTGGCCTGTCCCTGCTCCACCTCCCCAAGGTTATTGGTCTCCCAGCTTACCCAAGGCTTGACGTTTTACAAAGGGTGGCTCGAAAGACAAAAGGTGACTTTTATTTTTTATATTGTGGTACAATACATATAATATTTACCATGTTAGCCATTGTTAAGTGTGCAGTTCTGCAGTATTAAGTACACTCAGTATAGTGTAACCAGCACCGTCATTCATCTACAGAACTTTTCAACTTCTCCAACTGAAACTCTGCACCCATTAAATAATTTCCCACTACCCTTCCCCATCCCCCAGCCCCTGGCAACCACTATTCTACTTTCCGTCTCTATGATGTTGACTATTCTGGGCACCTCATGTAATTGAAATCATGCAGTATTTGTGACTGCCTTATTTCGCTTAGCATAATGCCGTCAAGTTTCATCCATGTTGTAGCATATGTCAAATTTCAAGACAGTGACTTCTGAGTTAATTCCTGAAGGAAGTGAAGGAACTAGAGGAATGAGTGAAAAGGCCTTGAGGCAGGAATGGGGCAGGTGTTGATTTAAAAGGCCAGTGCAACAGGAAGAAGATGGGGGTGAGGGTGGGGAGTAGTATCAATAAGGCAAAATTATTTTGGCTTCGTTAAACAAAATTCAAGAGTCAATTTGAAGATCTAATTGGCTTTATTAAAGGATTCATGAATTGGCCACCATCTCATCAGGCAACTCGAAGGGCACTCGGAGGGTTTGTACAAAATGGAAGGTTTTTAATAGGAGGAAGAGTGGGGCAAGGGTGCTATTAACAAGAGAAAAGAAAGGATTATTTTTGGACCCAGACATCTTTTCTTTGGGTGAAGAGAAAGGGAAAGGTTTTTATCACGCAGATTGCCTCTTCTTTCTGTGTGGGGGTGGAAGGTGGGAGTGGGGTGGGGATGGAGAGGACCTTTGACCCATTGCTTTACTAGTGCTTGACCAGAAAATACCAGACCAGTTGGTTATGTTACTGGGAGAGGTTGCAACTGCTATTAGATCAGGAATTAAATCTAGGTTTGGTGTCATGGGCGTTTAGCATGAGTGACACCATTTTGGGCCTATGGTTTTCTTTTTAACAACTCTGATTGAGCTAGGAAGCCATTGAAGGGTTTTGATCTGAGGGGTGAGATGATTGGACTACATTTCTACCTTTCTGGCTGCTGTGTTGATAACAGGCTGACCGGGAACAAGGACAGAATAGGGAGGCCAGTGAGGAGGATGTTGCTTCTAACATTGGCTGAAGGATCAGGGCAAGATTCTGTGGGGGAGGGACTTTTTTTGGGGGGGGAGGGAAGTGACTTTTAAATTGAGACCAGAAGTGTCATGGTTGCTTGCTCAGAAGTCTGAGGCATAAGGGAATAGAAGTCAGAAAGTTTACTTCAGAGAAACCCGGGCAGAAGAGTTGCAGGGGGCAGGGTCTAGAGTGGACAGCTGTCAAGGGTTTCTGTTTACCTGGGGTTTTATAGTATTCTCTAACCAGGATGTAATTTGCTTCCGCCTGTAATGGAATCTTCTTCTATAGTGTTTGGCTTTGTCCGTTGGGGTGGGGGAAAGTGCAGTTAAACTTGTTACCGCAACCTTTGCATATGTTATGTAAATCTAAGTTGGAGCCGCCCCGCTCCCTGGAGTCAAAGGGCTGGTTCTTGTTTACACATACCTATCTTATCAAGAAGGTAGAGTAAGAATTGACTAGGTGAGGGACACTTTTCTGTGTTGGAGGATGGGAGTGATGTGTTCCAGATGGAGGGCAAACTTACCCAAAGGCTCCCTAGATTGGGAGCTTCTTGGGGAAGAGGTGAATTTTCACTTTCATAGCCCTAGGGCAGGGCCCCCTACTGACACTCTGGGGGCCCTTCCTAGATATCGAAGGGGAGCGGGAACCATCCTTTGGTATTTATAGTAGCCCCCATCCCCTTTATCTGCAGTTTTGCTTTCCTCTGTTTTGGTTACCTGCTGTCAACTGTGGTCCAAAAATTAAATGGAAAAGTCCAGAAATAAACAATTCATAAGTTTTAAATTCTGAGTAGATGATGAAATCTTGCACCTGAGTAGATGATGAAGTCCTGCTCTGTTCCACCCAGGACGTGAATTATCCCTTTGTCCAGTGTATTCAGGCTGTTCATATGTTAGTCATTTAGCAGGCTTCTCAGTTATTAGATCCACTGTCTGATAACTCCACCGTAAAAAGATTTCAGGTCACCAATGATCTTCACATTGTCCAATGGACAATTTTCAGATCTCATCTCACTGCCTCTCAGAAATGTTTTATACAGTCGATGTCATGGAGGGTGTCACGCGGGGTCTCTAGTCCCGCTCCCCACATAAGAACGCAGGATATGGTGAGGCCAAAAAGGAACACCCACGGAGCCATAGATAGGGGAGTCATACAACTATAGTCTCACTGGTGGCTGGGTTGGAGACACAGGAAGCAGGATCCACACGATCTGCAACCTGTTGTCCGCTTCTCTGCCAACCAACCTCACTTGCTAACTGCAATCCGCCGTGCGAACTGCAACCCGCGCTTGTTAGCTCAACCACCATCTTCTTGCTAGCCCCCATTTTTTGCTAACGTAGCCACGGCAGTTATATTAGTGGCCAATGGCTCACTGGTTACAGCTGACGGCCAACTAGCCACAGCTGATGGCCATCCAGTTACAGTTGATGGCCATTTACTACCTGAGCCAGCACCTTTCCACGTGAGGCCGAGAGCCTGGAAACTGCACTCCTGGCTCTGTCCCCATAGCCGACCACTCTCCCCTTCCTAAAACAATCTTGCCTTGGCTTTCATAACACCATACTTGCCTGGTTTTCCTCTGGCCACGTTCTGTCTCCTTTTCCCACTTTTAAATGTTGGTACTGCCCAGGGCTTTGGTTGCCATTTACACGCAGCCAATCCCCACATTTATGTCTCTCTTCCCAATCTTTATTCAACAGCTTATCTGCCATCTTGACTTAAATGCCCCACAGGAACCTTACATTCAATACCCACAACATTGTCCTCCTTCTCATGCTGCCATCTCTGCAGCTGTCCCTCTGCTCTCCAGTGGTCGTAGCCAGAAACCCAGAAGTGCTTTTTGAACCTTGCTGTCCTGCAACTCTCACCTCCAGTCAATCACCATGTCCTTGCCCATTCTATTTCCATCATATCTCTTAAACCATCATATCGCTCTTCATCCCCCTGCACCACTCAAGTGCAGGCCCCCACTGTCTTTGCACCACCTGGACACTGCAGTGACCTTCTAATTGCCTCCCTGGCTTAAGGTTTACTAGTCTCCAAATCTGTCTCCACCCTGCAGCCAGAGTTAGCTTTGAGAAATGCAGATCTGATTATGTTACTATCCTGCTGAAAACCCTTTACTAAGTTTTGATTGCACTTAGAGTAAAGACAAAAAAAAATAAAAAAAAAATCTTGTAGCTGGTTAGGCCCTGACAACATTTCCAGCTTTTTTCTTTTTTTCTTTTTGTCACCACTATCTCACTCCTCTATACTATAATTAGTTTCTTAAACGTTTCATGCTCCTTCCCACTCCAAGCTTTTGTCTTTGCTGTTTCCTCCTGCTTGGAATACTCTTTCTTTCCCTCCTGCCTTGACCTGGCTAACACCTTCTTAATCAGTAGGTCTCAGCGTAACTTTAACTTGCATGACGATGCCTTCCAAGACCCTCCCACCCCCAAGACTTATTCTCAGTTCCTAACACAAGGGTTAGCACATGTTGAGAGCTCAGTATTAATGAACCCACTAAAGCGTCAAGGGCCAGGTGGGTGATTATCAGACTGCGCAGTTTTTCATATGACCTCTAGGTGTCACCCTTGGCCTCAGTTTAACCAGGTCTTGCCTGGGGACCTACAAGGAGGGGTGATGTGGGTGCCTGACTTGTACCACCCATCCCATAAGCTGGGAAGAGTTATGGAAACCCAGCTTGTTCTACCATGCCTTCTCCATCTACTCTGGGCCAGCTGCCTTGATAGAGTGATGAACCATCCCTGTTTTCCCTAGACTGAGCTTTCAATGCTCCCAGGATGTGGAACTCTTAATCCTAAAACTGGATCAATCCCAGCCTAATTGAGAGGGTTGGTTACCCAGCCATGGACAGAGTGGCCAAAATGCCCCATGTCTGCACCAGGCTAAGGCCTAGGCCCAGCAGGAGAGCTTATCTTCTACCCAGCCAAGCCCCTAACAGCAACACCACTGGTGGGCTGACCAGGTAGCCTGGTGGTTGTAAAAATTTAGGGAGAGAAAGTACATATACTTTAAATGAATATAAAGAGATGTACCGGGCCAGGCACAGTGGCTCAAGTGGTTGGAGCGCCGCGCTCCTAACGCCGAGGTAGCCGGTTCCCCATGCGTTCCCACATGGGCCAGTGAGCTGCGCCCTCTACAGCTAAGATTGTGAACAACAGCTCTCCCTGGAGCTGGGCTGCCTGTATGTGGCAGACAGATGACCAGGGGAACACAAGGCTCAAAATACCAGGGAGCTGTGTCCTACACAACTAGACTAAGAAACAATGGCTTGAACCAGAGTGGGGGGAGGAGGCAGAAGAAACGGGGGGGGGGAATTATCCTTAAAAAAAAGAGAGACCTACCTATGTCTGACAATAGCTACCATTTAATGAGTGCCACTGAGTATTTATATTATTTATATTGTTTTTAATTCTCACAGAAACCCTAAGAGTACAGATTATTCCCCTTTCAGGGATAAGAAAAATGAGACTTGGAGAGGTTAAGCGACCAGCCCAAGTCACACAGCTGTTAAGTAACATGGTGAAATTCAAACCCATGTCTGTCCGACTACAGAGCTCTTTCTATTTTTAATGAATCCACAGCCTGGCCATTTTCCTCCTGCTCTGGTCTTCATTTGGGAGTCCCAGGGGTGTGAGTAGGAGGACTGAGGAAGAGGGCCTGTGATCAGGCCTGGAGGGGGCGGTCCACATAGCATTGACACATGAGTGTCCACACATGAGTGGGCTCTGCCACCTGGAACAAGGTGTGGACATAGCCTGGGACCTCGGGGGAGGCCCCTTCACAGGCTGTCATCCTGACACCAGGCTGTGTCCTCATTGAGCAGCCAGGGCTGTGATTCCCAGAGTCCAAAGTGAATCCAGCCAGCTCTTATCTGATTGCAAATGGACATCTGGACATGGGAGAGGCACAGGGGAGGAGCCATCGGGAGCTAGCCGTAAACTAGAGGGACAAGTGAAGGGTGGGGGGATGGGTGGGGGCTGTGCCAAGGGTCAAGCTCAGCACAATGCCTTGCCCAAAGTTCAGTCTCAGAGAATGGTTGTAATTAATAATATAGCCAGCCGCTTCTCGTACCTAGAGATATTGTGAGGCTGAGTTTTATTTTTGCCCAGATGGATGTTTAAGAACTCAACTGCTTTTCAGTATTAAACAAGAGTTGGTTGTGTAAAAGTGAGCAGAGGACTGACTTTGATTGTGTAGTGATATGAGCAGAAGTCTGATGGACTGGGCCTTAATGGGCACTCATTGGTTTGGCAGCCAGATGTTTGCTCCGCAGGAGGCATAATAAGCCAGACTCTGGGATCTTTTATGTTAAAACACAAAATGCAGACATCCCTCAAGAATTCAAGTTCTCTGGCAGGAAGATGCTCTGGGCTGTTCAGTCTCACTTTATTTATTTGGTGATATCCAAAGACTTTATAGTACAAGAGCTATCCTGGGCCATCTTGGCCCCAGAACTGCCCAGCCCCTGAATCTGGTGTGGCCTGGTGCCCTGTGGCCACATTCTGCCCTGTGGTTCCACTCTGCCAGCTAAGTCATCAGACAGGTGGAACTTGAGTGAGTCCCCACCAGAGCTCGGCCATGTTTCTGCTCTTCCCTATCTGTCTTTCCACCTTGAGAACTGGGCCTTGTACATTCTATGGCAGGTTAAATCTGAGCTGGAGAGGAGAGAAACCACTGATTAAGCTGCCTTATACACTGGACTCCTCTGTCCTTCATGCTGAAAATACCTAGTATGTTCCAATTGGTAATAAAGGGAGGAGGAATTTGTGAAACAGTCACAAACCATGTACCATCACAACTGATGTGGGACCTCTTGCCAAGAGCTCATGGAAGACAGTGACCTGGTGTTGTGGGAAGCACATGACTTTAGAGTCAGAGAGAATTGGGTTCTGCTACTTTCTTGCTGGGTGACCTTGGGAAAATTACTGAACCTCTCTGAGTCTTGATTGCCTCAACTGATAAGTATAATAATAATGTCTATGTCACATGTTTGTTTTGAGGTCTAAATTTGCTGATCAACATATATAAAGCCCTAAATTTGGTATATAAAAATATATTTATTGAATGCTTATTATATGGCAGGCCACGTAGGAATGCTTTATAAGTATAGTATGAACTCATATCACCCTATGAATTGTGTACTTTCATTTTGCTTTAGATGCAAAACAGACTTGAAGAGCTTGAGTAACTTGAGTGACTTGCCCAAAGTCACAGAGCTGGTAAATAGCAGAGCCAGGATTTGGACCCAAGCAATCAGGCTCCAGCTCACACGTACTTAACAACCAACCCATGATGCCATATGGAGTAAGGCTGAATAAAGAATAGCTACTGTGATCATAGTAATTTAGTATTAAGTGCTTTTTATATCCATGGTGCTAAGTGTTAATTATTAGCATATTTGGATGCAACGTTTATCCTTTTTGATTCTATTTTTTCCACAGCCATGGCAACAAAGGGCCTTGTACTCACTACAGCAGAGTGTCCTGCCTTTGTCCGATCAAGCCTGGTCTCTGTAAACAACAAAAGATGTGGCCACCCAGCTGCCTATCCCTGCCCCCACCAAAGCACCAAGGGAGGTTGAGGCCTTTCCGAGTGGACCGAGCTAGGAAAGCAGCAGACAGGTACAGATCAGCAGACCGGGAGCAGGGCTCACAAAAGAGAGGTCATGCTTAATAAACCTGATTAATTTCTTTGAGTGGCAACAATGCAAGCAGACGGGTGAAAGGAGGGACAGTAATTCATTCTGATTCCAAGGCACAGGAGTGCAGCTAAAACCAACAGAGATTTTGTGGAGATGCTGCCGGGGTCTGGAGGGGTCTGATGGGGCTCAGCTTTGGGGGCAGCCAGAAGGAAACTCAGGGTGTTGCTCATGGTGACCTAGTGAAGAGGAAACGCGGAGCAGGGACAAAGCCCAATCTGCCCAAGCCATCTAACCAAGACACAACTCTGACCAGGAGACTGGCCTGTTAGTTCTCGTCCAGCTTCCCACCACCTAAATGTTATAATAATGTGGACGATATTAAAACAATAATTGCTGCATTTATTTGATACTTACTGTGTATATGGTACTTCCCAGAGAGGAAACTGAGGTAGAAAGCTTAAGTAACCTGCCCAGTCACACAATTATTAACATACAACTGGAGCTCCACCCCGTCTGCTCTCACAGGCCCTGTGCTGACCCCGACTATACTTCCAGTCCATTTGTAACTGTTTAGTGGTGCGTCTTTTCCACTAGACAGGAAGCCTCTCTGTAGCAGGAATCATAACTGATTCAATCTCTCCTCCGTTAGCCCTCAGTAGATGTTGGCAATGTTGAAGCTTTTCCCTCTGAACACTCTCCCTGGGTGAGCTCATCCATGCTTTTGGCTTCAAGTCCTACCTCCTGGAGGAAGACTTCTAGAGAAGCTTTATGGTTGACTTCCTAACCTCTTCTTTTCCACCCCAAATGATTAGTTTGAGCCCATCGTATTAATTCCATCCTTCTATCCAGTAAGTGGTTTAGAAATGGGGATATGCTCTGGTCCTGCCCAATGAGACTAAGGGGACATTTGCTCGGGGAGTTTCTGGGAAAGGTTTCCTCACTCCTGAGAGAGAGCCACTGGAAGCGACCATGTCTCTTCTTCCTGGGAATGTTGTCAAGCCTGGATATATCCTGGAACTGCCACAGCTGTTGTGCTAACAGCTGAGGATGGAGCCAACAACAGGGATGGTGGAGTGGAGAGCTGGAAGGAGTCTGCCTTTGATGGCATTCAGTGTGCCAACCCTAGAGGCCACCCTAATGCTGAACTTCCCCGTGCCAGGGAAATGAAACAATGCCCCGGCTGAAGCCATTGAGAGTGGGAGATCTGATATTTGTAACAGAAAGCATCCTTACTGATACAACCAGGCAGCCTTATGACTTTTGTGGGCCCCTTCCTACAGAACAATTTCTTCTTAAATTATATTTTATGACCGTGTTGGCATAAAGATAAGTATATTAATATTATATATTAAAACATTTTCTTTGACTTAAAAATATTTTTCTCTTGATTTAAAGGAGATTAAAGCTTTTTTTGTGGATCCCTAAAAGTATTGGGGCACTAATGTGCCTACTGTGCCTAGTAGATACAGCTCTGGATACGACTCTGAAGTATCTATCTGCTGTCCATACCTCCCTTTTGACCTTCAAACCCTCACATCCAGCTGCTTAATGGATAGTTTCCACTTGGGTGTCTTACCGCAAATTTATATACCTAAAGCTGAACACACAATTTTCTTTGTCCAATGTCCCCTATCTGAGTGAACTATGTACCGCCCAGCTAGTTGCACCAGCCAGAGACCTGGGATCTCAACCTCTCCCTTACTTTATGCCCAATCCATCACAAATGTTGTCAATTTACCCTCATAAATGGCTCTTAAAAGCATTTACTTGTTTCCATCTCCACTCCTATCTCCACTGCTATTGTCCTAACCCATGTGACCAGCATCTCTTGCCTGGATCACTGCCATGGACCCTAATGGTCTCCCTGCATCTCATTCTCCCTGTACTCTTTTATCTACACTGTCCTCAGAAAGATCTTTTCAAACATCAAACCTGGTCTCACATCTCCCTGGTTAAAACCCGCTGATGGCTTCTGTTGCTCTTATGACAGAGACTCAAACCTTCAGCGAGGCCTCCGAGGCCCGGCCTAGCCTGCCCCCTGCCTCATCTTGTTCTTCTTTCCTCTTACTCTGTGCTTCAGCCACATGTTCTTCCCTTAGCTCCTCAAATGCCAAGGTTCCCTCCTGCCATATGACCTTTGCGCATGCTAATCTCCCATTTTCTAATCCTCCTTCAGCTCAAATGTACTTTCTCTAGGAAGCCGTCCTTGACTCCCAGTCTAGGTCAAGTATCACTAACCATATGGCACAGGGCAAGATTCTTAACTGCTTGGTGCTTCTGTATTCTCATCTGTAAAAGGGAGATGAAAATAATGCCTAACTCATAGGTTTGCTGTGAGAATTAAATAAAATGATGCATGGGAAGCACTGTGGGGTAAGACTGGTGCAGTGCTCTGCTTGGGCAGTTGTCCTGCCCTCTGCCTAGCTTTCTGAATGGGGGAAGTAGTGGAGAGACACCCCTGCCCCCACTAACTCTAGATGGGGATGTTGGGGTGAGATAGGTCCTAGAGTGTGAGGGTTTCAAGGACGAGCATCTACAAGGACACTCAAAGATTTCTAAGTGAGTCAAAGGAAACCAAGGAGCCAGTTGTGCTGGGGAGTAATTGACGATGCCTGGGGTGGGTGGGGGGGCTCAGAGAGAAGGTGTGTCCCAGAGAGCAGTTTCCAGGCTCTCGGCCTCACGTGGAAAGGTGCTGGCTTGGTTATTGTCCCTGCCTCCAAATACAGTCACATTCTGAGGTACCGGGAGTTAGGACTTCAACATATGAATTTTGGGGGCATGTAATTCAGCCCATAACAGAGACATAGACTGATGTCAAGTAGCCAGCATACAACAAGGGCTTAGTAATGCTAATTACTTTTTCCGCCAATGTGGGAAGAGCAGACAATGTCAGTGCACTCAGCCCCAGAACTCTACAGATATAAATACAGCTTGAAGCCTTTTGGCACCTCTGACTTTCCTAAGCACTTGGGCCAGGACTTCCACTCTTCCTCTCTGCTCCTTGAGGTGGGAATTATAATAAATCACACCATGTCTGAAAGCAATAGGGAACTCTAGGAGTTAATTTTATTTTTATTAACTTAGCTTAAAAAATTCAAATCATTACCCTGCCAATCACCAAAGCAACTCAACCTTGAGAATATCTGTTTGCAGACTTTGCTGAAATGGACCTATAATTGATCTGAGTAAGGCAGCCCAAATTCAGCCTACTGACTAATCAGTATTAACCAAGTGTGAGTTTTTGTGCCAGATGCTGTGGAAGACACAAAGAAATCCAGGACACAGTCTCTGCCTCAGGACCCAGAGGCTTTAATTGGTACTTTAGCTCCTCTCAGGAAGACAATAGAATGTAGCCTCTGATGTGAGCAACGTGAAGGCTTAGACAGAACTGGAAGTGCCTGTGGGACATCCAAGTGGAGCTTTCCAGTGGTCAGTTGAATGGACATCTGTGAAGCTCCAGAGACTGGTCTGGTTTGGTGATACAGATTTGGCAGTCATTATAATAGAAATGAAGCAGCCCTTTTCCTAACAATCCAGAGAAGAATTTTTTAAAAACCAAAAGAATTGTGTTGTGAGCTAATAGTCACTGTTGCAGCTATTCCACTTGCAGAGGCAGAAATGCAAACCCACAAATGTTGACCAAATGACATCATGCCAGAAAGGTCCTAAAATATGGTGCACAGACCACAGGGAGGCAGCCGGGTTTCTGACAAACAGCATGCTCCATCCTAGAAATATGTTCCAGCCTTGTCTAGCCTTCACTTGGAGAAGCCAATAAAAATTCTAGAAATAAAACAGCAGAAGCAGAAACTGATGATAATGGTAGCTCAGAAAATGAGATCCATTAGATTAAGTCTGAGTCAATTTTGCTGTATATTTCCTGAAGATCTTTTCCAGAAATGAACACCGTTTGTATTTAAGAATTGAGAAGACATAATGTATTTAATCAGTCAGCAAACCCATACCAGGTGCTGGGGATAGTGAAGAGTGAGACTTGAAATGGTGGCGGCTATGTGGGCCATGATGGGGGAAAGGGGAGTGTGTGAATTGTTCCTGTTACAACAGTGTATGCTGAAGCACATGTCGATGATAAAGGAATGATTTTTCTCTGTGTAGTGGGGGAAAAAATGCTCTTCAGCAGATAATCATGGTTCATTTTCACTTTCAGAAGGACAGCACAGATAGATGGTTCTTTTTGTTGATGAAAACAATGCATAATTTTTGGGAAGGATGAGAAATGGGCAGAGGGAGAAGAGACTAGGAGATGAATAGAACTGCTCTGCCAAAGAAATTAAGAAGTGAGAGGAATTTGGAGTTTTGGGGCAGCCTGGGGAAATAGGCCTGGGCAACTTGCAGAGAGTGGAACAGTGAGAAGAAATGAAAAAATGGGAAGACCAGGTCCAAGGAAGAACCTTGAGCAAAAGAGTCATTGTGAGCTAGAGAACAGGAGAATCAGTGATAAGAAGAACGTGAGTCCTTTCCAAGGAATATACAAAACATCCAGAGGGCACAGACTTCTACATTCTGTGGGACAGTGGCTTGAGTAATTTTTATTTGGATATTAAAAAGTAACCAACCTCAACAGGCTGGAGGATTCAGGGTAACAATTGAATTACATCTGTTTTGCTACATTGGCATCATCTTCTTGTATTTGCAAGTTTTGCCTGCTTCTACTAACTAGCAAACAATACTTTGTTCTTAAATTTCAGCAGCTTGTGGGTTCCATTTTTTATATTTAAAAATGACTTAAATTAGTGATTTTGTAATTTACATTCTGAATGAAAAATGTTTTAAAACATAATATACAAAATACAGTAATCTTGAACAAATAAAATTATACACAAGTCTATGTTCCTGACCCAATAAAAAAAAATTTCATATGTTTTAAAATTTCCCCAAATGTCTACTTAAAAAACACATTCTCTATTATATAATATTTCTTGGACATTTGCAAGTCTGACCTGCGGATTGAATCAATTCTCTGATCTAGAGGAAGAGCGTTCTAGGCAAGAGATGAAACAAAATACCTGTTACAGTCTCTGCTTCATTAGTCCTTTAAAATAGACTGTTCCATCCAGGCCTCATGCTCCAGGAGCTAGAAAACAGTGTGTTCTTCAGATTCTTTATCCCCTGCATTCCCAGTCCAACCTGTCCCTCCTGTTTAATTTTACACACTAGCATTCATTCTCACGTCTCTGGTCCTGGACTCTTCTTGGTTCTGTCTTCCATGTCATGAAATGAGTAAGCAGAATATATCAAGTAGACAGAGTGTTCAGAGCTCAGAATGGAGGGCTAGATTTGAGACATAAATTTGAATTATTGACATATAGCTAGTTATTAAAGGTATGGGTGTGGATGGAATTGCATAGGGAGAGAAGGTTGAGTGAGAAGAGAAGTGCAATAAAAATATTTAGAATTCAAGTCAAAGAAAATGAATTAGCAATGGAGAAAGAGAAGTAGATGCAGAGATGGGAGATCAACCAGAACAGTGTGTTGCTACCAAAAGATTTTCAAGAAGGAGGGAATGATATTGCTAAGTCATCTGAGTCAGATATTGCTAAGAGATCTAATGAGATGAGCACTGAAAAGTTTCCATTGGATTTAGCAATGTGGAAGTTATTAGCGACCTTGGTGAGAGAAATTTTGGTGAGGTGATGGGAGTAGAAGCCAGGTTGGAGAGGATCAAAGGGTGAGTGGAATGGAGAAAATAGAGAAAGGAATAGAAGACAATTCCTGGTAACACTCGGCTGTTATGGGGAGCAGAGAGATAGGGTAGTACCTCGAAGGGGATATTGGATCAAGGGAGAGATTTCCTATTTTATGTGGAGGAGCCTAGCCTATGTTCAAGTGTTGATGGAAACAATTCAGAAAAGGATTTATTAGTTAAGATAACACCAGTTGCTATATAAATCCTTCCTATTATGCATAAAGGTTCAAACATAATAGAAGTTTATGTCTTGATAACATAAAATCTGAAGCAGTCCTCCAAATGGTGATTCAAGACCTAGACTTCCTCCATCTTCTGGCTCACCCATCTTCAACATTGGCTTTTATGTTTCCAAGCTTGTCTGCATCAAACTATGAAAGGGAAAGAGCATGGATGATATTCATGGCATGTTTTTACGGGTCTGGCCTAGAAGTAGCATGTATTTTTAGTGCAGATAACATTGGCACAGACATCAGTCACATGGTCATACTTAACTTCCAGGGAGGCTAAGAAATTTAGTCTAGCGGTGTGCCCAGGAGGAAGAGGAAATGGGTTTGGTGAGCAGCTAGCAGTCTCTGCTATATAGGGAGAAGTCAGAGATACAGGAGATGGGGTGGGGGTGAGAGAAATGGATAATGGAAAGAGATTCACTATGAAAATTCTCTCTGTTCTCTTTGAGGCTGAAAGGATTTGGGAGCCTCTGTTACAGTGGTTGATGACCTTTAAATATTTGGCCTTTTTAATACCGAAGGGCAAACATTTGGTCAAATGTTTAATGACATGTAAGTCATTGTTGTACGGGGGACCCTGCTCGCTGTGCAATTTGTCGTGCGGGGCGGCCTGCGGGGTCTCAGGTCCCGTACCCCACATAAGAACGCAGGATGTGGCTAGGCCAAAAAGGAACACCCACGGAGCCATAGGTAGGGGAGTCATACCACTATAGTCTCACTGGAGGCTGGAGTCACACGACCTGCAACCTGCCGTCCGCTTTTCTGACTGCCAACCGACCGACTCACTAGACTGACTCGACTCCCGACTCCCCAGTGCAGCCGTGGCAGTTATATCAGTGGCCAATTGGCAAACTGGCTGCAGCTGACGGCCAACTAGCCACAGCCAACGGCCATCTACTACCCGAGTCAGCATCCCTCCACGTGAGGCCAAGAGTCCGGAAACCGCTCTCTGGGACTCTCTCCCCACAGTCATTACATATAATGACATGTAAGTAAATTTTATTGACTTAAAAGCTGGGCAAAAATCTACATGTAAGATTAACAAACCAAAACCAAAACCAAAACAACCTCTCGAACAAAATTTCACCATGATTTGATGATCTTTAAGACTTTCTGCCTTGTCTGCTTTACTTCCCCCTCTCTTCTCCTGTCTTCCTCCCCACCCCCCCCACTCTGGTTCAAGCCGTTGTTTCTCAGTCTAGTTGTGTAGGGACACAGCTCCCTGGCCCATGCTGGTGTTATGAGCCTCGCGCCACCCCCCCACACGCGCACTGAGGCAGTCGGGTTGCTGGTCGTTGGGTGAGATCGGGTGGGCCTCCGCCACTCACCGCAGCTCTGTGGGGACAGAGCAAGCAATGAGAGCAGTTTCCGGGCTCTCGACCTCACGTGGAAATGTGCTGGCTCGGGTAGTAGATGGCTGTCGGCTGTGGCTAGTTGGCCGTCAGCTGTAACCAGTTAGCCATTAGCCACTAATATAACTGCCGTGGCTACAGTAGGGAGGTTGGTTGGTTGGCAGAGAAGTAGAGGGCGGATTGTGGCTAGCAAGTGGGGTTGGTTGGCAGAGAAGTGGACTACAGATTGCGGATCATATAACTCCTGCTTCCTGTATCTCCAACCCAGCTGCCAGCGAGAATATAGTGCTATGAACCCCCTATCTATGGCTCTGTTGGTGTTCCTTTTTGGCCTCACCATATCCTGCGTTCTTGGACGAGGAGCAGGAGCTGAGAACCTGCATGACACCATTGTTCCCTGTTGTAGCTGCAGAACAGAAGCAACGTCTGACACAGGCAAGTGTTCAAAAAGTATTTTTTTGTTTAGTTTTTTTCAGAGGAGCAAAGATTTTTTTATTAAAGTGAAAGTACAGCTCTCTTACGAAAGGGGGTACTCGAAACTGGGATGCCCCCAAAAAAGTATTTGTTGAGTAAACAAATGACTGAATAAATCTTTTTACTTATCGTAATCATCCAGTTGTTAAAAGCTGTTCCAGTCGCCTAAGTAGGAATAAATACATAACTAACACTATCTGGCAAACAGAAAAAAAGGGAAGTCTAAATTATGTAGCATTAATCTGACAAATGCAGTGAACTACTGTATTATTGTTTGTGTACTCATGTTTACATTTTCTTCACAAAAATATAATTTTTGTTTTACAACTGTGTGATCAATTAAGGGTGTGACTGATTCTATGGATTCAGTCAATATCTGTTCCAGTCTCATTATAGTGTGTCTTCCCGGAATGCCGAGGCTATAAAGTTTAAAACTACTTTTTCCAGACTCCTTTGCTGCTATGGTTCTGAATGAGATTTAGGTTCTATCAATCAAATGAATTTGCCTGGTACCTGAAAATGAACTGAGTTAAAAGGGGAAAGAGGGAGCGTTTGAGGCATCTATCTTGCTGGTCCTGATGGTTTAGAGGGAAGCAGTTTGGTCTGGTGGCATGATTCCAGAGCTCGTGGCTATTAGTGGTTACTGCCTGATTCAGCAGGTAGACTCCTGTTCTTGGCAGGAGGAGCAGCTGCCTTCACAGCCCAGTTCTGCAGTGTGGATTGGAGAGTTGTTCCTGAAAGATCAGCCTAGAGTCTGTTTCTTCAGCCCATTTAACAATATAGTAAGCCATTTAATACCTTGCAATAAATCCCTTTCTGTCCAAAGGCATAGTTTTTGTCTCTGCCACTGACCCTAACCAAAGCAAGGGGCTGAAAAATTACTATATAATGGACAAATGATTTATTACTATATAGACATTAGAATACAGAGGTACTTTAATATTTATGAAATACCACATACTCTATTGTCTGGGAGATCCAGTTTCAAACAAATGTATGTGCTCCTACAACAATCTGTACATTGATTTAAAAAAAAAAATCCTACCAAATTTGAATTCTATTGAAGTACGCTTGCTGTTTCCTAATGCTATTAGGACTGTGGTTTGCACAAAACAGAATTCTACAGGGTTTAATGAAAATATAAATGAGTTTATATAAGGATACAGATCCTGTGTATATAGAACCCAAGGGCAAGGATGCAGCTGGACCTCAGGAATCGCCTGGAGCCAAGGCTTGTAGTGCTATAGAGAACCCAGGAAACCCTCTCTCCTCTTCCCACCATTGTTTCTGTCTGAATATCTGCTTCATTCATTCTCACTACTAACTTTCTCTGCATCCCACTTGACAGGGTGAAAAAAAGGGCTTTAGCTCCACTTACCTATCCTCAAGTTATGAGGACAGGCAAACAGACTGAATCAGTAATTTCCTAGACTCACTTCAAGAATGTCAAGGAAAGAGTATGAGTAGCCAGCTTCAGTCAAGTGCCCAGTTCAGCTGTTACAACTCAAAGGATGCCATTCACCTTATTTTTTTATGCAGAGGGCACCCCCAGAGCACAACATTCTGTAGAATAGACTGTGAATGATGCCCACTGGAGTTGTACCACCACCCTGAACCAATCAGCTGGAGTCTGGAGTCCCGCTGTGGGAACCTGGCAGTGAGTGCTCTGTTCCTGGAACCATTGTGGGTAGGGGGAGGTGGATATGCAGGAAGGGAAAATAACCATATCTGAGGGAATTATTGCGAGCTCAGGATACAAGCTAACTGATGTCCATTATGAGAACAACATACTGATTTTAAATATATGAGACCAGGGGTAGGCCAACTATAGCCCACAGGTCAAATCTAGCTGTCCCTGGTTTATATAAATACAGTTTTATTGCAACACAACCACACACATTTACTTGTGTTGTCAGCGGCTGTTCTTGTTCTACACTGGCAGAGTTGAGCAGTTGCAACAGAGATGACAGAGTTCATATAGTCTGCAATATTTACTATCTGGCCCTTTACAGAAGAAGTTTGTTGACCCCTCTATCAGACCCCTGCTATTTATTTATTTATTTATTTATTTATTTAAAATTTTTATTTATGTATGTATGTATTTATTTATTTTTAATTTATTGGGGTGACAATTGTTAGTAAAATTACATAGATTTCAGGTGTGCAATTCTGTATCACATCATCCATAAATCACACTGTGTGTTCACCACCCAGAGTCAGCTCCCCTTCCATCACTATACATTTGATCCCCCTCACCCTCATCCCCCACCCCCCAACCCAGACCCCTGCTATTTAAAATGAGGTCCACAAGCTAGCAGTCAGCATCACCTGGGAGCTTCTCAGGCCTCCACTTGGAACTACTGAATCAGGAACCTATTTTTTCCCCCATGGAGGCATTTTATTTGCATGTATGTATTGCATTTCTAGAAAAAGAATCCTAAGATTTTTCCCTCCTGTGTGCTTTCATCTTGCTTCTTTGTCCATGATGCTAGCTTAAGTTGTCAGTATAATGAAATCAAACTGATCGGACAGGAGCAGATTATTCTGCCATTTTTCTAGATTTTCAGGTTACACATCAAATCTGGGCCTGATTACTCCTCACTAACCTGCCCATGAGGTTCTCAACAATTTCCCCAACTGTGTGATCATCAATGATTTCAAATTCTCCAGTGTAACCATGCTTCAACATCACAGCTAGATACTGGACGATAACTTCCGAGCATAGCCTAAAAAGAACCTAGTGTTCGCCTCTCTTATTGGCATTGGTGATGCTCTTGGGAGCATCAGCCAAAACATTCACGTGCACCATCATGATGGCACTGAAAGATGGGAGACAGAACTGCATTTTAACAAGGTCCCGAGGTGATTTGGAGGCACATTAAGGTTTGAGAAGCACTGTATTAAATTCCTCAATGGGGACAATCAATATTATTGAAAATTTCATTTTACAAAGCCCCATTTAGTCTGTGCGACATTAGACTAGGGTGCCACTATCCCTGGATTTGTAGTGGGTTTTTTTCGGATGGTATCATTACCATCAGCTGGAATCAGCCCACACAAAGCAATACCAACTACAGTTTGTTAAATGCCTACTCATTCATTGTATTATAACAAATATTTATTGAGGGCATACTCTGTGCCAGGCATTGGACTACAAATGGTGAACGAATTGGCACAGTCTCACCTCTCACAGTGTTATGGAGCTTTCACACATCATCTCATTTAATTCTTCCTATAACCTATGAGGTGGATAAATTAATCCCCATGAGGAAATTGAGGCTCAGAGAGGTTAAATGACTTGCTCTAAGTCACATGGCTGGTGAGTGGCAGAGCTGAAAATCGAATTTATGTCTATCTGACACCACAGTTTATGCTTTTTTCTATGCAACATTGCTAGACATGATTCTAGGAGACAATCTAAATTAGGTCTATAGCCAGAGAGCCAGTGTTTTATAGATAAAAAACAGAGTAATCTTATCTCCCACTTCCCAGATACAGCCAAGATGATATTGCAAGATTGGGGCAGGCTGGAAACTAGAGGAGTCCAGCTCCTCTTCTCAGACCTTCTCTTCAGAAACGACACATCTGTACTTTTATCTGTGAGAGACAGATGATTGTGATTCAATTACTTCTTCCAGACATTGGAATGAGGAATTCACCTGAGGTCCTAGGATAGGACAAGAAAAGCACTGCCTTGGGGAGAAAAGGGGTCAGGGTTAATGCTTCTTCCACCACAGAACTCTCAGGATGAATCCCATTTACTGGGGTCACCCTACCTTTCTGACCTTCCCTCCCAACTGTTCTATACATACCCTCTACGGACCCAGCCTTCCTTCTTTGCCTTACTCCTCATTCCACTGTACTCTCTTGAACTTCAATTCTGCCCCCTACAAATATACCTCTTCTATATACCTATATCCTCAACTGGAGGAAAGAGATGAGGTGGGTATGAGAGGTGGGGGGTCTAGGACACAAGTGCTTGATGGAGAAAGATAATGTGCTAGGTTCCAGAAGTGAGGGAAGAGGGATGAGGCTGAAGATGTGGCTAGTTAGAGAAAGCAGGAAGGAAGTGCAGGAATGAAAGGCATGGAGTAAGATGCTCTCTGATGGAGAAGGAGGAAGAAGACGGTAGTGAGAAGCCTGCAAGGATGAGCCCAAAACAACAGAAATGCTATCACCCCCATCCCTATCTCAATAACAGCAACTTTGTGAAATAGGAACTATTATTATCTCCAGTTTATAATTAAGACAACTAAGAAACAGAGGGGTTAGGTAAATTGCTCCAGGTCACATGGCTGTGAGGGGTGGAGCTAAGATTGAAACAGGGAGACTGGCTTTAAAATTCATGCTGCCTCATAAGGGCACCTCACCAAAAACAATAAGATATGTTTCTCCTTAGGTAGCTCTGATCCTGGACTAGCCTGCCTTTGTTCATTTCAAGCAAAGCATTTCCATTTTATTAATATGCAGAAATTAATAAACAATTACTTCAGCTCATCTGCACAACCTAAATCAAAGCATTCAACATAAACAGGTTTTTTTTTTTTTTAAAAGAAAAACTGTCAGAAGTAATATCTAAATCAAATACATTGTTGGATTTTCTTTTTCCAGTAGATTTCTGGTTTGAACTGAGGAAGAATTTATTCTGCCTTTCTTATAACATCTATGAGCCTTGACTTTAGCACCTGTAAGTAGTTCTCAGCCTAAGGGTAATACAGGCATACCTCATTTTACTGAGCTTCACAGATGTTGCATTTTTTCATAAATTGAAGGCAAGACCCTCCACCAGCAAAAAGATAATGACTAGCTTTATTGGAAGACTTGCTTTAATGAGGTGATCTGGAACAAACTGTCACTATCTCCAAGGCATGCCTGTACAAGGTTTCCTGGGAGGTGGTGAAGATTAATCAATTAAAATGTAAGTAGGACTTTCAAAAATTCCGCCCATTCTCAGTCAATGAGCAGTTCTGGTGTGTTGGGGCAAGGAGGACGAATAACAGGGCATCAATTTTGAGCTGTCCAAAGTGGGCTAGTCAGATCTGCAATTAGAAAGGCTCCAGGATAGTATGACAAAGCTAAGAAAGAGCTGGAGCAAAGGGAGTAGAGAGGAAGGAGCTTGAATTGTGCTTGGGGCTTAAGGGAGGTCTTTGTGAAGCTGCATAAGGAAAGCCCTCTGTCTTAGTGTGGGTTCCCCTAAGTAGACTCTGAGACAAACACAAGTAGCTTATTTGAGGGCGAACCCAAGAAGTTTGGTGAAGAAGTAGGAAAGGGAGACAGAAAAGGGAAGAAAGCCAATAAAACGTGCATTAACGAGAAGGTTACAGCTATGAGCCACTGGGGCTCCATCCTGCTGGATACCCTCTGAGGGGAGGTGTAGAATGTACTTCAGAATTGTCCCACAAGAAGATGAGGAGCTGAGGTATTTTCCACCAACTGCCAGCCCACATTGGTTGAGAATTAATTCAGGGTGCTAATTCCCTGGTACCATCAGCTTGCCTCATACATTGGCTACAAGTCCTGCAGCCAGATAAAGCCTTCAGGTCACGGATGCTGGTTTTTGAGGCATAAGTTGTCCACACTTTTCAGAAGCTGCAGGTGCCTCTGGGTTGGGCCAAAGGGATATGGGTCACGGATATCATTTGTTATCCCCTCAATAAATGTTTGAATGAATGAATAACTATGAATCAGAAGATGAAGAAGTAGACATTTCAGCTGGGTCAGGGACCTGAAGCTGAGTGTGGTGGGGCCAGGGTGGCATAGGTAGGACAGGCTGATGTAATGGAAAGCCATTTTAGGGTCAGATGAGCATAGATTCAAATATTAACTCTTATCATTTGCTGAGTGACCTTGAACATAACATTTAAGTTCAGTTTCCTCATTTGTAAAATGAGAATCACAATATCTACTTTATAAGTCTGTTGTCAGGGTTAAATAGAATAGTATCTGTAGAGTCAGGACACATGGTAGGTGTTTTATACATAGTGACCAGGATTGCAGCAAGCTGTCACAAAATGGCAGCTACAACTGTTAATTCCTGGGAGCAGAACTGACATAAGCAAATGTTTAGTCTTGGGGCTGTGTCTAGGGCACAGCGACCTGTTTAGCTTGCCTAGAGGCTGGAATATGGGTTGAGGCCTTGCAAGTCTTTAAGACTCATTTCAGATGTTACCCTCTCCTTCACTTCTCACCACTGCCTTTCATCTTTGCTCCCACCACCTACCGACTTTGCTCTTACCAAGGACACCTACCACAATTGAACCATCTGTTTACAACAGCCCTTTCTCCCCAACTTAAAAAAAAAAGTTATAAAATATTGCTACATGTAAAAGTGAATGGAAAATAAAATAATGAATTCCCAAGTACCCAGCTAAAGAAATGAATTTTTACAATACATGAAGTCTTTTTGTATCTCTCTCTTCTCCCAATCTAACTGCTCATTTTTCAGAGTTAACCCCCAGTGTGAATTTAGTAGTTAATATTCCTATATATGTTTTTATAATCTTACTGCATAAATACAGTAGTCCCCTCTTATTCACAGTTTCACTTTACATGGTTTCAGTACTTGTTGTCAGCCACGGTCTGAAAATATTAAATGGAAAATTCCAAAAATAAACAATTTATAAGTTTTAAATTGCATGCTGTTCTGAGTGTGGTGAAATCTAGCAGTGTTCAGCTCCATCCCGTCCCGCCCAGGACGCGAATCATCCCCTTGTCCAGTGCATATGCTACCCGCCAGTTAGTAGCCGTCTTTGTTATCAGATCAACTCTCCCGGTATTGCAGTGCTTGTGTTCAAGTCACCCTGATTTTACTTAATGGCCCCAAAGTGCAAGAGTAGTGATGCTGGCAATTCGGATATGCCAAAGAGAAGCCATAAAGTGTTTCCTTTAAGTGAAAAAGTGAATGTTCTCAACTTAATAAGGAAAGAAAAATGTCATATGCTGAGGTTTCTAAGCTCTACAGTAAGAATGAATCTTCTATCTATGAAATTGTGAAGAAGGAAAAAGAAATTGGTGCTAGTTATGCTGTTGCACCTCAGACTGTAAATGCGTCTCATTGTGTAGGCATTTCATATTCTCACATCATCAAGAAGAAGAAAGGTGAATACAGTACAATAAGATATTTTGAGAAAGAGAAACTATTCATATAACTTTTATTACAGTATATTCTTATAATTGTTTTATTTCATTATTAGTTATTGTTGTTAATCTCTTTGCCTAATTTATACATTAAACTTTATCAAAGGTATGTACTGTGTTTCCCTGAAAATAAGACCTAGCCGGACAATCAGCTCTAATGCGTCTTTTGGAGCAAAAATTAATATAAGACCCGGTCTTATTTTACTATAATACAAGACTGGGTATAATATAATATAATATAAGACCGCATCTTATATTAATTTTTGCTTCAAAAGACGCATTAGAGCTGATTGTCCAGCTAGGTCTTATTTTCGGGGAAACACGGTAGGTATAGGAAAAACATAGTACATATATAGGGTTCAGTACTATCCATGGTTTCAGGCATTCAGTGGGGGTCTTGGACTGTATCTCCCATGGATAAGGAGGGACTACTGTATACCAAAATAATATATAGTGTTGTTTTACATGTATTCAAACTTTATGTGAATACTACCATACTATATTTATCCTTCTGCAACTTGCTTTTTTCATTCAACATTCTAGTTTTAAGATTTATCTGTGTTGATGTACATTCCTCTAGTTTAGCCATTTTACCTGCTATGTAGCATTCCAAATGTAACCAATACTTTGGACAAACACAACATTTGGGACGTTATTTTAAAGCAGCTTTATTTTTGTTTCCCACTGATTCTTTAAATTTATTCTGCAGAGTTAGTTCTTCCCTTGCTCCTGGATAAAATCTAGGGTAGGCTCGAAACTTTCCTGATTACTCTTAGGTAGTAAAAAGTCTTCTGTTCTCTTTGGTTACAAAATACAGTCTACACAAGCATTTGAATCTGATTCTCTGTGTCTCAGGGTGCTTTTGTGTGTTCTTTAGAGACTCCCCTGCCGTAATGGAGATCCCTCACTGGCATGTATTTAATGTGGGTGTAAACATCTTTTCCAGTTGGTGTCTAATGACTCCTGCCTTCTTCAGCCTCTGGGCATTGCCATTCTTTCTCTCCTCCAAGGGGTCCATCTTGGATAGGATCTTCAGTGATCCCACAGCGATGCTCTCATGCATGTGGCTCACTTGTGCATCCTTGGCCCTGACCAACTCTGAGAGGCCCATTCTAACAAGACTTCCACCTCTCCTCTTTCTATCTCCAACTCTGTTGTCATGCAGCTGCCTGCCCATCTGTCCCCTTGTGTCTACCCCTAAAAAGAAAGAAGAGTCTGTGAGACTAATCCTTTCAGGGACTTTGCTTCACCTTTGTGCTTACACCTTATGTCTCCTTGTTTGGCCCCAAAGGATGGCTGGCTAGCCAATGATGGGTAAGATTCTTCAAGAAAGGAACAACCTAAGACAGGCACAGTCACGTGGGGACCACCAGGAGAACTCACGGGGTTGATAGAGGTGGGCACAGACCCCCACCCACCCCCATCTAAGGAGAGCTTCTGCCTATGTGTCTATATTCCTTCCCACAACCTGCTTGGGAAGTGATTCTAGATGTGATAACATCAGTTCTCCATCTCAGCAAGTTTCAGCATAAAGGTTTTGTCCCCTGGGGAGGTACAAACAACAATTACTAATACATCATGGGACTTTTGGCAGGCAAGGGTGATTGGTTTGAACCAATTTTCTGGTATGGTTTATGAGACTCACAGACCGTAGAAAAAACAATGCTACTTCCATGTATGTGCATCAATAAAAGCCACAAAGTGGCCGGATTTGGGGCTCTCAGTCCTTTGAGGCTGTGAGACTTTTGGCCCCTGTTTCAAAACTTTCTTGATTTCTGTTTCTTTCTTAACCCTTCACTGCCCCTTTTTGTTCTCTCGCTGCCCGTGTTGCGCTGGACGTGACATAACTCCTAATCCTTTAGTTACCTTCAGTGTGGTATGAAGTAAAGAATTGCACCCCGGTTTTCAAAAATCTCATTTGCAAGTCCTGTATAGTGATTTTTAAGAAATTTTTTAAATTGGGGAATATTGGGAACAGTGTGTTTTTCCAGGACCCATTAGCTCCAAGTCAAGTCATTGTCCTTCAATCTAGTTGTGGAGAGCGCAGCTCAGCTCCAAGTCCAGTTTCTGTTTTCAATCTTAGTTGCAAGGGGCGCAGCCCACCATCCCATGTGGGCATCCCATGTGGGAACCAGCAACTTTGTTGTTAAGCGCTCGTGCTCAAACCAACTGAGCCATCTGGCCGCCCTTTATGGTGATTTTACTTCTTGCTTTGGAATGAGACTAGAGTGTAGTAGTTCAATTTTACCATCTGTCGTACATTTGATACTATAATTTATTTATCCAGTCTCTTCATGATGGACATTTAACTTGTTTCCAACTTTCTACTGTCATGAATAATGCTCTAAGGAATAGTCTTGTGTTCTTTTATTCATACCTCCTTGTATACATATACATAAATGTGCAATTTTATTTTGCATACATACATACATACATATGAGTATAATTGTTTGATCAGACAATATGTATTTCTTCATTTTTACTAGATATTGTCAAATTGCTCTTCTTAATGGTTTTGTGAGATTTTACTCTCTGCAGCAACGTATGAGAGTTCAATTTCTCCACATCTTCTCCAAGATTTGCTATTGCTAGACTTTTAGATTTTAGCTAAATTGGATGGTATATTAACATAATTTCACTGTTGTTTTAATTTGCATTTTAATTTTCAGATTTATTAATCTTTTATTTTGTGATTAGACCTTTTTCTTTTTTAAGTCTTGTTGAAGAACTCCTACACTATCCTGAGGTCAAAAATATTCTCCCATATTATCTTCCAAAAGATTTATGTACTTTTTGCATATCAAGTCTTTGATCCACCTGGGGTTGGTTTTTATGAATGGTGTGAGATAGGGATCTGTTTTTCCCCCCATATGGATAACTAATTGGCCCCAAATTATATTTTGAGTGATTTATCATTTCCCCAACTGATTTGTAAGGCTATCTTGCTATATAACAAGTTTCCATTTAAATGTAGGTCTGCTTCTGGGCTTTTTATTCTATTTCCTTGTAGACATTTAAGTCCTTATCATACTAGACTTCTTAGCACTGGATCCTGCTGACCCTCTCCTAAACATTATACTGTTCCCTACTAGATTGTGAGATCCCAAGGGTAGAAACCATATATGATTCATCTTTGTACCTACCCTCTCCCCCAGCATAGTGCTTGTCAGTCAGACTGAAGTTGCTGAGAAAATGTTGGTGACCAAACCGTATTTTGGTTTTGCTCCCATGACACTTAAAGCAGTCATTACATTTTACAATAATTATTAGTGAAAATGTCTGGCACGCCATTGAAGAGGTAAGCTCCAGAAAGACAGTCTGAGTCTGATTCATTCTAAAGTCCCAGTGTTTGAAATACAATAGGTGCTTAATAAGTACTTGTTGGATGAATGTTCAGAGCAGAAACATTTAAAACTGAATTTCTTTTTTCATGACTCTTCTAACAAAACTGATGTTAATGGACCAAACCATTCTAATGGACCAAACCATTCTAATGGACCAAACCATTCTAATGGAAGTTGGTCCTCTGTGTTAGGAAGGTGTTACCCAATCTATTTAAGTACAGAAAAAAATACATGGCTGAAAAAGATGTAAAAATGGCTAACTAGGTAATGTGAGCGTCAGTGGATGAAAATTTGAAAACTAAATTATTTCTCATAAGTGTAACATTACAAAACAGGCATCAGTTTCCCTTAGCCAGTGACAGTAATACACATTTAGATAGTATTAATCCTGTGCCTAAAGCATTTCTGCTCAGAAAAAGTATGACAGGTTACTGAAAAGTTACAAAGTCCAGCAACTGGAATCAGGAGTCCTCCAAGAATTGGGTCTAAAGGAGACTGAGAATCAAGCACCCAGTAAAGGAGAGGTGGGACATGAATGGGAAGAGAGGAGGGTAGGGCTGATGTAAGACTAAGTAGAAGAAGGTCTGGCAATTAGGAGAGAAAGGAAGTAGTTTGACATTGTAACGTTCCTGGCAAGGGAGATGAGAACCTGGCAGGGGAAGGACAGGTGATGAATCAATTACAACAGCTTGCCTGCTGTTGTCTGGGCTTTGAAAATAAGTTGTTGAGATTTGGATTTAATAAATATTAAAATTCTAAGAACACTTAAGAACTGCCAAGGGAGGCTGTGCAGTGATCATCATATGAGTAGATTTCCAAGTCTGAACTAGACATGCATTTATTATGGATGGTTTGAGACTAATACATTCATCCTTCTACCACAGAAAACTTTAATGACCTTGTAGGCCTTCCTTCCAAATTTCTAAAAGACTGGGGTAGGTGGGAAGGGAGGTTAAAGTGCTTTCATTCTGCTGTTTCCTCACAGATTCCCTGCTATTAATTCAGATGCAATTGACGAGCATTTTCTCTAAACAAAAGAAGAGATTTAATTGTTGGTCTTTTTATGTACATTGTTGTCCAATCTTTATACACCTTTACATACAGTTATTGTCCTTCATTTACATAACTCTAAATAGATTAAAATTCCATTTAATAAGTTGATTTGGAATTTACAATAATTTGAGCAGGGGCTATTCTCCATTTCATCTTGGAGAACATATCTTTACATGCCTCAGACCACTAGACCTCTGGAAAATACATCAATGTAACAGTCTCCTTAATTTTTTTTTTCCCCTTGTTTTGCCTCCCCCCTGACCTGCTCCCCCCATCTTGCACCCCCCCCCCCCACCCCACACTCTCCAGTTCAAGCCATTGTTTCTCAGTCTAGTTGTGTAGGACACAGCTCCCTGCCCCATGCTGGTATTATGAGCCTTGCGATTCTCCCACCCCTTGCCCCAGGCAGTGGGCTGCCAGTCATCAGTCGGCTGCTCATAGCAGCTCACGGAAGCTCCCGCTGGCTGCCGGCTGCTCATGATGACTACTGGCCACTCAGGGTGGCTGCCAGCCACTCACGTTGGCCACTGGTCACTCATGAAAGCACACAGTAGCCCATGGCAGCGCACGGCAGCGCACGGCAGCCCACGGCAGCTCACGCCAACCCCCAGCTGCTCAGGGCAGCCCAGCTCCAGGGAGAGCTGTTGTTCACAATCTTAGCTGTAGAGGGCGCAGCTCACTGGCCCGGAATCGCATCGGGAACCAGCCACCTCGACATGAGGAGCACCGGGCTCCAACCACCTGAGCCACCGGGCCAGCCACTCCTTAATTTTTATGATGTATATTTTCCACCCTCTGGCATGTATCTTATGAAGGCATCTAGTGTATTTGCTAAGCAATTTCTTGTTCATAACTTCTTCCTAGGTACATTCAGCAAGATGTCATCAACAGTGAATCAACTATTTATGGAAACTGGTTAGGTGGTATAGAAAGGTGATGTGATCAAAGTCTCTACAGTCTAGATTATGACAGAGAGTTAGGGAATTGACACAGACTTGAGGCAAGATGTGAAGGTGTCTGCCAATAAAAGTGTACTGCTCTGGTAGTCTTTGCACATGCACACACGTACATACATGTACCCCTACACACATGCACAGCAGAGGCAGAGATAGATAGATAGATAGATAGATAGATAGATAGATAGATAGATAGATACCTACCTTATCTCTGACAGTTAAGTGCTCTACTTGGCATCTGCCACTCTTATCACACGTTGAATTCAGGTAGCCCATTTCAATGGCAGCATCACCTACTGTCATTTCTGATTTGCAAAGAATGGTCAATACAGAGCCTTTCAAGCCTGCTAGTGCTCCCTCACCAATGCATCTTTCAAAGTCTGGGTGAAAGGAATGTCCTATATTTTTAGGAGACTGCTGTAAGTGATCATTCTGTCATCTTCAAACCAGAAGCCCTATCCCTTGCCCTTTCAAACCACTTAATCTGGCTTTCATTCCTATCATTCCAATGCTCTTATTAAGATTACCAATAACCTCAGGTTGCTAAATCCAAGGAACACTTCAACCTTTGGCAACATTTCACAATTTCTGTTCTTGGCTTCCATGTTGCCATTCTCTTTTGTAGTTCCTTGTGCACGTCTGACTGCTTCGTCTCTGTCTCAAGGCTGGCTCTTCCTCCACTATTCATCCTCTCATGTTAGGGTACCTTAGGACTATTTCCTCAGCTCTTGTCTTTTCTTGCCACACTAACTTTCTTCTTAGGTCATCTCATACATCTCAGGTCTTTACTTGGGTCATTCTCTTTTCCTAGAATACTCTTCATCTCCTGGTTACCTGGCTAATATTTTCTATTGGTCTTCAAATGTCAGTCTAAATGTCACTTCCTTAGAGAAGACTTCCTTCATGCCTTAGGCTAGGTTAGGAGCCCTTTCAAGCACTCAGTATTTTCCCTTTACAATAATCACATCTCTAATTACCTATTCCATGTTCTCATTTTCCACTAAATGTAAGTACCTTGAAAGCAGGGGCAGTGTTAATGCCTAACATAATGCCTGGCATACAGGTGGTGCTCAGTAAACATTTATAGATTAATTATAGGTGAATAAATGGATGTAAATAAATGAAACACAAATTATATTTCATTTTGGGCCGGCCCGGTGGCTCAGGCGGTTAGAGCTCCGTGCTCCTAACTCTGAAGGCTGACGGTTCGATTCCCACATGGGCCAGTGGGCTCTCAACCACAAGGTTGCCAGTTCAATTCCTCGAGTCCCGCAAGGGATGGTGGGCTCTGCCCCCTGCAACTAAGATTGAACACGGCACCTTGAGCTGAGCTGCCGCTGAGCTCCCTGATGGCTCAGTTGGTTGGAGTGCATCCTCTCAACCACAAGGTTGCCGGTTCAACTCCCGCAAGGGATGGTGGGCTGTGCCCCCTGCAACTAGCAACGGTAACTGGACCTGGAGCTGAGTTGCGCCCTCCACAACTAAGACTGAAAGGACAACAACTTGACTTGGAAAAAAGGCCTGGAAGTACACACTGTTCCCCAATAAAGTCCTGTTCCCCTTCCCCAATAAAATCTTTTTAAAAAAATTATATTTCATTTCAAATTGCTGAGCAATCATCGCCTAAACTTATTTGTTGAATAATCTATACATTACCCATATTTATGACACCTTCTTTTCCTTACATTACATTCTTATATACTAAGTCTATTTCTAGGCAATATGTTCAATCATTGCTCTATCTACATGTAATTATGTCAACATCATGCTGGGCTTTTTTTAAACATTTTTTTTGCCCCCCTACTCCCCCATTTTTTCTTTAAGCTCTTGGTTTTCAACCTAGCTGTAGGGCGCAGCTCCCTGGCCCATGCTGGTGTGAGCCTTGTGCTCCACCTGGCTGAGGCAGTTGGTCTCGGTCACTGGTCACAGCAGCCACTGGCCGCTCACGGTAGTACACATCAGCACACAGCAGCCCACGGCACCTCACAGCAGTCCATGGCAGCACATAGCAGCTCACACTGACCTCTGGCTGTTCACGGCAACCCAGCTCCAGGGAGAGCCATTGTTCACAGTCTTAGCTGTAGAGGGCACAGCTCACTGGCCCATGTGGGAATCGAACCTGTGACCTTGGCTTTAGGAGCATGGCGTTCCAACCGCCTGAGCCACTGGGCCGCCCCCATTCTGTTTTTTTTTAATAAACTTTTATTTTGGAATAATTTTAGATTTATAGAAAAGTTACAGAGTACAGAGAGTTCCTGTATACCCCTCACCCAGTTTCTTCTATTGTTAACACCTTAAATTACTATGGTACATTAGTCAAGACTAAGAAGCTAACATTGGCACATTATAACTGACTAAATGCAAGGCTTTATTTGAATTTCACCAGTTTATCCATTAATGTCCTTTTTTTTGGTTCTAGGATCCAATCCAGGGCACTACATTGTATTTAGTTACTATGTCTTTTCAGTCTTTCTGGTCTGTGATAGTTTCTTGGTCTTTCCTTGTTTCCAATGACCTTGATGGTCTTGAAAAGTACTGACTAAATATTCTGTAGAATCAAACCAATCTTGGTTTGTCTGATGTTTTTCTCATGATTAGACTGGGCTTATGGGTTGTTGGAAAGCATATCAGAAGTGAAGTGCTCTTCTCATGACATCCCATCAGGGGTAAATGTGACATCACTGATGATGTTAACTTTTATCACTTGGTTGAGGTCATGTTTGCCAGATTTCTCCTCTGTAAGTTACTATTTTTCCCTTTCCCTGCTCTTTCATAGGGAGTTAATATAGTCCACCCTTAGAGGGGAGAGGCCAGGAATTAAGCTACACGTCCTAAAGGTGGGATGTGTATCTACATACGTTCTTCTGAAAGGGCAATTTACCACTATTTTAATTATAGTTTTTAACACATTTAAAGTTTCTGTGAATGGACATTTTTCACTCTTTTTTTTTATTATTATTGGGGAAGGGGAACAGGACTTTATTGGTGAACAGTGTGTACTTCCAGGCCTTTTTTCCAAGTCAAGTTGTTGTTCTTTCAGTCTTCGTTGTGGGGGGTACCGTTCAGCTTTAAGTTGTTGTCCTTTCAGTCTTAGTTGTGGAGGGAGCAGCTCAGCTCCAGGTCCAGTTGCCGTTGCTAGTTGCAGGGGGCGCAGCCCACCATCCCTTGTTGGGAGTCGAACCAGCAACCTTCTGGTTGAGAGGACACGCTCCAACGAACTGAGCTATCCGGAAGGCAGCTCAGCTCAAGGTGCTGTGTTCAATCTTAGTTGCAGGGGGCGCTGCCCACCATCCCTTGCGGGACTCGAGGGGTTGAACTGGCAACCTTGTGGTTGAGAGCCCACTGGCTCATGTGGGAATCGAACCGGCAGCCTTCGGAGTTAGGGGAACAGAGCTCCAAAGGCCTGAGCCACCGGACGGCCCCTCATTTTTTATTTTATATTCTTTCAGAAGATATTTAAATGAACTTTGTCAGTTCCTTGTACATGTTACACTTGAAAAATCATGTTACAATTAATTGGATGATAGATTAGAATTTCACTTAACTATACATTAATTGGGGAAGAACTGATATTTAGATGTATGGTGCCTGTCTCCATGTAATTAAACCTTCCTTTATATCTCTAGGAATTCTTGTGTACTGATATCTAAGGTCTGGAAACACATAAATAGATACGCAAGGATCTGTTTTGTAGTCAGACGCTGCAGTTCTGTGGCTTGACAGGCACTCTGAAAAACATTGAAATAATGTCCAGGCTGCCCCAGGAAAGAAATTTATCAGAGATAAGCTTGAGGTTGTTACTGAATTTTGCTACATCACAGTAAAATATATAGAAAACAAGATTATGAAATCCAGAATGAAGTTTTGGGAAAAGTCTGACAATAATCTTGCATTCCTTGAGGTCAGAGATGAGGTTTGATTCACCTTTGCATTCCCTGCTGGTAGCATATACTGGCACACATGAGCACTTGTTAAATGTCTGTGGAATAAACAAATAAATCAGTGAATAAATATTAATTGAAAGTCTTGTCCTTAAACTCTTGACAACACCAAAGATGTGTTTTGATCATTGTTTTAATTCACCAGCATCCATGGATGATTCATTTTACATGCTCATATTATTTGATTGACTTGTCACTAGATTTTTCATCAATCAACAGTATTTCATATTCTAGATTAAATGATGACAGAATCACTAAAAGTGACATAAATATAACAGCATTGAAAATATGCTTACTATTAGACATACAATGAAATATAATTGTATAGAATATTATGTTTAAAAAGCAGAACATAAAATAACATCCAAGCTGTGATTAAAATAACAAAACAAATCAAGTTTTCATGCAGTAACAGGCATATATTGCTTATGCTGCTTAGCATCCATTCTCTTATTTTTCTGAGAGCACATATTTTTTTTTATTATTAGTTTCAGGTGCACAAGACAAAGTAATACTTAGACATTTATCATTTATATCCCTCACACTGTGTGATCGCCCCTACCCCCATCCACTATCCCTCTGACATCGCACACAGCCATTACATTTCCACTGTCTCTATTCCTAATGCTGTACTCCGCTTCTTGTAAGTATATACATACATATATATATACGCATATATATATATATATATATATAAAATTATAGTTGGCACTCATTATTGTTCAGCTTCAGCTTCAGGTGTACAGTGCAGTGATCTGGCATCTACATCATCCCTGAGGTGGTCTCCCAAATGGGACAAGTGTCCATTGGATACCCTACAAAATCTTTATAACATTATTGATTACATTCCCCAAATTGATTTTCAAACACCGTGGCCATCTTGTGGTTACTGACTGTTTTCTAATCCCCTCATCTTCCCCCTTATCCCCAACCCCCCTCCCATCTAGCAACCCTCAGTTTTTCCTCTATGTCTCCAAAACTGTTTCTGATTAGTTCATTCACTTATTCTTTTCTTTAGATTCCACATATAAGTGAGATCATATGGTGTTTGTTTTTCTCTGTCTGACTTATTTTACTTAACATGATGTTCTCTAGGTCCATCCATGTTGTTGCAAATGGTAAGATTTCTTCTTTACGGCTGCGTAATACTCCATTGTATAAATGTACCACAGTTTCTTAATCCAGTCATCTACCGATGGGCATTTTGGTTGTTTCCATGTCTTGGCTGTTGTGTATAATGCTACAATAAACATAGGAGTGCACAAAGATTTTTGAATTAGAGTTTTGGATTTCTCCAGATAGATACCTAGGAGTGGAATTTCTGGATCATAAGGTAGTTCCATTTTCAGATTTTTGAGATACCTCCATACTGTTTTCCATAGTGGCTGCACCAATCTGCAATCCCACCAACAGTGCACAAGCGTTCCCTTTTCTCCACATCCGCGCCAGCACTTGTTGTTTGTTGATTTATTGATGACAGCCATTTTGACTGGGGTGAGGTGGTATCTCATTGTGGTTTTTATTTGCATTTCTCTGATGGTTAGTGAGGTTGAGCATTTCTTTATATGTCTGTTTGCCATCTGTATGTCCTTTTTAGAAAAATGTCTCTTCATGTCCTCTGCCCATTTTTTAATTGGGTTGTTTGTTTTTTTGGAGTTGAGTTGAGTGAGTTTTTTATAAATTTGTGATATTAACCCCTTATCAGATATATCATTGGCAAATATCTTTTCCCATTCAGTAGGATCCCTTTTTGTTTTATTGATGGTTTCCTTTGCTGTGAAAAAACTTTTTATTTTGATGTAATCCCACATGTTTATTTTTTCTCTTACTTCCCTCACGCGAGGGGATATATCAGTAAAAATCTTACTCTGGGTAATGTCTGTGAAGTTTCTTCCTATATTTTCTTCTAGGAATTTTATGGTTTCAGGTCTTACATTTAAGTCTTTAAGCCATTTTGAATTTATTTTTGTATATGGTGTAAGGAGGTGGTCCAGCTTCACTTTTTTGCATGTGTCTGTCCAGGTTTCCCAGCAACATTTATTGAATAGACTGTCTTTACCCCAGTGTACATTCTTGCTTCCATTGTCATAGATTAAATGGCCATACAGGCATGGATTTATTTCTGGACTCTCTATTCTGTTCATTTGATCTATGTGTCTATTTTTATGCCAGTACCATGCTGTTTTTATTACTGTAGACTTGTAGTATAATTTGATGTCAGGTATTGTTATACCTCCCACTTTGTTCTTATTTCTCAAGATTGCTGAGGCTATTTGGGGTCTTTTATGGTCCCATATAAATTTTAGGATTATATGTTCTATTTCTGTGAAAAACGTCGTTGGTAGTTTGATAGGAATTGCGTTGAATATGTATATTGCCTTAGGCAGTATGGACATTTTAACGATATTAATTCTTCCTATCCATGAACATAGTATGTGTTTTCATCTATTTGTATCTTCTTTCATTTCTTTCTTCAGTGTCTTATAATTTTTTGAGTACAGATCTTTTACTTCTTTGGTTAAATTTATTCCCAGGTATTTTATAGTCTTTGGAGCAATTGTAAATGGGATTGTTTTTCTAATTTCTCCTCTGCTGCTTTATTATTGGTGTATACAAATGCAACTGATTTCTGAATATTAATTTTGTATCCTACTACTTTACTAAATTCATCTATCAGCTCTAATAGTTTCTTGGTGGAGTCTTTAGGGTTCTCCATATATAGTATCATATCATCTGCATATAATGACAATTTTACTTCTTCCTTACTGATTTGCCTTACTGGATGCCTTTTATTTCTTTTTCTTGTCTGATTGCTGTGGCTAGAACTTCCAGCACTATGTTGAATAGAAGTGGAGAAAGTGGGCAACCTTGCCTTGTTCCCTGATCTTAAGGGGAATGGTTTTAGCTTTTCCCCATTGAGTATGACGTTAACTGTAGGTTTATCATATATGGCCTTCATTATGTTGAGATATGATCCCTCTATTCCCACTTTCTTAAGGGTTTTTATAATAAATGGCTGCTGGATTTTATCAAATGCTTTTTCTGCATCTATTGATATGATCTTGTCATTCTTATTTTTCATTTTGTTAATGTGGTGTATAACATTAATTGATTTGTGGATGTTGAACCACCCTTGCATACCAGGGATGAATCCCACTTGATCATGGTGTGTGATCTTTATAATGTATTGCTGAATTCTGTTCGCTAATATTTTGTTGAGAATTTGCATCTATGTTCATTAGTGATATCGGCCTGTAGTTTTCTTTTTTTGTGGTGTCTTTGTCTGATTTTGGGATCAGGGTGATAGTGGCTTCGTAAAAAGTGTTTGGGAATCTTTCCTCCTTCTGGATTTTTTGGAAGAGCTTGAGGAGAATAGGTAATAATTCTTTTTTGAACGTTTTGTAAAATTCACCTGTAAAGCCATCTGGTCCAGGGCTTTTGTTTGTTGGGAGATTGTTGATTACTGATTCAATTTCCCTGGTGGTAATCAGTCTATTCAGGTTTTCTGTTTCTTCTTGAGTTAGCCTTGGAAGATTGTACACCTCTAGAAAATTGTCCATTTCTTCCAGATTGTCAAATTTGTTGGCATATAGTTGCTCATAGTAGTTTCTTAATTTTTTTTTTGTATTTCTGCGGTGTCTGTTGTCACTTCTCCGCTTTCATTTCTGATTTTATTAATTTGGGTCCTCTCTCTTTTTTTTAATGAGTCTGGCTAAAGGTCTGTTGATTTTGCTTATCTTCTCTAAGAACCAACTCTTGGATTCATTGATCTTTTGTATTGTTTCTCTGGTTTCTATTTCATTTATTTCCGCTCTGATCTTTATTATCTCCTTCCTTTACTCCCTTTGGGCTTATTTTGCTGTTCTTTTTCCAGATCCCTTAAGTGTGAAGATAAACTGTTGATTAGTGATGTTTCTTGTTTCTTTAGGTAGGCCCACAATGCTATGAATTTCCCTCTTAGGACTGCTTTCGCAGCATCCCATAGATTTTGGGTCGTCGTGTTTTCATTTTCATTTGTCTCGAGATATCTTTTGATTTCTTCCTTGATCTCCTGGTTGATCCATTCATTATTTAGTAACATGTTATTCAGCCTCCATGAATCGGTGTGTCTTCCAGTTTTTTTCCCCGTAGTTCATTTCTAATTGCATAGCACTGTGGTCAGAGGAGACAACTGGTATGATTTCAATTTTCTTAAATTTATCAAGACTTGTTTTGTGGCCTAACATATAGTCTATCTTGGAAAATGTTCCATGTGCGCTTGAGAAGAACATGTATTCTGCAGCATTGGGGTGAAATGCTCTGAAAATATCGATTAGATCCAAGTGGTGCAATGTATCATTTAAGGCTGTTGTTTCCATATTGATTTTCTGTCTGGAAGATCTGTCCCTTGTGGTCAGAGGTGTGTTGAAGTCCCCTACTATGAAAATGTTACTGTTGATCTCTGTCTTTATGTCAGTCAGTAACTGTTTTATATATTTAGGTGGTCCTATGTTGGGTGCATAGATGTTTACTAGGGTTATGTCCTCTTGTCGGATTGATCCCTTTATTATTATATAGTGCCCATCTTTGTCTTTTAACATGTTCTTCATTTTAAAGTCTATTTTGTCAGATATAAGTATTGCAACTCCAGCTTTTTTCTCATTTCCAGTTGCATGAAATATCTTACTCCAACCCTTCACTTTCAGCCTGTGTGTCTTTTGATCTGAGGTGAATCTCTTGTATACAGCATATACAAGGGTCTTGCGTTCTTATCCACTCAGCCACCCTATGTCTCTTGATTGGAGCATTTAATCCATTTACATTTAAAGTGATTATTGATAGGTACATAGTTATTGCCATTTTTAAATTTGTAGTTAGATTGTTTTCATCTTTCTTCTATTTACAGAAGTCTTCTTAGTATTTCTTGCAATGTTGGCTTGGTGGTAATAAATTTCTTTAGCTTATTCTTTTCTGGGAAGCTCTTTATCTCTCTATCAACTTTAAATGATAGCCTTGCTGGATAACGCAATCTAGGTTGTAGGCCTTTGTTTTCCATCACTTTGAGTATCTCCTGCCACTCCCTCCTGGCCTTCAATATTTCTGTAGAAAAGTCATTTGATAGTCTTATGGGAGTTCCCTTGTATGTAACCCTCTGTCTTTCTCTTGCTGCTTTTAGGATTCTCTCTTTGTCTTTAACCTTTGCCATTTTAACTATAATGTGTCTTTGTGTGGACCTGTTTGGGTTTATCCTGGTTGGAACTCTCTGCACTTCCTGGACTTGTATGTTGTCTTCCTTCATCAGGTTAGGGAAGTTTTCAGACATTATTACTTCAAATATGTTCTCAATCCCTTGCTTCCTCTCTTCACCATCTGGTATTCCTGTGATGCTCATGTTGTTGTTATCCCATAGGTCTCTTAAACCATCTTCATTGTTTTTTATTCTTTTTTCTTTCTGTTGTTCTGTTTGGGTGATCTCTGCTAACTTGTCTTCTAAGTCGCTGATTCAATCCTCTGCTTCATCTAACCTGCTGTTAATTCCTTCAAGTGAGTTCTTTATTTCGGTAATTGTGTTCTTTAGTTCTAACTGGTTGTTCATTATGATTTCTACATCCTTCTTTATGTCTTCTCTAAGCTCCTTAAACATTCTTATCATCAGTGTTCTGAACTCTGTCTCTGATAGGTTGGTTACCTCTGCTTCATTTGGTTCCATTTCTGGAGGTTTCTTCTGTTCTTTTATTTGGGACATGTTTCTTTGTTCCCCCATTCCGGCTTACTCTCTGTGTTTGCTTCAATGTATTAGGTAGATCCCCTGGAGTTCTTAGTTCTTGCTGGGTTATCTTTTGTAGTATGTGTCCTTTATATTTGACTTGTACTACTTTGTTCTTCTCCTCTGCATGTGCTCCAAAGTTGACTCTTGTGTTGTGTATATTGTCCTGTTAAAGAAGATCTTTAATTGCTTTTTACTTGTGAGTAGATGGGATTAACTCCTAGGCTGACTAGTTGTGAGACTTGGCTCTGCCCACCGCAGGGTGTTCTGCTGCATGAGGGTTGACCACTTAAATGTGGTTTGGCCTCTATGGGCGCTTGTGCCTGTAGAGAATTCCCTCTGGGTGTGTCACTTGTAGGTCAAACCCGGTAATACTCTGGTTTGGTCTGGAGTTGGCCTCTGGGTATGTTGACTCTTGTGCCTCTTAAGCTGGGCCCTGGTAGGGCAATTTCAGAACAAAGCACAACAAGAACAACAAAGAAAAAATCAAATACATTCAGATGTAAAAACAACCAACAACCCCCACTCAACACAGGCAAAGATATCAAAGATATAAAAACAAAACAAAACAAAACAAAAAGCAGTGCCAGTCTTGGCTTAAGTCCACCAAGTAATCTCCAGGTTGTCCTCTGCTGTACCAAAGAGTCCCCTGCATATTGTGCAGGCAGAGCCGGTCACCTGGTGCCCCGAGTGACATTGGGGCTGCAGATTTAGATGTGTGGGGCTGAGGGGTCTGGATGGTAGTTTCTACAAAGTCAGTGCAGTTTCTGCCCTTGCCTGCACGTATGTGCACTGAGAGTAGCACCAGCAGCCCTGTGTCCAGTTCTCCTGAGTCTTAAGGCACTTCTTCCGCGCGCGTGTATGTGTGTGTGTGTGTGTGTGTGTGTGTATGTGTGGCGGGCGGGAGATTTCTGAGTTGCTGAAAGCCCGAAGCTGCATCTGCCACTTACTGCTGAACCCTGGGAATGCCTCTGCAGTTGTAATTGCCCTGCCTTAGGCAGGCCAGAAAGGGTGGCGGCTTGGGATGGAGGGGTCTTCTCTCTCCCAGCCCAGCTGTGTCACACTCTTCCCGCAGGCCAGAAAAGGTGGTGGCTGGGGGTGGAGGAGTCTCTTCTCTCCTAGCCCAGCCAAAATCACACTCTTCGCAGCGTCTTCCTTGGGTCAGAGCTGCATGCCAGTCTTCCCAGAGCCTGAGCACTAAGGCTCCTCTGTAATCTGACACTACTCCTCAGTTCAGGGGCCAGTTTAAGTCTCTGGAAGGGCGGGGGTAAGATTGGAAGAGGGGGGAGGGTCCCAGATATGGAGTTTGTGTCCTTTGTCCAGCCTGGGGCCCAATTGGAGGTATCAGCTGAGGTTATTGCCTCAAATGCTGGATATGCTGCCCTCTTGGTGGGAGAGATCATCTGTGAGATGCAGGGAAAGAGCCCACCTCCTGGCTTTTGTGTTCTCTGTTCCGTCCTGGGATCCCCTGCGTCTCTGCAGCTGTGGATGCCAGCCGCATTTCCACCGCCGCAGATGCAGGCGTGTTTTCACAGCCGAAGGTGCGGGCTGCGTCCCCACAACCACAGGTGCGGACCGAGTTTCCACAACGGCAGATGCGGGCCGCGTCTCCACTCCGTTCCTTTCCCTTTTCCCCTGCTCGCCCAATTTGCCCACCTTCAAGTAATCCTTGCATGAGTCACTTAGCTGTTCTGCGTGATGAGCAGAGTCCTTTGATGGGTTATAGATGTCCCGTTTGTGATAAGATCCGGAGGAGAACTCAAAAAGTGCGCCCCGCTGCTGCCATTCCTGTGACGTCCGCTCATGTTTTGTTTTGAAGGAAACCACTTATCACCAGTTCTCAGCCATGTGTGTGGGTCCTGATCATTCAGGTCAATCTGAACTTGCCATGGTGGTTGGTTCAGGAATGGGCAGGTAACCTAATCAGAGCCCATTTTGCTAGGGCTTGATAAGGTGTGAGGATGTGGAAGCTAGAGCTTCTGTAGCCGTTTTGCTACCACACTGGCAGGACCTGGAACTCCTTAAGTCACCACTTTGTGGAGCCTGAGGATAAAGCCACACGGGGGTAGGCAGAAGAGAGTAGATGAAAGAAGCTTTGTACTTACTTGGTGATGTAGTTTGAGCTGCTGAGTCAAGCCTCATCTGAAGCTAGACTTTTTAGCAGTCCCTTTATTTTAGTTATTTGCAGGTGAAATAATAGGTATACAGGAAAGGACTTGAAGGGGACAGGGGAAAATGAAAAGGGGTTTGATTTTTTACAGTGGTGAGCTTGAGAGTAATTTTTTATTTCTTTGATTTCTGCTGATGTTTATATAACTTATAACTGACAAAGGTTTCTGGATATTGAAAAATAATTTCAAAAGACTAAAGGTCTCAATAAGCACAATATTGTAAATGTTGTATATTTACAGCATAACATTCACTGTAAATATTGCGACAGTTCTCTTAATTCTCTTCTCTATTCAGCATGAACAAGTAGGGAGCTCAGTGGTAGACCACATGCTGTCAGAATGGAGGCGAGGACATTTCACAAGCTTACCAGTGGTCTAGTATAAAGCACTTTTCAAATCTTAATAGAGAAAATGAAAACTATAAGAATTAAATCTGGGTTAATTGATTTTACCTAGTGTCTTCTAGTACACTAGAAGAACAGAAGGAGACTGCACAACAAACATTTCATAAGTAACCACGCCTCTTCATTTGCCTCTCAGATCCTTACATCATTGCCACCTCCGCTGAACAGCACCCCCAGCTCTCAGGAGTCAAGGGCTGAGCCTCACTCTCTGGCATCCTCCTTTATAAAGCACGATGCAAGGTAGTCGCTTACCTCCTTCAGCAGTCAGAGAGCTGCATTTCAAAGATCCTTTTGGTTTCTGATTACTCAGGAGAAGAGGGAGAATACCAGACAGAAGAAAGACTCCAGGGACAGAAAGAGGAGTGAAAGGTGTCAAGAGCCTGTTTAAATAGAAATGCTTAAAGTGAAGGGGACTAAAAAATAACAAAAATACTTGAAGTCTTTCTTCACAAAGACTAAGGAGCTTATAAAGGCAACACAAACATCTTTGAAATGTTATTAGATTTTGTTAACACTGTCCCAAAAATATAGTATAAATAAATTCAACTAACAGAAGTAACCCTAGGAGCGAAGAAAAGACAAGACCTTGTCATTTTAATTCCTCACTTTGTATGTGGACATTAGTCGACATGCCTTTTGGGAGTGCTGACTGATATGCAGAGCCATTCTACCCCTTCTAAGGGCTATGTGTCCATCTCATTTATGGCTTTCATACTGAGCATTTTGAGGTTACATCTTTGAGTTTGGCCCCAATCGGTTTGATTGCAGCACTGAAGCCTTAATCACTTCTCAGTGAATCAGTATTTCTATTAATATTTATGTTTAAAACTCTTAAATATTTAGGCTCTGTATGAAAAACCACACAGACAAAACGGGCACTCTATTTGAACTAAAACCTGACTAAAACAGTGAATAGTTTTAGTGAGTCATAGAATTTGGAGGGATTTGAAAACGTGAGATTTCTTTTCGTTGTTTACAGAAGTTCCGTGCTTTTAACAACATAATTATATCATTTAGATTATGCCTCCCCTCCATCTCTTCAGCACTCAGATTTCCCCTCTCAAAATAGTGCACAATCTCACCTTAGATTCAAATATTGGACAAGCATTTTTTGAGTGCTCATTTTGTCCAATCCCCGACTTCTCAGTATTCACAGCCTGCTGAGGGACATAGACAGGTAAACAGACAATTTCCATAAAGTGTGACAGAGATAAGAACACTATGCTGTCTTAGCTCAAGAGAGGGAAGGCCCCAAGACAGGATAGAATAAATGGAATTACTCAGGTAGGACGGGGAGAAGGGCCTTTTGAGTAGAGGAAGCAGCATATCCAAGACGAGAATTAAGTTAATAGAACTCCTGGGTACCTGTTGCTAAATTAGCAAGGTCAAATCATAGCTGGCGGGGGGCGGGGTGGTTAAAAGGTAGTGGCAAAAATAACACTTTACTCATTGTTTTTTAAACTTCACAAGACCCATCAATGGGTCATTAAAACAATATATTTTTTGAAAAAGGATAGACTAGAAAATACCAGAATGCTTCATATTCAATAAGAGTAAGTATTGGTATGTGAATTTGTTGTTTTATAGTTTTACATATATGTGTATGTGTGTATACTGGGTCATAATGTGAACGTATTTCTTGCTGTCAGACATGGTCCAAAAAGTTTGAAAGTTGCTATTTACAGTATAGAACATTTTATTTATAGTTTACAAGTTGAATAGCTTTTAGGTATCCCATTTTTATTACATGGCCCTGTCTCCATTTTTTATTTGTCATTTACTAATTCCTCAAATATTTACTAAGTGCATATTTTATGCCCAGTGATAGGAAATTCCCTGAAAGGAATTTACAGTCTATGGAAGACAGGCAAGTAAAGAGAATAATAACAGCTACTGTTTATCACAGTCCTCAAAGTATGTTTTGTGAACCACCTACTTTGGAATCCCTGGTGAGAAAGAAATGCTTATTAAACACAGGTAATGAATGGGCTGTGCACCAGATCTAGTGACTCAGAATCTCTGGGTGGGGCCTGGGATCTGCATTTTTAATTAGAGATCCTCAAAAAAAGTCTTACATTCAGTTTGAAACAATTAATTTCTTTGTTGATTTTTTAAAGTTAAATTTATTGGGGCAACATTGGTTAATAACGTTACATAAATTTCAAGATTCATTTTTTGAGCGCATGCTGGAAGACAACATGTGTTCAACACATTGTGCTCATCCACACGGGTCTTTTTTCACTTCCTTCAGGGATCCAACACCCTTGCTACTTAGGACCATCCCACGTAGTATTCCCTGGTCTGGATTATTCTCACTCTTCCTTGGCCAATTGTAATCTATCTAACAGGCCTCAGTTTAAATGTCACTTTCTTACGAAGTTTTCCCTAGTCCCCTAGGTTTCAGTAGGGGCTTTTGTTATATGGTCCCTTGTGGCAGACACTGCAATGGCTGCCCCCCGCCCCCCAAAGAAAAAGGACTGTTGGGAATAAGGTCAACTGACAGCCTCCAGCTGTTGACTCCTTCATTTCTACCTCAGTTTTTGAGAGGAGGTTATGCTTTTCTTTGAGAGATATTTAAAAGGTAGAAATTCCAAAATTTAGTGATTTATTGGGTGTGGGTGGTGAGGGAAATGTAAAAGTCAAGGATGCCCAGATATCTGATTCAGGTATTGTGTTAAAGTAATGCTAGATATTGATGCAGAGAATCCTGAGGGAAGGAATGTGGGAGGAAAACCAAGAGTTCAACTTTGGACATGCAAAGTTTGAGATGCCTGTGCTATATCCAAAGAGCACTATAAAGTAGAGAGTTGAATATGTGATTCTGGAGTATGCAGGGAGATAAAGGCTGGAGATACCTATTTGGGTTTCCTCAGCATAGATGGGAGCACATGAGATCACCCTGGAGAGGTATGATTTGTTGAGAGAGGTCTAAAATACTGACCTAGGACCATATAAGGTTCTGGTAGAGGATAATAGGTAGCAAATGAGACGTAGGCCATGGAATATGGAGTCACAGAAATTCTGAGAGGGTTTTTGATGAAGAGTAGATATCAAATGCTGCCAAGTGTCTAAGCAAGATAAGGACTGAAAAATATTCTTTTGTTTTAGTGACATGGAAGTCACTAAGAGCCATTTGAATGAAGTATTAGTGGTGGAAGCCAGACTAAAAAGAGAACCAAAGAGTGAGGGAAATGGAAGAAGTTGAGACAGTAAGTGTAATAGAACTCTTTCAAGAAATTTGGTTCTGGGAGAAAGACGACAACAAGGCAATAGTAGGGGGAAAATGTGAAGTCAACGTTTTATGTTTTGTTTTGGTTTTAATGTAGGTGAGGCTTCAGTGTGGTTGAATGTTAATGAGAAGATAGAGGAGAAAGTGATAATCAAAGGCACAAGAGCTCAGAGACAGTGGGATGGTTGTAGGGACAGGGCTCTAGGTCCCAGGGAGAGGGACAGAACTTAGAGAGAAAAAATGCTGCCCCTTTCTTTGGAACAGGGGGAAGGAGAAAGGTGTGGATGCAGCGGCTGGTAGAGCTGTAGGTTTAGTGGTTGGAGGTAGAAGTCTTTGTAACTAGAAAACAGAGGAGGTGAAAGGAGCACAGTGGAGGAGGAGGTTTGAAATAGTCCCTAGACAGTGGGAAAATGAGCAGTTTGGTGAAACCCCAGGGGTTTCACCAGGAAATGTAGAGGGCCCAGCTAATTTTTAAAACCTTTTATTATGAAAAATTTCAAGCACATAGAAAGTAAACAGAATAGTATAATGAACTCAATGTACCTATCATCCAGCTTCGATAATTATCACCATTCTGCCATCCCTGTTTCATCGATGCTTTCACCACTCACTTCCCATTGTTGTTGTTATTATCATTTGCAGTTATTTTTAAGATTTACATACATTGCAATGCAAAAAAAGTTAATTACATAATTTTGACAAATGGATATTCCTGTATAACCTACATCCCTATCATGATATAGAATGTTTCAATCACCCCAGAAAGCTCCATCCTATATTTTCTCCATAAATCCCTCCCTCTACCCCCAAAAGGAACCATTGTTCTGATTATTTTCACTTTCGGTTAGTTTTACTTATTCTAGAACTTCTTATAGATGGAATCATACAGTATGTACTCTTTGGTATATAGCTTCTTTTGCTTAGTGTTATATTCGTGAGATTTATCCATGTTTGTACAGGTATCCCCCGTATAACATGGTTGTTAGGTTCCTTAAAAATGCCGTGTTATGCGAATCTCTGTCATACGAAATAAAGAACTAATACAAAAAAGGGGGTTAGTTTCCAAAAATTAAAAAAACACTATTATATTTTTATAATTAAGAGAAATATCTTTATTAAAGCAACTTTCACCAAAAGTATAACATATTCATATGTATTAAAATAATGTTTTCTTCATCATCACTACTAAGTACTAATAACCGAGGGCGTTTTCTTTCTTTCTTTCTTTTTTTTTTTTTTTAAGATTTTATTGGGGAAGGGGAACAGGACTTTACTGTGCATTTCCAGGACTTTTTTCCAAGTCAAGTTGTTGTCCTTACAATCTTAGTTGTGAAGGGTGCCATTCAGCTTCAAGTTGTTTATCCTTTCAGTCTTAGTTATGGAGGGCGCAGCTCAGTTCCAGGTCCAGTTGCCGTTGCTAGTTGCAGGGGCCGCAGCCCACCATCCCTTGCGGGAGTCAAACCAACAACCTTGTGGTTGAGAAGACACACTCCAACCAACTGAGCCATCCGGGAGCTCAGTGGCAGCTCAGCTCAAGGTGCCGTGTTCAATCTTAGTTGCAGGGGGCAGAGCCCACCATCCCTTGCGGGACTCGAGGAATTGAACTGGCAACCTTGTGGTTGAGAGCCCACTGGCCCATGTGGGAATCCAACCGGCAGCCTTCGGAGTTAGGATCATGGAGCTCTAACCGCCTGAGCCACCGGGCCGCCCGAGGACGTTTTCTTTTTGACAAGGTATCTTCATCTTCTGAACTTAATATTCCACGAACAAAATGGATTTAAAATTCTAATAAATTTAAAAATTCTGCAGTCATATCTGATATGACATCCACACTCGAAAGAAAACTTTCAAATGAGATATCTTTTGCTCTTAAATGCTCTTATTACGTCCGTGTTATTCGGGGATTTCCCTAATTTCAAATGAGATATATTTTTGCTCTTAAAAGCTCTTATTATGCTCTGTGTTGTTTGGGGATTTCTCTAATTCTCAAACGGTATTAGAGTGAAACCATGTTCTAGGGTGCCTTCTTGTAAGAGGGTTCCCCCCAATTCTCGAATGGTGTTAGAGTGAAACTGTGTTATAAGAAGTGCCATGTTATATGGGGGTTACCTTTATATGTATCAATAATTTGTTTCTTCAGATTTCTGAGTAAATATTTAATTATAAAAATATGCCACAATTTATTTATCCATTCAACCTTTGAAGGATATTTGGATTGTTTGCTGTTTCATGCTATTGTAAATAAAGCCACTATGAATGTTTTTGTACAAGTCTTTTTGTGGACATGAATTTTTATTACTCTCAGCTAAATAATTAGGAGTGAAATTTGTGGACAAACGATAGATTTATGTTTGACTTTATAAGAAATTTCCAAACCTTTTTCCAAAGTGTTTTATTTTACATTCCCACCAGCAATGTATGAGAGTTCTGTTGGCTCCATATCTTTTCCAACATTTGGTGATAGCACTTTTTAAACATTTTAGCCATTGTAGTGGGTGTTAGTGGTATTTCATAGTGGTTTAAAATTTCATTTTCTTGGTGAATAATGATGTTGAACACTTTCTCATGTGCACTTTGACCTTCCATATATCTTCTTTTGTGAAGAATCTGTTCAAATATTTTACCTATATATTAATATTAATTTTAAGAATTATTTATATATTTTGAATATAAGTCCTTTGTTAGATATATGTTTTATGAAAATATTCTTCCAGTCTGTGGCTTTCTTATTATTTTCTCAATGATATGTTTTGATGACCATAGGTTTAAAATTTTTATGAAGTCTAATTTATCACGTTTTTCTTTTATGATCATTGCTTTCTGTGTCATATCTAAGAAAATTTTGCCTACTTCCATGTCTCCTACTTTTTCTGTAAAAGTTTTATAGTTTTAGATTTTACATTTAGGTCTATCATGAATTAATTTTTGTGGATGGTGTGAGGTAGAGATTGAGGTTCATTTTCTTTATATGCATATTCATTTGTTCTAACACTATTTGTTGAAAGGATTTCCTTTTCCTAATGGATTGCTTTGATGCCTTTGATTCACCATACACATGTGAGTCTATTAATGGGTTCTCTATTTAGTTCCATTGATCTGTATGTCTATTCATATGTATCCACATATGCCAGCAACACACTGTTAATACTGTAGTTTTATTGTAGGTCTTAATGTCAGCTATAAGTCCTCCAGCTTATTTCCTTTTTTAGAATTATTTGGTACATTCTAAGTTCTTTGCATTTCGTATACATTTGTGAAACTGCTTGCCAATTTCTAAAAAGAACCAAGAAAAAAAAAAAAACTAACCTTGCCTAAATCGATTGAATCTATAGACAAATTATGGGGTAATTGACATCTTAGCAATATTGAGTTTTCTGACCCATGGACATGATACACGTCTTTTTTTTTTCAGGTCTTCTTTACTTTCAGAAATGTCTTGTAGTTTTCAGTGCACAGGTTTTGCACATACTTTGTTAAATTCATACCTAAATATTTCATGTTTTTTGATGCTATTGAAAATTGAATGATTTTAATCTCATTTTCTAATTATTTTTATCTCATGCACGGAGTTAATCAGATATCCTGAGGAACTGTGGGATTTGTACTATGGGGTTGTTTCAGAATTCCATGGCTGTTCCAGTTCAAGGAAGGTAGCCTGGAGATTAGATATTCCCTAGCCAGAAAGATACTCTTTTAGTGGATTGCATGAAATTGAGTCATCAGAATGATGCTGACGTGCTGGTTTCGGGTGGAGAAAATTGTTTATATAGACAGGGGCCCTGGCAAAAATTTTCTCCAGTACCCTGAACTCTTTAGACCTGATGAGGGGCATACTTGCACCTCTTAGAGGAGGAGAGAAACAGCATATCAAAGGAGTTCTCTTTTCTCCTATGTAACATCATTTATTCTGGTAAGAACTACTACTCTGTGTATCTCTCTGAGACCTGAGAGAAGGGTAGTTCAGTGTTGTTCCCCACTGCTACTACCAATAAAGCCAATGAAATGAGTCATTGTAGTAAAATAGTTTATGTCAAAGTCATACTGCATCCTGGGTCAAAAATTTACCCTTTATTTCTATTTAAGTACACATGATAGTATGGACAAAATACATTTCAGGGGAACAGATTTCTTACCCCTCCAGCATATCGTCTGTTGCACAAGAACTAGTTATACGAGGTGTGATCAAAAACTACAGTGAATGTTTAAATTTTTAAAAATATTTATTACAGTAAAAGACACATTGCCATTAATACCCCTCAAAAAAGTTCCCCTCGTCTTAAACACACTTATCCTATCGTTCTTGCCACTTTCTGAAGCAGTTCTGGAAGTCCTCTTTTGTGTCTTTAGTTGCGCTGTTGTGGCTGCCTCGATGTCCTGAATCGATTCAAAACGTTTACGTTTCAAGGTCATTTTGACTTTGGGGAAGAGCCAGAAGTCACATGGTGCCAGATCCAGTGAATAAGGTGGATGAGGACACATCATAATGTTTTTATTTTACAGAAATTGCCATAGACCAGAAATGATGTGTGACACTGAGCCTTTCCATTGTGATCGCAAAGTACAGTGAATGCTGCTATTGAGTGCCATCCAATGGAAAAGCAGGGATCTTCAATACAGGAAGCAGTGCATTGAAACTTAGTAACAGTGTGTGACAAGTTTCAACTTGTTCGGTGCAGACAGTCGAGTGTGAGCTACAGTTGAGAGAAGGTGTGTTTTAAAGTGTGCTGTACGTAAATCATCCTCCATCATGACAACACTCCATATCACATGTCGCTTCTGGTATACAGCAATTTCTGTCAAATAAAAACATGATGCTGTGTCCTCATTCAACTTGTTCACTGGATATGGCACTGTGCGACTTTTGGCTCCTCCCCAAAGTCAAGATGCTTTAGGACATTGAGACAGCCATGACAGGGCAGCTAAAGACATTCACAAAACAAGATTTCCAGAACTGCTTCACAAAGTGGCAATAACAATGGGATACGTGTGTTTGAAGCAAAGGGGAGTATTTTGAGGGGTATTAATGGCAATGTGTCTTTTATTGTAATAATTTTTTAAAATTTAAACATTTATCGTATTCTTTGATCACACCTCGTATATCTGAAGTGTGTTTGGGCCCAGTTGAGTCTTATTCTGATTTTCTATCACATTGAACTTTGGACACTTTTTAAGTCTGAGATAGGAAGTTGAGATAGGAACCATTATGAAAAGCTAATGTGAATGCTGTGTTTACTTGTGGCTTCTATATTATTTATTCATGTTCTTTTAGGCTAGCAAAATTATTCCCAAGTAATATTTCTAATTAATGAAAGTGAACATCACTGATAAGTGGCAGGGCCTCTCTGAAGGATGAGGATGCCTCATGCTGAAATCAGCACCACTCTGGCAGCAAAGGAAAGATTAAGTGTATTTTTCTGCACTGATGAGTAACTTTCTGGATGCTTACCTGCTCTTAGCTTTGTTCGTGGGAGGAAAGAAATAGTGACATTTTTTCTAGGTTCTGAATATGTCATATATATATATATATATATATATATATATATATATATATATATATATATATATATGTAAACAATCTTTTTTTATTGGGGAATATTGGAGAACAGTATGTTTTTCCAGGACGTCAAGTCATTGTTTTTCGATTTAGTTGTGGAGGGCGCAGTTCACCATCCCATGTGGGAATTGAACCAGCAACCTTGTCAAGAGCTCGTGCTCTAACCAACTGAGCCATCTGGCCGCCCCTCAACCTATATTTTAAAATGTTGATTCTCATAAAACTAAGCAACTGCACTTGATATAACTATAAAGTAATTAGCTGGCTGGATATTTTCTAGTAAGAAATCCTAATATCCTCATGGTCAGCACTCCACTTACGATATGGGTAACATGTTGAAAGACATCTGCATGGGCAAAAGTAGTGAATTATGGTTTGAACTTAAGAAGGATAACTAACTCATAATTTAATTATAGATAGATGAGGGAAGCTGAATAACATGGTTTAGGGGCCCAGAAAAGATGCATTTTCTAATGTGTGAATCAAAGAATATAACACAAGCCAAAAAGGAAGGTATGAACATATTCAATTCAGATTCCAGATGTGCTTTTTATTGCAACAGTTTTTGATATATTCTTTGACAAATGTTACTTGTCTGTTTTACTTTCGACAGACCTCTCACTTTAGCCCAAGAAGAATAAGAAGCCTACTGTAAATGCATAATCATTCCTAGAAATTTCACATAATTTATGTGACTCGATTATGTTTCTAATGCTGCTTTTCCCATAGCACTATTTCTCCATCTCTATTTGGACCTAAAGCACCTGCTACTTATCACTAAGAATGATTGCTGGTGAATCTTTTTTTAAAAAACATTTTAAGAAACAGTTATTTTACTGTACACATGAATAAGTTAAGCATATTTTAACTTTTTTACACCTGAGGGACAAAAGCCTATAGAGGTCCTCACAGTAATATATAACACAGAAAATAGAAGAGTAACATCTTTTTACAATGACCTGTTAGAAATGATAAGTTTAAGTGTAAAGTTGTACATGTCTGTGGCTCTTGAACTTGAAGACTATCATGTATAGATTGGACCCTACCCTATATTAGATATTAAAAATAAACCAAAACCAAAAAGCTTAAATTGACTTACTTAACTATGTTAAAAATTCAGAGTAATAAGTGGTGACAACATTAGTATTAAATAAAAAATAGTCAAGCACAGAGTTCCAGAGGAGAAAAAGCATACTTTATCTTCTCAAATTACTAAAAATACATAATTATAGTTTCTTTTATTGAGTTTGAAAAATTCTGTTTTCTAGTTACCTAAGAAAAATGGATACCTTCTGCATTGAATCCATGTAGCAATCTGATGCAGTTATCTATGTTCATGAACAGGTCTGCTTGTCACTAAAACCTGTGTTCGTTAGGATTTGCTATATTTTACTTGCTATGCTGAAATCTTCTGGTATTACAGTATTATAGACTGAATAGTGAATTCTGTAGTTTTTTTCCCCCAATAGCTGCTGTACTGCACTTGACTTAAATGCAGCAGATAGTGTCTTGTTTTTCCTAATAAAGGTGATCCTTACTAGGCCATCCCATTCCTAAAAATTGATAGGTGGTGGCAGATTCTTAGGTTCTTTTCGTACAACACTGGATTTGACCTTGGGTGGTGGTGTGAAGTTATTCTTTGCTATTTTCTTTTTTTTCTTTTTCTTTTTTAAGTTTATTGGGGTGACAATTGTTAGTAAAATCGCATAGATTTCAGGTGTACAATTCTGTATTACATCATCTATAAATCCCATTGTGTGTTCACCACCCAGAGTCAGTTCTCCTTCCATCACCATATATTTGATCCCCCTTACCCTCATCTCCCACCCCCACCCCCGTTACCTGGTAACCACTACACTAAACTATTGTCTGTGTCTATGAGTTTTTGTTTCTCATTTGTTTGTCTTGTTTTTTTGTTGTTTTTGGTTTATATACCACATATCAGTGAAATCCTATGGTTCTCTGCTTTTTCTGTCTGACTTATTTCGCTTAGCATTATACTCTCAGGATCCATTCATGTTGTCACAAATGTTCCTATATCATCTTTTCTTACCGCCGAATAGTATTCCATTGTGTATATATACCACAACTTCTTTATCCATTCATCTATCGAAGGACATTTTGGTTGTTTCCATGTCTTGGCCACCGTAAACAAAGCTGCAATGAACATTGGAGCAAACGTGTCTTTATGTATAAATGTTTTCAGATTTTTGGGGTAGATACCCAGGAGAGGGATTGCTGGATCATATGGTAATTCTATTTGTAATTTTTTGAGGAACCTCCACACTGCCTTCCATAATAGCTGCACCAGTCTGCATTCCCACCAACAGTATATGAGGGCTCCTTTTTCTCCACAGCCTCTCCAACACTTGTTACTATGTGTTTTGTTGATGATAGCCATTCTGACTGGGGTGAGGTGATATCTCATTGTGGTTTTTATTTGCATTTTTCTGATGATTAATGATGTTGAGCATTTTTTCATATGTCTATTTGCCATTTGTATGTCCTCTTTGGAGAAATGTCTCTTCAGGTCCTCTGCCCATTTTTCAATTGGTCTGTTTGTTTTTTTGTTGTTGAGTTTCATGAGTTCCTTGTATATTTTGGATATTAGCCCCTTATCGGAGGCACTGTTTGCAAAAACCTTCTCCCATTCCGTTGGTTGCCTCATTATTTTGTCGATGGTTTCTTTTGCTGTGCAGAAGCTTTTAAGTTTCATATAGTCCCATTCGTTTATTTTAGCTTTTACTTCCATTGCCTTTGGAGTCAAATTCATAAAATGCTCTTTGAACCCAAGGTCCGTAAGTTTAGTACCTATGTTTTCTTCTATGCAGTTTATTGTGTCAGGTGTTTTGCTTAAGTCTTTGATCCATTTTGAATTAATTTTGGTACATGGTGACAGATAGCAGTCCAGTTTCATTCTTTTGCACGTAGCTATCCAATTCTTCCAGCACCATTTATTGAAGAGGCTGTCTTTCCTCCATTGTATGTTTTTAGCTTCTTTGTCAAAAATTATCTGTCCATATTTATGTGGTTTTATTTCTGGGTTCTCAATTCTGTTCCATTGGTCTATGTGTCTGTTTTTCTGCCAATACCATGCTGTTTTTATTATTGTAGCCCTGTAGTACAAGCAAAAGTCATGGAGTGTGATACCTTCAGTATTGTTCTTTTTTCTTAAGATTGCTTTGGCTGTTCAGGGTCTTTTGTGGTTCCAAACAAATCTGATGATTTTTTTGTTCTATTTCTTTAAAAAATGCCATTGGGATTTTTATTGCATTAAATCTGTATATTGCTTTGGGTAATATGTCCATTTTAACTATGTTGATTCTTCCAATCCATGAGAATTGAATGTTTTTCCATTTCTTTGTGTCTTCTTCAATTTCTTTAAAAAATGTCTTAATAGTTTTCAGCATATAGGTCTTTCACATCCTTGGTTAAGTTTAACCTTAGGTATTTTATTCTTTTTGCTGCAATTGCAAAAGGAATTGTTTTTTGTATTTCTTTTTCAGAGATTTCATTGTTAGTATATAGGAATGCAATGGACTTTTGTACGTTGATTTTGTAGCCAGCAACTTTTACTGTATTCGTTGATTGTTTCTAATAGCTTTTTGGTGGAGTCTTTAGGGTTTTCTATATATAGCATCATGTCATCTGCAAAGAGTGACAATTTAACTTCTTCATTTCCGATTTGGATGCCTTTTATTTCTTTCTCTTGCCTGATTGTTCTGGCGAGGACTTCCAACACTATGTTGAAAAGCAGAGGTGATAGGGGACAGCGCTGTTGTGTTCCTGAACGTAGAGCAAAGGGCGTCAGTTTTCCACCATTAATTATGAGATTAGCTGAGGGTTTGTCATATATGGCCTTTATTATGTTAAGGTATTTTCCTTCTATACCTATTTTATTAAGTGTTTTAATCGTAAATGGATGTTGTATCTTGTCAAATGCTTTTTCTGCATCAATTGATATAATCATATGATTTTTGTCCTTTATTTTGTTTATGTGATGTATCACATTGATGGATTTGCGGATGTGGAACCATCCTTGTGCCCCAGGGATGAACCCTACTTGGTTGTGATGAATAATCTTTTTAATGCATTGTTGTATTCGATTTGCTAGAATTTTGTTTAGGATTTTTGCATCTGTATTCATCAGAGATATTGGTCTGTAGTTTTCTTTTTTTGTGTTGTCCTTACCAGGTTTTGGTATCAGGGTAATGTTGGCCTCATAAAATGAGTTAGGGTGTACTGTCTCTTCTTCAATTTTTTGGAAGAGTTTGAGCAGGATTGGTATTAGATCCTCTTTGAAGGTTTGGTAGAATTCACTAGTGAAGCCATCTGGTCCAGGACTTTTGCTTTTGGGAAGGTTTGGATGACTGATTCAATTTCGTTACTGGTGATTGGTCTGTTTAGATTTTCCAGTTGTTCATGGCTCAACCTAGGAAGGCTATATGTTTCTAAGAACTTGTCCATTTCTTCTAGGTTATTGAATTTGGTGGCATATAGTCCTTCATAGTATTCTTGGATGATCATTGTATTTCTGTGGTGTCCGTGATAACTTCCCTTTTTTCATTTCTGATTTTGTTAATTAGTGTCTTCTCTCTTTTTATCTTAGTGAGTCTAGCCAAGGGTTTGTCAATTTTGTTAATCTTTTCAAAGAACCAGCTCTTTGTCACATTAATTTTTTCTATTGTCTTTTTGTTCTCTATTTCATTTAGTTCTGCTCTGATTTTTGTTATTTCTTTTCTTCTGCTGACCTTGGGTTTCATTTGTTCTTCTTTTTCTAGTTCTTTAAGGTGTAACATGAGGTTATTTATTTGGGATTTTTCTTGTTTCTTGAGCTAGGTCTGTAATGATATAAATTTCCCTCTTAAAACTGCTTTCGCTGCATCCTAAAAATTTTGGTAGGATGTATTTTCATTGTCATTTGTTGCTGTGTATCTTTTGATCTCTCCTCTAATTTCTTCTTTGACCCAGTCATTCTTTAAACGTATGTTGTTTAATTTCCATGTATTTGTGTTTTTTCCTGCTTTCTTTTTGCAGTTGATATCCAATTTCAAAGCCTTGTGATCAGAGAATATGCTTGGTATGATTTCAATCTTTTTAAATTTGCTGAGGCTGATTTTATGTCCCAATATATGGTCTATCCTTGAGAATGTTCCACGTACACCAGAAAAAAAATGTATAGTCTGATGTTTTAGGATGAAGTGCTCTATATGTGTCAATTATGTCCATTTCATCTAATGTGTCATTTAGGGCTGCTATTTCATTATTTATTTTCTGTTTGGATGATCCATCCATAGCTGTCAATGATGTATTTAAGTCCCCTAGTATAATTGTGTTTTGATCAATTTCTCCCTTTAGTTCTGTTAGTAGTTGCTTGGTATATTTTGGTGCTCCCTGATTGGGGTCATAAATATTGATGACTGTTATGTCTTCTTGTTGTATAGTCCCCTTTACCATTATGAAATGTCCATCTTTGCTTCTTGTTACCTTTTTTACCCTGAAGTCTGTTTCATCTGATACCAGTATAGCTACACCTGATTTTCTCTGGATACCATTTGCTTGGAGTGTCAATTTCCACCCTTTCACTTTGAGTCTATGTTTGTCCTTGTAGCGGAGATGTGTCTCTTGGAGACAGTATATGGTTGGGTTTAGTTTTTTGATCCAATCTGCTACTCTGTGCCTTTTTATTGGTGAGTTCAGTCCATTTACAGTTAGGGTGATTATTGATACGTGAGGATTTTCTGTCATTCTATCTTTAGTTTTCTGGTAAGGCTGTGTCTCCATTGTTTCTTTGCCTTTTTGTTGTTGTCTATTATTTCTGTGTGGTGGTATTCTATGATGTTTCCCTCTGTTTCTTCTTTTATTACAGTATATATTTCAGTTCTGGATTTTTTTTGAGTGGTTACCCTTAAGTTTATGTATAAGAAAGTTTGATATTTAGAGTATTCCATTTTCTTTAGCACGTTTACTTTCTCCATTCCCATATTCTGGTTCAGGCCTTTATTCTCCTCCCTTTTTATGTTTTGATTGCCACAAATTGTCCCTGTTGATGGTGGTCGAATAGCCTACTTTAGTGTTTCTTGTAGTGCAGGTCATGTATTAGAAAATTCCCTCAGCTTCTGTATGTCTGGAAAGGTCTTTATTCCTCCTTCACATCTAAAGGATATCTTTGCTGGATATATTATTTTTGGCTCATAATTTCTCTCTTTCAATAGTTTGAATATTTGGTTCCATTCCCTCCTGGCTTGTAGAGTTTCTGCTGAAAAATCTGATGATAATCTAATGGGCTTTCCTTTGTAGGTTACTGTCTTCTTTTCCCTGGCTGCCTTGAGGATTCTTTCTTTGTCGTTGATTTTAGACAGCTTTAATACAATGTGCCTTGGAGAAGGCCTGTTGGGATTGAGGTAATTAGGTGTTCTATTGGTTTCTTGGATTCGAGGATCCAGTTCTGTCCACAAGTTGGGGAAGTTCTCATCAACAATTTTTTTTGAATATATTCTCTGTTCCCTTCTCTCTTTCTTCTCTTTCTGGTATGCCCATTATTGTTATATTGCTCTTTCTGATGGAGTCAGAAAGTTCTTGTAGAGTTCTTTCATTTCTTTTAAGTCTCAAGTCTCTTTCTTCTTCCATCCGTGTCATTTCCAGGTTTCTATCTTCGATGTCACTGATTCTTTCCTCCATCTGGTCAACTCTACTACCTAAGCTGGCTATTTCATTCTTAATTTCTTCTATTGAGTTCTTAATCTCCAGAAATTCTATTTGGTTCTTTTTTAAAATTTCAATCTCTTTCGTAAAATGCTCATGTTGTTCTTTGATTGTGTTTCTGAGTTCATTAAACTGCCTTTCTGTGTTTTCTTGCATCTCATTGAATTTTTTCAGAACTGCAGTCTTGAATTCTCTGTCATTTAAGTCACATATTTCCATATCTCTAAGTTCCTTTTCTGGAGACTTTTCACTTTCTTTCTGAGCTGTCTTGTTGCCTTGGTTATTCATGGCAATTACTGATTTATTATTTCTCTTCCTAGACATCTACAGGAGTGGCTTCTGCAACAGGTTGATAGGAAGAGGTCTTTCTTTTGTTTTCCAGTACTTGTCGGTAGAATGTTTTATTTTTCTCTTCGACTGCAGCCTTTTTTTCTCTCTCTTACGGTAGTGCTATGTATTCTCTGCACTATTCCAGCTTCTCACCCAATAGGGGGATTCCCTGGGAGACAGGCTTCTCCTCTTTTAATAGTTTGCCTGGGTCACAGGGAGCAGTGTCCGTGTGGGTATGCGGAGAGCTTTTGAAGTTCCAAAGCTCTTCCTGCACCAGATTCAGAGCCCGTATGTTTCAGCAGTTCTATTTACTCCTGCAGGGATCCGCCCAGATAGGTGGGGCCAGGGGCGGGGTGAGTTGTGAGAGGTAGCCCAGAGCAATGGCAGCGACCACCACCACAGCCAGTTCTGCTTCCACAGCTCCCTCCCCTTTGCCGGAACTAGTTGGGCTGCGAATCTGTGTCTGCAGTCCACAGTTTTCAGAACAGCAAATATTCTGTTCTTTTGATCTGACACTGCTACTGTTCCGCTTCTAGCATCGGGCAGGTGGGGGCAGGGCAAGCTCTGGGAGGGTAGGGAGGGCGCGGCTAATCTCAGTGCCTAAGGCCATTCTCTGCTCGGCAGTGAGGGCTTAAACCACTGTTTTCAGCCTTCTTCCCTCAGTCTTTTCTCCAAGGTCTCTGCCATGAGTGTTGGGTTCAGCCGTGTTATATGCTGTCCCCTCAGCCCTGTGGGCCATAAGTGGAGCCCTAGCAGTCCGAGTTCCTCCCTCTCCCACAGCTGCGGTAGTTCCGGGGTGCAGCGAGCTCAGAGCACTGAGCTAGGTCTGCGTTCTGCGCCCGCACAGCTCTGTCTCCGCACTTCTTCCCAACCCCACCCCCCCACTCGCGTGATTTGCCCACCTTTAGGTGAATTCAATAGTGGGCCTCTTCGTCTTGACTGTCTGCTGTGCAGGGAGTCCTTTGTGGAGTTATAGCTGTTCGATTAGTTGTGAATTCCAGGGGAGCTTTACAGAGACTCACCTCATGCCGCCATTTTGATCCAGTTTTTTCTTCTTTGCTATTTTCATTAGATGGTCCATGCGTGCTAACAGCTGTGTGTTAATTGAGTCTGCAGTATAACCTATCTCCAGATTTTGCAATCAGTCGGAGAGCAAATTCTCTTTGAAACATAGGTACAGCAAAACATAGATACCTGAAAACAGTTGGTGAAAATACCTGAAAATACAGTTTGAAGACAAAAGGAGGTCTGATGAGGCAAATTTGCTACACAAGCATCAAAGAATGGCAAATCTGTTTTCAACACATCACCCACCATTACTTGAAGGTTGCTGGCCAGAGGTGTGCCCTGAACTTTTATGAAGTTCAGCTACTAGCCTCGGGTCAAGTTCACAGGCAATTCCCTTTTTTGCCTTTCAGAGCAATTTAATAATCATATTGCCACCTCCAGGTCCAAATTTCAGCACCACATCAGCTGGTCTAAACGCAGCCTTGTGGGTAGTTCTGTTAACAATGAAAGGATTTTACAAAATGTGCTGCCAATTTCCCTGCTGAACGCAAGTCCTCTGGCGTTCTTTAGCTCCCGGTGCTGTACTTGCGGCTCCATCTCTTCACAGGCAGTGGACCCATAGGCCAAGGAAGTCAATGTGGACCAAAGCCGGCTACTCTGAGTCACCGCACCATGTGGGAATCACTGCCAGTACCAACTGTGCCACTGAGGGCCATGTGAAGGTGGGGGCCGACAGTGCATCTTAATAGTTGTCTTTTCTTTAAACTCTTTCCCCCAAAATTTTAGCCATTAATTCAAAATCAGAGTGCTCTTCCTAAATGGGGCAACTGAGACAAATTAAAACCTATTATGTTCCCTCTTCCCCAAAAAACCAAATCCCCATAAGTTTTCAGCATTTTAGAAAGTTATAATGACTTGGGAATGTGTGACCGAACACTCATGGGGACAGCTGGCAAGAGTGGATAACATGTATTAGTGACAATGAGAGACTGCTTTGTGCTACCTACCTGCTCCTGTTGTTGGCAGCAGCCTGGAAGGAAGGAGCAGAGGGGAGAACTTCCTGAGTAGTGGTAAACCTACTACTACTGTTCGCTTCCTTCTCTGATAGGAGGGTGGGCAAAGCCTAAGGCTATGACTTTTTCTCTTTTTTTCATTTTAAATTTCTTTCTTTTTTTTAAAGCCACTTAATTGAGTTTAAAAAGTGATTGACATACAAAAAGCTGTACATATTATATGAGGTTGGTGCAAAAGTAACTGCGGTTTAAAAGGTGAAAAATAATTGCAAAAATTGCAATTATTTTTGCACCAACCTAACAGTTAATGTATATAACCTGATGAGTTTGGAGTTAAGTATGCATTCATGAAACCATCAGCACAATTTATGCTATAAATATATCCATCATCTCCAAAGGCAGGACTCTGGGGAAACTAACTGGGTTTTGTTTGAAAAACCTGGCAATAACCTGACTAGGGACAGCTACATTGCAAGGGGATGTGCATCCTCTATAAGAACTACCACAATCATATTGCCACTAGAACCATAAGTAGTGTCAAATCTCAGTCTGCTCTAGGGAGTCTGGCATACAATATGACCCAGAAAGGAGTAGCTAATACATTAAATGAATTATTACAAGGTTTAGCTAATATATAGTGTCAACAGAAACATGTAGGAGGAGATTCTAAGGCAAAATATAACTAGATCAGGAAGAGCTCTTTGATGTGAAGTTGCTGGCTAGAGATTCCAGATGTAATGTGTTAATTTGTGCAAATGGAGGTGTCTCTAACAGCTTAATGGGTTGATTGACTAAAATTTTGACTCATTGGTGGCCTGTGTTTAATGAGTATAAAATACCAGAGCTTCACTGGCATGAAGTAAAGAAGGGAATCCAAAGACTTAAGGAGGTAGGAAGGTTGGAGTGGATTTATCATGTGCACACTCATCCCCCCACTATAATTCCTAAGGAGGCCTGGAAGGCACTCCTGTCACTAGGGCACTGAGAAATACATTAGTGAGAAAGAAATACTAAGGCATTGATAAATACATTAGAGAGGTCTGTGGCTGCTTTCCTTTGTGGGAAAGGTATGACAATGCAAGATGTTGCCATTGAGATGAACTCCCTGATTTCACTAGAAATGACAGGATCCCAAGTAGCAGAGTTCAAGTGGCAGCACTTAACCATAAAAGACAAAGTGGGTGTGTTTACTGTAAAAGGCAGCAGGGATGTTATCAGTAAGCAGAATGCTTTGGCCTATAGGGACCTTTGGTTGTGGCTAATTGATCATGATGTCCTTGGAGTAAAATAGATGAACAGCCTGGTCTGTGTCTGGTGAACAAAAACCTGACTTGAGTTACCACAATAAAGAGTCATGCCTCTTGCCCAGTTTTCAGACTTAAGCCAGTTCATAGTTGTAGACTTCCTTGATTGAATAGTAGGCTTCTTTCCCTTGAGGAATGATCCTGCAGTATGGCTGGGTGAGCACATAATAAATCTTTCTCCAGGCCTTGTTCAAAGAGACTTTCACCCATTTGCTAAAGTGGCTGTGCACTGGGAAAAAAAGGAACATCCAGACCCTTTAGGTATTAATAGACACTGCCTTTGAATTGATGCTAATTACTGGGGATCCAAAATGACACTGTGTCTCACAGTGGGGGCTGTTGTTGGTAGATGATATAGAAGGAGTGTTAGCCTAAGTTAAGGTGGGACCAGTTGGTTCACAGACATATCCTATGCTATTTCCCCAGTTCGTAAATGTGTAATTGGAATAAACGTGTTCATGAGAGCCATTGTGGTAGAAAGGCTAACTCTCTCTACCAAAATAGCAAACCAGAAGCAATACTGCATCCCTGTAGGAATTGCAGATATTCGTGCCACCATCAAAGATCTGAAACATGCTGGGGTGCTGATATCAATTATATGTGCGTTTAACATAACTGTTTGGCCATTGTAGAAGTTGGATGGATCTTGGAGAATGACTGAATTATCAGGTTAGGAGACAACACCATGAAAGGCTGGGATTCTGTCATACAGCGTGCAGTATTTACTTTGAATCAGAACCATTCTGTGATGCTGTCTCCTCCATAACCAGAATCTGGAAATCAAGGGGTGGAAGTGGGAGTGGATCCTCTCACAATGAATACCTAATAACCCACTCACAGGATTTTTGCTTCTTTCAGCTACTTTGAGCTCTGCTGGTCTGGAGATCTTTGTTTCTAATGAGGAATATAATAATGGTTCCATTGAATTAGAAGATGAAACTGCATTTGGCTATTTGGGCTTCTTATGTCACTGAACCAGCAGGCAGATAAAAGAATTACTCTACTGGATGATTACTCACTGATTACCATGGGCACATCAAGTTGTTGCTACACAATGGAACAAAAAGAATGATTCTGGAATCAGGGGATTCCCTGGGCTCCTGTTAATACTTCTACAACCAAAGTAAATGTTATGAAAAACTACAGCAATTAGAAAAGGGCAGGATTATTGAGGATCCTGCCAGAATGAAGATTCAGATCACCCTACTACATAAAAGACCAGAATGATTAGTGTGGTTAGTGGAAGAAGTCATAGATATCAACTATAGCCTCATGACCAGTTACCAAAATAAGGACTGTAATAGCTTTGCCTATTTCCTCTTCATTTACTGTATACTTATTTATTTGTATACTTAATTTATTTGTATACTTTTTATTTGTATACTTAATTTATTTGTATACTTTTATTTATTTGTATACTTAATTGTATACTTCATTTACTGTATACTTCATTTATTTGTATACTTAACTATTATATTCTCCTCTCTGCTTCTCTTTATTTTTTTATACCAGTTGCTGGAGGTTAACTTTACAATTGTGTCTTTAGGGAGCAGAATATTCAGTGAGACTGTGAGTGAATTTGAGGAATAATTAATATATTATTAATTATTGGCCAGATACAACCAACCTGTACCCTAGAGCAAGTTCTTCCATCTCCCAGCAGGACACTCCTGCAGATCAGATCCAGCCTGCTTCCATAGTTTGGCAGGTTTCTCTGCCATCTACTGAGCCAATCCTATGAACCAGCTCTGGTCAACCACCTTCAGCAAATTCCTCCTCCACCTGCAGGCTTCATGTTCCTGTGGCAGCCACACCCTCTCCAGGAAGGTCTGAGTCTTAGCTTAGAAGTGGGACTCTTCTTAAGTCTTTGTTTCTTCCTTGTTCATTATTCCTCAGCCTTTGAGATAGTAACTACTTTTTGTACCTGTGACTTGTGTACCCCTTAAGTCCTCTTTTACCCTTTTATTATTTTTAATTTTTTTTTACATTCATAAAATTCTGTATTTATTCTCTTTCTGTACACATTGGCAATGATAAAGCTTAAAGATGCATTTTGGGGGCGCCAGTTAGCTCAGTTGTTAGAGCACGATGTTCGTAACACCAGGATTGCCGGTTCGATCCCCGCATGGGCCAGTGTGAGCTGCACCCTCCACAACTAGATTGAAACAACTACTTGCCTTGGAGCTGATTGGTCCTGGAAAAATACTCTTAAAATAAATGAAAGTTAAAAAAAGAAGATGCATGTCATATGAAATATAAAAGTATGGAACACTTCACAAATTTGCTTTTCATCCTTGCATAAGGGCCATGCTAATCTTTTCTGTACCATTCCAATGTTAGCATATGTGCTGCCTAAGTGAGCATCCTCTTTTACCCTTTCAGTAGTTAACCTTTTACTAGTTAACAATTCTATACATTAAATTTTCCCTATTCTAAATACTGGTGTGGTTTCTGTTTTCTTTGAGAGGAATTTCTTTGTGCCCCAATTAACAGCTTGAAATTGAATTCCTCAGTCTTCCTCTTTAATGTAAGATTTCAAATTGCTTGAACCTGTCATCATAACTGATGTTTGTTTCTATTTTTGATACCTTGTTTTATGTATTTGGCTCTTAAGTTTCCTTGACCTTTCCTTTATTTACTTTTTAGTCCTTTTATTAAATTGAACTTCCAATTCAAAAAGGATAATTAGGGGCAGGGACAAGGTACTTGTATTGTTGTTGTGTTTATACAGTGCTTAATTCTTTGTCCTTAATCTAGCAAGAACTCAGGATTAACACTGCATAGGTTCAAATAACATCTCAGTCATTTACCAAAAGTGTATCTTTGGGCAAGTTATTTAACTTCTAAATCAGTTTCCTCACTGTAAAATACATATAAAAAATTTAGCACAGTGCCTGATGCCTAGTAAGTACTCAATTTATGTTAGTTATTTTTTTCCCTATGACCCACCCATCTCCAGCCACTTATCTGCCATGGGACATTTGAGGACACTGAAAAATATTTCCAGCCAAATTCTGTGGTTTGCTTTAAGTCCAGAAATCTTCTGCGAAAGAATTTGAACTTGGTTCATTTTTGAGTTCTGGCATACACACATCTGTTTGCAGGACAGCAGTGGAAGGAGAGTTCATAGAACTTCTAAGAGAAAAACTTCCTGAGTGAAGAAGTCTGGCACAGGGGGCTAGACTAAATGACAAGTCCTGGAGAGTGGTGGCAGTAGTAGTTGCAGGTGTGGGGAAAGTCTGAGCTGACCACAGTTTCATACAGTCCTTTCCAACCCCTTCTGGAATGTCTGTGTGTTCTGGAGAGAGCTGAATGGAAGAAAATCCTACATACTGGGGACCTATCAGCTCCGCTGAGCTGCTGCTCCTAGGAAGCACAATGTGCTCTCCTGTTGAATGGACAAGAGGTGGGGATCAACGACTGGAGGTTGGGACATGGGCAGTGTTGTTTGGGTAGCTTGGAGGAAGCCAACAGTCTGAAGCAACTCAGCTACCATGCAGACAACAGACTGTGAGCAGCAGACCAATAGCAGAGTTGAAGAATATATGTTTATCTTCTAATACCATACACATAATGCCTTGTATTACTGTTATTTATGTTTACATGTCCTCATTTCTTCCTCTCCCACTCAATCCTTAAGAAACTAAAATCTGGTATATGACCACCACAATATTAAAACTGAATCTCTTAATGGTAAAATCCAATTTTTTTCTGTCTTTATACTGTCTTGCCTCTTCAATGTTTTTTGTTTGTTTTGCCTTTCCTTCTTAAACTTCATTCGGCTTGTATGATCCTATTCTGTTTCTTGTATGACTCCATTTTCCTCTGTTGGCTTCTCCCTGTTTGTCCATCACTTAATGGTTGGTGATCACTTGGTTTCATTTTAGTTCCTCCCTGTCTGCCCACTCCCCACTCTATATACTTGTTCTGAGTGATCCCATTTCTTCCATAAGACCCCAACTCTTACCCTAACCCTAACCAAATTCTCCCATGTCCTAAGGTATTTTCCTGAGTTTCAATTCATTCACACCTGGATGTCGCAAATGTACCTCAAGCCTAATGTTCCAAAGTAAGCTTGTTATCCTTTCCTTTAAATTTCCTACACCTGAATTTTCTATTTTGGTTATTGACTTTAACTTTTACTATATAATCCAAATTAGAAAACTGGGAATCATTTTCTACTTTATTTCCATCAACTTTTCTTTATGTTCCAAGTCTGCCTAGTTTATCTCTTAAAGAGCTCTTAAATCTGCTTCAACATTCTTTTCCTAACCATTTTAAATAGCTCTGGGACTATTCTCATTATTCTCAGATGACTTGTTGGGGAAACCCCTGATGTTAGAGTCTTTAGGTCTTTCTCTTGGGACAGTCAGATTCCCCAGAGAAGAGTCTTGCACTTCCTGCCTGAGGAGTAGAGGCCCAGCGCCTGCCAATGTTCTGGGAGCAGTGAGGGAGATGGGCTAGGGGATTCTCAGCATTTAGTATATATATGGTCATTTGAACAACCTGTTTTCGCAGGTACCCAAGCCCTTAACTATGCCTGGCATCTCCCAATCCACAGGTCCTCATATCCTCTCCAGAAAATCAGCCTCCAGACTTCTGCTGTGGCGAGGGAGGGATAGTTATTCAGCCACATGGAATCTGGGAGGAGATCTAGAGGAGTAATCACTTCTCAAACAGCTTTTACCCAGTCCTTTTCGTTTTAGCCACTCTCCTTTATCCCTAGTTTCGGAAGTACTTGGTGCTGCCAGTTTTCCTCAATGTCTGGACTCCAGGGCATTCAGGAGATAAAGGTGAGGAGATAGAGACCTTTAAGTGTATATTGCATTTATTAAAAAAGTGTGACAGTGAAAAGAGTGTGAAATATAACAGAAGTTAGGGATAACTTAGGAGTCAAATGGAGGCTCCTTTCCCCTCAGAATGAGAGATTTTATACATATTGGAAGGCAGAGTGAAAAGACCCAGTGAAGAAAGAGAAATTGAGAATACCTGAAAAATAGGGGATAATTGTGGTAGTAAGATCCTAAAGGATGTAAGTTCTGGTTCTGTCACTCACTTGCTAGTGACCTTGATTAAGACACTTTTCTGAACCCTTCTTCATAGGTAAAATGGGGATAACAGTGCTGGTCAATTAGGGATGAATAAGAGTTACTAAGCAATTTTCTGTGCCCAGCGCAGCCATGGCTCGTGGTCCCAAGAAGCATCTGAAGCGGGTAGCGGCTCCAAAGCACTGGATGCTGGATAAACTGACTGGTGTGTTTGCTCCTCGTCCATCCACTGGTCCCCACAAGCTGAGGGAATGTCTCCCTCTCATCATCTTCCTAAGGAACAGACTGAAGTATGCCCTAACAGGAGATGAAGTCAAGAAGATTTGCATGCAGTGGTTCATTAAGATCGATGGCAAGGTCCGAACTGATGTCACCTACCCGGCTGGTTTTATGGATGTCATCAGCATTGACAAGACAGGAGAGAACTTCCGACTGATCTATGACACCAAGGGTCGCTTTGCTGTTCATCGCATTACACCTGAGGAGGCAAAGTACAAGTTGTGCAAAGTGAGAAAGATCTTTGTGGGCACAAAAGGAATCCCTCACCTGGTGACCCACGATGCTCGCACCATCCGCTACCCTGACCCCGTCATCAAGGTGAACGACACCATTCAGATTGATTTGGAGACTGGCAAAATTACTGATTTCATCAAGTTTGACACTGGTAACCTGTGCATGGTGACTGGAGGTGCCAACCTGGGAAGAATTGGAGTGATCACCAACAGAGAGAGACACCCTGGTTCTTTTGATGTGGTTCATGTGAAAGATGCCAATGGCAACAGCTTTGCCACCCAGCTCTCCAACATTTTTGTTATTGGCAAAGGCAACAAACCATGGATTTCTCTTCCTTGTGGAAAGGGTATCCGCCTCACCATTGCTGAAGAGAGAGACAAGAGGCTGGCAGCCAAACAGAGCAGTGGGTGAAATGATCTCTAGGTGACACGATTGGAAGAGCCTTCGACCCCAATTAAACATGCTATAACATAATGAATTGCCTTTTTGGTGTTCGAAGGGATTGCCTTGTTTTGTTTTCATTTATTGCCATGAGACAAGAGGCTGGCAGCAAACAGCAGTGGGTGAAATGATCTCTAGGTGACAATGATTGGAAGAGCCTTGAACCCCAATTAAAGATGCTACAACATAAAAAAAAAAAAAAAGTTACTAAGCAACATTTAGGGCCCAAATAAAATTGGTATTCTTGGTCAGCACAATTTCGTGAATTTTTTTCAGCAATGCTTTACTTCCTAGCTGAAAACTGTAAAGCACTGTATCAATTTTAATATCATTATTATTGTACAACTTGGTTTCCTTATCTTCCTACAACTTCTTCTATCAATTTCCAGTCCCCGCTCAGGCCCATATATGGATTTTTTTCTATTCTTAATGACCAGACTATCTTAAACAATCTAGTATCCTTCTCTATATTTAACTTATAATGCATCACAAATAGTTTATTTTTTTAAATGGCAAATATACCAGAAAACACAAAATGTATCCTCATGATCTATCAAAAAAAAAAAAAAGAAAAAGAAAAAAAGAAAAGAAATTATCAACCTGCTACTCTAAGATGTTAATAAATATTCATTGTATCAGATTTTAGGAACAATAGGGCAGAAGCACTTTATTCAGGGAAATTTTTCTTTTCCTATTGTCATCTGAATCGAGGCCACTAAAAATTCATGGCCAGATTATTGGAATAGCTACCTAAGAGGTTTCTGTGTCTCCCATTTCTCCCCTTCAGATAGATACTTCACATCATAGCCAGATCATTCATTCATGCATTCATGAATACGTATTGAGAATTTATTATATGCTGAGTGCAAACCACAGACTAATTTGGGCAAAGATGTGAAAAAAATAGGTTATATTCAGTGTTACAGTGCTATATAGATGTTTAATAACCTTCACTGTTTCAGTTTCTCATTGCTCATATTGTATATTCAATTTCAACTTCCTTAACCTGGCATTTAAGATTATCTATAATTTGGCTTTAAAAGACCTTTCTAATCTTTATTTACCACTTTTATCATCAAACAGATTTATTTTTAAGTTACATGAAAATGTTTTGTACTTTTCAGCTTTTGGGTTTTTGCTGTAGTTGTTCAACACAATTAAAATTGCTTCCCTAAGCCTTTGGCCTATTTGAATCCTACTCATTCTTCATGCTCTACATGAAATAACACTATTCAATAGAGCTTCCTCTTACAATTTCTACTCAAAGTGATCTTTCTTCTGATTCCCAAAATAATTACTGCCTTCTTCAAGTCACCTGACAATCCTCTGAAGTTATTACTTTTTTGTATTATTCCAGTATTTTACTGTTATTTAACTTTTCATATTTTTCATCTTATATCACTAACTAGATGGTGAGTTACCAGAGATGAGATTGTTTCTCATTTAATGATATTTTGGAAAAGATCTAGCAATCACTAGGGTCACAAAATAAATAACAAAATATTTAGATCTTTTAAAATGATTGGTAAAGAAGACTCACACATATAAAGAGGTATACTATATTTATGAAGACTCAATTATAAAGATATTAGTCATCCCAAAATTAATCTATAAATTCAATGTAATTCCAAGAAAAATCCCTGCAGGACAGAGGGTAAATTATAGTGAATGAAATAGACATGATCCTTTCTCATGGAGTTTACAGTCAGTTGGGCACAAATACAACTTGTTATGAATAATATGAAGGTGTAGAAGACTGAGCCAAGTGAGGAAAACACGGAAGACCTAATTTAGACTAGGGGCATTGCATCAGGGAATTCTACCCAAAACCACGCAAAGTGTTTTGTTTCCCAGGATGCAAGCTGCTAAAACCCTCCAGAATCCTAGGAGGGCGCAGCCACTGTGGTGGTGAGATCTTGGCCCCCCACTGGCCAGTCAGGGGCTGGTGCGACTTTGCCCGGCTCTGGAGGGGACCAACGACTGTATTCTACATCATTCTGGCGTGAGAAGAGTTTTCATCGCTTGAACTTTCCGTTTTTTTCCTAGTGTCTTCCTAGCATCTTTCTGGCAGATCCTTCGCTTGGCTGTGCCAATCTCCTGTCCCGTCAATCAACCGCAGGAGCCTGATTTTGAGTTTTTTTCCTCCTTGTGCCCTACAAGCCTACAACTTCACGGAGGTGGCTCCAAGGATGGCTCGCAGCCCGGCCATTTCACTTGGCCACACAGTCCTCCCCTCTCTGGCCGGGCGGCAGGTGAGTTGGAGGTGTGCGGGCTGGCAAGGGTGCACCGCGCTCCTCGCCCCTAGGTGGCCGTTGGCCCCGCGCGAGCGCTCGGCGCGCGTTCTGGGCTGTCTGCGCCTAGCGCGCTCCACTGGCCCGCGCTCGCTCCCGCCTCTTCTCGCGCTCCCGGCGGCCCGGACAGCGCGCGCCGCTGCACGGTAGGACCTTAGGCCGACCTCGTCGCCTTCGCGGCGCGCGCACCAGACCGGCCCAGGCACCCCACTCGGGCCGGCTGGCTGGCGAGTTTCCTCGCCCCGCCCCCTGGCGCCACAGCTGGGCGCTTGCGCGGGGCGCGTGGCCGTGGCCGGGTTCTCCGCCGCAGCCGGTGCCGCCGCGGCCGCCGCTGCCTCCGCTGCCTCCGCCTCAGTCAGTCAGTCAGTTCCCAGCAATGGCGGAAGGAGGTGAGCGAGAGGAGCTGCTCTCGCCGCCGCCAGTCTCTCCGGCCAAGCGCCTGTGCTCGTGGCCCAGCCCGCGGGCTCACCACCCTCGCGGTTCGCCCGGGGTGGCCAGCGGCGGGGTGGGGGGCGTCGGCGGCAGCTCCCTGACCCCCGGGGCCCGCCCTCACCTGCAGCCCGAGTCATTGCTGGACTGCGCAGCCAAGACAGTGGCGGAAAAGTGGGCGTACGAGCGGGTGGAGGAGCGCTTCGAGCGGATCCCGGAGCCCGTGCAGCGCCGCATCGTCTACTGGTCCTTCCCGCGGAATGAGCGGGAGATCTGCATGTACTCCAGCTTCCAGTACCGGGGCGGCCCCAGCGCCGGCGCGGCTAGCAGCGCCGCGGGGGCTTCGCCGGCCGAGGAGGGGCCGCCGCCACTCCCCGGGGCCGCCGCTCCGGCCGGCTCCGCCCCCGGGGCTGCCGCGGCGGGGGCGTCCCCCGGGCAGGGCGCAGGGGCCGGAGCTGCCGGAGAGGGGCTGCCGTTCCGCCGGGGCATCCGTCTGCTGGACAGCGGCTCAGTGGAGAACGTGCTGCAAGTCGGTAGGTGCTCGTCCGGCCCCTGTTTGGTCTTCGGCCTCTTCCGCAGGTGCCTTCTCTCTGCACGAGCCCTGGGCCGAGACCCCGGCTTTCTGCCCAACTCCCGTTCCCCTGCCGAAGGACAAACTAGTCACTTAAAAACTTTTCTCAACATTTCATTCAGGTCCACTGCTGCTCTTTACCCCAGTGGCCCTCTACCCTCATTTCTTTTTGTTTGAAGAGAGAATAGGTCTATTTACTCTTCATTCTATACCCCACATCAAAAGCAAAAAGGATGGGGAGGAATGCCTTTTTGGATGTCATAATTTCGGGAATGCGTTTTTCTAATTTAAGTTTAGAGAAGAGAGATTTGTTAGTGAATCTGGAGCAAGCAGCCTTACAGGGACTGATTGAGGGGCAGGCTGTCAATGACAATCTATAGTTTTAGCAGATTGAAGCTGGATATAATTAAGTTTAAAATTGGAGAAAATCAACAGAATACAGTACATTTCAGGCAATTTAAATTTTCTGCTTTAGTGTTTTTTTCCCTGGACCGTGACACTTGGGAATATAGGCTGCGGACTTAACAATAACCGAAGATGGAAATGTGACAGCTTCTCTTCTCCACACCCCCACCCAAAGAAAAAAAAAGCACTACACAATCTGGAGTGGGGGTGGGGTCTGTCTTCCTTGTCATACAGGGTAAATCAAACGCTGGTCATGTTGGGTTTTTCAAATGCTTCTCATTTAACAAGTCTTTGTATTTGCTTTTGTTCGTATTTATTGGAAAATGAAAAATGATTTTTTTTTGCTTTTACTCCTTGGAGCTTCTAGTCAGTTTGTTAATCTTATTACATATGCAAATACAGCAGTCCTGATTTGTGGAATGGTTAGGGAGAAAGGGGAAAAAATAGCATAGTTTAACATTCACTTGCTACGTGGAAAATTAAAGATTCATTTTGTTTCTTTTTGGATTATTATAGCATTCTGAAAGTGCACATTATCTTTATGCATTTTATTGTACAGTATATGCTCATATTTATTGAAAAAATACTGATTTTTGAAAGGAGTTGGCGAGAGGTTGTTTTTAGAATTAAACAAGCACAGGAACACACATACATCCACACTCCAAACATCTAGCTCTCTTATCCCCAGGTAAAACTAACCTATTTGAAATTTTTTTCTTCTGAAGAGTAGTACATTGAGGTTTTTCACATAATCTGTTTATTGAGAATCACTGAATCCTGTGTTTCTGTTTAACACAACAGTGTACCGCAATTTAATTTGCAAATATGAAATGTAAATTTATCTAAATTTATCACAGTGACAGTGAATTGAGAAAGTTTTGTTTATTTGAAAAAAGCTAGTCCTATGTGTGTATTTTTCAAAGAATAAATTGAATGATTATATAATTAAGATCTACAGTTTTAACACTGAAATACTGAAAACATGAAAATAAATATAGGCATTTATTAGTCTATAAACTATTCTGTGTATGAGTTTAGCTCAGTTAACTTAAGATTCTCATTTAAAATAGTTTAAAAAGTGTCAATTTAAGTTGTTATTTTATAGTAAGAGATGGATTTGCAAGACTGCAAACTTGAGGGGGAAAATGAGGGACAGGAAGAGTTTTAAAGAAGTATATATTTTAGAAGTGACTATAACATCAAGTTCCAAATGAAGTCAGATTTTGTGGGGATCCAGGTCATGTTTAAATTAGATATTTTTCTTTCATGATATGATAGTCAATGTGCTTGTTGGGGGTGATGAGCTCTTGTATGATAGTTTCAGGGACTGGAGAAAAGATACACAAGTTTCTCACTTTGGATTTCATAGATGAAAGTAGGAGAATGAATTAATCACTCTTAGATATATCATGCTATTTGGGAACCATGAGCTATGTAATCTTAATTTTTCTAACCTTAATTTATGCTAATGAGTGTGGAAGAGAAGTATATTCTATTCCGTATCATTATTAGTTCTGTATCTTGGCATGAACTACCTTATAATATGTAAAATTAGAGACTCATCCCTCATCACTTAAACTTAAAATGTGAGTATGTGACTTAATCTAGAAGATAGGTTTTATAAAAGTATTGCCAAAAGATGAGTGGGAAAGTAATTTGAATATAGCAAGATAGTAATCAAGTTCTTCAGTTTATATTCATCACTTCAGACTCAATTTAATTACTAAGATGCTAATTAAAAATTCTACATATTTCCTTCCTGTTTCTAAGCTATAGTTATAACATCAGAATTGGGAAGTTAGTGAAACCTGATGATTTTTTAAAAAAAGATTCATAAGGGGTTTTAAATGAGGAAAACAAAAAGAGCTTAAAATAAAAATAAATAAATACATTTAAAAAATAAAAACTGCATAACAGAAAACAGATTTTGAAGGAAAATAAATTAGATAACACCAACAAAAAACTTGTACAAAAAGTAGATATATTAAATTCAGTAACTTCTGATTACTTTCCACGTGGAATCTGGTAATGGGAAATCATGGACTGTCTGAAAAGTAGTCTGTAGAAAACATCAGATTTTGAATCAACTAAAACTTTCCCAGCTTGATGTGAACAAATGTGAGAACTACAGTTTGTTAAACTCAAAGGTTACATTTCTTTGACATAACAGTACTGAATTAGAAGTATTGTTCCTTTTAAAAGGGGAAAATTGTAATTTAGTCTTTTTGTGGACATCTGTAAGTTTGAAGCTATGTGAAGTCTGGGCTCTCAGTATTGTGAAGGTAATAGAGTGAGATGTTTGAAGCATCTGAATTTTTAACCTGTTTAAGAAGCCGGTGGAAATAGCAGTAGTATAAATCTTGGTAAAATACTTATTCAGGAGTCTGCAGATGGTATAAGAATGGAACAACTATACTTTAATCATTTTGAGAGGTGGACCCTTGTTCACTATCCATCATATTTTAAATCAATTTGTTTGATAAAACTTAAAAGTTTGCACCTTCTCAGGGAAATCTGAATTGATTGAGAGAAAAGAAGCATTAACAGTTTTTCTCTCTTAAATGAATAAATATTATATATATTTGGATATTTAGATTTTTAAAAATTGGGTAAAGGCATGCAGGGCCTTCTGTGCTGGCACATCCTAATTATATAATATTTATCCAGAAATGTTTATAGATTCTGACAGTTGATTTCAACAAAACCCTGTATTTTCAGTCTACACATTTTCTAATAATTTGTCCTTGGAGAGTCTTCAAGACTAGAGTCACAATGCTAAGTACTACCTTATGTGGAACAAGTGTAATTACGAAGTCAATAATAATAAAAAGGTCCATTTCAGGAAGTTATCCATAGCTTAAACATCAAGTAGTAAGTTTATCATTATGGGCATTGTATATTATCAATAAATGTCTGAAATTTTTCTGTGGTACAACTTGTGAGATGCAGCAGTAACAAGTATTATAGCTGTTGATTTTTATATATAATTTATTTTGAACTGTATTATTTGGGGGAACAAAAGATATCCTTAGCTAAAAGGCTTTATAGCACTGTATATAAGTTAGAATAGATGCAAAATCATAATAAAACTTCATGTGGGGAAAAATTACTTAATTTATATGTAAAATATTCAAGCACAGAGGCAGGGATACCTTTAAGGGATAAGTGGTAGCATTTGTTAGAGTAGAAACTTACCAAGTTTTAAAATCACAGTGCTTTTTTTTTTCTTAAAGCAATGAGTTCTCTCCCTCCTGGTCCCTGCCAACATATCACATACAATCTTAATATTCAACAAATGTTGAATAGTGACTGTTAAAAACGGACATCTCAGTGTTATGAAACTAAAAAAGGAAAAAAAAAGATAAGCCTGAATTTTCAGTACAAGTGTGGTATTGGAAGTTATGGGGAAAACTAATCTTGTGCATGTAATAAACTGTTAGCATTAAGCAGTGTGAGTGTTACAAAATGTGTATCTTCTATGTTGACTGACTGTTTTATGGGAAGAATGATGATTTAGTGATTTCTCCAAATGAAAGCTTTAGATGAATACTTATTGAAGGTGACTTTCTCAGGGATAGAGCTTTAGATTTTAAAGATAACGAATAAACTATAGATAGTGGATTTTATTTTATATTTTATTTTAGAGGTTATCTCTACTTTAGGAATTTAAACATATATTACAAAGTCTATATTTGGAGGTGAAAGGGACATGTGAGTATGAAGTCTAAATTTTGAAGTGAAAGGAATGAAAATTTATCCCTATGTGAAACAATTTCATTTTTCTTGTTTCAACAATGGCTATTAAAAATCAAGATATTAACTGTCAGTATCCTATTAGAGTGATGGTTATATGAATATGAATACATATGTTAAAACGTATAGAAATATACTCCCAAAAGTCAAATTTACTGTATTATATTTTAGGAAATAATTCTTAAAAATCAAGACATTAATATGTTGGTAAAGTAATATACAAGAGAGATACTGAAAATGCTGTTAGTTTTCTATGGTTGCTATAAGCAAGTGCCACAAACTGGGTGGCTTTAAACAACAGAAATTTATTGTCTCATAGTTCTGGAGGCTGGAAATTTGAAATCAAGGTATCTGCAGGACCGTGTTCCCTCTGAAAACTATAGGGAATCCTTTCTTGCCTCTTCCTGGCATCTGGTGGTTTGCTGCAGTCTTTGGCATTCCTTGGCATGCAACTGCATAACTCCAATATTTGCCTTCCTTGTCATATGGCATTCTTCCTGTGTGTCTCCGTCTTCACATGGCCATTTTATAAGGACAGCAGTCATATTGGAGTAGGGGCCCACCCTACTCCAGCATGACCTCATTTTAACTAACTACATGTGCAACGGCCCTATTTCCAGATAAGGTCATGGTCTGAGGTACTGGGGATTAGGACTGCAACATACCATTTTTTGGGGGACAAAACTCATAACAGCTTTTCATACTTGTTTCTTGTTACATAGCAGAGTTTCATGTGAATTTTAAACTTTTTAAATTGGATGTGGCTTAAATTTGGAAACCACCATATTCATTTAATTAGGTAAGCGTTATTTTAACTTAATTGGTTCAATTTGCATGATTAATTATTAGTATTTTTAAATACATTTCCATTTACATTTAATACATTGAATTTTTTTTGACAGATAAGTGGTTATTTAAATGTTAAACCTGTCATTATTCTTTATTAAAAATGATGACTATGCAATTCACCACTCAGGGTATGCATGCATGGATGAACAGATTACTGTGGGATTTTTTTTTCATGCATACTATTTATAAATCATCTTTAGAAATAGGTAACCCTGAAAGCATATGAACCATGTCTTACTCTGTTTTCAAACCGTAAATTACATGGTTTAGAATTAGAGTTTGATATAAGAAATAGACTATTATACATCCATTCCAGATTACTTTCATGTGAATTTTCTACCTTGTGGTTTATTTATAGGTTATTTTTTTCCTGATATAGACAGCATGGCTCTTGGCTACTTTTCACCTATCATCGTGCTGGTATGTCAAAGAAATCACACTCATTATAATATTAGCATTATCATTATATTATCATATACTAAAATTCTTTGATACTTTTCATGATCATACTCGTATATAGCCAACTGATTAATTTTTAGTTCTCAGTATTTAGAAAAATTGTTCTCCCTTTAGGATGTATAATGTGATATACCCTAAGTTGGTGCTCAGTAAATGTTTATTGAATGAGTGAGTAAATTGTTACATAACATTTTTATATTTATGTAGTATGCACATATTATTTTATTGATTTATATCATTGATTTATATATAACTTGAGCCCAGGAGATATACTGGCATTTTGTAATTTCTGGATGTTTTTTGCTTTTTAAAACATAGATTAAAGAAAAACCAAACCCTTGAAGCTTATTATTAATAAGTTCTTGATTTTTTCATTGAATATTTAGTCACTTGTTTAGTACAAGTCTCAGTAGGTAATTGTTTACTTGTTTTGGTATTTGATATCCAAAATACTTGGTGTTTTCCTACCGTAGAATACAAACCCAGGTTGGACACTTAAATCTAAACCTCTAAGAACTACATTATGTTGCCATCTTTATGTTGACGGGAGGCTAGAAACTGAGTGGGTACTTGACTCTTAAAAGATTCTCTGAAACCTGTTTTTGGAAGGTTTTATTATAACATGTTTTTTGGTCATTTGCTTGTTTCTCATTATGGAGTGATGAATGTGTTACGTAGGGTAGTATAAAGTTGTTACCTTTAAAAACAGACTATTGAATCAAAAGATGAAGTACCCTTCTCCTTAGTAGTTTTCTTACATCAATACATTAAGAACAGTTGTTTCTATACTTATTATCATTTAGTCCTTAGGGAAATGCAAATTAAAACCCAATAAGTAGAATGGCTACAAGTAAAAGACTTACAATACCAAGTGGCAGCAATGATGTAGAGCAACTAGAACTCTCTTATATTGTTGTTCGGAATGCAAAATGATAAGACACTTTGGAAAACAGTTGTTTATAAAGTTAATTATATACTTAATCATAAGATTCAGCAACCCTATTCCTATCACTTTAGAGAAATGAAAACATATATTCATATAAAGACGTGTACTTAAATGTTCAGAGCAGTTTTATTCAGAATAGACCTAAACTGGAAACAACCCAAATGCCTATCAAATGGGTGAATAGATAAACAAATTGTAGTACATCCATACAACGCAATAAAAAAGAACAAATTACTGATAGTTAAGCGACATGGATGAATCTCAAAAGCACTGTGCTAAATAAAAGAAGCCAGACCGAAAAGAGTACATACAAAACAATTCCATGTATGAAATTTTAGAAAGCCCAAAGCTATAGTGACGGAAAGTAGATCAGTGGTTGCTAGGGGAGAGGGAAGTGGGGCATAAGGAAACTTTTTTGGGTGATGAAAATGTTCTATATCATGATTATGGTAGTGGTTACATGACTATTCAATTGTCAAAACTTACTGTACACTTAAAATTGGTAAATTTGATTGAATATAATTGTACTTCAAAAATTTGATTTTAAAGGAAAGAATAGTGGGTTCCAATCGTGGTTTTACATTAAAATCACCTGGGGAGATTTTTTTTTTAAAAAAAGAATGCCCAGGACTCATCCCAAATTAATCAAATCAGGATCTGTTGAGAATGAGGGCTGAATTTCAGAATTTTAAAAAAGCTCCTAAGTAGTTTTATGTGCGGCCAAGTTTGAAAAAAAACACTGCTCTAGAAAAATGATTATCTCTGTTAGTGTTATCAATGTTTTAAAACTTGTAGGCAATCAAAACATTATGTAATACTTATTACACAAATGCTGTGGACCATGTCAACTTTCTTTTCTACTTCAATCTATTCTCTTTTACCTATCTTTAGATTTATTAATGGATCTCAGGAAAATTATTCTTTTACCATTTAAAGAATGTCTGTTTTGGAAAGGTCTTATGCAAGAGTATACAAATTCTTTGTCATTGTTACCATCAAAAGACACTTGTATAGATGTGATGCCAACATATTTTATTCGTGTTTGTTCACTCATTCATTTATAAAATTATATTTAATATTTTTAATGCTTGTGCAAAATAGAACATAATTTCTATATTTAAAGAGTACACAGTTTAGTATAGAATACACATATAAAATAGCATTTAACACCATATTTTGTAATAATACGGATAGTTACTGTGGAGGCAAAGAATAGGAAGTGATTAACTGGAGAAATGGGGACAGCTGAATATATTGCTCTATTTTAATATAATTCCAATGATAAATATTAAAATTATGCCTAATATTACAAAAAGATTGAAAACACTACTTTATTGCTTACAAGTTAGATTAACCCTTCATGAAATCCCTTTTGTATTGACATTTCTATGTCCTGTAATACTCTAGTCCATAATGATTCAAAGGAATAACATTGGCAGGCAGGAAGATGACAAAAATATTACCAGATATTAATCTTTTTTCCTCAGAATAAATTTTATAGATTTCTGTTTTTAGGATAGCTTTGTTATCTTTTATAATTCTTTTTTCTTTGTTAAAAATATTGTTGCTTCTTTTAGATACAAATATATGATAGAGCTAATCAGCAAAATAGATTTTGGTCTATCCATTCATTATCTTGTGGTCTGTAAGCAACAGGAAGATGTATTATGTCTTTGAAAGCCTTGGAGATAATTACATTTTTCTTCTATTCATTCGTGGTTTTATTGAATGGAAGCCTGCAGCATTAAAAAATTCAGGAAAAGCCAGCCTGTTTTTATTTTGCTTAAATATATCAACACCTGATAATTGTCACGTGACTGGCAATCATCACCAACATACATTGATGTTAGCAATATAAAATCCTTCCCCGTGTAATAGTTACATATGGTGAAAAAATAATCTTCCTAATTTTTTCTCTTACTCAATATTATATTATAGTACTCCACTGTCATATATCTATGCATATATCTACCATATATATTATCACATATAATATATAATATAACATTATATTATCACATATATGCAGGGACTGCAGCAGGTAGCTTCAGACTTCTGGATCTCAGTTTCCTCAACTGTAAATGGACAGAATGATGGTACCAATGGTAATTTTGAGGATAAATGAATTGATATTTAAAGTATTTAGAACAGAGCCAAGCACTTATTAGGTGCTATATAAATATTCGCTATCAGTATTATACCAAAATTGTTGGGAGTATTCTGTATATGTTACCTTTCCTTCTTCAACCCTCTCCCTACCTCTGAAGCCTTTTCAATTTGACTTGTGCTTTCACTCATTATATTAAAATTGATCTCTTAAAGGTCAACAGTGACCTCATGATTGCCAAACACAATATCCTTTTTCCATCCTCATCATTCATGACCTCTGCATAGAATTTTCTGTAGTCTACTACTGCATCTTCCTCTTGAAATGCTTCTTCCTAGATTTTTGTTTTACTTCACCATACTGGTTCTCTTTCTAACTTCCTTCTTTATTCTCTTACTCCACAAAAGTAGGAGATACCTTCTTGCCCCAAGCTTTCTAATTTAGTAATCGTATAGCTTCAATTACTGTTTTATAAACATAAGGATGCATCATCTAATGATGCATCCTTTAAATTTTGTTTAAAGCAACTCTTCCTATTTTCAAGTGAAATCTTAGATGGTATTCCACTTTTTGCAGCAGGAAAATTTGAGCTGTATTGGGGATTAGGGTGGGGTCCAGGACTCTTACCAGCTTGGCCACCTTTTTCCCTTTCAATCCCTGATGTATCATACTTCCAGATAATCTTATGTTAGAATTTGGAGTCAGGATATATGCCTTAATTTCTCATCTGTAAAAGTGTCAGTATTTTTGTGAGATTCTAAATTAATATATAGGAAAGTTCTTTATAATTGTCATTATGCAAATAATATGACTGTTAAGACTGCATTGTTGTTTCTACTTCTGGAATTCAAGATCAGCATGTGTATTTACTTGCCTGCTGGATATTTCTAAATGGATACCCTACTAGCCACTCAAAATCAACATATCTGATAAGAGATTAATGTCCAGAGGATAGGGCTGGCCCTGTGGCTCAGGTGTTTGGAGCACCGTGCTCCTAATGCCGAGGTTGCTGGTTCAATTCCCACATGGGCCAGTGAGCTGTGCCCTCTACAGCTAAGATTGTGAACAACAGCTCTCCCTGGAGCTGGGCTGCTGTGAGCAGCTGGAGGTGGGCGTGAGTGGCCCGCAGCCATCATGAGTGGCCAGCGTGGGCGGCCGGCAGCTGGTGAGAACTGCTGTAAGCTGCTGTGAGCAGTCGACTGACGACCGGTGACCAACTGCCTCAGCCGGGGGGAGTGCAAGGCTCGTAATACCAGCATGGACCAGGGAGCTGTGTCCTACACAACTAGACTAAGAAACAACGGCTTGAACCGGAGTGGGGAGCGGGGAGAGGCGGAAGAAGGAGGAAAAAAAATGTCCAGAATATATAAAGAACTCCTACAACTCAAAAACAAATAACCTAATTAAAAAAATGGGCAAAGGACTTGAATAAACACTTCTACAAAGAAGATATGCAAATGGACAATAAACAGATGTGAAGATGCTCAACATCACTAATCATTAGGGAAGGCAAGTCAAAATTACAATGGGAGATTTCAAGTCAAGATGGCAGAATAGGTAAACACTGTGCTTACCTCCTTTCACGATCACATCAAAATTACAACTAAACTGCAGAACAACCATCATTGAAAATCGCCTGAAGTCTAGCTGAACTGAAGCCCTACAATAAGGACATACAGAAAAAGTCACCTCCAAAATGGTAAGAGGGGCAAAGTTGCAGAACGGACGTCCAGTCCTACACCTGCATGTGATCATTAGAAATTGGGGCAGATAGCTGCGGAGGTCACCCCCAGAGGAGTGAGGGGTCCAAGTGCCACAACAGGCTGCCCAGCCCAGGGTTCCAGTGCTGGAGAAAGAAGTCCCCACAACTTCTGGCTGTGAAAACAAGAAGAGATTGTGGCTGAGTGAGATGAGGGCAGCTGCAGTCTCAGGTGCTCCTCTTAAAAGACCTGTATGCATGGCCTTACTTGTTAATGGACTCACTGGCTCTGAGCTCCAGCGCTGGGGAAGCAGCTCGAAAAGTGTCAGGGACATATGGGGAGGAACTGAATTGTCTAGCTTCAGGGTGAGGGCTGAAGGAGCAGCTTTCTCCTGGACAGAGGAACTGCTGGTAGCCATTGTTTCTTTGTTGAGCCCTCCTCCCTACTGGTGTGCAGATGCAGGTGGCTGCCATATCTGAGTCTCCATCAACCTGGCTAACCCCGTTCATTTGCCCTGTCCTGGTGATTCCCTCAGACCCCACCTCACCCAACTTTCAGGTCCTACTCAGCCGCTTCCAGTGAATTTTCTGTATAAAGGGCCTACCTTGGCTCATGCTGCAGACTAGCTTAAAATCTCTCAAAGGTTCACAAAACCCAAAAAAGCAGCATCGGCTTTGTGTCCCCTACCTCTGGCTGAGCAGCCCTGAGCCCGGCAGTAGCGACAGCCGACCTCAGTTCATGGCTTGGCCTTTTGAGGTACTTCCAAACCCAGCGTGGATGGCTGCCATCTGTGGATTGCTTTGTGGCTCATGCCAGGTGGCCCCAGGCAGGTCACAGACTGCGGCTGAACTTGGGACTATTGTGGGGCCCCTACCAGGAGGCCCCAGGGCCCAGTTGCCAGCTTCAGACTCAGCTGGACATCACCCAGCTACCTCCGGGGATGACATACCCAAAAGGCACACTTGACAGGCACCAGAGCCCTGCTAAAGTGAATCCTCCTCTGTGGAGTCAGCCCCTGCACAACAGTGCCTCCATTGTACTCATGGTCAGTCCTCACAACGAATCAGCCCCAGGGTCAATCCCTCCTGTCGTTGTGCGTATAGAAGCCAAGGCTCAGCTACAACAGGAAGGCAGACACAACCCACCCAAGGGACACACCTGAGCACCCAGCTCTGGAGACAAGGGAGTCTGTGCCACTGGGTCCCACAGAACACCTACTACATAAGGCCACTCTACTAAGACAGGAAAAGATAGCAGCCCTACCTAATACATAGAAACAAACACAGAGAGGCAGCCAAAATGGGGAGACAAAAAAACCTGTCCCAAATGCAAGAACAAAACAGAGCTCCAGAAAAAGAGCTAAACAAAATGGAGAGAAGCAATCTACCAGACTCAGAGTTCAAAACACTGGCTTTAAGGATGCTCAATGAACTCAGGAAGAACTTCAACAAAAAGATAGGAAACATAAAAAATGGAGATAGAAAACATAAAAAAGAACCAGTCAGAAATAAAGAATACAACAACTGAAATAAAGACTACATTAGAGGCGCCAGCCCGGTGGCTCAGGCTGTTGGAGCTCCGTGCTCCTAATGCCAAAGGCTGCTGGGTTGATTCCCACACGGGCCCGTGGGCTCTCAACCACAAGGTTGCCGGTTCAACTCCCGCAAGGGATCATGGGCTGTGCCCCCTGCAACTAACAACAACAACTGTACCTGGAGCTGAGCTGTGCCCTCCACAACCACGACTGAAAGGACAACGACTTGACTTGGAAAAAATCCTGGAAGTGCACACTGTTCCCTGATAAAGTCCTGTTCCCCTTTCCCAACAAAATCTTAAAAAAAACAAAAATACATTACAGGGAATCAGTAGTACATTAGATGAAGCAGAGAATCGAATCAGCGATTTAGAAGATAAGGTAGCAGAAAATACCCAATCAGAACAGCAAAAAGAGTCCAAAAAAATGAGGACAGTTTAAGGGGCTTCTGGGACAACATCAAGGATACCAACATTTGCATCATAGGTGTACCAGAAGGAAAAGAGAGAGAGCATGGAATTGAAAATCTATCTGAAGAAATAGTGACGGAGAACTTCCCTAACCTGGTGAAGGAAATGAATATTCAAGCCCAAGAAGCGCAGAGAGTCCCACACAAGACGAACCCAAAGTGGCCCACACTATCCCATCATAATTAAAATGCCAGAAGTTAAAGACAAAGAGAGAATCTTAAAAGCGGCAAGAGGAAAGCAGTTAGATATCTACAAGGGACCTCCCATAAAAGTGAAAATTTGCAGGCCAGAAGGGATTGGCACAAAATATTCAAAGTTGTGAAAAGCCAGGACCTACATACAACCAAGATTACTCTACTCCGCAAAGGTATCAGTTAGAATCGAAGGACAGATAAAGAGATTCCCAGACAAGAAAAAGCTAAAGGAGTTCATCACTACCAAACCAGAATTACAAGGAATCTTAGAGATGAAAAAAAATATATGAATAATACAATTGCAATAACTACATATCAACAATTACTTTAAATGTAAATGGATTAAATGCTGCAAAGAAAAGATAGGGTGGCTGAATGGATAAGAAAACAAGACCTTTACATATGCTGCCTACTTCAGATCGAAAGATACACACAGACTGAAAGGAAAGGGATGGAGAAAGATATTTCATGAAAATGGAAACGAAAAGAAAAAAATTCCGGGGTAGCAATACTTAGATCAGACAAAATAGAGTTTAAAACAAAAGCTATAACAAGAGGCAAAGAAGGACCCAGTAATCCCACTTCTGGATATTTTTTTGAAGAAAATCAAAATGCTACTTCGAGAGTGTGTGTGCATCCATATGTTCATTGCAACCATATTTACAGTGGCCAAGATGTGGAGGCAGCCTGGGTGTCCGTCGGTGGATGAATGAATAAAGAGTAGGTGGTATATACATACAATGGAATATTGCTTGGCCATGGTAGGGAATGGGTACTTGCCATCTGCGGTGGCATGGATGCACCTGGAGGATAATAGTGCTGAATGAAGTATGTCAGACAGAGAAAGACAGATGCAGTGTGATTTTGCTTATATGTGGCATCTAAAGAACAAAACAAACAAAACAGAAACAAACTCATAGATACAGAAAACATTTCGATGGTTGCCAGATGGGAGGGGGTATGGGGGTAGGTGAGAAAAGGGAAGGGAGTAAGAAGTACAAGTTGTCAGTTACAAAATAGTCATGGGGATGTAAAGTAAAGCATAGGGAATATAATCAATAATATGGTAATAATTATGTATATTGCCAGATGGGTGGGTACGAGACTAGTCAGGGGGATCACTTCTTAAATTATATAAATCTAACCACTATGCTGTATACCTGAAATTAATATAAAGTAATATTGATTGTCAACTGTAATTGAAAAATTTAAAAAGGGGGGGGATAGGTGAAGGGGAATAAAAGGTTCAAATTGCCAGGTATAAAACAAGTAAGTCATGGGGATGTAATGTACAGCATAGGGAATATAATCAGTAATATGGTGATAGTGTGGTACAGTGTCAGGTGGTTACTGGACTTATCATGATCACTTCTTTAAGTATATTAACGTTGATTAGTTGTGTATACCTGAAACTAATATTGTATGTTAGCTATGTTTCAATAAAAATCTTAAAAAAAAACCAAAACACAATGGGACACCACTGTATACCCATTAGGATGGCTGTAATAATAAAAATAAATAAATAACAACTGTTAGTGAGGATATGGAGAAATTGGAACCATTGTGCTTCACTAGTGGGAATATATTATAAAATGGTTCTGCTGCTGTGGAAAATGGTATGGCAGTTCCTCAAAAAAATTACTTGATTGAGCAGTTCCATTTCTAGATATATAACTAAAAGAACTGAAAGCAGGAGCTCGAACAGGTATTTTTACATCTATGTTTATAGCAGCATAGTTACAATAGTCAAAAGTTGGAAGCAACCCCATGTCCATGGACAGATAAATGGATAAACAAAATTTGGTATATACTTACAGTGGAATACAGCCTTAAAAAGGAAGGAGATCCTGATATATGCTACAATGTGGATGAAACTTGAAGCTATTATGTTAAGAGAAATAAGTAAGATATAGAAGGGCAAAAATTATATGATCCCATTTATATGAGCTACTTAGAATAGGCAAATTCATAGAGAAAGTAAAATAGAGGTTACCAGGGGCTGGGGAGAGAGGAGAATGGAGAGTTATTATTTCATGGGCACACAGCATTTTCTTATAGGATGATGAAAAAGTTCTGGATATGGCTAGTTGTACAACATTGTGAATTCATTTAATACTACTGAACTGTATACTTAAAAATGGTTAAATAGTAAATCTTATGTATATTGTATCTTAATAAAAAGTTTTTTTTTAAAGGCCACATATGATATGATTGCATTTATATAAAATATCCACAATAGGCAAATCCTAGAGACAGAAAGTAAATTAGTGGTTTCCGTGGTCTGGGGTAGGGGAAGTATTATATAATAATTTCTAATGGGTATGGGTTTCCTTTTGGGGTGATGAAATGTTCTAAAATTAGATAGTGATGATTGCTCAAATGGGTGAATATATTAAATACCACTGATTGTACACTCTTAAAGGGTGCATTTTATGATGTAAGAATTATATCACAATAAAAGCTATTATTAAAAAAGAAAATAGTCCAAATAAAAAACTAAAAGAAAAAATCTTCAAAGACATTCTCCTTAGTGAATGAGGTATAAATTCCTAAGCCTTATTTTTGGAGACCTGGGTTCACTTTTCAGTTTTGCCACTTTGTAGCTGTGTAACCTGGGATGACAAATAACCAATCTGTGCCTCAGTTTCTTAACTATAAAATGGAGACATAATACCATCTCAGAACGTTTATATCATAGTTAAATGAGATAATGTAGTCGAAGTCAGCTTGGAATTTTTTTACGCATTGTAGAGGTACTATGAATATTCTCTTCCTTTTCCCCTTCTCTGCCTCTGAATAGTCTATCCATCTATTCTTAAAAGTACCATTTCCTTATCTACTTCGTTGAAATTAAACTTTCTTTTCACTTTAGTCCTATGCATTATTCTGCACTTGTTTATTGAGTACCAGTTGTGTGCTAGGCTCTGGTTTAGCCCCTGTAGATCTGGCAGTGACTAAAGCAAAGTTCCTGCTTTTATGGAGCTTACATTTTAGTAAGGAGACAGCACTTTATGCTTTGTTTGTGTTATAATTTTTTGTTACACATATTAGCTTCCCTTTCAGTCTGCAAGCACTTCCAGCGCAAGGATTGTATCCTACAATATATTCAGCATCCAGCATAATACCTAGTAGGTTTTATAATGGACTTTTAAGAAGTCTTTATGAAAGTGAATTGAGAACATTATCTTCATCATTTCTATGATTTTCCTAATAGTGATTCCCAGCACTGGCTGTTTTACACTTTACTCAAGAAACTTGAAAAGCTTTGGTAAAATACAGATTCTGGGGCTTTACTTTTGGAAATTTTAGTTAACTAAGATTGGAATGGGACTCAGGAATCTATTTTTGGCAAGCTCTCCAGGTTTGAATGTTTGGGAACTACTGCTCCATAGCACTTAGCACAGTGATTCAGCTAGTATGCTTATTAAATGTTGGTTGAATTGATTTATTGATTGATCTATACACTAGTTTGTTCCAAACCAGATTTGGAACTTGTGGGTCGAATTGAATTAAATAGATAGATGGTATTCAGGAAAAAGTTATATGAAAAAGTCATTATGCTCAGCAACCCTACAATTTGCTGATGTTAGGAAAATCACTAATATCTATCCTTTGTTTTTTTAAATGCTAGTTCTTAACATAGTTTATTCAAAATAATTCTCTACATTTTAATAGGTACATAAGTTTTTGTAAAAACATTGAGAGACTCTGAAAGGATTTACATCAAACTGATAAATAATTTCTGCGAAGAGAAAGGGGAATGAGAGGTGACCACAAGGAAATCTAGTTTAATCTATTTAATCTTTTTGAATTATTTTATTATGGGAACCTGTTTATGTATTTCTTGTATAATAATGTAGTTAAGTTAAAGACTGTGGTTTATTCACCTGCAGTTTTTGGTCATCATCTTTAGCCTTGTAAGTTAACATGGGTTAGAGAGATGTGATCTTACCTTTATAAACCTCATTTTAGTCAGGGGTTCTTAACTTGCCATTAGTAAATGGCTTTCAGGGATCCATGAACTCCTGAAATTATTTTCAAATTTTACAAATACATTTTACAAATATGGACATTTTTGAGAGAGGACAGTCCATAACTTTCATTTAATACTCAAGGGACCCATGACTTAAATAAGTTCAAGAAGCACTAATTTATGCAGAATAATCTCCTTTAGTTTATAAAAATTCTGCAATTCCTCTGTTGCCTTTGAACCTTGATGTAGATAATATGACTGAATGTGATTCAATTAACCTTTCTCTTTTTTAAAAAAAACAAGATTTTTTATTGGGGAAGGGGAGCAGGACTTTATTGGGGAACAGTGTGTACTTCCAGACTTTTTTCCAAGTCATTTGTCCTTTCAGTCTTAGTTGTGGAGGGTGCCATTCAGCTTCAAGTTGTTGTCCTTTGTCTTAGTTGTGGAGGGCGCAGCACAGCTCAGCTTCAGGTCCAGTTGCTGTTACTAGTTGCCTGAGGCGCAGCCCACCATCCCTTGCGGGAGTCGAACCAGCAATCTTGTGGTTGAGAGGAGGTGCTCCAACCAACTGAGCCATCCGGGAGGCAGCTCAGCTCAAGGTGCAGTGTTCAATCTTAGTTGCAGGGGGTGCTGCCCACCATCCCTTGCAGGACTTGAGGAATTGAACTGGCAACCTTGTGGTTGAGAGCCCACTGGCCCATGTGGGAATCAAACCGGCAGCCTTCGGAGTTAGGAGCACGGAGCTCTAACCGCCTGAGCCACCAGGCTGGCCCCAATTAACCTTTCTTAGTCTACACATTTTCAGATTATGAATTGAATAGTTACTTTATTTTTTTCCCCCTTTCTTCCGCTCCCTCACCCCTCACTGCGGTTCAAGCCGTTGTTTCTCAGTCTAGTTGTGTAGGACACAGCTCCCAGGCCCATGCTGGTATTATGAGCCTTGCACTCCCCCTGGCTGAGGCAGTCGGTCGCCAGTCATCGGTTGGCCACTCACAGCAGCTCACGGCAGCTCTCTCCGTCTGCTGGCCGCTCACGATGGCCACCGGTCGCTCATGGCAGCACAGTGTAACCCACGGCAGCACACAGCAGCCCACAGCAGCTCAGGCTGGTTGCCGGCCAAGCTGCCGGCCACTCATGGCAGCACATGGTAGCCTACGGCAGCACATGGTCATGATGGTTGCCGGCACCTGCGGCAGCACTCAGCAGTCTGTGGCAGCTCAGGGCAGCCCAGCTCCAGGGAGAGCTCTTGTTCACAATCTTAGCTGTAGAGGGCGCAGTTCACTGGCCCATGTGGGAATCCAAATGGCGATCTCAGTGTTAGGAGCACGGCGCTCCAACCACCTGAGCCACCGGGCTGGCCCACTTTATTTTCTTAAAGGTTAACACAGTTCTATTTGCTTCTTCTGCTAGTTAAATATTTCAGTTAGCATCTCTATGTATTCATCCTCTTCTGCTACTTAACCTAATGCTGCTGTATAAGTTGCTTTTTTTTGTTTCAATAGAATGATGGCTTGACTTCATGCCCTAGACAGCTGAGTTTTAATGATTTGCCCTAGCTGAAATGAAATAATATCCTGTGAGGTTACTGAACAGAGTAGGTCATAGCTATCTTTTTATTGAATCTTCCTATGGAATCAGGTTTTTTAGGTTATGTTCCCTGGGAAATAGACACTGAGATGGAGATTTGCTTGCAGAAGGTTTATTGAGGAACAACACTTGTAATGGAATGAAGGAAGTTTAGGAGGGCAGAGAGATTGAACTGATGCAGTTCCAACAAAGACTTTAGTCAATCCTTTTGGGAGCTCTGGAGCTAGAATGATACTTCAGAGTTGTCCGGAATTAGATGTGGGCTGACCTGAGGGGGAGGATGCATGACCTTGGGTGAGGCAGTTTCTTTCTGTGGTAGAGATGGAGATAAACTCACATTTCCCCTTCTCAGCTACAGGAAGTGCTTTCAGCAGACAGCTTCCAACTGTCGGCTGGTTCAGTGTCTGCCACAGCTACAGAGAGCTGCTTCACCTGACCTCACAGTCTTCCAGAAACAGCTTGCAAATGGCTGAGCAAAGTGGGAGTATAAAGATCCAACTATTTTGGCCTAACATGGAATTCTTTGACCAGCGATACTTGCCCCAAAGAGCCGTATCTGGTCATCAGGCCTGCATTGCAGTTTGACTTCTTTCTCTTCTCAGTCTTCTGCTGCCTTTCCTTTACAGGTGTTGATTTCTAAATAAGTATCTTGCATCCCAATCTCCATTTCAGTGTCTGCTTTCAGAGAACTGAACCCATGATGTTTTGGTTGAGGGCAGTTCGTGGAGGAAGACTTAGTTGTGAGCTGCTAGCAGACAGCTCTCCTGGCAATTAGAGGAATGAATGGTTTGTTCCTGATGGGAGTATCTGGTCATTGCATTCCTTGTGCCTCTTGGATTCATTTCATATAGTAAATTCACCCCATGTGGGAGCAAATCCTCCAGCATTCTGTTTGGTCTATTTTTGTGGGGGAATTTCTAAGAGTAAGATTAGTAGGCGAATTCCAACCTCTCCCACTACAGCTAGTCTTTAGATCACAACTGATACTCATTGTCTCCCTCCTCTAATCTCTGGTGTAGATTCTTGGCCGTAATCTGTACTTGGACAGATGGGGTGACTGTCATGACTGAGGACTCTGAGCCTAGTTACAATACCCTTTTTAGGCCTTGGACACTGTACTTGTTCATTTACTGTCGACATCGGACAGGGGAGTACTAAGACATGCCCTGTGCTAACCTGGTTGCTAAATGTCATCTACTCCCTGATGTTACTTTTGTTTGTGTTGGCGCATCTACTTTATTTCATAAACGCCATATGTTGCTAAAGGTAGCACATTATGTGACATTAAAATCAGGTCTATTAGGGCCGGCCGGTGGCTCAGGCAGTTAGAGCTCCATGCTCCTAACTCCGAAGGCTGCCGGTTCGATTCCCACATAGGCCAGTGGGCTCTCAACCACAAGGTTGCCGGTTCAACCCCTCGAGTCCCGCAAGAGATGGTAGGCAGCGCCCCCTGCAACTAAGATTGAACACGGCACCTTGAGCTGAGCTGCCGCTGAGCTCCCAGATGGCTCAGTTGGTTGGAGTGCATCCTCTCAACCACAAGGTTGCCGTTTCAACTCCCGCAAGGGATGGTGGGCTGTGCCCCCTGCAACTAGCAACGGCAACTGGACCTGGAGCTGAACTGCGCCCGACACAACTAAGACTGAAAGGACAACAACTGGACTTGGAAAAAAGTCCTGGAAGTGCACACTGTTCCCCAATAAGGTCCTGTACTCCTTCCCTAATAAAAAATCTTTTTAAAAAAAATCAGGTTTATTATGTAGTCTTCAAAGATCAAATGAAACATTGTTGAATCTGCTTTATTAATGTTTGTTTGATACATTATCAGGGTATTAATTGTAGAGGTTTGTAGATTGTCACCTCTTGTGTTGTCCCTGCAAATATTATTAATATATTATCAGGATAATTAGCAACAAAAGAAGTCACTCAACCAAAATGTTATGTTTTTATTTCTAGTATTTTAGTGTAGTTCTATTTAGAACTTTAGTACTGAGTAGTTTTCTAGTACCTACTCCCCATTACCTGTTCACTTACAGATTAGAATTGAAAAATTGAGTTGGATTTTTAACTTACTGCAGTTATATAGCCACGTGATAAATATGTCATTTAGCAAATTATCAAGACAAGTTAGCATTGCTGGGAGGTTTTAGTAAGGAAACTACCTTCCCTCTGCTTTGAGCCCATGACTGCTTGATGGGGCCTTGAAGACAAGAGTGTCAACAGTGTCCCTGAAGAGACTTAGTATTTTGGAACTGGGGCCTCACAGCAGACTTTCTTTTTCTTAACACTTTTAGTAAGATATAATTCACATACCAGACAACTCACCCATTCAAAGTGTACAATTAAATGGTTTTTAGTATATTCACAGATATGAGCAGCCATCACCATAGTCAATTTTAGAACATTTTCATCATTTCAGAAGAAACCCTGTGCCCTTTAATGTCATCCCCCCAATCCTCCCATCCCCACTAGCCTAAGCAACCACTGCTTTCTGTCTTTGTGCCTATTCTGGACATTTTATATAAATGGAATCATAAAATATGTAGTCTTTTGAGACTGGCTTCTTTCACTTAGCGTGTTTTCAAGGTTCATCATGTTGTAGCATGTATCAGTATTTCATTCCTTTTTATGGCTGGATAACATTCCATTGTATGGATATACTATATTTTGTTTATTCATTCGTTAGTTGTTGGACTTTTGAGTTCCCTTTTGGTTATGAATAATACTATCATGTACAAGATTTTGTATGAACATATGTTTTCATTTCTTTTGGAAATAGAATTGTTTGGTCATTCAATAACTGTTTAACTTTTTGAGGAACTGCCAAATTATTTTCCAAAGTAGCTGTACCATTTTACAATCCAACCAGCAATGTATGAGGGTTCCAATTTCTTTACATCCTTTTCAACACTTGTTACCATCAATCTTTTTGATTATTACCATCAATCTTTTATTATTATTGTTGTTATTATTATTACCATCCTAGTGAGGGCAAAGTAATATTTCACTGTGGTTGGTTGTGATTTGCCTTTCCCTGACGGCTAATGATGTTGAGCCACTTTTCATGTGCTTATTGTTGTTCATTTGTATATCTTTTTTTGAGAAATGACTATTCAGATTCTTTGCTGATTTTTTTTAATTCAGTTACTTGTCTTTTTGTTGTTGAGTTATAAGAGATACTAGTCCCGTATCAGATATATGATTTGCAAACCTATTCTTCTATTTTTGTGGGTTGTCTTTTCGCTTTCTTGATAGTATTCTTCGAAGAACAAAAGTTTTTAATTTTGATGAAGTACAGTTTACCTATTTTTTCTTTTGTTGCTTGTTTGTTTGATAGCATGTCTAAAAAACCATCTCCTAACCCAAGGTCATGAAAATTTACTTGTATGTTTTCTTCTAAGATTTTTATAGTTGTAGCTCTTATATTTATGTCTAAGGTACATTTTGAGTTGATTTTTGTGTATGGCATTAGAAAAACCTCCAACTTCATTCTTTTGCATGTGGCTATCCAGTAGTCCCAGCATTATTTGTTTAAATGACTATTCTTTTCCCATTGAATGGTCTCAGCATTGTTGTTGAAAATTAATTGACCATAGATGGGTTCATTTCAAGATTCTGTTCCATTGATCTATGTTTGTCCTTATGCTGGCACCGCACTGTCTTGATTACTATTACTCTGTAGTCAGTTTTAAAATTGAGAAGTATGAGTTTCCAGCTTTTTTTTCTTTTTCCAGTTTTATTCAGATAATTGACATACTCGTATAACATTGTACAAGTTTAAGGTGTACAATGTGATGATTTGATACATTTATATATTGTGAAGTGTATTATATATCATAAGATTACTTAATACATCCTTCACCTCACATAATTACCATTTTATTGTTGTTATAGTGAGAACATTTAAGCTCCATTGTCAGCAACTTTCAAGTATACAATACAGTATTTTTTAAAATTTATTTTTCAGTTATAGTTGACATACAATATATTTTAGTTTCAGGTGTACAACATAGTGATTAGACATATATGTAGCTTATGAAGTGATCACTCGAATAAGTTGAGAAACCGTCTGATACCATACATAGGTATTGCAATATTATTGACTATGTTCCCTATGCTATGTTCCCTACTTTACATCCCCGTGACTATTTTTATAACTGGCAATTTGTACTTCTTAATCCCTTTCACTTTTTTTACCAATCCCCCAACCTCCCTCTCATCTGGCACCCATCAATTTGTTCTCTGTATCTATGAGTTTGTTTCTGTTTTTGTTTGTTCATTTATTTTGTTTTTTAAATTCCACATGTAAGTGAAATCATGTATTTGTCTTTCTCTGTCTGACTTATTTCACTTAGCATAATACTCTCTAGGTCCATCCATGTTGCCACAAATGGTACGATTTCATTCTTTTTTATGGGTGAGTGATATTCCATTGTGTATATGTACTACATCTTCTTTATCCATTTTTCTATCAGTGGACACTTAGGCTGCTTCCTATATCTTGACTATTGTAAATAATGCTGTGGTGAACATAGGGATGCATATGTCTTTTTGAATTAGTATTTTATATTTCTTTGGATAAATAGCCAAAAGTGAAATTGCTGGGTCATATTATAGTTCTGATTTTAATTTTTTTTTTTTTAAGATTTTATTGGGGAAGGGGAATGGGAACAGGACTTTATTGGGAAACAGTGTGTACTTCCAGGCCTGTTTTCCAAGTCAAGTTGTTGTCCTTTCAATCTTAGTTGTGGAGGGTGCCATTCAGCTTCAAGTTATTGTCCTTTCAGTCTTAGTTGTGTCGGGCGCAGCTCAGCTCCAGGTCCAGTTGCCGTTGCTAGTTGCAGGGGGCACAGCCCACCATCCCTTGAACCGGCAACCTTGTGGTTGAGAGGATGCACTCCAACCAACTGAGCCATCTGGGAGCTCAGCGGCAGCTCAGTGAGGTGCCGTGTACAATCTTAGTTGCAGGGGGCGGAGCCCACCATCCCTAGAGGGAGTCGAGGAATCGAACTGGCAACCTTGTGGTTGAGAGCCTGTGCTCCAACCAACTGAGCCATCCGGGAGGCAGCTCAGCTCAAGGTACCGTGTTCAATCTTAGTTGCAGGAGGCGGAGCCCACCATCCCTTGAGGGAGTCGAGGAATCGAACTGGCAACCTTGTGGTTGAGAGCCCACTGGCCCATGTGGGAATCGAACCGGCAGCCTTCGGAGTTAGGAGCATGGAGCTCTAACTGCCTGAGCCACCAGGCCGGCCCCCTGATTTTAATTTTTTGAGGAACCTCCATACTGTTGTGCATAACGGCTGCACCAATTTACAATGTCATCAACAGTGTACATCCAGATCCTTGCCAATGCTTATTGTTTGTTGATTTATTGGCAATAGCCATTCTGACAGGTATGAGGTGATAGCTCATTGTGGTTTTGATTTGCATTTCCCTGATGATTAGTGATGTTGACCATCTGTCTTTTCATACGTCTATTGGCCATCTGTCTTTCTTCTTTGGAGAAATGTTTACTCAGATTCTCTGCCCATTTTTCAATCAGATCTTTTTTTGGGGGGAGTGGTGGTATTAAGTTGCATGAGTTCCTTATATATTTTGGATATTAACTACTTATCAGGTTAATATTTCTTGTAATACTGGTTTAGTGGTGATGAACTCCTTTAGCTTTTTGTTGTCTGGGAAACTATCTCTCCTTCAATTCTAAATGATAACCTTGCTGGGTAGAGTAGTCTTGGTTGTAGGTCCTGCCTTTTCACAACTTTGAATATTTCATGCCATTCCTTTCTGGCCTGCGAAGTTTCTGTTGAGAAATCAGCTGACAGTCTTATGGGAGTTCCCTTGTAGGTAACTAACTGCCTTTCTCTTGCTACTTTTAAGGTACTCTCTTTGTCTTTAACTTTTGGCATTTTAATTATGATATGTCTTAGAGTGGGTCTCTTTGCATTCATCTTGTTGGGGAGTCTTTGCGCTTCCTGGACTTATATGTTTATTTCCTTTGCCTGGTTAGGGAAGCTTTCCATCATTATTTCTTCAAATAGGTTTTCAATTCCTCTGTTTTTTTCCTTTCTACTACCCCTATTGTGCAAATGTTGGTACGCTGGATATTGTTCCAGAGGTCCATTAAACTGTCCTCATTTTTTTTTTCCAGATTCTTTTTTCTTTTCCAATTGGATGTTTTCCACTACCTTGTCTTCTAGATTCCTACTTCAGTCCTCTGCTTCATCTGATCTGCTGTTGATTCTCTCTAGTGCATTTTTCATTTCGGTTACTGTATTCTTTATTTCTGACTGGTTCTTTTTTATGTTTCTATCTCCCTTTTTATGTTTCCTGTCTCTTTGTTGAAGTTCTCATACCATCCTTATAACCATTATTTTGAACTCCGTATCTGGAGTTCGTCTCCATTTTAGCTCTTTTTTTGGAGTTTTGTCCTATTTTTTATTTGGGGCATGTTTCTTTGTCTTCTCATTTTGGCTGACTCCTTGTGTTTCTTTCTATGTATTAGGTAGATTTGCTAAGTCTCCTGGTCTTGACTGAGTGGCCTATGTTGAAGGTGCCCTGTAGGGCTCAGTAGTACAGTTTCTCTGGTCACCTGATATGGGGGCTCCAGGTGTGTCCTTGCATGGCTTATATGTACTCTCCTATTATAATCCTAGCCCTCAATTGTCGTTGTCATGTCAGCGGGTGGGGTTGACCCTCATGCTGACTGTTTGTGAGGGTTGGACATGACTACAGTGTTTGAAGTGTAATGCAGGAGCTGTCTTATGGAGTATAGTTGCTTTAGTGGAGCTCTGGTGCCAACCAAGTCTTCCTTTTGGGTGTATCATTTGTGGAGTGGTTGGGTGGTGCTCTGGTGTTGCCTGAAGCTGGCCACTGGGTGTGTTGGGTCTGGAGCCTTTTGGGAGGGGCTTCAGTGCAGACCAAGTTCAGCCACCACTTATGCTGGGCTTTGGGTCACTTGGTAGGAGCTACAAAATAATCTGCAGTTGGTTGCCACTTGTGCTGGCCTTGGAGGTGTGGGAGAGGCTATGCTGTGAACCGAAGCCAGCTGCCACTTGTGCCAGGCTTGGGATCTTTTGGTGGACACCACAGTGCGAGTTGAGACCAGTTGCTACTTGTGCCAGGCTGTGGCCACTTATTTGAAGATACATTCCAGGCCAAGACTGGCCTCCATTTATTCCAGGCTTGAGGCCACCTGATGGGATTTTCAATGCAGGTTGAGACTAGTCGCTGCGTGTGCTGGGTTTGGGGCCCCTTTGCGAGAGCTACAAGGCACACCAAGGCTGGGTGCTGCTGTTTGGGGTTTGTGAACCTTTGAGAGATTTTGGGAAAGTCTGCAGGATGAGCCAAGGCAGGCTGCTTATGTGGAGGAGACATTGGAACAGGCTCAGGCTGGGTAAGTGAGTTGGGTGGAGTGGGGTCTTAGGGGATTACCAAGGCGGGATCTCAGGGAATCACCAGGGCTGGACAAGCGTTATTAGGCGAATGAAGAGTACACCTTCATAGGTGAATGAAGAGTACACCTTCAAGTACACAGCTCTTGCCTGTGCTGGACCAACTGGGTGGGAGGAGAGCTCCCCAAAGGAACAGTGGTGCCATGATGACTGTATTGTTGAATACTGCATTGTTGACTTCTGATCAAGATGGCAGAGTAGGTAAAGTCTTTGTCAACAGTGCACCAGGGTTCCCTTTTCTCCACATCCTTGATAGCATTTAGCTCTTATTTTCTTTTTTTGTTGTTGTTGTTGTGTGTTTTTTTATAATAGCCATTCTAACAGTAGTGAGCGATATATCATGTAGTTTTGATTTGCATTTCTCTGATGACATTGAATACCTTTTCATGTACTTGTTGGCCATTTGTATGTCTTCTTTGGGAAAATGTCTATTCAAGTCCTCTGCCCATTTTTATTTATTTTTATTTTTGGTGTATAAACTATTAACAGACAAGGCCTGCAGATTTATTTCTTCTTAGACACACTCACAGTGCGGCCTGTGGTCTTGGCATGCTGGCCTCGAACACAAAGTCCTGAGAAGTGGCACAGCCCTTTGTGGGCCCGAATTTTCTTTAGTCCCTCCAGGTCTTCCCGGAGCTTGTTGTTCAGACCATTAGCCAGGACCTGGCTGTATTTTCCATCCTTCACATCTTTCTGTCTGTTCAAGAACCAGTCTGGGATCTTGTACTGGCATGGATTCTACATAATGTGATCACATGTTCCACCTCATCCTCAGTGAGCTCTCCTGCCCTCTTTGTGAGGTCGATGTCTGCTCTCCTCAACACCACATGAGCATATCTTCGCCCCACACCCTTAATTACAGTGATGGCAAAGGCTGTTTTCCACCACCCATGAATACTTGTGTTGAGTACTCGCAAAATGTGCTGGAACTTCTCAAGGATCACTAAAGACATGGCGGCAGCCCCAGTGATGGTGTGTAGGCCTCCTGTGGAAGCCCTCTGTCCATTTTAAAATTGGATTGTTCTGTGTGAGTTGTTTGAGTTCTTTATGTATTTTTATTATTATTATTGGGGTAGGGGAATAGGACTTTTTATTGGGAAACAGTGTGTACTTCCAGGACTTTTTTCCAAGTCAAGTTGTTGTCTTTTCAGTCTTTGTTGTGGAGGGTGCCATTCAGCTTCAAGTTGTTGTCCTTTCAGTCTTAGTTGTGGAGGGCGCAGCTCAGCTCCAGGTCTAGTTGCCGTTGCTAGTTGCAGGGGGCACAGCCCACCATCCCTTGCGGGAGTCGAACCGGTAACCTTGTGGTTGAGAGGACGTGCTCCAACCAACTGAGCCATCCGGGAGCTCAGCGGCAGCTCAGCTCAAGGTGCCGTGTTCAATTTTAGTTGCAGGGGGTGCTGCCCACCATCCCTTGCGGGAGTCGAGGAATCAAACTGGCATCCTTGTGGTTGAGAGCCCACTGGCCCATGTGGGAATCGAACTGGCAGCCTTCGGAGTTAGGAGCATGGAGCTCTAACCGCCTGAACCACCGGGCTGGCCCCAAGTTCCTTATGTATTTTGAATATTAATCCATTATTTAATATGTGGTTTGCAAATAATTTCTCTTATTCCATAGGTTGCCTTTTCATTTGTTGTTTTTTTTTTTTTTTGGCTGTGCAGGAGCGTTTTAATTTGATGTAATCTCTTGCTCATTTTTGTTTTTGTTCTTGTGCTTTTGGTGTTATATCTAAAAAGTCATTGCCAAGAACCGTGTCAAAAAGCTTTTTTACTATATTTTCTTCCAGGAATTTTACAGTTTCAGGTCTCACATTTAAGTCTTTAATCCACTTTGAGTTAATTTTTGTGAGTGGTAACATAGGGTCCAATTTTTCTTTTGCATGTGGATATTTAGTTTTCCCAACACCATTTACTGAAGAGATTATTCTTTCCCCCATTAGGGAAAATATATCTCTTGTCAAGTATTAATTGACCATGTATGTGTGGGTTTATTTCTGGGCTCTTGATTTAGTTTCGCTGGTCTGTGTGTCTGTTTTTATGCCAGTACCATAAGCAGTTTTGAATACTGTTCTTTTTCAAGGTTATTTTGGCTATTCTGGTTCCCTTGAGTTTGCATATGAATTTTACAATCAGCTTGTCAGTTTTTACAAAAAAGCCACCTGGGATTTTGATAGGGTTTGCATTGAATCTGTAGATCAAAATGTACAAATGGGTATTGCCATTTGTATTAATTTTCTATTGCTGCTGTAGCAATTACCACAACTTTAGTGGCTTGAAACAAGACTTAATACAGTTCTGGAGATAAGTCTGAAAAGGGTCTTTCTGTATAAAAATCAAGTTGTTGTCAGAGCTGTGTGCAATCCAGCAGTTCTAGGGGAAGATCTCTTTCTGTGCTTTTTTCCAGCTTCTAGAAATCACTAACATTCCTGGCTCATGGCTCTTTCCTCCATTTTCATAACATATCACTTCATTGCTTCTATTGTCACATTTCCTCTCTCTGACTTTAAGCCTGTTGCCTCCCTCTGATCAGGACCCTTCGATTACATTGGGCCCAGTCATATAATCTCCACATCTCAAGAGTTTTAGCTTAATCACATCTGTGGTGGGTATTTGGCATTTTATTAATTTTTTTTAGAAATCTTGATTTTAGGCAATTGAAAATATATATGGAGCACCACAGACCGTTCTGGAAGCCAATATGTAGTAGTTGTCCCGTTGGCAGAATTTTTTAGTAATTGATATAAGAGTTAATTGTTTGAATAAATCCTTGTGTTGATATTTCTTTGTTGCATTAATTTTTCTGTTGTCTTTTTGTTCTCTATTTCATTTAGTTCTGCTCTGATTTTTATTATTTTCTTCCTTCTGCTGACTTTGGGGTTTCGTTTATTCTTCTTTTTCTAGTTCTTTAAGCTGTAATGTGAGGTTGTTTACCTGGGATTTTTCTTCTTTCTTAAGATAGGCCTGTAATGATGTAAATTTTCCTCTTTTTACTGCTTTCGCTGCATCCCAATAATTTTGATAGGATGTATTTTCTCTCTTTTTTTTAAAAAATTAGTTTCAGGTGTACAAAGCAACATACTAGTTAGACATTTACACCCCTCACAAAGTGATAACCCACCTCCCCCAAGCTACTATCCCTCTGACATTTTATGTAGCTGTTACAATACCGTTGACGATCTTTCTTATGCTATACTCCACATTCCATGACTACATATATGTGTGTATATATGTACATATATGTGTGTGTGTATATATATATATATGTATATATATATGTGTATATATATAAATATATATTTCATTATAGTTGACATACAATATTCTACTTCAGCTTTAGGTGTACAGCACATTGGTCAGGCATCTACACAGTCTATGAAGTGATTGATCCCCCTGATAAGTCCAGTGCCCATCTGGCACCTTACATAATCTTTACAACATTGTTGATTATATTCCCTATACTGTGTTTCATATCCCCATGACTATATTGTGTCTACTAATTTGCACTTTCTAATCCCTTCACCTTTCCCCCATCCCCTCACCCTCCCCTCTAGCAACCAACAGTTTTTCCCCCCTATATCTCTGTGTCTATTTCTGTTTTGTTCGCTCATTTATTCTGTTCTTTAGATTCCACATACATATAAGTGAGATCATACAGTATTTGTCTTTCTCAGTCTGACTTATTTCACATAGCATAATATTCTCAAAGTCCATCCATGTTGTTGCAAAAGGTAAGATTTCATTCTTTTTTATGGCCGAGTGATACTCCATTGTATAAATGTACCACAGTTTCTTTATCCAATTGTCTGTCGATGGGCATTTTGGTTGTTTTTATATCTTGACTATTGTACAAGTGCTGCAATAAACATAGAGGTGCATATATTTTTTCGAATTAGTGTTTTGGATTTCTTTGGATAGATACACAGAAGTGGAATTGCTGGGTCATAAGGTAGGTAGTTCCATTTTCAATTTTTTTGAGGTACTTCCATACTGTTTTCCATGGTGACTGCACCAACTGCAATCCCACCAACAGTACACAAGGCTTCCCTTTTCTCCACATCCTCGCCAGCACTTGTTTGTTGATTTATTGATTATAGCCATTCTGACAGGAATGAGGTGGTATTTCATTGTGGTTTTTATTTGCATTTCTCTAATGATTAGTGGCGTTGAGCATTTTTTCATATGTCTGTTGGCCATCTGTATGTCCTCTTTAGAGAAATTCCTCCTCATGTCCTCTGCCCATTTTTTAATAGGGTTGTTTGTTTTTTTGGTATTGAGTTGTATGAGTTTTTAAAGAAATTTTGGATATTAACCCCTTATCAGATGTATCACTGGCAAATATCTTCTCCCGCTCGGCAGGATACCTTTTTGTTTTACTGATGGTTTTCTGTGCTGTGAAAAAACTTTTTAGTTTGATGCAGTCCCACATGTTTATTTTTTGTTTTGCTTCCCTTTCCTGAGGAGATATATCAGTAAAAATATTACTAAGGGTAATATCTGTGAATTTACTTCCTGTATTTCTTTCTAGGAGTTTTATAGTTTCAGGTCTTACATTTAAGTCTTTAATCCATTTTGAATTTTTTCTTGTATATAGGGTAAGATGGTGGTCCAGTTTCATTTTTTTGCATGTATCTGTCCAGTTTTCCCAGCACCCTTTATTAAATAGACTGTGTTTACCCCAATGTAAATTCTTGCTTCCATTGTCATAGCTTAAATGACCATATAGGCATGGACTTATTTCTGGGCTCTCTACTCTGTCCCATTGATCTATGTGTCTGTTTTTATGCCAATACCATGCTATTTTGATTACTATAGCCTTGCAGTATGATTTGATGTCAGGTAGAGAGATACCTCTCACTTTGTTCCTATTTCTCAAGATTGCCGTGGTTATTCGGAGTCTTGTATGGTTCTATATAAATTTTAGGATTATTTGTTCTAGTCCTGTGAAAAATGGCATTGGTAATTTGATAGGGATTGCGTTGAGTCTGTGTATTGCCTTAGGTAGTATGGACATTTTAACTATATTAATTCTTCCTATCCATGAGCATGGTGTATATTTCCATTTATTTGTGTCTTCTTTAATTTCTTCTTTAATGTACTCAGTGCCTTTCTGAGTACAGGTCTTTTACTTCCTTGGTTAAATTTATTCCTAAGTATTTTATTGTTTTTGATGCAATTGTAAATGGGATTGTTTTCTTAATTTCTCCTTCTGATAGTTTGTTATTGGTGTATCCAAATGCAACTGATTTCTGAATATTAATTTTGTATCCTGCTACTCTACTAAATTCACTTATCAGTTCTAATAGTTTTTTAGTGGAATATTTGGGGTTCTCTATATATGAGTTCTGACAATGAAGTTTGCGAACTCATCCTAGAAAAAGTGCTACATACCTCATTGCTGAATATTGCTGTGGTCACCTTTGAAGTACGCCCCTTGGGAAACTATGCACCAATGCCAGCGCCTAGTCCACTGTTCAAAGCCATTTTGGAATTCTCCTTCTGGAGTGACCATCAGAGCTGTCGTTGTATTACCCTTGATGTCCTGAATGTTATCAAAATGTCTTCTTTTCAATATTTTCTTTATCTTTGGGTAAAGAAAGAAGTCATTGGGGGCCAGATCAGGTGAGTAGAGAGGGTGTTCCAATACAGTTATTTGTTTACTGGCAAAAACTCCCTCACAGACAGTGCCTTGTGAGCTGGTGCATTGTCGTGATGCAAGAGCCATGGTGAAAAGTTCAGGTCATTTTTGTCTAACTTTTTCAGACAGCTTTTTCAGCACTTCCAAATAGTAAACTTGGTTAACTGTCCAGTTGGTATAAATTCATAATGAATAATCCCTCTTATATCAAAAAAGGTTAGCAAAATCGTTGCAACAAGTTCACTAACTTAATTGTCTGACCTTGTGTGTGTGTGTAGGGTGAGGGGAACCGCCATCTTTATTCTTTAATCATCCTATTGGCTATCAGTTTATGGCCTCTAGTGTAGATATCTGGAAAGCCATGCAAGCTTTTTAATAACAAGATTAGAAATATGGCCAGATTTGATTTTGAGATAGATTATTCTTGTCTCAGTGTGGGGACCGGATTGGTGAGAATAAAGAATGAATGTAGAATGCCTATTGTAATTGGCAGAGAAAGTGAGAGAAGAGTGGCTAACCTAAGGCAGTGGCACCAGGGCTAGAAGTGGGAGTGGGAGATGAAGATAATTTCCATGCAGTACTTTCCAATATTTTCACTTTCATAGATCACTGGAAAGATTTATGTCTTGCAAGCAAGCTATATTTATTAGTAATCATATTACCATAAAAATTTAATTGTCAGTTGCATGAGATAACTAGTGCATAATGCATTGAGTTCATGCAATTCTAGTTCATAGTAAAAAATGAAACAAAGCACAAAGAAAACCAAACCCTGAAGTTGTAATTATCTTTTACAACCTTTCCGTAAGTATAACTACAACAGGAAAAAGTGAATGTGTACAAGTCTTAAGTACTACTCAAATTAAATGTAGCTTAAAAAGAGAAAACAAATCTGAGAAACTCAGAGGTTTGACAGACCATAATATACTTTTAAATCAGGAGAATATACAATTCATTTTATCAGTCTCAAATATTTTGGTCTCAGAACCCCTTGACATTGTTAAAAATTACTGAGGACTCCCAGAGAGTATTTGTTTATGTGGGTCATATCTGTCAATATTTATCATATTATAAATTAAAATTTAAATGAAGGACCTGCTTTGGAGAGATCTCTCCAAGAAAGTGATATTTAAACTGAGATCTGAAGAATGCAAAATATAATTTGTCAGTATTTTCCAGTCAGTTTGACAAACAAATCATATTCGTATCTCAATTACCTCTTCAAATTGGAAAATATGAAGTTCAGACTAGTCACAGAAACTGAAAAAAACTTGACCAACATCTTTAGCAACAGCAATTATAAATAACTAATATTTACTGATCACTTGCTATGTGCTGAAAGTATTCTGTGCTAAGGTCTTTATAAGTTTATTTGATTTAATCCTCATTGGAATGATATGATAGATAATATTATTATACCCATTTTACAAGTGAAAGAAATGAGATTTAAAAGAGTTAACTAACTTGACTAGTAAATTACAGGGACAGAATTTGGATCCAGAACATGAAAATTTTTTATAGCAAGAAATAAGAATAGGAATAGAAACAATAAAGCAAGTTTTTCACTGTGTCCCATATTTTGCTATCACTTGCAAAATACGCATGTTTTTGCCCAAATTTGTGAGGGGGAAATAAGGATGTGCGTTATACATGGGTAGTATTAATTCCGTATCTATATAAATGTTTTTAATTCTTTGATTTATGCTTATGAGTTAAAAGTGTAACTCTAGAAATAAATAACTATATCCATATGCAAAAGAATACCCTGGAATACTATAATAGGTTTTGTTGAGCTTATGACAAACTTGGCAACAACGAAGAGTTCTTGGCCTTCTTTGCTGCGTAATTATTGTATTTTGTTACCGGTATGTAAAATTTTTGTACCTTGCATCTGTTCTTGTGTTTTGTAATTATTTGGTACATAAAATTTCTTGTATCATAATATGTTAAAAAATAAATGCTGGGCCGGCCCCGTGGCTCAGGCGGTTGGAGCTCCATGCTCCTAACTCCGAAGGCTGCTGGTTCGATTCCCACATGGGCCAGTGGGCTCTCAACCACAAGGTTGCTGGTTCAACTCCTCGAGTCCCGCAAGGGATGGTGGGCTGCGCCCCCTGCAACTAGCAACTGGAAACTGGACCTGGAGCTGACCTGCGCCCTCCACAACTAAGATTGAAAGGACAACAACTTGACCTGGAAAAAAAGTCCTGGAAGTACACAATGTTTCCCAATAAAGTCCTGTTCCCCTTAAAAAAAAAATGCTAAAATTCCTTTATAATATAAAAACAAGTACCTAAATGTAAACAAATAAAAATTTGAATTAAAATGAAAGATTTTTTCCCCCTGAAAGTTTGGGCCAAAAACATTGGTGCACATTATACATGGGAGCACATTATACATGGCAAAATTCAGTAAAGTAATAACTCTTGTTTGTAGTAATTACTATAACTTATTTAGTAAGTTGGTTGTAGTAATTACACCAACCTATTTATAGTGACTATTAGTATAACTGGCACTTAAAAGTATTATTAACATGTTGAAGTTATTCCCTAAAAATGCTTTTGGATTAAGCTTATTTTTAATGTGAATTTCTATATAAATATAACTGGTATAGAGAGGATTCAGTAGTTGTATTTGCAATAGCATGTCATTTAAATTTTCCACATGCTATAGCAGATGACTGTTAGCACAACATAATTTGAATTTTTCACCTTTTTCTTTTCAATTTCACCTCCAAATGAAATTCATTTGATTTGACTAGTTTTGGATTCAGCCTTATTTTGAATATGTTACTGAACTAGAAAAAAAGCTACATTATTCTCTTCCCAGGAACCTTAATTCTTTATGGTCTCCACTATTGTAATGATTTTTATCGTTGTGAAAATTCAGATTTTTATAGAGTTTTGCAGTGTAAGAACTGCAGTTCAGCTGTTTCAGGCAGCAACTGCCATCTTATCGTAAAACAGATAGAAAAGAACAGAATTAACATTTATTGAAAACCTTTTACATGTCAGATATGTCGAAATCCATTGTATAATCATTACAACAACCATATAAAGGTAAATATTATCTCTATTATACTGATGGGAAGAAATGCTCAAAAAGTTAAATACCTCACTCAAATTCCTACAGCTAGTTACAGATAAAGACAGGATTTAAATCCAAGTGTATTTGATTTCAAAGAGGTAAGTAAGCTGTAAGCAGTTCAGTCAATAAATACTTGTCCTTTGGGAGATAATATTTGCCAAACATGTTTGACAAAAGATTGGTATCCAAGATATGTAAAGTACTTTTGCAACTCAATAATAAGACAAGTAACCCAAGATAATATGGACAAAGGATGTAAACAAATACACACAAAAGATTATATACAAATAGCTAATGAACACATTAAAAAGCACCCAACATCATTAGTCATTAGGGAAATATAAATTAAAACAACAGTGAGATATTACTACATTTCCACCAGAATGGCTAAAATTCAAAGGCCAAGTACTGGCAAGGATGTGGAGCAATCAGAAGTCTTATATACATGGTTGTAGGGAATACAAAATGTTATAACCACTTTGGGAAAAGGTCTACACGTACACCTACCCTATGATCCAGAAAGAACACTCAAGTATTTTACTCAAGATAAATGAAAGCATGTTTCAACAATGTCAACAAAAAACCTTGTACAAGAATGTTCATAGCAGCTTTAGTAATAATAGCCCCAAACTGGAAATAGCCTAATTGTAGATGAACCGAAGAATAGCTAAATACACTTGCATCCATACAATGGACTGCTAGGTACTATTCAGCAATAAAAAGGAGCAAACTACGGATATAGGCAACAACATGAATGCATTTCAAAAAATACTATGCTGAGTGGGAAAAGTCTTCACTCAAAAGAGTACATATTGTTTGATTTCATTATGAGAAGTTCTGAAATAGGTAAAACTAATCAATGGTTTAAAAAAATCAGAACAGTGGTTATCTCTGGAGAGGATTGACTAGTAAGCAGCATGAGAAAACTTTCTGGGGTAATGATAAGGTTCTATATCTTGAGTGTTTAAAATTTCATTTTTGGATTGTTCATTACAAGTGCAGGTAAGTACAGTTGATTTTTATATATTGATCTTGTAACCTTGCTGAACTTATTATCTCTAATAGTTTTTGTGAAGATTCCTTAGGATTTCCTATATGTAAGGTCATACCATCTGTGAATAGAGATAGTAGTTTTACTTCTTCCCTCCCAATTTGTATGTCTTTTATTTCTTTCTCTTTTTTTTATTAGTTTCAGGTGTACAAAACAATGTAATAATTAGACATTTACCCCCCTCACAAAGTGAGACAACCTGCCTCCTCTGGATTCCTTTTATTTCCTTTCTTTGCTTCTCAGTTACCATTGCAGTCTGTTCCTACTCTACCCAATCTTGGTATAATTAACTGCCTTCTAGGTATTGTATGAATATCTCTTTAGATCATCATACTCACTATGTCCAAGATTGCAACTCATCTTTTCTACCTTTTCCAGAGTCTCCTACCCTAGTATGACATCACATCCAACTAATTGTTCAGCCAGAAAACTGAGAATCATCCTTGATGCCTTCATTGTCCTGACCCATCGTATCTAATCCAGCAGCAAGTCCTGATGGTTTTACTTCCTAAATATCTCTTGAATCAGTCTAAAACTTATCCTCCCGGCTACCACTACCATTGGCCAAACTACCGTCATCTGTTGCTAGGATTATTATCCTTGCCTAACTGGTTCCCCCAGAAGCTACTCTTGAATTTCTCATCTGTTCTTCACCTTTTTGTCAGAGTGATCTTTCTGAAAAGACAAATGTGATCATGCCACTGCCCTATTTAAAACCTTTTAATGGTTTCCTATTCAAGTACAGTATGGCTTGAGTCCCTGCCTGCTTGCTTCCCATTGCTCTTTTATAAAGATCAAAATATGGTCTGCAAGGCCCTGCAAGAACTGGCTCCTGCCTACCCTCCCAGACATTGTTACACTGGCTTTATTTTGATTCCATGAACTAGACACCTATTGAATTTTAAGTACCGAAATGGCAGGGATCATACACCAATGTATACTCAGAGCTTGATACATGGTAGTACCAATAAATATTAGTTGAGTAAATGTAGATTATGTGCCAAGGTGAAGATGGATATGTTCATTATCTTGATTATGATGATGGTTTCACATAGTATGTATAACAAAACTTAAGTCAAACTTAACATGTCAAAATGTAACCAATTGTATACTTTAAATAGGTACAGTTTATTGCATGTCTATTTTTTCTCAATAAAGCTGCTAAACAAACAACTGTTTTTTTCTAGGGTCTTGACACATTCTTTTTTTTTTCTAGAGTCTTCTTTTGCTCTTCTTGGATCTCCCAGTTCCTATTGATTCTTCAGTCTTTGTTGAAATATATTTCCTTAGGATCTAGGTTGGAATCCCCCTTCCTATCCCACTAGATTAGGTCTCCCTATTATGTGTCTTATACTTTCCTTCAAAACGTTTCTCATTATTATGCATAATTATGTAATATCTGTTTAATGTCATCTTTTCCCCTGGACTATAAGCTTCATGTGAATAGGGACCATGCCTTTCTTGTTCACTGATATATTGTAGGGGTATATTATAGGCATTCAAATATTTATTGACTGAATTAACAAATAAAGTATGTGTCCATTTATTCTACAAATATCCATTGAGCCCTATTACGAACCAGGTACTGTTCTAGGTTTTGGAGTTACAGCAGTAAACAAAACAGACCAAAAAAAATCTCTGTACTTATGGAACTTACATTTAAGAGTTGGGACACAGACAATTAAATAGTCAGATGGTGGTAAATACTTTGAAGAGAAATAAAGCAGGAAAGGGGAATAAATAGTATTGAGGCATATGGAAAATTTGTCTCACTGCCCGTAGAAACATATAGGGGTTAGAATCTGGGCATTGAGGGATGACCTAGGAGGTCTGGAGTCCTTGGAGGGGCAGGGCATACAGGGCATTATGAGATTAGTCCTGAAGATCTCAAGGCAGTTAGGGAGTGTTGAGCAAGAGAAGGATCGGGAGTCTTGCTAGGATCACACAAAATCTTGGGTTCCTTCTGTTCATCCTACAAATAGTGATGTGGAACTTTAGGTGATTTTATCTAGAGCACTGGATGTTGCTAATAGATTTATAAAGTACCAACCACAGGCAAGATCCTGTAGGACAAACAGAAGCAAACTACCTGGCTTAATCTAATCTGTCCCTGCTCTCAAGAGACTCACAATCTAGTTGGTAAGACATACATGTAGAATAATAATTAGGACATAACACAGAACACAATAAGAGTAATAGTAGAAATGTCAATGTGCTAAAGGATCAAAGAAGGTGAGAATAGTTGCAGAGGTTGTGGTGGCAGAAAGGGAGCTGGGAAGTGAAACCTGGTAGAGGAAGGATAAGATTTCAACTAACAGACATGGTAGGAAGTGCATTTTGAACAAACGAGCATCTCCCTTTGGATGCCTTATTTTCTGCCCCAAACTTAGCATGTGTAAAGCCACGTATTTCCCACAAACTCAGGTCTTTCTTCTGATTTCTTAGTTTGCGATCATTTTCCCCAATATTCAGACTATAAACCTTGAGACTACCTTTGCTTCTCTCTCCCTCTAAAATACTAGCGACCACCATGCTTATCATTTATTGATTAATTGCAGTGAGCCAGACTCTGTTTTACATACATTATGCAACTGGTATGACCTGCGTCACAAAACTCAAAAGTGAAAATGCAGTCCATCTCTTCTTCTTTCTCCAGTTTAAATGAAAACCAACCCAAGTTCCTATATGCAATATTTAGCAGAAAGATCAGTATCACCCTTTCCCATGTAATGTCTGAAATTCAGGCATTTCCGTTTCCCCTGTATTGTCTGAAAGCTTCAAAGGGTTTGTTCATTACAAACAGAAGGTGTATCTGATTTCTATTTCTGAGCAAGGAAGAATTTTGGTGACTCTGTCTGCTGTTACTGTTGTTCTCTGTTTCCAGGTGGTACAGATGTCAAATACCTCCATTGCCTGGTACTGCTGTCCCCACACAGCAAAATTTCATTGGCCCAGCTTTTGGCTAAGGCTGGTAAGGTGCTTTCAAATGAGGCTGATTGCATGGGCAAGTTTACTCTCTCAGTGCTGTAATTGACCCAAGGTATCCCTCTTTGTATACTTTTAGTTTCCAATCCCTTCAGGTATGGAACACAATCCAGTCTTTTATAAGGCCCTGCTACCACAGAGGAATTGTGCCTAGCTGAGTTTGGGTATCATCTCATTGCAGAGCCCACAATCAATGTCTCTTTATGAGAATCCCCCAAGAAGTAAGCAATTTTTTTTCTACCATCCAAATGCACAAGGCCTCATATTGTGTCCCTCCTAGAAAATCTTGGTTTGTTTAAGCCAGTTATTCTTCCCTGGTAACCGAAGATGGAGGGATCTATAGTGTAGTATCTATTCTTGAGTTTCAAAGTATTTTGCTAAATTCTAATCACTAAACAAATTTTCCTGCTTTCTCTCTATTAAAAAAATTATTTCCTATAGTTCTCCAACTTTGATGTTTATAAGATCTCTTGGGCTATTGCTAAAATTACTTGGCCCCCAACTCCACAGATTCTGATTGATTAGATCTGATATGAGGCCTACAAATTGGCATGTTTTAACAAATGCCTGGTGATTTGAAGAAGATGGTCTGTAGACCACCTTTGGGAAATACTGAATAGACTCTCTCACACTCTTGTACTTCTGCCGCTGTAATACAGAATCACTTGTCTTTGACCTCTCTCCTTCTCCCCTCCCTTCCTTCAAGTCTTCTTCCTGCCTTGCACACGTACATGTTTGTATATCTGTTTGGACACTATCCTCTCACACCTTCTTCTCCCTGTGTGTATGTATTTGGGGTAGGAGGGAATAGTATCCTCATTTTGTCAAGCTTCTCATTGTCTTTTAAAACTATATTCAGATATCACCTTTGTGACTCAGCCAGGTAGGAAAATTAAAGACTCCTTTCTTGTATTATGCATTGTAAGTACCACTCTATGTTGTGTTTATTTACATTAGATTATAAATTCCTTGAGAGCAGGGACAGTATAGGGGAGGAGACAAATGACAGGAGGCTCTTACTATTCTGGGAACTAAGATAGAGCCTAGAGTAAGTGATGTGAAGTTTGAGTAAGAGCCAGACGAAAAGGTTTAAGGAAAGTGTCTCAAGTAGAGAGAATAGTGGATGTAAAGTCCTAGAGGTGAGAGAGTGACAGGTTTGAGACTGAAGGAGATTTAATAAGGTTAGAGGGTTTGGCTAGAGTCAGATGGGACAGAGCCTTATAAGAGTATCAAGTCAATTAGAAAGCTAACTGCAGTTTGGAGAAAGAATTAGAATTAAGCTAAGGGTGGAAGCAGGGAGAATGGGTTTTGAAAAACTATAACTGTTAGAAAATATAATATGTTGGCCTGGGCTAGTGGAATCCATGAAAAAAGTGGTTGGATTCTAGACATGTATAGAAAGTAGTCAACATGACTTGGTGATTGGTTAGGTATTGGGAGGATTGCTGTTAAAGGAACAGTTGGAGACAAAGATGTCTGCCAGGTTTCTGGCCTTCTGGTGGTACCATTACCAAAGTGAGGTGGCTGGAGAAGGGGAGGAATGTATTTGGATGGTTGAGTGGGAAAGATGTTGAGTTCAGTCTTCAACATGCTGAATTTGAAATGTCTGTGAGACATCCAAGTGTAGATAACAAGTGGAGTTTTGAAGAAAGAGGAAGAGCTTTGATATTGAGAATGGGAGAGCAAGCTAATGAAGAAAATATAAGAATGCCTGACAATGTTATGAGCCCAAATAAAATTGGTGAACCTTAATTTTCCATAGCACCAATCAACCTATTTGTGTGATTTTTATCAATAGTATGTCAGTTTGGGTGCAGTTACAGAGAAGGTGGATAGTTTTAGCATTAAAGTTTTGTCATGTAGTTGTCAAATAAATATAGTTGAGTGACAGGTTTTAGGATATTAACAAGAGAGTAATTAAAATAATGGGCCAAGAATCTAAGCTGGGTGATAATTTCATTTATCATAATTTGTTAAGGGATTAATGTGTACCAGGCACCTAAGAGATAAGTGAAGAATAGGTAGAGAAAATTAATAGAGTAGTTAAATAGACTGGAAATCCAAGTGAGGTGGAAGAACAACTATAATGGGATAATTGAGTGAACACCTAAGAAGGAAAGGAGTTAGAAGAGAGTAGGATGTATGACTTAGTGATTTCAGAGGTGAAGCAGTTTGGAACCATAAGATCTAAAATGTGGTCAAGAGAGTGTGTCGCTCAAAATGAAGTGTAGGGTAAGACCACTGGAAATATGAAAGTTAAATTCAGAGACAGGGTTTCAATCTGCTTAACTACATGGATGCTGAAGACAATGACACAGTGGCGCTGACTTGGGGTAGAACGGAAGGTGGTGGGTTATTACCAAATTTTTCAATGGATGAAGTGGAGACCAATAAGCAAAAATAAGTAGATACATTTATGTGTGTTCATTTCCCAACTCTTCCTTACACAAAAATAGCATGCTTTATATACTATTTTGAAATTTGCTTCCCGCCCCCCTGCCACTTAATATATCCTGGAAATCACTCCATATCAGTTAATACAGATTTTTTTAAAAAAACAGCTGCATAATACCTTAATGTATGTATTATAATACTATAGTTTATTCAGTCAACTTCCTGTGTTTGGGTATTTAGGTAGTTTCCAATATTTTGCTGCAATAAATAGCCCTGCGGATGATTACGTAGGTATTGTTGCAGAATAAATTCTACTAAGTGGTATTGCGAGGTCAACTGCTATATAGCTTTGTTGGATACAGCCAAATTCTCCAAAAGGTGTACCAGTTTACATTCCCAACAGCAATTTATGCGTGCCTGTTTCCACATGGACTCACCAAGAGAATGAGTTGTCATACCTTTTAGTTTTGCCCATCTAACTGGTGAGAAATGGTACTCAGAATATTTTTTTTTTTTAAACAGGATTTTATTGGGGAACAGTGTGTACTTCCAGGACTTTTTTTTTTTTCCCAAGTCAAGTTGTTGTCCTTTCAATCTTAGTTGTGGAGGGTGCCGTTCAGCTTCAAGTTGTTGTCCTTTCAGTCTTAGTTGTGGAGGGCGCAGCTCAGCTCCAGGTCAGTAGCCGTTGCTAGTTGCAGGGGGCGGAACCCACCATCCCTTGGGTGACTCGAGGAGTTGAACCGGCAACCTTGTGGTTGAGAGCCCACTGGCCCATGTGGGAATCGAACCGGCAGCCTTCGGAGTTAGGAGCACGGAGCTCCAACCGCCTGAGCCACAGGGCCAGCCCGGTACTCAGAATATTTTTAATTTGCAATTTTCTTACAAGTTGAACATTGTTTCACATGTTTAAGGACCATTTAAAAATTGAATTCATTTTAATATCTTTCTTTGTAAATTGTCTGTTCATGTCTTTTCCCCATTTTTTCCCTCAACATTTAAGAGGACTTGTAAGGGTTTTTTGCTTCAAATTTTAGAAGTGATTTTGGATTTTTTTTCCTCAAAAAATTTTTTTTAATTGGGGAATGTTGGGGAACAGTGTGTTTTTCCAAGGCCCATCAGCTCCAAATTCAGTCGCCGTTTTCTTTTTCTTTCTTTCTTTTTTTATTTTTTTTTATAGATTTTATTAGGGAAGGGGAACAGGACTTTATTGGGGAACAGTGTGTACTTCCAGGACTTTTTTCCAAATCAAGTTGTTGTCCTTTCGATCTTAGTTGTGGAGGGTGCCATTGAGCTTCAAGTTGTTGTCCTTTCAGTCTTAGTTGTGGAGGGCACAGCTCAGCTCCAGGTCCAGTTGCTGCTGTTAGTTGCAGGGGGCGCAGCCCACCATCCCTTGTGGGAGTCGAACCAGCAACCTTCTGGTTGAGAGGATACGCTCCAACCAACTGAGCCATCCGGGAGGCAGCTCAGCTCGAGGTGCCGAGGTGCCGTGTTCAATCTTAGTTGCAGGGGGTGGAACCCACCATCCCTTGGGTGACTCGAGAAGTTGAACCGGCAACCTTGTGGTTGAGAGTCCACTGGCCCATGTGGGAATGGAAGGAGTTAGGAGCATGGAGCTCCAACCGCCTTAGCCACTGGGCCGTACCCCCCCTCCCCCCCCTCCGCCCCAGTGGCTGTTTTCAGTCTTTAGTTGCAGGGGGCGCAGCCCACCATTCCATGCAGGAATTGAACCAGCAACCTTGTCGTTAGAAGCTTGCTCTCTAACCAACTGAGCCATCCAGCTGCACCCCTCAATTTTTAAAAGGACCTCCAGATTGTATTGTCTTCTCTCTTGATTTTTAGAAGTCCTTTAGCAAGTTGTCATTTGTCTTTTTACTTTACGGTGGCTTGAGCCATGCAAAATTTTTTTTCATTGTAATATAGTCAAAATTTAACAATCTTTTATTTTCTGGATTTTGAATTATAGTTAAAAGCTTCTCTCTACATCCAGGTTGTAGAGAAACCTACCCATGGTTTCTTCTAGTACTTGTATAGTTTTCACTTTTTTACATTTAAATCTCTGATCCATTTGAAGTTTATTCTTGAATTATGGTATAGAAGAGTGGATATAATTTTATTTTCTTCCAGTTGTCCCAACATCATTTATTAAAAAGTCCGTCTTTGACTTGTGATTTGAAATACGACCTTTATCATATACTTCCAAACTGAGTCAGTTTCTGGACTTGCTGTTTTATTCTGTTGGGCTTTCTGTGTACTCATGTACTATGCTGTTAAAGGCTTTACATGTTTTATATCTGCTAATAATTCTTTCTCATAGCTTTCCCTTTTTTGTTTTTTCTTAGCTATTCTTTTGTGTCTATTTTTCCTTATGAACTTAAATATCAACTTGACTAGCTCTAGAAAAAAAGCTTGTTGGTATTTTTATTTCAGCTATATTAAATTATGTTAACTTTAGGGAGCACCAAAGCCTTGATGATGAGACATCCAAAGAACAAGTTACATCTTTGAACAAGCACTTTTGTTCTTTCCAGAGTGTTTAATGTGTTTCTTTATACAGACTTGGACATTTCTTAAGTTTATTCTGAGTATGTTGTCTTTTTTGTTGCTGTTGTAATGGAGTTTTCTCTTACATTGTCTATTTTGTTGTCTTGTTTTCAAAGAGCCAGGATTTTAATTTGTTAATTTCATCAACTAATTTCTGTTCTCTACCTCATTAATTTCTGCTTTCATCTTTATTACTTACCTGCTATAATTTCTTTTTACTTTTTGTTTGTTTCTAGTCTTTGTGATTGAAATGTAATTTTTTATTTTATTTTTATTGATATAGGTGTTTAATGCTATGAATTTTTTTCTATTGATCATTGCTTTAAGTGGATCCCATAGATTCAGGTATGTAGTGTTTTTATTATTTTTCGGAAATCCTACAATTTGTTTGTATTTCCCCTTTCACTCAAGAGTTATGTAACAGAAGACTTTTTTCCTTTTTTAGGTCAAAGGGTCTTTTTGCTTCTTTAATTTTGTTGCTTTATAATCAACATTTTTAATATTACTACTTTATGGAATTTACTGATGTTTTCTGATCAGTTTTTGTGAACATTCTATGTGCACTTGAGAAGAAGGTATATTCTGTATTACCTGAGTGTAATATTTTATTTATGAGGTGTGATAAAAAAATATGATGAATGTTTAAATAAAAAAATTTCTTATAGTAAAGGACACATTGCCATTAATCCCCCTCAAAACACTCACCCTTACTTCGAACACACTTATCCCATTGTTCTTGCCACTTTGTGAAGCAGGTCTAGAAGTCCTCTTTCATGAGTCTCTTTAGTTACGCTGTCATGGCCACCTTAATGTCCTGAATTGATTCAAAACATTTACTTTCGTGGTCATTTTGACTTTGGGGAAGAGCCGGAAGTCGCACTGTGCCAGATCTGGTGAATAAGGTGGATGAGGACAAACCGTAATGTTTTTATTTGACAGAAATTGCCTCCAGAAGCGATGTGTGACATGGAGCCTTTCTGTTGTGACAACAAAATATGGTGAATGCTGCTGCCGAGTGCCACCCAATGGAAAGATAGGGATCTTCAATACAGGAAGTGGTGCATCGAACCTTAATAACAGTGTGTGACAAGTTTCAACTTGTTTGGTGCAGTCAGTTGGTGCAGACTTGTTTGGTGCAGACGGTTGAGAGAAGCTGTTTTAAAGTGTGCCGTAAATGACAACGTTCCATGACAACGTTCTGTGTCATACATCGCTTTTGGTATGGCAATTTCTGTTATAAAAACATTACTGTGTGTCTTCATCCACCTTATTCACCAGATCTGGCACCATGTGACTTCTAACTTTGCCCCAAAGTCAAAATGATTCAGTACATTGAGGCAGCCACCACACTGCAACTAAAGACAATCACGGAAGAGGACTTCCAGAACTACTTCAGAAAATGGCAAGAATGATGGGATAAGTGTGTTCGAAGTGCGAGGAACTATTTTGAGGGGGATTAATGGCAATGTGTCTTTTACTATAGTAAATTTTTTCATTCACCATATTGTTTGATCACACATCGTATATCTATATATCTCGGTAAGGTCTTACTGATTATTTTGTTAGATTTTTCTGTGTCCATTCCTATTTTTTGTCTACTTCACTTTTCCTCTGAGTGGTATGTGAGTGGTATTTCTACTAGTAGTGGTTTCTGTCAATTTCTTACTTTATCTCCTGGTGTTCCTACTTTATATGAGTGGTTTTTGTCTTTTTTGGTGCATAGATATAGAGAACTGTAATGTCTTCATTTTTAATTTTGGCTTTTAGCATTATAAAATATTCTTCTATGTTTCATTTAATAATTTTGGCTTAGTTCTACTTTGTCTGGTATCAGGATTGCTTTCTTGTTGTTTCCATTTGCTTATTTCTTTATTTTTGGTATTTCTAAATCTCTGTTTTAGGTGTGTCTCTTTTACATGTATACAGTATAGATTTAGATTTCCTTATGAGACTGCTTTTTATTCTAGTGGTTATTTTTATGTTTACACCTTTTATCATGTCCACGATCATCTTTTTTAAACTAAACCTTTTACTTTGTGGTTTGTCAGTTTTAAATGCTATCCTTTGAATCTCATTATTACCTTTACTGTAGTTAATGATATTATTTTACTTTACACTTTCCCTCTTTTCCCTCCCAGAACATACAACATTTATATATTATTTTAAGTCCTAATTTTTAAAAATATAGAAGCTTTTCCTTTTTTTTATTGAGATGAAATTAACACAACACAATTAACTATTTTAAAGTGTACAATTTAGTGGCATTTGGTGCATTCACAGTGTTGTGCAACCACCATCTTTCTCTCATTTCAAAACTTTTTTATCATCCAGAAGAATATACCCTGCACCCATTAAGTTGTCTAAAACTCTAGTGGAAACCTCTGATCTGCTTTCTGTCTGTATATTTGCTTATTCTGGGTATTTCATATAAGTGGTATCATACGATATGTGACCTTTTGTGTCTGGCTTCTTTCTCTTAATGTTTTCAAGGTTCATTCAAGTTGTAGCATTGTAGCTTTTTGTGGCTGAAAAATGTGTATTCAGTGGTATGGATTTCATCAGTTGATGGACATTGGGTTGTTTCCACCTTGTGGCTATTATGAATAACGCTGCTATACACATTTGTGTACAAGTTTCTGGGTGGACATATCTTTTCATTTCTCTTGGGTATATATCTAGGAGTGGAATTGCTGGGTCATATGGTAATTTTATGTTCAACTTTTTAAGGTCAACTTTTTAAGGAACTGCCAAATTGTTTCCTTACAGCGGCTGCACCATTTTACATTTCCACATTTCCACCAGCAATGTACAAGGGTTCCTATTATATTTCTCCACATCCTCTTTAAAACCTTGTTAAATTCTGTTGTTTTGATTGTAGACATCGTAGAGGGTGTGAAGTGGGGTTTTTTACATTCTTTTTTTTTTTTTAAGGAGGGCGCAGCTCGCAGCGGCCCATGTGGGCATCGAACCGGCAACCTTGGTGTTATTAGCACCATGCTCTAACCAACTGAGCTAATCGGCCACCCCGGTTTACATTTTCTCAATGATCGATGTTAAACATCTTTTCGTGAACTTGTTGGCCATTTGTATATCTTTATAGCAGCCTTTCTTTGGTAGTCTAAAAGTTATTATATCATTAATTTATGTTTCAACATGATTTATAGGGAAAAATGAACAAAATATGGTTTGGTAAAAAATGTGATAAACAAAATATTGTTTTGTAAAAAATGTGATAAACTTGAAATTTATTTATTAGAAAGATACATGTGATTTTTCAATATAAACAAATATTTAGCCCTGTTTGTATTCTGTACTTCCATGTGGGTGTCCTGAGTATTATACCTGTTATAAATAAATGAAAGCAAGATTTAACTCATATAATATGGTTATGTATATTCTGTATCCTTAAATTCTTGATTTAACTTGGTTACCTTAATACATCTTGTTAGGAAGTCTTTAAAAGGCTGTATATTCAGTCTCTTATTTATATAAATGTTGCTTTGTAATGTGTGCCAATATGTAAATTACTGTCAGCTATAAATCATAAATTTAACAGTGGTATAATGTTTATGTATGCCTTATGTGAGCATAGTCACTCTATAAGGATTTATGCTGAATTGTATATTCAGTTGATGACATTTATCATTAAGCCTGATAAAGTAATATTAGTTTTCAGTTAGTACTTACAGATTAGTCTGTTTGAAACAGTTATATATTTTGAATAATTTATTTTCTTTTGTCATTCCCCTAAGCACCTATGATCTTGTGGTGTGTTGATACAAATTGAAGGCAGAAAAATATTAGTAAGAAAAAGTGTCTATTTGATGCATTTTAAAAGGGTTCAATGTCTACCTTTGAGAAACCAGGGGCCACTGAACATTAGCTATCCAAGGGAGGCTATCACTGTATGTAGCTTTGTTCCTTTTAGGAAAACTTAACGATGCTCTAGGATATGCAGTTAGCAAAGCTTTGGATCTCACAAAAGCCTGAATACATCTTTGATTGGTTATATATTAAAGGAAATAGCCCACAGCATGGAGCCAGACAAGTGTAGAGCCCAACCAATTTGACCCTTAAGCAGGGAGAAGAATTCTATTCATCATTAAGAAGTTAGATTGTAAAATGTTGTAATTATTCCAGCCTAAATTGGTTTAAAGCTATTATTTTTTCCAATAAAATTTTTCTTCAAATTGTGAGGCTAGAAGACAGTTTTCATTTTGACGACCTTCCTGTATTGTGTTTTTCTTCAAGTCCTCCTACCCTTCTCTGTGGCCTACTCTGTTTACTGTTCAAATCTGAATCATAATGTGCATCTGGAGGGATTCTGAATCATGTGACTGACTGAAGTGTCTCTTGTCATTTATTTACATTCTTTGAATATCTAATTTTCACATAGTATTTGGTTGTATCATAAAGAAACTTGCTCTTGACTGTTTAAGAGGTGGGTGCATATGTAAAATTATTTTTTCTCTTTTTCGTTTATACAGTTTTTTGTTGTTGTTTTTTTTTTTGGTTTGTTTTTTAATTACAAAATGGAACAAAGAATGATAACCACATTGGGCCTTGACAGGATCCTTTTACTTGAAGGACCACTCCTATAATGAGTGATTTTTATTCAAGTGAATATTCATATATTTCTCCGACTCTAATTTGTATGAAATGACAGACTGCAGACCATTTTGTTTGATTACAGTCCCTTCACCTTAATTATCTTTTATGTCTGTTTAAACTCTGGACTTGCCATATCCATCTTGACCCTCCCCCACATCTCTCTGTTTGTATTTTCTTTCATTGTAATTTTCCTCTTTTCTCTTCTGTGGGCATTCACAGATTGTTTTTGGAGTTCATTAAAAAGGGAGTGTGTTGTCTGGGTAGAAAATTACATTTGCATGCTTGAGAGAAGCCTAAGGGTTTTTGTGGGGTTTGGCAAGGATCCTGGCTTTTTTTTTCCCCCCTCTTTTGGGAGGGATGAATGAGAAAAGGGGGTGATAAGAAATTTTTGGAAAGTAGAAAAGTAAGAATTGTTGAGGTGATTTCTTCTGTCCCCATATTTTTCTTTCCATATTATACACATCCGATTTTTCTTTTCTTTTTTCCTGCATTTATAAACCACTAGACTAACAATGGAACAGATTAGAAGGCTTTCTTAGAACTGTTTTTGAATGCACAGTAGAGTTCTGCAAATCAGAAACCTTTCCTGTGATGGTAATTGTACATTTACTAGTGAACGTGGCAAGTTGCAACATATATATATATTTTTTTCTTTTCCTTTTTTAAATGGTAATTGGAGGGGGTTCATATAGGAAAATTGTTTTTTTTTAATTAATATGACATTTCATCTAAACTAGTATCTATATATTCGTAGACATTTAGCCATGTTTGAATTAAGATTTCCCACTTTCAAAAATTTAGGGTATTTTTAATGACTTCCATAATTTAATGTTAATTATTTTTAAATGTTTTAAATTATAGTTGCCGTACAATATTATATTAGTTTCAGATGTACAACATAGTGATTCAACATTTATATACCTTACAGTGCGATCACCACAATAACTCTAGTAATCATCTGTCATTGTGCTATTATTATTGGCTATGTTCCCTGTGCTGTACACTACATTCCCATGGCTTCTTTACTTTATAACTGGAAGTTTGTACCTTTTATTCCTCTTCACCTTTTTCACCCATCTCCCACCCGCCACCTCTCTGGCAACCATCAGTTTGTTCTCTGTATTTATGAGTTGTTTTGTTTTGTTTTTAGAATCCACATATAAGTGAGATCATATGGCATTTGTCTTTCTCACTTTGACTTATTTCACTTAGCATAATATCCTCTCGGCCCATCCATATTATCACACGTCAATATTTCATTCTTTTTTATTGATGAGAAATATTCTGTTGCATATATATGTATACACACACGTACCGCATTGTTATTCGTTCGTCTGTTGATAGGTACCTAAGTTGCTTCCATATCTTGGTGATCATAGATTTTCCTGCAGTGAACGCAGGGGTGCGTATACCTTTTCGAATTAGTGTTCTGTGTTTCTTCGGATAAATACACAGAAGTGGAATTGCTGGGTCGTAAGGTAGTTCTATTTTTAATTTTTTTGTGGAATCTCCATACTGTTTTCCATAGTGTCTGCACCAGTGTACAGTCCCACCAACAGTGCACCACGGTTCCATTTTTCTCCACATCCTCACCAACACTTATTATTTTTTGACTTTTTGATAATAGCCATTCTAACAGGTGTGAGCTGGTATCTATCTCATTGTGGTTTTGATTTTCATATTCCTGATGATTAGGGATGTTGAGCATCTTTTCATACATCTGTTGGCCATCTATATGTCCTCTTTGGAGAAATGTCTGTCCAGATCCTTTGCCCATTTTTTAATTGGATTGTTTGTTTTTTTCATGTTGAGTTGTATGAGCTCCTTATATATTTTGAATATTAACCCTTTATTGTATATGTCATTTGCAAATATCTTCTCCCATTTAGTAGGTTGTTTTTTCATTTTGTTGATGGTTTCTTTTGTTGAGCAGAACCTTTTTAGTTGAATATAGTCCCATTTTTAAATTTAAATTTATTGGGGTAACATTGGTTAGTAGAATTATATAGGTTTCAAGTGTACATTTCTATAATACATGATCTATATGTTGCATTGTGTGTTCACCACCCAGAGTCAGTTCTCTTTCCATCACCCCCTTTTTATGTTTGACCCCCTTTTTCCTTTTATACCACCCTCACTCTTATCCTCTGGTAACCACCTAACTGTTGTCTATGTCTATGAGTTTTTATTTATTTGTTTGTTTATCTTGTTTATTTGTTGCTTTCAGTTTTATATCCCACATATGAGTGAAGTCATATGGTTCTCAACTTTTTCTGTATGGCTTATTTCGCTTAGCATGATAATCTCAAGATCCATCCATGTTGTCACAAATGGCAGTTTCATTTTTCTGATGGTGGAGTAATGTTCCATGGTATATATTACCACATCTTCTTTATCCAGTCATCTATTGAAGGACACTTTGATTATTTCCAAGTCTTGGCCACCGTGAATAATGCTGCAATGAACATAGGGATGCATATATCTTTATGGATAATGTTTTCAGATTATTTGGGTAGATACCCAGAAGAGACCATCAACAAAACAAAAAGGCAGGTAACCGAATGGGAGAAGATATTTGCAAACAACACCTCTGATAAGGGGTTAATATCCAAAATATATAAAGAACTCATACAACTCAACAACAAAAAAACACAGTCCAATTAAAAAATGGGCAGAGGACCTGAACAGACACTTCTCCCAAGAAGACATACAAACAGCCAATAGATACATGAAAAAATGCTCAACTTCACTAGCTATTAGGGAAATGCAAATCAAAACCACAATGAGATATTACCTCACACCTGTTAGAATGGCTATCATCAACAAGACAAGTAATAACAAGTGTTGGAGAGGCTGTGGAGAAAAAGGAACCCTCGTACACTGCTGGTGGGAATGTAAATTAGTACAGCCACTATGGAAAATGGTATGGAGGTTCCTCAAAAAATTAAGGATAGAATTATCATATGACCCTGTGATCTGATCCCTCTTCTGGGTATCTATCTGGGTTTATTTTTGCTTTTGTTGCCCTTGCCTGAGGAGACATACCCAAAAAGATATTGCTAAAACTGATGTCAAAGGGTTTACCCCCTTTGTTTTCTTCTAGGAGTTTTATGGCTTCAGATGTTACATTCATGCATTCAATCCATTTTGAGTTAGTTTTTGTGTATGGTGTAAGATAGTTCCAGTTTTATTCTTTTGCAGGTGGCTGTTCAGTTTTTCCAGCACCATTTATTGAAAAGACTGTCCTTTCTCCATTGTATATTCTCTGTCATAAATTAATAAACCATATATGCATGTGCTTATTTCTGGGCTCTCTTTTCTCTTCCATTGATTGATGTGGCTGTTTTTATGCTAATACCATACTGTTTTAATTATTATAGCTTTATAATATAGTTTGTAATTAGAAACTGTGATGCCTCCAGTTTTGTTCTTTCTCAAAATTGCTTTGGCTATTCAGGGTCTTTTGTGGTTCCATACAAGTTTTAGGATTGTTTGTTCTGTTTCTGTGAAAAATACCATTGGAATTTTGATAGGGATTGTATTGAATCTATAGACTACTTCGGGTAGTATGGACATTTTAATAGTATTAATCTTTCTAACCCATGAGTATGGAGTATTTTTCCCTTTATATGTGTCATCTTCAATTTCTTTATCAGTATCTTATAGTTTTCATTGTACAAGTATTTCATATCCTTAGTTAAATTTATTCCTAGGTATTTTTTTATTTTTGATGGAATTGTAAATGGAATTGTTTTTATTAATTCTTTTTCTGATAGTTCTGTATTAGAGTATGGAAATTAAACTGATTTATGTATTTTTATTTTGTATCCTGCAAATTCACTTAATTGGTTTATTAGTTTTAAGAGTTTTTGATGGAGTCTTCAGGGTTTTCTATATATAATATATTATCTGTAAATCGAGACAGTTTTAATTTTTCCTTTCCTATTTGGATGCCTTTTATTTGTTTTTATTGCCTAATTGCTCTGGCTTAGACTTCCAGTGCTATGTTGAATAAGAGTGATAATAATGGGCCTACTTGCACGGATGTGGAGAAAAGGGAACGCTTGTGCACTGTTGGTGGGATTGCAGATTGGTGCAGCCACTATGGAAAACAGTATGGAGGTATCTCAAAAATCTGAAAATGGAACTACCCTATGATCCAGTAATTCCACTCCTAGGTATCTATCCAGAGAAATCCAAAACTCCAATTCAAAAATCTTTATGCAGTCCTATGTTTATTGCAGCACTATACACAGTAGCTAAGACATGGAAACAACCAAAATGCCCATCAGTAGATGACTGGATTAAGAAACTGTGGTACATTTATACAATGGAGTATTACGCAGCCATAAAGAAGAAAGAAATCTTACCATTTGCAACAACATGGATGGACCTAGAGAACATTATGTTAAGCGAAATAAGTCAGACAGAGAAAGATAAGTACCATATGATCTCACTTATTTGCGGATTCTAAAGAAAAGAATAAGTGAATGAACTAACCAGAAACAGTTTTGGAGACAAAGAAGAAAAACTGAGGGTTGCTAGATGGGCGGGAGGGGTGGGGGATGGGGGGGAGAGTGAGGGGATTGGAGGGCAGTTGGTGACCACAGGATGGCCACGGGTTTGAAAATTAATCTGGGGAACGTAATTTGGTGGTTACCAGAGGGTAAGGGGGTTGGGGGGTGGGGGATGAGGGTGAGGGGGATCAAATGTATGGTGATGGAAGGGGAGCTGACTCTGGGTGGTGAACACACAGTGTGATTTATGGATGATGTGATACAGAATTGCACACCTGAAATCTATGTAATTTTACTAACAATTGTCACCCCAATAAATAAAAAAAAAAAAAAAGAAACTGTGGTACATTTATACAATGCAGTATTATGCAGCCATAAAGAAGAAAGAAATCTTACCATTTGCAACAACATGGATGGACCTAGAGAACATTATGTTAAGTGAAATAAGTCAGACAGAGAAAGATAAGTACCATATGATCTCACTTATATGCGGAATCTAAAGAAAAGAATAAGTGAATGAACTAATCAGAAACAGTTTTGGAGACAAAGAGGAAAAACTGAGGGTTGCTAGATGGGCGGGGGGGCTGGGGGTGGGGGGGAGGGTGAGGGGATTGGAGGGCAGTCGGTGACCACAGGATGGCCACGGGGTTTGAAAATTAATCTGGGGAACGTAATTTAGTGGTTACCAGAGGGTAAGGGGGTTGGGGGGTGGGAGATGAGGGTAAGGGGGATCAAATATATGGTGATGGAAGGAGAACTGACTCTGGGTGGTGAACACACAATGTAATTTATAGATGATGTGATACAGAATTGCACACCTGAAATCTATGTAATTTTACTAACAATTGTCACCCCAATAAATTTAAAAAAATAAATAAATAAAATAATGGGCCTACTTGCCTTGTTCCTGATTTTAGAGGAAACACTTTCAGTTTTTCATTGTTGAGTATGATGTTAGCTGTGGGCTTATCATATATGGCCTTTATTATGTTGAGGTATGTTCCTATATACCCACTTTGTTGAAAGTTTTTATCATGAATGGATATTGAATTTTGTCACATGCTTATTTTACATCTATTGAAATGATCATATGATTTTTATTCTTCATTTCATTAATGTGGTGTATCATATTGATTGATTTGCAGATGTTAAACCATCCTTGCATCCCTGGAATAAATTCTACTTGATTATGGTGTATGAGCCTTTTAATGTATTGTTACATTCTGTTAGCTAATATTTTTTTGAAGATTTTTATATCTATGTTCATCATAAATACTGGCCTATAATATTCTGACTTGTTATATTGAGGCGATTTCCTTAAATTCCCAGTTTGTTTAGTATTTTTATCATGAAAGAGTGTTGAATTTTTGTCACATGCCTTTTCTGCATCAGTGAGATGATCCCACTGATGTTTTTCCCCTTTATTCTGTTAATTTGGTTTAGTATATTGATTGAGTTTTGTATGTTGAACCATCCTTGCTTTCCAGGAATAAATCCCAGTTGGTTCTGGTGTATAATCTTTTTAATAATGCAGTTGAATTTGGGTTCAGTAGTATTTTGTTGAGGATTTTATATCAGTGTTCATAGGAGCTTATTGGCCTGTAGTTTTCTTTTCTTGTAGTGTTTTTGTCTGGTTTTGGTATCAGGGTAATGCTGGCCTCATAGAATGAGGTAGGAAGTGTTCCCTGCTCTTCAGTTTTTTTGGGAAAAGTTTGAGAAGATATGATATTAATTCTCCTTTAAATGTATTTTAGAATCTCTCAGTGAAGCCATCAGGTTCAGGGCTTTCATTTGTCAGAAGAGTTTTGATTACTGATTCAATCTCATTAGTTATAGGTCTGTTCAGATATTCTATGTTGTGTGTGTGTGTGTGTGTGTGTGTGTGTGTGTGTGAGAGAGAGAGAGAGAGAGATTTAATTGTAGTAGGCCTTGTGTTTCTAGGAATTTGTTCATTTCATCTAGGGTATTTGTGGGCATACAATTATTCCTAATACTCTGTTATAATGCTTTCTCTTTCTGTAGAATTAGTAGTAATGTTCCCATTTATTTCTGATTTTAGTAATTTGAGTCTTTTTTTCCCCTTAGTCCATCTTGCTAAAAGTTTGTCAATTTTGTTGGTCTTTTCAAGGAATCATCTTTTGGTTTCATTGATTTTCTCTATTGTTTTTCTCTTCTCTATTTTGTTTATCTGTTCTAATCTTTATTATTTCCTTCCTTCTGCTAGCTTTGGGTTTTCTTTGAACATGCCATGCATATTCCTGTCTTTGGATCTTCATATTGTTGGTTCCCTCTCCTTGTAATGTTTTTGTCTCAGGTATCCACACATCTACCGTGTTTCACCGAAAATAAGACCTAGCCGGACCATTAGCTCTAATGCATCTTTTGGAGCAAAAATTAATATAAGACCCAGTCATATTATATTATTATATTATATTATATACTATGTTTTACCCGGTCTTATATTATATTAAAATAAGACTGGGTCTTATATTAATGTTTGATCCAAAAGACGCATTAGAACTGATGGTCCGGCTAGGTCTTATTTTCAGGGAAACATGGTAGAAAGACAATAATTGGATGGGCTAGAAGGACAAAACATAGAGGGATGTTAAGGAGAAGAGGTCCTGGTAAACACCCCAGATTTTTGACCTGAAGAGCTACTACACCCTAGGAATAAGGGTAAACCAAAAATACACTAGTATTCTGTGATCATACAAGGTTGTGTAGGCTATAGTAAAAGACATATTAAACTGGGACTATTTTCTGATTTACATGATTTTGAGATTATAATAATCTTGATCAAGAAGTCAGATTTGGGATGTATTTTGGAGTTAGAGCAGAAGGAACTATTATAATTACTATGTTTCCCCGAAAATAAGACCTAACCGGAAAATAAGCCTTAGCATGATTTTTCAGGGTGACATCCCCTGAATATAAACCCTAAAGCGTCTTTTGGAGCAAAAATTAATATAAGACCCGGTCTTATTTTCGGGGAAACATGGTATTACAAAAGGTTGGTTTCCCTTTTTTTCTGAAAATGCACTATCTTCATTCCTACCTTAGTCTCTCATAGTCTCTTGCTAGAAATCCCCTCATCTTTCTTTTCTATCTATCCAAATCATAAGTCTCTCAATTCCACCCTTTTCAAGAAGCATCATATTACTCCCAGCAAGTATCCAGTGAAATAAATCTTACTGATCTTTGAATACATCTACTCTCCCCCACCTCCAAACACATGCTTCCTTATTGTGGACATTTTTCAGAATTGTTTTAGCTGCCCAGCTGTTCACTTTAGAGAGAAATTCCAATATGTAAAGTCTTAGTTGGATGGAGCACCTCAGAACTCACTTCAGCAGCTAAAGGAACCAGCTTCTTCTTCATATCCTGGCAGCTGGGTCAAAGGGTATGACATAGTCTTGGCCAATCAGTTGTTACCACCTGGGAATTTGGTAAGCTAGTGAGGCAAACTTTTATCTTTTAATTTTAAGCAAATGTAGTACACTAAATGAACACAAATTAGCAAATAAGTCAGTATACCAGAGATGAATTGGCTTAAATGATATCCATTAAAAAATGAGAGTAGTGAGGAGACATTGTTTTAGTATAAAGATCACATATACCACAATCAATTCTTAATTATGTATTTATGGAATGATCATTCAATGTATGGATTACTCAGGTAACTTGTTTCTAATTTCCTTTCACCTCCCTTTTGTTGTTTACTCTTTGCTTATTTCACACCCCCAGCAGAGGTTGGGCAGGAAAAGAGATCAGATAAAATCAAATTAGATAGCATTTTTATGGTTAGCAGCTGTGTTCAGAAATTTTATCAGTAAGAATATTGAAACTAATGGCTAAAATTAAATTTTAAAAATTACCGGTGGTTTTTGGTATTTGCTTCTTTAATATTCATTGCCAAGGCTTATTGTTTTCTTATTATAAAAGGAGGATATTGGAATTTTAGTAAAGGAAGACATCAACAATATTTATTATGTATCCTTCATTTTTCTAGTTAAAAAATATCAATGCCTTATTCTGAAATAAGAATAAGGTGGACTCAGGCAGTCATAAATAATGTGGTAGCTCTGTTTTTATATATTGCCAATAAGTGGAATTTTCATTTATCTTTTTTTTTCCACCCCCTCTCCGTACTGCTTTAGCTGAAGTATTAAAAAGGTTTCTCTTATTCACCTTGTATCTTCCTAGGAGTTTCACATAAACCTACTTGACGGACTGTTTCATTTGACATTATCTTTCTGTCCAGGGGGAACTCAGAATAGCACTAATGTCATAATGAAGATTCCTCTATCTCAATACCACAACTTATATTACCCAGATTATTTTGCCTTTGCTAATACTTTCATCTCTTAAAATGTTCTCCCCTGAAAACATGGCTAGTGTCAAACTCATTGAAAGTAGATTTTTAAAGGCACTAAAACATTTACTTATGAATTTCTGCTATAGAGTGTTTCAACTTTACTTTAGATGTAAGATCCCAATAGAGCATTTAAAGTAGTACTCTAAACTTCCCTCTCTGTATTATTCATGTAAGACATGGCTGTGTAGACCCATAATACCTCCTTCTTGTAAAGCATGCTTTTGTGTCCTGATTGTTGGTATAATGAAGGGTTACTTAGACATATAGACTGAATGTGATTTATTAAATTATTGGAAAATACTCAGACATAATTTAGTATGCTGCTGTATTTTCCTATTGCAAGTAAATTCATTTCTTTTTTCCAGAAACAGTTAGAACCAGAAAGTAGGCTACTTTAAAAAATAAACCTTTATTTTAGAATAGTTTTAGATTTGGAGAAAAATTACAAAACTAGTACAGAGAGTTCTCAAGTACCCCACACTCAGTTTCCATTATTACTAACATGTTACATACTCATATGATACACTTGTCATAATTAATGAACCAATGTTGATACATTATTATTAAGTAACATCCATACTTTATTCAGATTTCCTTAATTCTTACATAATTTCCTTTTGGTGTTCCAGAATCCTACTCAGGATACCACATTACATTTAGTTATCATGTGTCCTTAGGCTCCTCAAATTGTGACGGTTTCTCAGATTTTCCGTTTCTGATGACCTTGACAATTTTGATGAGTATTCATCAGATAATTTGTAAAATATCTTTCAGTTGGATTTTGTCTGATGTTTTTCTTATGATTAGACTTTATGGGTTTATGGATTTGGGGAGGAAGACCGTAGAAGTAAAGTGCCACTGTCATCACATCGTATCAAGGGTACATACTGTCCACATGATGTTAAAACCCTCATCACTGGGCTGAGGTAGTACTTGTCAGGTTTCTCCACTATAAAGAAACTTTCCATACTGAAGTCTTTGGAAGGAAGTCACTATGTGCAGTCCATACTTAAGGAGTAGGGATTTATGTTCCACCTCCTTGTGGGCTGAGTGTATAAATGATTTGAAACTCTTCTGCAAAGAAGAATATCTGTTCTCTCCCACTTACTTATCCAATCATTTATGTCAGTATGGACTCATGGATATTTGTTTTATACTTTGGCTTATTATTTAATACTACTTGATTTTCTTGCTTATATTATACTAGCTTTGGCCATTGGTAGCTTTTTCAGTTGGCTCCTGTGTCCCTTTGACATAATTCATCATTGCAGGTTTCTTTGAGCACTTCCACTGTTTCTCTTTGGTGCAATAGACCTTTCTTTTTGCATGTTGACCCTTTGCATTTGGATCTCACTTAAAAAATATTTTCCCATTGCTTTTATTTTCTCTATAAAATTTGCAACCATGATCAATTAGATTGCTTGTATTATGAATTCAATGTATCATTTAATATATGAAATAAATCATTAAGATTAATGAAGATTGCTAGAAGGAAGTGTTAGCTTTTCATATCCCTTTGTGAACTATAGTGTTTCAAGGTTTCCTAAATAATAAATTATGTACATTTTTTGTCCTATATAATAAGAAAGTCCTATTAAGACTTTACACAATGGGAAAACCTTCCAGGTTGGACATTGGACATTGGGACAACAGAAAATCATGAAAAATGTAGGTGAATGGGAGGAGCACATGTGTCCAAGGGACAGTGAAAATTGATTGTTCTGATGATAAAAGATTAAAAGTTAAAGGGAAAAGTGGTTTATAGTTTTTCTTTTCAGTTTGCTTATCAAGATTATTAAATTAATTGATCTTAACTCTTTGTAGACATGTATCTCTTTAGAGACAAAAGACAGTTTTCCAAAAGTGAGTCATGTCAGATTATAAATGGAGACTATAAGTCACACTATTCAGTCTGTGTAGGCATCCCATTAGCATACGAGTAGATAACTAAATTGTAAGATTTGACAAGTAATTTCAATCAAGTCTTCCTATAAAACTAAACCCGTAGAAAATATCAGTGACATGGTTTAATTTTTTTATTCTGGTAAAAAAACATAACATTAAATTTACCATATTAATCATTTTTAAGTCTGCAGTGTTAAATATATTGACATTGTTGTGCAACAGATCTATAGAATTTTTCATCTTGCAAAACAGAAACTATACCCATTAAACATTAATTTCTCTTTCCCCTTCTCCCCTCCCTTGATGAACACCTTTCTACTTTCTTTTTCTATGATTTTGACTAAGATGTTTTACATGAGTGATGTCATGCAGTATTTGTCCTTTTGTGACTGGCTTATTTTACTTAGCATAATGTCCTTGAGATTCATGCATGTTGTAGCTTATGTCAGAATTTCCTTCCTTTGTAAGGCGGCATAATCCACTGTATGTATGTACCACATTTTCTTTATCCATTCATCTGTCGATGAACATTTGAGTTGCTTCTGCCTCTTGGCTATTGTGAAAAAGGCTGCTGTGCACATGGGTGTGCAAATATCCCTTCAAGATCCTGCTTTGAATTCTTTTAGATATATGTACTCAGATATGGGGTTGCTGGGTAATATGGTAATTATATTTTTTATTTTTTGATGAACCTTTTTTCCTAATGGTTGTACCACTTTATATTGTCAACAACAGCGCACAAGGGTTCCAATTTCTCTGTATCCTCATTAACACTTGTTATTTTCTATTCTGATAATAGCTATTCTAATGGGTGTGAGGTAATATCTCATGGTTTTGATTTGCATTTCTCATATGACTAATGATGTTGAGCATCTTTTCATATGCTTATTGTGTATCTTCTTTGAAGAACTGTCTATTCAAGTACTTTGCTCATATTTTAATTGGGTCTTTTTTTGTTGTCGTTATTGATCAGTTGTAGAAGTTCCTTATATATTATGGGTATTAACCCCTTATTAAATATATGATTTGCAAATATGTTTTCCCATTCTATAGGTTGCCAACATGATTTAATTTAATTTACATTTTAAGATCAGTGTGGTTGCTGAGTAGAAAATGGATCAGTATAGAAAATGGATCAGCAAGAGTGGGAGTAGCAAAATCAGTTAGCAGGCTCTTGCAGTAAACTAAACAATCAATAATCAGGGCCTGCTGGTGCCAGTGGAGAACAATAGAAAGATTAGAATAATATTTTGGAAGTAGAACCAACATTATGTGATGATAGATTGTATGTGAAAGATCAGAGAGAAGGGAAAGTTAAAAATGACTCCTGGATTTCTGGGTTGGATACTTTGGTGAATGGTGATGTTATTTCTTGAGATGGAGACAATTGGAGGGAAGCTGTGCCAGGAGTAGAGGTAGAAGGCACAAGGTGAGATCAGTAGTACAGATACATGAAGTATAAGGTACCTGTGAGGCATACAACCTGGGCCTTCAGTATAAAACACACAATTCAGAGCATAATTGAATAAAACACCTAGCACACTTGTATACTTCACCATAAGAAAACTTCCACTGTTGTGATTTAACCTTGGCTTTACTCCGGTTTAACAAGAATTCTAACTTTTCTTCTCACTTGTCAGAATGAAAAGTTAAGAGAAAGTACTGCTCTTAGTTGCTCTTCTACCACTTTGTCCCACTAGAGGTTATTTCTATTCTGCTACCCTAGTTCAGGGTTTGCTTACCTCCTAGCATCTTTCAGCATCCTGTTTTATCCCAATCTAAACCAAAAAGAAAGCAAATGATTCTGCTTACATATGCACTGTTTTCCTAGGATTACCCTCTGTTGTTTTTTTCCAGCCTGGATGCAAATTCTTTTTTGAATTCTTCTCCTCTGCTTCCTGTCCTTTGAAGACTGGAACTGTTATAAAAAGCTAATTGGCTTTAGACACAAAAGATTATTCATTAACTTTTCTCTAAGACTCACAGCTCCTTCCAAGCCTGATTCTAATTTTTTTTTAAAGGATTCCTCTCTTTCTTTTCTTCTGAACAGACATTTTAAAATACATTTGAACAGAGCATGTACAATTTTTAAACCATTGCTTTATATGCCATGTTTAGTTGGAAAGTTATTTTCCCATAGAAACAATATTAAAATGGTGGTTTGGTTTTTCCAAATAACTCCAAAGCCTTTTAAACTTGTGTCACAGTGGTATTTCATTTATAATTGACAATAGCTACACCGTTTCTTGGACACAGTGACACATTTCCCATAAGTTATTCTGGTATTCTATAGAGGCAAGGACTGTACCTACAGAGCCCCAGGAATTTATTTAATTTTCTGCACTAACAGCATAAAATCATAGACTGTATGAGCTAAAAGGGATTTTTAGAGATAACAAAATTACTTATTTTGTGAGGGAGAAAACTGAGAGCCAGGGAACCTAAATGACTTTTCCTTACCTTGTCTTACCTCAGCCCACTGGAATTTGATCCATCTGTTTAGAATTCCAGAGAAACTCTTTAATATCCGTCGAGATTCAGTTCTGTGAAACTTTCTGTGTTAACCCGTATCCCCTTAGATATAGTTGGTCCCTCGAATCTCTGTGTTCTCTCCAAACATTGTATATAACTTTTGTAGCACTAATTAGCTGCAAGTCGTCTTGCCTTGTGGAAGTCACCAAACATCTTTGTACTTCAGTTTGTTCATCCATAAAAATGATAATAATAATAATAATAATAATAATAATAATAATACAGTCATGCACCACATAACAATGTTTTGCTCAATGACCCACTGCATATACAATGGTGGTTGCATAAGATTATAATGGAGCTAAAAAATTCCTATTGTCTAGTGAGGTAGCCATTGTCATATCATAGTGCAGCTCATTGCTCGTGTGTTTGTGGCAATACTGGTGTAAACAAACCTAAAAGTATAGCACATACAATTATTTACTCAGCTTCTTGAATCTGTAGGTTTATATCTTTTGTCAAATTTGGGAAATTTTCAGATATTATTTCTTTAAGACCTGTCCTCTTTTCTCTCCTTATGGGGCTCCAGTGATGTGAGATCTTTTGTTATAGTCTGTCAGTTCCCTGAGACTGGTGTGTTGGGACTTGTTTTATGTTTTCTCTGCTTTTCGATTAGGTAACTTCTATTATTATTCTATCTTCAAGTTCACTTGGTATTTTCTGTGTCCCCTCCATTCTACTATTGAGCCCATCAATTGAGTTTTTATTTCCATTGTTGTATTTTCCAGTTCTAAAATTTCCACTCAGTTCTTTACATCTTTTATTTCTTTGCTGAGAGTTTCTATTTTTAAAAAATTTGCTTCAAAGATTTTTATAATTGCTCATTGAAGCATTTTTATGTTGGCCCCTTTAAGACTGTCAAATAATTTTAATATTCCCGTCATTTTGGTGTTGGTGTCTATTCAGTTTTCATTCAAGTTGAGATTTTCCTAGTTCTTAGTAGACGAGTAATTTTCAGTTGAAACTTGGACCTTTGCAGTGTTATGTTGTAAGACTCTGGATTTTATTTCAGCCTTTTGTTTTAGCTTGCTCCTTCTGACATGGCTGTAGCAGTGGTAGGAAAGGATCTGCCTCATTACTGACAAATGGGAATAGAAGTCCAGGTTCCCCACTTGGCCTCCACCATGCTGGCTTAGAGGATCGCCTCATTTCTGTTCCCTACATGGCCTCTACTGACACTCGCGATGGAGGGGTGGTGGTCCCGTTATGTGTGGCTGTGGTGAAAGTCCTGATCCTCCACTATGCTTCATCTGATAGCACCCCAGGAGGGAGAGGAAGCCTCCGGGCAGGGATACCTTATTACAGCCTGATGGGTGTAGAAGGCTCCCCAATCAGCATTGGTATTTTCTGGCATTGGTAGGGGTTGGGTCAGTTTTCTCTGTAGTCTTTGTTTGGATTAGAGCAGTTATTGCCTTAAAATGTTTTGTCTTACTAGGTGGCCCTTTTCCTGATCTTTTGGCTAGAGAGAGCAGGTTTTGCTGGGGCTTTTTTTGTGTTTTTTTTTTGTCTGTATCCATTGGCACTTTTGGGTTGCCGTCTTCTTCAGCTCCAACTCTGGGAGATATGAAGCAGAAAGAAAACACAGGGCTTTTTCCGCCATCTTGGGGCCTGTAGAGCTGAGTGGAACTCTTGCTGCTGAACTTTGGGGGCCTGCTGGGAACAGGACTTCTAAAACGACAAATATGTCTGGAAGGCTGTGGTCCAAGGCCATTTTTGCTGGCTACAAGTGGGGTCTCCGGAATCAGAGAGAGCACACAGCTCTTCTGAAAATTGAAGGTGTTTATGCTTGAGATGAAACTGAATTCCATCTAGGCAAGAGATGTGCTTATGTGTACAAGGCAGAGGACAACACCTTGACTCCTGGTGGCAAACCGAACAAAACCAGAGTAATATGGGGAAAGGGAACTCACGCTCATGGAAACAGTGGCATGGTTTGTGCCAAATTCCAAAGCAACCTTCCTGCTAAGGCCATAGGGCACAGAATTCGTGTAATGCTGTACCCCTCAAGGATTTAAACGTACTGAAAAGTAAATAAAGTGGATTTGTTCTCTTGTAAAAAGAAAAAAGAAAAGGAAAACCCGGGGAACTCACCATTGTCATTACTTGGGTCCCAATGTCTCTAGCCTCCTGCTTTCCACCTTTCAGAGTCTTGTTATGTTTGTTTAGTATATAAAATCTAGGGTTTTTCTTGTACTTTGTATAAAAAAATAGGAAAAAGTACATCTGTGCATATTCTATCTTCCCAGAATCAGAAGTCGTAAATGGCTGTTATATAAGTTTTAACTATGATAATTTGTCATTGAATGTACTATATGCCAAGCACTAGTCTAAGTGTTTTGCATATATATGTTTATGTAATCCTCAAATAACCATATGAACTATGGATTTTTTTCTGAAATTTATAGTTTTCTTTACTTAAAATGACATCAAATAACAAATAAAAATAACATGACAAGTCAAGAAAGAGGGAGACCGTAGAAGAAAGGAAGCTTTATATCTTAGTGCTTTAATGATGTTTTTTTCCTTGCTATTTCAACAAGGAGTCTTGCAAATTATGTCTCTTCCCAGAGCAGCAATGCCGCTGGGATTGGAGCACAGACATCTCAATGGGCCCCAGCATGCAGGGTCTGCTTCACCATTTCCATATCTATCATGTGTGCTGGGGGAGGAGGGCAGACAGCAGAAAACCAGATTTCTCTAGGGGTATAAGAACCAACAGTGGGGACAGATGAGGAGTAGGAGCCAGGCTTGTCCCAAGCACATCCAGGCATGGGTGGGCAGGGACTGAGAGAAGAGCTGCCTCCAGTGAAGGCGGCAGGTTTGGACAAGAGAAAAATTGGCATTGCCACGTGACTTCATGGTGTGGGGACATGCGAGCCCTTCTGGTGAGCAGGGAGCTGGGTATCACCAAGCACTCACACATCTCAAAAGGAGCCAGAAAGGACCCTCAGCTTTAAGGTTCGGACACCCACCCTGGAAGTACATCTGGAGGCTCAGCTGCCTGCTGGAGAGCAATCTGACTGTCCCCCCAGCCACACTCCCTATCCCCCGTCTCCTGGCATCATGCAGAGCATTGGTCTAGACCTCCCTGAGGCATTTCTGGGTCACAGATTGAAAAACAACATGGAAGCTGGCGTTTGTTGAGAGCCTGCTATGCACTAGTTTCCTCCCTTACCTTGTTTAATCCTCAACCTATATGAATATTTTTAAAATATATTTTTTTAATTTTTCAATTACAGTTGGCATACAGTATTATATTATTATAGTTTCAGGTGTACAACACAATGATTGGACATTTATATAACTTACAAAGTGATCACCCTGATAAGTCTAATTCCCATCCGACACCCTACATAGTTATTATAATATTATTGACTATATTCCCTGTGCTGTACTTTACATCCCCATGACTTTTTTTTTCCCCAAAGATTTTATTGGGGAAGGGGAACCGGACTTTATTGGGGAATAGTGTGCACTTCCAGGATTTTTTCCAAGTCAGGTTGTTGTCCTTTCAATCTTAGTTGTGGAGGGCATAGCGCAGCTCCAGGTCCAGTTGCTATTGTTAGTTGCAAGGGGCGCTGCCCACCATCCCTTGCGGGAGTCGAACCAGCAACCTTGTGGTTGAGAGGATGCGCTCCAACCAACTGAGCCATCCGGGAGCTCAGCAGCAGCTCAGCTCAAGGTGCCGTGTTCAATCTTAGTTGCAGGGGGTGGAGCCCACCATCCCTCGTGGGAGTTGAGGAGTCGAACCGGCAACCTTGTGGTTGAGAGCCCACTGACCCATGTGGGAATCGAACTGGCAGCCTTCGGCGTTAGGAACACGGAGCTCCAACTGCCTGAGCCACCCGGCCGGCCCCCCATGACTGTTTTTATAACTGGTAATTTGCACATCTTAAATCCTTCCCTTTTTTCACCCATCCCTTCAGCTCCCCTCCCATCTAGCAACCATCAGTTTGTTCTCTGTATTTATGAGTCTATTTCTGTTTTGTTTGTTTGTTTATTCTGTTCTTTACATTGCACATATAAGTGGGATCATATGGTATTTGTCTTTGTCAGTCTGACTTATTTCACTTAGCATAATATCCTCTAGGTTTTTCCATGTTGTTGCAAATGGTAAGATTTCATTCTTTTTTATGGCAGAGTAATACTCCACTGTATATGTACCACATCTTTATTCAATTGTATGTTGATGGGCATTTATTTCAGTTGTTTCCATATCTTGGCTATTGTGAATAGTACTGCAGTAAACATAGGTGTGCATATATCTTTTCAAATTAGTGTTTTGGATTTATTTGGGTAAATACCCAGGAGTGGAATTTCTGGGTCGTAAGGTAGTTCTGTTTTTAATTTTTTGAGGAACCTCCATGTTGTTTTCCATAGTGGCTGCACCAATTTGCAATCCCACCAACAATACATGAGGGTTCCCTTTTCTCCACATCCTCACCAGCGTTTGTAGTTTGTTAATTTATTGATGATGGCCATCTGACACGTGTGAGGTGATATCTCATTGTGGTTTTTACTTGCATTTCTCTGATGATTAGTGATGTTGAGCATCTTTTCATATGTCTACTGGCCATCTGTATGTCCTCTTTGGAGAAATGTCTATTCAGATCCAATGTTCATTTTTTAATTGGATTGTTTTGTTTTTTTGGTGTTGACTTGTGTGAGGTTTTTTAAAAATAAATTTTGGATATTAACCCCCTTATTAGATGTATCATTCACAAGTATCTTCTCCCATTCAGTAAGAAGTCTTTTCGTTGTGTTGTAGGTTTCCTTTGCTGTATAAAAACTTTTTAGTTTGATGTAATCCAGTTTGTTTATTTTTTCTTTTATTTCCCTTGTCCAAGGAAATATATCAGTAAAAATATTACTAAGGGTAATGTCTGAGAATTTACTTCCTATGTTTTTCTTTTAGGAGATTTATGGTTTTGGGTCTTACATTTAAGTCTTTAATCCATTTTGAGTTTATTCTTGTATATAGTGTGAGAAGGTGGTCCAGTTTCTTTTCCTTTTCTTCCTTTCTTCCTTTCTTTTCTTCCTTCCTTCCTTCCTTCCTTCCTTCCTTCCTCCTTCCTTCTTTCCTACCTTCCTTCCTTCTTTCCTTCTTTTTGTTTGCATGTATCTGTCCAGTTTTCCCAACACCATTTATTGAATAGATTGTCTTTACCACAATGTATATTCTTTCTTCCTATGTCATTGGTTAAATGACCATATAGACATGGATTTATTTCTGGGCTCTCTATTCTGTTTCATTGATCTATATGTCTATTTTTATGCCAATACCATGCTGTTTTGATTACTATGGCCTTGAGCATAATTTGATATCAAGTTGTGTGATATCTCCAACTTTGTTCTTCTTTTTCAGGGTTGCCATGGCTATGTGGGGTCTTTCAAGGTTCCATATAAACTTTAAGATTATTTGTTCCAGTTCTGGGAAAAATGTCATTGGTATTTTGATAGGGACAGCTTTGAATCTATGGATTACTTTGGGTAGTACGAACATTTTAACTATATTAGTTCTTCCTATCCATGAGCATGGTATATGTTTCCATTTATTTGTATCTTCTTTCATTTATCTGTTCAATGTCTTATAATTTTCTGAGTACAAGTCTTTTACTTCCTTAGTTAAATTTATTCCTTGTATTTTTTTTGATGCAAGTGTAAATGGGATTATTTCTTAATTTCTCTTTCCAATAGTTTGTTACTGGTATATAAAAATGCCACCAATTCTGAATATTAATTTTATATACTGCTACTTTAGTAAATTCATTTATGAGTTCTAATGGTTTTTTGGTAGACTCTTTGTGTACTGTTCTCTCTGTGTACTGTTTTTCCCCGAAAATAAGACCTAGCCAGACTATCAGCTTTAATGTGTCTTTGGAGCAAAAATTAATATAAGACCCGGTCTTATTTTAATATAATATAAGACCGGGTCTTATATAACATGACATGATATAACATAACATAACATAACACCGGGTCTTATACCGGAAAGTTTTATAGGATTTTATTCCTCTACCATATTCTGAATTTTCTGCTAAGGATCCTCTCTAGCAGTTGAAAAAGAATTTCTCAACCAGTGATTGGCTGCACCGGCTACATTTCTCACTTCAGTTATTGTCCTAACTTCACGCTCCCACCCCAGGCACATTCTTTTGTGTCATGCTCCTTCTTAGTCATAAAGATTAGTTATCAAATTTATGAAAATTCAATCATTTTTCTGTCTTTTGAGCTTCCTTTGACCTCATGCAAATAAAACACAGGTGCTTTCTACATAGACCCCTCCAACTACTACATAATAAAATGATTTAAATTTTTTCAGTGATTAAAATGCTTTCATTAAATATGTTCTCTTTGGTTTATTTAATTGTAAACAGTCTAAATATAGTTCCTTAAAATAAAGATTTTTTTGTGTTTTGTGCATGTTCTTTGAACTCACCTATCTAAGGGGAGTGTGGACATGGATAGGGAGCAAGTAGCATAGTGTCCTCAATTTCTAATTTGTCCCTTGGAAGTCTTTATGTTGCCAAGCTTGTTCATCACAATGAATAGTATCATTCCACCCCTGCCCTCCCAGTTTTTTTGTATATAGTCCTAGACAGTCAAAGCTGGAAGATAATCAAGTATGTGTGTATATTTATTTAATTTGCCCAAGGATATAGCTTATCGTTTTCAGAGGTTAGATTATTTGTCCAGTGGTTTTTCTACCATACCTCAGTGCTTTGAGTTATTCTCTAGCCTCATAGGAGATGTTTCTTCTGCAGTTTAACATTACTAAAGAGAAGGTTTGTCAATAGAGCTGTAAGTGGGTTTGTTTTGTTTGCTTTTTTTCATTAGAGCAGGGGTATCCAAACTTTTTTCAATGTTTTTCACCAAGGGCCATATGTGGTAAAATACACAAACAGCGGGGCCACTCACTCGAGGTGAAGTACGTATTGCCTCACCTGGTTTATTTAAGTAAACTAAATATATTTTTGGAATTTGCTGCGGGCCAATTAAAAATGGATTGCTGGCTGCAGTTGGCCCGCGGGCCGTAGTTTGGACACCCCTGCATTAGAGTCTGCTGTCTATACGTCCAGCTTAAGACTCTGTACCTGTGTTAATGAAGCACTTACCTCATTAATAAGAAGGAGGAGAGAGGAGATAGCTCCTGAGGTGTTTCTCAGGGTAAAAACTAATTACCAGACTTATAGCCCAAGTGCCAGGTGCTGATTAAAATTTTCTGTGATCTCTTGGAGAAAAATCTGAGGAATTTGACCAGCCATCAGTTGAAAGAACAGAATTATGTATTATTGTTCCATCAGTTATCAAAGTATTGAAATCTGTAACTAAAATTGTTAATTTGCCAAATCTTCTTTCAATTTTGTTAGCTTTTGCTTCATATACTTTGGAATGCTGTTATTAGGTGTGTGTGTGTGTGTGTGTGTATATATATATATATATATATATATATATATATATGTGTGTATGATTTTTATATCTTCCTCTTGTATTGATCCTTTTATTATAAAATGTCCCTCTTTATTTCTACTAATAATTTTGTCTTAAAGCCTGTTTTGTTTTATATTAATATAACCATTCCAGCTTCTGTATAATTATACTGGGACAATAGGTATATACCCAACTTCTACCAGGCAAACTGGTTACTCTCCTTATAATGCTTTTACTGCATAATTCTTCTTCCCCATAAATGATCTTCTCCCCAACATTCTATGCAGAGTGATAATTATTTAGGTTGATTTCTTCAGTGAAGCTGGCATTATATGATCCTCTGAACTTTCATGACTCTGGATTCGGTTACTACCACATCCAAGATAGCCAAGAGAAACAGATCTTTTGAATGCTTGAGTCTTTTCCTCTGTCCCTAGGCAGTACAGATGATGCCAATCAAGGGAAGCCCCAGTTCTGCAGTACCAGCACTCTACCTGTATCTTTACTTACAAGAATGTATAGTGGCTTTTGAATATTTCTCCACTGTTTATGTGAAATTTCTCTATAATTAACACCACCCTTGACTAACCTCCTGAAAATAAGGCATGAATTCCCTTGGAGCCCATCTATAACTTTATTTATTTATTTATTTATTTATTTATTTATTTATTTATTTATCTTTATTCAAGATACTGATGGTCCTTATCACTTCTTCCCGTCCTTAACTTACCCTGTTACAGAATATCTGAAGATATTTTGTGGATGGATATTTTTAGAAATACAGGGAAATCAGTTCTTTCAAAGGACTTCCAGAGCAATGGCTTGCTACCCCTTGCATACTCCTCTCACTAATTGGTGTGATAGAAATCAGTTATTCTCAACCTATCATATCCGGTATGCTCCTTTATGACAAATATTTTATGAGGCTCACTTTACTCTCCTGAAATGAAATTCATAGATAATCTAACCTACTTATCACATAATTTCTAAAAAATAAATATATCCTAATAATATATGAAACAAAAAGGATAATATATGATGAGATGATATATTTCAATATATACATGCTTGAGATTTTGAAAGGTACTATAAAACGTGATAAAGTGTTCACATGCTTGTAACTATTTTATAATTTAATCCATCAAGTTTATTGAGCACTTACTATGTCCCAAGCACTAAGTGCTAAGAAAATACATAGCAAAGGAAAAAACAGATTAAAAAAAAAAAAAACTTATAGTCATGGAGCACACATTCTACTTGAGGGAGATAAATAAAAAGCAAGAAGCAAGAATATAGGAGGAAGTAAGTGCTAAAGAGAAGAAATAGATAGCCTGAGAGCCCTAATAAAGAAATTGAATTTGTAGTTAAAAATTATCTCACTAAAAAAATTCCAGGCCCAGATGGCATCACTGGTGAGTTCTAGAGAATACTTAAGGAAGAAATAATACCAATTCTCCACAAACACTTCCAAAAATTTGAGGCCAGCATTACCCTGCTATCAGAACCAGACAAAGACATTACAAAAAAATTACAGATCAATATCCCTCATGACCAAAGACACAAAAATTATAAATAATATTTTAGCAAATCAAACCCAACAGTATATGAGGGTATGCAATACAACCAAGTGGAATTTTTCTTAGGATTGCAAGTTTAACACTCAAAAATCAATAAATGTAATTCACCATATTAACATAATTCACTGATACAGATAAAGCATTTGACAGAATTCAACATTTTTTCTTGATAAAATACAAAAATAGTGAAAAGGAGGGGCAGTCGGATGGCTCAGTTGGTTAGAGCGCAAGCTCTGAACAACAGCATTGGTGGTTCGATTCCCACATAAGCCGGTGAGCTGTGCCCTCGACAGCTAGATTGAAGACAATGAGCTGAGCTGCCAGAGGGACAGCTGGATGGCTCAGTTGGTTAGAGTGGGAGCTCTTAACAACAAGGTTGCCAGTTCAATTCCCGCATGGGATGGTGGGTTGCAACTAAGATTGAAAACGGCGGCGGGACTTGGAGCTGAGCTGCGCCCTCTACAACTAGATTGAAGGACAACGATTTGGAGCTGATGGGCCCTGGAGAAACACACTGTTCCCCAATATAATTTTTAAAAAAATAGTGAAAAGGAGAGACTACTTTCCAACTCATTCTGTGAAGCCAGCATTATCCTGATACCAAAATTAGACAAAGATATTACAAGGAAAGAAAACTACAGACCACCATCTGTCACAAACGTAGATGCAAAAATTCTAAGCAATTTTAGCAAATTAAATTGAACAATATATTAAAAGAAAAATATATTATGACTAAGTGAGGTTTCTTCCAGCGATGTAGGGTTGATTTAATACTCAGATATCAATAAGTGACCTGCAGTTCCACTCCTAGGTATATACCTATCTTAGTCTGTTTGGACTTCTATAACAGAATACCATAGAGTGGGTGGCTTATAAACAACAGAAATTTATTTCTCACGGTTCTGGAGGCTGGAAAGTTTAAGATCAAGGTGCCAGCACGATGGGTTCTAGTGAGGGCCCTCTTCCAAGTTGCAGACTGCCAACTTTTCATTGTATTCTCACATGGTGGGAGGGGCAAGGGATCTCTCTGGATCCTCTTTTATAAGGGCACTAATCCCATTTATGAAGGTGGAGCCCTGCTCCATGACCTAATTGCTTCCCAAAGGCCCCACCTCCTGCTACCATAACCTTGGGTATTAGATATTAAATATATGAATTTTGGTTGGACACAAACATTCAGCCTATAGCAATAGCCAAGAGAATTGAAAACACATGTTGACACAAAAACGTGTACATAGATATTCATAGCAGCATTATTCATAATAACCAAAAAGTGGGAAAACCCTAACGTCTATCAGCTGATGAACAAATAAATAAAATATGGCATACCTATACAATGGAATATTATTTAACAGTAAAAGAAATGAAGTGGGCACTATCAAGAGAGTGAAAATACAACCCGCAGAAGGGGAGGGACTATTTACAAATCACAAATCTGAAAAAGGCTTAGTATTTAAAATATGTAAAGAGCTCTTACAACTCAACAACAACAAAAGCCCTTATTTTAAAATGGGCAAAGGGTTTGAATAGACATTTGTACAAAGAAGATATGCAAATGGCAATAAGCACATGAAAAGATGCTCAACATCATTAATCATTAGGTAAATGCAATTGAAAACCACATTGAGATAACACTGCACACCCACTAGAATGGCAATAATAATAATAGGAATATGAGTATTGGTGAGGAAGTGGAGAAATTAGAACCCTAATACATCACTGCAGGGATTATAAAATATTACAGCCGCTATGGAAAACAGCTTGGCAGTTTCTCGACACGTTAATAGTAGAATTACCATATGAGCAGCAATTCCACTGCTAATTATTTACCCAAAAGAATTGAAAACAAGGACTCAGATACTTGTACATTAGTGTTCTTGGTGCCATAATTCACAATAACCAAAAGGTGGAAACAACTCAAATGTCCATCACCTGTTGAATGGATAAACAAAACATAGTATATTCATGCAATCTAATATTATTCGGACATAAAAAGGAATGAAGTATTGATACATGCTACAATATGGGTGAACATTAAAAACATTATGCTAAGTGAAATAAGACAAACACAAAAGGACAGATAATACATGATTCCACTTATTTGAAGTATCTACGTAGAGTAGGCAATTTCATGGAGATAGAAAGTGAATAAAGAATACCCGTCTGTGCGGGAGTGAGGTTAATGGGTAGAGTTTCTGTTTGGGATGATGAAAAGTTCTGGGCACAGATAATGGAGGTGGTAGCACAACATTGTGAATGTATTTAACTGTTTCCTTTAAAATGGCTAATTTTGTGTTATAAGAATTCTACCTCAGTTTTTTAAAATATTTTTAAAAGGAAGAAAAAAGGAATGAAGTATTCAATGTTAAAACAAGGATGAACCTTGAAAACATGTTAAGTGAACTACACAAAAAGCCACATATTGTATGATTCCATTTATATTAAGTGTCAAGAATATGCAAATCCACAGACAAAATAGATTAGTGGTTGCCAGAAAATGGGGAGAGGGGGACAGGCGAGAATTGGGACTGCCTTCTCATAGGTACAGGATCTCTTTTGGGGGGTGATGGAAATGTTCTGAAATAAGTTGATAGCGATGATTATATAACAGTGAATATACTAAAAACCACTGAATTGTATATTTTAAAATGGTAAATTTTATATAATGTGAATTATATCTTAATAAAATATTTTTTACAAAAATGCAAAGCATAAGCCAATTAAAATATATGTAAAAAACTTAATCAAGGTAGTTCACCACATTTAACAAACCAAAAAAGGAAAACCATGTGATCATCTCACTAGCTTAAGAAAAAGCATTTGACAAAACTCAACATCTATTCTTCATTAAACACACACACACACACACACACACACACACACACATATACACACACACGTACACAGATTCACTAAACTAGGAATGACTTTTTTATGAACAAATTTAAACTCAGCTTAAAGAAGAGAAAAATTATATTATGCAGAGCATGAGAATCCATAAATGCATAATTCATGGTTTAGATATTTTAAAGACGCTCAAGGAGTTTTTATAAAGAAATATAAATGAAGAGGAATATTCCAATATCTAAAAACCCCTTAATTTTAAGCAGAACCTAACCTCAAATGCATAGTGGCTGTAAGATTTTATAATCCCACCAGCGATGTATTAGGGTTCTAATTTCTCCACTTCCTCACCAACACTTATATTCCCATTATTATTATTATTATTACCATTCTAGCGTGCGTGCACTGTTATCTCAATGTGATTTTCATTTGCATTTACCTAATGACTAATGATGTTGAGCATCTTTTCATGTGCTTATTAGCCATTTGTATATCTTCTTTGTACAAATGTCTGTTCAACAATATTCCATTTAGCAATTTTGTTCCCTGCCTTTGGGGTTAGAGCAGCAAAGGAGTTGAAAGCCCTGTAAGAACAGTGGGCACAAGGAGATGCTGGCCAATTGATGGAATTGTATAGTAAGAATGTAATTTTGATTCAGAAGAGTTGCTGACACTAGAGCTTTTTCCTATGAAGAACTGCTCCTAGGATCCAATGGATGATGTGAATGCATTTAGAATCCTGAGTGAAGACTTAATGAGAATGTCTTCTATTTGATTGGTGTTTGTATGGAATCAGGTTACTGTAGAATGTAGAAAAATGGTTTTGCTCCAGTTTCTAAACAAAATGAAAAGCGTTGTCCTAATTGAATTTGTTTTGCCATTCTTGCTGCCCCACACAGGTCAAGTTACAAGATGTAACAAAAAAATAAAGCTAGAGGGTAATATGAGGCCTTGACCAAAATGCTGTAAATGTTAGGCATGGCATTCTTACTAGCGTATGAAACCTTTAAATAAAGAATGTTGTGTGGGATATGCATTCATCTCCATATTAAAAAGGGCATGTAGGAAATAAAATGTCATGGAGTTTAGAAAAGATGTGGATTAAGATCGCCTGAAAATTAGTGTTTTGATTATTATAAGAATTTGATTACAGTTCATATGATATTTATGCATAGGCATTTTTCTTTAGATCATCCGAGGCTAGGCTCTGCTTAAAATTAGGAGATCTTTAGATATTGCAATAAGGGAACTAGCTATAGCTATAGTTGGAACATTAACATAACATAACATTTTTGAGTACTTACGGTATGGCACACTATTCTAAGTGCTATATATACATTATCTCAAGTATAATTTCAGTATATTCTGATGATTTGATTCACTGCACACAGTCTCAGAGAAGTAGCGAGGAAATCTTTTCCTCTTGGAGAAGGATATCTGGGAAATTTTTTTAATGCTTTAAAGTAAATATGAATACTATTTTGAAGACTCAGAAATAAATATTTGATCACTCAGTATTGTGGTTGATCAAAAATAGCTGTGTATATCCTTTTCCTTTTGAAAAGCAGCTTATTGTTCAGTTTTTATTTTCCCCATTGATGTAGGTTACTGAATGGAATAGGGTAATTTCTAAAATCATTTTACAATTATATGTTGCCCTTTCTCTGTTCAAATCTGTAACCCAGGTGGTAGTTACTAGCCTGTAACATCAATTTTTGCAACATGTGTACCTTGTATATGTGATGTGCATTTCACATTGTTTCTGCAGAGAATTGCCTAAGGAGTGTGGTATTTTCTTTTTTTTTCCAGTCTGTGTTTAAATCTGTGAACCAAAGAGCAGGCAGGCATCTGATCTATGGTTCTGAAAAGATTGGTTATCCATCAGCATACAAGACAACTTGTTCTCTAAGTTTTATGCTCCACAGAGTAGTAGGGGGGAAAATAAAATTACTATTTTTAAAGTGATTGTTTTATGCATGTTAGATTTTTAAATGAATTTTCCAGACAGATCCTTCCCATTTTGTTTTTTTCTACATAAAATGTTTCTAAAATAACAAAAGAAAAATAACTCAGTCTTTTAAAATATACACCTAATCCCCTTATAGAGATCCAAGTAAAAGAGTACTGGAAAACTAGATAATGCAAGGGCATCTTTGTAAGTGACTGCCTGGTTTTGGGAAGCCTCATTGTCCTTTAACTGGTTGCTGGCACAGATGGAGAGCAGAGACCATTGCCTGCAGAAGCTAGTGCTGAGAAGGGCCTATGGCTGCTCTTCAGAGGTTAATACGAGGAAAACCTCTTGATTTGCCAGAGGAGGCTGGGAGGGGAGCAGATGGCCACAAGAAGCGCCCTCTCTAACACAAACAAACTGAGTAGCTCTCAGGGTAATGGAGCAGCAGCATTTGTATTCCCAAATAACAATACTACTCCTCACTTTGCAATCTCTCGCACCCTCACCCAGTGTGTGGGCACCATCTGCTTCCTGTGAACTTATATAGGTGCTGGTCCTGGCCATTTGGGATTACTGTTGAATGATATCTCTGGGAAATGTGTTCTTTATAACTTGCTTTCACATGGGTCTGATAGGCATATAAGTATTATTACGCCTATTTGCATAATTAAGAAACTGAGGCAAAGAGGAATTGAAGGATACTGGACTTACAACTCACGCACCCTGACTCCTGAGCTCTTTGTATCATAGTATGAGTCCACAGAGCCATTCCAATACTCTTGTTTAGGCAATATGTAGTTACCCAGCTTTTGAATAAGCCTTTCTGGAAAAGAAATTATTAATAGTTATTTTGAGGATGTCACTTTCACTGTTTTAAGTTTTTTGTGTGGCTCTGTTTTGCTAGGTGACAGAAAGGAGAAGGAGTGACTGCTGGTATACTTCCAGGAGACAGGAATTAAGTGTGAAGATCTAATTACATGATGCAGTATCATCAAAACCAAGTTTATTCGAGAGAAAGCATTCTCATTCAAAGGAGTTAACCTAGTTTATATATTTCTGTGTGTAGACACACACACAACCTACACCCTTAAACTAACTATAAGAAAAATGATTCTTTTTGTAAACCACAGCTCTCCTTTCCTTGTCATTGGCTGAAACTACATTCATTTTCATGCATTAGCATCTGCTCAGGGGTCTGGTGAATCAAAAGAGCAAAGAGCAAAATGGTTTTAATTGCCCAAGCTTTCCTAGAGCCTTTCTTGCACTCAGAAACACAAAAGACTTTGAGTGATGTCAGAGGGCTGTACTGAGTGAGAAGTGCTTTCCTTTAGAAGCCTCAGCAGATGATTCCCTCACTGCTGAGACGTTGTTTTGTACAGATGAGTTCATGAGCCAGTCTTCAATCCAAGGGTGAGAGACCACAGAGCACTCGTCAGTTTCAGTTGCCCAGGAAACCAGGCAAGCATCAGAGTTTACTGACTTGTCATTGGTGCGTTTTTGTAGAATTGTATTTGCTAATTACTTTTATAAAGTTTTGTGTACATAACTTAAACTGTATAGTCATATTCAATATGTCATAGTAGTTACGAGTACAGGCTCTGGAGCTAGTATACCTGTGTTCAAATTCTAACTCTAACTTTTTACAGGCTGTGGGATTTTTAGACAAGTTCTTTTACCTCTGAGCCTCAGTTTCCTCATCTGAAAACAGGGGATAATAAATGGACCCATCTTGTAGGGTTGTTGTGAGGATTTAATTAGTTAATACATGTAAAGTACTTAGAACACTTAGCACATAGTAAGTATCCAGTAATTGTTAGCTAATAAAACAGCTCATCTTTTATCTTTTAAAATATGGGTTGAAAATTGGCAGAAGCATAACAGCTGTCCATTTGAGGCATAAATATGAATTATGGAAAATAATCTTGGTGCTTCACTATTATTAGCTTGTGTATAAATTATTGTTAACTGTGCTCACCGTCACAGGAAAATTATTTAATTATTGGCTGATTTCACTTTAATCATAAAATCAGGAATTTTATAAACATTCTTAATTCTCTGTGAATCATGGATATGAATATATAAATTAAAAATTCAGTTTAGTGTTCATTTATTCATTCATCCTTAAACAAACACTTATTAAACCTTTTCATGTGCCTGAGATGAAAAAGACATAGCCCCTGCTTTTAAGGAGTTCACTGTCTAAAGGGAAAAGAAACATAAAAACTGTTATTACCCTGATGTCAAGTGCTATAAGAGAGATATGACTGACCAAAAAAAAAAAAAAAAACTCAGAAAGAAGCATTGAATTCTCCAGAGATTAGGGAAGATTTCCCAGAGTAGGTTGCATTTGAGTCTAGAATTAAGGATGAGGAGATGAGAAGGGTCACACCTGGTATGGAAACTTCATAGAGGCATAGAGGCTAAGCAAACAGCATAGTCAAATATCTGCAGTTAGTTCAGTGTGTTGAGAAGTGGGAAGCAAGTAGAAAGAGGCCACATCATAAGAAGTTTGATCTTTATCCTGTAGTCAGTGAGGAACCATTTGAAAGATTTTAAGCAATTCAGTTCAGCAAAGATTTTTATAAATGTTGATTCCAGGCCAGACTCTGTGAGGTACCAAGAATATAAAATGAATAGGTCACAGTTTAGTAGGAATGACATGATTTTATTTCTCTTTTAGAAAGATCATTCTGTTTGTGTTATGGAAAATGAGTAGATGGGATAAGAGTTGGAGGCAGGAAGATTCGTTAATCCAGGCAGAAGATTATTATGGTCTTGCGCTGAGGCAGTATTAAGGGAGTTGAAGGGAGGAGCTAGAATGGAGAGATACTTAGGAGGCAGAATCCACTGGATCTACTGACCCTCTTGGATACTGGAGCAGAAGGAGGAAATAGGATGAATACCAGAGTCATGGCTCCTGCCTGCCTCCCCAGCCTTATTGCATGCTACTTTAATCCTTTCTATTGGCTTTCTAATTGCTGGTCTTCTTTCTGTTCTTTGAACAGTCTATGTTCCTCTTGGCTTTAGTACCTCTGCATAGGCACCTCAGCAGCTCTGGCCATGTGTTTTTCTTCCCCTGGTAGGAGCCCTGTTTGTTCACTACTCTGCCATTCCCTGTCCTTTGACCTAATGAATTCTTTTTTTTTTTTTTTTAAAGATTTTATTGGGGAAGGGGAACAGGACTTTATTGGGGAACAGTGTGCACTTCCAGGACTTCTTTCGAAGTCAAGTTGTCCTTTCAATCTTAGTTGTGGAGGGCGCTGTTCAGCTTCAAGTTTTTTGTCCTTTCAGTCTTAGTTGTGGAGGGCGTAGCTCAGCTCCAGGTCTAGTTGCCATTGCTAGTTGCAGGGGGCGCAGCCCACCATCCCTTGTGGGAGTCGAACCGGCAACCTTGTGGTTGAGAGGATGCGCTCCAACCAACTGAGCCATCCGGGAGCTCAACGGCAGCTCAGCTCAAGGTGCCGTGTTCAATCTTAGTTGCAGGGGGCGCTGCCCACCATCCCTTGCGGAACTCGAGGAATTGAACTGGCAACCTTGTGGTTGAGAGCCCACTGGCCCATGTGGGAATCGAACCGGCAGCCTTCGGAGTTAGGAGCATGGAGCTCCAACCGCCTAAGCCACCGGGCCGGCCCATGAATTCTTATTTAGTCTATAAAATTCTCAAAATGTTACTTCCTCAAGGAACTCATCTCTTACCACCGGTCCCTAAACTAGGTCAGGTCTTCCCTATTATATACTTTCCTATCATTCTGTACTCCTTCATAGGACTTCGCACAATTAGAATTAAATAATTACCTGTGGACTTAGTTGTTTCCCTAGTTAGAATATAAGTGCCATAAAGTTGGGGTTTATTTGATCTTTTCACAGATATATCCTTGGGACCTAACACACACCGTGTTTCCCCCAAAATAAGACCTAGCCAGACAATCAGCTCTAATGTGTCTTTTGGAGCAAAAATTAATGTAAGACCTGGTATATTATATTATATTATATTATATTATATTATATTATATTATATTATATTATATTATATTATTATACCTGGTCTTATAGTAATATAAGATCGGGTCTTACATTAATTTTTGCTCCAAAAGACGCATTAGAGCTGATTGTCTGGCTAGGTCTTATTTTCAGGGAAACACAGTAGTAGATGTTAAATAATTAGTTGAATGAATGATTTAACCTTGATTTAAGATTTAAAAGAAAAAAGAGATAGAGAGATTAACATCTGTATGTGTTTGGGCTCTTTGAATTTCTTATAGTCCCTAAGGGAAAGACATGTGCTATAACGTTTTGGTTACCAAATTGAATCGGACCAGGGAGACCACATGTTGCATATTCTCTGCTATTTGTCCCTATTAGGATTCCGTTTTTCTTTTAATTTGGTAATTGAGTATCTTTGTAGCTGACTGTATGTAAAAAAGGATTAAAATTGAGTTGGTATGATTTAGCAGTGTCCTAATTAAAAATATATATTTTTAAGAAGCAATACCAAACATGACTCTCATTTTCCTAAGAAATTGAGGTTGGTGTCTTAGAAACATTATAATGGAAATAAAATGTGATTGTTAGGAGCTTAGACTCTGAAGTCAGACTGCCTAGGTTCCAATCCTAGCTCTGCCACGTAATGGCTCTGTAAACTTAGGCAAGTTAATTTTTCTAAGCCTCAATTTCTTTACCTACAAAAAAAATGGAGACAATAATAGTAGTAAACACAGAACATCGTGGGGAGGATTAAATGATATAATGCTTGTCGTAGGACTTAGTGTCTAGCACATAGTAAGTGCTCAGAAAAACGTTAGTAATTAAAAATTATTTATTTTTATCAAAAGAAGCAATTAGCTGTATTCAGAAAATATATTAATTTGAAGGAAACTTTTTACAGATTTATTTTTTCTAGTTTTTAAAGCCTAACATGTTCCAGAATGTGAACTTATGGTCATTTTAATTTCCATTATCATGATTATAATCATGCAATACAGTTGGGGCATATTGCATAATTTCTCTGCACCTGTTCCTTATCTGTGAAATTATTATCTCTTAGGTCGTTTATTATTTGATTGTGGGTAAAATCTCTCTCTTGTGAACTAGACTATAAGCTCTATAAGCATACATGTTAAAGCTTCTTCATTTAATATGATTTAGTTCAGCAACTGGGGCACCAGGTAGAAAATATGGAGATGATGTTTGGGCTAAGCCATGAAAAACATAGGATTTTCTTATTTGGAGAAGAGAAATTTTATTTATATTTTCCACAAGTGGAAAACTGGTCCTTGGTACTTTCTGTTTAGTCCAAGTTTGGGTCCATGCCGTGGATTCCCCAGCCTTGATGCTAGAAAAGAAAATTGTTTAGTAAACAGTTTTAATCATTACCACTTCCCATTTCCTTTTGTGCCACCATTCAGTTTAGAAGGCAGGAGAATCAGAACTCTTTTAAGCCATAAGCTACTTGTAGATTTTTAACAATTTCTTGCTAAACTTGACGTTCTCAGAGCTTTTGCTGCACATTTAAGCATGGTAAGCTCTATCAAGAACCACCTGCAAAGAACTTGGTTGTTAGGCCTGTGAGGCCATTTCTGCACATTTTTACTCCAGGGTAAAGACTTTTTCTAGATTGTGTGTTCCTTAAGAGCAATACCTGAGTTGTGATGACCCTTGTGTCTTTGGCAGAGCTTACCATGTATATAGTATACACCCAGCAAATAGTTTTTGAATTGATTGACTGAAATGCAAAATGAAAATTTTCAAGTTTCTTACTACAGACTCTCTAAACACACTTTCTTTGTTTCCTTAGGCTTCCATCTCAGTGGCACAGTAACTGAGCCAGCCACTACTTCTGAACCAGCAATGACTTACAAAGTTGCAATCAGTTTTGATCGATGCAAAATCACTTCAGTGACATGTGGCTGTGGGAACAAGGACATATTCTACTGTGCTCATGTGGTAGCGCTCTCACTCTACAGGATCCGTAAACCAGACCAAGTCAAATTGCGTCTTCCTATCTCAGAAACCCTTTTCCAGATGAATAGGGACCAGCTACAGAAGTTTATTCAATATTTAATCACAGCACACCACACTGAAGTTCTTCCTACTGCACAGAAACTAGCAGATGAGATTCTTTCCTCCAACTCAGAAATCAACCAAGTGAACGGTAATTGTACAACATTTTTGTTGCTAAGAATCTACTGTGTTGCTTTATTGTTTAGAGGTTTGCAATTATATGTTTAGAGGTTTGTTTAGAGGTTTGCAATTATAATCACTTAACCTTAATTCATTCTATCCAAACAATTATGTATTTAAGCTCTTAGTTTATTAAAGCTGTCCAGTTGTCTACCTGAAAAAGGTTTTGGCAAAAAAGGACTGAGAAAGTTAGAGTTATACTGATCTAGTTTATGGACTTTATTTATCCATGCAATCCCTAATCCCAGGAGCCTGGAATATTTTCGAGTGTGAGAAAGCATGAAATAAATTTTGTTATTCAGTTCTTCTCTGTCTGACTTATTTCCCTTAGCATAAACTTGCCAGCTCCTTCCATGTTGTCATAAATAGTAACATTTCATTTTTTTTATGGCTGAGTAATATTCCATTGTATGTATGTACCACAACTTCTTTATCAATTGTCTGTTGATGGACACTTAGGTTGCTACCATATATTGGCTATTGTAAATCGGCTGCAATGAACATACGAGGGGTACATGTATCTTCTCGAATTTGTATTTTGGATTTTTTTGGATAAATACCCAGAAGTGGAATTGCTGGGTCATAATGTATTTCTGTTTAATTTTTTGAGGAACCTCCAAACCATTTTCTGTAGTGATGACACCAATTTGCAATCCCATCAACAGTGCATGAGGGTTCCCTTTTCTCTACGTCATTGCCAGGTCTTGTTGTTTGTTGATTTATTGATGATGGCCATTCTGACAGGTGTGAGGTGATATCTCATTGTGGTTTTTATTTGCATTTCTCTGATGATTAGTTACACTTGAGCATCTTTTCATATGTCTCTTGGCCATCTGTATGTCCTCTTGGGAGAAATGTCTATTCAGGTCCTCCTCCCATTTTTAAATCAGACTGTTAGTTTTTTTAGTGTTGAGTTTTGTGATTTCTTTATAAATTTTGGATATTAACCCCTTATCAGATATATCATTGGCAAATATCTTCTCCCATTCAGTAGGTTGTCTTTCCTTTTTGTTGATGGTTTCCTTTGCTGTGCAAAAATTTTTTAGTTTCATGTAGTCCCATTGTTTATTTTTTTCCTTTTGTTTCCCTTGCCCAAGGCAACATTTCAGAAAAAATATTACTAAGAGCAATGTCAGAGAGTTTACTGCCTATGTTTTCTACTAGGAGTTTTTATGGTTTCGGGTCTTACATTTAAGACTAATGCTTTTTTTTTTTTTAATTTTTTATTGGGGGGGCCGGCCCGGTGGCTCAGGCGGTTAGAGCTCCATGCTCCTAACTCTGAAGGCTGCCGGTTCGATTCCCACATGGGCCTGTGGGCTCTCAACCACAAGGTTGCCAGTTCGATTCCTCGACTCCCTCAAGGGATGGTGGGCTCTGCCCCCTGCAACTAAGATTGACCATGGCACCTTGAGCTGAGCTGCCGCTGAGCTCCCGGATGGCTCAGTTGGTTGGAGTGCATCCTCTCAACCACAAGGTTGCCGGTTCAACTCCCGCAAGGGATTGTGGGCTGTGCCCCCTGCAACTAGCAATGGCAACTGGACCTGGAGCTGAGCTGCGCCCGACACAACTAAGACTGAAGGGACAAAAACTTGAAGCTGAACGGCACCCTCCATAACTAAGATTGAAAGGACAACAACTCGACTTGGAAAACAGGCCTGGAAGTACACACTGTTCCCCAATAAAGTCCTGTTCCCCTTCCCCAATAAAATCTTTAAAAAAAAAAATTTTATTGGGGAACAGTGTGTTTCTCCAGGGCTCATCAGGTCCAAATCGTTGTCCTTCAATCTAGTTGTAGAGGGTGCAGCTCAGCTCCAAGTCAGGTGCTGTTTTCAATCTTTAGTTGCAGGGGGCACAGCCCACCATCCCATGTGGGAATTGAACCAGCAACCTTGCTGTTGAGAGCTCACACTCTAACCAACTGAGCCATCCGGCTGCCCCTCCGAAAGCTCAGCAGCTCGTTGTCTTCAATTTAGTTGTGGAGGGCGCAACTCACTGGCCCATGTGGGAATCGAACTGGCAACCCTATTGTTTAGAGCTTGCGCTCTAACCAACTGAGCCATCCAGCTGCCCCAGTCTTTAATCCATTTTGAGTTTATTCTTGTATATGGTGTAAGAAGGTGATCTAGTTTCTTTTTTTTTTTTTTGCATGTATCTGTCCAGTTTTCCCAACACCATTTATTGAATAGACTGTCTTTACCCCACTGTATATTCTTGCCTCCTTCATCATAGAATAAATGATCATATAGGCGTGGGTTTATTTCTGGGCTCTCTGTTCTGTTCCATTGATCTATGTGTATGTTTTTATGCAAGTACCATGCTGTTTTGATTACTATAATCTGATAGTTTGCTATTAGGTATTGTGATACCTCCAACTTAGTTCTTCTTTCTCAAGACTGGTGTGGCTATTCGGGGTCTTTTATGGTTCCATATAAATTTTAGGATTATTGTTTGAGTTGTGTGAAAAATGTTCTTGGTATTTTGATACGGATTGCATTGAATCTATAGATTGCTTTGGATAGTATGGACATTTTAATGATGTTAACTCTTCCTGTCCATGAGCATGGTATATGCTTCCATTTATTTGCGTCTTCTTCAGTTTCTTTCTTCAGTGTCTTATAATTTTCTGAGTACAAGTCTTTTATCTCTTTGGTTAAATTTATTCTTAGGCATTTTTTTTGATGCTATTGTAAGTTGGATTGTTTTCTTAATTTCTCTTTCTGATCATTCATATTTGGTATGTAGAAATGCAACCGATTTCTGAATATTAATTTTGTATCCTGCTACTTTACTGAATTCATTTATCAATTCTAATAGTTTTTTATGACAGTTTTTTCTTCCTTTTCAGTTTGGATGCCTTTTATTTCTTTTTCTTGTCTGATTGCTGTGGCTAGGATTTCCAATACTAGGTTGAATAAAAGTGATGAAAGTAGACATCCTTGCCTTGTTCCTGATCATAAGGAAAATTCTTTTAGCTTTTCACCATTGAATGTGATGTTAGTTGTGGGTTTGTCATATACAACTATGGCCTTTATTATGTTGAGGTGTGTTCTCTCAATTCCCACTTTGCTGAGAGTTCTTATCATAAATAAATCCTGGATTTTGTCAATTGCTTTTTCTGCATCTATTGATATGATCATAAGATTTTATCCTTCATTTTGTTTATTTTGTTTTGTTTCATTTGTGGTATATCACATTAATTGATTTGCAGATATTGAACCAACTTTGCTTCCCAGGAATAAATCCTAGTTGATCATGTTGTATGATCTTTTTAGTGTATTGCTCGATTTGGTTTGCTAATATTTTGTTGAGGATTTTTGGATCTATGTTCTTCAGGGATGTCGATCTATAATTTTCTTTTTTTAATAATGTCTTTGGTTTTAGGATCAGAGTAATGATGGCCTTGTAAAATGAGATTGGGAGCCTTCCATTTTCTTGACTTTTTTTGGAATAGCTTGAGGATAGGTGTGAATTATTTTTTGAATGTTTGGTAAAATTCACCTGTGAAGCCATCTGGTTCAGGACTTTTGTTTGTGGGGAGTTTTTGCTTACTGATTCGATTTTGTTAGTAGTAATCAGTCTGTTCAGATTTTCTGTTTCTTCCTGATTCAGTCTTGCTCCAGCCCAGATCTTCTGAGCTTTAAACTCTGTATTCAACTGACTATTCCATATCACAGAGATATCCCAAGATCAACATACCCAAAAGTGAATTTATCTTCTTCCCCAAACTTGCTCAATAAATAGCTCCACCAGCATGATAAACCTTATTGTCATCCCTAACACCTTTTTCATTCTTATAATCCACATGCATTCCTTTGCAAGACCTGTTAATTTTACCTCCTAAGTATATTTCATCATTTTCCACCTCTTTATATATATTTAGGGTGATACTGCCATCACCCTAAATCAAACCACTGTAATCTCCCACTTAGATTGCTACTGTAGACTTTTAACTGATCTCTTTCCATCTCCATTATTGCTCCCTTCTATTCTACTCTCCATGCAGCCATCCAAAGTAACTTATCTATAACTAAATAATTTTTACATATTGCTTTTTGTTTAAAATCTTCCAGTTGGTCTCCTGTTGCTCTTAGGCTAAAATCCGAATTTCATATTGCCTACAAAACCTTGCATGATCTGGCTTTTGCCTATGTTTTCACATGATATTCCCTCTCTTTGGAATGCTCTTCCTGTCCTCACCCTCTTAATATAGAGATACTTAATTACCACAATAATTTATGACTCCATGTGTTTTTCAACAAAAAATACACACAGTGTTTCCTCTACTCTCTGCCACGCTAGCTTCTGTTCATTCCTCCGGTGTCCGCTTAAATGTCACTTTCTCAGAGAAAACTTCATTGACCTGTCTTTCTTTCCACACAAATAAGTACATGTGTGATTTTTGGTTAACATCCCTTTCCCCGGCTAGTCTGTCAGCTCCACAAGGACAAAGGACTTTATCTGCTTTGTTTATCGCTATATATGTCCAGTCTTTGTCACAGGCCCTGGCACATAGCAGTCTCTCAATAAATATTGGTTGAATAAGTGAAAATGTCTTAGAAAATCCTTCTTGGGGACTTTTGCCACTTCATGCTCTCTCAGATGACTTTGATTCCTTCAACAGTTACACCAATTCCTTGTACTTGGCTGCCTGGATGCCTCAGATATTGACTTACTCCCTTTCTTGCTACAACAACCCATTTTGGCAGCTAAGTTTCTCATTTCCTGACCTCATTGTACACCAGCAAACATTTACACAGTTTACCTTCCTTTTTTTCCTATGAAATAAACGAACCCTTTTGAAGTTTTAGGTGAAATTTTACTCTTAGGTTTTGCCTTACCCTTGCCCTATCCCAGCAGTTTTCTAGTCTGCACCCTAGGTATTTATAAACTGTGCCTTATTTTTTCCACAGCTGCTGCCACTACCACCACTGGGGCCCAGAAAATTCTCCAGTTTTTTCCATACCTTTTCACATCCTTAGAGGGAATGTCATTGCACACTTCCAGCCAGTTGCTTAGAGCCAGCTCCCCTAGTAGACTGGGCCCTGCTCCTACTTTTTAATCTCCTAATTGAGCCACCCAAGGGTCAGAATTGGTATTCAGACAATCTCTGTTCCTTGCTTTTGGAACATCAGTGCTGCTAGTTCCTCGTCCTTATGCTTAACAACAGGGTTCTCAGAGGACTCGTCCTTGGTTTATAGCTAGTTTATCTCATTTTATCTCTCTCTCTAGAGCTACTAAAAACTAGAATCATTAGAGGTGAGACTGTCTTCTGCATTTTTAGCATAAATCCCCAGTGATAATTCTGTGTATTAACATTTGAGAATCACTTACTAGTGAGAGAACTCTATTATTCTCACCATGTGATGCATTATTCTGACTAATCCTATACAGGTATACCTCGGAGATATTTCAGGTTCAGGTCCATACCACAGCAGTAAAGAGACCATCACAACAGAGAAAGTCACATGAAGCTTTTGGTTTCCCAGTGCATATAAAAGTTATGTTTACACTGTACTGTACTCTATTAAATGTATAATAATAGCATTATGTCTTAAGAAAACCAATGTACATATCTTAATTTAAAAAAAATTCTTTTTTGCTAAGAAATGCTAACCATCATCTGAGCATGTTGGAAAGATGGCTCTGATAGACTTGCTTGGCACAGGGTTGCCACAAACCTTCAATTTGTAAAAAACACAATATCCGTGAAGCACAATAAAGCAAAGTGCAATAAAGCGAGGTGTGCCTGTATTCTGTGTAGTAGCATAGGCCCAAAAAAATGATTTGGCTGTCTTCACACACACCACCCAGCTTACATTCAAGGGCCTGAAACCAGCTTGTGGATCACAGAAATATGAGGCTAGAGGCCAAAGTATAGCCTGGTAGTAAAGAACATAGACTTTCGAGAAAGACCAACATGTAGATCCTGGCTCATATATTTTCCATCTGTTACATTACTTACCTGTATAAGCTTTCGTTGTTTTCATTTTAAAATGAGAATAATAATACCAACTCATAGAGTTTTTACAAGAGTTCACTGAAATGTACTCAACAGATATTCATTGAGTACCTACTATGTTCCAAGCACTGTTCTACACATTGCAAATATACGAGCAAACAAAACAGTTTATGTCCTCAAGGAGCATACATTCAAGTGGGGATATGTATACACATAAAAAGTGCTTAGACTCTGGCATGTAGAAAGCACTCTATGAATGGTTGTTATTAACAACTATTTAAGGATAAGGAAGAGTATATTTGTTTTGCTTTGCCACTGTCAGGATACAAAAGAAGCATAGGATATATTATTTGCCCACCTGGAGCTTAAATCTAGATGGTAATGAGACATATATTTGTTCATTCTATAAATATTAACTCTGGTGTAATGAGCAAGGCACTGTGAGGTACAAAAATTAATCCCCACTTAAAAAATTTCAATTTAGTTGGAAATATATTAGAAATGCAAATTTCAATGTAAAACAAAATGTGACAGGTTTAAGAGAAGTAATAATAAAGTGCTCAGAAGAGTGTTACTCTCTTTATATGCATATGAGCATAAGATAGACATACTTTGACAGGTGGCAATGGGGTATATGGCTAATTCAGTGAGGGGGTAAAAAAGAGGCCCCCTCCTGCCAAATGGACTAAGCAGTACACGACCCTTAGCAGCATTAGCCTCTCTATATACTTTATGGTTTCCATTTCTCACTGTGGCCCTGACTCAAGAGCTGAGATAATATAATATTGGCAATGAGAAGGGTTTTTGGCCAAGGAACCAGCTGTGGGGAGAGGGAGGGAAGTAAAGAGAAAAACATAACTAAAGTCATAAGGAAATGATGTCGACTTCTGGGAACACTGTTTCTAGCTGAAGCGTAGCGTAAATATAGGGAAGACAGGGCTAGAAATGAAAGATTAGGCCTGAGCACGGAGGGCCCTGAATACCAAGTTAAGGTATTTGGACTTCATTTAGTAAGAATCTGAATCATCACTGATAACTTTTGAGCAGGAGAGTGATGTGATCAGAACTACTATGTTTAGAATAATACATTTGAAGAAAAGTGGCATATAGTAGATACAGTAGTCCTCCCTTATCAACAGTTCCACCTTCTGTGATTGCAGTCATCCACGGTCAACCGCAGTCTGAAAACACTAATTTGAAAATTCCAGAAATGAACCATTTACAAGTTTTAAATTGCACACCATTCTGAAATCGCACTCTGTCCCGCTCCGTCCTGCTCCATCCCGCCCAGGGCACGAATCATCCCATTGTCCAGTGTACCCATTACCCACCCATTAATCACTTAGTAGCTGTCTCGGTTATCAGAGCAACTGTCCTGGTAACGCAGTGCTTGTGTTCAGGTAACCCTGATTTTACTTAATAATGGCCCCAAAGTGCAAGAGTAGTGATGCTGGCAATTCGGACATGCCAAAGAGAAGCTCTGTCTTTGAGAAAATGAGAAAAGATTCAGTTTTCATTCTACAAACATTTGCTGGGTGTCTGTCACATTACCAGCCCTGGGCTATAGGTGATTTAACCATGGATTCAACTTGGAATTCAACTGTGAGCAAGGAGCTGATAGGCTGCTAGGGAAGGCAAGGAACTGATAGGCTGCTAGGGAAGAGGGATGTGTGAATAACTAAAACTGTGTTTTAAATGGTGACATTGAGGTGAACCGAGATAATGAAAGATATTTTGAGTATAAATTTATAAAATTATATCACCCTGTATGCATCTCTGTCTGTGCTTTGGGGGGCAAGTTTCTAGAATTTGTAAGTGTTGACTTCACTTGAGAAGCTACAATTTTATAGTGAACTTTAAAAACAGATTTTTTATTTTCTGAGAAAGTACTTTTTATTTTAAAATAATATGTGTACCTTAAGCTTATTTGAACTTCATTGAAAGGTAGAAAGAAGAAAAACATTAATATCACCTTCCTAAGAAAAAAAATCACTGTTTTCATGTTTGTGTATTTCCTTCCAGGCTTTTTCCCCACTAGGATGGTATATGTTGATCTTGGAAGAGGATACAACTGAAATTTAAGTGAACATGAAACTAGTATTAGATCTTTTACATTTATTTTGGACTACACAGTTGACAAAGCCTGGATTAAGGCAGAATACCCTTTTTGGGTTTTGTTTTGTTAATTTTTTTGAGAATTTTATGAGTTTATTTGAGACCAACTGATGACATATGCTAGGGAGCAAAAATTCAAATGCTGTCTGTTTTTTAATTTTTTAAATTTAGGTATAGTTGATATGTAATATTATATTAGTTATGTTAGTTTCAGGTATACAATATAGTGGTTTGACATTTTTTATACCTTACAATTTGATCACCCCACTAATTACAGTAATCATCTGTCACTGTGCAAACTTATCACCATATTATTAACTATATTCCTCTTCACCTTTTGGACCCATCTACCCACCCCTTCCACTCTGGCAACCATCCCTCTCGTCTCTATGAGTCTGTTTTTTATTTTGTTTTGTTTATTTTTAGATTCCACATGTAAGTGAAACTGTGCAGTATTTGTCCTTCTCTGTCTGACTTATTTCACTTAGCATAATACCCTCTAGGTCCATCCATGTTGTCTCAAATGGCAAGATTTCATTCTATTTTATTGCTGCGTAATACGCGTATTCCAGTGTGTGTGTGTGTGTGTGTGTGTGTGTGTGTGTGTGTGTACACCCTATCTTACCCATTCCACAACTGATAGATTTCTAGGTTACTTCCATATCTTGGCTATTGTAAATAATGCTACGATATACATAGGAGTGCATATATCTTTTCAAATTAGTATTTTCATTTTCTTCGGATAAACACCCAGTGATAGAGTTGCTTGGTCATACGGTAGATCTATTTTTAGTTTTTTGAGGAATCTCCATACTGTTTTCCATAGTGGCTATATTAATTTGCAGTCCCACCAGCAGTGCACGAGGGTTCCCTTTTCTCCACAGCCTCGCCAACACATTATTTGTTGACTTCCTGATAATAGCCATTCTGACTAGTGTGAGATGGTATCACATTGTGGTTTTGCTTTGCATTTCCCTGATGATTAGTGATGTTGAGCATCTTTTCATATGTCTGTTGGCCATCTGTATGTCTCTTTGGAGAAATGTCTTTTCATGTCCTCTGCCCATTTTTTGATCAGATTGTTTATTTTTTAGTTATTGAGTTGTATGAGTTTCTTATATATTTTGGATACCAACCCCTTATGCTATTATCATTTGTGAATATATTTTCCCATTTAGTAATTTGTCTTTTTGTTTTGTTGATGGTTTCCTTCACTATGCAGAAGATTTTTAGTTTGATGAAGTCCGATTTGTTTATTTTTGCTTTTGTTTCCCTTGCTTGAGGGGACCTATCCAAAAGATATTACTCAGACTGATGTCACATAGTTTACTACCTATATTTTCTTGTAGGAGTTTTATGGTTTCAGGCCTTAAATTTAAGTCTTTAGTCCATTTTGAGTTTATTTTTGTATGTGGTGTAAGAGTGGTCCAGTTTCATTATTTTGCATGTATCTATCCAGTTTTCCCGACACCACTTGTTGAAGAGATGGTCATTACTCCATTGTGTATTCTTACCTCCTTGGTCGTAGATTAGTTGACCCTAGAAGCAAGGGTTTATTTCTGGGCTCTCTATTCTGTTCCACTGAACTATGTTTCTGTTTTAGTGCCTGTACTAAACTGTTTTGATTATTATAGCTTTGTAGTATAGTTGGAAATCAGGGAGCATGATACCTCCAACTTTATACTTCTTTCTCAAGATTGCTTTGGAGATTTGTGATCTTTTGTTGTTCTATATAAATTTTAGGATTATTTGTTCTGATTCTGAGAAGAATGTCATTGGTATTTTGATGGAATTGCATTGAATCTGGAGATTGCTTTGGGTAGTATGGTCATTTTAATTATATTAATCCTTCCAATCTATGACCACAGTATATTCTTCCATTTATTTGTGTCCTCCTCAATTTCTTTCTTCAGTGTCTAACAGTTGTCAGAGTACAGGTATTTTATACCTTGGTTAAATTTATTCCTAGATATTTTTTTATTTTTGATGTAATTGTAAATGGGATTGTTTTCTTTATTTCTCCTCTGATCATTATTAGTGTATAGGAACGTAACAGATTTCTGTATATTAATTTTGTATCCTGCTACTTTACAGAATTCTTTTATTCTATTAATATTTTGGTGGATTCTTTAGGGTTTTCTGTATATATAGTATCATGTCATCTGCAAATGTTTTTGAATATACTCACAAAGTGCCCTCCTGCAGAATGTGTACCATACGAACTCAAGGGATTCATTTCACTGTGCCCATTCCTCACAGGTGCCCCTGACCCCACAGCTGGGGCCAGCATTGATGATGAGAACTGCTGGCATTTGGATGAAGAACAGGTGAAAGAGCAAGTGAAGCTCTTTCTCTCCCAGGGTGGATACTATGGATCTGGAAAGCAACTCAATTCAATGTTTGCCAAGGTGAGATAGGAAAAGGTTGTGTTTTGTTTTGTTTTACTTTTTAAGTAAACTGGGCTCACCACACTTTTGGCTTCATGCGTTCTAGCCAGCTCTCTTGACCTAGCTGTACTAAATACTTGAAAACTAATGGAAGAGGCTGATCAGAGCAGACCTGAGCAGGTTGCATCCAGGAGCCCTACTAACTCACCCTGGTAGTTATCTTCCTTCTGCTCCATTGTCTAAACGAGTTAGCATCGCTGAGAAGTTTTAGTAATGAAGATTTGAATCCAAGGCTGCCCAATGAGGTCTTGAAGAGATTTTTGGTACTGGGGGCTCTCACAACAGGCTTGCTGCTCCTGCTTCTTTTTTTTTTTCCTCAACATATTTAGTAAAATATAATTCACATACCATAAAATTCACCCATTTTAAAGGTACAATTCAGTGGTTTTTAGTATATTCAGATATGTACAGCCATCACCACAGTCAACTTTAGAACATTTTCCTCACCTTACAAAGAAACCCCATATCCTTTAGCTATCATTCCCATTCCCTCATTTTCCCCCTCCGCCAGTCCTAAGCAAACACTAATCTACTTTCTGTCTCTATAGATTTCCCTATTCTGGACTTTCATAAGAATGGAATCATATATAATAGTATGTAGTGTTTTGTGACTGGCTTCTTTCACTTAGCATAATATTTTCAAGGGTCATCGTGTTTTAGTATGAAACACTAAAACAATACTTCATTCCTTTTTATGGGGTATCATACATAATAGTCCATTGTATGGATACCGCACACTTTGTTTATCCATTTGTCTGTTGATGACATTTGGATTGTTTCCACCTTTGGCTATTATAAATAATGCTGCTATAGACTTCCTTATACAAGTTTCTATGTGGAATATGTTTTCATATTTCTCTAGGAGTTTCATGGGTCATGTGATAGCTCTATTTTTTTTGTTAGTTTCAGGTGTACAAAACAACATAATGATTAGACATTTACACCCCTTACGAAGTAATAACCTCACCAAGTCTACTACTATCTGACACCATACATAGCTATTCCAATACCATTGACTATATATGTTCCCTATGCTGTACTTTACATCCCATGACTATATATATATTTATATGTATATTTTTTAAAATTATAGTTGACATTCAATATTATATTAATTTCAAGCATGCAGCACAGCGGTTAGGCATTTATATAATATATGAAGTGGTTCCCCCGATAAGTGTAGTACCCATCTGACACCATACATAGTTTTTACATTATTGACTATATTCTCCCTACTGTATTTTACATCCCCATGACTATTTTGGGACTACCAATTTGTGCTTCCTACTCTCTTCATCTTTCTCACCCATCCCCCAAACCTCCTCTGATCTAGCAACTATCTGTTTGTTCTCTGTATCTATGAGTCTTTTTCTGTTTTGTTTGTTGATTTATTCTGTTCTTTAGATTCCACATATAGTGAAATCATATGGTATTTGTCTTTCTCAGTCTGACTTATTTCACTTAGCATAATATCCTCTAGGTCCATACATGTTGTTGCAAATGGTAAGGTTTCATTCTTTTTTATGGCAGAGTAATACTCCATTGTATATATGTACTACAATGATAACTTTATGTTTAGTTGTTTTAGGAACTGCCGGACTGATTTCCAAAATGGTTGCATCATTTTACATTCCCACCAATGGTGTATGAGGGTTTTGATTTCTCTGTGTCCTTGTCAACACTTGTTGTTATCTGGTTTTTTGATCCTAGCCATTCTAGTGAGTGTGAAGTGCTATCTCATTGTGTACAGCAAGCTTTCTTGATACATGCAGAGCAGTTACTTAGGACAAGAGGCCTTCTTTCTGGCTCTTTGGAAGCGCTGTGTTTAGATACTTCATTTTCTCCTCCCCTTCCTTTCCTTTCTCCTACTTTTTTATGATGTGCAGTCACCAATCCCTTGCCCCTCCTTTGTGTCAGGTTCGAGAGATGCTGCGGATGAGAGATTCCAACGGAGCCAGGATGCTGACGCTAATAACTGAGCAGTTTATGGCCGACCCACGACTCACACTCTGGAGGCAACAAGGAACAAGCATGACAGATAAGTGCAGGCAGCTCTGGGATGAGCTAGGTAAGTCCCCATATCTCAGAGAAGTGCTATGTCTGTCCTACCAACTTGCTCCCTGGCAACAGCGTTAGTGAACACTTGCCATCAGTCATTACATAGATCTTGCTGAGTGAACTTTAGCACAGCTGGTGGAAGGTTTCAACTCTACAGAGGTCACCCAGAGTAATTCTGAACTCACCTGTGTTGCTTCCACGGCATTGTGCTTTGTTATTGACATCAGCATTCTGTTCCAGATGATACCACGTAGAAGCCTTTACTGAGAGAAACCTCTTCCTGTGGCTTCTGTTGCATGGCACTAGCCTGGCTCTCCAAATACTTATCAGCCTTATTTTTCCTCACTTTCCCTGGGCCTGTTATTCTTTTTCACTCCTAGGCAGACCTCTTAGACGTAGGACCGATTCCAAGACTTGGACCTTGGACTTCTTTTCTTCTTTCTTTATACTCCCTTGAGAACTTTTTTTTTTTTTTAATATGGTTTCAGAGCTTACCTCTGTGGTGATCTCAGCCTCATCTTCTTTCCATTTATCTGACTTCCAGTCCCATATTAGCAGCTACCCTTTGGCCATTTCACTGAAAATCCCCTGGTCACACTCAGCTTGAGAAATCTAAAGATTAACTCAGGCCTCCTACCAATAAATAAATAGATAAATAGATAAATAAATAAATGGTGGGGTGAGAGTTCCCCTGACTTTGGTATTGGCACCACCATTCCTTACTCTACAAAACTTATTGTCAAGCACTCATTTTTCTTTTAAGCCCTACATCTAGTCATCAACTTCATTTGATTCCCCAATCTTCAAAATGCAAGTTAGTACCCATTCTCACTTTTATTTCCCATCACCACTGGTCTTGTTGAGGGCCTTGGGACTTTTAGATTAAATTAGAACTGTGGCCTCCCAAATGGCCTCACTGTTGTACATTCTTCTTATCAAGGCCATATACTTTGGTCATCATTTCTCTTTATCATTCCCCTGCTCCAAGGCCACTTTTGTCATGCTAACACTCAGTTCCTCTCCATGTTGTCCGAATCTTCTCCCAAACTCACCATCCAATCATGGCCCCACTTTTGGGTTATACTGAAAAAGTTCTATATGGTATATTCTAAAAGTTCTAATGCAGCTCCTTGGTACTTCCCCCATTCCAGAAAGCAACAACAAACTTTCCACTCATACAAAATAGCACAAGAAAAGAACTGCAGCTTAGGATTTTAGTGAGTTCTTCGGGACCTAAGCCCCTGAAGCACATATTTTACAGTCTTTTATAGTGCAGAAAGCCTTGGGGAGTAAAGTTTAATGACTCTGGGACTGCACTTGGTTACTTTGGGGGTGGTAAGTGTGGGGTTTTGGTTTGGTAGCTGAGGCTTTATGATATCACCTGGAGCACTAATGGCTTTAGAACTTACATTAATAATGAATAGCTACATGATTATTATGTGCTAGTCTCCCTGTTAAAGATTGTACTCACATTGTTTCATTTAATTCTCACAACAACCCTATGAGGTCATTGTGTGTTTATTGCAAAGAAACAGATAGCTCTGGTTACTTCTGGATACAGAATAAAATAAAGTTATAGAAAACTTTCTCCGCCTTGACACAATCACACTTTCTGAAGTACAAGAATGTGGCACTATTAGTCTATAGCTATTGGTACAACCAGTTATGACCAGGGTCACATGACACAATGTATGGAAACTTGGAAACTGCTTCTAGATTCTTTCCTCAGAAGGGATTATAAGCATCGACTCCCTTCCAGGTTAAGACACTGGCATCTCCATATTTTTAGTATAGAAAACTGAGCTCAGAAAAGTTAAGTATTTCGTTCATAGTCAGACACTAATAAATGGTGGCTCTAATGCTGGAACCCCAATCTGTCTGACTTCAAATCAAACATCCTTCTGCAACATCTCCCTCAATTCTATCTTGTTATACACTTTGTTTTCCAAAGTGCATGTTTCCTAAGAATTTGCAATTAGCCTTCTTCAGAGAGTCTATTTCATGTGAGGCCTGAACCTCTTGGAGTAATTTCTGTGACAATCATGGGATTTTGCTGTGCACTTGGGCTTGGTCTTTGGGGCAGAGGTAGGTGAGAGGAAAGCAAGCAAAGCTGGCTCTCCGTGCTTTTAAAACTCATCATATACTTACATTCATATCTGAGAAATTGCTTTATCAATCTTCCAAGAAATTCTCATCATTCTGCAAATACAGTGTTTCTCAAACTTCTCTAAAGCACATGGAGTACTTGTTAAAACAAATTAATGGGTCCTATCCCCAAAGTTTCCAATTCAGTAAGTTGGAGTGGGGCCTGATCAGTTGCATTTCTAACAAATTCCCAGGGGATGTTGATGTCGCTGTTCCAGAGACTACATTTTGAAAACCACTGCACTAAGGGAAGTCTTATGGGGTTAGACACTACAGCACAGTGCATGCATGCTTCTCCCAAGTACTCTGAGGGTTCTTTGCTGGTCATGAGGCTTGCTTACCTAGGGAGGGCCTAGGCAGAATTTGTAAGAACCTTTTTAACCCTGTCCCCCAACTCCCGTCCCATCTATCACCTCGATAAATCTGGTACCCATCTGACACTGTAGATAGTTATTACAATATTATTGACTATCTCTAATGCTGCATACTATGTATATGTATAACAACCAATTTGTACTTCTTAATCCCTTCCCCTTTTTCACCCACCCCGAAACCCCTTTCCATCTGGCAACCATAAAAATGTTCTCTATATCTATGAGTTTTTTTTCTGTTTTATTTGTTTGTTTTATTCTTTAGACTCCACATATAAGTGAAATCACATTGCATCTGTCTTTGTCTGGCATACTCCACTTAGCACAATACCATCCAGGTTCATCCATGCCACTGCAGATGACAAGAACCCATTCCCTTCCATGGCCAAGCAATATTGCATTGTATATATATACCACCTACCTTTATCCTCTCATCCATTGAAGAACACCCAGGTTGCCTCCACATCTTGGCCATTATAAACAATGCTGCCATGAACGTATGGATGCACATGTCCCTTTGAAGTAACATTTTGGGTTCCTTCAGATAAATACTCAGAAGTGGGATTACTGGGTCCTTCTTTGTCTCTTGTTATAGCGTTTCTTTTAAAGTCTATTTTGTCTAGTACAAGTGTTGCTACCCCAACTGTTTTTCTTTTTCTCATTTCCATTTTCATGAAATATCTTGTTCCAATCCCTTTACTCTCAGTCTGTGTGTGTCTTTTGATCTGAGATGAGTCTCTTGTATGCAATATATGTAAGGGTTTTGTTTTCTTATCCATTCAGCCACCCTATCTTTTGATTGGAGCATATAATCCATTTACATTGAAAGTAATTGTTGATAGATACGTAGTTACTGCCATTTTATTATTCATATTTTTTGTTTTTTTGTTTTTTGTTTTGGCTTAAAGAAATCCCTCTAAAATTCCTTGTAATTCTGGTTTGGTGTTGATGAACTCCTTTAGCTTTTTCTTGTCTGGGAAGCTCTTTATCTGTCCTTCCATTCTAAATGATACCTTTGCTGGGTAGGGTAATCTTGGTTGTAAGTCCCTGCTTTTCATCACTTTGAATATTTCCTGCCACTCCCTTCTAGCCTGGAAAATTTCTGTTGAGGAATCAGTTGAGAGTCTTATGGGAGCTCCCTTGTAGATATCTAACTACTTTTCTCTTTGTTTTTAACTTTTGGCATTTTAATTATGATGTGTCTTGGTGTGGGCCTCTTTGAGTTCATCTCATTTGGGACTCTGAACTTCCTGGGCTTGTATGTTTATTTCCTTTGCCAGGTTAGGGAAGTTTTCCGTTATTATTTCATCAAATAAGTTTTCAATTCCTTGCTCTCCTCTTCTCCTTCTGGTACCCCTATTATGTGAATGTTGTTACACTTGATGTTGCCCAGAGGCCCCTTAAACTATCCTCATTTTGGAGGAGGGGGATTTTTTCTTTTTTTTTTTTTTTTTGCTGTTATGATTGGGTGTTTTTTGCTACCTTATCTTCTAAATCGCTGATTTAATCTTCTGCTTCATCTAATCTACTGTTGATTCTCTCTAATGTATTTTTAATTTCAGTTATTTTATTGTTTATTTTTAACTGGTTCTTTTTTATGTTTTCTATCTCCATTTTTATGCTTCCTTTCCCTTTGTTGACGTTCTCCCTAAGATCTTTGAGCATCCTTATAACCAGTGTTTGGAACTCTGCGTCTGGTAGATTGCTTGTTTCCATTTTGTTTAGTTCTTTTTCTGGAGCTTTGTTCTATTCTTTTATTTGAAACATGTTTTTTTTTTGTTTCCCCATTTTGGCTGCCTCCCTATGTTTGTTTCTATGTATTAGGTAGGGCTGCTATGCCTTCTGGTCTTGATAGAGTGGCCCTATGTAGTAGGTGAGTTGTGGGTCTCAATGGCACAGTCATCCTGGTCATCTGAGCTGGGTATTCCAGGTATGTCCCTTGTGTGGGTTGCGTGTGCTCTCCTACTGTAGTTGAGTCTTGATTGTTTACACAACAGTAAGAGGGATTGATCCTCAGGCTGATTGATTGTGAGGACTACATTGGAGGAGCTGTTGTGCAGGGGCTGACCCTACAGAGCAGGATTTGCTTTAGCAGGGCTTTGGTGCCTGCTCAGTCTGCCCTTTGGTGTGTCGTCCTTAGAGGCAGCCGTGTGATGCTGTGGCTTGGCCCAAAACTGGCCATTAGGCGTGCCTCTTGGGAGGGGACCTGCTGTAGGCCAAATTCAGCCACACCCTGTGCCCTTCCCAGGGCCACCTGACATGAGCCACAAAGCAATCTGCAGATGGCCACCACCCACACTGTGCTTGGTGGAGCCTCGAGAGGCCAAGCTGAGAACCGAGACCAGCTTTCACTAGTGCCAGGCTCAGGGCTGCTCAGCCAGAGGTACAGGACATGCTGAAGCCAGATGCTGCTTGCTTGGGTTTTGTGAACCTTTGAGAGATTTTAGGGAAGTCTGCAACATGAACCAAGGTAGGCTGTTTATACAAAAAAGCCACTGGAAGTGGCTTAGATGAGCCCAAAAGTTGAGTGGGACAGGGTCTCAGGAAATCGGGGCAAACAGAGTTAGCCAGGTTGATGGAGACTCAGATATGGCGGCCGCTTTTGTCTGCATGCCAGGTGGGTAGAGGGCTCAGCAAAGAAACAAAAGCTTCTGACAGTTCCTCTGTCCAGGGGAAAGCTACCTCCACCTCCAGCCCTCACCCTGCAACCAGATAATTCAGTTCCTCTCCGTATGTCCCTGGCACTTTTCGAGCTGCTGCACCAGCACTGGAGCTCAGAGTGAGTGAGTTCATCAGTGAGTAAAGCCATGCAAAAGCTCTTTAAGGGAAGTATCTGGGAGTGCAGCTTCCCTATTCTCACTCAGCCACAATGTCTGCTGGTTTTCATAGCCAGAAGTTATGGGGACTTCTCTCCTCAGCACTAAAACCCTGGGCTGGGGAGCCTGGTGTGAGGATGGAACCCCTCTCTCCTCCCTGGAGGACTTCTGCAGCCAAGATATTTCTCCCGATTTTGAATGGTAACACACAGGTGTGGGACCAGCCAGTTCCACGTCTTCACCCCTCCTACCAGTCTCAAGGTGGCTTCTTCTGTATGTCTTTAGTTGTAGGACTTCTATTCAGCTAGACTTCAGGTAATTCTCAATGATGGTTGTTCTTAGTTTAGTTGTAATTTTGACATGGTCCTGAGGGGAGGTAAGCACAGCGTTTACCTGCTCTGCCATCTTGTCTGGATCCCTAATTATGTAAAATTTTAACTTCCATAGTAGCTACTTTTGGTTAGAGTTTTTGACACTTTTTTTTAAGTTGCTGGAAAATATGTTTTTGGATACTGGGAACACATATGTGGAATATGTGATACTTTGCTACAGTGATGGAAAAGATGCAAGAATGTGATGGTTTTAAGGCATCACAGTTGATCAGCAGTATCAAAATCCGAGTCCAAATAAACCATTTTCCCTGGAAAACCGAAATACTAAAATTCTACTATGTGCCAAGTAGTATGTTAGGTCCTTTACAAATGTTATCTCATTTAATCCTCACAATATTCCTACAACATAGGTGTTTCTATTACCTCAGTTTTACAGTTGAGGGATTTGAAGCTTAGAAAATCCACAGTCAGCTACCCCCAAATTGAAATCCTTTTGGAACAACTCCCTTTTAACCCCTGTCCTTGCACTTCCTCTATGCTGCTCTCATACCCTGAGCATATCTTTATTTTGACACTTATATTGAAATGGCATTCTGTTTATTTATCTGTCTCCCCCCCTAGACAGCTCCTCAAGGGTAGGAATAGTGTCTTATACTCCAGTACAGGGCCTTGAACATGGAAAGCTCTCAATAAGTGTTTGTTGTACTGTAGATTCAAGCTCCAAATTCAAGCCCTAATCTGTCTTGTTCATCATCATAGGCACATATCCAGATATCAAGATAGTTACTCTGCTTTAAGGAAGCTTTGGGAAGGAAAAATAAGCCAGTTCTGAAAACTTTAGCAGAGCTGGTTTTTTATATTGAGAAACACTGATGTTTTGGGAACTTTTCCTACCAATTAAAAATGTAAGAAAAGAGTAAGCTGAAACATTAAGGCTCACATATACATCAAAGAACAGTTATGAAGAATATGGGTTGTTTTGTTTTTCAGGGGCCTTATGGGTATGCATCATTTTAAATCCTCATTGCAAACTGGAGGAAAAATCCTCTTGGCTGCAGCAACTGCAGAAGTGGAGCGACCTGGATGTCTGTCCCCTGGAGGATGGGAACTATGGGCATGAGCTGCCCAACATCACCAACGCCCTTCCTCAGAGTACCAGTCACAGCCCAGGTGAGCAGATAGCCTTTTAGGGTCTTTATGCCTGTAACTCCAAAATGTCCAGGGTAAAGCCCTGGAACACAGGTGGCCGGACAACCTTTTAGCTATCAGAATTGTCATCCTAAATAAGAAAAGCCAGTTTTCTTATTTGTATTGAAATACCAAACTTTAAATAAGGGTAAGTTTTTCTTTGACATTGGGGATGCTGTCCTTTTCCACATCTAGTTCCCTGATACTGCCCAGCATAAATTCCTGAGCCCTCTGCATGAATCTTTTTTACCCTTCAAGTTCTTCATGATTAATGGATCTTGGCCTCATTTGAAGTTGGTTTTAGCTTAGAATACCTACCGCAAGAGAAGGATTGAAGGCCTGCAGAAAACAGCTTTAAAAAGTGTCCTGAAAATTGCCTTTCTTTTCTGTTTTCCTCAAATGTTCATAAAGCAGATAACTAGAAGGGGTCATGCTCCCACGTTACGGTCAGGACTCTTGCCTCATTTTAAGACAAGTACAGTACAGTGATACTGTACGCTCTGGACTTTGAGCCCACTGGCCTACTGGTATCACTGGGCATCAGCATTCACACCAGTTTTGGTTCATTAGCTCAGGCTAGTCGGTGTAGGCAACTGATTGGTCTTTGGCCCACTGGGAATCTTTATTGGCAGGAAATTTTTTCAGACATTGATTTTAAATGTGGTCCCTTTATTTTAGGTGATAAATCTGTTGACATATTTAATCTCAAAAAGGAAATCCTTGAAATCATTGTTCTTGCTCGGTATTCACCTACTGTACCGTTATTGATTATCAGTGTATTTGTGGCAACTAAGGTAATGAAAGATGAAAAGCTTGCAATTTTGCCACTTCTTTAACTAACTTACCCTACACTGGCATTCATCTAACCTCCAAAATGCAGGAAGCCATCTTTTTAGTATTGGCTTTGGATTGGCATAGAGAGAGTCAAATGCATATAAACACATGCCTCCAGTCTGACAGTATCTTCCTTGTCATTATATATTAGTTATTCATTGTTACTCGTTCTCATTTGAGTATGTTACTTCCTCTGCAGTCTTCTCATGTTGTGGCTGATTTATCTCTCACATCTCTTACCATTGGACCTGATGGAGAAGTAGGCATCCTGCTTATTCTTCATTGCCATTTCTACATCATTATCCTTCAATCCTTCCTAAAATATCCCTCAACTTTAAAGTTTACACCATCAAAATATCCTGTCTACTACCCTCCTGGTTTTGGTCATTTGTAGACCGCTGGGTCAATCCCCCAAATTCCTTGAAGATTTTTGTCGGTTAGCTCACAACACTACTCTTTGTCACTACTTCTATCTATTATTTCTGTGAGTATGTAAGGTATTGTTTTGTTCTGTCATAATTCTTGATGATTTCAGTAGTCACATAGATGATCCTTCCAGTATTCTAGCCTATCAGTTCTTTGACCTCCTCTTTTTTAATAGTCTCATCTTCCAACATAACTTAGGCATATAATCCCAACATCCTACCCTAAACCTTGTCATTACCAATGACTTTCTTCGTAATCTCAATTTAAAGCAGCTCTAATTACCACCACCTATCTTTACGAATTTATTTTCTTTAGTATCCCAATTCCAGTAATTCTTTGACTCACTAGGAATTTTGATCCTGTATTTTCATTCTCTTGATAGCCCATTTTCCTCCTTATCCAGGTTAGATTCCTTAGTGCGTCATTGTAATCACTCCCTTACATACATACTCAACTCCTTCTTTGCCTTTGTTGCTCTCATGTAGCAAATCCTTAATGTTGGTAGTTGAGTCTAATTCTCAGATTACTTGGTACCACAACTGCACAGCAGAAATGATGAACAGAAACACAACCATGATAACTGGTCTTATTTTAAGTTTATGACCACTAATCTCAAGTGGATCCACCGCATTTCCCTAGTTTATCCTTAGTCCGCACTGTGTAGACATCCACCACATTTCCCTAGTCTATGCCTTGTTTCACTCTTCTAAATTACTATTTCCCACCATCTTTTCCCTAAAACTTTCTATTAATATATTCCTCTCCTTCCTCACTTTCAGCTGATAACCTTGCTTCCTATTCACTGAGAATATATTAATAGAAGCAATCAGAAGAGAATCTCCAAAATTATATCACACCATCTGCCTATCTCTGCCCACCTACTGTGCTGCTTCCACTGTTTTTGTTTGTTCTTCTACCTAAGTTCAAGCCTTCCACTTATTCTCGAGATCCTATTCCTTCTCTTTTATCAGGGTATCACTCCAGGAATTCTCTTGTCTCTGTCCAGCCTCACAATTTTTTATGGATTATTTCTGTGAGTATATACGCTATTGTTTTATCTCTCATCCCAAAACAAAACAAAACAAAAAGCTTGTGGCCTCACATGCCTCTCTGGCTACCACCTTGTTTTTCCGAGGTAGTGAAAATAAGTGATAGATTTAAGGAAAGTAATTTAAAAAATAGTATATATTTACCATCTCCACTTCTGCTCTTATTCTCCCTTGAACTCACTCCAGTTAAGTTTTCTTCCTCCCCCCCACCCCACTAAAACAGCTCTTGTACTGGTCACTAATGCTAACCATTGCTAAATCTACTGGTTGAGTCAGTCATAATCTTATTTGACCTATAAGTGGTATTTTTCACAGTTGATCACGCCTTGAAACTCCTTTTTTTATCTTATTTCCATGACACTACTCTCTCAGTTCTCCTCTTATTTCGTTAGTCCTTCTTCTCATTCTTTTTTACTGTCTCCTCCCCACTTCCGAACCTAAAATGCTAGAGTGCCCAGGGCTCATTCATCAAACCACTTCTCTTTATATACTTATTCCATTGGTGATTGCATTGTTTAATAATCATCTATAGGGGCCAGCCCGGTGGCTCAGGCAGTTAGAGCTCCATGCTCCTAACTCCGAAGGCTGCCGGTTCGATTCCCACATGGGCCAGTGGGCTCTCAACCACAAGGTTACCAGTTCAATTCCTCGAATCCCGCAAGGGATGGTGGGCAGCGCCCCCTGCAACTAAGATTGAATACGGCACCTTGAGCTGAGCTGCCACTGAGCTCCTGGATGGCTCAGTTGGTTGGAGTCCGTCCTCTCAACCACAAGGTTGCCAGTTCGATTCCTCGAGTCCTGCAAGGGATGGTGGGCTCTGCCCCCTGCAACTAAGATTGAACATGGCACCTTGAGCTGAGCTGCCGCTGAGCTCCTGGATGGCTCAGTTGGTTGGAGCGCATCCTCTCAACCACAAGGTTGCCGGTTCAACTCCCGCAAGGGATGGTGGACTGCGCCCCCTGCAACTAGCAACGGCAACTGGACCTGGAGGTGAGCTGCGCCCTCCACAACTAAGACTGAAAGGACAACAACTTGACTTGGAAAAAAGTCCTGGAAGTACACACTGTTCCCCAATAAAGTCCTGTTAAAAATAATAATCATCATCATCATCATCATCATCATCTATATACTAACAACTCCCAAGTTTATACTTCCTGCCCGGAGTTTTCCTCTCAATTCCAAACTTGTATGTTCAACTGCCTTTCAGTATCTCCACTTAGACATTAACAGGCATCTCAGTAGGATTTCTTACCCCTCAAGTCCCAACCAAACCTGCTCTTCCTTCAGTCTTCCCTTCAATATATGGCAAGTCTTAAAAACCGTGGAGTCATTTTTGCTTTTTCCCTCTCTCTCACCCCAGATTTAATCCATGAGCAAATCCTATTGCCTTTACTTTCCGAAATATCCAGAATCCATCTACTCTCATCAGCTTCACTGCATATTACTCTGTCCAAGTTACCATCATCTTGCACAAATTATTGCAGTGGCCTCCTAACTGCTCCTTCTGCTTCTGCCCTTTCACCTCATAGTCTGTTCTCAACACTGCTGCCACTTATCCTTGTAAAATGCAAGTCACACCATATACCTTTAACAGCTCAAAGCCCTCCAGTGGCTTTTCATCTTACTCAGAAAGCCAAATTCATCTTTCACTCATGGCCTACAAGGCCCTCATGATCTGGCTCCCTATTATTTCTCTGACCTCATCTATGATTGCCCTGCTTGCTCGTTCCATCCCAAGTACACTGGCCTCGTCGCTGCCCTCAAACACTCCAGATATGTTCCCACTTCAGGATGTTAGCAGTTGGGCTTCCTTTTTTCTGGAATGGTCTTCCCTTAGTTATGTCTAAGTCTTGTCCTTCAGTTCCTTCATGTCTTTGTCCAAATGTTACCTTATTAGAGACCATTCCAAATCCAACATTTATCCCCACTCAACAAGTTTGCCTTTCTCCCTATTTCTGTTCTAGTCTTTTCTATAACACTCATAACTATCTGATATATCTGATACATTATATATTTATTTAACTATCGCTCCCCATTTGAATATAAAGGTTCCTGAAGGCAGGCACTTTATATATTTTCAGCACCTGCCATGTAGTAGGCTCTTATTATTTGCTAACTTAATGAATTACAAAACATATTGGGAGCCTAATCCCCCACTGTGGGCTGAGCCAACCCACACTGGACTCTCAGTTCAACAGGAGAGGAGCTTAGACTGCAATCAGCAGAAGGGTCATTGTGTTTCATATTCTGAAGAGATGACCAGATTCCAATGACTTTTGTGTAGTGGATGACTATGTTCATTTCTTTCGTGTTCAGTCTGAATCTTCTGACTTTCCCTCCCAGTTTTTTTGCATAGGCTCAGTAGATGCACACCTCATTTGGCCATTTCTGGAAACATCTGTATAGTACTTCAGTTCTTGATCCCAAATAGTTCTAACTGTCCTTTATTTGGCAGGGAGTCAGTTAAATAATATTTTATGTTTTTCTGTATTTCCTTAAACGTCATTTCCATGACATTTAAGGAAATTATAGTCTAAACTATATCTACAGTTTAGACAGTGTATCTTACATTTGGTCTCCCTACACACTGCTCTTAAGAATTGAGCCTATTTTGTCTGCAATTTTGGTTTCCCTGCAGCCTTTTTCCTGAAGAGAGGTGGCATGGTTAAGACTCTAATGAGAAAACAAGTTTATTAGTCTTTCGTCAGCATCGTTTTTCTTATTAGTGAGCAAGACTGTATAAGTCTGCAAATATCAGTGTGATAAAGATACCAGAATAAAGAGAGCTTCAGCTCTTTTTCAGCCTTTACTATGAATTTCATGGAACTCCTCACTCTGATAAGGGTCATGCTATAAATGAGACAGGTTATAGATTGACCAGGGAAATTACCTAGCTACTTCTCTCTTCTTCTGACTTCTATAGAAGCAGTTTGTATCCTCATAATTGAGCAGCGGGAAACCACTGTTCCTCCTCTCTTCATGTGACTATGGATCCTAGGAGAAATTGATCTTCTGTAAGAAGTAAGAAGGCAGCTATAGATCTCTGTAAAAAGTTCTTTCCATAGAGGCACACACACACTGAAAGTTATCCAATAAGCAGGTAACACAACAGACACCCAGACAGATGGCAGAGGGACTGCTCTCACTAACCACATACTATTCTTCTGCCCACCCACGCACCCTGAAGAAGACAGGAGTTAGAGGTTCAGATTACCCATCATTGAACTGCTGCATTTCTTTGTTTTCCCAGATGCCTTATCCAGACCAAGACGAACAGTGTTTACTAGAGCCATTGAGGGCCGTGAATTGCATTGGCAAGACAGCCACCTACAGCGAATAATTAGCAGCGATAAATATGTAGCTCCTGTCTGTCAGCGGGAAAGTGAGAGACTACTCTTTAATTCCCAAGGCCAGCCACTGTGGCTTGGTAAGTTCCTCCCCTCTACTCTAAGACTTCCAGAACCCAATCTTGCCTCCTGGCAGGGATGAGCCATCTGCATAGGTAACAGCAGTACAACAATTTGAATAGTCTTCTTACAGATCTTTTGGGGCCTTGACTCAGGTCTGGGTATTTATGTGAAGCCTGAGCCTTTTGTGTTTGTACTCAGCTCAGGTGCAGCAACCTCAAATAGAGGAATTTATATTCTGTTTCCTCAATTTGGGGAAGGGAAAGGAGTTAACAAATTTCCAAGAGTACTAACAAAACTATTAGACATCAGTTCACAAGCTATCTTAGTCAACAGTTACTGAGCAACTTTATAATTTACTCTGAAATTATGTTTTGCTAAAAAGACACTACAGTTGAGGGGCAGCTAGATGGCTCAGTTGGTTAGAATGCAAACTCTGAACAACAGGGTTGCCGGTTCGATTCCCACATGGGCCAGTGAGCTGCGCCCTCCACAACTAGATTGAAGACAACAAGTTGTCACTGAGCTTCCGGAGGGGTGACTGGATGGCTCAGTTGGTTAGAGCATGAGCTCTCAACAACAAGGTTGCCAGTTCAATTCCCACATGGGCTGCGCCCCCTGCAACCAAAGATTGAAAACGGTGACTGGACTTGGAGCTGAGTTTCGCCCTCACAACTAGATTGAAGGACAACTACTTGGAGCTGATGGGCCCTGGAGAGACAGACTGTCCCCTAATATTCCCCAATAAAATTTATATTTAAAAAAATGTGTATTGTAAACCTAGGGACAACCATTTAAAAAAATAATAATAATAAATAAAATAAAAAGACACTACATTTGAAACTTAAATTACCCTGTGCTAGTAGCTAGGGCACAATCTGCATTTATCACCAAACTGTCTTCTCCCCACACTTCCTTTCTTCCTTCATCATAATAGAATAAAGCTGGTCCATTGTCAATTTAAACCATCCTCTGGCCTTCTGTCATTTTACTGTTGCCTTTATTACAGGAATAGACTTTCAAAATAGACATTACAAAATAGACATACTTTTTTAAAGTATTCATTTTCTGAGTCTTACAATAATAATATACATTTTTATTATCTGTTTCCAACTCTCTACCTCCATCCTTCACCCTATATATTTGTCTTTCTCAAGATCATGCTCATTCTGGATATGTCCCTGTCATTCTCTTAAAAGCCTTGGCCAAACTCACTCTGGGTCACTACTGAAGTTCCCTTTCATCATCTTTCCTCTTCTCTTGTCCGACACTTCTAAAACGTAAATTTAGCAAGCTTATGAAAAAACATACACTGCATAAATAAATGAAAATCAAAACAACACTGAATTGCCATTTTTGATTGTCAAGTGATCACGGATTTTAAAAATAAGGAGTTTTTGGTGTGGGAGAGGTTTCATGGAGATAAGTAATCTCGTATACTAGTGGTAGGAGTGTAAATGCTTACAGCCTTTTTGAAGGGTATTTCAGCAATTCTTATCAAAAGCCTTTAAAATACATTGATGGGACTGTAAATCGGTACAACCACTATGAAAAACAGTATGGAGGTTCCTCAAAAAATAAAAAATAGAACTACCTTATGACCCAGCTATTCCACTTCTGGACATTTATCTGAAGAAATCCAAAACACAAATTCAAAAAGATATATGCACCCCTCTGTGCATTGCAGCACTATTTACAATAGCCAAGATATGTAAACAACCAAAGTGCACCTCAATAGACGATTGGATAAAGAAGTTAAGGTACACATATACAATGGAATATTACTCAGCCATAAAAAAGAATGAAATCTTACCATTTGCAACATGGATGGACCTAGAAGGTATTATGCTGAGTGAAATAAGTCGGAAAGACATAACCCTTTGATTTCATTTATATGTGGAATCTAAAGAACAATATATAATAAATGAACAAACAAAACAGAAATATTCATAGATACAGAGAGCAAACTGATGGTTCCCAGATGGGAGGGGGTTGGGGGACTGGGTGAAAAAGATGAAGGAAGGGAGAAGTATAATTGGTAATTACAAAATAGTCACAGGATGTAAAGTACAGCCTAGGGAATATAGTCAATAATATTGTAATAACTATATATGGTGCCAGGTGAGTACTTATTGGGGGGATCACTTTGTAAATTATATAAATGTCTAACCACTCTGCTGTGCACCTGAAACTAATATAAAATAATATTGAATGTCAAGTGTAATTGAAAATAAATTTGTTTTAAAGCCTTTAAAATACATTCATACCCTTTAATCCAGGAATTCTTCATCTGCGAATTTATCCTATAGCTATAATTAACTATAATTAGCTAAAAATATGCATAAAACTAAAGGGTCTATTAGAGGTTGGTTATAAATAATGTGCAGGTGAGGAAAATTGGAAACAATCTAATGTCCAACAATAGGGGATTGATTGACTCAGTGGATAGTACACATGTTCAGTGGAATAATGTGTAATCATTTTTAATGTTATAGAAGTACATATAATGACATGAAAAAATATTTACATTGTGTGAAGTGGAAAAACCTAGTTACAAAACAATAGTTATGTCATCCTACTGTAATTAAAATTGAATGGAAAAGCCTGAATATATATACATGAAAGTGGAAATAATGGTTATCTCTGATTTTTATTTTATATTTTGCTTATCTGTGTTTTGAAATTGTTTGCAATTCTATAATTTTTAATCTTGTCTGTAAAAGAAATCACAAAATAAACCATAAATCTCATTATAATCACTTGCCCATTTATAAGCCTTTGGTGGTCCTCCATTATTCCTAAGTTAAATTCAAACTCCTTAGTATGGCATTCAAAGCTCTTTGAAGTCTAGATTCTACCTTTCCAGGCTATTTGTAGCCACATAACCTAGCTCCACACAAAACTATCTGTCATACTCTGAAGATGCTATATAGAATACTTTTTGTGCTTTTACTTAATATGTCTTTGCTTATATGTTCCCTTTGCCAGGAATGCCTTCCTCTGTTTGTACACCTTTTAAAATCGTACTTCTACAAAGTACAGCTCAAATATTATTTTCTCTCTGTATATATTTCTATTGTGTCATTCTTGTTTTATAATGATCTGTTTATGTATCATTTCTGAGCTCTTTGAGGGAAGTGACCATTTCTTATTCATCTTTGTACATTTGTTTGCCTGCATACTTCCTGGCACATAATTATTAGGTTCTCAGGAAATGTATGATTAATGAACGAATGAGGCCTCTCCGTTTAGGCAGTTAGTTGCTACCTCCACTGGGTTCCCGTGGTATATGTTCACGTTTTATTATCCTTGTTGTGTATCCCTTTCTATACCATACCACTATGTGGAGGCTTCAAAGTAGCTCTTTGAAGGTAAAGCCTGTGACTTATTCAACTTTACAATCCTTAAAGAATAAAGTACAGTTACTGGTACACAGTAGATGTCAGGTTGAATTTGAGGAACTGAACAAAACACAAACTACCTTTCTGAAGCATGAATTTTCCTGATTTAAAAATTTAACTCAACCGAAATATTTTCTTCTCATGTGGCAGAGCATGTGCCTACAGCCTGTGCTCGGGTTGATGCCCTACGTTCCCATGGTTATCCAAAAGAGGCCCTTAGACTCACGGTGGCCATTATCAATACTCTGAGGTTGCAGCAGCAACGACAGCTGGAAATCTACAAGCATCAGAAGAAAGGTACAGTGATTAGGGACCACCTTAACTCCTTAGGCCGAGGCTGATGAGGGACCTCGGGCCACAAGTTGTAGTCCTTAATGTTCATTATGTTTCATGGTATGAGGGGCTAGGGGATTCCAGGTCATTCTACCTGCTATGTGGAATGCTTCCCTTTACCTCTGGGGGGTTTTTTGCCTGTAAAATGGGAATGATAAAGCCAGCATATCTCCCTCACAGGGTGGTTGGAAGGCCCACTAAGATCTGATATGAGAAAACCCTTTTAAATTGTAAAGCTGTATCTCCATATGTGCGTGGCCAGCAGGGAGCCTAAATGCAGACCACAAGTCCTTACAGCTGGCTGATAAGCTTGTGACCAGTCCTATCAACCTGAGGCAATGAGGGAAGTTTTCTTGGTCTCAGGGCCAAGTCCTGAAGGAGACTCAGGCGGGGACGGAGAGCAATATGTCTTTATCACTCTAAAACTTTGACCTGCTTGTTTCCAGAACTGTTGCATAGAGGAACCACAACCATCACAAACCTGGAAGGCTGGGTGGGCCACCCCTTGGATCCCATTGGCTGCCTGTTTCTTACTTTGACTGAGGCCTGCCGCCTGAATGATGACAGCTATCTGGAAGTGTCAGGTATAGGGGTCAGCCTGAGGCAAGCCAGAACTGGCCTTGTAGCCCTCTCCTTTCTGCAAGATCTGTTCTACGCCTCCTCTGCAGCCTTTTTTTTTCTCTTATCCAAACTGGATCTCCCTTGAGAGGCTTCCTTTCTTTCCGACCTTCCTTTCCTGTCCTGTGGACTAGCCTTGTCCTACTCTCACATTTTACCTTGCCACCTTCCTTTGCTCCTCTCACTTCTCATGAATGCTTAAAGAGTTTGATCCAAGGGAAATAAGAAGGGGTAGAGGGATTTCAGGAGTCAGAGGCCAAGTCCTCAGAGTAGTCTGGAAGTGGAAAAGAACTTCCATCAAGAGTGTGTTATCCCTTGCAATTGTATAATACTCTCATGTTTCCTTTGAACTTTCTTTCTCAAGATGGTTTTGTACCAATTTTACAAATGAGGAATAAAACGGAAGTAATTTAGTAGAGTTTCAAAGTACCAAGCACTAGAGACAGAATTGATTCTTCTCTCCTTTATGCCATCACTATATTGTATACATACATTTATTATAGTATTTAGCACACTGCATTACAATTTGTTTACAAGTGAGTATGTCTTACTAGGCTGTCAGCTCTTTGAAAGCAGAAATTATGACTGATTCATCTGTGTGATCCTAGCACTTAGTGCAATACCTCCCATTTAATAGTTTTCCATAAATACTTACCAGATGGATGAGAGGGAAAAAGAAAGAAACCAAAACTCTGACTTTTAAATCTGTGCTCTTCTTCTGAAACTTTGAACCCAAAGGTGGAGCATGTAAAGTAGTAATACCATAGAAGTTGCAAGAGTTATCAAAGTAATAGATTAACTGGGTGGATTTGGATTTCTCTGGGTAGAGATACAAGGGGTGGTCCCAATCCAAGCTAGGGCTGCCCTTATCTTCCATCTGATCCCCTGAAAGGGAATCACCATCTTTGGTCTGTTTCATCTGAACAGTAACACTTGCATCTGGAAAGCCTGAGGTTGCATTTGGGGTATATTCACCACTGACATACACTTAGCTCCTTCCATACACTTAGCTCCTTCCATACACCAGGCCCTGGAGATATACCTAGGGCAGTAAGATAAGGTCTCTTCCCTTTAAGGTGCTTACACTCTAGTGAAAGAGACAGCCACAAAAACAGATAATCATGATATTATATAATGTGCTAGCAAAAGATTAGTATAAGATTTTATACTTCCCCAACTGGTGCAGCCAGTTCATGTATTAAGAAGGAGCTAGGAATCTTTGTGGCTCTGTGTAATCTTTTGTCAGTATATTTTCTTTATTATTCTGGGCTTCTGACTCAGTTTCCCTGTGATAGCTGTTGACCAAGCTGTATCCCAGAGTGGGAGGGAGAGAGGAGCAGATGAATCCACGGGGCCTGACCTAAGGAATTTGGTGACTTGTTGCCCTCAGATATGAATGAAAGCAGACCTGTGTACCAGCATGTACCCGTGGCTGCAGGCTGCCCAAACAGCAGTGAGTCCTACCTGTCATTAGCCCTGGAAGTTGCTCTGATGGGGATGGGTCAACAGAGGGTGATGCCTGAAGGTCTCTATGCACAGGACAAGGTGTGCCGTAATGAGGAGCAGCTCCTGAGTCAACTCCAGGAGCTGCAGCTGGACGATGAATTAGTGCAAACACTGCAGAAACAATGCATCTTACTACTGGAAGGTAAGTAGAGAAGGTCTATTGTTACATTATCTTTGGCCTACGACTCTGAGTTTCTCTCTATAATAGAGCACAGGTACAGAAACATTTTTGACATTAAAGTGTACTGAAGGTTCCCATGGCTAGAGAACATGTGGGATCCTTGGGCTCAAGTCTAGGCTGGCAAACAGAAACATACAAATAAATAACTGGCTGGCTTACCTTCTTCCTGCAGGAGGCCCCTTCAGTGGTCTGGGAGAAGTCATTCACCGAGAGAGTGTTCCCATGCATACCTTTGCCAAGTATTTGTTCTCAGCTCTACTGCCTCATGATCCAGACCTGTCCTATAAACTAGCCTTACGTGCCATGAGGTGGGTAGCTCGTTCCCAGCCCAGTTGTTTCCACCGAAGCAGAAGTCTTCAATGCTCTTTTTCTTTGTTTATCTCTTTCATCACTTTCCCTCTTTGTCTATTCTATCGGACCTGCCACCAAGCCTCCCTAAAGTAGCTCAGACATTTTCATATGATCTAGAATTCCTATCTGGGATGCTTTGCTGGTGACTGACTTGGCTCCCTGGTTATACTCTTGGTGGGTCATCTGAGGAAGCCTCTGAATTTTTAATAGATGTAGAGCACCCAAGACCTGAGTCTCCCTCTTCTGGGGCCAGTAAGGCAGCCTGAGAAGGGATTTGAGCCCTTCCATAGCTCAACTGAGTCATGGGTCCCAGGAACAGGTAACCAGAAGCATCGGGGGAGGAGAAAAATAAGTCTTTTTATACCAAGACTTGAGAACAATGAGCTATGAGCATGTTTCTCCTAACTAGAATAGGATTCTTGGTTCAGGCAGATGGATCCTTGGTTCAGGCAGATGGACCTCAAGGATGCAGCAGACCAACAGAAAGATTTTGGTTAGACCAGGGGCTAAGAGAGAGCTCCTTACCTCAACCAGAAAAGAATTGCTGAAGATTCCTTGGCATAGATTCCATTTACTTTTAAAAATAATCTTGTGACTCTTGAACTGCCTTTCAAATCCATTTGTAGTAAGGACTATTCAGCTTGAGTTCTACAAGTACCCAGGCATTCATCTAATATAGATTACAGCACCCTACGTTTTAAAATCTTCAAAGTTGTTAGTTAACCCTTTCCTGCCCATTTACTCCCCTACAAATAAGCTTCTCTAAGATGGCTCAGAATGGCAAGGGTCTGGATAGTAGCTGATGACTCTCCCTGGGTCTTCTAGGTTACCTGTTCTAGAAAACTCAACTTCTGCAGGCGACACTTCCCACCCTCACCATATGGTGTCTGTGGTGCCCAGCCGTTATCCTCGCTGGTTCACGCTTGGACACTTGGAATCACAGCAGTGTGAACTGGCCTCCACCATGCTGACTGCTGCCAAAGGTGAGCATAGATAGACCGTAGGCGCCAGCACCCCCACTGTGCCGGCCCAGTCATGGCCCTGTCAAGGGCTTGGCCTGCAGTCTCCCGAACAAGAGAAGCTGCTCGTCCATCCTCCCTTGACCTCTTAGACTCATAGGAATCCTCACTTTGATTGCTGCCATGAGAATGAGCAACTGGGTCCAGTCCAGAGTTTTGCCCTAGTTACTAATTATAGGATCCTGAGTACATAGAATGAGATCATCTTTAAGGTGACTTCTAAATCTACCCTTCCATACGATAAAGTCACTTCACCTTTCCAAGCCTCAGGTTCAAAATCTAAAAAATGGGGATCATTGTCAATGACCTGTCAGCCTCCCAGGGCCATTGGAAGATCCAGTGAGGTGATGACTAAGATATGGTACAAATCCCTTTACAGATACGAGAATTTGTGATTTTTCCAGGGCCCTGGTCAAAATATAGGCAGCCCAGAGTGACTGTCAGCCTTTCAAGCTCACATACTCCCTGTTAGCTGTGGAGGTTTCACCACAAAGAGTAATGAAAATAAGCCCCTGAGAAGCTATGATAAAATAGTAGCTCCCATGAACTGTGAGTATTTTTCTGATACCAGAAACTACATGGATTTTTTAAAGCATTTTTTTTTATTAAAAATAACTTTATGTTGTATCTTTTTATTGCCCAGAAAATGCATTTTCATTGTAGAAAAGGTAAAAGACACAGATAAATCAATTAAAAAATGATCAATAAACCAATAGAAAGATTGAATAAAATATATAATCAGGCAGTTCACAGAAAAATAAAAAAGATATAAATGACTTTTAAACAATTAAAATGCCTGGCTTCACTTGAGAAATACAAATTGAAATTACCCTGAAATAACATTTCTCACCAATCTTATTGGTAAAAAATCAATAAATTTGATAATAGGCATTCATGTGAGTAGTGCTGGTGGCATTGGCCTGGCATGAAATGTCAGATTCCGAGCAGGACAAGGATGACTGCAGATCCAAGATGCTCAATGAACCTCAAGCACAAGAAATGTGAAAAAAACCATACCAAGGTGCATCATAATCAAATTGCTTAAAACTAGTGATAAAAGAGAAACTCTTATTTAAAAGCAACTATAGGAAAAAAGACACATTACATATAAAGGACAAAAGATAAGGATGAAGGTTTTTCATTAAAAGCAGCGTAGGCCAGAGGACAGTGGAGAAAAAGCACTTTAAAGTACTTTTTAAAAAACTGTCAACCTAGAGTCCTATACCAGTAAACACAGTGGAATAATACTCTGCCATAAGAAAAGATTAAATAATGCCATTTGTGACAACATGGATGGATCTTGAGGTTATTATGCTAAGCGAAATGAGTCAGACAGAAAAAGTTGAGAACCATATGATTTCACTGATAAGTGGAATATAGAACTGAAAGCAACAAAAGATCAAGACAAACAAATAAAAACTCATTGACATAGACAATAGTTTAGTGGTTAACAGAGAGTTAGGGGGGTTGGTAGATGAGGGTAAACGGGATCAAATATATGGTGATGGAAGGAAAACTGACCCTGGGTGGTGAACACACAATGTGATATATAGATGATGTATTACAGAATTGTAACCTCGAAACCTATGTAACTTTACTAACCATTGTCACCCCAATAAACTAATTTTAAAATAAAGTACCTTTCAAAAACAAAGGTGAAATGAAAAATTTTTCAGAAAACCCCAATTGAATTAGAAATCAATAATGAAAAGTTATATGGAAAATTCACCAAATTTTGGAAATTAAATCACACACTTCCATATAACTTACCAAACAAAGGGAACAATACCACAAGAAAATTAGAAAATGTTTTAAACTGAATGAAAATGAAAGCACAACATAACAAAATTTGTGGAATGCAGCTAAAACTTACATAGAAGGAAAATTTTAGCACTAAATGCCTTTATTTGAAAAGAAGTAAGGTTTCAAATCAGTGATCCCACCTTCCACCTAAGAAACCAAAAAAAGAAAAAAAGAGAGAGAGAGCAAATGCAACCAAAAGTAAGAAGAAGAAATAATAAAGATCAGAGCATAAATCAATATAATAGAATATAGAAAAACAGAAGAGAAAATCAATGAAACCAAAAGCAGTTTCTTTGAAAAGAAAAATAAAATTGAAATCTCTGTCCACATGATCAAGAAATAAAGAGAGAAGCCAAAAATTAACAATATCAAGAATGAGAAAGGTGACATCACAACAAATTCTAAAGACATTAAAATGATAACAAGGTAATATTGTGAACAATTTTATGCCAATAAGTTCAATAACATAAATTAAATGGATTAATTCCTTGAAAGACACAACCTACCAAAGCTCACTCGAGAATAAATTAAAAAGAGCTAAGTATATCACCAAAAGAATTGAAAACATGGACTCAAACAGCTATTTGTGTACCAATGTTCACAGCAGTACTATTCACAAAAGTTGGAAATAACTTGTGTCCATCAACAGATGAGTGGATAAATAAAATGTGATATATACATTCAATGGAATATTATTTAGGCATAAAAAGAATGAAATTCTGATACATGCTGCAACATGGATGAACCTGAGTTACATTATGTTAAGTGAAATAAGCCAGATGCGAAAACAACTATTGTATGATTCCACTTATAAGAGATATCTAGAATAGCCACAGTGAAGAAACATCAATAGATACTAAACAAGCGGGAGAATATTTGGTGAGGAACAGGATGTTTTCATAGTCTCAAAGTATCTCTCTACCACATACTTATCAGTCATAAAGGAAAAAAGTATAACTCTACTACTATAGAGTGGAGAAACCTGCCAGATATCACTTTAATAACATGGCCACCAATTGATACCATAAATTCATAGAAGCAGAAAGAGTAGAGGAGAAATTCATAGAAACAAAGAATACAGAGGCTGGGGAAATTAGTTATTTAATGAGTATAAAGTTTCTATTTGGGATGATGAGAGAGTTCTGCAATTGGATAGTGGTGATGGTTGCACAACATTGTGAATATACTTAATGTCACTGAATTGTACTCTTAAATGATTAAAATGGTACATTATTATATATGTATATTTTACCACAATAAAAAAGAATAAATGAAAATGAATTTCAAAGAAATTGAATTTGTAGCTAAAAACCTTTCCACAGCCATCCAGGCCTAGATGGCTTCACTGGTAAATTCTACCAAACATTTAAGGAAAACATAACAATTCTATACAAACTTCTCCAGAAAAGGGGAGAGAAGGAAATATTTCCCAACTCAATCTATAAAGCCAACATTACTCTAATACCAAAACTACATAAAAATCATTGTAAGAAAACTATAAACTAATACCTTCATGAGCATAGATGTAAAAGTTTTTAATAAAAATTTTAGCAGATTGAATCCAATAATATATTAAAAAGAATAATACATCATGACCAAGTAGGGTTTGCCCCAGGAATGTAAGGTTGGTTTAACATTCAAAACTCAATCACAATAATTCACAATACTAACAGAGTGAAAAAGTAAACACATATAATCATCTCAATAATACAGAAAAAGCATTTGATAAAATCTAACATTTATTCCTAATAAAAACAATAAAACTGTCAACAAACTAAGACTAGAAGGGAACATCCTCAACAAAATTAAGGGCATCTATGATAGACCTACCCTTATACTTAATGGTAAAAGATTGAATCTTTTCTTCTTAACATCAGGAACAATATAAAAATGTTTACTTTCACCACTTCTTTTCAACATTATACTGGTGGTTTTAAGCCAGTGCAATAAGACAACAAAAAGAAATAAAAGATAGCCAGATTAGAAGGGAAGAAGTAAAACCATCTTTACTTTCTGATGACATGATTGTTTATGTAAATCCTACAGAATGTCCAACAAGCTATTGAACTAATGAGTTTAGCAGGGTTACAGGATACAAGACCAATATGCAAAATCAATATACCAGCAGTGAACAATCAGATACTAAAATTTTAAAAATTGTTTTTATTTTTCAATTACAGTTGACATATAATATTATATCAGTTTCAAGTGATTAGACATTTATATAACTTACAAAGTGATCACCCTGCTAAATCTAGTACCCAACCTTGCACAGATATTACAACATTATTGACTATATTCTTTATGCTATACATTACATCCCTGTTGAAATTTTTAAATTACTATTATAATAGCACTAAGAAAATATGTACTTGAGAATAAATGTGACAAAAGATGTGCAAGACCTATACAGTGAAAATTATATTGCTGAAAGAATTTAAAGAAGACCTAAATAAATAGAAAGACGTACTGCGCTCATGAATTGGAAAATTCAGTATTGTTAAGATGTTCCTTCTCTACAAATTGATGTACAGATTCAATGCAATCCCATTTAAAATCCCAACAGGCTTTTTTGGATAGAAATTGATCATCTGATTCTAAAATTCGTATGGAAATGCAAAAGACCTAGAGTAGCCAAAAACAACTTCACAAAAGAAAAATAAAATGGTAGAATTAACCTATCTGATTTCAAGCCTTTATAAAGCTATAGTAATCAATACAGGGTCATTGGTGTAAAGATACACAAATAGATCAATGAAGAAAATAGAGTTCCAAAGTAGACCCACACAGACGTGGGTAATTTATTTCAATAAAAAGAAAGCCAATTCACTTGAGAAAAAGGATAGTCTTTTCAGCAAATGATACAACATATACAAAAATTAATTTATGATGGATTGAGGACCTAAATGTAACAGCTAGGAGTATAAAACTTTTAAGAAAAATATAGGACAAAATTATTTTCATTTTTAGTTAGACAAAGATTTCTTAGATATAACCCTGAAAGCACAATCCATAAAAGAAAAATAATAATAAATAGGACTTATCAAAATTAAGAACTTCTGCTCTATGAAAGTCGCTATTGAGAATGAAATGACAAGCCACAGACTGGGAGAAATATTTACATATTATAAAGTCCTCATAAAGGACTTGCATCCAGAATATATAAAGAGCTCTCAAAACTCAATGATAAGAAAATGAACTAATCATCAGAGAAATGCACAATGAGATAAATGAATAAAAACCACAATGAGATATCACCTCACCCCAGTCAGAATGGCTATCATCAACAAGACAAATAGTAACAAGTGTTGGAGAGGCTGTGGAGAAAAAGGAACCCTCATACACTGTTGGTGGGAATGCAGACTGGTGCAGCTATTATGGAAGGCAGTGTGGAGGTTCCTCAAAAAATTACAAATAGAATTACCATATGACCCAGCAATCCCTCTCCTGGGTATCTACCCCAAAAATATGAAAACATCTATACATAAAGACACGTGTGCTCCAATGGTCATCGCAGCTTTGTTTACGGTGGCCAAGACATGGAAACAACCAAAATGTCCTTCGATAGTTGAATGGATAAAGAAGTTGTGGTATATATACACAATGGAATATTATTCGGCGGTAAGAAAAGATGATATAGGAACATTTGTGACAACATGGATGGATCTTGAGAGTATAATGCTAAGCAAATTAAGTCAGACAGAAAAAGCAGAGAACCCTGTGATTTCACTGATATGTGGTATATAAACCAAAAACAACAAAAGAACAAGACAAACAAATGAGAAACAAGAACTCATAGACACAGACAATAGTTTAGTGGTTACCAGAGGGTAAGGGGGTGGGGGGTGGGAGATGAGGGTAAGGGGGATCAAATATATGGTGATGGAAGGAGAACTGACTCCGGGTGGTGAACACACAATGGGATTTATAGATGATGTAATACAGAATTGTACACCTGAAATCTATGTAATTTTACTAACAATTGTCACCCCAATAAATTAAAAAAAAAATGAACAACTCACTTTTTCAAATGAGCAAAGATAGAAGAGACACTTCACCAAAGATATTCTGATGAAAAATAAGCACATGAAAGGATACTCAATATTGTTCATCTCTAGAGAAATGGAAATTAAAACTACAATAAGAATGGGTAAAATAAAATTAAAAAAAAACTGTTCGTAGCAAAGACTTGCATGCATGAGGAGCAACTGGATCTCTCATACACTGCAGGTAGGAACATAAGTGGTACAACTTCTTTGGGAATCTGTTTGGCAATTTCTTAAAAAGTTAAATAGACACCTATATATATGACCCAGCCATTCCACTCCTAGGTATTACCCAAAAGAAATGAAAGCATGTATCCATACAAACTTAAACATGAATGTTCATAGCAGCTTTGGTGTTTTTATTACTTAGTATTTTTTATTTTTTTTATTAGTTTATTTTATCTTTTGGTCCCCTTCACCCATTTCTCCCAGTCCGCCACTCCCACATCTGGCAACCACCAATCTGTTCTCAATCTGTGAACTCAGTTTTGTTTGTTTTTAGATTCCACATATAAGTGAGATCATACAGTGTTTGTCTTTCTCTATCTGACATTTCCGTTAGCATAATGCCATCAAGGTTCATCCACGTTGCTGCAAATAGCATAATTTCCTTCTTTTTTATGACTGAATAATACTCAATTGTTTATGTACAGATGATCCTCAACTTACAATAAGATTATGTACCGGTAAATCCATCGTAAGTCAAAAATACATTTAATACACCTAACCTACCAAACATCATATTAGTCTAGACTACCTTAAACATGCTCAGAAAACAGTATTCAAACAATGCTGACAACAGTACACTGTAGAGTATCAGTTGTTTATCCTCATGGTCGCAGGCCTGACTGGGAGTTGCGGCTCACTGCCTCTGCCTAGCATTTTGAGAGTGTCATACTGCATACCACTAGCCCAAGATTAAAGTTCAAAGTACAGTTTCTACTAAATGCCTATAACTTATGCACCATCATAAAGTCAAACAATCGTAAGTTGAACCATCGTAAGTCAGGGACCTTCTGTATACTACACCTTCTTTATCCATCTATTGATGGGCTCCTAGGTGGTTTTCATGTTTTGACTATTGTGAATAATACTGCAGTGAACATAGGGGTACATATATCTTTTCAAGTTAGTGCTTTCATTTTCTTAGGATAAATACCCAGAAGTGGAATTGCTAGATCATTGATTTCTGTTTTCCTGATGATTAATGATGCTGAGCACCTTTTCATGTACCTGTTGGCCATCTGTATGTCTTCTTTGGAAAAATGTCTATTTGGATCTTTTGCCCATTTTTTAATTGGATTGTTTATTTTTTTGCTGTTTAGTTGTATGAGTTTTTATATATTTTGGATAGTAACCCTTTATCAGATATGTGACTTGCAAATATTTTTTCCCATTTGGTAAGTTACCTTTCATTTTGTTGATGGTTCCTTTGCTATGCAAACGCTTTTAGTTTGATGTAGTCCCATGTGTTTATTTTTGCTGTTGTTTTTACTTTTGGTGTCAAATTCAAAAATAATCACCAAGATTGATATCAAGGAGCTTACCCTATGTTTTCTTCTAGGAGTTTTATGGTTTTAGATTTTATGTTGAGGTCTTACATTTTGAGTTAATTTTTGTGTATGGTGTAAGATAGTGGTTCAGGTTCATTCTTTTGCATGTGGCTTCCAGTTTTCCCAACCCCATTTAATGAAGAGACTGTCCTCACCCCATTATATGTTCTTGGCTCTTCTGTCGTAAATTAATTGACCATAAATGGGTTTATTACTGGGCTATCTATTTTGCTTCATTGGTCTCGTTTTTATGTCAATACCATACTGTTTTAGTTACTACAGCTTTGTGTAATATAGCTTGAAATCAGGGAGCATGATGCTTCTAGCTTTGTTCTTTCAAGATTGCATTGGCTATTCAGGGTCTTTGTTGGTTCCATACAAATTTTAGGGTTGTTTGCTCTATTTCTGTGAAAAGTGATTTTGGACTTTTGATAGGGATTGCACTGAGTGTGTAGATTGCTTTGGGTAGTATGGACATTTTAACAGTTTGAATTCTTCTAATCCATGACCATGGAATATCTTTTCATTTATTTGTATCTTCTTCAATTTCTTTCTTTAATGTCTCACAGTTTTCAGTATACAGGTCTTTCACTTTCTTGGCTAAATTTATTCCTAGGGATGGATGGAGATATATATATATATATAAAATTGTAAATGGAATTGTTTTTTTAATTTCTCTTTCTGATAATTTGTTATTAATGTATATAAACACAGCAAATTTTTGTGTGTTGATTTTGTATCCTGCAACATTACTGAATTAACGTTTAGTTCTAACAGTTTTTGATGGCGTCTTTACGGTTTTCTATATATAATATTACAAGTGTCATCTGCAAATAGTGACAGCTTTAGTTCTTCCTTTCCAATTTGGAAGCCTCTTATTTCTTTTCCTTGCCTAATTGCTCTGGCTAGAACTTCCAACACTATGTTTAATAAAAATGGTGAGACTGGGCATCCTTGTCTTGTTCCTGATCTTAGAGGAAAAGCTTTCAACTTTTCACCATTGAGTATGATGTTAGCTATAGGCTTGTCATACATGGCCTTTATTATGTTGAGGTATGTTCCCCTATACCCACTTTGATGGTGAGAGTTTATTATAAATGGATGTTGAGTTTTGTCAATTGTTTTTTCTGCATCTGTAGAGATGATCATATAATTTTCAGCCTACATTTTGCTGACGTGGTGTGTTACATTGACTGATTTGCAGATGTTGAATCACCGTTGCATTACTGGAATATTTCCCACTTGATCATGGTATATGATCCGTTTAATGTATTGTTGAATGCAGTTTGCTGATATTTTGTTGAGAATTTTTGCATCTGTGTCTATCAGGGATATTGGCCTGCATCAGCAATTGTGTAAATGGCATCATTAAGGTATGCCTGATCAAGCTTCTGCAATAAGTCTTTTAGGAAGCCTTGGAAGTTAATTGCTACAAGTATAGAATATGAAAACGCAAAATAGTATTTATATTTTCTTTTCATTGGGAGTAAAATTTCTTGGTCAGAAGAAGTTCAGGAGGACTGTGTGTGGAATAGTGGTCCAAGAATAATATAATTATACGGTTTTCTTCCATTCTAGCTTGTGTGCAATGTGTCATATCATTGGTACAGATTATCAAGCCAGTTGGAAAATATCTCTTTGATTATCCATGTCTTTTTTTTTTCTAAATCTTTTTTTTGGGGGGTGGAGGGGAGCAGGACTTTATTGGGAAACAGTGTGTACTTCCAGAACTTTTTTCCTAGTCAAGTTGTTGTCCTTTCAATCTTAGTTGTGGAGGGTGCCGTTCAGCTTCAAGTTGTCCTTTCAGTCTTAGTTGTGGAGGGTGCAGCTCAGCTCCAGTCCAGTTGCCATTGCTAGTTGCAGGGGGTAGGAGCCCACCATCCCTTGCAGGACTTGAGTTGTTGAACCGGCAACCTTGTGGTTGAGAGCGCACTGGCCCATGTGGGAATCGAACCGGCAGCCTTCGGAGTTAGGAGCACAGAGCTCCAACCGCCTGAGCCACCGGACCAGCCCCTATCCATGTCTTTTTTTATATACACTTACAAATAACTTATGAACAACTTTTGAAACATCTTGGATGTTGGCTTTTTCTAACTTTTCCTGTCTGATTCACGGGCACATCTCAGAACTTTCATCCTGTGCTTAGAGTCCTTAAAACCTCGTTTGCTCATCAATCATTGTTAATTTTTTAAATTAAAGAATACAGGCCAAACAGAGCTGTTTCATCAGCTCTACACATGTTTGGGATTAAGATTTTCATTAAAACTTATCTTTAAAAATTTGTCAATATAATTTTTGTCTACTTCATGATAAGCAGAAGATTCTTCATCATAGATGTTCAGATATTATATACCATGATGCTTCTTAAATTTCTGCAGCCAGTCTTCTGATATTCTATACTCACCTTAAATGTTAAAAGCATATTCTAGCTTGTTTCAACAAACCAGTCAGTGGCATATTCACACTGCTTCATTGTTGTATTCATTCAGTCATGGTCATGTCAACATCTTCATTTTTTGCCCTCTGAAAACATTTCTGTTTTTCATTGGTTCTGGTCATATTTGTCTGTTTAAAACTTCAACACTTTGTCTTTCCATTATTTCAAGTCATGTGGTGTTAATTCCTACATTTTATTCTTTAGTAAGATACCTCATAGACACACATGGTCAAGATTCTGCATTAACTATTTTCTGTGCTACTGATAATGACAGATGCTTCCTTTTCTTTATTCTGACCTCCAGGAGTAGCTTCAATTTTATTAACATTTATACAGGGCAATTAAACTCAAATTGACAAAATTCCAACAAAATAAACAAAGAAGGCAACACAATATTAGTGAACAGCAGAGGTGTATGTAACTGGTAAGAGTGTTGAGAAAAAACTAATTAATGCCTCATGTCATCTGAGGCAGGTTTTGCTGTGAAACTTACAAAAAAAGTTTGGGTGTTTGAAGCTTTTCAGATTTTCAATACCACATAAGAGATTTTGGACCTAAAGTAATATATTTATTTAATCAATCTTCTGTTGATGGATATTTAGAAGGTCTCAAATATTTTGCTACTACAATGTTGGAGTGAATAACCTTCTACAAACTTCACGTTTGTACAAAATATGTGTAAGATAAAATCCTGGAAGGGAAATTGCTTGCTAAAAGGATATATGAATTGTAATTTTGATAGATATGTCAAATTGCTCTCCACAAAGGATTACCAACCTATACTCACACTCCATACCTTTGCAAACACAATGCTTTATCAAATTGTTTTATTTTGAATTTCAAACTTACAAAAAAAAGTTTCAAAAATAGTACAGAGAGATCTTTTCCTCCCCCTGAACTATTTAAAAGTAAGTAACTGACTTGAACCCCATCACTCCTGAATACTGTAGTCTGTATTTCTGGCAAACAAGGACACTCTTCTACATACCCAAAACACAATAATCAAAATCAGGAAATTAATATTGATATATACTACCATCTACACAGACCCGATTCAAGTTTCACTAATTTTCCCAATAATGTACTTTATAGCAAAAGGATTTTACAGAAGATCATGTGTTGCTTTTAGTCTGTCATGTTTCTTTAGTCTTTGTCAATTTGGAAAAATTCCTCAGTCTTCCCTTGACATTCATGACCTTGACAGTTTTGCAGATTAGACTTGTTATTTTGTAGTATGTCCTTCAATCTGGGTATCCCTGATTTTTCCTCATGAGTAGATGCAGACTTACATTTTAGGCTATAGTATCACAAAAGTGATGCTGAGTTCTCATTGCTTCCTAACAGGTGATATATGATTTTGATTGGATCCATTACTGGTGGTAGTAACTGAATTACTTGATTAAAGTAATGTCTGTCAGGTTTCTCTACTGTAAAAGTACACAGCTTTCCTTTATGATTGACAAGTATTTTGTGGGGAGATACTTTGAGACTATGTAACTATCCCTCATCAAATATTCACCCATTAGTTTTAGTATCCATCGATGTTTCTAGGCTGAGTGAAGAATTATGGTTGCCAAATGGTATATTCTCATTTCATCATTCCTTCCACAATCATCAGTTGGCACCCGACCCTATTCATGTAGTCATATCAGTACAAAACTCATGGATACTTATTTTATTCAATGGATTATAATCACTTGCTATCATTACTCATCTATATATTTATGTACAGCTTTATTAAGGGTGATTGCCATACAGTAATCAACACATTTAAAATGTGCAAATTGATAAATTTTGACAAATCTATACACTCAAGAAACCATCACCACAATCAAGATAATGAACATATCTGTCACCTCCAAGTTTCCTTGTGACCCTTGGTTATTTCTTCTTCTCTTGCATCCTAGCTTTCTCCAGCTCGCATCCCCAGGAAACCATTGATCTTCCTTCTATCACTATAGTGTGCATTTTCTAAAATTTTATGTAAATGGAATAATACAGTATATATTGTTTTTCATTTGATCTGACTCCTTTCACTGGGCAAAATTATTTTAAGATTCATCTATGTTGTACTGTGTATCAAAAGTTCATTCCTTTTCATTATACTGAGTAGTATTCCATTATATGGTTATATCACAGTTTGTTTATCCATTCACCTATTGATGGATATTTGGATTGTTTCCAATTTTGGGTTATTAAAAACAAAAACTGAACAGACCAATTACTAGTAAGAAGATTAAATCAGTAATCAAAAACCTCCCAATAAACAAAAGTCCAGGACCAGATGTCTTCACTGGTGAATTCTAACCAAACTTTCAAAGAAGATTAATACCAATCCTCCCAAACTCTTCCAAAAAATAAAAAGGAAGGAACTCGTTTGACAAGGCCAGCATTACCCTGATATCAAAACCAGACAAGGATTCCACAAGAAAATTCCTGGCCCATAATTAAATACGCAACTCCAGTCTTTGATGACAATAATAGCAATGCTGATTAAACCTGTTGTTCAAAATCATAAAGAAACCAAATGTAACACATTTGTTCCATGTATATATACAGATATTTAGTTTGGTTTAGGTTTTATTGAATGTTTTCCTTATAAATAAAGAGTACCAAGTATTTATGTATATATCATACTATCTCATTTATCAGTTTACTATTGTATTGATAAACTATCATACTAATGTTGCTCTCCATCCCACCTAGTGTGAATATTATATTCACTGTACAAATAATAATGTGCTTAATTATGGGATGCTGCTTTAGGCCCACTGCAAATATTATATATATATGTACAGATTATCTTTCTGCAAATATATATATATGTATAAATTATCTTTCTGTAACTTAAAAAATTCTGAATACCAAAATAAGTAGTTGTGGACCTGTACATACATAAATGAAATAATATACAGCCATTTAAAAGAACAAGAAGCACTTTATTTACTGATATGGGATAAATTCCAAGATATAAAATAAATGCAAATCTGTGTATATTGTGCTACCATTTGTGGGGCGGGGTCAAGGAGAGGAAATACATAATATATTTTCTTATTGTGCATAGGCTATCCTAGACAGTAATGCAAAAACTGATCATATTCGTTGCCTATGGGGTTAGAAGTGGGTGAATGAGGGACAAGTGGGGGGGGGAAGAACTTTTCATTATTTACCTTTTGTATCTTTTCAATATTGAACCATGTATATTTCCAAAATTTTAAATTATAAACATCAATAGAAAATTCTCACATTGAAATACAAAGAGAAAAAAAAGAATGGGAGAGACCCAGAAGAGAATATCTGAAAACTATGGGACAATTAGAAAAGATATATAACATGCATAACGGGAACACCAGAAGGAAAAGAAAGGAGCAGAAAAAAATATTTGAAGTAATAATAGCTGAGAATTTTCCAAAATTAGTGACGGACATCAAAACACAGATCCAGGAAGTTCAGAGAATACCAAACAATATGAATACCAAAAAATTTTCTCCTAGACATATCACATTCAAACTGCAGAAAACGAAAGACAAAAAAATCTTGAAAGAAGCCAGAGAACAAAACCACCTTAACCTATAGAAAAACAAGGATAAGAATTACATCAACTTCACTTCACAGACCATGCAAGCAAGAGAGAGTGGAGTGAAATATTTAAAGTGTTGAAAGAAAAAACCACCAACCTACAATTTGGTATCCAAATCAATTATCCTTCAAAAGTAGAGGAGAAATAAAGACTTTCTCATAAAAAATGAGGGAATTTATTGCCAGTGGACCTACACTTTGCAAGAAGTCAGTCAGAGAAAAGGAAAAATGAGACAGATTTGAAACTCAGATCTACATAAAGTAGAGTGTTAGAGGTGGAATAAATGAAGGTAAAATAAAACCTTTGGGTTTTTTTTTTTAATTCTTAATTGAACTAATAGATAACCTTTTTTTTTATTTTAAAGATTTTTTTTTTTTAAATTGGGGAAGGGGAACAGGACTTTATTGGGGAACAGTGTGTACTTCCAGGACTTTTTTCCAAGTCAAGTTGTTGTCCTTTCAATCTTAGTTGTGGAGGGTGCCGTTCAGTTTCAGGTTGTTGTCCTTTCAGTCTAGTTGTGGAGGGCGCAGCTCAGCTCCAGGTCCAGTTGCCATTGCTAGTTGCAGGGGGCACAGCCCACCATCTCTTGCGGGACTTGAGGAATTGAACTGGCAACCTTGTGGTTGAGAGCCCACTGGCCCATGTGGGAATCAAACCAGCAGCCTTCAGCGTTAGGAGCACAGAGCTCCAACCACCTGAGCTACCGGGCCGGCCCAGATAACTTCTTGTTTAAAATAATAATAGCAATGTATTGATTGATTATAGCTTAAATATAAGTGAAATGAATGGCAGCAACAATAATACAGATGGAAGGGAAAGACTAAGAATACTTTTATAAGGTAATTTATGAAGTGATACATTTACTTGAAAATGGACTTCGATTAGTTGTAAATGTATATTGCAATTATAGGACAAACACAATTTAACTATTTTTTAAATTTTAAAAGAATAATTTAGAAGAATATAGTTCATTTTAATATTTAATTTTTAAAAGAAGTATAATTAATATGAAAGAGGGGAAAACTAAATCATATAAAATGCTCAGTTTAAGCCAGAAGAAGCAGAAAAGAGGGAAGCTTTTCTTTAAAGAAACAAAGAACAAGTGCAATGAATAGAAACAGTTACAAATTTGGTAGATATTAATTGAACTATATCAATAATCACTTTAAATGTGAATAGTCTAAATATACCAATTAAAAGACAGACTGACAGAACAGATTTGAAAAAAAAAAAAGACCCAACTATGTTGTCTACAAAAAGCCCACTTTAAATATAGAGACACAGATAGATTAAAAGTAAAAGGAGGGAATCAATTACTTAAATATAAAAGCTAAAACCATAAACTTCATAGAAGAAAACATAGGAGTAAATCTTCATGACCTTCTATTTGTCAGTGGATTCTTAGATATGATACCAAAAACATGAGCAACAACAACAAAAAATAAATAAATAGGACCTCATCAAAATTAAAAGCTTTTGTTCATCAAAGGACTTTATCAAGAAAATGAAAGATAGCCTACAGGATGGGAGGAAATATTTGTAAATCATGTGTCTGATAATGGCTTAAGATACAGAATATATAAAAAAACTACAAATCAACAACAAAAAGACAAAGAACCCAATTTTAAAATGGACAAAAGACTTGAAGAAACATTTCTCCAGTGAAGCTATATAAATGACTAATAAGCACATAGACGTTCAACATCATTAGTCATTAGGGAATGCAAGTCAAAACCACAATGAGATACCCCTTCACACCCAGTGAGATGGCTATTATTAAAAATAATGCCAAGTGTTGGCGAAGATGTGGAGAAATCGGAACCTTATACATTGCTGGTGGGAATATAAAGTGGTGCAGCTGTTGTAGAAAATAGTTTTATGGTTCCTGAAATTTTAAAATAGAATTATCATATGACCCAGCAATTCTACTCCTAGGTATATACCAAAAAGAATTGAAAACAGAAACTCAGATACTTATACATCAGTGTTCACTGCAGCATTATTCACAATAGCCGAAAGTTGTAAACAACCCAAGTGTCCATCAACATATGAATAGATGAACAAAATGTGGTATTTACATAAAATGGAATAGTATTAAGTCATAAAAAGAAACAATGTTCTGATACATGTTACAACATGGTGCAACCGTGAAGACATTATGCTAAATAATCCACACACATAAGGATAAATATTCTATGATCCACTTACATGAAATACCTAAAATAGGCAAATTAATAAAGGCAGAAAGTAGATTAGAGGTTACCAGGAGATGAAGGGAGAGGCAATGGAGTTATTGCTTAATGGATACAGAGCCTCTGTATGGAGTGATGAAAAAGTTTTGGCAATAGATACTGGTGATATTTACACAATATAGTGAATGTGATTAGTGCCACTCAATTGTACTTAAAAATGGTTAAAATAGCAAGTCATATATATATATATATATATATATATATATATATATATATATATATATATATGACCACAGATAATTAAATAGATAAATAAATAAAGAGTGTTAGAACAACCCAATAAATCCCAAGCACAAACACTGAACAGCATGGGCTTCATTTTTATCCCAGTACCTTTAAGCAGATATTTAACTTCTCTATGACTAGCTTATATGATTTTCCTTTCAAAATATTTTCTACTAAAAACAGAACCCAAGGCTTTAAAAAAAGGCGGGGAGGTGATGTCAACACTCTGGCCCTCAATTTCCATACCCTATAGGCTCACTACCAGACTAGCTGCACTGAAAGTAGGAAGTTTCTGGAAAAGATACTCTTTCAGGAAAGCATGCATAGTAGTTTAGCTAGTTTATTATTTTCATCTTTAAGATTATATCTTAATCACAGATTTCTTCAACAACAACAAAATAAAGTATGGAGAAAGGTATACCATAGTAACAACAAATCAAAAGAAAGCTGGAGTACTTATATTAATTTCAGACAAAGCAGACTTCAAAACATGGAAAATAATCGGGGTTAAAGAGGAGCATTACATAATGATAAAGGGGTCAATTCTCCAAGAAGACATAATAATCCTTAATGTGTTTGCATCTAATAACGGCATCATAACATGAGGTAAAAACTGATAGAACTGCGAGGAGAAATGGACAAATCTGTTATAAGCTGGAGAATTCAACAAACCTCTGTAGTAACTGACAGATCCAGCAGATAGAACCTCATTAAGTATATACTTGAACTGCATAACACTATCAATTAACTGGATCCAATTAACATTTATAAAATACTTCATCTGACAACAACAGAATACACATTCTTCTCAAGCTCACAGTGTTCACCAAGACAGACCACATTTGGGACCATAAAACACACCTTAATAAATTTACAAGAATAGAAATCATACAAAGTATGCTCTTAGACCACAGTGGAATTACACTAGAAATCAATAAGAGAAAGATAACTGGAAAATCCCCAAATACGTGGAGATCAAACAACACACTTCTAAGTAACATATAGGTCAAAGAAGTCTTGAGAAATATTTAAATATTTTGAAGTAAATGAGAGTTAAAATACAACTGATCAAAATGTGTGGGATACAGCGAAAGCAGTGCTTGGGGGGAAATGTATAGTGTTAAATGTGTATATTAGGAAAAAAGAAAGATATAAATCAATAATCTGTCACCTCACACATGTTAGAATGACTAGTATCAAAAAGACGAGATAACATGCTGGCAAGGATGTGGAGAAAAAGGAACCCTTTTACACTGTTGGTAGGAATGTAAATTGGTACAGCCACTATGGAAAACAGTATAGAAGTTCCTAAAAAAATTAAAATTATCATATAGAGTCCAGCAATCCTACTTCTGGGTATATGTTGAGAGAAAATTAAATCACTATCTCAAAGAGGTATCTGTATCTCCATGTTTATTGCATTGCAGCATTAGTCACAATAGCCAAGATTTGGAAACAACCTAAGTGTGCACTGATGGATAAATGAATAAAGAAAATGTGGTACACACACACACAGGAATATTATTCAGCAATTAGAAAAGAAATGCAGTGGGGTGGCCAGTTAGCTCAGTTGGTTAGAGCGTGGTGCTAATAACACCAAGGTTGCCAGTTCGATCCCTGCATGGGCCACTGTGAGATGTGCCCTCCTTAAAAAAAAAAAAAAAAAAAAAAAGGAAATGCAGTCACTTGTGATAACATGTATAAACCTTAAAGACATTGTGCTAAGTGAAATAAGTCAGACAGAAAAAGACAAATACTATATGATCTCACTTTATATGTGGAACCTAAAAACACTGAACTCGGAGACACAGTAGATTGGTGGTTGGCAGGGACAGAGGGGTAAGGGAAATGGAGAAATGTTAGTCAAAGGGTACAAATTTCCAGTTATTAGATGAGTAACTTCTAGGGAGCCAATGGACAGCATGATGACTGTAGTGAACAACACTGTATTGTATACTTGAAATTTTCTAATAGTGTAAACCTTAAATGTTCTTACCACACCCAAAAATACAGGTAACTGTGAGGTGATAGATGTGTTAACTAACCTTATAGTGGTAATTTGCAATACATATATCAAATCACATTGTGTACCTTAAACTTACACAATGTTAAGTCATTTATGTCTCAGTAAAGCTGGGGGGAATATGAAGTAAATAATCTAAGCTTCCACCTTAGAAAACTAGACAAAGAAGAGCAATATAAACCTAAAGCTAGTAGGAAAAGTGATAAAAATTCAAGCAGAAATCAGTGAAATTTAAATTGGAAAAAATAGAGAAAAATCAATGAAAGCAAAAGCTACTGCTTTGAAAAGATCATTAAATTTGATAAACCTCTACCTAGGCTAACCAAGAAAAAAAAGAGAGAAGAAATAAATTACTAGTATCATAAATGAAAGAGAGGCCATCGTTACTGATCCCATGGGCATTAAAACGATAATAAAGGAAAATAGTGAACAACTGTATTCCCACAAATTTGATATCTTAAATGATGAAATGGATCAATTCCTTGAAGGACACAGTCTACTGAAACTCTCACACAGAGAAATAAATGATCTGAATAGGCCTATATATGTTAAAGAAATTGATTCACTTATCTTTCAAACAAAGTACTTGGCCCAAATGAGTTCAGTCAAATAAGGAAAAAATGATACCAATTTTCTACAATCTCTTCCAGAAAATAGAAGCAGAGAGAACACCTCCTAACTCCTCCTGTGAGGCCAGCATTACTGTAATACCAAAACCAGATAAAGACAATACAAGAAAGACCAATATCACTCATGAAGAGAAAAGCAAAAATCTTCAAGGTATTAGCAAGTTGGACATATAAGTATAACAAAGTATAAAAAAAGAATTTACACCATAACCAAGTGGGATTTATTTCAGGTATGCAAGGCTGGTTCAGTCACTTGAAAATTAATGTAATCCATCACATCCACAGTCTGAAGAAGAAAAATCTTATGATTATATCAGTAGATACAAAAAATTCATTTGACCAAATCCAACACCTATTCATGATTTAAAAAAAAAAAAAAAGAACCTCAGCAAAGGAGGAGTAGAGGAGAACTGACTCAACTTTATAAAGAATATCTATCTACAGCTACTGTCATACTTAATGGAAAGAAACTAGATGCTTTCCCCTGAAAATTATGTATGAGACAAGAATGTCCCCTCTTACCACTCCCATTCAGCATCATACTGGAAGTTCTAGCTAATGCAATAAGACAAGAAAGGAAATAAAAGTTATACAGATTAGGAAATAAGAAATAAAATTGTCTTTGTTTGTAAATGACATGATTGTCTATGTAGAAAATCCCAAAGAATCAACAACAGAAACCAAACTTTAAGCCGTAATTATACCAAGTGTACAAGCTTAAGATACAAAAGTCTATTACTTCCCTATCTACTAGTAATAAGATACAAAAGTCTATTACTTCCCTATCTACTAGTAATTAACAATTGAAATTTGAAATTAAAAACACAATGCCATTTATATTAGCACCCCCGAAGAAAGGACTTAGAAATAAATCTAACAAAATATGTATGAGATCTCCATGAGGAAAACTATAAAACTTTGATAAATCAAAAAAGATCTAAATAAATAGATAACTCCCTGTCCATAGATAGGAAGATTCAATATTATTTTTATGTCAGTTCTTCCCAACTTGATTTATAGAGTCAATACAATCTCAACCAAAATCCCAGCAATTTATTTTGTGGATATTGACAAACTCTTTCCAAAGTTTATATGGAAAAGCAAAAGACCTAGAATAGCCAACACAGTATTAAAGAACAAAAAATTTGGAGAACTAACACTACCCAACTTGAAGACTTTCTATAAAACTGCAGTAATGAAGACAATGTAGTATTGGCAAAAGACTAGATAAATAGAGAATAGAGAGCTCAGAAATAGACCTACACAAATATAGTCAACTGTTCTCTGACAAAGGAGAAAGAATAGTCTTTTTAACAAATGGTATTAGAAAAACGACATTTACATATAAAAAAGTGAATATAAACACTGACCTTACATCTTTCATAAAAATTAACTCAGAATGGATCATAGACATAAAGTAAAATGCAAAACTATAAAACTATAGGAGAAAATCTAGGTGACTAGGTTTGGCAATGACTTTTTAGATACAATACCAAAAACAATCCATGAAAGAAAAAAAATAAGTCGGACTTCATTAAAATGAAAAACTTCTTGCTCAGTGAAAAACACTAAGAAACTGAAAAGACAACCCACAGACTGGGAGAAAATATTTGTAAAACACTTATCTGATAAAGGACTTGTATCCCAAATATACAAATAACACTTAAAACTTAACAGTAAGAAAACAACTGAATTTTAAAAATGGGAAAACGACCTGAACAAATGCTTTACCAAAGAAGATACAGAGATGGCAGATAAGCATGTGAAAAGATGCTCAACATCATATGTCATTAGGGTGAAGCACCTTAAAACAAAAGCGAGATACCACTATATACCTATTAGAATGGCTAAAATTCAAAACACTGACAACACCAAACATTGGTGAGGATGTGAGCAACAGGAACTCTCACTGTAGCTGGGAATGCAAAAAGGTGCAGCCAGTTTGGAAGACAGTTTGACAGTTTTTTATAAAGCTAAATATAGTCTCATCATATGATCCAGCAATTGTGCTCCTAGGTAGTTACCCAAATAAGTTGAAAACCTACATCCACACAGAAACTTGCACACAAATGTTCATAGCAGCTTTATTTGTAATTGCCAAAAACTGGAAGCAACGAGGGTGTCCTTCCAAAGGTGAATGGATAAACAAACTGTGTGGTATATCCATACAATGGAGTAGTTTACCAATAAAAAGAAATGAGCTATTAAGCCACAAAAAGACATGGAGGAAACTTAAATGTCTATTGCTTAGTATAGGAAGCCGGTCTGAAAAGGTACATAGTCTAATTCCAAGTACATTACATTATGGTAAAAGCAAAACTATAGCGACAGTGAAAAGATCAGTAGTTGCTGGAAGAATGAGGAGAGGAATGAATAGGTGGACCACAGGAGATTTGTAGAGCAATAAGTCTATTCTGTATGATACAATAATTGTGGATCCATCATACTCTGCATTTGTCAGAAACCATAGACCTGTATAATCACAGTGGACTCCAATGTAAACTATGGACTTTATTTAATAATGTATGAATGTTGGTTCATCAAATGTGCCACACCAATGTAAGACATTAATAAGAGGGGAAACCGGAAGTGAGGAGAGGGGGCATATGGGAACTCTATACTATCTGCTCAGTTTTCTGTAAACCTAAAACTGCTTTTGAAACATCAAGTCTGTTGATTTAAAGTTGTTTTTAAAGATGACAGGAAAAAAGGTAATCTCCCATAATCCGGACACCCAAAGATAACTACTACTAAGACATTGGTATAAATATTCCTGGAGACTTTCTGTTCATATGTATGCATTTACATACACTATATACACACTGCTACTTATCTTTTTAATAAAAGTAGACACATAGAATATTAACTATATACAAATTGTTTATAATTCCCACAACAATCCTAAAAGATTGTTTCCAATTTATAGATGAAGTAACTAAGCTGGTAAATGTCTGAACTAGGTTCAATTTCCAATGTATTTTATTCCAAAGCCTATATATTCTTAATCACTATACCTCTTTGTAAAACATAAGAGCTCCTTTTTCTTCTATTGATATTTCGTATTTTACCCCTTCGTAAGACATACAATCTTTCATACACCATACTGCCTTCATATAGTGAACTTCACTTCTAATGGTATACATGCCCTTCCTGTGACGTGTTCCTTAACTTTGTGCTCTAGTATTTTGTTTAGAATCCTTGTCTACTGAGTAGGAACTGGTGGCCCAGCTCTTGTTTGCTTCAGAGAGGCAAACAATGGGACTGACATACTTTGGGGGCAATAATATGGCTTCCTGTCTCCTGTATAAGCAGCTCTCAGAATTCAGGTATTCGTGAAAATTATTTCTGGGACCTAAAGAGCCTGAGGGAAAGGAGGCTGAGAGGTAGAGGCAGAGGGAAAGGAGGCTGAGAGTTAGAGGCAGATGAAAAGGTGAAGAGAAGTGAATTCATGTGGTGCCCGGGGAAGGAAGCAGCCTCCCGTGGGTGCAGTGGAGACAGAGCTTGATCATCCAGAAAGGATGGTAGTATCCGGAAGTCTTCAGTGAATTGACAGCAGCCAGTTCAACCAGTACCTCTTGTGACTGACGGACTGTTCAGGGAAGCTTTAAAGAAGACCCTGTCCCTGCCCCTTCTTTCTGCACCAATAGGGGACACTGGGAGGCTCCGAACAATCCTGGAAGCAATACAGAAGCACATCCATTCTTCCTCCCTCATCTTCAAACTGGCCCAAGATGCGTTCAAGATTGCTACTCCCACGGACAGTAGTACTGACAGCACCCTGCTCAACGTGGCGCTGGAGCTGGGGTTACAGGTATGGACAAGTGGGCCATCCCAGCTCTAGGCTTCTGGTAGAAAATAAGATCCCAGGGGCACTGGGCATAGGCCAAGTCTGGTTCTTTCTGTGTCCCCAGAACACAACTTCTACGCTAGGCACAAGGTAAGAACTCTCTAAATTGGGCTCCATTTTGAAGTTAAGGCCAGAAGCAATGTAGCTTTAGGTTTCATGGGTTCCATATCTTCTCCCTACCTCACCCCCATTTTTCCAAGTCAGTCAAGGTGTGGTAATAGGACTTTATTCATTACCGGTCGTCAGTGAAGCTTTCTATCTGATTTGTAGGAGGGAGGGATTTGCAGAAATTAAGCAAACCTGTCTGTGATTATCGGGAGAGATGGCTGTTTAAAGCACACAACAAATTCTTGTTGCGTAAATGAATGGCAAGGGGAAGTAGACCGGAGGGGTTCATAACCGTATGCTTAAGCCAGGGGGAATGACTCTTTTTTGCCCAGGTGATGAGGATGACCTTATCAACCCTTAACTGGAGGCGCCGGGAGATGGTGCGGTGGTTGGTGACATGTGCTACGGAAGTGGGTGAGTCTCCCACCTCCCTCTACCCCCAAGGTGAAGCAGTTCCTAAGCCCTACTGTTGGGACAGGACAGCAAATCATTAGGGCTCTGATATTCCTATTATTGATGGCCTAAGAAAGGATGGGGCTACTGGTAGAAGATGGCCTCTGTTCAGCCAGCCTAAGTTCTGCCCTCTCTGCTTGGACTATACCCTGATGTCAGCAGCACTTTGACCCTCTGATCAGAAACATGTCTGAGAAGGAATTTCCAACCACCAGTGCTCAAGTCCACCCTCGGGAGGTAGTTGGCCTGGTGGTTTGGTCCCAGTCCCTGTCCATACTTCTGAGAAACCCCAAACAACTTGGAGACTCAGGACCCCATCTAGAGCCCAAAGCCCCAGCACAAGACTACCCCGAGAGGCCCCACTTCAGCTAGAACCCCCAGGCCAGTCTGCAACCCCTGCCTTGGGGCAAGCAAGCCACAGGCTCTGCTGCTCCATCCTTGTGAGGGGCTAAGAGCACCTGCTGAAACCTTCAATCCTCTGTCCTTGGGAAGGAAGGGATGGAAAGAGACCCCTAACAGGGTTTGGCCATCCGGGAAGCTCCCTTTGCCCTGGTGTGCCTCAGCTCATCTCCAGGCTGCTGAGGAGGAGGGAAAACTCGTCTCTGCAGGCCAAGTTCTGACCCCACATGGTAATGTGGGCAGACCCGGCTCGGGACCCGGCTGGCCACGGCTGAGCTCAGGCTGTCCCCGACAGGTGTGCGGGCCCTGGTGAGCATCCTGCAGAGCTGGTACACACTCTTCACCCCTACCGAGGCCACTAGCATTGTGGCCGCCACAGCCGTGTCCCACACCACTCTCCTGCGCCTCAGTCTTGACTATCCACAGCGGGAGGAGCTGGCTAGCTGTGCTCGCACGCTGGCCCTGCAGTGTGCTATGAAGGATCCACAGAGCTGTGCCCTCTCAGCCCTTACACTCTGTGAGAAAGACCACATCGCCTTTGAGGCAGCCTACCAGATCGCCATTGATGCCGCCGCTGGTGGCATGACACATTCGCAGCTGTTCACCATCGCCCGCTACATGGAGCTCCGTGGCTACCCGCTCCGTGCCTTCAAGCTGGCCTCGCTGGCCATGAGCCATCTCAACCTGGCTTACAACCAGGACACCCACCCGGCCATCAATGATGTGCTCTGGGCATGTGCCCTCAGCCACTCTCTGGGCAAGAATGAGCTGGCAGCCCTCATCCCCCTGGTGGTGAAGAGTGTGCACTGTGCCACAGTGCTTTCCGACATCCTGCGGCGCTGCACAGTTACTGCACCTGGCCTGGCTGGCATCCCAGGCCGCCGCAGTTCTGGAAAGCTCATGTCCACTGACAAAGCTCCACTGCGCCAGCTGTTGGATGCCACCATCAATGCCTACATCAACACCACACACTCACGCCTGACACACATCAGCCCTCGCCACTATGGAGAGTTCATTGAGTTTCTGAGCAAGGCTCGGGAGACCTTCCTGCTGCCCCAGGATGGCCACCTGCAGTTTGCCCAGTTCATCGACAACCTCAAACAAATCTACAAAGGCAAGAAGAAGCTGATGCTGCTGGTGCGAGAGCGCTTTGGCTGAGAAAGCAGACAGCTCACTGCTGGGCAGCCTGGGCTCCCAGGTACCATCAGGTCAGGCCAAGGACACTGAAATATTTGTCCACCCTGAGAGGACTCTAAGCACCTGTGGCTGAAGCCAAAGGACCACACGGCTGAGCATGGGGAGAGTCCAACTCTAGCCAATATGCCTGCCTTGGCAAGGTTCTCACTATAGCCCACTGTTCCTGGAGGAGCTGGGCCCTGCAGATCGATCAGAAACACTACAACATGCCACCTCACGCCCCTATATCCTGCGTGTCCTGGGCATCTCTCCCTTGGCAAATACAGAACACTGTTCCGTCTCAGGGATTGCTTAACCAGAGAAACAGAAGCGTTTATGGTACTGTAAATATTATAGTATATGTGTTGCCAATTACATTGTAAAGTTGTAACTATTTATAATCCTGGTTCTAATTTGATGGGTACTTGAAATAGCTGTGGGTGGGAAGATAGGCTTGTTTTCTGACGAGACTCACAACCATTTCTCAGGTTTCCCTTACAGAGTATAAGCTGTTGGCAGTGGAAGAGTGGAGGTGGCAGGGAGAAAAATGGCCAGTTAGAATAAATCCCAAGTCTAGTCTATGCAGAAACCCCAGCCTACAGACGGGCACCTATAGCCCAGAGGTGGGTGAAGGCAGAGCCAGGACTGGATTTAAGACTTTTGCCACCCAAAGCCACGAGGACGCTGAAGCTCTTGCTCCGGCCTCACAGCCTCTAGGAGCCTGCTGAGCTCCTGAGGAACAAGTGCAGGGAGAAAGTCAAGTTCTGGGAGGCCACTGAGCTCATAATATTCATCTATTCTGGTCACCTTTGTCTTGGAGTGACTGGTTTTCTCTCTAATCATGTATGTGCGTGTGTCTCTATGGCTAAGTACATGCCTGTATGCATAAATACATCTGTGCATGCCTGTATGTGTGCATATATTTATGTGTATCTGTGTCTGTGTGAATACATGTCTGTGTGCTGTACTGTGGGTTTCTGTGCGAGGGTATACACATTTGTGAACATGTAAGACTACATATGTGTGTTCCTTGTGTGTATCTGGGCACACGAGGTCATATGTATAAACAGGTTTGTGTCTGTGTGTATGCCTGCTCTCCATTGATCTGTCTTTATATGTGTAACTGTGTATTTCAACATGTAGGTATGTCTGTGAATTCATGTTTGAGGATCTGCATGAATGTGTCCCTTCTCTTTATGGCCCATCTCTCTTCTCCATTCCTTAGTCTCTCTCACCAGCTAAACACATTCCCCATCTCTGTGTCTCCTTTATTCACCATTCTCTCTCACCTAACAAGCTTGTAAGCACTAGTCCCCTTCTACCTTGAGTGGCTCCTTCAGCTCGTTTTCTTCTCACCCTGAACTTGTTTTCCTCCCCTGCCTCTCTACCTCAAGCTTCCTCTGCCTGCTTTGTCACGGTTCCATTGGTTGCTGATTTGGAGGCTAGGGCTGGGATGCATTTGGCCTTTCCCTTTCTAACTAGTTTCTAGCCCTAGTGGGCAACCTGTCTTAGCCTTGGCTGACCTCTAGTGTATGATGTTCCTGCTATCTTCCTGACCCTGTGCTCAGCCTGGAATTGTTATAGGAGGTAGCAAGGGCATTCAGAAGTCATTTGGATGCCAGTGTCTTGGTGTTTACTGTTTCATGTTTTAGTTCCCAAGTAGGGGGTGGGTGTGATCGGGAAAGGGTGGTATAGCTAGAGTGTGAACGAAAGACCTCTCTGCTTTATTTTCATTTCTAACAAACTGTCACCTTTTTTTCTCCCTCTTTCCACACTAACCAGTAAGTTGTATCTGCTGTTTGTGGCTACTGAAGTCTTACTGTTCAGCCATGGGCCCTTACAACCTCTTAGCCCAACAGGTTGGTTAGAAAAAAAGAAGCCACTCCCATTTCTGTATCACGATTGCCATTTTTTAGCAAGTGAACTCACAGTGCTTTTCTATGAATAAATCATGGATCACAGAAAAGATTTTTCTAAAATCAGAAATTGTGTTCTCAATAAATGGGGCTCTTCTCTCTCTTCTCCATTGCTGACTGGTTAGGTCTGTAGCACAATGGGTTTCTAGTGGTCTAAGGAGATGTGGAATGACAAATGAAGAATTTCCTGCCACACCAGACCCTTCTCCAGAGCTCACAGGCAGCTCAGAGCCTTGTCCCAGGAAGTAGGTACCATGATGATGGGCAGAAACACCAAGATCCTGAGAAAATGAGAGGACGTGCTCAAAAAAGAAGGCAGAACAACCTTGAGCAGGCACCACAGGCCTTTTGGCTTCAGAGGCCTTCTTGCCTCAATGATGCGAGTCTAAGGTTCTAATCCTAAGCAACCTAGCTGTGAGTCTTTATGTCTTGCCATCTTTTTGTATCAAAGCAGAAGGCCTCTCAGCTTCTCCCTGCTTATCTAGATTCCATTTTCCTTGACAGGCCTCTATGAAGTATTCTAGCCATTTCTGTGCCCCTCTCTGATCTATTCTCCCCTCCCCAGACACAAACCCTGTTGTTTTGGCCTCATAAGCTGTGGGGACCCCATTTCTCTGCAAATGTCACAGCTACGGCTGTTAGGAAGCTCTACCCAAGCCCATGTAACTCTGGGGCTTGGAGATCTAAGGGAAAGAGGGTGGTAAGGGCCCTGACTTAAGTTCTACAGTATGTATTACGATCTGAGTTTCCATGACTTGTGGGAGAGGATGCAGAAAGAGGCCCCAAGGAAGGAGCAAAGGCTAAGAAGGCACTGTGGATAAGGGCACAGATCTTTCACAAACAAAACCACATACTAGACTCTGGAACTTTTATTCCCCTGGAAACAATCATCTGTGTTAGTGGTACTTGAGGGAGAAGGGGTACGCTCAGTTCTTTCGAAGCATACGTGAATATGTGTGCACGGCATCCACAAAGGCCCCCACATGTTCTGGATCCATATCAGGGTAAAGTCCATGGCCCAGGTTGGCAATGTAGCGCTGTGGCCCAAAGTCATCCAGCATCTGCTGCACCAGCCACCTGATCTCCTCCTGGGGGACCAACAGGGCACTGGCTATAGGGGGACCAGCAAGCCTCTGTCCTCCCTGTACACAATGGTGGCACACACACGTGTAGGCATGCTTCCGCTCTGTTACTCATTCAGTCATTAATTCAAAAAAATTTACTGGATGCCTAGGATGGGCCAGGCACTAACACAAATGAACAACAACAATAAAAAGAAATTCCTGCGTTCCTAGAGTTCACATGGTGTGTATGGGGTATAGTGGAGGGGCAAACAGACATAAAAACACAATATAACACAATCATACCCACAGCCATGGGAGTGCACAGAGACAAACTCACAGACACATATAGGGACCCTGGTTGTTACCTTAGGTGCATACAGGGCACAGGGGTCCAGGTTGCCCTGCAAGGTCACTGTCTTCCCCACACGTTCCCTGGAAGCAGAGTCAATGCCACTTTCTGGTGACTGCACGTAACAGCAGTTGCACCTGCTCCACCTCACCCTCCATTACTTACCGGGCTTTCTCTGGGGCCACTGTCCAGTCAAGCCCAACCACCTCGTAGCCAGCCTGGGCCAGCTCCTCCAGGGCAAAATGTCCATCCTTAGCAAAGATGATCTGGGGGAAAGGGCAAATCCCTGAGGCTACAGAGGGCCTTGCTACAGTATGCCCACTAACCTACCTCTGCTGCCCTCCAGTGGTCATTTCAGTCCATACAGGACTTATCCTGAAAGTTCCAGTCACACCTTCACTCCCCCCATCCCCATTCTTACCATGGGCACTGGTGCCAGGCCTGCCTCCTGCAGCTTGGCCTTCACTCGCTTGGCAACATCACGGATGTAGGGCAGTGCAAACTTACCGAAGAGCTGTGGGCCTAGATGCCCTGCGTGGGACTCAAAGAGCTGCAATGCCTACAGTTAGGGGGTGGTGAAGAGAAATACATGACACACAAAAAGGAAGTATCTCAGGCCCCACACCCAGAATGTGCCTCAATTTTCCCCAAGTGACTTCAACCCCTCATACTGCCTAAGCCTGTAAAAACCCAGTTCCAGTCAAAGAGTTTTGCCTTTTCCTACAGATCCCAGTGCTAGCTTTGGTCTTTGAACACACAAAGCATTAAGCCCCCGCCAGTGTCAGGGTGGACTTAGCTGCTCCAGCCAGATCACTGCAGGCCAAGCTTCTTTCATGCCTGCCATTAAGACACGTACCTTCTCAGGTATAGAGAACTCTGTTGCTTCTGTCCTCTTTATACACTAAACCCCAGCCCATTTGTCTCTCCTTCAGGACTCACTTGGGCACCAGCAGCCACTTGTCCCACCAGATATGGTACCAGAGCATCAGTGAGGATGCGAAGCAGCTGGTGACTGGCCTTTGGTCTCTGGTAAAGCCAGCGCTTGGCATGAGCCATGGTGCTTGAGCTGCCACCCTCAACCATGTATGTCATCAGAGTCCACTACAAAAGGATACAAAGAGAAATGTCACAGGTGTAGAAGCCAGACTGACACTTCCTTCCTTGTCTACACCAGACCTGCCAGAGTGTTTTCCCCATGTCCAAATCCCTGCCCTGTTCCACGTTACCGGGGCTCCAGCAAAGCCAATCAGTGGCACACGCCCAGCCAGCCTTTGTCGAGTGAGGGTGATGGCCTGGAACACATAGGCCAGCTGAGAGGCCACTATGGCTGGATCCCGGAGGCGCTCTAAATCCCGCTCTTCTCTTAATGGCTCTGGGAAGCTGGGCCCTTTGCCAGGCACCATGGTCACCTCCATGCCCAGCGCCTGGAGGGGGAGAAAACATCTGTGTTCCCAACCTGTAACTTCCGGAGGAAAGGCTCTGTTCAGCCCATGCCAGGAAAGAGAAAAAGAATAAAGCTCAGCCAAACCCCATCTCTTCCAGCCTGTTTTTCCCTCTGCCCAGTGAGGATAAGTGCTCATCTTGAACCATGACTGTCTTTTCCCTTTTTCACCCATTCCAGAATCAAGTTTGAGTGGGTACCTGAGGTACAACAAGGATGTCGGAGAAGATGATGGCAGCATCCAGAGGGAAGCGACGCAGTGGCTATAAGGAATAGAAGACAGGTTGCTAGGTAGCGAGCTGGGGGCATAAATCCCTCCCTCTTTTGTGGACCCCTCACCTGCAGAGTCAGTTCACAGCAGGCCTCTGGGGAGCGACAGGTGCTGAAAAAGTCCTGGGCAGCCCGAGTTTCCCTAAACTCTGTAGACAGAAGGAAGGCAAATCTCAACCTTGAGGAACCTGTAGAGCCCTCCACTGCCCCTCAAAAACTTTTTTCTTTCCAGAGTTTTACCTAGACTCCCAGGCCCTGACCCTGACCTGGTAAGTAGCGGCCTGCCTGCCGCATGCACCAAACTGGAGTGTAGTCTGTGTCTTCTCCCCAGGCTGCTCGCAGGAATGTGTCATTCTTCAGCTCCGGAAAAGGCTGGGGTCTGGAGATGGGGGGTTGGGATGGGGGTGAAGGGTGGGTAGGTGTCAGTAAACTATGGAAGGCTCGGGTTCTTAAGGCAGATTCAGTCCAGTGCCGTTATCTGCTTTCTCCAGACCAGCTCCCACGCTGTGGCTCCACACCCGGTTCTGCCTCCTCTCTGCCTATCAGGTGGTGCACAAGGATAGAAGGGCCCCAACAGGGGCCTCTACTCTACATTCAGTCCCAGGTTCCCCCAGCTCAAAGCCACTGGAAGGACTGGGGGCTGGGCGAAAGAAAGCCCAGAAAGGATAGTTCCAAGGTCTCTGGACCAGAAAATCAACAGGAACGGGAGAATATAAGTGGGCTGATTCCGGGTCTGGGAGTTAGTCACGGAGGGATCAGAGTTGACGGTTCCGAAACAGGGGTCCTAGTTGAGGATTTGAAAGTCCTGGGGGCATCTTCCTAAATGAAGATCTGAGGGACGCAGTCCAGCTAGGTGAACCCTGGGATGAAGGTCTCGGGAATCCATGATTAGAGGATTTTCGGAATTCGAGCCTCTGGGGTTCAGGTTGGGGGCTCTCCACGGGGAAGGGCGATATAGGGACAGATCCCTGAGCTGGAAGACTCAGATCAGAAGCCCCGCTGGCCACATCGCGTAGTGCGCAGAACTCACCCAAACCCGTTCGCCTCCATGATAAGATGTCTGTAACTGCGAGCCAATTCCTACTTTAACCTGAATCTTAGCCTACTCCTTCCCCAGGCTCCGCCCCTTCCTGGACTGAGCCAAGGTGGTGGCCATGTTGAAAGTCACATGATCAGACTCCAGCAACAGCTACCGGGCTGCCCTAGCTGCTGCCGTTAGGACCCCCTACCTCACTTCACCGTAAAGACCCGTGTAGCGACGCAGCAACAAACATCCCTAAAAATAACTTAGCTCTAACTACACCTGACCATGGCATGAGGAATTTGCCCTCCTCTGATGACCTAACAATCCCGAAGTCTCGGCCTAAGTCTTACTTTCACTCCCACTGTCCATGATTCTAACAATCCAATCTCATGCCTGGCCAGCCAGGCATACAATGCAGTATGGAACCAAGCTGAATAAGGAACTAAAATCATTAAATATTTGTATGACATAGAAGAGCCTATAATAGTTGTGGAAATTACAATGGTGAGCAAGGCAGCCCCTTCCTCTACAGACTGTTGAAGAAATAGAAATCAGCAATCACAACAATAAATGTTTTAAGAGGAAAAAGCTAGAAGTAACTAGCAAAGGCTCCCCACTTAATTGGGGAAAGTGGTGGGGGTGTTCCAAGCAGAGGAAACAGTATGCACAAAACAAAGAGGCTAAAGAGCAAATGGCTACTACGGAACCAGGAGATCAATCTGGTGGAATTAAAGAGGCTGGAGATGTACGGAGTTCAGGTCATGCAGGCCCTTGTGAAGTACATGTGTTCACTTTATCCTGTAACAGTGTGATAGCATAGAAATAGCATGGAAAGAAGGGAAGAGAAGCACTGGGTTCCCAGTTTTCTAGAGAGAAAAAAATGGAACGCTGTCAAAAATACATGGGATCATTTATTCTTTCTTTCTTGATAACTTCAATTATTTGAAAACTATATCAAAACAAAGTTTCCATCCAAGTGTCCATCAACAGATGACTAAACAAAATGTTCTATGTACATACAATGGAATATTGTTCAGCCATGAAAAGAAGTTAAGTTCTGATACATGCTACAACTTATGCTGAGTGAAATAAGACAAACACAAAAGGACAAATATTGTGTGGTTCCGCTTACATGAAATACCTAAAATAGGGAAATTATACATAGAGGCAGAAAGTAGATTAGAGTTTACTAGGGGGCAGCGGGAAGGAGGCAATGAGGAGTTACTGCTTAAAGGATACAGAGTTGCTGTTTGGGTGATTAAAAAAAAGTTTTGAAAATAGATAATTGTACACTTAAAACTGGTTAAAATGGGGGGTGGCCAGTTAGCTCAGTTGGTTAGAGCGTGGTACTGATGACACCAAGGTTGCCGGTTAGATCCTCACATGGGCCACCATGAGCTGCGCCCTCCTTAAAAATTTTTTAAAAAGTTAAAATGGCAAATTTTGTTGTATGCATTTTACCTCACTTTTTAAAATTAATATATCAAAAACTATTAAATTGTCCACTTTGGGTGAATTGAATGGTATAAGAATATATCTCAATAAAATTTTTCAAACGGGGGGGGGGGAGTTTCCTTTTCCTCCATGATTGTACTTCACCAACAGCACCTGTCCACCTTTTTTGCCTCCTCCCCTCCCTTCTTAGCTTTTACTCTCATCTGGTTCAGAATTACTGGGAGAAACTGGATAATGATCACTGGTGTTCTGGGATCAGGAATAACTACCTGTTCAAGCCTTACTGACTAATAACTCCTCTGTCAGTGGCAGGGCTGGGGAGGGGGTTAGTCCCCCAAACATTTTAGTCACATGGTCCCTAGGACGGGGAGCCCAAGAGGATGTCTAGAAAATTTCAAAGATTTTTCTGGTTGTAGTATGACTTGTTGGTGGAGAAGCAAAACAAGAGGCCAGGACCAGAAAAATAGAGGTTCTAGTGAACCAGTCTGGAAAGGATGGCGGCTTGAATGAGGGTAGTAACAGTGGGAATAAAATGGTAATAGAAATAGGAATAGACAAGGAGGAGTAAGTTGATCAGGTAGAAACTACTGGACTTGGATCTGGTTGGCCGAGTGGGAGGCACAGGGGTAGGTAATATAGATGAGTATCCGAGTACACAGGGCAATACGGCGGGAGCGTGGGGTGCACTTAGCCCAGAACTTACGGTAAAGGCTGGCCGAAGGCGGGGCGTAGCGTGGTGGGAAGCTCGACCAGCCTTCACGGCTGCTTCTCCTAGAGCCGGGTCGCCAGTAGTCTTCCTTCTGACACTTCGACATGGCAGGCCCGGGCCCCGGCGCGGCCCTAGAGTCCCCGCGGCAGCTGCTGGGCCGAATACGCTTCCTGGCGGAGGCAGCGCAGAACCTCCGCGCCGGACGGCCGCTGCCGGCGGCGCTGGCTTTCGTGCCGCGCGAGGTGCTTTACAAGCTTTACAAGGATCCGGCGGGCCCGTCGCGAGTGCTGCTGCCGGTGTGGGAGGCAGAGGGCCTGGGGCTGCGTGTGGGAGCCCCGGGCCCGGCCCCGGGTACTGGCTCCGGACCCCTCCGCGCGGCCCGCGACAGCATCGAGCTCCGGCGCGGCGCCTGCGTACGCACCACGGGCGAGGAGCTGTGCAACGGCCACGGGCTCTGTGTGAAGCTGACCAAGGTGCGCCCAGGCCTGCCCTGGGCCCTGCAGAAGACCCCCGGTACCAGGGACGCCCCTAGCTGTTCCCCTCCCCTCCTTCTCATATTGAGCTGGCATTGCGTTCAGTGTCCTTTGACTTGGGCTGGGCTGGGCAGGGCGGGCCGCTGGGCAATTTCCTGACGGCTGTCCCCATCTGGCGCGTCCCGGCAGGAGCAGCTCGCAGAGCACCTGGGCGACTGCGGGCTGGAGGAAGGTTGGCTGCTGGTATGCCGCCCGGCGGAGGGCGGGGCCCGCCTTGTACCCATCGACACTCCCGACCACCTCCAGCGGCAACAGCAGCTCTTCGGTGTGGATTACCGCCCACTGCTCAGGTCCTGCACTTGAAGGGGCAGGGCTTGCTACCAGTTGTCTGGGCCTCGCCCCCAGAGGTTGGAAAGTAGTCTGGCACTGCCTGGGAGGTGGGATATGGAGCGAAGGCCGGGTTTAGAGCAGGAAGAGGCGGGGCCTGAAGGGAACAGTGGTGAGGGGGCGGAGTGAGGGGGTGCTTCACGAGGCGCCGTTTGGAGATAGAGCTCTGGGTAAGGTTCCAGAGCTTGGGATTGTCTTGCTGCCCACTGATGTCTTCCCATCCCACCCCCACTCTCTGCCCACAGATGGGAACAGGTGGTAGATCTGACATACTCACATCGCCTCGGATCGAGGCCTCAGCCCGCTGAGGCATACACAGAAGCTGTACAAAGGCTACTGTGAGTGAGCTGGGATGGGATGGGGAGGAAGGAGCTCCAGGTCTGGGCCCGACCTAATTAGGGACTTGGGGTTGCTTAGCTATGTACCCCCGACGTGGACCTACGAATGCGACGAGGACCTGATCCACTTCTTGTACGACCACCTGGGCAAGGAGGATGAGAACCTGGGTAGCGTGAAGCAGTATGTGGAGAGCATAGACGTTTCCTCCTACACGGTGGGTGCTGGGACTCCTCCCACCCCAAGGAAGATGTAGTCACATCTTGCTAGGTCCGGAACCCTCACCTCTAGACCAACGGCTAAACCTGAATCCCCATAGGCCAGACTCAGTCCAGCCCCCCATCTTGGAAATCCTATAGGAACCCCTAGACAATTCCACCCATACCAGCTGCGCTTTTTACCCAGCTCTGATGTTTTCTCTCTTGTGCTGCCTGACCCAAAGTACACCTCCAGTGCAGGGAGTGGAGGTAAACACTGATTCCACCTTTCTGCCCCTCCCCAGGAGGAGTTCAATGTGTCCTGCCTGACAGACAGCAATGCAGACACCTATTGGGAGAGTGATGGATCGCAGTGCCAGCACTGGGTGCGGCTTACCATGAAAAAGGGCACCATTGTCAAGTGAGTGGGCTCTGAGTGGGACAGGGTAGGTGAGCCACATGTCTGTGAGTGTACAGAGACCCATGTGCATCCTCTGCCCCCCAGGAAGCTGCTACTCACAGTCGATACCACAGATGACAACTTTATGCCTAAGCGGGTGGTGGTCTATGGGGGCGAAGGGGACAACCTGAAGAAGCTGAGTGACGTGAGCATTGACGAGTGAGCAAGCTGGCCTGGGTGGGAGGTGGGGCTTGCCTGTCTTGGAAGGTTGGGTGAGACCCCAGCAATCCCTGAAGGCACAGGGTACCCAAAGTGCCACACATCTGTCTCCTTCAGGACCCTGATCGGGGACGTCTGTGTCCTGGAGGACATGACTGTCCACCTCCCAATCATTGAGATCCGAATCGTCGAGTGCCGAGGTGGGGCTTAAGGCTATCAGGAGGTAAAGGGAGCCCAGTGTGTAGATGGGGACTAGCTGGCCATGAGTGTGGAGAGAAGCAGATGGGCTTGGAGTTGAGGTGAAGGTGATAGCTGAACTAACTCCAGGATTTGAAGCTGTGGGGCCTGAGCTGGGTGAAATGTGCTGGGTATAGACTGGCCTTAAAGCCACAGAGGTGGTTGGTTAGGCTCAGCTGGAAGAGGAACTGAGTTGGGACCCTCAGACACTCCAACATTACAGTGGTAGACAGTAAAGGATATAATAATCAGAATCAGGTAAGTAGAAGGTGATCCCAAAGGTCCCACGTGTCTAGGGGCAAAAGGAGACAAAAGATTGAGCATTTAGGAGATATTCTCAGGTCTAAGGGTGGCCAAGGAGGCAGCAGGCACAGTACGTGACCTCACTCCGACTCCTTCCCCCAGATGATGGGATTGATGTGCGTCTTCGAGGGGTCAAGATCAAGTCATCTAGACAGCGGGAACTAGGGCTGAATGCAGACCTGTTCCAGCCAACCAGTTTGGTGCGATATCCTCGCCTGGAAGGCACTGACCCGGAAGTACTATACCGCAGAGCTGTTCTCCTGCAGAGGTAGCTGTGGTCCTGGGCCTGCCCGACCCTTCCCTTCCCCCATTCTGAGCCTTGTGTGTCTATGTGGAAGAGGTCCCCAAGGTCTTATACTGTAAGCTGTTCCAATTGAAAAGTCAGAGCAGCCCCTTGGTCCTGGCTTCTCCTATCCCTGTGTGTTGGGATTGAGGGGGTCTTGCATCCATGCTAAACTCTTTAGCTACAGTTACTTTACCACCTACCCAGATTCATAAAGATCCTAGACAGCGTCCTGCACCACCTGGTACCTGCCTGGGACCACACGCTGGGCACCTTCAGTGAGATTAAGGTGAGCTGTCCCATCCAGTGCTGGACTTGGCAGTAGCTTTCCCCTCTATGCTCATGTAGTCGTTAACTCTTCAGCAGAGAGTTCTTAAAACCTAAAGTCCTGAACCTTTGCTGGGCTCTAGGTACATAAGAAGAAAGCCAGGCACAAACAGTCAAAATTTAGTTGCTGGGGTGCTATTCCCCAGATAGTGTGTGAAATACACAAGAGCTAGGGGAGGAGAGGTGACAGCATGGATACGAAGAGGTTGCATAAAAGGTACATACTGGGACTTAGTAGGCAGCAATAGAAGAGGTGAGAGAAGCATACAGGTAGATGTGAGTGTGGATGGGGATGAGGCTGGAAGGGGGTGGGAAGGACGCAGTCCCTGGTAGCAGAGAGCCCTGTGGGCCAGGCTGTGAAACAGGGGCTTTGTCCCAGGTGAGTGGAGCCATAGGAAAGATTTTAAGGAAGGTAATGACCAAGTTGGACGTTTTTGTTTTAGAAAGCTCCCCCTGGTGGCTGGACTAGGGGATTGGCAGCAAGGACAGGGATGGGCTAGGCTTGGACTGGAATGGTGGAATTCAGTCTAGGTGTAGAAGAAGGTTCCAGGGCCTGGACAGAGGCTGACTGCCTGCTGGTCCTGCTCTGGCCTCCTTTTCTCATCAGCAAGTGAAGCAGTTCCTGCTGCTGTCACGCCAGCGGCCAGGCCTGGTGGCCCAGTGCCTGCGTGACTCAGAAAGCAGCAAGCCCAGCTTCATGCCACGCTTGTACATCAACCGGCGCCTTGCCATGGAACACCGTGCCTGCCCCTTAAGGGACCCTGCCTCCAAGAATGCGGTCTTCACCCAGGTCTGGTCTACCTGGGTTTGGTCTGAGGGAGGGTAGTAAGGGGCCTACGGGGCTGGGCCAAGAGGGTCCTGAGCAAGGTCTTTGGGCAAGAGTGGGGCCAGGTCTTGACTTTTCTACAACTCCCTCCCCTGTCTCCTGCCCCCAGGTTTATGAAGGCCTCAAGCCCTCTGACAAGTATGAAAAGCCTCTGGACTACAGGTACGGCATGAGCGTGAGGGAATTGCTCAGAGCAGATATGTACACATACACATCCTTCATTACCGCTCTGTAGCCCCTACTCCTGGCTGGTGTCTGGGCTGGCGAAACGTCCCAAGACATGGCCCAGCATAATGACAGGTCCATCCCTACTTACAGGTGGCCCATGCGCTATGATCAGTGGTGGGAGTGTAAATTCATTGCAGAAGGCATCATTGACCAAGGTGAGGCCATGGGGGGATAATAAGTGTCCTGCCTTAATTAGAGTGGTGGAGCTTTCTGGGGTCACCAGCTAACCAAGATAGGGGACCTGCTTATTCCTCCATTACGGGGGCTGGGACTCTAGATTCCCCCTGCTGAGGGCATCGATCTGTCATTTCAGGGGGTGGTTTCCGGGATAGCCTGGCAGACATGTCAGAAGAGCTGTGCCCTAGCTCAGCAGACACCCCTGTGCCTCTGCCCTTCTTTGTGCGCACGGCCAACCAGGTAATCTCCCACCTCTACCTCCCAAGTTACTTCTACTGTTCTGTCTCTGCAAACCTCCCAGGTACCAGGCTGAGCTAGAGGGGGCAGAATAGGGACTGAGTTGCCTGGGCAGCTTCTGGGCAGCCAGGGAGGGAGGAGCCATTATACCTACAGAGGGATCATTCAGGGTTCCCAGTGGAAGATGTTCAGGAAAGTTTTGGGGAATCTCAGGCAACAAAGTATGGTCCATCCCATGCCATGCTGACAGCTCTGTCTCGGGGGCAGGGCAATGGCACAGGTGAGGCCCGGGACATGTATGTGCCCAACCCCTCCTGCCGAGACTTCGCCAAATACGAGTGGATTGGACAGCTGATGGGGGCTGCCCTTCGGGGTAAGGAGTTCCTGGTGAGTAGCCTAACTCTACACCCCATCAGGTCAGCCCTGGCCCCTGGAAGGAAGAAGAGCCAGCCAAACGTGGGCAGCTCAGGGTCAGCAGACAGTAGTGAGGATTTGTCCCACAGGTCCTGGCTCTGCCTGGTTTTGTGTGGAAGCAGCTCTCTGGTGAGGAGGTGAGCTGGAGCAAGGACTTCCCAGCTGTGGACTCTGTGCTGGTGAGTAGGGCTTGGAGCCGTGTCCTCTGCTCGGTCCCTGAAGGTTGCTGTTCCCCAAGTCTGTCCTGAACCTTCTCTTACCACACACATGATCCCTCTCCAGTCCCATCTACTCCCACGGTTTCAACTATTGTCTCTATCCTAGTGACCCCGTAAATCCTTCCCTCCGGCCCCAGCCCTATATGCATGTGCCTGCTGGACCTGTGCCACATGACGGCACCTGAAGCTCAGCATACGCTTCACCTCCCTATCCTACTGCCCTGTCTCAGAATGGCACCATTACCCACCCTCCCCCTGCCAAGGTTCATCCCTCACTCCTCCCTCACCTCCCACATTCTGTCACAACTCCCATCTCACTACTGGTTCAGGCCACCTTCCTTTGTGACCCAACCACTAACTACAAATGCTAGTATCCCTGTCTCTATTCTTACCCATCTGATCTCCAGCAACCAGAGTAATTCATTTTACTCTCCTCATTTAAACCCTTCGATGGCTCCGCCCTAGGATTAGGATAAAATACAGAATCCGAAAAGGCCATACATGACCCATGAGCACTTAGTTCATGTTCAGGTTCAAGCCAAACAGATTCCTCAGGCCTTTTACGGTTTCCACCTTTTTCCAAGATGTTCTCTCTCCTGGCTTCCTTGTGGCCCAGCCAACCCCCAGACATCATTTGGATCTCAGCATAGATGCCATTTCCTCCAGGACGCCTTCCCTGGCCTCCAAGCTCGGTTCCATGTTGCTTTGATGCGTTCACAGCCCTTGTACTGACCCCCTCACTTCCCTCATGGCCTGCGTGGGAACTGCCGTACCTGGCTGTCTCTCCTGCTTCCCTGTGAGCATCTTGAGGAAAAACAAGGACTGTTTCCACTATGAAAAGCTGACCTTCCTGTCTCTCACCAACCCCTAGGTGAAGCTCCTGGAAGTGATGGAAGGAATGGACAAGGAAACATTTGAGTTCAAATTTGGGAAGGAGCTAACATTCACCACTGTACTGAGTGACCAGCAGGTGGTAGAGCTGATCCCCGGGGGTACAGGCATTGTGGTGGGCTATGAAGACCGTTCCCGTTTCATCCAACTGGTGCAGAAGGCACGGCTAGAGGAGAGCAGAGAGCAGGTACTGCCCAGAGGCCAGAAGGACAGACAGCTTTGGCCAGCTCCTCATAGCCAGAGCCCAGCCTTATAGGCTACCAGTACCCAATCCCAAGAACTCTGGTCCCCACCATCCCTTGCCCTATATTCCTGCCTATCAGTGGGGTACACAGATACCCCCAGTGCTGAGCAAAGACCATGTCCCCCATTATCTCCACAAGTAGAGGCCAAATGGCCCCACCACACACTAGTTTTGCCCTCTTCCTCAGCCAGGCCTTTTCCTTCCTCCCCAGGTGGCAGCCATGCAGGCAGGTCTGCTGAAGGTGGTGCCGCAGGCTGTGCTGGACTTGCTGACTTGGCAAGAGTTAGAAAAGAAGGTGTGCGGGGACCCTGAGGTCACTGTGGATGCTCTGCGCAAGCTCAGTGAGTGTGAGGCAGGGCAGCGGGGCACTGGGGTGGCTTAAAGCTGTGTCTATCAGGATGCGAGAATGAATTCTGGCCTTGTCCCTATCCCCACCAGCCCGGTTTGAGGACTTCGAGCCATCTGACACACGGGTTCAGTATTTCTGGGAGGCGCTGAATAACTTCACCAATGGTCAGTGGAAGAGGGCAGAGTAATGCCTGGGTTTGACTTCACTTGTGGGATACAGAGGCAGCCTGGAAGTGGTCGAACCTCCCCCACCACCAGTGGGGGCATTGATTTCCTTCTCCTCCATCCAGAGGACCGGAGCCGTTTCCTACGCTTTGTCACAGGCCGCAGCCGTCTGCCTGCACGAATCTACATCTACCCGGACAAGCTGGGGTGAGTGTGGAGGAGGTCCGAAGGGCTGTGACCGGTCTTCTGCTCTCCCCACACACATATACACGTCAGACCCCTACCCTGTGCCCCTACGATTCTTCCTGATCTGTGGCCCCTCCATGCCTCCAGCTACGAGACCACAGATGCACTGCCTGAGTCTTCCACCTGCTCCAGCACCCTCTTCCTGCCTCACTATGCCAGGTGGGTTTCAGGAACAGGTGAGGGGGTGGCATCGGAGGGTGGATGAAGTGCTGCAGTGCACAAATTGTAGCCTTATCACCCCTGGTAGTGATGGAAGGGCCTCCACACCTGGCGCACTGACCAACTCCCTGCTGCCTCACCCCTCACAGCGCCAAGGTGTGCGAGGAGAAGCTCCGCTATGCAGCGTACAACTGTGTGGCCATCGACACCGACATGAGCCCTTGGGAGGAGTGAGTCGGCGCCAGGGGGCAGCCGTGGGCCAGCAGAGTCCCACTCGGCCTAACCCAAGGCCAGACGCCCTCTCTGGACCACCTGGGGTCTGCTCTTCCAGCTCTGGAGGGAAGCTAATGCACTCAGAAAAAGCCATCACACACCGCCCGTGTGTGGTTGGAGTGGGGGCGGGCGGTGAGTTGACACTGGTGGTCCAGCCCCGCATACCCACAAGCCCTATGCGTGCTCGGGCTTGCTTCCTGAATTTTTTAGCCTCTGTAAGAGGGAACCTTCCACAAGCCCAGCACAAGCTGCCAGGCCTGAGCTACTTGAAGGGGGCCTTCTAGCTCCCCACCCCATGGACTTTGCTTCAATTTTTAGCTCCTCCTTTTTTTCCTCCCTGTTTTTCTCTGGCTTCTGCCTGGACTCAAAACTAAAAACTGGAGGCTCCTCCCCAAACAAGGCACCAGGGATGGGTAGGAAGTGATGATCATCCTTCTTGGTCGCCTGCCCCAAGAATGATGCAACAACTGGGCACCCCCTCCCTCACATACTGGTCTTTTGCTCCTCTCCTTCCATTCTCAAAGTGTGAGTTCTCTCCTCCTTCCTCCAACCCAGTCTCAACTGATGAAGTGCCACTACCTGCCCTGGCTCAGAACCTACACTCAACATTAAATCTTCACTGCCATTAGCACCCATGTTAATCACTTCTTCATCACCTCCAGCCTGACTCCCCATCTGCTGTCTCCTACGATTTTGCACAAGTTAAGGCCAGTTATATCCTCTCTGGAATCTTCAATAGCTCCTCTTTACCCAACTCTAAAATAAAGCCTAGACTTTAAACCTGCTTCTAGGCCTTATGCACGTCCCTGTCTCACCCCTCTCTCCCAGCCTCCATGACACTCCATCAAAGAATGTCTTGCACGTGGGAAAGTTGAATAAATGGATGAATTCATTCCTTCAGAATGTGTTTATTGGGCTCCTGGGAGATGTTAGAGAAAGCTTTTCAGGACTTCAGGATCCTGCCAGGAGCCAAGGAGATGTGTGTCAAGTGGGAGTGGTGGATTTCTTAGTGGCAAACAAATTCGGAGCTGAGCAGGGAAATTAAGGACCCCACTACCCAGAAGGGGGGAAAAAAAGCTGGTCTGGCATCTTCTAGGATGGGTGTGGTGATTTCGAGGGTGGGATTCCACCTTCAGGAACCAAATGGGCAGAAAAATTTGGCATTGTAGAGGACAAAGCACTGAGATGGCAGATAAACCCGCCAAGTCAGGATTTTTCCTGAATAGGCAGCAGTTTTGTACCCACCGCCATGCTGTCTCCAGTTGCCACACAACTAAATGCAGTCTTGAAGAACAAGTACCCCATGGAAGATCTCATGCGGATAGAGTCCCCTCACGCTCACAGTGGGCATTCTCAAGCACGGTCCCAAGTGAAGTGGCCGGCGTGGGGTCACTCACCCATCGCTTCCCCATGCCGTCCTCTAGGGTGCGCCCTGGCTCTGCCCTGCCTGGAAACTCCGGGCCGGGCCGTGGCGCTGGGCCCTTCCCCATCACCACCCCCGTCCCCGGGCTGTGAGCACCCAGAGGCCTATCTCCCCACAACTCATGTCTAACACCCGAGCTGAGCCTCCCGGGCAACCCTCGTCTTGCGGCTCCCCAATCCCTGCGTCTTGGGTGGTCACAGGAGACAACCACCCCTTATTCTTCCCGCAGCCTCTTCCAACCTAGAGAGTTTGAGGGGCAGGAGCCCCAGAGGTCGCCCCTCCCACCCAGCTCCGCTCTTCCGGGCAAGCTCCCGCCCCCTCGTCCGGCCCATCCAAGGCCGCCTTCCTGTTTTCTGGGAAGGACCTGGTCAGCGCCAGCCTGCAGGTGGTAGTCCGTTTCTGTGTTTGGTACCTGCCACGTGAGTCTTCGATACCTCTTTTAACAAACTGGACTCACACTGTATATTTTGTAGCTTGCGGTTCATTTCATCATTCAGTGAGTGCATAGAACACCAATGTCAGGCACCATACTACATGTAGCAGATAAAATGGTGGCTAAACAGATCATTTTTGCCCTCTTGGGATTTAAATTCTAATGGGAGAGACATATATTAAGCAAATAAGCGCATGAACAACATTCAACAATCTAAGAGCTCCAAAAGAGCGGTGAAGGGTATCGTTAGAAGACAGAAATGATGCTAACCAATGGGGCTCAGTGAAATGCTAAATCCTTAGGGAGAATAACTGGGCACAAAGGCCAACTGAGAAGCATATTGAGTCCCACTAGGAGTATGGAGGGAAAAGAGAAGAGACTCCAGCCTTAGAGGACCGTTTTAGAATTTTGCAGTGAGCAGTCATGAGGGCATCAAGCAAGAGAGTGACATTAGATTTACCTTTGGTGGCTCTGTAGAGAATCAGTTGAGAGGGAGAGACTGGAGTCAGGGAGTAATCCAAGATAGCCATTGGGACAAGTGGGCTACTCATTTTAACCTTTTTTTTTTTTTTAACCTAAGTTCAAGCTTTTTTTTTTTTCTTTGTTGGAAGTTTTTTTTGTTTTTTGTTTTTAAGATTTTATTGGGGAGTGTGTGTACTTCCAGGATTTTTTCCAATTCAAGTTGTCCTTTCAGTCGTACTTGTGGAGGGCGCAGTTCAGCTCCAAGTCCAGTTGCAGTTGTTAATTGCAGGGGGCAGAGGGCAGAGCCCACCATCCCTTAGGGGATTCCAGGAGTTGAACCGGCAACCTTGTGGTTGAGAGCCCACTGGCCCATGTGGGAATCAAACTGGCAGCCTTTGGCATTAAGAGCATGGAGCTCCAACCACCTGAGCCACCAGGCCAGCCCCCTTAACCATTATTTTTATTAGTTGCATTGTATTACGTTGTAAGGAATTTTCATAATGCTTATTCATTTGAAACACTACAGATGGACATTAAGGTTGCTAACAAATTTTCGATATTGAAAACTACAAATGTTACAATAAACATCCTCATGCATATATCCTTGCATACCTATTTGATTATTTCCTTAGAATAACCCTAAGATCGCTTCAGCAAACTGCCAAATTGCCAGTTTATCAATTTTCACTCTCTTTTGTGTCTATTTCCTAAACTTTTACCAACCTTGGGCATTAGCACTTAAAAAAATCGTTGACAATTTAATGTGTTTGAAAAACTGGTATGATTGTTATTTTAATTTGCATTGCTTTGACTATTTACCAAATAGAGCATTGTTTTTCTTCTTTATGGACTGCCTTTATGTGTTTTTGTCCATTTTTCATTTGGTTTGATTATACTTTCCTTATTGATTTATAACAGTCTTTGCATAGTACTAAAATAATAAGCACAGCAAAGCACTGTGTTAAGTGCCGTACATCTGTTATCTTGTTTTATCTTCTGAACAACTCTGTGAAGTAAATACTATTGTTATGCCCATTTCCGGATGAGAAACCCAGAGCAAAGATGAATTAAATAACTTGCCAGGGTCATATAAGTACTAACTGATAAAGCTAGGATTTAGCTTGGTGGTCTGCCAGTTCCAAAGCCTGCTGACATAGTAACTAAGGTGCTATAACCTCTATATTAACCCCTTTGTCTGTTGTGTCAGGTGTTGCAGATGTTTTCCTGATTTGTACTTTGCCACTTAATTTCATAATGTATAAAATTTTAATCCTTTATGAATTCAAAGTCTTTATGGAAGACAACATTTATTGTATATATACCATGGGAAGGCAATATAGTGTACTAGGTAAGAGCACATTCTCTAGAGTCAGCTTGCCTGTATTCATATCCTAGCTTTACCACGTACTAGCTGTTGACCGGTGTCTTCAGCTTCCTTTTTTGAAGTACCTATCCTTTTACTGTTAATTTGAAATGCTACATTTTCACATACATCATTTTATGCTAAATTTTTTACATATGAGAAATCCTCATTTTACACAGTACAGTAGTGCCAAACTATAAAAGTGACCCTGCAAGTTGTAACCAATCAAAGAGATCTTAATAATCAATGGAAGAAATTACCATTGTTCCATGATCTTTAAAATTTTTGTCAAACATCAAAAACTCTCTACTGTAACTTATGTATAGGGAAACATGAAAAACAGTAAAACTATATTTGTTTAATATATTGTAATCTGAAGCATTAGAAAAATTGAGAATCAATTATTTTCTTTGTAAAAACCTTACCAAGAGTAATTTGAACAGTGCTTGCCTCTTTTGTCTTATAATATGGAACAAGTATCTTCACTGTGTCTTGATGAATTGTCATACTCCTTTTTAAGTTTGGATCAGCTTCCAACATTTTATTCTATGTACTTTGAACCTCATGAAATATCTCTAAGAATTACTTTAATGTGAAGTGTTTTGCTGGCTTCACTTCCTACGGGACATCTTCATCCTTGTTGTCATAATCCCTTTCCTTATTTATGTAGATACAGTTGCCTTCACTAAGTTCCTCTGGCTGCATAGCTATACTCTCTCATGACGGCAGTGTCCACATTCCCATGATCAGCTATTTCTTCTCTAACTCCATTTGTGTTTAATTTGAATTTCACTTCCAACATTATCATCTTTAACTTCTTTGCTACACTTTCACTTTGTTGGCCAATTCTCAATTATTCTTTTTATTTTTTAAATGTCACATGGGTTTATCACAGCGAGGCAAGGAAGCAACACAGCTACATTCTTTGCTGTCTCTATTATGTGCAGTGACTAATCACGAACACACTGAAAGAAGTGACATAATTCACTGCTCACAATGAACATCCAAAAAACTTAATTTTGACATTTTTGACACTCTTCTCATTGCTTTTAGGGAGGAGAGTTTGTGGAGGAACACCATTTTTACTGACATCACCTGTTCCTTTTGTATTTGCTTCTTAATTTATTAGATAGAAAGTTGTAGAAAGATTTAAATGAGATATAAGTCCCAAATTTTAATAACCTGTATAAAACTAAGACTTTATAGCTGTCAACATGATGTTTTCCTCCTCTCTTTCTTTCCTGCCTAACTTCTTATTCCCTTTTTCTTATCACTTTTTAATATACTGTACAGTTTACTCATTTATTATTTAGATTTCCTCTCCCTGTTAGGATTAGGCCTGGTTCCTTTTTTGTTCACTAATATATTTTAAGAGCCTAAAACTGTTCTTGGCACATAGTAGTCACTCAATACATAGTTGTTCAATAAATAAATGAACTGTGGCGCATAAACCATACTTTCCAATTTAAAAACAAGGAAAATCAGCCATCTGAAAAATGTTGTTTTCAATAAAGGAGGAAATATCACCAAATTGATTGAATCATTTATTTTAAAAATTGACCCATCAGTTTGGAGCAAAAATGTCCAGATGCTGACCTTTAAAACCACCAATGATGAAAATGCTGTGTTCTTGAAAGGAAATATTGAAGTCCTAATTAATGAAGGTTCTTTCCAAGCTCTCTATATAAACACTGTAGCATCATTTGCTCTCTAACTTATTATGAATCTATTGGGCAACTGCTGGGCTTATGTACAAAAATAAAACACAAATATTTTAGGACCTGCAATTGGTTGCCAAAGTAGAGTTTCTCATTTCATTTTCATCTTTCACTCAGCCCTCTAAAAATAATAATTCCTTGCCTCACTAACAAGTCCACAGCCAAATGGAGTAGATGAATATTGTGTCATGGCCAGCAAATTCCCAAAGAGAGATCTCTTGCAGACCGTGGGAAGAGTGTTTCTGAGCCCCAGTCCAACTTTAAAAGGTTTCTTTTGTCTCCCACAGTTCAAAGAGACCTTTAGAGCTTGACCTTCTTAAACTATTCCCCCACCACGTACACATACACACAAATGTCCCTTCGGGAAGAAATATGAGCATGAAACAAACATAGGAAACAACCTGTGTTCAATAAGCATTTATTAAGTACTTCCCATGTAATTAATAAATAAAAATAAATAATAAGCATGAGGTTAGGCATGAGGGATAATAATATGGATTGACTTGGTAAGAAGGAATTTTCAGAAGAGACATCAATGACCCAGGGCTTCAGCCCAGTTTTCCCACCACCAAATGAGAGGGCAAGGGAAAATTTATGAGAAATTTTTAATTCATTCATTATTATTTACTGAGCATTATTATTTACTGTTCTAGGACCTGGGGACAAAGAAGCAAATGAGGTATAGCCTTCATTCTCAAAGGGCTCCCAGGGTGATTGAGAAGACATGAAAAAGGGAATGACAATCCTTTGTGGTGAGGGCCATAATGTAAGTACTAGAAGCAATGGGAGCCAGAAAGAAGGAATCCATAAAGCAGCAGTTTTTAAAGTGCTTCATGGACCTCTGGGAGTCCTGAAGAAACTTTCAGGGGATCTATCAGATCAAAACTATTTTCATAATACTAAAACATTTGCCCTTTCATTATATCAATATTTGCACTGCTGGTGCAAATGCAGTGATACCAAACTGTACTAATAGTCATTGTACATAGTCTTCACTGCCACACACTTGCAATAAAAATAATAATAAAGCAAAGTAAGTTTCACTTAAGAATGTCTTTGATGAAGCAATAATTTTATTAAATCTTGGTCCTTGGTCACACACCTTTTTAATATTCTATGTGGTGAAATGGAAACTACACATGTAACACTTCGGTGCATACTAATGATGTATGATGGTTGTCTCCAAAAAAAGCACTTGGGTGATTGTTTGATTTGTCAACTACTGCTTTTTTCATAGAACACTATATTTACTTGAATGAACAACTGAAAACCATGGCCAACAATTTATCAAAATAAATGAAGGAAGCCAGTCACTTCAAGGAAAACCACAACAGTATTTGTTGCCAATGATGATATTTGGGCTTTCAAGAGAAAAATCAGAAGTTTGGAAAACTTCTGTTAACATAAGCTTGCCAGCTTTCCAATATTTAAGAACTTTTCTGATGAGATTGGTGGTAATATAACATTAACAAATGTGATTTTGAAAATATTGTATGAGTCAACCTTGAGAAGATCTGCATACCTCAGCAAACCAATATTTTACAATGATCAATGCATCAAGATGCAAGATCAAGCATGGATAAAATGTCCATTCAAAGTGCAAGTATTATAACAGAGTATAAAATGCTCATTGATATGATTCTATGTTACAACTAATCTGTTACAAATTACCACTTATTGAGTTTTGGTGTAGTATCAAAGAATAATACCTACAATTACCTACAGTACCTACAAGCTATTAAGATATCTCTCTTTTCTAATTACAAATCTGTGAGGTCAGGTTTTCATCATATAATACGCCCAAAACAATGTATCGCAGCTGATGGGAGAATCCAATTGTTTTCTTAGCCAAACATTAGACATGTATAAGGTGAAACCGTGGCATTCTTCTCACTAAATGTTTTGTTTTGAAAACAGTTATGTTTTCATAAAAATATTATGTTACCATTAGAGTGGTTTTATTTATTTTTAAAATGAATTTTTTTTAATTTCTCAGTTTGAATTATTAATATTGCAAGTATCAGTAAATATAATCCATATAAACATAAATTCTTTGGGGTCCCAATAATTTTTAAGAGTGTAAAGTGTCCAGAGACCAAAAAGTTTGAGAACCACTGCCCTAAGGGAATAATTTAAAATGAGTTTAATGAAGCAATCCCTCGACTATGTTTCTCAACTGGAGGAGAAGGTCCTATAGTTCCCCGAAAACATTTGCTAGTTGAAACATGAGCATTTAAAATGGATGCTAGATATGGGTTTGAATGCTATTCTTACTTCATAAGTAGTTCTCACCTCAAAACCATGCTGAAATTCCCAAGGCTTCTGCTTGCTTGAGCTAATATAATACCAAGGAGAGAAAGAATCTTGCTGCAGAAGGAAAGAGTAGTCAAGTTTCAGGTTTCCGGTGGCCAAATCAATCACTCCATGGCTGGCTTTTACCAAAACACTTGGTGTTATATTTGAGTTAAAATAAATAATTATTTAATAACTGATCACCAGCATCCTAAAGTGAAGCAGAGGCAATGAAGGGATAGGCTGATTTTATGATCCTCAAGTTTTTTTGTTTGGTGTTTGGGGGTTTTTTTAGCAGGATCTAAGCTGAGCTCCTATTCTTCTGGCTGAAAGTCGGGGGGAAATTACAGGCCTGGTTTTTCTCATTGAGTGCTGTATCCCCAGCATACAGCATCTAAGACATTGCTTGACGCATATTAGACACTCAATAAATACTGTTGAATAAAGTCAAACTCCTTTATTTTTATTGCAAAACTTCAACTGTCTCCCAACTGGCAAGGACCTAAAGCAACTCAATGTTTAAGAGATGGATAGAAAAAGAGGAAGCTTCCAAAAGGTTAGGAAATCGCAGGAATGTGGGGGAAAGAGAATGACCACTGTTCTTTTTATCTACTGCAACTTAACAAAACACCTCAAAACTTACTGCTTAAAACAAGAATTATTTTATTATTGCCTCTCACAATTGTTGAAGTTGTCTAGACTCAGGCGTTTGTGGTCTCTCCTACAGTTGCAGCCTCTTAAGTGGTCTCCCTGCTTCCAGAAAGCTTATTAATACAGCAACCTGAGTGATCCCTCAAAAACCTGTCAAATCATGTTCCTGCTCTGTTTAACTCAAGGTCCTCACAATGACCTACAAGACTCACAGAATCTGAATTCTCCATCTTCTCCCTCATTCCTCTCTGACCTCCTCTGCCATCATTCATTCTCCCCCTGGCTTACTTCCCTTCAGTCATATTGGCCTATTTGGTGTCCTTTGAACATGCAGTCTCTCTCTTCGGGGCTTTTGCACTTGCTGGCTAGTCTGCTTGGAAAGCTCTCACCCAGGATATCCACCTGACTCACTCGCTTCAAGCCATTGTTCAGTGCCACCGCCTCAGTGAGTTCTTCGCTGACCCCCCTCCACCCATCACCCACTGTTTCGCTAAACGTGGATGTTTTCCATACCATAATAGTCTGTTTCTGAAAGTCGACGTGAGTCTCCACGTTGCACATCGTGGACATAGAAAGCCCTGGCAATCCCTGGGCTGCAAAGGTATTTGGTGATTTCTCCACTGGCTAACCCAGAACTGCATCTCCCTGTGAGCTCTCTTTTCAGCGAGTGGTAGTCGGAACCAGGTCCTAGAAAGAGAACTCTCTGAAGGAAGGCAGTGACTTATTCCAATCTGGTTCCAGGAGCCCTGCACTTGGAAGAACACTCCATGGGTGTTGGTGATTTGTGAATGAACGAAAAAGCAATGACGGCCCCGCCTCCTCTCCTCCTGGAGGCGCGCGCGCTTCTGGTGCCCAATCTACCACTCGGCGCTCGTCCTCCGCAGGCCTGCTCCGCGCGTCGCATCGATCGGCTCGGCCATCGCGCGCCTGCGCCTGTGGGCTGCCAGTCGGAGGCGGCGTGGGAAGAGCACCGGGAGCGGTTGCGGCGCGCCAGGAGCTGAGGTAAAGCTATGGCTTCTGCGCTGCCAGGCCGCCTTCGAGCTGGTTGGCGGGGTGAGCAGCGCGGTGGGGCCGGGGGGGTATCTGCGCGAGGCTTCTGCTCGAGCCCGGCGGAGGAGGGCCTGGGGGGTGAGCAGGGGTGTGGAGTCCCAGAGTTACCAGCTCGAGTCCCTGTCCGACCCGGCCCTGGGACCAGGTGTCCGAACTAGAAGGGAACTTGGGGAGAATCCGAGCCAACCACCTGTGCAACAGATGGAGAAACTGAGTTTCAGGGAGGGGGAGGATCTCCTCGAAGTGACAGCGAGTGAGCGAGCATCAGACTCAGGACCAGACGCCCTTAGCACAGTGCCTGAATTCTTTCCGCGTCAGCCCTTCATTCATTATTATGCCTATTTTTAGTTGTTTAGGTGCAAGGCAATGAAGTATAAAAAGGAATGCAGTAAGGTCTGGATGAGAGACCAATTATGATACAGTGTTTTAGCTTACCAACTTACAAACAGAGCAGGCAATGGATGCTATGATGGAAGCGTGCCTGAGATGTCATGACCACCTCCTCTAAAGCTTGAGAGGCTAAGGAGATTCGTTTCCTTGAATCCTGTCTCCCAGTGTCGTGGCAGTGACATTGAGGCATTTGACAATCTGCCTAGTATCGTGGTTAGTTACATTCATGATTATCACCCAGTGCCTCACTGAGGGCAAGACCCTTAGATCCTAGTGACCTGTGTTCTAATGCTCCTTCTGCACATGTTTGAGCTTGCGTCGTAATACAGGTTGTTGTGAAGTTCACAGATGCTCATTCTACAAACACTGAGTGTCTGGTATTTGATGGGAATTGTGTTAGGTGCTGGGAATGCAGTGATGACAAATACAGCCCCTCCCTTCGAGGAACTCACAGGAAATAGACACTTAAATACACGCACGTTAAAGCCTGTAAAGGCAGAGATGATCTGTACATGGTAGAGTGGAAGCACCTAAGGGAAAAGCAGTCGCTTTTACCAGTAGGATGGGAAGGGTGGGAATGGCTTTTTAGGCAAGATGATTCTTGAACTGAGTCTTAAAATTTGTTTCATAGGTGATTATTCGGCACAGGAGAAAAGCACCTAGGAAGCAAAAATAGCAGAACAGAGACCAGAATTATGGAACAGCAGGGTCCAGTTGGCACAGAAGGCTTTCTGTGATCTAGCCTCTGTCTAATAATACCAAAGACTTTTGTAGTGCTTGCTGTGAGACTGACACTATATTGTGTGCTTTACATAGATTAACTAAGTTACTCTTCACATCAGTCTGTGAAGTAGAAACTGTAATTTTCCTCACTTAGAAAATGAAAACTGAGCCATAGAAAAGTTACGTAGCTTTTCCTAGTTCACACGGTTAATACATGGTAGAGCTGGAATTCAGACCGAGTCAGTCTAGCTCAAGGGTCTGTGAACTTAACCACCAGGCTCCCTTCTAGGAACCGAGGGCGCTGAGAATATTAAATGTTGAGCCCCTGGTCACATCACCTAAAAGGTGTAGAACCAGAACTCAAACTCAGGTCTTTTGATTCTGAAGGATCCAGTGCTCTTTTTCTTAAAAACATCAGATGTAATGAGATTTATATAGTGCCAAATTGAAGTTGAATTCCAATCTGAGGCAATGCTTACTGCAATCATAAATACTATTACCTTTCAATGTGGATTATGTACAAGAGCCTTCACTTTGTGCTTTAGGTGTATTGAGTGTAAGTGCTGCAGTTTAAATATTGATGTGAGGGGCCCAGGACTAATCATAATTGCGGTAAAGGTGCAACATTATTCGCCAGTTTGGTGTTAAATAAATTCTTTTTCTGAACATTACATTCACTCTTGTATTTAAAAGGTTACATCATTCGTTGTAAGTCAAAGGGTATTTTTATTTTAAATCAGTAAGGATTTATGACCTTTTACTGTGCCTCCGTGGCAGCTGCTGTACAGAGATTCTTTTGAAGGTCAAACAGTTTCATTTATTACCTCGGGTTTGAAAAAAGGTATTAACTTGGTTTGTTTCTGCAATTGGGCTCTGCAAATCTAGGTTAAGATACAAGCCTGCATTTGTGTTTATAGTAATATCTTTCATAGTTGGGAGTAATGAGAAGATGGGAGCAGATCGCTGAATTATTGGAGGACTCTTAACTCATTTCATACTTTTCGGAGACCTTATATGCCTGTATTTGTGCTGTTAATTTTAGCCAGAAGTTTTAAGAATTTTTTTAAGGGATAAGAACTGAATCAGAAGCCCACTTGGTAAACATCTACTCCTTCAAGAGTTTGCTGAAGCATTACCTTCTTATAGACTTAGGTATTACCTTCACTATTTGCCTACTGCATCTTGAGTATATTTCTCCCATGACACTAGTGATAGTATATTGCAATTTACTGAATTTGTCTTTTCCACTTAATTGTGAACAACTCAAGGGCAAGGGCCAGAGTTTTAAAATTCTTATCCCTCCTCCAGCCCATCTTCCCAGGCTGGAGCTGCGAGTATATACTGGTAAGTAAGAGAATATGATAAAAGTAATGTTTATACTACAGCTGAAGAGCTTTATGATTCTGGTTATTAGAATTGGAAGTGATGTATTTGGCATAAGTGGGTATCAATAACCTAAATAGAAATAGTGTTAGTACTGTGTATGCTTTGATTTTTGTTACTTTTTCCCCTGTTAATTGTTTTTCTCTGTGATGGCAGTTTGTAAAAATGGAGTTTCAAGCAGTAGTAATGGCAGTTGGAGGGGGATCTCGGATGACAGACCTGACTTCCAGCATTCCCAAACCTCTGCTTCCAGTTGGGAACAAACCTTTAATTTGGTACCCATTGAACTTGCTTGAGCGTGTTGGATTTGAAGGTGAGCTATGGCAGTGAGATGCACTCATAAAACTTTTAGGCTGTTTGATCCCAATGGTTTATCTGTTTTATGAGGGTGAGAGAGGATGAGTGAGAGAAGACTAGGACTCAACGTTGGCTGGAGACTGGCCTCTTGAAATGAGGAACATAGGAGTACTCTATTGCTGTGTGAAAAAGGTTGAGAAGATAGCGCTAAGTGTTAATATTTTAGAGCTGGTGTCCACAGTGATCTAAAATGAACCCTGTAAGGATATCAGAAAGAGCAGAGTGGGAATCCAAGTGCCTCATAGTCAATACTTACTGTGAATCTATATGTGCCAAGTAATATATTAAGCACTGGGGTACAGAATTGAAAAGATACTCAGGTCCTGATCTCCACTAATGAAGAGATACACATGTAAATAAATTATCATTGTGTAATGTGGCAATTGTGTGGCACTGTGTAAAGTGCTATTCATTTTATATGGGTGTAATATAAAGTGTAAGGGGAAGGAATAGATGTAGTGAAAGAGATAAGCAGGGGTCATGCTATAAAGGGCCTTGTATTCCATGCTGAGGAATTTAGATTTTTTTCCTGAAAGCAGTGGGAAACCAGTGAAAGGTTTAAACAAACGTATAATGTGGTTAAATTTGTATATTAGCTATTCTAAGCCCTTTGTGTATTTATATAAATTTTAGAATCAGTTTATCAATTTATATAAAAAGGGTTGCTGGGATTTCGATTGGGATTGAATTGAATCCATGGATAAATATGAAGAGAATTCACATCTTAACAATATTCAGTCTTTCAATCCATGAGTGTGGTGTATGTCTTCATTTATTTAGGTCTTCTGTCATTTCAGTAATGTTTTACAGTTTTCAGTTACAGGACTTATAGATACTTTATTAATTTTATCTCTGTATTTTTTATGCTACTGTAAATGGTAATTGTTATATTCCAATTTCCACTTGTTTGTTGCTAGTACATAAAAATAACAGTTTTTCTTATACTGACCTTTTATCCTGCAACTGTGCTTATTAATACACTTAAATTCTTATTGCTTTTTGTAGATTCCTTAGGATTTTCTACAACTTGATCTAATTGACATTTGTAGAACATTCCACCCAGTAAAGCAGAATATACATTCTTTTCAAGTCCTCAGAACTTTTACCAAGATAGACCATGTTTTTTTAAATAAAGCAGGTCTCAATAAATTTATAAGGATTAAAGTCATACAAAGGATATTCTCTGACCACAGTAGAGTTAAATTAGAAATCAGAAACAGAAAGATACCAAGAGAATCCCTAAGTATTTGGAGATTAAACCACATACTTCTACATAAACCATAAGTTAAAGAAGAAATCACATGGGAAATTAGAAAATATTTTGAACTTACTGAAAATGAAATATACTGCATGAATATTGAGCTAAAGCAGTGTTTAGAGGAAGATCTATAGCATTAAGCACTATGTTAGAAAAGAAGAAATAAAGCTCAAATTATCATCTAAGCTTCTACTTTGAGAAGCTAGAAAAAGAGGAGGAGCAAATGAAACACAAATAAGTAGAAAGAAGGAAATTTTAAAAAAAAGCTAACAGCAGAAATAAATGGAATAGAAAACAAAAGCATTAGAGAAAATCAATAAAACCAGAAGCTGATTATTTGAAAAAAAATCAATAAAATTGTTAAATCTCTAGTCAGGTCAGAAAAAAAAGAGAAGACACAAATTACTAATAACAGGAATGAGTAAGGGGACATCACTGCAGATACTACAGACATTAAAAAATAATGGAATGTTATGAACAACTTTATGGTATTAATTTGACGACTTAGATTTGCATTTAAAAAAATTTGTTTTGGACGCTGTATAAAGAATGGCTCTGAGGGAGTCAAGACTATAAACAGACAGACAAATTAAAAGATTGATACAAAAGTCCACACCAGCAATGAAGAAGGCCTGAACTAAAGAAGTAGCATTAAGGATGGAGAAGAGGGAACATTTGAGAAAGTTGATGAGTTAGAGGAAGGCAAGTGGAAAAAGAGGGAAGAATTCCCTCTACTTATTGCTTGGGTGACTAGGTAGATGGGGATGCTGGTAACTAGGAAAGGCAATAAGAGACAGGAACAGGTTTGAATGAAGATAATGAGTTCAGCTTTGGCACAATGAGTTTGAGGTGGTCTATAGTTAATATAGTACCAGATGGTGCTAGATCCTAGGGGCCCAGTCTTATGATCCAGTGTTCATTCCACTATGAGAATTGCCTTCCTGAGACAGAACCAGGGATATTTCTATGCAGTAGTCTGTATGACACTCATGTTAAGAGAGATGTAATAGAAGAGATTTTCTTTTTTAGAGCTCAGTCTTACAGGTGAAGGATACACCTTAGTACACTTTAAAATATCCTAATTTTTAAAAATAACTATGGATTTGTCATCTGTACCTTTTTGTTGTTGTTTTACTTTTGCTATATCTTTAGTTATGCTTGGGGGTGGCCTTTTGTGGTATATTTACTACCCACTACATAGAAAAATTCCTTCTCACTGAGGCTCACTCAGAAATTAGAGAATGCCTTTTAAACATAGGATTCTGGAGTTTAATAACCAAGTCGGCGTTCACTTTGTTCATATTGTTCATGATTTTAGAGACGTTAATGTAGCCCTGCTTAGCATTTGTCTCTCTCCATACAGAAAAGTCTTGGTCAAATTATTAGATTGACTACCCCATATTTGCAGTTACTCCCTTTACTCTATCCACTCTACCTAAAATGTCCTCTCCAATCTATGGAAATGTCACCTTCTTTTTGAAATCCCCAACAGCATCAATCACCCTGTCCTCTATGCTTCCATCACACTTTGTTTTTCTATCTTCATACCTCTCAAGGCCTGTTTTATGCTGTAGTTAATAGCATGGGAGACTGAGCTCTCTGAGAGCCGGTACTGTGTCTAATTCATCTTTTAACATCAGCATTTTACATGCAGTATGTACTAAAGAAATTTTTGTTGGACTTAAATGCATCGTGGCCTCCCTCAAAAGGCATCCCTTCCATGAAACGTCTCTCAGTTAATCACTTCCATATCTCATTTCTCCATGTTAAGTTTCTTAAGAATAGGAACCATGTTGAGTTCATTTCTGAATTCTCAGTGCCTATTTGTCCTGTACATATTATATGTATTTGTATTTATTGGATGAATGAGTGAGTTTGAGTTAGTACTAAAAAAGCAGAGTGGGGAAAGGAAGAAAGAAAAAAGGAGGAAGGAAGGTTAAATATTTGAAAAAGAAAGAGGAAGAAAGAAGAGAAGGGAAGAGAATAGAAAAGAATGATTACAGTGAAAGGAAGAGATAATTGTGACCTGGAACTATCATGGAACAAGTGGAAATTGTTTCACTTTAGAGATGCTAAAATCTGGTCTTCAGACATTAGCAATACATGTTATTTTGCAATGGATTACATTAGCCTACCAAAGATCCATGACAAAACCCCAAGTTTTCTATCATTAGTCATAGCTGTGTGGATAAGGTAAAGTCTTCTGTTATGGGAAATTGCCTCTTACTAAGGTTTATTGTGATCCTCAGTGAAGCAGTAATGGTTACCTGGTGGGAAGTGGTGATAGCTCTTTCTTTGTAGTGAATGAGGATTTAAAAGTGTTCCCATTTGTATATGCTTTGATGAATGCTTTTCTGAATTCTTTACACTAAGAAGTAGCATGTCATATATTAAAGTGTGGACTTTAATTCAGACAGACCTGAATTTTATCTTGAATCCATTGCTTACTACATAGTTGTGTGGCCCTGAATAAAGTTACAACTTTTAGTCCAAGCTTTCTCATTTGTAAAATGAGATTGTTGTAAGAATTGAGAGAACACATGTAAAATAGATTGAAAAGGCTCAATAATAATATTCGCTGTTATTATTAAATCTAGAAACACCATTTCTAATTGAAATAGTGAAACCATTGTCTAAATGAATGAGAGTTTTTGTATTTTTCCTTTTGTACTGTAGAAGTCATTGTCGTTACAACCAGGGATGTCCAAAAGGCTCTATCTGCAGAATTCAAGATGAAAATGAAGCTAGATATTGTGTGTATTCCTGATGAAGCAGACAAAGGAACTGCAGATTCTCTGCGCCATATATATCCAAAACTTAAGGTGAAAACCATTTCTTGATTTTTATTGTTTACTGAAGGTAAATGTCGTCTTATGTCTTTCCAGTGCATTATAGTTTACAATGCTTTTTTAAAAATACATTCTTGCATCACATACTTTGTTGCCCTTGTACTCTTCAACTGTTTCTAGTTTGATTACTAGTGAAGATTTAGACATTTAGTTGTCTCAGTCACAGTTTCCAATATTTTTGAGTAATAATACATCTTTATAAAAAAAAGATACACTTCAAATTTACTTTAAAAGAGTCCATTTATATGAAGTTCAGGAATAAGCAAAATTATTATATAGGGATAAAAATTAGGGTAGCAGTGGATTCTGCTGATGACAGATTAACTGGAAAGAAGTACAAAGGAACTTTTAAAAATTCCAGATCCCCTTACATGATAATATTTGAGCTTTTCGTCTCCCATGATTAAGAAACTAACAAGGGCATATGGATATGAGGACACAGTCTCCCCAAGTGGCCGGTGACCTATAAATTGAGAAAGAGCCGTCATAAATTATTCTAAAATTAATGTCCTTTGGAAAAAATTCAGTTTGTGTGATAATGTTGCCATTTTGTTTGAATTGGGGGGCAGACTTCTGCTATTTCTGGTGACTGCGAACAGATGTAATAACATGTTCCATCTACCTGTACACGAAAGAACGAATAAATTAATGCAATGTACATGGCCTATCCCCTTCCCCCCCTTTATTGGGGAATAATTTACGCATAGTGAAATACACAGAGATTGAGTAGTATGCAAAGTAATGAGTTTTGACAAATACATACATCCAGGTTACCCAAATCTAGAACATTCCCATTACCTCTGAAATATCCTTTGTGCTTCTTTTTAGTCAGTCCCGCATTCTAGAGTCAACTGCTCTTCTGATTTCTATCACCATATATTAATTTTGCTTGTTCACGAACCAGATATAAATGGAATCATATGATTTTGTTCTGGTTTCTTTTGTTCAACGTAATGTTTTTCAGATTCATATTGCAGTTCATTCTTTTTTTATTGCTGAATAGTATTCCATTGAATAAATATACCACTATTTACCCATTTTCCTGTTGATGGTCATTTGAGTTGTTTCTAATTTTTGGATATTATGAATAAAGCTGTTGGAAACATTGTTCTACAAGTCTTTTAGTGAAAATATTCTAGGTTATAGGGTTTATTTATTATAAACTGCCAAATTGTTTTCCAAGTGGTTGTACCATTTTACACTTCCATCAACAATATATAAGAGTTGCATTTGCTTCACATCTTTATCAATACTTGATATTGTCAATCTTCTTAATTTTAACCATTCTAGGGGGTGTATATGTAGTGGTATCTCATTGTGGTTTCAATTTACATTTTCCCAATAGTAATGATGCTCACCACCTTTGTATGTGTTTATTGCCTATTTGTTTATCTTCATGGTGTATCTGTTCAAGGCATTTGCCTATTTTTTAATTGAGTTGTTTGTCTTTTTATTATTGATTATAGAAATTCTTTATATATTTTAGATGCAAAGTCTTTTGTCAGATAAGTGTTGTGAACATTTTTTGCCAGTCTGTGGCTTGCGTTTTCACTTTCTTAATGGTGTCTTTTGGTGACCAGAAGTTTTAAATGTTGATGAAATCCAGATTACTGATTTTTTCTTGTATCGTTAGTTCTTTTTGTGTCTTGTCTAAGAAATCTTTGCCTATCCCAAGCTTATGAAGATACTCTTTTATGTTTACTTCTAAAAATGTTACAGGTTTGGCTTTTATATTTATATCTATAACCCGTCTTGATTTAATTTTGTATGTGGTGTGAGGTAGGGATAGAGGTTAACTTTTCTCTATGTGGATATTTGGTTGTTCCAGCACCATTTGTTAAAAAGACTTTCCTTTCCCCATTGAATTACACTGGTACCTTAGTTGAAAATCAGTTGATCTTATACAAGTATGTGTAGTCTATTTCTGTCCTTTCCCTTTTGTTCTGTTGGTCTCTTTGTCTGCCTTTACTTCAGTACCACACTGAATAATGTCTTGATTATTTTAACTTTATAGCAGGTCTTGAAATCAGGTAATGTAAATCTGGCAACTTTGTTCCTTTTTTTTAAGATTGTCTTGGCTATTGTATGTCCTTTTGATTTTCATATAAATTTTAGAATCAGTTTATCAGTTCCTACAAAAAAAAGCTTTCTGGGATTTTTACTGGAATTTCATTGAATCTATAGATCAATATGGGGAGACTTGACATTTTAATATTGATTCTTCCAGTTCTTGAACATCTATTTATTTAGGTTTCCTTTAATTTCTCTCAACAATGCTTTATAATTTTCAGTTTAGAGGTTTTAAATATCTCTTAGTAAATTATTGCTAGGTAAATGTTTTTAATGATATTATAACTGGTATTTTTTATTCTGTTTTTCAATTGTTTATTGATTGTATATAGATATACAATTATTGTGGGTTTTTTGTATATTTACTTTGTACCCTGTGACATTGTTAAACGACCGTGCTTCCCCAAAAATAAGACCTAGACAGACAGTCAGCTCTAAGGCGTCTTTTGGAGCAAAGATTAATATAAGACCCAGTATTATATTACACCCGGTCTTATACTGTATTATAGTAAAATAAGACTGGCAACAATAGGAGAGGGCATGAGGAGAGTAAAGTGACTGCCAAAAGGACATTTTACTCCCAACTTATTGCCTCTTATGGTTTTTTTTTGTTTTTAAAGATTTTATTGGGGAAGGGGAACAGGACTTTATTGGGGAACAGTGTGTACTTCCAAGATTTTTTCCAAGTCAAGTTGTTGTCTTTTCTATCGTAGTTGTGGAGGGCGCAGCTCAGCTCCAGGTCCAGTTGCTGTTGTTAGTTGCAGGGGGCGCAGCCCACCATCCTTTGAGGGAGTCGAACTGGCAACCATGTGGTTGAGAGGACGCACTCCAACCAGTGGGAATCGAACCCGCAGCCTTCGGCATTAAGAGCACAGAGCTCCAACCGCCTGAGCCACTGGGCAGGCCCCGCCTCTTATGGTTTTGATCATTTACTCCTTATTTTAGGGCTTCCCTTCACACCTAAGATCAGAATTCTCTTAGGGAATTCTGAAGGGAAGATCAGGGCTTCCCTTCACACCTAAGATCATTTGGCACAGTCTCTTTTCTTTTTCTCCCTTATCCCTTTGTTTTCACATCATTTACACAGCATCTTTTACATATAAACCTACCTCTGCTTCTTCTCAAGCTGTGACTTTGAGTAGCAAGTCTCTACTATCTTTGCTATCTCTCCTTTGTTTCTCCTATACCAGTGGCTCCCTGAAATTATGGCTTCATATCAACCTGCATTCAAACCTAAGAGTAGAAGGCAACAAAGCTAACCTGTGGAGGAATATAAATAGACTCCTAAATAGCCATTAAGAACAAAGTAAAACCTGAGCTAAGACAAAATTCAGAACTATCTGGTTGGGATCAACATAAACTTGTAGGAAGGGTAGTGGAAATACATATAATAGTTGAAGAAAGTGAGACAGCCTGAGAAGACTGTTGGTCAGTGTTTGCTAACGGGTGTCAGGCACCTTTCTAAAGGAGAAAATTGTATCCCCAGGCTGTGCCGTGATTTAAAAGCAATGCCCCCTTGAGCCAATTTATTTCTCTTCCCTGTACCCACAAAGCAGCTTACTAAACATTTGGAGATTCTTTTGGTCTGTTTTCAGTAAGATTTTAGGTAAGATAAGAATATTCCAGGGCACCCCCCATTTGGAATGCCCTCCCACTCGGGAGCTCTGACCCTTTGCTTTCAATAAACTATCCTCTTTTTAAAACTAAAAAAAAAAAAAAAAAAAAAAAAAGAATATTCCCTTTGAGAGTTTTGGGTTTATTAGCTTTATTTATCTTTACCCACTTCCTCCAGATTGAGTTCCCCAAATATTACTGTGAGGTTATACTACGTGGCTTCTGCCTTTCTCAGAGAAATACCACGGTAGTATATTAACTTCATTTGGCTTTTTTGTTAAAAATATATTTCACCATTTTAATTTATAATTTTATATATATATATTTTTTAATTTTTTTTATTGGGGAAGGGAACAGGACTTTATTGGGGAACAGTGTGTACTTCCAGGCCTGTTTTCCAAGTCAAGTTGTTGTCCTTTCAATCTTAGTTGTGGAGGGTGCGGTTCAGCTTCAAGTTGTTGTCCTTTCAGTCTTAGTTGTAGCAGGCGCGGCTCAGCTCCGGGTCCAGTTGCCGTTGCTAGTTGCAGGGGGCACAGCCCACCATCCCTTGCAGGAGTAGAACCAGCAACCTTGTGGTTGAGAGGACACGATCCAACCAACTGAGCCACCTGGGAGCTCAGCGGCAGCTCAGCTCAAGGTGCCGTGTTCAGTCTTAGTTGCAGGGGGCGGAGCCCACCATCCCTTGAGGAAGTCGAGGAATCGAACTGGCAACCTTGTGGTTGAGAGCCCAGGCTCCAACCAACTGAGCCATCCGGGGGGCAGCTCAGTTCAAGTTGCCGTGTTCAATCTTAGTTGCAGGGGGCAGAGCCCACCATCCCTTGCGGGACTTGAGGAATTGAACTGGCAACCTTGTGGTTGAGAGCCCACTGGCCCATGTGGGAATCGAACCGGCAGCCTTCGGAGTTAGGAGCATGGAGCTCTAACTGCCTGAGCCACCGGGCCGGCCCTAGAATTACAGTTTTACATATTTGTTCTGTTCCATTATTTGGTTTTAGTTTTTGGGACTCATACATATGCGGGTCTTTGTTGCTTTTCTTCTCTTTCTATTACTTTGCCTCAAATCCTTTCATCTATTTATTTTTTAATTTTAGAATTTTCTTCCTTTTTTACATTCTGTTTCCCGTAAGGCATTATGAGTTGTGTTTTATTCACTCTTGTGTTCTTTCCAGTTTAGCTATTTCTGAAACATTTTTTATTTTATTTCTAATTCTTTCTTAATTTCTGACATCTCATTTCTAAGTTTTCTAATTCAGATTTATGTTGTTCTTTCACATCTATCATTTTCTTATTTTAGGTTATTTTGAAATATTAGGCTATGGATTTAATCTGTTTTTGTGAATATGTCTGTATGGCATGTGCTTCATCATTGCAGAGACGTCAATTCTAACCCTTATTACTGTTATTATTATCTTTTGATTGTAATCTTTTCTATGGCTAATTTTTACCTAAAATTAATTTTCCTAAATTTCTAGAAGGGAAGTGTGAGTATAGCTTTTGTAGCTTCATGCCTCTACAGCTCCCTCTTTTGAGATCTTCCTCCTTTGCCCCAGTATTTCCATTTTATCTGGTCTTTCTCTTTCCTTTGCACTGACTGTCCCTATCCTCCTCAATTTTCATTCTACTCCCAGCAGTTTCTCCTCAGTGCAGGGCTTCCTTTTGGAAGTGAGTATTGGTTTGTTAGTTTCGAGAGGTTTTAGGACTAAGACTGTTCCAGCCCCTTCAGAACTCACTGACACTAGACAAGGGGACTGAGTCTTAGGAGAGTTAATGGAAGAGTTAGTGATTGAACTTGGGCCTCCTACTTCAAAGCCTAAGCTCTTAACTATCATACTATGCTGTATAGTCTGGGATAGATGTAAGGAAAGAATATATACTTTATCCTGTAGGGGTACTTTGAAAGATCATTGACAGGTTAATATTTGAGAAATATCACTGAATAAATGAGGAGAACCAGAGAGATCACTGGGAAGCTGTGTAATCCTGGTAAGAAATGATGAAGGACCAAACCAAGGCAATGGCAGTGGTAATGGAAAGATGGGGACAAATTGGAGAATATTTAGGAGAATTTTATGGCTTATCAATTGGATATGGGAGGATAAAGGGAGGGGTAGTCAAGCATGAGTCCCAGGTTTCTAGCAAGAGCAACTGGATGGGTGGTGGTGTCATTTACAAAATTAGAGGCCGCAGGTCAAGGAACAGGTTTCTAGGGATAATAAGATGTGTAACTATACTTAGCTCACTATACTATTCCTTTGCTATTCCACAAATTTGGATGCTTGCACATCTGTCTGGAACACATTCAGTTCCCTCTTTCCTACCTAAATGTCTATTTCCTAATGGTCCATCTTAGCCTGGATTTTGCCCAAAAAGCGGAGCCTGAGATAAATGTATGTGTATAGGTAGTTTATTTTGACAAGTGATCCCAAGGAAGAGGAGTGGGATTTGGAAAGAGTGATATAAGGGAAAAGGGAAAGCCAATCTGTGTGTTATAGACTTGGTTACCACTCTGGGTAGCTGAGGCTCAGTTCCACTGGGGACCTTCTGAGGGGCCAGGTGGAATGTACTTCAGAGTAATTGCCCAAGACTCAGAAAAGAAGAGCACAGTAGTATCTCGGTTTTCGAACATCTCTGTTGATGAATATTTTGGTTTATGAATGCCGTAAACTGGAAGTAAATGCTTCGGTTTTCGAACACGACTCAGAAGTCGAATATGTCACACGACTTCCCCTGAGTGGAAGATCCTGAGGCCTAGCTGTCAGCTGTTTTCGAATGTTTCATAGCTCGTGGATTACGTTAGAAAACCAAGGTACCACTGTATGTATTCACTGGCTTCCTCTCCCCATTGATCAAAGGTTGTCCCATGGGTATAAATTTCTTCACACTTCAAGTATGCCAGAATGGCTGAGTAGGTTACCACAGAAATCCCACATGGTGGTTGCTAGAAATCTGAGGGCAGAAAATAAGAGATGACGGGTGAACAGAGTGAAATTCTATCAGGTTACATAGCCGATTGCTAGAGAAATGGGTGGAATCAAAAGATGGGCCCATAGAATGAGAGATGGGTCACAAGAGATGGCTTATTCATCATCTTTCTGGATTTGGCTGCTTTGCCTCTGGAAGCCTTCTTTAGCTTCCAAGGTTGGATTAATATTCCCTCCAAATTGCTCCTTAAGCACCCCTGTGCTTATCCTTACTATATAGCATTTTTATGTAGTAACAGTATTATAATTTGTTATTTATCTGTTTTCCTCGCTTCCTATCTCTTGATAGATTGGGATAGAATTAAGAGTCCGAAGGAACAATTTCTTATTTCAAGTGAGAGAAGCCAAAGGAGAGTAAAGGATTAGAACAGCCAAATACTAAAGGCTATAAGGACCTAAAGAGTTGATATTTTATCTTATTCATTGCAACATCCACAGTGCCCAGCACAGAGTTTGGCATTTATTAGTGGTCAAAATACTGTTTAAATATTTTTTGAATGAATGAATGAATGATGACTGTCTGACTATATGAATACATTGATGGATAAAGAAAAAATGAGTTTGGTTTTAGACCTGTTAAGTGGGATATCTAGCAGGTAGTTGCTAAACTTATGTAGAATTCAGGAAGAAGATCTGAGCTAGAGATATATGTATAGATCTAAGAGTCATCAGCTTATAAGTGATAGCTGAAGCTGTGAGTGTGAAACATTTGTCCCAAAAGAATGAGTAACTAAAGAAAAGGACAAAGTATAAAGGGCCTGAGGAAACACCAAAACATAATTGACAAGTAGAAAAAGAGGACCTTCTGAAAGAGTTAAGAGAGATACCCATGACTATAGATAATTTAAAACAATAGGTAGATAATAATTGATACATACATGTGGTTCAAAAATCAAAAACTATAAAAAGGTTTATGGTGAAATGTTTCCCTTCCTTCCCTGTCCACCAGCCACCCAATTCTATTAGCCACCATTGTTAATTTCTTATACTTGGAGGCTATTTCTAAGATGGAAGCAACTTGAATATTTTTATAAGAGAGCAAGAGGACCAGTGAAGAAGTACACAAGGAAAGGAAAATGATGGATGAGGTCCCCAAGGAGACAAGAAGGAATGTGGGAACAGCTTTGGGCAGGAGGAAGCCTACATCTTCCACTGAAATGACAGGTGGGAAGGAAAAGCTCAGATGCAGATCAGGAAGGAAAGACAGAAATTAAAATAGTTCACTCCTGAGGCCTCTATATTCTTGATGAAGTAAGGAAGCAGAATTGTCTGCTGAGAATGTGGAAAGAGGACAGTGATGGGATTGGGACGCATAGAGTAATGAAGCTTTAGACTTGCCACTGGAAAATGAAAGAAAGCTGACTACAGACACTGAGAAGGAGATCTAGGTAGCATGAAGGGTATAGCTGCACTTGAATAATACCAATTTATACTTACTGTAGTTAGTACAATTGTGGGTTGTTGTGTTTTTCTTTTTTCTTTCCCTTTCACCGTTACTCAGGTGTCTAGGTGTAGAGAAGAAATGTTTGCATTGATCAGGGATATGGGCAAAGTGAGCATTTGTACCCACTGGAGAGTGGGGGAGACAAGCTAGGAAGAATGGAAATTGTCTAAAGGCTCTATGGACAAAGTCCTGCATTCTCTTCTCCCTGGCATGAGCTTGGCAGAAACTTTTCTTCTGGATCTGGGTTCTGGGTCAGAGTTTATTCATTTCTCTTCTGTGAGACTTTGCTTTCATTTCTTTCACTGTGTATCGCGCTACAGTGAACATCCTGCACCACTGTCCTTGTTTTCTTGTTGTGAATTTAGACACCTGGAAGTAATGTGTGAGTTGTAAGGTATGTGCATCTCCAGCTTTACTAGCGACTGGCAATTGCTCTCCAAGGTCGTCAGACTAGTCTACATTCCCACCATTAGTATGAATTAGAGTTCTGGTTCTCCCTGTCCTCGCTAACCATTGGAGTTCTCAGACTTCCTCATATTAATTTTCATTAATACTCATATGATGGGTATGAAATGATACCTAATTGTTGGTTTAATTTTGTATTTCCTTGATTTCTTGTGAATTGAAGGATTTTTTTTTGCTAGGTATATTGGCCATTTTCCTTTTCAGTGAATTTCCTGTATATATCCTTTTCCCATTTTTTTGGTTGGGTCATTTGTCTTTTTCTTACTAATTTGTATGTACTCCATATATTCTGTATACTAATCCCTTGCCAGTTATATATGTTACAGTTTTTTTCCCCAGTCTGTCACCCCTCTTTTCTCTTTGTTTATAGTATCTTGTCATACAGAAGTTTTAACTTATTTTGTGGTTAATTAAACCAATCTTTTCCTTTATGGTTTGTGCTTCTATTTTAATTTTTTAATCTTTAAAGTATCATTTATTAAAACCTTACTAAAATATTAAAGAAATTTTAAAATGAAAAAATTTCACACATAATCCTACTGCCCCTGTACCTATTTCCCTCATTGTCATTTCTCTACTTCCCTTCTGGTTTCTATCGACCCACGTATCTATTTGTACATTGTAATCACAGTGTGTAGTTATATATAGTATATTGAAAACAAAACCGTTTTCTCCTTTTTCCATGCTTTACATTTTTGCACAAACATGTCGCCATATCTTTATGTTACCTTAGTGATTACCAATTTAAATGAGCCCATATAATTCTTTAAGTGTTCTGTGGTTGGAAATTTAGGTTGTTTCCAGTTCAGTGTTTGTTACAAGCAGTGCTCCTATTAAGGTTATTTTTACTCAGTACATCTGCAGGGTGGCTCCCTGGGTGGAAGATGGCACTCGGGTATCACATTTCCAGATTGGTCTCCAGGTCTGTGCACACACCGTAAATCTATGAATCCCCTTCCCCACAACTTTAGTCTTGTCATATCTAGTTCTGGAGGCTGGATGTCCCAGGGGTGTCGGCAAGGCTGCTTCCTCCTGAGGTGTAGACAGCGTCTGCTCTCTGTGTCCTCACATGTCATCCCTCTGTGCTCCTTGGTGCTTTTTGTGTCTTACTAAAAATGACAAGACTCCTGCCTAGAATTTTGCTTTTCATATTTGGATCTTTAAACCAATATTTATATTTGTATATGATATGAAATATATGCTAATTTTATCTTTTTTTCCAAATGAATACTCGTAGTTGGTTATCCCACCACTATTTATTGAATAATTTCTTTTCTTCCCTGATTTATACTAAACTCCACATATACGTGGGACTAATTTTAAGCTTTCCATTATTCTATTCCACTGGTCTAGTTGTCTCTTCCTTCACCGGCACCCTATTGTTTTAATTACCATAGCTTTATAGAAATTCTGTCTAATAGAATGACTCCCCTCTACCTCACCTTATTATTTGTTTTCTTTCAAGTTGCCTTGGCTGTTCTTCACCTTTGACATATGAATTTTAGTATCAGCCATGAAAAATCTTTCTTGGTGTTTGATTGGAATGACAGTGATTCTCAGATTAATTCAGGAGAGTTGGCATTTTATAATTTTCTGTTCCTTGACCATAACATAGCTCTCTTTATTAAGGCTGTTTTTATGTTTTAAAGTAAAGTTTAATAATTTTCTGTAAAAATGTCTTACACGTCTTGTGTTGAATTTATTAAAAATCTAGCTTTGTTGTTATTGCAAATAGTAGTTTTTTAAAGGTCCACACATTGTGTTTGATTATGTCTTTTTAGTCTCTTTTACTCTAGAACATTCTCCCCGCCACCCACTTTTTTCCCTTATGGCATTGACTTATCTAAGAAAACAGGTTATTTGTCCTGTAGAATCTCCCACATATGTCTGATTGCTTTCTACTGATGTCATTTAACTTGTTTCTCTTTCCCAATGTTTTCTTGTAAACTAGAATTTGGATCCAAATGTTGATTAGATTCGGTTTCAACTTTTTCGGCAATAATATTTCATATGTGTACTTCATATTGCATTGTTTCCAGATCTGAAATCAGACATTTCTTTAAAAAGCTCTGATTTTCCTATGTACAGCTTTTTACATGTCAATCATACCTCAATAAAGTAGTTTTTTTAAAAAGACTCTGGGTTGTTTTTTTTGTGTGTGAAGTATGATGTTTATAGACTATAATCTGGGCTGTAGGAGAAATAGAACCTTTACATTTTAATATAATTGATTTTTCAGTCTTTTATGGTTTGTGATTTCTGTGCCTTGCTTTAGAAATTCTTCCCTATTCTGAGGTCTTAAAGATATTTTCTTATAATATCTTCTGAAAGTTTTAGTTTTGCTTTTCACATTTCAGGCTGTCCTTCCCTTAGAATCTCTCCATTTATTTCAGTCTTTTAAAATAGATCTCAATAAAGTTTTATAATTTTCTTCATAAAAATCTCATTTATCTTTTGTTAGATTTATTCCTAGATTATGTTTTCATGCTCTTTCTTTTTATTAGTATATATATTATATATGTAAATAATGTCTATAACTTAACGAATCAAATAGTTCTACAAGAGAGTGAAGGACAAGGGTCTCCTGTACTATCCTTCCTCTTTCATGATTTCTACTCTTCCGAGGCAACTGCTTTCAACTTGTTTTTTTTCTTCTGGTAATGTTCTCAATATTTCTAAGTAACATATTTATACCACTATGTTTTTAATTTCTTAGTTTTAAATAATATCTATTGAATTTCTGCCGTGGAGGATAAGGATTTGATTCACTCACCATCCCACTTGCCCCCCTCATTTATATATATATATATATATATATATATATATATATATATATACACACACACACACACACTGTGTATATATGTACATACATATGTACATATATATTTAATTATAGGTGACTAGGTGACATTCAGTGTTATTCAACTTCAGCTTCAGGTATATAGCACAATGTGGTCAGGCATCTACACAGTCTATGAAGTGGTCTCCCTAATAAGTCCAGTGCCTATCTGCCACCCTGTGTAATCTTTACAAAATTATTGATGCTTCAAACTGTATTTCATATCCCCATGATTATACTGTGATTACTACTTTGTACTTTCTAATCCCTTCAACTTCTTACCCACCCTGCTGTCTAGCAACCATCAGGGTTTTTTTCCCCCTATATCTCTGAGTCTATTTCTGTTTTGTTTGTTCGTTTATTCTGTTCTTTAGATTCCACATATAAGTGAGATCATATGGTATTTGTCTTTCTCCATCTGACTTATTTCACTTAGCATAATACTCTCTAGGCCTATCCATGTTGTTGCAAATGGTAGGATTTCATTCTCCTTTATGGCTGAGTAATACGCCATTATATAACTGTATCACAGTTTCTTTATCCAGGCGTTTATGGATGGGCATTTCAGTTGTTTCCATACCTTGGCTATTGTGCACAGCGCTGCAATAAACATAGGGGTGCATATGTTTCTTCAAATTAGTGTTTTGGATTTCTTTGGATAGATACCCAGGAGTGGAATTCCTGGATCATAAGGTAGTTCCGTTTTCAATTTTTTTGATGTACCTTCATACTGTTTTTTATAGCGGCTGCACCAATCTGCAATCCCACCAACAGTGCATGAGGGTTCCCTTTTCTCCACAGCCTTGCCAGCACCTGTTGTTTATTGATTTATTAATGATAGCCATTCTGACAGGAGTGAGGTGGTATCTCATTGTGGTTTTTATTTGCTTTTCTGTAATGATAAATGACGTTGAGAAAATACACCCATTTTAAATGTGCAGTTAAGTTTTGTTTAATCAGGTTTATTGAGCTGTAAGTTACAGACAGTAAAATTCACCCTTTTTAGTGCACTGAGTTTTGACAAATGAATTGTGGTATAACTACCACCTCAGTTAACATACAGAATACTTTCATCATCCCCTACAAGTTCCTACTTCCTTTTTTATATGATGTGTTTTTCTTAGTTATTCATTGCCTTACTTTTAAAGTTGCTTACTTTTCTGTGTTTCTGTCACTAATTCATCCTCAGACTTTCTGAAAGGAACATAATGTATCAATATGTTTAAACACATCAGGTATTCTATCAGTTACTTATTTTGTCCTCTGAGAAAACCCCCCTAGGTGCCATCCATTCTCTCTTCAAATCTCTCTACTTGTTGCTCTCTTGACTGCTGCAGAGCTGTCCTTGTGTGACTTCTCTTCACCATCATTCTGGGAATTCCCTTCTCTCTCCTAGTTGTATGCCCAGCTTCCTAAATTCCGGTGTTTTGCTCTTTTTTAGTTTACTCCCTCATTTCAAAGCAACCCAACCCTTACTGGCTTTTTAAAGAAGGAACACAGAGGTAACTTTTGAGAACTTGAATATTTGGAAATGTTTTATTTCATCCTTTTCTTGAACAATAACTTACCTTTGTATGGAATTCTAGATTAGAAATAATATTCTCTTAGAATTTTTTGTCCCAAGCTCAGAGACAGTAGCACCTCCTTGATGACTCCCTGTGCGATAGGTAGATTTTTTTTTCCTCTAAAGTTTACCCTTCATTGAGGTCCCATTTATTTATGTAGCATCTCAGTTCAAATTTCCTGCTTCATACTAGCTTCAAGCCACATCTTTTGGTGCAATGTAGGCTTTAAAAACCCCAATTAGGGTAGGCAAGGTTTCAGCTCAGTTTTCACTTCCTCTTCAGTTCTGGCACTTGGCATTTTCCCATTCTTTCTTATAAGTACAAATATACAAGTATTTGCAATAATTTTTAATGTCTTATACAAAATTTTTAGGTGTTTGTAACAAAATTTTTGGGTTCTTAGTCCACCAGTTTTCCAATACCAGAGGCCTACATGGTAGACACTTAATGTACATTATTTCATTTAATCCTCCAACTACACTCTGAGATAGATACTATCTTTGCATTTTACAGATGAGATGGGTAGGGCTCAGAGAGTTTGAGTAGTTGGCCTGAAGTTCAGGTGGATCTTATGCATTAGGTGCGAAGTCTCAGTAAATGCATTGAGTAGTCGAGGGATTAGTAGGATAGTGTCTGCTAGGTACAGCCAGATGGCACATGTCTCAGTGGAAACTGAATTTTTATTTGAGAGTGCGATAGTGGAGTGGATTAGGGGCATGGTAAAGAAGAGTTAGAAGAATACTATGCGCCCTCTAGAGGAGTGTCAGGAAACCCGGCTTGGCTCTGCTTATTGAAAAAGGACTGCTTCATGAATGTCACTTTCTATAATAATCGAATCTTGTAGGAAGAATTGGAATTTGTGATGGTGGAGTGATGTGTAAGGATGAATATTCCTACTGTGAAAAGGGTAGAAAAGAATAATAGCATTGATAGATCCTATACTAGAACAGCTGAAGAATTACTACAAAGCTGAGATAATGAGGGGATATTTTTAGCACGAAATTGTGTCATCTCAAGGTCGCAGTCAGTGTAAGCATATGCCTTTAAAACTTTTATCCAGGGGCGGTTGGTTAGCTCAGTTGGTTAGAGCACGATGCTCATAACACCAAGGTTGCTGGTTCAATTGCCGCGTGGGCCACAGTGAGCTGCATTCTCCACAACTAGATTGAAACAACTACTTGACTTGGAGCTGATGGATCCTGGAAAAACACACTTAAAATAAATGAAAGTTTTAAAAAAAATCTTTTATCCAGATCTATATTTCTTTGAGATGTACTGAAAAAGAAAACATATCAATTAAATAACTTCATTAGTAGTCTTTTTTCTGTCTGGTTGGCAGCCTGAATTAGGTACATTTAAGGTGTAATTTGATCTCTTTTTAGAAGTTGAACAATTTGAGGGAGAACAGAAAGGCTGATGAAAAATGCTTTGAAAAGTATCAAAGACCTTCTTTGCAATAATAGCTGATTATTCACACAAGATCTCTATCTGTAGCCAGTTGAGCACTTCTGAGGATACTTAAATTTGCAAAAGCTTTATAAATGATTACATTGAGAAATTAATTTACTTCAGAACATTCGTTTCTGTTCTTAGAGACTACCCTAAAGTAGGGAGTTAATTTATTAGTTGATTATGAGGATATAAATTTTATTTTCCTTGGAGTTACCAGAATGTTTGCTCTGAAGATCGCAAGGGAAGTCTTTCATATTTACTGTGTGTCTGGCCTTGTGGATTTCTAATCCTCATAGCTATCTTGAAAGGTAGATTTTGCAGTTGAGAAACCTAATATTCGGAGAGTTTAAATAACCTGCCCAAAATCCCATACTTGGGTAGGTGTTGTGCCACAGCTAGGACCCAGCCCTGGGTTATGAGATGCATTTGTGCATCTCAAATTCCCATGCTTTTTTCACTCTATCATGTTGCCTCCAAAAAACAAGCGTCAGTAGTCCTTGTAATCTACTCTAATTCTAGACCCTTTGCTTTAGAACAGGTGTAGTTGGTCTGATATTTGGAGATTGCTTTTTATTCTCTTTGTGAGTCTGTGGGGTTCATATATGTAGAATTTTTTTGTTTACATTAAATAGTTGTATGTATTAATATAAATTAGAACTCTTTTAAAGTATTCAATTCTGTAGTTTTTAATAAATATAGAACTCTTAATCAAATATTTTGTGTGAAACATTTAAAAGTTTTCAAATTTCTTAACAAGACTCAACTATGTACTAGTAGCCTTCCTTGTCTTTCAAGTGTGCAGCTGTTGCTTGCTGATCTCTTTCTCTAAGTGGACGGAGATCCAGTATTGTAGGGAGACTTTCTTTCCTGTCTAGAGCCATATGAGCAGGAAGCCTGGCTCTTCTTGGGCAAGAAGGATGCAGTTTGTGATCAGCACATAAAACAAAGGTATCTGACTCGTTGGACATTGAGCCTGACCCACATTTGATGCTCCTGTGATTATCTGAGGTAATCAGCCATTGGTACCATTTTTGTGCTTTAGAAAGAATGTGATTGTTCCTTAGGTAAGTGTTTTGAGAACAGGTTTGTGAGGTATATTTAAGAATGTCCTCCACAGCTAAGAAAAAGTGCTAGAAGTACACACTGTTCCCCAATAAAGTCCTGTTCCCCTTCCCCAATAAAATCTTAAAAAAAAAAAAAAAAAAGGACTCAACAGATTAAGTTTATAATAGATTTCTGTGGCCTATGTTTAAAGCACTTATCTTATATTTAGGTCTCGTGACTTCTCTTAATTTAGAGATTACAGGGCTGATAATTTTCTATTTAATCTACTCAAGAATCTTTCTTTGGCCTCAGGCAAGCTTCATTTATCCTTTGCCTCAGTTTCACAACCAAGAAAATGGGGATAATAATACCAACATACTAGTTAGGGGTTTAGTTATTTCAGTCCTTTGATGTAGAAAAAGGACTATTGTTGTCTGTCTTATAAAACAGCTGACGTGCTACAACAGAGAACAAACTGTGCCGATGAAATCCCCATCCTAGAGACAGCTTATTAGAAAGATTGAACGTATGTGCTATTTTTAGATGTTCAAAAAGCTAAGTGCAAGTTATTTTCAGTTGAGTATTTGATGTCTTTATCTGTCGTTCTTTTCTGGAACCTTTCATTTTGCCCAAGGACTTGTTTTTGGCAGATCTTTATCTACTTGAAAAGAATGAGTACAATTTGGTCAAGGGAAGATCTGAGAACATGGTTCCAACATGCTTGAGAACTTTTTGAAGTGGCAGCTTTCCTTCTTAAGACTGCTTTGGTGGGCTGTGGTTGCCTAGGAGGGCCTCAGTATGTCCTGAATGATGCTTTCTTTGAGTCTGCTGGTGGCATAGTGAAAAGCCCAGCAGTTATGGCAGAAACCAGTTAACAAGTTGAATGGGGGAATTTTTGAGCATCCTCCCACCCCAGGAAATCTCAGTGGAGCTTTTCTCTTGACTGTACTAACCAAGTATACGAGTATGTATCTATAACCTTGAAGTGTTTTCATCTTACCCTCTCACAGACTGCAACTTGTTAGAATTCTGGTCTGTGGGATGGGATTTCGGCAGCCCTATACTGCATTTGATAGCCAGAAAACTTGTAAGCTCTGTGTGAGCCTGATTCTTTTGGGTCACTTTCCTTCAATAGGGACACTTTTATGGAATGACGGCTGTAGGGTAGGGGGGAAATGTGATAGGTAGGAATTATAATAGAAAGCCCAGGGTGTCATCACAAGCTATCTTTGAGTGACAAGCAACCCACATGGCTTAGATTTGGGGGAACTCGGTAGGGCCCCCTAAGGTGTAGCCACTGAAGCAGAAAGAAAAATCAGGAAATTAAAGTGTCATGGAAACTGAATGAGGAGAGCGAATCAAGAAGGAAAGAGTAATGAGTTGTGCCAATTACTACTAAGAAATTGAATAAGATGAGAACTAAGAATTTATCATTGGATTTGGCAAGATAGGTTCATTCATGACTTAAACCTGTGATGGAGTGATAAGGACAAAAACCATACAAAGAAGGGGAGAGTGGTAAGAAAATGGAGATAGTGAGACAGCTGTTATAAGAAATTTTGATCTGCAGGGAGAAGAAAAATAGGACAATGAAATATTTCATACCTACAAAAGAATATATGTGATATAAATAAATGCTCCCTTGCCAGCTTATAAAAATAAGGTATCCTTTTTTTAATATGGGCTATATTTTAGCATATGTGTATGCTGACGGGAATGATCTAGAAGAGGAGGAAATTAATGATAGGGAAAAGAAAGCATTCAATTATTCAATTCAACAACGATATTTTATTACCTATTACAATGTGACTGTGTTGGGCAGTTGTGATGATCAGTGAGTAAAACAAAGTCCCTTCCCTTAAGGAGTGTATTGAGTACGGGGAATGTGATCTAGTGTACAGGTGGATAGGTTTGCCTTAGATTAGAATACAGATAGTTAATCCATTTTACAGGCTGAATATGTAACATAATGTATGTGTGTTTAATTTTGTATCACAAAGGTGTTTGCTGCTTCTGATTGCTTCTATTTACTCATTGAAATAAGAAATGAAGCCACAGCTAAGAGTGAGGAAGGGAGAGGGGCGTTGAAATTTTAAGGAAGGATGCAAAGGTAGGAAATCACCTCAGAGAATGTGAGAGTGAATTGACTATGGAAATGTATTGCTGGACAGTGCTAAGAATCCTTTTGAGATTTGAATTATCTATTTCAAATGAGACTAGCCAGTACTATTAGGAGTTTTTTTGCATTTATGTTCAGCTTCTTGGATTCAGTCATAAAGTAGGCAGACAGTTGGGATTTAACCAACACTGGAGCTTTTCCAGATGAGTACGAAGGATAAAGAGAGTGGCAAGGTAGGCCGAGGTGTAGTAAGGGAGTAATTATAGTGATTGCCTACCATACACCGTGTAAATGAGGTCACCAGGGGAATAAGGTTGTGAAAAATCATTGTAGTAAGTGAATTGAGAATCCTGTTAGAATCAGAATTGCTAGAATCAGAGTACCAGAGTGATTGGAAAAACAGGAGAAGGTAATGGTCAGAGAATAGCATGTAAGCTCCACGAAGACAGGTATTTTTGTCTATTTTGTCCACTGCTGTATCTCTGTATGGTCGTGTTAAGGGTTCAATAGATGTGTGCTGCATGAATTAGTAGGATATTTTAAAATGAGATTTTGGAGGTGGTACAGTTATGGGTATTGCCAAGGAACAGGGTATGACAGAGTGGTTAGGTGACTAAGATAAGGTGGAGAAAAAGTTACCAGAACTGAGACGGTCAAGGAACCTTACCAATAAGGATGTTGAAATCACTGAAGTAATACAAGAAGGAGCGAGAAAGAGGGAGATCATTCTAAAGTCTTTTTCAAAATCTCTTATACATACCAAAGTTATGAGTGCATATCAATTAAATAGTTAAGAGTTTGTTCCTAAAAATATTAGTCCCCTACCCCATCTCCTCATAGATTTCTCCATAAAGGTAGTCACAGTCTCTTCTATCAGCTAATTTCTTCTATGTCTCTAAATAGCATGCTTAAATTGTTACTTCTTGAATTTTCTATTTTAGACACTAACTATTGATTCCCTACTATGAAAGATGAGGATTTTACTTCTCCTATATAATCATATTGTAATTTTGGAAGATCATTATTTAGTGTTTATTTGACTATGTAGTTTGACCATGTAAACTGTTGAGCCATGTGGTCAACTAGTTTTTTTTGTTTTTTGTTTTTTGGGTTTTTTTTTAAAGATTTTATTGGGGAAGGGGAACAGGACTTTATTGGGGAACAGTGTGCACTTCTAGGTCTTTTTCCAAGTCAAGTTGTTGTCCTTTCAATCTTAGTTGTGGAGGGCGCAGTCTAGCTCCAGGTCCAGTTGCCGTTGTTAGTTGTAGGGGGCACTGTCCATCCCTTTCGAGAGTGGAGGAGTCGAACTGGCAACCTTGTGGTTGAGAGGACATGCTCCAACCAACTGAGCCATCCGGGAGCTCAGTGGCAGCTCAGCTCAACGTGCCGTGTTCAATCTTAGTTGAAGGGGGCGGAGCCCACCATCCCCTGTGGGAGTCGAGGAGTTGACCTGGCAACCTTGTGGTTGAGAGCCCACTGGCCCATGTGGGAACCGAACCAGCAGCCATCGGCGTTAGGAGCATGGAGTTCCAACCGCCTGAGCCACCGGGCCGGCCCCTCAACTAGTTTTTTATTCTTTCTCATACCATTTTTCTCCCTGCAAAGTAATAATCAGCTTGTCTTTTTCTATGCTTAGTTTTCTATGAATTTATTAATTCAACCCCAACCTTTTTGCTAGTTATATAATCTCCTCTCAAAACATTTGAACTCATTAGGTATTCTATCAATTTCATCTTCCTGAAGTCTCTCCCAGAGCCTCTGATGTACTTCGGTCAGTATGTAGTGATTGCCTTCCATGCCTGGTACACAGCTGTCATTTTGTCATCTCCCTTAACTTTTTTTTTTTTTTGGGGGGGAAGGGGAACAGGACTTTATTGGGGAACAGTGTGTACTTCCAGGCCTGTTTTCCAAGTCAAGTTGTTGTCCTTTCAATCTTAGTTGTGGAGGGTGCTGTTGAGCTTCAAGTTGTTACCCTTTCAGTCTTAGTTGTGGAGGGCACAGCTCAGCTCCAGGTCCAGTTGCCGTTTCTAGTTGCAGGGGGCACAGCCCACCATCCCTTGCGAGAGTTTAACCGGCAACCTTGTGGTTGAGAGGACACACTCCAGCCACCTGAGCCATCCGGGAGGCAGCTCAGCTCAAGGTGCTGTGTTCAATCTTAGTTGCAGGGGGCGGAGCCCACCATCCCTTGCGGGACTCGAGGAATCGAACTGGCAACCTTGTGGTTGAGAGCCCACTGGCCCATGTGGGAATCGAACCGGCAGCCTTCGGAGTTAGGAGCATGGAGCTCTAACCGCCTGAGCCACCAGGCCGGCCCCTCCCTTAACTTTTATGAGGATTCATTTTGCCTCTTTAGTTTGATGTCCTGTTTCCTAGAATCCACATTTTCTTTTTCTTGGTTTATTCCCCTTGTTTTTATGGAAAACACACTAAAACTTCCTGACAAAATTTGTATGGGAGCTAAATTTTTTGAGACCTTGCATACCTGAAAAAAATCTCTTTTTTCTATCTATATACTTGGTGGATAGTTTGACTAGGTACAGAATTCTCAGCTGGAAAGCTGATCCCTAAGAATTTTGAAGGCATTGCTCCATTGTAGCTTCCAGTGTTACTGAGAAGTCCGAAGCTTCTGTAATTACTAATTTTTTAATGTGACCAACTTTTTCTTGGAAATTTGTAGTATCTTCTCCTTGTCCCAAGTGTTCTGAAATTTCATAATGATGTGCTTTCATGTGAATCTGTTTTATCCACTCAATGAACTATTTCAGTTTGGATATTCATGTCCTTCAGTTTAGGGAAATTTTTAAAAATCATTTTATTGATGATTCTTCTTTCCTGTTCTTTTTTTCTGGGAACTTATTCAAATAATGGATTTCTTAGACTGGTTCTTTAATTTTCGTATATTTTTCTCTCACATTTTCCACTTCTTTATCTTTTCTGCTCAAATTTTGTATATGGATGGGGCATGGGGACTGTGAGTTTCACTGTGGGGTGATGTGGTGATGTGGTTGGGCTCTTTTTCGGCAAATCTCTTATATCTGCATCTTTAGGTTTTTTCTCTTGGATTACTCAGATTTCCCAGAGGAAACTATTAAATTATCCTGCCTGAAAGGTAAGGACCTGGCTGCTGACATTCTAGGAAATGAATAGGGGTCAGAGTCAGGAGGTGTCTCAGATTCCTGGAAGCCTCCCCTTTTTCAGTAAAGTGCAACCCCTCTCACATTCTCAACTGTGATTATGCTTCCCCAGTCTAGATATCTTCTGTTTCACTCTCTTCAACCCTCTGGCAGGGTAGGACGTGTGCAGTAGTTGGGTGGAAAAGAGAGATCTTTCAACCAGCCTTCTTTATTTTTAACTCTTCCCTCCCCTGCTTTCTATCCATGTCAGTTTCTGAGCCTTTTGGGGAATCTAGTGTAACTTGAGTTGGTTCTCAGTTTTCCTATGACCAACTTAGGAGTCATTGTTTCAATGTTGTTTCCTCTCCCATTGTTCCTATTGTTGTGGGTTTATGTCCATTTTAAAAATACATTTACTGTTATTTAAGTGATGTTTTGAGAATGGGTAATATAGTTGCGCATCTTCAATCTACTGTCTTTACTTAAAACTTTTACAATCTCTAAAGAAGGAGAGAGGGTGACAGGGAGTTTAGTAGCTGACTGCAAGAAGGAAGAGTAGCTGATTTTGTCTGTTGTCATGCACTTCAAATGAGCTGAGGTCATGGAGCGAGAGAAATGGCCTGTAAATAATAATAAGGAGAAGTAAGGAGTTCACCTACTCCACCTCTGGGCCCTTTAGTTGGAGAACAGTAGGAAGGACAGAGAAAATGTCCTAACAGTTTCTTGGATGCTGTTAAAATCGAGTGATAGACTCTTAGGACCTTAGAATTAGAAAGGATGTATAAAGACATCCAACCTAATCTTTTACCCTCTACAAAAATCTGTTCTTGAGTATCTCCCATGAAGCTTAAGCTAGACTGTGTTTGAAAACCTCCAGTGGGAATTTCTCATGAGGTTCTAGATATTAGAAAGCTTTCTGTAATGTTGTACTCATCAGTGCTACTCTTAAATTTCTACTTTTTGATCATATTCTGTCCTTGAGCAATCAAAACACTTTTGGAGGTGTGATCAAACAATACGGTGAATGTTTAAATAAAAAAATTATTACAGTAAAAGACACATTGCCATTAATCCCCCTCAAAACACTCCCCCTTGCTTCGAACACACTTATCCCATTGTTCTTGCCACTTTATGAAGCAGTTTTCGAAGTCCTCTTTCGTGAGTGTCTTTAGTTATGCAGTCGTGGCTGCCTCAATGTCCGAATCGATTCAAAACGTTTACCTTACATGGTCATTTTGACTTTGGGGAAGAGTCAGAAGTCGCATGGTGCCAGACCCAGTGAAAAGGTGGATGGAAAACTGTAATGTTTTTATTTGAACACCTTCTCTCAACCATAGCTCACACCTGACTGACTACACCTAACAAGTTGAAACTTGTCATACACTGTTACTAAGGTTCTACGTGCCGCTTCCCATACTGAAGGTCCCTGCCTTTCCGTTGGACGGCACTCGGCAGCAGCATTCACCTTATGTTTTGATTGCAACAGAAAGGCTCCATGTCACACATTGCTTCTGGTATACAGCAATTTCTGTCAAATAAAAACATTACGATGTGTCCTCATCCACCTTATTCACAGGATCTGACACCGTGCAGCTTCTGGCTCTTCCCCCAAGTCAAAATGACCATGAAAGTAAATATTTTGAATCGATTCAGGACATTGAGGCAGCCAGGACATCGCAACTAAGTCCTCACAAAAAGGACTTCCAGAACTGCTTCAGAAAGTGGCAAGAACGATGGGATAAGTGTGTTCGAAGAGAGGGAGAGTATTTTGAGTGGGATTAATGGCAATGTGTCTTTCACTGTAACAATTTTTTTTTTTTATTTAAACATTCACTGTATTGTTGGATCACACCTCGTATCTTCCTCTTCCTGTGGCAGCCTTTCTTATTGGGTCCCCAAATTCTTCTCTGCTGTCTAAGGATTCCTCACTCGCATGATTTTTCAGATCCTTCAGCATCTTTGTAACTTCCTCTGATTTCTCTGATTTGTCTTTGTCTTTTCTCAAATGTGTTGTTCACACATGTGGTTTGAACAGTATAAGTCACAGAGGTATTACATTCTATGATCTGGAAGCTATTATCACAAGAAATTTATTAATTTCAATAAAAGCAAAGTCTTATAATCAAATAGTACTTTATATAATTTTCAAGTATGATATATAAGTTATTTTTAAATACAAACTATCTTCTAGTTTTTCATCAACTATGATTTGATTTTAGATAGTAAGATGCCTGACCAAATTTAAATGTGACATGAGTACCTTTAAAGAATGTTGTCTAGATTCATTTAACACCACCATTGTTTTGTGTGTGTGTGTGAGAGTGTGTGTGTGTGTTTTGAAAGCCAATGTGACGGCAAAGGGGCAGATCACATACTCTTTCTGAGCCTGTTTTCTTGTCTATAAAATGGGTTTAACTATATTGATATTATGGAATTATGTGAAAATTAAATGAAATAAAATATGTGTAAGAGCTTTGTAAACAGTAAAATGCTGTCCAATTTTAAGTTAATTGTTTTTGCCATCAATTTAAAGATAGCATTAGCCTTAGAGAACCATTTCATTTGATTATAGCAGATACAGTATAACCCTTGGTTCCAAACTGGAATCTTTATGGATTGGAACCTTAAAAGTATGTGATTAAAAAAAAAAAAAGTATGTAATTACTCAGGCTGTTGCTGTAAAGGTGCTCAGAGACACATCCTTTAATGAATGAACTTGTATAGTAACAAGATGATTAGCTGGTTATGGATGTTTGTGCCTCACTCCTCTGATTACTGTAACTGAGAATTACCATATATGCTATACATGGACTATTATTTTTGAAGGAATTCAAGTTTAAGTAAGTGTACTGAACATCAAAATTATACTTAACATGATTTAATTTTTCATGATGATTCCCAAAGTGGATGAGAACTCGGGATTTTAAGGTCACCACCATTATTAATGCCACTGAACCCAGAGTACAGCTCTAGATAAAGAACTGAGAATAGCTTGATCTTGGTAATCATACAATTTTATGTCATAAGTGACTTCAGAGATAGTCCAGCCCTTTCATCTTATAGATGAGGAAACTGAAGCCCAAAGAGAAAGTAACTTATCCAGAGTCACATGTGGAATTAATAGAAAAAGAAAACATATCTAATCTTAGAAATTGCTTTTTTGGGGTGATAAAAACCCTGATTTTAGTTTTGTTTTTTTTAACTTGTTAGTTTTCTTTTTCTCATGTTGTTATCAACTTCCTTTTGTCACAACCACTTAACTACCATGCACTCTGCTGATCTTCTCCCAAGTTTTCTGGTTTCTAAGTAAACTGGACAATATTTCCATGCCATACATTCTTCAGGATTAAAGTAAAATTCAAGTTACAGACAGAATATATAATGTAATTGTAAGAGCATGTTTCATGGTCTTGAAATGGGACAACGATACTTTTGTCCTGTGGCATATTTGTGTCTGAAAAGAAAAAAAAATGAAATTATTTAATATAAATTTACAATAATAAATTATTTCAAAGTAAAGGTTTGATTTGAGAGAACAAAAAACCTTTGTTATTTCTCTATTAATATCAGTGCATTTGGAAATTAAAATTCATTGCAGATATCTAAATCCTGGAAGAGAAGTGACTAGCATTTTTGTAGAGAACTCATTTAGCAGAGGTAGAAAGTAGCACGCTCTCAGTTACTTCTTAGCTTCACACAGGAAAGATGAGTAGAATTCCTCTATTTGTTCTTAACCTGAAGAGGAAAACTTTCTGTAGGAAAGTGAACTATAAATATTAGAACTATAAATGATGAACCTCCATTTTAAAATTATAAATCTAGCCTGTCACTCTCCAGCCATGCCCTCCAGGACAGGTACATCTGATTTCTTTCCTTCCAGACATCTCTGCCTTTTTCTTCTTTGGAGTCAGCAGGTTTGTTCCCTACCTCGTTGCTTTAGGGAGCTGCAAAATTACCTTTATGGCCCATGTCCTAATTCTGAACAGTCACAGTCTTTACAAAGGGGGCACTCAGCTCTGTCAGAAAGTATGCTTATTTCTAAACACCTGAAATTGAGTGTTTCCATCTTTGAGTCAATTTAAACAAGGAGAAGGAGGTAACAGGAAGGGTGCTAACATTTACTGATTCTCATTTGCCAGCACTATGTTGAACTCTGGGAATACAAAGATAAAAGAGCTCCTGGGGCGGCCGGATGTCTCAGTTGGTTAGAACGCAAGCTCTGAACAGCAAGGTTGCCAGTTCAATTCCCCCATGGGATGGTGGGCTGCGTCCCCTGCAACTAAGATTGAAAACGGCGACTGGACTTGGAGCTGAGCTGCGCCCTCCACAACTAGATTGAAGGACGACTTGGAGCTGATGGGCCCTGGAGAAACACACTGTTCCCCAATATTCCCCAATAAAATTTAAAAAAAAAGATAAAAGGGCTCCTTATGAAGCTCAAAGTCTAAATGGAAAAGAAACAGAGCCAGTGGGATATGTGGGATGGAGTACCAGAGGAAAATATTAGAATCTTTAGTTCTTTTAATTTTGTCTCTTCTTTTTAAAATGTCTATTTTTTATGTATGTTATATCAAGAGCAGCTTTTATTATTTATAGTGATTTGTGTATTTTTTAATTAATTTTAAAAGTAAGTAGGAATAAGTGGATAAGTGTTGAATTTTTTTTTTAATGTTTGGAGAACTCTATTTTAGACTGTCTTTTTTTTTTTTTTAAAGATTTTATTGGGGAAGGGGAACAGGACTTTATTGGGGAACAGTGTGTACTTCCAGGCCTTTTTTCCAAGTCAAGTTGTTGTCCTTTCAGTCTTAGTTGTGGAGGGCGCAGCTCAGCTTCTGGTCCAGTTGCCGTTGCTAGTTGCAGGGGGCACAGCCCACCATCCCTTGCGAGAGTCGAACCGGCAACCTTGTGGTTGAGAGGACGCACTTCGACCAACTGAGTCATCAGGGACCAACTGAGCCATCAGGGAGCTCAGCGGCAGCTCAGCTTAAGGTGCCGTATTCAATCTTAGTTGCAGGGGGCGGAGCCCACTGTCCCTTGCGGGACTCAAGGAGTTGAACCGGCAACCTTGTGGTCGAGAGCCCACTGGCCCATGTGGGAATCGAACCGGCAGCCTTCGGAGTTAGGAGCACGGAGCTCTAACCGCCTGAGCCACCGGGCTGGCCCTAGACTGTCTTTAAGCAGGGAAATGAAATAAATGGAATTTGAGTGTGGATTAGAATAGGGGAAAACTGGTGTGAGAAAGAGACCAGTTAAGAGACTGGGAAAATATTTTGAGGGCTGAACTAAGGTAGTGCAGTGGAAATAAAAGAGGAGGACTTGGGGACCAGTGAGACGTTGGGGGGGGGGGGGGACTGGGCAGGAGAAGGGAAACATCAGTCCTAGAACATGGCCAGATTTCTGACTTCAAATCCTGGATGGCGGTGACGCACTGCTGAAGCTAAGGATCACAGGAGGGATATTTAGCTCTCAGCCTAAGGATTACCACAGTTCTTACTTACAAACTGAGTTGATCATTCCTTCCTGCACCTAATGCCCCGACTTCAGTACAAACAACATGCAGTTGGCCCTTCGCTGTGCACTTTGGGGACTGCAGACTGGGACTCTTTTCCAAGCATTTTCAACCAAAATTGGGCATGGTGAGATCTCCATTGCAATTAGCCTTTGGTGTTTATTAAAGCACCAAATTACTCTTGGGTATTGGATTGGTATTGGACCACATAGGAATTAGTAAATTGTGACCATTCATAGTCATACCAAGTAAGTGAATTCATTAGTTCCATATGGACAGGGGTGGAGTATGGGATGGTGATTGGATCGTAGCCATTGTTTGTAGAAGTGCTGGGTGGGTAAAAGCGTGTTAGTTACCTTACCCTGACAGTTTTTTTCCAGGGGAGTAAGTATGTTTTTCTTTCCCCTTGCCGTAGGAAATTATTTGCCAGATTGTGTTATTTATAACAATCTGTCATGGAACAGCTGCCAGGAAAAGAAAAGAGGCTATTCCCAGTAGCCTTCCCCACCTCCCACCCCACCATTACCACCACACACAATACATCCGGTTTTCTGATTTAACTTTTGTTTTTTTCTTCTAGTTTTACTCAGTGGTTTGGCTTGATTGAAAATGTCCTTATAATGAGAGATTTCTGGGCTTTGCATGCTTGGTAATTGGGTTTTCTGAGCTTAATTTGTTTGCTTTAGCTAAGATTAACTAACTGGCAGCAGTTTGGGTTTTGAATTCCTGGGTATCTTAATTTCTCCCCAAACACTAAAGTGCTGTCTTCCACCTTGTATTGAAGACCTTGTATGTTTCCACTTTGTCAAAAATACACATTTGTTATCCTTTAGAGATATGCTTTTTGCCCTTGACATTGCTGTGGCTCCTCTGAGAAGCAAGCTTGGAATAAGGCATATACTGAGGACTGTTAGAATGGTGAGTAGGAAGGTCTGTGGGGATTCCAGTTGGCCTCTGCAGAAGAAGAGGTGTACTGTACTGCTGCTGTGAGAAAGGAAGTTGTCCTCCAAAACAAGGCAGCTGAGCGTTGTTGCTGTGTCCCAGAAACTTGCAAGTTAATTGCATTTTAGATATACTGTACAGTTGCTTTACAGTCCAAACAGTTATGTTTATTCATTGCTGTGGTCACACATGATCAGAAATACTTCTGGCTCATAATAGTTTTTAAACTTTTCCTTTCTAGGCTCCAGTTAGTAGTAGAACATTTGTATTTCCAGAATGAGCTTTACATTTTTAGAATAAAAAACAAAACAAGAGTCATTTATTTTTTTCCTATTATAGCTTCTATAAAAAGATACAGAAAAATAGATAGTATTATGAAGATGTGAAGATGCTTTAGTTTTCCTTTTAGAATTTTGTTTCTTCTTCCAGGATTTCCAGGTTTGAAAGCAAACTACATTGATCAGATAGCAAAGGCTTTCCTTTGGAAGTGGTAGAGTTGCAAAGAGGATAGGAATGTGTTTGGTCTCAGTGTGTCTCACAGGGTATATTCTCTGGGAACAGAGGCCAGAGTGGGCCTGACAGCACCTCCATCTGCATCCCATGCCCTGCCCTTTCAGACTGATGCTTTTCTTTTCACACTGAGAACAGATGGCAACCAGACATTGGGGGGAGGGGTTCTGTTCCTTGTGCTCCTTAGGGATTTTGCATTCAGCTTAGCAAAGAGTCATCTAGAAGCAAAGAGAAAAATGAGGCTGTGGACTGTTCACAATTATGCAGGGCTTCTTTGGCATTCACTATACTGGCAGATTTATTTTTTGCAGGTATTGAATGGTAACAGCATTTATATTCTAAGAGAAGGTGTCACCTCTTCAGAGGCATCTACATTGGGGTCATTTTCTTCACCTTGGAGTATACTTAATAATTGAATTTATTGAAGAGCAGTCAGCTTGCAAAAATCAGTCATCTTATTAGAGAAATTTAGAAAAATAGAAAGGAGATTTTTTTTCCCCCATCGGCAAACTGTCATTTTCACTATAATGAAATAGGGCAACTTCTTTATTGACATGTCTTTAGTAATGGCCCAGCTCCCTATCTTTTTAAGCATTGCTATAAGTAGTAGGATTCTGAAGACTATTTCTTCCTTAGCTTGCATGTATGTGGGCTGATTTGTTAATGTTTGGTGGTTCCTGCATGGTGAGTGTAGGGATTTTTTTCACTAAAAAGACGTTTATAAGGATTTTTTTTTTTTTTTTAGTTTTAGCGCAGTTAAAATCCGAAAGGAATTAAAAGAGAAACAGAAGGGTAGGAAAAAAATCCAAATTTGAACTTCTTAACCTTAAGATAACGCCTTTAAAAGGAATTGTTTAGGCTATGCAAAATTAGTTGTACATAGGAAAAGAAATGATGGTTCTGGTACAGATTCTATACTGATGGACCCAAACTTACCATGGTTTCACTCACGATTTCTTGACTTTGCAATGGTGCTAAAGCAATATGCATTCAGTAAAAACTGTACTTCGAATTTTGATCTTTACCTGGGCCAGCGAGATGCAGTAAGATACTCTCATGAAGCCAGGCAGCGGCAGTTGAGCTGCAGCTCCCAGGCGGACACACAATCACAAGAGTAGACAACTGATAACCCAGCAAGTGTACTGTGTTGTCAACACTTTGCAGATACTGTGTTCCGAGCACATTTAAGGTAGGCTAGGCTAAACTATGCCGTTCAGTAGGTTAGGTGTTATTAAATGCACATTCGACTTAAACAATGTTTTCAACTTATAATGGGTTTATTAGGACATAACACCATTGTAAATCAGGAGCATCTGTATGCAGAATAAGAAATTTCAGGCAGTAAGACAAAGCATTCTGATGGTTGAGCCTCACTTTCTGAGCAAACATGACCCTTTGCTATAGTAGAATGTGAGTTGAAATCATCCATTTTCCCACCCAAAGCAGGAATCTTGATTTCAAATTAAAATCTTAGAAAAATTAGAGCCACTTACAAAAATTTCCATGTATACAAATATTCACTTTATTCTTAAATCTGATATAATTTAGTCCAATGTTTTTCAGACTTTTAAAGTCTCAGAACCTGTTTTCCAAACCAAAGCTTATACAGAAGCCTAGAAAATAAAATTAATAAAAGAGGAGCTACCTTGGTTGACTCAGGAAGGGCAGTAGGAACCAAACTTTTTCTGAGGCATCTCTGGGAAATTGTAGGTGTGCTATTGAGAAACATTGGTATAGTCGATTTAAATGACAATTTAAGGAATTTGTTTTCCAATTGATTATTTGTGGACTTTTGTTTACTGCATTAATGATAAAACATAATGGCAGAATGTATCGTTAGAAATTTGTTTAAAACATATTGAGTAGCCCTTTTTAGCCACTCACATTTAATACGAGTATTTTCTAGTCCCAGAAAAATCACCAGAAGTAAAGATATGTCTGTCATTAGAGACCAAGGCTAAGATCATCCACTCCCTCATTTTCCCAATTACTATATACAGATGTGAAAGTTGGACAGTAAAGAACACTGATAAGGAAACGAAATTGATTCATTTGAAATATGGATTGGAGGAGAGCTCTAGGGATATCCTAGATTACCAGAAAGACAAACAAAGTAGGCCGTAGAGCAAATTAACCCTGAAACATCGCTGGAAGCAAAAATGACAAAACTGTCCTACTTTGGGTTCATTATGAGAAGGCAGCGTTCTTAGGAAAAAGTTGGGGAAAATAGAAGAGGAAGACTAAAATATGAGATGGATGGACTCCATGAAAGAAGCTATAGAATGAGTCCACAGGAGCTGAGCAGGGCTGTTGAGGACAGGACATTGCAGACATTCATAGGGTCACCAGGAGTCTGAGCCAAAACAATGGCACATAACATACACAGTCCAAGTTTCCTCTAAGTTCCAGAAGAGAGTCTGGCTGAGCATCGAGTAAGTTCTCAATAAATGTTAGATACATGAATCATTGCAAGCGATAATCCAGTTTCTGCCTGTGCATTTCTAATGATGGGAAACTCATTAATTACCTTATAAAATTATTCTTTTTGACTAGCCTTGATTTGCAGAAATTAGTTAATATGGAAACCAAAAATACTTCTGTTCCTGTTTTACTATTCGTTCTTAACTTTGGTCTCGGGCTATTCAGGTAAAATTTGGTTCTTCCTTAAGACTATCAAGTATTTGAAGAGTGCTATTATTTTTCTTTCTTAACCCCACCCCCTTCCCTTGTCCTGCCCACTGTCGTCCCCCCTCCACCCCCCACACACAATCTTTTCCCTACTAAACAACTTCCATTCTTTCAGCTGTCATGGTTTCTACCTCTTTCACCATCTTGATCATCTTACTGACACTTTTTTAGTTTATCCAGGTTACTTTAAAATATGATACTTCAATAAATTGGCAGTTACAAAATAGTCATGGGGGTATAAAGTACAGCATAGGGGAATATAGTCAATAATGTAATAACTATGTATAAGTCCAGTGGTTACTGGACTTATCGGAGGGATCACTTCCTAAATTATATAAATGTCTAACCACTATGCTGTACACTGAAACAGTGTGCCTCAGGAAGCAGTAACGCACACACAAAGGGGAGGGAGGTATTCCAGATCCTCCCCCAATACAGTTCAATTAGAACAACCCCATTTATTTTACTTATTTTTCTGCTTATAAAAAATGTTTGAAAACAGGTATTCGGTTTGTGTATATTTCTGAGCCAGTATAATTTATCCTGTGATGATTTATGTGATCCATTGTCTTTTGTGGTACTGACTTTCCCCTTCTCCATTTGACAGACAGATGTACTAGTCCTGAGCTGTGATCTGATAACAGATGTTGCCTTACACGAGGTTGTGGACCTGTTCAGAGCTCACGATGCATCACTTGCCATGTTAATGAGAAAAGGCCAAGACGGCTTAGATCCAGTTCCAGGTCAAAAGGGGAAAAAAAAAGCAGGTAAGGAGACTGGAGTTTGATTTATTTGTTTGTTGGGTTTTTATAATTATTATTCATGCTTTCTCTTAAGAAACATTTCTTGAAAACCAACTGCACTGCAGGTGCTGTGTTAAGGATTGAAGACATAAAGTTTGATAACGCACAGTCCCTGACTTGAAGAGGTTTATAACTATTGATTAGATCCTGTAGGTCCAGGAGTTTTTTGTATGCAGAGCACAGCACTCAGAACTGTTTGCATTGTGTTGAAGGCTCAAATAATTGAATGCATGTATTTAAGAAACAAAAAATTTAGTTTAAAATCAAATTTTAAAAAGTATGTAAAGTTTGATTACAAATTTAATTAGATGCCTTTAAGCAATTAAAATTACTATTACAAATGTAGTGTGGTTGATTGTTTTGAATGGTCCAATCACCCTAAGTAAACAAGATAATCATTAACTATGCTTTGTCCTCTTAGGATCACAACATACTTATCTTTAATCTTCCTAAGATTCTAGTAGTAGGTTATTATTTTTTTAATCTTCAGAGAGATAGTAATCTTACCAGAGCAAAAAGAAAAGGAATAATACTCTAGTCCAGCCAAGGTTATAGAATTTGGGTTATTGACCAGTTGTTGATTTTGGATTAAGGCATGTTCCTGATTGCTTTTCCCAGAGTATTTCAAACCTGAGCCATTGATTCTGTAACTGGGCTACTTTTAATAACTGAACTTATGACCAAAATGCTTCGTAAAATCACACTTTTTATATAGGTTTTAGTTTTTCCCAGAATGATGTGTTTTTTTCCCTGGAGTTTTCCCCTGGAATGATGAGTTCTTTAGATTTTGCTAATCCAGCATTATGTAACCTATTGTCTTATCATTATCATATATTGACATAATCTGTTACAATTATTAGATGCTATGTATAGCTTATTAGTATTATGCTATTAATAGAGTCACCTAGAGCTTTCATTCCTAGGATTTGAGTAATATAGTCTGTATTTTTAGCACTCTTCTTTAGGGCATTTGGTTAATTTATAATTTTGAATTATAGCATTGAAATTTCTTTTTAGTTGCTTTTATGTTCAATTGAATACTGGTACAGATTAATTGGACCCTCTTTCTACCTTATTATGTATAATCCTCATATCAATCAATCCTTTTGTTCTTGATATAGTTTCCACTTTTGCAAGATCTGGTTTGCTTATTCATAATTCCCGTATTCAGCCTTTTCAACTTACACAGGTACAAACAACTACCAGGGGTGCCAAAAAAAAGTACACACATGTATTCATCTTTTGTTATTGGTATATATTGAGTATTACAATTTTAATAGTTTTTCCTTTCTTAAAATGTGTATACTTCTGTCACCCTCTGTATATATTCGGACTTTATACAGATGTATATTTTATAAATATGAATATTTTTGTTTCTGTTTTTCATACTTCTCTACTTATATCAATTTTAAAAATCAAATACCCTATTGTAGTTATTCTTCTTGGTTTTAGAACTTTTTAGTATATTTCATGTTAGCTTTTATCTCTTAAGTATCATTATAAATGTATAGCTTTTTACATTTTTATTTTAAATTAAGTAACTATTATCTGTCTACCCATCCATTTAAAAAATTTTGATGCTTAAATTGTCACAACGTGGCTAGTGGAAGTTCCTTTAAGCTGACTCTTCTATCCTCTGAAAAAGTATGATGTATACTGGTAACTTGCTGTTTAGCTGGAGAGTGAGCGTGGAGGGCAGGGAAGCAGGAAATGGGAGTGGAGAGGATGCAGGGATCAGACTAAAGAGTTTGAACTTTATCCCCAAAACAGTGGGGAGTTGTTGAGGGATTTTAAACAAGAGGCTGTTTAATTAGATTTGTGTTTTAGAAAGATTTTTCATTGTTAACTTGAAATTTTGAACTCCTTATTTTCTCTATTTTGTTATATTTGAAGGCTATAAGTTTCGCCTAAATACCCAAGTTTTGAATTCCTCCCATGGAATGCTATGCATTTCAGTGATAAGCACTTTTTAAAACAATTCTAACCCTCTCAGACTGTATATTTGGTCTGCCTCTTGGCTGCTGTTATGTGCAGAACAGCCAGCAGGCCCCTCTTTCCCAGATACTGTTTAATAGTCTGTATCCCCTAGGTCCAAGTTTCCCAAATGGTGTTCTTATCTATAGGAGAATGGCTATGGTAGATGTTTCAGGAGCCATCTTTCTCACCCTTACAACTTCCTTCTCAGAAGGTTTGTAGGAGCTGCAGATACTGAGGAAGGCAGGATCAAATTCATATTTGGATTTTTTAGACTGTTTTTTGCTGCTGCTGGCCTTTTACACATGTTTTCTGCCTGAAATGTTTTCCACCGCCTCTCTTCGCACAACACATGCACTCTAAATCCAGCTTAGCCTTCTCAGTTATTTTTCTGAGAGAGGCCTTCCTTGACCCTCTAACATGAAATTCTATCCCCTTGTTTGCCTACATATGGTACTCCTGGTCTCATATTTACTCTCTCTTCTGTTCAACTGTAAGCTCCGTGAGAGCAGGGATCGTATCTGTTTTGTTCATTCTATCCCCAGCACCTGCCCCAATAATGGCCCACAGCGAGCAGTCAGTAGCTATTATTAAATGGTTGAGCGACCTGCCTCCAAAGGCAGTTCTCTTACTGGCCCCCAGGTAAAAGAAAGTAGATTCAAGCCCTAGCAGTTTATATCCTAAAGCTGTAAGTCTGAGCTGATTCATGAGTGGGTATTTTAAGAGTCTGAGTTTAAAATGATTTTTCAGACTGACACTACATTGTCTGTTAATTTATGTTTAGAAATGTCTCAAGATTTTTTAATAAATACCTACTACTGTAGCATGGCTGTTGAGAGCATAGGCTCTAGAGCTCAGGCTGTGTAGGTTTCAATGCCCAAAAACTGTATGATATTGGGCAAATAACCATCCTGAACTTCATTTTCTTTAGCTATAAAATGCAACTGAATCCTTTCGGGATTTTTTTTTTTTTTTTTTTTTTTTTAGAAATAATATGTTTGTAAAGCATTCGATCTACTCCTTGAAACATAGTAGTTGCTTAATAAATTGTAATTGCTATTAATATCATCATCGCTTTCATGTGCATTTTTAGAAATACTCCTATGGGAAGTAATTTGGTCCTGTAGTCTAAAAAAATCACATTTAATAACTTTGCAAGCATTCTACATTACATATTTAAGGGGAATTTGTGTAAAATGGCAATGCTTTAAAGACCACAAAATATCAAAATGTTTTTGTTTGCATAATAGCTTGTAAGTCTAAAGGGAAACTAACAGTGGCAGCATAAATGTCTGAAAGAGCCTCTTTGGAAGGACCACATATAACTTTTTCTGGTGATTCAAACAGGCTGTGCTTTCTAGCCTTTTTTATGTCAAGCACAGAACTAGTTATCAAGGCCTATATAAATGAAAAAAGACAAACACACACACGCACACACATAATATCCTTACCCTAAAAGGTAGACAGACTATTCATTCTGCCCTGCTTAATTGTAGGGCATTTGGAGAAACTTGAAACCTGATGGGGAAAATTTGATTAGAAACTGATCTTGAGGGAACTTATGAAAGCCTCATATATGTAATTTTTGCATTCACAAAAATCAAACAGTAAAGATAACGCATTATATAAACAATACTATATGTACATACAAGTATATATATATATTAAATTTGCAATAATTTGTAAATATCATTAATTTCCATTTACCATCCCTTGCTTGTTAGAAACTTCAGGATTTCCTTTTTTTCTTAGTTTCAATGAAACATAGTATATTTATTTTGCTTTATTGCAGATAAAATGTTCATTAAGGGGCTTTTCTTTTCTGTATAGTCCTCTGTGCAAATGTTTAATGCTATTATGATTTTATGACACAAATTATAATATTTACTGTTATCTCTGCAGTTCCAACTGTGTCTCTTGGGATATTTGAAATGGAAAAATCCTAGGAAACTTTTATTTAACCCATCCAATTCACTGTAGTAGCATTTCTCAAATTCCTCCCCAGTTCTCAGAGTTATACAGCCTTGACCCAGACTAGAATCAGTATAGTGTATCAGTGCGCTTCAGAGTCACACAGTGAAAGCTGTCAGTTGGCTGTCACCTCTCAATCAGCTTATTTCCCTCCGTACTAACAAATGTTGGTAGGCAGTTCTGAGCCCGTATTTCTTTTGCATCAGCTTTTTTTATTTTTCTCAAAGCTGTGCTGCCAAAAAAAAACTTCTACTCCTGCTTGGGCTTCTCCTTGATCTATTTTCTCTTCTCAATTCCCATTCTCCCCCCATCCTGCCTTTTTTTTCTAATTATGTCCAACAAATGTGACTTGAAATCCCTGCATACTAAAAACTGAAATTATTGTGATTGAGGAAACAGTATATAGAAGTAAGTTCAAATATGTTAGACTTCATAAGTCAGAGTGTGATGAGTACAATAATAGGAACATGTGCAAAATACAGGGCACGATTTAACGTCTCAGTTACAGAGAAATATATTTGAAAACATGACACTTGAAAAGAAGGAGGTGAGTAATTTACTTCTGTGCGGACAGGGTAGTGGGTATGAAATCAGACTTACGAATGTATTAAATTCTGATGTAGTCACTGAATTTTAGGGCATATTTTATATAAAATCTATGCTAAGCCTTATATGGAAAACAAAGATAATCAAGATTTACTCCCAAGCTAAAATCCAATGAATGGAGAGAGGTAGTTTTGTTATTTACCAAGTTTTTATATCCATTTATGGCCTGATAGCATTTTGTGGATTGTTCAAGATCACATCAGTGGTTAAGTGGTAGAATCAGAACTTGAATCCATGCCTTCTGTTTCCATAGCCTGGGCTTCTTTATGAATTTCATTTTATTTTTATCAAGGTTTTATATGTCCACAATTTAAAGAGTTATAAATATCCAAGTGTATTTTACAAGGCTGAAATCAAGATGTCATCCAGGGCTGAGGTCTCATCTGAAGGCTCAACTAGGAAAGGATTTCTTCTAAGCTCATTTGTTTGTTGGCAGAATTTCAGTTTCCAAAGGACTATTGGACTGAGAACCTCAGTTTCTACCTGGCTGTTAGCCAGAAGCTGCCCTCTTTTTTATGTTTGTTTTTTGTTTTTTTGTCACTTAGGCCTCTCGAACATAGCAACTTGCTTCTTTAAATCCAGCAAGGGAGAGAACCTTATAGCAAGACAGAAGTTACAAACTTATGTAACCTAATCACAAAAGTAGCATTTCATCACTTTTGCCACATTCTGCCTGTCTCTAAGCCAGCCCATACCCCAAGGGAGAGGATATAGAACAGTGTGAATACCAAGAGGCAATTATTCTTAGAGCCTGCCTACCAAAGCTGGACTCACTAATACGTATGGGACCTCAGCTGTGACAGCTAAGTTTCTCTTTCCATCCAGTCCCTTATCCTATGGGAAGCTGGCCCAGACTGGTTCACATGCAGCAGCAGCAGCAGGTTCTGAGAGTAGGAGAAGCTACAAGGTCTCCTGAAGCCTAAAATCAGAACTTGCACTGTGTTACTTCTTCTGCTCTGTGTTAGTCAAAGCTAGTCTCTAGACCAGCCTGGATATAAAGGATGGTGAACTAAAGCTAACCTCTTTTTTTTTTTCCTGTGAGTACTTTTTTCTTAAAAAAAATTTATTATGGTGAAATGCACATAACATAAAATTTTACCATTTTTTTTAAGTATACAATTCAGTGGTATTAAAAGCATTTATAATGTTGTGTAACCATCACCACTGTCCATCTCCGTAACTCTTTTCATCTTGTAAAACTGACACTCTTTATAGCCATTAAACAATAACTCTCCGTCCACCTTCCCCCAGCCACTGGCAACCAGCATTCTACTTTCTGTCTCTGTGATTTTGATTACTTTAAGTACTATGTATAAGTGAAATCATACAGCATTTGTCTTTTTGTGACTGGCTCATTTTACTTAGTATAATGCCCTCAAATTCCATCCATGTTGTAGCATATTGCAGAATTTCCTTCCTTTTTAAGGCTGAATAATATTCTCTTGTATGTATGTACCATGTTTTACTCATCCATCAATCCATCAATGGGCACTTGGGTTGCTTCCACATATTAGCTATTGTGAATAATGCTGCTATGAACATGGGTGTCCAAATATCTCTTAAAGACCCTTCTTTCAATTCTTTTGGGTGCGTACCCAAAAGTGGAATTGCTGGATCATATGGTAATTCTATTTTTAATTTTTTGAGGAACTGCTGTACTGTTTTCCTTAGTGGCTATACCATTTTACATTCTAGAACTTACTTGAAGGGGAAGAGCTGCAACAAATGTGTAAGCCTTTTAAATCTACTATATACACTATTAGTTTTGATTTGCTAATATTTTGTTTAAAATCTTTGTATTTATATAATGAGAGAATATGCCTGTAATTTTCCTTTCTCATAATATCTTTATCTAGTTTTAGCATCAGGGTCATGAGTTGGAATTCCCCACTCCAAACATAATGCCTGTCACAGGAAGTTGCACAAATGGAATTTTTTTTTTTTTTAATGAATGAATGGTTAAGTAAATTGACTATAGAGGAGACAGAAGGGCCAAAGAAGTTAAAAAAAAAAAAAAAAAACACCTAGGAAAAATGTGAATAGCTTCATATGACAGACTTTTTTAAAATGGAACTTCATAGTTTTAATGCTTTCTTAATGTTATTTGTGTGGTCTTTCTTCTTAAGCTGAACATCTAATGTTACGTGCTCTGCTCCCAAAGTGAAATTCACTTTGTTAAAGCACACTAGAAACCTTTCCAAGTTCCTAAAATTTGTATCATATTCTGAGGTCCCCGTTCGTTACTATGGTAGCAACAAGGAAGCACGTACAAGGAGGGGGGCCTAAGAGTGAGGAGAATGTGACTGAAGTGCACAATCACTGAAACATTGACTTGTTGGAAATCATTGCTCCAACATTTAGTAATTCAAGGTTTTTGTGGGTCTAAGGACTTGGATAGGATAAGCACTGCAAATTATATCCAAAAATAACATCTCTGTGTTTCTTTTTAAAATATTGGCTCATAATCAGACCTTTGCAGACTATGTTGTAGTATCAAGTTTCCACATAATGGATGAATGAATGAATTGATACACGTCAAAGTTGTTGTGTGGCATTTGAAATTCTCTTCAATTTTTAGCTTTGATTTAAATTCTTTATAAAACTTACTTCAAATTGGCATTATTTACCCTTCCTTCTTGGACTTCACTAATCTTAGATATTGAAAAAAACAACATATAACTTTTTATGATCGTTTCTCCGTATTCAGATTCAGACACTACATATGACCAGAAACCATCTGAAGGAATGAATGCCTTAAGCACCTGAGCCAAACATATTATACACTTGAGTAATACATTTGGTTCTAGGTATATAGGCAGCTGCAGCCAACATGGAAGCATATTCAATTATATAGTAGCCATTGCCTGTCAGAGGCAGACAAATTCATTTTTTAGCAATAACATTTTTCCTCAAGTTCAACTTTCAATTTCTCTTTTTCAAAGAGGTATTGGATTAATTAAATCATTGCTTTATTTGATTGTTGTGAAAATCAAATGAGAGCATTATTAACTTATTTAGTCCTTATAACATGCCTGTGAGATAGGCACTATTATTATCCCCATTTTACAGATGCAACTGAGGAACAGAGAGGTTTAGTATCTTGCTCAAAGACGAACAACTAGTAAGTGGTATTCATACATAAGTGGTCTGGCTTCAGAGGCTCACTCTTAATCATTCTGGAATGTTGCCTCTCTGTGAAAATGCTTTTGTAAGGTATAGATAGATACTGTACAGATCTGAGAAGATTTTATTAAGTATCCAACACTACTAGATTTTATGGGAGATATAAAGGATCATAAGCCTACCTTTGAAGAGCTTATAATCTGGTTGGGGGGAAGAAATATAACACAGAAAAGAGCAATAGTAGGGCAGCTTGTAAAATCACTGTCCCTCAGAGAACTCTGTGCATTTACTAAATATATACTTTATTTTCTTTGAATGCTCCCATACACAGCATGTACTCTCGTGCATAGTAGACATATATGTAATGTTGGTTGAATGCGGATGTACTTAAATAATATTATTCCCATTTTCACAGTGAGTAGACCTAAGTTAAGAATTCCTTGTACTTTCTTTCTGTGCCATGCAGTAGACTTGTGGCTCATCCATTTAATTGATTAAGCAGTATCTTGACTGTCCCTCTTTTTTTAACTTTTTATTTATTTTTTACAAATAAAAATTATGTACATTTAAGATGTACCAGATGATATTTTGATATATTTAGACATTGTAAAGTGATCACAACAATCAAACTAATGAACATATCCATCACCTCCTTAACTTTTTATTTTTGAAGTAATTTCACATTTACAGAATGGTTACAAGAGTAGTATAAAGAACTTATATATCCTTTATCCAAATTCCCCAATGTTAACATTTGCTCTATCATTCTCTTTCTCTCTTACAATGTATATTCAATATATATCATATGTATCACAATATATTAGAAATATAATTATCTTTCTGAGCTATTTGAGAATAAGTTACAGGCATTATTCTTTTAGCCTTTAAATATATCAATGTGTATCCTTCTCCCCCAACCCCCACCCCCACCATAAAAGGACAGTCTCTTAAAACAGGAAATTGTATTAACACGATACTTGAATCTATAGACCTTATTCAAACTTGATCAATTACCCTAATAATATCCTTTAGAGCAATATCAAAATATTTTTTTGACTGCCTGTGTTTTAAACACTGTGGGGAGTGTGTGCTACATAACACAATGCTGTATTTGGTTCCAAGAGAAATGTGAGTAGGTGCCCTGTCCCCTGACTCAGTCATATAGGCAGGGCCAGTGTCTTTGTTTGATTTTCCTTCTTTTGTATGATTCAGTGGAGCAGCGTGACTTCATTGGAGTGGACAGCACAGGAAAGAGGCTGCTCTTCATGGCTAATGAAGCAGACTTGGATGCCGAGCTGGTCATTAAGGGATCCATCCTGCAGAAGTAAGCCCTGGGGTTTTTCTTTCTGGCAATTCTTCTTGTCTTAAAACAAAATAAAACCACCCAGTGGATGGGAAAAAGGGAATGAAAACTAGATTATACTGTGTGAAATTGACAAAAGCATGTGAATGTTTTCCCATGAGGTAGGATGAAGGCTTTTCTTCACCACACAAGCTTAGCTTTTTCCCTGTGTCTTTTCTTGCCAAGGTAGTCAAATCCTGCATAGGAGTAGGGCAAAGCAGCTGGGGGAGAACAGAGAACAAGACTGTCTTTCTGACAATGTTATAGAACTTATTCTCTTTTAAAATTGTGGTAAACACACAACGTAAAATTTACCATCTTAACCATTTTTAAGTGTACAGTTTGGTAGTGCTAAACATATTCCTGTTGTTGTGAAACAGATCTCCAGAACTTTTTCGTCTTGCAAATCTGAAGTTCTATATCCATTAAACAACTCGCCCTCTTTTCCTCTTGACAGTCCCTGATAACTACTATTTGACTTTATGTTTCTATGAATTTGACTGCTTTAGATACCTCATGTAAGTGGAATCATACAGTTTTTGTCTTTTTGTGACTGGCTTATTTCACTTAGTCTAATGTCCTCACGGTTCATGTTGTAGCATGTCTTCCTTTTTAAGGCTACATAATATTCCATTGTGTGTACATGCCACATTTTCTTTATCCATTCATCTGTTGATGGACATTTGAGGTCCTTCTACATCTTGTTATTATTAATAATGCTGCAGTAAACATGGTATGCAAATATCCCTTTGAGGTCCTGCTTTGAATTTTCCTGGATATACACCCAGAAGTGGGGTTGCTGGATCATAGTTCTATTTGTAATTTTTTGAGGAACCTCCATACTGTTTTCCATAGTGGTTGTACCATTTTGCATTCCCACCAATAATGCACAAGGGTTCCAATTTCTCCACATCTTCACCAACACTTGTTATTTTCTATTTTTTTGATAGCAGCCCTCTTAGTGGCTACACATAGGCGGCCCAGTCACATTTTCTTCAGTCGGCATTTATTGAGCACTTGCCCAGCATAGACTTCTTCATCAGAAGCCACCAAACACAGTTTTACTGGTTTGTGCAAATAGATAGGAATGCTTAATAAATGTTTGAAACCTGGATGAAATGAATGTGAGAGGAGTAAATTGGGAAAGGAAAATGACTTTTTGTTTTTGCTATCCAGTACAACAGAGGTAGGAGACATACTTCAGAGTATATATTTTAATGAAAATGAAGTTAAGGGCCGGCCTGGTGGCTCAGGTGGTTGGAGCGCCATGCTCCTAATGCCTGAGATAGCCAGTTAAATTACCACGTGGGCCAGTGAGCTGCGCCCTCTACAGCTAAGATTGTGAACAACAGCTTTCCCTGGAGCTGGGCTGCTGTGAGCAGCTGGAGGTTGGCGTGATGTGTGCTGCAGCGGGCTGCTGTGTGCGGCCATGAGCGGCCGGTGGCCAGCGTGAGTGGCCGGCAGCCAGCATTAGTGGCTGGCAGCCATCGTGAGCGGCTGGCAGCAGGTGAGAGCTCCTGTGAGTGGCCCACCGACAACTGGCGATTGACTGCCTCAGCCAGAGGAGCGCAAGGCTCTTAATACCAGCATGGGCCAGGGAGCTGTGTCCTATACAACTAGACTGAGAAACAGTGGCTTGAACCGGAGGAGGGGTAGGGGGGTGAGCGGAAAAAAGGGGGGGAAAAACAATGTTATTAGAAAGATAGATATAAGTACTAAGTGGATCCTCTAAAAGAATTGAAAGTGGGTGCTTCTGGATAACAGAAAATGAGGAAGGGAGGGAATGTGTAATTCCTTTATACATGAAATTTTTTCATTGTAAGCCTTGAGAAGCTATTTACGAGTGCATATATGTAACTTCAATTTTAATTTTTAAAATTAAACAAGATATAATAACATAAAATTTCCTGAATCAAGTACAAATCTGGAAATTTTAAGAGTATAGTGTATTCTAAGAAAATTTGGTCAGATGTATCCTAGTAAACTTATTAAACTTTATGGATAAAGAAAGAATTCTTCAAGCACCCAGAGGCAAAAAGCTAATCACTTACATGAGAGGAAAAATTAAGCTTACCTCCAAGGTCTTAACAATATTCAATACCAGAGGAACAATATCGCAAAGTTCTCAGAGAAAGAAAGTGGAACTCAAGAATAGTATAAATAATGAAGATATCTTTCAGATATAAAAACAACAGGAAGACATCCTCAAACATGACAAGACTCAAAAATATGGCATCTATGAACCCTTCTGGGGGAAAAAAAAATCTTGACAGTGAAGGTAGAACTGAATTAAAATAAAGAATTCAGTAATAGAGAGACCAAGGTAGTCATAAAACAAATGTGATATTTCTTAAGAAAAAAACAGCTAAAACATTTATGCTGTGATGGTAACAATTAATTCTGGACTCCCTGCTGGGTTGGTCATGGATGATTATGATGTTTTTCCTTGTACTTTTCTGTCTTTTAAAATTTCCCCCAATTTAAAAAATTTTAAAAACAAGAAAAACCCCACATGTACTATTTAAGAAGCCTAAAGACCTAAAGAGAGCAGGATTCAAGGTGGTATTATTTCTAAGGACACAATCTAGTGGATGAAGACATTTCTCCATTTGACTTTTGTGTAGCTTTTGGGAAGCGGCCTTTCCTGGTTTAGTAGTCATGGCATAGAATGCCGGCTGGGGCGAGTCTTTGCTCTTGCTGACTGAAGGAAGCCAGGTTACTCAGAACACTTTCTGCAATGGACATAGCTAATGACTTTCATTGGATTATTCATTTCTTCCTTACCCAATAGCAAAAACAAACCTAACTGAACTCTGAACCTTTCTATTCTGTTTAATTCTGTGGTAGTTTTAAAGATATATTAATAAATTATTTGATAAATCTCTTCTGAAGAGGTGGAACGTCATTCCACTCGCCTTGACTATCAGCTGGACTTAGTGACTTCCTTCTAGTGAATAGAATATGTCAGAAGTGATGGAATGTCACTTCCAAAATTAGGTTATAAAAAGACTGCAGCCCCTGTCTTTGGTGCCCACTCATGCTCTCTCATCCTTTCTTGAATCACTTACTCTGTGGAAGTCAGCTGCCATGTCATGCGGATTTTCAAGCAGGCTATGGAGATGCCCGTGTGGTGAGGAACGAAGGCCCGCCAACAATCATGTGAGTGAGTTTAGCAGATATTTTGAGACCTGGCAACAGCCATGTTGAAAGCAGATCCTCCTCCAGTCAACCCTGAGGTGACTGACTGCAGCCCCTGGCCACCCTCAGGACTACAACCTCATGAGAGAATCTGAGTCAGAACCACCAAACTAAACCATTCACTGCTTCCAGAAACTGAGAGATAAGTGTTTGTTATTTTAAGCCTCTGAGTTTGAGGTAATTTGTTGTACAACTATAGATGACCAGTAAAATTCTTTAGATTCAAAAGGCTTTGAATCAAGAGTTTCTTAGAAACAATGAAGTTGAAAGACATCTTGGGGGGAAAATATGGTCATATAGCACAGTTCCTTTCCTTTCAACCTCAGTTTGCTCCCCACATATCCTAGAAGTAGGGCAAGTCATGTGGCTGTATGTGGGATACATCCTGCCTTAGCTGGATGCCTTTGCCGAGATCCTGGACAAACCAGCAACTCAATCCCAAATATTAAGACATTGATAAGGGGGGAGGGGGCGAAGGGAGAGGGGAGAGGGAGAATATGAGAATCCTGGATTAGAATAAATTCCTGAGAAAAGGAACTACTGGGGCAGCCAGATGGCTCACTTGGTTAGAGCGCCAGCTCTCAACAACAAGGTTGACGGTTCAATTCCCGCATGGGATAGTGGGCTGTGCCCCCTGCAACTAAGATTGAAAACAGTAACTGAACTTGGAGCTGAGCTGCACCCTCCACAACTAGATTGAAGAACAACGACTTGGAGCTGATGGGCCCTGGAGAAACACACTGTTCCCCAATAAAATTAAAAAAAATAAAAAATAAAAAAAAATAAAACAGGAACTACCTATTGACCCATCTTGACCCATGGTGTGTTCATTGCCATAGTGCTGTATGATTGACATAGAGATACACTGCCTAGGTCCCCCTTCAAGGAAGGACTTGCTACAGCTATAGGGAGTGTAGTCAGCCAACTTTGGGATGACCGCATCAGTAAAGAGCCACATTGCCTGAGGCCATGCTGTTTGCTGGGGCAGCCTGCATCCCGTCTCTGAATGAGGGAGGGGTATAAGACCTGGCCTCTCTGACAGTCTGTACTTGCTCCAGACTCCCTGATATGTTGGTCGAGGCTTTGTAGAACCAGCATCTCAATGCAGTTTTTCCTCTGCCCGTTATTGCTTCCTCCCCTTCTTTTCACAGATGTTGTTCCCTAATAAACATCTTGCACCCCAAATTCTGTCTCAGTATCACTTCTGGACCATCCAACCTTCAACACATAGTAACACGGTTTTTCTGTGGTTTGCCACTACCTGCCAAAGCAAGTTTTCTCGAATTCCGAGGGATCATTCTTTCAATTGTAGAATTAAACTGCCTGGATGATTAGACTGTTTCCTTTCTCTGACAGCAAACCTGTTGCATTGGCCTCTGCGTGTATAAAAACTGTGATGAATGTTATCTAATAGCATTTGTTGCCTCTTGCAACTCGTGACTGAGCGTGTATCAAAAAATGTATATCCAATCAATCTTTCCAGCCTCACCATACTATAGCATTGATTTCTTGCTTACTCTTCTCAAGACCAATAGTTCTTAACCCTGGGGAGCATTTTTTTTAAATGCTAATGCGTGAACCCGAGCCGTAGAGACTCTTATTTAATTCTGGCATAGGACAGACATTTTTAAAAAGCTCCTTGGGTGTTTCTAATGTACCAAGGTTGAAAACCACTGTACTAGATACTCCTGTTCAACTTAGCAGAGTTTGTGGCCCATTAGTACTATTCTATAAATATTTGATAAAGGGATAGTCATTTGGTCTCTCAGAGTCTAACGGAATTTTCTAGTTCCCCAGGAGTAAATGGAAGCAGTAATAAAAGTGGATCCAGCACCTGAAACTGCTGCATGAGCTCTGATTCTCACTCTCCAGCGGCTGGAGTCCATGTCCATAGGGGAAGAGAGGGCTCCAGCTAGTGTAGGCAACATCTGTCTAACACCGTAGACATATTTGCAGGACCAAATAAACCTGAGAGTACTCAAACGGCAGCCCACTAGATTTGTGGTGTTGCAGTTAAGACTAATAAGACGATTGAGCATTCAGGGCTGGGTGATTCTGGAGAATTAAACAAGATATTGTTAAAAAGTACTTAGCTATTTGTCTTCCTCTTATAAGGACCCTTGTATTTACATTGGCTCCACCGGGGTAATCTAGGATAATCTACCCCTCTCAAAATCCTTAACTTAATCACATCATCACATCTGCGAAGTCCCTTTTACCATACAAGGTAAGGTAGTCACAGTTCCAGGGATTAGCATATGACATCTTTGAGGGGCCATTATCCTGACACCACTAACCTCTTAGTTTTTTTTACCATGGTTTTCAATAGCTATATAATTATTGTATGAATATATACGCTCACTTATTTAACTTATCTAATATTGTTGGGAATTTAGATTGTTTCTAATTACCTAACACTTGATTCTTTTTTAAGTTAGGTTTATTGAGACATCATTTACATATAGTAAAATTTATTCTTTGTAGTATACTTCTGTGTATTTGAGAAAAATAAGTGCAAATACCTCATGTCTGTGGTTCCTGGGATGGTATCCTCTCATGCTAGCTTACACTCAACCTTTAGAAATTTGTTAAGAATTTTAATTTAATTCTTCTTACCTACGTGTATGGCAGCCCTCCCATCCTTCCATGTTGTGCTGTAGGTGAGCTAGTGTTGATGTCTTGTCTCTCCTTGGAGGCTGTTTTTCCTTAGAGTTCTGGCTATTTGGTTGCCCTGTGGTGAGTTCAAGAAAAGTTATGATTTTGTAGATTATTCAGTTTTTTCTTGTTGGAATGAGAGCAACTCTCTTTTTAGCTTTATAAATCCAAGATGGAAAACAGAAATCCTAGCATTTGATTTTCCTGTTTGTTTATTTGTTTGTTTGTTTAATTGAATAAATTTAGCACGTAACATTATCTAAGTTTAGGGTGAGATTTTCTTTTTTATATTCAATAGCTTTATTGAGGTATAATTCATATAAAATACAATTTACTCATTCAAAGTGTACAATTCAGTGGGTTTTTCAAAAATACATCCACAGGATTGTGTAACCATCACCACAGTCATTTTTTAAAGTATTTTTCTACCTCAAAAAGAAACTTGATACCCATTAAATCACTCCTTCTTTCTCCCTGTCCTCCCCTCCCACCTTAGACAACCAGAAGTTTACTTTATGTCTATATATATTTGTCTATTCTGGACATTTTGTATAAATGTAATTATATAATATATGGCTTCTGTGACTGGCTTCTTTCACTTAGCATAATGTTTTGAAGGTTCATCTATGTTGTTCTATGTTATGTCAGTGCTCTGTTCCTTTTTATTGTTGAATAGTATTCCATTGTGTGGCTATATTACATTTAAGTTATCCATTATTTATCAGTTGTTGGCACTTGATTTCAAATTGTCTTTTTTTCACCAATGAATCATTTAGGATTTCATTTTCCAGAATTTTGAAAGATCCCCCAAAGAGCATAAAGCATACTTATTTTTTTAGACAACCTCTATGCATATTAGAGAGACACCACCAACACTATAAAAGATAAAAGTAGACTCCCATCATTTACTTACTGGATTTAATTAGAAAAACATACATAACTATTTCAGGCTGTTAGGCTTTTTAAAAATTGTAGCTCTCACAATAAGTGAGAAAATTTGTCTGTTACCAAATTTGGACAGATAGTTGATTTGGGAGGTGGAGATTATGTCAGTTAAATCATTTAATTTCACGTTGTCTTTTAGTGTTATTGCTTGAGTTTGGGGTTGCAAGCAAGTTCTAAGTTCTCAAGAGAAGTCCTTATAAACTCCAATCATATATGTCTTCCTGATAACTCTGGAAAAGTTATTGAGTTCTTGAAATGTCTGATGTCAGAGGACTGGGCTCAACTGCCATTTACGTATCAAAAGAACGTTTCCTATATTCTTTGGTTTGCAGTCTTAGTGCTGTCATAATAAAGCTCTTTCCTAAGTATGAAGTCAAATGTTAGGGATGCTAGAGTTCTCTCCTTTTGTTTAGGTGGCCATGGCCATCAGACAGAGCCTGCTTTTCCTAGGACATCAGGAAAGGATGATGATGATTGGTGATGATGATGATGATGACAGCTATTGTTTTTCAAATTTTGTATCAGGCATTGTGTTAAAGGTTTTATATAATCCTGAACAATAATCCTATGAAGTAGATACTATTACATATTACATTTTACAAATGAGGAAAGTGAATGAAGATTTAGTTAGAAATAAGAAATCTCAGTAAATATTTGTTGAATGAATGAGTGGGAAATCATCTAGGAACCCGCCGTGATTAAGAGTCTGAAAAAAAAAAAAAAATACTGGGTGGCCCGTTAGCTCAGTTGGTTAGAGCATGGTGCTGATAGCACCAAGGTTGCCGGTTCGATCCCCACATGGGCCACTGTGAGCTGTGCCCTCCTTAAAAAAAGGGGTCTATAATCTAGGGCTTTGGCACTTTGCAGTGAATGTTGGGGTATAGAACAAGGATCACCAAACTTTTTCTGTAATGGATAAATAGTAAATATTTTAAACTGTACAGACCATATGATCTTTGTTGCATTTATTCAACTCTGCTATTATAGCACAAAAGCATCCACAGATATGTATCAAATGAGTATGACTATGTTCCAATAAAACTTTATCTACAAAAACAGGCAGCAAGGCCATCCAACTGGCAGGCTGTAGTTTGCCAGCCTACTGGAATTCTTTTTTTCTTTTTCTTTTTTCTCGGTAAAGAGTAGTTATGATGGGACCTTGATAACACAGCTTGTTTCTTACAGCAGTCAGGCTCTAGCTGACTAGATCTGGAATTCTTTCTGTGAAGAAAAAAGTAAGGGGTTTGTTACGAATTTTTTTCTTAATCTATCAAATCATATTTTAGGAAACGAAGAGAATTTCCTTGTGTTTTAGAAGACTCACCATAAGATGGAATTAAATAATATCTCCTAATGTATTGAAAATATGATCTTGTTTGTACTGTGTTTCCCCAAAAGTAAGGCCTAGCCAGATGGGCAGTCAGCTCTAATGTGTCTTTTGGAACAAAAATTAATATAATACCCGGTCTTATCTTACTATAATATAAGACCGGGTATAATATAATATAATACCAGGTCTTATATTAATTTTTGCTCCAAAAGACACATTAGAGCTGATTGTCTGGATAGGTCTTATTTTCGGGGAAACACGGTAGCTATTTTAGAATCATAGACTGCCACAGCTAGAGGGTCATTTAGTCCAGTCCCCTATATTTCAGATAATGAGACTGAAAGTCAGAGTAAAAAGAGTTTGTTACATATTAATTTATCTAATTAGGGACAGAGTTAGGTCTTTTCCATTAATTCATGCTTTCTACTTTTCAGGGGACACATTGTTCAACTGGCAAATGTTTATCAAGTTTCCTCCTTTGGTCAAACCATTGTTTTAGTATTTAAGGGGATCATTAAGGCAGGAGAATATCTCAAAGAGTTTATTAGCCTTGGTGGAAGATAACATTATGCACATAAAAGATTAAACAATATCAGATACTGAACAGTTATGGCTAACAGTGTTCATAAGAATTCAGAGGAGTTATCAATCCTTAGGAGCTGAGGTGGTCAGGAGTAGGGTTTCCAGGCGGGAATTCCTGCCCGTTTTCAGGAATTTTTTTCGCTTTCCCGTTCCGGAATCCCGAGATATAAGCTGTTTTCTGTTCTCCACGATGAATCGTTTCCACAAAGTGACGGCCGATACTACCAACCACCTGGGTTCAGGGAGCTGATTTTCTTGATTTCCTGACCAACTTTTCTCGGGAATCGGGAACGGAAGAGCGAAAAAAATTCCCGAGAACTGCCGGGAATTCCCACCCGGAAACCCTGACGATAAATAGGAAAAATGTCTTAGAGATACACTGTGAGTAGTACGTTTATTTCCCATTGTGGGTATTACTGGGTTCAAGGAGCTGATTTTCCCTATTACCCGACCAACTTTTCTCGGGATTCGGGAACAGGAAAGCAAAAAAAATTCCTGAGAATGGGTGGGAATTCCCACATGGAAACCCTAGTCAGGAGAACGTAATAGGATAATTTGGACTTGAAAGATGGATTGGGATTCGTTATGGAAAGGGACATGGGGAGCTGAACCTGTGTGGGGAGAATGCTATGAGCAAAGGTGTAGAGACAGAGTGTGCAAGACTTGTTTAGGAACAGTTTGGCCCAAATGGAAGGCCTCTGCACTAGGAGACAAGGTTGGAAAATTAAGTTAGTACAAAAATAGAGGACCTTGAATACCTGGGAATTATTAAAGACTTTCTGAGGAGGGAAATGATGGCTCAAAATTCAGAATTCTGGAAAGATAATCTGATAGTAGTATGCAAGATAGATTTAAAGTGCGTGTATAAGACTTGAAAAGTTTTGCTGTGTTATACTGCTAAATTCACAAGACTTAAAAAGGGTAAAGGGATTGTGTCCTTTGGAATGCAAAAAGCAGAACTAATTGTCCTTATCTATTATTATGTGAAACAAGAGACCTTACTCATTTATGCATCCATCAAGCAAGTACTGATGTTTATGCTTTTGCTCTATATTAGAGTTTGCAGGCTTCGACATTAAGTTCTTAGAAGCTAGCCATTTGTTTCTATAGTTACAACTAGAGGGTGGAGAGACTGTCTCCTGCTTTCTTTTTAACCTCCCTGGAATCTAGCTTATGGTTCCATGTGGTATACTGTTAATAAATGCCTTAGTCCCAGTGGTCCCAACAGTCCACCACATGGAGCCATAAGCTAAATTCCAAAAAGAACAAAGTTGGGGCATGATGGGAGCAAAGAAAATGGACATAGGCAGAGGTAAGGTACAAATGAAGAGTATATTTCTCCCTCAGAGCTGTTGAACTGGCGGCTTTGGGTGAGCCCTAGGGCCATTAAGAGCAGATCTTCTACACGTTTCCTAAGCCTATGTTACATTTTTGGTTGTTGGCAGGTTTTTTCCCTTCATTCATCTAACTTGTAATCTACACCCCAGTGATTCAGGATCTTTGTAGTATAGTTGTAATAGGGCAGCTGGCTAGATAAATGAGCAGTAAAATGTCCTTCCTCCATTTCTGTAGCCCTCTGAGGCATTAAGCTCTTCCTGGCCTCAGTGAAAGGGTGAGTAAAAGCTAATTAGATTCAGATTTTCAAGCACCTTTGAATATGGGAATGCAATACTTCCTATCTTTTTCTAACTGTATTTCCAAAGGTGGGGGCTAGTTCCTAACGGGCATACAAAACACCAAAGTTGTCGTTGGTGTATGTATCTGGGAGAGCCAGAAACCTTGTGTTTTAAAGTTTTCTTACTTTTGTACAGGTTGTAGGAGAAAAGGGCAATGATGATGGAATGTACATCCATTTGTTTTCTCCCTTTCTGAGGGAGGATGAAGTGTTTGCTTGACTGCGAGAGACAGTTCTGCTTTTTTGGGAGTCAGGCATATTTGGTCCTGGAAAGTAAGACAGCATATGACGCTTGTTGGAGTGGGAGTCCTGCTAAACCCATAGTCAGGTACAGAGGCAAGCTGTGTAGTCATCAGCCCAGATTCTCACTACTTCAGTGCATTTAGAGAAAGCGCAATGCCTTTCCCACATGTTGAATTGATGCATTACTGACTTGGAGAGGCATTATATGTAGTGGGGAAAAATGTTGCTGGTACAGAGAGCATGGTACTGGATATTCAAGTCCAGAGAATTTGGAATATAGTCTTGAGACAACCAGCTATATGACCTTAGGCAAATCACTTTGCTTCTCTAAGCCTCAGTTTTCCCAGCTACAGTTGGCTTAGTTCTTTAAAGACCCCCCAGCACTAAAATTCCTGTTTTATTTCTGAAAGACATGTGTTTTTAATCATTCTAAGCAAAAGGTATTTGTGCCAAATATTTAATAAGAAAATCATGTAGCTTTTCTCCAATGTTATGTTGTTTTCTTTTGAATACCAGTCAAGGTTTTTCACGGGAAGGATAATGAAAATATTAAAACAAGCTTCTAAAGGATATCTTTTAAATGGAATAAAATGTGCACACATTCATCTTGGAAACTGTAGGCATTTGTATCTGGGAAAACAAGGACTTAACTCAGACCTCGAAGTTCGTGGCCGGATCTGTGTTCCTGGAACACAGATGATAAGTGGGTTCACACTCTTGATTATTTGCCCCAATGGTGTGGAAAGTCCTGAAATACTGTTCATCTAAATTAGTATCCCCACTGCTGCAAACCAGCCATAAATTCCTAAAGTACTTTTCTAATTTTACAGTTTTGGGGGCGGAATGCATAGGGACTTGTGGAAGTCAGGGTCAAGAATGTTTCCCAAGGTATCCTGTCCAGCGTAGGCAGTGTGACTGTTATTCTTACTCTTCTTCTATGCTTTTAACGCTCCCTTCTATAAAGTCATATAAATGGGTTATTTATAAAAGAACCCCCATATCAGTGTCCGTTAGCCAGTTCCTGATCATTTCAGGGCTTTTGCAGTACAAATCAGGTTGCTATTCAGCTTTGCTTATAGCTGGTTTAGATTTCAGCTTTCTTAGATCTGCTAAATCTGTTACCACCGTCCTTCTGCTTTCCAGCTTTCAAAATGTTACTGTCCTCTCTTTTCCTAATATTCTTTTTTTTGGGGGGGAATATGCCTTTAAAAACAACAACAAAAACCCTTTCCTGTCACTTTAGTGAGCTTTCAAAAGGAATAGGGCTTAATGCCTGTGTTTAATCTGCCATCTTTACCTAGAATCCTGTTTTCTTCATTTCCGTCTCATTATATCTTTCAGTCCCTCTCCACTCCTTCTTCCTCCGCTCTCTCTCTCTCTCTCTCTCTCTCTCTCTCTCTCTCTCTCTCTCTCCCTCCCCCTCCCTCCCTCCCTCCCTCCCTCCCTCTCTCCTCCCCCTCTTTCTCTCTCTGTTTCCTCTTTCTGTCATTTTTTTCTTCATCCAATCTAGATCTTTTGGTATATTATTACTTAAGGTTTATTTCCCTCCATATTCTCACTCATTGTCCTTTTGCTATATCTGCCCTCACAACCTTCAACTTTGGATTCCTCTGACATCTACTTTGTCTACTCCTACATCTGTTCTGTTAAAGTTCCAGGAGAAATATTATGTTATGTTGTAAGTTGGCACCACTAAATTCCTTATTCCCGTCTTAGCCAAGCCCTCAGACCATTCTGCTTTCTTTTTTTTTTTTTTTTAAGGAAGGCACAGCTCAGTGGCCCACGTGGGGGTCGAACCAGCAACCTTGGTGCTACCAGCACCACACTCTAACCAACTGAGCTAACGGGCCACCCCCCATTCTGCTTTCTTACACCTGCCCTAGACCACCTTTCCACTTCCCTCAGCAGCAATTCTCAACTATCACCACTTTCCTGTTTCAGGAAAATGACCCTGCCTCCTTCTGCAAGAAAATCCTAGCTGACAGATACTGATTTCCACAGCATATTATCCCTACCCATGGTTTATCTTTACTCAGCTCCACCTTCTGTTCCTTTTCTCTAGCCTTAGAGGAAGAAGTTTCCTTCCTCCTATTTAGAACCAGTCCCGTCACCTACGTCTTTTACCCCAGTCTCCTCTGCTTCCCCCGGAACCTTGCTCCTTCCCATCATCTTCCAGGCTGAGTGAGGTCCTCCGTTATATGCTTCCATAGCATTCTGTGCTTGTTTTTCTGTCAGTACAATAAGGAGCTGCACTTAGAACTCTTTAAGAACTCTTCCAACTCTGGAAGTCTGTTTGCTGCTTTTCTTGGGGATGCCCTGAGTACCAATGGTGCCATAGCCCATTCTGCTGCATAGGCAGACCTTTGGTTTGGTAACTCCATATGCACTCCTAACATTCAACACCCTGTCATTCCTGGCACATACAGTGCCACCAAGATCAGGCATTTGGGGTGGTATGGAAGGTGCCTTTTTATAAAACAGCTACCAGGTAGTTATCCAACAAGTACTTGCCCCCAAATCTGTCTCGTTAGAATTATAGATAGATAGTAAGCAACTATGCTTCATAGATCATATTCTTTCCTCTACTTCTGAGCAACCTTGGTTACTTCAAGCATACCTTGGTCTCTAGTTTCTTTTAAGTTGTAATGATTAGGCAGTAGGGAATTAGCTCCGACTCTTCTAGTAGAAGGGAAGATGCTTCTTTACTGGAACATGTTTAAGATTGCCAAATAAAGTAGAAGGTGATTGTCTGAGGGAGGTTGTTTATGTTGCTACTTTGAACACTTCAAGATAACTAAGTTATCACAGAAGGTTTTATCTTCATTGGGATTGTTGTTTCTGGTTCTTATGAGTCACTGTTTCAAGCTCCAGTTCCCCTGGCATCTGAATTCTGGAGCTATCCATGACATTCCCTTTACCTGTTAACATTCATTCATATTTATGCAAAGAGAAGTTTCTGTTACAGTTAAGTTTCTTTTGTATTTTGAGTTTTTGTTCAAGTTTTCTTCATTCCGTTTTCATTCCTTGCTATTCTCTTTTCTACAAACTTTGAACTCAGTTTAGTTTGGAAAAGTTACTCTGTGCAGCTGTATAAACTGTTAGGACATACTCGGTTTGTGGAGGCTTTCTTTCCTTCTTCACTGGTCACTGTGTAAAAGCTCAGCATACACACCAGTTCTCCCACCAGGCTAGAAATCTTTCAGGTCCCCTTCACAGCAGTGCTGGAAGTCTAATAGTATGTCCACATGGGGTGTCTATATGAATTTCAGTTTTCAAACATGCATCTACCATAAACTGCTTCTTTACCTGTCTGTCAGTCTTTTTCTACTCACTCTTCCAGGAAATGAGCGTTGTACTATGAGCATGTCAGGGAATAGAATTCCCAGTTTGCCTTTGAAATGAGCAGAATAAAAACAACTCATTTGCTCCTGTACACATTTTGATTTAGGAGGTGAAGATGAAGGGAGCACGTCCCCCAAAACATCTGGCATTACCCTGAGCCTACAGACCTTTGTCCTCATTCTGTAGCTTTGAAGGAAATGAGAGTCTGAAATCCTCTGAGATCTTGGTGGGGGGAGGGGCAGATTACAGATCTTGTTATTAACTAAAAAGACTCAGATATATTTTGTAGACTCATTAAGAGCTTTGGATATTTAAAATCTTAAGAAGTTTATTCTATTAAGGAGCAAACTGGTATGATTTTAACGATAGTAATTACTTGTTTTTGTTAAGTATTTCATCTTTCATGGACATATTTCCTTTTTTCTGGGCTGCCATTCTGAACTGCTTTTTATTCCCTAGCTCTATAGTTCTGCAGATGTTTTGTTCAATGCTGGTGGCACATATAGCTCTATGTTCAGTTTTCTTTGAATTAAAGCAAAGCTCAGAAAAATCTTGTTTGCAGTCCTTCATAATCCTGAAGACCAGTGTCCATGTGGTAGCCTTTCTCCTAGTTTTCCTACAGATCTTAAAGCTTTGTCCTTGACACACAGTACTTCAAGTTGTTAATATTAGGAGAAAATTTGGGTAAGTAACTATTGAAACACAGCTTGGTCCTTAAACTCCTTGACATTTAAAAATAATCTGTCTAAAGCAGGCAGCTGCTTCTTTGGAAACGTTTCTTAATATCTGCTTTCCTGCTCTCCAAGAATGAGGAAACCTGGAAGCGGGATGATAAAGAGGTAATTCCTCTAGGTTTGTCTTAGGTCAATGCTTAGAACCCCATTCCTTAGCAGATTCCGTTTTGAATGGCTAATAAACTCCTAAGCAGGATATTCAGTAAGGGAGCAAGTACAAAGCAGGGATTTTTTTATCCCAACCAAGCGTTCTACCTTCCTTGCTCTGAATTTAAATGTGAGACTATTTGGAGCAGGGCCTCATCTCTCTGTAGCTCCTAGGGTTATCTGTGGAGAAAAGAAAGAAGTTGCTTGAGAGATCTTATGAGGTAGTAGAAAAGTTTTAGGTTAAAACCTAGGTTTTAACCCCAGTACTACTACTATCTCCCTTTGTGTCCTAGAAAAGTTACTTAACCTGAGTCTGTTTTCTTCATCTGTTAAAATAAAGACAGATGTGCTCGCTTTGGCAGCACATACACTAAAATGAAGACAGAGATGTTATGAAGATTAATATATGTGAAAGCACGTTGCAAAATGCCTGCCACATAAAAACTATTCAACAAATGTTGGATTCCTTCCTTCCTTCCTTCCTTCTTTCCTCCCTTCCTTCTTTCCGTCCTTCCCTCCTTCCTTCCTACCTTCCTCCCTTCCTTCCTTCCCTCCCTTAAGTAACTAGAATCATTTAAAGTGTTGGGTTAAAGTGCACACATAGCGTTATACTGAAAACAGATGAGTGTTCAGAGCAAAAGAGAGCCCTGGGCTAATCAGCGTGGTAGAGTCTGAGCCACAAAGATCATGTGTACATCCTGACCGACTCAACTGACTCAAGAAGAAATAGAAAATCTGAGTAGACCTGGAACAAATAGTGAAATCAAATTAGTAATTAAAACTCTTCCAACAAAGAAAAGGCAAGGCCAAGATGGTGTTTTTAGTTAATTCTATCAAACATTTAAAGAAGAAATAGTACCAATTCTTCACAAAGTCTTCCAGACTGAAAGACGAGGGGACACTTCCCAATTTATTCTGTGAGGCCAGTATAACTCTGATACTAAAGCTAGACAAAGAAAATACAAGACCAGTAATTCTTCATGAATATAAATGAAAAAATACTCAACAAAATATTAGCAAACTGAATCCAGCAACATATACACCATGAGTGAGATTTATCCCAGGGATGCCAGGCTGGTTTAACATCTGAAAATCAATTAATATAATACGCCATATTAATAGAATAAAAGATAAAAACCACACGATAATCTCAATAGACAAAGAAAAAACATTTGACAAAATCTAGCACCCATTCATGATAAAAACTGTCAACAAACTAGGAATAGAAGGGAATCTCCTGTGCATGATAAAGGGCATCTACAAAAAGATTTATCGATAACATTTTATTTAATATTAAAAGATTGAATGTTTTCCCCTAAGATGGGGAACAAGGCAAGGATGTCCTCCATGGCTGCTTCTATTCAACATTGTACTAGAAGTTATAGCCAGTTCATTCAGACAAGAAAAAGAAATAAATGGCATCCAGATTGGAAAAGAAGAAATAAAATTTTCTTTCTCCATAGACACCATGGTACTATATGCCTGTATATAGAAAATCCCGAGAAATCCACAAAACAGCTAGACTTAATAAGAGTTCAGCAAGTTGCAGGACCCAAGATCAATATGCATATACAAAAGTCAATTGTATTTCTATGTATTGGCAATGATCACTCCAAAAATAAATGATAAGAAATCAATTACATTTACAATAGCATCAAAAAGAATAAAATACTTAGGAGTAAATTTAATAGAAGACTTATATGCTGAAAACTATGAAACATTGCTGAGAGGAATTAAATAAAAAAGTTATATGGAAATGCACAGACCCAGAATAACCAATAGAGTCAATGGAACTTGAACAGCTATATACAATGTCAGAAATGTAGTAGATTGGGGGAGGGGGGTTGTCACTTTGTGAGGGGTGTAAACGTCTAACTATTACATTGTTTTGTACACCTGAAACTAATTTTAAAAAATAAAATAAAATAAAATAAAAAGCTATTTTGAAAAAGACCAAAAATGTTGAAAAGCTTACACTTCCCAAATTCAAAACTTACTATAAAACTACAGTAATCAAGACAGTATGTACTGGCATAAAGATAAACATAAAGATCTGTGGCACAGAATTGAAAGTCCAAAAATAAATTCTTATCTTTATGGTCAGTTGAGTTTTACCAAAGATGTCAATGCAACTCAATGAGCAAAAGATAGTCTTTCACACAAATAGTGCTAGAAAAATTTGATATTTACATGCAAAAAGACTAATTTAGACTCTTATCTCACTTCATACACAAAAATGAAATAGACCTAATGTAAGAAGACTATAGACCTAATGTAAGAACTAAAACTATAAAAATTTTAGAAGAAAACATAGCAGAAAATCTTCATGAACTGGGGTTAGGCAAAGAGTTTTTAGATACAATACCAAAAACGTACTTCATAAAAGAAAAAAAATTGATAAATTTTTTTCTTCAAAATTAAAGACTTTAAACCTCAAAAGAAAATAAAGACGGCAGAAGGTCCAAAGTGGCGGAATAGACAATATAATTATCATAATGCTATTTAAGGTATATATAAAAGCATGATTGTGAAAACCAGAATTTTTTAACAGCAATCAATGACAGAATTAGAAATTAAAGTAAAATATTTCCGTTTCAAAACATAACTGTTTCCCCGAAAATAAGATATAACCGGAAAATAAACCCTACAATAAATTTTCAGGATGACATCCCCTGAACATAAGCCCTAATACGTCTTTTGGAACAAAAATTAAGGGCCGGCCCGGTGACTCAGGCAGTTAGAGCTCCGTGCTCCTAACTCCTAAGGCTGCCAGTTCGATTCCCACATGGGCCAGTGGGCTCTCAACCACAAGGTTGCCAGTTCAATTCCTCAAGTCCCGCAAGGGATGGTGGGCAGCACCCCCTGCAACGAAAATTGAACACGGCACCTTGAGCTGAGCTGCCGCTGACCTCCCAGATGGCTCAGTTGGTTGGAGCACGTCCTCTCAACCACAAACGTTGCTGGTTCGACTCCCCAAAGAAATGGTGGGCTGCTCCCCTTGCAACTAGTATTGGCAACTGGACCTGGAGCTGAGCTGTGCCCTCCACAACTAAGACTGAAAGGACAACTTGAAGCTGAACCGCACCCTCCACAACTAAGATTGAAAGGACAACAACTTGACTTGGAAAAAAGTCCTGGAAGTACACACTGTTCCCCAATAAAGTCCTGTTTAAAAAAAAAAAAAATTAATATAAGACCCGGTCTTATTTTCGGGGAAACACAGTAGTAGTTAAATAATTATGTTTAGCCACTTAATCTATAAAAACAAAATTTAGAAAACTATACTATTGTTAATATATGCACGTATATATTTCTCATTATTTATGAAAGTTTCTGGAAGACTTATTTAAATATTGTTTATATAAAACCAAATGGTTTATTTTCACAGTGTCAATGGGATTTGAATATCACTTCTCTGCTAAATTTAATTCATAGTAGGAACCTGAGCTCCACAAAATCAGCTTTATTAATTTTACATCCTTTACCTTTTGAGTATTAACTAAAGTTTAATATAAGTAATGGAATGTTTTAAATAATAATTTTAACCAGTCTATTCTTATTAAAACTACTGCCTAACAAAATGAAACAAAAAAAAAGGAAAAGATAAGAACACTTAACAACTTAATAAGATGACAAACAACCCAATTTCAAAAGGGGCTAAAGTTTTGAAGGGACATTTCACCAAAGAAGATATGCAAATGGCTAATAAGCACCTGAAAAGATTGTCAACAGGGGCGGCCAGATGGCTCAGTTAGAGCTCGAGCTCTGAACAACAGGGTTGCTGGTTTGGATTCCCACATGGCTTGGTGAGCTGTGCACTCCACAACTATATTGAAGACAACAGACTGCCGGTGAGCTTCCAGAGGGGTGGCCAGATGGCTCAGTTGGTTAGAACACCAGCTCTCAACAACAAGGTTGCCAGTTCGATTCCCCGCATGGGATAGTGGGCTGCACCCCCTACAACTGAAGATTGAAAATGGCAACTGGACTTGGAGCTGAGCTGTGCCCTCCACAACTAGATTGAAGGACAATGACTTGGAGCTGATGGGCCCTGGAGAAACACACTGTCCCCCAATAAAATTTATTTAAAAAAAAAAAAAAAGATTGTCAACATCATTAGTCACTAAGGAAATGCACATTTAAACCACAGTGACATAACACTTCACATTCACTAGAATGGCTGTAATTAAAAAAAAAAACAGAAAAGGCAACTCTGTAGAGACAGGAGGCAGATTAGTGATTGCCTGAAACTGAGGCTGAGAAAGGGGATTGATTGGTTGCAAACCGTCATGTGAGATTCTATTCAGGTGATAGAAATGTTCTATAACTGGATTATAGTGATAGTTGTACAGCTCTGTATATTTTCTAAAAATCGTTTAATTCTACACTTAAAACAGATGAGTTTTATGATAGATAATACTTTGATAAAGCTGTTTTTTAAAAAGATACACCTACAAAACAATCAGCCAAATTTAGGACATGGAGTGTTCTACAAGACAGGTGACCCACTCTGATAATAATGGCTTGCCAGGGGAATAAAGCAGGGGAACTTTATAGAATTATTTTGTAATGAAATAACTAAATGTAATGTGAGACTTTGATTGGATCCTGATTCGGACAAACTAACTGTAAAAAGACAAATCTGACTATGGCTTGGATAGTAGACATTATGAAATCGATAATTTTATTAAGTGTGGTAATGACATAGTGATTATAGTTTAAAGTCCTTATCAGTTAGAAATGCATATTACACATTCTGAAGTATTTATAGGTAAAATGACATTAAGGTTTGGAGTGTGCTTTAAAGTACTGTATTAGTTTGCTAGGGTTGCCATAATAAAGTATGGGTGGCTTATAATAACAGAAATTTATTGTCTCATAGTTCTGGAGGCTAGAAGTATGAAATCAAGGTGTTGGCAGGGTTGGTTTCTTCTGAGCGCTGTGAGGGAGAATCTGTTCAATGCCTCTCTCGTAGCTTCTGGTAGCTTCAGGCATCCTTGGCTTGTAGATAGCATTCTCCCTATGTCTTCATATTGTCTTCCCTCTATGCACAGCTGTCTCTATTCAAATTTCCCCTTTTATAAGGACACAAGTCATTGGATTAGGGTCCCCCCAATGACCTCATTTTAACTTGATCATCTGCAAAGACCCTATTTCCAAATAAAGTTACAATCACAGGTACTGGGGGTTAGGACTTCCAGGTCCACTGGGGGATACAATTCAACCCATAATGAATGCAACAAAAAATTTCAAAAGTTTGGAAAATGTTTATAGTTGCTGAAGCTGTCTGATGGGTGCGTGATAATTTATTTTCTTCTCTGATTTTGTGTATGATTGAAATTTTCCATAATAAAAAAATTTTAAGAAATGTATGTGTGAAAGAGATTTAAATTGTTATTTGTATACTCATGTTCATAGCAGCATTATTCACAATAGCCAATATGTGAAAGCAACCCAAGTGTCTATAGACAGAAGAATGGATAAACAAAATGTGGTATAGTAGCCCTCCTTATCTGTGGTTTCATTTACCCATGGTCAACAGAGATGGGAAAATGTTAAATTCCACAAATAAATATTTCATAAGTTTTAAATTGTGCGCTGTTCTGAGTATGAGCATGATGAACTCTCATGCCGTCCAGCTCCATCCTACCTGGGACGTGAATCATCCCTTTGTCCAGCGTATATCCATGTTGTATATGCTGCCTGTCTCGGTTATCAGCTGGATTGTCACAGTATTGCAGTGCTTGTGTTCAAGTAACCCTGATTTTACTTAATAATGACCCCAAAACACAAAAGTAACAATGCTGACCTTTCGGCTATGCCAAAGAAAAGCCATAAATTGCTTCCTTTAAGTGAAAAGGTGGAAGTTCTCAATTTAATAAGGAAAGAAAAAAAAATCATGCTGAGGTTGCTAAGATTTACAGTAACAATGAGTCTTCTGTCTGTGAAATTGTAAAGAAGAAAAAAGAAAATCATGCTAGTTTGCTAAGATAAAGAAACCACATTCACAGAACTTTCATTACAGTATGTTGTTATAATTGTTCTATTTTTTGTTAGTTTTTCATTTCTCTGTGCCTAATTTATAAGTTAAACTTTATCATAGGTATGTATGTATGTATACCTATGTGTGTGTGTGTGTGTGTATATATATATGTATGTGTGTGTGTGTATATATATATATATATATATATATATATATATATATGGGGCTCAGTACTATCCGCAGTTTCAAGCATCCACTCGGGGCCTTAGAATGTACCCCCTGCAGATAAAGGGGGACTATTGTCAGATTCATAAATACATAAAATAGAATGGTGGTTGCAAGGGGCTGGGGGGAAAGGGGAATGGGAAGTTACTGTTTAATGGGTACAGAGTTTCAATTGGGGAAGACTGTAAGTTCTGGAGATGGATGATGGTCATGGTTGCACCACAATGTAAATGTACCTAATGCCACAGAACTGTATACTTGAAAATGGTTAAAATAATGAATTTTATGTTATGTATATTTTATCATAATAAAAAAAATAGAAAAAGAAAGTAATTTGAGCAGGAAATTTCTTTGAGAGGAAATTGCTTCCCTTGATAGACTAAGCTACGTGGTGGTAGAAATCAGATCTGTTTTGTTCATTTCTTTATCTAGCACAATGCCAGTTGTCATCACTAGACCATTAGTAAATGATGTAGAATGAATGTTTGCAGTGGTAAATTCCTCAGTGTATTGACTTGCAGAAATCATTTTTTCAGAAGGAATTTTCTCTTCCTGATTAGATTGCATTATCTGCATTTGGAAAAGAACAAAGTGAATGAGTACATAATTTCTACCACCTTTTCCAGAAGTATTCTAGAAGACATATGATTTAGTATGATTTTAAATGGGTAGAAAAGGAAGGATTCCTGGAGAAGTAGACTCACACTGATCCTTGAAAAGAATGCCCAAAATTTGGAAAGGTAGGATGAAAGAGTGAACAAAAGACCTAGAGGCCAAAATGAGAGGGGCGGGGGAAAGTGGGAATTATGATACTTATATAGTTGCCTCTCTAAGAGCAGCGTGGGACTCAGTGGAGCCATTGCCCTGCACCTTCTCACTTCACCCTTAGTCAGACTGCAAGGGTTTTAGAAGTTGGAGGAACCTTGGCAGTCAAATAGATATTCCAGAGAAGACTTGTATTAAAGAATTTGGAGAGAACTTCGGATAAGGTGAAATGGACAACAGAAATATTAAAGAGGGAACTGAGGCTATAGAGCTAATGGCTGACAGGTAAATATCATGCCACCCGAGAAGTCTGCCCCTGCTGAGCTCAGAATGAAGTCTTCACTCAGGGAATGCAGTATGCAGACGTGAGTGCTCATGTGCCATTGGTTATGCGAACTGTCAAAGCCAGAGCTCTGTCTGGGGTTTGAGGACAGGTGTAGACAGGTCTATTATGCAGACAGGCTAATGACTTTCATGAAGATGCTTTAAAGCCATTGATCTTTGTGTTTAAACAGTAAATGCTTGTCCTTGGATCTTTTCCAGTACTTACTTCATATATACATTTCTTGTTCTAAAATATTACTAATAAGATTATTAATAATTGTTATAATTATTTCACCTATTGGTTTTGTTATTTACTTTAAAAATTGGTATCCCTGTTAAGATCATAAAAAATACTTTATTGCCCTAAATTTTTTTTTTTTAATTGGGGAAGGGGAATAGGACTTTTTTCCAAGTCGAGTTGTTGTCCTTTCAGACTTAGATGTGCAGGGAGCAGCTCAGCTCCAGGTCCAGTTGCCCTTGCTAGTTGCAGGGGGCACAGCCCACCATCCCTTGCGGGAGTTGAACCGGCAACCTTGTGGTTGAGAGGACGTGCTCCAACCAACTGAGCCAGCTAGGAGGCAGCTCAGCTCAAGGTGCCGTGTTCAATCTTAGTTGCAGGGGGCAGAGCCCACCATCCCTTGCGGGAGTCGAGGAGTTGAACCAGCAACCTGTGGTTGAGAGCCCACTGGCCCATATGGGAATCGAACCAGCAGCCTTCGGAGTTAGGAGCACAGAGCTCCAACCGCCTGAGCCCCCAGGCCAGCCCAGCCCTAAAATTTTTAAACATTACAAATTAAAATCTACAACTTACTCTTTTAAAAATAGGTCTATAAAAATAACACAAAGATATTCTTTATGTTTCTGATGGCGTATGTTGTCCTAGGTTTCCTAGTCTTTTGTATCTTTGTCCATTTCTGTTCTACTTTTCTAAGATCTTTCTCTTTTCTTCTTCATTCCCTTTTCCTTTTTTCTTTTTATAATAGACCATTTAAAAAATTATTTTATGTTAGATGAAGAGAAGAAAAAAACGTGGGAGCTTAACAATGATCTTATAGACTCTGAAGATTAAATTTTTTATACCATTTCTCTGAACTTTTATTTTTATTATTGAAAGGATATTTTATTTTTTATTGTAGTGGACTTTTTCTATAGTTGGCAAATTATGTTTTAAATTATTTTAAAGCATACAATTAAAACTCTTTCTAATTGTCTTATTCATTTCCATTTTCTGATTTCTTACTTTATGTTGTAAAAACCCAAAGCATCTCTGGCTCAGAACAATCAGCCAGTTACTCAGATTTTACTGGCGCCTCTTTGAGGTTTTTTGGGTTTTATTCTATTTATTTTGTTTTGTTTTAAAGTATCCATTCTTATTTCTCATATCATTCAAAAATAATAAACTGAAATAAGGAAACCACCTATTTTGGCAACTTACATGCCACTAACCTCCCCATCCCAAGATTCACTACAACTTTAATCTGAAAGAAAAAAAAATCTCTAATTTGCCATCTCTGTTTCTTCATTGTATTCTGATTTGTAGCTAAATCTGTAGTAGTCAGCTAAATTTTGGGAAATTTTTTTTCTTAAAAATGGGAGAATTTTTTTGTTTTACCTACTCTATGGAATGGGAATAAAAAGTTGGGAAAAGTTTATAAATTATAAAATGCTATATGAATGTTAGTGCCATTTTTGGTAGAGATTGATAACAGTTTAGAATATGGTTATTCTAACTTTTTTTCTCCTTTTAATTTTTTCATTAGTCAAATATTAAAGGTATTCCTTTCCTGGCTGTATAATACAAATTGACCACTGCTATAAAAATGAGAGTAATATATCTACTTCATGAGGTAGTTTTAAAGATTCAGTAAATACAGGGAGAGTGTGTTGAATCATTCAAGGAATTTGTAAACCAAGGGACTGAACAGAAAAAGTGCAATTTTCCAAATTGGTTAGATCAAAGTAGAGAATTATTAGGGTGTGAACTTCAGATGAAAACCTGGTACAAGGAAACCACATTCACATTTGCAAAATTCTATTTCCAGAGGAAATAGAATTTCTACTTTCTTCTTCATCCTCATTGTATACAGCAATTGGCTTGTGTGTTGGGTGTGTGTTATAGGTGTGGGATTCCAAGTCTGATTCCTCTGTTGCTCTTTTGGAAGCATTTTGTTCCCCCTTCTCCCAAGAGTGGAAGCCCAGGGTGGTGCACCTTAACTTATTTGATAAATCACTTCTAGGGTATCTAGATCCCATGAGAATAATTTTCCTTAAATCTATAAGCCAGTCAAAGCAAAGTAACATCGTGTAGAAGAAAGATGACAACCAGGAAGCTATGATTAGAATCTTCACTTTTCCACCCTCTTGTTTCCTCCTCTCCCTCAGCTGTCTGGGTTTTTTAATTAAATAAAATAACCTTGGACATATAAACATGACATTTCTTAAAGCTGAAACCAAAATGGCAAACTAAAATAGACAACAACTAGGCAGATGCCCTAATTTGACCTAATTTATTCATTTGTTTGTTTATTCAACAACTATTTATTAAACATTTACTCTGTATGAGGTATAATGCTAAGTGCTTGCTCTAAAGATAAATCTCTACCCTCGGAGAACTTTTAGTCTAGTGGGAAAAAGACAAGGAAATAGGCTGTCACTTTACTGTGTGATAAGTTATCTGATAGAGGCAGACGTAAGTGTTGTGCGAAGCAGGAAAATGTTAGTTACAAGAATTTGATAGAAGAAGGCTTGTCAGTGATTTGATGGCTCATCGATTTTGGTTTAATATCTTTAGACGCCTAAAAGCTTCATAAAGAATGAGATAGGATTTCAATAAAGAGACGACCTTTTCTGGGATAGGATCCACTATCTTGGTCTCCCCAGAGAGGGATGTAGGTAGCGTGGCTCTGACCCTTACAAACTTACTACCTATGCCTACTACCTAATAATAGGATAGAACCCTTGTTATCTGATTGTGAGCCCCTTCTCTCTTTTGTATTTGCAGGTACCCTAGAATACGTTTCCACACAGGTCTCGTGGACGCCCATCTCTACTGCATGAAAAAATACGTTGTGGACTTCCTAATGGAAAATGAGTAAGAAAGCGGGAGATAGAGTCAAAGCCACAGTGTTTAGGCTACCCTGTATTAACAGTTTTAAACTTTGATAATGTTAGATAACCAGTTTATATAACCAACAATTGATTTTCACCTTTGTTTTAGAAATGAAATTATGTTATCAGCATACCATTATTTTATCTGTATCACAGAGTCCCCCGCTTGGATTTTTGGAGTCTGTGTTGTAACAAACCAGAAAAATATTTTTATAAAACTAATAGTAACCTGTGATGCCTGTCTGCACAGTACCAGTCTCTTCTGACTTCCTTCTGCAAGGGTGAGCTCCCCAGCTCGAGTGCTATTTGTCTCCAAGCATATGTCCTTCCTCTAGGCAATCATCCTATAGATGAGCCCTTTTAGCAAAGGGCCAGACTTACCCAAGAGGAGGGAATAAAGAAAAGAAAGTTTCCGTGCAATTTTAGGAAAGAAGCCCACCCTACTGAGTGAACTTTCATGAATGCAGAGAAACAAAATTTGGTACTTGTCTGATTTTGCTTTGAGAACAGAACTGTGGGCTTTAAACACATCCTATGTCTGGCAAATTGCAGGACTTGGGTTTCCAAAGAGAAAACCTCCTTTTGAGGTTGATCTTAAGGATTTTTGGTAGGAAATGTAACTAGAGTCCTCAGAGGAACAGCCAGGAAAAGATTTAATAACTGCATGGTAAAGAAGAATTGCGGCTAGTCTCCTTTGATGGCTGCTGAGTAAGTTTCTGCCTTGAATAACACTGGCGGATGGGAAAGCAAGCAGGCTGATACCACAGCAGCCAGTTCCCTCAGACCGGCTGAGGAACGGAGTCGGAGAACCTGAGTTTAAATGTCAGCATGCCCTTGGCTGATGGACTTGGATATATAGAGGAATATTAAGGAGAAGGGGAATTATTCTTCTGTGCCCAGTAGATATTTCTTGCAGCATCCTAACCCTCATCCCCCACAATACCTGCTAAACGCCTACAGGAAGGCCCATGTAGAGCCAATGGTAAAACAAATCATTTGGACTCCTGGAAAGCTTCCCCAGGGATTGTAATTTCTCTGTTTTCCCTCCCAGGACACTGTTCCCCCGCTCTCCTCTGATTTACTATTCGTTTTTTTGCATTCAATCAGTAAATACTTATTAAGCACCCATTATGAGGCAGGCATTGCGCTAGATGAGCTGTGGGATCAATGGTGAATAAGCAGACATAGGTTCTCTCATGGAACTGACAGCTAAACTCCACAGTGGACTGTAGAGACTTTGCTTTTTAAACAGCAAGAAAACTTACCTTAGAGAATGATCCAGGACCTGTTTTCCAGTTACCAGTCTGGGCTATTCATATTCCAAAAATGAAGTTAACTCTTGGCCATTAAACGGTTTAGTTTTTATTCCCAAATGGATATGGAGCCCTGTGAAATAGGCTCTGGCTTTGATGTGCTGGGAGGGAATGCAATAGTAGAGATCATTGTTTGTTTGTTTTTAAACCATTTACTATGGAGAATTTCACACAAGTACAAAAGTAGAGAAAGTAATGTAATAAACTCCCATGAATCGGTCACACAACGTCAACAATTATCAATTTATGGCCACTCTTGTTTATATATGCCACTACCCATCTCCCCACTGTCACACCAGATTATTTTAAAGCAAGTCATTCTGATATAATTTCATCTGTAATTATTTCAATTATAATTATCGGGAAATATTTCAGTATGTATCTCTAAAACATAAACAACGTATGTTTTTTTGTTTTGTTTTTTAAAGATTTTATTGGGGAAGCAGAACAGGACTTTATTGGGGAACAGTGTGTACTTCCAGGCCTGTTTTCCAAGTCAAGTTGTTGTCCTTTCAATCTTAGTTGTGGAGGGTGCCGTTCAGCTTCAAGTTGTTGTCCTTTCAGTCTTAGTTGTGTTGGGCGCAGCTCAGCTCCAGGTCCAGTTGCCGTTGCTAGTTGCAGGGGGCACAGCCCACCATCCCTTGCAGGAGTCGAACCCGCAACCTTGTGGTTGAGAGGACGCACTCCAACCAACTGAGGCATCCAGGAACTCAGCGGCAGCTCAGCTCAAGGTGCCGTGTTCAATCTTAGTTGCAGGGGGCGGAGCCCACCATCCCTTGAGGGAGTCGAGGAATCGAACTGGCAACCTTGTGGTTGAGAGCCCACTGGCCTATGTGGGAATCTAACCGACAGCCTTTGGAGTTAGGAGCATGGAGCTCTAACCGCCTGAGCCACCGGGCCGGCCCTAAACAACGTTTTTATCTTTTAAACAAATACCTCAATACCATTAAAATTCCTAAAAGTAAATAAATAAATAAGAAAAAGACAGAAAAAAAAAACCTAACAATGCTTCCTTAGTACTACCAAATGGGATTGTAGCTTTTGGTATCTGCGTACCAGAATACCAGCATCCTGGCTGCCGTAGCTCCTTTTTAGCTCATTTTACCACCACCAGTTATCTGTTCCCCCACCTGGCAAGTGTAATATAGTGTTATGTCCCTTGAGGACAAGCCTGAATTTGGTGATTCTGTGGCCTCTGGCCAGAAGCTCTGCCAAATGGGACTTTCTCAGAACCTGCTACAATGGAGAATGATACAGAGACTCACCTCAAACTACTTCCCCATCTCAAGATCTACTAGAGAGACTCTTATCTCTTTCTTCCCCCATCATCCTTCACTTCTCAGAGTTGTTGGGATTAAAGGATTAAAATTGGTAAATTTCAACATACGAAGAACTATATAAATACATAGCAGGACAAATTAGAATGGTACTCGAGGGAGACTCTTTCTTCCTGTCTGAAATAGTGGAAGTCTTGTCTCAAAGTTGTGGGAGATAGGGTTGAATTGGTTAGCGGGAGCAGCATGCAGGATATCTTGAAAGCTAAGCAGGGAGTTACAGATCTTTAAACAGAATAATCCCATATGGAATGAGCAATGATGCAACCTAGCGGGAGGATATAGATGATTCTGGGTGGGAAAGAGACTCCTTCAAGGTAAGTAGGAGTCATTTATTATGATCTGGTTATGAAATGTTAACTCTTTTAGGGATGGAAAGGAAAAAGTAAACATATGAGACACCACTTCAAGAAAAGACTGCTTTAGCAGTGTTATCTTTCACTTATGGAAGTTAACATATTCTGCCCTGTGTCTTTTTTAGTTGTTTACATGTTAATTCTTCCACCCGAATTCTTTGAGATTAGATACCCACTTGCATTGGTAAGGCATTCAATATATGCTTGGTGAATGAGAGGAAAGGAAATGTCATAGCAGAAGTAATTTGGTACATCAGCAGTGGAAAAAGAGATGAGGATTTCTGCAGTTTACTAAGTAGGAAAGCTGTGAAGAAAAGAAACCCTGCACTGTCTTTAACAGGAAAAGTTTAGTAACTGAGCTTTGTGAACTTGGACAGGTGTCCACCCTTCTGTACCTCACATTCCTCATCTGAAAATTGGAAATAATAGTACCTGACCCATATGGTTGTGGTGGAAAATACTTATAAAGAGCTTAGAGCAGTAGTTGATGCAAAGTAAGAACTTGAATTAACTTTTAGTTGGTCACCTACTGGTGTCAGGTACTATGTTGCTAAGTGGTAAATATAAAAAAGTGGCGTTTCTGCCTTCAAATTGCTCATAGGTTAGGGAGAGAGGGACAAGTTAAACAAATTGTTACAGTAAAATGTGGTAAGTATTAGAATATAGTAGAATAGTACAATGGAAGCACAAGAGAATTTGGGGGGATAATGGAAATACTCTATATCTTGATTTGGGGTAGTGATGACAGTAGAATAATTTGACAAAACTCATTGAACTGTATGTTTAAAGTGGGTGTATTTTATTATATGTAAACTACATTTTTTAAATTGATTTTAAGTTTTAAAAAATGAGTTGGACTTGCCACAATTTTTTAAAAACTCAAAGCAACGGACATTGAATTATACCCAAATATATTCTTTTTTTTTTTTAACTTTTTTATTTATTTTTTTTCCCTCTTCTTCCGCCTCCCCTCTGCCCCCACACTCCAGTTCAAGCCGTTGTTTCTCAGTCTAGTTGTGTAGGACATAGCTCCCTGGGCCCATGCTGGTATTATGAGCCTTGTGCTCTCCCCAGCTGAGGCAGTTGGTCACCGGTCGTTGGCTTATGGCTGCTGGCCGCTCACAATGGCTGCTGGCCACTCACTGCAGCACACGGTAGCCCACGGCAGCACACAGCAGCCGGCAGCAGCTCATGCCAATCTCTGGCTGCTCACAGCAGCCCAGCTCCAGGGAGAGCTGTTCACAATCTTAGCTGTAGAGGCACAGCTCACTGGCTCATGGGGGAATCGAACCAGCGACTTCGGCATTAGGAGCATGGCGCTCCAACCACCTGAGCCACCAGCTGGCCCCTCTTTTATTTATTTTAAGTGTTTTTCCAGGACCCATCAGCTCCAAATCACAGTGGCCCATGTGGGGATCGAACCGGCAACCTTGTTGTTAAGAGCACCGCACTCTAACCAACTGAGCTAACTGGCAGCCGTCCCCCACAGATATATTCTAATTGCTGTGTTGGAGGCTGAGGATGCTAAGATGAATACAAAATATCATATGCTATTGTCTTCTATAAGCTTGAGAAAATTGTACTATGAAACAAGAGAGAAAAAAAATGAGTCAGAGATCCCAGTCTTAATAAATGGGGAAAGGACACTTCAGGCAGTATCATGACAACTCTGCTTTAGAAAGACTCCAGCAACAGTGGGTTGAAGGAGGGGATTGAAGGATTATTGAACTGAGCTTACATCAGTGATTCAGATTAACTTTAGTGGCAAAACCCATCCCTAAAACTGGGCAGAATTTAATAGCCTAATGTATTTACTTACTGTTTCAATATTGATTTTTAGCTAACATTCAAATCATCTCTCAACTTGCTAGTCACTTGCCTCCAGACTCTTCCCTTCTAATCCATCCTTCCACAAAACCAGAGGGCTTTCTAAATTGCAAATCTGACCATATCATTTCCTATTTTACCAGCTTTGCCTTGTCCCAAGCATTTACCAGCTAAAGTAATACATGGGCCCAGGAAGTAGTGCATGGGGTAACAAGACTATGACAAAAGTTGCTGAGGGATGCTACAGTTTGACTTGGATGCTAATATCTTTTGATGAAGACTTGCTTGTCTATCACTAAGGCACTTTGCTTCTGTTAGTAGGTGATTTTAGACCTAACCCAAGCTTTCTAAGTTTCACGTAAATCTTAAAAGCCATTAAAAAAAAATAAAAAGAGGATTGATAAGTTTGACTAATAACAATTTTTTTATTAGTTTCAGTTGTACAAAGCAACATAATAGTTAGACATTTACACCCCTCCCTACGAATAACAATTTTTAAAGTTCTGCATGGTGGGGGGAAGAAATAAACAGTCTAAAAATAACAACAAAGGAGGGGGAGGATATTTGCAATACCAGGGTAGCCCAAATACTAAATTACAAAGAACACTTTAAAATTAGTAATGAAAAGACAAATGACAATAGAAAAATGGGCGAAAGTTATAGAAAAAGCTAGCACACCTATGAAAGATGCCTGCTATCACTCATAAATACAAAATGCATATTAAACAGTTTTATTTCTTTTTAACTTGTATTTATATATTTATTTTTAAGTGTGTTTTTCTAGGACCCGTCAGCTCCAAGTCAAGTAGTTGTTTCAATCTAGTAGAGGACGCAGCTCACAGTGGCCCATGCAGGGATCGAACCGGCAACCCTGGTGTTACGAGCATTGTGCTCTAATCAACTGAGCTAACTGGCTGCCCCATATTAAACAGTTTTAGAATATGATCTCCATCTGTCATATGGCGTAGATTTTCAAATTTTGTGATAAGGCTAGCAAAGCTGTAGGGAAATTCCCTTATAGTGTTCTGTATAAACTTTCTGAGGGGCAGGCAGTTGATAATCTGTCAAAACTTAAAATTATATTCTTTGACTCAGCAGTCCCTCTTCCAAGAATCTACCCCACAGAAATATTTACTCAAAAGTATGGAAACATTCATTGCAAAATGTTCTTTGCAGCATTGTTCATAATAGGAAAATTATAACAATTTAAATACAGTACATTATGGTATGTCCATATTGTGCATCTATTAAAAAGAATGAAGTATATGGTGATATGGAAAGATTTCCGGATATGTTTACTTAAGAAAAGGCAAGTTGTAGTATTAGTGTATATTTTCATTGTAATATGATTCTATTTTTTGCTTTAAAAAATAAAAGGATCTCCGTATGTTTTCGAAGGTTTTTTTTTTAAATCCATTTCTGAATACAATCTGAATACAGATGGATGTTCTAAAGATTCTCTTGAACATTTCAATTCAAAATATCTTAATGTTGTTTATAAAACTAGAGAAGACCCAAATATCAAACAATTATTTTTAAGAAAAGATTTTACCAGCTTATATTCTGACTACCTTTGTTTGAGAGTAACTGTCTCAAATCACCCTTACTAGTAATGAGAACTATTTTAAATTTGGCAATTTGGGGAAGAAATTGCATCTTGTTTTAATTTTTATTTATTTAACAATATTTTTGAACATTTATATCTATTTCTTTGTTAAGGATAGTAATCTTTTTGTCCTATTTGTAGCAATTATTTTGTCTTTTTAATTTGGTGGAGTTTTTTATTTACAGCTAGTAATCAAGTCTGTTGTTCTCCTTTGTGATTTCTTATTTCTTAGGAGCTTAGAATTTCATGAGGCAGGTGTTTCTGGGAAGGCTGTGTTTAAGAGGGAAGGGAGAAAGTGGAGTTGCCCAGGCCCAGGGCAGTGGATCCAGCTGCTGGTCTTCAGCCCCAAGGTCAGGATGTTCACAATGGTTCACAGTGGCCTGTCCCACTTCTTGGCACAGCCTTGAGTTGCCTCTACTTTGAGTAGGAAACAGGAAGAATACTTTTTGTCTTCCATTATGCTCTAAGCCAGCCGCACTATGGGAACTGACCTGACACTGAGTGCCAGCAGAGGCAGGTGGGACCTGGCAGGACTGCTTCATGTCCTCTCTTCAAATCACTGTCTAATCGCCTTTAAAGGGCTGTGCCTAAAGGAGCTGTGTGCCAAGGTTTGTTTGCTTGCTTCTTGCAGTGACAGTTCTGTTTGGCCCATAATGTAAATATCATGGCTCTGAGATCCCCCAGCTGCCCATGCTTTGTAATTCTTCAAAGGGAACTGATTTGTTTTCCACCAGAGGGGGCCAAGGAACATTTGCTACCCACACTGCTTTGGCACATTAAAAGAGGAGAAAAAGAGCTAAGAGTAAATGTTGTTTCGTTCTTTGTATTCATATGGAAATTTTTAATCTCTATCAAAGGATCAGGAGAAAAATCACATTGAAATTCAATACAAGAGCTTCCAGTTTACACAGAATGTTTCAAAGATGTTTGACTTGATCCTTTAAAAATGATAAAAACCATGAACTGTGTAGCTCCAGGGTTCATAATTTTGCTTATCCTCCTCAGCCTCCGCCTCTGTCTTGCCTTCCTACCTACACTCCAGCTGTGTGGTCCTGTGTCAGCCTGCAGAGCTTCTTTGAATGGGGGCTAGGGGAGGGGGTGAGAAGTATGTACAGCAGCAATCAGGTTTATAGGGCTGTTTTTAGTCTTGTAATTGGTCTCCCTGACTTCAGTCTTCTCATTCCTGACCACCATCTTCTTCATTCTCTCTATTCCAGGCCTATTTCCACTGCTACAAGAATGATCTTACTAAGAAATAAAACTGATCATGTCACTTTCCTGCTTAAAAATTACCATTGGCTTCTCAGTTCAGGCTTTCCAGACTGCCACAGAAGGCTTCCATGATCTGACTCCATTACCCACTTAATCAGCCTCATCTTCTACCCTCCTCCTTAAATTAATAATTTGGCTACTGTCCACTGGATTACAAATTCTTTGAAGTGAGAAACAGTGTATTTCCAAGACCTAGCACAGTTACTGGCATATTAATAGGTGCTTGTTAAATGCCAAAAAATTAATTAGTGGTTTAAAATTCTAAAAGGTCAAAGTGTGAGAGAGAAAACTAAAAATTATTTGCTAGTCTGTCACCGCTTTGTGCTTTCATTTCCTTTGCTCAGTATAAATCATAAACATACTCGTTGTACTAAGGATCAGGTCACTTCTTCCCCGTTACAGATTCCTGGTCATTTGGACCAAAAATCCTGTCTCAATATCCACCAGAAAACACCACACTCCGTGACACCAAAAAAGGCAAAATGAAGGAAAGCTCCAAAGCTCTTGGCCAAGGTTACTTACTGCTAGTATCTGAATGGTGTAAAAATAGTGCAGGATTTTTTTTTGCCTCTGAAAGTTCTTTTAGGCATTGATCTTTGATCTTATTTTCCGTTAGTGCTATCCTAAACTAACCTGATTACATAAAAGTAAACTGAAGTTAATTTTGTTGTGGAAATTCTTTGCTAGCCATTGGTAAATGAGTACAACTGTTAGAATGTGAGGAAGCCCACTCTTAAGGAGATGGGAGGATGAAATCTGCATGAGAAGTTCTTAGTCATTAGAATGGATTTTAAATTGGCAAAATCTAAATCAAACCAGGAGAGTAGTACCATAAAAGCTAAGAAAAAATGAGAGGCAAGAAACTTAAGAATGGCCTATAATTGTAAAATTTGATAATTTGCATAAAGAATAAAAGAATCGCCTATAGTCCCTTTACTATGAGGGAGTATAGAGCAGAACCCATGTGTGCAGTCTTTGAATAACACAACTGTTAGTATTAGAAAAAAAAGTCATCACCACAACAGATTAAAGGGAAAAAATATGAGTCCATGGATGCAAAAAAAAAAATTTTAATAAAATTCAATGCCCATTCATTGATAAAAGCTCTTAACAAGTTAGGAATAAAAGAGAACTTCCTTGATCTGATAAAGGATATCTACACAAAAAAAAAAGCCTATAGCATGTGCCGACTATTGGCTATAAAGCATGAACCCCAATATCTACACATAGCAGACAGTCAACAAATGATACTTTGATGATGGAAAAAACCTGCAACAATCATCAGTCTAAGTGACAAAATGTTTTTAACATTCCTTTTAAAATCAAGAACAAATATGGATGACTGCTATCAGTGCTTCTATTCAGCATTATATTGGAGATTTTAGCTAATATGGTAAGACAGTGAAAAGTGGAAGATATAGGGATTAGAAAGGAAGAAAAAAATTGTTGTTTTCATAGTTGGTATGAATGTCAGAATCTACAAATAAATTATTAAAATTAACAAGACTTTTTAACAAGGAAATTGGCTATAAGATCAAAATGCAGAATAAATTTAATTTCTATAAACCAACAAGAAGAAAACAATTGTTTAAAAGATGCCATTTATAATACCAACAAAAAATATACTTAGGATTAATCTAACAGAAGATATGCAAGGCCTTTATGGAGAAAAATTCGTAATGTTTTTTAAACAACTTTTTTCAATAGACCAGAGCACTCTACCTTCTCATGGGTTATTGCCAATTAAGAATCAAGGCACCATGTTAAAATACATACACACATGCTCACTCACACATACCATGTAGATAGAACTTTGTGAAACACTGTTTTCTGCATAGATCAGAGGAAGGGATTCCCATATTCAGTACACTATCCTCCTACCTCCAGCCTGAAGCTGATAGAGAACTTAGATCTGCTGCTTCTCCAGAACTGCCAAATCCATGCCACTTTTGATCTCTGTCAGTCACAAGGTGGCATGACCAGAAGGAAGTTGGCTTTTTCTTGGATGCACAGAAGATCCAAATAGTCAGATTTCTCCTATTTGACCACTCTTTCTTCCTAGGTCGATCACTTCCATCCGAAGTGAACTGATTCCATATCTAGTAAGAAAACAGTTCTCCTCAGTTTCGTCACAACAAGGACAAGAAGAAAAAGAGGAGGATCTAAAGAAAAAGGAGCTGAAGTCCTTAGGTCAGTGCTTGGGTTGGTGCAATATGGGTAGAAGTAGCAGCATCTTGGAAAAAGAAGCCTGCCTCAAGGCAACATATCCTTGTCTAGCCAATAGGCAAGACAGGCTAGCTGATGCCACTCTCTGAGATGTGAGTAAGCTTATGGAAGCAGATCCTATCACTTTGCTCTTCAGGGACAAGCTAATCATACCTCCGGTTCATAGCTCAGGTCTGGCTGTGTTCCTCACTGGACTATTTTGACTTTAACTCTGCCCACTTTTCAGTTCCCCTGTTCTCCAGGCTCTGGGCAGCCCCACTTCTGACTAACTCAGTTTGTTCTGTCAAGGAAAGAAATGTGAAGGAATGTATAATTACAGTCCAACCAGAGGCCAACCAGACTGTCTCCTTTCCAGGATGTAGGGGCGAAGCCTGCCTTGTTTGCTCTCATATCCCTGCCTAGAAAAAATATATTTATCAAATAAATTATTAGCCCTGTCACCTGAGGCAGGTTACTCAGTCTTTTTTTTCCCCAAAACAGTATATTTTATTTGACATTAGACAACATACTCCCCAATTTGTGATATGTAGATTGATTTCGATTGCTTTTTGGTGTACTCAGTCTTCTAAACCCAGTTTTCTTACAAAATAAAAGATCTCAAATGATTATTATAAGAGTTGAAAAACTGGGGCCCAGGCATCAAGTCCTGTGCTATTTCTGTCATAGCACAACTACCACATATGAAAATAGAGGCTAGCCCCACAACATGGCTGGTTACTAAAGCCTTGACAATTGCTTGGGTTACTTCATGATTTACAAGAGTCATCTATTTTATTTTTCCTAGTAGTACTTGATGTTGGTCAAACTTGCTTGTAGGACCTCTTTTTAAGCATTTTTGTGTCATACAATATTTCAAATGTACAGGAAGGCACATTGCCTCTTTTAATTTGACTTAGTCTTTCAGGTTTTAGTGGCATTTCCCCAGGGTCCACGCTGCATGGGTGAGTTCCAGGGAGAGAGGTGTGAGTTGTACCCTCTTTCAAAACTTGTCTAAGTCTATGTCCCCTGTGTCAGTCTCTCTCATTCACTTGCTCTGTTTGGGTGTTTATTCTAAAGATATTTACAGTTTTATAAAAGAAGCCAGTACACGGACCTTTGCTCCCTATGATGCCTGCTGGAATGTCTGTCGAGGAGACAAATGGGAAGATTTGTCCAGATCACAGGTGCGCTGCTATGTCCACATCATGAAAGAGGGGCTCTGCTTTCGAGTAAGCACCCTGGGACACTACATAGAAGCAAACAAACAGGTGAGAGGATGAGTTTACAAGAGAAATCATGGGAGCTCCTACCCCAGAAACAGACTGAGTCTTTTGTCTTATTTCTTCATTAGGTACACAGTGACTTACTCAGATTCCCTCTCATTCCCAAGGTTGATTAAGACCTGGCATGTCAAGGGAGACCATTGCGGTGCCCAGGTCTAGCAAAAGTGAAAGCAGAGGGCCTGGTCCATCAAGGCAGAACCTCTGTGACTCCAGGGAAAGGCTAAGGTCTCCAGGAAGTCTAATTCATAGTCTCTGGGTTCAGTAGCTTTCTCTGATTCTGCTCAGCGTGTGGATATCTACAGTACTTCATAAACAAGTAGATAAATACTGCATAATCAGTGCTGTGATGAAGCAAACATAAGCACACGGGAAAGGCTTTCCTAAGAAGGTGAAGGAACAGAGTATATAGTAGCCAGATGGCAAAACCTCAAGGAAAGAATGTCTTTGAGAGAGAAGTATCTGGAAACATCATTAGAGAGCAAAGAGTCTTGCTAACCCCTTCTCTTAACCCTGAGATTTATGAGATACGGAGAATGAGTAGCTTCTGTTGAAGGGGAAACAGTGCATGAAAAACAAGCCAGGTTTTAGTTTAGTTAAGGGATGGAGAGGGGGAAAGTGAAGAGGCTGAGAATGTAGGGGAGCTCTTTACTGTGTAGCAGGCACAGGAGGAAGGTTTTAGGAGGGAGGGATAATGAGACCATGGAAAGGAAATACAGAGCAGTATAGGATTAAAAGGAGAATAGGAAAAGATAGATAATTGCGGAAACTACATTGGGGTGGCATTCAAGAACAACGAGGATGAGATGCTAAAAAGAATAGCTGTTGACATGGTTCCTGGGAGAATCCTGTGAAAACTGTCAGTGCAGGTATAAGCTGGGGGGTGGGGTTAAAGAGGTCAGGTAGAGTGATAAAAGATAATTGTTGAAAATTGGGGTTGGGATTGAGTCCCTGAAGAAAACCTGGCTCAGGAATCTTCAGGACCCACACCATATGGTAGATATAGCCCCAGCCCCGACCTCAAGGTGGCCTCAACCTGGATTGGTTATCGATCCAAGGGAATCCAAGCCAAAGAGTTTATGAGAAATCATGGGTCCTATGTTTACCCAGGGCAGTCCTGGGTAAAGTTAGCCCCAACTTAGGGTCAGAGCTATAAGGAGGCTTCCTTAATTTGACTTTTTGTTCTCTTTCTTCAATTCTATTACTAGAGTCTCTCAGGCTAGTTGGAAAGCAACTCCATGGACAGCCTGAGACTAGAGAAGTATCCTCTGAAGTACCAGCAGGGGCTGTACAGCAGACAGGCCTGAAGGGCCTTGGTTGAAGTGTAATAAAGGAGATCTCGGGGTTGAGGACTGAGGGATTAGCATTTGTATTACCATTGTAGCCAGTCCTGGCAAGGCCTCCCTCAGCCAGTGTGGCCACCACTCACAGTACGCTGGCCAGCATTCTGCCCATGCTGGAGAATCACAGGCACACTGTCTGTGCCTTCCCAGCAGGTCCGGAGCTAAAACTCTATATACCCATAACCTTTTCAATTTTCTCATACTGGAGAGAGAATGTGGGAAGTTTCCCTTCAGGATTGTATTTTGGCTGGTGAAGAACATGGATGCCTTCTCAGGGTCTGTCCTGACTATAGAATTTCTCTGACATTGCTCCCATCCTCACTCACACGTGACCACAGTGATCCAGCAGGTGAGCAGGAACCTAGGATGACTATGGTCAGGACTCAGGATGCTCCTTGCCCTCATTAGTCCTCCTCTCCCAGGTGCTGCCTGGGTATCTCAAAGGCTTGTCTCACCACCTCCCGGCTAGGGGCCATGGCGTTACTTTCAGGGAGGGTACTCTCAGGTAGGAAACTTAGGATAACACCACTGGAAGCTGCTGCATAAACAATTCTTGTCCTGGGGGAAAGGCAGCAGCCTCCTGCTCTGCCTCATCCAGACAGGAAGCTGTGCCTGAATACTACCCATATCTCTGACTGACCATTAGATTCTACCTTAGGTGCTTTCAGGTGTTTTCTGATTTTACTTTAGTGACCAAACCTCTTTTCTCAAGGTACTCAAATTGCTACCTGATCTCTGTCCAGAAGAATCACTGGTGCATTCGTCAGCCCAGATTGTCAGCAAACACTCGGTAAGTGCTAACTTTGGCAGGTATGGGACAATCTCTGGGTGCATTGAGGCTTGTCCTTGTGAAGCTGGATTGGGCTCTGAAGCCCTGAACCTCATTATCCCCAGGGAAACCCCAACTGGGTTCTGGTTATAAAGTCTCACCTTCTAGCCCAGGTGCTCTGGAAGACTGACTGGAAGGTGCTGGTCCCAGCTACACAAACCCTGGAAGGAAGATCCATTATAGTCTTGGGACTCGGGCACAGGAGCTTTCCATCTCTCTCCCTCTTCTTACCCTGATTTGAGCACTCTTCTTCAAGAGAGCACATCTAAACACATAAGTGCATGAGTGTGTGAGTTTGAGTTGGTCTCAGGTATTATGTGACTTTGTGGCCCTGAAAAATACTGGTGATGGTCCCTCTTGTTGAAGTGTCTCTGCGGAAAGATACCATAAGACCCCGGCTCAAAGGATCTGGGGGGTTGGTTTGCAGTTGGTTGAGATGAATGGACAAGACTTTATATTTGCCTTTTGCAGGTTGGAGATGACTGCCTCATCGGGCCAGATACACAGGTTGGAGAGAAGTCATCCATTAAGCACTCGGTCATTGGTTCATCCTGTGTCATAAGAGATAGAGTGACTATCACCAATTGCCTTCTTATGAACTCAGTCACCGTGGAGGAAGGGTATGTTTCCCCTTATGCCTACTTAAGGCAATGCCCTTGGTACCCCTGGGAGGCTTTGGGGGCCATCACAGTCTAGGAATGGGTTCAGCTTGGGGAGGGGGAGAAAAGGAGAAGGGTGAAGGGAAGAATAGTGCTTTGGCCCTTTGAGGTCTTGGTTTTGGCTCCATAATGAAATGGTCTCTGAAAGCATTTCCAGTGCCCTCCTCACACGTGTGAAAATTGTGGTCCTGGCAGAACTGCCTTCTCTTGCTTTGGTATCCTACTTGATGGGATGGTCATAGTAGTGAGCCACTGGCAGTGCTGGAAAGACACTGTATCAATATCTAAGGGTCACCTTCCCTTATCTCAGTATCTAGAGCAGCCCTGAAGAAGGCAGAGGCCTAAGAGGAGTGAACGTACAAGCCACAGTTTCTGAGAGAGAGCCTCTCTGTTACAAGTTACGGAGAATCTTCCACGATTTTGAAATCTCATGGTGTCCTAAAATCTTGGTTTATGACAGCCTGAACTTGGAGTAAGAAAACTTGAATGATATTTAGTAGGATTCTTTCTCTGCATAGACCTCAGGTTTTTCCTTATATAAAAAACAAGCCAAAAAAAATTTTTAAAAAAAAGCAAGTATAAGTGATGGAAGAGAGGAAGGATATTACCAAATCAGTGGTTTTCAGACTTTTTAGAAAGGTTTGCAGACTTTTCTTATGATAAATTTTATGAATAAACTCAGTATTTCAAACTGATAAAAGCACAGTGGTTTGGAATATAGTGAGGAAAGGGCACTTGTCCTTCCTATAGGGTGTGAAGCAGATCTATAAAACAAATTTTGAAAACCACTATGCTAGATCAGCCTGGCATTGGTTCTAGCTCTGACACCTGTTGATTTCTATGTCCAGGAACTGATAAGAGAGAAGGATAGGGGAAGACTGCAAGGCCAGTGAAAGCTGAACTACCTCTCACAGCTGCCCGTGAGGGTGGGGGAGAAGCATTTTAGGGAGAGGAGCTCCGTAGGGATAGAGCTAAAGGTTAAGCCTTTGCTCTTTAGGAAGAGTGACTGATGGAAGACAATAGACAGGACAGAGGGAGGAAGTACCATATTAAAAAACCAGGAAAGTTGGAGATCATAGGGATATTGACCACTAAGATTTGTCCTTCCCCAAACAATGTGACTGACTTCTGGAACCCTGACAACCAGGCCTAAAGCCTTTAGTCAAGTGTATGGATGAATCTTCTCTGGCAAATCTAACCAGCCCAAGTAGAAAAACCTGAATTTATTTACATCAGAGATTTCTAACAGCCCAGTCAAATCACTCCATCGTAAAAATAATGGATGAAAAATTATTTTCTTGTGCTTAGAGCTTCCAATCAGTGTTTTCAAATTCTCTCCTAAATAAGAAGAGATAATCAAAGATTACCAGAGATCTAAAGAAAGCCTCTATCATGAAAGATAGAGACCAAATCAAACAAATAGAAAAAAGCAACTTAGAGGAGCAGTCGGATAGCTCAGTTGGTTAAAGTGCAAGCTCTGAGCAACAGAGTTGCCGATTCGATTCCCATATGGGCCAGTGAGCTGTGCCCTCCACAACTAGAGTGAAGACAACGAGCTGCCGCTGAGCAGCCGCTGAGCTCCTGGGTGGCGGGATGGCTCAGTTGGTTAAGAGCACGTGCTCTCAACGACAAGGTTGCCAGTTCGACTCCCGCATGGCATGGTGGGCTGCATCCCTCACAACTAGATTGAAAAATGGCAACTGGAGACTTGGAGCTGAACTGTGCCCTGCACAACTAAGATTGAAAGGACAACAACTTGACTTGGAGCTCATGTGGGTCCTGGAAAAAAACACACTGTTCCCAATAAAGTCCTGTTCCCCTTCCCCAATAAAATCTTTAAAAAAAAGAGACAGAGAGAGAGAGAGAACGCGCGCGCGCGCAAGAGAGAGAGAAAGAAAAAAGCAACTTAGAAGAAACAGAGACTCCACATGGAGAGAAAAATGCTTTCAAATAATGTCATTTCAAAGAACAGAAAAAGAACTCTAGGAAATTAAAAATAGGATAACAAAAAGGAAAACTTCAATAAAAGAATTGGAAGATAAATTTGAAATTTCCCAGAAAGTAAAGCAAAAAGGGAAAAATATGGAACAGAGAAAAGATAAGAAAATGAGAGGACCAGTCCATGATGCCCAACATCTGAATAGGAGTTCTGTAAAACGAGAATTGGAAAAGAAAAAAAGAGAGAGAGAGAGTTGAGAAGTTAGAGGAGGAAATTATTTGAGAAATAATATAAGAAAGTATCCCAGAACTGTAAGATACAAATTTACATAATGAAAGGATCTACTAAGTGCCTATCACAATGGGTAAATATACACCCATATCATTTAGAAATCTCAGAACATTCACAACAAAGCATGCTACAAACTTACAAAGAAAAATGTAATAGGTCATGTACAACTCATCAGGAACCAGAATGGCTTTGGATTTATCAGTAGCAACAATGGAAACCAGAAGATAATAGAACAATGCCTTCAATATTCTAAAGAGAAAATTAATTTGAACCTAGAATTCTACACCCAAGCAAAGTGTAACAATAAAATAAAGACATTTTCAGACAGGAAAAGTCTCCAAAACTTTTCTAGAAGATGTGTTCCACCAAAATGAAGAATAAACCAAACAGAGATAGATAAGAAACAACAGATGCAAATCAAAAAAATGCACACAAAAAATCCATAAGATGATAGTGAAGGCAGATCCAAGGATGAGAGCTATGCATGAAGCATAAAGGGAGCAGTTAACCCAGAATGGAATCCAAGAAAGACTTTTTCAGGAAGATGAAAGTGATAAGATACCAGATACATATAAACACCTTGAAAGATTTAGACAACTAGGTAAAAATTAAGGTTGAATTAATAACAACATAGAACACCAACAAAAACAAAACAGTTATTAACTCTGTTTAAAAAGTTGTACAAGAAAGAAAAAGGCAGGGGGAGGTTCTAGAAGAGGGTAAACAGGGTTAAATATATAGTGTTGGAAGAAGAACTGACTCTGGGTGGTGAATACATAATGTGAGCTATAAATGATATATTACAGAATTGTACACCTGAAATCTATGTAACTTACTAACAATTGTCACCCCAATAAACTTTAATTAAAAAAAAGAAAAGAGGAAAAGGCACCATAGTTTGCTGTGTGGCTCAACTATGAAATAGAATTTACATAGTCATAATGAAGTAAATACTGACTATTGACCAAAATTATGCTTACAACTATATTAAAAGGATGAGAGATAGGAAGGGAAAGAGGGAGTAGGAGAAGAAAGGGGAGCTAAATCCTCATATTCCATTATGGGAAGTCTTGATTACTAGAATGATCAAGAAAGGAATATATATGCCTAAAACTGAAAAATCAAGTAGTAATATCAGCATGTTATTACCTAGAGACATGGAAGTAAATACTGAAATATTCAGCAAAAAGGAATTGAAGAGGGAAATGAATAGCGGGAACAGGGAAGTGCTATTTTTTATAATAAAACCTTCAGAACAATTTGCTTTAAATTGCATACATATATAACTTTAAATGCCAAAAAAAGTAAATTCTGTAGTGCACTGCTATTGGTGGAGTGCTGATAAATTGTTAACAACCAGCTCTCCAAAGGAAAAAATAAGTGGCCTGATTTGTAACATTTGCCAATCTCCATGGTGTAAATTCTCACACTATCACCAATGGTATCAGGGAACACTGAGTTGTGAATAGACGCTAACAGTCGGCTCTCCCAAGCGGAACAAGCTGTCTGTAGCACACCTACTGATGATAGAAACCTGTCTCGAGTATTTCACTCTTTCATCAAACACTTAAGGGCCCACTCTGTGCTGAAGACTGCTAGGCAACTGCAGACATAAAATGCATAAGATTCAATCTTTCCCCTCAAGGAACTCATAGGCTATATGCAATAAGAAGTTATAAGTGCTGTGGTAGAAATCTGTAAGGTCACAAAGGAAGAAAGAGTCAGGAAAGAATTAATTAAGGAAATGATTAATTAATTTCCTTAAAAGAGCTGAATCTTGAACTGAATCTAGAAAAATGAGTAGAATCACATAGGCTGGCAAAAGGAATCTTCTAGATATATCAAGAGTATGATGTGTGAGAGAGCATTATCTTATTTCAGAAACATCTCCTCATTTTGATTTTAGCTTAGATTTCACCACTGAAGAAGAGACTTTGCTGACTACCCTATCAGAAATAATCCATCCCAAAACTTAGTTGCATCAGCCTGTTTTATTTCCTTTGTAACATTATCACTGTCTGGCCTTACCTATGTACCTGTCTTTTCCAAGTAAAATGTTAGTTTGAGAATGAAGTACTTTATCTTTCTGTTTCACTGTTATATCCTGAGAGCTTACAGGAACTCAATATGTATTATATGAAAGAATGGTAAACAGTTCATAATGACCACAATATAGAATTCAAAGAGGAGACAAGGCTGTAATAGATGGACAAAAGCCAAGTCATGGAGTGTCCCCTAAGGAGTTTAATAGGTAACAATAATTTAAGAGTTTAAAGCAAAGGAATAACGTGATTACATTTACATTTTACGAAGATCATTTTGGCTCCAGTGTGGAGGATGCTCTGAAGAGGGTAAACATGGAGGCAGGAAGACTACTGAAATAATCCTAGTTAAAATATACAAAAAGAGGGCTAACCCAGTGGCTCAGATGGTTGGAGCACCGTACCTAATGCGGAGGTCGCTGGTTCGATTCCCACATGCACCAGTGAGCTGCGCCCTCTACAGCTAAAATTGTGAACAAACAGCTCTCCCTGGAGCTGGGCTGCCGTGAGCAGCTGGAGAGTGGTGGGCAGGCAGCATGAGTGGTCAGTGGCCAGCAACTATCATGAGCTGTCGTGTGCTGCCATGAGCGGCCGGTGGCCAGCATGAGTGGCCAGAGTGAACTGGCCGGTGGCCAGCTGCTGTGAGCGGCCGACCAAAGAGGAAGGCAGGGAAATGATGAGTTCCATTTGGGACAAGTTGAGTTCATGGCAGGCAGCCTTGATGTGCACACGGACTGGAGCTCAGGCAAGAAGCCTGTACTTGAAGTACCGATTTGGGAATGGTCAGCATAAAGGTGGTAACTGAAGCCGAGGGAGTAGATAAGATCACCAGGCAGAGTGTGGCATTAACAGAAAAGAAACAAGACAAAACCTTGGGGAACATTAGCAATTTTAGACATAAGAAAAGGAATCTAAGGAGACTGGCTAGAATGATCAAGAAAGGACTATACATAGGGTAAGGGAGAGGCCAGTTGGTAGGTGAAGCCCAGATCTGGTTGGGGAAACAGGGTAGGTGGTGGTGTACTCAATGAGATGAGGAAGGGTGAGGGAGGAGCAAATCTGTGGGGAGATGAGCCCTGTGTAGGGCACATGAGGCTGGAAGTAACCTATAGGACATCCGGGTGTGTAAGAGGAGCGAGCAGCCAGTTTGATGAGAGGTTAGGAAGGGTCAGACCCAGAGACCTCTTTCTGAATCACTGTGGCCTTTTCTAACTTCTTTTCCTATCTCCATTTTTCTGTCTCTTCCAAATCCACCCTTCCACCATCTAATCTCTATGCATTAGGGCGTGAGCTTTAGAGTCAGACTGCCAGAATGAATCCTGGGTCTGTTCCTTATTAGCCATTTAGCGACTTTACCACTTTGTGCCTGATTTTCTCACTATAGAATGGGGTAAAAACTGAGCTACGTCACAGGATTATTGGGAGTACGAAATGAGTTAATAGACATAAAGCACTTAGAACAGTGCTTGGCACGTAGAGTGTTTGTTGTTATTTTATCATCATCATTACTTTATCTCATTTCACAGAGGTAGCATGTTAGCAGCATTGTCGTCCTAAAAGATATCTCTGATCACGTCCCTGTTCTATTCAAAAACTTTTGAAAACTCCCCATTACCTTTCGAATAAAGTTTGAACTTCAGGGTTTCTCCTGATCTAGCTCCAACAGTGAGTCCTGGAATGTTATAGTGAGATGGGGCCTGAGAAGTCATCCAGCTCAACTCCTGCATTTTTACAGATGAATAAATTGTGGCGTTCCAGACTTCTTTACTCCTTGCACTCCTGCTACTCCATGCCCCATTCCAGGTTCCTGTGTGAGATTGACAGATCTCAGCATTCTCTTGAAAACAAGAACTATGTTTGTATTTGTCCATTTGATCACCTACCATGTTTCCCCGAAAATAAGACCTGGCCGGACCATCAACTCTAATGCATCTTTTGGAGCAAAAATTAATCTAAGACCTGGTCTTATTTTAATATAATATAAGACTGGGTATAATACAATATAATATCATATCATACAATATAATACTGGGTCTAATATAGTATAATATAATACCAGGTCTTATATTAATATTTGCTCCAAAAGACGCATTAGAGCTGATGGTCCGGCCAGGTCTTATTTTCGGGGAAACACAGTAATTCCACCGTAGCTCATGAGGCTTTGTAACTTCCTCTATGTCATCTTGTCTTAGACCTTCCGGGAAACACAGTGCCATAACTTGCCCATTTGCTCTAATCAGCAGCCCCTCCCTCCCTCCCTTCCTGTGGGTGAGCAGACAAAGGAGTGGCTGGCTCTCTAGCACCTCTCCAAAGTCCTGTGTTAGTGTCCTGAATTGACATGAAGAGACTTGGTGAGGAAACCAAGGCTCCCTAAGAAACTCCAGCTTGCTTATATGAGAGAAGGTCATAGAAAAGGCCTAGCATGATACCCCAAAGTCCGTTGCTGTTTTGGAGGAGGTATAATCTTGGATGGCCTCCTCCCAGATTTCTAGCTGGGAAAATAATAAAGGTTTAGATGGCAGCTACTGCTATTTTCCAACTTAAAAAGTTGAGGTAAAGCTATAGCCCACATAGGGTTAATGACCAGAAAGGCCATTAGGGATTACCCAACCCCGCAAATGAGCTCCTGGTGATAAGATCAGACATCCTGAATCCCATATGAACTTTTTCCCTTATTTTCAGGTCATTTAGTTTTAATTACTTACGGTAAATTTGGAAAAGGTAATTAAATTGCAGTCATGTGAGACTTGATTACATCTGGACTGAGTGATAGAATAGGAGCATGAATTTGTCCAGAGGGAGTTTCTCATATACTTGGTTTGCTTGTCTCTGCCAGCAGTGGTGAGCGGCTGGAGCTTTCTGGACCCCTGCCCAAGGTCCTCAGGGCTTGAGAGATGCTAACAGGACCACCTTGGGGAAGGTGTAGGCGAGACTGCAGAGAAGCCTCCTGCTTGTCTTTCTCATTTTCTACCTCTTCCAATTGATATGACAGCTGATGCTCAGCAATCCAAAGTCTAGTGAAAACTTCCTTGTCAAGACTTCAGGGTCGGTCCTGTGTTGTGCATCCTTGGCCTCTGACCTGAGCAACATCTCCTGCATTTCCTCCTAGTCCAAGGTGAATAACCCAAGCCTCAGTCCAGGGTAACACCCTCACATACAGGCAGGCCAGGGAACCAGGTTTTCTCCTAGATTTTCCATGCTTTCTGGAGGCAGCAAGTGCAGCTCTCAGAGCCAAACAAGGCAATACTGCTTCTCATTACCACCCTGCGTGTCCTCTTCACCGACACTCAACTGACTGCCCTGCCTACTGGGTCCCTTACTTTTCCACTACCCTTTATACCTGATATTCACTCTGCCTGAATTGCCTCTCTCTAGATATCTTTACCTGTAGAAATCTTACCCACCTTTCAAGGTCCAATTCATATTCCAACTCCTATATGCAGCTTTCTTGAATTGTCCTAGCCAGAAATTATTTCCCCCACTTCTGTGTTCCCTGTATACCCGTAACACTTGACTTAACGCTCACGTGACACATATTCCATCTTTCTTTTTACCTCAACTAGACTATAAATTCCTTGAATACAGAAATATTTTTCATATGCATTTGTGGTTTTTAACTCCGAATATTTTTTATATACTAGATACCTTATAAGTATTTACTGAACGAAAAATAGAGATTCCCCCCTTTTTTTTTTTTAAAGATTTTATTGGGGAAGGGGAACAGGACTTTATTGGGGAGAGTGTGTACTTCCGGCACTTTTCCAAGTCAAGTTGTCCTTTCAATCTTAGTTTTGGAGGGCGCAGCTCAGCTCCAGGTCCAGTTGCCGTTGTTAGTTGCAGGGTGCGCAGCCCACCATCCCTTGCAGGAGTCGAGGAGTCCAACCGACAACCTTGTGGTTGAGAGCCCGTGCTGCAACCAACTGAGCCATCCGGGAGCTCAGCGGCAGCTCAGCTCAAGGTGCCATGTTCAATCTTAGTTGTGGGGGGCAGAGCCCACCATCCCTTGCAGGAGTCGAGGAGTCGAACCGGCAACTCCTCCTTGTAGTTGAGAGCCCACGCTCCAACCAATTGAGCCACCCGTCCGCCGGAAAAATTGAGATGCCTGATTTAAACGCCCCTACTGTAATTAGCTGAGTATCTGTCAAGACAGCCCTGTCTACTTCTAGAAAAAATCATGGAGTGAATACTTCACTTCTTAAAACTCACCAAAATGAAAACAACCAACCAAAAAAAGGAAGCTCCATATATTAAAAAACTAAATAACTCACATACCCATACACAGACGAAAGAATATCTGCCAAAAGCAGTGAAATTTAGATCAGATCCAAAGAGAACACAAAGATTCAACCAGCATTAGGAATAGGGGCATGGGTAAATCAAAGCAGAAATGGCAAACACCCCTTTTGCAAAATCTCAAGTCACATAGAACTGAAAGAATAAAACCATTGAGGCACATAGTAGAGAGAAAGTCAGGTTGGCCTCAGACATTTCTATGATGACATTGAAAGCCAGTGAAACATTTATAAATTTTGGAGGGAAAAAGATTGTGACCTAAGAATCCTATTGCTAGTCAAGTTATGGTTGAAATATAAAATCATCAAAAATACTCCAGGGCTCAGGAGATGTGTCACTCATGAATCTTCTGGAAAACTCTACTTGAAGACATTATATAGCCAAGTAAGAACTAAAACAAAATATTGACAACTGGGTAAGTTAAGTGTAAAAGTGAACTTCCTTAAATATAAATTAGTCTATGGTAATTAGAGTTGCAAAAGAGCATAACTGATAAAAGAATTTTGTCCATGTGTTAAAAGAATTCAGTCACATGCTTGAAAACACCAAATTATGAAACTTTGGAAAGATCCCTTGGACCTAAGGAGCTCCTTAGGACTTTTGGTTCATTCCCTACCTTTGTACCATCTGAACTAAACCCATCTTAGATGGAGAATAGCTTAATTCTTTACAGTCATTACATCTTTACTTTGATTCCCCCCCAAACCCTTCTTTTCCTTAGCCTCTGCTTAGGCAATATAAAGACTTAGATTTCTTAGAAAGGAGACATTTCCCATCACTAAACCTTTATATAGTGAAGGGAGGCACATAGAACTAAAAGGAGGAAATTTTCAGCCTGCGCATTGGAGCCAGTACATTTTAATTAGAGAACCCAAGAGCAAGAGTGACCAGAGACAGGAAGGAAGTGAGATATTTCTTCAACTATTCTATCTCATTACATTGAATTAATATGGATAAATCTCACAGATATGATGTTGAAAGGGGAAAAAAGCAAGTTGCAGAAGGATCATAGAGAATGATAGCATTTATATAAAATTTTAAAACATGCAAAACAATATCTGTATATTGTCTACTAACATATGTAGTAAAAATGCTTAAGAACAATAAGCACCAGAGTCAAATAGTGGTTAGACTTCTGATGGGGTGGAAGGAGGGAAATGTGATCAAAGAAAGATGCACAACAGGCTGTATTGTTTGTTTCTTGAGCTTTTTGGTGGGTACACAGTTCTTTATATTCTCTAGACTTTTTTCTATGCCTGAAATATTTCATTAAAATTAATACATGGTTCTTCATCTAGAATGACAACTGGATGAGGGCCCAGGAGTCTCTGGCCCCTGGGCAGATATGGATGACTCAGCCATAATCTTTGCGCTGAAGTAGTGAGTTTGCCTAAAGCAGACCTTTAGTCACATGCCTAGAAAAGCTACATGGATCTCCAGGTCCATACTCTTTTTCTCCCCCAAAGTTCTGAGTAAGTTTAGAAAGACTGCCAACTAATCCCCAGAGAAGAACCTGCCTGTCCTCAGAGTTACTAAGAAGTTTCATGGTTCTTTGCCCAATACCATCCAGTCGACAGCTGAGGCAGAAGCCCAGACAGAGAAGAGTCACTGCTATGTAGGCTTAGGCACATTGCTTAACCTCTGAGAACCTCAATTTTCTCTGTAAAAATTAGAATAAATACCACCATCCCTACAGGCTTGCCAAAAGGATTAAGTTACATAATGAATATAAAGTGTTTTGTGTAATGACGCATGAGTTCCCTTTCTTTCTGGACTAAACTGAAGAAAGTCCTAACTGAAGGCAGAAGAGGAACGAGAATTTGGAAGCATTATTGCTTCCCAGGTCAGGGCTTCTTCTTCATGTCGTGTGCCACGACGTGGTGTGGTGTGGTGTGGTGTGATGTGATGTGCCTGGCCAAGCAGGGGTCTTATTGTACACCTCTGTGTTTTCTCACAGACTTCTCTCTACTGAAGCAGTAATGTTTCCAGGGTAACTTCCCAAACCTGCAACTTTGCTTAAAATGTAACCCCCCCAAGGAGACATGAGAACCAAAACCCCATTAATCTTAGCCATCTCTGAGCAGCTTCTTAGAGAACACAGCGAGGCATTAGCACAGCAGAGTCCTTAGTACCAGGCTGAGAGTTAAAACTAGGAAGCAAAAACTATAGTTCTGACACTGAGTTATAGGAAGTTACCTCCATTCCCGCTTTAAGCACTGAGCAAAAAGAGGCAAAGTTATTAATGTGGATTGGCAACCTGGACAGGGCTTGTTGATACAGTAGTATCTGTCTTTTCCCTGTTATGAGCAAACACACACACTTCCAGTAAAATCCTTAATCTTGGAGTTTCTTTCTGGACAAAGGGAAAGCTATATTGACTTGAAATTTTTCCAAAGTACCTCAGCTTGCTAATGGAGGTGACTTGCGACTGCAGCAGTGATAATGGGGAACTGAAGAAACAAGTAGCAGAAAAGAGCTTCACATTCACTGAGCATTTTGTGAGGTGTTCATCTCAAAGCTTTCCACAGATCCACTGACCAGAGCCTCAGGAGAGCACCCAGCTTCCTGTCAATCAACCCACTTTTTTCCTTATCACATCTTCAGACTCTACAGTGGTGGTTTATGTGTCTCAAAGGGTGTTACACACAAACTAGATAAGACAAACAATATGGGAGGTTCTAAAGACCTCAATCAGACCTGCTAAACATAAGGAGAACCCAGGCTATCCATTGCTGTGGAAATCTGGCCTCAATCATTCCAGCTGCTTCCTTCCAGAAATGCAGAAATGATTCCCACTTACATTCCAGATTCCAAAATAGCCGGTTAGAAGTCTCTAATTATGGCTGCTTGAGTTTCTGTTGGCTCTTTTTTGTCTGCTAACTATGTTTACCCCTTGCCTAGCTCCAGCGCCTGCATTCTCTGGCTCTTAAAACCTTGAGCAGGAAGCATCCTCCTAAACCCCCTTGGAAAAAGAAACGAGATTTTTCAGTGACAAACTAGTAGCCAATTGTAAGCCTGCTCTGTCCCAGGAGCCTGTGTATCTGAGGCTTTCTATACTTCCTTACTATTCTTTTTGGGAGAATTTTCCCCATCTGACTGGACTGCTTTGCCTAAGGCAGAGGGCAAGTTAGAAAGTTCTGGAAATTCCCTTAATACCCACCCACTGAGTGTATCCTGAGTTTGAGCCAAAAAACAAACTAATACTGTCTGCCCATGTCTACTCCACACCACAGAGGTGCTGTGGTTTTGGCCTTTTGCTGCTTTCTGATAGGCTTTAACCTTCTAGAAGAATAGAGATAAGACACTAGAATGCCATAAAGTGCTAGATTTTTTCATTTTAATTTTTTTGCATTTTACTGAAGTTTTGGCATTTGGAAGAATTGTTTTTTAATGGCCTGGGCATCGATAGTTTCAGTCCTTGGAATGTCCTCTTCTCCATCCCCTATGCTTCCTGCGTTGCTTGAGCACTTTTCCTTAGTTGTTTTGTGTTTTGTTTTGTTTTGTTTTGTTTTGTTTTGTTTTGTTTTGTTTAAATGGCTGCTCACACCATTCTGACTCACCTCCTCCCTTCCAGCTATCCCTCACTCTAATTTAAAAGTACTGAATATTCCCTTGTTAGGACAGCGCTCCTTCCACAGGCCATCTCAGCTGAGAAAAGCAATTTGGCAGTTCCAGGCTTTCTCCAGTCTTTTCTCCCCTTAATTTCTTAGTATGGGATTATGGTCAAATGTATGGATTCTGGAGGTAGGCAGACCAAGATTTGAATCTGCTATTTGGCAGGTGTGTGGTTTGGGGTAAATGGTTTAACTTCTCTAAATCTGTTACCTCATTATTTTTACTGCGTCAGAGGTAAAAATGATACTCCCACAATCATCTAGGAAGCTTCTTTTTCTAATTTAAATACATAAGGCCCCCCACCCCAGATCTACCAAAAGGATTGGTGGGGGCCAGGACATTGAGAGAGTTGTTTTTCACGCTGCCCAGGTGATTTTTCTGATGAAATAGCTAGATTTATAAGTCAGTCCCATAATGTACATAGAGTATTTGGCACAGTACCTGGCATAGAGTAGGTATGTAATAAATGCTAGTGAAGATTTTCAGATGACTTTTTCTCCCACCCACCAGCCGTCAGGCGCTATGAAGATGCTCTTTAAACACATTTAAATGCTAAGAACCAGCACTGATACTCGTAAGAGTGTGGCTTTAGAGTCTAGAGTAGTCTTTTATGTGGTGTGGAGATAGTTTAAAAAGTTTCCTTTTTTTCCTGAATAAATATGGTTTTGATTAACCTGACTCTGTACTGCGAGCTGTGGGGCACCCATTATTTCCACAGCTGATCTCCTAGGAAGATTCGTGAGATCTGAGCCTCAAATGTAATTTGGTAAATAGTCCCAGATGAGAGTCAGGAGAGATGGGTCAGCCCAGAGACCAGCTCCAGCTTCCACCCCCAGACCAAAGGAGGAGAGATTGGATGGAATTTAGGTCAGGGGTGCCTAAAGAACTGAAATCAAAGTGTCTGCTCTTTTCAGGCTTCGGGGGAAGATCATTGTGAGCATATATCCAAACTCTGGACTTCTCTAAAGCCAGGTCCTCCCATGGCCCAACTGAGCCATTCTGTCTTCTAGTGATCACTTCAGGCGTGTAGCCATTAACTGGGCTGACCGGCTATTCCCAGCCTACGGAAGAGCCCGAACCCCCAGCCCACAATGGTGAGGACAATGATGAGAGCTGTGGGCACTCCCTAACTTAAGCTACTGTGTTACAGAAGCAACATCCAGCGCAGCGTCATCTGCAACAATGCTGTGATCGAGAAGGGAGCAGACATCAAGGACTGCCTAATTGGAAATGGCCAGAGGATTGAAGCCAAAGGTAAACCAAAATCCAATCACAGGTGCCATTTTTTTACCTATCGCACTAGCACAGATCATGCTCAGTGCTGGTGAGGGCTGGAAAACAAGCACATATATATACACTGCAAGCGAGACCGTAAACTAATAAAGCTGTAGGGGGATTGACATCATTGACAAATTTTTAAACTTTGACTTAACAGTTCCATTTTTAGGAATTTATCTTATAGGTAAGCTCATAGATGTATGCAGCCTTACTATCAAAAAATGTAAAACACACCAAAAAGATCTAATGGCCCTGATTGGCACCAGTACTTTACGAGGACTCTGGGACATGAGAGAGAAGGGCCAGTAATCCAACAAAGGCTCTGCAGTTAGCTCTGGCTTCCTGAAGTCCTTGAGCACCTCCCCTGACCTGATGTTTAAGGGAGGTAGTCCCATAGAGTCCTGACCTGGAAGAACGTTAGTGGCTTCTTCAGAAGCCATTCACTCAGAGCCATTTTCGACCACCTAGAGATGATGCTATGAGCTGTGCTGTCGGCTCGCTCTGCTCTGTAGCTGCAGAAAGACTATATAGTGCTTGAGAGACACACAAATGCCAGAGTTTCCCTGTTAGGCTGGGCAAATTTGAATGGTCCATAATTTGGCTGGATGTTTTTAGCCAAAAAATAGATAAAGCTCAGGATTAATAAGAACGGCTAATTCCTTTTAAGCATATTCCTAAACCTAAAATAGGGTGGGGTAGGGGAGTTGCTGAAGGAAAGAGCCCTACCAATTCTGAACTGGTGGAAGCCGTATTATTTTCCTTCTCCCCAAAGGCCTTCTTCAGTGTTTTTCTCCTTCCCCTTTTTTAAGTTGAATACCTCCCTTTTGAGCTTTAGAATCAAACAGACCTGGGTTCAGATCTCAGATGTGCAACTCACTGGATGTGCACCAGGTTCAGGTGTTAATTTCTAGGCCTCAGATTTTCAAAACTAGAAAAACAGAGACAACAGTACATATCTTGGAGGATTGTCATGAGAATTAAATACAACTAAATGTGAAGAGTACACACCTACCGAGGGACTTCGAGCTCCGCTCACACACCGCGCCGTTGTGCCTCCCCCGCCTTTGCACATGCCCCCTCTCTCTCAGGGATTCCTTTCCTGAAGACTGCCCAGATGGTTTCTCTTCTGTACACCCTTCCCTGACTCTTCCCATGGCCCCCTACAGCCAAACAGCATTCCTCCCCTCCTCGGCACCCCTGAACTTTGTCAACACCTTTAATAAAGTCCTTTCACAAGTTAAGGCAGTTATCTGTAAATTTGCCTTCTTTGCTAGACTGAGATCCTCAAGGGGAAGGACTGACTTATTCCAATATGTACCCCTAGCTCTCAGAGCAGGTCCTGGTTTATAGTAGATGCTGGGGAGCGGGGTGGGGGTAGGAGACGGGTGAATGAATTTTGGATCCATAAAGTGTATTTTTAGGGATTTTTAGGGATTTTATGGCAGAAAGTTAGGGTTCCAAGAAAGGCATGTGTGAGATGGTCTCCTTGCTTTTTTTCTAAACTTATGCTAATAAAAGAACCACATGCAACACCAATAACTGAACTGGGAGATGTGGCCAGTTCTTCCCCCTCATTTCTCCACTTGAGTCTAGATGCAGCTCTCCTCCTCTCTGCCTGCCCTCTCATATTCCAAGCACTTTCTTTTTCTACATGTGAGAATTGTCATTTCTGAGAAGGCTGGCAGCAGCACCCTAACTATTGGTACTTTCTGCTGTGATCACATGCAAACTGAGGGTATGAGCCGAGGTGAGAGGGCTGAGACACCAGCTGAAACACCAGCACAGGAGGCATGGAGGATACGGCCCTCCCAGAATGCCATTAGCTTACAACTGTTGTTTACAGTTTTAAAATGTTCTCACATACACTGTCTTATTGGATTTTCATAAAAGCCCTCCAACATAGGGATTCATTACTGACCCATCTGGTGAAGTAGAAACTGAGACTTTGAAAAGTTGAAATTTACTCAAGGTACATAGCTAGTAGATGACAAAACTGAGTTTGCAGCCAGAATTATTGCCAAACAGCCTTTAAAAAGACCAAAGGAAGAAGTCACTCTGGGTTGCTCAGCAGAATTTGATCGGTGATACCCCTTTTGTCCGTTTAGTTCATCTTTCCCAGACCAATAGGCCTCTGTATCCCAGCACTTACTGATCCTCAGGAACCTCAGGTCTGAGCTCTTTCCTCTTGTTCAACATACCGTAAGCTCACCCAGGCCTACCCGTGGGTTGCAGAGAAACTTATTTCTTGAGCAGCTGGGACCGGTTGGTATTTTCTTAAAAATAGGATTCAGAATCCCCAGCCTTTTCTCTGACTCCATGGAAGGCCTTGGAAGGATTCCCCAGTTTCAAAAGCAGCTGTTCAGCTGGTCTGTAGAGCTGCTTTCTTATCCTGTCCCCTCCCCTGTCTCATTGTATTTCTCTGTCCTTTGTTCTCTTCTGTTTGGGTTTGTGGCCCCACACAATGTTTCTTCCACCTCCTTCCTGCCTCTTTGTCTCTGTAAATTATCTCCTGCTCAACAAAAAGTAAAACATCCCCCAGTGCTTTCTTCTTTCAGTCCCTCCTGGAACCAGGAGCTGCTTCCTTTTGTTGTTTTTAAAAGAGTTTAGAGTCTAGGCATATTTGAATGCGTGAACTCCATTTGCCACCACCATAGATGTCCCTCATTTCTTGTGTGCTGGAACCTGGAACTTCATGGTTTCTGCTGCTTCACCTCCCCATTTCCAACAAAGTAATGCTGCTCCTTCCTTTTACTTTGCAAGGACTTCTTTTCATTCTGTGTGCAGAATGCATGAATGGCAACTGTATGCCACATACTGAGAGTTTGAGGCATGGCACCTCCCATCAGGGAGCACAGGGCTGGGCTAGCCAAACCCCTAGGATGTCATGGGCTTCATTGTCTCCTGGCCTTTCTGGCTCTAACACTATGTGCCCACTTCTTCGCAAGGAGAACCCCAACACTTTCTGCTCTGTCCTCTATGCTGAGGGACCAGTGCATCCAAGACAGTAGCAATGCCTTCCTGACACAGGTACACCTGCCCAGTCACCTGTTCCCACTGTCACTTTTCTTTGAAGCTGAGACATATGGAGAAAGCAAATTCCTAGCCATCAGTGCAGCAGTCAAGACCTGTTACTATGGAGGATCCAGACAAACATCAACACTTCAGGTCCTCACCAGCAAAGAGCTCAGCTGATGGCAAAGTCCCCAGTCTTCCTCACATGGAGGGATTTCAGGGGAAAACATTCATCCTCAAACGCTGTCCCCTCTCCAAATTCCAATCATTTGCATACCACAGAGTCTTTTACCCCAAAAATGTGACGCGTAAAACCCAGTGTAGGCCTCGCTGCCCTTTTCTAGCACTACCAGGAGAACAAGCTATTTTCTAACAATTCTGGCTTTTCTCGCAGCACCCCAGCAAGCTCAGTTAATGAGATTATCTCTGGCAAAAATCCCCATAGCCAAGGTTGACCTCCTGCTTAAGCCAATAGAAAAGCCATAGCCAACAGACTCAAAACCTGAGAGACTCTCATTGTGATGGAGGAATATTTTCCTGTGATTCCCCAAATGATGTAGATGATGTTGGATCTGCCAGCAGTTTCTGGGTGTAGGCCGGAATTGTGTCTCGTGAGACCGAAGAATGGAAACACGGATCCAGGAGAGGCAAAGAGTTTTAAAAAGAAGATAGTTTATTGAAAGCAAAGAGTCAGAGCTCCCAAGCGGGAGGGGGTCCCGAATGGGGGTGGCCCCGTGACTGAGGCTAAAGCTCTTACTTTTATACCTTCCCTTGCCTATTTGGGGAAGGGGAGCTGTTTGAAGAAGGGAACTGTTTGAAGAAGGGAACTGGCGCCTTCTAATGAAATTTGTCTACCAGGTTAGTTCTGCTTGCCCATCCTAAAGGAATTAGCAAAGTAACGCACTCTTACCTATCAGATCTGCTCCGTTTGTCAGGCCAAAAGGAATTTTATGATTAACCTCAAGGCCTTGTTACATTATGTCCTGGAGCAAAGGAGAGATTTCAAAACCTGGAGTTTTAGGATATGGCTGTCTTTGTTTATTCCACCAAGGACCTCCCTGTCTACCTAGGGACATGCTAGCTAACCTGTATCAATTGGATACTTCTGAGTCTCTTCTGACTGTCAGTGAGAGAACTTGGATCTCTTCCCTGTGACCACAGTAATCAGTCCTTTGGCTATGAAAGCAGATCTGATGGCTGCATAGGTCAAGTCCTGGCCAGCAGGACTCCTTCCCAGCTTCCCATCAGTGCAGCTTTTCATATGTGACTTGTCATTCCCTCTGTCCCATTGGCTTTTCCCCCACTTACCATCCTCCCTTGTATTCTTCCCTTTAAGATCTTTCCCATCCTGACTCCAGCCCAGAACTTTTCCAGCATGTTTATTGGAATCTGCTTCCAACCCTGGCCAAGCAGAACTAGTACTGCTTGTTCTCTTCTAGGTTTCCAGCACCTTACTGAATTTCCCTGAAAATACATCTACCTCCCAAAATGCTACATATCGTCTCTCTCCCCTTAATCCCAGTGAGTCTTCTCCCACCCCTAGGCCAAGAGCAGATCAGAAGGCAGAGAGGACAGTAGGGAGGGCAGGCCAGAGAAGCCTCCGGTGTTCATTTGGAATCTGGCAGAGCAGAAGAAAGCATTGTCTTTCTTAGCCCCTCTGGTCTGGGGCACTGAGGGCCAAGAAGAATGTTAGCTGGAACTGGGACGTCTTCAGCCCAGTGACCCTGGAGACTAGGAAGAGACTGGCTGAAGGAGAGCAAGTGTGAGAGTCTAGATAAGAGTGTTGAGGCTGCCTCCAGGCTATAGAGGGATAGAGTTAAGAGCTTTTGGAGGTGACCTGGGAAGCGAGCCAGGGAAGCATCTCCTTTGTTCTTTTCTGGTCAGTGTTTTCTCACGGGTGGAGCCTGATTGACGGTCACAGTCCAGGACCAGCCCCAGCCCTAGGGAATTTGGCAACCTAAGCACTGTCTGGGCTTCCTCCCCATTCCTCTCCCTGAAGGAAGCAGATGGCTATGAAGTATAAAAAGGAGCATCTCCTGGGACAGGAGTGTAGACGCAGCCCCATTCAGTAACTTCTGTTCAATACTTATCAGAGCACGATGCTGAGCTCTTTACATCACTTACCTTACTGAACCGGTGTGAGGAAATGTAAGCCCAAAGACATGAAACAATTTTCTCAGTCAAATTAGAATTTAAGTCTTTATGACTCAGACGCTCTTTCCTTTCCTGCATTGTCACTCTCTTTCCTATCCTTTTCTTCTCATATGAGATTGCCTCTGTCCAGTGCAGTGCCATAACAGAAATTTTGTGAAAGGCCTACACCTGGGTTTCACTTTCCACTGGAGAAAGTTAGAGAAATAGGCCTGAGGATGCCAGGGATCCCCAAGCACCTTTGTTCTTATGCTGCAGATGTGTCAGTTATGTTCTCTTTGACAAAAAGATTGGAGGCCTTCTCTTCTGTACGTGCTCCTTTCCTACGTCTGTACTCGCACGTAACCCTCAAAACACATACACGTTCAATAGTTACTGCCTACTATATTCTAGGCTCTGGTGTGGTAGGTGTGTAAGGATGAATAAAACTTGCCTCTTGCTGTCCAGCTGCTCACAGTCTATTATAAAGAGACAAACGAGTAAAGAAAATAAGTGTGTTTCCCCAGAAATAAGACCGGGTCTTATATTCATTTTTGCTCCAAAAGACGCATTAGGGCTTATGCTCAGGGGATGTCATCCTGAAAAATCATGCTAGGGTTTATTTTCTGGTTAGGTCTTATTTTCGGGGAAACACGGTAGAAGACTAAAAAAACTCTTCTATCTCCTATATCTGCCCCATATCTCTAAGCAAGAAGTAGACAGAATGCCCCTGCTTCCCCCTAGCCCAGACCACTGGTTCCCTGCCTCCTTTCTATAGCTCTTATTCCTTGAAAGCTAACCGTCTTCTTAGTTTTCACCACATTATTGATCAGCTTCCAGGTCACTCCTTAAATATCCGGAGGGTTCACAGTATTCCTCTTTCTTCCCTCTTTTTTCCCAAACATCTTGGACAACCTAAACATATTCGTCAGTGAACCATCCAACCCTTCTGCTTCGTAATTTCCTGAACGTCTCTATTCTACCAACCTTCACCTCCTTTCAACTTTAGTTCTCCGCTTACATAACCATTCCCTACCCTTGTCATTACCCAAAATCTCTGAAATCTTTCATGTGCCGGTAGCTATGCTAGACACTGGGCTATGATCATAAATACACTTCTCCTGCCTTCAAGAGTCTTACAGTGAAGTAGAGGAGAATGATGAGGTAGAGACAGAGATATGTATTAGGTAGAGTGTTTTCACAAAGCAGACAATGGACAGTTTGGAAGGGAAGGCATCACATAGTGGATCTGCTTAATCAGGACATTTAGGGTAAGAGTGTGATGGGAGAGAAAGGCATGTGGGCATAGCATGTGCTGAGGTCTAGAGCTATAATATAGTATGACTTATAGGTACAAATGGAGAATGGTGGAAGATGAAGCTGAAGACATAGGCAAGGGTCAGGTCGTGGAGGGTCTTACGGGTTTGGACTTTACGAAAATAATAATGGCCGCTATTTATCAAGCACTCAGTAATTCTTTAGCTCATTGAATCCTCACACCAACCCTATACAGTTGGTGATATTATTTCCATATTACATATGAGGCATCTCCCTTTCTCCTTTGTATCTCCATGTAACCATTTAGTCTCGTTTTTTTCTCATTCGTTTCCTCCATTCCCTATCCTCTGGCCACACCACAGCATTTCATGTTCTCCTTTCATACATCTTTATGTTTTTGTTTATATTATTCTAAAAGCATAGAATACCTTCCCTTTGATACACTGCCTAAAAAACTCTATTCATCCTTTAAGACCTAGCTCCAGTTTCCCTGCTACGTGAAGTCTCCCTGAAAGCCAGGTGTATAGAGCCAGTGCCCTCCTGTTTTGTGGGAAGATGCTGCCTTTCCTAGAGTCCCTTTGGCAAGTTGTATTCTCAAGAGCTTCTCAAGAGCAGAGCCACATTGGAAAGGAATAAATGTTTGTGAACACAGAATTAGGGATAATTGGGTTTGAAATGGCATCTTTTGCTGATAGTTCTCAAACAACTTTTCCCTTTTCTTTTGTAGCCAAACGAGTGAACGAGGTGATCGTGGGGAATGACCAGCTCATGGAGATCTGAATTCTGAGCAAATCATACACCTTCCTCCTGGCCCCCAGAACTACAGATGTTGTCTGGCCCATCTGTTTGACTCTGTATTTATTTCCCAATAAAAAAGGGCTCCCGAAGGCATGCTGGAGATTTATGGAGTAGTGCCAGGCTCCACATCAGGGGCTCGGTGTGTGTTCATGAGTTATGTGGTAAAGACCATCCAGAGCCAGTCTGTAGAACGAGACAGGACACAGAGGCCTAGCTCTCGTGTACTGAGGTGACTATGCAGGGGCAGCAGCTGTCCAGTGGTAAAGCTCCTAGGTGGCCTGCTTTACAACTGGCTGACCCGGCCTGGTCCATAAAAGCATCTCCCACCTGCAGAGGTCTGGAAGTACTTCAGTCCCTGACACTAACAATCTGGTGGGTCCAGCTGCTGGCAGTACCACCTCTGCACATGATGCTTCCTCTACAGCTGCCGATTTGGGCCTGGCCCCTGAGCCTCAGCCCAGGACTTTCTACTCTGCTCCCATACCTGCCACACAGATTCCCAGCCCTTGCCACCACCCACCCCTAGCCTCACCCTCTAACTCCTGCCATTCACTCCCTATCCTCCCAGTCTCTAGCCAGTTTCTCCAGCTCAACTATTGTCCCTTGGAGACTCTTAAAGCAAGCAGAGGTAGCCCCTGCCTAGCCAGCAAGCCTATCCCTACCAGTTTTCGTGGAGGCAAAAGCAATAAAAGAAAGCCATGGTCTGAGAAGCCAGACCTCTTCCCCCCTCCCCTTAGTGAGGTCTATCCAACCTGGTAAGGAAGAATCAGGACACTATATCATGGTTTGAAATTCTCTCTGACTCTTCTCCAGCAGCACTCCTTTATGTCCTAATTATACAGACTCTCCTGCTTCAGATAATTGAGAAATGAAATTTCCCTACTCACAAGACTTCTGGAGTCCTAGCCACCTTGCCTTCACCACCCCCATTCCCAAACACAGGTCAGCTCTACTCTTGCCTCTCCCTTCACTCCACTTTTACAACCTGCAGGTGTTTGGGGGAAGATAAAAGTGGTTCCTGGGGTGAGATTTCACCTCCTAGAATTAAGTAAGTAAAGGTTTCTCTTGATGTGCTCTCTGTGGGTGGCAGTAATTATAAAAAATAATTTGGAATACTGGTTTCTACATTGCTTCAAAAATCTGAAGTCTCTCAAGTTCATTTGAGTAATCGTGCCTGAGCCTTAGTGTTGTTCTCATTGAACCTTGAACTTGTGAGAGACTGACTGGATGAGCATCCCTACCCTGGGGGAGCACCTCCTCCACCAGCCTCCTTGGTTCCTGAACATTTGCTGTAATCAGATAGGAGCTGCAATGGCCCAGCAGAAGTTGTTGAAACCAATAGAACTACAGCAGAAGTGGGAATAAAGAGCTGTGGTGGTGCCCAAGATGGTCCCCTTTGGAACTGAAATTAAATTTGTGTGGCCCAGATGGACAGTCCTGGCTTGGAAGGAAGAGGACCTGCCCTCTGTAATGTTGTTTGGCTTCAGCCAAATCACTGCGTGTCCTCCGTCCCTGAGTTTCCCCATCTGCAAACTGGGAAAGTCGGACTGGGTAACTTCTAAAGGCCCTTCCTATTCTTAGGTTTTGTCGCCTCTCTCAGAGCTTTCTGACCCTTGGGGTCTGGGTGGCCCAAGCAGCCAGAAGACTGCTTGACCACAGAAAGGGGATGAAGCTGGGTAGGTTTGGAGAGAGGGTGAGGTGGGGGCGGAGCAGGGGTTTATTAAACTGTCCCAGAGCCCTCCCATATACCTCTTCCTGATCTTCCCCACTAAGCTTTTGGAATCCCTGACATTAAGTAGAGGAAAAACCTCTTCTTTGCCTTCCCTTGCTCAAGCCCCCGGGCAGCCCCTACTCCAAGGAAACAGACGAGCTGGAGAAAACAAGACAAGGCAAGGGTTCCCTGGGGGAAGGCCTTGCTGAGCTTGAGTCCCAGCTGGGAGCAGCCCCTAGCTCAGGACACTGCTGCTATTGTCTCCAACAATTCCAGGACTGGCTGAGTGCCCAAGATGCTTTGATTTATCTTCTCTTTGCTCTATTTGTCTGCCAGAAAGCAGGGACAGTTTTTGTTTCCTTTTGGCAGCAGCTACAGAGGGTTTGAGTATGCCTGGAATACAGTGTGCAACTGAATGTCCACTGGCCAGCCACCTCTCTATGGGACAAAAGCCAGAAGAGCCAGGCAGGCAAAAGAGTACATAGGATGTGCCCTGCCTCTCCCAGTGATGCTCCATGAGGGAAGTGAGAGAGGAGGAAGGGGACCTTCAATACCAAATCAGGGAGCATTCTGGGGAGGTGTTGAGGAACAGAGTTCTGGGAGCTTGTCAGGTCAGACAAAATTTGATGGCTACTACTCCAGGAACCCCTCCCCAACTAACACCTCACCCCTCCTGCTGGCAAGAGCTCCCTGAGCCTATAAGGAGATTCACTGCAAATGTTGTCCTCCAAGCTTTTTCCTGAGGCTAAACTTCTTCCCACTCCTTCACATTATTCTTCCTGTCCCACTCCCATTTGCAATGGAGAGAGGAGGGAATTGTCTTTACCTGGAGCCTCAAGAATAATCCAGGGGCCTGTTCGGGCCTAGTTTAGAAACTTTCCAGAGAATTGCAGAGAGTATACTTTTTTTATCCACAGCCATCCCTACCCCTAAGGAGGTATATAAGCCAGGCCTTTGTATGCTGCTTTCTAAATAGTTAAATGTGTCTGAGGAAGGGGAAGAGGGGTGTGGGAAGGACCACCCAGACGGAAGGTGTAGAAAGCTCAGCTCTAATGGAGCTGACACGGAGGGAAAGAGGCTGGGTAGAACACATTCTACTGGAAGCCTGGATGACCTGTCCTCGACCTGAGCTGTCTGTCACCACCCAGAAGGACTGCATCATGGGCTTTTCTGCCATAGATGAATGGGGAGATTCTGCTTTGATTCTTAGCTCGTCTCTTTCCCCCACCCTCAAGGTGAAAGGCATTCTCTGATCTCTGGTTGCAGCCTCTGGCACTGGAGACTTGACAGGTGTACTATTGGTCCCTAACATAATGTTTAGTCGGCAGTGGGGACTGCCAGGTCCCCTGCTTCCCTCCTCCACATCTCAGGGTCATTGACTCTGCCTGGCCCAGATAATAAGCTGCCCAAAGTGTGGTGAGTGAGAAGTTTGTGGGAGTACCAGGGAAAGAAGGCCTGCCCTGGCTCCTCCCACATGGACCCTATCCTGAAGCCAGGTTGGTCACTTTACCCAGCAGTTGTGTGTGAGAGAGAGAGGCCTTCCATTTCCTGGCCCTTCCACAGCCATACATATCTCATTTAATCCTTATGTCAATGTCAAAATTATGTGACTTGCCCAAGATCTCACAGTCAGTGTATAATTCAGACCTTGAACTATATCTTCTTTTAGATTCTGTTGTCTTCCCACCTCTCCCATCCAATACCTCTCACTTCTGGAAATTTTCCCTGAGTATTCCAGCTCACAGTGGTTTCCCCTGTGGTCCCTGTGTTCCCCCTTATTCTTCTGAAAACCAACTTCTGAAAACCAAGTGCTCTGCAACCCCAGAGTTTAGCTAAGGGGTGGACACATAAACCCTAAAGGATGTTTGTCTTATTAATCAGTAATTAGATTTACTCCTTGGTGATAATGAATTTAATTAGATTGCTTTTCTCTTTTGTTATTCTTTAGAGAACTTACCCGGTTTGGGCCCAAAACACATAACCAGGTCCAGTGGAAACGACAGTGAACCAGGTTGTTCCACAGTGAAGCAGACTGCTCGTAGAAAAAAAAGAGGAGCTTCTACTTCCCCTTCCTATTCCCTGGGTTCTGTGGCTTTTAGTTCAGCCTGGCTGAGCTCAGCTGCACTCAGGAAATCACTTTGTTAGGGAGAAGAAAGGTCATTTCGGAGCTTGGACAGTCAGACAGTACTAGGCCCTGGGTTGGAATGTTGGAACTGCAGACCAATTTCTACCACTCTGGTCTTTGAACTACAAGGCAAGAAGTTTTCTCAGCAGGCAGGCCCTACCCTGGAAGCATCCATAGACACGCTGGACCTCACCACAGTTGTTAGCAATGGTAGGCCTGCGGTGGAAGCAGAGTCCCAAGACCCAGGCAATTACAAATCTATTTCTCTATGGACCTTATGTCTTGCAGAGTCTGGTAAGAAAGAAGGAGGTCTCTCAAGAGCTACTTACAGCAAAGACTCTCCACTTGCCATCCTGATGACACCCAGCCATACATATCTTTGGTTGTAGCCCCAAGAGCAATCTAGGGGCCCATACAGCCTCGTTTAGAGGCTATTTCTATTCCTAGAGAATTGCTGAGGGTACACTTTTTATCCACAGCAGGACCCACTGCTCTATGTCAGGGAGGAAAAAAGGGCTTGCACACAAGCTGCTTTTAATGTGTAGTTACTACTTGGCCAACAGCATCATACATGTATTAGTTGCTCCACAGGCATTTTCTGGGTGAATGGACCAATGGAAGAACAAACCTATTAGGTGTTCACCTCCTCAGCCTGAAGGTTCCCTTTCCCCAGGACTGAGGCTCTGGAGATGATGGTAATTGACATGAGTTTTCGAAAAGCAGTTTGAAAATGGGTAGCAGGAGCCATAAGAATGTTCATGCTTTTTGACCCAACACCCCCTCTTCTGGGAATCTGTCCTAAGGACAGTCTCCAAATGATTGATGTAAAGACTATGTAGTAATATGAAATGTTTCTGATGTAATGATAAACAAGTCTAGAAGAACTGACCAAGAAATTGGCCAGAGATAATCGTTGTGAATTTATTGGAGATTCTTTTTCTCTTTCCCAAACTTTACATGTTAGAGAATTGATTTTACCCTCTTCAGCCATTCAGGGTTAATCAGTCAGGAACCTGGCAGAAACAGCACCCTCAGATGGGATAGTTGATGAACAATTAATAAAGGGACTGTTCTGTTTCCAGTCCTTTCCACCCTGGTTTCTGCAACTCTCAATGATTCAACAATTATGGAGCACCTACTTATTGTCTAGTGAGGGAGGCAGACTTTCAAGTACATAAATTGTATCATAAATGCAATAATGAATATATAAGTTGGGTGTTATAAGGGGCGCAAAAAAGCAGCTCTGTCAGGAGGGAGGTGTGAATCAAGGCAGGTTTCAAAAGGGGTGATTGATTCAAGTTCAGTTTTGAAGGTTGTCTGCTAAAACAAAAAGGGCCACAACATGTACAAAGGTGGAAACGCAAGGAATAACATGGTGTTTTTAGGAACTTACGTGTGGCTCTGCAGGCTGGAAGGAACATTGGGTGGGTGTGAAGAAACTCAGAGATAAGGCTGTAGTTAGATCATGCTGGGCGCTGTGCTCCAAGTGGGCTTTGTGTTTTGGGAGTTACTAGATATGCATTTTAGAGAGATGACTCTAGCCTCAGTGGAGAGAGTGGACTGAACAGGGCAAGAATGAAGGCAGAGAAGATTTGAAAACAAGTCTGGGTCTTGGCTGGGTAAGCCAGCAGATACCCTTTCTCAGCATTGGCCGGCCTTTCCTGACTTATACTTGGCCAGCGCCGTGCCTCTCTGGGATCTCCCTCCCTCCTCCTCCCCGAGGGCCTCGCTAGCGGGCGGGGAAGCTAGGCGGGGGGTGGCCCTGCCTGGGTGGTCTTCTGCCTTGCCCCCTGCGGCGCTGTTGCCTAGCAGCGGATCCGGCCGCGCGGCTCCGGGTAATTTGTGGGCCCCTCAGCCAATGAGAGGGCGTCCACCCGCCTGCTCCCTTTTTCTGGGGCTACAGACGCCTCCTCGGCATTGCGGTCGCCACCTCGAGCCGCGTTGGGTGTTGCGGGCCAGTAACTGTGGGCACGCAGGACCCACGCCGGTCGGTCGCCGCGCCCTGGCCCATACGCCGTGCACTCCTCCGGGTCACAGCCACCGCGGCACTCCAGCACGCGACCTTCACCTACGCCCGCGCCTAAGCAGCGCTGCTGAACCCTGACGCGGGGCCCAGCGGTACAGGGGATCCAGGCCAGCCTATGGGGGCTCCCAGATAACGCGGGTTGGGGGCGCCCACGCCCCCCATTCCCGCCAGCATGGCTCGGCCGCCGCCCCTCGGGGAGCTGCCCCCAGACTACACACCCCCAGCTCAATCCGCAGCACCCCAGGTGAGTAGAGGGAAGCGCGGGAGGGATAGGGAAGGAAAATTGGGACCGGGTCTAGAGAGACCCCAGGTATGTCACTTGGGCCTCTGCAAGGTGTGATGTCTCTAAGTGCCGTGTGTTCTTGCCTGCCCGGAAAAGTGTGTGTGTACTGTGTCTCCTCGGCATCTGGCGGGTGAGAGTGAGTGTGTCTGTGGGTTCATCTCTGTGTCCACCTGAGAACAGGTGTGTATATATGTATCCTATTCCAAGAAAACGGGCCTATGCCTTCCTCAGGTGCGTAATGGGTGGGGGCAGAGAATAGAGTTAAATCTTTTTCCAAGTTTGGGCCTCTGCCTGTGTAGGTCCTCCCTGTCCTGTATCCAGAAACCAAGAAACTAGAGTTTGGTGGAGGGTGTATACATAGAAAGGGAAGGATTTCATGCACTGTTTCAGTAATGCCTGGCTGACCCTTCTCTTTCCATCCCAGATCCTAACTGGGAGCCTGAAGTCTCCGCTCTGGCTTCGTGCTTACTTCCAGGGCCTGCTCTTCACTCTGGGCTGCGGGATCCAGAGACACTGTGGCAAAGTGCTCTTCCTGGGACTGTTGGCCCTTGGGGCTCTGGCACTGGGTCTCCGCGTGGCCATCATTGAGACAGACCTAGAACAGCTCTGGGTGGAAGGTGAGTGTGGACACTGACCACAGCTGCTTGGGTATTGTGAACCCAATGCAAGAACAGGGTGAGGTGCTGGCTACTGAGTTCTAGGTAGCTTGGCTCTGGATCTGGAAGGAGCAACCCGCCCACCAGAACCTGGGTATCTGGGAGATGATGGAGTCCTATGACTAGGTATATAGAATAGTTATCTGTCAGAGGGAGGGACAGAGAGAGAGAGATTCGCATTTATTCCCAAACTTTTGTGTTGTTTTTTTCTTTTTTTCCCCTTCTTACCCCCATCCCCCTTCAAGCCGCTGTTTCTCAGTCTAGTTGTGTAGGACACAGCTCCCTGGCCCATGCTGGTATTAGGAGCCTTGCGCTCCCCCCAGCTGAGGCAGTCGGTCGGCTGTTCAGGGTACCTGGCAGGCCACTCACAGCAGCTCTCGCCAGCTGCCGGCCACTCATGATGGCTGCCGGCCACTCACACTGGCCACCGGCTGCACGTGGTAGCCCACACGGGAGTCGGCTGCTCATGGCAGCCCAGCTCCAAGGAGAGAGAGTCATTGTTCACAACCTTAACTGTAGAGGGCGCAGCTCACTGGCCCATGTGGGAATTGAACCGTAGACCTTGGTGTTAGGAGCACAGCGCTCCAACCACCTGAGCCAGCGGGGCCTTTATGAGTATTTTTGACTGCTTGGCAGGGTTTGTAAAGGCAACTAAAAAAGGCCCATCCTTCAGTAGCAAGGAAAGTAAAATACCCTGTTTCCCTGAAAATAAGACCTAGCCGGACAGTCTGCTCTAATGCATCTTTTGGAGCAAAAATCAATGTAAGACCCAGTCTTATTTTACTATAATACAAGACCGGGTCTTATATAAAATATAATATAATATAATTAATATAATATAATACCACGTCTTACATTAATTTTTGTTCCAAAAGTCACATTAGAGCTGATTATCTGGCTAAGTCTTACCTTTGGGGAAACAGGGTATGTACTGGGATATAGAATACAATATAATACAAAGCAGAATATGGTTATATTCTTGTATAAGAGAAGGCAGGGAGAGATCACATCTGACCAGGAAAATCAGGAAAGTTAGAACTGGAGGGCTGGGGAAACTGAGAAAATCACCTGGCAAGTCTCCAAGGAGAGGTCCCATGCATCCAGGCCCTTGTAGCCATTTTGTGGAGCACAGAATATCTACTTTGAGGCAACAACAATCTCTACTTTGAGGGTCCAATGGGGCCAAATCCTCACTTCCTAATAGAAGCATTAGACTAAAATGATTTCTTATTAATAATTTCAGCATAACTCCTTTCCTGGGGTCTGATTTCATATGGCAGCCCTTTAATAGATTCAAACTCCCCTGTGTTCTTGCCTGGAAATTTGCATTTATGGGCTCCCCCAGCATTGGCCCACACCCAAAGGTGGGGCCCAGGTTAGAGTCTCACACCCTTGAGTTATTTCAAATACTGGCAATCTCTAGGATCCAGAGCAGATGTTTTTTGGAGACTGCCTGCTTGCCTGTTGGGCTCCCACACCCCATTCCCCACCCTACCCCAGCCCTCTGCAGACTCGCATACTGACACACTCTAGGCCAGCCCTGGGGTCCAGAGCAGATGTTTCCCTGTGCCTGCCTGCCTGCCCCCAGCCCCGGGACACACATGTGCATACACGCACATACACACACCCCTGCTGCCTGGGTGGTCCCAAATTACTCTTGGATTTCCTGCCACAATAGAGGCTGTCTCCCCCTCCCTTCCTCCTTCATTCCCCAGATCTTCCCCCATCTCAGCACTGCTTGAACCTTCATGTTTCCTCATCCTCTCTCCTACACTCCAGCACAGGACAGGCTAAATCCCACCAGAGTTTTGCTGCTCTTTGTGGGAGAGTAATATGAAAGGGCGGTACCCAATTCCTGAGACTTTTTCCTTTGTTTCAGAATATCACTCTGTCTTGTATTGGCTAGGACTGAGGGTGAGGTAAAAGCAGTGATTTTTGACCTGATCTTTTCTCTACATCTGTAGTTGAAGGCTTCTCCCAGCAATGCCCTAGGCAATGAGGAGCTGATCGTGGTGAGGACTGAAGGGTATTCTCTATTACTTTCCATTTTGCTAATAGAGAAAGCAAAGAAAGAAGCAGGATATTGGCTATCAGAGATCTGGACCAGAGTTCAGAGTCCAGCTTTGTCATGGTGAGACCTGGAATATGACTTGTCTTTTCTGATGAATTTTAAAGCTAGAGGGCTCAGAGATAGATTGTTCTCTAAAATAAAAATTACAACATATAGCCCAACTAGTACGTATAAAAACAGTGATAGACATGATTTGAAATTGGAGCTATCCCTGAAGGTAAGATATACAGCCATTCTATCTAGAAGGCAGAGGATGACCACATGTCAATCAGTTGGTGGAACCACTATCCACTGAAGTACCCAAGTTTGCTTTCTTTGAAACCTTGGGAGTCAGCCTCAGTTCTTGCTCACCTAATTGATTACTATACCAGCAAATTCTTCTTCCTTCTTAACCTCTTTCATAACAGTCCCCTCCTTCCCACCCTTGCGGCCATTGCTCTAGTCGAAGCCTTTTTCAGTCTCTGGCAGTACACTCCTGATCGTAATATTTAGAATACTTTTAGCCATGTGAAAGAGAAAGAAAGGAAAGGAGGGAGGGAAGAAGGAAGAAGATTGGTTTATTATCCCCTGTAACAAGAAATCTGGCAGTAGACAGTAGAGAAGCTCCAGAATAGCTAATTCAGCAACCTGAGAACATAAGCAAGGACCCAGGTTCTTGCTATCTTTCTCTGCCTTCTACAGCGTGTTGGGCTTTTGTACTCAAGCTTATCATCTCCTTGTCCCAAGGTGGCTACTGCAGTGTCAGAAAAGGGAAGTCGTCCCTCTCTTGCCTCCATTTTTGAAAGTGAGGAAAAATTTACCAAAAGACTCCCACCTGACTTCCCATTTGGTCACTTTGGCAAGAACTGTGTAGCACCCTGTGCCTAAATCCTTCACTTGACAAAGGCAATGGAATTACAGTAGTACATCGGTTTTTGAACGTCTCCGTTGATAAACATTTCAGTTTACAAACGCCATGAATTTTATGGATCTATGATATCATTAGATAGTAAAATTCATGCTAAATTTGCAGTTTTAGGGGTTGATTTTAAAGGTCTGGAACAGATTAATCCATTTTGCATTACTTTCTATGGGGAAACTGTGCCTCGGTTTTCGAACGTTTCAGAACTCGAACAGTCTTCCAGAACGGATTATGTTCGAAAACCGAGGTACCACTGTACTGTGATTGACTCTTAGACCAATCAAATTTCACCCCAGGCTGGGGAGGGGCCCAGCTGCCCTGAATCATTAGGCCTTTCAGAGGATGGCAAAGGAAGGCTTCCTGTCCACCTCACCTTCAAACCTGCCTCCACACTGCCCTCCTGTGGTGTATCTAAATCTGGCCAAGTCAGTCGCCACTTAGAGCCCTTCCACTGCTTTCTACTAGGTTCCAGGCTCCTTAGCACACATTCTAGGCCCTCCATAAACTAACTCTTGATTGCTTCTCAGCATTGCCTCTGCCTCACTCTTAGCAGTCCAGCACATATTTAGTCTAGGACGCCTTTTCCTGCCTTCTTCTCCTGGCCAACTCCTACTATTCATCATTCACAACTCAGCTCCAGAATATATTGGTAGGTAATGAAAGAGATCCTCTGACGGTTCTGCTCAAAACCTTCCATGGTTCTCATTTCACTCAGAGACAGCCTGAGTCCCTACAATAGCTTACAGGCCCTTACAGGTGACATCTCTAGACCAAAGATTATGAACATTTCTGAGGGACTTGATACATATTGCAATATTGCTTCTTCTCCCAAATATTGTACCAAATTACACTCACAAGGCAGGTTAGAGTACACTCCTATCAGTCAACATGAGTGCTATCAATTTTTTAATGTTTGCTAATTTGATAGATGGTAATTTATTGCTGTTTTAAGTTGCATTTATAGGACTACCTATAAGGTGAGCTCATTTTCCATGCTGGCTAACCAGTTACAGCGTCCTTTTTGTCAGCACAAACGTTTTTAACAAATACTGATTTTGTTAATGTCTCCTTCTCCTGTTCTCCTACTTCCTCCCCATTCACAGTCGTTTTTTTCCTCCAGTTTTTTCATTTTTCTGTCACATCATTTATCTCCCAGCAACTATTGAATAATAACTCCGTATCTGTGCCTACTAGGTGCCGAGCAATTTCTTAAGTACTTTGCCTGCATTGATTCTGATTCTACCAAGGCAGCCATTGTCCCCATTTTACAGATGAGGAAATTGAGGGTCAGAGAGACTAAGTAATTTGCCCCAAGCACAGACTAAGTGTCAGAGCTGAGGCTCAAAGCCAGGTCTGTGCAGAGCCTTCCTGCCCTCCCCCCACACCTGCTGTCTTCTGCCCGCACAATACATCCCAGCTCGTCCGTCCTAATATGTCATCATCGTGGTCAGCAGCCAAGCTTTATGTTTTTCTCTTCCTCATTTTTTTCTGAGGATTCTTTATTCTCGTTGATGTTGTATTTTAAGTGATCGATGTTTCTTTCTCTTGCTTTCGTATTAGCGCTGTGTGGGTTCCTTGCGTCTTCCACGTGTCCTTCCCCTCAGCAAACTCACTCACTATGGGGAGCTCACGTCTGTCCTCCCCTCCGATCCTTTGTAGCAGCTCTGGCCTGAGCCTGGTGAAATAAGCACTGTAGTACAATCCTGGGGAAGGAGAGGGGAGGGAGGGAAGAAGAAAAAGAGTAGGTAGAAGGGGGCAGGATGGCTGTGTGAAACTGGATTCATGAGGGGAGGGCCAGGAATGTGATTTGGGTGAGGGGATGTGAGCATATGGGTAAATCTGTGTTGGGGAGTTTGGGGGTTTGGGGCTCTGATGAGTAAGGAAGTGGGGGTTTGAGAAAGAAATTAGGGAGCATGACATTCCCCAGGGCTGGAGTCTCAGAGAAGCAGTCAGTACATGTTGGCCCCAGGAATGGCAGTGACCAACAGGAAGGCTCCCCAAACAGGTGGAAGAAGAAGTGGGTCTAAGACCAGATCAAGGCCTCCAGGCTGGTTTGGCCCTGGCCCTCGCCCTCCACCAGTCAGGTCATATCCCCTCTCAGCGTCGCCACCTCCCCTAGGCCCAAGTGACAGCATGTCTCCAACGCCAGCATAACGCAGGACCTGAGGGGCACTGAGCTCAAGGAGACTAAGGCGCTGGCACTCCCTGTTGTCTGGACAGTGACACTGGTGGTGAAAGGGATCTGGACCCTTTCTTCCCCTTGGCCCACTGTGCTGTCAGCTCTCCCAGGGCACATGAGCTGATACCAGGTCCTTCTTGCATGAGTGGAAGCAGTATGTTGACAGCATCACACTGAAAGCCTCTCTGGTCCTCCCCCTTGCCTGTGCCACTGCTGGGTCCATTATTACCAGGCACTACCATCCCTTCCCTCTCAGCAGAACAGTTTACAAAAGGCTGTATGGGTATAAATCACTGCCTGGGGTACCCTGAACTGGGAACCTGCCCGGCCTAGACCTGTTCTTTGAGGAGACCCCCCAGTGGCAGCCTCCCTGTTGGCCGCTTTTGTCCCTCTTTTCTTCACCAGAGCAGAGAGGAAGTGAGTGAGGTTTCCCTTACCAGGAGGCCCCCAAAACCCAAGCCTTGGCCCAGCTCATACTGATTTCTCATTTTTAAGTTATTTGCCCCAAACCTAGCCAACCTGGTTCATGCTTAAATGTTAGATCACTCAAGAATTCCATAGATCCACACACCTGAGGCCTCTCACTTTCCTGATGAACTCCAGGTTCCCAGCAGAGGGACAGGAGCCTGGGGAGTCGTTTTGGCCTTCACGGAGAAGGCAGGGGCTCCTCCGAGCTGCTCTCCTCCCACTTGTCTGAGGGTCTTCCATTCCCCAGGGCTCTGATCCACCGAGGCTCTTTTCCCCAGCTTTCTCTCTCTGCTCTGGCAGTGGGCAGCCGGGTGAGCCAGGAGCTGCATTACACCAAGGAGAAGCTGGGGGAGGAGGCTGCATACACCTCCCAGATGTTGATCCAGACCCCACGCCAGGAGGGGGAGAACGTCCTTACACCTGAGGCACTTGGCCTCCACCTCCAGGCAGCTCTCGCCGCCAGTAAAGTGCAAGTATCACTCTATGGAAAGTGAGTCTGGCTGAGCCCCTGAGCAAATGGGGGTGAGGCGTGCTATGGCAAGGCTGGAGCGGGATCCCCCTCTCCTTCTGATCTCCTGTCCCCTGGCCACTGTAGGTCCTGGGATTTGAACAAAATCTGCTACAAGTCAGGAGTTCCCCTAATTGAAAATGGAATGATTGAGCGGGTGAGTATCCTGAGCTGTTCTCTGCGACTGGGTCGGGTGGAACCTTTTCTGCAGTAGGGGAGGGCTCGGAAAGACTCCTGGAGGCTAAAAGTCGGGAGGTGGGCGGTTGCAGAGGGCATCCTACAAAGGTCATGGAGAAAGGAGCCCAGGGACAGGACTGATGTAGCCTGGGGTGTCCCCGGCAGATGATTGAGAAGCTGTTTCCGTGCGTGATCCTCACCCCCCTCGACTGCTTCTGGGAGGGAGCCAAACTCCAAGGGGGCTCTGCCTACTTGCCGTGAGTGCCACCACATCTGTTCCCAGGGCCCTGCCTTGTCTTGTGCCGGGACTTCCCCAGCAGAATAGAGGGATGGGAGTAAAGACGGATCAAAATCTTACCAAGGGCCTAAGGACCTCCCACACCAGGGTCAGAGCACCGGCTGCCCCAGAGCTCTCTCCATGTCCCCCGTCTCCTCACCTCCAAAGGAAAGACAAACCTATCTTATTCAGACAGAACAAAACACAAAGATCTGTAAGACCAGAGCAAAGAAGAAAAAAGATCCCCAGAAGGAGATTTTGCCAAGGAGATTCAGCTAGGTGTCAGCTAAGCTCTTGCCCACGCGAGAAAGAAAACCTGTTATAGGCAGACGCCTGTATTATGTATTAGAACCAAAGGTAGATGGTTTGGGAAGGGATTTTTCCATGCATTAAGTACTTTCTGTCCTGATGTCCATCTCAGCCCCTTGGATCCGCCCACAGCTCACTGCAGCAGCCTGGTGGGCTGGTGTAGCCTGGGACCTCTGGGAAACTGAGCCTTGCGTACTCTCCATATGGAGGGACAAATGAGCAGCTAGGAGGAGATGGGGTGCAGCCTGGGTTCCCTAGCAGCAGTTTAGACGGTGGGAATTGATTCCTGATCCTCACCAGCCATGGGCTCTTCCCTCAGTGGCCGTCCCGATATCCAATGGACCAACCTGGATCCCAAGCAGCTGCTGGAGGAGCTGGGCCCCTTTGCCTCCCTTGAGGGCTTCCGGGAGCTGCTAGACAAGGCACAGGTGGGCCAGGCCTATGTTGGGCGGCCCTGTCTGAACCCTGACGACCTTCACTGCCCGCCTAGTGCCCCTAACCATCACAGCAGGCAGGTGGGTTCCAACTGGGTCTGCCAGGGAAAGCCTATTTTCCTTCCCTTTCCCCTTCTCATATGTTCCTCTGTTCTGGGAGAGAGTAGATGGTGCTCTTTGCTCAGCCCCCCATTTCCTGGATATTGCTACCCTGTTTCCACTGTGCTAGACACCTGGAGTGTTCCATTCTCCTTCAGTTCTCCTAAGGAACCCTCAAGTGGCATATGAGTCCTTTTCTAAGCCCAGAAAGTCTGGACTTTATCAAAATAGACTTGTACAGGGAAACTGAGGACAAATTAGCTAAGCACGAGTATTGTACCTAGTTTCCTGAGTGTCTGTGTGGCCCTGTGAATGTGGAGCTTTTACCAAAACCCACCAAAGTTAAGGCAGCTCCTCGCAGCAGCCTATTTCCAGGCCTCAGCTCCCTCTCGTGGCCTCCTCTCGGCAGGACGATAGCTGTTCCCTTTCAGTGTGGGCAAGAGGCTCGAGATAGTTACATACCTACCGTGTTTCCCCGAAAATAAGACCTAGCCAGACAATCAGTTCTATTGCGCCTTTTGGAGCAAAAATTAATATAAGACCCGGTCTTATTTTACTAATATAATATAATGTAATGTAATTAATATAATACCAGGTCTTATATTAATTTTTGCTCTAAAAGACACATTAGAGCTGATTGTCTGGCTAGGTCTTATTTTCGGGGAAACAGGGTACGCAGCAGGCCTACAGAGCTCCATGGTTCAGTCTAGGGACACCACTTACCCCCAGCCAGGGTTTAAGTCATAAGTCCCTCCTTTGTTTCCCTCCAGGCTCCCAATGTGGCTCAGGAATTGAGCGGAGGCTGCCATGGCTTCTCCCACAAGTTCATGCACTGGCAGGAGGAACTGCTGCTGGGAGGCATGGCCAGAGACCCCCAGGGACAGCTGCTGAGGTAGTGCCTCCTCTGGCAGTTGGCAAGGGGACCCCAGGGATGGGAATCCACACTCCATTTCTAGGCAGCACTGGGTAAGACCCCTAATTCTCCTGCACCCCTCACCAGGGCAGAGGCCCTACAGAGCACCTTCCTGCTGATGAGCCCCCGCCAGCTGTATGAGCACTTCCGGGGTGACTACCAGACGCATGACATCAGCTGGAGCGAGGAGCAGGCCGGCACAGTGCTGCAGGCCTGGCAGCGGCGCTTTGTGCAGGTCAGTGTGGGGCAGGAAGGGCAGGGCGGAGCCCTGAGGCTGCTCCCTGCCCCTGCCCCTCAGACCCACCCTGTCTCTCCAGCTGGCCCAGGAGGCCCTGCCTCAGAACACGTCCCAGCAGGTCCATGCCTTCTCCTCTACCACCCTGGATGACATTCTGCACGCTTTCTCTGAAGTCAGTGCTGCCCGTGTGGTGGGAGGCTATCTGCTCATGGTGGGTCCCACTCCTGGCCACTTACCCCCATCTCTCTACCTGGTGCCCCCCCGCCCTGGGGACCCCTGTCCAAGACAGCGCCGTCTCTCCCCACAGCTGGCCTATGCCTGTGTGACAATGCTGCGGTGGGACTGTGCCCAGTCTCAGGGTGCCGTGGGCCTTGCTGGGGTGCTGCTGGTGGCCCTGGCAGTGGCCTCAGGCCTTGGGCTCTGCGCTTTGTTCGGTATTGCCTTCAATGCTGCCACTACCCAGGTACACCAGACTGCAGGGCAGGTTTGGGTACCTACAGCTCAGGCTGCTTGGTTCCTCCAGCTGCCCTCCCCTGTGCTCCTCCAGGTGCTGCCTTTCTTGGCCCTGGGCATCGGTGTGGATGATATATTCCTGCTGGCACATGCCTTCACAGAGGCTCCACCTGGCACCCCTCTCCAGGTGTGGCCTCACCCTCCACCTTGGGCTCACCTAAGTTCAGCACAGAAGTTAAGAGCCTCTGGGTTTGGGTGACCTCGGGCTAGTAATAACCAATCTGTGCCTCAACTTCCTCATCCGTAAAAGGGGTAATAATATGGCTTGTGTCATGAGGGTTGGTGTGAGGATCGGTGAGATAAGTCAAGTGCTTAGAACAGTGTGCATGACACGTACGTGGTACTCAGTAAATGTTAGCTGCTGTGTGGTCATTGTCCCTCCTCTGCCGAGCCTCCCATTTACTCTACCTTGAAGACCCACGGCCCCCCCACCCCCACCCAATCCTGGCAGGAGCGCATGGGCGAGTGTCTGCAGCGCACGGGCACCAGCGTCACACTCACGTCCATCAACAACATGGTCGCCTTCTTCATGGCCGCTCTAGTTCCCATCCCTGCATTGCGGGCTTTCTCCTTACAGGTGAGGCCTCACAAACAGGGCCCAGGCTCAGGGTGGGCGTGGAGCTAAGGGCATGCTTCATCCAGCCTTTGTGCCCCTCCTGTCCATCCCCTAGGCGGCCATAGTGGTTGGCTGTAACTTTGCAGCCGTGATGCTTGTCTTCCCAGCGATGCTCAGCCTGGACCTGCACCGGCGCCACTGCCAGCGCCTTGATGTGCTCTGCTGCTTCTCTAGGTACTGTCCCTGAACCCCCACCCCCACCCCACCGGGCCTTCCTCCATTGGCCCCATGCCATCCCCTCACCAGTATTTCTAGGCACGAATCTGCCACCCCCTCTCTCTGCCTCTTTCAGCCCCTGTTCTGCTCGGGTGATTCAGATTCTGCCCCAGGAGCTGGCAGACAGGGCAGTACCAATGGGCATTGCCCACCTGACTGCCACGGTTCAAGCTTTTGCCCACTGTGAAGCCAGCAGCCAGCATGTGGTCACCATCCTGCCTCCCCAAGCCCACCTGGTGCCCCCACCTTCTGACCCACTGGGCTCTGAGCTCTTCAGCCCAGGAGGGTCCACACGGGACCTTCTGGGACAGGAGGAGGTGACAAGGCAAAAGGCAGCCTGCAAGTCTCTGTCCTGTGCCCGCTGGAATCTTGCCCATTTCGCCCGCCATCAGTTTGCACCCTTGCTGCTCCAGTCACATGCCAAGGTAAGACTCCAGGCCCAGAAGAGTCAGGGTGGGCCAGGGCTTAGGTATCTCTGGTTCCCAAAAAGGGCAGGGGCCCTCGCCCACCACCTGCCAGCTGAGGGGCACCCCGGGCCTCCATCTGAGTGCCATTTCCCATAGGTCGTCGTGCTGGTGCTCTTTGGGTCTCTTCTGGGCCTGAGCCTCTACGGAGCGACCTTGGTGCAGGACGGGCTGGCCCTGACAGATGTAGTGCCTCAGGGCACTAAGGAACATGACTTCCTGAGCGTCCAGCTCAGGTACTTCTCCCTGTACGAGGTGGCCCTGGTGACACAGGGTGGCTTTGACTACGCCCACTCCCAACGAGCCCTCTTTGATCTGCACCAGCGCTTCAGTTCCCTCAAGGCCGTGCTGCCTCCACCTGCCACCCAGGCACCCCGCACCTGGCTGCACTATTACCGAAACTGGCTACAGGGTGAGAGGCAAGGAGAGCGGCAGGGAGGGCTGCTGCAGGGGGAAAAAAAAAACCTGGGGCCACGGGTTAAGTGCACTTGACACTGTTCTTCTCCAGGAATCCAGGCTGCATTTGACCAGGACTGGGCTTCCGGGCGCATTACCCGCCACTCGTACCGCAATGGCTCTGAGGATGGGGCCCTGGCCTACAAGCTGCTCATCCAGACCGGCGATGCCCAGGAGCCCCTGGATTTCAGCCAGGTTGGGAGAGGGCTGGAAGGGTCAGGGAGCACCGAGGGGTCCCGGCCTCATAGGCGCGGGCCTTCAGCTCTCTCTGCCTCTGCAGCTGACCACGAGAAAGCTCGTGGACAAGGAGGGGCTGATTCCACCCGAGCTCTTCTACGTGGGGCTGACCGTGTGGGTGAGCAGTGACCCCCTGGGTCTGGCAGCTTCACAGGCCAACTTCTACCCCCCACCTCCCGAGTGGCTGCACGACAAGTATGACACCACCGGGGAGAACCTTCGCAGTGAGTCCCAGGGGAGCCAGCAAGAGCCTCAGCCTGGGCCCACACAGGCCCTACCCTAAGGCCCTGCCCACGGCTCCCTGTGCTCACTGGCTACCCCTCCCTCCCCCTGCCACCCCTTCCCCTCCACAGTCCCAGCGGCCCAGCCCCTGGAGTTTGCCCAGTTCCCCTTCCTACTGCGTGGCCTCCAGAAGACTGCAGACTTCGTAGAAGCTATCGAAGGGGCCCGGGCAGCGTGCGCTGAGGCAGGCCGGGCCGGGGTGCGTGCGTACCCCAGCGGCTCCCCCTTCCTCTTCTGGGAGCAGTATCTGGGCCTGCGGCGCTGCTTCCTGCTGGCCGTCTGCATCCTGCTGGTGTGCACTTTCCTCGTCTGTGCCCTGCTGCTGCTCAACCCCTGGACGGCTGGCCTCATAGTGAGTCTTTGCAGGGTAGGGCCGGAGAGACCCACTGCTCCCTCACCCTGCCCTGCCCATCCCGCCAGCCCTCCTCCCAGGAGCCCTGGGTGAGCCCTGCTCTCCCCAGGTGCTGGTCCTGGCAATGATGACTGTGGAGCTCTTTGGCATCATGGGTTTCCTGGGCATCAAGCTGAGCGCCATCCCCGTGGTGATCCTTGTGGCCTCTGTGGGCATAGGTGTCGAGTTCACGGTCCATGTGGCTCTGGTGAGCACAGGCACTGCGGGCGGGCGGGACAGCTGAGTCAGTTTGCAAAAAGTATTTATCAAGTACCTAATGTGCTGGAGACTGTTTAAGAATTAGGATATAATAGCAATGCAGACGGGCTTGTCCCTTCAAGGAGCTTATACTCCAGAGTACAGAGATAAACAATAAGCCAGTACATAAATTAGCAGCCATTTCAGTGGAGAGGAAGGGACAAAGCCTTGACTAGAATGGGGTAAGGATAGAATGGAAGAACAGAAAATGGGAACCAACAACTCTTACTGTGAAAGGGATCCGAGAAACAGGATGGCAGCTGAATGGCAATGTGGGTAAAGGAGGGCTTTTCCTAAGACAGAGGTAGTGGAACTGAGGCAGCCAGGCCCGCCTCAGAAAGCTTGGGGGGCCTGGTAGCACCAGCATGGTAGCACCAGCACAAACCTGGCCAGACCCCACAAACAGCTCCCTTCTTTTTTCTCCCATAATTATCCTATTATTCTGGTTATAAGAACAATATATACTCCTTGGGGGAAAAAAAGTTCACATGCAGAAAAGTACCAAGAAAGAATAGAAATCCTCTGAAATGCCCTCCTGATTAGTAACTATTACCACTTCAGTGTCCATCCTCCTAGACCAGGGGAAGCAAAGTTTTTCTATAAAAGACCAGACAGTAAATATTTTACGCTTGGTGGGTCGTATAGTCTCTTTGCAACTCTGCTACTGTAGCACTAAAGCAGCCATAGACAATACAGAAATGAATGAATGTGGCTATGTTTCGATAAAACTTTATTTACAAAAATAGGTGACAGTCTATAGTTTGCCAAACTATTCTAGACATCACTCTGTGTCTCACCAGACATATCTAGACAGTGTTACATAAATGAACTCATGCGTGCTTCCTGGACAGTTCCCAGGAACTCAGCTCACCTGGCCTTCTGTGGGCCAAAGCATGGGTGAGCCCGGGAGACAGATAAGCAGAAGTTGGGGACATCGAAGAGCTGGCCATGGTTGGCCGAGAAGCAGCACTAGGACCACTTTGTTCCCCAGGGCTTCCTGACCACACCGGGTAGCCGGAACCTGCGGGCTGCCCGGGCCCTAGAGCACACATTTGCCCCGGTCACTGATGGGGCCGTCTCCACATTGCTGGGTCTGCTCATGCTCGCTGGTTCCAACTTTGACTTCATCGTAAGGTAGGGGAGGGCTTGGGGCAAGGAGGCAGGGTCTGCCTCTGCTGACTTCATGGCCGTCCAAGCTGATCCCCCACCCCCATCCAGGTACTTCTTCATGGTGCTGACACTGCTCACACTCCTGGGCCTCCTCCATGGCCTGGTGCTGCTGCCCGTGCTGCTGTCCATCCTGGGCCCCCCACCAGAGGTGACCATACCTTCCCTCGGCTCTAGCCCAGGGGACAGGGTGGGACCGGCAAGGGAAGGGACAGAACCGGGACAGTATCCCTGCAGAGGCCAACAGACAGGGCTTAACTCACAAGCACCCAACCCATGAGGTGTCACCAACTGAAGGTGGCAGCCCCCCCGTTTGCCCAGACCCCATGACCCTGCCCCTTAGCTCGCCTGGCTTTGTTTTAGAACCCACCTCAGCCTTTAGGGTCCAGAGCAAGGGACGGTTTGCCCCAGGCATCCTGTCCCTTGTCAGCTCTCGTATCTTCTGGAGGCCAGCAAGGGCCTCAGCTACCTAATGTCGCAGTGATGCACCAGGTTGATGCTGAAGGGGACAGAGGCCCCAGTAGCCCCTGCGCTCACTGGGGCTGGTGTCTCCCCACAGGTGATACAGATGTACAAGGAGAGCCCTGAGGTCTTGAGTACTCCAGCTCCACTGGCAGGAGAACTCAGGTGGGGGGTGTCCCCCACCCTGCCCCAGAGCTTTGCCAGAGTGACTACCTCCATGACCGTGGCCCTCCACCCACCCCCACTGCCTGGTGCCTACAACCACCCAGCCTCAGATGAGCCCACTTGGTCTCTTGCTGCCACACCAGCTGCCAGCGGCTGCAGCAACCTCACTTCTAGGGGACCATGTCCAACCACGGAGTGAAAGAGCAGCTGAAGCATGAAAACCCTGGTTGGGCCACATGAAGTCACTGGGAAGCAAAGGGTGGGTTACTGAATGCAGGATGGACTCCTGAAGAGCTCTGCTGCTGCTGTCTGTCTGTCTATGTCCCCTCCCATGACTCGGCCATCACAGACCTCCCTGATGTCTATACAAAGCCGCCACCCTCTGTCTAGGGTGTGAGCAGCCTTGCACACCCCGGTCCTCTGCCTGTGCCTGTGTCTGGGTGGGGGGAAAAGGCAGCACTTGAGGCTGCAGTGCAGACCTGTTCTCACCACCCCACCCCATACCACACTGCTGCCCCCAGCAGACCAAGCCGAGGGATCCCCTAGCACCCTTCGCCAGTCCTGGCCCCCCTCTGCTTGGTGACTCCTGGGTAGGCTCTTTGTATACCTTCCCACCTCCTACCACATAAATTATTTATATGAAGATGTTTATTTTTGTAGTTTGTATAGATGTTAGCTATGCTGAAAGTTTTATTTTTAAAGAGTGAAATATATTCTATATGAACTCATCTCAAATGACTTTGGTGCTTTTCTTTCGAACAGAGTTGGGAGTTGGCCAATAGAGGTGTCAGGGCTAAAGGTCCTGGGTGGGAAAGATCCCAGGTTCTAAATTTTTGTCACAGAACTTCGGTCTATTTATTCACCTGGAAGTGAAGATGATGTTCAGCAAACTTATGTTGGTTATATACTTGGTAACGATCTGGGTTAAGTGCTTAATAGACAAAATGATACAAATGTTTTTGGTGTCAAACCCTACTCTGTGGGTTTCAGAGCCATGTAATCCAGTCCTGTGCACCTCATCAGATTCTGCCCACCTTCCTGTGTCAGCAGCATGTGGGGGCGTGGGGGCATGGACAAAGGGGAGGTGGCAGGTGAAGTGGAAGCAGATTGGGAAAGCCACCAATTGAAGAAAGAATGGGGACAGGAGGGTCTTGGGAGCTATTTTAGGAGTTTTGTGCCCAGTTCAACCCCACCCCCACCCCAAGGCATCTTTGGCTAGACAGCCCGGGGATCAGTGGGGAAACAATCCAGAAATTAAGATTGTGCTAGCAACCTGTGAGGCGCTGTATTTAAGCTGTTATGTGAAGGTTGTACAGCCCCATTGCACACAGGCCTTGAAGACTGGCCACACCCTGGGCTAGCGTACGGCGCCTCACCGAATGGGATGGGGGTGTCTTTTATTGCCCTTCCCCAACTATGCCAGGGCTCAGTCTTAAGCAACACACATCCACACCCTGGATTCCAGCCACCCACTCACCTGGAACAATGTCACCCTGAGAGCACTGCTTTCTCACACATCACCCACCACGCCAAAGGGCAGATAATCATGTTGTAACCAAAAATAAAATAAGCCTAATGCAGCTGAATCAACATTAAAATGCCTAAAAAGACGTAAGAGAAGTGGGTAGTTGGCTGGGAACCTACAGTAGGGGGTACATCCAACACGTTCAAGGGATGGAGGCTGGATTTGTGTCCAGTAGTGTTTGGGTCACTAGGAGGAACTTTTGGGTGGAGCAGGAGAGCTCACCAGGCTGGAACAGTGCAAAAGCTATCAGTCCACTGTGCCCCTTACCAGCTGAGTGACCTGGGAAAGTTAGCTAACCTTACTGAGCCTCAGCGTCTTCCTCTGGGATATGGGAAGGTTAGAGCCTATCTTGTAGAGTGTTATCTTTTTCTTTCAGGATTTTAAATGAAATCATTTATGTAAGAAATGACCTAGCATTTCATAAATGCTCTCTATTATTGTAGTTTGTACAGATTTTAGCTTTGCTGCAAGTGTTTGCTCTGATTGCATGCTTAAGAAAAAACCCGGAAACAGAAAGGTATCCTGGTATGACAGTAGCTGAAGGGATTCCAGCCAGTTGTTGGAGTTGGAACACCCCAGGAATGGTCAGTCCTGGGGCACTGACCACATCCAATCTCAGGGATAAGTCCCAGTGCTTACAGGGCAGCGTACCCTGTGTGACACCTCACACTAGTCAGCCTTCTGACTTCAGCATACTTTCACGGCTCCCCATCACTGACAAGATAAAATCCAAGCCCTCTCCAGGCCTAACTCCGTCTAGCCTTAGTCACCTCCCCAGTTCTCAGAGACAGCACACGCCAGATACACCACACGCCAGATACACCCTCATTCAGACACACCACACTCAACACAGGCTGAATTACTTTGGTTGTTCACCTCCCATAAATTCGCAAATGCCATTCCCTTTTCCTAGAACACTGATCCAACCTTCCCTTGACCAAACCATCCTTTAAGATAAACTGGATGCCGTCTCCTCCAGGAGGGGTGTTGATGTGACTCCTACGTGGTCCCACGGTCCCGGGAGTGTCTGTGCTCAACTGTCTCCGCTTCTGTCCCTAAAACGGGGGGTGGGGGGTGTACCTGCAGGTATGGAATGGTAGGACTGAACTTCAACAATTGCGACTGATACTTAATCCCAGGCCCGGTAATGAACGTGGCATCGGGCACCGGCGGGAAATGCCCTTACCTCTCTGGGCAAACCCCGGATCGGTTTCCCGGCGGACCCGCAGAGAAGAGAGAGAGAGCTGCGGCCGCCCCGCCTGTGCAGCTCGTATCACCCACCAGCCCGGAACTGGCTGCGATTTGCATACCCATGGTGCTCCACGAAAACCAGCTCACGAGGCTTGAGTTCCAGCCCCACCGGGATTTGTCCACTGTTGCAGGGCATACTGCCTGTTAGAAATGTATGGTCTATACAAACACCAGGCCGGGAGCGCGAATCACGCACGCACTGAACAACCATAAGTGTGCTGAGGATTAGCTCGTTCTAGGAGCTTCCAAGCGGAAGCTGGTAGACATACTCTGGTTTCTCTTCAGATCGTATAAATCTTTCGCCTTTTACTAAAGATTTCCGTGGAGAGGAACAGTTATGAGTTTATACCCAATTTTTTGAGGCCTCGTATTTTTACGAGGCTGTTTTTATGAGGTTAAAAGATAGGTGCGGGTAGGTGCGGGTAGTGGTGTAATTTGTTGTGATTGTGTCTAAAACACGAGAATAGTATTTTTTGGCGGGTGTTAACTATGGGTAGTTTTCTTAACATCTTTTTAAGATTGCACATTGTTTTATTATTATTACCCTGTGCAAGCTTTTATCGGAATGAAAATATCTGGTTTTTTGGATTAATAGTATACAACTGTCGTGTGGGGTGTCGGGCGGGGTCTTAGCCATCATCTTCTTGCTAGCTCCCCCTTTTTGCTAGCCTAGCCACAGCAGTTATATTAGTGCCCAATGGCTCACTGGTTACAGCTAATGGCCATTTGATCGCAGTCGATGGCCATTTACTACCTGAGCCAGCACCTTTCTATGTGAGGCCGAGAGCCTGGAAACTGCTTTTTAGGGCTCTGTCCCCACAACAACCCAGGATAAATAGTGGACATAAGTATACAAGCTCAGTGAAACGTGACGTGCAGAGAAAACACTTTGAGAGGACAGGGCTCACTTGCTTCCAAATGTGTCCTGTCCCTGGGTCTCAGACGAAGTTTCTCCCACTCTTTTACATTCTCTCCGTAGGAAGCTTATCTAGCTCTATGTCATTTGAAGTTAATACTTTATTGGAGGTCTCATAGCTGATGACTTCCAAATTTACAGCCATCAGTAGGTCCCATTGACTTCCACATTCAAAGCATTGTTTCATGCAATGATATTTTACTCCCTTCACTGCTACCACCCTGGTCCAAGAGCTCTTGATGGATTCATGCAATATCCCCCTCACTAACTTTTTAGATTTTCTTCTCCGCACCTCTACCACACCCTCCCCACACCTTTGTCCACAAAACAGCCAAACTGTTTTGTTGTTTTTTAATGTAAATCCCATCACCAGGACACATGGCTCAGAGACCTTCTTGAGGTCTCTGGAATCCAATGTTATCATATTGTATGAAAACAGTCCTGCTCCCACCATATCACCGTTTATCCTTTTAACTGGCTTTATTTTTTTCAGAGCACAAACTACTCTGATTATAGCATGCATTAATTTCTTTACTTGTCTGCTGTATGTTTTTCTTCCTAGAATTTAAGTTCCATGAGGCAGGGACTTTACCTGACTTGTAGTCTGATGGATTCCATGACCCAAAGTCAATGTCTGGGAAATGCGCACTCAATGAATATTTGTAAAACAAATGAATGGATTTATTATCTAAACACATCTACAGTATTTAATCTGTCCCACTACAGTTCTAAGCACTTTACAAAATTAATCTTCCTAAGAACCCTACTGAACAGATTCTATTATTATATCCATTTTATCAATAAAGAAAGTGATGCACAGAAAGGCTAAATAGCCTCGCTCAAGTCACAAAACCAGGAAGTGGTGGAGCTGGGATTCAAACCTAGGCAGCCTGGCTCCAGAAGAGGCATACTCTTAATTACTGAGCTACTGATGGGGTTCAGGATATGCTACCCCAAAATATGGCACCTTGGCATAGTGAATATTTTAAACTGAAGGAATTTGAGAAAACAGTAAAGTCACTTCAACCTCCCCACCCTACCTACCCTTACCCTCCCTTCTCCCTTGAAACAAGTTATAAAATCCTCAAGTGAGAGGAACTCTATCTATCCCAGGAGAGAAGGAGCCATCCTTATCTCCAAACACACAGAGACTCCAGGAAGAATCCAAACCAACAGGTCTTGCTATATTTCCCTTTTTTTTTTTTTTTTTTTAAGATTTTATTGGGGAAGGGGAACAGGACTTTATTGGGGAACAGTGTGTATTTCCAGGGCTTTTTCCAAGTCAAGTTGTTGTCTTTTCAATCTTAGCTGTGGAGGGCTCAGCTCAGCTCCAGGTCCAGTTGCCGTTTTCTAGTTGCAGGGGGCGCAGCCCACCATCCCTTGCGGGAGTCGAACCAGCAACCTTGTGGTTGAGAGGACGCACTCCAACCAACTGAGGCATCCAGGAACTCAGCAGCAGCTCAGCTCAAGGTGCCGTGTTCAATCTTAGTTGCAGGGGGCAGAGCCCACCATCCTTTGCAGGAGTCGAACCAGCAACCTTATTGTTGAGAGCCCACTGGCCCATGTGGGAATCAAACCGGCAGCCTTTGGAGTTAGGAGCACAGAGCTCCAACCTCCTGAGCCACCGGGCCGGTCCTCTCCCAATTTACTACACTTATTTTATACTCATTAACCTATCATATTCTTCCAAGACTGCCTACCCTTCATCAAACCTAGCGTAAAAATACTCAGGTTTTACCATTTCTTGCAGTCTTCATTTCCTTAGGAAGGCTCCCATGTCATGTAAACTTATATTAAATAAATTTGTATGCTTTTCTCCTGTTAATCTGTCTTTGTCAGTTTAATTTTTAGACCCAGCCAGGGATCCTAAGAGGGGTGAAGAAAACCTTTTCCTCTCCAACACTACCTTTTCTTATAGCAAAAGGAATTATGGGTGAAAAATGAGTCCTTTAATAAATCTAACCAAAAGTAACCTCCTTACAGGGTGATCTGATCATAAATTCCTAGTTGGGTAGGTCACAGTGGGTAATCACACCCTAGGCCTATAACTTTTTAGTAAAAGCTTTACCTTTGCCTTAAAAGCAAGCCCTGTCCATTGTCTCTGTGCATCTAGGTTAACACACCTTTGAAATACCTGTTTCAGACCTCTTGGAAGCTTAACCACCCTCAAGAGAGCTCATATCTTGTTAACTATCCTGTGATCTAATCCGCACATTGCTTTCTCCTACCTTCATGTAATTTTCCTTACTTCCCTCCTGAATTCCAAATGTATAAAAGAAACTGCACAACTGTCATTCTTCAGAGCCTTTGAGATCTTGCTTCCCAGCACTGCTGTAAGTTTGGCTCAAATAAAATCTTATAAAAGCTCTCTACAGGTTTGGACATTTCTTATATTGACAGAATCATGCTCTACTTGGTCTGCACTGTGCTTTTTCACCAAAGACCACAGCTATCTTTTTATAGCATTGTAGGAATATACCTTATGTGGGGACAGAGCCAGAAGTGCAGTTTCCAGGCTCTCATCCTCACGTGGAAAGGTGCTGGCTCAGGTAGTAAATGGCCATCAACTGTGATTGGATGGCCATCAGCTGTGGCTAGCTGGCCGTCAGTTGTAACCAATGAGCCATTGGCCACTAATATAACTACTGTGCCTACGCTAGCAGCAAATGGAGGCTAGCAAGAAGACGGTGGCTGAGCTGGCAAGCTTGGAGAGCGGACTGCAGTTACCAAGTGAGGTTGGTTGGCAGAGAGAAGAGGACGGCAGGTTGCAGATAGTGTGGCTCCTGCTTCCTGTGTCTCCAACCCAGCCGCCAGCGAGACTATAGTGGTGTGACTCCCCTATCTATGGCTCCGTGGGTGTTCCTTTTTGGCCTCACCATATACTGCGTTCTTATGTGGGGAGTGGGACCAGAGACCCCGTGTGACACCCTGCATGACACCATAGTTAATTTAACCAGTCTTCTAGGTTAAACCAATCGTCTAGGACATGTACCTTATTTTCAATTTTCATTATCCAAATGATGCTGGCAGGAAGTGGGACTGCAGGTAACCACATTTTCCGCCTTGAGAGATAATACCAAATAATTATTTTTAACCATGTGTAACGTATTTTTGCATAAAATCCCTGAGACAGAAGTCTGATTTTATTTTCTTCCAAATGGTCGATCGTCCCTCGTTTTAGATTGACAGTATTTTGTTTTACAGCTTTTTAAAACTCTTCATGGAATAAAATAGCATTTAAATAAGGAAATAAAGTCATCACTGAACACTTACAGAGCACTGATTATGTGACAGGGACTGAGGAAGCAGAAATGAATAAGTCCCCAGGGATCTTTCTCCAGGGAGATTCAAAGCCTCAGGAAGACAAAAATGTGTAATGAATGAAAGAGGTAGCGTAGAGAGTCTTCAATAACCAAGAGAGTAAATCCAGACCTAGAGGACTAGTGCCTGCAGGACCAGTGAATTCCTGCAAAGATAGTTGTTGAGAGAAGAGCTGCTAATATTTGGAGTAATTTTAAGGCCCTGAAAGTGAAAGAGATTATATTTCACTTTCAGTGCAATGAGGATGTTGAGGGGCTTTATAAGGGGAGTAGGTCTGACAATCTTAGCTAAATCGATGGTAGCTGCAGTGTGGGAAGTGGATTAGCGTGGGGGGGATGATGAGGGGTGCTCGAGTGAAGGCGGGAAGACTAATTAGCATCTGTAGCAGTAAGTCCTGCCACATATAGGATGGGCAGAACTGAGGCTGAGAGAGCTGAATTAATTGTAAAGATCTTGCCGGGGAGAAAAAATAGTTTTTCCTCTACTCTGAGCTCTGGGCTGAGACCCCTGTAAAAAACAAAAGAAAAAAAAGAAAAGAAAGAAAAAGATTAACAAGAGAAAAACAAACAGAAGTTTATTAACATGTATACCTCATGTACACATGGGAGATACCAGGAAAAAATGAGTAATTCCAAAGTTGACCTTAAATACCCACTTAAATACCGTCTTCAGGTAAAGACAAAAGAAAGTAAGGGAAGGCCAGTTACCAGGAGGCCACGAGAAAAAGCATGGTAAACAAGGGTGAGGTTTGTCAGGTAGATTTCAGTGGGTGCCTTCTCCACTGATAAGATTCTCTTGAGTTAGTCATCCTTTTCCTGGTACAGAGCGAAGCACCCTTACAAATGGAGATTTCCTTTATAAATATAAATTACACTTACAAAAGGGTAACTTGTAATGTTTTCAGAGCTTCTCCTGCTTCTCAAAATAATCAGCTTAAAATAATCCTTATGCCCAAAAGACATATTTTGACATGGCATATTCTGCTACCTTCAGTCTCTTAGAAGGTAGAAGCCACAGAAGGCAGCTGTGAGGAAGAGGAATGAGGCCAGGATGAGATTCAGGTTTCTGGCTTGGGCACCCACGATGAGAAACACGATGGTGTCAGAACCGGGGAAAGATCCTGAAACTAACATAAAAAAATTTTTTAATTAAATTACAAAAAACTAAACAAACAAACAAAAAAGAACTGGGGAGGCCAGCTGGTTAGCTCAGTCCGTTAGAGTGCAGTGCTCTTAACAAGGTTGCCAGCTGGATCCCACATGGGCCACTGTGAGCTGGGCCCTCCACAATTAGATTGAAACAACTACTTGACTTGGGGCTGATGGGTCCTGGAAAAACACACGTAAATAAATAAAGTTAAAAAAAACAGAAAAAGAATAGTATTAAAAAAAAAAAAACTGGGGAAAGATGAGGAAGCTCAATTTCAGACTGAGTCTGAGGGATCTGTGGGGCACATAGAGAGCAATCTCCAGCCGGCATATCTGAATTAAAGAGGGGGCTGAGCTGAAAAGCTATTTGGTGGTTATAAGAGTAAACGAGGACCAGCCAGTGGCTTAGGTGGTTAGAGAGCCGTGGTTGCCGCCAAGGTTGCGGGTTGGATTCCCACATGGGCTGGTGAGCTGCGCCCTCTACAGCTAAGATTGTGAACAACAGCTCTCCCTGGAGCTGGGCTGCAGTGAGCAGCCCCAGGTTGGCGCCGGCAGCTGAGTATGCTATGGGCTACTGTGTGCTCTGGGTTACCATGTGCTACCATCCTCAGGAGCTGCCATGAGCTGCTGTGAATGGCCAACCGAAGACTGGGGACCGACTGCCTCAGCCAGGTGGAGTGCAAGGCTCATAATACCAGCATGGGCCAGGGAGCTGTGTCCTACACAACTAGACTGAGAAACAAGGGCTTGAACCGGAGTGTGGGGGGGAAACAAAAGAAGAGGGAGGGAAAGGAGTAAACGAGACTGGTAAGAGAGCCCAGGTACCAGAATGTAAAGATAGGGTATGGTGCCAGGCATATTGCTTTTGGTGTTCGCGGGGACCAGGGAGCTAGACACAGCCCAAGCCCACGCCCTTTCCTCTCCTCCGCCTTCCTCTCCTCCTAGACCCCACCCATAGGGAGAGGCGTTTTGCCCACGGCGGTTCTTCCCGCGCCCCTGCTCGCCCAGCATGCTGGGAGCGGAAGCTCGCTCTGAGCGCAGAGAATGTCGGAAAGTGTAGTTTGAGACAGGCCAGAATTCCTCGCAAGACGTGGCCTTTGGTCACTTAAAGAGTAGGTCCAGAAAGCGGTGATGTTCCCGGGGCACGGTGCCTCTCCGGCGCCGGCACGGAGCATCCCGAACCGCATCCCCTCTCCGCAGAGCATGGCACTTCCACGCCTCCACAATCTGCTCCACCTGAAGGGGAACGCCGGTCACCACAGAGTCCCGCCGTGCCGCCCTCCCCGGCAGACCCTGTGCCACGCCCCTCCCCCACGCTGTTGAGTGGATCTTAGCCTAGTTCCTCGCGTCCGCACCGGGATGAGCGGCTCCCGCCGGTTCTGCTCTTCCAGGGCGCTCAGCTCCGCCGGGGCCAGCAAAGCCAGTCTCAGCTCCCGCACCACCGGTGCCGCTACCTCGGCCACAGGTCGCTCCAGCACGGCCTGCAAATACCAGCCCTGAGCCCCGGCGGGCTGGGGCACCGGGCCCGCCGCCCACTCGCCGGGTTCCTGCGGCCCAAGACTCCTTCAGCACCCCAACCCCGCGTCCCTTTAGCCCGGCTTACAGCGCCCACGCGCGCCCAGCTCCGGGCCGCCAGGACAAGTTCAGCCTCGTCTACGCAGAGGTTGTCACTGCTCAACAGGGGCAGCAACGCAGGCGCCGACAGTTCCAGGAAGCCGCGGGTCCGGAGCACCTCCTGAGGGTCCGAAAATGGGTCAGGGAGGAGCAGAATGAGGTGTGGGGTTGGGAGTATGAAAATGGGGAGCTGTACCTGGCTATGGGCCTCTATGAAGGCTATGCAACGCTCCTGCAATGGTCCCAGGCCAAAGGTTACGGCTACCTGAGAGCAAGAGGGAGATCAAGTTGGAGACTGGAGAGGCCATGTAGCCCAGCCCTGCACACGGGGAACTACCCACCTGCAGGGCCTCACAAACCAGCTCCACATCCAGCATCTTCACCACAAACTCCAGGCATAGCTGGGAACAGAAATGAATGTGGGTTGGGCTGAGGTGCCCTTGTTTCCCCCACCACCACTTCAACCTGGAAGCAGTGAGTATACTTGGAGCAGTCAAGCTCCCTTGGGCTTACATTGCCACCCTTGTCCCTATAGGACTGGTGAGCCCTTCTTATTTGTCCCAATCCCTTCTCCCTTTAGCTTCCAAATCCTCATTCCCTTACCCAAAACCTTCAATGAATCTCCACTACCCTCTAGGTAAAAGAAGTCCAAATTCTTGAAGGTCCTGCATGAACCAGCTCTGGCACCTTTCCAATCTCATCTCTCCCTCACCTCCTCTCACACTCAGTCCAGCCACACTAAGTATCTCACCAGCTCCATCTGTGTTTCTGTGAATAGAATGCCATCTTTCCACACCCCTCTGAACAAACTCCTACCCGTTCTACCTGATCCAACACAAACGTTTCCTCCTCCAGGAAGTCTTCCCTTCGTCTCGCTCCAGTGATGAGTCTAGAGATCCTCCATAAAGTCTGTGCACCATTTACCCTCATCTGTCACACTTCTTATGCCACATGGTTAAGGGAGGTCAAGTTGGAGACTGGAGAGACAATGTAACCCAGCCCTCCATACAGCAGATTTTTTATGTGTCTATCTGTCTTTGAAGAACAGGAATGAAAGCTGTCGTATCTTGGTATCTACAGCACCAGCCATACACATTCTATATGCCCGCACAGCACACAGGGCATGCCCATATCCTTTTGCACATATGGATGCGTAAATGCCTATTATACAGAGATAGCCATACTTCTGTATTGGTACATGTTCCTCTCCAATCCAAGACAGAGTGTATGTGAAGCAGGGTATGAACCGAGCTCATAGAGGCAAAGGAAACAAGACAGGGCCCTACCACATAAACCCACCTCTCTCAATTCCTCCAGCCCATACTCCACAGCTGCTGTCAGCACCTCCAGCACCTGCAAAGTGGGTGGTTGGAGTCGAAGGGCTGTTTCCTCTGCCCCTCTCCCTCTCCCACCGAGACCCCTACCCAGTGGGCTTACAGAGTGGCGTTGCAGCTTGACACTGTTGGTATACAAGAACTCCAGCACTGACAGGAAGGCCTCAGCTGGCACAGTGCTTAGCACCACAGGACTAGGCACCCCAGGGCCTGACTCCTGGCCCAGAAGTCGCTGGAAAAAGTTGCATCTACAGGCCAACAAGCACCGGTGGGCAAACACCTCCTGCTGTTCTTGACCAACCACAAAGCGAACATCACTGTGGGAGAGAGGGGCAGAGAGCCAGGGGAGAAGAGGCCAGAGTCTAGAGTGCAACTGTAGGCTTTGCCTTGGCCCACTCTGAGCCTTTGTTTCCTTATCTGTCATATAAGAGACAGGGCTTAGTCCTTCTAGCTGAACGTCTGGGACACACAGGGTTGTGTTCTAGTCCCAGCTCCACCCTATGGTACTTCAGGCAAGTGACTTTCTACTTTTGAATCTCAGGTTTCTCCCATATGAAATGGGACGGTAATCTCAAACTCTCAGGTCTTGGAGGAGGTGGCTTTGCTTAATCACTGAGGGGGCACCAGGGCTGACTCAAGATTGATCCCACATACCCCTTTCCTCCCCAGCCTGAGTCTTGGGGGAAGGTAAGCTCTTCTTGGCTCCTCCTCCACAGACTGCAAACTCAGCTTTTTTCAGCCTCCTCCAGGCAGGAGGTGGTGGGTGCAGTGTGCACTGGCTGCAAATAGACACGGCAGTGATGCACCAAAAGGCCAGACCACATTTTCCATCTTCATGATCACTTCCGGCCCCAGCCTCTGGGCCTCTAACAACACAGGGGTTAGGAGGCATGAAATGAAGCTTGAGCTTCCTGGATGCGCCTAGTTCCCAGTCCAAGGCCTGAGTTCCCACTATTCAGACCAGACTGTGATCCTCAAAGCAGTAGGGTTATGAGAGTCACCAACCCTTGGGGAGGAACCCAGCTCTGAGGCAGTGAGAACAAAAAGCTGCTTTCTAATTCTCCCAACCAGCCCTGCCCCCATACTCTGTCCCTGGTTTCAGACACCACTTGTATCCTGGCAGACAGAGAGCCCCAGGCAGCACCCTGAAACCACTTCCTGTCTCAGACTGGCTCAATCCTTTGAGCTGTGTTCCTCTTGTGAATCCACAGTTTCCAGAACAAGGTCATCTGCTCCTCTGCCTTCCCAGAGAGGGATTCAAGTTACATCCCACCTCTCAGAATCCAGGGGGCTAAAGGCTCTTATTCTCTGCCCGGAGCACAAGCTCCAAAAAAGGAAGGCCTTGGCCTGAGGTCACACAGCCACTCTAGGCTCCAGCCTCCACTGCCCTCCACCTCTGGCTCTCAAGATATCATGGACCCTGAGTGATCAGCAGCCATGCTCTACACTTGGGAACTCAGACTTCCCCAGACTGAGTTCAGCAAAAGGGTCAAGTCCTAATTCCCCGCCTCTTCTGTACCCAGGACTTCCTCAGAGTCATGGGGCCCAGCAAAGCCAGCTATCAAAACCCACAGACCGTGCCTACCCCTCACCTGTATAGGCGATTGTTGACGAGGCTTCGGAGTGCTGTGGAAAAGGGTTCAGCCTCCCCGTGCACAACCAGTCCTGGGGTCTCCATGGTGGGGTGGGCCAGGGGAGTAGGCAGATATAATAGCCTAGTAGGCCTGTTGTCTGTTGGTATGTGGGAGGCAGTAAGTGGGAAGAAGCAGGAGGCCTAGCCAGGCCCTACAGCTGGTGAGGAGACTAGAAAGGCCTGAGAGGGAGGGGCAGGAGCTTGGAAGGCCTGTTTACTGAGAAGTTGAAGATTAGGAATCGGGCAGGAGACGCCCAGTTCCCTGAAGAAGGCATCAGAAGCTGGTAGAAGAGGCCAGAGGCTGGGCTTGGAGATGGGGACTCAGGGAGGTGACCAAGAGGCCAAGGTGGAGCTAACCAGACAGGGAGAGGAGAAGCTGGCTGCAGATGAGGCCCCAGCTGGGAGCCTGCCCAGGCAGCGCTGGGGTGGGAAGCCTGTGGGTTTCCACAGAAACTGGAGTTAGGCCTGAGGAGGCCCCGCCCACCTCCCACAAGCCCAGGGAAAACTTCAGACCTCAGAGGGGCCCTAAGCAGAGTTTGAGTGTCTTAGCACCCTGGCCCTGCCCTTCTTGGGTTCAAACTCTCTGCCCCTCCCAACCCCTCACTCACATGCACACAGGGTCAGGATCAAGTTAGCAAAGCCTGGGGAACCCCACTCAACAGGGAAAGCCCTCACCCCCATGAACAGTTTTCAGAACCCAGACAAGGCTTGTTTGGGAGAAAGCAGTCCTATTCCTCCCAGAGGGGTCAGGTGAGATGTCAGCTCTGACAAAGGAGTCATGGCCTCTGGCATCCCTGAAATGCAACACAAGGGGTGTGGCTAGCTGAGGACAAACCCCAGAGTACTTGGGTCAGTAGGAGTCAGGAGGTTGGATGTCCAGTCCAGAGTGCGAGCCCACGGCCTCTCACCCCTCCCTCCCCTTCCCTGAGGCAGCCCTGAGCTGAGGAAGTCAGCCAAGCCCCACCCTAGCACTGCTCAGGGAGCGGAAATGTTTGTCCTTGTTTAGAGTGATGGGGAGACGATAGTCATAGAGTCATGACATGCTCCTTCCTGTGGGCCGGGATCCTGATTCCTGAGGAGCCACCCACGCAGCCTCAAGTTCTCCCCATATCCCAGACTTCTGCAACTTGCTCACAAGTGAAGAGTAAAGAGCCATTCTTCACAAGGGGAAAAAATGGAAAGTGGCTTAAGAGCCCTGGGATAGGAACACCTCTCTACAACTGCTCCCTCAGTCATTCTTATAATGGCAGCAGGCCCTTGAGCTCTAAGCCCCTGTTGTTCCCTCTCCCCTGATGACTCAGTCACTCTGCACTCACTACATGCTCACAATAGTAACACTCCTAGGTTAAGCCAGAGCCAGGATTGAATGGAGGGAACCAGGAAAGGAGGAGTGCTTGCCCAGCAATCCATGGCAACTCCACAACACACCTGCAGGTCAGGCCGGCCACGAAAAGACTGTGACAGCTCGGAGGCCAAAGGCTGCATGTGATTCAGGGTGCCTGTGGGAGTTTCGGGAGAAGAGCGCTGCCATCGTAGCACCGATTCTAGAAGTAGGGCCACAGTCCAAAAGCAGAAGGTGGAAGGAGCTTCCCAAGTCACCTGCACCTAGCCTCAGCCTGTCGTGGGATTTTGTGCCAGCCATTCTAGGAGCAGGTACGGGTGGAGGATAACTGGATACAATACCCACAGGGCTAGAAGGACCTAGGGGTTGGAGTCAGGTCTGTCTGTCCCTCCTGCTTATGGTTTGGAGGCACCACTGTCTAGGCTGAAGCAAAGGGCAGATACATCACCCCTTCTGCGGGCAGTCGGAAGGCAGAAAAGCTCCTTTAGCTAACCTCCACAGTACTTAGTAGAAAGTGGAGCTCAGAGGGCAGGGACTAGCCCAAAATGATAGTCTGAGCAGCATCTCTTCCCTTATGTCCCACATGGCCCTTAACCCTCTAAGCACCTAGGAATCCACACAGCCCTGGGCTACCTGATTCACCTGTCTCAAAAACACAGGTAAGAAGGGGTTAAGGGGCAAAAACCCTGTCACCAAGTAAGAAACTGGGTGGTGTACAAAGTTGGGCAGTGAGGGCCACCCTGTCCAAAAGCGGGTCTTCCAGCTCGCAGGTCCATGGCTGGTAGGCCTGTGCCCCCCAGACGTCAGGAGGAACAGACTGCCAAAGACCCTGGGATGAGACTATCGCCAGTGCGGCCTCCAGGACGCCTGCCCAGCATTGATGAGGCCGGACCAGCAGGTCTGGGCCCAGCTTCCCGCCGCGGCTCCGTGCTGGGTTTGGCCTCATCCTTTTCCCGTCGCAACTCGCTGGCTGGACCAGGCGCGGGTCCTGGGGGTCGGCGACCATCCCTGTGCCCAGTGCCCCCTTTAGTCTCGCGGGTCAGCTTCTCCGGGTTGCCCCTGGCGCCCAGCCGGCGAATGGCGCCCTCATATCGCACGGAGCCGGCGCCTGGGGAGCGCTGGGAGGTCGAGAGAGCACAACGTGCCTTGGAAGAGACCCTGGCCGCAGAGCTGCAGGACATATGCTACTCTGACACCGAGGCGGGGCCACTGGCGCTGCAGCTGTGCGAGCTGGTGCATGTGCGCCTGCGTGAACTCAGCCCGCCACGATACAAGCTGGTGTGTAGTGTGGTGCTGGGGCCGCGCATCGGCCAGGGTGTGCACGTCGTCAGCCGCGCGCTCTGGGACGCAGCGTGCGACGGCCTGGCCTCCGCCACCTTCACCAACGCCTCGCTTTTCGCAGTGGCTACGGTCCACGGGCTCTACTGCGAGTGATGAGGCCTCCAAGTTCTGCAAAACGGTTTATTATCCCAGGAGGAGGAGGCTCTCCCTGGGGTGCACATCCCAATAAATAAATGTCTGTCAATAAATAAAAGTGGTCCATAAATAACGCCCCCTAGCTGGGGGTAAGGCTCAGGCTTTTCTTGGAGAAGGGGTAGGAGGCAGCTAGGACAAGGCCGCCTCCAACCTCAGTAAAGCTGGTCCCTGATTCCCTGGGGGATTAGGCCCAGAGCCCCTAGTGAGGCACCAAAGGGACAGGGAGGGCCACAGAGGCAAGGGCTTGAGCCTTACAGGCACAGGAATCAGGCCTGAGGGCTTGGGTCATAGCCTGCTCTGCAAGCTGGGGCCTAAGCTGTGCAGCGGTCCCGGAGCAGGCGCAGAGTATCGCGGAGCCGCTGTCGTAGGTCTGGGGAGCAGCCAAGCTGCCGAAGGTGGGAAGCGAGGTAAGTACAAGCGCTACGATTGCGGGCCACAAAAGTCACAAGGAGGGGCTCCCAGCCACTGAGGATCAGCTTGGTGTGGTCTCCATAGAAGTTCACCTGTGCACAGGAGGGTGGCACGGATCAGGGCCAAAGCCCCAAGTCCAATTTCCTCCCCAGCACCCCAGGCCTCCCAGACCTTCCCCCAACTCCAGAGCAGCTCTTACCTGGACAGTGCCATCACTAAACAGCATGAGTAGGGCCTGATCAGTCTTCACCCACTGTAGCAGGAGTGGGGGGACAGGCACTTCTACTTCTTCCACACTGGGCAGATCTCCACCCTGGGAGCAGGGACAGGTCATTTGTCTGACATAGTTTAGGCCCCTCCCCATTGATATCTCCCTTAGAGGTTCAGACTTTAGCTTTGATCCCCCCACAAAGGGGAATAGGAAGGGACCAGATTGTATTAAGTCTTCAATGTGCCCCACTCCAGTCCACACACCTTCATGAGGCGCTGCTCCATGTAGGAGGCAAAATACCGCAAGACACCCAACTGAGGCTGCAGGGCCCAAGGTACAGAACCCACAGAGAAGGAGAAGTGTTTTGTGCTGGTTGGGTTGTAGTGCACAGTCCTGGAGGAGAGGAGACAGAGGTCAGAGAGAGCCCTGCACTGTTGCCTCTCCCCTAAGGCCCCAGGCCCCCAAGCCCAGGAGCACACACCAAGGTGCAGCCCTTCTGGGTACAATAGCGTGGCTACAAAGCATCCCATAACAACACTTACTTTCTATTGGCCGACAGGGCCATGTGTGTGCCATTGTTGAAGAGCACAGCCACACGGCGGCTGGACAGCTGATACCCGAAGCCGAACTTGTTTGAGTAGTCAACCCACTTGCTGACCCACACCAGAGGCTCTGGCTGTGCCAGGGGAGCTGGGTTCTGTTCCGCTGTCATGGGAGAGGAAGGAATAAGAACATGTGCCTGGCCTTCCAGGCAAAGAACTCCTACCACCATTCATATGTACCAGACCCCAACTTTACCTGGGGGCATGAAGGCCAGGCAGTTTCTCAGAGCACAGAGGGCTGACTCCACCACTGTGGCCACAGTCAGACCTTCTTCAAAACCTGAAGGGACCAGGGTACTCAGAATTAGGCACTAGCACCCCAGGACCCAGGCCATGTCCCTCTGCCCACTCCTTCCCTCTGGACCCCAGCAACCTCTAGCATCTCTCATACTCCTGGCTGCTCACCATCTCCACTACTCGCCAGTGTCCCACGGGGTGAGCTGTCTTCAGGTGCTGTCTCTACCAGGCTGAGGGGGGCTGGACCAGAAGCTGCTGGAGCCTGGAGGGTTGGGTAGGGGAAGTGAGTAAAATTAGGGGAGGTCCCTAAATTCAAATTCGTGAGAGTCCGTGGCCCAGCCCTTCCCTGGCTCCCAGGGCACCCCAGGTCAGCCCCGTCTGGCTAATGAGACACAGCCAATTAGGCTACCACGAGTTAGATGCTTCACCAGTGTCTTTTATCCTGAGCTTCCCACAGCTGCTAGGGTGAGTCAGGGGCACACTTCCCACGTGAGCACCTCACCTCAGGCCTGGCATCCTGATGGCCAATGGATGTCCGGGTGAGACCGCTCACCAAACAGGAGACATCGTCCTGCTCCTCGGGATGGTTCTTACCTGGATAGGGACAGATATAGCCCTCAGTATCCTACCCCTCCCACTTCCCAAAGGGATAATACAGCCCCACCCCTCCCCACTTCCCAAAGGGATAATACAGATGGATACACCCAAGTGCCTGTATAACACACACTCTCCCCAGGGGCTCACAGGCCCTCACACTCATGTCCCCACAATATATGTAACAAGCCCCCCTGCAGCTCTGTACCCTCAAAACCTGGCATCCCAGACTCACTCTTGTTCTTCTTCCTGCCAAAGAGGCTCTTGGTAACTTTGACAAACAGAATCCTAGCTGGGTGAAGGGGTATCAGGTCTGGGACTGTCACGCAGCTGCTGACAGGGAGCCGGTCGGGGGTGTAGCCCTGAGGAGTGGAGCCATGTGAGCAGGAAAGAGAGGCCCCAGGGGTCCTGTCACCTGCCCCCATTCAATCCCCTGGGAATGTACAAACTGGACTTAGGTGTCTGATGAGCTACAGACCTTGGTAAAAAAGTCATGGCGCAGAATCTGGTCAATTGAGGGGCGGTCCTGGGGTGAGGCTCGCAGGATGGTGGCCAGCAGCTGTCGGGCAGGCAGTGAGAGGCTGGCGGGCAGCGTGTAGTGAACCTGTTTGATACAGCGGTACGTCTCCTTCAGGTCGACTGTCTCAAAGGGGGGGCTCCCACATAACAGTGTGTACCTGTGGGGCAGAGATAAGAAGTCAGGAGTAAAGTGGAAAGTATGCCCCACCCATACACCCATCTGTGTGCAGATGACCTCGGGACTCACATGACACAGCCCAGGGACCACACATCTGCCTCAGGGCCGTGGCCCTGTCTCTGTAGCACTTCTGGAGCCACATAGTTAGGGGTACCACAGATGGTCCTAAAAAGAGGTAGGGAGGAGGAGAGGGAAAGGTTCAGACCTAGCCCAGCTGGCCCCCCCATCCCTGCCCCCACTGTGAGTCCAGACAAAGCAGCTGCCTGTCACCAAGGGCCAGAGAACTCCTGCTTGTCCTGGGACAATGGATGCTGGGGATGGCAGCTGAGTCCCCGCCCACCCGCCTGTCCCAGCTGCTCAGCTGCTCTGTAGGACAGGGGCAGGGCCTAACCCCCAACCCAACTTTCTCCTCCAGGGTCAACAGAGGGTCCATAACTGATCCCTTCCTCCTTCCCCACTCCTGTCTATCAGACACCCATACAGGCTGTCACCTCCTATGGTCTGTGCCACACACACCAATACCAGCTGTCACATCCCCCATAAACATTCATCTGCCACACGTTATCTGTGTGACTCACACCCAGTTATGGCCACAGCAGGGTCTCCTCTCCACAAGTCCCAGTAACCCAGGCTGCCACCTCCACCTTCAGATACAAGCAGCCCATCATCTCTTCCACACCTGTCACACACAGACACATACACAGAAGTCATCATGCTTCCCACATACGTACTGTCTGTCACACAGACTGTGGCCACCCCTTTCTTAAACACTCACTTCTTCCTATGTTCCGGGGGCTCCAACCGGGTAGCAAGACCAAAATCCCCCATCTTCAGTTCCATGTCTTCAGTGATAAAAAAATTTCCTGGACGGGGGCAGAGAGATGTGTCAGACTCCTTTCTGCCTCCCCACCCCCACCCCCATCCTGTTGGCCCAGGAGTCTCACCTAGCTTGAGGTCTCGGTGCAAGATGCCTCGCTGGTGCAAATATTTGAGTCCGGAAAGGATCTGTCGCAGGTAGTAGCGCACTTCTGGCTCCAACAAGGTGTGTCGGGCCTTCCAGATGTGGGCCAGGGACTGCAGAGAGCCACTGCCTCAGCCCCTGGTCAACCACCCTGACCCTCCCTCCATCTGTGCTCTATGAGGGAGACAGGACTCCAGCTTTGGGTCTTAAGGCCCCCTTCCCCCATCACCATCCTTCACCTTTCGGCTGCAAAGCTCCAGGAAAATGTATATGTTCTCAGCATCCTCAAAGTGGTGCGAGAAACGTACGATGTGGCGGTGCTGCAGGCCGCGGTGCAGCTCAATTTCATTTAGTATCTGCAATGGGGAGCGGGCTTGTCATCCTTCAAGGGCTCCCATGCCACCGTCCCCACCCTACCCTTCGTCCTCTGGGACTGGGCCCAGGCCCACCTTCTCGCGTTGATGCGGCTTGGTGATGCGGCTCTGAGAGATGACTTTGACCGCGTAGGCGTTGCCGGTCTCTGTGTCAGTGGCCTCGTAGCAACGGGCGAAGCCCCCCTAAGGGGAGGAAGGAGGCATCAGGTAGGGTGCTCCAAGAGAGGCAGGATCTGGCCCCCATACATCCCCTCGCCGAGGACAAGCGCCCCTCCCTGCCCCGCACGGGCAAAAAGGCTAGCAAGGGCCCCTCTGCCTCCTCGCTAGCGACACCCCACCTCACCTTGCCCAACAGGCGTCCTTTGAAGTAGGTGCGGCCGCTGCACGGGTCGGTGATGAGGCGTCCGGGGTCCCGCGCCGGCGGCCCGGCCATCGTCTCTAGCTCAGGTCCCGGTTTGGCACTCAGAGGCGGCCCGGGCCCGGCGTGGGGCGCAGGCGGAGCGGCCGCCCGCGGAAAGGGGCGCGGGGACAGAGTGCCGGCGGCCGGCTCCATGCGGCTGATGCGTCGCAGCGCGGGCCGGGGTTTTCTAGGTTCCGCCCGGCGGAGGCCGGGCGTGGCGCTGCCCGGATTTGCTACGCTGCGCTCGCGCCCGAGGGAGCCCGGCGTTTTTATCAATGAACTCCTGCCCCCTCCCCGGCGTCTCGTCATTAAGAGCCCGCCCCCTTCCTGGCGGCGAGTCACGGAGAAGCAGCGCTCCTCCTTCAAGCCTTACGCCATCAAGAAGCTCCTCCTCTCACCCAACTCACCTCGAGGCCCAGCCTCCTGCTCACGCCTTAAAGACGCAGTCATACTGCCAGTCACCAGAAGGATTCCTCCAGGATGTGGTGGCCCAGACGTTCCTCCGTCCCCCGCCCCCGTGACTGGGTGCTCACTTCTTTCCCAATCTGGGGTTATGCTGAAGTCCTAGTGGGTTGTCATGCAGGGTCTCTGGTCCCGCTCCCCACATAAGAACGCAGGACATGGTGAGGCCAAAAAGGAACACCCAGGGAGCCATAGATAGGGGAGTCATGCCACTATATTCTGGCTGGCGGCTGGGTTGGAGACACAGGAAGCAGGAGCCACACTGTCCGCAACCCGCCGTCCTAACTGCAATCCGCGCTTGCCAGTCACCATCTTCTTGCTAGCCCCCCATTTTCTGCTAGCTTAGCCACAGCAGTTGTATTAGTGGCCAATGGCTCATTGGTTATAGCTGATGTCCAACTAGCCACAGCTGATGGCCATCCAATCACAGTTGATGGCCATTTGCTACCTGAGCCAGCACCTTTCTATGTGAGGCCAAGAGCCTGGAAACTGCACTCCTGGCTCTGTCCCCACAGGGTGCTGGGTATCTGGGGAGTCCCCAGCAACTAGGTGAACCAGCGTCCCAGCCGAGAGGGGAAAAGCAGGGGCAGCGCTTCACCCAGGGGAGTCACCAACACTGCCGTTTAGTGAGAGAGACCACGGCTAGTCCCCGATCTTGGGCCAGACCCCCCAGTCCCAGCCCAGTGCTGCCCCCTTTAGGGCCTGGGAGGATTGCAAATTCTCAAACCGATCCTGGCTTGGGGCGGGGGCGGAGGGGAGGAGGGGACAGAAGGCAGTGGGGCGGGGCCGGGGCTTCCGTGCTGAGTTTTGGGGTCAAACAGGCTGGCAATCAAGGCTTTTCCCAAGTGCCACACATTTTGCTACCTCCTTCCACACTCGGGGTGTATCTCAGGTTCTGGTGGGTCCCCTGTACCCTATCCTTGAAAACACCCACTGTCCTGAGTCAAAAGCCAGAGGACAGAAAGTGAAAAATGAGAATTGGATTTAATCCAAATCTAACCAAGGACAATCAGAAGCCATCAGTCCGGAGGCCATCTGGACCCCTAGAGCCCTGCTCCCTGCCCACCCTTCCCAGTGCCAGGGAGAGGTGGGGTCTTTTTTGTTTTGTTTTTTTAATTTTTGTTGAGGAATATTGGGGAACTGTGTTTTTCCAGGACCCATCAGCTCCAAGTCAAGTTGTTTTCAATCTAGTTGTGGAGGGCGCAGCTCACTGGCCCATGTGGGAATCTAACTGGCAATGTTGGAATTATGAGCGCTGCACTCTAACCAGCTGAGCCAACCGGCCACCCTAGAGAGGTCTTAACCACTCTGGAATGTTTGTCCCAGGACCACAGATCTCCTCCTGGCCTTGTCCTTACCTCTCTGCCCTCTATATGATCCAAACATTTATTAAGCCATTTAGTCCTCGGAGATTTATTGAGAGCTCCTGCTAAGTGCCCAGCACTGTATAAGTAAGACGGGTCAAGGTTGTAGTCCTCCTTTAATTTACAATCTGCTTGATGGAAACATAAAATAGGCAAATACATAAACAAGTTAATTGTAGGCTGTGAAAAATGCTATGAAGGAAATAAACAGAAGAGTAACGAAAGAGCTTACTTTAGAAAGAGTAGTCAGGAAAGTCAACAAGTATTTGTTGAGTACCAATTCCTGTCATTTTTATCTCCCAAATATTTCTGAAATCTATCCACTTGGCTCCATCTTCCCTTCATGCCCTAATCTGGGTCAGTCTCTGGTTGGGATTATTACCACAGCACCTTGCTGGTCTCACTGCCTTTAGTCTCATCTCCATTTCATCCTTCCTCCATATGTCCATCCCACCCAATCCCTCATGGGGCCCACAAGGGCCTGCTTCTCTAACCTTGCCCTTCACAGCCACTGAAGGGAGACCCCAAACAGCCTGAGATAAGGAGAAATACTAGTAGCTCAGATGAGTAAGGGGGAGTGAGAAATGGGAGTGGGCGGGAAGGCCTTCAGTGCCATACTCAGGAGTTTGGGTTTTATCCTACAGGTCAACAATTTTCCAGGAGGGAGATTGTAGTAGTGGGGCCAGAAAGGACAAATCCACTGGGGAAGTGGGGCTGAGGCATATATGATTTTGAAAATGCATATTTGACATTGTAATTTTATTTTGGAAAATAAAGCAAAATGTATTTGTATTAGTTTGCTAGGTTTGCTACATCAAAATACCACAGGATAGATGGCTTAAACAACAGAAGTTTATTCTCTCACAGTTCTGGAGGCTGGAAGTCCAAGATCAAGACCGTGACAAAATTAATTTCTTCTAAGGCCTCGCTCTTGGTTTGTAGATGGCAGTCTTCTTCCTCTGACGTCACATGATCTTTTTCTCTGTGTTCAAATCTCTTCTTCTGATAAAAAACCAGTCAGATCAGATTAGTGCCCGCCAAAGGCCTCATTTTAATTTAATGACAGACCTCTTTAAAGGTCCTGTCTCCAAATATAGTCACATTCTAAAGTACTGGGGGTTAGGATTTTGTAGAGGAGCCAAAACTTTACCTCCACCCACCTTAGGTTTCCAGATGGGATTCATAAACAGAAAGACATATTAACAAAAGAAAAACAAACAGAAGTTTAACATGTATAATTTATATATACATGGGAGATACCCAGGGAAATATGAGTAACTCTTCCATATGATTGAGCATTCAGGCTTAAATCTCATCTTAATAGGGAAAGGGGAAGGGGAATGTAATAGTCTTAGGGTAAGGATGAATTAGTCCTCAGAAGAATGGATGGGAGATATGATAGCTTGTGCCAAAGTTTGTCTGGATGTGATGATATTCTCCTCTCCTGTGATATGAGGTGAAACTCCCATGAAGGAAATTTACGACCATTGAGTTCCTTTTGGAGGATCTGTCTTTAGGCAGATAAGGGAAGTTCAGAGACAGCCTCTCCCTCCATTTGCTGTTTTTGAAGTGCCTACAGCTCAAAATAATAAATATGCCAAAGTAGCATATTTAGGCACATTCTGTTATTTGGGCATATTGTTACCCTTCAATGTCTTTTCCCCTTGGGAGGTTAAAAAGGTTCTTGAGGCCTCCTCTGGGAGCCAGGACACCAGGAGGAGATCCTCTTGGATGCTGTAATTCAAGGGCCTGGCAGTCTGCTCTGCTTCCTCTTTCAGTGTAAGATATGCTACACTGGAACTTATCCACTTGCCATGTACCAGGCACTGGGCTAAGCATTTGTCTTATTGATTGCTCACAGTAACCTTTTGATGTAGATGTGATTATCCCCATTACACAGATGAGGAACCTGAGGCTCATGGGTTAATCTTCTTGCCTGAGGTCACATATAGTTACCAAGGGGCAGAGCCAAGATCTGAACCCAAAATGTCTGACTCCACTATTCATCTTTGCCTGATTTTTCTGGGGGTCACTAGTTCTCTGTCCTTGCATCTGTCCTCCTCCTACACTGCTATGTGTCTCCATGTCCCTCTTACTAGTGCCCTTTCTCCTCCCCCCGAAGACTCTCACAACCTCAGCCCACCCTGAGGTTTTTCTGAGCTCTCTGGATCTCCATCTCCCGGAAGTTGCTGTCAGGCCCGCTGCCCCTTGTTGAACACATGTCTCACACTGCTTGTCCCTTTGGCAGCTCAGTCAAGAATTTCTTGACAGTGCCAGGTCACAGAGGTTAAGGGAGTCTTTCAAGAATGAGAGATGCAAAGTAAGGCTAGGACTCGGAAGGGCTATTGATTGGATTTAGTAATAAAGAGATCTCAGGTGTCCTGACCTCAGGTGGGTTCAGAGGTGGAAGTGTTAAAGCCAGAACAGAGAGAAGAGAAATGCTAATAGCTATAGTAGTGTTTCATACTTACCATGTGCTATTCTGAGCACTTTATAAATATTAATTCATTTAATATTCACAATAACTCTGTGAGATAGATGTTATCATGCCCATTTCCCCATAGGAAAATTACGCACAAAGAGATTAAATGACTTGCCCAAAGTCACAAAGGTAGTTCATGGTGGAGTCTGGCTCTGTGTTGTTAACTGCCAAGCCTTATATTCAGTTCTTGGCTTTGAGGAGCGGAGAGGGGCACTGGTGACTAGCACTAGAAGAGAGGGAGCCAGGCAAGAGGAGAGGTAAGAGCTACAGGATGATAAAGAAGTGTGGGCCAGATGATTTACAGCTGGAGTAGTTCCCTCTCCTGGACCATAAGCCAAAGGGACCTGTCAGCATCTGGGAAGAGAGATAAACTGAGTCAGGAGGGGAGAGTTGGGTGGGGCCTGAGGACCATCCCCTTCCTCTGGCAGAGGCTTCACATCCTGTACCCCTGTCTGTGGCTCTGTGGGAAATTCACAGCCCAGCAATCCAGAGTGTTGGTCACAGGCAGAAGTGTGAGGGCCATAGATGGGGATGGGGGCAGAGGACTGAAATGCAGGCAGCTGTGTTGCCATTAAGGAACCGGGTCAGAGAGAAGTTCCCCAGGACCTTAGGGCCTGAGCTCTTCCAGTCCCAGAGCCTGGCTTCCCAGGTACAAGAAACTCTTTAAGTGATAAACAGCCCAGTATGCTCTAGGAGAGCCACAGATCAGAGCTTGGGAAAGCGCTGCACGGCCATGATGGCTGAGGCCCCTGAGCTGGTATCCTACCCTTCCTAAGTCAGTTCCTGGTTTTCCAGACATTTGAACACACACACACACACACACACACACACACACACACACATCCTGTTTTCTCCTCATATTGACATCTCACCTAGGCTCTAGAAGGAAAACATAACTTGTTAGGCCATGAGTAGATTTCCAGACCGGCTCATCCAAGAAATCCTTTATGAAAAAGAGGGAGGGGGACCGATGTCTTTCAGGCTAAAAGGGACAAAAAATATAGAAGAAAGGAAAAGCCTGCCCGGGTTCAATCCCTTCCCAGCTTTACCAAGATGAATCAGGGCCAATCCTACCATCAAGGGTCTCATGGGCTCAAGGGGAGATCTCCCTGTAAACAGGTCAGAGACAAGGATAATTAATGGCTGCCAGAGAGGAAACCTAGGGGGCTTTAGGAGCGATCTGGGGGAAGATCATGGCAGGCTTCCCAGAGGATGCTCTAAGCTGGACCATGAAGGAGGAGTGAAAAGGACCTGGGCCAGAGGATGGGGGATGGGGGGGGGGTAAAGTGGGGACATCTCAGAGGGCCTCGTGTACTCAGCTTAAAAGCCAGGCCAGCACTGTTTGGCTTGGGGACAGGCTGGCAAAGCCTCAGGAGAAAGTTCTCTGCCTTTTCATCTCTGAAGGATTGCCTGGTTCTGGGATGCAACAGTGGACCAGTACATGGAAACCAAAGGGAATAGATTTGGCTTTTCATGGTAATAGCAGCCTAAATGCCTACAATGCTCCAGGCTCTGGGCTCTGTTTCTTTGAATACTCCCAATTGCCCTGCAAGGAAGGTGTTATTGATCCTGTTTTGCAGAGGAAGAAATAGATTCAGAGAGATTTGGTAACTCGTACAAGGTTACAGAGAGCTAGAATTCAAACCCAGGTTTGTCTGACTCCCGAGCTTGAGCTCCTAACTACCCCTCCATGCTTCTTCTCTTTAGGAAACACCTCTGGGTGGGAACCAGCTCACAGTGTGGGGGAAGGAGCTCCCTAAGGCAGGTCAGAAGCAGGACCACCACTCCTGGGTTTTTGTAGATGTCCTTGGCACTGGGTGGACAATTGAGTTGGTGCCTCAGGTATTATTTCCTTGGTTTGCCAGATAAAGAAATTGAGGCACAGAAGTAGAAATGGCCACTCAAGATCTTTACCCCTAGGAGTCAGGATACCGGACACAGAGCTGAGGGGGTCTCAATCTCTAGGCCTGAGTCCCAGATCTCTGTGGCTTCATCAGCTCTGTGGAATGGGGATGGGGAAAGGCTGGGCCAGGCCCCCCGGAGCCTGGACTGGAAGTCTAGCAGTGTGGCTGCTGATAGGACTCTGGTCCCACAGTACGAGCCCTTGTTTAAGCCCAGATGGGCCAATTCCAGCCTTGAAATCCATCAACTCCAGCTTTGAGTCCTGCCTCCAACACGTTCCAGCTGTATGCCCTTCATCTGTGAAATGGGGATGATTCTACCACATGGGGTCGCGATGAGGGTCATATAGTAGTGCCTTTGGCACAATGCGTGTCACTTACTCAGTGCTCTGTGATCAGCAGCTGTTATGATTGTAACAATTTATCATGCATCTGTCTTCTCACCTGGAGCATGGGACAGTAATCCCTGTCATCCCGACTTCAAGGACATAGTGTCATCTGTGGGGTCAGTGCAGATGGCACTTCTGCCACTCAGTGGCTAGCCCAGTCCTGCAGGGGTAGGGAGACACATCCAGTTCCCAGGACCAGGGGCAGCTGGGTGACAGCCTCAATCCATCAATGATAACTTCAGTCCAGCCAAACTTTACAGACCCAGGAGGTACTTAAATGTGTGGGATGTGAAGGTTAGCCCAGTTCTCCTTCCTCAATGCAGGCTGCTTCCTAGAGCAGGTAGGCAGTTGTAGGGTGGGGGTGAGAGTGCCCTGGGCCTTAGGAGACCAGCAATCAGCTTCAAGAGCAAGAGGTGGGTTTAGGCTAGAGTTGAATCTGTCCTCAGGGGTTCAGGATCTGGTTATTCCTAGCCTTGCGAGAAGTTAAGGGGAGCTGGGGAAGCCTCATGCATGAGAGGGCCTAGATCTCAGCTCCGCCTTGCCCCACCCCATCCTGGCTTGACCCCTGCACCACTGAATTCTAGAGAGAATGGGGCTGTTCTTTGTCTGCTCTGAAGCTTCCTCCACTCTTGTCTACTGACACAGGGTGAAGGCTAGGGTGTATGTGACCAGAGTTGAAGGGAGAAACGTACCCAGAGTTGCCTGGGAACAGCTTGGTGATGAGAAGGCAAGCTAAGGAGAAGGCTTGCTGGGGGAGAGGGACAGCTCTGGGGGCAATTCTTATGATCTCCTACCCCAGGTCTTCAGCGCCATGACAGTTTCATACACCCTCAAAGTGGCAGAGGCCTGCTTTGGAGGCTTCTCTGGGCTGCTTCTCTGTTGGAGGGCAATTATCTACAAGCTCCTCTACAAGGAATTCCTGCTCTTCATCATCCTGCGTGCTCTGCTTAGCATCACCTACTTGTGCGAGGGTGAGGTCTCAGGGCTGGCCTGTGGGGGACTAGGCTGCCCACCCCCCTGTAACCCAGGCCTACACCTGACCTCCCTCAGGCTGCTGCTGACCCAGGAGCAGAGGCATGTGTACACTCAGGTGGCCCGATACAGCAACCGCTCTGCGGACCTTTGTCCTTTGTCTTGGGTAAATCTCCCTCTAGATCTCCCTGGTATCGTCCTTACCATCTTCCCGGACCTTTAGGTTGGGTTGATAACTCTGAGGATCAGAATTGTCCCCAGTGGCACCGCCTGGAAGTCAACCAGAGCAGTTTCAGAAGGCATGGGAGCTGTGTGCCGGGTCCAGGATTACCAGAGGGCTAGGCTCCACCATCACTTGCTGGACCCTTATTCCACACAAGGCCCAAGACGCCTGCTGGCCTCACCACTTTCTGGATACTGGAGGGGAGCTAGAGAGAGGAGACAACCCATCCCCACCTTCATGGGAAGCATGGCTCCGAGTTAACCATTACCTGACCTCGAACCACCACTTCTTTGCCTTAGGAGGGTTGCACTCCTCCCTCCCAGCTTGGTCCAGTACATCAGGGTGGGACCAGAGGAAGAGGCTGTCCTCCTGACAGTGAGGCAGCGAGCTGGAGTCAAATGTGTCCTTCCCTCTGCCTTGATTTAACCTGGTCTGGACCAGACACTCTGGCTGGTGGGCAGGGCACGCTGACTCCTAGGCCCTACATCTTCCCTTCCCATCCCCCTTACCCATGGAAGCGACCAGGTTTCTACGTGACCTTGGTGGTGAACCGCTGGTGGGCCCAGTACACAAGCATCCTGCTGCCAGACCAGCTGATGTGTGTCATCTCGGCCAGTATGCATAACGTGGATCAGCACGGACGCCTGCTGCGTCGCACCCTCGTGCGTTACGCCAACGTGGTGTCAGTGTCCGTGCTGCACTCAGGCAGCGCACACGTACTCCAGCGATTCCCCACCGTGGAGCACGTGGTGGATGCAGGTGCCTTACGTGCCTCCTGGGATAGCAGGTCTGACCCCAGGGGAACTCCAGGGCCCTAGGGCCTGAGTCCTAGAGGCACAGGATGAGTCTGCGCCCCACCCACTTTATCCCGGCAGGTTTTATGTCCCAGGAAGAAAGAGTTTGAGAGCCTGAAATCCAACTTCAACAAGTACTGGGTCCCCTGCGTCTGGTTCACCAACCTGGAGGCCCAGGCCGGGAAGGATGGGCGAATCCGTGATGACATGGCTCTCTGCTTGCTCCTGGAAGTGAGTCAGGTTAGGATCAGGCCCAAATGTCCTCTTTCCCCTCGATTTGCAAACTGGAATAATACTTTTAGTATTTAATATTTATGTAGTGCCAACTATGTACCGTATATTGTTGGAAGCATTGAACTTATATTAACTCATTTAACCCTCATAACAACCCTTGAAATAGGTGCTATTAGTATCAACCCCTTTCACAGATGAGGAAACTGAGGCACAGAGTGGAAAAGAAATTTGCCCAATTCACACAGCTAGTTAGGGAAGCTGGGATTCATACTCAGACACTCTGCCTCCAGGTTCTGTGCTTACAGTTACTTTGCTAAATTGCTCCCCCTCACAGGCAACCCAGCCTGACAGCACCTCTGAGAGCAGACGAGCCTCCAGACCTGATCCAGGCCTAGTTTGTGCCGGGCTCCCCTGTTCTCTCCTCATCCTTCCTCACCTTCACTGACTTCTTCCTGCTCTTCCACCAGGAGCTGAACAAGTACTGGGCCAAGGGCAGCGTGCTGTTCCTCTATGACTGGATCAGCATCCCTCTTGTCTATAACCGAGTAACTGCCTCTCAGCTCCCCAGGCAGCGCCTACTGTATGTTCTGTGTGTGACACACTGAGAAGAATTAGAGATGGTACCTGCCCTGGGGCAGTTCAGTCTAGTGAGACACTGAACAGCTAAAGGCTCAGCCTCAAAGCCTCCCTGGACCCCCACTAAGATAACTTCATTGCCTCTGGTGCTGCCACACCTTGCTACGTTTTCATGTTTCTTTCACTGCAACTTGCAGGCAAGCAGAGATCTGGAGTAGCTCTTTGGGCTTTTCCTCCCTGCCAGCATTCAGGGCTCTCCTGCGCTCACCAAGTTGCTGAGCAGCTGGGTCTGCCCCGGGGGCAACAGCTGAGCCGACCCAGGGGGCCCCGCCTCCATCTGCAGGCTCTGCTCCGGGTCGTCCCCCCCACAAGAGGGGGATCTTTGTGACCTGCGGCTGCCCAGCCTGGGTATCCCTGCTATCGGTGGATGACATGTACTAGAATCTGCCTCCTGCCGAGAAGGACCCATACTGGGACGAAGGCTCAGTGCAGCTGCCCTACACTGCGGCCACTGTGGCCGAGTCGCTGCGGCCTTCTTTCGTGGGCTCCACTTTCAAGCTGCGGTGAGTGGCCCGCGCTGGCAGAGGCAGGACTTCACCCAGCACGCGGTCCCCAGGTCCCCGCCCACCTCTTAGGCACCAGTGACACAGTCCCTCCCGCTCCCCTCTGGAGAGCCGGTCCACAGAGCAGAGGCCAGTTCATGCCGCCCTCCTGCTCGCAGCGTGAGCGACGACCCGGAGCAGAGCCTGCAGGTGGAGGCGGCGCCCCCTGGGTCGGCTCAGCTGTTGCCCGCCGTGCAGACCCAGCTGCTCAGCAGCTTCGTGAGCGCAGGAGAGCCCTTCACTGCTGTCAGCCTCGAGAACTTCGGCGGCGCAGGAGGAGACCTCCGGAGCCCTCATCTGCTGCGCTTCCGAGTCCAGCAGGGTGGCGACCCGGAGGCCGGGGACTGCATCGAGGAGGAGACGACGGGGTCAGGGGATCAGGGCCAGGAGCCTTGAGCAGAGGCAGCGGGGCTGGGCCACCCTGCCTGCCTCCCCAGGTCCGACCCCACTCACTTCCCGCCCCTTACTGCCCACTTTCCGGGTCGTGTCCTGTCCTGTCCTCAGCGATTAGAGAAGCACTTCCTGTGCGACCTAAGCGGGAGCATTTAGGGAGGAACCTTGAAAGATGGCGGGAAGGGCCTGAGCCCGGGCTGGGAATGTGTCCACTTTGGCGCGAGAAGGTAGGATGGATTGCTTGGGGGAGGTGAAGCTGGAAAGATACATGGGGGAGGCCTAGAAGACTAAAGCCCCGGGGCACTGTTCATTTCCTTAGCAATGGGGGCTGGGCCACCTCTCAAATTTGAGGGGGCAGCAGCATTACTAAAGGGCTTATTAAAAAGTTCTAGGTACCACTCCCCACGTTTCCTATTCATTAGATTTGGAATGGAGCTCAACAATTAGCATTTCTGATGTTTCAAGGTGATGGTCCTGGGATCACAATTTGAGCCATATGTAACTTAGGATATACTTTCCTGTGATAACCGTACTCTGAAGAGGAGTCTGTGTGTGCGGAGCGGGGGGGGGGGGGGGGGGGGGGGGGGGGGGGACTTTTGCTTTATCTGTAATGTTGAAGTTTTTGTTTAGAACGGGAATATATTATTACTTGTGCAATTCCAATTGTTCAAAATTGAACTAGCATGCTGTGCAGTGGGATAAAGGGTTTCAGAATCGGCTCTGGACTGATTAAACTCAGATGTGAAAGCAGTCATACACCACCAAGCCTCGACTTTCAGCTTATAGTGCCAAGCCTTTCTCCGCTACCACCAACTAAATAGCAGGGGAGGGCGGGAGGGAGGGAAATGAATAATTTAAAGGGTGAAAGCTGCTGTCCATCTCGATGGTTGGGAGCATTCAGTTGATGCTAAGGGCCTTATGCACAACAGCCCCAGAGCAGTAGATTGGAGTCACTGCTTTTAAACTGAGCTCCTCTAAGATTCCTGCTTCCTAAGCTTACTTAGCCCCCACTAAAGAAATTGCTCAGGGGTGGCTCGTTAGCTCAATTGGTTAGCGCATGGTGCTAACACCAAGGTTGTGGGCTCGATCCCCGCATGGGCCACTGTGAGCTGCGCCATCCTTAAAAAAAAAGAAGTTGGTCAATGTCAAGACTGAACTTTTGGAAGGAGAACTGACTCTGGGTGGTGAACACACAATGTGATGATGTAATCACACAATGTGATGATGTAATAGATGATGTAATACAGAATTGTACACCTGAAATCCATGTAACATTACTAACAATTGTAACCCCAATAAACTTTAATTAAAAAAAAAAAAAAGACAACTTTAAGGCCAAAGGATGACAAACACCAGAACTCCGAGGGGAGGCAGGAGTGTGTAGGTAGGTTTTCAGCATGTAGCCTCTGATATTGTCGACTGCCAAAATTAAAATGGTGATTTTGCTACTTTCCTGCTGGATCATTGAGCATTTCTAAGACTCGCAGTGGCCAAATATAATGTGGAGATAATAGCATCTGATAGTCATTCGCTTAGAAGGTATTTGAGGTTTTCAATTTTTTACTAGGTAATATTGGGGTAGTGTTTTTTTCCAGGGCCCATCAGCTCCAAGTCACTGTCCTTCAATCTAGTTGTGGAGGGCGCAGCTCAGTTCCAAGTCCATCTGCCATTTTCAATCTTTAGTTGCAGGGGGCGCAGCCCACCATCCCATGTGAGAATTGAACCGGTAACCTTGTTGAAAGCTCGCGCTCTAACCAACTAAGCCATCCAGCCTCCCCTCCGGAAGCTCAGTGGCAGCTGGTTGTGGTCAATCTAGTTGTGGAGGGCGCAGCTCACTGGCCCATGTGGGAAGCCAACCAGAACCGTTAAGAGCTCACGCATGCTGAGCCATCCAGCCGCCCCAAGGTATTTGAAGTTTTCTGCTGGGTTTACAGGGGTAGGTAGCCTTGCTGCAGGGCAAGAATGGTCATCTGTGAAAGCAGTGGAGATAGAAATGGATGGATTCCACTCTTTAGAGAGCACCCACTGGTCCTGATGGGTTAGAAGTATAAGTGAAGGAGTAAAGATCAATGCCCTGTCAGGTTCAAACTAGAAAGCAAACACAGTGATGAGTGTTGCTACAACTGCCTGCCTGGTGCAGAGCTCTCAGTAAACATGAACTACTATTAAGGTGGTGCACGAAGACACCACTGGGTGGGAACGCAGGGACCAGGTCTCCCCAGAGCCAATGTTAAGGTTTTTAAGGGTAGTTTTTCTTTTTTTGTCCTTAAATTTTTGTACTCAAAATGGAGGGCTCATCTCCTATTTTACCTTTCCCAGTTGACTATTCAGAGGTCTGAAACTTAGCGAAGTTGATGAAATTTAGCCAACTGGATTTTGCACTTTGGCTCTTAAGACACGTACTTGCACTTTCAACTTTAAATTGGGGGAAATCTTAATTCTCATATTTGAGTGATAAATTCTTTAATTTATCATATCAATTTGCCAGTATATTGCCATGCACTTTTCCACATACTAGACACAGCTGAAAACAAATATCCGTTTCCCTGGAGTTATATTCTTTTTTTAAAGAGAAATTTAATTTTTTTAAGGAGGGCGCAGCTCCCAGTAGCTCATGCAGGGATCAAACTGGCAACCTTGGTGTTATTAGCACCACGCTTTAACTGAGCAAACCGGCCACCGCTGGAGTTACATTCTGAGAGAAAGCAAAAAAAGACAAGCAAAACGGGCAAAATTTACACCATTATTAAGGAATAAGAAAAATGGGCAAAGAACACAGTGAAGGCAACTGCAATTTAAAATTCTGTGATCGGGAAAGAACTTACTAGGGTGACAAAGACTTGGAGGGAGTAAGCCATATGGGTACCGGAAGTGTTCCCAACAAAAGGAATGTAGCAAATGAACATAAATTCAGTTAAGGCCAGGATGGTAGTCACCGAAGAAAAAAGGGATCAGGTCACATTTAGTTCCATGGTATTTAGTAAGGATTTTGAGATGGGAAGCTGTGTCAAATATCTTTTAAAATAATTACCAATTGCTGGGATTGCACTGGGGACAACAGAAGCAGCAATGAGACAAGTAGGATGCAAAAGTTACCAGAATAGTAGAGGTGGTGTCAAAAGTTGAACAAGATGGTGACATTAGCTGTAGGAGTGTTAAGTGTCAGGATGACCCAAAATTTAGATTTAAGCAGTAGTATAAAAACAAGTATTTGCTGCAAATAGTTGAGAAATTACTTGAAAAGGGAGAGCTGGAGGAATGTGATCAGTTTGGAACACGCTCACATCCAAGTACAAGTGTCAAGTGGGTCTGGACTAAAGTCAGAAAGTTGGAACCTACATTTAAATGCTGGAGATAGATGACATAGTCAAACAGAAGCTGACCCTTGGGCCAGCCCAGTGGCTCAGGCGGTTGGAGCTCTGTGCTCCTAACACAGAAGGCTGCCGGTTCAATTCCCACATGGGCCAGTGGACTCTCAACCAGAAGGTTGCCAGTTCGATTCCTCGAGTCCCGCAAGGGATGGTGGGTTCCGCCCCCTGCAACTAAGATTGAACACAGAACCTTGAGCTGAGCTGCCTTCTGGATGGTGCAGTTGGTTGGAGCGCGGGCTCTCAACCACAAGGTTGCCAGTTCAATTCCTCGAGTTAAGCAGGGGATGGTGGGCAGCGCCCCCTGCAACTAAAATTGAACACAGCACCTTGAGCTGAGCTGCCGCTGAGCTCCAGGATGGCTCAGTTGGTTGGAGCATGTCCTCTCAACCACAAGGTTGCTGGTTTGACTCCAGCAAGGGATGGTGGGCTGCGCCCCCTGCAACTAGCAACGGCAACTGGACCTGGAGCTGAGGTGCGCCCTCCACAACTAAGATTGAAAGAACAACTTGACTTGGAAAAAAGTCCTGGAAGTACACACTGTTCCCCCTGGAAGTACACACTGTTCCCCAGTAAAAAGTCCTGTTCCCCTTCCCCAATAAAAATCTTAAAAAAAAAAAAAAGCTGACCCTTAGACAGCAATGCAGAAACCACTGGTAATCTAACATACTTTTGAGCAGTGAAGGGTGAAAGGAATTAGGGCTCCAGAAAAAATTATAATCTGATAGGATACACATACATAAGTACTGTGTTTCCCTGAAAGGCCTAGCCTGACAATCAGCTCTAAAGTGTCTTTTGGAGCAAAAATTAATATAAGACCCAGTCTTCAACAATGCAGAAACCTGGAACACAATTTCAAGATTTCTAGATCACTTATGAACCCAGGTTGTAAACTTTGAATTAAAACCAAGGTCCAAGGAGCATAGGATGTCTAAAAGAATCAACTTTACATAGATAACATTGCTTCAGGTTCCAATCATGGTTGGGTCAACACCCCAATATTGTTGGCGGCCCCAGTGATGGGATACTTCCCTTATATGGTCTCTGCTTGACCTGAATTCCACATCCTTGGCCCCACTGAAGAACCTTTAGGGTGAGAAATGTCCCCACTTGATAACAGCACAGCCTACATAGTACGCTGGCCTTCAGGGAGAGGGAAGTGGGGGCACTCTACAGTTTGCCAATCGAGTATTCAATACAATCTGGACACAGAACACGAAAAACCTTTATTACACGGACTTAGCTGGGAGGGATGATTTATTTGCCTTTCCGGGCCTTGATTTTCCTCAGATAGAACTCCAGCTCCTTGCCCTCTAGCACATAGCCATCTGCTCGGCCACACTGGCCTGGTCTTGAAGCGATGCATGCTGCAAGAAAGTATGTGGTCCTTAGCAAAATAATACTGTGGCCCTTCCCAAACCTACATGCCTTTAAAAGTCAACACTGGTTTAGGTATCCTGGGGGCAGGCATGAAACCCACTGTCTCCTCAGACATATTTTATCGTCACTTAAACTCAGTAGCAGAACTGGACAAAGTTTTCATCACTGAGACAGCCCCCTTAGCCTGGACAGACTTCTCAAAATACTACTGAAACTCAGAGGCAAGGGCCAAGCTCAGGCCTGTGGACTCTTGCCCACTATTTCCCATTTTAGTTTCACACTAACGGGTTGATTAAACTGTCCTAGTGAACCTACTATACCATATGGCAGACAGTCAAAAGAACTGAGGCAAGGGTAAAATGCAGAGGGCACACCGTATTTTGTGACCCCCACCCCCCAATGCAACAGACATCTCACCAAGAAGCTTGCCCTGCTGAAATTGCTCCTCTAGAAGACTGCTGATTTTGGCATTCTTTTTCCTTTCATCGTATTTCTTCTGAATTTTCTTTGATCGTTTTTTGTTTAAAATCTCTTCCTCCTCGGGAGTCTGAAAACATAAGAGATACAGATGGGTGAGGTGGGAGCCCCCCAAACCCTAGCTCAGGGAAGAAATGTCATCATAGCTTTAACTCTACACATCCCAACTCCTACCGCCTTCCTCAGCACTAAGGCTTTCATCTCTCTCCCTTCAGTAGCAGAACTGGACAGAATTTTCATCACAAGAAGGCTGGAATCAGGTTGGCCTCCTCCCTCCCCTATAGGGAAGTTGGCACCCCAAACACGCACCAGCTTGGCCCCTTTCTTGCGGCCGAGGGGCAGTGCGTAGTGGGACTCGTACCACTGTCGGTACGGCGTGCTGTCGACGAGCACAATGCAGTTCTTCACTAGGGTCTTGGTGCGGACCAGTTCGTTGTTGGAGGCGTTGTAGACCACATCAATAATCCTCGTTTTGCGCGTACAACCTGTTCACAAGACAAATTCAGAATCAAGTCATATAAACCAGAGGCCAACTGGCCTTACCCTCCCACCCCCGCCCTGATAGGGCCTAAGGAGAAGCAAGGGAACTCTAAGTCTTTACCCAACCATGGGGCATCACGTACAGTCTCTAGATTCAGACCCACTCCCACTCCCTGGGATGACAGGAGTTAAGAGATAGGACAGGCTGGTGAGAACTCTCTGGTTACCACAACCTCAGAATCTTTCAAGGAGAAACTTCGGTATTTGGGTGCAGACCGTGGATTTCCTGCTAAGCACCCTTAATGAAGCTTAGAAAGGATTAGGTGTCGAGTTCCCACCCACCCCTGGAGGGCCTCACTCACACTCGGAGCCCCAGGAGAAGTTCCCCACATCCAGCCTCAATGCACGGTACTTCTTGTTGCCTCCACGCACACGGACTGTGTGTATGCGGCGGGGACCAATCTAGAAAACACAAGGTAACAGTACTGTTATCAAGGAAAACAAGACAAGAGGGGAAAAAGGAACCTGGGCTGGATGGAGGTAACAGTCAGTGTAACTATGACAAGTCCTAGCATTGGCAAGTGGCACAAAGGTGACCAAGACGGCCACACCACGCCTAAGGTTATTTTTTCATCACTCTAGTTACCTCCAAGAAAAACATGATTCCAAACACTGAAAATCAAAGTGTCCATGCAACAAAAATACCAGATTTCTGACTATCGTGCGAGCCCACTCCCTCCAGGCGTCCTTTAATCCTAACACACCGTACGTCTCCATGCAATTTCGTCCGTCTTTACCCAACAGGTAAAGTTGAGGAGGCCGCCCAGTCCCTAATACACGTTCCGGAGCCCTACCATGATTCAACAGCCACAGGTAGAGGCCAGACCACGGAGAACGGGAGGGGCGGGAGGCTACCTCCCGGGTGGTGAGGTCCCCACACGCACCTTAGTGTTGGCGGCAGGGCGTCCCAGCTCATATTTTCGCTTCTTGTGGTAGGGCTTCCTCTTGCCCCCGGTCTTGCGGCGCTTGTGCCAGTTGTCCCGAGAGATGCCTGTATATGGGAGCAGGGAACGGAGGCTTGAGCCACTGGCCCGCGGGGCCGGCCCTCGCCAGCTCCAGACCCCCGCACCGGGCGGGCCGCACGCTCAGCTCTCCAAGGTTGGCCTCCCCACTGAGCATTCGGGAGTTTACAGCAGTCCTAAGGTGTCATCATACACGTGCGGCCCAGCCCGCACCCTTTCCCGCGGCAGCCATGTTGGTGCTACTTGCAGCCCTAGTACCGGCCCCGGCGACGGCCTCGGCGGCTCAAACCCGAGCACCACCCTCCTCATGGCAGCTTATTGCCCGGGGTCGGGGTGCCCATTCTCCAAACTTGGCTGCGAGGCAGGATGGTGCCGGATTGAGACCGCTCCTCTACCCGGCCCCAGCAGAGCGACACTCACCCATGGCTCAGCGCCGACTGGAAAGAGAAACGCAAAGAGTGACGGTCCGGTTTGTAAAACGCAGTCCCGCCCAGCACTTACGGCGTTGTTTTGCGACTGTGCCGTAGAAAGAGCCTGCAGTTTACGATTCTGCGACCGCGCGGAGCGCCTCTGGGTCTTAGGAGGGTATCCTGAGCTCTCAAACCGTGGGGGAAGGCTGGGAGGCAGCGTCTTGGGGCATCAACAGCTGTGCGAGCTTTGATGGAGGTTGAGGGCTCTAGGGCACAACCGAAGGGGAGTAGCCAGGCTTTGTTTACCTTTTTAAAAAAGACTCATTTTAAGGAACTTTTGCAGTGGTCCAGGATGAAAGATGTGGATGCGGGTGCGTTGGAAAAGGGTGCAAGGCAGTAGAAATGGAAGAGTGGTGGATTTGGGTTTTGTTTTGAGGGGTTCAGTGATAGATTGGACGTGGGGGTTTAGAGAGAGGGAGGTGTGGCAAGGACTCCCAATAACTCACTTGATCAATTGGATGAAGGTTGGTGTCATTTACTGGGCTGGGGTAGGAGCTGTTCTGGACATGTTCATTTTGAGATATTGGTGAATCGTGTAAGTGGGAATGACAGTGTACCCGCCCAAGACAGGCCGCCCCCAAATATCCACAATGGCTATTGATTACTTTGAATTAGTTACTCGATAAGCAGCTGGTGCCAGAAGAGCAATTTGACTCGTCCTTGTCTCCTTGAATGAAGAAAATAAATCTCCCATATGAACGGTGTCCTCTCGGCACCTGGAAGACACCCCTCTTGCTGGAGTTCAGAGCCGAACAGTCTGTATAAACAAATCTTGGCCCTTATTAACTTAACTGCCCAAGCCCAAACCTTGCTTAGATACCTTTCTAATGAGTACTAACTTTTTTTTTTAACTTTTATTTATTTTAAGTGTGTTTTTCCAGGACCCATCAGCTCCATGTCAAATAGTTGTTTCAATCTAGTTGTGGAGGCTGCGGCTCACACTGGCCCTTGATGGTGTTACGAGCATCATCGCGCTCCAACCGGATTAACCGCCCCCCCCCACAGCACTAACTCTTTGTCCTGTCAGTTTCTCACAAGTTTATTGTTTCTTTGTCTAAAAAATATAAAAAGGTGCCTGGTTTGATCATTTCTTGGAGCCTCTTTATTATCTGAACATCATATTGTGATTCTCCCATGTGTACCTGGTAAATCGCTTTTTCTTCTGTTAATCTAGTCTTCTGTCAATTTTATTTTATTACTAGTAGAGCTGTAAGAAATAAAAGGTAACGGGGATTTTCCCTCTCCCTGACAATGGCCAGCTGAATGTTCATGTCAGGTCATCTTTATAAAAGAGATCTAGACAGAAGGTGTTACTTTTGGTATCTTTGGTGTATAAATGGTAATTAAAGCCACCAGAATGAATGGAACCTAGGGAGACAGCATAAAGCAAACTTCTTTTTTTAATTAAAGTTTATTGGGGTGACAATTGTTAGTAAAGTTACATAGATTTCAGGTGTACAATTCTGTAACACGTCATCTATATATCATATTGTGTGTTCACCACCCCGTCAGTTCTCCTTTCATCACCATATATTTGGCAAATTTTTTTTTAAGCAGGAGAAAAATGAATTATTATACCTGGGAGAGACCCAGGAAAACTGAGTAACTCCAGGCAAGCTTTTCTCGTAAAGGGTAAATAAATACTTCAGGCTTTGTGGGCTATAGGGTCTGTGTCACAACTACTCAGCTTTGCTGTTGTCATGTGAAAGCCGCCATAGACAATAATAAACAAATGAATGTGGCTGTGTTCAAATATAACTTTATGGACACTGGGATTCATTTGTCACGAGATACGCTTTTGCATTTTTTTCAAACAGTTAACAACCATAAAAACCATTCTTAGCTCATGGGCCCTGTCAGTGCACAGTAGTGTGCCAACCCCTGGCATAAAGAAATACAAGAGGATCGAGGTCCAAGGCTTGCAGAATGGCAACATTTAAGGTCAGGTAGAGAAAAGAAGCTGGTCAAGGAGCCAGAAGGAGCAATGAGAGTGACAGAAGGGAAGCCAGCACAGGGTGAGGGTGATGTCATGGTCTCATACTATTGTGATGTCTTGTAAATAGAACTAAAAAGTGATTATTGGGTTATTGAGTGGCATTGGCAGGAGCAGTGTCTGTGCAATGGAGTGGACAAACACTTGATTAGTTTTCGCAAAAACTTGAAACAGAATGAAGTTATAAAAAGATACAGTATATGTAGGTAATTCTTTTGAGAAGTATGATTTTAAAGAGAATGAGAGAATTGGCTGGGCCTGGGGAGGAAAGCAGAGCAGAGGGCAGTTTTTTAAAGGAATAAATGCCTGATGGTGGATACGCCCTTTTACACTTGGCTCCAGATCCTATCCCATCCTTTGGACTGGATTCTCTCGACAGCTTATCTTTCTTCTATATCTTCAACTTTCCACTGGCTTCCCAGCACATTCAGAATAAAATCTAAATTTCTTACCAGGGCCTGGAGACCCAGAAATACTGGACTTCTGCATATCTTTGACTTATCAGTTTGACCACTTATTCCTATCTGTCCCCCTCACTCAACTGCAGGCACTCTGACCTTGCTGTTTCTGCCTCAGGCCTTCATGCTCTGAAAGAAGATGCTCTTCTCCTAGGTCTTAACATGGCTTCCTCCCTCACTTCAGGTCTGCTCAAAATCTTACACACTCCACCCCCACCCCAATACACATACACACACTGGGAGGCCTTTTCTGAGCTTACTTTCTCAAGTAGCAACACTTCTCTACTCACTCGATACTAACATTGCTCTTACATGCTCATTATCTTTCTTCCCCATTAAAATATAATAAGCATGAGAGTAGAAACTTTGTGTTATTCACTACTATTTTCAACACCTAGAATAATGCCTGGCATTTAGTACGCACTCAATAAATATTCGATCGGCCTGCTCAGTTATTCGAGCAAATTATTGTTCAATTTGAGCAAATTATTGTATTCAATGGGTGTCATGCAGGAGACCCTGCTTGCTGCGCCATTTGTCATGCAGGGCGGCATGCGGAGTCTCTGGTCCCGCTCCCCACATAAGAACGCAGGACATGGTGAGGCCAAAAAGGAACACCCACAGAGTGATAGGTAAAGGAGTCATACTAGTATATTCTCGCTGGCGTCACTATAGTCTCACTGGAGGCTGGATCCACACTCTGCAACCCGCCCTGCTAACTGCAATCCGCGTTTGCCAGCTCAGCCACCATCTTCTTGCTAGCCCCCCATTTGCTGCTAGCTTAGCCACAGCAGTTATATTAGTGGCCAATGGCTCACTGGTTACAGCTGACGGCCAACTAGCCACAGCTGATGGCCATCCAATCACAGCTGATGGCCATTTACTACCTGAGCCAGCACCCTTTAGTGTGAGGCCGAGAGCCTGGAAACTGCACTCCTGGCTCTGTCCCCACAATGGGTTTTCCCAGTAGACCGAGAGATCTTAGAGTACAATGCAGGTATTTCATTCATCTCTCCATCCCCAGCCCCTTGGCACAAGAAAGGGAATAGGCAATCCCTTTTGGCACAAAAAGGAAAAGGTGGATTCAAGGGGCACTTGTTAGGTGATGGAATTTTGTGATAGACTGGCTTATGAGGATGAGAGAGGACTAACTGATACAGAGGTTTCTTCCCTGGAAAACCACTTGAATGGTGGGGTGATACCAATTAATAAAGAATAAAAGAGAGGCAGTATTCTAGAAAGTTAAATTTAGGATGAGTTTGAATTGCTTGTACTAGGACATATATTCTTTGTATTACAAGTAGTTGGAAAGATGAGTCTGAAGCTTGGAAGAGAAGGAGACTGGTATTTCCCACCCCACCCCCCATGGTCTCATTCCACTATCCACCTAATCCAGTGGTTCACCCCATCAGCCAGTCTGCATCGCAGGAGCATTATGTGTGTGTGTACTTGAGTAGTAGACTAATTATAACTGCATCAGAATCTCCATTGGGTAATATTCAAGAGAGATCCCTGGAGCTCTTGAAATCAGAGTAAGACAGTTCTTCATGTCCCACACCATGCCCTCCAAGTCTCTACTCCTGCTTTTGCAGAAGTCATAAGGGCCTTGTAATTCCATTGGAGAGATCCTCTCTCCTGTTCCCCTCCAATACCCTAACCTGGCCACCATTTCATTTGCTTTGAGACCACTAACATTAATCATATTATGCCCTTGTCCCTATTTTCATTAGTCACCTTAAAAAAAATCATCTAAATTGTATCTATCACCTACATTCTAATCCTGACACAGGTTATTATATTCTTTTTCTAAAACCAATTTCCCACCATCCATTTCCTAAAATCTTCTATGTCCTGTGTCATTCATCAGAAAAATCCTCTATATCGTCAGCCACTTCTCTGAATGTTCTCAAGTGGAGGATGACTATACTCAAGTGGAGGATGACTATACTCTTATTCTCTAGAAGGGAGACAGGTGTGCTCCATGGTCTTCATTGCCAATTTCAGGCCATTCTCACTCTATCCTCCCCAAAAACCACAAACTTTACATCTTATGCGATGAGACCATAACACTCACTACTTCTCTTTACTGCAGTTATCTATCAATTCTGGTTCTCACCGACTTGTGCCAAGATTTTAAATCCTGACTCACTATCACGGTCTAATACTATTCCCATCATATTCTGGGTGCCTATACGAGCATCTTTACCTCCCTCAACCTTCACTTTTCTCCAGTTCCTCACCCTGGAAGTCTTTAAACCTGGGATCAATACAACCTCTTGTTCCTGACACCTGGGTTACAGAATGCTGCTGGATAAGGTCACATAGTTGTGCAGACTAGTGCCACTAGAAATTAAGAACAATAATTGGTATTAGGCCCTGGGGAATCTTTACAAAGACTTACTTGAAGTATAAACTCTACTGGACAAGAAAAAGATGATTAGATTGTAATCGATGCTGTGAAGGAAGTAATGTGCTATCATGGGGCGGGGTGTGAACTTGAGATAGGATACTCTGAGATGGCTTCTCGGGTGACAGAGACCTGGGGTAAACTGAGACCTGAAAGGAAAAAAGAGGCTTCTGAAGAGCTAATGGTTCCAGGCAGAAGGAACATCAAGTGTAAAAAGCCCTGAGAAGGGTAAGCACTTCTGCAATGGTGGAGTAAAAACCGCTCCTCCATAAAAGTAAAGAGAACACTGGCCAAAATTGTCAAAATCAACTTTTCCAGAACTCTGAAATTAACCAAAGGCTTGCAACAATCCAAAGAACATTTATTCAAGAAAAACAGCTGAATCTGGGAGCAGTGATCTTTGTTGCTTTTAAATTTGCTCTAATGCCACCCCCTTTTCCCAGCTCCACAGTGGCTTTGAAAACAGCAATTGGAGGGGGCAGAATGGGCATGGAGTTCCCCAAAACCCCATCCCCAAAGAATTACCACCATTTGAGCTGTCTGGCTGAAAAGCTCCATTCTTCGAGCTTGTCTTTATTTGACCTCACTCAGAGCTCACTCTGTGACCAACCCTATCCCTAGGGTGTTTGTTTTAAAAAGAAAGTCAGGGGCAACACAGATGCCTGAGGCAGCATTACTAGTTGGGGTTAAATAGGCTGACAAACAACAACAACAAAACACACCACTTAAAAGGAAAAACAGGGCAATAGGAAGATTTGAAAAACTCCCACATATTCCTGGGAATCTAGAGGACCACATGCATATGCCGGATTGAGATATGGCAAGCCAGGAAAGACCTGAAAAGGCTGTAATATCAGTGAGATACGGCTGCACAAGTAGGAATTAAATGCTATAGACACCATGAGCAAGTGGGATTTATCCATGTTTGCAAGGTTGGTTTAACACCTGAAAATCAATTAATAGGATATACCTTATTGATGGAATAAAGGGGGGAAACACGTGATCAAAACATAGAAAAAGCATGTGACAAAATCTAATACCTTTCATGATAAAAACACTCAACGAACTAGAAACAGAAGTGAACTTCCTCCGCCTGATAAAGGCCATCTACAAAAACCCCACAGCTAACATCATCCTTAATGATCAGAAACAAGAGCAGGATGTCCACTCTCACCACTTCCATTCAAAACTGTACTGGGTATTCTACCCAGGGCAATTAGGCAAGAAATAAAAGGACTGGAAAGGAAGAAGTCAAACTATCTCTGTTCATAGATGACATGATCCTATATATAGAAAATTTCAAAGAATCCACAAAAACAAACACTATTAGAGTTAATAAACAAATTCAGCAAAGTTGCAAGGTACAAGGTCAACACACAAAAATCAGTGTTTCTACACACCAGCAATGAACAATCTGAAAAGGAACCTAAGAAAAATAATTCTTTTTTACAATAGCATCCAAAAGAATAAAATACCTAAGAAATAAATTTAACAAGGAGGTGAAAGACTTGTACATTGAAAATTATTAATATTGCTGAAAGAAATTAAAGACGAACTAAAAAAATGGAAAGACATTTTGTGTTCAGGCATTAGAAGACTTAATATCGTTAAGATGGCAGTACTACCCTACGCGATCTACAGATTCAATACAATCCCTTTCAAAATCCCGTCAGCCATTTTTTGCAGAAATGGAAAAGCTTATCCTTAAATTCATATGGAATTGCATGGGGTCCTGAATAGTCGCAACAGTATTGAAAAAGAACAAAGCTGGAGGAGTCACACTTTCTGATTTCAAAATTTATTACAAATTATAGTAACCAAACTGTGTAGTATTGGCATAAAGATAGACATATAGATTAATGGAATAGCATTTAAAGTCCAGAAATTATTCCATACATCTGTGGTCAATTGATTTTCAACAAGGGTGCCAAGACAATTTAATGGGGGAAAGAATAGTCCTTTCAACAAATGGTGCTGGAAAAACTGGATATCCACATGCAAAAAAAATGAATTCAGACCCCTAACTCACATCACCTACAAAAATTAACTACAAATGGATCAAGGACCTAAATATAAAACTCTTAGAAGAAAATATAAGAGTAAGTTTTCCCAACTTTGGATTTGGCAATGGATTCTTAGATCTGACACTAAGGGCACAAGCAATAGAACAAAGGTAAGTTGAACTTCGTCAAAATTAAAAGCATTTGTGTTTTGAAGGACACTATCAAGATAATGAAAGACAACCCACAGAACGAGGGAAAATATTTGCAAATCATATATTTGATAAGGGTCCAGTGCTCCGAATATAGAGCTCTTAAAAGTCAACAATAAAGACATTCAACTTAAAAATGAGCAAAGGACTTGGATATACCCAAGAGAACTAAAAACACGCTCAGACAAAAACTTGCACCTGAATGTTCATAGGCTGAATGGTTTATTCATAATGCCAAAAAGTGGTAACAACCCAAATGTTCATCAACTGATAAAATGTGGTCTATCCATACAACGGAATATTACGTGGCCATAAAAAGGAATGAAGTACTGACACATGCTATAACATGATCTTTTAAAACACATCCTAAGTGAAAGAAGCCAGATATAAAAGACCACATTCTGTATGATTCCATTTATATGAAACGTCCAGAATAGGCGAATCCATAGAGAAAGAAACGTAGATTAGTGGTTTCTTAGGACTGGGGGGAAAGGAGAATGGAGTGACTGCTAATGGGTATGAGGTTTCTTTTGGGGGGATGAAATGTTCTGAAATTAGTGGTGATGGTTGCCCAATAAACAAGTGCACTAAAACCCACTAGATCGTATACTTTAAAAGTGTGAATTTTATAGTATGTGAATTATATCTTTTTTTTTTTATTTATTTAAAAAAAAAAGCCCTGCAATAGTCAAGAAACAGAGGCCAGTATGGTTGGAGAACAGTGAGTGGTAGGATGCAGTTTATTCATTCATTATTCTAGACATTGTGGTAGTTATTAAATACAGCAAAAATCTTTGTCCTTATGTGCTTATATAGCACTTACTAAATGTGACACACTACTTACCGCTCTGTGTATATTTACTCAATCTTCATAACAACTCTATACCAGTCTTACTCCCGTTTCACAGATACAGATAGTACAAAGAGGTTAAACAACTCACTTCAGGTTCGGCAGTCAGGGATCCCATCCTAGTGTGGCTTCTGCAGCTGGGTTATTAGCCTCAAAAATATTCTGTCCAAATTACATTCCCACCAGGCGGTAGAGAGGAGCTGAGTAGGCAGGGCCTAATAGGCCATGGTAGGGCATTCAGAATGTACCTTTTGTACAAAGGGATGTTATTAAAGGGTTCCAAGCAGGGAATAACTTAGAGATTCCTCTGGCTGGTTGGGGAGAATGGGTCACTGGGAGTCGAGAATTCAAGCAGGAGACCCGTTAGGGACTCATGGTATTCTAGGTGAGGTGCTCAGGCCTGGGGTGGTGGCATTCTTTCATTTCATCTTTTCAGTTCTGTGACATGGGTATTGGTGGCCTCATTTTACAGATGAGGGGAAAAGTTAGGTATCTGGAAGATTTTAAGGCCTCAGAGCCAAGGCTGTTTGTCAAACATCTGATTCAGCTAAATTTCTGAATCTAGGTCCTCTATTTGGTTAATGGTACCTCAAATTCATGTATTCTCTCTCCATGAAGTAGAGAATGTTCTACTTTACAAATGAAGTAACCAAGGTTTAGAGGGCCAGAACCTGGTCTCTTCAACCCCACCCATCTCCCTGACTGAGGCCTTTCTAAAACACACACACACACACACACACACACACACACACACACACGCACAATTTTTTTTTTTAACTGTTTTTTGTGTTTTTCCAGGACCCATCAGCTCCAAGTCACATAGTTGTTTCAATCTAGTTGTGGAGGGCACAGCTCACAGTGGCCCATGTGGGGATCGAACCAGCAACCTTGTTGTTAAGAGCCCTGCACTCTAACCAACTAAGCTAACCGGCCGCCCCTAAAACACACATTTCATTATGTGTCTCCTAGGCCAAAAACCTTTTTGTGGTACATTACCGTTTAGATCATTCATGCTCCATGACACGGTATCTGGCTGGAGTCTTCCAGTTCCCAAACTGCCCATGTGCTATGCTCGTCCCTCAGTCTACCTGGCAAACTTCTATTCATTTCTGAAGACGGAACTGGAGCTGTCCATCAGATCCTTTTCTGCCTAGCAAGCCGAGTGCTTTCGTGTCAGTGTTCCCACAGAATCTTTTAAGGTGCCTTGAGCAGACTAACTGACAGAGTGCCATCTCCTTTCTGCTTATACCCTGTCCCCAGGAGAGGGCCTGGGACCTAGTTAGCACCACTGAACAAGACAGAGACTGGAGTCTTCAGCACGTCACTTAACTGCAGGCGTGGATTTGGTCTCCTGGGTGGAATACAGAATCAGCACCACAGAGCTGCAGTTGTGTCTTCAGTTCCAGAAGGCTCAGACACATCCCAGGACCTTCCCACACACCACGAAAATGCTGATTTGTTTCCTCTTTCTTTATTGTTAGACAATGTATAAACATATAAAACAGAAAACAGCAGGGATCCTCTTGGACTTCATAAAAATAGCAAGGAAGGAAGAGGTTCCAGAAACGTTTTTTAAAGTACAAGACATATCAGTGCCCAGACCAAGGGTATGGAAGGCAGGCCAGAGCCAGCAGGGAATGGACTAAAGGCTCCTCCCTCTCCCTAGAGCAGGACAACCCCAGCGACCTCTCCACCAGCAGCCAGTCCACACGGGCAGAATGCCAACAAGGGAAAGATGCCAGCGAGCTTTCCCCACTCGGAGAGAAGAGCAACACACAGGGTAACCAAGAGTTCCCTCCTCCCACCCTTGCTTGCTCCCCTCAGGGCTACAATTGAGGAAAAGGAGTGTCCCATGTCACTCTGACCCCCTTGCCCTGCTGTCCTGGCCCCAGTGCACGCATACCTGGTCTTTCCCCGCTGAGACCCTGTCCCAGCTGAGGCCCTAACTAGACCCATGAGGTGCCCAAAGTTCACTGGGGAGGGATGAGGTGGTGAAAAGGCTGGGGGTGAAACCAAACATCTTTATTTGCAGTCATCACTAGGGCCGTTTCTTGCTGCTGATTTGTTTGCTGGCCTGCTCTTCCAGCTGCATGGCCAGGCGCAAGGCCTTGATGACATCTGGAAGGAAGGGAAGGAGGTGGTGCACTCGGGGTTAGTGACACCACCCTCAGGGCAGCTGCCACCACCTGCACAGGCCCTGTCGTCTAGCTGCACCCTGTGCAGCTGTACCCACCTTGCAGAGCAGAGAAGTGCTTGGCTTGCTGGGCCAGGGCTGCCTCTGCCTTGTTCACAAAGGTCTCCAGGTCGTAGTCCGGCTGCTCCGTCATCTCAGAGAGCTCAAGCCAGCCTGGCCCTTGCTGAATGACAGAGAGGACCTTGTCAGTTCAACAGTGACTAAACCAATTTAGCAAATCGTTCCTGGGGCCCTACCACCTGCAACACTGCTGCCATGCAGGAAGCGCTCTCCTCCAGGCCTGGCCACACCCGGCCTCCCGAGCCTGTCCTGCAGACTCCCTAGTTGAATTTGTCCTCTGCCTTACTCCAAACTTGTCCATCCTCTACACCAAATGAATGTCATCTGTCCTGATGCCCCAAATCTGACACCTTTCTTCTTTCATCTTGTTTGTCCCCAAATCCTACCAACTCCCCCCTTCAAGTGGTTCTTGAACCTCATGCCCTCACTCCAATCCCACGGCCATCGCCACACTCAGCCCGAACACCAACATCTCTCTTGAACTCTTTCTAACCATCTCCTAACTGCTCTGAACTCCTGACTGCCTCTACTCACACACTGCCCTCGTGCCCAAACCAGGCCCACACTGTGGCCACAGCGATGTCCCCAAAGCTCTGATGTGACCCTGGCCCCACTCCACTGAACTCTCCTCAAAGGCATTCAACTGCCCTCATAACGAAGCCCAGGCCTCTGGGATGAACCCGACGGCGCCTTAGCATCAGGTCCCTGTTGACCTGGCCACAGCCTTAATCTCCCTCCACCATCCGCTCACACCATTTGCTCCGACTAAACTTCTCATTCTTCCTGAAAGTGCCATGTCCTTTTAAACACCTGTACCCCTGAGCATTCCAGGGAGGGCGCATTCCCTCCTCAGTTCTAAGCGCCCCAGGCTCTTCCTCTCCGCTTTGCACTGAGGACCTTATTGTTAGGATGAACTTTCGGGCCTCTCCCCCACCCCCCACCCCACCTGTTCTTCCGTAGTAGGGATGGTGGCAGTGCTAGCATCTACCATTTACTAAACGCTGCCCACAGGCGGGGTGCTGCTGAGGGTTTGAATAGCGTATCACTTAATCCTCAGACAAAAGCATCCTGTCTTTCTCATTTTAGGGATGAAGAAACTGAGGCCCAGTGAGGCTAAATGAGTTTCAAAGGAAATTGGCTTGTAAATAGAAAATTAGGATTAAGTTTTACTTTAGGGCCTACTATCCGTATTTCCTGTTTTTGTCCTTGGTCTTGGCATAGGAGCTGGCATATAGAAAGTACTCACCAAACATTCACTGAATAACAAGGCAAGGTTCCTGCGTGTAAATGACCCTCCAAAACCCTCAATGGAGAGAGACCAGCTCAGGCTGGGAGGATGGAGGAAAGCCTGTGTGTGCCAGGCTGAAGAAGGTGGTGTGGTAATTAGCCGCTGGAAAAGAACAGCTGGATGAATAGGTAGAGAATTAAGGAATGCTAGTGAATAGAGCTGCCTCTTATCACGCCAACCCGAAGACTGATGGGAGCAAAGTCCAGGTCATGTTCAAGGAATGGTGCTGAGCACAGCTGAGGGCCTGTGCTAAGTGGTATCCAGTCCCCCCTGGGCCGCGCCAGCTCCCCACCTGTATGATCTCCTTGAGCTCTTCCATGGCCCTCTCTTCCAACTCTCTGATCTGAGTCATGGCTTCATTAAAGCTGGACATCTGAGAAGACAGTTCCTCCTCTTCCTTGGAGAACTAAGGGGGCCAAAAGGAGTGACACAATGATATGGCCCAGTTCCCTCAGCAGGCCATGTTTCTGTCCTGCCTGAGCCCACCCTGTCCCTTACATCGCCTGCGATCAGGGCTCCACTAGAGCTGGCTTCCATCTCTTCTGTTTCCATCTGAGTTAGCTGCTCCCCACTGGGCCCGCTGTGGGGGCTTAGCTCCTTGACCCTGAGGAAACAAGAAGGTCTCAGATCTCATGGCACTCACAAGAGTGCTGCACCCCTTAGACTGCGAGGTTTGAGGCTTCAAGGGGATGGGGTAGCAGCTTTGCCTTTGGCCTTGAAGCCCCTCATGTACACTGACTCTCCACCACGGCCTCAAAGGGATTAGGACAGACCTTCTAGCATTATGTCTGAAACGCCAAGCCTCAGATTCCCGGAAGCGCAGAAGAGTAGACAGCAGGGCTGAGGCCCTAGAGCCTCCACCCCTCTCATCACTGCCCTTCCTTTCACTGCTCCCACACCCTCCTCCACACCCCTCCTGGCCATAGGGACTGGTACCTGTCTGCATATCTTAGTGTGTTCAAGGTATATTCACAGGAGCTTATGCCCGGTGAGATCATGGCAATCTGCGAAAGAGGGAATGGGTGGTTAAAGATGGAGGATCGTGGGGACAGGCTGCCAGGAGGAGTCTCTCCAAGACATTGACACCCACATGGTATTGGGGGGAGAGCTCATTAAGAACCCACTCTGTGCCAGGCAACTTGCTCCATGGGCACTGCAAATTAAGATGCCTTAAAAATTGATCCCCTGCTTTGAAAGGCGCATCTGATTACCCGCTGCTTCTTTATCTCTTTACCGACCCATTCCTCCTCCAAGGTCACACCTTAAGGCTCTGTGGCTACTGCTAGACCCTCGGCTTGCCCAGGCTCAGGGCTAATGCCTCAGGGAGAAGGGTGTAGAGCTTAGCCAGAACTCCCCATCTTCCCCAGGAGGCAGGGGAGAGGATATTCCCTGGAGGGAAAGGAGGCAGACCCTAGCTAGAAGGGCTTGTGGATAAAATAAAGAAGGGGGCAAAAGCCACTCAAGACGACAGCCCTTTCCTGTCTCCTAGGGTGGGAGCCAAGGAACCTGAGGAAAGCTACAGAAGCTAGGACTTCCCTCTTCTGCTTCCCCAAAGGGCCTTCTGAATTCTGAAGCCTCCTTTCCACCAGTTAAGGAAGGAACAACCTCCCCCAAACCCAGAGCTGCATGGACATACAGTAAAGGGAGTACATCCTTTCCTCCCCTCTTGGGTAGGCAAACAGGAGCCTGGTGCTGAAAGGGTAGGGGGTGAAGCCCAGTCAAGTTAGAGCCTAGAAACCCAGACAACCAAGGGCACCAGGCTCCTGCCCAGGATAGGACTAAGCACCACCCCCCCCACTCACCATGCATGTCCTTGAGTTCTCCCCGATAAAGGAGTCCCGTAGCACCTGTGTCAGCTTGCTCTCGCGGAACGGGGTGTGAGCCTTGTTCTGTCCTAGGGCCCTGATGCACTCCTGTGGGGCAGGAGGTGCAACTGAGGTCCCTGCTTTCCTCCCACGCTGCCCACTTCCTCCCTCCATGGGCTTGGCCTGATACCTTCAGAGCCAGGAGACTTTTGTTGATTTCTGCACCCTCCATGCGGGTCTGCCGGTCAGCACTGGAAGTGTCTGCACCTCGCTCATTCCCTGCCAGATCCACCAAAGAGAACTTGCCATGCACTCTCCCTTTGGTTCGAAGAAGAATCTGGAAGCAGGCGTGGGAGCGGGAAGAGGTGGAGTTGGCAAATGTCTGCCCAGAGGTCCTGTGGCAAAGGATGGCAAAGGAAGGCTATGAGTTTCTGAAGTCACCAGCCACCATGGCACCCCTGTCTAAGCCACCCTAGTACACAGCAATGAGTTCTCTGGGAAGAGAGGGACACATGTCAGGACTCTAAGAAAAGTCCTCTGTCTTTTTGTCCCAGACTTCTGTTCTGTCCTCCCTCAGCAGCAGCTCTCCCTCCAGCTCTGGACCTAGTAAGTTTTCCTGGCAGTCAAAGTACTGGATTCTGTGCTAGGGACTTGGCCAGACCTGGGGGCCCATCAAGACATGGGGAAAGGTGAGTTGCCTCAGTTGTAGGGGATCCAGGGAACGAGGGGTTGTCATGAACTTGACAGAACTTGATGGCACTGCAGAGGGCAGCTTGCTCCCTGGGCCTCCACTAGCTGCCCAGCACTCCACGGCACCACGCCTAGGGAGGGCCCTGGAGGAAGGGCGCCTCCCTACCTCAAGTGACGGGCTGATACCTCATCACCTCCAGCCTAGAACAGATGCAGAGCTCCTGGGTCCCACCACAGAGAGGAGGAACAGCAAAGAGAGACCCAGAGAAGTCAGGAAGCCTGCCTTTGGGCTAAGAGTCTGGGAATAAAGGCTGCCGTGCTTAGACTTGACACTTTGACTTGCCCCTGATGGGCCTGGGTCATCCGCCCCATTGAGACCCTTAACGCAGAGGCCTTCACAGCCCTGCCCACGCTGAGCACACACAATGGACTCGCAGCCAGTCTCTGTCCCCTGACCTGGGCATGAGAAGGCGGCCCCTTCCCCTGCCAGAACTCTGACCTGCAGGCACTGCCTACGTCGATCATCCTGATAACATCGTCCGCACAGCTCACCAGGTGCTCTTGCAGCCCCACCACCTGCACCTGCTGCCTGCCATCCTCCAGCACGCGCAGCTTGGCCTTCTTGTTGAGCAGGTCGAACAGCTGTGCCAGGAAGGGAAACAAGGCCAAGGACATCAGGTGCCGGGCACCCACCTGACTCCTCCCTCCTTCAGGGCCTGACCCAGCTTAGACAAGGGCTGGCAGCAGGAACGGCGGAGCTGAGCTGCGCTGGGCAGGCCAGCACGGCAGTACACGTGGGTTCTGAACCGGGCTGCCTCAGGTTGATGCGACTCTTGCTGCTTTACTAGCTGTGTGAACCTGGGTAAGTACTTAACCACTCTAGGCGTAGTTGTCATCTGCAGAATAGTGACAGTAATACTTCCTTGTCGGGTTGTTGTGATGAATAAATGGATTGAAACAAGGGCTTAGAATACTGCATAGCACATAATGTCATATTACTAATCAACGTTAGCTATTATTATTTAGATCCTGCTCTGAGGAAGGCAATTCTGCAAAAGCAGAGTATAAAGAGGTAGGGGTGTGTGTGGGGGTGTGTGTGTGTGTGTGTGTATTATACACCACATATATATATTTATACACACACAGGGGAAGGAAGGGAGGAGGATATCAATATGAGAATGAATGTGTGTAATCAGAAGAGAAAGTTATGAAGGAGGTGGGTCGAGGGAGCACAGGGCACACAAAATGAGAATCTCTCCTCTGAGAGAGAGCCCTGAAGATTCCTGCCATACTGGTTGAGCTGGGGTTCCATCCCACCATCAGATGACCCCCTACCCTCCCACATGTCAGGGCAGAGTGGGCCAAAGGCTTCACAGCCCACAGGTTGTTTGGCTTCTACAATGTCTAGCCAACCTCAAGGTTTTAGAAAGTTCAGGGGCCCCGGCAGCATGAATGGACTCCCTGCCAGCTACCTTCCCATTGTAAATCTCGAAGAATGTCACGTAGACTTCCAGACCCAGGTTCCGGTAGCGGGGCTGATTCTTCAGGAGGAAGACATCACGGGCTGTGGGCGAGAGCCTGGATTAAGGAAGCAACCTGCCTTTCTGTGCCCGACCCCACTGTGGCAGAACACAATACTCACAGGCCATCGCGTAGATCCCTTTGGATGCATTCTGGGCTTTCCCAGAGAGGTCTCCGCCCATAGTCTGCAAAGGGAAGGAGCAGAAGACCTTGGTAAAGGGCCCTTGGCCGAGGCTAGGGCACTGCTGGCTCCATCACCACAGTGGGCCACACCAAAGCCAGGAGGCTGGACCTGGGAAGGCCCGTCCCTGCACATGACACAGCAAGCGTATCTGGTGATGGGGCATCTGCACCGAGGGGACTTTCTGCAAGAAACTCACTGTCTTCATTTTCAGGGACCTAGTGTTGCCCTATGGGCAGGCTCGCTCCCTGCCATGCCCGAATACTCACATGTGTCTTGCCACTTCCTGTCTGGCCATATGCAAAACAGGTTGCTTTTCCGCCTTGAAAAATTGTGTGTACCAGTGGCCTTGCTGTGTACCTAGGAGAAAGGACAGGGAAGTGTTTCTCTCTCCCCAAAATGTGTGTCGCGGCACCCGGTGCTGCTGCAGAACTCCTGGGGCCTTAATGCCTCCTTCCAAGCACCATCACGCCTCTGCTGCAAAGTGGTCCCACCTGACCCCAGCCCCTTACAAATCTGAAATTTTCCCTACCCGACTGTGGAGGGCTGGACTGGCCTGCCAAGAGCACGCTGATGGCCCACACTCTGAGCCACCAGGCCGTCCTCTCACTCTGGAGACACAAAAGGAAAGCCTGAGCTTAGCAGCCAACTTCCAGCATAAGACACACTACAAAGATCAGAGGAAACCCTCTACAGCAGGAGCCTAAAGTATTTTAGGCTTTGTGGTCCACACAGATTTGTCACACTTTTCTAAATATAAAACAATTCTTAGTCTGAAAGCCATATAAAAAGGAATTCTGAGCCAAATTTGGCCCAGAAGTTTGTCAACTTCTGGTGTAGAGTAGTGTTGTCCAATAGAACTTTCTGTGCTGTCCAAGAGTAGCCACTTCTCAGCCACATGTGGCTACTGAGCACTTGGAATGTGGCTGGTGTGACTGAAGAACTGAATTTTTAATTGTATCTTAACTTCCATTTAAACTGCCACATGAAGCTAGTGGGTACTATATTGGACAGAGCAGTCCTAGAATTTGCTGTGTCTGTTAAGCCCAGCCCAGTGGGTAATCGGGTGGCTTCTTAAGACCTTGAAAGAACCCCTAGAACCTGTGCAGCCCAGCCCAATGCAATGGGTTATACCATATTTTCCCGAAAATAAGACCTAACCGGAAAACAAGCCCTAGCATGATTTTTCAGGATGACATCCCCTGAACATAAGCCCTAATGCGTCTTTTGGAGCAAAACATAATGTGAGACCTGGTCTTATTTTCGGGGAAACACGGTGCCTCACTTCTGATCCATTAAAGGATTAGCCACTGAAGCTGCAAAATGGCACATGGCAGCCGAAACGGGACCTTCCTGGAACCAGGAGCCAGAGCCCGCACTGTGTGATAGCTGATCCAAAGAAAACAGGAGAGGAGGCCAGGAAAGGCTTCAGAGTTCAGCATGTCTGTGAGCAGTGTTACCACAATGTCTTGCATCGAAAAGGGGAGCAGGGTGGGGAGAGGAAGGAGGGAAAAAAGAGGCAAGAGACTAACCTATAGACAACTTCATTTGAAGCCGTTTCATCAAATGCAAAGTCAAAGCAGAATGCCTGGTTCTCCAGATACTTTGTTAAGTCCACTTTTAACTTGGGCTCGTGTACAAAGAGGAGACACTTGCTAGGAATGGAAATGACATCAATTTCTTTCTTGGTCAATTCTGCAGAAGGAAAGTATTTTCAGGGGATGCTTCCTAGACACGGGAACCCTCAGTCCAAAGCCTCTTTTTGACTGAATGGAGTTTACCTTGTTTATTCAGCGGGCGTTTCCTAACACAAACACATATCCTGTGCTCTTCAATCTTCAAGGGGATGAGAGAAGACAACCAACCAACAAAAGGTTATGACAGTATTAAAGGAAAGTTTAACCAGAACCCCCGCCCCTCCTAATCCCGTATCTGGCCCAGTCAGGAGACAAGATCTAACACTAGGACCCTGCCTCCCCCATTAGTTACTCTAGAGCAAAAGAGGGTAGCTCTGAATTTTCTTCCCAGTTTTCTCACTGCCTACAGGAAATTTCAGCCTTTCATGATTATTTCATGATTATTAATAAGAATCTGGCTACCCTATGGAAACGGGAGGATGGGGGGTGGAAGGGAGTTGATAAAAATCAGACTCTCCCATCCAGGCCTCACTAGCTCCAGCCCACTACAGGATATTTAAAAAAACCCTCAAGGATGAGTGATGATTCCTGAATGCTCTCACACCTTTCAAGAGAAGTGTTCTGTCTCTTAATCATACACCTACTCAGGAAGGAGAGGGAGAAGCCCTTTGGCTTGACTTACAGGATCAGTCAGAGTAAGTGGATGACAATCCAAAGTAGCCCGAAATTCTTTTATCATCCGGGCAAATTCCCAGTTTGGAAAGGTGTTGTCATACTCCTGTTTGGGACAAGAGCAAAATGGAAATAACTGCTTAGAGGTAAGTGCTGTCAGGCCTCAGTGCTAAGCAGAAGCATCTCTTTATGCGCACATGGCCCGTCCGAGTTGACAAAGCCCCACACAATCTCACCCTGGCTCTAGGCTGACAACTCAGGAACAAAGCCCTGGGAATAGAGATTGGTGGGGGCCCTAAGCATGCTCCAAACCACCCTAGGAACAAGGGCGAGGGCCACTGTCCCACATCTTAGGATATCAGAAGGCTAGGATTCCCCAGGGCAATTAATCCAACTACGGGGAAATGCTCCAAACTGGAACTCATTGCAGCACGTCCACCACATACACACAACGAGGTCGGGGGCAGCAGGCAAGGGCCCAGCAGCCCTGCTAGCCGATGCGCTATGGGACAAGCATGCCCACTGGACATCAGGACGAAGTAGTCCTCCTGAGGGCCTTCAGAAAAACATCTGACTTATTTGTTCTCAGAATCCTGATGAGACACCACTTAAGCTTCTTGGGTACCAGAATTGGAGTCTCAGTAACGCTGGGGTCCAACCATATCCGTGTTGCCGTTAACGGTGAAGTCAAAGGTACCTGTACAAAAACCCTTGCCCAAGAAAGGTACCTGAGCTCGCTTTACTCTCATTTCAGAGTTCTGGGCCCGCTTCTCTTCTCGCTTGCTCTTCATTTTTTCCATTTCCTTCACAATACATGATTTCCTCCGAACTAGAGGGGGGAAAAAAAACCATTCTTTTACTTGTCTAGGCCAGCCAGCCTGATCGTTCATGGCTGTTGTACTGAGTCCTGGACTGTTCCGAGGACTAGGCCTTCTCTAGACACTTGCTCTTAAGTCACCATATGCAAGGAAAAGCAGCAGTACATGTGATTCTTGGGATGGCCAAAACCACAAAGTAAAGATTAGCTAATGTGAGCACTCCAGGTCTAACCAAGCTCTCTCCACACTTCTGTGGCATTTTCTCAACAACCAGAAGAGGTGAAACCATCCCTGCTTGGTCTTGATGGTCATTCTGGACTGTTCTTCAGGTGTCAGCCAAGACTATAGCTGTGAGGACACCTCAATTACATTAGAAGGCTCCTGCCAGCTTCTGGTGACAGGGTCACCTCTTATGAAAGATTGATTCCATGGCCATAGGGAAACCTGCCCCCATGTGACAAACACAGTTTGAACACAGGTGCCAAGGTAGGCCGGGTTTGAGACAGGATGTAACTACGTTTCCTACACAGGGAACAGGGCAGCAGACAGCTCAGCGTGTCTACCTGAGTTCCCAGGATTTGCAGAAGAGCTGCCTCGGATGGAATGGACTTGTTCTTCCACTTCTGCGCTGACTATCGCCAATGGTATTTCAGCCACTGCAGGGCAGGAGGGCCTAGGGGGACCAGCTGTGGGGGAACAAGAGTCATGGGAGAAGCAGGCAGGCATACTGCAGCTGTGCTCAGCTGAGCCCTAATGGGCCAAGAGGAGGGCTGCTGACTGCCAGCTCAGCAAGGGCTTAGGCTTCTACGGCGTGAGCAGAGCTTGGGCTTTTCTCTTCACCTCAGCCCACAGCCTGAACTTGACCAGTATCCCTGCAGGGGCAGGCTCCTGGGGACAAAAAAACCTTACAAGGGTGCTGAGTAGCTCAGTGGGGGCTCCACACACGAAGGGAAAAGCCTTTAAAGGCCTGAACTCTTTAGACTTGACCCAAGTGTGGGTTCTTCGCCAGTCCTTTCTACTCATTTGGGAGAAAAGCCAGGCCTTTCTGACTTCTCAAAAGCCTTGGAACCCACGTGGTTAACGGGAGCAAAGACAGAAAAGCCAGGAATAACGGGAACCTGAGCAACAACCACACTGATTCAACCCAGAAAGGTACAACCCATGATGACTCTACCTCCCATCCTTGGTCGTGACTCTTTTGTTTACCTTCATTTTATTAGAGCTGAATTTGATATACATACGATGTAATGATTGTGTATCTTATAAAATTTGCATCTACCTTATGTACCTAATAAAAGCTGACAATTAAAGATATTTTAAAAATTCCATATATATGAAGTCCAAAAAGAGTAAAAGCTAATTTATGCTTTCAGAAGTCAGGATTACAGGTACCCTTGGGGGCTTAGGAACTGGAAGGGAGCCGAAGGGGGACTTTTGGGTGCTGGTAATGCTCTGTTTGATCTAGGTGTTGGTTACATGAGTGTGTTCAGTTTGTGATATGTTTACTCAATGATATGTCTACTTTTCTGTATATACTGTTCATTATGTTTCAATAAAGTTAAAAAAGTAAAATGGGATTAATTTCCAGATAAGGTAGCAATGGGGCAGCGGGAGAACAGAACTGAAGCCCGGGGAGTACAGGAATTAGGATGTTACCAAACAGTTCAGAGCAATGTGTGAGATGCTGCTCCAGGCCGCAAACAGGGAGAACAGATTCATTACTCACTGGGAACTGAGAACTGCTTGCGGGAATTTGCTGGCGCAGGCAGCTCCACCTCCATATCATTCTCCTGAGTGGTGATGCGAACCTCGGGGACAGTGGACATGCGAGTGGAGTGGCTTCGGAGACCTGGAGAACCGAGGGCAGCAGCCAATCAGGGCAGCATGATCAGGAGGGCAGATGGGGGCAACCCTCCAAGATTCTATACGGGTGAGATGGGTCCTGACCACCAGGAAAGGAGCCCACCAACTTTCCATTCCTTCCGCACGAGGAAAGGAAAAACTAGAAAGGCTAAGTACTAGTGACCCCAAAATGAATTTGTTCACATTCTGCAAATCTGAGAGCTCCTGAGGACAAGTTTATCTCCCACAAGAGCATCTGTCTTGAGTAAATGGAGGGACCCACAGCCAATCTGAAATAATTTCTGGAGAGGCAGACCTAATCCCGGAAAAAAAGCATTATTAATCTTAGCAGCAGCACCTACCATTCTACAAACAACCTTCCCATATCTCAAAACAACATTATAAGGTAAATATCAGTATTCTCATCTCATGGAAGGGGACATTAAGGCTCAAATAAATTAAGCAGCTTGCCCAATGTCACTCAACTGTAAGTGTCAGAGCCAGGATGCAAACCCAGGACTGTCAGATTCCAAAGTCAGGGCTTTTCCCACTGCTCCAGGATGCTTTACAAAGCCGGGCCTGGCCCACATCATCAGAAACCCATGGGATCAACTACATTGATTTTCTGGAATCTTAAAAGAATGCTTAACTGAGAGAAACAATTCAGTTATATTTGAATGCTTGTCAATTTCTATCAATCTGTATAGTTTCCCTCCGTAAGAGAGAAGCAGTTCACCTATAAAATGAAAGAAGTCACAAATTTGGAAATAGAAAACTAGGTGTCATATAGGCAAAGATCAACTTATACTGAAATTATAAGTCTCCTAAATTTAGGTTGATTTGATGGCTCTGTATAATCCATGTCTTTCATAAGAGCACAAATTATTACAATTTCCTATTTCCCAAAAGACTGGTAATTTTGTGTTTCGTTTCTGTTTAATAGCATGCACCTTTATCAAGATTTTTTTCCATTAAAAGGAGCTGTGGCAATTATCTTTTGGGCTCATGCATGTGGAGTGAGACTGCTGCCACTCCCATCTCTCCTATAGGCCCAGACGGTACAGCCAGTGCGAGGGTCAGCACCACACCACTCATGTCCAACCCAAGCTCGCAACTGCACCACCTCTCCCCCTGGGCCCCCAGGAACCTGAGGCTCCGGCCAAGTAGTTATCTTGGCCCCTGAGGTGGCTGGATCACGTTAGGGCAGTGATAACCTCTGGGCTGGGATAGGCCATGCAGGTCTAGTTGGCTCTGAACAATAAGCTGGATTTCTTGGGCAGTTTGTGCCTACAGCCACACCCTATGCTCATGGACTATTATAGTCAAAATAGGTTTATGCTGACCACTGCAGAGAAAGCCCAAATCCCACTCATCCCTTCCCACCCCTAGATCTCCATGGCACCATCGACTATACTTCTAAACAGCCCAGGCCTAGCTTTTCTCATAGCCTACTCATCACTTCACTCCTAGGCACATTGTTCTCAAGGAAAGAAAACAAGCCTGCCAATGGCTGATGACTGCTCTGGATTCTACAGCAAAAACTTCTAGACCAGTCAGCAAATTTCCCAAATGCACCAGGTCCCTGAGAGGTTGGCCTAAGAACTGTAGGTTGGAGGGCTGGATTCTTTTTTTTTTTTTTAACTGCTTTGAGGTGTGATTGACATACAAAACACTGTAGATATTTAATGTATACAATTTGATAGTTTAGAGATAAGTATACACCCATGAAACCATCATTACAATCAATGCTATAAAATTACCCATCACCCCAAAAGTTTCTGCCCGCTCCCTTTTTATGTTATTTTTTTCTTTTGTGGTAAGAGCACGAAAATAATATCTACACTCAGTAAAATTTTAAGTACACAATGCAGTATTATTAATCATAGGCCTTGTGCTGTACATTCATCTCCAGAACTTATTTATCTTACATAATTGAATCTTTGCACCAATACTCCCATTTCCTCCTTGTAGGTGGGATGCTTCCTCACTGAGAAAGACTGGGAAAATAAAGCGGGACTCAACCCACAGAGAAGCCACCTGCTAAATTGGAGCAATGAGCTCCAGGAACACCATTTCTGGCACAACCCCATGACAATAAGCCAGTAGAAAGACATTTACCTTCCTTTGGAGCGGGAATTTTGGAGTTGACTGATCTGCGTTTTTGTTTCTGAAAAACAAAACAAACCACCACAATATATGGCTCTTATCGACTCTCAAGGGCCCACGTGCTGTGCTGAAGTCCTAGGCAGTCCCAGAAATCAACCCAGCAAACAGCCAACAAGCCAAGTGACTCCTCTGGAGCACTGGATGCAGCCAGATGAAGGCACCAACCTGAACCGTTACATTCTCCTGCAGGGGCAGATTGTCCTTCGGGTGTAAGGGAAGAAGCTGTAAGAGTTCTGGGTTTATTGCGGCCACATCATCAAAATCAATCTGCAAGGAGCAAGCAAAAATTTCAGTGAAACAACATAGCTTGTTCAATCTAATTGCATCTCTGCAACCAAGGCTACCCCTAGATTCAGACTTGACCAACTTTAAGTTCCACTTAAGTACTAACAGCTACAAGCAAATACTTATTCCTTAGTCATGGTTTACCATCTAGATGGATATTGATTTCTGATTTCCAAGCTGACGGTAGATGTCAGTGATGAGAACGAGGTGAAGAGGAAGACAGGCAGGCAAACAGTCAGGTAGTCCACAGTAGGTCTAGGCCACTTGCCTTCCCAACTTTTCTGCTGGGCAGTGGGGTCCTGCTGGGAACAGCACCCCGAACACTTTTTGCTAGCTGACACGGAAGAGGAATCAAGTTCTAACTGGTGATAGTCAAAATGGACGGCCCTTCAGGATCTTATAGGCAGGGACAAGTTCCCGAGAGCTGCTACCTAACCCTAAGTCTACCTACATTTTATAATGGGCCCAGAAACTTCCGCAGTCATAGTGTCTTGCTCATGCCTGCAATGAGGTCACAATTCTGGGTTTACATCACCAGAGTCCTAAAACCCTCCAAGAACAACTCCAACTTCATCAGCACACTTCACAGCAGGTTCAAACACACCAAAATAGCATCAACTTGGTTATTTGTATTTTGAAATGTGACAGAACTGAAGCAAGGATAAGAGCTCTCACCAGGGTAAGAGCTTTACCTTCTACTTATATTTATATTTATTAACTGGCTTATGCAAACATTTATTAGACTTAAGTAAGGCAGAAGAAGGTATTAAAAGATAAATTAAGAAATCTATCGCTCTTGCCTTCAATGAGCTCACATTCTAATGGGGCAGAGAAGTCACATGCACAAAGGGCTAATCAGAAGTCACATGCAATCAGTTCTGACATTAACTGATTCTCACATTGATGATTCAGAGTGAACATCCCAGGGAGAAAGAACAAGAAAGTGTGAAGGCAGCAAGGTATTAGGCATGGTCAGAGTGGGGACCTGCCCCATTTGCCCCTGGCACAGGATATGATGCGTGGTACAAAGAAAAAGGTAGATTGGGATCAGATCTTAAAAAGGCTTTGAATACCCCACTAAGAAGTTTGGACCTTATTCCACAGGTAATATCTCAGCTGGAGTGAGACCCCATAAGAACTATATTTGTAAACAACAAAACAAAACAAAAACAAATCACAAGGAACTGCTAACAGTTGGTTGAAAGAAATTTTAGGAACCTCTTGATTCAAGGGCAGATAATGTATTCAATCCTTTCATTTCTCAAGTATACCATCTAAATATCTGCATACCTATCATAACTCACCATGCTAAGCAAGCCTTTTACATGTGTTATCTCATTAAGCTCCATGAAAGAGGGTCCAGGTCTTACTCACTTCTGTATCCCCAGAAGCAAACACACGGTCTGGCATTTTGAAACCAGCACAAAAGGATTTGTTGAATAAATCCTCACAACCACCCAATGAGGTGGATATTATCATCCTCATTTTATAGATGAGCAAACTAAATTTCTGAGAGGGACAGAAATATGCCTGAGGAACATATAAAGAAGTGGCAGAGCCAGACTAGAATCCAGATTTCCATACTCCTAGGCCAGTGACCTCTTCACCACATCACAATGCCTTTAAAACATAAATGTCTTAGCCATTTCTCTCATCTCTCCTCAAAATCCTTCCAAGGCTCCCCACTGCCTACAAAATAAAATCTGAAACATCTTAGCGTGGGAAATGAAGACCCAGCCCCCTGAGTCTCCTGCTGCCTGGAGCCAACTTCTTCATTAGTCCCCATGAGGGTCACCTGCTAAACCTTCCTGCCCCACCCCCACAAGCCAGCTCATCCCCAGTAAGTTCTACCTCTGAGCTGCTGTTTATCTGTGCCATGCATCACAAGTTGCTTTGTTATTTGGCATTTCAGAAACATACTTTTGTCTTCTCAACGAGGTTATCAATTTTGTTCCCCAAACAAGTATCTTATGCACTCAGAAGCTCGTATGGATGAGCAAAGTTTTAGGATTCTGTGCAGTTTGCTTTCTACAAACACACCAGAAACTGTTGATTACTTCAATTTAGAACAGGCCTGACTAAATAAAATCCCAATGCATCCAAAGAGGACTGAGTTTAAGATTAGGGAGAAGAACACAGCATCAAAAACAAGGTTCTCACAAGTTCCATTTTCACACAGATCTTTTAGGGAGGAAGGTGTTACATGGGGTGGAGGCATACTCATAGAACCTACCTCTTTGCCCTTTGTGGCACCTCCTTCTGTCCATTCCACGGAAACACAGGCTTTCTCCAAGTTCACAGTCCTTACACTGGCACTGTGAATTAAGCCTATAGCATGAAAAGTCCAGAATTACCCGTCTTTTTCACTTTTAGGATCCCACATACTCTCAATGTGGAGTTGACCTGAAAAATGGACAGTTGCCTTTTCTTTTTAACACTAGGAGATAAACAACCTCCTGGTACTTCACCCTTAGGACATCTCATAGTGAGGTAGGCAGGGAACAAGTCTTAAAACTGAGTTGCAGGGGATAAGAATTCAGCCCCACTCAAAAGAGAGTCTACAGTGGGGTGAAGGTATATTTGGGAAGGGGAGTCACTCTAATCCTTAGGTGAACTGTCCCTCAACGCAGCACTGAGGCTATAGCGCCCTGGGGTTTCCCTACTTCACTCTTTAGGGTTATGTCTGACCATTCTCCTAATGACACAGGTATTAGACCTGAGAGAGCTGCGGTGGCTATTAACCATGAAAGAGACATTGTAAGCTTCTGAAGAGCAGGGATCTGGTCTGTTTCATTACTCTGAGTCCCGGTGCCTGAAATACTGCAGGTGAGCAATATTTATATGAGAGTAGAGGGGCCAGGAAACCGAGGTTCCTACAAGAGCAGGGCAGTTTCAAGGGAGAACTTTTTGGGGGTTATGCTAATTTAGCAACCCTAACTTCCCTGGAAGGTCCCTGACGTGGAGGAGCCCCGCCTACTCCCGGAGGACAGAGAGGGGACCCACCGCCAGTGCAGACCCCTGGCCTTGCATAGGGAAGACCGATTGCCAGTGCAGAGACCCAGACCTGGAGTGTGGGGGAAATAGAAATCCCCCAAAGTGTCTTAGGGTTCTGACGTTCGCAGAGGGGCAGTAATTTCAGTCGTCTCACAGCCCACGGGTTCCCCTGGCCTCAAGACCCCGCCCCTCACCATTACTGCGTTGAATGTTGATGGCGAGACCGGGAAACAAGCGGGCCTGAAGCGACGAGTCCATTAGCAGTCCACAGATGCGCCGGTGAAAAACTCAAAACGGAAAGAAACCACAACTCTGCTACTCCTACGGTCTTAACGCCGAGTAAACCGCCGCAATTTAAATCCCGCGCGCCAGCGTTTCTGAAACGTCATCACGCGGTCGCCGGCCGTACTTCCACCAGTCAGCGTCGTCCCGCGAAGCCTTTTGGGACACGTAGTCGCCTGTCAGTCTTCCGGCGCCTGGGACCGCCCACTCGCCTGGCGGCGGCTCCGAGCGCTGGGTCTGCTGGGAACTTCTCCAGCTCGCGGGACCAAAGTGTTCTCGTTCCCAACGCAATACCAAACCTCCTCTGTACTGCCGTGTTCCCCCAAACTGAGAAACTTCAGTATGGTGTTTGAGTGAGGGCTCTGGGCTCCTGCAGACATCGGTTCGAATCTGGACTCTCAGTAGCTCGGGGACCGCGGACAAATTAGATACTCGGGGTTTCCTTCTTTGCACAATGGGGTGCATGTTTCCTTCCTCGCGGAGTTTAAAGGAGGGACTATGTTGTTTTTGTTTTCGCTTTTTTATTTATTTAACATTTTTATTTATTTATTTAGGGGCCAGGAAGGGACTATGTTTAACGTGCCTGGAAGACACAGATTCACTAGATATCTGTTGTTTGTCACGTGCTAGGCCGTGGTGCTAGGTGCTGGAGATAGCAGTTCTTGCCCTCCTTGACCTAACATTTCTAATATGAATAGGGGACAAAAAGAAGTAAATAAGTAAAACTGAGATAACTGCTCCGAGGGAAACTGAAAGCTGGGATAGAGAATAATGGAGGAAGCTACTTTAGATAAAGTGGCCAGGAAAGAAATCTTTGAAGTGATGTTTAACCGGAGTGTAGAGAACTAGGAGGAACAGGACATATCAAAATGGGGGGCAAGAAAGATGAAGAGTATTCCAAACTAAGATGTGAAAATGGTGCGTTCAAAGACTCTGAGGCAGGAAAGAATTTTGTCTGGAAGAAATGAAAGAAGCTAGTGTGGCTGGAAGGCAGGTGAAGGGGAGACAAGTAAGGTCATTTAGCATCTTGTAGCTTACAGGTAATAATTTTGGCTTTTATTCTAATGAGAAGTCATTAAAGAAGTTTAAGCAGAGTAGTGACAAGAGCTGAGTTACATTTGATTTTATGTATATCAGGCTTGCTGCTGTGTGGAGAATTGGTTTGAAAGGGACAAGACTGGAAATGAGACAATTTAGCAAGCAAGAGATTATGCCATCTTAGGCTGGGATAGTTACAGTGGAAATGTAGCTAAGAGAATGGACTGAAGGTGTACCTTCTCTGGGAAGTGGAGTGAATGGGTCTTGCTTATGGGTGTGTGAAAGGATTTCAATCTAAAATAAAACTGGAGGATATAAAATGGACAATCTCACACATGTGCCCTCAGAAGAATGGAATTTAAGAACGAGAGGCTGATTGATTTTCCATAAATGCCCAATTTACAGAAGACTGAGAGACTTACCTGCTGGCCAATGAACATCCACCAAAAATCTTTTCTCATCCTCTAGCCAGTAAAAGTGCTTCTTGGACTCGGGCTGAATTTCCCTCTCTTTGTGCTCCTTGCCCATATATACAGCCTGTCCCAAACCCTCAATAGACTAGCCTGTCGCTTGCTATAGCATGTGTTTCCGAATTGCAATTTCTCTGCTATTCCCGAATAAACTCAATTTCTGGTAATCCAAGCCTGCTTCAGTTGACTTCTTTATTTAGGTTGACAGGTTTGATGTGGGAGTGAAGGAGAAAGGGTAATCATAGATGACTCCTGGTTTCTGGCTAACAGACATGGGGTGGACAATGGACCATTTCCTGAAATAGGGGAGTGGGGTTGTGAAGGAAACAGGTTGTTAGGGTATAGGTCAAGGGTTTCATTTTGGTCACGTTGAGTCAGATGTTCACAAGATTTTAGTGTGGAGGTTATCAAGTGAGTAGTTGGATATACAAGCTAGGAGTTCAGGGAAAGATCAAAGCCAGAGATAGAGGGTTTGGCAGTCATTTAATGTAGATGTATTTAGAATTGGAACTGAAGGAGATATCCTAGAGAGAATATAGGTGGAGATAAGAGGAACTGTAACTGAGCCATGGGGTATGCCAACATTTTGAGGCAGGGCAGAGGAGGAGGAGCAAGGAGATGAGATTAGGGTGGTTTGAAGGGATAAGGAAAACCAGGGCGTAGAAGCCTTGGAAATAGTGAAGGAGAAAGTAACTGGAGAGCTGCAGAGAGGGCAGCTAAGATGAAGACACTGAAATATTCTTTAAATTTGCTAGCACCTAAGTCATTGGTGACCTTGAGCAGTTTTGGTGAAGTATTGAGGATGAGAGCCAGACTAGAGAAACGTGGGATATTGTTTAGGGGTACATACCTGTGTAATAAAAGAATAAAGATGCTTGGGAATAAATAAACACTAAGATTCAGGAGAGCAGTTGCCCCTGGCAGAGAGAGTAATGTGACTGAAGAGGGATACTTCAACAATATAGAAATAATTATTTTTTACATGATTCATGGGTGTTCATTGTCTTAGTTTCTGTACCTCCTGATTTAGGAGAGTGATGTAAATTCAGACTCATCCCCACCTTTTTTGCTTTTTCCATGTGTGAGGCCAGGTAGTTCCTTGCTACTTCTCAAGGCCAATGTGGAACCCTTGGGGCACATGGGTTCTTGTAGGTTTCCTTATTTTCAGTTCTTCATCCTTGATAAGACCCAGTGAATTTCTCCTGGCCATGCATGGGTGATAAATCTCCAGCCCTCATAACTTGTTTCTGATTCAAAAAGCTTCCTGTTACAGGAATTTGAAGTCAAGAAATTAATATTGAGTGGTTCAAAAAACAGTAAAGCCCACAGGAAACAAAGTTCCCAAAGTCGAGAATTCCGTTGTGCCAAAAATAAAAGGAGAAATCAGAGCAGCAAGGGGAGTTGACCCTGGAGAGGTCCATGGTCTGAGAATAAATGAACTCCCTAAACCTTAGCAAACACAAAGCCATTGATTAGGGACATTTACATATGCCAGGGACTCCAGCATGTTGCTGTAGACACATCACCATGATAGAGAAAAAAATGCCCTCTCCTCCTCAAACAATCAGAGTCTATACAATTGGTATGCTTAATATCAAAAGTATAGCAAGTATCAAAAAATAAATAATTGTGAAAAGATAGAGTGATATGTAAAAAAAGAACAGATGTATTTGAAAAAAAACTAGAAAAACATTTTAAAATACAGCCACTAAAATTAAAAAATTCAGTGGAACTATACTGAAGTTCCCCATGAAAAAATGACTCATTGGATGCTAGGTAAAAGGTTACTGAGTAGAGGATGATGCATGGATGCATGGTGCAAGAGTATTGCTCCACAGATTATTTGCATTAACAATTTGTAAGGGGAAAGCATACCTTTATGTAGAAAAATGTGGCAGTCACCACTGTAACCAAGTGATCAAACTTAGCATCACTAGTAGAGGGGCAACCTGACATTATGTGTCTCCTGACAGGATACAATATGAAGTGCACAGAATCATGCAGGAGATAATAATGCCAAAATTGTATAACCTAAAGCCAGTGCAGCCTCTAGACTTGACTTCCTGTTTCTAACAAATACAAGGGATGGAGGAACAAATTGAACAACACCAACACCATGATGAATAATCAGGCAAATTTAGGATGCAGGATGTTTTACAAAACATCTGGCCTGGTCTCCACAAAGTCCCTCTCAAGGAAAAAAAAAGTAGAAAGACTATTCTGGAATAAAAAAGAATACAAACAACCAAATGAAAAGCATGAATCGTGATTGGATCATGGTTTTAAAATCTTGGGAGTAATTGAGGAAATTTGAATGTGGACTAGATGTGAAAGATTTTAGGGAGTTATTTCCAATTCATTTAAGTACAATAATGATACCGTGATTATGTGGGAGAATGTTCTTATTCTTGGGAGATGCATGCTGAAATACTTAGAACTAATGAGTCTTGATATTTGCAACTTTCAGTTAGTTCAGAAAAAAATAACGAAGGAAACTAGAATATGTCACCCCAACATATGCCTCTTTGCCATAAGAATTAATTTGAGTTGAAGGCAATCAGCAGCAAATATAGGAAAAGCTCTCTCTACTCTTCCCCTTTCTGTCTAAAGGCAGAATGTAAATGTTCCTTTACTGGAAAGGACTATATACTCTTATCCGCCAGAGATAGTGCCAGAGAATCTGCAAACAAACTGCACTCCATTAGTCTCCCCTCATATATTCACCTACCCAGTTCCCAGTTCTTGGAAGCTAAAACTGTTTTCCTTTGTTCTAACATTTCTCTACAAATGTATCATTCTTTGTTGAAGATGCTATATAAGCCCCAGTTTTAGCCACCTTCTGAGTTACTCATCCTTGAGTTTGTCCCATGTATATAGGAGATATAGATATGTTAATGAATTTCTGTCTGTTTTTCTCTTGTTAATCTGTGTTTTGCTGCAGAGCCTCTCGAGAACCTAGAAGGATAGAAGGAAAAAAAATCTTTCCTCCCCTACAATAATGTACACACAAATACCGTTCAAAGATGCCACAATGTTAAGAGATTTTGAATCTGGATGGTGAGTATACAGATGGTTGTACTAATCCTTCAACTTTATTGTTTTTTGGGGAAATTTTACTAAATAGAGCAGATAAGAAGGTGAACTAATCCAGACTGATAATGGAAGCTCCCTCCCCCAGACCCTGGAGATGCCTCAGAAATGAGATTTGCCAAAAATGTGGAACCGAGATCCAGTGCAGCCTCTAGACTTAGGTTTCCTTCATTATTTTTTTCTGAACTACTTGAAAGTTGTAAACATCATGACTCTTCAGCTCCAAGTATTTCAGCATGCATCTCACAAGAACAAGAACATTCTCCCTTATAATCACAATAATACTATTATACTTCAGTAGATTAGAAATAATTCTCTATTGATTTAGAGGGTGTTATGCTAAGTGAAATAAGTCAGACAGAGAAAGAAATATACCATATGATTTCACTTGTATATGAAATCTAACAAAACAAAACAAATGGAGAAACAAAACAAAACAGAAACAGATGCATAAATACAGAGAACAAGCTGTCAGTTGCCAAAGGGGAGGGGGTGGGAAGATGGGGAAAAAAAACAAAAACAAAACCCAACTATATCTTGTCTTCAAGAAACCCAGTTTATATGTAAAGACATATTTAGATTAAAAATAAGTGGATGGAGATGGATATACCATGATACCATTAATCAAAAGAAAGCGGGAGTAGCTATATTAATTTCAGACAGCAGACTTTAGAGTGAGGAAAGTTACTAGAATTGAGATTTGTTTTAAAATAATCCAGTGGGCAAGAGGTGAGGGGTGGGGATACAGGAAAAATGGTGGCCATGAATTGAAATGACATCCTTCACTCAACTTTGTTTGCTTGAAATTTTCTGTTTAACAACAAGGAAGAAGAAAGAGGAGGGGGAGGAAGAGGAAAAAGAAGAACAAAATGGCTTGAGGATTTAAGAAACTAAAGTAAAAACTGAGAAATCCATGAGGAGACAGAAGGTGGTTGGGGGCCAGTTGTAGGGAGACTGACTGCAGCCAGAGTGGAAGAGGGTCAGGTGCCTTGAGATGGGGGAGAGGCTGAGGGAGAGATTTTTTCAGTTGTGCTCACCACTGAGTCCTGGGTGGGTCATTACCTGCCCCATTCCTTATGAGGCAGAAAACCATCCCAGCACTCCAACCTGACTAGGCAGGGATAGACTAGTGAATCTTAAACATTAGCTGTCCCCTGCCCATATCCTAGGTTCTGGATTTAGCCTTCCTCTGTCAAGTTCACTGACACCCCCAAAGTAATAGGCACTCAAAGGGGAATACATTTGCAATAAAAGAAAAACAACAAACTGAGAAAATAATATATGAAGCCGACAATATACTTGATTGAATTTAAAGTAAGTATAAAAAATCCCTAAAAAGATAAGGAAAGATATTGTTTATACAAGGCAGGAACAAACAAGAAGAATCAGTTGGAAATGCTGGTATGAAAAATTGAATATTGAAGTCCATACATGGGTTAAATAGCAGAATGGTTACAGCCACAATGAAATGATGATCAACAAGATCAGGGGTGAAGATTCATCCAAAAGGCATCAGGAAGGGATAAAGAAAACAAGGAAGATTGAAAACAAATGAGCCAGTTGTTTGTGACACACACTGTTGGTGGATAGTCCAACAGCCATTCCCAGCCCCTTCTTCCTTATTCATCTCCATATTGGAGACTGAAAAAGCTACGTACTTGCTTTCCCAGATTCCCATGCAATTAGAGCAGGCCATGTGACACAGTTCTGGCCAATGAGATATAACCAGGAGTGTTCTGGGGGGTTTCTGGGCAGGATATGTTGTTTTCTAATACAAGGGAATGGCATGAGGATGCTTTGCTGATAACATCTCATCCTCTTTTTTTCTTGCCTTGAATATGGATTTTGTGGGGACAGAGCCCCAGAAAGCAGTTTCCAGGCTCTCGGTGTCACATAGAAAGGTGCTGGCTCAGGTAGTAAATGGCCATCAACTGTGATTGGATGGCCGTCAGCTGTAACCAGTGAGCCATTGGCCACTAATATAACAGCTGTGGCTACGCTAACAGAAAATGGGGGCTAGCAAGAAGATGGTAGCTGAGCTAGCAAGCGGCGGAGTGTGGATTGCAGATTCTGTGTCTCCTGCTTCCTGTGTCTCCAACCCAGCCGCCAGCGAGACTATAGTGGTATGACTCCCCTATCTATGGCTCCGTGGGTTTTCCTTTTTGGCTTTGCCATATCCTATATTCTTATGCGGGGAGTGGAACCAGAGGCCCCGCAGGCCGCCCTGCATGACAGATGTTCTGTCTGGAGTTGTGACAGCTGTGTTGTGATCACAAGATAGGTTGATAGTGATCAGATCAAAAAACCCAACACACTCAGGACATCAAGCAGGAAGGGAGGAAGAGCCCAAGATTGTTCTTGGCTAAACAGTTGAACCAATGCCAGCCACCACCTACATCCAGACTCTTTGTTGTGTGACAAAATGAAACAAAGCAAAACAAAAACTCACATATTTGTTTAAGCCACCTTTATTCATGTTTTCTTTAACTTGAAGCTGAAACCATTCCTAACTGAAAATATTCCAAACTGATAACCTTGTTCAATAATTTGGAAAAGAGCTATAAAGCTGGGATTCAAAGAAAGAAGGGTGGCGGGGAGGCAAAAACCAGTGAAAAAGACAGTTAAAAAAGAATTTAAAGAGTAGCCGGTTTGCTCAATTGGTTAGAGTGGTGCTCATAATACCAGGGTTGTGGGTTCGATCCCTACATGGGCCACTGTGAGCTGCGCCCTCTACAACTAGATTGAAACAACTATGTGATTTGGAGTTGATGAGTCCTGGAAAAACACACTTGAAATAAATAAAAGTTTTTTTAAAAAAGACACATACTTTTTAAGATCAGAGAAAAAGTTTATTGCTTTCTCCACTACTGTTCTACCTGGAACTGAAATCAGTGTTTAAGAATTGGAAGGTGGGGCAGCCAGGCATCCAGGTGGTTGGAGTACAAGCTCTGAACAACAGCATTGCCGGTTCGATTCCTGGGCCATGAGCTGCACCCTCCACAACTAGATTGAAGGACAACGACTTGGAGCTGATGGGCTCTGGAGAAACACACTGTTCCCCAATATTCCCCAATAAGATTAAGAAAAAAATTGGAAGGTGTGAAAAAAAAAAGAGAGAGAATTGGAAGATGTGATAGAGACTGTTAATTGCCTACCTGCAGTTTCCCTCATTTTTCAGCTGAGAATATGACAACATGACTACCAACTAAAAGACTACATTTCCCAGCCTTCCTGATGCTGGCATGGCCATGTGACTAAGTTCAAGTTGAAGTAGAGGTGGAACTATTGTAAGTGCATGCAAATGAAAATCTTTTAAGCCTGTGTAAAGTACTTCTGAGACTTCTCTTTAAAAAAGATAGAGCACCTTTCACTGTTCCCCTTTCTCTTCCTGTTACCAGAGGGTGGGGATGATAGCTGTAGCTCCAGCAACCATCCTCATGTGAGGATGGAAGCGGAGGTGTGTTCTTAGTGTTTAACAAGTTCTGGGGTTCAGGGGAGCTCAGATTTGTATCATCTGATCATTCCATGGTGTAGATATTCCTACCGTGGCTGATTTCAAGCTACCAACTAGAAGTCACTGAAGATGGAATTGGGAAGATATGCACACATGAAGTAGCTGGCTCCAGCTATGCGCTGGTGGCCATGTGCAGCCACAATAGCAGTCTGGGTCTTTGACACCATGGAACCTCCATAATAACTCTGAATTTCCTTTCTCCTGGCTTCCTCCATGTGAGGGGAAAATTAACTTCTTGCTTGTTCAAGGTACTCTTTTGGAAGTCTATGTTACTCTCTGAGAAATTGAAAACTAACACAAAAGCGATGAAAAAAACCTCAGTACTTGCTGATGGCATGATTTCCTATATAGAAAAACCCAAGGGAATCAACTCCAATATATAAACAATTAGAACTAAAACAGAATTCTGAGAGGTTGCTCTAAATAAAATCAATTTACAAACTAGTATTCCTCTCCACCAGCAATAACCAAATAGAAAATCTAAGAGTAAAAGTGAGATACCATTTCATTGCAACAAAACTATAGAGTACCTACGGACCGACCTGAAAAATCACCTTTACAGAGAAAAAAATTTAGTCTTTTAAGGACTTTAAAGTGATTGAGCAAATGGAATGAAATACATAATGATGTGTAGTAACATGGTAAAGATGTTATTTCTCTCTAAATATATCCAACAATTTAATGCAATTTCCACAAAAATTCCAGCAGAATCATTTAAGGAACTTCATATTTTAATATTTACATGGAGAAATAAGATCCATGAATATCTGAGTAAATTGGAGGAAAAATAGAGAGGACATCCCATATGAGATTAAGAAAAACCACACTAATTAAAACAGGGTGATACTGGGCAGGAAAACCCAACCTCAGGATAGTGGTTACTTCTGGCCTCAGGGAGGCAGGGGATGGGATTGGAAAGGTTCTCTCAGGGAATAAAATTAGCAGAACAAGTCAAGTTCTGTTTCCTAAGTTGTGTGGGGGATATATAGCTATTTGTTTTTTAAAATTATTATGATGCTTCAAGCATATATGTTCTATATACTCTTTTATGTATTAAATACCTCATAAATTTAAAAATAGAAAAAATAAAAATGTTTTTAAAATGAGGCACTTCCCCCCCTTCCCCCCGCCTCCCCCCACTCCTGTTCAAGCCGTGGTTTCTCAGTCTAGTTGTGTAGAACTGCTCCCTGGCCAATACTGGTATTATGAGGCTTGCGCTCCTCCCTGGCTGAGGCAGTCGGTCGCTGGTCGTTGGTCGGCCACTCACAGCAGCTCATGTCCAGCTCCAGCTGCTCACGGCAGCACAGCTCCAGGGAGAGCCCTTGTTCACAATCTTAGCTGTAGTGGGTGCAGCTCACTGGCCTATGTGGGAATTGAACTGGCAACCTCAGTTAGGAGCACGGCGCTCTGACCACCTGAGCCACCCGACCGACCCCCAAGTGAGGCACTTTTTAACTTCAGGAAAATAAAAAGTTTTACATGGTAGGAAATGTAATCACAGAATTCTACTTGGCTTGGCTGAGAACAATATTGTGATCCAATCACGTTGGGAAGATGAGCATGAGGAAGAGGGAATGTAAAGGAGAGAGCATCCTCCTTTATCATGCTGGTAAGAATTAAAGACAACAGGACAGCACACCAAAGAGTCCCTTATACTAAGCCCCACAACACCAAACTGAGACTTAATTATAGTTTAGCACTCCCAGAAATGGAATTTTAAACCAATCAGGAATTGCCTGATCTGCACTAATTATATAATCTGCCTGATAGACCCATAGCATCCCCTAAAGCAGGGGTGTCCAAACTGTGGCCCACGGGCCAACTGCGGTCCGCAATCCATTGTTAATTGGCCCGCAGCAAATTCCAAAAATATATTTAGTTTACTTAAATAAACCAGGTGAGGCAATACGTACTTCACCTCGAGTGAGTGGCCCGGCTGTTTGTGTATTTTACCGCATATGGCCCTTGGTGAAAACCGTTGAAAAAAGTTTGGACACCCCTGCCCTAAAGGAATGTGACCTTGCAATAATCAATCCACTTTTTTGCTCAATATAACTTCCTTGTCCCTGCTCCCTTCTGCCTATAAAAGTCTTTTATTTTGTACAGCTCCTTGGAGCTCTTTTCTCTCTGCTAGATTGGATAATGCCCAATTCATGAATCGTTGAGTAAAATCAGTAACATCTTCAAAATTTACTCAGTTGAATTTTGTTTTTTAATATGTCAAGCAGTAATGTCTAAAATTAATGACTCATGAGGCAACTGTGTGCCTGTTATTTTGAAAAACAGAAGGTACAGCTGAGAGTTGACGGCTGCTTCTGATGACAAGTCAAGGTGTTCCTGTTTAGGACTCCTTAGAAGAAATTCAGCTCCATTCTGCATGATAATAAATGAAAAAACAACTGAGGACTACAGGAAATAACTTGCAACACATATAAACTGTCAAAGGTTTAGTTTCCTGAGTATAAAAAGAACTCCTACAAGTCAATAAGCAGAAGACAAAATCTTAAGAATGGAGAAAAGACCAGAACAGGCAGGTCCTGGAATAGGAAAGTGGAATTGCCAGTAAACTCAGGTATATCTCTATATGTTTTTCTTACTTTAAAGTCTCAATGTTAAAACACTTTCTGGGTTGAATTATTATTGTTCTAAGTACATAAATGATCAAAACAAGATAAAAACTTTCAACCTAAAAAGTAAACCTTTGGCGGGGGCGGGGGGAGGGGGGGACTGACGAATGGGGTCAAATACGGGTGGTGAGCACACCATAGAGTACGCATACATCTTTAATAACACTTAAAAAATGCATTTAGCTAAAGAATTTTAAAAAACAGCATCGAGGAAGAAAAAACAACAAACCACCTTAAAAAAAGATACGGAAAAAAGTATACTAAAATTTTTTGTGTGTAACTCTTAAAGCTAGTCAGACTATTTTCCCATAGCTGAAAACGCAGATGTGTTAAACATTTTTAGAGCCGTCCTCAGACCTGTAGCTCCAAGCAACACACTCTAAACCCGCAGAGTCCAACAAAACCGGCAACGTAAAATGAATCCACAAACACACTTCTATTAGGAACTTAAATATCTTATAATAACAAAAGAATAAACCTTTGCACGATTACTGAAAAAAAACCAACCAGAAAATAAATATCTTCTTTAGACAAGTTAAAGGACAAGTAGAAAGAAACCACTCAGACGGCGTCCCTTCCCTCTTGTTTCCTAAAGTAGGAAACAAGAACGATCATCAAGAGCCAGTGGAAGTTACATACAGTAACACCAAAAGCCGGTTTCACGCTCAGAAAGGGAACACTGTACTTCCTCCTCGTGGTTTTGGGTGCTCTACACGTTCAGAGAAACTTCTCTAGTAACGCACTATAGAAATGATCCCTGAAAGTATAGTCTTAAGGCGACATTGCCAGCCTCTGCTAGGTCTATGGCAACCAATCACTTTTTACTCATGGTAAGATAGTTTCTCTATTTCCGGTTCCATTGAAAAAGAGAGGTTTTCCAGTATGTACAGTCTTTCAAATGTTATCATTTAACAATGTATTTTAACATTTCAAATGGAAATGAAATTTTTAAACTTTTTAAAACCGCCATCCTCATTAACATAATACTCAGTGACAGCCAATCACAATCTACATCTTTAAAGCCCAGGTGGCATTCACTCCACAGTTCTGGTAAAGCAGCCAGCCTCTCCTGTGCAAGCTAAAGGAAATGGCGGGCTTTTGCCTTTCCTAGTGAGAGTCAAGCTGTTTCCAATAATTAGTAAAATCTTAGAAGTTCCACACAGAGGCTGTCCTGAGAATTTGACTTTCAAACTAGTGAACTTATTTATGTATATAGACAGGTCTCCATGACTGTAGGGGAGGGCGGGGGCGGGGGGGGGACTGGGTAGCTGAGAACTAGAACTAGCGCTGGAGAACTTTTTGGTTTTGGTACCGTATGTTTGCACTATCTGTTTATGCTTTTTGAGTTCTTAAAAAAAGCTATTTGCGGGCCAGCCTGGTGCTCAGGCGGTTAGAGCTCCATGCTCCTAACTTCGAAAGCTGCTGGTTCAATTCCCACATGGGCTAGTGGGCTCTCAACCACAAGGTTCAATTCCTCAAGTTCCGCAAGGGATGGTGGGCTGCGCCCCCTGCAACTAGAAACGGCAACTGGACCTGGAGCTGAGCTGCGCCCTCCACAACTAAGACTGAAAGGACAACAACTTGACTTGGAAAAAAAAAAGGCCTGGAAGTTCATACTGTTCCCCAATAAAGTCCTGTTCCCCTTCCCCAATAAAATCTTTAAAAAAAAAAAATAGAACTATAATATTAAAGAGTATGACACAATAATATATAATATTTAAAAAAGCTAGTTGCTATATTTAACATATAATAATAGTAATAATAATAACTTATTGGAAATGCATCTCCTAATAAGATGAACAAACTAGTTCTTGGTTCACATGGAGTGAGAGTTTATCATCAATTCTATTCCTATTGTTTTCAAAAATTGAAGATCTGAGAAAACCTTAAAATAAGTAGACAGGAATTGGAGAGTTTTTCATAGTACTGTCACTATATATGTCCCTTTGTTTAATGTCCCAGGTGGTTTTTACATCCCAGGCACTTTGGTGTACTCAAACAATGGAATGTTATACAGAAAATAAAATGGATGAACTGGAATGATTTATAGATACCAGTACAAATAAATCTTGAAAACATAATGATGAATTTAAAAAGCAAGCTACGGAAGGATGGCTAAGGTATGATATTTATAGAAATTTTAAAAACACGTGACCAAGGGTGGATGGAGGACATACCAACTTCTGAATAGTGGGTATCCCTGGAGACAGGGAACAAATGGGATTGTGGGTATACAAATGCAGGCTTCGACTGTATATAAAAGGTTTTGTTTTGTTTTATAAAAGGACAAACCCACACTTTTATTTATTTATTTTCCAATGAGTTTAAATCCTCGATGGTACAACATCACACGAATTGTGTGTCCAATAGCCTTAGAAGGAAGGTTGCTTCAAGATTTGGCACAAACCCCGACACTGTTTCCATGGCACAAATTACCTTTCCCAGATCATTGGGTGTGTTTGATTTGACACCAGGAATCACTGTGTTGTTCTTTGCTTTGTCCACATAAGCACATCTCTTGTCTAGAAAGAATTCAGCTTTGTCTTGGGCATAAATACCTTCAATTTTCAGAAGAGCTGTGCGTACCCTCTGGTTCCAGAGACCCTGCTCACAGTCAGCAAAAATGGCCTTGGACCACAGCCTTCCGGACACGTTTGTTGTTTTAGAAGTCCTCTTCCCAGCAGGCCTCCACAGGCTCCAAAATTGAGTAAAGAGAGCTACATAAGGTTTTAGTTACCTTTCAAACAGATCTAAACACATTTGAAGAAATGTTCGTATCAATTAAACAAGAGTATCAGGTATGTTTTTGTCCTCAATACTTCTCTGCGGAGTTAGAAATAGTTCAGGATGAATTTTTACAATTATAATGAAAGAGAAGTGAGGAAGTAGAGACAAGGAGAAAACTAAGAACTCTGTTTTACTATAGAAGTTATTTCACCTATTTAAAAATACATATTGAAGTCTCTGATCTTTGAATCAATTTCAAGATTTGTGAAGCATTGTTTAGAAAATTACAGAAGTCACTTTCAAAAGTGTAAGAAAAAAATTAATTTAAAATTGTACCAGTTGATATAAATGCATGCACAGTAAAGATTACTAAATTTCTAAGAGTAGATGAGCCCTCTCTGTACTATCTCTGCAACGTTCTGTGAATCTATAATTATTTCAAAATAAAGATTTTAAAAATTGTCAAAAAAAAAAAAGATTTCTAAGTTTCTTTCTTAAAGTGAAGCTCAGTAGAAACGGTTTAGAATGAAAAGTTCCATTTGTTCTCTTGTGGTTACAGGAAAGTTTGTGTTTTTGTTTCAGAAAAAAATTCTGACAGAAATCTATTAAAACTAAAGTGAAGCATTTTTCTTTGTTGTTGATTACCATATTCCATAAGGAGAACTTGTTTGGACCGTACTATAAGTCTGGTGAGTTCCTTCTCTCTCTGTTCCCCTCTCTCCCTCCTTCTTTTTCCATTTCTTTTTCAGTTGGAAGATAATAGACCTACAGGGAAGAACCCGTAAAGAGAAGAGACAGGTTAGTTATCATGTTGTTAGGTAGGTTAGTTAGCAAGTTGTTAGGTAGACAGGGAGGTTCCTGGTGGAATAAACAAAGGCAGCCATATCCTGAAACTCCAGGTTTTGAAATCACTCCTTCAATCCAGGACAAAATGTAATAGCACCTTGAAGTTAATCATAAAATTTCTTTTGGCTGGACAAATGGAACAGATCTGATAGATAGATGTGGGTTATTTTGTTAATACCCTTAGAATGGGCAAACAGAAGAAACCTATTAGACGAATTTCTTTAGAAGGTATCAGTTCCCTTCTTTAAACAGGCAAAAGAAGATACAAGAATAAGAGCCTTTGCTCCACGCTGGGCACCCCGTTCAGGACCCCCTCCCACCTGGGAGCTCTGACCCTTTGCTTTCAATAAACTATCTTGTTTTAAAACTCCTCACCTCTGCTTGGTCCGTGCTTCCAATCGATCTCACAAGACACGATCCTGGTACTCAAAAAGCTCCACATCATTACAGTGCTCATTACATATCCCTGTCTCCTAGGCCTAGCGCAGGTTTTGACATAATGCACAATACATTTTTGTTGAATGAATCTATGAAGACAATTATTTTCAAGACTTTAAAAAAAAAAAATTTATTTTTTTAATTCAAGAGAAATTTTAACTTGGAGGGCCATCCATGTCAGACTTTACGGTTGAACCAGGTTTCTTTATTCCTGCCAATCTGGTTTCTGTTCTGCCCCTGGGTGGTGGCCCTAGGTTTAGCAGGAAAAACTAATGAGCTGTTTAAGATATTTCCGGAAACCAGATTGGTGACTCTTCATCTACATACCCACAATGCATTGCACATAGGCTTTTTCCTATCTTTTAGAACGGCTTTATTTTTCCTTTTGTTTCGACATTTTTTCCCCCTAAAATGAGGTTACTGTCACAGAATTGTCTGAACTAAAGTCATAAGCCACTAAGTCTTCTGAGAAAATAGTTACCGTTGCTGAACTAGCAGTTACAGTTACTCGAGGACTGTGTGGGAGGTATCAGCACCCATACTCTGGTTTCTCTTCAGATCGTATAAATCTTTCGCCTTTTACTAAAGATTTCCGTGGAGAGGAACAATTCTGAGTTTATACCTAATTTTTTGAGGCCTTGCATTTTTTGCAGGGCTGATAAAAGTCCATAAAAGCAGAATATAGTTGAGTATGCAGGATGTTTATGACATAAAGTTTTGTATCTCGCACGAAATTTACGTGGTTAGTGGTGTGAAAATCCCCCCAGATTTTATGTGCAGTTTTTACGTTTGTGTGGTATGTGGATAATATTTCCGATATCCACTACGTCTTTTGGAGTAGTTTTTGCAGGTTGTTGCTTCGTATGACCACTGTTCCCCACGCGTGCATCTGGAAACCGCAATGAGTTGGCCCGCAGGGAACAAAGTTAATTTATCGACTGGGTAGACGGATGAGGGTGGTTTTCCCTACTGTTTCAAGGGGCTGATTCGACTACTCCGCTTAAAGGTTGCTCACCGTGGGCAGCCGTTACATCCCGGCCTACTAGGTGATCTTTAGGAAAATGCCTCTGTCATGCTTTGGGTTGTGCATCTTGTTCTCGCGGAACTGTGTGTTCTTGTTGGGAGAGGCAAATGCTGACCCCAATAGAGAAAAAAAGGACAAGCGCTGTCATTCGGGAAGACCGGGGAGGAAGGGGCCAGCTCCCCGGAGGAAGGGAGGGCTGCCAACCGCAGCCTTGCCCCTTAGCAGCCACACAGTTTTTAAAAAATTCAAGTACGTTCACAGAGATGGCGGATACACTTCATCCCTAAGGCTTTGAATTTGTTACATTCACACGTTAGAGACCATCAGGCATTAACTTGAACTGTGTCCTGTGCCTGGCAGTGGGCCTGGCACCGAACGGTCGCCCAGTAGATGTTTGCTACCTGTAGAATACCTGGTTAACCTGTTTTTGTCGAGGCCTTGATTAAAACTTTTAAAGTTCAAACTCAGGCATATCTATTCATATTTTTCAAGGCCCACCTCTCTGAGGTCTGAGGTTCTGGCTCCAAGGGTTGCACTTGTGTAACTTTGCTTTCAAAAAAACTTGAAATATAATCGGTTACTGTTTATAGAACATATTTATAAATGTTTTTTTGGAAGAGATAATTTAGCCTTAAAACTAGAATTGGTTCATTTGTTACAAATAGAAAATTCTCAGGTTTCTCTGTAATTTCAAATTTTAAAGTGGATCAAGACAGCAAGTAATTGTAATAAATTCAAACATTAAATACAAGCGTATACTACATGACAATCAAATGCAATATACAAACTTTAACTGGATTCCAAACAAAAAAATAAAAATGAAATAAAGAAAACAAAAGGTACATTTTGGAATAATTGTGGAAGCTTCAATACGTACAATATTTTAGATGATATTGAATTGATAATTGTATTAGTTTTCTTGATGCTGTAACAACCACAAACTTAGTGACTTAAAACAATATAAATTTATTCTCTTACAGTTCTGGAGGTCAGAAGTCCAAAATTGAGGCGTTGTTGGGGCTGCATTCTTTCTAGAGGCTTCAGGGGAGAGACTGTTACCTTGCCTTTTTTCAGCTTATAGAAGTTTTCTGCATTCCTTTGCTCCTGACCCCTTCCGCGCATCTCTCCAACCCTCTTCTGTGGTGTCATCACCTAATACTAACTCTGGACCCCTCTGGCCTTCCTCTTTTAAAGACCCTTGTGATTACCTTGGGCTCACCAGGATGATCTAGGATAATCTCCCCATCTCAAGACCCTTATTTTAATTACACCTGCAAAGTCCCTTTTACCATGTAAGGTAACATATTCACATATCCCATAGATAAGGATGTGGACATATTTAGAGGTCATTACTCAGACTACCACAATAAAGATATTGTAATTATGTAGGAGAATGTCCTTATTCTTAGTAGAAACAATATTGAAATATTTAGTGGTGAAATGTCATGATAGCTAAAACTTTCAAATAACTCAGTAAACACAGAGCAAGTTAGAAATAGTCGTTTTAGATTTTTGTATTATACTTGATTTCATTTTTTAAAGTTCCATGGTTTTTATTAAACTATGATTATCTTAGACCACTGGTTTCCAGATTTTGGATTTTCCAATTATTAAGATTTCCAAAAAATTTCTGGAGTACTGATTTTTTTTTTTAATTGTTCTACAAAAGAAGGGCCATTTCAAGACTAAAAACAGTAGAATGACTTGACCCCAAAGGACAGGACACTTCTTTAAAATAGGAAATCCATTTAGCTTTATGGAAACATAACTATATTTGGTTAATTTTTCTCTCCACTCTAAGCCTTCAGACCAAATACAGGAAAGCTGAGGGTAAAAATTAATTTGGGGGAAGGCTGGGTCGCCTTAGACCGACATCAGGGCCGGTAGTGCCCTCTTGTGGTATTTTGGAGAATTACCGCCATTTGACTTGATTTCCTCGGATTTGAGGGACAATTCCTTCACAATACCTCCGTCATTCATTCATGCATGCTAGGCATTGTTCTCAGTGTTTGGGATATATCAGTAAAGAAAAAAATCTCTATATAGCTATATATCTGTACCTATATAGCTATAAATAAACAAATAAGTGCTATGGAGAAAATAGCATAAGCGGGACTGGGGGCCATTGGGTAGGGAGTGGTAGTGAGGGTTGCAACTTAAAAGGAGTAGCCCTCATTGAGAAGGTGACTTTGTGTAGAGTTGAAATGAGGTGAGGGAGTTAGTCATGCAGCTAGATATCTGGGGTAAGAGGTTCTAATAACAGAACCTCTCTCACTGTTCAACAGAAGACAGCACAAAATTCTAAGGTGAGAGCTTCTTTGTCAATTTTAGGAAACACACAGCAAGTGTGTCTGGAGCCAGTGAGGGAGAGAGAGACAAGTAGCAGATGAGTTCAGAGGTAATGGGAGACTAGATCTTCTAGGGCTCTGCTCTCATTTGATCTCCCTCCCTTCTCCACACATAGAGAACAGATAAACAGCAAGACTGTTTATTGAACTCCTCCCAGCGGACAGTTCTCCCTCTACCCCACTGGCAAGCCTAACTCCCAGCCTCCCACCTAAGACCAAGGGGAATCGCCCTGAGATGGACTCCAGGCTGCCGCTGGGCTTTCTGCCACACAGCCTTGGCCTTCCTGGCCTGCCTCGGAGGCTCTTGTCACTCCTTTCCTTTCACATCCTCCTGGAAGTGTGTGATATAGTCCCGCTGCTCCTGATCACGAGGGCCAAGGTAAAAGCCCATGTTGCTGTTAGAGAGGCCACCGAGGTTTAATGCTGGGGAAAGGAAGGTGAGCTTGAGTCTGGGGCGCTGGCTGCACCTCTGCTCCAGATCCCCTCACTCCCCACTCGTACCTCTGGTGACGTTGACTTCGTTGGCTGCCAAGATGTCCGCCTGAATGCTGTCTATTTTCATGTGTAAGTCCTCGGCGTTGCTCTGAGGACAGGAGCAAGAGGAACCCGGCTGAGGTGCTGGGGCAGTCTGGACTTGGAGTTGGGCTTGGGCAGAAGGATGTTGTAGGCAGGAGCAGGAAAGGGAACCAAAAAATGCTGGGTGGAGGAGCCCAAGCCAGGACAGCTCCTCCTGCGGCTGGCCCCCAGGCCATCTGTGTGGGGGTGTACTAGCGGAGGGACGGTGTGGAGGAGGCACCGTTCTGTCGAGGCCAACTGCTCTTTGTGGTGGGGAGGGTAGGGAGCACTTACGAGGAAGAGCTTGTAGAGTTCCTCTCCCATGGACTTGCGCACATGCTCCTCCACCACTGGGAACATCTGCACGAAGCACTGCGGCAGGCGGGCAGTGTGACTGTGGTGCCCACGTCTGCTGCCTGCCTCCCCGCCGCTGCCCACTACCCGCTCACCTCCAGCGTGAGGCTGGCTTGCCGCTGGCTGTTGCTGTGGTCTGTGTTGCCCATGGCGGCCATCAGGCTGTGCACCACACGCAGGTGCAGCATCTGCTCTGCGAGGCTATTGCTGCTGCGAGCCAGCACCCTGGGACAGGGATTTGGGTTGCGGCAACCCCTGGGGACTCTCTGGCGCCCGCCAGAGCACTCCCGGGGCCTACTAGCTGCATCCACCCACTGCCCCCTGCCCGCTTACCCGATAGCCTTAGCGGCCGCGGCCTGCTGTAAAAACACCGGCAGGTGGGCTGTGAGCTGCAGGACCGTGGAGTCTGGTGGAGCGGCAGCCGTGAGGCAAGAGGCCCCTCCCACTCCCACTGCCGGATGCCCTCCGCCCCCCTCCCTGCCGATCCCTACCATTGAGGATCTTGGGCTGCAGTTTGCTGGTCTCCTTGACAGAAGGTATCAGCAGGGCCACGAGGCCCTTGAGCAGTGCTGTGCACACGTCATATTTGACCAGGTCCTTGATCAGCTCGATGGCTGGGGAAGGGTAGAGGCAATGGAGAAGTCCCACCCCCACCCAAGTATCAAAGAGCCGCTTGAACCAAGTCACTTCCCTTTTCTCCCATCTTCATTGACCTTTCCTGACCTTTAATTGGCCAGCACTGCGCAAGGTGTGGTGGTAGCTGGGCAGGGGACACCTCAGTCCTGGTCTCCTGGAGCTTGTGGTTATGGGGGGTGGGGGAGTCGCCGAGCCCACGCATCGCGATGGCTTAATAGCTTTTAGGGCTGGAGGCCCCACATCTGTGGGGCCACCTTCAGCTTGGAGGAATCCAGAAGGATTCATGGAGGAGGAAAGGGCTGGGGTTTCAAGAGAAGACAAGGATGGGGAAAAACAAGGGGTGAGAGGGAGAGGGAGCAAGAGGGTGGGGGATGTGTGATAAAAAATGAGAAAGGGGTAGGAAGCAAGGTAGACAGCAGTTTAGAGAAGCTTGTTTCTGATGAACCATTACTGAACCCTTCTTTGCCTCGGCTCAAGGGCTTCCCATAGAGTATCCCACTGAACCTCAACCAATTTTACATTTGAGGGAAGGAGGCTCAGAGAGTTAAAGCACTTTGTTCAAGGCACCACGGCCAGAAAGAGGTGGAAGCAAAGGGAAGGAAAGATTTGGTTAGAAAAGAGGAGGGAATTAGAACTCATTGAAGGGGATTTTCTGTAGATACTTTCCAGTCAGTCCTTCCTTCCAGCTTTCACTCAGCCCATTGTCAAATCTGCATTGAATGCCTATTGCGCCACGTACACAGTATGGTGACAGGTGTGGTAACAGGTGCCGTAAAAGGGGTCAGAATGCCCGGAAAGATGGCGAGCGCTGCATATTTTTGTAAAGAGAGAGGAACTCTAGAGAGACAGAACTAAAAGGGAGAAGGGTGAGATGGTAATGCAACGGTATACCATCGTACACCGGGGTAAATGTGACTCTAAACATACGTGTTGGCTACATGGTGGACAGCACTTAGAAACATGCTGTCCCCAGCACAGGAGCCAAGTAGGCCCTATTTCTCCACTTACTCGTGGGGGAACAGGATTTAGGGACTAAGTTCTTGGGTTCCTGACTAGCTCATTTGCATACCAGAATGCAATGTAGACACAGAATTACTATATTAATAGTATTACCTGTTTGCGTAACGAAAATTAACCTTTTATTTCCTTGTCAGGAGATTTAACCCAGTAAGAACATGTTTGGGATAATTCTCTACAATGGGAGAAAAGCTTTTGTCCGCCGATGCAAAGGCACCGCAAGTGTTGGGGGACCGGCGGGTATCCGGGAAGGTGGGCATGAGCAGGAACTGTATAGTCTCGTCTCTCTTTGAAGAGAGAAAGAATGTCTTCTGCCTTTAAGTAGATTCTTTTCGTAGGGAGGAACACTAAAGGATTGGTGGTGAAATTTTTTGAAGCCTTGCTTGAGCAAGGCTCAGTATTCGGTGTACTAAGAATAGACCCGTGGCCTACAGAAACGTAAATAACAACTATTTTGATGGTTTTAGGGTGGGTGGTATTTTTTCCAGTTTTCTACATTTTTTGTGAGAAGTTTGTGGTGTGTGTGTTATAAGTTTGAGTATGAGTTTCTAGTTTTTTTTACTGTAGTGGAAAACTCTATCGCTACCCGGTGCTGTAGCACACTCTGCAGCAAAAAAAAGGTTGTTTTGGATCCATTCCTATCCAGACTCTGGGGAGATAACAGGGGGACGACCCGAGGACGAATGCTAGCTAACCTTCCCAAATGTACCCAGAGAAAGCTCATCACTCACGGGGCGCTGCAATCAGGACTCCAGTTTAAAACCGCATGTTTTCCTTGGGTCAACGTACATCTTTTCCAAAAATCCATGTCACAGTTACCTGGCAGAGTGGTGCAGCACAGTAAGAGACTATCTAGTCTTGGAGAGCTGCAGTCAGTCAAGGTAAGAGTGTCTGACGACATTAGTAAGTGTACTCTGGTTCCTCTTCAGATCTCATGTTTTTAAAGAGTTCCGTGGAAAGGAATGTTTGGGAGCTTACCTTATTTCTGATCTCAATGGGAAAATTTTTAATGTTGGTAATTAGACCATTACTAATTAGTCGGTTAGTTGAGAGGAATAAAATACTTGGGAATATAATAATTAAGATGATGATAGGAAGTTCTATTATCTTAGGGATAATGAAAGAATAAATTTTCATTTATTTCTCGAGTGGGGTGTTTTGATGTTTTAACTGTTGTAGGTTCTCTGGGTTTTCATCTATTAAGAATGACGTATGCTATAGTGTTTTTTTGTAGATAGCTCTTATCAAGTTGAGATTAAATTTTTTCAAACTTTTTTCTATCAAAATGATATATACACAGTATGCATTCCTAGGTGACATATCCTTTTTATATACTGATCGATTCAATTTGCTGTTGATTCAATGAAGCTATCTGAACTTATAGAAAAAAAATTAGTTACTGATTCATTTTCTTTAATGGTTAGAGGACTGTTTGCGTTTTCTATTTCTTCTTGAGTCCATTTTGATTAAGTTGTATTTTCTAGCAGTTTTCATCTAAATTTTCAACATTGAACAAAAATGTTAGGGTTAGGGTTAGGGTTTAGGGTTAGCTTAATGTATTTATGCTAGAGGTCTCAGACCTCCCACCTGCCTTCTCTCTCCCTTGCCTTTTTTTTTTTTTTTTAAGGAGGGCGCAGGTCACAGTGGCCCATGTGGGGACTGAACTGGCAACCTTGCTGTTATTAGCACCACGCTCCAACCAACTGAGCTAACCAGCTAACCCTCTCCCTTTCCTTTTGATGCTACTTACTTTCTTCAGGATGTCAAAGGGCCTCAGCTTTGAGTGCTGGGCTTATCTTTCTGGGTTCTCATCTCCGCCTAGATTTTGATCTGGTAATTCCTCACTGTACTGCTCTCCAATGTCATTAAGAAGATTACAATTTTTTTCCTTCTAGATATTTGTGGTACAGTGGGAAATAAATATTTGAGTTTTGTTTCAGGTTCTTAGCACACAGCTTCTAAAACCCTTGGACCCTCCAGAGTGATGAAGGTCTTTTGTATGTTAAATGAGATAACTGGTGGCTGGGAGCCCCTAGACTGTATCAGCATGGGGGCTGGTCACCAAAAAGACTAAGGCATGATTACAGAGTTGGAACTTTCAGCTCTACTCCCTGACCTCTGGGAAGTGGACAGGAACTAAAGAATGAGTTAAGTACCAATGGGCAATCATGTCTATGTAATGAAACCTCCGTAAAAACCCTTAGGCAATGGGGTTTGGAGAGCTCCTGGACTGATGAACACATTCAGGTGTGGGAGGGTGGTGTGCTCTGACTAGCCCCCCAGCCCATACCTTGCCCTCTGCATCCCTTCCATTTGGCTGTGCCTGAGTTGTGTCCTTTATAACAAAGTGGTAATAGTAAGCAAAGTGCTTTCCTGAATTCTGAGTTGTTTTAGCAAATCATAGAACCTGAAAGGGAGAGTTATGGGAACCCCTGGAACTCGTAGCCAAGTTAGACAGAAGAGTGGGTAACCTGGGGACCTGATGCTTGCAACTAGCAGCTGAAGCGAGGGCAGTCTTGTGGGACTGAGCCCTGAAACCTGTGGGGTCTGAAGTTAAACTCTGGGTTCTTAGTGTCAGAATTGAACTGAATTGTAGGACACCCAGTTGTTGCCTGCAGAGAATTGGAGAATTGCTTGGTGTGGAAAACTGCCTACCCATTTCGTGTCAGAAGTGTTGTGAATAAAGACAGCTCAATATTTTAGACTCCAGGAGCTAAATGATCCAAAATGCCTAGCCTACCATTATCAGAAAAAGGAGTCTTCTTCACCTGGCTATTGGTACTCATTTGTCTAGACTCAGCTCAGAAATTAACTTTCAGGAATCTTTCTCTGGCCTGTTCACTCCCTGCTCCTCTCTGGACTCAGGAGTATATGTCCTGTGTCTCTGGCCCATTTTTCTCACCATGGAATACTGGTAACTGTCTTTCCACTAGTGTGTGAACTCCAGTGAACATATCTAAGGCATCTCTGTCCACAGCCTCAAACCATTCCAGGCACACAATGCATGCTCCATAAACGTTGTTAAAAAGAATTGACTGGATCCTGCACTCCTGTAGGCTAAAGACCACTTGGGTCATTGAGGACTGTGCTTGGAAACTGCCAGCCTGGTGGTAGATGACCCCAGAGGAGTCTCTGCACTGGCCACTGTGGCCCTCATCCACCCTGAGCTACAGAACTATGCCTGGCTCTCATTATTCCACAGGCTGGAGAGACAGTACCACCACTGCTCCCTCCCCCGCCCCCAGCCCCCCACGGCCAATTCTGAGAGCTCTCTGAAGCCAGGACCTTATACTTCTTGGTCAGCCCAGACGTGAGCCACATACTACGAATGCTCACTTCATAAGAACCAGGCATATGGAAAGGGGAAGGGATTGTGGCCCTTTCTCCATGGTGGGAGACAAGGGGCATCTGGTGAAGTGGCCAGTGAAAGGGACTCCATGGATCTACAGAGCACACAGGACGGGTCTCTACAGGAGATTGTTCTCAGCTCTTGGAAACTTTACTTGCTTAACTCCAAATAAACATCTGCTGCCTAATAACGAACATGTGCTGGTGATTTATCACCTTGTCAGAAAACTGTCATTGACAATCACCTTTTACCCAGAGGCAGAGGCTGGGAGGCAGCCCGCTGCCCCATCCTGTGTTTCACTGTCTGCCCACTGCACCCTCCTGCCTGGTGCGGAACATCACCAGCTGCAAACCGCGCCAGAGGGAGGGAGAGCTGGCTTTTCCACTCCAGACCTCACTGTGCCCTCCAGCAGGAATGAGACAACCAGTGTTGGCTGGTGTATAGCTCAAAGGAAAGGCACCCATAGGCTACCACAGGGAGAGACACCCATCTCCCTGAAATCACCCTTCTGCCAGATCCTGGGGATCCTCCCCTCTATCCAGGCTCCAGAGCCATGGGGCACACCACAGGGCTCAGTCCTGAAGCCCCACACAAAGCCAGCCTTGTCTTAGCCGAGTTTTCCCAATCACAGAATCAAAGATTCACTCCCAGGCTGAAGATCCTCAAGGAAATCCTGTGCTACCCCTTCCAATGCTTGGCATTTGGAGACAGGCTTTCTGGGGCAGTCCCTCTCCTCTGTGGATCAACGTGATTCAGAAACAGCTGCTTCATTCAGGAACACTTCCTATGACTGTCCCACCACTGCTTCTGGGCTTCCCCTTTCGTCCAGGTCCTCCAGGGTAGCCCTTGCAATCCCAGCTGTTCGCCCCGCCCCCACCCCCCATACCAGCCTCTGGTTGCACAGATGTGGTTCTAATTTGGAACCACAGAGCCAGCAACATTGTAGAGGGAAAGGGACTAGCACACAAGCCTCCCTGGTTTCCCCTAAACACCCTCCACACTCCCACATGCACAAAAATGCAGCCCGGGCTGCCTCTGGCTGGTACCTGAGATCCCCTGGTCTTTCTCACTTGTTCTCTTATTATTTAGTTATGAAACCTTTTCTCCATTCCTCTTGAATTAATGCAGCGTGGTTTTTAGATCTGAGTGGTTGGCTCCTCCTCATACCCGACTATACTGGGCCTTGTCGGCTACAGCACCTCTCTTAATAGTGGCTGGGCTCTTTCCAGGCACAAGCTGGTAGCAACACCTTATTGCCAGGACACTGTGGGACAAATACCTGCCTGTGCCTCAGAGAGCTCTTCCTGCAGCAAGAAATGACTCGGTGAACATTTAGGGTAGAAACGAATGGATGAAGATATTTTTATGAAATTTCCCTGACCACAGATGGCATTCTCTGCCCACATAGGACCAAGTGCTCCAGGAGACAAATATCTAGATCTTCTACCTACTCACTTTACACTAAATGCTTGATCCTTCATTGATTATGTATCTGCAACACTTGGAGCTCCTTGGAAAAATGGAGATTTAGTCACTGAATCATTTTTGATTGAGTTTTAAAATTCACAGCTGTCACTGTTTACACTGAAAGTGAAACTGCGAATCCTTGCCCAAATGCCTCCACAAGAACCACAGCCAGTCACAACTCTTTATACACTGTGCTAGTTACTAAGCATAGCAGACTCTTAGGAAAGCAAAGGACAACAGGAGACGACCATCTTTGGCAGCTTTGCCTGAAGCTTGTGTTGTTGACAATACCAAACTGTCCTAAATTGAAGCAGCCATTGATTTATTCTTTGATGCATTCATTTATCTAACAAAATAATTACTGAGCATCTTCTCCATGCCAGACCCCTGTGATACAGCTAAAGGAGGACTAAAATATAATCTGTGCCCTCAGGGATGCCCAGTCTAATGGGGGAGATCAGTAAGGAAGCTAGCATTTATGATGCTGTGTTACAAGAGTCAGGAGAACACAGAGGAAATCAGGCTGGTGTGAGGGTGTGTTGAGGGGTGGGGGATAGAGAATCAGAAGGTTTCCTTGGAGAAGGAAACATGTGAACTGACAAAGCCATGGGGAAAAGGGAGGGACTGGAATGAAGAATTTAGCGAGTGCCATATTGGATAGTGCATGCCACCCCCAGGCAGGCAGGGAGGTCTGGCTGGGACATGGGTTTTGGTGAGAGCTAGCCCCAGATTCTGAGGGCTTTGCATGTGCCAACCATCCTATAGAGCAGGTGTTTTCTCACCTTTCATTTCAGAGAAAACTAAGACTCAAGAAAGTTGAGTAACTCGCCCAAAGTCAAACAGCTAAAAGTAGTGGAATGACTCTGTCAGACCCCAAAGCTTGTATTCTCACCCCTAAGCTCTACTGCCTCCACTCTGGTGGAGGACTAGGAAAATAGACTGTTTGTGGGCACTCTACTGGAGAGATGGAGATCAGTTTCGAGGTGAGAAATACAAAGTCATGAATTATAGCAGTGGAGACAGAATGGCGAAGAGGGAACAGGTTTGAATGATATTAAGGAGTTATGGCTGGTCTTATTAGAAGTTCGTTGAAGCAGGAAGAGATGACAATTGCCCACATTTATAGCCCGGATGATTGGGTGCTTTTCACTGAGGTTGGAACGTTGGAGAATGAAAGGTTTGGAGCTGGAATACCAGGAGTCCAATTCTGAACAATGTCAGTGACATCCAAGGGGAAATGTTGAGAAGGCAAATGGAAACAAGAGTCAGGAGTTCAGGAGAGAGGTCTGAGCTGTAGAGAGGTCACTCAACCACTGTGCCCACCATCTATAAAACGGGAATAATAATACCGTTTCCCCGAAAATCAGACCTAGCTGGACCATCAGCTTTAATGCATCTTTTGGAGCAAATATTAATATAAGACCCGGTATTATATTATATTATATTATAGACCTGGTCTTATATTATAGTAAAATAAGACCAGGTCTTATATTAATTTTTGCTCCAAAAGACTCATTAGAACTAATGGTCCGGCTAGGTCTTATTTTCGGGGAAACACGGTAGTGCTCATCTCATCAGCTTGTTGTGAGGGTTAAACGAGTAAAGAGCTAGAGCAGTACTTAGCATATAGTAAATACTTTATGTTATCCATTATTGTTTCTATCACTATAGGTGGAAATTAAAACCACAGGACTGGATGAGGTACCACAGAAAGAAAAGAAATAGAAGAGGATCTGAGATTGAATCCTGAGAGAAAAAGAAACCAGCACTTCGAGGAGTGGTGGAGGAATAGGGAGATACAAAGCCCTGAGAAGCAGTTTTCAGAGAGATGGGAGGCAGCCAGGAGAGGTGGGGTCTGGAAAGGAAGAGACCAGAGTCTTCAGGGAGGGTGGTGTGATCAATCAGGAGGGTTTGAGCAGTTGTGCGTTCATACGCAGGGAGGCGGAGAAGCAGCTCCGCTGGGTCCGTGATCACTCATTTGACAATCGATTGAATACGTGTCAGCAACAGTGCCAGTGCTGACTGAAGTAATAGTAAACAGAACAGATGCAAGGAGCGGGCCACGGGCACTCAAAACGGTAGTTTAAGAGGAAAGGTTCCTCCAATTCCAAGAGGAACCATAGAACCCACAGCCTGTCAGCACCGGAAGAAAGCTGGTTGAAGTGATCAACTGATAGATGAAGAATCCCAGAAAAAATGATTTGCCCGGGGAATCAGTGAAAAGGAGACCGAGCTGCAGCAGCAGGCTTGGTATTCTTTTGGCAGAAGGAATCATAGAAATGGGATTGCACCTGCGAATTGTGGCTGTGCCATGCAAGTATTTCCAAGGCACTCAGCACTGATGAGGTTTGTTTTACAATTCTTTCCTCTTAGATAGAGCCTTGGAAAACCAGTGTCCCGTTTCTTTCTCTTCACTTCCAGTCAAGACTGCCACCTGCTGGCCACAGGTGAGCAGTGCGCTTCAGTGCATGTTCATACACAGGTTTGCTTCCTTTTCCGGCAGGTTAAGAGTATACGTTTGGCAAGTTGCTCTGTTGTAAGGAAGAAACCTGTGTCAGGCATCTTCCCGACCAATTATATTCTGTTTCTGATTCCTGTATATTTCGTCACCTCTTTCACCACATCCTTTTCAAAGCCCAATGTTGAAACATTAAAAATATATTTTATGCACTATTTCATGTAAAAAAAAGCCAGGCAATAAAGTAATTAATGTTACGTGCTCTGGTGGTATATGAATTGCTGAATCATTGATTATGAATTCAGTTACTATGGTGTATCTTCCTCTGCTCTTCTGGGCAGGTCTCACCAAGTCTGAGCAGCCTGCTCACTGGTATTTTGCCCGGCTCCTGACACCGGAGTGGAGTACCACTGTGCCAGGGACATAAGGGGAGATGGTACCAGGCCCGGGCAGACACAGAGGCTTTGAGGGGCCAGGAAAACGGGGAAAATAGAAACAAGCTTTTTCTGAGGGCTTTCTGAAAGCTGGGCTCTGGAAGACTGTATAATGAACTTTATAAATGCTAAAGTGTCACAATTGAAGTGCTCATATAATTTTGGGGAAATGACATATCTTTTAAATATACTCAGCAGATCTTTATGTGGAACTATCGTTTAGTGTCAGAGCCTTGTGACTGTTGTTCAATGAAGTGACACAGGACAGGTGGCCTCTTACCCAGCAGGAAAGGCTGAAACGACTGCCCATGTGGGTTCAGAAGAGGAAAGCAAATGCACGAGGTTCTGTGGTGCAAAAGCAGTAGTTCTAAAAACAGACCTTGTAGTGTGTGCTTCATCCTGTGAAGGGCAGGGAGCTGAGAAAACATAATTTAAAGATATATGTTTTATTGTAATAATAATGAGGTTGTCTAGCCTCAGGTTTTGTCTGCTTCTCAAAACTGGTAAAAACAACAAAAAATGTCTTGTTCTCGTAACACTGGAGAGACAGGATAGTGTGGTGGTGAGGAGAGTCAGACTGCCTGGGTGTGACCTGCAACTTTCCCACTTATCATCTTTGATAAGTTATTTAATTGCTCTGCGCCTCAGTTTCCTCATCGGTAAACTGGGGGGATAATAGTACCTACTTCTCAGAGTTGTTCTGAGGATTACATGAGATGATTAAACCACTTAGCACAGTGCCTGGCCCATACCATCAGTCACTTGTAGCAATTACTATTATTACTATTATTGCTGATGTAACGAAGGTCAAGGAGGGCAAGGACTTCGTTTCATTGGTCACTATATACTCAGTGCCCAGCCCAGTGCCCACTCTTGTCTAATAAGTAAACAAATTAATGAAAAACATAAATAATTGAAAAGTACATCAACAAAGGATATCACCAAGACAGTGAAAAGACAACCTATAGAATGGGAGAAACCATTCTAGTGTCCAGAATATATAAAGAACACTTACAACTCAAGAACAAAAAGACAAACAACTCAATTTTAAAAATGGACATGGGACTTGAGTATATATTTCTCCAATGAAGAAATATAAATAGCCAACAAGCACATGAAAAGATGTTCTACATCTTTAGTCACTAGGGAAATGCAAATCAAAACCACAATGAAGTACCACCACTCCACATGTACTGCGATGGTTATATATATATTTAAAAAAGGACCATAACAAGTGTTGGTAAGGATGTGGAGATATTGGAACCCTCATACATTGCAGGTGGGAATGTAAAATGGTTCAGCTGCTGTTGAAAACAGTTTGATGATTCTTCAGGTTAAACTGAATTACCATATGACCCGACAATTCTACTCCTAGGTATATACCCCAAAGAACTGAAGGCAGTCACTCAAACAAATACATGTATACGTATGTTCACAGCAGCACTGTTCACAATAACCAAAAGGTGGAAACAGCTCAAATATCCATCAGCGGATAGAATGGATAGACAAATTGTGATATACAGTGGGATATTATTCAGCCATAAAAGAATGAAGTACTGATACACACTACCACATAGATGAACCTCGAAAATATTATGCTAAATGAAAGACGCCAGATACAAAAGGTCACATACATGATTCCATTTGTATGAAATATCCAGAAATAAGTAAACCCACAGAGACAGAATGCAGATTGGTGGTTTCCAGGGGTTCGGGGAGGTGATGGGGAACAAATGCTTGATGATTCCTTTTAGGGTAATGAAAATGTTTTAGAACTAGATAGAGGTAGTAGTTACATAACACTGTGAATGTATACTAAGCGCCACTGAATTCTTCATTTTGAAATGGTTAATGTTATGTTATGTGAATTTTACCTCAACTTAACACAAGCTTTTATGAAGAAGAAAGTAAACCAAATCTGTAATTCATTTCTAAATAAATCGTACTTCTTAGTATTAGGAATCTGTGTAACCTCTTGAAACCAAGAACCTAAGGAAAGCGAACAATGATGTTGTTGCCTGCCACCAGTCTCTCCAGCTCCTTGGGGGTCCGGGGAAGAGATGTCACACATTCAAAGACCTGTCCATGTCTGTCCTGTTTGGTTACTTAGGGCCACTGTTCCCCTGCACTAAAGCTCTAGACGATTCCACTATATCAGTGCAATGGAGTATGCTCAGCCATGACCGCTGCTGTTGTACTCGCAGCTGAGCTGATAAGCCACATTTTCAACTTCACTATATCAAACTTGATCATTTTATTAGTAAGTCTAGTTACTCCTAGGTTCTAGGTCAATTACACAAACATTTTATTCTCCAAATGACCATTTTTCTAAATTCACAAACAGCTCCATGTTACCATAAACTTATTTCTTATACCTAATTTGTTAATTTTTCAGCCATTTGGATTAGATGTTGGTTTTAAAACATGTCCACAGAGTTTTCAGTTAAGTTTTCTTTCAAGAGGTAGAGGAGCCCAATTCTCCTTCCCTTGAGTGTAGGCTGGACTTAGTGACTGGCTTCTCATGAACAGTGTGCGACTTCTGAGGTTAGATTACAAAAGATATTGGGGCTTCCTCTGCTTGCTCTTGGATCACTCCCTCTGAGAGAAACCAGCTGCCCTGTTGTGAGGACACTCGAGCAGCCCTATAGAAAGGTCCACGTGGTGAAGAACTGAGGTGTCCTCCACCACCAGCACTAACTTGCCAGGCGTAGGCGTGAGCCGCACCGGAAGCCAGTCCTCGGATGATCGTAATTTGTTACATACCAATCGGTAACAAATAGAGATGGACAGATTTAACAAACTTCGTAGATTGCTGCAAAGTTGGAATATAATGGCTTTCATTTTCTCCTCCTAACAGCATTTTAAGGAATCTTCATCAGTCTGTACCCACGCTCTGTGTAGGTGTAGGGGCAGGGAGTGGGGGCAGGGAGGGGAAGCCGGTGTGGGACCCTGCTGGAGGTCACCATACTGCATGACCTAGACTGCTCATCGTGGAGAAGAAGGGGTAGGGAGGGTGAGGCACAGAAAGGGGGACCAAGGACCAGAGAAGAAGGCCAACAAAGGGCAGAAAGGGGGTGTGAGGAGCACAGAGAGTCTGAAGGCCCTGAGAACTCTCAAGTTTCGGCTTCTCCCAACTCTCTTAGGCCCTACCAAAACAACCAACAGGAACTGCTATAAACTTTACAAATATGTAAAGGAAACGTGTTTTCAGTAAATTGGCAATTGGGTGAATTGGACACTCAGCAAATTGGTCATTTGGCCAATTGATTTTTGGCAGGCATGACTTTGGCAAATTAATTTACTGTGATAGGTCTGCTTCTGATTAAGTCAAACAATAATTTTCATGTTCCTAAGGTAATAATTTATTTGTAAAAGATACTAATATATTTACACACGTCTATATTTCAAATTCCCAACAGAATTCATTAATTTGTCCTTCCAAAAAACTTTCTATGACTTTGAAATTTCTCTTCTCTAGGGAGGGAGACAGTGAGCCACAATACTTCTGTGGCTTTAGACAACTCATCATGATTAAGTCCCCGTGTGCCACTAATTCCTGGAATAGCATGCTTCCCTGGGAGGAAACTGCCATTTTTCACTTCACAGCAATAATAAATGGAGATAAATTCCAGGCAGGCCCACTTTGGAGAAGTCCTCCCTTAATTTTAACTTTGGCTCTCTTAGGTTAAATGGGATCATCATTAAAAGAAATTCTATGAAAACAAAAAGCCCCTCGGATATTAGCAGATGTAGGCGTCAGTACCCTTTCACTGGTTATTTCTATTTCAAAGTGAAAAACAGAAAAAATGGACAAGCAGAATCTCTTGCGTGGGACTAGAAAGCTGCTACTTGGTGCACTGGTTTCCTCCTCCACTTTTTTTTAAGAAGGGCAGGGCCTTCCCAGGACCTTCCCAGGACCTTTCACACAGTGCTCCCTGACCCACCCCTCCTCCAGGGGGACGGCACAGGTGTGAGGGAGGTGTAATTTTATGAAACCCAGCTCTGGCAGACAAATGTATTTCAGGAAACTGCATTAAAATATTGAGAAAGGGAGAAAAAGGAAGAAAGAGAAGCTTATCCCCCTTGGACAGACATCAAGCCACCACCACATATGACCCCGGTTTTCCCTCATCCTACTGCTGCAAAACTTGGCCACAAAATGACTTGACCCTCCTCCCACCTAGATGTGGGGTCTATGTGCTTCCTGTGAATCTGGGCAGGAAGCGACCATGTGTGATTTACAAGGCTAGGTCCAAAAAGCCATGCAGCTTGGGTCTGGAATGTCTTAGAAGCTTGCTCTTGGCTGCCCTCTCCTGGGATCCAGCCACCAAGCTGAGAAGCCTAAGCTACACAGAGGCCACATGTAGGTGCTGCAGTGGACAGTCCCAGTTCTGAGTCATCTTCAAGCCCCCAAATGATTCCAGCTTCCTTGTGCTACCCAAGGCTGGGTGGGGTGAGGCAAGTGAGGCATTTGCCTCTGATGCAAAATTTAAGGGAGAGGCCAAGAAACTCAGTAATCTTTAAAATCAAATAATCAGTGCAATCTTTTAAAAAAATCAACACTAAATTTGGGAAGGGGGTTGTTTTAAGCAATAGGTAACCAGAACACTCACCCTGTGCTCTAGAGGCCTTACCATCTCCTACTTTCCTCCAGGAACCTTCTCTTTTTCTTCCTTCTCCAAACCTTCTTCCCTGGCCCTAAGCACTCTCAGGAAATAAAGGGTCACTTAGTACACACAGCCTCCACTTAGCCATCTGGGCTGAAAAACTAGGTATTTCAAATTCTATTTCCAATATGATGACTGTCGGAACAAATTCGAGTATACTCAATTCAGACATCCCAATTCATTCATTCAACAAATATCTAAAAGCCTACTTTTGCTAGTAATGTTTAGGTGCTAGTGATAGTCTTAGCTCTTCTGGAATTGACTTACCAAAACAGAGGACAGATAATAAACAAGTAAACAAAGAAACAAACAAGGTAATTGCTAAAGGAGATAAGTGATGAGTTATGATGGAGAGAGACTTTGTTGGGTTGTGGGCGGGAATGGGGAAGTTTTAGAGAGAGTGGTTGGGAAGCTCTCTCTCAGAGGTGGCATCTGAGCCGACACTTGAAGTTTGAGTTGTTCATCAACCCAAGGTCTGGGGAAGAGCCTCTCATGCTTTTCAGGCCATGGCAAGTGTTTGGGTTTTAGTGCAGGTGCAACAGGAAGCCAAGAAGTGACACTGTCTAGTTTATATTTTAAAAATGATCATTCCGGCTGACGGTCAGTACGAGAATGGATTACCGGGAGCCAGAGTGGAAGCAGAAAGATAAGTTAGGAGATAGGATGGTGGGTTAGTCTAGGGCACACAGTGGGGACAGAGAAGGTAAGTAGAGATAGAACCTAGAGGATTTGGCAAGGATAGGATGAGGTGGGAAGTGAGAGAAAGAAGGTCATCTGGTATTAGCTCTATACCTTTTACTTGAGCAATTAGGTTGGTGGTGGTACCTTTTACTGAAATTAGGAGGAAGAACAGGTTTTGTAAAGAAAATCAAGGGTTCTATCTTGACTGTAAGTTTCAAATGTCTATTAGATATCAACATTGAGATTTCAGGGGAGAGATCAGGGCCAGAGATGTGGTGTCTGAATATATAACATATATATGATATTTAAAGCCATGGGACTAGAAAAATCTCATAGGAGAAGGTGTTGATAAAGAGATGAGAAATATGCTGACCCAACAGTCTGGTAGAGAAATAGGAGAAACTAGCAAAGGAGATTATGGCAAAACCAGTGGGCAGGAGGAAAACTGGAAGTGGTATCACAGGAGCCAAAAGAAGAGAGCAAGTTGCTTTTGACCAACTGGGTCAAAAGCAAGTAAGAGATCAAGTAGGAAGAAAATGAAAAAAAATGAGAAGCTGGAGAGGAACTTGGGGTCAAGGAGGGGTATGTATCCTTAAACACTATAATTAAATTTTACCTTTCTTTTGGGATATGTCTTTTAAATCTCTTTTAATCCATAGAGGCCCAAGGAAGGGCTCTTTTTAAAGATGGGAGACACAGCTTTTGGGTTTTGGCTCAGAGGAGGCCTAGGTGTAACTTTTTCTCATCATCCGGTATCCGGGTTCATTCGACACCAGCTGTCTCCACCACGCCACTGAAGTCTGACCTCAATGAGATCAAAGTCATATGCCTGAAGTGCCCTGGTGGGGAAGTTGGTGCCACATCTGCCCTGGCCCCCAAGATCGGCAGACCCCCCCGGGGTCTGTCTCCAAAAAAGGCTGGTGATAACATTGCCAAAGCAACCAGTGATTAGAGGGTCTGAGGATTACAGTGAAACTGACCATTCAGAACAGACAGGCCCAGACTGAGGTGGTACCTTCTGTCTCTGCCCTGATCATCAAAGCCCTCAGAGAACCGCCAAGAGACAGAAAGAAGAAAAAAAAAAACCCACAAAACAAAAATCCCGAAAGAAACAAACAGAAACATTAAAGCACAGTGGAAAAATCACTTTTGATGAGATTGTCAACATTGCCTGACAGATGCGGCACTGATCTTTAGCTAGAGAACTCTCTGGAACCATTAAAGAGACCTTGGGGCCGGCCCAGTCTGTGGGCTGTCATGTGGATGGCTGCCACCCTCACGACATCACAGATGACATCAACAGTGGTGGAGTGGAAGGCCCAGCGAGTTAAAAACTACAAAGGAAAATATTTCAATTAAAGATCATTTGACAAACCCCCCCCCCAAAAAAAAAATAAAGATGGGAGATACAGAGGCTATTTTCAAGTCAGCGGAGATGATACACCAGAGAAGAAGTGACAGGGTAATTGCAGAAGAGAAGTCTGAGGGAATGTGCTTCAGAGAACAAGCAGAAGTAGAAGAGGTGGCCTGGGAAGGAGCAGGGACGTTCTGTTGTAATGGGGAAGAGCAGAAGAGAACATGGGTCCGGCGGGTGGTGGGATTTGGAGGTGGGAAGGTGCAGTTCTCAACGGAAAAGGAGGTGAGGCCATCACCTGGCTCCTCCACCACGGACACCCACTGCCAAGGACAGAATCACCGGGCCCCCTAAGCTTCTCCATCTCCTATCTTCATGGGACACTGCCTGAGATTTCCACTTTCCCTGCAGCCTTCTCAGGGGAAGGATGTCACCACCCGCACCCCAACACACACACACACACACACACACACACACACACACACACACACACACACACAGCATGGGAGGTAGAGTGCACGTCCTTCTTACCTTTCTCCTTCCAAACCATTCGTTTTTCTCTTCAATACAAACAAATACAAACAAAACCCCAGTAGCTGGCATAGTAGTTGGCATATCAGAGTTGTCCAATCAGTATTTGTTTTTAAAAAACAAACCAAGCCTGCCCTTTTCAGGTTAGTCCACACAGCTATATCACCCGGTCCTTGGTCACGGCTTCTCTGTCCTGACTGTTGCCAGGTGTGTGCTTGGCAATGCTTCACCGTGGTCTTGCAGTTTGGCGTCCTCAAAGTCTGAAAAATTCATCTCTGATCCTCTTCCATCACCACCACGAGGACCACATCTAAGACCTGTCAGAGCTCCCCTCCCCTGCCTTTGGAGGACTGTGACCTGAAGCTGAACACTGTATTCTAGCCCTCAGCGTTCACTCCCCCAACCATGTGAAACAGTTCCCCCTAGTGGACACTCATTCCACCTGCATTCTCTATATTCCAAGTTATACCAAGCCTGGTTTGAAATGCATGGTAAAAAAAGAATCATTCATTCATTCAACAGACATTTCTTGAGCACCTGTTATGAGTCCAACATATCTGAAATTATTCTGAGGTGCAGAGTTTCACTGTGATCCCATGAGTAGACCTCAGACCAAAAAGGCAGTGACAAAGCTTCATGCTCCTGCTGCCTTTGCCGCAGTGGTAGTTGTCATGTAAAAAACACAGAGGGCCTCTAAGTTGGGCCCAATATGAGAAGACCGGCCAGTTCCAACTCAGGAGGGGTTCATCAGCATAAATGAAGCTAAGCCATTTTTCATAAATTTATTCAACAAACTTCTACTGAGCACCCATTATGTTCTAGGCCTTGAGCTGGAGTAAGAGATGAGTCAGACCCAGTCCCTGCCCTCAGGTTGCTCAGGTCTGGAGAAGAAAGGCACATAGGTAAATTGTCACTAATGGGGTACAGTACTCACTCACTCCCTCACTCATCCATTCAACATGTACCAGGGGCCTAACATATGCTAGGGACCGTGCTGAGAACATGAAGACGAAAACTATGAGTCGCTCTGAAATGGTGCACATTCTATGTAAAGGGCAGTTACAGTTCTGGAGAAACTGCACCAATGGAGGGAGGTACTAGAGGGGAGGAGGCCGCAGGGTGGTACAGAGGAAGGAGGACTGACATTTGGGCAGGGGTTGAAGGCAGGTCAGGGAAGGCCTTAGAGCAGAAATGCTTAAGCTGAGAAGTGATGGATGAGTGGGAGTGGTCACGGCTGCCACGTGGGGCGGGGCGGTGTGGGGAAGGGAGGTCTCATGGCCACCCAACCTAGTCTTCTCGGGGTTGTTTGATTAAGTTCCTAACCAGAGTCCACTGCCAGGCCACCCCCTTGCTCCAATGCCAGCGACAACCCTCTGCCCCTGGCCGGAGCTTTACTTATGTGCCTCCACCACCCCACCCCCTCACTGGCAGCTCGTCCCCGCTAGGAAACCCTGCTCCAGTTGGTAACAGATTTCAACATAACATTACTTCTCAACATACAAAGTCCATATACCCATGCATGTCTGTCCGGGGCAAACAAACACAAACTGACAATCCTGCTGAAAGAAAAATACGACTGATATTCAAAAACAGAACTGATGTTGGAAGTGAACCTCCAGACCCATGTGGATCTTCCCCAGGGTCTCACTTGCATACCTGAACCCCAGTACCTGCCTATTCCTTCTGCCCCTTTGGACTTCGTGGAGCTGGGGCTCAGCCTGTCATCCTGGACAAAGGAGTCCCGGAATGTACGGACGCCCAGATCTTTCCTCTCCATCCTGGCCTCTTTGGCCCTGCCCATTCCCCCTTCCATGTGCCATCCCATTCTCTACACCCAGGCAGTTCCCAGTCTTTCCCTTCTCTCTTTCCAGGGCCTCTGTATCCAGATAGATCAGCACACTCCCATTTTGTTGTCTGAACAACCCGAAAGTCCTTGTAGCTGGCCTCCAGCCTTGTGTCCCTCTGACCTACCTACCCTGCTGCCACACAGGCGGTCTTCCTGAGGCAGTGCTCTCCTTGCCACTCACCTGTTCATGGTTCACTTTTCAATGGCTCCGCACTGCCTACTGGACAGAGTGCCCACAACTCCACCTGGCATTCAAGGTGCTCTGCACTCAGGCCCTAGCCTTCCTTTTTCTACGTCTTCCTGGACTGAGACCTCTGAAACCTCTGCCAGATGACCTACCTGCTATTCCCTACACACATCTGCACTTTCCCTAGGTCTCAGCCTTCGTTTCTAACCATTCCCCTTTCCAGAACGCCCTCCTCTGCTCCTTTCTGCCTTCCCAAATCCTTCCCATGCTCCAAGGCTCAGCTCAAACACCACCTTCTCAGCGAACCCTTCCTTGAGCCCTCCTGTCGAAAACAGAATCTCCCTTCTCTGAACCTGTAGGAACAGGGAAGGAAATAACATCTTGTAAACACCTGCCATGTGCTATATGTTCAAAGCATATACTCTGGGGTCAGATAGATCTGGTTTGAAATTAGTTAGCTGGGTAACCTTGGGAAGCATACTTAATCTCTCTGTGTTTCAATACTTTAAAAGCTTGAAAAACATAACAATACCTAACCCACCATTCATTCATTTGAACATTCAAATGCCTTAATACGTGCTAGGCCCTGCACTCTTGTGGTTATTTTGAGAAGGAAATGGAATGATTCACTGAAAGTGGCTGGCACATAGGGGTACTCAATAGATGAAAACTTGTCAATACTACCATTATCCAATTTCATTTCTTACAAGGAGGACAGTCTTCAAGGTGATTTCTGTTTAGAGGGGAAACACCACACAAGACTGGGAAGCAGGGCCAGCTCGGGACCCAGGCAGATGTAACACCTGTTAAAGCACCATGTGGCTGATTTGAAGTACAGAACATGACTGTCATTTTCTGAATCACTCACTGATCAACACTGAACCAGCACCCTGCATCTGCCACAGCTACCCGGGACAGTCAGCAAGGCTCTTCGGGATAGGAGAGAACCTTTAAGAGCGAGTCTGCCCGGCTCTCCCTGTGGCCTTCCGCCCCCGCAGCAGACCCGCCACCTTCCCTACCTTCATACTGGACTTCCAGGTGCATCGTGCGCAGCACGTTCAGCACGCAGGCCACGATGCTGGGGTGTGTGGTTCCAATGATCGACTGACAAGACAAACAGGACAAGGTGGTGAGGCTTTAGATCTTGTCCACCTGGGAAACGCAGCCTGGCGCCATGGGGAAAGGGAGGGCAGTGAGTGGGGAGTCCCTGGGCCTTGGCCTTGAGAGGAGGGGCAGAGATGGGCAGCCAAGAATCAACTGAGAATCTGCTGAGGTTGCCACTGAACCCTCTAGCTTAGGAGGCATACAGTCAAGGCTAGCTGGCCTGTACCTGTTAGAGGTACAGGGACAAGTCAGCCACCTGGGCTGGGGGGAGGGAAGGCACAGGCCAGGGAGAGTGGAACTCATCCAAGATCCTAAATCTTCTCTCCCTGAGGAACCTCACCCAATCAGGGAGCTCCTCTTCAGTGTTTACCTGTGCATTGGTTCCTGTCCCTGAGCCTTAACCGTCCTCAAGCTCACCTAGACTGAACAAAATTGTCCTTTAACTCTGTCTTCTCTTGCTATTGCTCTTCTTCCCCTTTACTCTCAAGCTTCCCAGAGGAAGCCACTTCTTCATCCTTTGACAGGCTGCTGTAATTTAACTGTTCCTGCCACAGGACAATCCCTTAATTCACCAAAACTTTACCTGCTGGGACAATTTTTCAGTTCAACCGTCCTTAATCTCTACTTTGTATGTGACCCAGCGGATCTTGTCTTCCTTATTGAAGCTCTTTCCCCTTGATTTTCCCAGCCCTGTTTTTTCCTGTTTTTTTTTTTTTTTTCTCTTATGGCTTTCATCATTCTTTTTCAAAGAGGCAGAGTGGATGTCAAAAGAGTAAGGACTCTGGAGTTGGAGAGAGTTGGATTTAAATGCCCACTTAGTAAATACTTCTTACTTAGTGTGTAGCTTTGAATAAGTCACTGAATACCCTCCGAAGGCTCAGTTCCATCATTTTTAAAATGAGGATAATAATACCTGCTTCCATCAGCTATTATGAAGACTAAGACAGATAGTATAAGTAAGCCCCTAACGTAGTGCCTGGCGTGTAGGAGGCACTTGACCATGGAAACTAGAAATAATAATGATAATCAGATCTGTTTTGCTGGACCTTCTTCCTCAGCTCCTCTAGTAAATGTTGGCAGTGTTCCTTGTTTTATTATTTCTTACATTTTACCTGGCCATCTTATTTACTTCCACTGTTTCAGTTATCACTTCTCTGCTCATGAAACCCAAACTGCCAAGCTCAGGTCTCTGCCTGGAGCTTCAGCCTTTTATTTTCTACTCTCCAGTGGGCATCTCCACTAGATGTCCTGAGCAATGATTCCTCAATCGAACTAGGAATCAAAATTATTTGGGGAGCTTAAAAATAAAAGGAATTGGGGCGGCCGGATGGCTCAGTTGGTTAGAGCGCGAGCTCTCAACAACAACGTTGCCGGTTCAATTCCCACATAGGATGGTGGGCTGTGCCCCCTGCAACTAAAGATTGAAAACGGCAACTGGACTTGGAGCTGAGCTGTGCCCTCCACGACTAGATTGAAGGACAACGACTTGGAGCTGATGGGTCCTGGAGAAACACACTGTTCCCCAATATTGCCCAATAAAATTTATAAAAAAAGACAGACAGAAAGAAAAGGACAGGAATTACCAAAGGCCTCCTGCTGAGAGCTGTCAGATTCTATGTGAGTGAGGTTCAGGAGTCAGTATTTTTAAATAAGTAACCTGGCTATTTCTTCTGTAACTAGCTTGGCCTGCTCCTCAGATGGGCACTTGCGAGCTACCAAGTCTCATCAAGTTTATCAAGTTAAAACTTCTTTCCATATCGAATTGGTTTTACCTGCTCTCTCTTGGTGGCACACAACTCACCCTGCTGTCTTAAGTCCAAAGCTGGGTGTCATTTTTGCCTCCTTTTATTGCCCCAAGTCCCAAGCATTCTGCCTCTGAAATGTGTGTCTAACCTGGTCACTTCTATTCCCATTGCCACAGTTCAGGCCTGATCATCTCTTTGATCTCTTCATTGTTCGCCTGCCTGCAGCCCTTCCGGGAGCAGCTTTGAGAGCTTTCGATGACTCATCTCAAAACCATTCTTTGAATCTCTAATTTTCTCCTTACTAGGCATGGTGTCTTTGTAGTCACCATGCCCCAAATCTGAATTCACTGGCATTCCAGAGCACTGAGAGGAAAACAGAAGCCAACAGAAAAAAAGGAGCTTTCCCAAGCACTGGAAATCTGGTCCCTTCACTTACACGCTGTCTATAAATGCGCCATGATTCTTTCCCTATCAAATCGACTCCTTTAATCTTTTCTACAGTCCTTTCATCATCCTGGTTGCTTGTCTCAACCACTTTTAAGTCTGCCAACATCTTTCTGATCCTTAAGTAAACAGGACAAATCACTCTGCTGGGAGACATGAACTCTCTGCCCTGCCTTGGCCTTCTGGAACTAACGCTGATTGAACAGCAGACATGCAGAGGGAGGCTGAACTCTGTTTCTCATGCCTGGGTGGAGTGCAACTGTGGAAGGTAATTGTAAGATTACTGTCTGAATGAGAACCACAGGAGCGCGCAGCCTGGGCTCACCTGGGCAGTCCTGAGCGTCTGCAGGGACAGCTGCTGAGCTTTTGGCGACGCAGAGGGCAGCAAAGCTATTAGACCTTTGTACACTTGATTCTGGTACTTGGGATTACCGTGGACCAAAGAATCCAACAGAACCTGCACTTCCTCCTGAGTCTCTTCTGATTTAGACTTTGCCAAAAATTCTGCTATGGATCGTACACCTGAGCAAAGAAGAGAGGAACTGCTAAAATGGAAGAGATGTATGAAAACAATCCTCACTCAAGATTACATAATATGAGGTAATAGGATTAAGGTGTATTTAACCAAGCCCGTTTAATCAAAGCAAAACTGAGGCTCAGTCCCATGTGGCATCATTGTCTTGTTCACCTTTGTCTGTGTGGCTGGAGGATTTTGTTTCAGCATAGGCATGTCAGCTTACCAAAATCTGTTTTAAAATTTAAGATGGCTCTGCAAAATGCACAAGCAAACAAACAAACACAACACTCATTCTTGATTGCTATGTGATAACTAACATATGCATAGCACTCAGCAATTAAGTAACAAACAGTACCTCGTTTAATCCCAGAAACTATACTGAGAGGGAGGTGAGTTCCATTTTATGGATAAATACACTGAGGCTCAGAAAGGCCAGGGGGGACACACAGAATCATGATGAGAGTGCAGTGAGGGAAGTGCTTTGAAAAAGGGATGTGTGGGGATGGCACCTCCTTTCCATGCTTTGGTCAGAGCACTTGATAGATCATACTGAAAAGCCTGGATTATTCTCCCCACAGTGTAAGCTCTTTGAGGGCAGGGACTGTACTTGATTTATCTTTGTATTCCCAGCAGCTTAGCATACACCTAGCACACATATTCAATGATTTTATTTCCATGTTATTTCTAGAGTTACTCATAACTCACTTAATTTCACAAAGGATTTTTGGCAATGGCTCAATTAATCTTTGTTGAATGAGTGCATGAAAAAAAGGTATATTTAAAATGGAACAGTATTTCCAAAACCATGGAAAGATTTGAGCAAATGATGACTCAGGAAAAATATAAATCGGGGTCTTCTGGTGGTAATAGGGATGGGAGCTAATTGAGTCCACTGGACAAAGCACTGCTTTGCTATAGCAGTGCTGGGTGCTGCCACCATTTCACGCAGGCCCTGAGGCAGACATGGGAAATCACCCTCGTCATACACAGTACCCACCATAACTTTCACAAATGAGCTCCTTGTACTTCCTGCCACAGTTTGCAATGACCTGAAGGAGCTTGATGGATTGCTTCTTGTCTTCTTCCTTGATCTTCTCCAGCCCAAGTATTTCCAAGAGTGTTAGGACACCTCCAACCTCAAGAAATTCTATAAGGTACCGATTGCTGTCCAGAGAGATACAAGAGTAGAAATAAGACACATGTCAAGTTTTTTGGCACTAACCTTTTTAAAGGATCTCAAGGTCCTTCCTTCATCTACTTTGCCCTCCTACCCAGGAAATGCAAAAGTTCAATACCATGGACATTTCTTGTGTTTGGCTTTCTAGCTCTGTTCCTCTTACTGTACTAGCACCTCAATTGTCCCTTGGGGAATCGCCCCTCTACCACTCATGAGCCATGTGGTTTTGGTAGGGTGACCAGGTGACAGGGTATGTCATCCTTCTGATTGCAATCACTGGTTTGAGGACAGGCATGTGACCTAAGTTGGTCCAATGAGGCTCAAAACCCGCGACTTTCTTGGGAGCCATTGGGAAAGATATGCTCTCTTTTTGGTATGGCTGAGCTAGAAGGATGACTGTCTGAAGCTTCTGAGGACCACAGCACAATGAGGCCTATGAGCACAGAGGGGAACAGAGCTGAGAAACGGAGAAAAAGAGAGGGAGAGACCAAGTACTGATGACATATTTGGAGCCCCTGTGGAGTCAGGCCTGAAATGTGGATTTCCACCCTATGGGCTTTTCAGTTAAGTGAGCTAATGATCTCCCCATTTTTTCTGGTCCAGTACAAGTTGGTTGGTTTTCTGTAGTTCACAACCAACATGATACTGACTAGTAAAGGGTCAATGGAGAACATGGGATGGAGAAGCAACTAGAGTAGGACCACAGCTGACACTACCTCTGGGCCCATTCTGAGGGCTACCAGGTACTCATGGATAACTAGAAGGCCTGGTACCATGTGGAGTGAACGCCAAGGACACCGTGAGCCTGATATGCAACTGAGAACCCAGAATCTCTCCAGAACAGAACTCACCTGCTTACAGCTGATAGGAAGATGCCAATGGCCTTTAGAATCTTCTCTAAACACAAGCCAGTCATATAGCTGTATGACAAGTTAAAGAGTGAATTTCAGGGTGGTTTTCTACACCGAAACCAGATCCTGTTTCTGATCCCTGGTACCACCAATGGCCCACAATGACCAATAGCTGAATTGTGCCCTTTATCTGAGAGGGGACACTATGTTGAAAGAGAAGAGGCAACACACAGGGGGTAGGGATATGGGGTACTGGCAGCACGTTCATGGTTCTCCAGGAGGCTCTTCTGGGGTAGTTCAGCCACCTTGGCTCTAACAGGCTTTCTAGAGAGCAAGGAGACTCTGATGAATAAAAGGTGCATGGAGAAAGCTGGGGATCAATTTTCCAAACCTCTCCATTGCACCCTTAAGTCTCAGCATAGTTCATTACTTTGTGCCTCATTCTTAGACTTCTCTAAAAATAATCAGCTTCATCATTAATTCTCAGTTTTGTACTTGCTCCAAGTTTTATACTGGAGGCCACTATCTTTATGAAGAATTGCACGTCTTCCTAATAAGAACAACAGGAGACGGCAGAAAAATTAAACTCTGATTTAAAACAACCTCACTATTTAATGTTATTTTTAATGTGAGCCTTTGCAAAAAGCTTCATTGTAATAAAGCACCCAGAGCACGCATCAGCTCTGATACAAGGTATGAAATCAAGCCACAACAGAAAAGGAACCAGTCAACAATTACTAGGCTCATAACACATCACAGGCTCTTAGAACACTTAAGAAATTAGCTGAAATTATTGCAGCTCATGGAGGATGACTGAGAGCTTCCAAGACTGATAAAGGCTAATGTAACGGTTTGGAGATAATGGTGCTTTGTTGGGGGGGAGGATGCGTGAGGCAAATTATCTCTGCTGTATCCTGGTTCCCAGGATGCCAATAGAAGTAGAGACAGATTGGCTCATTAGGAAAGGCTCTTGACTGCAAAAACAGTGTTTGTTCTGGAGTCAGGCTCCCCTGCCTGCTACTGCTATAGTTGGGGGCCAGGCTATCCGCCCACATGGTCGTCTCTCTATTCCTACATTGTCCTCTACCCTGCTCCCCCAAACCTCAGCCCCCATTCCTGCCTCAGTGCATTATCCCCTCTTTTTCCTTCAGTTACCATCTAGGCTGACCAACTTTCATTACTTTCTTTTTTCCTCTGTCCCAGGCTAGTCCTATTTTCATAGCCACTCACTATACATATTTCTGGTCCATTATTTCAGCAGTTAGTTCCAGAAGTTGACCACAATATCAGTGGTAGCTAACAAGTATACCAAGCACTTACTGTGTGCCAGGCACTGTGCTAAGTGCTTTGCTTGCATTGTCTCATTTCATGCTTACCACACCCTGCAGTGGGTGCTATTAGTATTTCCACTCCCTTCATGAGGAAACAATCTCAGACAGGTTAATAACCTGTCTAAGGTCCCAATGTTAACTGATGGGACCAGGGTATGACAGAGGCTCACTAGCCTCCTAGTGACTGCTGGAAGAGCAAAAGCCCTAGAGTAACCTACAGGACTTGCATGGTTCTTAAACGTTTTAGTAACCTGCCTGTTTTCCCTCCCTTTGTAGCCAGCTTCTTACTGTCTGAGTCTAAGTGTTTACTGTCAGGCCTTCCTGCCTGTAGATAGATAGAGGGAATGGGGTTATGTATGTAGATTATCTGGCGTCCCTATCTGGCGTTGGACGTGGCACTGTGGGTCTGCACTGTCCACGGAGTGAAAGGCACTGAAGTGGAGTAGATGGCATATGAGCTTCAGGCCAGAGAGACCCATTTCAAACCTCATCTCTGTCATTTACTAGTAAGTACTCAACCTTTTCAAGACTCATCTTTCTTATCTATATAATGGGATAATGCCAGTCACCTATAAGGCTTGGTGTTAGGCTCAAATGAGCTAATATTTGTATAGTCCATACATATAGCTCAGTGCCTGGAATATAAAAAGACTCAATAAATGGTAACTAATAATTTTGTCACTATAATATATAAATCCTTAGTTTTATTCATATGTTCTGGAAGTTCAAGGTTAGAAAGGGGTTTGAAGCTTATGTGGGATTAGGTGGCAGTCAATTGTGCAAAACATAATAATGCTATATTGATTTGTTTTTGTTCAAAATCCACTGTAACTGGAGGACTGGGAAGGAGAAGTGGGATCACAGATTCAAAACACTATGTCACTTCAGCCAGTCTATTTTCTCTGTTGTATGACAAGATCACAAAAAATTAAGAAATTGTGAATAATTTCAGGTGTAGAAACTGAATATACAACTATATATTAAAAGTGTGGTTCATTCAGTCATTCACTAAGCATTGACTGAGTGTCCACTAAATGTTAGGTGCTCTGACTGGCACTTAGGATATGGAGAAGATTACTGGTAATAAATGCAATGATTAAGAAAAGAAGCGGGCTGAACACAGAATTCTTGGAAACACTGACATTTAAGGGATAGGTAGGGGAGCGCCTGGATGGCTTAGTTGGTTAGAGCTCGAGCTCTGAACAACAGGGCTGCCAGTTCGATTCCCACATGAGCTAGTGAGCTGCGCCCTCCACAACTATTAGATGGAAGACAACGAGCTGCCGCTGAGCTTCCAGAGGGGTGGCCGGATGGCTCAGTTGGTTAGAGCACGAGCTCTCAACAACAAGGTTGTCAGTTCAATTCCCGCATGGGATGGTGGGTTGTGCCCCCTGCAACTAAGATTGAAAACCGTGACTAGACTAGGAACTGAGCTGTGTCCTCCACAACTAGACTGAAGGACAACGACTGATGGGTCCTGGAAAAACACACTGTTCCCCAATATTCCCCAATTAAAAAAAAAAAAAAAATATATATATATATATATATATATATATATATATATATATATATAATTTTTAAAAAAAGGGATGGGTAGGAAAGATACCGCAACAGTGAGAAACACCAATGGAAGAAGGTAGAGAAGAGCTTAAGAAGGGGCAGAGGTCAAGCAGGGCTGGGGTGAGGGTGAAGCGAGGGAAGAAGCTGTTTAGATGCAAAATTTAAGGGGCCACCAAAAAACTCAGAAATTAAGTAATATTTCAATTTTAATCCACTATTAAAAAAATAAAAATTAATACAAAAAAATCCACGCTAAATAAAATATCCAAGTTTTAAATAAAGATAGCATCTGACCCTGCACAGGTACGACTGCCTCACTCACCTCATCCTGCGGTGGGGACTCTAGATTTGGTGATAAAGAGGTTGCCTGATAACTTTGGTGAGGTTAGTGTCATGAGTTGTGGCGACAAAGCCAGGTTATAGGTGCTGATGTTTCTCATCTGTGAATCACAAGCATCAGAGTCACCCAGGGTGCTTGTGAGAAATAAAGAGCCCAGGGACCCTCTCTCATTCCATTAAATCAGGACTTTAAGGTGAGAGTAGGGAGGTAGACTGTCAACATGTCTTTTAAAGCCCTGTTAGCACACTAATATTTGAGAACATTGGGCCAATTCAGTGGTATTCTCTTTGGCCTGTGTTCTAGGCCTGAGTCTGATTAATAATTTTATCAATGACTTAACTGTCATTGAAAAAAGAGAAAAAAGAAGAGCTGTGTTTACTTAAGCCTTTAGTTCTGTGTAGCTGTAGACTCTCTGATTAGCAAACATGGAATAAGGACCCATTATGTGCTAGACATTGTGCTAGGTGTTAGAAATATAGAGGTGAGTAGAACAGATGCAATTCCTGCCCTTGTAGGGTTTACAGTCCAGTAGGAGAAGAGAGATATTAAGCACATAATAAAAATAAAATGTGATGACTATCAAGATAGAAGAAGTGCTATGAGGAATATAACAGGAAACCTAAGCTAGTCTGGGGCTCAGAAAAGGCTTCCTGAGAAAATGATGTTTAAATTGAGACCTAAATAATGGAATAGGAATTAGTCAAAAAAGAAGGGGGTTTAAAGAAAGAGGAGGGTTCAGGGAAGGAGAAAAATGTATAACAAAAGGGTCTGAGATGAATCCACTGAGTGTCATGGCCACACAGAGCAGGAATATGCTCAAATCCACCCATAATTCAAACTATCACCTTGATGGTGACCAAATCTATCTTTAGCCCATCTGCCTCTGGGGCTCCTGAGCACAGGCACCTCAAAGTCAGCATGTCCAAACCAAACTTATCTACCCCAAAGCTCACTTCTCCTCTTACGGTCTCTTCTCGCAGAATGACACCCCATTCACTTAGTTTTCCCCAAGCCAGAAACGTGAGAGTCATTCTGGGGGAAATAAGTGGAGATGGTACTTCGATAAATGGGTATGGAACTCAGATTCCAGAAATTTGGAAATTTGGGCAGAGGGTACACACTTGAGAGTCCTTAAAGTGGAGTTGTGTTGACATCATGACAATGGATTAGATCACTCAGGGAGAATCTGAGAGTGAGCAGAGAAGAGGGAGGTAGATGGAGGCCCAAGAAATACCAACATTTAAGGGATGGCTGAAGAAGAGAAGGAATGCACAGAAAAGAAGGAGAAAACCAAGAGAATTGGTAGCACAGAAACCAAGGGAAGGGTGATCTGAGAAGTGAGAACGGCTGATTGACAGATGCTACTGAGAGATCCTGTATAAGGTCCAAAGATGTAATTACTGGGTTTGCAATCAGAAAATCATTGGTAACCTTGGCAAGTCCTGTATAGTGGAGTGGAGGACACAGAAGTGGGTGGAGGAGAAAAAGAGAGGTGAGGAAGTAGAGACAGAGAAGGCCAATAATCTTTTCAAGAAGCTTCACTATGAAGGGCAGGAGTTGGGTGCAATATAGACTTGAAACAGGCACTGAATTTTTTAAGGAAGAAGAGATTTGAGCAGATATAAGTGCCGATGAAAAAAGCTGGTAATGAGGCAAAGGTGGAAGCTCTAGGAGAGACAGAATGAAGTCCCTAAGGAGATGGGAGGGGATTCAAGTGCAATACCAATAGAGGATGAGCCCTAGACAGAAGGAATAGCCACTTCAACTCTGATGGGAACAAAAGAGGCTAGGTTTGGAAGACAAGAAGTTGAGGGAGTTCTTGACTTTTGGGATATTTTGATCACCAGATGTCCTGTTCTAAAATCTTAGAATCGAGGGACGAGCTCCCTCAATAATTGTCTCTCCTTTTCTCTCTTGAAGATGGCCTCATTTTTTCTGTTCAGCAAAGGATACGTGAGTCTAAGCCAGGTGGTCAAGCGTACCAGGAACAGGCTGGCTCCCTGGGAAAACTCCTGCTCCAGTTCAGGGGCAGTCTTGCCTCGGTTGTTTTCAATGAAATTGTTGAGGATGTGACTCCTTGTGACTTTGCCAGCATTGTCCCAATCCTGTAAAAAACTCAAGAGGCGGCTAATTGCTGCCTGTTCCTTCATAGAAGTCATGATCAATCAGTCCTGAAGTCAGCTACAGAGGGAGAGAAAACAGGCAGGTTATCAAAATGTTTAGAACCACCCAAGTCCTGTAGGTTACTCTAGCTTTTGCTTTTCCAGCAGTCCCTTGGAGGCCACTGAGCCTCTCTCATGCACATGGTTGTAGTGACATTCAAAACACACCTCTAGGACCAGTCACCTGTTACTCGAACAGGGAGGATCTCGCTGTGTTGTAATGGAATTAAGAATATCAAGGTAGTCAACAACTGCTTCAGGATTCAGGGCTAAACATTTAGCTTTCTGGTTTCTTTGTTGATACCAGCAACTAAAAGGACCACAGGCTCCAACTGAGATAAAGGCGTCTGCTAAAACTCTGGCTCTCTCACCCCTCAGTTCACACAGAACCAGATATTTGGGGTCTTTAGAGACCCGGCCCCCTCTTATCCAATCAGCCAAGGTAACATACGCTCCTTAACATTGTACTTTGGGCTTTTATACCAACTCTTTTAAAAACAACTTTAAAAAAAAGTTAGTGGGAAGAAAAAGTTCCCATTCCATAGTTGGATTAATGGGCTGTGGTTTGTAGGAGTCTGTGTCCTTGGGAGAGAGTGTTTTCAGTGGGGGAGGGAAGGTTTAAAATAAACCCGTTTTCCAAAAATAGTTGTGATTGAAAGTGTTATTATCCATAACAAATGTTAGTGCTGATGGGAGAGAGGCACGTGTGATTCTTTTGTCTAACAGACAAGTGAAAGTCATATTTCACATTATCATGGGGTTTTCTGTGATTTACAGAATATTTGTGAAACATTACTTGCAGTGGCCATGATTGATATGGAGAGAACAGCTTGTGTGTAGGGGAGATGTGTATTTCACGAAGATGGTTCAACATGAAATTTACAGTGCCATAAAGTGCTTCTACATCTTTGCTAGAGATCTAGTTAAAAGGACTTTACAGTCTGAAACATCCTAAAATTGATTCTAAATTAACATTTCCTCACATGTATTTGAGATATTGATGGCGCCCAGCTATCAGAATTTTATTAAGAAGCAATAATCTGAGGCATGCTGAGACAGACATACATACACACACACCAACCTCCTCTGCTCCCCAGAGGACACTGGATATGTGCTCCCAGGAAGGGCGTCACGTAGCCTCTGGGATGGAGACAACCACGAAATCCTCTCAGCCAGAACAGCCAGGTGAATAACTGTGGGTCAACCTAAACACAAAAATGACCAAAACCGGTCATGGGATCATGCATCAATCACTGTGAATGATGTTACAGTCCTAAGTCTGAGAATAACTCTCAGAGGCCATGGCCACCTACGACAGCCAAACCGGCCTCAAGAAAATGGGGAGAGTAGCTGTTCTGCACCCCAGGGAGGAGGGGTTGAAACACCACCATTAGCTTTATCAGGCTGGAAAGCACCTCGGGCCCCTGTCCTGCTGTGGACCGACCCATTCTAGGATCAAAACTCAAAGCGTTACCAGAGAGGCACCTAGCAATTCTGGGACACCAAGGGTAGGAAAATTTCAGCTGGACACTCTACATTATGGCCACTCGAAGTTCCCTTGGATCTCAGTCTTTCCGTATCATTTTTCAAATGGGTAAAGAAAACCAACAAATGGCAGCTTTAAAGGTCAAGTGATGGAGGTCTAAATCAGTGAATACTAGCGAAGGCCCATTACGTGTCACATTGCAAGGTGCTGTGGGAGATGCAGAGATGAATACGGTTATGCGCGGCCCTTGAGGAGCTCCAAACCCTGTGGCAGAGTGGAAGAGCACGAGACTCGGAGTCAGACTGGGCTCAAGGGTCAGCTTCCCACTTGCTGTTTAGTAAAACATCAAACTATGTAATAGTTCCTGACTTATCCCTTGCCATCCTCCAGTCTTACCCTAGAGGCAGGCACTTTCAACTCTTTTGGCTCTTTCTTCTGGTGTCTACCTCTATACGTATTTCCAAATAATGAGTTTATACTACTTGCTATGGACTGAATTGTGTTCCCTTTGTCCCCCAAATTCATATGTTAAAGCCCTAACCCCCTGTACCTCAGAATGTGACTGTATTTAGAGACAGGGTCTTTAAAGAGGTAATTAAGTTAAAATGAGGTCATTAGGGTGGGCCCTAATCCAATATAACTTGTGTCCTTACAAGAGGAGATTAGGGCACAAACCCATACAGAGGAAAGACCATATGAAGACAACAGAAGTCAGCCATCTACAAGCCAAAGAGAGAGGCCCAGAAGAAACCAACCCTCTAACAAACACCTGCATCTTGGACACCTTGATCAGAGCCTCTGAACTGTAAGATAACTTCTGTTGTTTGAGTCACACCTTCTGTGTTACTTTGTTATGGCAGCCCCAGCAAACTAACATATTACTATTATTTGATTTAGACAAGATGTATTTCTTATTCTAGCAGTTGAGGAATTAGCTCTCTTGCACCACTCTAACCCCCATTTTTACAACATAGTTTTCCAGTTTATAGTTAAATCAATAGTTAGTGTTTATATTATTGGCCAAGTAAATAAACATTGTTCACTTAAGTTGTAGCTTATTACATTTTCTTTTATAAATTGGTTTTACCTGGAATTAATTCTTTTCAATTGTTTAGTTTTCTAAGTACATAGAGCTGTTTTCTTCCAAATGTTCCAAACATGTAGCAATGATTTTCCCAAATGTTCAATCCCTAACTGACCAGTTCCATCTTTTCCCTGGAAACCTCTGCCCCACTGTCTTTCTGCTCATTTGTCCTGGGTACTCACTAAGCCTGGGATTTCCTTTTGCCAGTCTTCTCTGTTGATTGCCCTATTTCCTGGATCCACTTCATCCCCTTTCTTGGTTTACACTCCCGTTTTTTTGAAGCACATTCTCCAGTAGCTTCCTAAGACAGGAAAGTTATTTGTGTGTGTGTGTCTTTGGAAGTCTGAAGATATTTCTGACCTCATGTTAAATTGGTTGGGTATATAATTCCACATTAGAAGCAAACTTGCCGGGTATTGAGCCTCCCCAGTGATGCTGCTGAGAAGTCTGACGTCATTCTGATTCCCGTGCTTTTGTCTGTGCTTTTTTTACTTGATGCTTTTAAACCTTTTCTGAAATTGTATGATGATAGACCTTGGTGCAGGTCTTTTCCATTTATTATACTAGGCCCCTGGTGGGGTTTTTCAATCAGGTGCTGTGGCCTTCAGTTTTTAGAAATTTCATCAGGCAACTACTAGTCTTTTCACTTGAGGAACTCATAAATATGTCAGTCAGTGTTGGGTTTTTTTTTTTTTTCCTCTTGGAGTCCTCAGGGCCTCTGGAGAAGACTTTATTATTTCCCCAAGGAGGATAAGAGGGTGGGAGTGATAAATGTCGAACTACTGGCATCCTGGGGGTGGAGAGTGGGGCAGGGGCTGAGGCTGTCACAAGGCAGCGTGTAGCCCTTCCACCACTCAGTGTTCCCCCCCATGTCTCATCCCTGCCCTTCAAACGATGCCTGAGGTCCCTGAGTATGGAGGCCTCCAGAGTTCGGTTTCCTTTCTCCTTAGGCAGAAGCAGAGTTTAGAGTACTTGTTGGACTATTGAGAGAGGAGCTCTGGGGTGGGGGCCAAGTGCTCTGCTTATAGACTTCAGCCAATCCCCATTTTGGCCCCATACCTCATTTCTGACCTGTGGTAACAACGCTGGTGCTTCCCAGTGTTAAGTCTCTTGGAGGTTAAACTGGGTGAACTGACTTGCTTTATATTGGTAATCTCTTCTTGGCACTTAAGATGCTTGGCACTTTGAAGCATCTTAGGATGCTTCAAGCCAGGTAACATTCCCCCACCTGCCTTCTACCGCCCAAATATTTGTTGAACTTGCACTTGCTGTTGCCTTGCCTCCTTCTCTGAACTTTTGTGACTTTGTACCTTTTTATGTTTCTTTAGTGTTAGGTCAGTGAGGTTTTGAGAGGTAGGGAGAGATAAAGGGTGACAGTCATGTTTAATCAAGAGAGTTCAGCCCCTTATTATTCATTTTCATCTCAACTTTTCTTCAAAGTGAGATTTGATGAGAACTGGAAAAAAGACCCATTAAATACAATTTTTTAAAAAAATAAAAAGAAGAAAACAGTGGGAAAAGGAGAGAAGTATGCCAATTTCAGGAGTCAGTTGCTGGGATAAACAGTGTATCTAAGGTTCTTCTTGACTACCAAAATAAAAGGAGAAATATTATGTCTTTTATGGTTAAGGGAGGAGAGAAGGAATGATGGCAAGGAGAAGAAACAAACATTTTTTTTCAGTTTTCTCAAGAACTAGTCACATATAATGTGTATTATATATATTATTTGTTTAACCCTCTTAGGACCCCAAGGAGGTATTCATTATTATTCACAACTTTTAGATGAAAAAACTAAGGTTTACAAAGGTTTGCTCATTTATTGAAGGTCTCACAGCTAAAAAGGGGTGGAAATGGAAATTGAACTCAGGTTTGTATAATTCCAGAGTCCAGTTTCTCTCTGTTTAATCAAAAGCACTAATTCTGCTCTCCCCTGTGCTCCAAAGGTACCAATTAACTCTTATTATCAAATTGGGTGGCTAGTTTGCAGTCCCATCTTGCTTGACCTCTGATAGACTGTGGATGACCCTCTTCTCAAAACTCACTTCCTTACCCCAGCTGTCTCCCGGTTCTACCCCTCAGCAGGTCCTTTTCCTGTTCTCAGGTCTCTCCTCATGCTTTGTAATCTCCTGGGTGACGTCCTTCACTTCTATCACTTCAAGTTACACCTGTAGGCTTTATGACTCCCAAATCTACAATCTCAGCCTGGGACTGAGGTCCAGATCCCTATATCTAAATGACTAGTGGATGTCTTCCTTGGTATGATTCACACACTCTTCAAATCAGTGAGTCCCAAGCTGAACTCATCAAGCCCTCACAGCCGCTCCTTCCCCTGTGTTGGTCCTATTTCCGTGACTGGGTTGCCACTCTCCTGGTCACCCAAGACCTGTCTTTGACGTGTATTCCCTCTCCCTTGCCCTCCTTATGTGAACTGTTGCCAGGTACTGCCAATTATACCTCCTGAATCTCTCCCAGATCAGTCTATTTATCTTCATCTCCACTGCCACTATTTTCATTTACTCCTCCGCCCTCACATGGATTACTTCAACAGCCTCCTAACAGATCTTCAGGTTTAACCCCATCCTAACTGCCAGTGATGTGAGAGCTAAAAATGCAAATCGGACTGACTTCCCTGTTTAAAACTCTTCAGGTGTTCCCCATGTTATCGTCAAGATAAAGTTTCAAATATCTCAGCCCAAAGAACTTTCATCTAAATCCTGCCACAACTGAAATCGGACTCCCCTTGTTCCTTCCCCCCTTGTCACTGCTTATAGTGGGAGTTAGGAGGAGGCTGCCAGCTTTCCTACACTTTACAAACCATCCTCTAAATTCTCCATACTGTTTCTAAATCATTTCTTTTCCTCTGAGGTCAGGCTTCCTACCCTTCCCTCCTAATTTGCCTCATGACTGATTTATTGGCCACACCCCCAAGCTCATTGATGACTTCAGGCCCAGAAGTCTTCCTGTTTACCCAACACCTGAGAGGCAATTTCAACATCAACATGTTCCATTTCCATAATTTGGGTGGCTAGCATCCTTCCTGACACATCACGGGTGCACAAGAAGCGTTAAACCGACATCCAACACACTATGCTCAGAATGAGCACTTTGATTTCCTAACTCCACACAGTAATTAATTAAGCAGATGTCCTGGGTGCCAGTAGACTCTGAGCCAAGCATGGAGATTCGGATTGGTTAACATGACAAACATAGTCTCTGCCCTCAAGGTGCTTACAGCCTGGTGGGGCAGAGAGAAAGGCAACCAGGTGATTTTAATAAAGAGTGAAAAGTGCCCCGATGGGGGCAAATCCCAGGATCTGCTGAAGCACACGGAGAGGCACAAAATCTAGACTCCAATGATCTCCAACCTTCACCTCTAACTAACCCAGCATTCACACTTATGATCCACACCCTAAACTTGTGAATTGCCTGTCAAGTCTACAATTCCAAGCTCCTCACTCTACCACACCCTCCATCTGTTCTCAGGAGGTCTACTCTTGGGTTTAACAGAAATGTTACAGGCAATTAGGCAAGAATGTCCTCTTCATTCTCCCATGGAATCAGTATCCACACCCATCCTTCTCTGTCCCTTCTTTACCCCTTTGCCAGAGCTCTCCATCCAGGCACCCTGCGTCCTTAAGCCCCTCACTCCATCCTTTATTCCCTCCTCCCCTGTATCTTCAATCACTCTCTTTATATAGGCATTCTTTTTGTTAATATACTTGATTCTTGCCTATGCTAGAACAAAATAAGCAAACAGGAAACAAATACCACTTATCTCAACCCCACGTCCCCCTCCAGTCACCTCTCTGGTGTTGTCACTTCATAGCAAAGCTTCTTAAAAACAGTCTACACTCTTTTCTGTTCTCCCACTAACCATTCTCTCCTCAACACACTGCAATTTGGCTTCTCTCTCCCCCCACCCCTACCTGGTCCCCCGCACTTCACTTCCATCACTTTAGCGCGTGTCTCTGACAACCTCCTAATTGCCTAGTTCAATGAGGACATTTTCGTCCTTTGCTCACTTGTCCTGCTGCTGCAACTAACATCACTGACCATTCTTCCTCTTACTCAAAATGCTTCCCTCCCTGATGCCTCGGAACCACGTCGTCTTCTCTTGGACTGCCTGCACTCCCGCCGCCCCATCTTTGAGTCTCCAGGGCCTGTCACATTTGATGTCAGTCCTCAGTAAGTTGTCTCAAACATGAGCAGGAGTCCCTCTGCCCCATTTCCAACCTCACTATCAGCAATTCCATTAAACATGACATTCAACAAATTGGCAGAGAGCGTGTTCCTCCTCCTTGCGCTAGGCCTCGGGGGATGAATGTGAAAAAGACACAGTGCCTTCTTTCAAGGGGTACACAAGTTGGGGGTGGCATAGAGTCCTGTAATGAAGCAATTTCAATTCTAGTGGTGTAGTGGTAAGTGCTACGATGGGGTAAGCACAGGATACTTTGGGAATGTGAGCAAGGGACATCTAACTCAGCCTTAGTTCCTGGGGTGGTGGCTGTTACAAAATATCTCCAGAGGAGCTGCCATCCAGGCTAAAAGGCATCTGCAACTAGTCAGGTGAAGAGGTGAGGAAACTGTATTCCAGGTAAAGGGAATAAAATATGCAGAGGCTCAGAGGTGAGAGAGTATACGGTGTATTTAAAGAATTGCAAGTGGGAGGCAGTACCACGTAGTGGTCAGGAACATACACTGGACGTGGATGGTCTTCCAGCTCCCTGCTGTGTGACCTTATATAAATTCCTTAACCTCTCTAGGCTTCAGTTCTCTTACCTGAGAAGAGGAGACAATACCTCATAAGGGTCAATAAACTACCTAACATATACAAAACCCTCAATAAAGCTTTGCTCTGATTTTCATTGCTGAGATTGTTCAGAATGGCTGGAACACAATATGAGGATGGAAGTGGCAAGAGATGAGGCTGGGAAAGTAGGTAGAGGACAGAGAACGAAGGGCCTTATATACTCTGCTGCAAGGTTTGCGCTCTATCCTGCGGGCAATGCAAGGGCACTGAAGAGTTTTAAGTCAAAGTGACCAGAAAAGATTTTGCTCTAGAAATATCATCTTGACTGCAGTGCAGAAAGATGACTGAAAGGGGGCAAGACTAGAGGTGGGACACCAGTTAGGGGGCTGTTCCTGTAATCCTGGCAAAAGGTGCTGATGACATGAGGGTCGGAGAGAAGTAGAAATGTCACATAGACAGAAACAACAGGACCTGGTGACTTGTGGTAGAGGATGAAAGAGGGGGAGGAATCCGGGAGGATGCCCAGATAACCTTGCTTCCTACACTTCACAGAGAAAACAGGGCCTCATCAAGCGCAATTCCCTTTTCTCCCCTCCATTCTTAATCTTATCGTATCAGCACCCAGCCTTCCCACGTAGCTTCCATCTTTCCATCTCCTCTGACTCCTTTTAAACACTTGCTCAATCTTCGCCAACCCAAATAAATGTACAAACAAAGCCTTTCCCTCAAGCTTCTACATTTCCTCCTTTCTTCACCCCCAAATTTCTCCTTCTGGCCTACAGGATAAGGTCTAAACTCCATGTGGCATACAAGGCCCTTCAAAACTCGACCCCAGGCTAATCTCATCCTGTCATTTCCACATTACAACAGACCTTGACTTCTCAACTCCCTAGGCTCTTCCAGGGGCCTCCACATTTCAAAGCTACTCTGCCATCAGGAATGGCCAGGATCCTTTTTGTCCTTTGACTAATTCTGCAAGCCAACTAGGGGCTCTTGGTTCTATGGCTCCACCTACGCCACCTCTTCCCCTACTATGCTGTAAAACTTAACTATCCCTCTCACTAGAGTGTGAGCTCCTCAAGGGCAGGGGTTGGTCTTCCCCATCTGTGTCTCCAGGGCCTGGCATAATGCCTGGCACAACATAGATGTTTAATAAATGCTTCCTGGGTGAATGAGAGAAGAAATCAGCCAGCTCCTGTTTAGATGGTTATATCTGAATGTCTGTGATATGGAGGTCCATAAAATGACCAACTTCCCAAAGCTGCCATGTGCAGAGTGGCAGAATCTCCATCCAAGAAAGCCAGTGCAAAGTCTATGAGGCATTTTACAGCTATGACAGGAAATAGCAATGTCAGCAGTGGTGTCATCTTTGGACACTAAGGACAGGGATTCAGTGCCATGAACGGTCAGTTAAATTGTAATTGGAGTGAACTGTTCCTCTGCAAACCATAATGTTCTTTAGCTGTAGCCAAATAGCGTTCAAGAAGGGGAGAAAATTTTTTGAAATGTCAAAGAAATTATTTCCAATTTGGTGCTCACAACCAGAAACTCTAATGATCAGTGGAAATGAGAAGCAAACAAATTAGCACTAATGGAAAATGGCTTTTGGAAAAGAGGATTTAATTTATAGTCAACTGGTCGTGGCATGCAGCATGCAGTAAAAGTCAGCTTCCCCAGCTCGGTCATAAGAACTGGAGCACACACGGAACGCCAGAGAAAAATATATGTATGCCATCATGCTTATTGGAACCTCACTGTAAGTGGCAGCCAATTAAAATTGTCATTATTTTACCTTGGAGAGAAAATGGTCTGAAAAACCAAAGCACATGAAATTAAAATCCAGATTAGGAACTTCGGTCCAAATTGGTTTGTTTGTGGCCTTCTAACCTTGGCAAGGTCTTCTGCAAGGATGACAAACCTACTTTGTCTTCAGCCCAGAGTGGACCCTCTGTTTTTAATTTCCTCTCCATCTCAGAGGTGATTAATAAATCTGGACTCATCTATAAATCATTTCTATTGCAGCCAAATGGTTCTTCCTCATGCAGGGAAACTAAAATCACAAAATGTTAAAAACCCCAGCTCTTGCACTAAGCCAAAGGTCCTCAGCAACAAGCGAGAAGAGGTATTATAAAATCAAAAGGGCACTAGGTCTTGTTTCTAAATAAAATTTCTCAGCAGGGTAAATCAAAAAGCATGTTTCTAAAAGCAAGAAGCCTCCAGGGCATGGGCTGTCAGCCTGGCTCACTGTCCCCAGATGGCCCCGGAGACAACAAGGCAGTCACTATGTGCTGTTTCTGCAGGTTCCACCTGCAGAATGGAACAGATGCCTCCTCCTTGGGCTCCCAAAAAACCTCCTCATTCTCAGGGGGGAAGGAGGGAGGAGAGAGAGATTGAGATTCTCCTTCCAAACTTCAGGCCCAGCCAAAGGGTATATGCGCTGCAATGTCACTTCCTTCTCAGACTCCCTCCTTCTGCTCCCCACTCATACCCTCTTCATAGACCCCTCCTGCCACCCATTACTTCCCTACGGATAGTCACCTTTCCCCCATCTCCTTCCTGCAAAACCCTCTGCCTTCATTGTGTCCCCAGACGTACCCTCATTTTCTACCCACAGACCCCACTTTTCCTCTCCGTAGACTCACTTCTGCCCCAACTCCTCTCCACAGATCCGCCCTCGTGCCCTCCTCCACAAAGTGTAACTCACTAGGTCAATCATAGCCTCTCTACCCACATTCTCCTCACCCCTTCATTACTCTATGCTCTACGCTTCATCTTTCTGGACCTGATTTCCTACCCTTCCTTCTCTTCCTAAACTTCCAACTCTGCCCTCGAAAGCATTTGTTTCTGATCGGGAACTTCTCCTCCACTCTTAGCTTCTCCAGTCTACCTGCAGCTTGTTCCAAAAGCTGCTTCTCCCCCAGGGGGCCACTTCTGCATAACCCTCCCTGGTGGAAGCTGCTTATACTCTTACACTCCGAGGATCTCAGGGTTGGGAGTGGGGTTAGTGTCTCCTCACCAAAGCCCAACTCCGTTCCTTCTCCCACCACCTTCTTGTAAAAACCTTTGCTATTTTTGAGGGTCATGCCATTCAGCTGTATTGACTTTACCCCTCCTCCTCAGGCTGTCATAGACAGATTCCAGAACATCCTACTTTATTCATCAAGCACTACGGGCCCCAGCTCACAAGCGTCCTCTTCCCTTTTCCCTCCTCACATCCTGCCATCATCCAGGGAGATTTCAATGGCCATGTCAACCTGAATGTCTTCTGTATTCCACTTCAGCCTCGCCCTCCCATGGCCACACCCTGGACCTTGTCGTCACCTGGAACTACTCAAACGTCATTACTCCACGGCCTGATTACATACAACTCTTTCACCCAACTATTTCCAAGATACGGGTTCTCTGACTTCATTGGGACCCCCCAGTCCATAACACTTTTACACTCTCCTGTGCAGGTTAGGTTCTAAGATCCATCACCTCAACCTTTTGCCAGGATCCTAAACTTCCTTGCCCTTTGTCCTTCCATTTTATTCACTTAATAAAATCCAAACCTGTTCAATTAACCTCTCACACCCACCACTAGGTGGCTGAATACTGTTGGGGGAAAGATACATATTACACAATTATGCTGTCTGCTGCTACAAATTAATGGTCATCAACCTCATAAGCTTCCTAACTGCCCAGAAATCTGCATGCTGCCTTGGTCATCTCGTTCCCATTCTCCACTGCAGCTATTTCAATCTCTCTCTGCTCTTCTCAAACCTTTCATATCATCTCCAACCCTTTTCTCACTGGCTGACAGCATGTCCCTATTTCAGAGAGAAAATAAACCATAAAACAAGAATTCCCTCAACTTCTTGCCACCAAAGCTACTAACGTACTAATAATCTCACACGCTTCGTTTTTGTCACAATGCAAATGTCCCTCCATCTTTCTAAGTGAATTTCTCCATCAGTGCCTTGGATCCCCTACGTTACTCTTTTTCTGGGGTTGCCACTTTCTCAGTTACTTCTTTTTTTCTATAATTTTATCTTTTTACTTTTGCTGGATCCAGGCCAACAGCATTTCTCCCATCTGAATAAAAACCAATGTCTCCTTCCAGCTATTGCCATATTTCTTTTTTGTCCTAAAAAACCAAACATCTCAAAAGTGCATGTACGTGCAATCTTTACTTCCTCACTTTCCCACCCACTTCTCAATTCGCTGTAATTTGACCTCTGCTTCCAGCACTCCTCTGAAACTGCATTTGCAAAGGTCACCAACAACTTCCTTGTTTCTAAATCCAGTGGATTTTTTCTCAGATCTTATTTGATTAATCATTAGCCTCCAACACTTTCCTCCACCGGCCACTGAAACACCATGTTCTACTACTGATTATCTTACCATTCTGGTCATGTCATCTCAATTGCCTTTGCAGGTTCATTCTCCCTTTGCCAGACCCTCAGACTTGAGAGCCTTCTCAGAGCTCTGTCCTCGGCCCTCTTCTTTTCTTACTCTACACATATGCCCTGGGGAAGCCCAACAAATCAATCCACTGGTGTGGCTGCTATCTCTAAGGCACTACACATTTCTATTTTCAGTTTAGACTTATCTTGCAAACTCCTGTCAGGCATACTCAACTGTCTCTTGGACACCTCCATTTGGATGTCCCACTGGCACCTCAAATTCACCAGGCTCAGAACTTACTTTCTCCTAAAAACCATGCTTCCTCTCCTTTCTTTTTGCCCAAGCCAGTATTTATCCTTCCTGTCTCCTATTTGCCCCAGCAGACACCAAGTCTAGTTCTTTTTAACTCGTAAGAGTCTAAGGAAGCCATTCTCTTCACTCCTGCTACCTCTCCAAGTTTTTGGCCACCATAGTCCTTCCACATTACTCAAACAACTTCCTAATTGGTCTCTCTCCTTCTCTCAATCCCCACTCTATGCTCTGCATTGATCTTTCTAAAACACAAATCTGATTGTTACTCCTTTGCTAAAGCCCTGCAATGACTCCTCACTGTCCTCAGGATACAGTCTAAGCTCTTGCATTCATAGGAAACACACTGGCAAATTTTTACCACCAGTAAGTGTCGTGGCTTTGCTCACGGGCCGTGAAATAATTCACGAGTCAGATAGAAATATAGATTTATTAAAGTAAGAGTAGAGTCGGCTGGGCAGAGTCTGCTGGAAACTACTGCCCCGAGTCTTTGTTTCATCTTTAGTCTTATATTTTCTAGTCAGAATGTAAATTTCTTAAGCCTGTAGTGGAATTTTCTAGAGTTCGGCTTTGTCAGTTGGGGTGGGGGAAGGTACAGTTAAGTCGGTTATCACCACCTTTGTATATGTTATGTAAATTTAAGTTGGAGTCAGGAGTGGATCCCACACAGATGCAAAGCCTTTCGCAAGTCACAGGGCCTGCACTGGGCTGACATAAACAGAAACGTTAAAACTGGCCTAGTAAATGTATAGGAAGGAAAACCATTAATAGTTGGTGGAAGGGAAGCCGAGGAAAGGAAGCAAAGGAAAACAAGCTTTCAAAAAGTCCCAAGCTAAATTACACTTGTTAAATCAAATTATACCAGACATTCAAACCTCAAAATAGAAGATTCAGTGTCACCATTACAATCCCTCTGTCTTAACAGTAAGATCAACCTAAAAATCAAAGCTGAGCTTGGCATCAAAGACCCTCCAGGATCTGAGCCTACCTGTTCCTCCAAAGTTACTCTCTCATTAGTATCTCCTCAGGCCAGAAGATGCTAAGTTCTGGAACTCACCCTTCAGTTTCCCCTTTTTGAGCTCCTGCAGAGTCCTTTCCCTCCACATCGCCACAAGTCTTTGACGGCCAACCTCTAGGGCCGTCTCCACTGCCATAATGCTCCTTGACACTTTCTGAGCTCGCGCAGAATTAGAGTTGGTTCATAAATGGTTTCTCTCCCTCTCCTTTTAAGACTTACGGAAGTCAGGGCCAAAAGCTTAATCCTAACTAGAGCTCACCTACATAATAGGTGCTCAGTAAACACTTGTTAAATGCATGGATAAATGCAAGAAAACGGCACTCCCTAGCTCCTTTGTGTCCCCCACGAACAGGGCATTCTCTAGTCTTTCACTGAAGACACTCCTCCCCTCGCCACCCCCCACCCCTCAACCCCACCAGTCAGAACATGTTTTCCCCACTCGGTGGAGGATGGGCCGGCACGCGCTCATTAGGTCGTTTTGTACGGTTTTCAACCTCCAGCCTTCGGAGCTGCGGCTGATAGAGGATGTTAGAGGTAGCTAGATGATGTAAGTCAAAGGGCACTGCCGTCCACCCTCGTCGGATAACACACGGTTGGGAAGGGAGACCACCCCATTCCCAAAATACCGCAACTCTCCCGCAGACCCTCTTACCTATACAGGAGGGTGGGGACTCTTCCTGACCGGCGTCCCGGCTGACCAATAGCTGATCCACATTAAGGGAGTCAGCCAATGGCTGCGGGCCAGGGATAGGGCAGGGCGGGGAATGGTTGCTAGGGCTGAGCTAGTGGGGTGCGGCGAGAGGCTCCGATAGAGACTCGGTGGTTGCTAAGGCGCGAGGTCACAGAGCGCGCTCAGGGATTGGGCAGCGTCGAGGGAGGGGGTGGTGATCGAGTGAGGCGCTGGCGTGCTAACGGGAGTTCCGGCGGGAGGGCCGTGCTAAGGGCCGGCGCCTTCACCATGCTCTCGGCTGAGTTGGACTACACCATCGAGATCCCGGATCAGGCCTGCGGGATCCAGGGTATGGAACGAGGATTGGGTCCAGTCGTGGGAGGTGACTTAACGAGTCTGTGGGTAGCAAGCGCAGCTGTGGCTCCGCCCCCGCGGCCCCGCCCTCTCGCGGCCCGCCCTCTCACAGGGTCCCGCTGGTCCTGGACTTCCTCGGGCCTGGTGAGACCCTCCCTCTTGTCAGCCCCGCCTCCGGAGTGCTCAACCTGTCCGAGCCCCGCCCCTTCCCTGTGTCCTCTGCTGTTGGGGCCCTTCTTTCTGTCTTCAGTCGGAGTTTCCAAGTCCATGCCCTCGTTTGTTGCCTTGTAGCTGAAGACTGCGGAGGGCAGGGGCCCTCCTGATTCCTTTGTTTGAGGTCGGGCTTCCCATTTCTAGCCTCTGTTGGCGGTTGTGGCTAGGGGTCCCACTATTTTCCCGGGGTCCTCGCAGAAGGACACAGAACTCGTAACCCTCCCTCCTCTCTGTTCTCCCTGGCAGTGGTTAACAGAGCAGTCTCTGTCGTTAGGTAGAAGTCGGTTCACATCTTGGCTCCTCCCTTTAGTAGCTTGATGACCTTTGTCAGGCTATCCTCTCTGAATTTAAGTTTTCTCACCTGCAAAACGAGGGTACGGATAGTAACCTCCTTCACAGGGTTGTTGGTTGCACAACTGAGATTGTGTTAAGGATCCGGCATAGTGCCTGGCATGGAGTGAGTTTAGTGATTAGTATTCTTTTCTTTCCTGCAGTCATATCATTAAAGAAAGTGCTCCATCAAATTAGCCTGTAGAGCAGGCCTCGGTCCCTGGCAGTGTGAGTAGGATTGGGGCCCAGAGAATGGAAAGTGTGGCGCCAGCTGGGAATTATGGTGGGGAAGCCTTGAAATTGATGTCAGCGCCAGTGCAGCATGTCTCTGCCCTACGTTACTCCACATCCCAGGTCGCTTTCATGCCTGTGGTCTCTTGGCCAGCCTCCTGTTACTACCACAGTGATCTTGCTAATGCAAAAGTTTGATCTTATCACTGCTCTGTGTAAAACCCTTCAGTGGCTCCTTATTGCCTTCAGGATAAATCAAGTCCATATTCCTTAACATGGCATTTAGAGTCCTTCATAATTTATCAGCCCCTGCTTACTTTTTTGATCACTATGTCCTTCCACTATTCAATTTGAGTTTTATGTTCTGGCAACCCAACTGCTTGTGATTCTCCACACACTTCTTGCTTCTCTGCCCTTTGCTCCTGCTGTTTCCTTTGTCTGGAATGCCCTTTCCCCTCTGCTGCCCCACACTGCCCCTTTCTTGTCCAGCTCATCAATTTAAGGCTTAGCTCAGATGCTGCCTCCTTCAGGAGAGCCTTCCTAGACCCCTCCCATTACATCTTGTGTTCCTTCGTTGGGGTCTAAGAGGGGAGGGCAGCCCTTAGGCTCCCCCAGAACAGATGGCTCTAGACCAGCTATATTTCCCTAGAGCTGGGCTCAGGGGAATCTTACCTATTGGCTTAGGATTGTTGGGCTTGTAGATGTAAAAGTGCTTTTGAAAAGTTTTGGCCTCAGCGAGAGCTGAAGCCAGTTAACAGTGTTGTCCTTAGAGAGCCTTCAGCTGCAAAGGGCTGGAGCTGCCTGCTGCATGGCCAGTTCTATCTCAGCGCATGTGGGCAGCCCGGCAGCCTTGGTTTGCATTTCATATCTTCCTCTTACCGGTTCTATGGCTTTGGCAAGTTATTGAACCTCCCTGAGCCTCAGATTTCTCCACTGTAAAATGAGAATTATACTGGTGCCTCCCTACTTCAAGGATTGTGAAGGTTACCAGGATAGTGACTGGATGTGTGTGCCTGGCATGTTGTCGGTGTGTTTCTTCTGCTTGTGGCTCCTCTTCACTGCTTGAGGAGGCGAGGTCCTAGAATTGGAAGAAGTTTCAGGGGGCCATTTTGTCCTGCATCCTTCAACTAGCATGAGGGCATTCCGTTGCTACCAGACCCTTCACTGACAGGATGCTTCCTCCCAAACATCCCGGCCTGTTGAAGGCAACTGGGATTGTTAGAAAGCACTTCCCTTTTTTGAGCCACAATAGGCCTTCCTGTCATTTCCTCTTTCAGTTCAGCATTTGCTTTGTCCTGGCCATGGGTTAGTTGCTGGTTCCTCAGAAGTGACTCACAGACAGGCTGCCTTCAGGGTGTTGTGGTTTTGGGGAAGGGCAGGTTTATAAGCAGCAGGTTTCACGATGATGACGTGGTAACTGCGGGGCCAGAGGGTCGTGGTGGGTACGACAGAGAGCAAGGTAATCTCTCTTCCTCTCTCTTCAAGAGGACAGCTTCATGCCTTCCTCAGTCTCTTTTCTCCAAGAGAAATACCTCCAGGGCCTTCAGCTGTCCCTCCTCTGATGCAGTTCTAATAATCCTCCTGATTGCTCTCTGTACTGGCTTTAGTTCACCGTACTTTTCCCTCAAAATGCATATCCCAGAGCTGAGCTGGAGGTTGTAGGACACCTCAGAAGGAGGTAACAGCACTGTGATTCCCTGAATCCATTTGCTTCCCATCTGCAGAGAGCTCCCCTTCAGGCTAACATGGCTTCACTGAGTGATAGTCTTTGGGGACCCCAGACCCTCTTTTGCATTTGCTGTTTAATGGTGGAGAAGTATATAGGACAGTCATACTTGGTTTCTGGAATTGCTTTCCTCCCTTATTTTTCCTTCCTTCAAAACCACAGAAACCCAGCACTGCTGTAAGTTGACAGAGAGGTGAGCAGCTGCTGCTGGCATATCAGTTAGCTGGAAGGCAGGTGCAGATCCAGGGTCATTCAGAGCCCAGGCTAGGCAGCTCAGGAGCCGTCTGCTGGGAATCCCACCACCAGTATCCATGGCTGCCCATGCTGAGGGTAGTCTGTCTGGACCTTTGCTGAAGCTGAGCCCTTGACCTGGAATCTCCTCCTAACCCACCCACTCTTCTGACCAGTGATCCCCTTTCCCTTCTAAGACCCTGCTTCCATTGCATTTCCTTGGGGAAGGTTGTGTTGTTGGGGACTCCCACTGCAGGGAGTTGTTCTTTTGATGGTTTTGCTCACTGTTGGCGGGGCCTGGCAAGGATGAGGTGCCAAGTGAGCTGAGTAGAGTCAGTTGGCAGTACTGTGGGAGTCCGAGCTGCTCTGACATCTCATGCCGAGGCTGCCCTGCCCCTCCTCCCAGCAGAGAATGGTCAGCCAAGTCCCGCCCAGGGCTCCTCTGTCCAGGGCTCCTCTGTGGTTTGCTGGCAGGCCAGCAGGCCTTCTTAAAGGCACCATGTTGCTCTCCTGTTCAGTCAACATTTTCAGAAATGATTCACAGAATTCACAAGGCTGGGACAATTAATTTTGCTTACTCTTAGAGCACACATCAGGCTTTTCAGGGATGACAGAGAGGGGAAGTGATGGATTTATTGTGAGCCCAGGGTTTTTTTATTTATTTATTTATTTATTTATTTATTTATTTATTTATTTATTTGAACTTTAAAGATCAGACTTATTTGGAGAGCCCAGGCTTTATGAACCTGCTCTTCTGCAAAGCACTGGCCTGGGTCGAAGAAATGTAGACATCGCCTTAACCCTCAGGAAACTTTCCCTGGCACCCAGGAAACAGTCTGGAGTGGTCTGGACCACCATGGTGGGCCCCGGTGTTTGGGGCAGCTCCCTGGGGAAGAGTGGCCCAAGCTGGACCAGGAGCTTCGGGAGGGCTGACAGGTGGACGGGGAACAGAAAGTGCAGAAGTAAGGGTGCTGGGGAGGACTGAGAGTGGCCGGATGGAGCAAGGCCCTGGCAGGAGGCTGTGGTGTGTTTTCAGGAGAAGGAATGAGATAAAACCCTCAAGAGCTGTCACCTCAGAGAGGCCCCAAAGGCCAGGTGAAGTGTGAGTTGGGCCTTGATTCTCTTCTTGGTCATGGGGACCCGAAAAGCGCCTTTCTCTTTTTTTAAACAGTCGTTTCATTTATTGTTTAAATCATGATTTCTTTATTTCACGTGTTAATAAAAACCTTTTCAATTTGTCTGCTCTATGCCAGACCTGATGGACCCTTCACAGACCTTTCTGTGAGGTCTCGGGGTTTCCGTTGACCATGTCTTGCTCGCGTGCTGGGCCTCTCATGATTTTATTAATCCTCACGACCTCCTTGTGAAGCAGGGAGTATTCTTATCTCATTTTACAGGTGAGGAACGAAAGCTCCTGGGAAGTGAAGTGCCTTGCCCCAGGTTGTCCCAGATTTCAGCTCAGGAGCCTCACTCCTCAACTTCTGTATGCAGATTTCAGTTGCCATTAGGAAGTGTTGCTTTTGCATACAGTTCCATTTCTGGAAAACAGTTAAGGACATGCACAAAGAAAGAGGTGCCCATTAAAGTATTTTTATAACAGCAAAAAATTGGAAACAATATCATGTCCAATAATGGGAGATTGGTCACCATAAATTGTGAAATATTCTATAGCGGCTCTGCAGCCACTAAAAAGAATGGTGTAGAAATATATAAACTGACAGGGAGAGATGTTCACAATATGTTGCTAAATCGAAGAAAGCAGATTACAAAACGGTATGATTCCAATTTTATTAGATATTCATTTTCTCCTTTTCTACAGTGAGCATGCATTCCTCGTGAAGTAATAATAATAACTTTGATTTATTGAACTCTTTTCTTTGTGCCGGGTACCATGCTAAGCCTTCTATAGTCAGTATCTTATCTAATCCTTTGTATTATTATCCCCATTTCACAGATAAGGAAATTAAAGCTTAGAGAACTTGCTCAAGGTCTGTTTCATAGTTATTAGTGGCAGAACCAGAGATTTGAACCCAGATATATAGTTTTATACAGTATGTACTCTTAGATACCGTGCTACTTTCCAATGCTCTGATTTCAAAAAGTAAAAAAAATAAAATAAATTTAAAATAAAGTAATTTGGTTTAAATATAGTAACTGTGAGACTCTAGAACATATTTCTGGGGAGTAGAGGAAATTGAGAATTCTTGTATTCTTCACATTTTAAGAAGAAAACATAGTGTTTTTGTATTTTGAGCCTGGCTTACAGATAAACAGCATATATGGTGCCACAGACCCTGTGTCTTGTTAGCCCTTATCCTCTGTTGTGTCTGTATGCCCCTGGGATAGGCACAATCTAATTTATGCTTTAGTTTTATGACTTGAACTGTTGATCAATATATGTATCTGTAATTCTTGTATTATTGATGTCAGTGTTGTTTTGTTGAGAAATTCTAGAGGACAGGGAGCCTGTGACGTTACATTGTTTTGTGGGGTGCTCAGGAAGTGCCAGGGTTGAAAGGAAGACTTCTTGCTGCCTTGCCAAGGGGCTTCTGAGCATCCATGATTTCTTTGATTTCTCAACTGCTTCAGGGAACACCCCTCTCTCCCTTTTAAAAAATAAACATTTTAACTCTCATTGCAAAAGTGATCCATATTGATTTTAGAAAACAGGTGAAAAAAAATCATGAGAAAACAGTTGCCTCTAATCCCAGAAATAATTGCTATTAATATTTGATGTATTTTTTCTATGCATATTTGTGTGTGTATATATGCATGTATACACATATATATGTATTCTGTTGTACATACTGCTTTTCCACTTAATGTATTACTATTAATTTTTTTAAATAATAGCATTATTGAGATAATTCACATACCATAAAATTCACCCTTTTAAAATGTACAATTTACTGGTTTTTAGTGTATTCACAGAATTATGCAACCATTACCACTGTAATTCCAGAACATTTCATCACCTCAGTATGAAACCCTATACCCGTTAGTACTCCCCATTTCCCCCTCTCTTCAGCTCCTGGCAACCATTGATCTACTTTCTGTCTATGGATTTGCCTATTCTGGACATTTCATATAAATGGAATCATACAATATATGGTCTTTTGTGGCTGGCTTCTTTTACTTAGCATATGTTTTCAAGGTTCATCCATGTTGTAGCATGTTAGCAGTACTTCATTCCTTTTATGACCAAATAGTATTGCATTATATGGATATAACACAATTTGTTTATCTATTTATAGGTGATAGACATTTGAATTGTTTCCCCTTTTTGGCTCTTATGAATAATGCTGTTATGAACATTTGTGTACAGGTTTTTGTGTGGACATGTTTTCTCTTGGGGTTTTCTTGGAGTGAAAGTGCTGGGTCATAGGGTAACTCTGTGTTTAATTTTTCTGAGGAAATGCCAAACTTTTTTTCAAAGTGGCTGCATCTTTTTACATTCTCACCAGCAGTGTATGATGGTTCTGATCTCTCCACGTTCATACCAACGCTGTTATTTTCTGACTTTTTTATTATAACCATCCTAGCAAATAAGAAACCATTGCCTCATCCAAGGTCACAAAGATTTGTTCCCATTTTTTTTTAAACTTTTATTTATTGTAAGTGTGTTTTACCAGGCCCCAGAAGTAGTTGTTTCAATCTAGTTGTGGAGGATGCAGCTCACAGTGGCCCATGTCGGGATCGAACCTTGTTGTTAAGAGCATCGTGCTCTAACCAAGTGAGCTAACCGGCCACCAACTGGCTGCCCCAACTCCTGTGTTTTTTAGTTTTTTTTTTAAATTATGTGTTTTTTAAAAATTTTATTGGGGAATGTTGGGGAACAGTGTGTTTCTCCAGGGCCCATCAGCTCCAAGTCGTTGTCCTTCAATCTACTTGTGGAGGGCACAGCTCAGCTCCAAGTCCAGGTGCCGTTTTCAGTCTTTAGTTGCAGGGGGCACAGCCCACCATCCCATGCGGGAATTGAACCGTCAACCTTGTTGTTCCGTAATTAACTGAGCCATCCGGCCGCCCCTCTGGCAGCTCAGCGGCAGCTCGTCTTCAATCTAGTTGTGGAGGGCTCAGCTCACTGGCTCATGTGGGAATCCGGCTGCCTCCCAACTCCTGTGTTTTATTTGAAGAGTTTTATCGCTTATGCCTATGATCTGTCTAACGTATTATTGAATATTTCCATGTGATTAAGTACTTTTCTTTCTTAGAAGTGGAATTACTAAGTCAAAGATTGCATGTTTTTTAGACTTTAGATATATGTTCCAAAATTATGGTGACTGTCTTCTCCCTGCCATTTGCCTCCCCCTTCTACCTGTCTCCCCGTGTCCTGGTTCAGGCCTTTGCCGTCTCTTGCCCTGTGTGTTCAGCAGCCCCCTGTCTGTTCCTGATGAATAATCTCAATGCAGTGTGATAGGTGCAGTGGCACGGTGACGGGGGGTGCTGTGACAATGCAGAGGAGGTGCACATAACCCCACCTGGTGCTTTGGGGTGGTGGGTGTAAGAGGGGGTTGGGGAGGACATCAAGGGGGCCTTCCTGGAAGTGAACAGCGAGCTGACTCAGCAGGTAGAGTGGGCATTAGCAAAGCATAAACATGGGCCTGGGAGTAGGGAGCGTGTGTGAGGCCCTGGAGGTGGACGCTGGCTCTGCCACTTCCTGGCTGCACATACTTGGGGAAAGGGACTTACCCTCTCTGTGTTTTAGTTTTCTCATCTGTAAAATGGGGACAATAGCTAAGAGTAGTAGCTAACTCCTGGGATGGTGGCAGGACCAAACGAGGCAGCAAATGTTGAGGTTCTGGCTGGGTTGGTCAGTCCCTGAGGAGGGACAGGTGGTGAGGTCAGTGTTGGATCTGCTGATGTACAGAGGCAGCTGTGTGTACACGTTTGAGGCTGAGGTGGTAGATAATTTGGTTAAGACTTGGGCCTTGGGTTTTGTTACCCAGGGGGCCGCCTGGGATAGTGGCTATAAGCTGGTCTCTAGACCACTTAGGTTTGGGTTCCACTTTACTACTTACTAGTTGTGCAACTTTGAGCAAGTTCTTTACTACGTATCTCTGTGGCTTAGTTTTTCATCTGTAAAGTGAGAATAGTAACAGTACCTTGTTCACAGGATTGTTGTGAGGATTAAATGAGATGATATGCAAAGTGCTTAGAATAGAGCCTGACACATATGCTCTTTTTGCTGTTATGGTTTTTCTTTGTGATGGGAAAGAGGGCGAGGATAGGAGCTGGAAGGAGACGTGGGATTCGGGAGGTTTATGATGGTTTAGGAACAAGGTGGATTGGATTGCCTGAGTGAGGTCACGGTAGTCTTGGAGTGTAAGTGGGAGACGGAGCCAGTGCCTGTCTTCGGTGCCCGAGGGACAGTGGCCGGGGCTGGATGGTGTCAGCAGCAGCGGGAGGGGAGAGGGTGACGTGGCCAGTGGAATGAGCATAAAAGGGGCAGGGGCCTTTACAAGAGGGTGGAGGAACCATGATCTGGATGTGGCCATAAATAACAATAGCTATCGCAATTACTTTTATGACTCTGGAAAGGGCAGTGGGTAATGAGAAGAATGCCAGCTCTTTCTCCTTGGATCCATTCTTCACTTTGCAGCCACGTGTTCATTCATTCAGGACATTTGTCCTGAGTGCCTGAATGGGCCAGCTTCAGTGCTGGGCACTGGGGATGTGGTGATGAACACGACAGTCCCACGTCCACGGAGCCTGCTGGCTAAGAGGGGAGACAGACATTAAACAAATAATTGTGTAAGTCATTAATCAATACTGATTGGATCATGCCACTTCCCCAATTCCAGAATCTTCACTCACTCTCCACTGCTATGGAATAAAACCCCAACTCCTTAGCATGGCTTGAAGGCCCTGCAGGATTGGTCCCGGTTCCACCCTTGACGGTTCTCCTTACCACTGCTGCCCCTTCACCCAGGCGCCTGGCCCCGCAGGACTGCTTGCTGTGCCCTTCACTGACTATAACGTTTCCATAGCCCCCTACTCATGCCCTCTCTGCACCTGGCATGTTCTGGCTGGACCTTCAAGGCCGGCATAGCAAATGCGTTTTCCTTTGGGAGGCCTTTCCCAGTCACCGTCACTCTCTCAACCATGTTCCCAGAGTACCTTGGAGTTTTCTGGATTATAGCACTTCACGTATAGAATCAGAAGAGGCAGTGTGGCTCCAGTGGGAGGAGGTCACGACAAAGGCTCTGAGTTAGGAGTAGGCATGGAAAGTCGGATGCTAGGAGGGAATGTGTCAGGGGTAGGCAGAGCACCTGTGGCTTCGGGGGCAGCCTCGAGGCCTGGCTGGAGTGGAGGGACCAGTTCCCTTCTTTAGGAACATGATGGAAAGCTTGGCTCTGGGAGTAGGCGGTGTGTTCAGGGTGTCCGTGTGCTGAGAGATACTTTATGGAGATGCATATCTGGGGAAGAGTCACTCCTACCTGAATTGGTAAAGCCCAGGGTGCCAGTAAAACCTGTAGGGGAGCAAAGTGGAGTTAGAAATCCCAGCTACGGAAGGAAGGGTGGGTCAGAGGCCTAGCAGAAGCTGTCTGAACCTTCCCCGACCGGGGATGCACCATCACTGCTAGTGGGGGTGCCCTTAACTTCAGTGGCCACCAGGGGATGTGACTTCCCTTGGCTGCCTTCTCTGTATTTGAGATAAATCCCAAAGCCCTTTGCTGGTGTCCTGGTGGTGGCACCTGGAGGGGGATCTTTATGGGGGCGGGGGAGAGGAGCCTGTGCTCAGAGGTAAGGGAGCCTCCCTGGGGCAGGCCTCAGAGATCCAGCTGGGGGAGCTCAGAAGTCCAAAGGCAGATCCAAACGGTAGCTATTGATGACCACCCACTGAAGCTGCTGCAGCCTGAGCTTTCGGGGTAGTCATCCCCAGCAAGGTTGGGCTGGGCCCCAAGGAGGCCCACACATGGTCTCTCCACCAGAAAGGCCAGTGCAGGTGAAGAGCTGCCCTGACAGAAGATAGGGGGACACCGGGCCAAGAAAGGGGAGGAGAATATTTGGAGCGGCCTGAGTCAGAGCTGTGGGACTTCCTCCCTCATCAGAAGCTGAGGCCAGCATACGGGGGGGGGGGGGGGGGGGGGGGGGGGCGTCTGCGAGGGACGGAGGAGTGCTGGCAGCTCCCGCTGTAGCTGAGTCGCAGCCCCGCCTGGGACCCCCGTGGGTGCAGGCAGTTCATCTCCGAAGGCGGAGTCGCCACTGCTGGAGAGCAGGACCGTTGAACTTTTCAATCACATTAATTTCCACAGGAAATTGTTGTCTTCCTTTTGTCCAAAGGTTAGTGATTTATATTTACCATCCTCTTAACTAGCCTTGAAATTTACTGTTGCCAGGTCACCACCGACCTCCATAAATCTCAGGGTGGCAGCTGAGCTTAGCCAAGTGGCTTGATTCTTACAAGGGTACATCCCGGCCGTTTTGGGAAGACAGATAACTAGCAACAGACAGTCTCTGCACAGAAGCCCCCCCGAGGGGGTGGGTGCTCACTTGGCAGAGGAAATGCGATGAGGTCTGACCAACAGGGTTGCAGGGAAGCCTTTTCAGTAGCAGCCATGGAGCAGGCAGCTGGCGTGTGCCTCGGCGTGTCACCAGAGGAGACATACTTCTAGTTGTGGACATGGCAGATGGCACAGAAGGTCTCAAGTGACTTAGTTAGGATGGGGAGCAGGGGCCTGTGGACCTTAGGCAAGTAACTTAGCCACTCTGTGCCTCAGTTTCCACATCTGTAATAATATGACTCAGACTGTTGTAAAATAAATACGGCGGATGTTATTCTCTGGCAGGCCAGGGTGGGAGGTTTGGTGTGAGCCTTAGCGTCGGTCTGCTCCATTGCTCTTTGTAAGACCTTCTTCTTCCGTTAGAACTTTTTCTGTAAAGGGCCAGTAAGCATTTCATGCTTTGTGAACCATGCAGCCTCTGTTGCAACTACTCTGCTCTTTTAGCATAAATGCAGCCATACACAAGGAGTAAATGAATGTGGCTCTGTCCTAATAAAACTTTATTTGTGGACACTCAAATTTAAATTTCATATGCTTTTCGTGGGTCACAAAATAATCTTCTTCTTTTGACTTTTTTAACCATTTAAAAATGTAAAAACCATTGTTATTTTCAGCTCCCAGGTCATCCAAAAACTGAGGAAGGGCTGGAGTTGGCCCATGGCTTGTAGTTTGCTGACCCTTGGATTAGAAGGTGAAATTGCCTGGAGAAAGTACTCACTTTCCTCACCTGGGCTGTCTTTGAGTCACGAAAGTGCCCTCGTGTGGGTTTTTCCAGTGACCCTGCAGTGGCTCCTGAGAGGCCCAAAAGCCACCTGAAGCAGAAGGACAAAGGAAGGAGCCCCGTGGGATCCTGAGGCACGGGGGCTGGCAGGCTGCCCGGGCCCGGCACCTGTGGGTTCCCTGCCTGTAGCCAGAGTCATGCTGTCTCTGGATTGGCCAGTCACCCCCAACCTGCACCCCAGCTCCAGTGCTGACAGTCTCACTGTGTCTGTGTTTCAGAGAACAGCGAAGGAGGGAAGGAGGCTGGGACTCGGCAGCCTCTGGTGATTCTTTTGGGCTGGGGTGGCTGCTCTGACAAGAACCTTGCCAAGTACAGCGCCATCTACCACAAAAGGGTGAGTACTGCAGGCATGTGGACACCCAGTGCGCTGGGTCTCTGCCACCTGTGGCTGCTCTGGGCGGGGGGGCTCTAAGCTTTGGCTGCCCTCATCTCTGGGTTGCAATAAAGGCTGACCACCAGTGTGGCTGGCCTGAGAACGGCACCAGGAATGACCTGGGAGGAAGACACAGGGCATGGGGACTTTGGCAGGATTATCGTCTCTGCTGCCAGCTTTGTGGCCTGGTCTGTCCCTTTCAGCCCCTTGACCTGCTTCTCCTTCCTTCGTCCCCAGACCCTGCACTGGGCAGCCCAGCTCTGCTCTGCTCCCAGTTGTGGCCCAGCCCTCGCATTTCTGTTGGCTGGATAGATGTTGACTATCTGGGCAGCAGGAGCCTGGCTGGCTGTGTTGGGCATAGTATGAATTCGCAGGGCTTTCTCTTTTTCTAACCAGGTGAGGTTCTGTCTTAGCTTTGACCATGGTGCCTTCATATTCCCAGAATAGACTTTTTTAGCCATTTAAAAATGTAAAAACCATTGTTATTTTCAGCTCCCAGGTCATCCAAAAACTGAGGAAGGGCTGGAGTTGGCCCATGGCTTGTAGTTTGTAGTTCCAAGAATGGGCCTCTTCCAGAATTGCACACCTGAAATCTATGTAATTTTACTAACAATTGTCACCCCAATAAATTTAAAAAATAAAATTAAAAAAAAAAGAAAGAATGGGCCTCTTGGAAAAGAGAGTCATGCTTGAGGTTTCCTTGCTGCTTCTCAGGCCGCACCCAGAGTTGGTTGTAGAGGTTGTGGTAACTGCAGAGAGCCTTAGGAGGGCCTGGTTATATTTCAAAAGCCCCGTTTCACATCTCTGGCCTCTGGCCCAGCCCTGCCCTCCTCAGCCCCAACCTCCCAAAGCAGAGAGACCCCAGCACAGACAGCCCCAGCTGCCAACTGCAAGCCCTGGGCTGAGAAGGAGTGGAATTCTCCTGGGAGAAAGGCCAGCTGGTGCCCCCCCCTCCCCGTCCTCCCTCCACTGACTGACTCATGTCTGCACTGTGCCTGAGGTGTGTGGTGGCCCTGGAATGGGAGCAGTGTTGGGGGAAAAGGTAATTCTGAGCTTGAGGCTCCCTGCAACCAACAAGGCTGGTCCTCTGGCATTAACTTTTACAGATTGCCTTACTCTGCAAGTAGTTTCAGCTACTTCTGAATTCCACTCACTGGGCTGGGCTTGTTTGTCTGGCTTCTCCATTAGACTAAGATCTGTGAGGGCAGGCGGAGGAATAGGAATAGGTGAGTGTGGCTAAAACAGAATGAAAGAAAGGGCATGTGTCATGAGATGAAGTTGGGGAGGGTCCTCAGGGGATTTAAGCAGGAATGTGAGGTTAGATTTGTGCTTCTGAAAGTCACTGGAGAGCAGGGGAAGGACTGGAAGCTGGGAAGCAAGTATGTTGTGGTTGTCAGGACCTTGGGGCTGGTGGTGCTGGTGGAGGGAAGTGGATGGTTCAAGGAGCTTGTTAGAAGGTAGAATGGTAGATTAGTGAGAGATTGCGTGAGGGCACAGGGATGGGGAGGGATCCGGGGTAATGCCAGGTTCTGGCTGAAGCAGTTCCTAGGTAGAGGGATGTGTGTTTCTTGAGGCAAAGCATTAGAAGAGAAGCCATAGGCCTGGGGTAGATGAGATTCCCCCAGGGAATGTATGGATGACAAGAAGAGGTCCGAGGACAGAGCCCCGAGAAGCCCAAACTTAAAGGAGCAGAAGATGAAGAGGGTCCTGTAAGGAAAGGAGGAGTGGCCAGAGAGGGACAGGAAAACCCAGGCGAGTGTGGCGGAATCCACAGAGAGTTTTTGGGAAACGGGCCATTGTAGAGGGAGAGAGGAAACATTATTGGGGCAGACGGCACGGGGGGAAAATGGAGGGACAAACCCAGGGAGAGCAGAAGGGTTGAGGTGGCAGGGCTGGTGGAGGGTCGTCTGGGAAAAGAAGGGGGTGTCTACCCTGTGGTTGGGAGGACAGGATGGGTGTAGAGAAAACTTTTCCCAAACCCAAACTCCTAATACTTGATTATTTAAAAGAAAATAAAAACACCGTATTCTACTACCCAGAGATTACCTCTATTTACACGTTGGTGTATATCCTTTCAGCTTTTATCTGTGTGCGTGTATCTTCTCTTTACCTAAAGGACACCTGTTGAATTTACTACTTTGTATATTGCCTTTTTTTAGATCATGATCTCCACTTTCCCGTGTTAATAAATTTTCATCTCATCTAGTTTCCAGCCCATATTCAGATTCTCTAATATTAGTATTCAGTGTGTCTTTTAGAGCTGATTTGCCCAAACCAGGATCCAGTCCAGGATCACCCATTGCATGTAGTTATTTTGTTCCTTAACCCTCTTTTAAATCTAGAACAGTCCCTGTATTCTCTGGGCTTTCAGAGAATATATCTAGGAGTGTGTGATCCCGAATGCTGCTGGAAGGGAAGTACGATGGGAACTGAAAAGCATCATGGGATTTGACCCTTTGGGAGAATATGGACGACTTGCCTAAGAGCAGGGCAGTCGTCAGACTGGAGCTGGTGGGAGGGGACAAGGTGGAGAGAAGTGTGGGTGTCCCAGTCTGTCTGGAAGGTGAAGAGAGGATGAGATAAAGTCAGAGGAGAACATCATGTAAAGCAGAAGCTTTTTAAAAATGAGATTGGTTTGAGCAGGAATCTAGAGAGAGGAAGAGACTGAAAATGCAGGAGAGGGGTGAGGACTGATGGAGCAGGGCCTTGCCCTGGGGCTGAGCATGTGCAGAGAGGGAGAGATGGTTGGCTTCAGGGGAGAGAGAAGAGCCTGGGACCTGATATGCCGCAAGATGCAGGTCCTTGGCATAGGGACTTCTAGGAGCATCTGACCGGGGAGGTGGCGGCAAAGATGCCAGGCTCCTCGGAAGCCTCAAGGTGAGGCCCAGGGAGTGCTGGGCTTTCAGAGGGTGAGCTCTGTGTTTGCACTCGGGTAGGGGGCACCTCATGGCACACTCACAGGAATTGCTGAGGTTATGTCTGTACCAACAGACATAGTTCTGCTGTGAATACTCCTGAGGAGGAGTGTGTGTGTGTGTGTGTGTGTGTGTGTGTGTGTGTGTGTATGTGTGCATACATGTGAAAGTAGTGCAACCTGCATGTATGTACCCACCAGTGGTATGTGTGCTGTGGGCGTGTTGGTGGCTGTGCTTTTTGTGTACTCACAGGTGGTGTGGTGGGTCTCCCCTAGTGAGTGGTGGGCGCCGTGGGTGTCTGTAGCTGTGGGAGGTGACGGGTGGACGTGTGTGGGTGGACGGGCTTTGTTTAGTCCGGGAGTCGTGTACGTGGTGGTGATGTGCGAGTGTGTTTGCATTTGTGGACAGTGCTCTCTCTGTGTGGGTTGAGGGTGGGTGGGAAGACATTTTCACATCCCTCTGGGAGTGAGAACAGAGCACTTTGTGAAGTTTCCCAGAGCAAAGGGGCCAGGTGGCATCAGTGACCCCCTCCGCCATCTTGGGAGGGGTGCTTAGGTACGCCAGGGTCTTGGTAAGAGCAGTGCCAGGAGCAGTTGGGGCACATGTCAGATTAAGGGACGAAGTCGGGGCTGCCGGCGGGGTTACCTCAGCTGACCATCCCTGTTTGGCTATGGGTCATTCAAGTACTGGGCCCATGTTATTACTCCTACCACCGCTAATTACTGCTACTATTACTCGAGAGTTTCCTTTGTGCCAGGTTCTGTTTTGGGCACTTCAGATACATTGTTTCATTTACTTTTCACCATAACTCTATAAGATGGATGTTATCCCAATTTACCGATGGAGACAAAGACTCAGAGATACGAAGTAAATTGTTCTTTGTCCATACTGTTAATAAGTGGTGCCAGGAATTGAACCCAGCCTTGTCTGACCCCAGAGCCTGCCTGACTCTGCGTCCCCTGACAAAGGGCCCTCTGTCTCTAGAACAGGCTGATGAGAAGGGATTAGGACGCAGCCTCGGTGGCTTTGACCGCCTTTTCTCACTGGCCTAGAAGGGGATCTGTCTGGAGACTTTCTTTGAGGCGTACTCAGCCCAGGCATTGAGGGGTACAGAAACCTAGAATTTGGCTCAGATTTCAGAATTTGAGGAAAAACAGCGTTTACTATATTTGGCATTTCAGGGTGAGTAGAAGAGTGATCCCAGGCCTTGCAACTAGACAGATTTGGGTGCCCCGCCCCTGATGCCAGAAATATGGACTGCTCTCAGGACCCTGTGGGAAGGTGGCAGTGGCCAGAGACCGACGTGATGCGGGTATGGCTCACAAGTGGCCTCTGGTGGTCAAGGCTGGGGCCTGCAGGCTATGTCTCACGTGTCGGGTCTTATGGGGGTACCTTCTGTGACTGGGAGATAGAGACAGTGCAGAGTGGAGCCGCTGCAGCAGGATATAGCCACGCAGCGAGGCCTTAAAATGTGCCTGAGTTGAGCAGATGAGGGAGCAGTGTCGGGGGTGGAGAAAGAGAGAGCAGCCCAGAGTGAGGAGATTTCCCTCTGGTCTGCCTGGAGGTTTCCAAAGTGTGCTCTGGGCTCCAGGCTAGGCTGAGGCGGCTTGTCCAGTGGGAAGTGATTATTCTACAACCTTCCACTCTGAAAGGCACCATGTCTATGAGTGGTGAGCTGGTGCCCAGGCTGCAGCCGGGCGTGGACACTGCTGGGCCTGTGCAAGTTGGAGCTGCTGGACCCACCCTTCTGATGTTAGCTTGTACCCACCTGCCACCCCATCCCAGGGGACCGACCAGGCCTCTTTCCTCTCCCCAGGGCTGCATCGTGATCCGATACACAGCCCCGTGGCACATGGTCTTCTTCTCCGAGTCCCTGGGCATCCCTTCACTTCGTGTTCTGGCCCAGAAGCTACTTGAGCTACTCTTTGATTACGAGATTGAGAAGGAGCCCCTGCTCTTCCATGTCTTCAGCAACGCCGGTGTCATGCTGTACCGATACGTGCTGGAACTCCTGCAGAACCATCGGCGCTTCTGCCACCTGCGTGTGGTGGGCACCATCTTTGACAGCGGTCCCGGTGATAACAACCTGGTGGGGGCTCTGCGGGCTCTGGCAGCCATCCTGGAGCACCGGCCTGCTGTGCTGCGCCTGATGCTCCTGCTGGCTTTCACCCTGGTGGCAATCCTGTTCCACGTCCTACTCGCTCCACTCACCGCTCTCTTCCACACCCACTTCTATGACAGGCTACTGGATGCAGCCTCTCGCTGGCCCGAGCTCTATCTCTACTCGAGGGCGGATGAGGTGGTCATGGCCAGGGACGTGGAACGCATGGTGGAGGCACGCCTGGCACACCAGGTCCTGGTGCGCTCTGTGGACTTTGTGTCCTCTGCACATGTCAGCCACCTCCGCGACTACCCTACTTACTACACGAGCCTGTGTGTCAATTTTATGCGTAGCTGTGTCCAGTGCTAGGGTCCTTGCCCCACCCACCTCACCTCTGCTCCAGAAATAAATACCTGACACCTCTACAACCTATGCCCATGAGTGGGCTCCTCTTCTGGTTCAACTCCCTACGGCCACTTATGACTTTGTGGTCCCCCAAGTAGAGAACTCCCTTGGGTCTCCGTCTTGGGGGGCTGTGATGGCCGAGGCATGTCTGCGGGAGCCAGTGGTTGTGTTTGGACAGGGAGCAGTCAGGCTGCTGATTCCTGTGGCGTTTAGGCTCTGAGGGTTAACCAGTCCTGGGGTGAGAGGGTTGATGAGCCCCAGGGTTGATCTCTGATTCCTTGAATGGAAGCTGAGCCTTGTGGGGAGGTGCCAGAGGGTAGGGCCAGGCTGGGGCAGGGGCTGTGATCTCTGCTCCAAGGCCCCGGAAGGGCAAGGCCCCACAGCATGAAGCACCATCCCCATGGATCCCATTTGGCAGTTCACGCCGAGAGATTTTTCTGACCTCATTGCCAGGGAGTCTGAGGTAGGAGCCAGATAAGAAGCTAAGGACAGGCCTACAGTGACAGGGTCCATCACACTTTGCCAGGAAGCCACTGGATCCAGGAAAGTTGTAAGGTGTGTATGTGTAATGGGCAGATGGAGTGGGAAGCAGGAAGACAGCAACACCACACGGGAGCTGGGACAAGTTCAACTCCAGGGCAAGGGGCCATTGGGCTGAAACAAATTCCCTCATCTCCTTGAGGGAGACACACTTGGTCCTCTCAAGGAAGGAGTGGTGGCTTTAGCTTTGGAGTTCTGTGTCATCTATCATTCTACAAGTCATTGCTGTACCAGGCTGGCACATAGTAGGTATTCAATAACTGTTTGAAGGAGCTTATTATGGTGATCGAGGGACTTAGGGAGCAGGGATGGGCTTTGGGAGTTTGACAGGCCGTGAAGGAGATGGCTGGAAAAGCTCTGGGTGGGAGCTGAGTCCTGATATTCTCAGAGGTGATGGACCCTCTGTCTCCTGACCTGAGCTCTATCTGCATCCAGTCGGTCCTCTGGGACCACTGGGGACAGTACAGCTGAGTCCTAGGCTGTGTGTCTGTATTCTTAGCCATGGCCAATAGGTGGCAGTGCTGCATGTGCCATGAGATGGAGCTCAAGAGTCCCACAGCAGGGTGGGCTTCATGCCCTCACCCTGAGTTAATGTCCCCTATTAGAGAGCATATGGCCCGCAGGTGGAAGTAACCAGCCATCAAGGACCTACTGAGTCCAAGGCAGGGAGAGGGGAGACTTGAGACCTGAAAGGAGCAAGCCTGATGGGAACTGGGCATGACCCGCTTCTCTTGCAAACCCTCAAGCTTTCACTATGGCTGCTCCACCTCCACAGGCCACATATATTCCCTAGGATGTTAGGCCTCAGAGTCTTGTGTTCAGGAAATTTGGAGCCATCAAGCTGGGCCTGGGCTGTGAAGGTAGGCTCCAACCAGAGTGATTTGTCATTGGGTGCAGGAGGCAGCAGGAGCTGTGAACCGGACCGGATTCTGTATTATGCAACCACCATGGGCATCCCAGAGATTGATGTGTCTAAAGCAGGGGGTTTGGGAAGATGGAGGGTAGGTCTGGCATGTGAGAATGTGTAAAGGAAAGGAGTCTGGAGTTATGGAGATACTCAGGGCTTGAATTTTAGTCTTATTTTCTCAAAAGCAGATTTCCCTGGTGGGTGAGGCACCTGCAGCTTTGAGCACCTGCCTGACCGGGTGCCCAGATGCCACTGTGGTGGACAGCGGTGAGGATGACAACTTGACAAAGCACCACCTCGTGCTAGCTGCCCAGCCTCAGTTCCCCGACTTGAGGGTCCCTCTTGGATCATAGGGGTTTCTACTGCTTCCGTTAGGCTCCAGGCAGTAGCTAATACTGGGCTATTGGTCACTAGGTTGGAAAGTAGGAAAAAAGCCATGGGGGTGCGAGATGGTTCTATTTTTGGCCCCTAGCCCATTTCAAGGGATTAGAAAGGGATAGTGTCTTGGGGCTTGTTTTCACCCCAGTTTATAGCTGCTCCTGTCCTAGATTGGGGGATAGAGTTTGTATCCCCTCTGTACCCCCAAGCTCTGACCTCTTCTGTGATTAATGAGCTGACGATTCTGCATCAATAAGGAATTAACCTGGAGCCCCTACCCGTCAATAGTCAGGAGTCGAGGTCCCCAGCCTCACCCCCACCCGACACAGTGCTCCGGGGTCCGAGCAGACCTCTGCGCTGCTTTACACACACCGAGCCCCAAGTCCTCTCCGGCACACTGCTGCCAGGAATTAACCCCTAACTGCCTCTGTCCACACCACCCCGTCACCCCGCCCTCACTACACACACACATGGGCAGTAGCTGTTTATATTGGTTTAATCCATGTCAAATGTAGTTTACAAAGGGAAAGGACAAGTACCTTTGTATAGAATATACAGACACAGCATCACACCGTGGGGCCCACAGGAGGGGTGGGGGAGACAACACTTTTCCCTGGGAACAGCAGCTCCAATCCCAGAAGTGGTTCTTGGCAGAAGGCTGGGCAGCCAGGAGCACCCTCCTCCAGCCCCCGTCTCAGCCCCTGCTTCAGCTTCATTCCCATTTCCTGTGCCTCCCTCTCCCCCAACTCCTTATAAAGAGCCCCAGGAGCTAAGACTAAGGAGAGGATCATGTCCCTTGGGGCATGTGCCCCACGTCTGGGAGAAGAAATATACACCACTGAACACTGAGCACATGGGAGAGGGAAGGGAAACCATGGGAGCGGGAGAGGCAGGTACCCCAACAGGCGGATGGGCCGAGCCCCCAGCCAGCCCTGAAGGGGGCACTGCTTCCAGGTGTTCTTAAAAAAAGAAGAAAATCATACAACCAACCAAAGGGGAGGGAGGAGTGTAAGGTGAGGAACTGTCCCATTTATACACAACATTGTAAACATACATGGTCTATATTACATGTGCTTCAGTCTGGTGTCTGCATGTCTGTCTGTCTGTCTGTCTGTCTGAGTGCTGGATCTCAGGAGCCTCGCCCAGCTACTCACCCCACCTACACCGCCCTGCCCAACCCTGGGAACAGAACCTGGAACAGGTATGGTCCCCAATCTTGGTGGGAGCCAGCAGGCAGGGCTGGGCCTGGGCCTCCACTCTGGCTCAAGCCGCACGCACGTGCACGTGCGTGTGTGTGTAGGTGCATGTATGTACATGGGAACCTGTGTGCATGTATGTACAAGGGGGAGGGTCACATCACAGAGGCGGCAGGTGGGGCTGCTGGAGGCCAGGCCCCCCCGGTGTAGCTCACAAGTAGATCCTCCGCAAGTCTCCGGGCGCTGTGATGGTGTTGCACTGCGGGCAGAGCTTCTTGGCACCCTGCAGGGAGGACAGGGAGGGCTTTCTGTACCCTGCGCGCACGTTTGCTCGTGAGTGCCTGGGCCGGCAGCCATGGCTCCCTGCACCAGTGTGTGCTGGGACCTTGGTGCTGTCAGCCCAGGCTAGGGACAAACGGTAGAGTCTGTGAGCAGGCAGGCACGCTCCTGTGTTGGGGGGATGCCAGGATCAAACCGCCTGGCCAGCCCCGCAGCAGGAGCCCCAGTAATGAGAACAAGGCTGGGTCCAGCTGTGGCTGCCGCAGCCCTAACGAGATTACACGCGGCCTTTGATCAGGACACAGAGCCCACGTCCGGGCCTTTTATTGCTGTCTCCGGGCGACATTTTAATGGCTGCTCCTGAGCGAAGAACAGGGGCAGGAGCAGAGGGAGCTTTAGGAATGGGAGGGGGAGGGGCCGAGGCCCTGGCCCTGCTTACCCACAGCCAGCCTCCTCCTGACCCGGGATCGCACCACTACGTGTGACACAGTGGGCCTCGGGGGGCGGGGGGGGGGGGCAGGCTCACAGTGAACCCATAGAGGGGCAGCATTTAATCACCCTGGGGTGGGGAGGCGAGAATGTAGTGAGCTCGGGGGGGACACTATCCTGGCTTCTGGCTGTGTGCTGTGCTCCTGGCTCCCCCTACCCCGCCTCGTGTCTCCCCCAAGCAGGCTCAAGCGTAAGCATGGACATCTGGGCAATACCCACAACAGCTATCCACCCCCAACCCCCATGCTGTCTCACCAGGGTCCGCAGCCAGCACTCCTCGCAGTGCACATGCCAACACTGGATGGACGTGAGGGGCATCGAGTACGAGTCCTAGGGAGGAGGTGGGCAGAGAAGGGGTCACACCGAGGCTGAGCCACCCTCTGAAGAGCTCAGATCACAGTGCAGAGACCCTCTCCAACCCCGAGGGGGCTGAAGCCTGCCCAAGGGCACTCCTAGGTTCCCTTCCTCTCACCATGCAGATGAGGCATTTGTAACGGTCCCCCCGGGACAGCTGCCGTTCAAGTTCCCTGACCCGAGCCTTCAGGGCCTCAAACGTGGTCACAGCTGATTCTTCTGTTATTCTGTAAAAAGGACAGCACAGTTGGGCAGGCAGCAGGCTGGCATCCGTAATCGGAACCTCCAGCCCACACCTCCCTTGAATTCCAGAACCACGTATGCAGTTATCTCCCAGACGTCCCGCCCCTGCACGTGCCCATGTCCTGTATCTGCAGACTCCACATTCCAGAACTCAGCTCCTCTCCCTCCTCGTTCCTCCACCTGCACCCACGTGAACTTCTAAATCAGATACCTGGGAACCATTCTGAAACCCTTCCTTCCTGAAACGATCCCTGTGACTCCTGACATCTAAATCTGTCATTGAGTTCCTCACACCTCTGGAACCTTCCCTGCTTTCCACCTCTCTCATCCATCACTCGTCCTGGTTCTTACGGTTTCCTCTATGGATTACTCGCTAACCTGAATGGCCTCTCTGCCTCCAGTCCCCTCACTCCATTCCATTCTCCCAGCAGCCAGAAGTTTGCAAATTCGACCATTTCTACTTCCACCATTTCAATGTCTCCCTCAGAGGAACGCTCTACCCAGTTCCTCACAAGGTTACAAGGACCTCCTTGGGCCATCCCTAGCCGGCTACATCCCTCAGCACCCGCCACATAATGGAAGCTCTGTCCACACCGAAATATGAAATCTCCCCACACTCGCCACTGCTTTTCATTCCCTGGGCCTCTCAGCACTTTCCACTTCCTCCTGATCCCACCACCTCCTAACTCACTGGTTCCACCTCATCATCCAGGCCTAGTTCTCACCTTTCCCCAGAAGCATTTTCCAACCCTCCACCCGGCACCACCCCTGGTGGCTGCCCCTTCTGTGCTCTCCAGCACCCCATAATGGACTCCACCACAGCAGTAACTGCAAATGCCTGTCTCCTCTGCTGGACTCAGTTCCCTGAGGGCAAGCTGCTCACTCCACTAATACTGTGGGGCCTTAGCTCCACACTAGGCACTGAGGATGAGTAAACATTTGCTGAATAAAGAGTCCAAACCCCAGGGGGAGAGAGGTGGGGGGGGACTGGATGAGTCCTACAAATCTAGGTCCCAGGGCTCCTTGTGTCCTCCGAAGCACATCAGGTGCCCTGGCAGTCCTCACCTGTTGTCCAAGCACTGCACAGGGAGGTCCCTACAACCTCCTGAAGACTTTGGGTTGCAATACTGAACAGAATAGCTAAGACTATCTCCTAAAACAGAACAGAATCCAGAGGCGCTCACAGAGGGAGAAGAATGCTTCCTGGAGGAGTAGAAAAGATGGCACTGGAGAAGGGCCTTAGGGAATAATAATGATAATACAAATAAAAGAGCTAAAATTTATTAAGTACTTACTAAAGGCCAGGGATTGTAGTGAGGGATGGAAAATTATCTTATTTACAACTCACAAAAACCCCATGAGGAGATTACAATATTCCCATTTTATATACAAAGAAACTTAAGCAGAACAGAAACATTAAGTAGCTTGCCCAAAGTCCACACAGAGTGGGGGAGATGAGACTCAAAGCCCGGCAGACTGATCCGGCGATCAACCAATAACTGTGTGACTGACCATTACTCTACATTGACGAGACCCAGGAAGAGACGGGTCTCAAGGCCGAGAGAACATAGGGACAAAGGCCAAGAGGCCCAAGAGCCCCGTCTGGCTGGAAGGCTCACCTGTGGGTAAGCAGAAGGTGCTAAAGTGGGAAAGGAGACTGTATCCAGGAAGACCTCAGATGCCACAAGCAGAGTTTATCTTACAGGAAGTTGCTGAGGATGTTGGAAGAGGGCTGTGAAAGGATAGGAGCTGAACTTTTAAAGATAATGAGGCGGCAGAGTGGTCTGAGGTGGGATCACAAGTGTGGCGTGTCGTGGGCAGGGAGATCTAAGGGTCCTGCTCTGCCAGCCTGGGGTAGCCCACTGGCTCAGAAAGCTTGAAAGCTTATATATAGGTGGTCTGTCCCTGCTGGGCGTGTAAGTGGTAATGGGCGGTGAGTGCAGGATGATGGGTAGTAACAAACTGCAGTCTCTGACCTTTCTCTCTCAGTACTAGCAGCAACATGTGACTTCCTGATGGCTGTGTCCCTCTATCAGGGATGCTCTGGATACATCCCTTGATGGGTCCATGATTCTTTCTGCCCTGCCTCTCTCCAGGGAAGCTGAGGAAGGCTCTGGCTGATTCCCTGGGAGCATCCATTCAACTTTCCAGCTCTGGAAGCCTTTACTGCCCCACCCTCCTCACAAGCATCTGCACAGCTGGCTCTTCCTTTGGCATTTTGCCCAATGCTGTGTGTACCATCCCCATCTGGATTGCTATTAATTCCTGACAAGGAGACAAGAATGGGTAGCTGTGCTCCCTTCCTCTCCAAGGACCAGACTGGGCATCTCCCTGGTCCGATGGCCTTATTTCAAAGATGGGGAAACTTAAGGCCTGGAGCCGGAGGCAGCCTATCCCACAGCAGAAAACGAATGAGCTAGAGGTAAAAAGGCAAAAAGGATGGGGCCAGGAGAGAAGGAAGCCATTTCTCACTCCATGTCCAAAAGCTCAAAGGCCACCTCTAACACTCCAGAGTCCAGCCTATCCTGGATTTGCTCAGCACATACCTGGCCTCTACTCATCGCTCTGGTGACCTATTCAGTCTCCGGTCACTGACCCAGGTTGGTTGTGAGCTATTCCTGAGTGCCCCTAGGGCACAGGGTAGTGAATTTCCTGGAAGGCATGCTTTCCCCCTTCCCTGGGTTGTGAAACAGATCTAGGGCGGGAAACCATATTGTGTACAAGGAAGAGAGACGTCATGGGGACTCTTGGTGGACTCAGACCCACTGGAGCTCTCTGCATGTGACTGAGCCAGTCCCCAACTTGTGCCAGCATCCCGTCTACTGGCACCTGTGCTCACACAGGTGGGACAGAAATCTCGACTTCCCCCAGCCTTGGGTGGGCAGTACCCTCATGGATGGCCACTGGCTCTGGCCCCCACCTCACCCTCAGGCGCCATCCCTGATTAATGATCTTGTCTTTCTGATTTATGAGCAGCCCCTGCAGACGAGGGTGGGTGCCCCTTACGGCCCCGCCTGCCCCGCTCAGCTGGAGTTGGAGAGAATTATTAAATAAACATCCATACGTCATTCCTCCCCCCCCTACACAAGCTGGTTGCGCCGAACCCGTGCGGCCGCTCCGGCGCTGACACGGAGCAGCTGCGGTGATTCATGGGCAGCCGGGCCCTGCGCCTCGGCCCATACATCATGCCAGCAGCACTCGCAGCCCCGGCCGAGATAAACTGATCAACCACAACGGGCTGGAATGAATTTATGACAACACAAAATGGAGGGAAACAAATGGGAGGTGACCCTGGGCCACCGACCCGGCCCTGCACCGGCCTGCAATCCACTCTCCTGGCAGGAGGCAAGATGGAACACTGGTCTTGGAATGAAGAGGCTGCCTTTTAACCCTAGGCAACCTAGCCTCCAGTGGAGGGAGGGGTAGGTGTGGAGAGTTAAGAAATGGCCAACAGCAGCAGCTCCAGGCACCCAAACTGGACAATGCCACCTCCTGGGGCTAGAAGTGGCCTTGCTTGGGCTTCTGGAAAGGCAGTAAGGTGCCCAGCTGATTTCAAGTCCTTGCGGCTCCTGGGTATCCAGGACAGGGGCTGCCCAGCCCTGGTGAAGTGCTAAGGGATTCCCTTTCCTCCTTCCAGAGAACCCAGGCCAAAATTCCAACCAGAAGTGATGAGACCCAATGCTGCCTAAAACCCACTGCAAGCGCCACCCGGGACAAGAAAAATGAAACCAATTTAGCTCCCGATTAAGAAACAGAAACTAGAGATGAATCAAGTGTGCCGGCTGGGCTGGGCGGCCATACATCACATCCCCCGGGTGGAGGCCGCCGTAGCGGGCAGCAGGCAGGCAGGCTGACTGCTCCTCCCTCACCGAGGCTCCCAGGGCCGTGGCCCAGTGATCAATTCACAGTCAAGTGTAGCATCAGCTGGGCCCCACTGCCGGCTCTGTGCCCAGGGCTGCAGGACTAAGGGAGGGCAGGGAGCCCTGGTAGCCCACCCCTTCCCACTGAACTGCTGTCCCAGGGGCCCCCTTCTGGTCACTCACTTCTCAATGTCACTATTCTTGCAGGTTTTCTGCATGGCCTCTTGCTTGCTGCTCTCCCCGTTGCTGGTAGATGGCATCTCTGTTGGGATAGAGAGGCAACTCATACTCTGGTCTGTCTGGGCAGCACAGGTGAGGGTTGGGCCCGAGTCAGTCACCACCACCCGAGGAATGTCCCCTCTGTCCCATTACTCCTAACTGAGGTCAGGACTTACCGTCACTGGCCCATTTAGAGAACTCAGGAGTGATGCGTGTGCTGGGAGGGCCACCACTAGAGGAAAGGAAGGAGAAATGACAAAGTGAGTCCTGCAGGCAGGCGCGAAGACTGAGAGTGGGTACCGGGTTGACCTCTGCCTCAGGGCTTCCTATCCCTCTGTCCCACCCTCCCAGCCTGTGCCCACACTTGCTTTAGGACTGCGCCCCGGAGTGCCTCTCTCTCCTTGGCTTCTCCAGGCTCCTCGCCTGTGCAGGGGATGACGTCAGCCTCCGTGTATCTGGCATGGTAGTCAAGGACAATGGATCCTAGCTTGCAGTAGGTCCTGAGGGGTGAATCTTGGCCAACACTGAGACACTGAGCCCAGGGTGGTGATGTGGTGAGCATGAGCACTGGAGGTGCTGAGTCCTGTGCTCACTGCCTCTGCCTTGCCCCACCAGCGCCCCCTGGCCCCACAGGGCCCCAAGGATACTGCGGCTTCCCGTACTCCAGAGTGTCATCCCCATCCACGTCCAGGTCAGCGTCACTGTCCGGGTTCTCTCGGCCGCTGCACATGACGAAGCCAGAGCCTGTGGGAAGCAGGATGTAAGGCGGACTGGGCCCAACAAGACTAAGCCAAGGGTGCCTTCTGTGGCCTCTAGTGAGGGGTCAAGTTTTGGGCCAGACAGAAACTCGAACACTGTGGTTCACTGACGCGGACATTTCAGTCCTTTCCACTCTGCACACCTCATCCTTTGTCACTGCTTGCGGCTTCAAGTGGTCTCATGAACGAGCCCATTCAGGTCCTCAGGAGATACCCAGTCTAGGCCTGCTATGCACCTGGTCTAGGAAGGGCAGGAAGAGGACCGAGAAATGTAGGTCTGTAAGATCACCCGACCCAGGACCTCAGCATTCTCTCTGTCCCATGCGCCAGCCCGACAAGTCCATCAGAGGGAAGAGCAGACTAGCTAAGGCCAGTCAGAGCCATACAGTGGGACCCCCAACCAACGTCCTGATTTTGGCTGCCAGGTCCTTGCCAGCAAAAACACCAGGCAGCTGTTCAAATATTTGGTGTCTGAAGCGCCTGACATTAATTATTCATGTCTACCTCGCTCAGCCCAGATTCCTGGACAAATGCGGTTATAAAGGGATTAGGAAGGGACAGACGAGAGGACAGGCATGCACACCTGCTTCTCAAAGCAGTCAATGATGGCAACCAGGCTGGATGGAGGCAGGGCCAGGCAGGCGGTGACCCCACCAAGGTGCATTTGGCCCAGCTACAGGCAGACTCTGGGCCAATGGGGAAGGAGAGCTACTGAAGCTACACTAGGTCCACCTGCTTGCCATGTGGTCTGAGCCCCGGGACCACCCTTTCTGATAGCCCAGGGCCAAGGGCCACAAAGCTGATCCTCCCCACCCCGGCCTGCTCCCAGTTGTCTCGGACCACTTCTCACTAGCCAGCACAGCAGCCCTGCCAAGACAGAAACAGATGAAAGTGATGGCGTCTGTGGTGAGTGGGACCAGCAAGGAAATCCTTAAAGAGGTCAGGAAGAAGTTTAGAATTCTGCCTGATGACCTCAGAAATTTCTTGCCCTTTCTTTCCACTCTCAGGTTCTTATACTCTCATCAGGGTAACAGTCTTGTAATGGGTCCTCAAGCCTCTTGCTTATCATATAGTTCTGACCCTTCTTTACCCTGCCCCCAAACTGATTATGGCTTCCCACTGTGTATACAGTCCAGCCCAGCTCCTCAGCCAGACCCATTAGGATCTGGATTTATCTACTTCTCTACCTTCACTTTCATTCCTCACTTCACACCATAAGCCCTATGCATATGGACAAGCTACTTCACCTTAAACATAACTGGATGTCCTGCTCTTAAGACCTTTGCTCTTGCTATTCAGTCCATCTGGAATATCCCCATCTTTCAAGCCCATTTCAAGTGTTTCCTTCCTGACCCTTCTCCCTTCTATGCCTCGGGTCCCTCATCTCACAAAGGTCCCACTCATCCCAGAGGTAAGCAGCATCAGAGACAGACAGACTAGGCGCTGCTAAGCTCCCCGCTCCCTGACAGTCCTCATTTGCCCTCCACACGGAGGCACAACAAACTCGAGGCAGCAGGCAGGTCAGCAGCAGGGCCATTAAGCTGAGAAAACCCCGAGTAACAGCTCTGTCTCCTAGTCACGGCCAGGTGTCCTGACAAGCAATTCCCGCCTTGTGGGTGAGTGGCACCTCTATAAACCCTCTGACAGTTTGGGAGACAAACTCCGCCATCAATCAGAATGTAGCTATCAGGTTCACTTACAGCAGGTGCCCCCCGAGCCCTGCCAACCCCGCCCCTCTCCCCCCAAGTCTGTGCAGCTCAGCAGTCAGCCTCACAGCCTCAGCTCAGCCAGCCCTGCCCAGCCCTGCTTGTGGGAATCAGAGAGCCCCTGGCAAAACAGAAAATGGGGCATTCCAAAGCCCCAGCTTCTCCACACTCAAAGCAACCGTGCAGCCTCAAGTCCTTTCTTCTGTAGCCGTACTGCCTGTGAGGCTTGCAGCAGGACTCGTACTCGTGGACCACAGCTACTGAGGTTCCCTCAATCCTACGTGTTTTCTCTTGTCCCCATGTCTCCATATCTCCTATTCTCTCTGTCTGGAACCTTGTCCCTCTTGGTCCACACACCAAATACCTGCTCATTCTGCCAAGTCTGGCTGGCTCAACCATGCCTTCTACTACTAACCACAGTGCCTACACATAGTAGGTGCTCTATAAATACTTCCTGAATGAACTCCCACCTCAGCAACATTCTTTCAATCTTTCCTGAGCTCATCCTCTGCCTGGCTTGACATCGAGGACACAGAGTTTCCAGATCTGATCCCTGCCCTCGAGGTGCTGACTACACGTAAGACTTCCCCAGGTATTTCTACATTGGTGCCCCTTCCAGCAGAGTGGGCCAGGCCCACAACAGGTACCATACAATACACCCAAGCACTAATGGCTAAATACTGTTCTCTTAGCCGTGCTAGAAGGCAGGCCAAGGCCTGAGCAGCTGGTGGCCTGGAGAAACCGCTCAAGGCACAATCTTCCCTACTGGCCCCAGCCAGTCTCCTGCTCCTCCGCCCAGTCAGGCAAGACAGCACGAAACACCTTGTTTACCAAGGAAAAGCCTCTTTGGTCTGAGCAGTTGACTCTGACCCTGGCCCCATCCCCCAGTGGACAGATGTTGGGAACCTCTCTACCCCCCAGGTGTTCAGAACAGGCTGCCGCCGCCAATTTCCCTCTTATGCTGCCCCAGCTCCAGCCTCCTTCCCAGCACGTTAAACTTTATTTTCTTAATGAAATGTCACTTGCTGACTTCTGGCAGAATCATAATAAAAAGAAACGGCCATAAAGCCGTTTTATGCAGACAGCGCCCCCGCCTGCTTACCACCCCCTCCGGCTTTGAGAGGAAGGCTCCACAATCATTTTATGTTCTCAGCTGCTGGAACATCCCAAGCCAGTACTCAGAGGCAAGATGGCACAGAGAGCTCCCTTCCAAGCCTCTGGCTCCTGTTCCATCCAGCTCCAGGGATAATAGGCAAGCTGCCACTCCTGCTGCTGCTGCTGCTATCCAGGGAAGGGACTCAGCCCAGGACCTCCAAGATGACCCAGAGCACCCTTTGGTCATCAAGGAGGCCCCCTTGCTGTGGCTCAGCCCCACCTTAATGTGGTACAAAGGGCTGGGCTGCTGCCCATGGGGCAAAATAAGCCTGGTGGTCAGTGATGCTCAGCAGAGTGGGTCCTAGTCCTGGGAAGGTGTGCAGTGCGAAAAATCCCTTCCCTCCAAGTGAATACTTAGCAAGGGGGGAGAGGGTTAAGTGCAGAAATGAAAGCAAGTCTAAATTTTATAAAAAATGACCCCTCTCCCATAAACGCATTTCTTCCTGGGTCATTGAGAAGAAAAAGGGAAAAAAAAAATCAGTGTTAATTTAATCAATTGATCAGATAATCGATTGAGAAACTGGAGATGCCCGTTTACTGGGGGCTGTAACGTCCTGGAACCTGAAACCACAAAAAAGGAGCCATTGATTTCTTCACCTACTGCTCCCAACAAAACCAAAGCCTAGGGAGAAAGGAAAGTCTTGGGGCCCTCCAGAAGTCTGTGTTCCAAAGGGGGTAGGGGTGGGGGCACAGCGGGGCGCAGGGGTAGCAGCTTCCGGAGAGTTTTACACTGGAATTAGTTACAGATGCAGTTACGGTGTCTTGTGTAAACGCCATCGATTGGGGAGCTGACAGTCTGGGGAGCTGCGATGCGGGACAATCAATCGGCCTGCAGTGTCACCTGCCATCTCGCTGAACAGTTGACAATGCAATTATCCAGTGTGGAGGCAGGGAGTTGGCGTGTGTCAAACGCACTTAGCCACTTTCCGGGCCTCCTCGATAACGCGTTTCACTGCCTCACGTCAGGAGAGACACGGAGAGACAGACGCCGTTTAAAACCATTGATACTTGCTCCTTCTGCCTGCACTCCCTCTGTCCCCGCTTAACAATTGTGTTCCAAAAGGCGATTAAATCCCGTCAGTTGCTACAGGGGACAGAAGGTGCCCTGCTCCTTGCCACCTCTCCAACCCCTCCCACCAGGCAACAGTTGTGACTGAATGTGGTTAGGAGTTCGAAGGCAGCAGCTCTAACCCTCTCCATTCCAAGACGGCCTCCAGCAGTTGGCTGTGCCGGCACCTGTTATTGACTAGACCAGGCAGCAGGGCTGCTTTGGGGGACAATTTTAGCACCTGGGCTCCCATCTTTTGGGAACCAACATGCCAAAGGGGCAGCAGCTAGGGCAAGGCCTATTTCTCTGTGCCCTTGGACTCACGATACCTCCCACCCCCGTGACCCATGATCTGGCACTGAAGTTTCCTCTCGCTACAAAGGTCTGTGCGTAAGCTGCCCTGCCTGTCCTCGCCATGATCCCTCATCCAGCCTACTTGAACCAGCCTAAATCGAAGACAGGAACTTCAGATGCAGTTCCTAGGCCAGGATCTGGGTAGGGGAGGCCCTGCACAGCTGGTTCTCTTACTACTCTCCCTCTCCCTCCCCTCCACCTGTTTGATTCACAGGGGCTCAATCCTGGATTCTAGCAACGCATTTCCCTTCGGGGTTCAAAGATACAGTGGCGGCACCTTCCATTTCCATGCAGCCTCCTGGGGAATCGCTCCATCTCACCACTCGTGTCTACCACATCACTGTCACCTTATCTGAAACCCACCATTGCCATGTCCGCTCTCCAGACTGTCCATTTCAGAAGAGCTCCAGGCTCCTCAAAACCAGCAGGTTGAACGTTCAGTGGCAGCCAACACAGGGGAGGGATGAAAGCTCTCCACCTTACGTCTCTTCTCCAGGACCCAGGAGATGGAGACAGGAAGTAAGGAAAGCTGTGTGGCTCATTCCCCACGTACGCCCTTTGACTATACGTAGCAGCAGGTTTGTCGCCAGGGCTGTACACTTAGCTTTTCCCTGTGGCCTGGTGCCCTGCCCAGGGCTGGCGTGGTGCCCCAGAGGAGCATCTTTTTCTCTTAACTGCTGAGCTCTTTTAGGAGGGTGTTGGTGGAGCACTGGGCAATGTGTGCTGCCCCGATGCACCTGTAACTCTGGGTGGGGAGAAACAGCAGTAGCAGGTTAGCAAACCGAAGGTTCTGAGAGCACAATCAACTGCTGAGGCGCACAGCCCACAATTTCTCCTAGAATTGGGGGGGGGGGGGCCAGTGTTTCCTAGACACCGAAAGTTTCTTCCAACTTACTCTCTTGAAATTTCTATTTCCTTCAGTTTCTTAAAGATGTATTTCCAGCTGGACCTTGGTGCTTATGTGTTCTGTCTGGTTCTTCACTTTGTCCTAAAATCCCAATTCCCAGCACGCCCGGACCTGAGCTACTCAGGCTTGCCATCCCATCTACTACCCAGCTACTTGGAGTAGCCACACGTCCCATCTCCAAGGCCTGCTTCCCTCAGCCAAGCGTCTCCACCACAACTCTTGCTTGTCCCTTGGCTCCATAGCCGAGTACATTCCAGGTGACCACTGTGCTCCATCAGACCAGCTCCCAGTGGGCCCAGGATGAGGATGACGAAGGGGCCCTGGTCTGGGAGGAGGGGTAGGGGATGATCGGATACAGGAACTTATCTGCAATTCTTCAATTCTTTCCTATCTAACAAGGACCGCAATCTCTGTTCTGTCAGCATGCACAGTGCAGCTAAAAGGGCCTCACCGCTCGCCTGCTCATCCTGCCTCTGCTCCCTCTCTCTGAAGTCGGCTGGGCAGCTTCTTCAGCTGGCGTTATCACTCCCTCTAACCGGTCTTGGCAGGCAATCTAATTCCTCCTGAAAAGGTCACCGCCATTTTAACTGCCTTTCAATCACATTAAGCACGCGCTGCCCGGCTTGCGGCCCGGCCCGCCCGGCGGGCGATCAATGCACTGCACTGACACCAGCCCGCCTGGTGGGGCCACACCCAGCCCCCCGAGTTGGGGCCTATCAGTCCTGGCCAGGGAGGCAGACTGACAGATGGCCCGCTTCTGCAGACGGTTCTGGGGGCAGAGGCAGTCAGCATCACCAGGGCTTCCTTTGATAGTCCCTCCTCCATTGAGGAGCCTCAGCCTCCTCCGCTCCACTGTGCCCGCTCTCTGCCTCGTGGCCCCCGCTGATCTCGCTGTAAAACAGCCTTTCAAGTCTGCCTGTCTTTTGACTGCACTAAGCTGTTTAAGAGGCGGCAGCAGCTTCTATCAGGAAAGCTGGAGCAATTCTCTGCAGATAAAGGCACCTCCGGCCCCGTTCCCTCTTCAAGTCTCACTCTCATTCTCGCTCTCCAAATCGCTCAAAGAAAAGCCCCCTTTGAACTCCCATCAGGAATTCTTGAAAGGAACAACCTCACAGTGTAAACACTCAGGGAAAACTGACACCCGCCCGGGGCCTAAGAGCCCCTCACCCCGGCTCTGCAAGTGCATCCCAGTGCAGGGAAAATACTTTGTCAAATCAGCAGGCCCTATACAGCTTTATCCCCCTTAAGCCCCAAAGCCATCACGTCCAGTTCTGTGCCAAGAAACCTGACTAAGAAGTTGCCACAGCAATGGAAGATCTGAGTATCTGCAGTAGCCGACAGAGTGGACCAGAGCAGCGTCCTGGAGCTGACCCTGCACAGGCTGTCACCATACCTGTGTATCCCATTCATGGGATCCTGGGCTTTGCTGCTCGTCCTCCCGGGGCCTCAGACCTCTCAAACTCTAGGACAGGAGCAGAGTGAAATGCCCAAAGAACATTCCCCCAGCTCAGTGCTTAGGCCTGGAAACCAGTTTGGTCTGATTAACCTTCCTGGTTTATACTTTGGCTTGTCCCCAAACACTGGGTAATAAGAGAGAAGCCCATTCGTGTAGCCAGTCTGAATTGGACAGCACTGTGGAGACCACCCCTCAGCACCAGGCCACGTAGCAGGACCCCAAAGAGGCAGAGATCCTCTTCCCAGCTGCTGTGCGATTCCCCAGGGACCAGACACAGCAGTACTCCCAAGGGTGATGCCCAGAGAACTGGAGGCAGATGGGAAGCAGATTGGCTCACTTAATGACCACAAGCTGCAGTGCCAGCTGTGCTTGTGCACAGAAAGAGAGAAGAGCTAGAGGACAGGAGGCAGATAGCTCCACCTTCCCCTGCCCAAGGCAGGGGAGTTGGACAGGAGGACACTGGCCCTGGGCTATCTGACCTGGTGTGGGCGGGGGACTTCTACTGAGCCAAGCTATATCCCTCCAAGGAGTTGGGAGGGCAGTGGAGCTGGGCAGGACCCTGCAGACCTGGAGACAGCCCAAAGGAAGCAGGGAGCAGCTGGGTCCAGGTCCCTCTTGCTTCAGGGTAGAGGGCACCCAGGGAGAAGGGATGGGATCAGAGCTAAAATTAGATTCACCAATGAAGCTCCTGGGAGGTCAAATTTTGCCATAACTCACTCTCTCCTCTGCAACTGATTTCTCTGACATGGGGCTGAGGAGGAGGACGAAGAAAAGCCAATGTGTTTGCCTGGAAGCCCTCGGGGCCCCCAGTGCTGGAGGTGTACAGCAGGTTGCTGGATTCTCATTTATCAGCCTTAAGAGGGATGGAGTGATAAATGCATAACCGTCCCTTTAATATTTTATGCAGGTGCTAACGCGGCTTGGCTGTCACCTTCAATGCATCACCCGAGGCTGAGAGCCCCCCCCCCCCCCCCGTCACTCCTAGCTTGCAGTCTCACAATTCCATTTCCCCACCCAAATACATCCATTTTAATATGCACATCACAGGCAGGCAGCATGGTCACAAAGGAGCCCCGCCAGCAGCAGTTCCCACGTGGTGGAATGGATGACAGGCCACCAGCCCTGGCCTCTTGGCTCCCAACAGATGGACACCCAGCAGAGGCCTGGCCACCAGAGTGCCACTGCCTGTGTGTCAGCTGCGTATACCTCGGAAGCCACCTTCCAGGAGAGTGGTGGCCCGTATCCGCTTCTGCCCGCACCACTCATACTCCTCAAAGCGGGTGCTGTTCTCATGCTCGATGTCCACGGCCTCGTCCTCAGCCATGCAGGAGCCTTCCCTCTGTGAAGAGCAGAGCAGGATCATGCGGGTCCCAGGCTGTCCCTACCTGCCCCCAGGGCCTGCAAGGAAGGCTCAGCCCTGGCCCCCGGCTGTGGTGTGCCAGATGGTCCCCCAGCTCTAGGGCTCCCAGGAAGTAAACCATTCTAGAGGTCAAAGACCTGGGCCTCTTCCCAATGATTTTCCAATGGAGCCCCACAGAAGGAGTGGGAGAGTGACAGCAGAGGGCAAAGAACAGAGAGGAAGAAGCTGCTGAGACCACACGAAGACCCCAAGAGCCCACAGAACTGGAGGCAGTCAGCAGCTACTCGTGACAAGGGAAGGGGAGACGGAGGGGAGGTAGGTGGTGACGGCCCCTCTACCTTAGAAAGGCAGTGCTCCACATGCCTACTCATCTCCTGCTCCGATCCTGCCAGGGGGCGGCTGCACAGGGGACATACCTGCCCTTCATCTTGCTTCCTCCGTTTCATTTTCCCAATCCGAGCTGCATGGAGAAACCGAAAACAAAGCACAGAACAGGCAGACGGTCACTGCAGCTCCCAGGGTCCCAGTGGAGCTGACACATCCTGACCTCCTGCGAGCCATTAGCCCTTTTGTTCAGTGCCTGATCCGGCCCTCATTAGGCAGCACCTTCTGCTCCTTTGGGGACTGGGCCTTGCCAGGAGCACCTGGGGAGGAGACTGGAGCTAGGCCAGCCAAGTGCCTACTCTTTGGCCAGTGCGTTCAAGCTTAACCCATACCTCCCGACCTGCAGGACGCAAGGAGTCCAATGAGCAGACACTCCATATTGCTAGGTTATCTCCCTAGAAGGCCAAGACCATGGGCTCTTTCGGTGTCAAGAAATACAACTTTAGAGAACATTTCTTGGCTAGAACCCAAGGTCCCTCCAGGGGCCTGATGTGACCTGTTACTCACTCATCAGTTAATATCCCTTTTGTTCCTGGGCCAAGAGCCCTTAGTGTCCTACCCAGAATCATCACAGGAAGAATTTTACTCATGTCCACTGGTCCCACTTTACAGAAGAGGAGACCGAGGCCCAAAGCTACAGAGAGTCTGAGTCAGACAGTCCCTTGCGAGGGCAGCCCTTATTGTGCCTACCCAAACCTGTTCCATCAGTTCTAATCAATGCAGAGGGGCTGGCTGTCAGGCCCCTGAGGCAGAGGGCTGCCTGCCATGCTGTCCCGCAGGGGGCTCAATTCCAAAGTGCACACTGCAAGCCCACAAAACTGCTAATTAATGCTGAGAGATGCAATCATTTCTAATTAGTTCACTAATCCCTCTCTGCAGCCCTCCTGTCACTGAAGCAGGAAGGGGTCAAAACAAGGGACTCTTCCCTGAGGCCCCTCCCTGGATGTAATAGCAGAAGTAGAGGTAGCTACCCTGAGATCAGATGGATGGGGGTGGAGAGGGGAGGCGGCCAAGGAGGGAATGGTTTCCCACTGCAGGGCTTGGAAGAACTTTCTCGTGGACACTGACCTTGGTGGGAATGCTGTGTGTGTGTGTGTGTGTGTGAGAGGTGACACTGGTAAGAGTGACACATTGCAATTTTGAGCTTCAACAATGTTAGGCTCAGGGCCAAATACCTTACACAAGGTAGCTCATTTAATTCTATGTACTGAAGCTAGGTTGCATTATTTGTTTTCACAGATGATGAAACTCAAGGCTCAGAGAGATCAAGGCATGTGTTCAAGCAGCTAAAAAGTGCCAAAGGCAGGCAGGAAACCAGGCCTGACTCCACAGCCTAGAATGCTCTCCTGTCCCAAGAATCTCCCTGACTGATCAGCATCACCAAAGACTGGTCCCGTGACTGTGCTAAGGCAACAAGAATATGCGCGAGGGCCCCAGCTTCTCCCTGTTGCGGGCCTGAGGCAGGGAGCTACTCCAACTCTAAAACAAGAGTAGCCCTAAAAAGACCCAAATCAACAGGAAAGCTACTATTCCATCAGGACTGAGCATGGAGTTTGAGAAACCTTGGTCTGTAGCCTGGCCCGTCTCTTTAATTTCCTGTGCTCTCCCTATTGGAGATGTGATTACGTTCTGGTGCCCCACTTGCTTTGGTGGACAAATCTAGATTCCTTCACCTTGACAGCCCGAATTAACCCTTGGAGTCTCAGGCTCCTGCCACCTTGACACTCGAGAGCCAGGGCTGGGCTGGAGAGGGAATGGCAGGTATCAGAAAGGCACTGAGCAGGGACCCTGAGAGTGCCAGAAACCTGTATGAGCAGTGTGCAAATACAAAGATACCTGACCTACCCTGCCGAGAGCCCAAGGGAGTGCCTCCCTCATAAGAAGGGGGCTATGACAGACACCGAGGACGGAATAAAGTAATAAATCTCTCAGGATTGCCAAAGAGGGCATGATACTGGATGCTCTCCTTGCCCAGGCCACCCAGGCCACAAGATCCCTTGTAGTCCCAGGAAAGCACCCCCATGGATTAAACATCACCTGGAAATTCTCAGGTAAACAAGGCAAGTTTGGTTATTTTCTCGCCAAAATAACCAAAGTGTGGTAGGGAAAGTTTTACTCCCTATTGAGAGGCTACCCATGAGTAGGTAAAGTCAAAGGATTTTCCATGGAGGTAGCATGGCATGGTTGGAGAAGTCCAGGCCTCGGAGGCAAACAAACTTCAGTTTAAATCATGGCTCAGTTACACGTGTAATTTTAAACAAATCCCTGTCACCTCTCCCAACCTCAGTTTCCTTATCTACAAAATGTGTGTTAACACTTTCTTCTCAGAGGTGTTACGAAAATAACGCTTAACATGGTGCTGGCCCATGATGAAGCTCTCCCTTTCCCAGAATGGGGCTCAGCCTGGCAGGAGAAACCAAGTGGCAGGAGTTGTGGATCTTGAATATCCGTGGCCTCATTCATTCACCAGCTGGCCCAAAGACCCTAAGCCCCATACCGTCAACCCCCACACATACCACACCCCAGTCAGCACAAAAAGCTAGGATCATTCAATTGTGTTCAGCAAACAGGAATGCTCCAGAGGTTTGAATCCAAAGGAGGGGGTGGGGGTGGGGCCGCCAAGTAGGGCATACACAGTCCGCTTTCAGAGAAGGCCTCTAAGAGCTGTCGAGCCCACGCTGATCACCTTTGTGAAATGTGGGCCGACTGATAACTCAAAGAACCCTGGGATGAGTTAGTTCCTGTTGCCGTGGGAACTCCAGATCTCACTGCATTGTCAAGTCTCAGCAGAGAGGCTGTATTCACACTACTGGGCACTGATTAAAAACTGGAAGAAAAACATTCTCAGCGCCTTGCCGGCTTGTACAGTGAGGTCCCAGCAGTTTGCAAATTCAAAGCTGAGCTCCCGAGTGAAATTGTGCAGTTTATTCCTCATTCTCTGGCACTTACTGCCCCCCAGGGTTCAAGGCCTTTAGAGAGGCTTGGACAAGAGCTGGGAACCACAACCTCCACGAGACAGTCGGGGAAACTGAGGGCGGCCGCCTTGCTTAGCACATACTCAGGCGCTGTGACTGTGAGAAGCCAATGGGCCCTAATGTCGATGAGACCCAGGCAAGCCAGGAGCTGCAGGCAGCGAGGGAGGGAGGAGGCCGGGGGTGGGGCGGAGGGAGGGGCCGGGCAAGACTCACCATTCAGTCGGGTCTGCCGGTTGGCTCGCACTCGCAGGAAGGTCTGGGGGAAGATCCCGGGCAGATGCAAAAAAAGAGAAGATAGCGTCAGCCACGGCCTGGAATCCTGGCCCCCGCCCCAGCAGCGACCCTGGTCCAGGCCTGCCCCGCCCCAAACAGCCCGTAAACAAACCTACTTCCTCCCTCCCGCCGGCCCCCCTGCTCCGCCGGCCGCTCCGGGCCCTCGGCATAGCCGCCGGGGGCTCCTCTAACGGGACCCCGTGGCCGGCGCGCGGTGCCGCCCCAGCCCCCGCTTTCGGCGCTCCGGGCCCCGCGGCCGCCCAGCCGGCGAGGGCGGCGATGCGGGCGGATTCCCCCCGGCTGCCCGGCGGCGGCGGCACTTCAGCTCCCAGCGGCGGCGGCGGCCATGTTGGCCTTGATCACGTGACCCGCCGTCGCGCGACGGGGTGAAAGTTCAAGATGGGGGGGCGGACCGAGATAGGGAAACAGCTGCTCGCACTCTGGTGGCAACAGGCTGGGGCGGCCCTGGGGTCCCTCCCACCGCTCGCAAAACCTACGCGCCCCAGTTAGCGGCTGCAAGATCCTCCCATCCCGTTCCCCGCCCCCTCCCACCGCGGGGCTCCTTCCGCCCAGAGCCCCGGCCGGGTCTCCCGCCTGTCGTGCGACTGTCATTGGGCAGCCAGGTTGCTGGTCCTTTGCGTAGGAGGCGTCGGAATTCCCGATGGTGGAATCCCCCGCACTTCTCAACTGTCCCGCCGCCTAGCCCTTCAGCAGTCTCGTTATTACAGGATTCCCAGCATTTCAGCTGTGTGCTGGACATTGCTTGGAGCTCCCATGCGGCTAACGTGGAACTCGATATCCCCCAAACAGGCGCCTCCTTCCTGGGTTCTAGTTCATAAGAGGATACCACTGTCCACTCAGGTGTGCTTACACTGGAAACTGGAGAGTGGTGCTTGACCCCACCCTTCTTCCTTCCTCACACTCAATCCTTCTCTAGATCTCAGCGAGCCTACCTTTAAAGGGCGCTTAAATCTTCTCATCTCCATCTCTGTGTATCTCCTACTCAACCTTCCAAGCCTGACCGAAAAATATCTTTCCCTCCTGTTAGAGTATTTCCATGTCTACTTTCATTATAGTTCATACAAATTCTTATCAGTGCACTGACTACCCCAGAGTTGGGGCCCTGTGTGAGTCATGTGGGTGAACTGAAGCCCAGCACAGAGCTTGGCACAGGCAAGACATGCCTGAGTGTTTCTTCAGTGGCTACACCTGCCCTATTTCCCTGAAAATAAGACCTAGCCGGACCATCAGCTCTAATGCGTCTTTTGGAGCAAAAATTAATGTAAGACCTGGTTTTATTTTACTATAATACAAGACCAGGTCTTAATATAACATTATAATACAATACAATACAATATAATATATAACCGGGTCTTATATTAATTTTTTGGGGAAACACGGTATCTTGCATGTAACTTCTCCAGTTAATAATCTTATGAACGCTCTAAATTTGCAGCTGTCTCCCATCTGGCCTTCTGGTGTCCAGTTTCTTTTCCTGTAAACTAACCTCCACGCTACACACAATGTGTTATCTTTGTATTGTTCAAAATTGACCCTGTCTCCCCACCTTCTTTAAATTCTTCAGTGGTTTTCCAGCTAGATGATCTGCAACACGGCATACAGTCCTTCTCTGACCTGCTCTGTCTACTTTTGCAGTCTCTTCTTCCAGCCACCCGCTCTCTCCCTTTGCCCTCCTGATACGGCAGAGCTACCTCTAGTTCTCTGAGCACTTCATGCTCTGGACTCTGGGCTTACGTTATCCTCCATGTCCCCATATCCCCTGCTTGGTTGACTGTTGTTCATCCTTCAGGGCTCCAGGAAGGCTTCACTGTCCCTCAAGATTGGGTTAGTTGCCTCTTCTGAGTTTTCACAGACCCAGGCTTCCCTCTGATCTTGTAGATTTTGATTGTTTACGTATCTGCCCCTTCTTCTTGGGAGGTCATCTCTATCTAGTCACCCAGCACAGGGTTTAGCATGCAGGAGATATCAGTGGGAAGAGGAGGGGGACGTATATGGGAAGCCCATGAGCCCAGTGCAGGACTGAGAAACATTCCAGGATTCAAGGCCAGGCAGACTCAAGTTCAAATTCTGACTCTGTTGCTCAGCATACCTGTGTTCTTAGAAAAGTCACTTCCTCTCACTAGGCCTGTTTCTTTAGCAATAATTGGGGGCAATGAATCCTAACTTGCACAGCTGCTATGAAGGTAAAGTGAAGTAATGGTTAAGACGTTAGGTACTCCAGCAGGGGCTAAATAAGTGGGAATCCAAACCAGAAACAAATACCCCTAATTTCAATGCCTAATTCAATGATTTTTTTAAAAATCCAACATAATTGAGGAACGACTACACGCCAGGCATTATGTAAAGATCAGGGGGTGGGATACCCATCTAGTCCCGCGGGTATTTTCCAGCTTCACTTCCTACCAATTCTCCTTGTGTTTTATAGTCTAACAAAACTGAACTGCTAACAAAACCAAATACATCATTCTGGGTTATACCTTTATGCCCTTTGCACACAGTTTTGCCTTGATCTAGAATACCCTTTATTCCTTGTCCACCAAAGTGAACGCCTACTCATCGTCTGAAACCCTGTTCGGTGAAACTTGCTCTGATTTTTTCCTCCTTCCACTGTGCTATCTCAGAAACTTATTTATACCCTCGTCATAGCACTTAAAACACTAGGCTATAATTATCTATTTGTAAATCTAACTCTTTAAAGGCAAGGACACTGGGCCGAGCAGGAGTGAGTACTAGATAAATGTTTGAGTAAAGGAAGGGAGTAAAGAAGGATAAGACAAGTCCTTGCCTTGGAGGGGCTCTAAGTCTAGTGGAAGAGTCAGGCCCATTGTGATACATTAAATGTGGCCACAATTCTTTGCAGCTTCTCCTATCAAGAGCTACATCTCATCCCTTGATTTTGGGTTAGCTTTGTGACTTGCTTTGCCAAGTGATGTGTGATTTCCAGAATCTAAGCCTCCAGATGTCTTGCAGCTTTGTCTTTCGTCCTCTTGGTGGGACACCACCCTGAGACCGCCAAGTAAGGAAGCCAATCTACTGGAGGATGAGAGGCTATGTGGAAGAGAACCAAGGCTCCCAATCTCCCAGACGTGTGGTGAGGCCATTTTGGATTTTCCAGCCCAACCAATCCTCTAGCTGAATGAGCTGCATAAGTGAGGAAAAGCCTAGTCAACCAAATGAACTATGAGACATAATAAATTGTGTTAAGCCATTAAGTTTTGGGATGGTTTGTTATACACCAATAGATAACGGAAATATACTTAAAGGGGTGATCACAATATAAGATCATAAGGGCAATAATAGAGACACAAAGGGGTCATGAGAAGAGAGAGCTAATCCAGAAAGTCGTCTTGGAGCTGATGGGATCTGGGCAGATTGTTGAAGGAAAAATAGAAATTTGATGACATGGGGTAAAATAGTCCTGTTAGAAGAAACCACATGTATAAATGCAGAAGCAAGAAAGGAATGGCACAGCCAGGGAGTGGTTAGCATTAATTCGGTGACATAGCCCATAGGATCGATGGAGGGCAGTATTAGGAATGGAAGCTGGGAATACAGGTTGAATCTAAATCACGGAAGGCCGTGGTGCCATGCCTTGGTATGCCATGGCCATGCCTATGCCTGACAGTTCCTCTTTTCCTAGTTCATCAGATGCTGAATGCTGTGACTGAAGTACATAGAAAAGATGGGCCCCTGAAGGCAGGGCTCTGTCTCTGCCTTTGAAGGAAACTCTTTGGGATAGAGCCTTGTCTCCCTCCCTGTGAGATCAGAATTCCCTAGGGTTAGGTTATTTCTCCATCTCAAACCAGGGTTGTTTGGGTGAGGGCAATGTCTCCCCGGTGCTGGCTGACTACCTCTCTCAAACCGGGGTTCATGAGAGCCGGGATCCCTCCCCAGGGCTGGCACTTTGAGTCTCATACAAAGGCATCCAATAGAGGAGGTGCCAGCCCACACTGGCACTCCCCTCTCCAAGCTCTGCGCCCTGATTCCAGGCTGTGTCAGCTGGGAGGAAAGGGTGCCCAGAGGGAACATGACTAATTTCTACAAAGGTTTCATGTGTGCCAGCAGTGACCCTGCCTCTCTACCCCAGATTATAAGTCCCTGTCACCTTGTCTTTCTGCATCAGATCAGGGCTTCTGAGTCAGGGCTGTTTTTCCCTTTTCACACTGGGGCTCCCTGAGAAGGCCTGTTGCCATTTAGACAAATGTTCCTGGGAGCAGGGCCCTGTTTTCCTCCATCTGACTGGGGTTTTCAAAGGCAGGGCTCTGTCTCTCCTCAAAGAGAGACGTTTCTGGGGGAAGTTCTTTCTCCTCCTTGCCACAAAAAAAGGTCCACATAGAGATAGGATATTACCCTGAGGCCCCCTTCCTGCTATGATGTTTTAGGATTGTGTGATTATTCCCTTCCACATTTGCCCAAGGCACTCGCAGCCAATGTGTGCCTCTCTCTCTCTCTCTCTCTCTCTCTCTCTCTCTCTCTCTCTCTCTCTTTCTCTCTCTCTCTGCCTGATACCAAGTTTTGGCAGATTGAATGGTTCTTTGCTCAGGGGATCGTGGTTTTGAAGTATGAAATCTTCAGGTGATCTGGGTCTATGTCTCTGGGTCCCTCATGAAACCAAACCTTGTAGGACACCTCCTGATGGGATGGGAGGCTTCAGAGGTGCTTAGAGCCCACCAGAGCCCCAGTGACCTTGGCATCGCTCCCCAAAATCCATCTATTTAAGACACATTCTCTGACACCTGTGCCTTCTGGGTTCAGTCAGGGGCGCTAGACAGAGGGAACCAAACAGTTCAGGCCCCTGCTCTTGCCTCCTGAGGAGGGAGGAATTCGCACCACTCAGGCGCGCTCACTTCTCATGCCCGGGCCACCCCTCCTCACCTGGTATCTGTCTGAGTGGTGCAGGTCATCCGTGGCAGATGAGTGTGGAGACGCGGTCGGAGACTCTCCTTCCCTCTTGATGGAAGCAGACAACAGGAGTGACTAGAAGAAAAAGGACATGTGGCCTCAGGCTGAATGAGTCCTATAGTCAGTCCCCTAGAGTTTCCAGTCCTATGGCGCATTTGGGAGACAGGCAGAGAGAAGGAGGGTGGATGGACAGAGGGACCACTCTTGAGATTCTAAGGGCACAAGGTCAGGTCCTGGGAGTGTGGTTGTGGGAGAGGATCATTTGATTCTTGGGACGGGTAGTGACCCGCTGAGAGGGCTCACACCTCCTAGACCCCAGATAATCTCTGCCCCAGTGGAGCGGACTCCCAGCCCACTCCCAGTGGGCAGAGATGATACATGCTGTGTTCTTCCTTTGGGAGCAGAGACTCAGGGAAACCCCTGAAGGCTTGGGGGTAAAGCCACATACCAGACACCCTACCCTGCCTGTCCCTAACACAGGCGGATGGCAGCCCCTGCTATAGAGACAGTAAATTAAATAGTATGTATGAGTTTCCTGTGTGCAGCTAGGGATGTACGCTGGGCCCATTTATCCCTGTGCTGTGGCGATGACCCTAGTAAAAACCCTAGCAAAACTAATCCCCCCGTGTCAATCCTACATGGCCTCTTCTACATACGCCTGCAGTTTAGATTAATAAACTGTCTGCTTTAAATTGTGTGCAAGCACCACAATTCTAAATACCACATGGCACATTGAGTCTGCTCTTGCTGGCTCTTGCCAAGGCCTGTTCAGCTGCAAACTGGGGGCCTAGAGGCCTGAAAGCAATCCATACTTCCTCCCCCCACCTTCTCCAGCCTGCGCAGCTCTGAGCCGGAAGCATACAATTCCCTAGGAGGCCTCCCCAGCCTAGAAAACCATGCCAAATCGCCAGTGACAGCCTAAAGAAAGCAATTTGGGAAAGATGGAGCGGCCATTTATCCTTCATCTCCGACGGAGCCGCAGGATGTGACCCGCATGCGGTGGCCATGCTGCACATCCTCAGGCAAGGGCCCTGGGAAGGGAGGGGCAGCTGCTAGTCTGGCACCGTTCCTGGACTGCGCGGGCCTTACCCCAAGGGCCGGAGGAGGGAAAGGCTGGGAAGGGCCTGGGGTAGGAGCCCCTTCTTCACTCACCCAGGCCCAGTGCGAGGCCTAGTGGGTGACTCGGCCCCCAGCTCAGAAAACAGGTGGGCTTTCAGGCAATGTCCTTCCCCTTCTCTGGTCCCAAGGAGGATACCGTGGAAGGGGAAACAATGTGGCCCTGCCCCCTCCATGAGAAAGCTCATGCTTGCGTGTTCTCTCTCTCTCTCTCTCTCTCTCTCTCTCTGTTTCTCTCTCTCTCTGTCTCTCTCTCTAGGTTAGAAGCCCTGAGAGGCCTCAGCATTACACCTAGGGCAAGCGGAATAAAAAAAGGTCACTGGCGCTTTTTAAACATGGACCAAAAAGCAGTAAAATGTGTTTGGAAAAAAAAATCCCGGCATTAAATCATGACTTTTTGCCTGGCTCTTCGCCTCATTAAAAGTGGCCTTTTGGAAGGTAAAATTATCATTGTAAGCGATAAGATCTTTAAGAAAATAATTCACGGCTTCTTCACCCTTTAATATGATAGCCGCCACCGGCTAATTTTTTTCTTAATGGCAACGAGGCCATCAATCTTGTCTAAGGCCCCCTCACCCTCTCCTCCTCCTCCCGCCCTCCTTCTCCCCATCCTCTCAGTCTCTTGCTTGAACCTTCTCCTTCGTGCCTGTTCCACCCATGACATGCTTCCCTAAAGCCTTGGTCAAGGCGGAGGACAGACTCTGAGATGGTCAGCTTCGGGGTGTGAGCACGTACCTGGAAGTGCTGGGCAGTGCCCCTTGCCCCTGGGTCTGGCTATCAATATGGCTGTGTGGGTCGTTGCAGGAATTTGCATGTTTCACATTCTGGGTGTGTCCTCCAACCTGGGTGTGTGAGTGTTCATTTGTGAACACGGGCCCTAGGTATGGATGGGAATTGCATCTGTTTGTCCTCAGAACACCAGCCTCCAGCCATGTTCAGGTGTCAGGGGTCAGTGGTGGTGGTGGCTGACCTCGTAGCCTGTCCATGAGCCACCTTCTGTAACCACAAGCACTGAATGCTGTGGACTGGGCCACGCTGGAGTGTGGCTGTGCCCCCCACCCCCCGCTATGACCCACAGCTGCCTGGCACACCCACCTTTTCTCTTCAGGGCTGGGAGAGCTTTGCTTCCTTGGCCAGAGCCTGCACCGAGCCAAGCCTGGCCTAGGTTCCCTGTCTCTCCTCTGTACAGCTTGCTGTGTGTTGGGTGAAATCCTGAATGAAGGTGCAAAGTCCACTCCTACTCTTTTTAAAGGACTGCAGGGGAGTTGGGCCAACCCCTGGAGCTAATATTGTCACTCTGGTCCCTTTTCCCAAAACTGCCCTCCCAGAGGTCACCAATGCCTTTAAGGTTTCTAAATACAATGGCCTCCTTCTCCAGACTTTCTCTATTTGACTGCTGACCACCCCACACATTTTGGAACTTTTTTCCTTAGGAGTCTGGGATACCATACTCTTCTGTGCCCCTTTTAACTCATGACGGTTCCTCTTTTGCCCCTCTCCTGGCTCCTGTGCCTTATGTAGACTCCCCCAGTGCAGGAGTCCCCAGATTCTCTTCTTGGCTTTTGCTCTAATCTCTCCATACACTCTCCCTGACTGATTTCATCCATTTCCGAAGCTTCGACACTCACTCCTCAGTCCCTATAAAAAGGTCTAGGGATTCCTGCCTTTCCCAGTCATTGTGAGAACTTAGGAGAAAGGATGTGGCCACACACCGAGGGGTGGGGAGGGGACACTCAGTGAGTCAGGGGTTAGTCTTCTTCCCCAGGTCCCCACTCCCTCAAAACCATCCCCTTTGGGGAAGCAGCACCACCTGCCTCTGCAGCCACCTACGGGACTTCTTGGTACAAATCATGTCATTGTGCTCAGGACTGTCTGGGCCGTCCACTGGCCCTTCACTTTTCCTTTCTCCATCGGATGCTTTCAAGCCTCTTTCCCATAGTGTCTGTTCAGAGGGGCAGACTGTCTCCCCAAATGAGTCCAGCATCCTCCCTGACTCCCTGTTGCCTTCAGGACAAAGTACACACACACACACACACACACACACACACAGGCTGGCTTCTAAGGCTACCTGTTTTGACTATACTTCTATATTTTCCTTTACTTGCTACAGCTCACCTTCCTCCTTTGACTCTCTCCAGCCTTAGAGCCTGGGTCCCGCAAACCCCCAGGTCCTTCTTGGCTTTGACCCCTGTCCTGATTAGAAGAAGAAGAAGCCAGATGAGCATACTCTAGTTCACACTCAGACTACACACACACACACACACACACACACACACACAGGCCTCAATCGTACAGGGCAGCCCCAGGCCTCAGGCCGACATTCAAACCCTAGAGACAGCTGGGGATCCAGGAAGAGCTCCTTTTATCCTCAAGAGGAACCAGTTCTGGGTGGGCCTAGGTTAGGACGGACAGGAGGAAAACACACAATTGGCAACCTACCTTTGGGGTGCCTGGAGCCATGGCATCCTTCAGAAGGGAATTCTTGCTGCCAAGAAAGAAGAGAACAGGGTGACCATTCCACTTGCTGCCCAGGGCATGCAAGAGTAGAATAGCAAGAAGGCCCCAAAGAGAGAAGGCATAGCCAGCCTAGCCCAGCCCTGCTTGGCCAAGCTCCACCCAGTCCAACCCCAGCTGGCCCTGCCTAGCTCAGCATCACCAGGGGCTAAGGACCAGAGCTGGCTCCTGGGAAGGGGATACAGACACTAGGCATGGTTGGCTCCCTTGTGAATCTGAGGAAAGAGGCTTTACTTGACTCCTGGTATCAGCCCTGAGGATTCTGTCTGTCCTGAATGCCCCCTTCCCTCCACCCCCTGTCCCTAGCTTGCTCTAAACTCCTATGGGATTGGGGTGATGGAGCTGACATGGCTCTTGTCAATTCTCCCTCCAACATGCTGCAAACTGCGTTAGGCCAGGAATGATCTCCCCCTGATTCAATTTGTCAGCCCCAAGCCCTCCGGCATCGGGCGCGGTAGGCGGGCGGGAGCTGGGCCCTGAAATATGGTGGGCGGCTTGGAGCAGACGGGGGTGGGGGCGGGAGTTGATGGATGGGCTGTGGGGGAGGCGAGGACTGTGTTTAATAACAAAATTGGTATGCAAGGCCACATCCCGCGCTAAGCATGAGTGATCCAGAGCCACAAAGTATTACAAATCCCCGCTAAACAGATGCTGACAATGGAACAAGACATATCAAATCAGATCCACTTCAGAAACATTAATATCCCTGTTCCTGTCCCCCCCCCTGCTGCCCTCACTATGCTCGCCACATCTGTGCTCACACATTCACACACGTGTACTCACCCAACTCCACACACACAAATACATGCACACTGAGGCAGACACTGCCCACGCACGTAGGGTCCTGGCTCAGACACAGGTGCAAGCCGTCCAGGTAAATCAGACCCACAGATAGCCAGAAGGCACAAAGGACACCCCCCCAAGGCAGAGCACATGGAGGCACACACGGATTCCCCAGGTGTGTACACAGGGAACACGCACAGAGTCAGACACATACACACCCAGTACACAAGCAAAAGCAGAGGCAGATGCAGAACAAGTAGTAGTTCTCAACCGGGGCCATATTTTATCTCTCCCTTCACCCCCAGGGGATATTGGCAATGTCTGGAGATATTTTTGATTGTCACAACGTGGGATGGGGAGTTTGACACTGGCATCTAGTGGGTAGAGGATATTAACCATCCTATAGTGTACTGGGTGGCCTCTCACAATACCTAAGAATTACCCCAAAATGTCAATAGTGTCGAGGGTGAGAAACGCTGGTGTAAGGGCAGCTACACACATATCCATTGTCTCTCTATTATTCTGTCAACAGCCATGCAGACACATGTGGTCATACCTGGTGGCTCACATAAGCAAACAGATGCACAAGCACAGAGTCCTGTTCCCAGAGACATGTCCATACAGACACATTCACAGCAGTCACCCGGAGCCGGATGAAGAGCTGCTCCCCAACCCACAAACTCATGCTTAGATACAGACACCCATGTGCACCGACACATACCCAGACACTCATGCACCCACAAAGGCAGACACACGGACTCACACCAACACAGACACGTACGTCACAGTGCAGGGGTCCCCAGGCTCGGCAGCAGGGTGAGGCTAAGGTCTGAGTGTAAAACAAAGCTGTCTGCCTGTCTGATCACATGGGGAAGGACGGCCAGACCAGCTTCCATGCGATTACACCGTGTTCACACATGGTTCTTGTATTCCTGCTCCATGCCTGGCCCTGACCTAGGCACTGGGGATCAGAGAGGACACCGGACTGCTCCTGAGGAGCCACTAGCTCGTGTGGTCACGACTTTGATCATTCCTTCGCTCCTTCATTCACTCAGTCGACAAGCCCTGACATCACCATGGTGCCAGGTGCCATGCCCAGGCCTACAGGTACAGAAACGAGGCATGGACTGTATCACACTGTTCTCGCCGGGCTCCGGGACTGAGGTCTGAGTATTGTCTCAGCAGGGTCTCAGCAGGGTCAGGTTGGAACAGAAAAGGAAAGAATGAATAATTATTGTGCACCCATGACACGTGGCAGGCAGGGGCTAGGTACTTTGTATGTGTTCTCTCTTATCTTTACAGAAACTTTACAAAGTTGACTAACAGATTAAATGACACCTCTCTGCTCACACAGTGAGTGCAGGGTTTGGGATTTGAGTTCATGTCTGACCGAGTCCAAAGTGCTGCTTTTCCACCACCCACCTTGCTTTCCTAATGACAGTCAGGGGTTAGGATGGAGGGCAGAGCTCTGAGATCTTTTTCTCTCTCTGCTTCGGGGAGGGTCCTGCTGACTCTGGGCTTTAGTTTACGCTGCGGATGAGTAGAAATGGGGACACCGAGGGTCAGAATGTCCAGTGTCTCCCTTTGTCGATCCTCTGGATCTTTTCCTGGCATTTCTCTCCCCTTTCCTTGTTTGGACTGGTACTATGCCAGACTCCTTCCTTCTCTCTGAGCAAGCACCCCCCAACCCTACCTTTCCTCTAGCTACCTGATCACCTCCAAGTGTGCTTGGTCCCCCAGAGACAGGAGTCTGTTGAAGGCCCCTTGGAGAGGAGGGGTCTGAGCCCGGAGCCGCAGGCAGCCTGCCTCCCACCCAGCCCATCCGCTCTGCTCTGCCGGGCCTTCGTCCCTCCCTGTTTCCACAGCCCGCCCCCAACAATTCCCTTCCTTGCTCAGTCACTCGCTGCCTAGTGATCCATGGGTTTTAAATTATAACTGGGACCCAGGAAACGCGTTCCTAAGTACAATATTCATGGGCTGGGCTGACACTTTTAATTAAGGTGATTTACACTGAATTATCCTTGGAAATAAAGAAATGGTGCGCTGCCCGGGAATAAACCATCATCACCAGCCGCCTTTGTAAGTTACACTTCGTTTTAATCTATTTGGGGAATTGTTTATCTAGTTCATTACCCAACCAAACACCGAGGCCGGCCTTAAATAAGGCTTAAGTGAGGGTGGGGGCACTGCCATTTCCACACCCCGCCTCTCCTCCAGAATCACCCAGCCTCCCTCTGGCTCCTTCCAGCCCTTTTAAAGCACTGACCAGAGAGAGCTGGCTTCCCAGTGTAGAGGCTAGATCTCGAAGTGGCTCTGGAAGCCTCCCAGAAAAGGTGTTTGAGCTCAGGCCCTGCCAAGCCAAGCCCCACTTTCAGCTTTGTGCAATCTCTCCATGTCCAAAGCCCTTTCCTCTGAGTGGAAACTCTTGTCTGACGGCCACGGAGAAGTCTGGGGCAAACTCCCCTCACCCTCACCCCCGTCACCTGCTTGTCTATCTTCAGCCCCCATCTATGTTCCTGCCTGTCTATCAGTACACATCCAGTCTCCACCCCATCACCATCCCAGAGACATCTTAGCTCAGCATCCCCACAACCCTGTCCATCATCTTCTCCTTCCCTCAGATACTTGCTTTTCTGCCATCATCACCCTTCTAGTCTCCCAAGTCAGAAAACTCTTCCTAGTAATAAGTATGCCACAAGTCACTAGATAATTTCTCCCGCTTCTTCCTCCACCAATCTCGTCATTCCCTCTTCCCACTGCCACATCCATTGTGCTAGGTCAGCCTCAGCATCTGTCCCCAACCTCCTCACTTGCTTCCCTGCTTCTATCCCCAACTCATGCCCCACACTGGCCTCCAGAGCGATTCTCCTACAGCTCAGCTCCCTGATAAGCTCCCTCTGCCTCACCAATGTCCTAACTCCCTACTACCTCTAGAACAATCCTCCAGCATTGCAGGCCCTCCACCATTGGCCCTCAGTCTAACTTTGCCCTTCTGGTTCTAACTAGCCAAGTCCCAGGGTCTAATGGAACCTTGTGCAGGACTGAGAGGGGAAAGAGAGGATGGAGTGAGGGAGGGTGTGTGGGCAGAGCCTCTGACCTTGAATGTAAAAGTGCTTTGGAAAGTATAAGCCTTTGCCAACCAGAGTTCTGACTCGTCCTGTAGCTGTCTGTGTGCCCATGTGCCTGTGGGACGCGGTTCTCTCAGGCTGTGTGTGAGAGCACATCAATGGGTGTTGGAATGGGGGTACATGTGTGTGCCTCTATGTCACGTGTGTATGTTTGCACCTGTATCTGTGAAAAGCGGCCAGCCCTAGTGTGGGAGCTGGAAGGCCCCTGCTTCCCTGTGTGAGCTCTTGGGGGTATCTGAAATAGCAGTCTGCTCCTAAGGGGAGACCGAGGCAGAAGGCACAGCACCCGGCTCAGCCTGAGGAGCTTCTTGGGCAGAGTGCCAGTTCTGGGTGATACAGAGATAGGCTGAGGGAGGGTGGCGAGGGCAAAGGAGGCAAAGACAGGGTAAGAGAGGGAAGGGGGCAGTTGGAGAGGAGAGAAAAGAAGGGGGAGGCAGGGAGGAGAAGAGCGATGGAGCAGAAGGTAAAGGGGGGAAGCCTCCGGGTGCCATGAACAGGGGATGCCCTCAGTTGGGCTCTGCCCTCCTGTAGGGCTCAGTTTCCCCATCTGGCAAATGGTTGGTGGAAGGCCCCTTTCAGTTCAGGGAGCTGAGGACAGGAAGAGGAGGAGGGCGGGGAAGGGTCTCAAGAGCCAGGTGCCACATCTTTTTTCAACCTCTTCTGTTCTCCTGCCTCCCAGACAGCGGGCAGGGGCGGGGCAAGGGCAGCCAAGGCTGGGGCCCTCCCCACGCTAGCCCGCAGGGAGCTGACACGCTCCTAGGGAATTTATCACGCACCCAATTACAATGTTAATTGGCAAGTTCCTGAAATCAATTAATTCGCAAATTTTTTCCAATTAAAAATCCAGATAAATCACAAGGGCGGCGGCAGGCCGGTCCACCCTGCAGTCCGGTGGGCGCAGCGGCCGCAGGGAGGGGAGGGCGGAGAGAGGAGGGGAGGGGGCGGCGGGCGCGGCTGCCCTTGAACGCCTTTGCCGGCCGGTCCGACTGTCAGCGCGCCGGGCGCGGCGGGGCCGAGACAGATAAAACCATCGACCCGTCGCCGCCAGCGCTTCGGCTTTATCGATCCGACGGGAATTTCACTTGCTGTGCAGATCCCGCTGTCCGGCTGTCAGACACTGGGTTGGGGGTGGGGGGGCGTGCAAGGGGTTAGGGGGTGCTGGGCTGGGCCTGGCGTGAGGGACACAGAAGTGGGGGAGGCAGCACACAGAAGAGAGCAGTGGTGCAGATGTGGGAGCTCTGGGTGGGGAAACGGACTTAGGAGTAAGGGTGTGGAAGTAGGGGATGCTCGGAGCGGATCTGGGGGAGGAGGGATGGGTGCAGGGTCACGGGTGGGGGTGGAACAAAAAAGCTGTGGACAGAAGTGATGTCCTGGGCAGTGAAGGGGTGGGTGGAGCCACTGGGACTGGGCTGTAGGGTGGTGGCCCCTGAGGAGGCAGAAAGAGAGCTTGGTCCGCTAGTCTCCACACCCTTAGGAGTGCACTGGTTTTGCAAGGCTCTGCAGGTCCCTCCATCTCACCTCTATTCTCTGTTCCTGTTGAGGGGGAGTCTTCTATTGGGAGCAAATTGCCCCGAAACCCTCCTGAGCAGCCAAGGTATGGATCTCAACTACAGAAGGATGTTTCTTTCACCCTCGGCCCCTTCCAGGCTAGTCCCTGGCCGGGGCTCGTGAGTATGTGTGTGGGGGGGTGCGGCGGTTAAGAGCCTGCGTATAGAGTCAGATCGCTTGAGAGTGAATCTTATCTTTACCACTTGATTAGCTGTGCAACCTTAGAGAAGTCACTTAACCCCCTGTACCTCAGTTTCCTCATCTGTAAAATGGAGTTAATATTACCTACCCCAGAGGGTTGTTGTAAAGATTAAATAAATTAATGCAATGTAATACTGCCACTACATGCGCCGGCACATAGTGAGTGTTCAACAGGATTACCATTATTTTCATTAGTATAGTCGTCTGGGGTCGTTTTAAGTATTCCCACAAATTCTTTGATATTTTTCCCTTTAAGAAGTGGAATTTACAGTTTTATTCTCTCTTGAGTGTGGGCTGGATTGGTGACTTCCTTCCAGTGAATAGAGTAAAATATACTGGACGCAATGGTGTCTGACTTCTGAGACTAGATCATAAAATGCATTGTGGCTTCCTCCTTAGTCTCTCTCTTGGATCATTTCCTCCGTGGGAAGTCAGCTGCCACGGCCACAGGGAAACTCAGCGGCCCTATGGAGAGGCCCTGGTGTGGAGGACCTGAGGCCTCCTGCCAACAGCCAGGTGAGCGAGCCATCTTGGGAACGGATCCTGCAGTCCTTCAGACCTTCAGATGACTGCAGCCTTGGTGGACACCTTGACTGCAGCCTCATGAGAGACTCTGAGCCAGAAGTTGCAACTACCCACAGCCACCCAGCTAAGCTGTTCCTGAATGGATGGCCCACAGCAACTGTGAGATAATAAATGCTGTTTCAAGCCGCTCGGTTTTGAGGTAATAGATAAGTAATAGTTCTTCCTTCAAAATTCAGCTGGGGCCTCACGTCCCTCAGGAGGCCTTCTCTGCTCTGTGCTGCTGTTGGTGCCTCATTGAGGCCTCCCCGCAGCTCCAGTCCTTCCCATAGAGCAGTCTCTACCGCTCAGGGCTTCTATTGCTCGGCTCTCCTTACTCCCACAAAATGAACTTCTGGGGGCAGGACCCTTTCTGATTCATCTTGGGGTGCCCTGCACCCTGCATGAGGGATTAGGTGGAGAGTAGAAGGAAGGGGGATCAGTCAAGTTTGAGGACTTGAACCGAGCCGGCGGGGCAGCCTGCTCCTCTGCGGCAGGTTGCGTTTTCTAAAGATGGCTGTAGCCCGATCTCCCATCCCACATGCTCTTCTATAATATAAGCTTGCCCTTCTCCCCTCAAAAGGTGGGGTGATGTCCTTTCCCCTAGAATCTGTGTGGGCTAATACTGCCTTAACCAAGAGAGTACAGCAGAAATGACATTAAGTGATTTCTCAAGCTAGGTTATTAAGGGGACCCAGCTTCCATATCGTTAGTTAGAAGATTTGTTTCAGAGCCCTAAGCTTCCATGTAGGAAGTCCAACTACCTCTGAGCTGCCATGCTATGAGAAAGCCCAGGACACATGGAGAAGCCATGTGTAGATGCTTTGGTCACAGCCCCAGCTGAAGGCCCAGACGACAGCCAACATCAACCACCAGACATGTGAATGACAGAGCCTCCAGATGACCCAGTTCCCAGCCATCGAGTCTCCTCAGCTGAGGCCCTAGACACCCTGGAGTAGATACAAGCCATCACCTCTGTGTTCTGTGAATTCCTGACTCCTTGGGGTGATTCGGTATATCCCTCCTCTGCTCCCTTTGATAATCTGGCTCCTTTACAAGGCTGTCCAGGAGGCTCTGCCCAGTCTTTCAGGCAGGGACAAGGAAGGGGGGCTGGAGCAGTAGGGGACATGCACATTCTCAAGACTGTCACCTTGCAGACCTGGAGATTCACAGAGAAGGCAGTGCTTACTCTCCTGGATCGCAGCACCAGGCTGCCTTCTGGTGGGGCTATCGGGCCCAGTTCCAGCTTCTGTCACCCTGCTGTGAGGCTCAGCATGGCAGTGCAGGGCCTGTGGCAGTGGCTCATGCCGTTCTAGCTCCTCTTGTGCCCTTTGGAGGCTGAGGCCTAAAGAGAGGTCACTCTCTTCCCATCTCCAAAAATAGGGTGAGAAGAGAAAGACAGCACCATCAGCTGGAGCATGTGATGATTGAAAGCGGAGTGGAGGAGAATGGCAGCAGGGCCTTGTCTTCTACCTAGAGGTTGGGGTGTGGACCAGGTGGCTGTTCCTGGGACCTGGGTCTAGAACCCTGAGTGGAATACTCTTGCAGGCAGCTTCCCCTGGTAGGTGTCTTACCTGGTGGGCAGCTGGGCCAGCTGTTCCAGTTCTTGCTCCATATGTTCCTGCAACTCGCTGGGCCTCAGCAGGACCTGGCAGATGGGGCAAATAGGGGCCTGGCTGTCAAACAATGCAGCTGCCTTTTTCTTACCTGGTGAAGGAAGAAGAACAGACAGAAATATAAGCTGGGCTGGTCTGTGGAGGGAAACCCAGTATCCCAATCCTTCGACCCAAGCCTGCTGTTGCCTCCTAGGGCTTCTTGGCCTAGAGGAGGGGCGAGCCCGAGGGTCTCAGAGTCCACGGCCATCACTCCTCTTTGAAGCTTCTGAGGCTGTGGCCATGACTGGTACCTCCTCAGCCAGCTCCCCTCTCGGAAATCTATTGGGACACAATCGATGCTCTGTGCAATCAAACCTTGATCACTTCATTTCACACAGGTTAGTGAAGGTCTTGGTTTAATCATACCATCACCTGAAATACCCAGTGCCCCCTCTGTTTCTCCTTTCCTTACTGCTTTCACACTCCCCAAATCTGGAGAAGGAAGACGAAGAAAGGGGATCCATTCCTACAGTCAGCCAGCAAACACTGTGTGCTCTCTACCCTGAGCCAGGCCCAGTGCAGAGAAGTGGGACACAGACTATAATCAGATCTAGTCCCCGCCCTTGAGGCCCTCACAGTTGAATGGAAAAGACTGAAAAGGACCCAGGCTTTCAGGGTAGCGTTACCTCCCAGTTCCTCGCTTCTCCACAGGATTCTCCCCACAGCCGCTTCCCTGCTCATTCCGCATGCTAGACGACCTTTTACCTTCTTATGGTCCTGACTCCCACTTGCTCCCTGTTGAATCTATAGCTCTACCCCAGACCCCGCCTGCGTTCTCCAGACCCCTGTATCCCAATGCCTATTGGACATCAATGTCTGGATGTCCATGAGAATCTGAAACTCAATAATCCAAAAACGAGTTCTTCAGCTTCTTCACGCCTCCCAAACCTGCGCTCCCTCAGCAGTGCCCACGTCAGTTAGACACCCACATTCACCTAGTCACCCAAGCCGGTAACCTTTGCCTCACCCTCCACATTCACTTAAGCACCAAATCCTGTTTGTTCTCATCTTCAATATTTCTGGCATCTATATTCTCCCTGTTCAGGTCTGGCCACCTGTCACTTGGATAACCTCATAGGCTTCTGGTGAGTCTTCTGGTGAGTCTTAGGCTTCTGGTGAGTCTAAGAGATTCTGGGTCTCCCCTCCAAAATGCCTTTCCACTTATGTGGAATACAGGTGGGTAGGGTGCTGGCTATGCTGGCTGGCAGGCCGGCCGGGAGCCTGAACTTTGTCCCCACTCTGTGGGGACCAGAGCACCCCGCGCATGGAAGGAGCCTGAAGGCTGCCTCGTGCACCTTCTGTAGGGTCCCTAAACTCCTTCCCTGTCACTCTCCCACTTGGTGCTCCGCTGGCCTCTGCTGACAGGCATGTGGCTGAGGTGCCCTCTTCATCTAGAAACATCCCTGCCTATCCATGTAAATTCTGACTATAGAAGGGACGTCTTTAGCTGAAGCCCAGCTCTTTCTCCCTGCTTCTTCTTCCCACTGGTGCCCAGAGAGGGTCAAAATCAGCTTTCAGAGAGCTAATGGCAATGCCATTTTGATGACCCAGATGGTTTCTTGAGTAGGGTTGTCAGATTAAGGCAAATTTGAATTTCAGCTAAACATGAGTAATTTTTAGTATAAGTATATCCCAAATGTTGCCTGGGACATACTTAGACTGAAAGCTATTCCTTGTTTTTCTAAATTCAAATGTACCTGAATACCCTGTTCTTTTATTTGCTAAGTCGAGCACCCTATGCCTGTGGGAGCCCCCAGTTCAGGTTGAGCACAAGGACCCACCTCCTTTTGACACAAGCCTGAAGATGACCGCTGCTCTCCTGGATGCCCCACCTAAGCAACCTGAGAGCTCAAAGGAGCGATTCATTTTGGGCATGTGTCTCGAGGAGTGGAGAAAAGAGAAGGCTTAACCAAAGAAGTGAAATTTAAGTTGTGCCTTCGAAGTGTTCCAGGTAGAGAATGGGAATAATGAATGAATGAATGAATGAGTTATGAGTTCCTTGTGGGCAGGGGCCATTCTTATCCATCTTTATATCTACAGATAATTGAAAACAGACCCAGTACAGATTATGACAAAGCTGAATGACGAAGCAAAGGAGAGGAAAAGAGAAAGGGAGGGAGGCAAAGTAACACCAGAGAACAGGTTGTCCTAGAAGGCAGATGACTTCCGCAGAGCTGGGACGTCAGCTGTGTGTGTCGGGTGGGACAGGTAAGGTGCTAGCCCTTTTGGTAGGTCTCTGAGGAGAGAAAGCTTTGGTGCCTCAGAAGCTGGGGACAGCTGGAAGTCAGCTCTGAGTACAAGCAGCAGATGCAGTCCTGGTCTGGGAGTGGGGAGATGAAATTCTAGTCTCAGCTGTGCCTCTAACTTCACGCAGCCTAAGAATCTCAGAGGTGAGTGACACCCTAGACATTCTCCAGGCCATTATCTTCGTTTTACAGATAAGAAAACTGAGACTCAGAACTGGACAGGGACCCCGGTACTTGGCTTTTGATCTCATTGTTTCATTTATTTCTTCATTCAGCAAACATTTATTAAACAATGATCCTACTTCAGGTATTATTCTAGGAGAAACTGGAGTTCGGAGATAAATAAAACATATTCTTGGCCTCAAGGAGATCACAAACTAGTAGGAAAGCCAAAAAGGAAAGTTGGTGATTCCGTCAGAGCAGCCCTAGTCAGGGCTGAGGGAGGCATGAATGGGTGCTTTGGGTGGGGGGCAAAAAGGGGCCAGAGGAGAGCTGTAGGGGGAGGCAATGCTTGATGGAAGGCAACTCTGGCTCTTGGGTCTCCTAGAGCCCAGATTCCTCCCTCCAAGCCTGGGACCAGGCATCAGCCTTCCCACAGCCTGTTCTCAGTTCATCTGCCTTGTTGCCACAGACATATACCTTTCTGAGCTTGGCCTCAGTTACCCTGTTGGGTCAATGGGCCCTCTTCCTAGTTCTCAGCTTCAGGAATAGCACTGGCAGGGATCAGCAGAGGAGCAGAGGGACCCTGCAGCCTATGTCCTCCATCCCACCCCCATTTTCTCAGGGGTTAGAGTGGCAGGTGTCAGCATGGCCATGGGCCTCCTGCTTCCCCTCCCCCGCTGTGTTCCCTATAATTTTATATTGAGACCTGTGGTCATGACGTGGGTTTTACTGCACTAACGACATGGCCTGCCCAGGTTTAATGACAAAATCCATACTCTGGCCCTGGGCCTGCTCCTCGTTTGCATAATTCCCAGAATACAGCTCCCTGAAGCTTTTGACCTGGGCCATTACATTGGCCATAAAAAGGGCCATAAAACCGCTGGGGATGGCCAAGAGGAGGGGGCTGTGGTCTGGCGGGGGCGGGAGTGAAGTCTTCAGCCCCCTAGTCTTCGTAGACCTGGGGGGGGGGCAGCCTCTGGCTCTTCACTTCCACAGTTCCTAGAATCTGGGAGTCCGTCCCAGGCTGGAGAAGCTTCCAGAAATCCTTAGCCCCGCTGCCCATCTGAAGCAGGAATCACTGCTCCAGTATTGCTGTCAGCATCACAGGTAGGCAGGCCGAGCCTACTGGGGGGCAGGCTGTCACAGAGCATCTTCTCCTTGAACATTCCTTAGTCCTGCCCCTGCCTTCCCACTCCTTAGCTGGCCAAGCACTTTGCCACAGGTGGGTCTAGGTCATTCCGGCCTAGGTTCAATCCTGTCCGTCTTCTGGAGGCCTAGCTCCCCAGGGAGGTCAGGAGCCAGGCTGAGCAGCATGGTGGGGATGGCGACAGCATGAGGACAGCATGAGACGTGGGCGGCATGAGGGGCTGGGGACAGGGACAGGGACGGGCTGTCAGTGCTAAAGATGATGAATGGGGGAGGTGAGGCGGGAGGCCCGGTGTTATCGGCAGTGGATGGCGGGTGCGGGCGCTCGCAGCGCCTGCTAATCCCCGGGCGCTGCCTCAGCCCTTGCACTGATAACGAGGAAATGGGACTGACAACAATTTTTAGCTGAGAGATTCTTCACCAAAATGCCAGGCGGCCGGAGGTCTGACAGCGCCTGATTGAGTGTGTGAGTGTGTGGGGGGAACGCCCGCAGCCCCCTCCCCTCCCATGCAAAGATGGATCGCTCATTCCGCCTCCCGTCCACATTCATTACTGCACCTCCCGCCCGCCACCCCGGGCCCTGCAGCGCCTGCCACCTCCACTTCTCTGACTGCCTCAGGTATACCCTGAAGCCAGAGGAGAGCGGGGAGTGGAGGGGCCCTGACCCTACGCTCCGCCTGAGGTAGGGCATCTCAAGCTCAAAGAGCCGAGAACGCGACTGTAGCTCAGCCCTGACTGGAGTCTCCTTCGCTGTGTGGCCTTCAGAGGGTCTCTTTCCCTTTCTGAACTGCTGGAATACCTTCTCCACCAGAAAACAGGAGGCTCTAACAGGAAGTGAAGGACTGTGGGCTGTGAGGGAGGCTACAGGCGTGCTGAGGAGAGAGGAGAGGTCATGTCATGCAGCCTTTTCCTAGCCTTTTCCTTTCTTTGAGTCCAGCCCTCAAGCCTTGGAACAGGCCTGAGGTACCTGGGGTCCCAGATCAGCCCTCTGCTGCCCCCCTCTGTTGGGAACCGCTGACCACTGGGAGCAGGCAACTCTAGGGCTGGCATCACGGCTCCTTCTCGGCCATCTTCCATGGTGAGGCCTAGTGCAGAAGTGGACACTGCGGGATGAGGGTCTCATTCAAAGGGAAAGCCCTCCTTTCCTAGGTTACTAACCCATGTCTGGACCAGCAACTCGCCACCATGTGATGGCCTCTCTGGCTTGGCCTTTTTCGTTTTGTCCCAGCTCTGTTGCCTGTGGTTCCATTCTTGCCTCTGCTTGTTCAAGCAGCAAATCCTATCTCCATGATCTTTTCTCTACAAACCACAAAACGCAGGGCTTGACTGGCTGGTGTCTGATTTAAGAAGGGGGAGGGTTACAATCAGGGTGGGGGTAACTGTAATGATAGATGGCAAATGAGGCTGGGACTTTTTTAAGAGTATGTATGTGTGTCTATGCATGTGCTCGTGTGTACACATGGGTATGACCTGTCCTTCCTTTCTCTGCACTCCCAATAGAAGGGCATCCATTTCCTAGTGACCAAGACACAGAAGAGCCTTCAAGCAACATTCAATAGAGTTGCTTCTTACTAGCTGTGAGGCCTTGGGCAAATCACTTAACACGTCTGAGCTTTAATTTCTTCTTGTGTGAAACAGGGATAATAACTACCAACTCCTAGGACTCTTGTGAGGACCCATTTAAATCAGGGCTGTGTACAAGCGATAAGTGATTATTATTGTTAGAAGGACATTAGCACAGTTTGTTGTTTGTGCCTGTCTTTACCCCATCCTGACACCAGCCTGGCCTTGTCCTGTATCTGGCCTTCTTCCCTGCTATGGTCAAGATCGTGTACCACTCAGTAGGTACCCTGCCCATTTTGGCCTCCATGGAGTCCCTTCTTCCTATCCATCCATACCCATCTATCTATTTATTGGTTTGTATGTCAATATATCCATCCATCCATCCATCCATCCATCCATCCATCCATCCGTTTATCCATTAATAGTAATATGTGTTTGTTGAGAGTTATTATATGTTAGGCTACAGGTTTAATGCTGCACACATTTTATCTCATTTAATCCTTACAATAGTCCTGTGAGGTTAGGTACTATTATCTCTTTCACATTGATGAGGAAACTAGAGCCCAGAACAATGAAATGACAGAGCTAAAAGGTTCAGATCAGGGATTTAAATCCAGGTGTTGCTGACTCTAGAGCTAGTGCTCTTAACCACTGCACGGTACCCAGTTACCTACCTACCCATGCACTCACCCAGGTAATGGTTCAATAATATTTAACAAATGTCAGTTGGATACTGATGATGTGTCTGCTAGAACGGAGGCCATACAATAACGAACAAGACAGACACGGCGTCTGCCCTCAGGAAGCTTAGGACCTACTGGACAGATATACTAAACAAACATCCGAGAGAGGTCTTAGTAAAAGGGAAGTACATGGAATTTGTATACCATCCGGTCTGGGAGGTGAAAGAAGTGATGTTTAAGCACAGGCTTGAAAGATCAGTGGGAACCAGTCAGGCAATGATTGCGAAGTGGTGTTCAGAAGACAGCATGCTTGAAGGTACAGAGAGAGGGGAGAAAGCCTAAGTGAATAATTGAAAAGAGTCCAGTGCAGCTGGAACAGAGAGAGTGAGGGGCAGAATGTTGAGATATGATAGATAGAGAGGCCAGCTCCTGGAGGACTTTTAAAATTAGATTAACGATTTGGTTACTTTTTAAAACATACAAATGAGAAAGGTTTTACGCAGGGGAGTGACATATCAGACTTGTATTTTAAAAAGATCATTCTAACTGCAAAGCAGAGGATGGTCTAAAGGATGAAGAGCAAGTGCAGGAAGGCTGTTTAGGAGGTTATCTTACAAAATCAGATGAGGCATAACGGTGACGTGTCCTAGGATGATGATGATGATGATGGTAGAGACGACAGAAGCAGATGGCTTGGATATGGGGTTAAAGGACAGAAAGGAGTAACCAACTATGACTCCAAGTTTTCCGGCTTGTGCAACTGACCCGTGGAACAAGAGGACAAGCAACAGGCTCGGGAAGGAAGCGAGTGAGTTCAGTTTTGGATGTACTTAGTTTGAGGAACTAAGACATGTTAAGATATCCATGTGAAAATGCTGAATAGGCGCCATATGTGAACCAGAGCTAGAATTCTACAACTGCAGACATTGACATATAGGCAAGAACTGAAGTTCACTGCATCCTCTATGCCTAGAACAATGTCTGGCATATGGTAAAGACTCAGTAAATATTTAGTAAATGAATGAATACAAGAATGACGTTAAGAGTAGGTGAGATCACTTAGGCAGAGAATGTACAGTGAGAAGAGGCTGGACTCAGAGTAACTCCAACAGGTGGAGGAAGTTTAAGTCATCCAAGACGAAGAAGGAATAGCCACGCGGAAGATGAAACACGTGTGATGTCACTGATGCCAAGAAGGGAAGAGTTGCAAGGAGTGAGGGAGTATCATGGATAGTCACATGCTGGGGAAGGGTCAAGAACATAAGGCATGAAAAGTGTCCCATCTACCCCCCCACTTCATCCATCCTTCATCCACCCAACCTCATTATTCATCCACTCTCCCCTCTCACTCACCCCCTTCCTCCTTCTCTTCTCTCCAGAAAATCATGATTGGCGTCTTCGCTGAGTGTGGAACAGGAAGAGTTAACATGCTGACAGACGGCATTTTTTACCTTCAGTCAATATGAACAAGGCCCCAAGACTATGATTCCAAACATCTGGATTTCATCAATATGTGATCTGTCATCGTATATTGGCATTCCCAAGTCCCTGCGCCAGAGCAATGCGGCTGGTTTTATTAATACGTCAAATACATTATCCGTGTAATACACTTGTCTGGCTGGGGCCTCCCGCTGGGGCGGGGCGGCGGATTTGAATGTATGATGAATCAGTTTGCATTACATGTTCGTAAGTCATCATTTGTCAGGATTAATAGGCATCCCTGGTCGAGGAGGTGGGGGTGGGGCGGGGAGAGACGTGTATTTAGCTGTGGCCCATACTTATCTGCCAGTGCCCAGGGATGCCCTGAAAACAGCTATGCACCTTTCTGCCCAGATCCCAAGGTAGTGGCTGGTGCTCCAGGGGTAGAGGTCACATTTTTAGTAGTTCCAGAGTCATTTGGAACCACATAGGCCTATTTGTCTCTGTTCTGGGCTTGCCAAGCAACCAAACAGAATATGGCAGGGTTCATTTGCACAAGTTGGCTAACTCTTACTCATCCTTTAGTGCTCAGAATTTCTTCTCCCAGGGAGCCTTCCCTGACTCCCCCAGACTGTACCAGCTGCCTCCTCAGTGTTCCCCAGTCTCTTGTGCTACCTCTAGTCACACAGTGTTACAATTGCCTATTATGTGTCTGTTACCCTTTGTAGACGATACATTTCTTGAGGGCAAGGAATAACGTTTTTACTGCTATAGCTTAGCATCTACTAGAGGGCATAGCCCCAAAGTAAGAGAATAGTAGTAAATACAGAAATCATAAACATTCCTTGAATGAATGAATAATGATCATTGACCTGCTAATCCCCCGAAAGATGCAGATGTTTACTGGGCGATGTCGTGGGGTTTTCTCTGATGTCTTGCCCCCATTCTGCCCCTGGTCTGGTCTGCTCATCTATCCTACTATATATGCTTTTCTTCACTTGCTTCTCTTCCTTCCATAAGACGTGTGCAGACCCTGTTGCTTAGCACCAGGTTCCTTACATGTGCCATATATACTGAGCTATAATACACAGGGGTGAAATGTTCATGCTCACATGTCTTTGCCATCTTGCCTTCTCCCTCTACTCTGCTGGGAGAAGCTCAGATTGGCACTGCCCACTCCACTTGGCCTCCTGCCAGCTCCAGGTCCCTGTGAAACAAGAGCCTGGCAGGTGCCCTGACCCTTATTGTGATGGACACTATTTACTGTCTCTAGCAACAGAGGGGGCCTGGATTGAGCCAGACAGAGCTTCTGGGTGGCCACTGGCAAATATCTACAAGGCAGCCAGGTGGAAGCCAGCCTGTAGGTTTAGGCTGACTTTGGCTCGAACTGGAGTCTTGGGCATGGAACCTGGACCCTTGGCCCCCTGACGTTTTGCTCCCACCAAATGTACCCACCAACCTGTTTAGAAGCTGATGGGGCTTCATGGGTCATAGCTATGGCACACTGCTGATCTTGGCTATTCTAAATACAACTGCAGCCTCTCTCCTCTTCTGGAGCTACAGTTCAGTTCCCCTCCTCCTGTAGCTAATAACTTCCAGACAGTGCCCTGTGTTGGGCTAGGCCAGTGTTGGGTGGGGCAGGTGGGGCCTCCCAGAGTTCCCTGGGAGTAGGCTTTACAAACTGCAGAAAAGGGCCCAATTCAGGAAAATATCCATATATGGACACGCACACATGTTCTTTCAAGTGTCAATACATATGCACGTATGGGCATGGGTGCACACAGGTGCTCAGACAAGTGTGGGTACTTTTTCACATCTAGATAGACACACCTGAGCACCTATGCATACATGCAAGCATAGACTGAGTACACCTGTATCCCCTGCATCTTTTTGCCAGCATGCCCACACACTTCACTCTCCTCTAGTACCTTCCTCGCCATGTGCCAAAATGCTAGGACTGTACTGTTTAAAGTAAAGTAAATCCAAGTGTGCTTTACCCCCTGCTGGCTCTGACTATGGGCTGATAAAAATGAAGTGGGAACCTCCGCAGCTGTGGGCAATAAATCCTGAACCGCTAAGGAGGGCAGTGTTACCTGCTTTCTAGGCTGGTGGGTGGAACTCAGGCCACTGATTACAAGTGCCTGCGGGGCTGGATGGGCAGCAGACCAGCTGCTTGGCTTCAGGCACTGCCTGCTAGCCCAGCCCATGCCAGCTGTCTCCCACAGACCTGTGAGGTCAACAGCCCCAGAGCCCTAGGGGGTGAGCCAGGAGCAAGAGAGGAGCAGAGAGAAGTCGAGGAAGAGAAGGGCTGGGGTGGGCAGTGAGCGAGACAGCCACGTGCTGCTAAGGCTGAGGGGAGCCCTCGCATCTGGAGATCAATTAGCATCAATTACTGACTTCATTTAATTGTCGTCCAAGATGAATTTGTCATTTTTAGCTGGGAATTAATGGGAGACCTTCACCTCTCCCTGGCAGCAGCCGCGGAGCCAACAGCGGTCACCTCAGCCTCCTAGGAGCCCTGAATCCTGCTTGGGGCTGGATTCAGGGCCAAGGCAGGGGCAGGCTGGCAGCTAGTGGGGCTTCTGCTCCCTGGGCATGCTCTGGCCGGGCCAGCCAGGCCCACTGGAGCCCGGGGCCAAGGCGGGGGCCGTGGGTCCTGTGCAGCAGTCCTTTGCAGCCTCTGGCTTCAGCCAGAAATTAATTTGCTGGGCTGAGCATGTTTACTTTTTCCCAGCAAAGGCGAGACAGTAAACAGCGGACCGGCGGCTGAAATTGAATTGATAACTGCATCAACGTGCCAGATAACGCCTAAAATAATACGCCGATAAGGAAATTCGATTTGATTTGCTGCTGCGCATCAGATTGGCCCCATCTGTAGCTGCCTGTAATCATTTTCAATTGCGTTGGGAAACCTTATTTGTCCTTAAATATTTCTGTCATTTTTCATTGCTGGCGACAGATCCTTGGGCAGGTGGCAGGGGTGCACTGCCTCTGTGGGCGCGGGGCGGCGGCCCGAGGAGGAGGGGTGAGGAGGGGTGGGGTGGACTGGTAGGGAAGGAGGCAGGGAGCAGGCAGCCGGGCGGTGACAGCTGTTCCTCCAATCAATCACGCTGTCGACAGGGAGGGACGACTGGCTGGCAGAAATTGAGTTTGCCTCACAGGGGACGATTGAGCAAATTAATAGCCCATTAGCCAAGCAGTGACCTGAGAAATGAAGGTGCAGGGGTTCCTGCTCACTCAGGCCGGCTGGGGTGGGGCAGGGCAGGAGAAGGGTCCAGGGAGGGGAGGACTGGGGAGGAGGTGTGGGAAGAGGAGGGAGGGACGTGTGGATGGGATGGGGAACATTTGTGTGGGAGTGGATGGTGCAGCGATGAGATGTCAAGTTGGGGGAGGTGGGCTAGAGATGCAGATAGTCTAAAAGAGATGTTGGGGAAAGAGCGGGGCAGAGGGGGCTCCACTGAGGTCTCTTTGCCATCTTCCCATCATGCCTTCTGGGACTGAGTACTATGCCAGTAAACTCCGCTCCCTAGATAAGCCCTCTATACTTCCTCTCTTCGCTTTCACAGAAACCTGCATATCTTCTGGAGACACCACTCCCTGGAGTCCTCTCCAGTGCAGGCTGTTTATTCTCCTAGCTCCAGGTTCCTCGGGCCGGGAGTGGCTCGCTGTCTTTCTTAGTGCTCATCGCTGCTTCCAAGTTACTCCTTCTCCACCCTCTGGGTTCCGAGGTCAAGCACCACCTGCGTCCCCAGCCCTGTTCTCCTAGTTCTTCACATGCGCTCGCGACTTTGATACTCACCGGCCTACCCTACACCCTGTCGCTGCCCTGCCCTCCTCAGCTCCTGCTTCTTTCTTTTCCTGTACTCTACTTCCTCCTGGAGGACCCTGTCAAAAACCTAAGTTGCTCTGTGAAAACTCCCTCTGCCCCAAGCCCTCTCATGGCCTTGTACCCATCATACTTGCTCCTCACTCTATTCTTCTCTCATCTCCCATGGATTCTAGCCTGGACCCCAGGGCACACACTTCAGCACCCTCTTGCCAACATATTCAACCTCGTTACTTCGTTTGCCTTCTCTACAATCCAACTATTCTCCTTTTTGTCTCAGACACACAGGCGGCTAAACGCAGCTGGGGAAAATCACAAAACCACGCAGATATGTGCCAATACAAATTTGCAATGTCCAATCTCAGCATTACAAAGCAATCCTTTTACATGCCCTTGATCAGCTCTGTTTCCCCTTTCCCAACAGAGACAATCCAATAATATTTTACTATCTTGAGTCCCCCACCCCATCTTCTGTCCCTCTCATTACTACCTGGCCTTGTTTCCCACTTCATAGAAATTTGAAGTCCTTGGGCACGAATGCCCCCAATTTCCACATCCATACTCACCTCCTTTTCGCCTCTTCTGGTTTCAGTGGAAGAGGTATTCGCCCTCCTGTTTTAGCTTAATTGCTTCTGCTGGACTTCGAACCCCATGCCTGCCTATGTTCCCTGGGGAAGCTGTCATGGTCTCCCTCCTCATGCTGCCCTCCATCATTAGATACACGCTAGTCTCCCACATTGTGACGTCGACAACTCATCCCTCTCTTTCATAGGGCGCTTTGTATGTATGGAGCTAATGCCCTTTCCTTCTCCTCCCCTTTCACCTCAGATGCTCCAAAGTGTCTTCCTTATTGTTATTCATACTCCTTTATCTCCTAAGCACTTCTTGACTCGTTGCAGCCTGGTTTTCATCCCGACCACTCTACTCTCAATCAAACTGTTCTCAGTCAGCTCCTTGATACCGTGTTTCCCTGAAAATAAGACCTAGCTGGACAATCAGCTCTAATATGTCTCTTGGAGTGAGAATTAATATAAGACCTGATGTTATTTTACTATAATATAAGACCTGGTCTTATAATATAATTAATATAATATAACATAATGTAATATAATATAATACTGGGTCTTACATTAATTTTTGCTCCAAAAGACACATTAGAGCTGATGGTCCAGCTAGGTCTTATATTTTCGGGGAAACACGGTAGTTATCATTTGCCAAATATAATGGCTACTCCAGCTATAATCATTTATTTATTAATTGAATGTCTTCCACTTACTAGGCACTAAACCAAGGTCTAAGGATACAATGAAATCTATTTCTTTCTGGAGCTTATAAAGTAGTGAGGAAACAGATGCAATAAAATAATTATATAAAAATTGTAAAACTGCAGTTGTGCCAAAGAGAGATGAACAGTGCTATGGGAGACTATGAGAGGGAGAGGTGCCCTCCTCAGAGGAATCCAGAAAGGCTTCCCTGAGGAACAAGCTGAGATGTGATGGATAAGTAGGAGTTGAGTACATGAGGAGGAAGGGAAGTGATAACACTGATTACAGCTTATTCTGTGCCAAGCACTGTTTAACCCCCCTTTTATAAATGAGGAAACAGAGGCATAGAGAAGTTGTGCAACTTGCCCATGGTTACCCGGTAACTGGTGGCGCTGGACATTCAACACAGGCAGTGCAGTACCAGAGCCCATGCTCTTAACCACTTCGCTCGACTAAACTCTGATGTTAGCTATTAGCCTTGCCATAATCCACTCCTCTCTTTGAACACTCTATGCGTGATCTCCACTCCAGTTTCATTTCCTCAATTCGTACCTCCGGTTCTGAGCCATCTGTGTCACCGTGTACCGGATTCTCTGCTTGGATGTCGCACAGGCTCTTTAAGTGCAATCTGCCTGACGTGGGACTTATCTATCTCTAGATATTACCCTCCTCTTGCTTTGTCTCTTTCAATCAATGGCACCACCATTCACAGATTTCCCTAAATCGGCCATGTATATACTCTTCCTCTTACGCGGGCCCCTACACCCAGTAAATGAACATCTTAGCTGTTTTTACCCCCTAAGTACTCTCAGAATCATCGTCTCTTCTCCCTCGCCCTCATCATCATCTCCAGTCTTTACTATTAAGTCTTGTACTGCATCTCTCTCCCTTCTAATCCATTTCCATCTCCACGGCTAGAAGGATCTTCCTAAAACACAAATCGGATCCTATCATTTAGCCACGTAAGGCCATTCCTTGGCTCCCAAAACCCACAGCATAAATTCTGAACTCCTTATCATAGAAGCGCCTCTGCAACCTCATATCCTCTCCAGCAATGCTGTGTGTTACGGCTGGACAAGCATGCAGGATCTAGTATTCTCACTGCAAACGCTGGCATCCTTCCCCCACGGGCAGCTGGGAACTCCGGAGACCATACTCAGACAATACTTCCTCTCTGAAGCCTTCCCTGATAGTGAATTCCTCTTCTCCACGCTGTGTTTCTTATACGTCTATACCTCTATTATTGCATACATCACATAACATTGCAATTAACTGTTTATCCATCAGTCTCCCCTGTTAGACTCTGAGCGCCTTGAGGACAGGGAGGTTATCTGATCATTCTGGTACATTCAGGACCTGACATAGGGTCTGGCACAGAGTGAGTAGTAGTGATTGTTGCATAATTTGGTGGCCAAATTAATGGGAAGAGGACTCGAAGGGATGGTAGGAGAATGTCCAGAAAGACAATGAAAGGTGACGGTGGGTGGGTAGTAGAGGTATGGTGGTGAGAGAGGGGAAGGAATGCAATTGAGGTAATGTTGAAAATTCCTTTGGCTTAAAAAACCTGGTTTCATGGTCAGTGAGAGGCAGAGGCCCCAAGGATTTCAAAAGGTAGGGCCCCTAAAAAGACAGAGGCTCTATTACTGCTGTCCTAGAAAAATCTCAAGTGTTCATAGACCTGGTGGGAAGAGGGTGGATTGTGACCACGTGAACACAACCAGACAGTAAAAGCCCAGAAACATGGACAAACAGACATACCCACCAGGACATCCACGTGCTCACAGAGGGTCCCCAGCAGCCTCCCCCAGCACAGAGCCCTCTGCAGGCCTCCATGCTGGCCCACCACCCCACCCAGAACCTCTGGGCGGCTCTCTCTCTCTCTCTCTCTCTCTCTCTCTGCAATTTTCCTACCCAAGAAAGCTCTAAGGGTTTCAATTACCGGCACGTGGGATTTAGTGCCCTGGGCTTCTCTGACTGGAGGAGATTTATTTGAAGGTTTAGTGTCGTGGAGAATTCACATCTTCACTCCCAGGAGCCCAGCTTCCGTCCTGAGCCCCTAAATCAGGAACCAAGATGGGCTATTGTCACTTACCGCATTAGCCTCGTTAGCGGACCAGGAGGGGTGATTAATAGCAACGCACACACAGCCATCCTGCTGGCCGGCCTCCTGCTGGCCGGCCGTGGTGCTGCTTGTGGCCTGGGGAGGCAGGGGTGGCTGAGCCCACTCTAGGATACCTAAGGAGTCTGGCCTAGAGCCTCTGCCCCATGGCCAGGCAGGGAAGTCCCTGTGGCCCTTCCAGATCTGGGGACAGTTCAAAGATAAGCAAGCCTAGCCAGAGAGAGTCCATCAGGAGGCCTCTGAGGCCTGAATCCTTGAGGGGGCAGGAAAACAGGAGTGTGTGATGGGAGCTGGTACCAGGAGAAGGCCCAAAGTATACGCCTGAGTGTATTAGAGGGATGTGCGCATGGTGTGGGGTCGAGTGGGAGGAAGAGAGGGAGCGGTGTGTGTGCGTGCATGTGTGTGAAGGATGTAGAGAGGTGTGGGTATGTTTATTTCATTTCCCAAACACCCTCTGAGGCTTACTATGAACCAAGTGATACTCGTATTCTAAGAGCCGACGGTGTAACACTGAAGATAGACAAGGGCCCTGAAAAAGAGAAGGTGTGGATGTGAGAGAAAGAGGTATGAGTTAAGTATGGGAGAAAGAGAAAGAAATGTGTGAAAGAGAAATAAAAAGAGGATGGTTGACAGAGAGATGTGTGAATATATGTATGTGAAAGGCTTGCATGAGAAAGAGTCTGTCTGTGAGAGGGAGAGAAAGGCACGTGGAAAGGAGCTGTCTGAGGGATGTTTGTGTGAAACGGGGTGTGTGTGAGAGAGAGTGGGTGTGTAGAAGGGGTGTGTGACAGAGATGTATGGTGAGTGAAGAGCGTAAGAGCGTGAGGGGTGTAGATGGGAGAAAGGGAACATGGTGAGAGAGGGAAGTATGGGGGAGGAAAAGGGGTGTATGACGGAGGTGTGTGTGAGAGAGAGAGAGAGAGAGAGAGAGAGAGTTATGTGACAGAGACAGAATGGAATATGTATGAGACGGAGTATGTATATAAGGAGAAAGACGGTGAGAGAAAAAACTGGGTGTATTTTCTCTGTAAATGCTCCCCTCCATACCTCGTGTGTTCCCCAAATCTTTGGAGTCAGGCTAACCTGGATTTGAATTTCAGTTTGGGGTACTTGATTCATTTATTTATCCACTCATTCACCAAACTGTGCTGAGCATCTACTAGCTTTTACCTTCCTGTATCTCATTTTTCTTACCTATAAAACGGAGACAAACGGAGGTTATAGCTCAGTGATGTAATTTATCAGGATGTCTTGTGAGTACAGAGAATTGGAATTAGGCGCTAGACACACCCTGGCACAGCACGTGGCATGTGGGTCAAGAAATAGTAGTTTTGGAGCTAGGGGCTCTTCTGTCAATCCTGTCTCCTTTTCTCCCTTCCTTTTCCATCTCCCTTACCCCCTCTCAATCACAGCTGAGCCATAGTATTAATTATTAGAACCAATTGACTGTTTAGACTCTGATGTTTTAACTAATCACCACTAATGGCAGACACTGGTGGGCAATCAGCATCATTTAGCTCTCAGGCAAACCCCTCATAGCTGAGAGCAGACTGGGGGGGGGGCTAACTAGGACCTGGGAATGATAAGACAGGGGCTACTGCTGCCAGAGAGAGGCCCCACTCTCCTCCCCGGTGGCCCTGGGCCAGCAGCCTAGAGCCCCAGGGACCCTCTGGACCAGCCAGGTCCCCTGGAGCAAGTTAGCTGAGCCCTGCGTCGGAGGGGGGTTGGCTTCCTTCTTTGGCCTCTTCTCTGCCCTTTGGCCTCATCCTCAACCCTTTTGACTTAGAATTCTGTCATAGGAATCTGGCAACCACCACCCTGGACCAGAAATATCCTAGCTGCTCCCTTTCCCTGAATTGCTTTTTAATTGCTGTAGTTCCTAAAAGCCCTCTTCTACGACGAGTTGTTTAGAAATAGGTTCAAATCCCACCTCCTCGTGGGGGCGTTGGCTGGATGCTGGTTGGGAGCGGAAGCTGCATGGTGTTCATCCGGCTGAGGGCTTCAGTGCAGAGAGCAGAGAAACATGTGCTGTGTGTGGCTGACTACGGGGAGAATGCCGGGGCTAGGGAGGTGACCTGCGCTCTGCATCTGAGAGGACACCTGCTGACTCGTCCTACCTTCTTCACACTGAGGCCCCAGCACGCAGCCCTGCTCCACCCTGAGGCCCCGCCCATCCTATACCTGCTCCAGCCTCGCTGGGAAAGCCAGATCCCTGCAGCTCAGGAAAGCCGGCTTCAGGGGAGAGGCCACGCGAGTGCGGACCATAGGGTCTAGAGGTCCTGGAGGGGGTGGCCTAGGTGCTCACGGTCAGTAGGTGTCGCTGTGGCTCCAGCACTAGGAGGGGGTGTCAGTCAGGAGGCCCTGGAGCAGGCCCAGGTGCGGGGTGCCTCTTGGCCTCCCCTGTGGTCCCCCCCAATCTGCCCCGCCCCCGGCTCAGGCCTTCTAGCCAAAAAAACTTCCCCAGTGCTGTTCAAACTCGAAGTGTACGCGTGGAACACTTAAGGGTTCATGTTAAAACGCAGATTCTGATTGGGTAGCTCGGGAGCGGGGGGGGGGGGGGGGGGGGGGGGGGGGGGGAAGGGGCGGGGGTTGTCCCAAGATTCTGCATTTCTACAGAGCTCCTAGGGAAAGCTGATGCTCCGGTGGGCCACCCTTTGAGTAGTGAGGTCCTCACCTAGCCAGCTTCCTAGTGGGGGACACTGACTGCTCCCCTCCAAAGCCAGTCCTCACCCTCACTCCTATTTTCCTCAATAAAGTTCCCAGACCAGGGTCACTGTTAGGGATCCCCTCTTTTTGGAGATGGGCTCAGTGGGACCAGCACAAAGCAGGCAGTTTCTAGGGAAGCTCTGAAGCAAAACCAACCCCAGTCCTCTGAGCCAACCCAGCTCTACCTCCTAGCTCACATTCTAAACTTCAATCGAAACCCAAATCCAATGCTAGTTCTCCAAAACAGCGCCAGTTCTCACCTGAGGAGCTATTTCCCAAGGCCAGCCTCAGCCTGACTCTTGTTTCTACTTAAGTCCAACACTCGGGCTATCCCTTGCTTCAGTTCTGTCCCAAGACCAAATGCCCCCTTTGCCTGTCTGATAACCTTCCTGTCCTCTCCCACACTTTCTTCTTGGAATCAGCTTGAGCCAGGAGAGCGGGGCAGGAGGGTCTGGGACATGTGCCTCGTGTAGCTCCTCTTGGCCTTTTGCCCCAGGCAGAGGGAAAAGCAATCATGGCAGTCTAGTTGCTACTAGGCATTCCCAAACTCTTCCTGGAAGGTCCCTTTCTATGAGGGAAAGGGGGGAGTCTTATCCTTGTTCCATTTTCTCCTGTCCTAAGAGCTCTATTTCCTGGGATGTGGGAAAGGCAGAAAGGAAGTATGTACATTAGTCCAGCCCTGATTGCAGATGAAAAGGGAGTGTGTGTGTGTGTGTGTGTAGTGGGGCCGGGCATGGGGACAGGCAAAGCACCCTCCAGGGCTTTTTTCTGAGGAGCCTCCCTTCCCATGCCCACTACTGTCTGACCCTCCTTGGTACTATAGAAGCCTATTCTTCCAGGAGTGATGGGTTATATGAGCTGGGCTATAAGAGCTTATCCCTTCCAGCTGTGACATTTTGTGATTTTTAAGTAGGAATGCTATTTGAAATAGGAGCAATTTGGCCTTGCCCTGATGGGCTATCTACTGTGATCTACCCTCCAAGTCCGCAGCCCAGGAGACGGGTCCAGTCAAAGAACCACCTCTCACACTGAGGCATCGTGAAATAAAACATACTCCAGCAGGGGCCAAGCACTTCTGCCTTTAAAAAGCACCCACCCTTGGTTAGACTGAAGTGCTCTTAACAACAAGGTTGCCGGTTCGATCCCCACATGGGCCACTGTGAGCTGCACCCTCCACAACTAGATTGAAACAATTACTTGGCTTGGAGCTGATGGGTCCTGGAAAAACACACTTAAATAAATAGAAGTTTAAAAGAAAAAGGAATAAATATGCTTTGGAAGCTGGATTTTTATAATAAAGAGATGACAGTTACAGAATAAGTATTGTTAAAAAAAAAAAGCACCCATGCCCATTTATGAATACTATATCTCTATTTAGGAAAACTACCTTTGCATTTACAAAGCACCTCCACCTTTACAAAATATCTCTATAGTTTTAGAAATAATTTTCTCATCAACCATTTAAATAAAGGGATCTTTTTGATCCCTTTGGAAAAGTTACTTAACTTCTCTATGCCTCATTTTTCTCAATCTTTTTGATCCCTTTGGAAAAGTTACTTAACTTCTCTGTGCCTCATTTTTCTCATCTGTAAAATGGAAAGAATATAAGTACCTACTTTACAGACACATAAAGCATTCGAATAGTGTCTGGTATATGAAAGTCCTTTATGTCAAGTGTTTGCTATCATCATCATCATCGTCATCCTGGGATATGTAGCACCTTAGACAGGGAAAATTTCTTTAGATATAAAAATATAAAAGTAATTGTCCAAAGTCCATTGCTAGCAAGCTTGAAAATGAAATTTTGGCTCCTACAGTCCACTGCTGCGTTCTGTCTATTACAAGGAAAACATCTGGCCAGGGTAATCCATATCAGCAGCAAGACTGACTGGGTAGGATGGGAGGCCCAATGGTCCTCTGTCCTCTGCTGGGTCTACGGCGTGGGAGGGACCGGGGAAGGGGGCCTCACCTCTCCTTGATGAGTCGTGGGAACTGATGGGGCATCTGTGTGGGGGGTGGAGGCTGGGTAGGCTTCACTCCTGGTCTGTTCTGTGGCCACCTACTGGGCTTCCACGACCCACAGAGACAGCTAGAGGACACTCAATCCCTTAACCAGAAACATTTCCCTCTCCTCTCAAGCTTGTGAACTTCTTGTTTCTTTGCACATTGGCATCCCCTCCACCTGCACTCCCTGTATTCTCTCCTGGTAGCCCAGCCACAGGCAGAACCACGGGCCAGGGCTGGGCTGAAGGTAGGGGGTGGGGTCAGGAGGGAGCCAGAGAGGGTGGAACATGAGTGTTGGAGCCACAGACCTGATCTTGAAACCCACGTTAGCATTACTAGCCATGTATCCTCTGGGCCAAGTGCCTCAGTCTGTCAGAGTCTACAATTCCTCCAACCTAGAGGCTGAGGATAATACCTGGCCTCCCAGACTGCTTTAACAAGTGAATGAAAAGAATGTACATAGTCCGAAGCACAGAGACTTGCACCGAGTAGGTCTCATCATGTCTTCCTGCCCTGTTGAGGAAATTGGGGAGGAGCTGTGGGCCTGGGAGGGCAGGGCGACCAGGCTGACTACAGGGGAGCCTTAGGAGGGACCACAGGCTCTAGAGTTGCTCCTTCCACGCAGGCCTGGCCCTCCCCCAGGCGTGGTGGACAGTGGTCATCAGGACAACACAGGCCAGTGTCATGAGGAAGGCAGCTGCATGGGGGTTGGGCTGGAGGTTATGTGCAAAGAGATCCTGAGATAGCAGCAGCCGGGAGGCATGGCCAGGCACAGCCTGTTACCAGCTGCGCCATTAGGCCTCTAAGCCCTGCCACCGCCTCACTAAAAGTCACCAGCCCCAGGCGCCAAGGTCCTAGTTCTCAGTTTGAATTGCAGAACGGTGCTGAGTGAAGGAATGTGGGTGAAGCCTACCATGGCTCAGGCTGGGTCTGCTCAAGGGAGAGCCTACCCTCTGTCCTCTCTCCCCATGTCCACTGGTCACTCCGCTCTTTTTCCTTTCCTTTTTATCATGAGCTGTTCCAGTGTAGTCCTGGAACAGCCTCAAAGTTTGGGGGCCAGTGCTTTGGGGTGTGGAAGAAGGGTAGCTCAGGCTCAGAAGTTCATGAGCTGGGCACAGAAGGTACCGCCACAAGGCTGAAGTGGGAAGGAGGAGAGGGCTTCCTGGAGGAGGGAGCCCCAGAAGTCTGGAGTATAGGATGGCAGGAGAAGGAAGGGGAGAGCAATGACCGAGGCAAAGGCAGAGACCGCCCAGCAGGGCCGGGAATGTGGCTGGAGTAGAAGGAAGATGGAGAGAGTAATGGGGTCTGGGCAGTAAAGGTTGGTGGGGACACCCCTGGGCCTTCTTTCTGTGGGGATTAGGGGCCACGGGTGTGTTGTGAGCCTGGGAATAACACAGCCTTGGTATTTCAGAGCTGCGCGGATTTATAGGACCCCCTCCCCTAACGTTATTGACCCCACTCCCCACCCAATCTTTAGACAGGGAACTGGAGCTCGTGACCAGAATGGAGCTTTGCAGGAGCACATGTTTGGGCCATGTCTACAACCACCCCCTAAAGAACTAGGCACTGGTCCAGCACGAAGCAGGTTGATCCTTGCGTGCGGTGGACGGGCTGGGATTGTCATCCCCATTTCACTGACAGGGAACTGAGACTAGGGGGAATCAAGCAAGGTACCCGAAGTCCCTGGAGCAGCAGGCAATGGAGCTGGGACTTGAAAGGGCCAGGGCTCCTTAGCAAGGCCTGCGAGGGCATTTCTGTGTAGACCCTGGTTGCCTGAGCAGCCTCGTCTCTGCCCGTTTTCCCTCGTGCACACTATTGCTCTGGTCACACCACATTCTCTGTTTCTCAAATGGGCTGTTTTCTCTCACCTTTGGGCCTTTACACATGTTGTTCGCTCTGCCTGGAAAACCTCCTTTGGGAGCGCAGCTTCTGAGTGAACTCTTCTAGGAAGTGGTACTGTCTGAACCTGCAGGCTAAACTATGTGACCCCGTCGTCTCCAAGCCTCACCTGTTACATTTTAATTACACTTTACGTGTCTCCTTTCTCATCAAGGAATGGTACAATGAGTGATGTCAGATGACTGAACGGAGAGAGGCGTGAGCCAATGCCCGCCCCGGCCTCCCGATTCGCTAGCTCTAGTATCCGCAGCGTGGGCTTGAGTGAGCAGCCCTGGGAGGGCAGTGGAGAAGGCAGAGACTCACGTTACATTCAGTGTAAGACCTGGCCTAAAGCAGGAAGTACTCAGGGCCCGGGGGGAAGGCCACACGGCGCTGGGGGGCTCCGATGAAGAAGGGGGCTGCTAAAGGCTGGAAAGGAGGCATTGAGAGGAGGGCCCTTGAAGGACAGGGAGTACCAAGCTTCACGGAGCGCAGAGGACTAAACCTGGGAGTAGGAGGACGGAGGAAGGAACTCAGCCCCCTACCTCAACTCTCCTTGCCAGTAGGGCCCAGTCTGCCTACACCACCAAAGGGCAGCATGTGGGTGATTGCCCAAGAGATGGGTCCTTCTAACATGCTGTGCAGATGAGCTGGGATATCATAAATCACCCCGTAAGCCTGGCAACAGGTGCCTGCTTCCCAGCTCAGGGCTCACGACAGAAAACGCCTTCTCTGAGGATCACACCTGGGCCAGCACCCCCACGGTCACAGAGCCACACACATCAGCCACAGTGCCCTGTCCATCCCTGGCAGGACTCATATTGGGCTTTGCCTTGGGCCTGTGACTGTCACCCACTTCTTCTATAGCACTTTGCATCTTCACTCACACCAGGGCCCAGAGCCTGCACATCCCTCCATGAAGCCTTAACTTAAACCAGCTGATTGTGTGCACCCCCTTCCCCTGCACTGGAGCCCCACCAGACCAGGCGCTCCCTCGGTGCAGGGGCCTGGTGTTAGAATCATCCTGTCCTTTGTCGTTCCCGGCCTTGGTGTTGTTTATGAATAGGAGTTAAATTAAACTAGTGGGAGAGACAGAGAAGTATAAGACACAGAGATGAGGGTTTTTACCTTCCTTAAGCCTATTCTGTTACACGTACAACAGAGACAGTAATTCCCATCACCTGAGACTCTTGTAAGATTGACATTTACTTCACCTTTGGATATTCTATCTCTGTTTCACAGACGAGTACACTGGGGCTCAGAGAGGCTTGGTGACTTGCCCAAGATCAAACAGCAGGGAAGTGGAGGGGCTAGGATTCAAATGAATGCTTCCCGCACTGTTCCACTCTCCAGCTTCCTGGGGGATGTGAAGTTCGGTTGGAAGCAGGGATGCAGAAGTCACGTCGGGGAGTCAGGGAAGGCTTCTTATCTGACCAACTGGGTTTAGAGTTCAACCTGAAGCACACAGCTGGGCAGGATAAGTCAGAAAGGAAGAGGCATGCCGGAAGCCAGGAGGGCTCCTCAGGGAGAAGACAGCCCTGTCTTCTGGCAGCCTGAGGAATTCCAGGAGAAGGGGCAGGCCTCAGGCACAGGAAAGGCAGCATATGGGCTGGTGTAGAAATGCGTGATGGTGAGGGAGACTGAGATCACAGGAGATAGAAGGCGGAGGCGAGTCCACACAGCCCTGGTCCCCAGGGCCACCTGACACCCTCCTCACACCTGGGCTGGGCCTGGCCCATAGGCAGCCCTCGGCTCTTGCCACCTCTGCCCGCTGGCCCAGCGGCAGGCCCAGCTGGCTCACCTTCTCAATCAATACTGCGCTCTTAATGGGCCCAGCCACCAGCACCAACCAGGGGCATTAAATGTTAATTATATCTATTTGGATTTGAAAAATTTTATTACTCGAGTTAATTATGGCTGGAGTCATAAAAAGGTTTCAGAGTGAAAGGGCTGCCTTATTGGGGCCACTTTCCCCAAGACAGATTGGGAAGGAAAAGAAGAAATAAAAGCATCTGGCTCAAAGGGCTGGGCGCTCCACAGCCACCAGGCTGACAGGCTGGCGCTCAGGACCTGCCTCCTCCAAGACCTGAGGTGCAGCTCAGCCACAGGCAGTGCTGGTGCCCAGAATACAGGAGAGGCCTGTCCTGGGAGGGCAGGGCCATGACTCGCAGCCCCAGTGTGAGTGGTGCTGTCAGTAGACAAGGGCCCCCCCACCCCCCTGCCAGTGGAGGCTCCCAGGGAAACTGCAACCCTGCTGAGAACAGCTGGCCTCCCTGAGATCTGGGACTGCAGGAGATGCCCAGGCAGGGCTGCTCTCCAAGTGGTCCCCACACTGCGAACTCCTCCAGCCCAGCTCCCCACCCTGGCCCGGCCCCACCCCATCCAGCCCGCCCGATCCTTCCTGCCAGCCCCACTTATGATTCATGGGCCTGACCTTGGGCTATAAAGTATACACTCCAGCGGGCATAGAGGCAGGATTTACAGCCCTGGGGTCAGCTGTAGGCAACGACACACACAATAGCTGACTCACAAGGGTGTCCTATTCCCTGCCCACACATAACTCTCTCTTATACACACAGGTGTACACACACACACACACACACACACAATCTTGACAGAGACATAAATGCGCATTCATGCTAGGAGCTATCCTACTCACGCTTCCTGTAATGGGAGTTCCTTTTGTGGAGCAAGTACCGTGTATAAGGTGCTGTACAAGCATTTGTCTAGTCCTTAATGCTGAGTCTCAAAGGTCGAAGTCAGTGTTACCCATTGTATAGAAGAGGAAGCAAACGAAGGCTCAGGCAGGTTAAGTTATTTGGACACATGTGCCCTGCAAGGGAACCAGCTCTACAGAGAAGCCTGATGCCCCAGCTGGTTCCCAGGGAAATAGAGCTGCAGCAGCCTGGGAGGTAAGAGAAGCCATCCCATCTACTCTCCCTCTTCCCCCTCAGAATTACAGGAGGCTGGTACAGAGCAGGAGGGAAATAAAACCAGGAGAAGAGTGCCTTAAACCAGATATGAGATTGGAATTTCAAACTGCACAAACTTCTAAAAACCCAAAGGAATTGGGAATTAGAGGGTAATTTGCCCATTTGCTAAGGGATCAGCTACTCATCCAAGAAAGGGTATGTGACAAGCTATAGTTGTCAGAGATGAGAGAGGGAAAAATTTCATTTTGTATTTCCCAAGTTGAATTACTCAATGAACTGTTATTATTGTTCTGTTCCTGAGAAGATCATGTCAGAGGAGTTCGCCACTCCTCTCTTTAGTTCAAATACCTCTTGCCTCTACTTGGCTCCTTCCATTTTACCAGTTCTTAGAATTTCTGCCTTGTCTCTAAAACCATTGCCTACTATCCTTTAAAGCCAGTTCCTTCAGTCCTCAGCAGGGCCTTCACCCTTCACCTCTTGCTCTTGCGTTTTGGCCCCTAGATTAATTCTTTCCCTTCTGTTTTTAAATTGTGTGTAACTTCTGAACTTCCGCAATGGCCCGCCTTCCCTTGACCTTGCTGCTTCCTATGCCCGCTTCCTAATTTTCTTCTGTCTTCTGATCTGCCTTCTAAGAGGCCTGTGCCTGTGGCCTCATCACCTTCATCCTCTGGGGTGGAGCTTCTGTCACTGACGTCACTGTCATGGCCTCACCCTCAGCTGCTCACCGGAGCCTCTTGGAAGCTGTGGCTCGTCGGTCCTTCGTGGCCTCCTTCTCATGCTGTGTGTGGCTTTTCCTCGGGGCTCCTGCTCTGCCATCTCACAGTCTGTCTAGCCTCTTCCTGTCCCTCCCTCCTCTTCACCTGACCCGATGCCAGTACCTTGTCGCCTCTTCCCAGTTGCTCTGACCAAGGCTCACTCCTGTGCTCTTTGCTCTTGGAGAATTTCTCTTCTTACCTTTGTGGACTTCAACTTACCCTCTCTGCTTGACTCCCAAACCTGCCTCCAATGTGATGTCTCTCCTGATCTCCCGTCCTAAACTGTCAGCGGCCCAAAGCATCCTTGAGGATGCTCTCCTCTCACCTCAGATGAAACATGCTGAAATGGGAAGTAACGATCTTCTCTTCCAATGGTTCTCTTTCCTCCACCTCATTTTTATCATCGAATAATTAGTGTTCCGGTAGCCTAGCCTCCCCAAACACCGAGCTGCTGATTAAATTCACACATGGAGCAAATATTTTCCAGGTAACTCTTATGTGCAAAGCCCAAATAGCCCAGGGTGGTGGTGGTGGATGTGGGAGACAGGAAGGACAGGGAGGTAGCATGATGCCACCAAGAGTGAAGGTTCTGGAATTGGGTAGATTTGGGGCCAAAGCCTGGCCCCAGCATTTGCCAGCTGTGTGATATCAGGCGAGCTACTTAATGTGAACATAGACAGAGCACTTGCTATGTGCCACGCACTGATATCAAGGCCCTAGCTTTATAAGTCACTTCATCCTCATAACCATCTTCATAATACTATGATCATTCCATGTTAGAGATCAGGAAAAAAAACAAACACAGAAAGGTTAAGGAACTTGCCCAAGGTCACACAGCTTAGTAATTGGCTGAGCCAAGATATGAACCCAGGTGGGTTGGCAGTCTGTACTTATGACCACTTGGCTATGTTTAACCTCTCAGGGTCTGCATTTTGTTTACTAATGTGTCACCAGCGCCTAATAACCCATTAAATATTTGTTGAGTAAAAGAGTGCAATCGATGACTAAAACGCACCTGTAGGACTCGATAGTTTGAATAGTTACTGATGTTGGCAAGAGCTGGTCAAGGGAGCAGTGGGGACATACATGAGGCTGCAGTGGTTTAAGGAGGGAATAGAAGGAAGGAGGGTAGAGAGGTGTCAAATGTGGACAACCTTTTGAGAACTTGAAGGGAGGAGCGAGAGGGGCAGAGGGTCTGGATAATGACCACTGGTGTTTCTTCTCAGTGTATGGACGAGGGTTGGAGCTCCAGGAGAGAGGCTCATTGCTGGAGCCAGGCCCTCAGAGAGGACATGACGAAGTGGGATCCCAAGCACCAGGAGAGGGAACAATTACTGCCCACGAGAGACACTAGTCTGTTGGAGAGGGATTGGTTAAACGGGCAGTGACTGCCTTACTAGGGAAGAGCTGAGCTGGGGGAACCCCCAGGGCCTGGGGAGCCAGGAGGGAAATGCCACCTCAATATCATCTTTACTGGGAGAGCCGGGCGACTTGGAGGGTAGGTGTTTGAGCGTCTTTCCTCTGCTTTTCCCCAGGATGCCGTGTCAGCCCCAGAGCGATGGGCTCAGGTGGCTGGATTAGAAATGGCTGTGCCAAGGCAAGTTGGGGACAGGGTGGGGGTGTGTCTACTCTTGGGCTACATATCCCCAAGCCCCAGTCCAGTACTAGCACCTACTAAGGGACAGCCAGCTAGGATTTCCTTAGCATCCTACGTCCTGCAGGGGAGCCAACCCCTATTTCCAGAGCTGGAGCCAGATAGGCTTTCTTCCAGTGAAGCAATAAAAGGGGAAAATCAACATCCCAATGATCTTGTTTATGGTGCTAAGTAAGCTCTACAGCTTAATCCGTTCGAGGTTAATGAATTTACGATTTGCTTTGGAATTTGACATGGGCTGTAAAAGGGAATGAAAGCTCTGGGCAGCTCCTTCCCTAGCTACTGCTTAGGGTTAGGCTAGCCTGGCCTGGCCTGGCCTGGTGAAGGAGGGGAGAAGATTTAAGTGATGTATTTATGGCCAATTGTCTGTGCTCTGAATTGAGTGAACCAAAGGAGGGACCATCCTAGGGCTGAAAAATCCTTTCTGTAACCCTCTGGTAGGCCAGAGTGAGCTGGAGCCCCAGGCCTGCAGGACCTGTGCATCTTGGGTAAGTCACTTAACTTCACTGAGCCTCATCTGTCAGAGGGACGGTACCATCCTCCTCACAGTGTACCTGGGAACATGAGGTGAGGTAACACATGGAAAGAAATTAGCATCAGTCCTCAATAAACGTTAGCGACGGTAATGACCATTTTCATCCTGTCCTGCATCATGATTTGCTGTTTACTTGTCTATGTCCCTCACCATTTATCCATTCATTCAGGAACTCCAATAAATCTTTGGAAAGTTACACTGTGTGCCAGGCCCTGTGTCAGACACAATTTGGTGCATACCTTAAAACATATTAAAAATAAAGGAATGTCAGTGCTGGGAAGGAGGGATGTACAAATTATTCTGAAAGCACAAAGAAAGGAGTGGCTAAGCTGCCTCTCTAGTCTAAGCCAGTTTGAATAATGCCTTGTACTGTGACTTGGCAGGTCACAGAATACTTTCATGTGATTAATTCTTTTGATTCTCACAACAATCCTGTAATAACCACATTTTCTAAATGAAAAATTAGAATGCAGTGTGACCACCTGGCATGACAATAAGGTCAAAACATTTGGAATTGGGGCAGTTTAGAAAGTCTGGGACATGCCAAGTTCCATAAACAGAGAGGGAAGGGATATCTAGTATCTTCATTTGAACAGATAGGAAAAAGAAGCTAAAATCTACAGAATTGTACACCTGCAATCTACGTAACTTTACTAACAATCGTCACCCCAATAAACTTCAATTAAAAAAAAAAAGAAGCTGAAATTGTCAGTGGGAGATCTGAGGCTTTATCTCATTCCTTCACCGGTTACTTTCTGAGGCTGCCAAGGTCAAGGGCTGCGCTGCTTACTTCTGGGTACATTGTACCTAGTATAGAACCTCACAGAGATTGGGGCCTTGATACATGTGTCTCCAATGGATAAATGGATCTTTGTGTAAATGTCTATATCTGCTCCTGGGAGCAAAACTCCTCAAAAGAGACATCAGCATTCATCATTTTCTCTTCCTTCTCTCGCATCCTCTCTTGAAAGTGCTCTTGACAGGGTTGCCGATGATGGCCACCTTGCCAGTTCCGATGGTTACACCTCAGTAATCCTCATCTACTCTCCAGCAGCAATGTTAGCACAGGAGACCACTCCCTCCTTCTTGAACACTTATTTTACTTGGTTTGCAGCACAACACGTGCTCCTGTTTTCTCCTTGTTTCACTGGAAACTCCTTCTTAGTCTTCTTGCTGGAGGCCCATCCTCTGAATACTGGAGTGCAAGAATAGTCTATAAGCAGGGGTGCGTGAGTGTGTGAGTGGACCAACACCACAGTTCAGGATCCAGGGCCCCCTCTGCTCATGCTGGGATGCTAGGTTCTCAGGTTTTCCCTCAGGGAGTAGTATCCTTTTCCTGTTCCCCTTATCCTAGCTCACTGGCCCCCAGTTCTAGTGTTTTCAAAGTTGTTTCTCTTACTCTGACTGTCCTCATTCGTCTGCTCTGAAACTACAGTTCCTCTGTGATCTATTGGTAACTCCCAACAAATAAACCAAGAGCCAGAATCGGGCAGCTCCCATTTAGCTGGTAAGGAATTACCTCCTAAGGTGAGTGGTGCGTGTTTCATGCGGACCCACACATAGGAAACACAGGAGGGAAGGAACCGGTGCTGCTGGCTGGCTCATCCGTTGGCCCCACCCACCCCAGTATTGACAGATACTGCCTGTTCCCGTGGACGTAGCTAGTGAGCAGAGCTGCTTCACACATAGAGATGAAATCTAAGAGCATAAAGAACACAAGAGGGGAAGAAGACCAGGCTTGGGCCCCAGTTTTGCCAAAGAGGCCTGAATAAAATACCAGGAGATCCCAGGTTCTATCCAGGTCCCCCAAAGGAAGGGCCAGGGTCCTGCCCACTGCGGCCTCCCCGGCCTCCTTCTTCCCCATCCCTCACCTCCTCATGGCATCCACTCTGTACCCTCCGCTCTCTCTCCAGAGTCCCTCAAATCTCCTTCCCTCTGCCCAGAGATGATACTCTTAGGAAAATACTGAGGCTTTGGTTTTTGTCTTTCCCTTCCCACGCACTCCAGACCGAGAAGCCATAGTTGTATGGCCAGAGGCTTCCTTTTCTCTGGCTACTACGCCTCTACTTCTCAGATACGTGTGGGAAAGAGCTCGCCTAAAGCAAGGATTCTATGACTAGCTCCCTGGGGAGTGCTTTTGCTCTCCAGGGAGGGTCCCTGTGGGCTCCACCTGTCCAGTTGGCCCCACTGCAGGGGACAGGCAGCTGGGACCAGTCCTGCAGGCGTAGAGGCTGAAACAGGCTAATGAATCCTGATGGGCGAAATGACCTTTTCCAAATGCCACATGTCATTGGATTTTATATCACACAAGGACAATGTGCCATGGGTATTAAAATCGTTTTTCCAATAGTTATATATGTGTGTGAGTGTGGTGCAGAGTCTGTATGACGAGAGGAAAATCCTAATGAAGATGTCATCAAATGACTTCCCTTCTCAGCACCAGACAGGCAGACGTTGAGGACACTCCCTCGCTCAGCCAGGATTTGGCCTTAGACCTTAGCTTTTGAGCACAGATAAGCTTTTTTTCCCCATTAAGTTCCCCTGGCTCTGGGCCTGGCCTTAGCTCCACTTCTTGGTCTAGGAAAGTCTACCCCACATCAGAGGAAACGCAAGACCTGGAGGAGGCAGTCACCCAGCACGTTAGGGCCCTGCTAGCAGATACAGGTCCTAGGCATTCTCCTCTCCTCTCCTCTCCTCTCCTCTCCCCTCCCCTCGCCTCCCCTCCCCTCCCCTCTCCTCCCCTCCCTTCTCCTCTCCTCTCCTCTCTCTTCTCCTCTCCTCAGCTCTCTCTCTTCTCCTCTCCTCTTCGTTTCCTGGAGAAGCTGTAGGACACTTTGGGAAGGAAGGATATTCAACCAAAGAGAGCAGGCTGGTGGCAAGTGTGGTGCTCCAAGGCTTCCAGCTCTGAAAGCCGGGAGAGGCTGGACTTGGAGCCAAAAAATCCAGACTATTCTGTTTAAAGCCTCAGTGTTCTCATGGTCTGGTCTATCTCCTATGTTCCTGACAGGTGGCCTACCTAAATACCTTCAAGGCCAGCAGACTCCAGATATCCCCAGGCAGCATTTCTGCTCGGGAGATCTTTGGCTGTTTAGAAAGTTCACACAGAGCTCGAGCGAAAAATCTATTTCCCTGGAAGTTCTGCTCACAGGTCTGTGTTTAACTTCTTGGGCTCAGACAGAAAAGGTTTTATCTCTGTCTCACACAATACCTTTTGGGAATCTGAAAGCACTAATAATGTTCCCTAGAGTACTTTTGTCTAGGTGGAGCATTTCTAGTCCGTTCGATGGTTTCCAATATGACCCCACTTCAAGTATCATGACTCATAGGCACTCTAGTTCTGTTTCACTGAGAATGGGATGCTCATTTTCTATTGTCATGGTGGGAAAAGGAAGTCTGTATAATAAAGGGGAAACAGCAAGGGTCCAGAGTCAGAGCCCGTGGCTCAAAATCCCAGCCTCATTATTTTATGGCAGTATGAATTTGAGTGAGATACTTCTCCTTTTTGAGATTCAGTTTTTTTTTTTTTCTTATCATGACACTAGATGAAGGGACAGCTTCCTCATTGGAACAACTTCTTCAGGTGACGGTCCAAGGACAGGCTAGACCTCAGTGGAGACCTTCTCAATCAGAGGAAGTCAGCAGAGGTCATAGTTGTATTAGCCCAGTGGTAGTCCCAGATGAGGAGAGAGGCAGAAAGAGTAAACAATACCCACAAATAGCTGCTTGTTTCAGACAAGTGCCCGCATCTAACTGCCCCCAAATCCTTGTAAATACCTTCAAGCATGCAGTTGGTCCCCATTCTTGTCCTTCGTGCTTGGACAAACAAGCCCACACATCAGAGGCTGCTTGTCTCAGGGAGAGAACCACTCCCTTTGTAGGCCCCACAGCACCAGAACTCAAGTGTCTGGGCTCAGACGGGGGCTCCCCAAGCGTAGGGAGAGATTAAGGTTCAGCCTTGCACTTCCTGTGGAAGCAGCCGGTGCTGAGTCCCATAAAGCGTCCCTGTCTTTGGTTTGCTCAGTCTGCAGTAGGCTGGCTTTGCGTCTTGGTCCAACTGCTCACTAACTGTGTGATCTCGACCAAGTTACTCAACCCTGTGTGCTTGTTTCTTCATTTGAAATATGCAGATAATTTACCTACTTTGGTGTTGTTACAAAGATTATGTGATTTTATATGTGTAAAACACTTAGAACAAAGAATGTCAGGCACATGGTAAACACTCAGCAGATACTAGCTATTGTTATTATCCCACTCCCAGGAACGTCGTGAAGGTCATGGGTGCTTGATAATAGAGACATGCCATTGTTGGCAAACTCCAGCTCTGTGTTCTGTGGGGGCAACTGGAGTTGTAGATTGGGGCCTATTGTCCCACACTGGGCATAGGCTTCCAGCTTGGTATGACCAGTGCAGAGTGCAGCAGAGTGACCTGTCCCCTCAATTGTTCTGGAATCCAAATAATACCAAATGCTTGGTGGTAGCCATACTACTTGCTGGATTCTTCTAAATTTACTATAAAAAATTTCCCAGAGCTTCTCAAGCTTTGTCTCCTCTTTCCTCTGCATGTACTGAAATTCAAATATTTATCCCAGTTGCATTTCATATGTCTGGAAGAGTCTACCCATTATTTAATCTAATTAAGACAATTTGCTATTCTGATAAAGTCATTTCTCTTCCTAGAATTTTGTCTTCTGCAGGTCTCATCAACACAGTTCTAGGTCCTTTGCGAAATTCCCTAATTCAGAGCCAGTAGAGAGAAAACATTTCCTCTGGCTGGCAGCCAGCTGTCTCATATATCCCTTGTTCACCTGGTAAATTCATTCTCTCGCCCTTTAAGACATAACTGCAATGCCAACCTTCCTTGAAAACCCATGGGTTACTATTTAGTTTAAAAGACAGTTGTCAGAACACTTCATATACACTCGGAAGCTATAATAAAAAGACAATAATAAGTGTTGGTGAGGCTGTAAACTGGAACTCTCATTATTTACTGGTGGGAATGTAAAATGGTACAGCCGCTTTGGGAAACAGTTTTGTAGTTCCTAAAAATATTAAATATAGAATTACCATATGACTCAGCAATTCCACTCCTCGGTATATATCCAAGAAAATAGAAAATATATTTCCACACAAAAACGTGTATGTGAGTGTTCAGTGCAGTGTTATTTATCACAGCTAAGAAGTGGGAATAACCCAAATGCCCTTCAACTGATGAAAGAATAAATTGTGGTCTATCCATATAATGGGACATCATTTGGTCATGAAAAGGAATGAAGTACTGACACATGCTACAGCATGGATAAACCTTGAAAATATGCTAAATGAAAGAAACCAGACACACACACACACACACACACACACACACACCCCTATTGTAGGATTCTGCTGATATGATAGGCCAATCTACACAGATTGTAGTTCAGTGGTTGCTTTGGGCTGGGGAGGGGGTTGACTGCTAATGGGGTCTCTTCAAAGAGGGGAAAAAACGTTGTAAAATTAGATTGTGGTGATGGTTGCACAGCCCTATGAATACACTAATAAAAAACATTAAATTGTACACTATAAATTGTATGGTGTGTGAGTTACTTCTCAATAATGCTTTTTAAAAAGTTATCGGGCATCTGCTTCATGCTAGACCTTGATAGCAGGAAGGCTAGGGGACTGGGAGAGAGATTGGGGAAGGGAGCTGAGGGAACGTTCCCTGGAGTGAATGTCTTGAGCTCAGTCTTTATGGATGAGTAGAAATTAAGCAAAGAAGTAGAGGCAAGGGTTGCTCTTAGGAAAGCAACAGTAGAGCAAAAAGCACGAACTCTGGTAGTCAGCGTTCCAAGGTAGTCAGACTGCCAAGATTTGAAGCCTAACTCTACCACTCACTAGCTGTGTGACCTTGATAAGTTATTTAGTCTCTTTGTGCCTCAGTTTCTTCATCTGTAAAATGGGAATGATATAGCATAGCATGTACAGTACAGTAGATGAGAGTGTAGAGCAACGTGGTGTAATACGGGCATGGTGATGATCTAATGAGTTAACATCTACAAAGTGCTTAGAACAGAGACAGGTACATAATAAGGTCTTAAAAAACATTAGCTATGTTAGCTATTGGGTACAGCATGGTTTGGTTTTGAAGGATAAGACACAGAATGAAGGGAGGTGATAAGGGAAAGATAGAAGTCAGATCACAGGAGGACATGTACACAGGCAGAGAAGGCTGGGCCTGAGTAAGAGGAGGGAGGCCTCTGGGAACGAGAGAAGGGGACCAGAAAGGGTTTACGTGGAGGTGAAGGGAGAGGCTCAAAGTTGAGGGCTGACATGTATCCTGGTTTTCTAAAGAAGGAAGCGAGCATAATACGGTGATGGAGGAGGGTCACCATTGAGACACAGGTGCTTTGGAGGATAGGTCTGCAGAGTTGTGTAATTTTTGTTCAACAACTCTCAGCTATGGGCGTAGAGACAGATCATGGCAACGACACAGACACAGTGCTCTGATAATAGGACTATAGGACAGGTGCCGAGGACGTGAGGATTATTGGTGAGAGAATCGTCAGGGGTCGAGTCTGGGCAGACAAACAAGTGAGCAGAGTGTGGTGATACACTGGGAGAAAATGGCACCATTGGGTACTGGAGGTCTTGATGAGGTCAAAGGGGAGGTATTCTCCTGTCAATTAATTTATTGGATTATTCTTTTCTTCATGCAAACAACATGTATCGGAAACCAACCATGTGCCAGGGGTGAAACCTGATGGATGCAGTCTTTGCCCTTTTGGTGGGAGCGGGGTATGAAATGCAGTGGGAGTGTGGGTGTGAGGGAGAGGAAAGCACAGGTGGCCGCAGTGAACATTTTCAGAGGCAATGCAGTTCTGACTAACGCCTTAGAAACCTTTAAGTAGCTTCCCTTACACTTAAAGTATATATCCAAGCTTCTTACTATCGGCTGTAAGGCCATACGTATTCTGGCTCTTTCCTGCTTCTCTGACTTCTTATATGACTTTCCTCTAATACATTCTAGTTACTCTGGCCTCCTGATCCTCCCAACTTGATCACTCCCAACTCTTTTCGTTCTTAGATACTTCTTTGCATGTCTGACTAGTTCATCTATCAGTTCTCAGCTCAAACATCACGTGGGCGAGTCCTTTCTCTTATCGTCCTATATAATGTAGTGCCTCCCACCATATTCTCTATGTTCTCATGTTGTTTATTTCCTTCATAGTACTGACCACTCTTTTAATTATCTTGTAGTTTTTCGTTGTTTCCTACATCTAAAGCAGAAGCTCTTTGATAATAGGGTTTTGTTTACCACTCTATCTCCAGTGCTGAGAACACACAGTAGGTGCTTAATAAAAATGTGTTAACTAAATAAATGACGTCAAGTCATGAATGGACAAAATAAAGACCCGAGAATTGAGGGTACTGGATGGCTCATCATTTTGTGGGCCCTGAGATCCCCTAAGATGAGGGAAGGAGATGGAGTAGACCAACACAGGTGCACGTGTTGGGGAACAACAAAGAAGCCAGGAGATGACCAAGACAGCAAGTGATAAATGGTCTAGCCAAAGTCAAGAGCTTGAAGGGAAAAGGGATTTTCTTTTTACATGAAGGTAGACTAGTGACAGCCTGGAAATGATGTCGAGGAGAACAAAGCTGGGGTCTCGGGAGAAGGAGTGGCCTCTGCTTAAGAGAGCTGTAGAGGAGGCAGAGGCCTTGCTGAGAGTTGAATTTCAGTAAGTTGCGAAGTACAGGGAATAGTAAGTAGAGAAGCTGAGGTTGTAGGGAAATTTATTTGAGGCTTCAGATGGCAGAAGTGAAAAGCTGGGAGGGAGGTGACAAGTGGGTACGGGGAAGGAGGGCACAATAGTTTGGAGATGAAAATACTGCAGAGAAGACTACAGGGGCTTGTACCTGGGCACTGACCAAGGATGACCGGGCTATGAAAGCACGTGGGGTGACCGTCCTAGGGTTCCACGTGGAACTTGGGGATCAAGGTCATTGCAAGGTTAAGTGGCCTCGCTTTGCAGAGCCAGCGTGGGGGTGTCTGAGACGATGTTGTTTCAGCTATCTTAACTAGCTGGATCTCTGCTTTATGTTCTCACAGCACCTTGGATACACCTCTATGTATGCACAGAAACTTGGCAGATGCCCAATTTCTTACCCTTCCATCAGCTCCTGGAGCCTGTCCCCTCTTGTTTACAGTCCCCATCTTTGTCCCCTTTCCCAGAAGTGAGCCTAGGGTAGAGAAGGCAAGGTGAGTTGGTGAGGGCAGAAGAGAAGAGATGCAGTACGGAAGATTACTGAGACTTTAGCTGGGCCCAGTGCAACCTAGCTAGCCTGGCCCAGCCCAGCAGTCAGCACAGCAACTGGCCGGCTGAAATAACAAGTCCGAGACTAAAAAACTGGTCAGCCCTCCTTGTTTACTCAGCTTTTTCCCCCCCTTTTTCTTTGGACAATGTCCTGCTGGGTTGTTGCTGGGGCTCCCCTGCCAAGATGGAGCCCAGCTGCTTAGCTGTTTACAAGGAGAATCCGGTTTACACTGGGGCCCATCCTGTCCTGGCTGGGTCGGGAGCTCGAGGCAGAGCCCAGCAGTGGCCTCCTCTCACCCAGAGCTCCTCAATTTCAGGTGGAGGAGCAATGGATTGGGGGGATCGAGCCTATAGGCCCAAGGGCCATGGAAGGCACTGGCTTCAAGACGGTGTGAAATGGCGTAAGACCTGGCCCCAGAACCAGACTTTTGCCCTTAGGAGTTCCAGAGAAAGGAGAACTGCAGGAATCCCGTGGTCTCCATTCCTGTTCTTTCAAGTGGTGAACTTATGACAACAAAGATGGCGGTCCCCCTCCCCCGTTCTTCCTGGTAGCTAATGTCTGGGAACTAATTTCTGTCTTATCTACCATCCCCCACCCCAAAGCTGCTGTGAGGATCAAAGGAAATTATGTGTCTTCAAAGACTTGAGAAGAATGCGTTACTATGATGAAGTGATCCAAGGTAACTCCCTGAAGTGAAACAGCTGATCGCCAAGGATGAGGATGGAGCCCCAAGTTGGGCAGGGCCCCTGTCCTAGTCAACTCAATGGCCCTAGGGACCAATGTGGAGCATGACACATGGCGGGGGCACACTCATTTCATTTATTAACAAATATCTCTCAAGAAGCTCTGAGCCTAGTGGGAGAGACAGGTGGTAACAAAAGCAACGGCACGATGGGAGGTGGGAGGCGAGCGTGGGGAGGCTGAGCAAGCACAGAGGAGGCACCTCCCCGGGCCTGGAGGGCAGGAAGGCTTCTCTGAGGCAACAGCCTCTAAGACACAGTAAGCCAATGTGCTTACTCAATGAAGGAAGTGAACCTGCAGAATCCCTAACGGCGGTGCAGGGGCAGGCTGACCTGGGTGAGCTCATAGTCCCTTGTCCTCCCAAAATAGTACTGAAGGGCCAGGCCTTGGGCTCATGGTCACTGAGGCCAGCGCTCCGTCTGCATCTGGCGTCCTAAGTAAATGTATTAAGGAATCACATGAAGCCTGGGGAGGTTTTGTCTATGCTCCCCCATTGTCTTCCACAGGAGCATGACGGGGAGTGAGATGGTAGGTACACTTATGGGCTGCAGGAAGCACAGAATAAGTATGTGGTCTCCTAGACTTAGAACGTCAACCTTTCAATGGCGAGCAATGCCAAGCTTGATTTTCAAATATGAACTGAAGGACAAGTAGGCGTTAGCCAACTCCTACTTGGAGAAGGGAAGATGTAGCTACAAAGGAAAAAGCCCAGGAGATGGCCTGGAGGTGAAAGTGAACGGCCTACCTGGGGAAATACAAGAATTACAGTCGAGCCCAAGGGGAGAGAGGCTATACTGAAACAGGGGACAGTGAAGGACGGTTCTCAACAGGTAAGCAAGGGTTAGCTGATGAAGGGCCCAGTAAGCCCAGTTCTTTGTCCGGAGTGGGGGGTACGTTCTAAACTTTTATCTCTACCCTTGTGCAACTTCTTAAACTCTAACTATCCATAGAACTCCTGATCTCCTTCTAAGCTTGTCCCTCATCCTAGTTCAGGCCTCTGCCCTGATTCAGGTCTGCTTTCCACGATGCCCACCTTTAGCTTCTTCCGTGGATTCTGGTCCCTTTTCTTCTCTCTGGCCTGGTGTCTCTATGGACCGAAAGTTTCGTAATGACCCCATGGTTTTCCTGATCAAGACATCTCCCTTTTTTGTATGCAGCATTCCATGCAGGTTCTAGACAAATCTGACCATGAAGCTCTCCTCCTTCAAACCCTCAGTGGATCCCCATGCCCTCAAGATTAATCAGATGAAGTTCAAACTCCTTAGCCCTTAACTCGCAGAGTTGTAGTGAAGGATAAATGAGATAATGCATGGAAAACACTTGGCAAACCACCTGGGACATTTGGGGCATTCAATTAACAACAGCTATTATTACTATTATACTAATTTAATAATTACATAACTTAGATTATATCATATTATAATTATATTGCAAGCTCCCCCACAACCTGGTCCGGGTGCCTGTCTTTCTCTTCAGTCTCCTTTCACGCCCTTCTCCTGCGTGCTTTCTTCTGTGAGGTCTTAGAGGACTCCTCTTTCGAGCCCCCATGTCCTTGCCCGTTTCATCTGATGTCATTTCTACCTGGAAGATGTTTCCTTCATTGTTTCCTTGGTGAACTCCCCATCACCCTCCCTCATGAGCATCTCTCCCCAAGCAGAGCAACAGCAAAATTCTACAGACAAACAGACAGCGAGGGTTACTTGGTATTGTAGAGAAGAGGGGTGAGATCAACCTGACTCCTTGGCGGCAGTGGGCGGTAGGAGGCAGTGAGTCACAGACACAAAGAGAGCTGAGAGGTGGCGGGGCCAGGGAGCAGCCTGGCAGAATGGCTGGTCAGGAGTGGAAGGACCAGCCAGTAGGACGCTGCAGCGCACCAGGGAGATGGCATACTGCGAGTTAACACCATGGTGTGCCCATTTTGTGCGGACACTCTAGCGGGGAAAGAAGGGCCCATCGTCTAGTGAGGAATCAGACAAGTCAACAGGAATTACAGTGGTGGGGTGCCATCGAGGTGTGGGTTTCAAGGAGAGGCCCTTCCCTAATGAATTTCAGGCTGACAATCACATGAAACAAACATTCCTGAGCCCCTGCTCTGTGCCAGGCACCGTGCAGGTGCCGAGGACACAGACAACGCGGAGATGAATGAGATGATCCCTGCCACCTGGTGGGAGGAGACAGCCACGTTAAAAAAAAAAAAGTCACAAAGGCAGTCAAATGTCACATGTCCCCAGACTGCCTCCTCTTCCATTTAATGTGATAAGAGTCATTATCATCTAATTCCTCAAGCTAGAAGCCTGGACATTATCTCTGACTCCAAGATTTATGTTTTACATAAAACATAAAACATCCTGTAGAGGATGGATTAGGAGGAAAGGAGACTGGAGGCAGGGAGACCAGCTGGAGGCTGATGCCATAATTCAGGGGAGAGATGATGGTAGTGGCCTGGATTAGGTAGGAGCCTTGAAGATGGAGAGAGGGGAGTAGATCAGAGAGCGATTTAAGAGTAAGATTAATAGAATTTGGAGACCAAATGGATGTACGAGTGAGAAAGAAGAAGGGGTCAAAAATGATCCCAGGTTTCTGGATTGGATATCTAAGACTATGGTGCCATTTAGTGAATGGGAACTAAAGGAGGGAGAAAAATGATATGCTCAATTTTGGATTCATCATACTTTAGATATCTTTATGGGGAAATGTTCAGTAGGTGGTTGGAAGCTCAGGGGATTGATCTGGATTGAAGTTAAGATCTGGAAGCCATTGGCATAATAGAGTAGCATTACATGGGAGTGGATGAGATCACCCAGATAGAGCGTGGACAGAGAAAAGCAGAGCAAAAATTCATTTATTCATTCTATAAATTTATTGAGCACTTACCATCTCCCAGGTACTGTTCCAGGGGCTAGAAATATAACAGTGAACATGGAACTTACCTTCTGTTGGTGAAGGTAGACAGCCAACAAATAAAAATACAATAGGAGGTCAGAAAGGGACAAGTGCAATGAAGAAACATAAAGCAGGGTAAGGAGATGCTGAGAGTGATGGTAGGTGGTCAGGAAAGAGCTCTCTGAAGAGGTGACATTTGAGCAAATGTCTCAATGAAATGAGCAAGAAAATCATGGGAATCTGTGGGAAGAGTGTTTCAGGCAGAGGGTACAAGTTCAAAGGCCCTGATGGGGAATGTACTTGGTGTATTAAGGAGCAGAAAGATGGATTCGGCTGGCGTGGAGAGAGCCTGTGGGAAAGTCGCAGGAAATGGGGATGGAGAGAAAGCCAGTGGCCAGACCATGCGGTCTTATAGGCCAGGATAAGGACATTTATTCTATGGTTATAGGAAGGCCTGGAAAAGCTGGAACAGGGGATTAATATAATTTGATTTATGTTTTAAAGGATCACTCTGGCTGCTATCGTATGTGGAAAACAGATTGTGGGAGGGCAAGAAAGGAAGCAGGAAGACTGTTGCCTTAGTACAGGTAAGAGATGCTGGTAGCCTGTATTATGATATAAGCAATGCACATAGTGAGAAGTAGTCTAAACACCTTTCCATTGGTGATGTATTGGATAAGTAAGATAAACAGAGGTGCCAAGAATCGCAGGTGAGTTAGAAAGGATGAGACTTCAGTTTTAGTGTCTGTTCTGATATAGCTATGTGGTCTCAGGTACATTATCTGACCACTCCATACTTCACTTCCATGAATCCAACAAATATGTATGAAGTACCTACTGTATACAGGCCCTGTTCTAGGTGCTGGGTATCCAACATTGAATGGGACTGACAGAGAGCTTAACTTCTAGCAGGGGAGGAAACAAGCAATTTTAAGAAGTGATAAATGTTTCTAAAATTAATCAGGGTACTACCATGGGAAAGAGAGGACGTGTAAGAAAAGCTCCTGTGGAGGCACCATTTGAGCTGAGTCAGGAGAGGGCTTGGCACCCTTGCTGGCTCTGCCTCCTAGCTTTGCTGGGTGTTCACTGAGACAATGGACGGAAAGGCACATTGGCTAAAGCAGTTACAAATGATTGTCTTAACTTGGCTCAGCTCTCTCCCCTTTATCCAAAATATACCCATCATTTCTGTTAAGACCTAAAACACACACACACACACACACACACACGTTCTTTCTTTGTGCTAGGATGGCCCTTAGGGACACCACTTTCTCCTGTACCTGTCTCTAGGGGCTTTCATAGGATGATCCCAAGAATGACAGATCTAGGAGCTCTCGGTATCTAGAACCACCACCTAGTGTCAATGCACAAACCATCACAGGTCTGAGCTCCTGCTGGGGCCCAGGACAAGGAAGGCAGAAGGCATTTCGTACATGAGTATTGAAAGACTGGTATGGAAAGGAATGTCCTTTCTGTCTCCCGTTCTCCTCTCCTCTCATCTCCCTCACAGCCCCCACACCTTCCCCCCCCAGTCCTGGGCAGCCGCTGCCTCTGGGTAGTGCAAAGACCCTGGGCTCCGCCAGGGCGGGGTCTGGGCTGGCCAGTGCCTACGTCAGCAGCCGTCCCTGCAGCCCCACCCTGAACGGCAGTGCCTCTGGCAGCAAAGTCATGGCCCTGATTCCTCTGCCTCCACATTGAAGAACGTCTCTAACTGCTCCTTGGATAGCTCAATTAGTAAAGTGAATATATTATATAAAGTCTAAAAGATTAAACTATCATCGTCAGCCCATAATTTCATGAAGAAGTCAGGGGACCGTATCCCTCTTATTAACTCTATAACAAATGTGATGAAAATGTTCAAATAGAATGTTAATGCAATGTTACGTGTAATTTTCCCAGGCGATTTTCTGCTGAAATATTTCTTTATTAATAGTAATTGAGGGTATAAATTATGAATGAGGCGATTTTCTCCTTTCAGTAGGAAAGACGTACTAATGGCAATAATTCTTTATAATAATTTTTGGGGAGAGTGGGGCGGGGAGAGAGGCTAGTCTAAAAACAGACAAAAGCCCCTTCCCGAAGTCTCCGTTGGGGAGACGATGCCTTTGCCACCGCCACCTCTCTTTAGTTTCACACACCCCAGCCTGCCTGCAAGTGAAGTCTTTGTTCTTCATAGTTTTCCAAAAACCTCAAGGTCTGTCGGGAGGGCAGAAAGGAAGTTTTGGCCTCTAGGCCTGAAACGGACCAAGTTCTGAAGCCAAACTTTTCTGCCTAGAAACTGTTCTGCCAACGAGATCAAAGCCAGGCTCCTCTGCTGAGCTTCCAGACCCCGTCAGTCTGGACCCAAACTGTTTTTGCAGCATCCTAGAACACTCAAGAAGGAACAGCCCTCAGAAATCTTTCCATCTAATCCCCCTATCCCATTCCATACATGAGAGAAGAAAAGGGCAGAGAGGAGAGGGGCTGAGTTATTCTAAGCCACACAGTGTGTCTGCAGCAGAGCCAGGACGCAGCCCAAGCGCCCTTCTTCACGCCTCTGAGGGGGGACAACCTCTCAGCCTCTCCTCTCCTCCCTCTACAACTCCAGACTCCATCCTCGCTGGTTCCCAGCCTGGGCACCCTCCTCATCTGTCAAGACCCAGCTCATGATGTCGGGGCACCTAGGAGCTGTGGGCACATTGAGCACCAGTCTTAGTCACATGGTCTCGACTTCTCTCGGTCTAGGATTGTCACAGGTCTGGGCAGAGCTCCAGGACAGCCAGGTCTGTAGGGAAACACCTTCCAGATTCCACAGAATGGTAGACTAGTGTATTTCTCCAGGGCCTTTTTACATTGAAGGATATCCCATTTGGCATTTGCCTGTTCATTTCTTCAGCAGACATGAAACGATCTACTATGTGCCAGGCACCGGGGTTACAAAGATGAATTTATCCAACAAGAATTAAAATTATTTCAGTGGGGTCGGCCAGGTGGCTCAGGTGGTTAGAGCTCCATGCTCCTAACTCCGAAGGCTGCCGGTTCGATTCCCACATGGGCCAGTGGGCTCTCAACCACAGGTTGCCGGTTCGACTCCCGCAAGGGATGGTGGGCTCCGCCCCCTGCAACTAACAATGGCAACTGGACCTGGAGCTGAGCTGTGCCCTCCACAACTAAGATTGAAAGGACAACAACTTGACTTGGAAAAAAAGTCCTGGAAGTACACACTGTTCCCCAATAAAGTCCTGTTCCCTTTCCCCAATAAAATCTTTTAAAAAAATATTATTTTAGTGTTCTCAAGACCACGGCTGGGAAAGACAAGAACAGGGGCACAAATGCCTTTGTGAAACAATGCATATAAATAATACACACTGTTTTCATAGCAGGGGTTTATTGTTATTATTGAATGTTCGAGGAACTTTGGTTGGAGGAGAGTGAAGGACGTAGAGGCAGACCCTGCAGACCCTACGGCCACAGTAAGGACATTGTCCTGAGTGAGAGGACCGGCCCTGCAGGATTCTCAGCAGAGGAGAATCCTCCATTGTTAAAAGTAACATTCTGATGAATTTTTAGTTGGATGTGGAGGTTGAGGGTGAAGGCAGAAAGTAGGATGAGCTGGAATTTTGGCTGTGGTGACTTAGTGTCAATTCACTGTGATGCCATCACTTAGGTAGTTAGGGACACTGAAGGGGCAGCAGGCTTGGGGCAAGATGACAAGTTCATTTTTGGATAAGTTGAATCTGAGAAATGTGAGGGTCCAACAAGTAGGAATGACCAGGCGTGCAGGTGGGGTCTGGAGTTGCTGGCGGAGGTTGGGCCCTCCAGGCAGGGTTTGACCAGGGACTTCCGGGCTCCCGCACTAGATTTCATTGTCTGTGTTTACAAGTCTGTTGTTCTCTACTAGATTTGCGCTTCACAGGCCAGAAACTGGGCCTGGTTAATTTCCCCGCCTTCAGTCACCAGCACAAGGTTACACAGTTGATGAGCACTGAATGAGCAAATGAATGAATAAAGGGAGGGAGGGAGGTAGAGCCTTCTTATGTTCTGTGAGGTTCCCCCTGGGGTCTCTGGGGCGACCTCGGAATCTGTCTGGATTGTTCCTAAACAAAGGCTACTCCTCCCACCCCAGCCCCAATCCAGAAAGGGCAGGCTCTCTCGGAGTCTCCCTAAAGATCAGGTGAGAAGTGCTGTTGATGACCTTGACAGCTGCCAGGATACTGGGCATTCTTGGTGTCCTTGGTAGGGCTCAGTCTGTCCCTGTGGTGAGTACGTGGCCCTTCCTTAGAGCAGGGTGAAAGGTTCCTTCAGGTCCAGGACTCCGGCTGGGGGTTATATGGCTGACCCATGCCCCTGCCCCAGGATCCCACCAGGAATCTCACCACATGCCCTCCCCTTCACCTTCTTGCTCTGCCCTCATGCCCAGCAGTTGGTCAGAGGTGGGGGCGGGGGTGCACTGAAATATGCAAATCTTATCTTGTGCAAAATAACACTGTACAAGCCTTCTATTTGAATTCTTCCTGGTTCCCTAACCAGACTCCATGGCAGGGACACCCCATCTCCAGATAAGGAACACTGACCCACCCACTTGATCCCATGCCCAAGAACCCAGATTTCAGGAGAGAAACCTGAGTGCTTCTGGCCACATTCCAGGATAATCCTCCACCAATTCTCCTCTGTCCCTCACCATCTCTGGTGTTTCCGCCTCTGTCGACACAGAACCTTAGCAGGAATAGTCTAGGTGTCCTTGGCAGGGGGCAAAGGTCTGGGCCTAGAGAGCCAGGCTGGCTCAGCCTTCTGCCCTCTGAAAAGTAATAGGAGGATGGACAGGAACAGAGCTATGTCAGTGATGCTCTCTGAGTGGCCATAGTGACTGACCTCTTGGCCAGAGGTCACTGGGGTGACCTCCAAGGGCATCTCTATGTCTCCCCGAGCAGGGCCCTAGGGCCAAGAGGCCTGGCAGAGCTCCAGAGGTCTTTTCTCCTCCCTCAGGGATATCTACCCATTAGCAGTTGCCCTCCAAATTAGGGTAATGTATGTGCTCCTGCACAGACCCCCTCCTGTATAACAGCTGGCTCTGAGGCCTCCCCAGCTTCTGCCTCAGAACCATACATTTGTGTGGATAGACCCAGTCTCCTATGCAATACGAAGTCATTTCTAGACAAGGAAAGCTCAAGGCTAGTCCCTAGCAGCCTTGATGGGGAGGGAGAGATGGATCTGACAGTCGGGATGGAGATTCCCCAACTCCAGAGTCTATCTTCTGGCCCCTTCCAGAAGGGGCCTTAGAAACAGGCAGGCTTAGCCAAGAGGGGCTGGGACTTCACCCCCCCCACACACACATTTAGTCTCGACTCCCCTGGGCACCCTCCTCCCACCTCGGGCCCCCTTTCTTGTTGAGCCAACAGCTCGATCTTGATCTCTTGAACGGGAAGGTCGACTCCAGAGGGGCCTTCTCTGAAAGCCAATGCTAATCTGGTTAGAGGCCAGGCTGGGCGCTGCACTCCCTCTGTAGGACCAAGTGCAAGTGAAAAAATGCCAATTACCAGATGACAAAAAGGGTCCCTGCCCCTGGGGAAGGGCAAGCTGGGGGGAGGGACGGGAGGGGCACAGTAACTGAACACCTTGCCGGAAATAGCTCCTATCAGTCCACTTAGGGAGCCATCAGCTCCGGCAGATTTATGGGCAGCGTGTGCCCCTCTGATAGATCGGACTATTTAAAGGCAGGCGAAGCCTCCATTTATATCAATGTGGAACAGAGAGGGAGGGTGAAGGGCTGCAAGGTGGGGAGTGAAGAGCAGCAACGGGGGCCAGCCCGGAGGTGGCATATTGGTTTCAGAGAAGAAATAGGGCTGCTGGCCAGGAGGACTGGGTCACACAGTGAGGACAGGGGTCTCCAGATCAAGTCCCACTGGCCCTCACGGAGGGGCCGGAAGTGGGGACTTCACACAGCTATCTTCCAGCAGCGTCTCTGTCCCAGTTCTAGCCCAGACTCTGCCAGCCCCTCCAGCTAAAACGGGTAGCTCAGGCTAATACTGAAGTGGGACTCCTGATTGGATTTCTAGCCATGCCCCCCACGCTCCCCAGCTGCGGGGCATGCTTGCCCTCCATGCAACCTCCCCCTTGCCTGGGCGGAGGGAGAAGGAAGGGGTAATTGCGTTAGGCTGGGGGCATTAGCGCTGAGGAATGGCCCGCTGCCTCCTGCCTACTTGTCCCCAGCCTGCACTTCCTGGGGGCAGGTTAAGCGGCTCCATCCCTCTCTCTGGCTCTGCCTGGGCCTTCCAACCTAACTCCATTACTCCCTGGCTGAGGTGCTTGCCCGACCCATGCTGGTCCCTCTGATAATTCACCTCTCAGGAAACTCTGCCTTTCTGACCTCTCATTGCTTTCCCCCTCCCCCTCTGCCCTCCCTCCTGCCCTGCTTCCAGATCTGTACCCAACTGGCCTTATTCTCCTGGCTCGGTGGTAAACTGCTGTAATCACCAGCATATTCCTAGGAACAGAACCAACAGCTACTTGTCAGTTTGCTGGTGACTAATTCATTAATTCATTCACTCACTCCTTCACTCAGTCATTGAGTGCTGACTGAGTACTCACTCTCTACAGAGGGCTCTATCTTAAGTACTGGGGATACAGAGCTGATTCAGGTATAGTCCCTGCTCCGGAGCTACTAGAGCAGGTAAGCAAGGGAACGACATGACCAGACTTGTGTTTTATAAGGATCAGCCCAACCACACATGGGCTGGAGAGCGGGTTAGTGGGGATGAAAACAGAGGCAGCAGAGCAGAATAGTGGTTCTCAGCCTTGGCTGCACAATAGAATTAACTGGGGAGCTTTAAAAAATGCTGATACCCAGGTCACATCGAGATCAATTAAATTTGAGTCTCTGGGGAGAGATCCATGCATCAGATTTTTTTTTTTAAGGAAGGTGCAGCTCTCAGTGGCCCATGCAGGGATTGAACTGGGAACCTTGGTGTTATCAGCAACATGCTCTAACCAACTGAGCTAGCCGGCCACCCCGACACATCAGATTTAAAAACACCCTATGCCATTAGGAAATTCTAATGTCCTGGAGCCCAGGTTGGAAACTACTGAGTTAGAAGCCTACTGCAATAGTCCAGGCGAGACATGACAGAGGTCTGAACAGGGGCAGCAGCCACAAGGATGGAGGGGAGAAGAAACTGGAGAACTATTTCTCTTATAGCTACTTTAAACCATTAACACTCTCTGGTCCCCCATTCATTCTCTACTCCCACCACTCCTGGCAGATGACCTGACTTATAACTTTATAGAAGAAAATGAGGCCATTGGGTAAAACTCTGGGATTATAAGTCCCGGAGGGCAGGCACAGCTCGGAGTCCACAGGGGCCAGTAGAGTTCTCACAGGATAAATATCTAATAAACGTTCAGTTTAACTGAATCTAGTGGGCATCTAGAAATGTGAGTCTCCAACTTAGGAAACAGATATGGGCAGAAGATACAGACGGGGGACTATCAGCCCTGGGAACTCCGAGGGCTTGTAGAAGAAAAGGAGTGCAGAAACAGACTGAAGAGACAGACAGGTGGGGACAGTTGGTGGTGGGGGAGGAAAACAAACCGAGTAATCAGCTTTCTGGCCACGCTGCCCTGGGTGCCTAATAGCTATCATCTCATTTGAACTTCCTAACAACCTTTGAAGTAGGTGCTCTCTCTCTATTTTACCGGTGGAGAAACAGGTTCAGAGAGTGTAACTTGCCTCAGGTGTTATTAGGGGATTCAAATTCTGGAGCTAAGATTTGAAACCATGTCTGTCCAATCTGAGGCACCTTTGTACTATGTCATACTACAGGAAACGGTAGTCACAGAACCCAGTGACAGGGAATTTCCAGCATGAGGGGAGTCAGGAGTGTCAAATGTAGCAGCTTCCCGTCTTCCTATTCACCTGGCCCCACTTCCCTGGATGGCCTGGAACAGGCACCACCAGGGCCAGGGAGGAGAGCCCTGCACCCCTCAAGTCCTCAGTAGTTTCGGATAGAACCCCCTTCTCCACAATTTGTGCCACCTCAGACACCTCCTGCAGCAGGGGGCCCAACAGTCCGGATGGCCCTGTTCAGCCTCAGCTCAGCCCAGTTAGAACATGCTCAGCTTGGAAAAGCCCAGCCTGGCCTTGTCCCTGCAAACCTAGGACTTGCCAGGAAAGAAGGGGCTGCCTCCCTCTGTCCCAGCTCACAAAATCCTTCTGATGTATCACGGCCCTGGTCCATCGACCCCTTCGTGGTGAAATATTCCCTAGCTATTCTCCACTCTCCTGGCCTCGTGATGTGCTTTCTTCTCTGGCTTCCCACCACAGCACTTCATTCGTGCCTACGAGAACTTGATCACAATGTATTTTGGTTACTTGGTAGGTGTCCATCATTCCCAGCCCCCATCAGACCACCAGCTCCCAGGGAGCAAGCACAATTCTTGACTGGATCCCTGGCACCCTTCTGTGGTGGCACTGGATGAATACATATTGAGCAGATGAATCAAGAAAGTGAAACTCTAGAACATGCTGGAAGGGAATGTGTGGGGTAGGAGAGGGAAAGATAGGGAAAAGGAGGCTCCTTATATTTACAATGGCCTGGGCAGTGGAAATGACTTCAGGCTTTACAGCAACAATTTCCTGTCCTTAGAAGAACCCTTGGGGGCAGAAAGGGAACTTGTGCCTGCCTTTTTGGGCTTCCTCAAGCTAAGCACGTTCTAGTCTTCCCCACACAACCCCACTTAGCGCCTGCAGTTGTCTGGGGCCTGCTGAGGCTGAGGCAGACTGAAACAGTGGCAGCAACGACGTGGCCAGGAGAAGCTGAAGGCGCTCCTATATCTTTGCTCAGGAAATGGCCTCATAAAAGTGACAGGGAGACGCACCTATGGATGCTTGTTAAAGTTTTATTACTAATCACCTCCAAAGTCAGCAAGGCAAAGGGAGGGAGCTGGGAAATGGAGTCATGAAGGCCTGGGAGCAGGTGTCAGCTGCCTCAGCCTCGAGGCAGGGGCTGCCATGTGGGCTGACACAGCCACAGCTCCCTGCAGCGCCCTGGACTCCCCACTGCCTGTGTGCTCTCCCAGCTTGTGAAATGGAAATTGCCTCCTTCATCCCCTATGTCTAACAGGTCTCTGAGCCATCTGGTCCATTCCTGCCCCTCTTTCTCAGTGTCACTGCCCTAGGCAGCCGGTACCATCTCTCACTTAGCCCACTGAGACAACCCCCAAATGGCTCCTGCATTTGGTCAGCCCCTCCAGACAATCTCTTCCACTGCTGCTGAGGCTATCTTTTCTCTTCAGTAACCTCCAATTGTCTTCAGAATGGGTCTAACTTCTTAACAGAGCATGGAAATGCCTTTGGGATTTGGGTCCCGTCTCACTCTTTAACACCATTTTCCACTAAATTCCTCCACAGCTGAACTATTTGAGTTTCCCCCCAAATCCATGTTCTATCTGCCTAGCAATTGGTTCTCCCTGAACGGATGGTCAACATAGGTTCTTTCTTAAGGACTTGGCGCAAACATCCTCAGGAAGGCTTCCCTAAGCTCTCTGCGTCATCACACTGGTTGCTAACTGTTTTTTTGTACATGTGCTTATAGACTGTAAACTTTTCTAGGACAGGATCCATCTCTTCTCCACCCCCAGAGTCTGAATTGGCATCATTGTTTGCTGAACGAAAGAATTAAAGCAGAATTGTTATGACATTTGCATGCCCCAAGGCTGTAGCTACACAGGCTAGGGACAGCGCGGTCTCATTGGGGTGTGGCGGTGGCCTGGTGCTTGGGCTGTGTCTGGCAGGTAACAGAAACCCAGCAACTATTTGTTGAACAAGTGAATGAGGATTAAATGCGATCATGAGTGTGAAAACACTCTGAAACTCTAAAGGTACTATTTTTTTGTTCTGTTCCCATGCATTTTCTGCCAGTGTCCTTTCTCTTATCTGTTTGGTCACCATCACCTCTGTTCTCCAGGAATCAAACTGATAAGGCAAGAAAGGAACCTGAAGATAGTGGAAAAGCTTGAGGCTGCTGTTCCTGTTTGGAAACAATACCTGCTCCTAGAGTCACGTCATGATTTTCCCCCCTTCCCATATCTGAAAGGGGGGATGGTTTCAGCAGTGCAGAATTTTCACTCATTCAATCAGCCACCAACTCAACCTTATACATAAGAAGCTCTTTTTTGGGCCAGGCTCTGGACTAGTGTTGGGGACATAGAAAGATCAGACAAGCTTCTGCTCACGATGTGTTGTTGCCATGTCTTAGGAGGTGACAGTCAGCAAGTGCCTATAGCCTATTTAAGGCCACCCAACTCTGGAGCTCTGAGCTCTGTTGGGGCCACCTGGATGGACACTGAAAAGGATGGAAGCCAGGGAGCCTGGAGTATGCTGAAGGAAACATGACTCTGCCCAGAATGAGGGGGCCCAGCAAGCCTCAGCTTCCCCCACCCCCAGGAACAGCCCCTCCTGGAGGGAGCTTAGGGCTGATGGAGCTGCAGGCAGGGGAGTGGGCGGCTCTGACAGATGGCTCCTTCAGAGGGGGCAGTGATGGGTAGCTTCACCATGCTTCTCTGTACAGGTCCATTCTAACTGACAAAGCACAGGCTACCCTCTTGCCTTCATAGTAGGCAAATGAACAGGGTCAGAGTTCTTCAGAAATTAGGTGCCTAGGACAAAGAGGGCAACATGTGATGCAGAGAAGTGGGCATTTTCTAAAGTGGGCCAAGATGCCCCCCCCCCGGGCCAAGTCCCCTCATCCACCGCCCCACAGAGAGCAGCTTCAGCTGGCACAGCACCCTCCTTCTGCTCTCCTTTCCATGACTCAGAGCTGTGGTCCCTCTTTCTCACGGGCCCCACACCACCCACCTGCTCCCGCCCCCACTTCTTTTCCTTCTGGGCTAGACCGAGGTCTCTCCAGAGATGCCCCATGCCTTGTCCGATACTGTGGTGCTGCCTGCCCTCCCTTCCTCCTTCTCGCCTCTATATATCTGTCTAATGAACATTTCAATAAGCCAAGCACAGCTTTTTCCACTTAATAAGCAGAGTGCTGACTTCATTGCGGGTTTGCTCTTCACTTATCTGTTCAGGGCCTTAAATCATTCCCAGGAAAAAGCTTAGCAAAGGGAAACCTGGTATCCTGGCTGTTGGCTGCTCCTGTCAGCACCCTGCCCTGCTGGGCTGAGGGGATGCCCTGCCTCCACAGAATAGCACAGAAGTGCAAAAAAGAAATCCTGGAGAGCCAAGAGAAGAGAAGGCCGAAGACTGAGGCTGGGGAATGTTGGTGCCGTCATCACTGAAAGAAGTTCTAGAAGCAACGTGGAGATGGCAGAGGAGGTGGGGGCGCCTGGGATGTCCTGCTCCAAACTGGGGAGGCAGGTAGGGTTGGAAATTCAGTGACGCCCCATGAGGGAGACATTCTGACAAAGGTAAGTCTAATGAACGTCTATTAGATGCCAGGCACTGTGCTAGGCGCTAGGGACAAAATGGTGCACAAAACTGTCACTGGCCCTGCCCTCATGGACTTGCTTTCCAGTAGCAAAGGAAAATATTAAACAAACAACTGCCTAAATATAGCTGTGAGGGACGAGGACAGGTGTTAAGGGAATGAATAATGGGGGCTAGGGAGAGCTTCCCAGAGGAAATGAGGTTTAAGCTAAGGTCTGAAAAGATGAGCTTGATACAGATGACAGATAATCTGGAAGAGACCAGAGGAGTCCATTAACTTGTAGCAGGACTACCACGTGCTTAACTGTCAGGTGTTGAGCCCATGAATGTAGCGGTCAAGGGCACAGACGTTGGAGTAAGATATACCTGGGTCTGAACTTCAGCTCTGTGAACTTACCAGCTGTGTGGTCTTGGGGAAGTCATTTAACCGCTCTGTGCCTTGGTCCCTTCACCTGTAAAATGGGGTTAAAGTACTCACCTCACATGGCTGTTATAAGAATTAAACTTGATACTAAAGAATGTATATAAAGTCCCTGGCATGTAGGACATGCTGCATAAGCAGTAGGTGCTATTACTAATAGTGTCTATCATATGTGTCTATTTTTATCCCCCAAGCCTCCTAGGAGGTCCTCGAAGGCTTAGATAAAGTCTCATATGTTTCATGTCTGATTCGACACACAGGGAGAAATGGAAGAGATTGCTATTTCACATGGCACCAGGACTCTCCCAGAAAAGAGCCCCAGGCATCCAGCCAAAGAAAGGTATGACCTCTGGTGTGTGTCCATATTTGTGGTGAGGGATGGGCCATGGAAGCTGTTTTCCTGGATCCTTCTGGATCTAGTTGGCAGGAAGACTTCAGGGCAAAAGGGTACAGACTCAATTAAATGGGCAAGTGCTAGGCAATGCCTTTTGTGATAAACATATCAAAACCCGCTCTCCAGTGGCCAGCTCTGCATGGTCAGCCACAGTGCTGGCAAAGGACCTGGAAATCCTTCTTCATTTAGACAGTTCCTCGAGGCTGTTGGCCAAAAGACTAAGAGAACTGTGAATAAGATATTAAAAAAGGACAACATACTCCTCGAGGTGTTCTACCTCCAGGGCTCCACTGTGTCCTGCTGTCTTTTCCTGAAGATCTGGGGGTGCAAAACCACCTCAGTAGGAAAGGCTAAATGACTCACCCTCAAGTCTGCAAACGTGAAGCCTGCTAGGGGACGTGCAAGAAATCACAAATGGTGGAGAGATGGAGACTAGAGACTTACTCACAGAATCCTGAAACTCCGGGCAAAGTGGGTTGCCTTGAAAAGAGCACATCTGGGACAAAGAAGACTGCTGTTTTACACAGTGGCCAGTAAACTTGAGAAATTCATTATCCCAAGTATAGGTTCACCATAAAAAGAAATGAATTAAAAAGTATCTGGACAAATTTATGAAAGACAAAGTCATATATGTCCCTTAATCAGGGTTTGTTCGGTGAATGAACGAATGAATATGGATGAGCCTGGTTTTCAAGGTATTTCAATTCAATACAATAAATATTCATGGAGTACCTACTATGACAAAGCATTGTGCAAGATGTAAACCTGAACAGTTTCTATCCAGAAGCTTACACTTTTATAAGAGGATTAGAGAGAACACTCAACATGGGGTGGACATAGCGAGTGCTGTAAGAAAAATGCAGGAGACTGTGGGCACTCAAAGAAGGGAGAGATTCTGCAAGGTTTGGCATAGGGATCAAAAAAGATTTTACGGAGAAGGTGATATTTGAAATGGGCCTTGAAGAACAAGTTGGTTTTTAGTAAGTGGAAAAGGAAATAAGGTATCTCCGAAAGAAGGAATGGCACGTCCCAAGATTTGAGGGTGGAAAAATAAAGGACATGTGTAGGTACAGATAATAATACAGTGAGATGGTGGGGTGGGGGGACAGGGAGAAGGTGAGGCAGAGAGAGAAGAGGTACTTGGAAGAGAACAGAGTCGTGTCCGACAGAACAGCAAAGGAAAATCTGGGCTACCCTATGGAGAACAAAAGCGGGGTGAGAATTCCTCAAAATCCTATGACAGTCAGGCCCCGAGACAGAAATGGGCAGAATTCTAGTAGCTCTGAAATTTAAGACTCAAAATAACTCATAGATTTCAGAGCTAAGCAGAAAGAAGCTCCTTCAGCTCGGCCCCTGCCGAGATGCAGAACGAGGCCCCACAGCACCCGTTAGCACAAGGGCTGACTTTGCCGTTTCTGGCCTCCTGGGGTTCTCAGTGGGCATGGACTTTCAGCTAAGCCATGCTGTGAGCTCCCTGGGTCATCCTTCCCTGTCCGGCAACACATGTACAGAGGGGAACTTTGGTCAATAATGAACATTAGGAGCAGTCAGGAAGAGACAAGAGAGGGAAGGGGATATCCTAGATAAGTCCGGCTGTGTCTGTGGGAGTTGCATTAAAAAGAAGGCGGGTTTATCAGAGGACAGCAGCCAAGTCATGAGAAAGAAAAGGGAGTGACTTGTTCATTCAGGTCGTCATTATCTGGCTATGATGGAGCATTTTTTTTTTTAAGTTGTTTTTTTTTTTTAATTTATTGGGGTGACAATTGTTAGGAGCATGTTTTATGTGCCACACACTGTGCTAGATCTAAGGAAATACAGTACCTGTCTTTAAGAAGCTCATAGTCTGGTAGGGGAGAAAAACATAAGAACAGATGATTAGAAAACGGTGTGGTGACAGAAATAAGTTCTGGGTAGAGGCACAAAAGAGGGAATGATCAGCAACATCAAGGAACGCTTTCAGGAGGATGTGTCGCTTGAGCTGGGTCTTGGAAGATGAGTAGGAGTTCAACAGGTGGAGGAATGGACAGAGCGCATTCTAGGCAGAGGGAAGGGTATGTACAAAGTCACGGAGGTGAAAATAAACCGGTACTTTCACCACAAGTACTTCACTATAGCTGGAATTGAGGGTATGCATAGAGGCACCATAGAGGCTGAGGCTGGACAGGGAGGTGTGTCAGGTCATAAAGGGCTTTGCACACTATACCAAGGAGCGTGGACTTGATCCTATAGGCAAAGGAAGCCATTGAAGGGAGTTCAGGAATATGACTCTCGATGCAATGTAGTGGAGGAATTAAGGAATCTGAATTGTTGGCAAGGAGACTAGCTAAGATGCTATTGCAGAAATCTAGAAGGATGAGGACAGGTCTGAGCTAGAACAACGGAAGCAATGGGGACAAAGAAGAAGAACCCGAAACAGAGGGCAGAGGTGGGTGGGGGAGGCCTTTGCCTCCTACCTGCTGGCTATGAAGTTCCAGCCAGCACCTAGACTGGCTCCCCACCCGGCTGCATGCAAGAACTGCTCTGTTATGGGACACGGTCCTCTGGCCCCACAGGTTTGCCTCAGACAATCTCTATGGAAAAGGCAGACCTTTCTGTCTCCCCATTCTCTTCTTAGCTGATTCCAAGCCCCAAATCATTATCTCCCCCCTACCCACCCCCGCGCTGGCCCCCACGCCTCAGCCCAACTGTTTCCGGTCCTTGGGTCTAATATTGGAGCTCTTCGCTCTATACACACTAAAGAAACTCTTGGCAGGTTCTCAGCTCCTCAGGGCAGAGAGCTTTGTTGAATATGAATAAATCGGGAAATGTAATCTTGAGATATGAGCCAGGATTCCTACTCTGTCTTAGTTTGGGGCCTGGTACTATGCTAGGGGAGTGAGACAGCAGAGGAGTAAAGGCAAGTGAGACGGACACTCCCAACACAGTGATAAAAGTTGCTCAATTTTTGGCCCAAGTCTCTCCTCACTGCCCACCAGGCTGCCAGTGCTCCAAATTCTGGGCCTGGTCTCTTCAGAGGCTCTTGTCCTCTGTCCTGGACAAAGCTTGAGTGGACAAGGCGACGCAGCCTTCCCTGTCTCCATCCTGCCTCCGTTATCAGGGGCAGGGGCTGGCTGGCTGTCTGTTTGCAAACATTGCCCTTCTCCACCCTGTCTGTGCCGAGCATCTATGGACTACCTTAACCACGCTCCTTCACCTTCAGGGCTCCTATTGGGTTTGACGCGTGGAGGACCCTGGGGGCAGGAGGACAGAAGCAGATGGGATAAACAATATCTGGGCTTCTTCTTCCTCTAGTGAAGGTCACAGCTCCTAAACACAGCATAGTTCTAACCACAGCGCTTTCTGGGATCTCGTACGTGTTCCCTCGGGCCTAGGGGTGGAAACAGCTCCCCTGCTATACTTCACCTTCTCTTTGCAAATAGTCCTTTCATTAAACTTTCGTTCGTTACTCCATCTGTGGACCTCTGTTTCCTGCCAGAACCCTGACTAGTACATCCTCAGAGATAAGATACTAGCTGGACATAAACTTGTTCTGACAAGTCTCTTCAGTCACGTCCTACTGTGTCTACCATGGGCCTGTCAGGATTGTGTTAAGAAGCGCTTCTCCCTGCTCGATTGATGGGTAGACTGTAGAGAAACCAAACAGCAATGTAATCCTGTGCCCTTGGCCTGGGCAGTGTCTCATAGCTTTACTTGGGTGTTCATTCCTACAGCTTGGCAGAGAGTACAATGACTAAAAAGAAGTTAAATTGAGACGCAGAGATTGTCATGACCGGGTAGCTGCTGTATGGCTTGGAGCATTCATTCACATATTCTTACATTCAGCAAACATTTGTAGAGCACTTACCACGTTCTAGATAGTATGCTAGGCACCGTGGATACAACAAACAGTAAACAAAATATACTCCTGGTCTCACTGAGCACACAGTTTTGTTGGAGAGTCAGACAAGTAACCAGGCAATTATAATACATCGTAAGATAACCTTATTAGAGTTGTGAGCATGGGGTGATGTGGAAAAACACAAAAGTGGTACCTATCCTAATCTTGGGGGTGGGCAGAGAACGCTTCCTAGAAGTGAGTCTAAACTAAGGTCTGAAGGAGTGGGGGGTGGGAGAGAAGGGGAGGGAGAGATAAGGAGGAGGAGGAAGGAACAGCATGTGCAAAGCCAAGGAGTTGGAACCCAGTGCCTTGGAAAACTGAAATGAACTCAGGATGGCTGGGGTTTGGAGATCAATGGGGAGAGTGGCGAGAGATTAGGCTGGAAAGGTGTGGTAGAAACCAGATCCTATATGGCCGTCTAGAGTGGATGAAGGGGTTTAGACTTTGTTCTGAGAGCAGTGGAGAGCCACTAGTGGTTTTTAAGTAGGGAAGGGGCACAATCAGATTTGTATTGAAGTCACGGGCTGCGGTGTGGTGTATGGATTGGAAGAGGTTAAGAGAGAAATAGGGAGGCATCTCAGAGGCTGTCACAGTAGTCTGGGCAGGGATAGGGACAGTGAGACTGGAAAGACGGGGGGGAGGGGGCGAGGGTGGGCAGTTCTGGCAACAGGTGGAAGATGAGGAGTTTCACCTCCGTTCTTGAGGAAGTGTTGAGATGGACGTGTCTGCGGACAGCCTGAAGGAAGCAGTATAGGGAACTGCAGCTTCCTTCCACATTCACAGGTGCTGAGCCTGACACTGAGCTCCTTTCTGTGAGCCACCTAGGCTGGTCTTGGATGAGGTTTACTAGAGCTGCCAAGAAGCTTTCATACTTCCTATTTCAGTAGCCTGCAGTCTGTCCTTTGATGGCATCTCCCAGGTACTGGAGGAGCGATGGCTTCCACCAGCATATATCAAACTGGTTCCAACTCTGGGTCAGGCCCTTGGAGGGGATACACTTCCCTTAAGGAGGTAAAATGGAGGTGCGTGCCCGGGAGGAGACAAACAGAAGGCTTGGCTTGTGGAATGTCAGCTCAAGGAGCTCTAGCTTATTAAGCAGCGGGCAAGTCAGGGGGCGGGACAGAGGATTCTGAGCAGGGAAGGAACATGGTGAAACTGTAACCTTACGATGTATAACCTGGTGGTGAGATGCAAAGTGAACTGGAGGTAGGGAAACAATGGACCAACCGGGAGGTTGCTACAGCAATGCAGAAAGTGGCTTTTTGTGTTTTTGTTTTGTTTTCTTTGGCTATCAAATTAGTAGAGATTTAAAAATTGATAATGTAGATGATGGTTTAAGAAAATGGGTATAATCATTCACTGCTGATGAAATTGTGAATTGGTATAACCTTTCTGGAAAGCTATCAGTCTGTATCAGCAACTTTTAAAAAGTTCATACCTTTTGACCCAATCATTTATTTTCTAGGAAATCTAACCAAAGATAATTATCAGAAATTCTCAAAAAAACATATGTTCAAAAATGTTCATCAGTGTGTTATTAATTAAAATAGAAAAAAAAGGAAGAAACCATCTAAATAATCATCAAAGAGAATGGTTAAACATATTAAAATGTGCTAAAACAATGAAATACTTTAACATCATTAGAAAAAGCGTTTTGGAAGCATATCTAATGGAATTAGAAAATACTTATGATACAATGAAAAGTGGAAAAATCATGATACGAATGGAATTTAGTTTCCTGGATTGAATCTGGAACAGAAAAAGGGCATCAGTAGAGAAAATGGGGAAATCCAAACAGAGGTCTATAATTCACTTAATGGAAGTTTAAGGTTAGTTAAATAATAACAATGTACCAATGTTAATTTCGTAGATTTGCTAGATATACTATAGTGGTATAAGATGTTAACATTAGGGGAAGCTGGGTGAAAGTATACAGGAACTGCATACCATCTTTGTAATTCTTTGTAAATCTGTAGCTAACATTTCTTGAGCATTACTATACATCAGACATTGAGTTAAGCACCTTCCTTACAATATTTTATTTACTCCTCTCTACTATTCTATGAAGTAGATACCATTATAGCCCACTTTACAGATGAAGGAATAGAGGCTCAAAGTCACGCAGTATTTAAGTGGTAGAGCCAGAATTCAAATTCAAATATTCCTAATTCTAAGGGCTGTAGCTTTTCAATTCTGTATTGAAAAAAGACAGTATCAAATGGTTACTAGTGGTTATCTCTGGGAGATAAATCATGTTCCCCTTCCACTCCTTTGGGGGTAGTTGTGGGAAGAGAAAAGATAAGGAAAAATGGATAGGAATTGCTGTCTGATTCAGTATGGATGATAAATAAAGTCAAGAATTGAAGATAATGGTAAATTTTGGTGCTATTTCCAGAAACACAGAGGTTAGGACAGGGAGCCAATTTTGGTGGGGGTTAGGTGGGGGAACACAGTGAGTAGGAAAACAGCTTCTGCTTTGCTGAGTGGAGGCGCTAGGGGATATGCAACGTTCTTTGAGCAGCCTGAGTGATGGGGCCGGTCCTGCCTCAGAGTCCCTGTGGTTCTGGGAATCATGGCTCAACTATGCCATGTGACCAGGAGAATGCACACACTTGGGGGTGGGGTGGGGACGAAATGACTAAGGGGCCAACCTGACAAGGGGAAGCATCACAGGACAGGCTTAAGAACTCTCTGAGCTTCTCCACTAAGTTGCCACTGGCCACTCACAGGCTCAGGACTAGAAGGGGTGGACGGAGCGTTCATGCAGAGCTTAGCTACGTTAGACTTGGGACAAGATAGAGACTGAATCTGGGGCAAGTCCTTTGCAGGTGCGATTTTGCTATCTGCAGAGGTTCCTACTCTTAAGGGTAGAAAAGCAGCCTTTCTGCATTTCTTTAGAATCCCTTTAGAATCTCCTGATTTCCAGCACTTCCTCTTCCATCAGCTCATCACTGATGACAAAACCTCAGATTCTCCCTGTGTTCCCAAGGAAAGATCTTTGCCTCGTCGTCCCTGAGTTCAGAGGCCCACATGCTGCCCGAACGCTGTGAAACCAAGGGCAGCTGCCTGGCCCTGGATGGCCTTCCCAGCTAATGTACCCTGAGACTGGCACACAGCCGGCTCCCCTAGGGGATGTCTCCCTAACTCACACCTGCCTCACTCAGCTGCAGTCGGAGAGGTCAGCCCGGGGTCCTCCGGGCTTCTCTGGAATAGCCTTGGGCCACCTCTCCAAACCTCCTGGACCTCCTGGCCTTGCCGAGGGGGCTGTGGAAGGGTGCCAGTCAGTAGTCAGGAGGGTTCAGGCCTGATTCATGCTCTCTTCTTGATCCTTTGCCCTCTTTCTATCTTTCTGAGCAACTGGGCCTTAGGGCCCGAGGGCCTCCCAGGCTTTCGTCCTGCAGGGGACAGACTGCAAACTTCTTCTCAGCTTGACTCCAGGTCCCTTTAGAGCTGAAGGAAGAGGCTAGTGCTCCAACGGTGGCTTGGAGCCCTTGCAGCTTCTCTCTTTGGAGGTTGGACAGATGGAGCCCAGGCATAGGATAAATAAACCAATTGAATCTGAGAAAACAACGTCCTGCTACTTCTCTTTACAGTTGCTGCCCACCCCCCACTCAGGGTGAGGGTGGGTCTGTCTGCGACCTAAGAAGCTGGTGTGAGGACTCTCCCTGGCTGGAGACCCCCTACTTCAGGCTGGCTCCTGCAGCTCGGCGTGTTTTTCTAACGTGGTGAACACATGCTCTCTCTGGAGGATCACTGTTTTCCCTCGGAGGCCCTTCGGTCACACTGGACCGGGGGAGTAGCAGAGGCCAGGAGTCCCCCCAGCTAAGAGGCAGGGAGAGGAAAGGGAAGGGAGGCAGAACGGGGCAGATGATAGAGCAGGCTGGTCAAGGCTGGGGGAGAGAAAGGGAGTTCCCAGAGTCAGGAACCAAAGGCCGGTGGATACCTCATACCACTGGACGCACAGGGGATCCACTTAGGAACAAAGGGATGCAAGAGAAAGATTATCACTCTTGGAATCCGCCCTTTTTGAAAATTATGGAAAAAATGAAGAGAGAAAAATTCCACTTACAGATGAAGTTTCCTTGGATATGCTGTCCCTCCTTTACTTAAAATTGACCTGTGTTTAGCAACCATTCATAGACAGCCTTCTAAATGTAAGGCATTGTACTCCGTGCTGGGGCAAGTGAAACAAATAAGATACTGCCTAGTTGGGACAGATGCCCACAGATACAAAATCTTATAAGGCTACATCATATCTAATCTGATAGTGGCATGAACAAAGCGCTTAGTGGAAAGAAGGGCTCATTTTTGCCCAAAGGGGTTGGGGAAAACTTCACAGAGGAGATGACCCCTGAGCTGAGTCTTAAAGAATGACCTGGAGTGTATCAAACAGAGGCTGAATGAAGGAGTAGGGGGAGCATGGGAGGAGGACAACGTGCCAGGTAAAGGGAACAGCGTGTGCAAATGTTTGGAGGTGTTAGAGGGCTCGGGTGTTATCCTGGAAGCCATGTGGAGCTGTTGGAGGGTTTGGGCAGCATGAGAGAGGCATTTTAGCAAGACCACGCTAGCAGCAGGCTGCAGGGTAGGTGGGTGGTAGAAAGGAAGGCTGGATGGTGAACACCATTTACGAGGATTTTTAGATAATATAAGTGAGATATATTGAGGACCTAAACTAAGTCAGTAGCAGAGGCTGGAGAAAAGGGGCATACATAAGAGACGATAAAGAATCTCTTGGATTTAGTAACTGATGGATCATGGGGGATCTGAGACCAAAATAGAAAAGAGCGAGGATGCCTAGATTTCTGGCTTAGGTACCTGGGAGGAGAACGGCGCTGTTCCTACTGAGAGAGAAATAAACGAAAGAGAGCAAATGCTGTGTGTATGTGTATGTCTATGTGTGTCGAGGTGTAACAATGGCTGTGCTGGGATCGACTTTGGCCCAGGTGGAGATATTCAGTATGCAGTGGGTATATGGGCCTAGAGCATCTATAGCAAAGATCACTTCAAGATTTCATGACTGGGTAACTGAAAGGATGATAATGTCATCAACAGAAATAAGGACCACTGAAGATGAATTATGATGGGGGCGGGCGCTAGGTGATGGATTCACTGTTGCGATGTCTGTGGGACACAGCACTGAAGACATTCACCAGGCAGTTGGAAAAATGGGATCAGAGCAGTAAGAGGTCAGATTTGGAGCTTTATACTCAGGCGTCTTCTAAATAAAGATGATAGCTATAGCTGCAGGAACAGATGAGCTCATCAGATTAAAGTGTGCACTGAGAGAAGAGGGTCAAAGACAGAACGCTGGAAAACACCTACTTTTATTTAGGGTGGGAGGAGGGCAAAGAGGCAGAGAAAGAGCTGTCTGCAAGGAGAACTAGGAGTGGGTACCAGAGAGAGAAAAGGGTTTCCAAAAGGTGACCAGCAGGTTAGCTGGAGATGCTGAGAAGGGCGGGGACTCAGGCAAGCTTGGGGATTTGGATTAATGACCTTTAAGAGAAGAGATTCAATAAAGAGGTAGGGATGGTGGCAGAAATGAGGCAGTGGTGAGAAGTGGAGGTGGTTAAATATAAATAAACCTTTGAGCAGCGAGGCAGTGAAAGGAACAGAAGCTCAAGGAATGATGAAGGTTTATGTGATTTTTAAACTGGGGAAAACTTGGTCTGGTTGTATGTTTGTGACACACACAGGACATGTCTCCATTTCAGCTGCCTCCCAGGCGCAGGCATGCCCTTCCCCTGTTCGGGGCCTCTTGCGCTGAGATCCCCAGGACCAGTGCGCCAGGGACCTGGAGGAGGGGTACCCTCCAACCTGTGACACTCATGAACACTGATTCTTTCCTGCCTCCTTTTAGCCCTGACTCCTTCTCTCCTTTTCCCAAACATTTATTGAACACCTATTATGTACCATCTGTATCAGGTGGTACAATACAGGGATTAGCAGTAGGAGGGAGAGTGGCAAGGCTTCTGTAGCAATACAGTAGTTTGAAATAGGCAGGAGCAGGTGGGATGGAGAGGAGGGTGGATGTGAGAGATCTGTCTGAAATACAGACTCCAGGGCTTTGAGACTGACAGGAAGTGGACTGGAGGGAACGAAGGCGCAGAGACTGCCTTAGAAGTTCCAGCTTTGAGGTGCCAGTGAAGGGTCAGAAGTGATCCCCGAGGCCTCTCTTGCCTGCTCATAGGCGGAGCTGGGTGTGTCAAAGATTCTGAAGCAAGCACTCCATCTCGGGGTAACATGATCCTGTAACGCAGGGCTCCTCTGATGTGGGCTGCTTGCCTTTTACAGCATTAGGGGAGCAACATTTCATGGAAAATTCAATAAATCCCCCTGTACAGCCAGACGTCTGTAAACAATGGCTTCCAAATTCAATCAGGCTGGGGACCCGCCGCAGCATTTATGAGCTCTAACGTGGAATATTATATAGGGGAGTGAGCAGCAGGGGCTGGGGGAAGGGACTTCCTGGAAGATGAACGCTTCTATGTGGCTCCTGCTCTCAGGTCCTTACAGTGCAATGATTCTCCAGGTAGAAGTCCTGGCCATGGGGCCACTGAGCCAAGGCTCTGGGCTTCGGGAAGAGGACAGGGATTCGGCGCTGGTGCTGGCTGTGATGAGGGTGAAGGGCCAGAACAACCACGAGCTCCCCAGCTCCTCCCACACCCATCATGAGGTGCCCATGAGCCGGCAATGGCGTGCTTACTGTCTTCATCACATGTGAAGCTTTCAGACCTCCTTTCTATACACCTTCCACCCTTCTGGATCTAGAGTCTGGCAATGATCCTCAGAGAACTAGTTCCCCTGTCTCTCAGGTTGAGATCGTCCCCACCTGGTCCAGAAAGATTTGCAAGGAGCTAGGGGCAAGGACAGCGACTATAACTTTGAAAGGATTTCTGAGGACGAGGTTGCAACAGGCTCTGTTAGGGGAGCTCACAGGTCTCACCCATTCTTTCGGCCCCCCCTACATTTCTCTCTCCTTTGCCCTTTTATCACCCTCCACTCTGGTCAGCTCTCCCAGCCTCTGCTTCCTCCACAGCTGTTGCCTTTGAGAACCCCTGGCAGGCTTCCTCCAGCAAACCAACATGGGGATGACAGGGCAGAGGAAAGAACAAAGGCTCTGAATTCAAATCCAGATCTTGTCGTCTACCAACTATGGATCTGGGATAAGTCACAGACTCCTCTCAATCTCAGCATCCTTACCTGTACAGGGAGAATAAAACTAACTGCCTTGCTGAGTTGCTGGGAGGATGACATTGGACAATATGTGTAAAGTGCCTGGTGTTCTGGCATCGAATAAGCACGCAGTACGTGCTTGCTTCCTTCTCCACATTTCTCCTCCTCCTCTCGAACATCCCATCAGTGAAGCTTCTGTTAATCATCAGAAACTGCCCTCTTCCAACCAAAGGTGCCAGATGTTTTCTCAGCTCCTCTCTGTGTCCCACACATCTCCCAGGCTCCTTTTATGATGGGTTTTCCCGCAGGCCTGCTTTGGATCCAATAGGAAAAGCATCAGTGATCACGATAGGCCATGCCCATACTGAAAAGGGCATGCAAGGGGTGGAGGCAGCTCTGAGGTATCCCAACCCTGAGGTACCTTTCTTAGAGACGTGGAATGTAAGCTTCCTGGAGGGCAGGGATTTTCACCAGCTTTGTTTAGGGGTCTATCGCCAGTATCTAGAGCAGTGCGTGTGACTCTTGGAAAGTGTACAGTATTTCTTGAATCACTTAATTACTTCAGCATCTCTCACCATTTTCCTGCAGTTTTTCTTCCAGAAAAACAAACCACAAATTCTCGAGAAAGTCAGGAATCTTCTCTTCCCTCTAAATGTCCTTGGAACTTTGGCCAGGCTCCCCCCAAGGAGGGCATAAAGAACAAAGAATAGAATCACTGCCAGCAAAGACTCCTTGCAGCCCACTGCTAGCAACATGAGTTTTGTAGGGACGGGGCCAAGGGGGTGATGCTTGCAGGCAAGGTTTTACAAAAGCTCTAGGCTAATCCATGCCCAGCCTTTGGAGATACATGGGTCTGTGAACGTGAACTGGATATGTACTTCCACCCTCTCCAGAGTATAGTTCCACAGAACCCCCGCCTGGTCAATCTTAAAACACAGGGCAAACGGGAGGAAACGTTGGCTAGCCCCAGAGCAGTACTAAGTAGCATTTATAAAGGATTTATCACATGCCAGACTCTGTGCTCAGCACTTCGTACATTAACTCGTTTAAATCTCACATCGGCCTATGTGGAAGGTACTAGTATTATCCCCATCTTACCTAGAAGGAAACCGAGGCATAGAGAGGTTAACTAACATGCCAAGACTACAGGGCCAAGAAGAGGAACAGGACAGGAGCCCATGTCTATCCAACTCAGGAGCGTGAACTATTAACCACTACACTCTGCTGCCTCAGAAAATAGGATGCTAGAGAGTGGTCCTTGGCTCCAATGTTTCTGGGGCTCTGGCAGAGACCAAGCATTCTCCATCTGCTCCTGCTCCGTTCTGCCCCTGCCCCCTCCAATTTACAGGGGGGCAACTGAGATTGTTTGAGAGAGGTTATCTCCTGTGGGCCTCCAGATCACCTGCTGGGTCCTCCCTGGGGAAGAGAACGACGGTGGGACGGGGCCAGGGGAGAGCTCCCTGACCCCAGCTACAGATACAAGCCAGACACTCAGCTGCCCAGCTGGGACCAGTTCCAGAAAACTGGGCATACTTACAAGAGCCCTCTCTGTAGTCTCAGGCTTGAGATATGCTGCTTGCTTCACTAATTTCAACTGCCCAGTAATCCCACCCATCTGGAGGGAGGAGATCCTTTAGGATGGGAGCCAAAGTTGACCTTTTGGTGTTCCATTTGGCAGGAGCGGGGAGGGGGTCCAATGAGACAGATCCCAGGGGTGTCTTCCCTCAGCCAGATACCCAGCTTCCGGGGTTCTAGGATTTACTTCTGAGGCAGTCACGCAAAATCCTTCCGCTTTTTTCAAATATCCAAAATATGATCTATGCCCCTGTCCACTCCAGTCACGTACCCATGTCCATGCACAAGCACACGCGGCGGCGTCCACTTCGGTGACTAGCTCAGTCTGTGCTCCAGCTTTCTCTCTCTCTCTCTCTCTCTCAACTCCCCCCTCCCTCTTTCTCTCATTCTCCCGGCTAGCTGCTGTAAGGATCAGTCCCCAAAGAAAAATGCCCAATTTGTCATGTCATGTCCAGCTGTTAACCTCCCGTCGGTAAGCCATGGGGAAGACTTACTTTCTCCTATTTATTTATTTGCCACTTGGACAATAGAAGGCCCCAGGCCTGCTGAGTTCTCCATAATAAAGCCACCAACGATCTCCCCCATCACCCCTCCCCTCCCCCCACCCCCATGTCAACAACACTAGCCAACCTGCAGGTGTCACTGGGCATTAACCCCGGGCTTAACTCTGGCTCTGCTGAACCAGAGGGAAGGGGGAGGGGGTAGTGAGCGAAGGTGGGGGGTCTGATGGGGAGGTCTCTGCACAAAGGGGAAAGCCTGGGGATGGGCTGGCTCATAACCATCCCTCCGGAAAGCTCACTGTGCTGAGGCTGGGGGAGGGAGGGACGGATCAACCAAATAATGCAGCCCCTTCTTCCCAGCCTCCCCACTGGTCTCCAGGCAGAGCCTTGGCCAGCCAGTGGCAGGCGCCCGGCTCACCGCACCTAGCAACACTGCTGAGAGACGGGGCCTCCAGGAATGAGGCCCAGCGTGGCTGGCCTGGAGCAGGCCTGGGAGGGGCTGGGCCAGGGTGCAGTGGCTCAGACCCTCCCAACTCCCGGCACCTCAGGGTGCTCCTACTTTCTCTAGCACTCCATTGCTCTCCTCTCCAAGCTCCCTTGGCCCAGCGCAATTTGCCAAAGGAGAACCAGCACTCACGAGAAACTGCTAGCAATGCCCTAGGCTCCCTGCTCTCCTGGGGATTAAATGAGAGGTGGGGGCTGGGGGATGGGCTGCTCTTTAGTCATCAGCCCTTCCTTCTGTTCAGATGTCAGAGTGAGCTAAGGGGCACGCTGAAGGGCAGCCCCCCTGGCCTTTCATCTGGGGCTGCCCACTCTGTGTTGTCAGTAACCCCATCCTCTCTTCCCCAGAGCCTAGCTTCCCCTGGGACAAACTGGAGGGGAGAGTACGGATTAGGATTAGCCAGGACTGTGTCCCCTGCCTGCTGGTGACCACTCCTCTTCTCCCCCATCAACCCCACCCCACAAGGCAACCTAAAGGAGAGGCATTAGCAGGGTGCTTTCCAAGGCTGGTCACTCAGGCTGTTTGGAATCCACCACTGACTGTGTCCTCCGAGGATGACCTTGGACTAGGGGCACCCAGATACAGATGATTTTTTGTGCATCTGTGTTAACTTTCTGCTCCACTGTAGGAGCTGTTTGCTGAATCGGAATGGAAATAACTTAAAAAAAAAAAAAAAAGAAAAAATGATGGTTACTGTACCAGTGCCCTGAGGGTCCATGGGCCTGTACTGGTACCCACTCTGTTCTTGGCCCAGGGCTGCCATCATTTGTACGATGGGCAGCTAGAGAGACTCTAGGCCTGCAGGACCAGAGTGCAGACAGAAGTCAAAGGCCAAAGAGGCCAGGCAGAGCCGGTGATCGGGGTAAGTTCGGTCAAGCCCAGACTCTTGCCGCACGGGTCTTGGTTGCCACAGTGAGGGAAGCAAGGACCATGCCTCACCCGGGGACTTCAGTAGCTAAAACTTTTTTAAAGAGGAATTTCTCAAGATTTCATTTTGTAAAATTACCTGTATCCAGGAGACGCATGGTAAGAAGGATGCTAACAGTTGCAATGATCCAGAATGAGGTGACTAGAACGGGAAAGCACCTGACCAAGTCGGAAATGCTCAGATCACCGTTCAGTGTGAGAAGTGTGTGGGACCAGCTAGAACTGTTGTTCACAGTGCCCTGGGGTTCCCATTATGAAGAACACCTGGCAGCAGTGGCTTGGGGGTGACCTGTCCAGGACAGAAAACGGGAAGCTTCTATGGTGAGCAGAAGATGGGACTATGAAACAGGTCTCTACCTTCCAATTAGTGCTCAGAAGTTATGATGCTAGAGACTTCACGATTCAACCGAGGAGACGACGTATACACAGGAAAAAATACAGACAACGGCATTAGATGGACCTGGATTTTAATCCCAGCTCAGTCAATTCCTAGCTGTGTGACTTTGGATAAGTTACTTGACTTTCTGAGGTTCAGTTTCTCCTTCCACAAAATGAGCATAAGGGTACCTAATTCCCAGTTGTTAGGAAGATTAAGTGAAATAATCTAAGTGAAAACACCTATAATGCTGCTGGCATATAGTACATGTTAATTACTGTCTCCTTGTCTGAAACTGACTTGGTTCAGTCTCTCTCTCAACAAGGAACCCCAATTTGTTTTATCTAGTGCCCACCACCCAAGGGGGAGATGTGCTAAGTGCCCCTATTCGTGGCATCCGGCTCACCAGCTCAGAGAGTTTGGTGTTTCTCCCTCCTCACTTCTACATCACCCTAGGTTCTGGACAGAGACACTGCAGGGGCTGGTTTGTGTGGGAGGCATATATACACATTTCTTATCTGGCCTGAATAGCAGGCATTAAAATGCATTTTGGTTCACCCATGACAATAAAGGAAAAAAAGGAAGCTTTAAGTCACTAATAAAAATCAAATGTAGGCAGTTTGCAGGAGTGATCAGCTCAGAGCTTTGCTGTTCTCTTGTTAAGGGTCTGGAGCCATAAATAACTTCCCCATAAGAAGGCAGAGGCAAGGGGGAGTGAGTGAGAGGGAACGCAACAACACAAAATTTTTCATTTTTCTCCATAAATCATTTCAGCGTGCGATAATATTTGTTTTTTCTAATGAGTCTCTTGTGATCCATTCCAGGAGCTAACATCAGGGCCTGTCAGGGGGTGATGTGTGGGACAGTTCAACGCTTTACAAAAACTGCCTGCTACACAGATTTTTTTTCCCCTTTCTTCCTTATGCTAAGTATTCATGAAGCCCATTATTCTGTGCTCATGCTTTACAGATTCTTCCTTTCTGATCTTTCTCCGTTGGGCAGCAACTGTCCTGCTCTTTCTGCTGTCTGCCTATACTTGCAGGGCTTGGCTGAAGCCTGGGAGAGAGATGTGGCAGTGGGACAGGAAGGTGGCTCAGAGGGATCCTTGGGAGGCCATTAGGTGTAGACTTTGAACTTGGGTGGTAGGGGAAGCCTTCTTTAAAGTTCAACGGAAGCCAGCGTGGGAGAATGTCTTTCATAGGCTGGATTTCTCATGGCCAACTGTGACGGACCCTAGCACAGTGGACAAGACCACCTGTCAAGCAAAAAGTCCCCCAAAAGAGGTGGCAGATTAAACAGAGGCCAGATGTGAAAGAAAGATTGTGCATACCATGCCGAAGACTTTGGAGTTTATCCTATAGCAAAAGAAGTCAATAAAGTATTTTACAAAGAATCAGATCTGCATTTTAGACTCTTCTGCATGATCAGTGGAGAATAGATTAAGGAGGGGAACAGGTTAGAGGGAACAATGAGTGAGACGGGAATCAGAAAATTTTGGAAGCGTGTTGCCGTGATAAGGATGAAAAATGTCAAGGTAGTAGATTCAGAAATGAGGGATTTTTAGGAGAGCTTAGTAAAGCCCTACTCATCCTTTAAGACTTATTTTCGTGATACCTTTTCTGTGAAATCACTTCCACCCTTTCCAGGTTGGCTCATGCATTCCTCTTGGCTCCTCTAATACCTGTGTCCTCTCTCTCCTCCCTTCAAGCACTCATCACACAGTATGATGACTACTGGCCTGAGCTCCTTGAAGACAGGGATTCACTGCTCCATGAATCTCTGTATCTTACCATCTAAGACTGTGCATGGCCCATGTTGCTCAGAGGTACTTATCTTAAACAAGCGTACAAACGAATGAATGAATAAAAAGAAAAGACAGAACTATAGGTAGAAAGCTGAGGGATTTAGGGGCAGGTGAAAGAACAGGAGCCACCCAAGGAGACTGAAAAGGAATGCTCAGAGTCAGGAAAGATCTAGGAGAGTCATGTGATGGGCTCATGACAAGTCATGGGAATAGAACTTTTTAAGAAGAAGGCAATGATTTTTGGTGCCAAATGCAAAAGTGAAATTAAATAAAACAAAGACAGAAAGGTGTCCACAGGATTTGGCAGTTCAGAGGTCATTACTGATCTCTGTGAGAACAGTTTAATTGGAGTGGTGAGGGCAGAAGTCAGACCGGCCAGGTCACTTCTGGATAGGAAGTGAGAAAGTATAGTCTAGTCTTTTAAGGAAAGTAGGTTAGAAGGGAATGAGAAAAATAGGGGCAGCTTCAGGGGAAAATGAAGGATCAAGGAGAGATGTTTTCAGGAAGAAGAGGGGTTTAAAAAATTTTACAGGGTAAACCAGACAGAAAAGAGAGGATGAGAGAGAAGACACAGGAGAGAGAAAGTTAGGTAGATCCAGAACTTGCTGGATAAACATACCCAAAGAATATTGATCAGTGTTTGAAAAAGAGGTCTCCAGTGACGTAGGACAGGATTTTGTCCTTTCCCCTGTTCAGCATTTTTATCATCTTGAAGCCATAAACAAGATGGCTAACAAGTTTGCAGCAAGATAAGGCCAGGGACAGCCAACAAGATGGAATACAGAATCAGGATTCAAAAATCACTTCCACAGTTGGAATGCAAGTGAAATTTAATTAAAAATAAATAAATAAATAAATAAATGTTCTACATGTAGGCTAAAAAAATATAAATTGTGAACATATGGGTTGGAGGAGTTATGCCTTGAGAAGAATTCATGGGAAGAAGACGTGGGAGTGCTGGGTGAGATGTACATTGCCAGAAGACTTCGGCCACATTAGCAGAAGTACAATGTACAGAACAAAGGAGGGCTCAGACCCTCCACAAGTACAGACCGCAAGCCAAATCTGCTCTGATTTGGGCTTCGTGCTGTTTGGGGGACGTTGGCAACTAGGGCAGATTTGGTCAGGATAGAAAGACGTCTTGAAATCATGACTTGCGATCATTGGTTGAGGAAGTTGAAGAAAGAATTATTTGAGAACTGTGATAGGAATTCCTAAGTACTTGCCAGTTTATCATACAATAAAGAGAATAGATTTCCTCTGAAGAGATTCAAAGGGTAGAGCTTTAATCCCAGGGTGAAAAATTAAAAGGCAACTTTGGGCTCAATATGACGTAAAAAGTCTATGGATCTCCCTCTTGCATGGGTTTTGGGATTCCTAAAACTAAATACCAACGTTGTGTACCTGTGGATATGTATGGGGTCCAAGACTTTCAACAAATTGTTAAAGGGGTCTGTGAGACACTCACACACACACACACACACACACACACACACACACACACACACACAAACTACAGAAAAAGGGAGAATTTTCTTTCAATTATGGCAATTGGAATGGAACTATGGCTTCCACAAGGAGCAGGCTTCCCATTACTGGATATGTTCAAATAGAGGCAGAAAGACCTAGTTAAGCCTTTATCAAGTTTGGAGGTCTGATCCAAGAAGAGGTTGGTTTTAGACCATGCTAGGAAAGGTGTGTGTGTGTGTGTGTCTGTGCAGAGGGGGAAGGGGGAACATAGATAGATAAAGGCGAAGGCAAGACAGAGGTAGTGAGATAAACACTGTCATGGGCCGTTTCCATCATGTACTCACAAGAGCATAATAAAGCCCTTGTAATATACTAGAACTTGTGTGGTCCCGGGGCCTAATTTGCATACTAATTACTGAGTGCAAATGGGACCGAGGGGTAGGGAGGGAGGGTGGGGGAGGCATGCAGGGAGCGAGGGGCCTGGACTGTTTGCTCTGCCATTTCATATCATGCTAACAAGCTAATCCGGCGTGCAGTTAGCTCCTGATATATAACTGCTCATTAGTATTATAATAAAGTACATGAAACAACCATAAAACGTTATATACTGCACAAGTGTTGTTTTCTTGCCAATTATCTGCAGGCGGATTTATCACCACAGTTGTTTCGAATTCCCCTTGGTGAGGTTTGGGCGGAATAAAGAAAGGTGTTGGTGGCGGCAGCAGCAGAGGGGGGCCTTTTCGAGGGGCAGACCATGTGTTTTCTTAAGTAGCACTTACTGATGCGCCATTTCATGAGAGTGAAGCAACGAGATCCCATCCTTCCCCATCTCCACAGCTCAGGAGGAAAGCAAGGAGGGTGAGTGCTGAGGGAGGCTGCAGGCCTACGGTTCAGGGACCCAGAGACACAGGGCCCACAGCCCTTTGGACAACCCAGCACCTCAAGCACAGAGGTCTCTGTCCATCCCATGGCTCTGTTTAGTGAGCTCTTGTAAATCTGCACCACTTGCTCTCCAACCTTCCAAAGCGGCCACTCAAGTAACCCAGGTCAAAGTAACTAACACTGCACCTTCACCAGCTTATCCCCAAAGTGCATAGTGAACGAGGTCTAGTGAGGGCAGCCTTGTTCTGGGAAGGTGTTCTGGAGATCAGTGATTCCTGCAAAGGCTTCCTTTCTGCTTCTGTGTCCTCGAGGGACTCTCATAACCCAGCACCCAACTCGGTGCTCTGGGAGAAGCTAAGAGTAAGTGAGGGAAGCCCCCACTTCTCCAGTGGGTCTATTGGGCCCAAGCCACGTCTCTTAAGGCCACTCTACTCCCTCATCACCGGCCAACGCGGGAAAGACCCGACATAGTAATGCTGGGACTGGGAGACAGAGAAGGCCCCCTTCTCAGTTTTTCTAGGTTCGATTTTAAGAGCCTCCTTATTTGGTAATGAAGCAGGAAGAGAAGTCAGGGCCCTGTCACATGTCTTCATCTCTTCTCACTCCTCCGCAGGCTGAAGGAGAATTTGCAGAGTTCTCACTAAATTCTCCTGGCAAAGTCTCTTTCGGACTGCCTGTACCCACAGCATATGGTCAACTGGCGACAGCCTCCCTGTCAGGAATGGGCCACAAGAAGCTGATTCTTAGAAGGGAACGCTCTGACCAGAAGCCTTAACTTAGCCTGAGACCTGGAAGGGAACATCAACGTCAGCAGTTCCCTAGGAGCTGTGGCAGGACAGTGAATAAATAAGGAAATCTGTGCTCCTTGGTATACCAGAGGACGCGTGTGGGTATCCGGAAGTGGATTAGCTTTAGAGGCTGCGGATGTACCCAAACAGCTATATTCCCTTTAGTAATGCATAGTGGATCTGCTCATTCACAAATTAAATTCAAACGTTGAACACATCTGTCCTAGGCTTGGGGCTCCTTCCAAAAAACCCTAATGGTAAACAAGGCAAGGCAACACCAGTAGGAGTTCCACACATCTCTCAGGAGTGGGGTGCGGGGGAGACTCCTGAAGGGAGGGTATATCAGAGGCCCCTTCTCACCCAGACGGAAGGACTTGTCATGAAGCTGTTCCCTCTCCCCCACTGCCACCCTCATGAAGCCAGAAAGCTTTAGTCCTCTTCCAAGAGGAGAGACGCTGTGGCTACCCCCAGTCACGTAGGATCTGGAGAACTCAACAGCTCACCTTTCTCCCCTTTGAATAATATCTGCACTTGAAGAGTTTAAAATATGCCACAACTTTCTGTTCTAGATGTTCTTTATTGTCTTAATTCTCTACACCCTTTAAACATTTGTCTGAATCAGACTACAAACGGCCAGAGAAGTGACCGTTTTACTATTTTCTAATGCCAGAAGAATGCTTTGATGTATCACAGACTGTTGGCTGACGAAATGGAGGATCACAATTCTCTCCCATATGCAATTCCAAGTTCTATTATTTGGTTATCGTGACGACAACCATGATGATGATAATGGCTGTGAGGATAAGGAATGACCACCTCACCCCGATACTTGATAATCCCCAAATCTAAGGAGGGAATAGTGGGCCAAAGAGAGATCCATGTCTCTAAACCAGATAATACCAGTGCTCTGGCAGAGTCCAACAGTGAATAAATGCATTTGGGATTTCGGTGCAATTGTATGCAAAGTGACTAAAGCATCAAGGCCAAGCTCTTCAGTAGAGGCTGCAAGATCTCCCGTGCCCTGGGGCCCACCTCCCTCTTCATCCTTATCTTTTGCTCTCTGTCCCTCTCCCAATGCTCCTGTAATGCTGAACTGGACCTAGTTCTCCCCAACCGCAGAGGATGCTTTCCTGTACCTCTCTGCTTTTGCTCACTCTGATCCCTCTGCCTGGAACACCCATCTACTTTTTTCCACTGCGGACTCCTTATAACTTGGGTGGTGCCTTATCTCCTGCGGAAGCCTTTTCTGACCCTCCACCCCAGTCTGATCTAGGTGACCCTTACTATGCCTGTACTTACCTAGACCACAGTGTCAACCTCTTCAGGGCAGATGTCTTACTCTTTGCAGTGCCAGCACCTACTCTACAGCCTGTCCCAGGTCAAGCACTTACTACATGTTTTTATTTATTGTACAGTTTGAATCAACTTGGACTGAACCTTTAGACTCACACCAATACACCAAACCAGAGCCTTCAGCGAATTTTCATTTACTCTCCAGGCAAAAACCATGAATTCAGTGTGCATTAGGCACTCAAAGCCAGGCAACCCCCTTCAAAACCAGAGAGAAGGGCAAACCCCATTTCTGCGATACTGAGCGCCCTCTACTTTCTTTCCTTTGAATCTAGTCCTTAAAGGTGCAGGTCCAGGGACAGCTCCACTGCAGTTTAGTCCTGTCAAGCCAGAGATTGCCACCCCATTCCTCCTGGGACGCTGGAGTCCTCCTCTTCCTTCCACGCAGTGGCTGGTGCGTCTTGAGGGGCTGTTCCACAGGAAGCCCCAGTAGCCTCCTCTGCTTTAAGCTGTTCTCATTTGACGGAGGCTTAGGTGGATGGCAAGTAGGCTACGATATGTTTCACAGGATTGTTATGGGGATTAACTGAGACAATGGATGCAGTGCTTCTAACACTGTGTCAATCACACGACAAGTCAGACTATCCTATTCCTTCTATTCCTTCTTCCCCGTTGAAAGGTACACTGTTAAAATTAAAAGACAGAGAAGGAGAAGGAGAAGGGCTTTGAAGTCAACAAAACTCTGCCTCTTATAAACTATGAAACCTTGGGAAAATTGTTTATCTTTCTTAGCTTCAGTTTTTCTACCTGTAAAATGGAAATAATAATCCCCACCATAATTTTAATAAGAAATAAAATATTTGATAAAATGTCAATATATACATATCTGAAGTATCTACTCCTTGTATATAGTAGGGACTCAATAAATAGTAGCAGATAATAATAATAATAATAATAATAAAAAATATAACGGTCTGAATTTAGACCTAAAAACCCAATGGCATAAGAACAAGATGAAAGAGACATGAGTTAACAGTGAAAAGAGTTTGGGGTCTTAGTTGACAACAAGCTCAGTATGAGTCAGCAGCTAATGTGATACCAGCTGCACTCACAAAGCACTGCCAGGCTCGTCCTGCTCTGCTCCGGCTCAGTCACCTCGGGCAGGGCAGGCCTGGGCACATAACAATATATGTGAAGGCCCACTGTAAACTATAGAGCTTTTACACATGTTAAACACTATATGACTCATCATCAGCACAATAATAACTGAGATCGCGATAACCTGTACTGACTTAGAGGGGAATAAACAGAACTGCAAGGGAAGGTGGACACTCAGCACCATAGAAAGAAAGGGAAATACCAGTCTGTAAAAAGGAGACTTATAAAGGGCTGATAAAGGCAGAGGGAGCTGAGTCCTGTGTGTCTCCCATGAGGAAAACCAAGAACCATGGGAGAAAGTTAAAGCTAATTTAGGATGACGATAATTGGTCCTAATAGAGGGAATTCAAACATGGAGGCTGGTATCAGAACTCTTCTGATTCTGAAATGTCACTGCTTACAGCGGCTCTCTCCCTCCTGTTCTCTGTCATCAAAGGGCAGAGAAGAGTCAAATCCTCATTTAATCACTTGTCTGACATTCATTAAATATCCACTACATGCCAGGCATTGTGCTAGGTGCTGAGAAAATAAGCAAACTAAGGAAAAGACTTTGGCCTCTGAGCTCTTACAGTCTGATGGGGTTAAGTGCCATGATGAGGTCTGGCAGAATGCTTTGGGTACACATCAGAGAGAATAACTAAGTGCTTGGAACAGGGAGAGTCCTTGAGCTGAGTTTTGAAGAAATACTCTTACTAAATGGAAAAAGGACGTAAGAGTACAACAGGTAGATGGGACAAAATGTGCAAAAGCCATGGACTCATGCCAAGGCAGGGTATGTTTAGGGAAAGATGAGGCATATGGGAAATGAGACTGAAGAAACAAGTTGGGGTTGGATTGTGAAACACTTAGTGCAACTTATTGAGGATGCTGAGCTTACCTTGAGGGCTCTGGGAAGCGTGCGAGGAATCTAGGAAGAGTGACACAGTCACACCTGTGTATTTAAAAGATCACTGCGGGCGGCCGGATGCTCAGTTGGTTAGAGCGAGAGCTCTGAACAACAGGGTTGCTGGTTCAATTCCCACATGGGCCAGTGAGCTGCGCCCTCCACAACTAGATTGAAGACAACGAGCTGCCGCTGAGCTTCCGAAGGGGCAGCCAGATGGCTCAGCTGGTTAGAGCGCGAGCTCTTGAGTAACAACAACGTTGCCGGTTCAATTCCCACATGGGATGGTGGGCTGTGCCCCCTGCAACTGAAGATTGAAAACGGCGACTGGACTTGGAGCTGAGCTGCATCCTCCACGACTAGATTGAAGGACAACGACTTGGAGCTGATGGGCCCTGGAGAAACACACTGTTCCCCAATATTCCCCAATAAAATTAAAAAAAAAAAAATTGAAATTGTGACATGCAAAAAAAAAAAAGATCACTGGCTGGTAAGAAAGGACTGACGTGGAAGGAAGCCTATAAAAAGTAGAAGTACAAGCATTGAAGGATGATGGGTAACTAGATGATCAGAATTCTTAAAAAGTAATATGTGTTTTTCTGATTGTAAAAATAATATATACCCATTGTAGATAATTTAGAAAATCAAGAGAACTCTGAAAAAAGAAAGTAAGTGACCTACAATCCCACCACCCACTATAATATGTTGGTGTGATTCCTTTTATTTTTTTTCTATGCATAGTTTTTACTTAACACTATTTTAGGATCTCTGCTGAAATGGTCTGAAAAAACATGAGTTTTTAATGACTGCACAATAGTGCATGATACGATTGTACTATAATTTATGTAACCATTTTCTTGTTGAACATTTAGGTTGTTTTCAGACTTTCTCTGCTATAAATAATACTGAAATAATTATCCTTATGCATAAATCTTCGACCATATTTCTAATTATTTTCTTAGAATAGACTCCAAAAATGGAATTACTAAAATAAAGGACATAAATATCTTAAGGCTTTTGCTACATATTACAAAATTGCTTCCAGAAAGGTTATACAGATATACGAGTATGCTTTTACTAATAGTAGATAAGAATGCCTGTCTAATGCCACCCTTATTAGTACTGAACTTTATAATTTTAAAACGTTCCAGTTTGTATAGGCAAAATGTTATCTCATTTATTTAATTTATATTAGCTATAATAATTAGAAGATTTTCATATTTCTTTTGTGAACTGCTTTTTTGTGCTTTAGTTCATTTTATATTGAGCTATTAGGGCTTTTTATTGGTTTGTAAGAGCTCTTTACATATTAAGGATATCAAATGTTCTGCTATGTTATTGCAAATCTTTGTTTCTCAGGTGTATTTTGGTATTTGCCCTTTATTTTTGTTATGTGGGGCTTTTGTTATTGTTGTTGTATAGAAATTTAAACTTTTTGGTGACTTCTTTCATTGTGTTTATGCTAAGAAGGTCCTTTCCTATCCATGTACATATAGTAGTTCCTCCTTATCAATGGTTTACTTTTTTTTATTTCAGTTACCCGTGGTCAACTGTGGTCTGAAAATATTGAATGGAAATTTCCAGAAATAAATAATTTATAAGTTTTAAATTTTGTGCCATTCTGAGTAGAGTGACGAAATCTCATTCTGTCCTGCTCTGTCCCTCCCAGGACAGGAATCATCCTTTTGTCTGGTGTCCCCATGCTGTATACGAGTATGCTACCCGCCCGTTAGTCACGTAGTAGCTGTCTAGGTTATTGGATTGACTGTCGTGGTGTCGCAGTGCTTGTGTTCAACTAACCCTGATTTTACTTAATAATGGCCCCAAAGCGCAAGAGTAGTGATGCTGGCAATTCGGACATGCCAACAAGCAGCTGGAAAGTGCTTCCTTTAAGTGAAAAGGTGAACGTTCTTGACTTAATAAGGAAAGACAAAAATCATATGCTAAGGTTGCTAAGATCTACGGTAAGAATGAATCTTCTATCCATAAAATTGTGAAAAAGGAAAAAGAGAAAAATAAATTCATGCTAGTTTTGCTGTCGCACCTCAAGCTGCAAAAGTTACAAGTCCAGTGTGTGATAAAGGCTTAAGGAGGGAAAGGCTTAAAACAACTGCTTAGTTAAGATGGAAAAGGCATTAAATTTGTGAGTGGAGACGTGAACAGAAAACACGTTCCAATTGACAGCACGTTGTGCCAGAAAGCATTGAGCCTGTACGATGACTTCAGCAAAGGGTCCACTGAAACCAGTAACACTAAGGCATTTACTACAAGTAAGGGATGGTTACACAGATTCAGGAATAGGTTTAAACTGAAAAATATAAAATTACTGGAGAGAGAGAGAGAGACCACATTCATATAACTTTTATTATAGTATATTGTTATAATTGTTCTATTTTATTATTGTTAATCTCTTACTGTGCCTAATTTACAAATTAAACTTTATCATAGGTTTACATATAAACCTATATGTAAACATATAAAAATACATAATATATTTAGGGTTCGGTACTCTCTGTAGTTTCAGTCATCCACTGGGGATCTTGGAACATATTCTCTGGCGGATAAGGAGGGACTGCTGTACTCATATCTGATACAGATCTAGCTATGGCCTATCTTTTGCATTTCACTTTTCAATTCATCTGGAATTAATTTTGATATGAAATACAAGGCAAGGGACTTAATCCCCTCTCACCTCCCCAGATTTCTTTTCTTTTTAGGTAAAAGAGGCCAGACAAAAGGAGAGAAAGAAGGGAGAATCTATGTTGAATCAGGTTTCTGCTTCTTTGGCTGGATGGTGCTTAAGGACCATTTAAGTTGCAGACTTGAAAAAATACAATGTCAGTTTTGAATATATTGAGTCCGAGATGCTCTGCAAGGATTCCAGGGGAGCTAAGAGTTGGCAGTTGGGATGTGGGCATGAAGCTAAGGAGGGAGGTTGAGGCTGGAGTTGGAGACATGGGAGCCCCTCAGTGTTCAGATGGCAGGTGACGCCATGGGCAGGGAGGAGCTCACCCAAGGCAGATGCGTAAAGGAAGAAGAGAAGCAGTGAAGCATGTGCTCTGGGCAGCAACCATGTCAAAGGGCGTACAAAGGAGGAGCAGCTAGGGAATGAGAGAGAGAAGGAGCAGATAAGATCCAAGGAAATGAGACGCTAAGGAAAAAGAGAATCTGGAGAAGGAAGAGGTGATCAAAACATCAGTAAAGCGGAGATAGAACATGTATCCGTGAAGAGAGACAGTCTCTAATGGGCTGAGTGAATTACAGACAGGGAAGTGGAGGTGATAAGAGTAAGACTGCTTTTGAACAAGTTTATCAGTAAAGAGAAAGAGGAAGATGGGGCAGCAGTGCTTGGAAGATAACATTAAAAGAAGGTTTAAAGGGAGATTTGTGGGTGTTTGAAGGTGGAAGGAAAGGCACTGGTAGGAAGAGCGACATTTAAAATACAAGAGAAGAGCTGGTGGTGCAGGAGTGATGGGCATAAGAGGTGAAGGATTAGCACCGAGTGAGGATGTAATGCAGTGAAGATTTCAGCCAGGGCCAAAGGCATGGGTAGGAGGGGAGACATGTGGAATCTGTTGGCCTCTGTCCTCTCTGTAGAGCAGGATATGAAGTCATCTATGGAGAATGAGGTAAACAGAGGCAAGAAAGACAATTTGGGTTTTTTTTGGAGCAAGGGAAAGGCTCAAAACAACTGCTGTGGGAAATGGAAAAGAGAATTGGTTATGGGACAAGCCAAAGGACTGACGAGAAGCATTCAGGGCCTGGCTGAAGTTGATACCAGGTGGAATGCTTGTGCGATTTTCTCAGTCAAGCATGACAGGCTAGAAGTAGAGGGGAAAGTAAATGCTTATATGGGTTGCAGTCTGAGATAGGCAGATAGATGGGACAGAAAGGCAAAGGAGTCAGAAAACTGAGCCCAGAAATTCTTGAGAGAGATTGATCAAAGCATCAAGGCTGGGTAAGAAAGGAAGTGAAGCTAGGAGGAAATGATGGGCTTGTTAACGTAGGAATGGTCCAAGGACAGGTCTCAATAAGGTCAACAAACAGATTCAGGGGGAGTGAGGAAGTAGAACATCCCGAAGTAGAGTATCTTTAAATGTAATGATAGAAGGTTCTGGTTAGAAAGTAGGATTTCAGAGCTCATGTTTTTTTTTTTTTTTTTACAGGACTTTATTGGGGAACAGTGTGTACTTCCAGGACTTTTCCAAGTCAAGTTGTTCTTTCAATATTTGTTGTGGAGGGCGCAGCTCAGCTCAGGTCCAGTTACTGTTGTTAGTTGCAGGGGGTGCAGCCCACCATCCCTTGCAGGAGTTGAACCGGCAATCTTGTGGTTGAGAGGATGTGCTCCAACCAACTGAGCCATCCAGGAGCTCAGTGGCAGCTCAGCTCAAGGTGCCGTGTTCAATCTTAGTTGCAGGGGGCGGAGCATCCCTTGTGGGACTCGAGGAATTGAACTGGCAACCTTGTGGTTGAGAGCCCGCGCTCCAACCAACTGAACCATCTGGCACTGGCCCATGTGGGACTCGAACCAGCAGCCTTCAGGGTTAGGAGCACAGAGCTCCAACCACCTGAGCCACCAGGCCGGCCCTCATGATTTCTAAGGTGAAGAAATTCTAGGAGATGATCAGACAGAAGGTGGGGCCATGTTACTATGGACTTCTGCTGTAGGAGTGAAGATGGGAGTAGAGAATCCCAGGATTTGGATGGTCCACATGGGTGTGGAAAGTCCCAGGATGAAGGTAGGAATGGGGTGAACAGGGAGCTATTGAGCCAAGTGCCAAAGTTCATGCTGAATAGAGGAGAGATGCCATTAGCCAATGACAGTGACAAGAAGGTAGAGAGGACGGCACAGCCTCCGAGAGCAGGGATGATGGTGGGAGGGTGAAAGAACACGTGCGCGGTCACAGAGGTGTCACTGCTTATAATATTAGGGCGTCAAGAGGTACAGTCAGGTCAGCTGAACTGAGCTTTAAGGCTCAGTTTATTTTGTTTGTTGGTTGGTTCAATCATCGTTCATTCAAAAAGGATTTGATGAGACACGTCCGATGAGCCCCAAGCACGGGCTTGGTGTTGTGCCGAGGCTGCCTCTTCCAGCGCAATGTACCAGAGCCTGCAGCCCCTTCCCCTTTTTGCCAAAGGTGGCCCCACTCTCTCTCAGCAAGCCCCCCACACCAAAGTCCTGCCACCAAAGCCAGGCAGGCCCTGACATGGCTGATGGCCAGTAGGGGATCTTCTTGTTATAGCTTTTTCCCCAGAGATAAATAGGCCACAGTAAAAAAGATTGCTACATCCTTTCAATAAAGATTTTTTTTCTTTTCCAGACAGCTTGAGAAATGTTTTAAAAGCTTCTCACATTTCCAGTGGAACCCACAGAGAAGAATTTTGCTTGTTATCAGCCCTGGAAGCCTCTGATAGACGGGTGACATTTTTTTTCCTTTTTCTTTCTCTTTTTCTCTTTTCCTTTTTTTCACTAGCTGAAGAGAGAGTCACAGTGTGTTTTATAACTGGCTCTCTGCATTTCAAAAGCTCAACGAGAGCTCTCTGCTAACCCCGATAAGCCTTGGGCTCTTAGCGTCTTAAATACCTCTGACAAGCTATACATTACAGTGCTAATAATTTGCCAAATTTGCGCCCATAATATGATATCTGTAAAACGTCAAGGGCAGTAATGCGATTAGCGGTCTCAAATGAAATATCGAACATTCAGCGTTTAGGTCCTGAATAGGGGGAGAAAGGAAAGGAAATCAATTTCAAAAGCAGGAGGGAAAAAGGCGATAACCATGTAATAAAAATAGAGAGACAGAGGAGAGAGGCAGAGGAAGAGAGGCAGGCAGAGCAAGAGACACACGTCTTGTATTCATCTTTTCAGGCAGGTAAGAGATGTAAAAAACTTTTACAAATTAGTTTGAATACGAAGCTGGGAAATAACATTTGGTCACCACAGCAACCGGGTTTAGGGGAAGGAGGGAGGTGGGGGCTGGGAGCTGAGCAAGGGGTTGGCCGAGCCTAGGGAGGGCCTTTCACTCTCTGCCCCCAACAGCCTGCTTCCATAAAACACAGGAAGTTGAATTACAAGGAGTCTGAGGGTGGGCTCTCACCCTGCCCCCACCCACCCGAGGTGGGAGAGTCGTAATGGACTAATTATCTGGCCAGCAGAGGAGGTGGCGGCAGCAGTCGCAGGAGAGAGGGCCCGGGCTGTCACATACCAGGCTCTAGACTAAATAACAACATCTCACACCTGCAGCTTTACGAGCCCTTGCCGAGAGGAGCGCAAGCCCTCCCCTCTCCTTTGCCCGCTATGTTCTCCCCATGCACTTGTGGGCCCCCACTTGAGCCAGGCTGCTGTGGGGACACCAAAGTGAGGGGCGGTCTCACCCTGGCTGAAGCCATGGCCCCTTACTCAATACTTGCAACCTGCAGGTATCTACATCGGGTGCTTCTTCTCTTGGGTCCTCCAGTGCTGTCAGCAGGGCAAGGGCACCACGCCATGAAAATACCCCTTCCCAGAGTTCACTGGTGGGCAGGTTTGTCTGCACCTGCACTTACGTGTCTCAGGCTGAAGGGCTTCTCCAGGATGGGGCTGCCCCTGCAGCCTGAGGGCAGAAAGCACTAGCGGGTCCTCATAGACCCTGGGGGACAGGAAAGGTAGACGACCTTAGTGTCCCCCCCTTCGGTACATCTCTCTGCTTGGCTCCTTTCATATCTCTCCCTAAAACCACGCTTCACAGGGGAAAGTGGTTCTTTCAAAATGTGCTGTGTCTGCCCTTTCTGTACCACTTGGTCTTGGAAGTGACCCCATAACCCTGAATCTCCCTCTATAGCAAAGAGCGAGACAGAGCTGCATCGAAAGAAGAAAACCATGATGGATGTAGGGGCCAGTGCCTTATCATGGGACAGCAGTCTGGAAGAGTAGAACCAAGCCTTTTCCCCGCTCTGAATGCCAACATCCTCCAGTCCCATGGTCACCCCACAGGCAGTCCGAGGCTCCCAGCCAGGGTGCAGGCCAGCTTACCTAGGCAAAGAGGGGCTGAAAGGTAGTGGATAGTGTGGGGTGGGAGAAAAGTAAACAGGCTGCCTGGGGCCTGCCCTAGACCCTTCCCCAGGGCGGCCTGGAATGGCCATTACAGGGCCACTTCTTGCGGCACCACGAGCCATTAAAACAGGAGAGCTCAGGGAGCCATCAGCCCAGCACAGATGACTTCCCCAGATGTGGCAGTGGGGCAGGATGTGGAAGCCCCCAACCCCAACTCTACAGACAAAACATTCCCGTACTAACCATCCTCGGAAACCCCACAGCCCAGAGTCCCTCTTACAGATGCTTTCTAGACCATTTAGCAGGAGGCAGTGTTTATTTTTGAACATATGTTCTTTCCCATGTCTCGCCTTCCTTTCCCTTCCTAGTCCTTCCATACACCCAGATCTAACTTCCGGGTGGGGGCTGCTGGTTGTTACTGCCAAGCTCCAAGGCCAGTGTGGGGAACATATTTTGTATTGGCTTTGCTGCGAGCTAGCACATGCGTGCGCACACACACACACACCCTTTGCTCAAACCTCCATTGGTGGAGTGCATGTACTACACAAGCTCAACGAGTGCCGGCTCTCAGACGTTGTCTAAGCTTATGAGCATTTCCTAAACCAGGCTATAGGTTCCATACTTTCCAAAATGGGTCAGAGATGCTAGTCAGAGATGATTCCTGGGCCTTCCTGTTGGGAAGGTGAGATCAGGAATAGAAGGTCCCTGCCCAGGAGGGAAATTCTTGGCCTGGAGCTTGGACTGGGCTCTGCTTGGTTTTCTGTCCATGCATAGAACCCAGCACATGCTATGTTCAGTTACTGTCCACCCGCTTCAACTAGGGTCTCTCTCTTTTCTTCAATACAATAGTATCCCCTGGACCTTAAGTGACCAGCTCAAATTTTGCCCCCTTTAAGAAGACTTCCTTAACTCATATAGCCCAGAATTCTTTTTCTTCATTTAGATGTGGGGCTCACATTTACTGGGTGCCTAATGTGTGCCAGGCATGTTAGGCATTTTACATGGTACTTCAGTTAGCTTTCAGAACTCTTGATATTATTTCATTTTGTAGAAAGGAAAACAGGCTCTGAGAAGTTAAGTGATTTGTCCAATTCAGCTAGCAAGTGGTAGAGCTGGAATTCAAACTCAGGTCTGTCTGAGTCAGAAATCCCATGATCTTTCCATAATGTGATGAAACTTCCCACATGGAAATGTTTTACAAATATTTGTCACAGTCCTTTCTAAAGTGTGGACCCCAGGAAAGAAAACAACACCGAGGTTTAGTCTAGCCAGGGTAGAGCAGAGAGAAGATTTTTCTTAATGAAGCCTAAGTTTGCAGCCATCTTACTTTGTTGTTTCCTGCAGTTGACAGTCAACCAAACCCTCAGATTTTCTCAGACACTCAGTCTCCCCTTCACTGTGTCCCCAGACACATTGATCTTGAGTGCTTGTTCCCTCTGTGTGAAATGCCCACCTTCTCATTCATTCACTTGCTAAATCATTCATTTATTCTTTCATTCATTCAGTAAAAATCAATTGAGAGCCTATTGTATGCCAGGTACTGTACCAGGCACTGGGATTCCAATGGGGGGAGAAACAGTCTAGTAGGGTGATGGGCATTCATCAAGTAATGACAGAAATAAATGTGAATCTGCAACAGAGGTAAGTTCTGCAAGAGTGAGCCATGTTGCTAGAGGAGGTGGGACCTTGTCTGGAGAGTCAGGGACGGCTTACCTACGGGACTAATAATAGAGCTGAGACCTGCTGAGAACGTCTCCCACCCCTACCTCCACCCCTGGGCCCCACCAACCTTTAACTTTGTCTAGAAAACTCTGGCAGTCTTTCTGGTCAGCTTATACATCCCTTCGTCCTACAAGCCTTCCTTGACCATCCACGCTAGGTTGGATCTCCACAGCTCTCTCTCTTCTTCTCTGCAGCATTTCACTTACACTTATTACTTGTTTAAAATCTGTATCCCAGTAGACTGTAAACTCCATGAGGGCAAAGAATGCGTCTCCCTGGTTGCCTGCTTCATGTCTAGGGTCAAGCACAGTACCTGGCATGTACTTGATATTCAACAGATGTTTGCTGAATGCAGAACCTTGCTTCCCCATCCTGTACTGGTGCAGCTCAAGTTTCGGATCCAAGTGCAGGAGTTTATATTGAGGAAATTTCACATGATTAGATCATCTAAGTTTAGTAGTATTACAATCAATTTCAATCCAGCCAATATTTATTGAGTATCTACTGTTTACCACAAGCCATACCTGATGTTGGGGATACAAAGAAAGTCTCATAGTCTTAGTCAGCCCTTGAGGCGCTTATAGTCTAGTTGGGGAGACAGATGAGAATAACAGTAGTTCTAAAGCAGTTAAGTCCAGAGTGATACAAAAGCTCGGAGAATGGAACTGTTAAATCTGTGGAGACTTATAGTTTTAGTTTAAGATGGACAAGAGGCAGGCACAACCTTTCAAGAAGAGGAGATAAAAATGTGCCCGGGCACAGAGGCAAACACAGGACATGGGGGCAAATGGCCAAGTAGTTCAGTTGGCTCATGAAGGTCAGGATCGCGGCTCATGTAGACACGTAGACACACACACACACACACACACACACACACACACTCACACAGGGTCTTGAACATCAGTATTTTCTCACCATTCTATCTTTTTTAATATGAAGAAAGCCTTCTTGACAGAAAATTGTGGTAGCTTTTGGTCATATCCCTGCTAATCCATTTTTCACACTAGCCATGAGTTATCTTTCTAATATATGTACCTGATCATATCACCACCACCATCACCATCTTTCCCAATTAAAAACTTTCAATGGCTACCAACTGCCTCTAGAGCTCATACTCTTTATTATGGCAAACAGGGCTCTTATCAAGTTGGTCCAAGGTTATGATTCGTACCTCACTTTCTCTCACTCAGCTCCACCCACCACATTACTATGAGCCATGTGACTTACTAACATCTGCGTTTGACTTTCAGCTCTATTCTCACTAAATGGAGTGATAGAGAGGAGGGATGTCGAGAAGATCCACAACTTGGGTCTCTTACTACTCTCCATGGAGCACCCTGCTCCCAAAACCTACAGAACTAATTAAAGTTCCCTGAATGCTTTTCTTTCTTTTACCACTGGGTTTTTGCACATGCTGCTTCCTCTGCTTGGAACACCCTTTCTCAGGCTTTCAGTCAGGCTGCCCCCTACTTCCTCCCTTCTTCAGGATGCTACTGAGGTGTTACTTTCTCCAGGAAGTCTGTGTGCCTCTACTGCTGCAGCCCACAGCACTATGTGCTGACTTGTATAACGGCACTAACCACTCTGCATTTTAGTATCTGTTTTCTTACCCATATCTCTTCCTTGACTTTATCTGATGCATTGTCATATGTTCAAAATTTAGGATAATGGTTAACATACACTAAGCTTTTAACAGACGTTTGTTGATTAAATTAATGATGAAATAAGAGAATAAATGACTGAATGAGTAAACTTCTCATTGTTGCTGAAATACATGCTTATTGACGACCATGCCTTTCTCTGCATGTCATTCCAAAACTAATCTCTTCACTCCTCCCCATCCCTCTCCACCGCCAATAAATCTTCTCCCTTTTCCACCTCAGTAAATGGTACCTCTGCCATTGGCTCATATTAAAAATCCGAGAGTTTCTCACGGTTCATTTATTCATTCCTTCATCATTTATTGAGCACCTACCCCATGTCAGGAACATTATAAACAGTGAGGACATGGCCCCTAGCTTCACAGAGTTCACTGTCTTGTTGGGATTAAGTTTCTGAAGGCTTTCAATCCCATCTCTGAGACAAACTCCAGGAAGAAAGCACGCCGCCAGACTGCGCCGCTGGTCTCACCCGCAGGAAGGCAGTATGATGGAGGGAGAACTGGATGGGTTTTGGCATCAGGAAGGGATGAGTTTAAATCCAAGCTCTTTTTCTTTGTTTATCCCAAACGAGTTTCAGTTAATATTCCTTTTTAACAAAAAATATATAATATTTTAAAATATAACATAGTAAATGTCTACGCCTATGCTCGGTGCTGTGCAAGGTGTTGATTCAGTGGTGAGCAGAAGACACATGGCGTGAAGCCTCCAAGAGCTATGCTCAGAGGAGGAGACAGACATTAAACAAACACATGCAAATAAACATATCACTACAATCTGTCATAAACACTTAAGGACAAAGATATGAAATAGGAAAATAAGGGAAATCTTTGTTAGACTGGGAAGAGCTCTCTGAGGAAAAGAAGCTAAGATCTGAAGGATGAGAAGACAAGAAGGCCCAGCCTTGGGGTGGCCGGTTAGCTCAGTTGGTAGAGTGTGGTGCTGATAACACCAAGGTTACCAGTTCGATCCCCGCATGGGCCACTGTGAGCTGCGGCCTCCTTAAAAAAATAAAAAGAAGAAAAACCCAGCCTTGTGAAGAGGTGGGGGACAGTGAGCTGGACAGGATGCAGACCCCAAACACAAGGCAGGTGAGGGCAGACAGGGAGCAAATCCTAGGGGTTAAGGATTATGGGCTGGCCTCTAGTGGCCATGCATCTTAAAAAGATTCCTGGGTTGCCAGGTGGGGAGGCTGGATTGGGAAGTGGCAAGAACGGAAGAGAGAAATCAAATAAGAAGACTATTCGGGCAGTGACAGATGATAGGCGATAATGGCCCGATTGAGGGTGGTGCCAGAGAAGCTGGGAAGAGTGAATGCATTGGAGATATGTTTTAGAGGAGGAATGATTGGGACTGAGTGATGCATAAAATGTGGGGCTAAGGAAGAGGGAAAAGGGTGATTCTGGGTTTCTAGCTTCAGCAAGTGGATGGGGAGCTGGCATGTGAAGAGCGGAGAAGGAGCAGGTATGATGGGGGACATTATTAGTAGCGTTTTGGACAGTTAAGTTGGAGTATCTGTTAGAGATCCAAGTGGTGCTAGTAAACAGAAGTCAGGAGCTTCAAAGACAGGTCATGAAGTAGAGTTAGAGTGGGAATGGAAGATGGGAGAGGAATAAAAACTGACGTGAAAGTGAAGGAACTTACTCATCTCTTGGAACCACATTTTCTTAATTTATAAAATGGGAACAATAACATGAAATGAGAATGTAAAACCACCTGGCACATAATAGGCACTCAATAAATACTGGTTTCCTTTCCTTTCTCTTCCTCCTTCCCTCCATTTTATTCCCACCTTCCTTTCTCGTGGTGGCTCATCAAACCCTTTCCCTGTCTCACTATTCTTATACATTGCACACAATTGTCATAAAAATGAGGCGAGTGACTTAGAAACTGCTAAGGAACTCAAGGCAAGGATGAGGTGACTTAAAATTCATGCTTTCAATAATTATGCTATGTTTTCTGCTTGGAACACTCTTCCCTTTGCCCTTTCTCTACTTAGTAAACTTCTGTTCCTCCCTGAAGAATCCTTTCAAGCTTCGCAACTCTGTGAAGCCCCCACCTGAGGTTGCTAGCTGATTTTAGGTGCTTGCTTCTTTCAGGTGGTGCTGCAACTTGCTCATAACATCTATCTTCACACTTGCAAGAGTCTATTGAAATGATCTCTTTGGCTGGACTGCCTCCTCAGTGGGCTATGAATTCCTTTTAACCAGGAATTGGTTTTAAACCTCTGTATATCTCCAGCATTTAACTTAAACTAGGCAGTCTATTTAAAAAGATGTGGCAGGACCTCCAAGGCTCTGAGATTCCAAAATTTTAAGCAAAAAGTTCAGATGAGGGAGAAAGCAAATACCACCTACAGCTCCTTTGCTCTCCTTTCAGGAGGGTGTGCTGTAACAGCTAAGATCACTTCCAAGAGAATCAGTCCAAGAGACTGGAAGGCTTTAGCATTTCATCTTCAGATCAACGCACTGCAGTGACTGGCAAACCAAGTGGTACCCGGAGGCGCCTGCAGCCAAGTGCTTATTTCAGACCCCAGTGGAAGGACTATATTTTAGGAAACGCATGTAATTTGCAACTTTAATATCCATACATAGAGGTAGTATAGGAGGACAAAGTTGTCATCTTTGTGCTCAGTGCCAAAGGAGGAAAATTCTGTAAGCTGCAGCCGTTCTCCCGGACTCTTGGAGCATCTACAGAGCTTAGAGAACCCCGAGTTTGCCAAGAGAGTCTTCTCATACTTGATGATTTTCATGGATGGAATGCCAGCCATTTTTTTCTTTACTCACATTCTCAATTCAGTGTTTAAAAGGAAAATAATAGGGAAATGATACAAATTAAATTAAAAAGGGCTTTGACCAAACATGATGCCTGGGATAGAATAGACATTCCATAAATGTTGGAGTACAAATAGACAGTTCTAAAATCCCAAATGCTGAAGTTTTTCTTTAAGAATCTATATTCTGACCATAAGTGATCGTTTTGTCTTCTCTACTCCTCGAGCAGGTCAATCCTGTGATCATTTACAAATCACCTGGTATTACTGTACCTAACTCAGTACTGAGCACACAAGCCACACCCTGTATTATTCAACAATCATTGTACAGACTGAATTGTACAGACTTGCCATCAGTGGTCTCACTGACTGCCACAGCTCTAGGAGCATTATTTCTATTTGATTCTAGACACTGCTGCCCTTCTCCTATGCCCAGAAACATCCATCCAGTGTTCAGGATTCCCCTTGGAACTTCCTGGTTTTCCTGGGCTGAAATTTTCTTCAAACTCCGAGGGAAACTGGAAAGGACATAGAATGCCGCGTGGTCCCTACTGATGGTACCTACACATCCCCATTCTGCACCAATCTCCTGGACTCTCAGAATTGATTCCCACCTTCACGGCAACTGCTTGGCAAAGTCCTGGCTAGTCTTCCCTTTCTGACTCTGTTTGTTCCCCACAATTGGCCCATTCCCAGGGAAAGGGTCTTGCCTAGCCCACCTCCTAGCCCCTTCATTTCTTGACTTTTACTGGAAATGCCAATCTTTGTAACTGGAGCTTGAGAGTTTATAGTAGAGGTTATATATGTAACTATTATAGTGACAGATGGACTTCAGAACCTCTAAAACTACTCTCCAATCTGAGATGCTGTGATTCCGGTACCGCACCTTGAGCTCACGTGAATAAAACTTTCAATTTACTTTCATTCATGTGTCTTGTTACTATGTTAGTCAAAGGGTATATCTTCTTAAAATATCTAGAAAGTAGATGGATAGCTGACTAGTTCTCAGCTTGCCCCACACATTAGGTCTAAATCCCAGGTAAGACAGGGAGCTGCACAACACCTTGCAAGGCCCAAGTGGCCAAGTCTACACTGGAGATGGTCATAAGCATTCAAGGGTGGATTGGATTTTGACTGTAGAGCTTCTAGGACAGTTCACAATGGAGAAACTTAATTGCTCTGAACAAGCGATGAACACCTAATATTCTAGTTTCACCGCCGTCTCTTAAGTCTTCCTGTCAGGCCACATTTCCAATAAGAAATGAAGGAACAATTACCTGAATATTTTAGGACCCAAGACAAAAGTTGGATTTATCAGCATTTTATATTCAGGAAGGTATGGTCTTCCAACACAGTTACTGTCTAAACTTAATTCTGGGGTTCTGGGCCACCGATTTCACAAATACAGCTTTACAGACTTTAAAAAAGCCTGCTCTATGCTGGGCACTGCGCTCAGTGCTGGGATTATGGCGCTGAACAAGATAAACAGAGTCTTGCACTCAAAGAGTACACAGTCTGAAGTGGGAGTCAGACACTAAACAAATATAATTACCCAACCTATTACTTGGTTATATTTAGGACTAAGTGCTACAAGGATAAATACAAGATGCTAGCTGACTATATATTGAGTCTGAACAAGGATGGCGATGGCAAAATTACGAAGGGGGGCCTAATATACTACTTGAATTGTTCTCTTTTTCTTCCTTCTCTTAGGCTCTTTCTACCTCTGAAAGAGAAACTTCCAAAGCTAACCAATGCTTCCACTTGAATCGGGAGAAAACAGAAGGCATTGCCAATGCAGGTATAAAATGCACATATACCTGTGTGTACGGCCATGTGTACATACACACGTACACACACACACTCACACACACACACACACCACACATCCAGCAGAGGATGACCCATGAAACATGCCCCGGGGGAAAGAAGAAGAAAAAAAATGAAATCCAAACAGTCTTTTTCACCCCGAAAACATATAATTTTGTGTAAATTTTTACTTTAAACATCTCTCTTCTCCTGAGCTGTGATATGGGCCCTGTCAAAGCCAGGGCCAATTACTGCCATTAGGTTCCCATCATGTCACCGCTTCTCCCCCCGTCAGAAAGGCCGTCGCCCTTACAGGCCTATAATCTGCGCTCACTTTCGCTCCATCACTTTCAGAAGGAACAAAATTGTTTTGTGTGTGTTTTTCTAAAAGGGCCTTTATTTGGCCCCTGTCAACTCTGAAAAGAAGAGAGAGAAAGAGAGAGGGGGGGACAGAGAAAAGAGGAGAAAGCAAGATTGTTTAAGCGCTTAACTGTGAGATTGCCAACAGGAAGCTGACAAGGGGCAGCCCAGCTCTCTCCCCAAGGTACAGGCTCAGGGACCCCTGAGACATCAGACCCTGGGTCTTGCTACTTACCCCCTGCCCCCTTTTTAGAGAAGCTCTTTCTGCTCCTAGAAGAGCTCTTCTCACAGCTTCTGGACTCACAGCTTTGGAAGACTCTATCTGAAGACACAATCAAAGAACAACCTGGCTGTTGGCCTTTGATGGTGTCTTCTCCATCAAAGCTACTAAGAATGGCTCAGGCTAAAAAGTGGGGTAACCTTTTTGGACCCCAAATCCCATAAGGCACTGGCTGTGGTGGGTGTAGTGGGCTAGAGAAGACCCTCAGGAATGCTAAAAATGCTGTTAGGAGAAGGCAAAACGAAAGCTGGTTTGTTGGGACAGGGCCTGCTCAGAAGGTGAGTTGGCTTGGTCCCTCCCTCAGCTCAGCCAGGATGTTCCCCACGCTGCACTCTTCTCCCTGGGTCAACTGACGGTCTACCAGAGGCTGAGCTCCCTGTTGGGACACTCTGCCTTGGTTTCCTCCCACTGGTGGAGGCTGGGCCCCTTCCACCACCTGAGACAGTGCTCTTCCTGCACTGGAGTTACACCTTTCTGAAATCTGCAGACAGTTATCACACCCCTCCGCGTGGCCAGGCAGGCCCAGCATGCGTCTCCACTCCCGCCGCCTCAGTCCTCACTCAGCCAAGCTAAACAGATTTAGCTCCTTTAATCTTTCCTCATTAGCTGGCAATCTGGAAAGGAAACAAATGCGCACCCCATACAGGTTCAAGCTGTTGCTTTAACCTTGTAAAAGTGTGCAGGGCGCTGGCACTGCGAGTCAGGATCATTACCATGAGAGGCCACTCCCTCCCAGCGAGTCCCCTGTGGGGCCTTCCCCACTCTTTTTGAACCGACTCCAGGGTGTCACCTCCCTTCTAGGCCCAAGAGCTCCACACCCAAATCTTGTGCACGCAACCCCCAAAGCAAGGCAGCTTCCACAGCCTTCCTCATGCTCTCTTGGAAGAGCAGGGGGAGTTTCCCCTCCAAACGTATTCCTGTGTGCCAACCCGCCCCCCCACACACATCGTCAGGTGCTCATGTCAGTGCCTTTTTCAGGTTCCTGTCTCATTCCTCAGCCACACCGACCTATCGGCTTCTTTCGTCCCCCAGTTTTCTCCCAGGAGATCTTGTTCAATAGGCTCAGCTCCTCCACTGGGAGGGTCTCCCTCTCCCTGAATGGATTCCCCGCCATTGATTTTTCCTTTCCGTACAGTTTTCATTTACATACCTACACCGTTGGTGAAAACCTGAACCTGTTTAACAACAGCCACTTGGGGCACACCCATTACCACACATCTGTTTTTCTGTTTCCAATTTGATCAGTCGGTGCTATTCTGTTTGGTGTGGTTTGGCCCTTAGGTGTGGGTACACACACAGACACACCCTTCACTTCTATTTTCCTCCGGAAGATGACAGATTTTTCCCCCTCCTTTCATTGCATCTAGCTCTAAACTCACTGGACGAACAGTGTCAAGATGGTTGTACCATGTTTTAGAAGACAGGAGGTGCTTCCGTCTTACTTCCCCGGGCTCCTGAGAGCCCTTTTACTTCCTATGATTTTCCAGACATAATTATAACTGCTTCAATCAGCTCCCCGCCTAGTGTGTTCCCAGAACATAGCCTTAATACCTCGTGATGGATGTCATCCTGGCTTGCTGATTTGTGAAACCTTTACATTTTCTGAGTATTCTCCTACCTGCTTTCTATCAGTAACGATTTTTGCACAGTCTGCATTTACTTCCTAATTATCCAAATTCCTTTTTGTCATTTTTCTTCTTAAAGACGGATCTAAAAAATGAGCTGAGTATCTCTGCTCTGTAGGAGGTAAGATGAATGTCCCACTTCTCTTCATTTATTAGTAGTCTATAGGCTCACTGGTCTTTCCCCCACCTTTCCCTTCACCTCACCCTCAATATATTGCTAAACATGTTTATTCCCTTTAACCCTTCACTATATGAAGTTTCTCTCAGTTTCTTCTGGTTCATCTTCTCACCCACAGGTCCGTCCCAGGATCTATCTCTGCTGCCTCCTGAAGACGATCCCTTTATTTTGCAGGAAACTAGGGTGACCTCACCCAAAGCTATGTTAGCAGGCAAAACTGTTTCTTTCCTCTTATTCTTCATCAGAACTGGCTACAGTTCTTAGTGTTCTTCTAGCCTTCTCCTTCTCAGGGCTCCGAAAAATGGACTGGCATCTTTGAACTACAGGGGCACAACTGAACTTGGCTGCCTGTTTTCCTTGCCTCACCTAAAAGACCTCAACCATCATCCCCATCCCCTCCTCCCCCGCCCCCACCTGGAAGTGTTCTCTGCACCATTAAGGCCTACTGGCTTCCACTACAGGGTTCTAAAGAAATTTTCTAGATCTCAAAGCAATAGTCAGTCCTCACCTTTACCTCTGGGAAAACTTTTCATTTTTCTCATTTTCTTTGTGAATTGCTACTTTTTCATTCATTCCTTCCTTCCTTCCTTCATTCATTCATTCATTCTTTATTCATTCAACATGTATTAAGTCCTTGAACGCCTACCACAAGCACTGGGAATAGAGTAGTGAACAAAGTGTCAGCATACCAGTGTTTAAGGTCTAATGGAGAAGAGACATTAAACACTTCCCGACTCAATGTATAACTACAAACTACAATATGTTATATCAAGGAAGTACGAGGGTGCTATGAGAAAGCATAACTGAAGGACAAAATTTATATTAGGAGGCCAGGAAGGATTCTTTGAGCAGTAAAATTCATGGATACAAGAAAGATGGGTAAGAGTTGGGTGAAGTATACACTCAGGTGACAAAAAGGAAAGCTTATGCATTTGATGAACCAAAGGAAAAGCAGTTTGACTGAACATAGGTAGGGAAGGGGAGAGTGCCCCAGCTGAAGCTGGAGAGCAGTGTCCCTAACTGAGCAGGGAATACAAGACCAGGCACAGGCTTGGGAAGGAAGATCATACTCCACTGTGCCCAGAAGAGTTGAGGGACAACTCAATTTCACGTCTATTTTCCAGTATCATCCTCCCCTGTTGCTTTGATGAAAACAAGGGCTGGTGAAAAATCAAACGAAACCAGTGGATTTATTCCCTCTATTGCCTTAGCTGACCTGCGTGGCCTTCCTGATTTTTTCACCTATAACTGGGACTCTGTACTTAGCTAAAGGAAAATGCACAATTTCATTAAACAGTTCTACTCTGGAGTGAAGGCCAGGTTGGAGGGGTGAGAGTTTTGGAATCTTGGGTAGGGATGGGCAGAGGCCCCTAGGTGATGCTAATGTGCCATCCAAGAGATGCCCAGCGTTCAAAATTAACTTCTCATGGGTCTCAGTTTCCTCATCACAAAAAAGGGATTAATCCTATCTATCTATCCTCACAGATTACAACAAGATTCACTTGAATCCTTTGAAAACTACAGAGCATTCTTCCGGTATTAATAGTCATTATGGTGAGAGAAGCCTTCATCACTGGGGACCTAGGAAGAGGTGAAGGTCTTGTAGTTGCTACATGGCCTGGAGAGAGGAAGAGACCAGAGAAGCCTGAGGAAGATCTGCTCCCAAACCCCAGGGAAAATGGAGAATGCCACGGGATGCAGCTTTGAAGATAGGAGAAGGGTACCGCTTGGACTCTTGGATTCTGATTTCTGGCCATGTGATATTCTAGTTATATTCTACATTGCCAATGGAACAGGGCTGGAAAGGCCTTTGAGCACATTTAGGTCGAATATGACCTGAAGCAGAATCCTTTCCACAAGCGTCCTTTTGTGTTCTGGGGCAGCCAAAACTAAAAGAGCAAGAATTCTTGAGGAAAAGAAGGGAAGATGTGTAGAGAAACAGGGATAGTCATTAAGGGGTAATTAAGGTGTAAATAAGGTTCTTATTGCTCAGCAGAGTCTCCATTCCACCTGCTGACCCCATGGAGCCAGCCCCATTTTCTCCTTAGGGTGTGCATTCTGGGGATGCATGCACAAACCCAATTTACACAGGTGGGACCTGCGCCAAGGACACCAGAAACTTCTCAGAATATTCCCCAGAGAGGGTCCCCTGCCTGGGCTGAGGAAACAATCCCACCCTCCCCACCCCCACCCAACCCTGCCTCAGGAAGAAAGGTCATTCCCTCCTCCTCGGCTCCACAGCAGCTTTTCAAAGGTTAAATTCAACCAGCCTGCTCCACGCCCCCCCCACACCCACCCCCAAACAAGAGAGGAAAAGTTAATTGAAAATGCTGTTTAATTTTTCAGCTCCAGTGGATCCTACCCCAGCACAGATGGCTCCCCCAGGACTCTGTCCCGAGCCCATCTCCACCACTCCACTGCTCCCCCCCCCAAACATGGGGACAGAGGCACAGCTAGCAGTGGCTCAAAGGGAGCAAAAAGAAGGGGGAGGGTGTGGGGGGGCCACCTTCACACAAAAGAGCATTCTGAGCCCTTGGTTCCCTGGCCCAGAGAACAATGCTCCCGACTTGATCCTTTCATAAAGAGAGTTTCTGGTGTCAGGAGACAGCCGCCCAGCGCCCAAGCCGCCCACACCGGCCACTTCACTGCCCACCACCAACTGCTGTGCTGGCTGGGCTTCATTCCGCACCCCCCGCTGCGTCCAGCTGGAAATGAGTGTGGTACCAACCCCCACCCCACTCCAAGGCTGCCCGCTACTTGTTGCCCCTTAAAGGCTCTGACAGGGCCCCAGAGAGGCCAGCCAGCTGAGATGAAAGGCTAGGACTCTAACTGGATTACCCCAACCAGCCCCAGGACTAAAGAGGCCAAGAAGCCCTAATTAAAGCCATCCCCCTGCCCCCTTCCCCCCACCCCAATCACCACAGTATTTCTCCTTTCATCCCAGGTTCTCCACTTTGTTCAAATTTCCGCTATTGATGAGTTACTAGGCTCTGGAGAGGTGGGGTAAGTGGAGAGAAGTACAAATCCCCTCAGCCTCCTGTAGCTGAAAGCCACTGCCTGTCAACAGGCTTGGACTCTGTTGTCCCCTCTGTTGTAGCCAAGAGGGAGAATCCTAGAGGAGGGAGAAAAAGAGTGGGAGGCAAGAGAGCCAGGTTAGGAGAAGGGCTTGGGGCTGGAGGATGAGAGGACATCCCAGCTGCTAGCTGAATGGGGTCCTGCTAAGTTGGGGCACAGCCTGTGGTGCCCTGATGACCAACCGTTTAGACTGAGAAGAACAACAGTCATTCCTTCTCCAAGGAGCTATGAGGGCTCAGCCTCTTCCCAGCTCTCCCCACTCCCACCTCCTTCTCTCCTCACCCAGAATTAGCCACTTGCCTTTGGCTCAAGAGCACGAGGGGCCACCTGAGCCTCCATGAGAAACTTCCTACACTTGGTTCTGGAGTTTGTGTTCACCCACCATCTCCTTCTGATCTTCACAATCGTCCCACAATGCAGGTATCTGTGCCTTCACTTTACAGATGAAGCCGAGATGGAAAGATTCCAAGGAACGTCCATTCCCACAAGTTTACTACCCCTCGGCAAGTCGGTAGGAAAACTAAGAACCCAGGCCTCCTGCCTGCTACTTCAGTGTTCTCCCCTCTGCCAAACTCCCTGACCTTAGAGGGGCCCAGAGCAAGCCACAGTGCCCTTTCCAGGTGATTCTGGGCCTGCTCTTGGATAGAATGGGCAGGAGTTTTACTTTTCTTGGACCATCCCAGCCTGCGGGGCATTGCCAGAGGCTGGGAGCTGACACTGGGTGCAAACAGATGGAGACCGCGAGCACCCACCGCTGGGAAAACGAACGGCTGACCCTGAGCACCCAACAGCACTGTCCTCGGCTCCACTCCATGTTCTGTGGTAACAGCCTTTCTCCTCGGACCTCGGAAATACGGGTGGGACACAGTGCAGGCAGTGCCAGCGGTCTTCCTGCCTTGGTGTGATGGCACAAAGGAGAAAGAGAGTCCCAGTGGCCACTGGAGACCGTGTCCCGGGCCCACTACCAGGAAGTGGTGGCAGACCCCGTCCTCCTGCACACTCAGCCCGCTCTGACACTGTAGTACGGCGTGGGACTGTCAAATTGGTGAGAAAACTAGAAGATTCGTGTCCTTGCGGATGCCAGCAATCCTGCAAAACGAAGGGACAACCATCTCTGGGCTGACATGCCTGGGCATTGCTTGGGACTGGGTCCAGGCAAAGGAAGGCCGCTCGTTTGGCTTATTTATTTATTTTTTGTTGTCTTGTTTGCTGCCCAGAGAAGAGGAAAGGAATAGGAACGATCTATTAGCCTAATTTTCAAAATCAGGTTGTTAGAGAGCATACCTTCCTGAGGTGTCAAGGGTGGGGGAGAAGGATTCTACCAACCGACATAAGGCGGAGACTGGGCAGGGCCTGGGGGGGAGGGGAGCGGAGAGGATTGGAGGGAGGTCAAGGGAGAAACGAAGAAAGAGGAAAAAAGAAAAACCCAGCAGTGCGCCATGTCGCATTGTTCATGCTCAGCCCTTCAATTTGCTCTCTGCATTCTCCTGCCGTGGGGAGAATGTTACGCTGGCTTAAGGGACAAATCAGACACAAAATAAAGACCAACACTCAGCAGTAAAGCAATTATCGCAACATTTTATGCCAGGACTGTTCCTTTTGAAGGCAGCCTGGTGCTACCCGCATGTACCTTAACCCGTTCCTAATAACCATAAAGTTACCATTATTTACGGTACAAGACATTAAATAAATAATGCAAACTCAGGCAGGCGAGCAGTCTGTGCAGAGCTAGGCAAGAGGGCTTCCCTGCTCTGGGCCAGCCACAGGGGTTAACACTGGATGGAAGGGACGCTCACAGCAACCTGTCTAGGCTTCACCCTGCACTCTCCCCCGGGAGCCCATGCAGAGCCAAGAGGGCACAGAGCCCAGCTGGCCAGGAGAAGGGAAGGACGGAAATTAGGTGAGGCCTTACCCTGAGCCTAACCAAGAGGGAATCCAGCCAGCACTGACACAGCCCATGGACTTGGCCAGAGTCCTGTTTCCGTGGTTTGCTGGGAGGGAGCCAAGACCTAGAGGAACTCTCCGGAGAAGGTATGGTAAAGAGGAATGAACATGCATTCTTCTAAGGACAGTCAGATCGGGGTTCAAATCCTGCTGTTACTTAAAACAAGTGACAAACTCTTCAAAACCCGTTTCTTTATTAATAAAATGGGGAAAATAACATAGTTTACGGGGTGGCTATGAGGATAAATGAAATGAGTTCTGTAAAGCAGGGAGTCTAGTGCTTGGTACTTAATATCTACTTAATGTTGGTTTTTCTTTCTCTCTGAAAGGAATTTTTAGCCTCACTTTTATAAATCAAAATGAGTCATTTGATTACAGTAATTAGAAATGGTCCTGGGGACACCAAAATCTCTATTACTAGTTCAAGGTGAAAGGGAAAACCGGGAGGGAGTAGAGAGGCTGGAGTACCAAGTTTGAGAAAAGGATAGATGCCAACTTCTTAACACAGAAATGGTACATGGCTTTGGCAAAGGGGCTTTTCTAAAAAGAAGCAGTTAATCTATGCCAAGAAAGATACTGATACTAACGAAACAGAGGTGCTGGGCTTTCTTGAGGTATCAGATACTATCTGAAAAATCAAACACAGAAGAGGGGACTTTGCTCTCTCCCTTTTTCCCCTTCCTAACTCTAAACAACCCTTCATAATCCATGGCCATCCAGAACCTCCAGATAATCAAATTGTGTCATGTATTATCAATAAGCCTGGATTCCTGAGTGGAATCTCAAAGGGACGAGCCCTACTGGATTGTCCTTTTGCATGTCCACCAGTCAGTCTCTCCTCCTGCCAGGCCCCATTCTCTCAGCACTAGAGACCAGTGGGGATCAGAAGGGTCTGAGCCCCAGGTATCCTGGAAAATGTGGTCCTTAGAGCTTCTGTATGTCAGCCATTCATGTCCACACCCTTGGACAGATGAGTTCGAGAACTAACCAAGACAGGTGCTGGGCTGGATCGGCCCACTGGCTTGGCTTCTACCCAGAGCAAGTTATTTTTGAGGAACATCAGGATTATCTCACCAAGAGTAGCAACGTGATCAGCATGCCTAGAACTTCGGGGACCAGCAGAATCAGCTGGAGAGCTTGTTAAAACAAATCGCTGGGCCCATGCCCAGGGTTTCTGGTTTAGTTTGTCTGGGGTGGGGCCTGAGGATTTGCATTTGTAAATTCCTAGGTGCTGCCAATGCTACTATTGGTCCAAGGGCCAGGCTCTGAGAACACTGGCCTAGAAATCGTCCTCTGGTTAACTTCCCCAGTGCCCTCTCTTCACGTCAGATCTGGCCCTGAAAGACCTGGTGGAGGTGGTGGAGGTGGGGGGACGGGGGAGGGTGGGATGTGGAGGGGCGCTGGGATTATTTTCTGTCTGCAACCCGAATGGAGAACAAAATCAGAAAAATATTTTCAGTGTGGCATTGGATGAAGGGCAGTATAGTTATGGATATCTTTTAGAACGTTAATTTGTGTGCACACAAAAATGGATGCACTCCTCTTTTTCCCTTGTCTATGATTTGGAGTCCAAGCTTCTTCTTGCTTGCTAGGACAAGTTTTCACCTCTGCAATGCTTTTCCAGATGCATCAAAATTAAAGGCAAAAGAGTGAATATAATCTTAAAAAATAATTCACAGGTTCTTCCATAGCATTCTCTTGTCAAATGAAGATAGATGTGATTTATATTACAGTGTATTATGCGGCATGATCATATTACCTCATTGGATTATAATTATTTGTGTATTGTTTGTTTTTCTCGTCTAGACTGTGAGCTCCTTGAGGGCAAGGATAGTTCTTATTCCCTCTGTGTCTCCAAGGGCCTGGCACGACATCTAACACCTTTATTATACTTAACAAGTGTTTAATAAATGAATTATTGCTCCATGAGGAAGAGGCCTAACATTGTATACAGATGTTTATTAAATATAAAATAAAAATAACCCCATTCCCCAACTCTTTCTCTCTTCCTCACACCCTTTCCTCCCTAATTAATTTCCAGGCTGGAGTTCAGAGATTAGTTCAGGGGTCTCCTTGGCAGATCTGTAACCCATGGTCCTAAGAACACATGGTGGTTCCATGTGCAGAACTGACCCCCCGAGTAGATTTCTCCACAAGGATTCCCAGAAAACTGGATCACGCTTCAGCCTCAGCATTATACAGTGTGTGTGTGTTGGGGGGTGGGGGGTGGGGGGGTGAGCATCACGAATTCAGGGAAGAGAAGGACCTGAGGACTTTTGATAAGTGGAGTCAGTGGGACTGAGCTGGGCAGTACCCCTTCCGCACACGCAGCTGGGAATTGCAGATCGGAACTGGTTTCATGGCTCCACCTCCCTCATCCTTTCTCTTTTCTCCTGTTCCAAAGACTACAATAAAAGCACATTTTTGTTTTAGTTTTGGAGGAGTTAGGGTGCAGAGGAGGGTCAGCAGAGGCCAGGAGCTGGGAAAACATCTGATTCCTGACCACCGGGAAGTCCTACGTCACTCTCACCTCTCCTCCTCTCCCCTCCAAATCTAGGCCTGTGCTTGTCACAAGTCAGTCCTGGCAGAGGGGCTGCCACTGTGACTGGGTGGGGTGGGAAGGAGGGGGCAGAGGGAAGGTACTTCATTCTTTCATGGCTTAAAAAGTCAAAAGCTCTATCAGGCTGGCAAAGGGAAGAAAGACATGGCCCTGCGCTGCCTGTGGGGCTTCCCTTCCCCGACCTCGCTCTTCTGCTCATTCCCAATACCTCTGATGCTTCTCTGACAGACCTCAGTCCTGCCCCAGTGAAGGGAGATGGGACTTGGGCTCCTTCTCTGTCCCCCATCCCAGACTTTCTGCCAGCCTGGGTGTCCCACAGCTGACTGGCCTGCAAACGGGACTCTATCTTCGGAACTCATCCCCTCCCCCTCAACTTTAGCTTTAACCTTTCTCTTTCAACAAAAGCCAAACTCTTTCAAAGCCAATCTGATTGAAATTCAGAAACTTTCCAGGGCCTCTGCACTACTCTCTACTCCTCCCATATTGACAGCAGCTCACCGCCCCCCAACCTTCCAACCCCTCACCACCCCTACCCCCCCCCACCCCCAGCAATGCATAAAATAGAGAGACAAAGGGCTCTCCTACCTCCCTTCCCCCAAACACAAGACTCTCCCTTTGTATCATTGTATCACTTCAGGCTGGTGGAAAAGGAGAGCTGGCTCTGGGCTCTCCATTGTCTCCCTGCCACCCCCACCCCCACTGCCTTCTGCAGCTTGGAAGCCTAATGCTGGGCTCAGCTTAGTTGGCCAAACCAAGAGAAGTTAGGGCCTCTTTGGGGGCTCAAGTCCCACCCTTTGACAGGAAAGGAAAAGAGCCAAGAGCAAGCCTAGGACTAAAGAGCTCAGGGCCCTAGGTAGAGGACTCGAGGGTGGACCTAGAACAGCGGACCCAAGCTTGCTCCCTTATTTTCCTGGACACCAGATGGAGCTCCTCCCTCCTTCCTCCCTCTGCAGCACAATCAATTAGAACGGTCTGGCAGGCTCTGGGGAGGAGAGGGGGCCCAGGTGGTGGCCGGGAGGCTATTAGAGAATGGAGGCAGGCGGCCTGGGGACACCTCCCTGAACAAGGCTGCAGCCACTGGGGAGGAAAGACCTAGACAATTTCCAATTAATTAATTAATTAATTCAGCAAGTATTTATTGAGCATCTACCATATGCTCATTGGGGAAACGGCAATGAACAAAATCAAGTCCCTCCCGACAGAACTTCCATTCTAGGGCAAGACAGACAAACAACAAATTGATGAATCAATATATAACATTTCAAGTATAAGTCTACTCATATATAGAAAAAGAGAACAAGGAAAGGGACTAGAGAGTGCCAGGTGGGGGTTATATTATGGGGGTGGTGTTGACGGGCATGTCATGAAGGCCTGATACACTCAGCATGTAGAGACTTAAAGTGACAGACTTAAAGTGGGGAAAGAGAATTCCAGCCTGAAGGAGCATAAGAGCAAAGCCCTTGGTTGTTGATTAAGAAATAGAAAGGCTGAATCAGAAAGCTGGAAGGGAAGGCCGCAGAACACCAGATCAGAAAGGAGCAGGTAGGCCGGATCATGCAGGTCTCTTACCTTGATAAGGAGTTTGGATTTACTCTGAATGAGTGGGAAGCCAGAGCGGTCACATAATTTGACTTATATTATAAAAGGACCAGAGCAGGGGCAGAAATGGGGAGACCTTAGGAAACTGTTGCAATTATCTGGGTGACACCAGATGGTGGCTTGGACCATGGTAATATGGTAGAAATGGAGAGAAGTGGTCAGGTTTTCAGTATATCCTGATGGTAGAGCCAACGAAATTTTCTAAAAAGTTGTATGGAAAGTGTGAGAGAAAGGGATCAAGTATGACTTCAAGGTTAGGGCCTGATCCAAATGGAAGACTGAAGTAGCCACTTACTGATAGGGCAGAGATAAGGGGGATAATTACAAGTGCAGTTAGAAGAATCAGGAATTCCGTTCTGGCTTATAAATCTGAGCTGCCTATTAGACATCCAAATGGAGACGTCCAGTAAGCAATTGGGTACATGAGTTTCAAGGTCAGGGGAGAGGTCTAGGCAAAAGACATAAACCTGGGAGTCACCAGCATATACTTGGTATTAAAGCCATGAGGCTGGATGAGATTACCTAGGATGGGAATGTAGATAGAAAAGAGAAGAAATCGGTGGACCAAGCCCAAAGGTACTCCAAAGTTGAGAGGTCAGAGAGGGACGAGATATCAGCAAAAGTGGAGCAAGAGAACCAAGAGAGTGGTGTCCCAGAAGCCAAGTGAAGAGTCCAGGAGAAGGGAATGATAGGTCAAGTACGATGTGGACTGAGGACTGGCCACTGGATTTGACAATCGGGGAAGTCACTAGTGGCCTTGACCAAAGGCATTGCAGAGGAAGGATGGGAGAAAAATCTAACTAGAGAGGGTTTAAGTGAGGATGAAAAGAGAGGAGGGTGACAGTAAGTATAGATACAAAGGGGAATGAAGAAATGGATGAGTAGCTGTAGGAGAAAAAGGGACCAAAGAAAAATCATCACACGTTTGTATGCTGACAGGAATGATCCAATAGACAGAAAACTTGATGATGAGATGGGGGTGGGGGACACAAATGCTGGGACAGTGTCCTTCAAGAAGTGAAAGAGATTTTGATCCAAAGCATAAGTGGAGGGGTTCCCCTTTTAGAGGAATCATGACAAGCCACCCATAGTAATAGGAGAAATCTGAAAAATAGTACAAATTGGTTGGTACATTAGATGGGAAGAGCAGGTAGAAGTTATCTTCTGATTGCTCCATTTTCTCAGTTAAATGGGAAGCCAGAATCAAGCAGAGAGAAGGCCCGAGTGGACTTAACTAGAGTGGGAGTTTTGCTAGGAGAGTATAATGAAAGAAAGATGGCTAAGGGAATTGGTTAAGGGTGTATGCAAGGGAACAAAAATAATACTGGGCCACGGAATCTAAACTGGGTTAGGAGAGAAGTTAGGGCATGATGGGGTGAGGTACAGTGAAAAGCTGGTAGGATCAGTGGGTACAGTCCCTTTGGGGTTGGAATTTGGAAACTACAAGGAGTGAATTGGTAGCTGGAGGGCAGGATGCTTAAAAATGGACATTATGAAGGGGTATCGTTATTGGTAATTGACAAGGTTTTGAGGATGAACACGAGTCCCTGACTGAGGTAAGGTGGAGGACAAAATCACTGGAGGAGAGAAGGTCAAGGACCCAAGAGAGCAGGATGTTGAAAATGGTTGTCAAAGTGGGGTCCTTGGACCAGCAGCACTGCAATGCTTGTTAGAAATGCAAACCTTTGGGCTGTGCTCCAGACCTACAGACTCAGAAACTCTGGGGGTAGGGCCCAGCAATCTGTGTTTTAACAAGCCCTTCTGGGTGATTTGACGGCGTTAAAGTTTGAGGATTATTGGTACAGGAGACTTTGATGGATTGTGGGAGTGGAGGAGGGGGGAGAGGGGGGTCAGATGAGGGCAGTGGTTCTCATCCATGGCTGCACGTCATTAGCATCACCAGGAGAGCTTTAAAAATCCCAGCGCTGAGGCTGCTCTCCAGAATCGATGAACTCAGACTCTGGCAGGCATGCGGGGACCTTCAGAATATCAGTAGTTTTCAAACTTTGCCTGGCGATTCCAATATGCAGGCAAGGCTGAGAACCGCTAAATTATGGGATACCCAAGGCCCTAAGGAATGACAGTCCAGGTGATGGAGGCTTCCTGGGAGTCGAAGGCTTTTTTGGTAAGGGAGGTAAACAGAGAGCATGATGACCCTGGTCCTGGTGGACTCTGGGGCAGAATTTGGTGGTGAGGCTATGTATGCTAGAGCGAAGGTGTGGCAGGACTAACAGGAGTGTGTGGACCCCTGGGGCTGCCATTTCACATCTGCCAATGAGTCTGTCTCTTCTGGGAACCCAGAAGAAATGTAGTTTGGGAGGACAGATCTACATATGGATGTCTACCACCCACCACGTACACGCCATAGTAAATGTTGGCTTCCTTCTGCCATGCCTGGGTCTAGGGAAGCAACCACTGTCAGAGCCAAGTTAGGGCCAGGCCTCTGCTGATCCACTGCCTCCAGCCAGCGAGCTCCTTGGACCGGCCAGGCTTTTCCTCAGTGGTTTCTGTTGTCATGGAAGCACAAACAGCTTTTCATGTATCAGCATCCTGACCAGGTCTAGTCCAGATGCCTTGGGAGTTCAGATAAGAGAAGGGACATCATTAGCTTTGGAGAAAGATTTATCCTAAGAATTTAGAAGGCTACTTCTAGCAGAAAGGAAGACATGAGAAAGGGAGTCTTGGGACCAGTATAATATGTGCTCGATAAGTGTAGATAGTAAATGAACCCAGCATGACGGGACCTATTGGACTTGGGGGAATGTACTAGAGAAAGAGAGTAGGGAAGATCATATTTGCATGAGGTTTGGCCTTTACGCAAAAAGACCTGATTGGGGGATATTACCTGATACAATAAAACAATACTAAGGCCAAAGAGAAGAGTACTCACCACATGGTGGTGATGGGCAATACGGGATTATCACAGACAGGTAGATGAGAAGAGTTTGATGACACTCTGGCGAGACCTGGTGTTCAGTCAAGATTCTAGGAGATTCTCCCACACAGGTGGGTAAGGGTCCAAGGGCACAAAAGGCACGCAATTTTATACAGGAGGACCTTCATCTCTAAGCACAGAGTGGAATGCTCGTGCTGGTGATGGCGGGCATTACTCTTTACCTAAATGCCAAGAACCAACAACAACTTTAAGAAAGTATCTGGTCTGTGGATAAGGTGGGCACAACAGGAAGCAATGAGACACACACATCAAATATGTCTGTCACAACAGTACTATTTTAAAGGAACCTCCAGAGAGGCCTCGGGAATTCTGGGCTCTAAGACCCAGAATTGATTTGAAAGGTGACACTAGTGTAACTCTCCCTCTGTATCCAGGGAAAGGGAAGAACTGGCCAGAGACCAAACTGTCCAGAAGGTCCTGCTCCCCTCCTCAGGCCAGGGTCATGGAGATGTTACTGTCCAGTGCTCTCCACCTTCGAAGCAACAGGTGGGTAGGAGGTGGGCACCTCCCTCCGGGTCTCTGTCCATCAGGAGTTTGATGTAGGACCACTAGAAAATGGAGGCACCTCTTGCAGCTCACACTGTAATTGTCTGACCCAGCAGTTCCCTGTTCTCTGGGGCAGGCTGCAGAATTACTCAGCGTCCCCAAGTGAACACGCTTGATTACGTTTTAATTTTAGCAAGTTGCTAGGTGAACAAGGGTGGCTGTTTCATTATTGGGGGGAAGGGAAGAACTAGAACAAGATCTGTGCTCTGGACCATTGGCTCACATCACACAAATCTATTACACAGCAGCACCACACTGGACTGGAAAGCCATGTCACCGGAGAGGTGGCAAAGGGCAAGGGTGAAAAGTAGGAACTGCTGATGTGGCAGGTCACTCTTGCCTACTGCAGGGCACATAGCTTTCTTTCCTTACACCCAGCTGTCAGTGTGGGGTTGGGAGGCAGTACTGGTTCATTCATTTAAGCCTTCCCTACTTCCAACAGCATTCCTCATCCGGCAGGTTTTCGGCCGAATCTATTCAGCACAGATTTTTGCATTTCATTCATTCATTCACTCACTCATTCATTCTCAGGTCTATACCTCCCTCTTCCAGGGCTATCTCATCTACTCCCACAGCTTTCGTTATCGTATCATCAGCCCACACTCCTGAATTCCACTCTGGTAAAACTGCCTGTATCCCCAACTTCCCACAGGCACTTAAAGTTCAGTAGGTTAGAAGCTGCACTTGTCCTCTCTCCCCTTCACATTGACTTGTCCTTCCATCTTAGTGGATGGTCCCTCTGTTCACCCTATCACCCAATATATCCCAGAGCTACTCTTTGTTATCCACTCTCCAGCCACACCGCTTCTTCTAAAATACAGATCTGTCATGTTTCTGCTCCACTTAAAACTCTTCAGTGGCTTCCCACTGTCTTTAGGATTCTGTCCAAGCTCCTTAGGACTGGAGCCCACAGGACTGGCCCATGCCTACCTCTCCAGCATCCAGCATCTCCTCTTGCCACTGTTTAATTTATTCATTCATTCGGCGAACAAGTTCTGAGTGCTTATTACGTGCCAGACACTATTGTAAATGTTGGGCTATAGCCGTGACCAAAATAGATCTCTACCTTTCTGGAGGCTCGAGCTATCCTGATCTACGTTCTCTTCCCTTTCACCTCTAAGCAATATGTACAAAGCGTATTCTGCTTAGAAAGCTCATTGTCCCCCTTTTACCAAAATCTCTCCCTCCCCCAGTACTCCTTTGCCTAGCTAAGTTCTAGTCATCATTTAGGGCTCCCTCGCTCTCCAGACGAAGTTCGGTTCCCCTACTAACTATATGCTTCTAAAGCAACTTGTACCGGTCCCATTGAAATACTTGCCATATTTTATGTAACTATTTTTTAAGTTGCCCGACTTCCTGTTAGACTATACATTCTTTGAAGGCAATCTTTGACATCATCTCGCTGTACCCTTAGTGCCTAATGCTGTTGAATTAATTAGATATTTAATTATCACCCACTCTGTGCCAAGCACTGTGGAAGTCTGAAAATAATTATCTTGCCACCCAAACTTACTTTAAAATTTTTGTATTTCCCGTTTCTGTTAATGGTGTTACCCATTACTCCCACAAAACTAACTTAGAAATTTTATCATGAATTGATTTCTTCTTCTCACTTGTCCATAAATCAAAATTTTAACTAAGTCTCCCTCTGTAATCTCTCTTTAGTTTATCCCCTTCTCCATCCTCACTGTTACCGTTCCAGTTCAACTTCTCATGATTTCTTTTCTTTTTAAAAGACATCTTTATTGAGATATAATTTACACACCATACAATAGACCCGTTTAAAGTGTAAAAATAAAGAGTGTTGGTATATTCAGAGAGTTGTGCAGCCATCACCACAAAACACTTTAGAACATTTTCATCACCCCAACCCAAATCTCTACCTTTAAGCTGTCATTCCCAATCTTCCTATCCCTCTCAGCGCCAGGCAACTGCTAATCCACGTTCTGTCTCTATAGATTTGTTTGGACATTTCATATAAATGGAATGAAAGAACATATGGCCTTTTGTGTCTGGTTTTTTTTACTTAACATGATATATTCAAAGTTCATCCATGTTATAGTATGTATCAGTAATTCATTCCCCTTTTTTTCCAGCTTTATTGAGCTGTAATTGACATATAACTGTGTAAGTTTAAGGTGTACAATGTGTTGACCTGATATGCACATATGACAAAATGTTTATCACAGTAGATAGAGTTAGTTAACACCTCCATCACCTCACATAATAACCATTTTTTGTGCTGAAAGCACTTAAGATCTACTCTCTTAGCGGCCCTCAAGTGTATAATGCAGTATTGTTAACTGTAATCTCCATGCTGTACCTTAGATCCCTTGTTCATCTTATAACTGGAAGTTTGTACCTTTTGACCAACATCCCTTCACTTGCCCAACCTGCCAGCCTTTGGCAACCACCATTCTGCTTTCTGTTTCTATGAGTTCAGCTTCTTTTAGATTCCACAAATAAGTGAGATCATACAGTATTTGTCTTTCTCTATCTGGATTTCTTTTTCAGCTGTAATTTATTTTAAGTGTGTTTTTCTAGGACCCATCAGCTCCAAGTCAAATAGTTGTTTCAATATAGTTGTGGAGGGCACAGCTCACACTGGCCCATGCGGGGATCGAACCGGCAACCCTGGTGTTATGAGCATCGTGCTCTAACCAACTCAGCTAACCGGCCACCCCTCTATCTGGCTTATTTCACTCAGCATAATGCTCTCAAGGTCTTCCCATGTTGTCGCAAATGGCAGGATTTCCTTCTTTTATGGCTGGAATGCACCACATTTTCTTTATCCATTCATCCATTGATGAAGACTTAAGTTGTTTCCATGTCTTGGCTACTGTGAATAATGCTACGATGAAAATGGGAGCAGATATCTCTTCAATATCCTGAGTTCATTGCCTTTGGATAAACACCCAGGAGTGGAACTGCTGGATCATGTGGCAGTTCTACTTTTAATGTTTTGAGGCACCTCCATACTGTTTTCTATAGTGGTTGTACCAATTTACATTCCCATTAACAGCGTACAAGAATTCCCTTTTCTCCAAATCCTTGCCAATACTTATTATCTCTTATCTTTTTGATAATAGTCATTCTAATGGGTGTGAGGTGATATATTACCATGGTTTTGATTTGCGTTTAGAATTTTCTATGCATAAGATCATATCATCTGCAAAAAGACAACTTTACTTCTTCCTTTCTGATTTGGATGCCTTTTATTTCTTTTCCTTGCCTGATTGCTGTGGCTAGAATTTCCAGTATTTTGTAGAATAGGAATGACGACAGCAGGTACCCTTGTCTTGTTTCTGATCTTAGAGGAAAAGGTTTCAACCTTTCACCATTCAGTATGATCTTAGCTGTGGGTTTGTCACATACGGTCTTTATTATGTTGAAGTACAATCCTTCTATACCCAATTTGTTAAGAGTTTTTATTGTGAAAGGATGTTGTATTTTGTCAAATGCTTTTTCTGCATCTATTGAGATGATCATATAATTTTTATCTTTCATTCTATTAATGTAGTGTATCACATTTATTGATTTGTGTATGTTGAACCATCCTTGCATTCCACTTGGTACTGTTGTATTATCCTTTTAATATGCTGTTGAATTCAGTTTGCTAATGTTTTGTTTAGATTTTTGCATCTATATTCCTCAGCGTTATTGGCCTGCAGTTTTCTTTTCTTGTAGTGTTCTCATCTGACTTTGGTAACAGGGCAATGCTGGCCTCATAAAATGAGTTTGGAAGTGTTCTCTCTTCAATTTTTTGGTGGAGTTTGGGAAGGATTGGTGTAAATTCTTCTTTAATGTTTGATATTTGATTTCTTTTTATGGCTGAATAATATTCCATTGTATGGATAAATCACAATTTGTTTATCTATTCATCAGTTGATGGATATTTAGGGCATTTCCACATTTTGGCTATTATGAATAATGTTTCTATGAACATGAGCTTTTGTGTGGACATACACATATGCTTTACAGTTCTCCTGAGTATATATCTAGGAGTGGAACTGCTCAGTCAAATGGTAACTTTGTGTTTAACTTTTTTGGGAACTGCTGAACTGTTTTCCAAAGTGGTTGCACCATTTTATATTCCAATTTACATTGTACATTTACTTTCCAGAAGTGTATAAATGTTCCAATTTCTCCATATCCTCACCAACACTTACTATTATCTGATTTTTATTATAGCCGTCCTAGTGGGTATGAGTAGAATCTCATTGTGTTTTTGATTTGCATTTGCCTGATGACTAATGATATTGGGCATCTTTTCATGTGTTTACTAAGCATTCATATACCTTCTTTAGGGAAATATCTATTTAAATACTTTGCCCATTTTAAAATTAGGTTATTCTTTCTATTATTGAATTTACTTCTTTTTTCCCCATCTGGATGCTTTTTATTTCATTTTCTTGCCTGATGGCTCTGGCTAGAACCTCCAGTAAAATGGTGAAGTGGAGAAAGTGTACATCTTGTCTTGTTCCTGACCTTAGGGGGAAAGTATCCAGTCTTTCACCCCTGAGGAAGTTCCATTCTATTCCTAGTTTGTTGAGTGTCTCTCTCTCTCTCTCTCTCTCTCTCTCTAAATATATATATATATATATATATATATATATATATATATATATATATATATATATATATATATATAAAATGAAGGGACCATTGCTGAATTTTGTCAATTTTTTTTTTTTTGCATCTGTTGAGATGATGATGTGGCTTTTGTCCTCCAGTCTACTGATATGGTATATTACATTAATTTGTTTCATATATTAAACCAAGTTCACATTCCTGGGTTAAATCCCATTTGGTCATGGTGCATAATCCTTTCTAGATGTTGGTGGATTAGGTTTGCTCGAATTTTATTGAGGATTTTTGCATATATATTCATAAGAGTTCTGTAGTGTTCTTTTCTTGTGATATATTTGCCTGGTTTTGGTATCAGAGTAATACTGTCCTCACAGAATGATTTGGGAAGGGTTCCTCCCTCTTCTCTATTTTAGAAGAGTTTGTGAAAGATTGGCATTAATTGTTCTTTAAAAGTTTGGTAGAATTCACCAGTGAAGCCATGAGGACTCGGGCTTTTCTTTGTGGGAAATTTTAAAATTACTAATTCAGTTTCATTACTTGTCATAGATCTACTCAGATTTCCTTTCTTCTTGAGTTAGTTTTGGTAGTTTGAATTTTTCTAGAAATCTTTCCATTTTTATCTAAGCTATCTAATATTTTTTTTCAGCATATAGTTTTTTATAGCATTCTCTTACAATGCTTTTTTTATTTCAGTAAGGCTGGTAGTGCTGTCTCTTCTTTCATTCCCGATTTTGATAATTTGAGTCTTCTCTCTCTTTTTTTTTTTTTGTTCAGTCTAGCTAAAGGTTTGTACATTTGTTGATCTTTCCAAAAAACCAACATTTGGTTTTGTTGATTTTCTCCTTTATTTTTCTCTTTCATATTTCATTTATTTATTCTCTAATCTTTATTATGTCCTTCCTTTGCTTGTTTTGAGTTTAGTTTGCTATTCTTTTTCTAATTTCTTAAGTTGGAAGGTTAGGTTATTGATTTGAGCTATTTCTTCTTTTTAAAATATAGATGTTTGTAGCTATAAATTTACCTCTGAGCACTGCTTTAGATGGATTTCATAAGTTCTGGTACGTTGTATCATCATTTTCATTCATCTCAATTTCCATTTTCTTTTTTGATCCCTTTTTCGATCCCTCATTTTTAAAAATCTTTTAACTGTTTCTAGAAACCATATCCATTTCTAGTTGACATTACATTTTGCTGCAACTAGTCTAATGAAGAACAGTTTAGTTTAATAAACATATGCTGAGCACCTACTATGCTCAAGCTGAGTGTTGGGAATACAAAGCAAAAATGTTTAAGACAGTTCTGCACTGAAGTAATTTACAACACAATGGGGAGAGAGGACCCTGAAACAGACAATTATAATATAAGTCGATACATTCAATGACAGACTTTGTACCAAAGAGTATAGAAAAGAAAGTAATTAGCTCTATTTAGAAAAGTAAATTTCACAATGTTGATAATTACTGAGCAGGGTTTCAAAGGATAAATAGTAACTCATTAGTCAGGCAAAAATGATGAAAGACCATTTCCCAGGCAGTGGAAACAGTATATATAAAGACTTAGAGTTGTGAAACAAAATGGGGTATTCAAGACCACCTTTTACTCCATCCTCTATGAGATTCTGGTGAAGCAGATTCTATCCTTCACTCCAGGGTAATGAATGTGACCCAGGCATAAAATAATTCAAACAATTGTGTTGCCTTGGCCACAGTGATTGGTTCAGGAATGGGCACAGATCAAAGCCAAAAGGATGCACTGGGACTTAAAGTGGGATTTTGAGAAATTTGCTTTTTCATGGCGGAAAATGTTTAAAAGGCACTTGAAAATCCAAGTCATCCTAATGTAGTTGAGACCAAGGAGATGGATGAAAGCCAAGGGAGAGTGCCTGGCACATAGTGGGAACTCAATAAATATTCACTGACTAAGTGAATGAACGAATAATGTGTAGAACAGAATCCTGAGGAATATCAGGAATTGCCAGTTGAAAGCCACTTATCTTCCTCCTAACTCCCGTAACAACTTCTCAGAATTGTTCTTATGGTGTTTATCACCTTCTGTTTCATAGTACAGTTATCTATAAATCTACATTACCTCTTCTCTTAGGATCTAATGCTTTTCTGTTCCCACTTACTTATATTACATGTAATATTTTATATTATTTGGCTCCTTGCCTACCTCTTCAGCATCAGCTTCATTACTCCAGCAATATTTTAAATCTTGCTGTACCCTAAGGATGCCATGCGTACTTGTCTCTGTCCTTTCCACAGTCCACCCTTCCCTCCAGGAAACTTCAACTCAATTCAACAAGCACTTACTGAGCACTAAACAAGTGCCTGTCACTTGCAAAGTAAGATCCATGGTGGTGAGTGATATCAACTTAAGCATGATGACCAGCACTTTTTAAAAAAATACAATAGGGTAACACAGAACATGGCAGAGCACATTGCATAAAGTACTGTTTTCGTGAAACTTTTTAGTTGGTGGGTGTGTGCTGAGTTACATTGTAAAACATATTTCTTACTGCAGATCATAGTGAAAAAAAGTTTGAAGGCCACTACTCTAAGACACCCCTCTTACCAATGGTCCTCGGTTTATAACCCAAGTGACTAAGAATGCCCATGGGCTTCCCTCCCTGTATCTGCAACCAAAAATGTGAGACTTTCTTCCCAAGCCCCAACTCTGGAGAAGGGTCACAAATTAGGGTATAGTCCTTATTTCTGTTGCAACAACCACAATTTAAAAAAAACTGTCCTTTCAGATCTAACACACAGCCTGGCTCTTAGCAGTGTGCTGATGTTAACTCTGTTCTTATAATAGTTAGCACTTATTGAGCACTTGCTGTTTGCCAGGCACTATTCTAAGCTCTTTATATAGATTATCTTATTTATTCCTTACAAAAACCTTAGAGGTAGGTAACATTATTGCCAATTTCATTTTATAGATTGGGGAGATTGAGGCATGGAGATACTGACTCAACTTTACCAAGGCCACAGAGATAAGAGGTGGTGGAGCTAAGATTTGGACCCGTGCAGTCTAGGTTCCCAGCCCGTGATCTTGACCACTAAGGTCTATAGCTTCCCAAGTGGGCTTTGCTGTTGAACGGACAGGTGTATATTTCATGGAATAGCTCTTCTGAAATGGCGCTGAGTAGCCACTGACTAAAGAATATTTTCTACAATTTCTTAACCATCCATTTTGGTAAAGAACAGCATAATTTATTGGCCCAGGATCTGTAGTTCAATGTTAATCTGTAGGTTGCTTTAAACTCTCACTAGTTCCCTTGGAGAGAGAAAAGAAGGAGGAAAAATGAGGCCAAAATTCATTTCAATTTTTAAGGTTATTTTTAAAAAACAAGATGATGAGGGAAGACAGCATATGTCTGTCTCTTGAAAGGAATGAGCCTCTATCTCTTGCCTATGATTTTCTCTGACTTTGAAGCTCTGCTCCCTGCTGGAGCCTCTGAGCTGTCTGCTTTGGACACTCTCTCGGCCCATGTGCTCCTGTTGAAGGTGATGAGGACAAAATTGGGACAGGTCACCAAAAAGACCCTCCTTCCTTTGTTCTGAGTGAATGCTGTCTCTTTCTGAAAATTCTCTACTTTATCCAAGAAGGGGAAAAGGGCAGACTCTATTTTATAAGAAGAAAGGAAGAGGGTCTGGGAGTCTGCTGCTTCCCCAAGTATTCAGTGAGTTGCTGAATAACAGGAGGAAAGGGACAAAAAAATAAAAATAAATAAAAAATAAAATGACACAGCACAGCTCTGAGACCCTCTCCTATCAGGTTTTACAGAGGGGCAATACATTTTCTTCATTGCCAGCCCTGACTTATCACAGCCTTGTTTTTAATGAGGTATAATAAGGGGAACATTTTGTAACAACACGGTTCCCCTATTTTATCCTGCAAACAGCTGTGTCATGCTTGTGGCTGGAAGAATGAATCATATCTCTGCCTGCATATGCTAACTCCCATGTAATTACCCCAGCATCTTAAATAAAGCAGGTCCTAAACCTGTCGCTCACATTACAAGCGAACAGTACAGACCTCGTAACTGGGGCCTCTATCATTACAATTAATTTATCACAGAAGCAACTGAGATTAGAGGCTAGAATTAAAACCCAGAGCATGGAGAGTCACCGTAGTGACACTGAAAAACATGCTCTTGAGAGGCGGCTGGCTCCAGCGGCTGCCTGACTAATGCCTTTCCTGGGGAAAAACAGCCTTAGCTGGATTTTGTTTTCTTTACATTTTTCCCACTCAAAGATTTAACTAAAGTGATTTCACTGCCTCTCTCGATTCAAAATGATGTTGGAAAAATTCTACCTGATACTTAACCAGAACTCTGAGCAGGAGTCACCATTTTCTCATCCTTAAAGGACCACTGTCCCTCCATGGGAACAATCCCCCGAGACCTCACATTTGTTTTTGTTATTAGAAAGGAATTTCTCATGACATCAGTTTGTTTCCTTTCAGGGGGCAGGAGACTGGGGGGAGGGGGAAAATAACCCAGAGCATATGCCTCAAACATAAAAAATGCTGTTTGTATCTCCTCAGGCAGTATTTCTCAACTAGGGTTCCTCAACCGAACTACACAGACAGAAAAATTACTTGAGTAGCAATTTTCTTAGTCCTCCCAAGGATGGTACAACTAGTACATCTAAATGGTACATTCTAGATGCATAGAAACCCTTTTCCAAACCACGTGTCAGCTTCCAGCCTATTCAAAGCAGTTTTCACTCTTCCCCCACTATGTGTGGGCTCGTTTCATTAATGGGGTGGGTAGTGCCTCTCTCAGCCGTCCCACCTAAAACCTGAAGTAGAATATGCTAGGTCTCCAGACCTGGGAGTTGGGGGAGCCTGTTGCCATCATCGTGACCAGAGCCCAGCAGTCTACTCTCTCTGTCAGCACTCCCACTATACAGCAGCGTCTACTGTGCTCACTGAAAACTTTCCTCTTCTTCCTGGGAACACAGCTAGACTGCCTTTCCCAGCTTCCCTTGCAGTTAGAGATAACTGCATTCTGGTCACTGGATTGTAGGTGGAGGTGAAGTATGCCATTTCCCCTGGGCCAATAAAAATCTCCTACTTGATCTTTCATGGCGTCTTTCTTCTCTCATATGCCGGCTGGAACACCCAGCAGAGGATTGTGAACCCGAGGGGCTGACGAACCTGAATTCCAAAATCATTATGAAGCTGCCTTCCAAACTGGGTTTGCCTACGTAGTAATTACCTACCCTGACTAATACATCCTGAAAATGAGATGACCCAACCTCTTATTCAGGAGGCTCTACAGCTTGTGAAGAACAGGGAAGGAAGGAGAACCTGGAGTCCAAGGCTAGGAAAGCAGATTTTGGAGGCATTTCAGTGCGTGAATAAAATAAGGGGCTTAGAACAGCTGAGGCCAGCTGTGGGTCCAGACACTTGACCTGGAAATGGGATTCACAGCTTAGGGGTCCCTCACATACTTGACAAGTTTCATTCTGAGAGGCTTCTTCAGAAGGCTCAAGGGAGAAAAGGTAATAAGGGGGAAATCTATGAAAATCTGATTCAAACAGAATAACAAACATGTATATGAAAGCAAACTGTAAATCACAATCTCTCTAATCAGGTCACATCACACCACTGCTTGAACTTTGGCCCTCCCTGATTTGGTTCCTTGTCTACCCCTGGAACTGCTTGTTCTGACAGATCCTTGGACATATCTTCATTGAACACCTTTTCAGGGTAACCTGCTTACCCACTAGCTTGGGAGTTCTTCAAGGTCAGGAGAAGAAGCTCATTCACCTCTATTCCCCTTCAGCCAGCTCCAGGCCTGGAACCCACGACTAGCACAGTATCTGCTTAATGAATGGGCACGACGTTCACATGAAAAGTGTGTTTTTGGACACAGGCATGGCACTCCTCCCTCTCGGGACGCTACACGGTGGGATGCTTCTTAACGCAGTGCTGTGAAACTGGACATACTTCCTCCACAGACTTCCATTCAGTTTTCTTTCTGTTCAAGAGCAGGTATTTAAAAGCTGGGCTCCGGGCATTGAGCATGGCAGCATAGAGACAACTGGCCCCCAAGGAATTGGAATTCATTCCCTTGAAAGGTATATGTTAACGCCATACTTGAATTAGCCATAGGCTGTGCCAATGGCTAGCAATGTCAGGTGTGAAGAACCCCATTTCAGATCCCCTAGTCCTCAAGTACCTCATGCATACTTGAAAATAGCTCCTTTTCTTCCTACAGAAAGACTTCTAGCCCCATTTAAGCTATCCATTATTCGCTGAGAGAAGGAACATAAACTATGCGGTATACGAAAGGGGAAAGATTGCTATCAGTATTAGTCTGATCCCCCTCCTTGATTGCAGCGCTTTCTTCCCAGGCCTTGCCCACTTGAGAAGGGAGCCTACAAAGAACCAGACTAGATCAGTGCTGGTCTGGCTTGTAGTGCATCTTTGGTTTTATTGCATTAAAAAAATATTATTGCTCTACGGAACAATAATCAAGTCCATCTGAAACAGAAGTTAATAGTGTGGGTTCAGGGTCAGACTGACTGGGTTCAAATCCTAGCTCTGGTACTTGTAAGTTAAGAAATCTTAGAAAAACTACTTAACCTCTTTAAGCCTCTGTTTTCTTACCCACATGAGGAGGAAATAAATCCAGGTTCACAGGACTGGAGTATTGCATGCAAAACATGTGGCACAATGTCTGACAAATAACAGGCACCCAGAAAATGTTAGCTGTCATTATTTTGGTTTCCTATCTGAATTAACACCCATCTTCTCCTTGTTCCCTCCTGTTACAACTGAGACAAATGAGCCTCTTCCTATTAAAGTCCGGTCCTCCACATGTGCTCTGGATCCCATCCCTTCTTGCCTTTTAAAAACTGCTTCATTAATCATCATCTCTCTTTCTGACACTAGCAGACATTTTCGTCGGGATCATTTCCATCGGCATACACGTATATACTAGTACCTTCTATCAAAAAAAGAAAAATCCCTCACTTAACCCCACATCCGCTCTACCTGCCGTCATGTTTTGATACTCTTCATTAGAGCCAAACATCTCCCAAGTGTTTTCTATGTCTGCTATCTACCATTTCTCACCTCCTATTAACTTTTCCATTCATTTCAATGTGAATTTGCCCTGTCACTCCACTAAAAAGGCTTGCAGGGTCACCAGTCACCCTCCATATTGCCAAAATCCTGCAGACAACATCTCTTTCCTTGATCTCTTGGTAGTATTTGACATAACTCATCATTTGCTCTTTCTTAACCCACTCCCTCTTCGGTTCCTTTGTTATACCATCTGTCTTCTCCTTCTCAGACTCCTTTCTTCTTTTATTTTACTAGATCTTTAAATGCTAGAGTTCTCCAGAGATTGGGTCTGTGTCCTTTTATTTTCTCCCTTTTAACATGATTTGTCTTGGTGATTTCATTTTTTCCAATCACTTTAAATAGGGAAGTGCTGTTATAACAAAAACAACAAAACATCTAGAATACGTGACATTGGTTTTGGAACTAGATAGTAGGCAGCAAGGAAGCTGATATAAAAGACTGGAATACCATCAACTTGTATTATGTTATAGTAAACATTTGGCTAAACAACAATAATACAGGAGGCAAAAAAATGTATCTAATGAACTAGTAGAGCTGGGAGAGGTGACTTATGGCAAAATATTGAAAGCATAAGCTGGTTGCTTTTAGCTACATCTGATGAGGCACTAACAAGAAAAATGTAAACTCAGAAAAGAACCAGCTAGTTTGCAAGCAGAATTCAGTGGGACTATAGAGAAACTAGAGCGTACTGGATTAAAAAATAAAACTTTCTCATCTCCAGCCTCTCCAGTAAGATTTTCAAATTAAGATCCATCCTGGGCCTAAAGATAAAATGCTGTCAGAAGATACAGTTTCAAGGTAAAGTCAAAATAAAGGGTCTTCATTAAACTCTGAGGGGAAAAAAATGTGGCATTTAGTAGGCTCTTTCAGTGGGAAAAGAGGCGCTTAAGAAAGCTTATGAATATGGTTCTATAGCAGCCTGACATGACCAGAGTACCAGTAATTAAGTCTAGATACATCACGTCTTTTAAAAATTATGGTTATGGCTTGTGGCACATGGAGTTGACTAGTGTTAAATACACAGAAAACTCACAAAGTTTGTGAGAGAGTTGTATTGGCAAAAGCACTGCCAGCTCGAACTAAAAGAGACTGTAAATGTCTCTTTTAAGACGTAAATAGATCTGAGTCCCCAAATTTCTCTAAGCAGGGAGTCAGTTGATAAGGCTGCTCAGACACCAAAAAGGAATATAATTTAATGCCATCTTCAGAAGTGTCTAAGGATGAGGGAAAAGGAATGACTCCCAGAGAACAGAACAACAAGCCAAGGAGAACAATGGGTTGGAGACCCACGTCCAAGAAGACAAACCAGAGCTTAGAGAACATTCCCAACTCCTAGGATGGTGGGACCTGTCAACATTCACCCAGTAGAATTTCAGCACTGCTGATTTCTATGTGCATCTAGTTCTTCCCCTTTTTGAATGGACGAATTTATTGCTGTTATTGTCAGCCACTGTATATTATATGGGGGGGTTACTGGTCTGTTTATTTGTTCATTCATTCATTCATTCATTCATTCATTCATTCATAGGTCTTCAGATGAAGAGAAACCATATTTAAGCCTGATACAGATTACAAAATCCTGGACTTTAAGCCAGGTGATATGATTTGGATGAAATTTGGGGGAATCTTCGAATTGTGGGTGAGTGTATTTTATGAGTGAAAGTTAATATTCATAAACAAGAGGTAGACTGTGATAGATTATTGTCCCAAAATAATTACTACCCTGCTACGTGCATGAGGGAGTTTACTTCTCTGCTCCTCGACTTTTGGCTCATTTATATGGTCATTTTGGCCAATGGTCATTTGGTCAGATATGACCCAAGCGTGGGCTTGAAATATGCTCATGTGAGTTGGCCCTCCTGAGAAGAGCTCTCCCCAGGTAGCTTCTATCTCTTCAGCCCAAGCTGCAAAATGAACATCCATGGAACCTACTGCAAGGAGCAGAGATGCCTGGCCAGGCTGAGCCTAGATCGGCTGAGCCTAGATCAGCTGACCTACAGATACATGAGGGATAAGTGTGACTGTTGTATGCCAACTGAGATTTTTGTTGTTATGTAACGAGAGCTGACTGGTTCTTTCTCATTCTTCAAATATAACTGGCTCAGAACTGTCCTGGCTCAGAACTGTTAAAATAATCTATTCCTTCTTTTTGAACATGCCCTTGCTCATTGCAGGTTTTAACATCAGATCTTTATTTAAATGGATTTCTTCAGAGACTATGCTTAGTCAGTCACCTGATTATTATATATCATTGTGCATTTTACTTCACAGCACTCATCCCCATTTGTAACAATAAATATTTACGTTTATTTATTTGTTTTCCATACTGGACTATAAGCCTTATAAGGGAAAGGACCATATCCATTTATTCACTAATGCAAAAGTCTAGGAGTAAGACTAGTGTATAGTAGGTTATCAGTAAATATTTGTTGAATAAAAGAATTGTTAAAGTAAGTGAATGAACCTAGATATGTTGGGAAACACTTGGAATACTCTTTGGGCTACTCAGGAATCAGCTGTAGGGGTCAAATAGATGGTGATGGAAGGAGAACTGACTCTGGGTGGTGAATACACAATGTGAAATATAGATGATGAATTACAGAATTGTACACTTGAAACCTATGTAATTTTACTAACCATTGTTACCCCAATAAATTTTAATTAAAAAAAAAAGAAATCAGCTTTAGAAAATGTAATTCAATTTATTTCCATTCTTCTTATTGTTTTTAATAATAACTGTTTTGTTCCCTTCCTAATGAGCTGTGCTTCCCAAGGAATCAGGTTGCCTTTTTGGTTACCAAACCAACCAATCTGGCCAAAATAGGTAACTGATGGGCTCCTTGCTTACCACTATATCTGATTGCTTCTAGACAAATATTATGATTCAGGGTCAAAGATGCAGGTCAGACCATCTGTTTCTGCTAAGGCCAGAGCAAAATTTTTTTCACAAAGTTTGCTTGGTGTATTCTATCCAGTCCAAAAACAAGCATACCCACAAGAACATATGTAGATACACAGAGCTTAGCTCAAGGCTATGGAAGAAAGCTGAAACCCAAGGATATCTTCCGCTTACTGGCTCCAAGCCTGTACAGCCTGGATACGCTAACATAAACCTTCCTCAAGCTACCTCTAGCATCCTCCCGATAGCATTTGCTGCTCCTGCTGCAACATCGCAATGTCAGTCTCTGCAATGTTTCTGAAGCCATAGACCACACACTGTGAAAAAAAGAGTGGTTCCACAGCACGGAGACCCTCCCATAAGGGAGGGGTGGAAAGAAAAACCAAGGCCTGGCTCCTGGGACAAGCTACCAAGCTAAGAGAATTGTTTCTGGAGGTCTGGCTTTCTGGCTTTTCTAACCCCAAGCTTTTCCAAGTCAGGATCTTTGACTTTAATCTTTATGCTTTTCTACTTTTCTTTTTCTTCTTCAAGGCATTAACATTTTATTAAATATTATATGAGGTATATGATATGAAGATATATGATATAAAGATATATGAAGATATGAAGATATAAAATTAACATTTATAAATCACCATCCAACTTAAGAAGCAGAACAGAACCACTAACAGTTAAGAGCTCTGAATCCCATCTTCCTACCTCCTCCATCCCACCCATGTAACTACTGCCCAGACTCCCCCACCCAATCTCTACTTTTCTCTATAGTTTACCAAATATGTTTGTCCTTCAGCAATATATTTCTTGTTTTAAAACCTCATAAGTGTATATCACACTGTATGTATTCTTTTGCAACTGTTTTTTTTTTTTTTACTCAACCTTACATTTCTAAGAGTTGTCTGTTGATTCATGTGGTTATAGTGTTTTCATTGTCACCACTTTACAGTATTCAATTATATGAATATACCATACTCTGTTAATCCAGTCTCCTGTTAATGGGCATACGGATTATTTATAGGCTTTATTTTGTTGCTATTATGAAAAATTCTGCTGTGAGCATTCTTCTATGTATAAGACCTTGTATATACTCGTATACCAAGGGATGGAACTGCTAAGACGTAGGATAGCTACATGTTAGGTTCTGCAAGATTGTAAGCTACAGTGTATGATGTCAGAGATTTTTGTCTATTTTGTTCATTGCCATATCCCCAAAATCTAGAACACTGCTTGGCACCAGGTAGGTTAGTTGATAGCTACTGATCGAGTAAACGAAGATAATGCTATGTTTTTCCAAAACAATGATACCAATGTATATTCCCAGCAGCCTATCAGGTCCTACTGATGTATTACTTTTTTAATCAAAGACAAACACTTCTTCCCCTGTCCCATTTACTTATGTATTCCACATCAGACTTTTCATTTTCGTCTTCTTGGTTCTATAGCTAACAGACCTGGAATGGTCACTGTCTCTGTGTGAAGTAGGAGAAGTTGACTCGAAGCCTCAGTTTCCTCACTTGTAAAATGGAGATAGCAATGCTTTCTTCTGTAAAGATTTAACACACTCAATCATGGCACCAATAAATGATAAATCCTATTACAGAAAAACCCTCGTATCCAATGCATTGGTTGATTATCCCAGAAGTCCTGTAAAGCAGAATATCATTTGGTAAAGATATAAATGTACCTCGAACATTTTATTTTTACTTGAAATATATAAATGTAGATTCATTCTCCAATATTTTGATGTAAGGCCAAGGAATGTGTCTGCTGACTGGCTTTCCAGATCTTTCCTGCATAAATCACACTCATAATACATTGTCTACAATTCTTGTGTTTTTTTTTTTATAGTGGAACAAGAACTTTAAAAAATTAGAGTGCAGATTCCTAGATTGTTGTGATGTTTTTCTTCATTCAGTCTTACCCACACCTCTTTTAATTGCAATTATATAAAAACCTCACCTTAGTTTTCAACTTGGCTTTAATAAAACAACAACAACGACAACAGCAAAACCCACCTCTCTTTGCAATATTACATTGTTGAGTTTACAAAATATTTGATAAAATTAGGCAATTACAATAAAAACTACCACTGGCATAAACAGGCTTAGGAACAAGTCCAGCCACGTCTTGGAAAGTGTGCGGGTGGGCGGGTGGGAACAGCAGTGGGGGATCATCCCGTATAATGGCAAACTCAAGAGTCATCATCAGACGAGTATATGTCGTAGGCATCAGTGTGTTTTATACAGGACGTAGAAGTGTCAGCTAACCTGGCAAGTTAAGTGGAAGTTGGTTAAGAGAACTACTATATTATTATTCTCTTTATTTATACCACTGACCTAGTGACAGGGCCCACCTATCTCCTTTGCTGATCCCCCCAAGGAAATCACCTTCCAGTTAGGTTTGGTTCATTGTTTAGGTTTGCCCCTTGGCCAGTAGGGGACAGAGAAAGACATGGACTCACCAGGGAATGAAGCTTGATAGGCTGGAGGAGATTTAAAAAATATTCAGTTATTGAAAGGTTACTCTTGATGTCTAAGATTTCCTTGCCTCCGATAAAGTGAGATAGGAACAGAGATGGGAAGCCAAGTCCCACCTTTCTCCGTAGTCGTCTGACAGGCGCAGCACTGCGGCGAAGAAGGTCTGACTTTAATTAGTCAGACCATCACCCTACTAAACTCCACTGAAACCCAAACAAACCAGGCAGTCCCATATGTCATAAGAATTAAAGGCATGGTTCCCACTTCCTAACGATGCTTTTACAGAAACCGTTCCACTGTAAAACTTTATGATTTGAATCTTTATAGCCGCCAGCAGAGCACATGTTCACTGCCTTAAATTATAACTTAATCACAATAGAAGCTGACTTTCCAGCCCTTTGCAGTCAAGACAAGAGAGGGAAGGGGCCTACAGAACAAATTGCCTGCCATTCCTCTGCCCACCTGCCTCCTCCCGGGTTGCAGAGTGCGGGGCAAGTGGAGGGACATGAGAAAACACAGACCTCACAGCCCAGGACGACCCAAAAGCTAGAACCTTTCCGCAAGGTCTAGAGACATGAGTACAGTCCTGGCCTAATCAGGGCAAAGTGAGTGCTGCCAAGAAGGATTAAGAGCAAGAAAGGCAACACCGGCCAAGGTTTATAGGTATCCTAATCCCAGCTCCTCACTCCACTGGTCCGATTGACGCTTTTCCTTACCTTTGGATGAGCGTCCTCTATTGTTGGAGACTGGTGACAAAGAAGGAGGTAGAAGTAAAGACCCCACCACCACCCCCGGCCACCTTTTTTCAGTTCAATATGGCTAAGACATCAAGTGTGAGGAGGAGAGTCAAACAGACAGGCTGAGGCCAGATCCCAAAGGGCCTTGCACGCCACACTAAGGAATTTTAATTTTATTATTTAAGCGGTAGGGAGCGATTACAAATTTTCAGCACTGAAGTGCCATGATGAGATTACTTTTTAAAAAGCCTTTGCATCCAAAGAAGATGCACAAATGGACCGAAAAAATGAAAAAATGCTCAATATCATTAGTCATTAGAGAAATGCAAATCAAAACCACAGTGAGCTATCACTTTACACCCACTAGGATGGCTATTAAAAACCAACAAACCAGAAAATAGCAAGCATTGGCCAGGATGTAGAGAAACTGGAATCCTCATACATTGCTGATGGAAATGGTGGCTGTAAATTGTGCAGCCACTATGGAAAACTGTGTGGCAATTTCTCAAAATGTTAAACAGAGAGTTACCATATGACCCAGCAATTCCACTCCTAGGTATATATCCAGCAGACGTGAAAACATATGTTCACACAAACACCTGTAATATTCAGAGCAGCATTATTCATAGTAGCCAAAGAGTGGAAACAACCCAAATGTCCATCAAGTGATGAATGGATAAACAAAATGTGATGTAGTCATATAATGGAATATTATTCAGCCATAAAAAGGAATGAAGTACTGCTATATGCTACAATATGGGTGAACCTCGAAAACATTATGATACGTGGAAAAAAACCACACACAAAAGACCACATGCTGTATGACTCCATTTATGTACAATGTCCAGAATAGGCAAATCCGTAAAGACAGAAAGCAGATTTGTGGCTGGTAAGAAATGGGGGTAGAGGGGAGGTGGAAAGTACAGGGTTTCTTTTTGGGGTGATGGAAAAGTTCTGAAATTAGATAGTGGTGATGGTTGTCTATCATTGTGAATATACTAAAAACCACAGAGTCGTACACTTCAAAATGATTAAAATGATGAATTTTATGTTATGTGAACTTTATCTTAGTGGAAAAAAAGACTGGAGAGGAGCAAAGTAAAGGCGAGAGACACTGGTTTAGAAACCTGTTAGAATAACCTAGGGGAGTTATGGTAAGAGTGAAAAAGGAAAAACCAGCAGGGATCTGACAAGGGTTTGAACTAGGAATAGTAGTAGTGAGGACAGAGAGGAGGTTATAGATTTAAACATATTTAAGGGTAAAAATAATCAGATCTTGGTGTTTAATATGAGGAGTTTGGATGACTAGATGGGTAATACAAGCATCACCAGAACAGGGAACATAAAAAGAGGAGGAGTGTGTTGGGAGAAAAGATGATTTCTTTTTCAGACATGATAACCGTGAGGTGCTTACAGGTTATAGGTTGCTTTATTCATGCAACCAATATTCAGTGAATACCTGCGAGGTGCCTATTGGGACTATCCGGTAGGCAGCAGGAGACACTTTTTTGAAGCTCAATAGAGTTCTAAACTGGACATAGATATTTTGGGACTAATAACATAAAGAGTGGATGGGATTGTTTAGAAAAAATGTGTAGATGAGACATGAAGAAGACTGAAGACAATCTTGAGGGTTAGGATTCCTTAAAAGAGACAAAGAAAAAGTAGTCAGAGAGGAAGAAAATGCAGAACTCAAGGAAATAGAGTTTGAAAAGGAAAGCAACAATGTCAGTAACACTGACATGAGGTCGAGTAAAATAAAGGCTGAAAAGTACCCGTTGGATTTGGTTATTGGGAAGCGTTATGGGCCTCAAGGTGCAGTGATAAAGGGCAACACTGGACTATAAAGGGTTGGAAATGAATGAGAGATGAGGAAGTGGAGACAATCATTCTCTCAACAAATATTTATTGAATGTCGGCTTTGTGTCAGGCCATGATAGAGAGGAAATACTTCTGGGAGGCTTGGAAATAATGGGAAGGAAAGAAATAGGACAGTTAATGAAGGAGAACATGGACACAGGAAGAGATGGGGAAGCTGGGAGGATAGAAGAGTACTCATACAGTTAGTAAGAGAAGTTTAAGGTGGATAACTTCTGAGTGATAAGGTTCATGGTGTGGCCATGGGACTAGTGAAGTGGGGTGGTGATACAAGTCTTTAGAAATTAATAGGCCAAGAAACTATAAATGTAAGGTATTGGAACATTCCATCCAACAGACGAGGAGTGGTGAGTCAGACAAATGACAGAGTAAGAAGGAAAAGACAACAGAATCGTGGAACAGCACAGGCCTCAAGGAAGGGGGAATTGTGTTTATTCTTCTTCTCTCCTTTGTTACAAATAAGCAAACCTATACCTTCCACTGCCAGCTGCATGGTAGACACTCCATAAATAAACTTTGCTGACTGATGTGTCCTCTCAAAAGCATCTCCTGTTTGGCATGTTCTAACCTGACCTCTGGTATCTCCTCCTAAACTAGTTCTCTTCCATTGTTTTCTGTCTCCGTGAATGGTACCATCATCTATCCAGGTAGGAAATATGATGGCCATATTCCTTCCTCTCTGTAACTTTTCAGATCTAATCCATCATCGGGTCTTGTCAATGTTACTTCCTAAAACCTCTGTCACATTTGGCCAACACTCTCATTTAAACAACCATCCTCTCTCCTCTATTGTACCTGCTTCCGAACCTGTGCACATCTGCTCTTGCTCCGATCCATTCTCCACTCTGTAGCCAGAGTGATCGTTTTAAAACACGAATCTGATTAAAGTACTGGTCCTCTTCCTCTCCATCCTCCAATCCTCTGAAGGCTTTCCATCGCTCTTAGGGCTATGACTGAACTCCATAAGGTCAGATTCCTGTCTTCTCAGCCTGGCCTCGTATCACACATTCGTCCCATCTCCAGTCTTTTCCCTCCTAGGCCTTGTCGCGAGTCCTCCTGAAAGGGCCTTTGCACCTGCTGTTGCCTCTGCCTAGTATGCTCCCCTCTCCTTGTTGTCTAGCTCAACTCCTATTCACCCTAAGCAGCTCAGCTTTCCTAAAATCCCTGTCTGGGTCATATCATATCCTGAGGCTTTCATAGCCTGCCACAATTGCACTTGTTTGAATACATATTTGATTAACGTCTGTCTCCATGAGGCCAGGGGCTGTGCCTGATACATAGAAGAAACTCAGTAAATATTTACTAAATGAATGAATGATATAGTGATAAACTTGCTCAATGTTATTAAGTAGCAAATCTGGAACTGGGTCCCAAGAGAGGACAGTAGGTGGGAGGTTTGAAAGATGAGCTCCAAAATCCCTGCCATTTCTGAGGTTTTATGCTTTCTAGGTGAAACTTTCATTATTTTCTTTCCCCTTCTTTCCCTAGGCCTTGTCAACACCCCTCCATTGGGTATCATAAGGAATTAAAGACCCTAAGGATTAGCAAGAATTAGTTCCTTCAGATGCTAGAAATCTTTCCTTTGTCAGATGGTCACTTTGTCTCCACTTAAACACTTCTAATAATAGGGCTCAATTCTTCTCTGAAGGAGTCCTGGTTTTTCTTTAGTAATGTATAAGTTAAGCATCTTTTTCATATACTTTATTGGCCATTTGTATTTCCTTCTAAAACTCATACTTATATCCCTTACTAACTTCTCCCTCGCTCTTAATTTAACTGATTTGTAAACTCTATCGATGAAAGAAATTAATCCTTTGCCATATTATATTTTAAATATGTTTTTCAGTTTGTTGATCTTCTGTCATATAAACAATTATATTCTATATGGAACAAAATTTAAAAGATACAAACTCGGTAAATATTTACTAAATGAATGAATGATATAGTGATAAACTTGCTCAACGTTATTAAGCAGCAAATCTGGAACTGTGTCCCAAGAGAGGATAGGAGCTGGGAGGTTTGAAAGATGAGCTCCAAAATCCCTGCCATAGCAGTGGTATAACCAAACACCACCAATATTCCCCCCAAATAAATAAAAAACACCATTAATCCTAAAAAAGACCCGCCAAAACTCATTACAATGCAAAGAAAAGAAAAAGAAAGCTTCCTCTCACCCTCCTTCTCCAGTTCAATTCCCCTTCGAAAGGCAACTGCTATTAACAGTTTCTTAGATATCTTTCCAGAACCTGCCTGCGCAGTAACAACATATACTATGTATCTCTGCTTTTCTTCCCCCCCGGCACACACAAAATGTAACAGCATACTGCATCTTGCCTTTTCACTTACAACATAGGATATATTGGAGACCTCCCCATATTAGTACATAAAAAACTGATGGATATTGCCAAAATTGCCCTCCATTGAGGGTGAACCAAATTACACTCCCATCAGCAATATGTGTGAATATCTCTTTCCACATCTTTCACCAGTACAATAGTAAAACCTTTTTTGATCTCTGCCAACCTGATAGGAAAAAATGGTATATGCCTTGCTCTAAGAGTGAAGTTGAACATCTTTTTTCCTATATTTAAAGGGCTTATGGCCATTTAAAATTTCTTATGGCTTTCAGACCTCTCCATTTTTGAAGAATTAGCATTAGGAAGGATTATTGTGATTTTGAGAGAAAGATCTTTAATCTAGATCTAGTAGCCTGCTTTTCCACTGGTGTAGCAGTGGGAGGGTTTGAGCTTTATCCTTTTTTTTTTTTTTTTATCAGCAACACATTTGTGACTAAGGCTAAATTATGGCAGAGTAGAAAGCGTTTAGGCTTTAAGGTCATACAGACTTAAATTGGAATCCCATCTTCCTTCTTTCCATCTTTGTTTATTGAAGTTTTCCTCTGTGTCAGGCCCAGCACAGAAGGCTAGAGATTCAAAGTTAAATAAAACACAGTTCTTGCCACCCAGAAGCTCTCGGTATGATGAGGGAGTGAGGCTCGTAAACCAGTAAGTGTAATGTGAAATAGATAATAGTAATGCTGACGCTGATGCGATACTGCTAATGGCCAGCCGCTCCGTGGATAATGAATTGGGAAAGGACCAGACCAGAGACAAGGAGAGCAGTCAGCAGGCGGCAGCAGCAATCTGGGCAAGCAATTCACTGAGAATGAAGAAGAATCAGATTCTAGATATAATGAGGCAAAATAAATAAGACTGTGATTTTGGTAAAAGCAAGGAATGAGGAGAGACTGTAGTGGGTTGAGGACTGAGAGGTGAGCAAATCTCTTTCTTTGATCCGACAGCTCTTGTGGCATATTGGATGACTGTCCATAAAACGGTCACTCCCTCCATTCCTCCACCTCCATCTTCCTCGCCCCACTGATGTTGCTTTGCCCACATGGCTGCTTTGTCTTCAAAGCAAGGCAGTGACTTCTCTACCCCTGAATTTTGGGCTTGGCCGTCGATCTGCTTCAGCCAACGGAATGTTAGCAGACATGATGCAAACAGGGGCTTGAGATGTGTTTGCGAAAAGTTGTCCTTGGTTTCCTGGGCTCCGCCTTTCGCCATGAGAACATGCCTCTTTCGTCACTGCTGGTCCAAAGGGGACACATGGGGCAGCCCTGGACCTAACCCACAGCTTGGAGCCAAGCCTGGCGGAACCCAGCCTAGGTCAGCTGGACGTCGGCTGACCCACACTTCTGTGCATTCAAGAAATAAAGTCCCTCCACCTTACAACACTGAGTTTTGAGTAGGCTTGTGAGGTAATGTTGTGGCAAGAGCTGTCTCTTCTTTAGGCTAAACACCCCCACACCCTTCAGCTGGTCATCGCATGCCTTCTCCTTTCTCATTTCTGCCAGATTTCATAGCAAGATATACCAACTGTGGTCAATTAGAAGGTACTCCGCAAAAGAGCCATCAAATTAGAATTCTGCGTGCATGCGGTCCTCTTCACCGCTTGGCTTCAAATCTGCCTCCATTCTAGAGCTAGCCAATGGCAAAGGAAGAAGTCTGTCCCTGGGGCCTGAACTCGGAGATGCTCTAGCATTAAGAGGCTCAGTAAGATTAAAACTCAAGCTCAATGAGTGAATCTGGAGGAAGCGGTCCTCAGCTCCTGGTTAATTCTAGAAACTCAACTTCTTCTATAAACCAAAAAAGAAGGCCAGGAGCCATCTAAAATGTCTACATAGAAACTAGTCATACACCAATTATCTACAGTTGGGACTTTAAAGATGACAGCACTTTACATCCCAAACCACCTAAAGCCAGGGAAAAAAAAGGATAATAGGGGCAGATCCATGTTTTGTGGCATCTGGCATATGCAACTTTGAGGGCTCTCTTAAAAACACAAAAATTGCAAATATACACTTAGGTTCAAAAGTGAGTATTTAGAATGACAAATGATAGCACAACAAATAACAGAATTCTAAAAGTTGAGGAAAACCACAAACATTACGAAATTTTTAAATAATATAATTAGAAAATTGTGTGATACATCCCTCAATAAGTACTTGTTTTCTATAATTTTTGAGCTGCAGACTCTTTGATTGACTCTTTATATGAACAACAATTTTAAAGTATTTTCTATGACGAAAATAGAAATATAACTCAGTCTTCTACCATTGTTGATCAAACTTTATTATTGATAATTTAGAGAAGTTTCTTTCAGCTTCAAAAATCCCTATTAGTATTGTTATGTAAAATTTTGAGTATTACTGTGAAATCTGGGGAAACATCCATCAGGTTTCTTTCACATACTAGCAGTTGTGAGAATTCAGGGCATTTCAAATTTCCCTGAATACTCTTGGATTTTATTGCCACTCATTCACCAGTTTATTATTGATGCCCTAGTTGAGGTGGCACATTAGGAATTTTCTGTTATCTTTGGCAATATCAATATTTTGGTGATGTGTAGAATATACTTGTGTATATTTCATGTGATTCTCATTTAAAAAAGAAAAAATATATACATTTATAATGGTATATACTGCAGTAAGAAGTATATTCCTGATAGGTGAGAGGTTCTGTTTTGACCAGTCATAGATAAGAACTCAAATTTCCACTTAACAATTTTACATATGTGATGACTAGTTTCTGGAACCACACATTTTAAATTAAGCCTTGCTTCTCTTCATTGCAGGGTGCCATTGGGCACATTCATGTCCCCCTGCAAGCTCTGGCCACTCACCTTGGTCCTGAGACCCAGTGAGTTAGCATAGTGGGCAGTATTCCTAAGAGCCATTTCTACACCAGGACAGCCAGTAGTGAGTTATCTCTGCACAGAAGGAGCTGTGAACCACATAAATAGATCCCATTAAACCCAAACAAACTAAATATATTCCCAACTACACTTCCCCTTACCCAGGTCCCCTAAACACCCACAGCCACTCCAAAGCCATTCCCCAGGAAGAGAAGTACGAAGTCAGAGTGGAAACAGTGGTCTTATTCAACTGTGATTAAGGTATTTTAATTTTGTAAATTTAAAAAATGTGACCATGTAAAAATATTGTCAAGGTGTCTCCCAGGTTTTTGGAAGGAGCCCATGCAAGTAAGGGGCCCGTAAGTTTAACTTTTGTTAGCTTCATAGAAAAGCCACTTCTAAGGGGATAAAAACTCAACTATTTCTTGGTGTAGGCACCATCTATAGACAGCATTACTTGTTTTTTCCCCCATTAAGCAAACTATTTATTGAACATTGACTATGTGCCAGGCGCTAGGTAGACGATAGCGCAAAAATGAATACAATCCCTGCCCACATGAGCTTATGCTTTAGCTAAGAAACAGACATCAATCAAATAAAGAGCCGTACATTCATTTAAATGAATGTCACAGGAATGTATCTTTTGAGGTTATGTCTGTATGCCCCAAACAAATTGATTATTGCAATTTGCTGACATGAGAGGGGAAGTCCAGGAAAGCAAGGAGACACTTAATGGAAGGGTCTTCCAGAGCAGCTCTCCTCTGTCTTGGTGGTTCTCCGTGGGCTCAGAGTCTGGCCACTGGGCTCCATACCTGCCCCAATCAGTGGAGCACCTCTAATTAGTCTAGTCCTCTGGCTCTTCAGGCTTAGAATCGCTGGGACCATGAGGCTGGAAAAGGTTAGCTAGCTCAGCAGAGCTTCTTCAGCGGAGAAACCAGGTCCCAAAGCCCAGCAGAGGAAACACTGGATGCTGGTCCAAGAGAGCTGAAGAAAGACTCTGAAGTGGGACTTCTCACCCTAACTAAAAATGGGGAAATGTTGTCAATCTCCTCAGTGAACGTCACCAGGAGGTTCTGATCTCCCATTACATCCTGCCTTTCTTTCCTCCTCTCCACTGAGTCAACCTAACAACATACTTTTACCTTCTGTTTCAGCCATGCGTCTTGAAATATTTACACTCATTATCTCTACTTCTCACCTCCAATTTACTGCCAGGCCACAAAGTCTAGTTTCTGCCACTGAAACTGCAGATCCCAAGAGTTACAGGTGCTGTTACTGCCCTGTGCATACCTCTGCCTTTTCTACTTGAGCGCACAGCATGCTTCCAACCACCAGTACCTGCATTCATTTGCTTTCTCGTACAGAGTCTGCTTTGCTGCCCAAGTAGCAGGCTGGAGATGTCAGTGAATTAATGCCCCCTAAGAGCAGCCAATGACCTGCAGGAGTTGGTATATAAATATCCCAGCTCCCTCACCCCGAGAGGGGTAACTATGAGCTGAGTGTTCTGCACTGACTTCCAGAGCTTTCCCCATGGAGTTAAGCTCTAATTGCCCACAGTGGTTGCTGGGTTGATAACTCATCCTCTATTGGCTATTTCCCGGCACTATTTCACTCTCTTCTACCCCTCAGTGTTCCTTCATCTTTCAAATATATTAATCCTTGTCTCAGAGTCTACTTCTAGGGAAACGCAAACCTCGCAGCAAGATCACCAATGGCATCCTAATGATTTTGGGCCTACTCAATTAACAAGTGTGCACTGAGTACCTACTAGGTGCCAGGCACTGTCTAATGTTACCTCAATTCTCGGTTATGCCTGGTACTGGTAACCCCTTCTTCCTGAAGCCCTTTCTCCTTGGAATCAGGCTCCCTGCATGTGGAGATAGGCAGCTCCTGCTCTACCTACCCCTGGCACGATGAGGTTCCCCAGAGTCCTGAGCTCAGCCCACTTGATATGCCCTTTTTTTTTAGTGATGTGACCTACTTGCATAGGATCAAATCACACTTATTTGTTGAAGATTTTCAAATATCTTCATCTACTTTTACTCTCTCCCCTGGGTTCCAGACTTTTACGTCCAACTGCCTATTGGGCATTTCTACCTGGCAGCTGCAAAGTCACCTCAAATTCAATAAATCCAGTGTTGGGGGGAGTTATTGGATGGGTTCTGTGTAAGGACAAGTATGTAAGGAAATGGGGTACAAGATGTTGGCCAGAGAGCAGTTAAAAGTGACGGATCATGGGATGCAGGCTCTATAAGGAGGGAAATGATTCTGGGAAGAGGCTGAGAAATTGGGAAGTACATGGAAGAGTTGGAGGCAATCCGGGATTACCTAATAGATAAATGCATTCCCAGGGTACCAGCAAAGCAAAGGGAACCCCTATAACATTTTTGGGGAAAGAATTTGAAATTAAAAAAAAAGAAAGCACTGAAATAATCACCATGGGAAAAGTCAGAACTTTATTGGACTTCCTTACACTTATTTTACAAGTTAGTATTGTTTTTATGTTAAATTCCACAGGGGAGCATTCTCTGTTTTGGTGTTTTGGATGACTCAAGTTCTGTCCTGCGTCTAGGAAGTTGATGAGATGAAAATATACTGTGTTTCCCCGAAAATAAGAGCTAACCGGAAAATAAGCCCCTGCATGATTTTTCAGGATGACATCCCCTGAACATAAGCCCTAATGTGTCTTTTGGAGCAAAAACTAATATAAGACCCTGTCTTACTTTCGGGGAAACACGGTAGCAACAATAGGAACAAGGGAGGTAGAACACTGGAAGGATAAAGGTTGTCATCCAAGAGTAGACACTTTTAACTGATCTGTTTGCTGACCTACTGGGTTCACTAAAACTTTCCATTCCTACTGTCACACACACCAGTTAATGGCCACAACACCATGAACGTGCCTGGCTGGGTAGGCCGCTCTCAGGCACGTTCACATCTGCTTCAACCAATTGAGTGTAAGTTGTGATTGTCCCCAAATCTGTTTATGCCAATGGTAGTAGTTACTGTATTTACATAGTTTAAACATTATGTAAACCCAGGGTGTGAAAAGAAAGAAAATTGTTGTTTCTCAGAACACTAAACCAAATGCTTTGGAAGGTCTCAATAAAGGTAAATTTCCTTATAAAATACTGTTGAATTGGGTGTGGGTGAGACAACTGAAAAATAGTCAACAGCTACTGAATGTTTATTATGTATCAGGCGCTATAATATGCCTATTTGATCCTCACAATAACTCTCTGAAGTGAATACTGAGGAAACTGAGGCATAAAGAAGCTAAGCAACTTGCCCAGGTTAGGAAGTGGTGCATCCAGGATTTGAACTCAGGCAGTCAGCTGAGAGATTGTGCTCTCAAACATTATGCTAGTACAAAAAAAAAAACACCCTGAAAAAAAATCAGAATAATGGGGTCTGTGCTGAGTTTATTTAACAAGAAATATTTCAGTTTCTTATTATACTTTAAAGAAGCAGAAGCTGAAATCCGTGGATATCTCAATGGGGTCATTCAAGAAACAAGGACTCCACACTTAAGAAAAGAACTTGGCCCTTTACCTGAAGATTAGCAAGTGGCTGTATATTTATATGCTGTAGGTTAGAATAAAATATTGAAAATATATATGTAATACTTTCTACAGTTTCCCACTTTAACTGACTTTGATTAATCAACCTAGCAGCAATGCTGAATGAGGACTTTGTCTGCTTTAGAATTTAAAATTTCAGAGATGGAATAGCAATAGATGAAGAATAAGTTACCATGTTTCCCCGAAAATAAGACGTAGCTGGGCAATCATCTCTAACGCGTCTTTTGGAGCAAAAATTAATATAAGACCTGGTCTTATCTTACTATAATATAGGACCGGGTCTTTATAATGTAATATAACATAACTTTACATTACATTATATTATAGTGTATTATATTATAATACCAGGTCTTATATTAATTTTTGCTCCAAAAGACACGTTAGAGCTGATTGTCTGGCTAGGTCTTATTTTTGGGGAAACACAGTATCTGTCTAAAACACAGATCTAAATATAACACTCGCTTAAAAACCTTTGATTTTCACCACCTACCCCCACTCCCAACTGGGAAAGAATCCAAAGTTACAAACAGTATCCTGCTTACCCCTACAATCTTATCTTCAGTCAGTCAACTTACTCATATTTCTAGTCATTTGCCATTTACTTCATGCCCATTCATGCTTCTGTACTTTGCATGTGTCACATTTTCTGAGGATGGTAGACCTCTGCTATATCCTGAGCATGCTGGGAGTTATGCAATTGTATGTATTTGTCAAAACTCATAGAACTGTACACTATAAAGGATGAATTTTACTATATATATATAAATTATACCTCAATAAATACAACTTTAAAAAAATCAACCAACCACTATTTTGGGATAAGTCCAAGATGGTGAATTAGGTAAATGCTATGCCTACTGCATCCAAGGATCACGCCAAAATTACAAATAAAGTATAGAACAATCAGCCTCAAGAATCATTTGAAGACTAACTGAACAGAACCCCTATAACTAAGGATATAAAGAAGAGGCCACATCAAGACTGCTGTTTATAGACCATTATGCATCTGAAGCTAAAAGAAAAAAGACTCGGAGGGAGATCCAAGATGGTGGAGTAAACAAACACTATGCCTGCTTCCTTCTGTGAACAGATTAAAATTACAACTAATTTATAGAACAATCAACCTGGAGAACCATCTGAAGTCTGGCTGAACAGAAGTTTTATAACTAAGGATATAAAGAAGCCACGATGAGTCTGGTAGGAGGGGTGGAGACGCGGAACTGGCTAACCCCAAACCTCTGTGCGGTGGTTTAGAATTGGGAGAACTATTTCAGCCATGGAGGTTCCCCTCAGAGGAGCAAGGGACACCAGCCCCACATCAGCCTCCCCAGCCCAGAGTACTGGTGCTGGGAAGAGGAGCCCCCACATCTGGCTGTGGAAAACAGTGGGGATTCTGACCATTCGGATGGGATGGAAGGCAGCAGGAAACCCAGGCATCCCCTTAAAGGGCCTGTGCACAGACTCGCTCACTCCCAGGCACTCACCTTGGGCTCCAGCGTAGAAACAGTAACTCAGGGGGTGTAGGAGACATACAGGGGGCAGACTGAGTTGCGTGAATTCAGGTCAAGGGCTGGAGGACAGTTGGCATTTTCCCTGTGAGGAGGTCCTCTTCCCGAGCAGTCGGTAAGCTGGCGCCATCTTTCCCGTATTGAGCCCTCCCCTTATACTACGGCCAAATCTGAATCTGATTGGTCTGTTCAGCTCCGCAGCTCCGCCCTGCTGAGTCACTGGGACCCCACCCCACCTCCATCAAGTGTAACAACATTCACATGATAGCGGTATAAGATGGAGAAGAGAGAAAGCAAGGGATGGTGGGCCTATTTGAAGAAATGACTGAAAACTTTCCTAACATGTGAAGGAAATAGACATACAAGGCTAGGAAGTGCAGAGAGTCCCAAACAAGATGAACCCACACAGGCCCACACCAAGACACATGATAACTAGGATGGCAAAGGTTAAAGACAAAGAGAGAATCCTAAAAGCAGCAAGAGAAAGGGAACTAGTAACTTATAAGGAAGCTACCACAAAACTGTCGGGTGATTTCTCAACAGAAACTTTGCAGGCCAGGAGGGATTGGCACAAAATATTCAATGAGATAAAAACAAGGACCTACAACTAAGATTACCCAGCAAAGCTATCATTTGAATCAAAGGACAGATAAGAGCTTCCCAGACAAGAAAAAGCTAAAGGAGTTTATTATCACCAAACCAGTATTACAAGTAATGTTAGAGGGACTTCTTTGAGATGGAAAAAAAAAAAGATTAAAATTATGAATAATAAAATGGCAATAGCTACAAATCTATGAACAATTACTTTCTTACTTTCAATGTAAATGGATTAAATGCTCCAATCAAAAGACATAGGAGGGCTGAATGAATAAGAAAACAAAACCCTTACATATGCTGCCTACAAGACTCACTTCACATTGAAAGATACACACACACTGAAAGTAAAGGGATGAAAAAAGATATTTCATGAAAATGAAAATGATAAAAAAAAAAAAAAAGCTGGGGTAGCAATATGTATACCAGACAAAACAGACTTTAAAAAAAAGGCTATAACAAGAGACAAAGAAGGGCCTAGTAATCCCACTTCTGGATTTTTATCTGAAGAAACCCAAGCACTACTTTGAGGGGACACGTGCATCCATATGTTCATTGCAGCATTGTTTACAATGGCCAAGATGTGGAGGCAACCTGGGTGTCTGTTGATGGAAGAATGGATAAAGAGGAGGTGGTACATATATATAATGGACTATTGCTCGGCCATGGAAGGGAATAGGTTCTTGCCGTCTGCAACAGCACGGATAGACATGGAGGGAATTGTGCTATGTGGAGTTTCAGACAGAGAAAGACAAATGCAAATGAGATTTTGCTTATATGTGGAATCTAAAGAACAAAATAAACAAACAAAATGGAAACAAACTCATAGATACAGAAAACATTTTGATTGTTACCAGATGGGAGGGGGGTTTGGGATGAGTTAAAAAGGGGAAAGGATTAAGTAGTACAAACTGGTTGTTACACAGTAGTCACGGGGATGTAGGGTATAGCATAAGGAATATAGTCAATAATATTATAATAATTATGTATGGTGTCAGATGGGTACTAGATTTGTTAGGGTGGTAGATAGGAGGGGGTTGAGGAGCAGAGTGAAAAGGTGAAGGGATTAAGAAGTACAAATTGGTAGTTACAAAATAGTCATGGGGATGTAAAGTAAAGCATAGGGAATATAGTCAATAATATGGTAATAAATATGCATAGTGCCAAGTGGGTACTAGACTAGTCAGGGGGACAACTTCTTAAATTATACAAACGACTACCCACTGTGCTGTTCACTTGAAATTGACATAAAATAATATTGAATGTTAATTTTAAATGAAAAATTTAAAAAGGGGGGAACAGGTGAAGGGGAATAAGAGGTTCAAATCTCCATGTATAAAGCAAATAAGTCAAGGGGATGTAATGTACAGCATTGGAAATGTAGTCAATAGTATTGTGATAGCATGGTACGGTGTCAGATGGTTGCTGGACTTAATCATGGTGATCACTTCTTTAGGTATGTAAATGTTGAATAACTATAGTGTACACCTGAAACTAATATAATGTTCCAAGTTAGCTATATTTTAAAATCTTAAAAAAAATAAATAAATAAACCCACCAAAATAGTGAAATTAATAAAGATAGATGCAGAAACAAAAACAATAAACTTGATTAGTCATACAAAAAACTGATTCTTTAAAACACACTAATACATAGCAATAAAATAGATAAACCTTTAGCAAACCCAAAAGAGAATGAAAGAGAAAACGAATCGGCAAACAATATTGGAAATAAAAAGGGGATTTAATTCTGATACAAAGAAAATCTAAAAAGTATAATGTAAATATAGCTTTATACTTAAAAAATAGAAACTACGTAAAACTGTATGATTTTTTTTAGGTAAATATAAATGTACAAATTGACTCAAGAAGAAATATAAAACCCGAGGAGGCCAATAACCACAGGGGAATTAAAATGGTAGGCACAGGTATACCATTCCCAAGACTACCAGTTTCAAATAATTTACAGATGAGTTCTACCTTCAAGCCATAAATAATTTCTATTTATATAGTTATTTATATTAGTACAGAGAAAAACTGGAAAACTTACAAGAAAAGTTCTCAAAGTCTGATCTAGGGATCCCTGAAGATCCCTAAGGCTCTTTCTGGGAATCTATAAAGTCAAAACTATTTTGATAACAATACTAAAATGTTTTTGACTTTTTTATTCTCATTTTTTCACACAGTGTACAGTGGAGTTGTCCAGAGACTATTGAAATGCCATATGATGATGTAATTCTCTGGCAATTAATGAAATGTATGCTTGTACACTTTTGTGTTTAAAATTTTTCTCCATTTTAAATTCTAACATTGACAGGAAACTTATATAAACAAAAATTCTTTGGAAAATCTTCAATAATTTTTATGAGTACAAATCAGTCCTGAGACCAAAACGTTTGAGAATCATTGTCCTAAACTAGTATTACTCCAACATGGAAAATAGACAAAGAAGAAAACTACCAGCTCACTTAAGAGCGTCAATGCAAATTTCTTAAACTTAATTGTTCTTAAAAGGACAATTTTCATGACAAGATAAGATTTATCCAGAAATGTCTGGGATGATTCTATATTAGGAAATGTAATAATATAACTCATTACATTAATAAAGGAGAAAAACTTGTAATCACCACATAAAAAGATACTTGAAAAAGTAATATATTTTAATGTCCATTTCTGATTTTAAGAAGAAAATAAACAAAATAAAAATGTAAAAACTCTTAGCAAGCCAGTAATAGAAGAAAACTTCTTTAATTCATTATTCCCATTAAAATCAGGAACAAGACAAAAATAACTGCTTTCATTGCTATTATTACAACTATAAAACATGGCCCTGGAAGTTCTAGCAGTGCAATAAGAAAAAAAAAGCAAGTAAGAAAGGAAGGAAGAAATAAAGAAAGAAGTATTACGAAGGCAAGCATGAAACAGTCATTATTTATGTGACTTAATTTTCAACTTAGAAAAATCTAAGAATTAACTGTGAAAATTCAAAACATATTAGATTTTAGAAGTTTGATAAAAGATCAACAACAGCAATCACTCCTTTTCCTACACACCAACTACAACCAAATAGAAAAATGGAATGGAAAGTATTTATAATATCAAGCAAATTACAAAATATATGTGACTAAACTCACTAATGTATCCAAGATTCATATAAAGAAACTGTAAAATTTATTGAAAGATATGAAGAGAAGACAAAAAGAAATGAAAAATACATTATGTTCTTGGATGAGACTCACATTAACCTATAAATTTAATGAAATTCCAATCAAAATACTTATAGGATATTTTATGGAACTGGGCACATTTATTCTAAAGTTCACCTGGAAGAGGAAATGTACAAAAGCTGTCAAGAAAATTATGAGAAAAAAAACCAATGTGACAAAGAAAAAGAAAGATCATAAAAAGTAGAATATGCCGTTTTGGGTTCCATATGGTATAAAATCATCCTATAATGCTACAATAATTGAAACAGCATGGTGCTGGCACAAAAATGGACGAAAAAAATCAAGAGAGCAGGTTAGAATTCAGAAGCAGACCTACAAGACCTAGTTGAACCTGGCATTTCAACTCAGTAGGAAAAGGCAGACTGTTTAATTGTGTTGGGACAACTGAAAACGCTCTTAGAAAAACACTAAAGTTATCATCCTAATTCACATTATTGATAAAAATTAATTTAAATTGTATTAAAGATCTAACTTAGACAATAAAACTATGAAAGTATTGAAAGGAAAAAGATTACATATATAAAATCTTCTGGGAATAGGAATACCATTCTAAGAGAAACACAACCATCAGAGGCCATACTAAAAAAGACTGACATATTTTACTACATAAAAAAACCTTTTGTATGATGTATGACGATGTAAATAAAGACAAACAATATACTTTGAAAAAATATTTGTAACATATATAACCGAGAAAGAATTGATATCATAATGTGATGATGTAAACCTTCAAATCAATAAGAAGAAGACAACAATCTAGTAGAGAAATAGGCAAATAATATAGACAGGCAATTCACTGAAGAAATACAAATGATCAATAAATATATGAAAGCATGCTCAAATGCACTAGTAACCACAGAAATACAAATCTATAAAATATTATTATAGCTTTTTTTTTACTCATTAGATTGGCAAAAATTGAAGACTGATAATATCCAGTGTTGGTGAGATGTGGGGAAATGAGTATTCTCATTCACTGTTGGATGGAAGTGTAAATGGATAGTCTTTTTGGAGGGTACTTGAGCACACTCTAACAAAAACTTAAATTCTCACATCTTTTAACCCAGCACTTCCACACCTAGAAACTTACTTGCAGAAATAATTGCCTATGTCCATAAAAACCTATGTGCAAAAAGTTCACTGCAGCATGGCTTGTAATAGTGAAAAACTGGAAGCAAGTAAAAGGTTTTCAATAGGGAAATAACTAAATAAATCATGGTAGTTACAAAATACGGAATAGTGTTTAGGGGTTAAAAGAATAAGGTAATTCTATTATGTGTTAATATGGAAATATTTTAAAGGTACACTGTTAAGTGAAAAAAGCAAGAAGTATGTTTATGGTATGAGTCCATTCGTGTAAAAAACTGTATTTTTATCTATATAAATGTACACATGTATAAACAGGAAAAGGTCTGGACGGGTATATACTAAACTGTAAACAGCACTTACCTTTGTGGAGGGGAATAGGATTAAAGAAGTGGAGTAAAAGAGACTTTCACTTTGTAACTATTCTGTATTTTTTTTTTTTTTTGCAAAGGACATGTATTTCTGTTTTACCTGTACATTTTCAAAATAAATGAAAAAAGAAAAACTCCTACAATCGCTACAGTAAGAGATGATGCAGGCTTAAGTGAGAGTGTTGGTTTTGAAAGGAGGAAAAGATATTCCTTTCAGGCTCTCTTGAAAACACTTTGCGCATATCTACTGTGTTTCCCCCAAAATAAGACCTAGCCGGACAATCAGCTCTAATGTGCTTTTGGAGCAAAAATTAATATAAGATCCAGTCTTATTTTACTATAATATAAGACCAGATCTTATAATATAATATAATGTAATATAATATAATATAAAATATAATATAATACTGGGTATAATAAAATATAATACTGGGTATAATATAATACCGGGTCTTATATAATATAATACAATATATTGTAATATAATACCAGGTCTTACATTAACTTTTGCTCCAAAAGACGCATTAGAGCTGATTATCCGGCTCGGTCTTATTTTCCGGAAACACTGTATTATGCAGGACATCTGCAGGCTACAACTATGTATCTGCCTCCACAAACATGGAGACTGGGAAGTATTCATCACTGTGTCTTTGGTGCCTAGCAATATGTTTGGTATTCAGCAGAAGTTGAATAAGTATATGTTGAATGAATCATAATATGAAAGATAACAAAAGGTAGAGAACACGCAGTTTTTGGTAACTAATTAGATGAGATAAGGTAAAGGAGAAGATTGGAAAGGATAATGGTATCATTATCAAATCAGGAAAATGGGAAGTTTGGGGGAAATTAGGACAATAGCTAACATTTCATGATTACTGACTATGAGCAGGAACTGTGTTAAATGCTTTGTATCCACTATTTCATCAAATCCTAAGAACAACCCTACATTCCCTCACACAAGGAAAGAAGTTAGAGACTTTCCCAAGGTCATTCGGCCATTAAATATGGGAGCTGCGATTCAAACTAATATCCCAGACTCCATGCTGTTAACCCCAAGATTATACTGTCTCTCCAAAAATGGAAAGTTAATAAAATCAAGTTTGATATGCTGTGATTGAGATGCTGATGGAGTATTCATTGAGATGGAGCTGTCTAGTGAGTAGCTGGATTTCACAAGTCTGCAGCTTCTTAGAGAGGTCAGAGCTAGAGGTAAGGAGTGGAAACTGTCTATTTAGAGAGTGGTAGCTGGGAGGTCAACATTCAATAATCATTCAACAAGTATTTATTGAGCTCTCATGTAAGCTCCAGGCACACATTACATCAGTCACTTCAAACCCATTTGAGCCACAGAATGCTTATTATGTGAAAGTACTGTCATCTGGTGTTTTTGATCGTTGGTCATTTCTTTTTTGCATGTCTCATGCTCCCAATTACAATGTAAGTGTCATAAAATACTAAATTTCTTTGTATCTGCCTGTTGTTATAAAGCTCAAAACGTGTTTGTTGATTGAATGCTTGAGAAAACATTAGGAAACAAGCAGCCGTTCCAGAGGTTAGCCTAAGTCTCAGGAAACCAACTGTTGACAGTCTTCATCTTTGTTATTATCTAAAAGTCTATAAAAGCAGTCAAGTTTCAAACCAAATAAAAGATTGTTCATCAAGGTTAATTGTAGGCATCAGAAGGTTGTAGCTTGGAGCAGCAGGCTGGCTCCAGAAGACTCAAACCAGGTGGTATTTCCCTTGGCAATTTTATCCAAGTCCACAGTCTGGCCCTCAGCCTTGCTGGTCCAGAAATTCCACACTCTCAGATTTGAGGGAACGCAGGGAGGCTCATGCGTGTCCACTATATCATAAAAACTGAAGCATAAAACTAGTGTCAGTTTATTAATAAATGACCAAATATTTGCATCCACCATCATCTCCTTGCATGCAAAATCCAATTCCTACGAGACTGAAGGGTACGCCCAGTATCAGCACACACGGGGAATAATAGGATTAGGATTTCAGCAGCACCAGGCTCTGATTGCCCCATGCAGAGGCAGCCTGAAATGGGACAGAGCAGCGTCTTTGGAACCAGATCATTCTGGACACACACAGAGCTCCTCACTGCCTAGCAGAGTGGCCATGGCCACTCAACCTCTCCAACCTCCAGTTTGTAAAAGGTAAACGATGATACCTGCTCCACAGGCTACTGCGAGGATGAAATGAAATAATGCATCAAATGCTAGACCAGCCCTTATGACAGGCACTCAGAAATGGCAGCTACATACCTGTCTTCATGCCAGGGACACACCTGTTAAGGGTTCAAGTCAGCCTTTCAGAATATCCGTTGCTCTGAAAAAAACAGGGCAAGCAAGACTGCGGGCAAAAGATCAGTTAGAAGTCTGCTGCTGTAATTCAGAACATAGATACCAGCGGCTTAAAACAGGGAGGGGTGGGGGGCAGGGAGAGATACGTACACAGGTTTGAGATTTAAGAGGTAGGCACTGTGCTGGGTGCTTTACACAATCATTTATAGATCTGACTTATGAAGGAGACCAATTTTCAGATGCAAGTCAGAGAAATTAAGCAACTAGCTCAGGATCACATGGCAGTGACTGAACTGCACATAAATCACAACTGGTGCTGCTCCAAAATCTCTTTCTACAAATAAAACATACCACTGTACACCAAGATGTCAGTTGTGAGGAATATAGTAATTTCTTACCAATAATAATTAAAGTTTTGAAGTTTCGAGAATTGATGGACTTTTTAGAAAACACAACTAGGAGCAGATCCAGGTCGTCACTACAATTACCATCACCGTTGCTCCCTTTCCTTATGATGTGCTTTCCTGAGGGGGAGAGAAAAGGAGGCGGCAGAGCTGCCGCACCAGAAATTACGTCACTGGAGGTTGGTCTAGGACAGAGGACCATGCACATGAACTGCAGCCATTGTGTCGTGCTAAATCAGTTATAAAATGGTTACTCCAAGGAACAGATGGACACGCTTTCTGAGCGAGGGAAGTCTTAGCTGGGCCACCTACAAAATTTTCCTGTAACAGGGACAAGCTCTTCAGACAGCAGACATCGGTGCTAACCATGGATAATCTCCAAGCACTGTGTTCCTTAGATTTTTATCTTTCCACTCACACTCACACATAAATTTTATTCCACTGCAAAAACTTAACTTTTTTAGACGAAGGACAGTATCAAAGAACAGATTTGAGCCCCTTTTCCATGTGAACTGACAAGTTAAGCTTTTCCCATTTTGGCTTTTACAGCTTAATTTTTTAACCCAGGCATAACATTTTACATTTCTTCTTATAAAATTTTGCTTTGAATTAGTTGGAACCTAAAATCTCATCCTTATGAGACGGATGTAAATCAGCATCGTTTCTCTGCAAATGTAATACTCATGGCTTCTACATTTCTACTCCAAATATCACTTTAAAGCAATTGTTGTTTTCAGAAGTTACTCATTCATTAGACAAATATCACTGCATGCCACCCAAGCACCAGGCCCTCAAGGAATTCACAATCTAATAAGGAAAGCACATCTATCACAATAATGGTAATAACATTAATAAAAATTTCTACTCTTTACCACTGCCTGCTCTGTGCCAAACACTGCGCTAGGCCCTGGGAATACAAAGGGGAATAAGACATTTCCCTGCCTTCAAGAGCCTTCGAATGCCTTTGGAGGGCTAATGTACAGTCTGATGGGAGAGGCAGGTATAATAACCTGTAAGTACAAAAAACAGGTGCCATACTGGAAACAGTAACACAGAGTGTACTGAGTAGAAGGACAAAAGAGGGAGAGAGGTTAATGAGGGATCAGAAAGAGAGTTGGAAAGGTTTCACCGAGGAAGTGACCTTTGAATTGAGCTTTGAAAAAGATGAGTAGGTATTCTCCCAATTAAAGGCAAAGGGAAGAAAAAGAATAACTCTGGCAAAGGTAGGTGTAAAAGAGTTTTGGGTGTTCAAGAAAACTGCAAGCGGTTTGGTAGAGATGGAAATTACAGTAAATAAAGAGGGAGGAGGGGGTTGAGAGGATCCAGCAGGAGCGGAAGCTTGTGAGGCAGAGCGGAGATGATGGATGCCCTTCCAGGTGGTGTTGTCCAGGGGGCAACAGGGAGTCACGGAAGGGTGCTGGGCGTGGGAATTACAAGAACAGGGTTTGTCCTACAAATGGAATTCTGGTAGCTATGAAGAGAATGGAACAAAAGCGTCTTGAGTTTAGAAACAAGGAGGTCAGGAAGACTATATAGGGTACATTTATAGGAGAAAGTCATAAAGAACAGTGGTTGAATAGAAGGGGAAATACTTAGCTTATGTGAAGAAATCAGGGAAGAGACAATCCGGTAGAAAAATGAGCAAAACTCTAAACAGGGACTTCACAAAAGAGAAAATTTTAATGGCCAATAAACATATGAAAACGTGCTCTCCCTTATCAGTAACCAGGGAAATGTAAATAAGAACCATACTAAAAAATCCTATATTCACAAGGCTGGCAAAAATTAAAAGGTCTCACAATACCAAGTACTGGTGAGAACAAGGAGCAACAAAAGTTCTCATGCACTGCTGGCAGTAGAACAAATTGGTAGAAGCTCTTTGGAAAACAATTCTACTCTTGGATTTCTACCCTAAAGAACCGTGTGTCCTGTACAGCAGGATACATATAAAAATGTCTATAGTAGCATTTTTTCGTGTAAGAACCGCAAATTAGAAATAACTCAAATGTGTTATCACCACTAGAATGGATATATATGAATCAGGGTATATTCATACAATGGACTATTACACAGCAATAAAAATGAATGAATTCTAGCTAATGCTACAATATGGATGAATCCTACAAACTTAGTGATGAACAGAAGAAACAACACAAACAGTACAAAAAAGCAATTTCACCCACATAAGTATCAAAAAATGCTAAACTATAGTCTTTAGGGATGTATATGTAATAAAATTATAAAGGAAAGCAGGAAAATAATCATCATAAAAGTCAAAATGGTGATTATCCAAGTAAGGGAAGGAAGGGCTGAGATCAAGGAGAAACATACAAGGGGCTTCTAAGATCCTGGAAATGTTCAGTTTTTTGAGCTGGGTGTGGTATCATGAGTGTTCACCATTAAATATTAACAATATGTTTTGCGCACCTTTCTTTATGTGTTACATTTCACAATATAAAAGAAAAAATGTAATTGGGGAAAACACAAAAAACACATTAACAGCTGTGTACTGCTAGATGTGTTTATAAATGAAAAGCTATTATTGTTGAAAATAAAAAAGAAATCAGAGAAAGCTCTACCTTGGTTGGAATCTGCCCAGCCAATATAGGGAGGAAAATAGTATGTTCAAAATTCTCAGAAGTATGAGAGAACAATGCATAATCAGGGAAATGGCAGTTAATTTAGGATGACTAAGATAAAAGTTAAGAGGAGAATGTGAGAAAAGAGCCTGGAAAGGAAGGCTGAAGGGTCTTGGGTATTTTGTGATAGGAATGAGGAATATTAGGTAGGAGAATGACATGAACAGGTTTGCTTGTTAGAGAGAGCTTATCAGCAGTGTGTGGAATAAACTGGAAAAGGAGAACACTAACGCCAGAGAATGTTAAGAGTCTGTTGGTATAGTTTGGTAAGATATCATGAGAGCACGAGCTAGGGAGAAGGAAGAAGGGACACATGAAGGTATTTAATAAGTAGAATTGTTAGCCCATGGAAATTGATTAGCTATGAGGAATGAGGTAATGGAGGGAACCTAAATTTCTAGTTTGAATAACTGTTAGTGTGATAAATCAAAATAGGCAACATAGGGGGTGAAGTGGATTTGGTGGGAAAAAATGGTAAGTTCAGTTTGGGTCTTATTGCATTGGAAGTGCCTTTATGACACCCAAGACGTCTAGAAGGCGGCCTGATAGATATACATGCATGAAGCTCAGCAGCAGAGATAGTTGGTCTGAATCCTGATCATTTTAAATCTAGGTCCCAAAATTGTTAAATAGTTCAATGTGACTTGAACCACTACCAATTTGGTATGTCTCACTGCCACTGGGCATGAGAGTAGAGTAAGAGTACTTGGGTATGAGGGTGACAGAGGAAACAGGGATGATTCCTAACTGTTTGGCCAGAGCAACTGGATAAATGGTGATGCCATTACCTGAGGTGAGGAAAACTAGTGAAGAAGCAAGATTATTTTTAATTGTGTTCGTTTTTAAAGAGGAAAGGAGAATCAAGAGCTCAACTGAGACTCTAACATAATGCTTGAAATGTCTTTTAGACATCCAACCAAAGACATCAGGTAGGCAATTGTGCATGACAGTGTGGAGCTCAGAGAACAAGGTGGTGGTTGGAGTTACAATTTTGGGTTCCACGAGTATAAAGACCGTATGTAAGGTCTCCTTACTTTCCAACCTGGGTCCGGCAGAATGACTCCTACAAAGAAGGGAGGTAAGAAAGGCTGTTCTGCCATCAACGAGGTAGTGACCAGACTATATAGTGTCAACATTCACAAGTGCATCCATGGAGTGAGCTTCAGAAAGCATGCTCCTTGGGCGTTCAAAGAGATCTGGAAATTTGCCATGGAGGAGATGGGAACTGCTGATGTAGGCATTGTCACCAGATTCAACAAAGCTGCCTCGGCCAAGGGAATAAGGAATGCCCCATACCATAGCTGTGTGAGGTTGTCCAGAAAACATAGAACTGACAAAGATTCACCAAATAAGTTCTATATGTTGGTTACCTATGTACCTCTCGCCATTTTCAAAAATCTACAGTCAATATAGATGAAAACTGACCACCGATTGTCAAATATAGCTATGAAACTGGGACAAAAGTATTCCCTGACTCAATTCTAGGTTGAGTACTATTTCTGTGAACTATACCTTGTACTTATACCTCCTGAAATACTTACCTCAATGTAATGTTTTTGGCTATTTAAATATCTATGTTCCCCACCAGTTCCCCACTGAAAGCCTGAATGTAGAAGCAGGGTCTTGTTTACTTTGGATTCTGATTACCTAATGGTTCATAGTGTATAGTAGGTACTCAATAAATTTGTGGAATGAGTGAATTATGAAATGCTGCTAACTCCTACTATCATATCTCAGTTATTCTCTGCACTACATTCAAGAGATCACAAACCTCTGCATACTAAGTTTGCAACTGCTACTCCATCCTTTCCTCCACAGGACTCCACAAAGTATTTTGCTTCCTACTTTTAAGGTAGAGCCCATAAGCATCTTCTTCCCCATCCATTTAAAATTTTCTCTTTTACTTTTCTTAGATTTACTGTTTATCTCCAAGGCTAATCCTTTTATCTATCACCTTGATTGTATCTCTCATACATCCTCAATATTCCCGATTATATGATCATACATTTTTATCTTCCCCTTCATTCACTCGAACTAGCTCAGAGATTGTAAAGGTACCATGTTCACCCCAGAAAATACTAGCTATTGGACTCAGGATACAGACCTAGCCAAAGTTCACACTCTGATTATGACGGTCTCTTTAATATCCTGCCAGGCATGACTTTCCCTGGTTCAGAAAATGCCTGGAGCTGTGACAGCAAATTAAAAGCCTGACTCCTTATGGCTGCTTAGAGCTGGAGCAGGCACTCTTCTCTCCACTGCTGGACAAGACAGGATGGCCCTAAGGCAAGGACTTTCACCTTCGACTGGGCATCAGCACTCCTTCTTTCCAAAAGATGGAAGTGGCCACCACAATAGGTTCTAGGTCAGGGGATGAATCAAATCATATATTCCATGACTCATGAATCCCCCTGACAGGTTTCAGATGGGGTTCTTCAAGCCGGCTGCGCTTCTTGGCAATGAAGTCCTGGTTCTGAGGGTCAGCCCCTAGGCAGAGCTGCCCCTGGAATTTGGCTAATGTCAAGGTCTCTAGAGTAGCTGAAGGAGTTTCTCTGGCAGACTGAAAACACAAGAGGTCTAAGGCTCCAAAGTTCTGCCTCTGAGCTCTCTTGTACTTCCAGGCGGGGTCCCAAGCTTACCCGTGATTAATATTCCCTCAATAGAAGAAGTAGCAAGTTGAGAAGGAGTCTCAGTTAGAATCCTTTCCATCCTGATCTAAGAGATCACTCAGTAGACCTTTCTTTGGTTTACTTAATACAGGGAAAGAACACAGGTTTTTGGCATCAGACAGGTCTGACTTCGAATCCCAGCTTTGTCACTAACTAGCTGTGTGTTGGTCAAATATGCCTTAAGTTCTTAGAGTCTCAGATTCATGGTTTCTAAAATGGAGATAACATTTACCTGTAGGGTTGTAGTGTAGTATCTTTAATTTATTGCCCTGCTTCCCCTCCATTTCCTCTATAATAGGCTAGGAACATGAACCCCAATAACAGGGTCAGCTTTGACTACGTCCCTCCATTCTTTGCTATCCCCTTTTCATCTTTTCCCACTCCCCTCCCCTGCATGTTACGTACCTGCTAGAGTGAACCCTTTTCAGTTCCCTGGATACATCAAGCTCTTTCTCCACAGTGCTGTCCAACAGAACTTCTGTTGAAAAAGTTCTGTACCTGAGCTGTTCACTATAATAACCTCTAAATCACATGTGGGCAGTTCACATTTGAATTGTAGCTAGCGGGACTAAGGAAATAAAATTTTAATCTTATTTATTTTAATTAACTTACATTTAAAGAGCCCCCATTGGTTAATGGCTCCCATAACTCACAGTTTTAGACTGTAGTTCTTTGCATTTGCCACTGTCCTGCATGAAATGTATTTCCCCACTGCTCACCTAACTTCCACTCAGTTTTAAAATCTCAACTTGAATATCCATTTTTCTAGAATACATATCCTGAGACCCTGGACTCAGGTAGATCCTTTGTTACTTTCCATAGCATCCTCTATACTTCTCCTATTATATCTCTCGTCACATTTTATTTTAATTACTGTCTGTGGTTTCCATTAGATCATAAACTTCATCTTGCGGCCCTATGGACTTCCTCTCTCAGGTCTGGATATCTCTTATCTTCCCTTCCCTTTGAGTGGCATCCATAGGAGCTTAAGATTTAGACTTTTTCCAGGTTGGGAACTGTTATCTTCGAGATGACCTCTGCATATTTAAATAGCCCTAAGGATTGATTAGGAGTGGCTTTATACCTTCCTAAGGATAAGCTAAAAGTCAGAAACTAAAAAGGAAAGGAATGATAAAATGCCTCATTAAAAATGAAAAATTTCTATATGTAAAATAAACAACAAAACTCCACCATCATGTCACTGGTTTTCTGTCAAGACAAATGATAAACTGGGGGTGAAAATGTACAACACATATTATAGATAACAAAGGACGAGTATCCTTCTTATAAAAAGAGCTCTTAAAATCAACAAGAGAAAGATGGACACCCCATGGATAAAGGAAAAGAAGAGGCAATTCAAAAAAAGAAGATAAACTAATCTCAATAAACATTTAAAAAATGTTTAATGTCACTAGTAACTAAAGAAATGCAGATTAAATAAACAAAATGCCATTTTTTCTATTAAATTGACAAATATTAACAGGTTTTATCATAATGTGTTGATAAGAGCATAAAGAAATAGGTAATCTGGCAATAAGCATCAAAATTTAAATATGCATACTTTTTATTCAACAATTCTGTTTTTGGGAATATACCCTAAGAAAACGATCAGACACTTGACAAAGGTGAGCTTACAAAGATGTTCTCTGTAGTGTTGTTTATAATACTGAAAAGGTGAAAACACCTAATTAGACAAGCAGAGATTGTTTAAATAAAATGTGATACATCCTGCAATGGAAAACTAAGTAGCTATTAAGAGTGATCTAGATATATATTTATTGACATGGAACATTATTTATAATAAATGAAAAAGTGAAGAAGAAACTCATAAGCTAACATGTCAACATGATCCTACTTATAAAAAAATATTTGTCAATTTATCTATCTACTCATAAAAAGGAATCTGGAAGGATATATACCAAAATATTAATGGTTCTCTCTATATACATGTTTTACTCTCCCCACTTAAAATCATTACACAGAGCCAGTAAAAGGTCTTCCCCAGGATTCTCTGGTGTGGGGTTTGGTGTCCCCTCAAAGGGGTCACAGGAAATCTGAGAAATATCCAGTATTAGGTTTTCCTGGTTGGCACAGCTGTAAGCTCACTAGAAGCCCGAACCCTACCTATTTCACTGCTGTATCTCTGGTATCTTGAATTGTTTGGCACATAATAGGCATTCAAGAAATATGTGCTGAATTAATGAATTGTATCAGAGCATCAACTTTACTTAATCATTTAAGCATATTAAAATGTTATTATACTAAATTAAACCCAGAATTGCAAAATTCACACACACAAAAGATAATACAAGACTTCCAAATATGTTACACTTTCTATACATCATTACAGTGTTGGGGCCAGAAGTTTATTTTCTTCTGTCATTTGTGTACTTTTCCAGAAGTATTTGAGAAGCAGTGAGTAATGTCTTTGAGCAAGGCCTTTCCCACCCCTTATAAGGCTCGGTGTTACCATCTCTAACTCACAGATGAGAAAATGAAGGCTCACGATGGCTCAAGGTCACACAGTTAAAAAGCAGGGGAATCCAAATCCAAATCCAGGCCCGTTTTCTCCCAAACTCATCTGTGGCTTTGAGAGGGTGCAAAGTGAGACAATAAAAAGGACATTGCAGGTCTGTGACAGCTAATGTCTGCGCTTCCTAACAAGTCACTACCACTTAGCCCTGAGCTCCCATGTCTAAGAGATGCTTTTTCTTAACCCTTGGAGAATCCAGAGGATGATTTGTCACCAGGGTTATTAGCATTTCTCCCGGATATCGACAGCTTGTCTTTCCTCCCTCCAGCCAGTGACTGATTTCTTCAAATGCTCGCCAAATACAGCCCAAGTCACCATGGTAAACGTATTGACAGAATCATATTAACAGCTACTGAGCATTTACAGGGTTGTAAGTTATGCGGGGTGGGGGGGGGAGAGAAAAAAACACAGGGAAATAAAACAAGTTCAATCAGCAGTGACAATTATTTATTTAGAAGCTGCTGGTTGGAACAGTTTTTTAAAATATATTTTAATTGCTAATTATGGTTTCTTCAGGAGAGTTGCTCCTCCTTAAAGCTAATCATTAATATTTTAGCTGCTCGGGTCAAAAACTGTTTCATAGACAGCTGTGTCTACACAGTCGACTTAAGCTTTAGCTGCTCTCTTGGTAACAAATTCTACAGCATTTGTTGGTTTGCCACACCAATCCCAAAGTCTGCCAGTCCATTTACCATAGGGCATCAGTTATTTTCGTCCTTATTTCTCTAAAGACTGAGGCTGGTTCAATAAGGAAAATTCTGCTCTAAGCCACCAAGACAACTGACAATTTTTCAAAGGAATGACCTATCTTTTCTAAGTTAATTTACACCTTTTATTGGGGGACATAAGTGTTGCCTTAGGCAAGATAGAGAATACAGAAGAGTTTGTTTTCAGTTTCTAATTCCCTGGGTACTCCTATGTGAACCTTATAACAAATAAGGTCAGTCTCCAGGCCCAGGAGGGGCTCGGGTAAACAGGCGCGAGGGCACTCTGGGGTCCCCGCATGTGAGCATGTTCTGGCATAGCTGCGTCGCCCGTGTTTCCAACTTCACATGCTTCTGAAGGACAATCTAATCCTCACAGGAGAATTTAATCTGTTCATTTGCACGCATCTCATCAGCACCCTGCTTTGTTGAGGACTGTTTGATGTCCTAAGGAAAAGACTTCGAAGTTTTTTAAAGCCTTTTTGATGTGAACCAGAAAATCACGTTTTGTCAAGAGTGCACTCAACTTGAACCTCAAAAGGTTCAGGACTCAGAAACCACACAGTTCAAGTGGGATTTAAATGGGGCAAAATCACTTCCCTGTGTTCCCCGGCAAGTCCCTCCACAGGCCTTTGTGCTAACAGTTTCTGTACACCGTTGGGCCTTTCCTTCCCTTTTCTTCTCTCTTTCACACACACAAACACACACACACACACCACACACACACACACCACACACACACATACACACACAATCTTGGTATGAAAATTTTAAGAAAAATATATCACCCCCAAAGAAGCAGCTCTATCCCCACTAAGGATAAACGCTGTCTCTAGCTCCACTCTTCTGGATTCAGAATGGTCACTGTTGGGACCCCAGAGGGTCAAATGATTTACAGAGCCAAACAGTTATGATGCATCCTTAACCAAGGCATTTAAGTAGGTACAAAAACGAGAGCTTCCTATGCCCCAGGAAGCTTTTGCAGGGGAAACTGGAAATTTGCTTCAGGGAGTAGCTACTTCATGTGTCAAGGAAGCACATACCTTAGGATGTCACTGTTCAACTTGGAAATGAAGGGACAGGAGATTTGACTTCTCCTAAAATCAGGGGGAAGAACGAAGCTGAGAGAATACTCTGACCCTAATTTCCTCTCCCAAGCTCTCTACTTACGTTTTTTCCTCTTTAGACTTGAAAATCCAGTTACTCTAAGGCCAGCAAAAGTTTAGATTCAGGAGACAGAATCTCGATTGTGACAAGTCCAAAGTTCCTGATATCTTAAGGAACACCAGATGCTCTGCTCCCCCAGCTATAACCACATCAGGACTTCACTTACCACTAGCTCATGTCCTGCTAACCATAACAGTCCCCATTTATCAAACAGCTACCAAGGATCAGGCACCATACTATAAGTACATGACCTCATTTAATTTGTTCAATAAAACAAAAAGGTGAGCCAGCTCATTCCCATTTTGCAGACAAGGAAATGGGGGCTCAAAGAGTTTAAATGACCTGTCTCCAAGCAGCACAGCTCCTAAGTGCCAGAACTTCAACGAAAACCCAACCTGCGGAACACCAAAGACACTCTTGACTTAACACCATGTGGTAGAACACCTGCTGCTCTGTTGCAGTCTTTTTCTTTTTTTAGGCACTTAGTGTTTTATAAATTTACTTATTTAGTATTTACTGAGTACCCACTATGGGAAAGGCATTGTGGATATTTCAAAAAGTCTAAGACACTATTCCTCTCCCCACTCTCACTGAGATGACGGCAGTGGCCTTTTTATACTGGTCTTCTTTTACTAACACCGTTATTCACACAGCAACCTGAGTAATCTTTTTAAATGATAAATCACAACATGGTACTGCTCCCTGTTTAAAAAACTTTATGGCTTCCTGTTACACCTACAATAAAATCCAAACTCTCTGTGACCTAAAAGATTCACAGAGGTCTGGCCTCTCGGGTGTACCCACGGCCACGTTCTGCTGGTTCACTATACCCCAGCCCTCAGCCCTTCCCTCTGCAATTTAAATATGCCACGACGCCCTTCTCCCTAGCCCTTACATGGTTAGCACCTGCTCATCATTCATAATTCAATTCAAACATCACCTCTAGGGGCACACCAGGCATATTTGACACAACAGATGAATTTTTTATGGCAAATAAATAATCATGTCATAATCAATCATAATAAATATTTTCCTGATTAATTCTTTAGTTTTAACACAGGCAATTAACAACTTAAAAAGAATGTTTTATTTTTAAAGATACTCTAATTTAGAAACTATTTACCACGCCACCTAAAATTTGCACATACTAAACAAAAATGTCACACCCTGCAGTTCACAGTGTGTTTCAGTGTTTCAAAATTTAAACACAAATAGGAACTCCAGGTGGTCACAAAGAATGGCCAAATTGAAATAACTCAATGTTTCTTCATCTTTATAATTATTATTCTCTCATTGCTTATTTTGAATCTACTGTCCACATGCAGGAATATGCAATATTACAGGACTTGGAGACAGAAACTGTTCCCTACGTGAGCTCAACAGCTGCTGAACTGCTTGGCACTTACTCGCAAAGAGAACCGAGTTTGCAGATGTCAGGGCCCAGAGTATAACTGGAAGTTCTCCCAATTCTTCCTTAAAGAATACAGGGTTTGTTAAAGAATAAATAATTTTTTAAAATGTGCTAATTTGAAACTTACACATGTATTATTAAAACTCAAAAGAAACCACAGCAATTTTTAGAACTTAGACCAACAGAAGATATTTTTGGGGAGAAGTATTTATAACTGACGTTGTTTAAAATTGCCAGCACATGATGGTATTAAAAAGCAGACCAACTTTTAGTTGAGTGTTGTTTTAAAATTCCTCGACAGACTAACATAGCACCCTGCTCCCCACACCAGGGCACACTTCATTCTGTATCACAATAAAAAAAACTGTAAGTGCTGTGATATGGGGAAACACAGGGTATGATTTGAACAAAAGCAGGGTCGAAGAAGTAGGAGCAGAAGAATGGGAGTTTAACATCCCAGAAGCCAAGGGAGGGGAATTCCAACAAGGATAAAGCTGTCAGCTGTATCTAATACGACAGAGGATCCCTTCTCTGAACTGGGTGCCAAGGCCAACTGGGAGCAGGGCCTAGAGATCTCCCTCTACTAGTACATGGGAAGATAAAACCAAGTTTGCTGTTCTCTGGCTGGCAAGTAAATTAATGCAAGGGGAAAATTACTTGCATTTAACCATTTCTTATTACCATGTTTCCCCAAAAATAAGACCTAGACGGACCATTAGCTCTAATGCGCCATTTGGAGCAAAAATTAATATAAGACTCGGTATTATATTATATTATTATATTACACTATATTATATTATACCTGGTTATATTATATTATATTATATCATACTACATTATATTATATAAGACCCGGTCTTGTATTAAAATAAGACCGGGTCTTATATTAATTTTTGCTCCAAAAGACGCATTAGAGTTGATGGTCTGGCTAGGTCTTATTTTCGGGGAAACACGGTATCAGAGGCAGAAAGACAGAGGAGCACATATCCTACCGAGCCAATGGCAGGTGTGTGTTCTCTAGACCCTAATCCGACAAAGCCCTCAGCCAGTAGTCACCACCAGCCCTGACAATGTACGAGGAGGGAAGAGACCCCACTTACAAGATGGCAGAACTGGAGTCTTCTGGCCTGCTCCTACTTAGCTGTAGTGCCAACCTGAGGGGAAAACCTAGAAATGGCCACAAACAGCTTGTTAAACGGGATTCCACTTACACTTCACATCTGCTCTCTCCGCCCCATCTTGCTCACTTGAAGAGTAAGCATTTGACCACCTTTACGTTTCTTTTCACTTTTAAACTCCTTTTGCTATATAGCTCCCGGACCACTACCCATTTGTATTTTTTGGATGGTAAAACTGAAAACGACCATCAGTTAACCTTTTTATAAACTAATTCAGAAAAGAAAATTAATTTTGTAAACAACAACAAAAAACAAATATTTTCCCAGCAATTGTGCCTGTATATATATATCCTATCCCACTTGATTATTTAGAAGAAACTGAACCAATTAGTAATATGGCCCTAACTTGTTTTTTGAAACCATTACATAGTATTCTATTATATAGATGTATCATAATTTATTTGACCAATTCCCTACCAATGTACATTTAAGTTGCTTTTGTTTTTTTCAAATTACTGTAAAAACAGTGCTATAAAGTATATATATCTTTATGTTCTTGACCAAATATGTATAGGATACATTCCTGTTGAATCCCATCAAAGGATATTTGTATTTAAAATTTTCATGGCCAGATATTGCCAAATTGCCCTCCGAAGAGACTGTACCATTTTACACTCCAACCAACTATGTGTCCAGGGCCTCATTTCCTCATACCTTTATTAACAGTGAATATGTGATCAAACAAATTATTCATTATTCCTTGAAATGCTTCAAATTTTCTGTTATTTGCCTACCTCCATTTTCAAGTTTTCTTTTCTTTTAGCTTTCTGGTCCCTTTCAGTTTTCTTCCTGCCTTCTCTGCAGAGACTGTCCTGTACTTTTTTCCTACACTGTACTCTGGATTCTTTTCCCTCACTTCTCCAATCACCTCACTTTTCCTGTTCACAAATTTCCCTTGCAGTTTCTCGGCTGCTTTACATGATTTAATAAAAAAAAAGACACTCTTCCCCTTCTCTCCCAACCTGCTGGCCCTCCTCACCAGAAAGAATATTAATAAGGAAATCTGAAAATCTTTAATCTGGGTCAAAATATCAGAAGGAATAAATTCATCTCGGTGTAACTCTGAGACAAAAACACTAAGAAATCTGCATTGTTTCCTTTGTTAGAACTGAATCTATTATTTTACATTCCACACCTATATTTCCTCTCTTTGAATCAATAGTTCATAATTCTTATTCATTACATTTTCTTTTATTTATTTATTTTTGTTTTGTAGCTAGAATTGGAGTGGAGGGAAAAGTAGGGGTGGAAGAAAAGAAAGGAAAAATCCGTAAGTGGCTGACTGAAGAGCAGGAACAAATGCGGAGGAAGGGTAACAGTGAGGAGGCAAATCGCAGCTCAGGGAAAAAAGCCAACTTCTTCTTAAGTCCTCTAAGAAAAGTTCTTTAGCGCCAGCTCCATCTTCTTTACTTTAGCTCCATCACCACTCCTTTCATTCCTGAGTTCTAAAAACAGAATCAGACGGCAGGAATGGGTTGGAGGGTGGGGCAGAGTGGAAGAGAGAGTGAAAGTATCCTGTTCCTCTAAAGGCCACCTCCTTCCACCTCCAACTTCTTATCCAGCAAAGCTCTATCCACCACCAAGAATCAACTTAATAGAATAAACCACTTAGGTCTGAGGCTCAGAGAAAGTCAAAGACCCCACAATCTCCTTGCCTATTAAGCTTCTTAGAAGTTAGAATGCTGCTAAAGAAAGTGATATTATGGCCAAGCTACTTAGAAAAAACACAGGATGTTAAGTTGGGAAAAGGGAGGCCAGTTTGGGGGTTTATGAGCATCTGCCGTTAACCAAAGACGAGGGGGCTGGGCGTGGCTACTGGAGTGGGAGCAAAAGTGAGAACGGGTGCTTTAGTAAGTCTTCAAGCTGGGATTAAAGAGAAGGATATTTGTAGAATGTATAAATGGGATGAGAATCTGGGTAGGAAAAAAATTTTTTTCCTTAGGATAAAAGGGAAAACAGTCTTAAGCTTCATGTAAGTAATTTGAAAATAAGCGAAATAAAGCAACCTGCAGCAGTTCCTTCCTAGTTCAAATGTCCCAATGATTCTAGGCTTTCTGACACTCCCTTCTCCTCTCCCTAATAAAGTTGGCAAAGTAAGTGGTCCACAGGCTTGCTATCTGAGTGGCTGGCAAGGCCGAGGCCAAGAACAAGACTAACAAAGCCCTTTATCCCAAAATAAAGTCCTGATGGCTCACTGTCCTTCCCCGGGTAGGAGGTGAGTGTAGAATTCTAATTATTTCCACCCTATGTCTTTTGGGGTGGTTAAAAAAAGGAATCATCAGGTGAGCTCTGATCAGCCTTGCTCCAGCCCCCAAGAAGGAGAGACAACAAGCAACAAGGCAAAGAAGGAAAGACAACAGTATAGGTACCAGCTCCTTAACGACAGCTGGGAAATGGGCTGAGGGGTCTATAGAAAGCCCTGTCACACACTGCACAAATCCCATCAGAGATCGGGGCTCACCAGTCGCTGTCCTTGGAACGAAGAGTAGAGGTGGGGTCAGAGCCTGGTTCTGGAGACTTCAAATCTGTGTCCAAGCCCTTGTGATAGTGATCACAGCTAACGTTTATTAAAGGCTGACTTTATGCCAGGCACCGTTCTCAGGACTTTACTTGTATTTTATATTAACTCATTTCATCCTTATAACAACCCTAGGAGATTCTTAGTGGTACTAGTCCCACGTGACCCTGAGGAAACGGCGGCACAGAAAGACCAGATGCACCTGTCCTGTGTCACAGAGTTAGCTCTTCTTGAACTGCCATATCCGTAAAGTGCTGAGTGTCTCCAGATAGGTACCGAACCACCTAGAGCATCAGGAAGTAGCAGATGCTAAACCACTTTCCCCTTCCCAGCAAAGGGTACGTTTGACAAAGTTGGTTTTTTCAGACTATAATTAGTACATTCCAGGCAACGCATTAGGTACTGGGAACAAAGATGAATAAGATGCAGTCTCTCCCTCAAGGAACTCACGGTGTAGGTGGGGTGATGGAGGCTGTGAGTGGGCCAGAAGAGGTCGTGCCTAAGGGCTGCCACACTGCAAAAGACCCCTACAATGTGAGTGCGGACACAGCCTGAAATACACACGTGAAGTGCTGACAACAGCGAGCAGATACAAGTATTATTCTGATTCTTAACACCTCGCAAATCTGCCCCTGAGGCCTCCCTCTCTGGGGTTTTCCTCCTTCCCATTGATTCTGCAGCCAGATTGCCTGTGTTTGAATCATATCTCTGCTATTTCTTGCTTTCGTGGCAATGGGTACATTGCTTGAACACTCTGTGCCTCAGTTTCCTCACCTGTAAAATGGAGATAATAACAATACCTATCTCATAAGTGCTTTATGAGGATTAAATAAATAATTACCTGTAAAGTACTCAGAATAGCGCCTGACCATAGAAAGCACTCAGAAAGTGTTAGCTATTCTTATTAGGAGGAGTGCTATCCGCCTGCCTTTGCCCGCAGTCATTTCACTTGCAATAAAAAGACTGAATTTAAATGTGTCTGCTATGGTTAGTTTAAGGATTGGAAGTCTCTGGGACTAAATCGGAGGAGAACAGTTCCCCTGGGAAGTTGGAGGAATAACCCTGGAACTTGTTAATTAAGATCTTGTTAATGAATCAGCTTGTTAATGGTCTATTAAATAATCACACAGTGAAGTTTACCGCACAAGTAAAGCCTTCTTCAAATGCTTGCTCTTTCCAATCATCCTGGCCCAGCTCTGACTTCGAAAGCTCTCTCCTAAGGGCAAGTTCTTCCAAACCCTTCCAAACGTGATACGGCCCTCTTCATCCTGTCATACTCACTGGGAACGCATGGCTATTCTTGCAGCCTACGAAAGGTCTCTGAGGCAGAAAGCCCTTCTGCCCTCGTCTGGATTCTGCCTATCATATCTTAGGCTGAGGCATTCCGCATTGGCGCCCAAACATTTCCCTCCACAAAGCAGGAATAGTCAATGGCCCTGGAAAGGCAATCTGAACTTTGTTGAAAAGAAAGGCAGAGGGCAAATTCCTTTCAGCGGGAATCTGGTAAAATAAAATTTCAGCTGAGATGCCGCAGATATGTATAGAAAGTGGCCTACCAACTTACGTTCATAAAAAGTTTACAAAAAACTTTTGCCCCAGACCGCCTAGGAAAATAACACTGCAACCAGTGTCAGGGAAGGCAGACTCTTCTGGAGCTCTACTTCAAGGATGAAACAGCATGTAAGAGGGCTCCCTCTAGGTTGAATATTCAGGTATTTCATAAACTACTTTAGTCTCCTAAGACCATTCTGCTTAGACAGAAGTTCTTGGAAGGGGATAGATATATTGTATTGTGGAGAGAGAGGAGGGAGAGACATCTGTGTGGTACGGGGGGGGGGGGACATTTATATGGTTACTTTTACGTTAGATAACACGTCTGTGCTATCTTTTCTGATTCAACAACCCTGTAAGGTAGAGCAAGGCTTATTCGCCATCTCCCATGTTAGATATAAGTTGCTGGGACTCAGAGAAACAAAGTGACTTACCCAAGTTACACAGCTCGTAAAGGACAAGCCAGAGCTTCTTGCTCTGTGCTCCTGTCCTATCATTGAGCTGCTCCCAAGGCCTCTGTTTCTAGTCTTCCCACTTGTAAATGTGCCAGGAGGTACCCGGCCCTGGGTGGCCCCTCAGACTATGTCAAGGTGGGTAGAGCCAGCTGGCAATGCTCAGCATAGCTCTGCCAAGAAAACAGTGGTCCTGGGTTCACTTAGACTCACAACCAGTATTTTTGAGCGAGGTGCTACATGAGGAGAAACAGTGGATGATGGCACAAGGAGACAGATATGGGTCCATGGAGGGGGGACAATTAAGCAAATCATACAATACAATGTGATGAGTGTTTAAAAAGGGAGAAAGGACACCATTCCCAAGTCCATGAGCAAGGCTGATGAGAGCATCCACGTGTGTACAGGTGTCTGAAGTCACCTGACCTAGGACCAGGTTCACCTGCACCCAATGGGAGCTGCCCCCAGAAGGATTAAAGCCTAAAGCAGACCGACAATCTGCAGGTGCTGAGGAGTAACTGCCACTGAGATTCCTCTAACCCTCCAACTCTTATTTCTTTACAAATGAACATTTTAGCATAAGAAGAAAGCTGAAGGGTTGGGGAAGAGGAGAGAGGAGGCTGGCAAAAAACCCTCTGCAGCCCCTTCTGGGCAGTATAACAACTGTGAGAAGACAACCTGGCTGTAGCCCAAGGAGCACCAAAGCGCAGCAGGCCTCCCTCACATCTGGCTAAGCACTGCGAACCCCTCCACTGGGCTGCCTCATAATTACAATATTGCACCAGGAAAGGGGCGGTCTGAGCATATACAGTCAGCTGATCAGCAATCAGGGAGGAAAACGGAAAGGACCGGAGGAGGAGCTAAGGCAAAAGGGGGAACTAGAGGCAGCTGGACAGATCCAGCCCCCAACAGGAGACTGGAGAAGAAAGGCATTGTCGTGAGCAGACCCTGTGTCCTTACTTGGACCATTCCTGGGCTCCTCAATATACTCCCAGCCTGTTCCTCTCTACTTGCCAAGTCCTAACTCCCATTCGTCCAATGCCATACTTCTCTGTGAAACCTTCCCTTTGAGACTCTCCCCGGAGATGAGCGATTCTAAAGCTTTAAGGAGCATAAGCAGTACCTACTTAACTAACTCTGCAGATTTCTAGGCCACATTCCCTGTGATCCTAATTAGGAGGTGTGGTGTGGGCCCTGGGAATGTGCATTACACACAGAATTCTCCACCCCAGTCCCTCCTCCACCACTACCACAAGTGATCCAAAAGCAGGTTCGATCACATTTGAGAACCCCAGCCTTGGGAATTACACCTGCTGAAATCCTAGGGCGCTCACTGTCCATTATTTTATACTATCATTTATTTTATATATACTGGGGTTGCCAAATAAATGTGCACACATTTTAAGAGACGGTATCTATGTATTACTTTTCAAAGTTGAATTGAATTATGGTAGCAATGTGTAGTATGACATTCGCTCAAAAGACGGTGTTAATCAAATGAATGCTAGTGTCACCATGCGACAGGCAGGACAGTCAAAGAAAATGGCCGAAGCACGGTTGTCGTTCGAGGAGCGCAAGGCCATTTTGAAGTGGTATTTGAAATTCGAGAACGTTGTGGGAAGTACAAGGACCATGGAGGCGTGAGTGTGCACCAGAACCTCCAACACGCCTACCAATTGCACGCTTTTGTGACAAGTTTGCGACACATGGTGCTGTGTGTGATGTGCACGAGGGAAGAGCCGGGAGGCCTCGCGCAGCAACAAGTCAAGCAGTAGTTCGCCGTCATGAGAAGTGTCTGGACGCTGATGGGAACCGCTTTGAGCACTTCTCGTAATTGCAGAAGTCAAACGTGACCTGGATTCATCTTTTGTTATCGGTATATATTGAGTATTACAATTTTAATATAGTTTTTTCCTTTCTTAAAATGTGTATACATTTTTTGGCACCCTCTGTATATATGTATATATGCAGGTATATGTGTGTGTGTCTGTGTCATATATATATATCCTAACTACTCATCTTAACTATAAGACCCTCAAGAAGAGGAAGTCTCATCTCCTACTTCTTTGACGCCCCTGCAAACAGCACTGAGCACAGCGCTGTACACACAGGAGCTCAGGAAATGCTGTGGATGTAGAGAGATGACGACGATAAGAGGCCAGGGGAAGGAAAACCACAAGAGGGATGGCGGAGGAGTGAGGCCCTGCCTGGAAGGAACTGTTTTTAGTATGCCTACGTGTGCCAGGCTGGAACAACAGTTTGCTTCTCCTTTTTTTCCTTCTTCAATAGTATTGGCACTACACGCCTATGTTCCCTCATGAAAGTCAAGCCTGAGCAATGTACCTCCCATTGGAAACTTTGCCAAGAAATCCTGCCAAGAATCCCGGGTGCTATGTGGCTTCGTTTAACGGCTAAGGGAAGAGTCTAGGTCCTGAGACCTACTAGGTCTCTGTGCAGGGCAAAGTACATAGTTGAGCATGAACGTCAGTAAAGAGACCAGGGCCCTTGATCTACCTCACTAAACATCCACAGGGTAATGGCCCTCCTTCGTTTCAACAAACATTTCCCATGTGTCTAGTTTGTAGCAAGCATGGTTCTGGATGCTCACGGGGCTTAAGATACCCTATGTTGTCAGAAGGTGCTTGATAGTGACATATCTTTAGAAAGTTACTTTAAAGGCAAAACCCTATATTGATGCTGGGCCTCCGAACCTAAGCACCAAATGGACGTTTTCAAGGATGCCCGGCCATAGGATGGAAGTGCTATGGAGAGCTGAGGTCAGGCCTCAGGCTCTGGTGGAGAGAAACTATACTTTCTTTATTGTGAGCAATCCTTGGCAGCTCTGCAGTTCTTTCCTCCACTCTCAGATCCTATACTTTGTCCAGAAAAGCAAACGGCCACACCTAGGCCCTCTGAATAAATAACTCCTTGATTTTCAGATATCTTAAAGCTATCCCTGATTCCTCGACAAATTTCGGTGCTCCTGCTTCTAACGCCATGGCATTTTATACTTCCCCTATTATAGTACTTTTCACAACATCCTGCAGTTGCTTACTAAACAGTAAGGCAGGGACTATAGCCTGCCTTGCTTATCATATCCTCAGCACCTAGCACAGTGCCTGGGACAATGCAGGTAATCGGTAAATATTGCTTAAATGATTAAATGGATTAATGAGTACATCACACTCTCTATCAAGAGGGAAAATGAATCATGCCTCATGTATTCTGCCACAGTTTTATCCACACGCCACCAATACACACCTAAGATGAAATGGTACTATTCCTTCTGCAGTACCAGAATTGTATAGAGGTAGAACTGAGGCTCACAGAATCACCCCAATACAGAGTCCAGGAGGCACGTCTCATAATCAAAGATGGACACATGCTCCAAAGTCAATATAACGCCACCAAGAGCCCAAGAGTTATACCAGCCATAAGCCACAATACCACCTCTATCACAGACCTGATGGTAAGATCTCTTACAAGTCACTCAACTTCTCCTAGACCCAGAGTTTTTATGAAGAGGGTGTTATTGGGCCCTTCAGCAGCAGGTATGCTCTTTCAATAAAGAACAAATGACAATTAAAAGCTACCCACACCATGATGGGAGGTTGGAAGAGGAGGACAGCATTTGTAGTTAGGAATCTGTATGGTCAGGAAAGGGTTAAGCCCACCCGTCTGTCTGGGATCTCTTATCGTAAATCAGCCTTGACTGCTGCTCAGAGTGAATGAAGCCCCACCAGGTTGGCCTGTCAGGAAGGAAGCCCATGCGTCCAGACTTTTGTTGTTCTAAGGATTTTTTTTTTTTTTTTTAATTTTACTGCTCAGGAAGGAAGCCGAAGCCGAAGCCTAGGCCCTAACTGCAGTCTTGCTGATTACTCACCCTAGCATGTGCTGCGGCCTCACCTCTCTATCTACCTCTTACACCCAACTCTTTCCTTTTCTAGAATCCCTTCATAACTATAATATGATTTCGGCACTTGGGCCTAAATCCCAGAGTTTCCCCTCTTCTTTAAAAACTGAAAATTAAGACAGCTTTTCCCTTCGTACCTCCCATACACTTTTGTGTCTGTATGTGGCAAGGACTTGGGATAGGAAGAGAGGAGAAGTGGGTGCTCTATGATCCAGAGACATTTTGCCCCCAACAGTAACCTGAACCCCTTCTCTTAAACAGAGCCATGAAGAAAATTATAGGGATTGAGGTATCGGACGATGGGACGCCAATGGCTATTCCTGTTTCACACATTTGTGAACAGGAGACTTTTCAAATATGAACCACTATATTTAAATAGACTCAAATTCAAAGTCCTTAGGAAGAGGGTCAGTCTTTCCCACTCCCATCCTCCTACTCCCCACCTCTCCCACTGACATGCAGAGTCATTCTCTAGTATTCCCAAGCCCCATGGGGCTTTCTTTCTACAAAGAGAAAAAAACACTGAGTTTACTTGTGTGCTCAGGGTAGTGGACAGCCCTCTTTTACTCCTAGGAGAATGCACACAGACACTATGGAACAGGCCCACCCCCCCAACCCTGCCCTCCCCTTCCCCTGCTAATCCCTCCCCAGCGGTCCCCCCAGCTCAGTCCTGCTGCTGTATTTCTCTCCTGACCTACAAGGCCTCTTCAAGCCCCGTCCTAAGCCTCCCCCAAGCAGAGACAATCCATCATGCTGTGGGGCTGTGACACGCACAGATGGGGGAAGGTTCACAGATTTCTCTCACATAGGCAAGAGGGTAAAAGTGCCTGTATAACTTAAAATCTAAGGACATACTTGAAACTCTGGGACTTTGAATTCTAATACTAGTCAAATACCATTACAGCAAATCTGATTATATACAGCTCAAATCTCTATCACACAAATTCTAATGGCCCGTTTATTTCAAACAATATCTGATAATACAGAATTCCAGAATTAGAAAATATAATGAGGTTCGGATTTTCTAACCTGGGCCACTGCCTAGATATCCACCCTTAGTCAAGTCCCTTCAGTTTCTTTAACTCTAATATTACCTTGCTTCCAAATAAAATGAAGGGAGAAAGAGGTCAGAGGGACACCAGGGCTAACCCTGGTGGGTGGGTGATAATGAAGGGAGGTGCAGCAGCTGGCTATCCCAGAAAGGGGCTCTGAGCCTCTCTCTCTCCCTCTTTCCACATTGCCATACAGTATGAGTGTGTGAAAGGATCCTACATCCATGCTAATTGTTAATGACCCTGTGTTTGGCTACATCAGTGCTTCTACAATGAAGATTATACCCCTAGATGGTCCTTGAAAGAATAATAGTCATTATGTATTAGTATGTGTGAGGAACTGTTCTAAGCATTATCTGTGTATTTAATCTCATTTAGCCCTTTAAGGTTGTATAATTCCCACTTTACAGGTGAGACTACTGAGGCCCAGAAAGGTTAAGTAATTTGCCCAGGGTCACAGAGCAAGTAAGCTAAGGGATCAGGATTTTATTCCAGAGGCTGAACTCATAACTACTATGTTATATTGCCTACCCACCTTTGATCTGAAACACCTTCAAGTTGCAGCTCAAAGGAGCAAATATAGCATTTATTCTTCTAACAGGCATTCATTATGCTAGTCCACTCTGACTTGGTTTAAATCAAACCCCAAAAAGCAAGGTCGAATGAGAGCAACATAGGATTAGCTGGCACCTAAATGGGAATCATATACCTGAAGATAAAGCAAAGGTCTTTCCAGGGCTGGCCCTTTCCCCCTCCCTATGTCTTTCTGACTGTCTGCTGCTCTAAGATGGATGTAAAGCCGTAAGTCTCAGCCTGCAAATGAATTTCAGTGGAAAAAGACCCTTGTCTGGTGAGTCACACTCGGGCTTACTGGGCTTGATTTCTCATGAGACTGTACCAATAGGTTCCTTCTTCACAACACGCAGCTCTAGACTTTCCTAGAGCTCACGTCTGCTGAACAGAATGTACTGGGTGCAGCACCATGTCTTCGCCCAAAACATACAACTTTCATTTCCTCTAGGTCATCTTCAATCAGAACACATTCTACAGAGAAATTGATGGTCAAATGCCTGAATTGTCAGACGGTTATATGTGTCTACAAAACCTCACATCACTTGTCTGTTTCCACCTTCAACCAAGACGTAGGTAGGAATTTTTTCTTTTTTTTCCCTAAAACACACACTAAAAGCACATCCGTATTTGTGGACTCCATGACAGGGGATGTAATGCTGTGGGAAAACATTTGGGAAGGGAATACACTCCAGTATTAGGTGTCTAGAAAGTTAGGAGAGAAAAGCAAATTTTAGATTAAGTTATGAAAGATTTCTTAGTACCCAAAATAATCAACAGAATAAGTCTATATTTGAAAAAGGTAATTTCACTTATCTCTTAAAAAATTCCCTATCTACTTTTGTCATCATCAAACTTCAAGGCATAAATTAAGTCTTCCTTCCTTTCCACAAACCTCTATTACACCTTTGGGATAGCACAGTCTTATAGACACTATCCAGTGCAAAGTGGAGTGGCAAACTGATTTAAAGTAAAAGTAAAACTTAGATTATAATCACCACCATCAATATAGTCAATGCTCAACTAACACTTACTGAACTCTTCAATGTGACTGACATGAATGCCCAAAAAATTTTTTCTTAACACTAAAACTAAAATGTATTAAGATAATAGAAAGTCTGATCCATTGGGTAAGGCTGGAAGGGAATAAATTACTCGTTTATTTAGCATCTACCAGGTTTCCTGATTCTTCCGACAGCCTATCATTGCTCTAGGCCTAACTCCACAGTCCCAATTCCTGGAAAAGGCCAAGAGACACAGCAAGTGGGTGAAAGTTGTTTTGCAGAAAATTCTCCTCCTTGCCCCAAAGATGAAGATATTTACAAATTTCCACCCTGTAGCACAGGCTTTGAGGTTACAAAGGATAAAAATACACTCTGTTCAACCACAAATGCCACAGTTTAAGTGGTATTTTAATCAACTTTTTAAGGCATTTCAGCTGACATATAGCAATAAGTTAATCTTAAGTCTGCAGTTCTTCACTTTTTAAGAGGGTACAATAGCACTGGGAAATGCTGTTTAACTGTTGGAAGAGAATATTCAAATTCAAAAATTATTGTTGTTTTGGTGTTAAAATCATGTGGATTTTACAATAAAATGTATCATCACTCCAAATCCCAAGTGTTCCTAAAGAGTACATTCCAACATGTGCTCTGATATTTATTGACCTGGCAGATATGGTAAATAAGAGTTAAAAATATGAAAAACCACTATAAAAATATAATTCTATTAAATGTCACTCCAAATCCTGAGTATTTACAAAGAATACATTTCAACGTGTGCTAATATTTATTAACCAGATGGGTGTAGTTAATAAGGGTTAAAAATAAGGAAAACCGATACAAAAATATAATTCTATTTTTCAGTTTCCTTTTCCCTGCCTAATGAGGAAAGGGGGTGGGGAGTGAGCAACTTTTGTTATTTGGATACAATGTGTGTTTTTTGTTTTCAAACAAAAAAGGACCACCAAATAATCAACCTGGGGCCGCTGACCGGAAGGCAGCCCCGGAAAACTTCCCGCGGGAAGAGTTCCAGAAATTGCCTGGACTTCAACAAGCCCCGCTGTGCTGGCTGCAAGCCTCAGACTGACAGAGGCGACCGCGACTCGCCTCGCCCGAATACCAGCCATCCTCCCGATTCACGAAGGCCTGGATTGGGAAACATTACCCGGAACGGTTTACAGATTTGAACTGCAGGACGGGGAAAACATTTCGAATCTACAGGAGAAACCTCAAAGTCCTCCGGTGCCGCCGAGGGAACAGCTCGCTCCAGATGCGCGTGTATACGTCCATCCTCCCTCATCAGCGCGTCCTAGGCCCTTCCCACTCCCTCCTCCCACTCCCGCCGCCCCTCGCCCCCCACACCCTCTCCCTGCGCGGAGGCCACCTCCACGCCCGCGCAGTTTCCCCCCTCCTCCTCACTCCATCACTCGCCCACCTGCACCTCCGACCCGGTCCCCCATCACCCCGACATCCGCGTGGGCGTGCCCCCTCACTCCCTTCACCCTGTCCCCACTCTCTCTGTGGGTCAGACGACGTACAGGAAACCAACCGAAGGCTCGGCTCCGAGTGCGACCTGGGGGAGCGGGGTCGTGGAGGGCGGGGCGGGGGTGGGAGAAAAGGCCGGCCCTCCATCCGGACCGGCGGGAGGCTCGCCCGGCCCGGGGCAGTGCCGGGAGCTCTCCCGCAGCCTCTAAGTCCGGCCGCGCGACGGCAAAGTCACCAACATTTCTGGAACCACTTGAAAGCCATCTCAGTGGCGGAGGCTGGGGGGTCTTTTTCAAGTGAGCCAACGGGGCCCACTCTATGGTCCTTCCTCCCGGGGCCCGGCCATGCGCCTCTCCGCGCCCCCTCCCCCAAACGATCAATTACCAGCCACCCTACCGCCGGGAGCGGCGAGGGGCTGGCTGGCTGCCGCGAGGAAACAGCAGCCCGGATCACTTCTGCATGACAATTGATGGGAGGGAGGGCGCGAAGCAAGGAGGGAGGACGGCTGCGGTGTCCGTTTTCTCACCATGGTGATTAGGCATTCCGGCCGTGCGAGGAGGCAGCCGCCGACCAGAGCCGCGCGGCGTGGAGAGAGGACCAGGAAGAGAACAAGAGCGGGAGCGGGAGCGAGCCCAGCCGCGCGGGGTGGGCAGGAGAACGGCGGGCACAGCCAAGCCAAGCCAGGCCAGATGGCTCTGCAGCCATCAGGGACTGCTCCCGTCCAGCCCGGCCCCACTTTAGCTGTGCAAACATTTCTTTATCCCAACAAGACAATTAAACCCAGCAGCATGAAAAGGAGTCTCCATGACTGTGTTGGGAATGAACAACCAGAAACAACCACACACATCACAGGAGTTCTTAAAGGGACTCAGGGAGAACCCTGGGGGCAGCTGAGCGACAATCAGGCTATGTCTGGGCAGTCAGTACATAGGAAACCATCTGACCCACATAGGTCTGGTGATTTGCTGACCCTTTTCACAGTGGTCATCTGCTCCACTACAATCCAGGAGTTCAGTCTGGCGAGCTGGGAACTGCCCCAAGCATTCTCTCCAGCAAGAGTAATTCTCCTAAAAGCCCAGATGTGGGTCCCTGCCCACCCCAGTCCCAGAACCCTTGGGAAGTATCCCCTCTAACAGCACCCCCACAATGTAGCTGGCCCTCCTCATTCTGGGCTGCCCTGGCCCTGCATATACTCAGTTGATTTGATTCTTAGGACATAGAGTTTTCAATGGCACGTGCCTTTATAAAAAGACATTTCAAAGTACAAAATTGCATCTTCTACTCAGGGCTTGTGGGACCTGAAAATGAAAGCAGAACATCCAGGAGCTGCTGTGAACCACTGGATTCCTACCTACCTATGAGTGGGCCTGACCACAGGACAGAGGGCCACTGACGGTCACTGCCCAGTGCCTATCCCTGAGGTGAACCAGAAGGCAGGGCCAGTCATCTCTCCATGCAGGCAGTTCTGGTCCCTCTCAGCCCTCTGGTGAGTATGCGTACTCGTCAACTCCAATCGGGGCTGAGTGGATAGACTGGCGGGCTAGCCAAAGACCGTGTCACCAGGCAGGAATCTGGGCACAGGGGTGGCCCACAGAGAATAATCAGGAAATGCACATGATAAGAGCCAGAGTGCTAAGGGGATAATAAATGTATAGATTCTAGCACAAGGCAGCAGACAATACTTATCTTCTCTTTTGTTGTAAAGTTTCCTTAATGAGGAAATGTTTATTTTAAAAGCCCTGGGAAACATATCTGTAGACACTTCATACGGAAGACACTCGTGGACTATTTGTAATTGGTCCATAAATTTTAGCATCATTTCCCTGGACAAGGAGCCTTGGGAGACTGGCTCAGGGAGTGACAATAAACAGGAGTTACCTCAGCCCCCTTCCTGGGGAATTATGCATCCTCCACGAACGGCTTCTCACAAAATACTTCTCCCTTTTTCCAGGGTAAATAAGTCAGTCCTGTAGAGTAAAGGCTTCTTTTTTCCATAGAGCCCAACACCTACCTCGGGAATCACCTGTGATGCCAGGTAGATGAACAGGCAAGCAAACCAGGATCGTCTACTAGGAGAGACAATACTTTACCCAAAGAGCTACATTTATTTCTATAAAAATGCACACTTAATCACAAAAGAAATCCTGCCTATCAGTTTCCACATAGATTGAAGGCAAGAACGATACGTCTGCAGGCCCCTCTTTCAAATGCTCTCACGTGTGGATATATCTGTATATGGATGCAGTGTGTGAGAAAGGGTGGCTGCGACAGTAAAAACTGTCAGCGTTTCCATTGTAAAAGTGATTTTTCATTGACCTAAAACTCAGTCATAAAACTTTTACTCTATGTAAAGGACACCCCACCCCATAACCCCCCTCCCTCAAAAACAAAACAAAACAAAACCCTAAGCTAAATGTTTATTTAGGAGTTTTACTGTTGTATTTAATGAAAACATTTTTGTACATGTTATGAAAAAAATTCATTCACATGAAGAGAACTGAAAAATGGGCCAACCATATCAGAAATCAACTCTAAATTTAAAAAATAAATAACTAAAATATACATGGTTTTATATTATATTGGCAATCTGAGCAAAAGCCACTGTAACCTATAACTTTGCTCTTTTGAACACTTTATATCCTCTCCTCTGGTCTCCCCACCCCCCTCCCTGCCCCATGTGCCCCTCAAGCGCTCCCTTTGGAAGCAGTCTTGTATACTGTCACTCGATTATCTGAGAAATATTACTTATTTAAAAACGGTTCTGTAGGGAGGACCTGAAAGGCATCTAGTGGGAATAATCAGGCCTTCTAACGGCCCTTAAATATGTATTTACATAAAACAGACCATAAATATTCTGACACACATCAGCATATGACAGGAGCCAAGAAAGCTGCTGCAGACTTTGTCACAGTGCCTCTTCAACCCTTTCCGACAGAAAAATGTTTCTCCTGCCTTCCAAAAACTCAAAATCAAAAGCACAGATGCTATGCAGTACAGCCCTGTGATGGCTGCTACACTGCCCAAGGAAAGGAAAGGAGAAAGGAGCACAGATCCAGGGTTACCACAGGGCAACAGTCTCCTCCTCACTTTGCACCTTCGTTTCTTGCTCAAGATTGGTCACAAATGCAACTCTAGATAATAATGTGAGTGCACAAACATCCTATACTCACAGATATGCCCACAGGTTGAATATTTGTGTAAGAGAAAAAAGAGAACACAAAGTACTCTCTAAAGAAAGAATATTTTAAACAAATAGAGGGGGAAAGGGCTGCAATTTCATATAATAGTACAATTTGAAATAAGGAAGTTTCCCCACCCTTCTGATCAGAATATCATTAATTTCAAGGTCAGAATTCCATTTCACTTTGGGAGACAGTCTCATTTAATTTTTCTCCACCCAGGCGTATTCCTATGTGAGGGATCCATCTCCATGGGGGATGGCACCACCACACAATGCAAACCAGGCAAACAGAAGAGTTATGGCTTTGACACTCAGAGGGGAATGGATACCCACATCCATGAGTTCTGACTTGACTAACAAGCTTCCTCTTGCTCTGGGGGTCTGATACAGGTTTGGGCTAAAAAAGATAGAAAAATGAAGACAAGCTGGATTTGGTAGCAGAGAAGAAAGGAATCTTGATCTCTAGATGTTACATTGTGGCATACCAGTCGGGAGAGGATTTCATTTTCAACTTGTATTTGGAGAAAAAAAGGGGCAGAATTTGTCTCCCCCTAACCCAGGGCAGTTTTAGCCAGAGGTCAGATTACAGCTAGCCTTGATCACATTGACAAATGAAAAATAAAATAAAATAAAACAGACCAACACAAAGCCAATCCTTGTTCAGCAGGTATATCTAAAAAGCAAGATCATAACACACACATCAGTTGTACAGAAAGGGAGAAGGTTGAAGAGGAACTAAAGCAAAAGTGAGAGAGCAGCACACGGGCAGTGCTGCTGTCATACAGCAGTGTTCTCCCTTAAGTGGGGAGGTCTTGGGCTTACAGACGCTGACATAAAAGACACACTCGCAACATATTTCAAAACCAAAGAGCGATGGATTTACAAGGTAGGTTGATTTTATGATGACTTTTATTGAAAAGGTACGCTGGGTTTAGGCAGATGCCTTTTAGCGCAGGAAAGTTAACACAGTGCCTAATTCAAGGAGACAGCCTGAGGAAGCAGTGCCGACAGGGGAGAGAGCTGCAATGTCTCTATTACTCTCCTCGGCGTCATAAAGAGAAGAGAAAAAAATGGTATTCGTGTTGGTCGGTATAAAGAGGACGGGAGCACACAAAATACAGAAGAGGGGAAAAGCAAACCTCAGATGTAGTTTTCTTAAGAAAATAAAATGAAGCAAATCTTAGAACAAAGGGTTGGGTGGAAAAACACCCTCAGTTCATAAATTTTCACCAGGCTTGAAGAAAACTGCTCTGTCTCCCCACAGCCCAAAAGCTTCAAAACACAATTATTTTCTGATTATATTAAAGGAAAAGATTTCAGGGTTCAGCCGTCCTAGTCTACAAGTTCCAAATCAGGCTTTAGTTCCAACTGTTAATGAGGGTAGCCAGAGCCCAACAAGGCACTTGAAGAACATGAGAAAGCTGTTCCATAAGCAGAAATTAATAATAGTTGTGAACATCAAATATGGAGCCGTCACACAGGTCAACCGTGTCTAGTCCTAAAACTGAGCCGCAGGATAAGCATCCAGCAAACCTGTTAAATCCCAAGAGAAGGTGGCTTTCTAGCCTTGCGATTGCGAGGAAAATACAGCTGTTTGAAATGCTTTCTGGTGATTGACGACACCTTTGTCCTGCTCTGAAAAACAGCCTGATGTGGACAAGGGCTGAGAGTTATGAAAATAAAATCATGTGGAGTCTGCTGGATGTGATACAATGGAAAAGCTACAAAACATAATACCGAGATCAGAGAAACATAATGAGGATAGCAAAGAGAGGAGGGATGGACGAGTTTCTTCAGGCCCCCCAAATTCCCTAGAAATCTACACTTTCCAAGGAAATGACATTCACTCCATTACCTATAAGGCACCCCTCTTCACTCCAGAGTCCCCAGGGAATAAGCCAATCATGCCCTAGAGAGAGAGGCAGAGCTGAGGCCAGCTTGCCTCTGGCTACCTTCAGAAAAGCATTTCCTACAGAACTCTCGATGGTTACTGACAGAGACAAATAAACGTTAGCACTCTACTGCCATGGAACGGGAAGGAGTTGGCCCTTCCCATTACCAGGAGCAGGAAAAAGGCCACCGACCTGTTGAACACTACTGTAAGGCAGGGCTCACTGCGGGGAGGGCGGGCTCACACCAAAGTACTTACATCTGTCATTCCGATCCTCTGGGCTAGATGACGCTTCTCGATCCGAAATGAGGCCAGAGACAGCAAAAATCTTCTTCCCAGTGTCGTCAACCTTAAGTGAACCGGGGGAGCTAGAGGGCAGCTGTGTCCCAAAGTCATATTCCTTGCCATCTGCATCTGAGAAGCGCAAGTGGGGAGACTCTGTGTCATGGCAGTTCTTCAGTCGCTTGGCTGGTGTAAAGGCAGACTGATAACTCTCCCGGTCCTCAGTAGAAGCAAAAGGACGGAAAGCCCCCACACCACTGTGATTCAGCATACTGATTGGGGTACAATCTAGATTTGGGGGAGCAAACTGAGGGTGGAGGTGTAGTAAAGAAGGGGGGAAATCACGATTGGCAAAAGTGCCTGGCACCCCACCCTGCCGATGGTACATGGAGGCAAAGGTGTAGGAACCATTGGTGAATGGAATATGCACGTCCTTGTCTACTGAGACAGGTACACCAAAGGGTCGTGGCTGCTGACAAGGGATGGAAGCATCGCGGCTGGCCTCAGCCGTGGACGCCAGGACCATCAGTGCTGGGGATGCCAGCGGGTTGGGGAGGTAGGATGAGTTCTCCATCTTGAAGGCTGCCCGGTGTAAGTCCATTGGAGTTTCTTTCTATGGCCCGCGTCACACAAGAAGCAGTCTTCCCTGGGAGGGAGGCCCAGCGGCACCTTGGATCAGGGCAGGGAATATTACTGGGGAATCATCCCCTTCTGAGACCTGTGGAAACAGCAAAGGGAAAAACAGGGGGGAGGAAGGTCAGGGGGAGGAAAAAACGGGAAACCCCAAGTGATCGAAACACCATCCTTCTGGCTTATAGATGCTCGGGCAAGAGACACCACAGGCTTTAGGAGCTAGTGGGCAGCAGCATCAGACCATTTTCATTCAGGAAAATCAATAGACAACTTACTGTGATGTACGCGTAGCTGACTTTGGTCCCTACACGTTCCGGGTGAAATGCGCCTGAGCCCAGCAAAGGGAAAAAAAATCATAAAACCTCCAAATACAATATTCCCCGAGCAAATGAGCTTTGGAAGGCCAAGTCACCCAGTAGATTAGGTGGGGTCTATATTTTAAAAGATTTCCACCTGCATACACCACTCATGGCAGGCCTGATGCTCACAGACCAGACCTACCTCCATGACCCCCACATACGCGTCCTCTCTTTGTCTCCCTAACAACAGCCCCAATAACTAAAAAATCCCTGAATCAAGAACATCGAGACCATGAACATCTGTACATGTTAGCTGGTACTAATTGTACATGTGGATAAATCACACACTTTGGCACATACATAAACACATCTTTATGTATCATCTAACACTGTTTCCAGAAAGAAGTGCTGTGTGAACAAACAACGGCAATGTTATTTTTCCTGCACACCCTCTCTAGTCACACAGGCTTTCTCTTTTCTAAGAAGGAACAAAACCTTCATCAATAAAATGCCAGGCATCTCTGACAATATTTAAAAACATAATGGGTGCCTTTGGCATATGTTCTCTAGAAGTGCCTGCCTTCCAGGGGCAGCAAAGAACAGATCGGTAATTTTAGTTACTAATGCACTCACTCTTAAGTAGATCTGTAAACTGTCTTGAATTTGCCATTAACATTTAGAGCAAAATGTTAACAAAATTTCTGACTTATTTTGTTCTGCTTTTTGGCATAGTCAGAGTTGACGTCTGATGAAGGCCCCTGGAACAAACTGGAGTTCGGAAAGACTTCTTTCAATTTCCTTTTAAAATGTAGGTTGAATTTACATTTTCACAGCCACTGATTCTGTTTCCAAATTTATTTTGAATGGGGAATGAGAGAAGGGCTATGTATCAAAAGTCCAGATGACGTAAGAAGAATACTAAGACTCTTTACCTTCAAAAATATACACTAAATAGAAACTTAAATGAAACTCAGAGTGTAACCAAAAAGCACTATCTGCTACAAATGACAACCTTTAAATTGAGTGTCATGCCTCGAATAAAATTTGCCCCCTCCCTTAAAAAAGCCCGCCGAGGTAATGGAGTATCTTTGGTATTCCCTTAAAGAGAGGAACCTCAGTTAAAGATGAATCCTCCTGGCTTAATGCAGTGCAAAGAGAGTATTTCCTTCTCCCATCCTGTGGCAGACGTGTCAATGACTGTTATTAATTGGGAAGATGAGTGCACACCATCAGACTGCTTCCTCATTTGGCATCTTTCCTTATAGACATCATTGCTAAATTACCAGATTATGTATCTCACATTAACGGATTTTTCTCTCTTCCAAATTTTAAATAACTTTCCTGTCAAGTTATAGCAGTGCAGGGAATGATCTGCCAGGGACAGCCAGTTAGCCTGACAAGTCTGGGAATCCTATTCTTGGCTGTTTTCAAGTCAGATTAATGGCCACACAACATGGATGCTCTAAAAGTGGGTCTAGGGCTGTTCCAAGGGTTCCAAGCAGCTCTTCACAACAGAAATAACTAAGTACTTGTCCATCAACAAGCAATATTATATGAGGCAAGCTGGAAAAAAGGGCAAACATAATACACTGGGGTTGAGGGGAGGAATGTTTCTCCCCCCAAAATAACCAATCACCCAGAGGATTGGCTTTCTATTTTTACTTCCTGGATCACCTCATTACGTTAAATGAGTTTCATAAATTAGTAATCTGGCGACAGCACCGGACACTCCAACAGAACACGGTGAATCACTCAAACCTGGTTATTCATTTGAAACTTCATTATACTGAAAATAAATCAACAATATTTTTCCAGCCCACATCTTTTTTACTCCACTGTATGGGCGTTGGTCTCTGTGGGGGGAGGAGGAGTGCTTTTTTTCATTTCCTTTTTCTTTCTTACCCCCTCCTCACATTAACAACTTGTATAGATGAGGCTTCAGCAGACCACAGTCATTATGAAAATCTATAGTTAATACACTCCCAATGTCAAAATGTCATGAGTTTAAACACAGAACCCAAAATAAGAAAACTAACTGACCCTCTTAATTAAAAAAATATGGATTGTAAGATAATCAGCTTGATGGAGCATTTGGGTGACTGTAAAGAACGGGGCAAAGGGAAAGTAAGTAACTGTTACTTTTCTGCCTCTATGCTGATTTTTTTTAATTTAGCACTTCGTGCAAATCCAGATTAAAATAACTCCAGCTATTGATCTGAGCAGTGGAATTGACATTAATTTTAGTTCACTTCTCACTTTGCAAAGGGATCAATAGGAAGTAATAACAGCTGACATCCCCGCTGAAAGGAGGAGAAAGAAGGGCTGAAGACAGAAATCGAAAAGCAACCAAATAAATCATCAGCTACTTTTCCACGGCATCAGACAAACTCCAAACAGATTGCAAAAAGTCTTTGTTGAATTAACTAAACAAGGAGGAGGGATCAATCCCCGAAGCTAAATAAATTGTCTGGCAGGCAGTGAGGTTGGACGGAGAGACCAACAAATATTGAGTTTTAAAATTTTCAAATCCTTGACGTGACGGGTTTGGTTCAGGTCTGTATGTGTGTGGGAGTTTGTTTGTTAAATCACACACTCGACCCCGATTTAAAGTGATTACAAAACGCCAACTGAATAATTAGTGAGATCACTAATTGCATGGTTAAACATGCCAAAACCAAGACAAATGAAACGAAGAAGCTGGCGTTTGGAACGTGAAAATATCAGTCTGAGCTGATGCGCAGCGCTCCCCGCTCTCCAGCGGGAACTAGCCACTCTCGCACTGGAAAACTGAAAGCCAGAGAGGAAGTCTCAGAGAGTGGGCAACTGCCCACCCCAGCCTCTGACCATCCCTGTCTCGGGTCTGGGCTCCCTGACGGTCTCCAGGGATCAGTGCAGAAGGAAGCCGCTCTGCTGCTTCTGGGAGCCAAACCCACTTGCAAATGACCGCCACAAAGAAAGCTGCAAAACCTCTTTCCCGGAGCCCGAGCTCTGAACGCCCACCAAACTACGATTCTGGGGGCAATTACAACGCACACACAACACTCCTCTGCTTATTACAACAGGTGACGTTTTTGTGGTCTCTGAACCGTTTCCAAAAGCCAGGAATGAAAATAATAGAACAAATGAAACGATATTTTTCCTTTGCATAAATAAACTTTTAAAAAATTAACAGGCAACTTAAAAAGCAAAGAACAATGGGAAATGGGGCCAGGGTAGTGGGGAGTTTTGAAGAACTCAGGAAAGAATTTCTTTCTTTCTTTTTTTTAAGTTCACAGACTTCTTCGCTTGAAGAGAATTCCCCGCACACCAAATGCCCAGGGGGTATCTGGAAACACCGCTCTAACAGAAATTTTACCACCATATGCAAAAGCTCAGGAAGCATAAGGCTAACACAGTTCCAGGGCTGGGGCCAACGCCCGCGAATCAGACGTGGCCAGGTGTCGGTCCCAGGTTTGGACCCCGACCCAGGCCCGGCTTAGCTAACGGATGCGAATCTGAGACAGCCCGGCCTGTCCGAGAGTGCGGAGCTGCGGGGCTGCCCACTCAGCGAGCGGGTGCAGAATTCAGCCGGTAAGAATCTTAACTGGGAAAAAGCAACTCTTTTAGGAAAAACGGAGGAAGAAGAGGTGAAGGCGAAACCTCCATCAACTTAGGGCCAACGGCAGAAACGAGGCCGCCACTCTTTGGCTTCACCTCTCCCTCCAGTTCTCGGTTGCCTTTACACAAAGAATACTTTAGGTCCCAACAATCTCCTCCCGAAACAGTCTGCTTGTAACTTTGGGGAAAGAGGGCGCCGGCCGGCAAAGAACGGACAAGTGCGAGCGGCCCTAGTCTGCAGCCGGGCAAGACCCGTGGGGCAGGGGCACGGAGGAAGCTGCCTTGGATCAAAGTCCAAGCACCTCTTGCCCCTGAACAGCCCCGCCCCACGAGTCACCCGGGTCCGGCCGCCGCGCGCCACCGCTTCGCCGGGCAGCCAGCAGACTCCTGGATTCCTGCTCTCCTGCAAATGCGGACCGGCTCCGGGGAGCCCGGCCCTCCCCGTTGCGCGACTGTGGACCCGAGTTGCAGAAGGGAGGGCTCTGCCTCTCGCACCGCGGTCTCAGGCCGCGGCTCGCGACGCCGCTCGCAAAACAGGTGTGTGTCACCGCTCGCCCGGCCCCGGCCCCGTCGGTCACGAGCGGCGCGGCGCGGCGCAGCCCTGCCCTCGGCCTTCCCCCACCTCGACCCGGAGCTCAGCGATCGAACTCACGCCGCTCTTGCAGGGTTCCCGCGGGCCAGGAGGGATGGGAACGGAAAACGCCCATATCGCTTTTCCTCGACGCTCTGTCTTTTCCCCCTGAGCTCATTTTCCATTCGCGAGAAGAACCCCCGTGACGGGTAGAGGAGGAGGCCGGGCACCCCTGCCCGCTCCCTGCGGTCTGACCCACCGCTTCCTCACTGACCGCCTTGTTTTCTCTTTATTTTCCCTTTCCTCTTTACCCCTCAAGCCGAGTCCGGAGCGGAGGCGAGACGTGTCTGGTGGGCATCGTGGGCAGAGAGCAACCGAGTCTTTCCTTTCAGTGGCTCCCGGGGCAGGGAGACGGCGCAGGCCAGAGACCCCGCGGGGCCAGGCCAGGCAAGACGCAGCCCCACACCCAGTGCTCCCGCCCCACTCCTCCGTCCCGTGCGACGCGCACCGGGCTCCGGGCCCGGGCCCGGCCTTGGCGCTCCGCTGGAGCGGCGGCCAGGGCGGGAGAGAGCCCTGGTTTCTTAACGGGAAGCGCGAGCTCTTCCTCCGCCTCCCGGCAGTCCGAGCCCCCGCTACTTCGGGGCTCTGTGTACCCTCGGCGGCCGGGGTCCACCCGGGCCTCGAGTTCTGGGAGCGGAGGACAGAGAGGGCATCCCCTCGGATGGCCTCACCACTGTGGGCGGCCTCACCCGGGGGGCCACACGGAAGCTCTCCACCCAAGTTTGTGTGCCCTGTAAGAAAAGCTTTTCCCTTACAAAGCACAAAGGCGAAACGCCCAGGCCGAGCCCTGAAAAGCCCGGGGTTGGGGAGGGGGTGGCCGGAGGCTCGGGAGCACGGTGGCGGCGCCGGGCTCCGGACGGAGAAGGTCGCTCGGCCGGGCTAACGAGCGCGGCGCCAGTGGCCACAGGACCGCAGCGACCCGCGTGCTCACTGAAAAGTTTTGTTCTCAAGTCGGAGGAAGAGAAATTGTTACTCAGTTTAAGGCAGGTCTAAGATAAAAATAAAACTACGAAAAGAGCAACGTGCCGCTGTCTATTCGGTGGTCCTCCCACCCCGTTCTGTAAAACCGCGGGGAGATGAGAGTCCCGGCGCAGAAAATCCCGGGAGACCCCCCACGGGTCGGGCTGCTCTCAGGCCGGCAGGTCCAGCCGTGCGGAGCCCGGAGTTTACCCGTGGCATTATAAGGGTCCACCTCTGTGCCAGCACCTGCCTCCTTCCTGCCCGCCGCTGCTCCCCCCACCCACCCCACCTCCCTCCACGCCCTTCACACCCGCCCCTGCCAGGAAAGTAAGTGGAGCACCCGGGGGCCCAAGGCGCCTGGGCTCTCCCGGGTACCCCACCGGGCCGGTAGTGCGTTGTGTGCGGGCGGCTGGGGTCCCTTCTCATTCCGATTGCCCCTTCCCCATCCCGCCTGCCGCCTCGGGCTCCTCACTCAGTACCACCCGGTCCCGGCCTCGCCGGAAATCACCGCAGGATACACCCGGGAGCCTGGTGAGAGGGCATTCTGGAGACCGACCCAAACAAAGTGGGGATGGGCTTATTAAAAGATGGAGAAAAGAAGTCCTGCTCCCTTCCCTTGCTGTCCCCTCACCCTCCCTACTTGTCCAATTCCCGCGTCTGGTCCCTCCCCCTCGCACCCCCCAAATAAAACACATTAAGGAAAACTCAAGACGGAAAGTTTGAGTGAGGCAGCGCACGGAGCGCGCAGGGCACCGATGCCGGGAGGCTCCGTCGGGAAGATCTAAGACGCGCCAGTCCAGGTCCCAGCCCCTGCCCATGAGTGGGGGGAGCCGCCCGAATCTCTAGGAAACGGACCCGGAAAGTTAGCCAGGTTCCTGAGCAGCCGGGCCGCCCTTGCACCCACCCCTCTGGTGAGCACCCATACACCCACACCCCTCTCTGGTCTCCATACTTGCCGTGGAAATTCTTTGGGAGAATGGTCGCACTTTTCAGGACACGGAGGGGAAAAGGCGGTGAGTGTGGTGCATGAAAAGTCCTGGGTGCGCAGGGCCGGCGGAGGCGGCGGCGGCGGCGGCGGCAGCGGCAGCAGCAGCGGTAGGCGGCTGGCCCCGGGTTTGTGTTCGCGAGCTGCCTGGGATTGCATGTACAGATCAAGAGACTCGGTTGGTGTGAGAGAAGGAGCAGTGCTGCCTCTCAGCGCTAGCTCTAATCAGTGAATGAGCCTCCACTCTACCAGGGACTCGGAGACGCACACACACTCACGCGCGCACGCACACACACACGCACACATTCTCTCACACTCACACACATACAGGCACTATGAGCACTGAATACATTAGGGCACTAAGGGACTCTGGGAAATGGAGTCCAGACCCAGGGCACTCCAGGCGAACAGACCTGCTGGCCCTCACCAAAGCGCTCCAAAGTCTTGGGGTCGTGAGACACTGTGGAGATTGCCGAGAGCTCTACCTTTTGTTCACTCCCCATCCCCCACCCCACCCCCAAAGATCTCAATGAATGGTTTGGTCTTCTTGCTTTCTTGAACCGAAAGTGACCAAGAGTAAATGGGTCAATCTTTAAGACTGACACCCACTGCAGCTAAATAACCCCCCAATCCTGGCTCCTTCATAAACTCTGCCTTTTTGCAGAAAAATCTTACCTACTGCTTTGCTCCTGGAATGCTTCTCTGGGTCTTTGCCTATAATAACAAGATAATAAACGAATATAAATAAAACTATAACTTTTAGAGGGGGGTGGAGAAGGCCTAGTCTAGCACCCAGATTTGAGAATAAAAAATTTAACTGGTGTTTATATTTATAGTTCTTTCTTTTCAAATCATTTTATATCATCCTTTAATTCACCATGTACTAAAAGATAAATAGGGGAAATGGACGAAGAACTAACATTCCCTGAGTGTCTTCTAGGAGCTGGGTTTCAAGACTACATAATCTCATTTAATTCTTAGATTAATTCTGAAGATAATAGTATCACTATTTTACATATAGAAGAGGAAACTAAAGTTGATAGCTCATGGGAAAATGGTCAAAAAGTGTAGGATAGCAGGTAGTCCTAGCTCTGAGAGCAAAGCCCAACCAAAATCTAATCCTGGTTTTAAAAATCATTCCTTTCTTTTGTGGCTCTGTTTCTGAAACCACAGATTCCTCATCTGGAAAAAAAATGGGAGGCAGGGGGGAAATAGTATAACTGATAATCCCACCTGCAAAGAATCACACATCTAAAAACAAAGAGCACTCAAAGTCTCATTCTTGCTATTATTTTGGTCTTTTTAAAAAATGTTTAACATTATGATAGCATCTAAATATTATGTATATTTAGTTAGGTATACATGTATGGTTTGTACTTAAAATTTTTAGTTTGCAACTCTTTAGGTAAATGGTTAATTTGCTCAATCTAGAGTTCTTTGTTTATGACTATTTCTAGCTCTGTAATTCATGGGATTAAGGTTGTTTGTTCCAGAACCTCTAAGTCTTTACCTACTAGTCATTTGTTCACACAGCAGCATTTATTGTATGAGGCACTCTTCTTCCCACTAGACTACTCTTTTCTGCTGGACTGTAAGCTTCATGAAGGCAAGAACCATGTTTGTTTTATTCAGCATTTTATCTCAACATCCAACAGCGTTGATCTCTTAATTGAAAGAATAAATGAGGATATAAAAGCAAAATGAACAAACAAAATTTCTGTTCCCAAGAGCAGAAAAGAAGACCAGAGTTAGAAAACAATTTGATGACTGCTATAATTTAGGGTAACCATGTGATTTATTGGCCTGAGACAAGTTTAATAGTGAAAAACAGCAATATTAATAATTACCTGGGATGGCAAGTGTGAACAGGGAGCATTCTGAGCAAAGCAGGTCGAATGGTCACTCTAGCTACATAAGGTGTTTCATTCACTCATTTAACAAGCATTTATTCAGAGCTCTCTTGTGTGGTGTGTTGAAGGGCCTATAAGCCACTTGATTTCCCTAGAAATTCAAGTATGAGGCATTTAGTAGCAAGACATAGAAGTAGGGCAAATCACAAAAGGCTATATATACTAAGCTAAGGAAAGTGGATCTATCTTACAGATGATGAGAAAATCTTTGAGGGTTTTTCAGGGGTGAGGCATGGTAGGATTTCTGTTTTATTATTTTTATTTGTTGGATTTCTGTTTTAAAAAGAGGAGTAGTTACTGGGCAAACAGTCTGGAGCTTAGACAGGAGGCAGGGAGAGCAGTTAGAAGTCTATTACAGGTCATTCAGTTATATAAGACCAGGTCTTATATTATAGTAAAATAAAACCGGGTCTTATATTAATTTTTACTTCAAAAGACGCATTAGAGCTGATTGTCCAGCTAGGTCTTATTTTCGGGGAAACACGGTAGTAAAGCATAAACCAAGGTACTGGAGCAGGAAAAATGGAGAAGAGGGGACACATTACAGTGAGATCCCAAAGGTGGAATCAATAGGATTTAGCCACTTACTATGGTAGATGAAGGCAGAAGGCCCTATATAAATCCTAAATAGGATTTTATTATTTATAGGACAAGATGCTGTCAGTATTTTAATGTTCATCAGTAGTAAAAGGCTTCCTCAGATCAGCTTATAGAGTTCCCATAAATCCAGTGCACATTCTCACGGGTAGATGATATAGATAAGAAGCCCTATGTCAATCATGAAGCCAAACACTTTTAACTGCTCCCATATGCGATGGTCTGCATCGTGATGCAAACACTTAGGAATCAGGAAAATAATCATCGTCTATAAAGACAAAATAAGTGAAAAATTAAATGCAAACCCGCCCCCACAAAACCATAGCAAAATCATAGAATGCAAAATTGAATATGAAATACCTCACTAATTCACAGGTCACGTGTTCAGCAACCTCAACTATCCAAAACACAATGAACCAGGAAATAGGCAAAAAGGGTCCCCGAATAGCCAAAATAAACACTACAAAGTCCATGAACTAAAGTTAACACATTTTACTCCTAGGAGAATTCCTCAAGCCATCACTCAGAGCTGATTTACTCTTTCTTAGGTACAATTCTAATAAGCTTGATTATTTGGCTTTCCCATTCACAGCCGATTAAGATTGTCAAATTAAAAGGGGGCAGCCATTAAAAAGAATTAGATAGACTTGGATGTACTGACGTGCAAGGCTACCTATTGTATATTGTCAAGTGGGAAGAAAAGCAAGTCATGTAACGGTATGCATGGTACGATTTGGTATTTGTATATACACGAGTAGACACACACTGACAGAGAATGGCCCATAGGAATATATATTAAATGCTAACAATGGCTATGCCTAAAGAGTGAGAGTGTGGATGTGGGTGAGTGTCGGGGTAGGGAGCCAGGAATGAAGGGGAAGACTTTGACTTTTCACTTCATATGCTTCTGCTTGTTTCGGTTTCAGTGAACATATATTAGTTTTGTAATTTTGATATCCATTTAAAAGCATATAAAAAAGAGCAAAGTGCAGTGTTTTAGAGCAAGCACACTGACAGCAAGAAGTGGAGACCAAAATACAAGGGAGCGCAAGAACTCAAAACCAGATAATGGGAGTTGTTTGGTACAGAGTTAAAAAGCCCAGTTCCATCAGTTGCCCCAGAGGATGTCACAAATTCAAAACCAGCTTTCAGAGATAAGTCATCAAGGAACACATTATGCTTAGTATATTTTACTTACGAGAGCAAGCAAGTGTGTAAAAACTTAGAAAGATAAATTCCCACCAAAAGCAGATTTTGATACTTTAGGAAGTAAATTTCAGTTGTCTGGAAAATATACTTTTGTGTAACACATCATTCCCTGAAGATGAGAACTGAAGGAGATATTACTCTGTGTAAGAGCAGAGGTGATGCAGAGTAAGGAATGGCCCATAAATTCAATATTCAACAAACATCTATTGAGTATCCACCAAGTGCTAGTCATTAAGGACACAAAGATAAATTTAAAAATAGTCCCTGCCCTAGAGAAGCTTACAGTCAGTCCAGCAGCAGCAGCAGAGACGCATAAGGAAACAGAGTGAGCAGTGCTGTATGGAAATTCTGCCTAATGGGTGGTGGAAACACAAAAGGGGGAGGTGCTAACTCTGCCTGAAGCCATTAGGAAAGGAGGCAGAGACATAAGTGGGTGTTTAAAAAATAACTGCTATATGGGATGACATTTAACCTGTGTTAAAAATGACTATTATGAGATGATACTTAAGTTGGGCTTTGAAAAATAAGTAGAGTTTACCTGGGGAAAAAAGTGAGAAGAGCACTCCAGGATGAGGGAACAGTATATGCAAAGACAAGGAGACATGAAAGTTTTGGTCACATTTAGATGGTGCATTTTAAACTTTTCCACAAGAAAGAGGTGGTGATGGATGGTGGTGTCTAAGGGCAAGCCTGAAATGATTTGCCACTAGTTTGGAATTTTTGTCTTGAAAAAAATCAATGGTTGGGTAGCTGGATGGCTCAGTAGGTTAGAGCACAAGCTTTCAACATGGTTGCCGGTTCAATTCCCACATGGGATGGTGGGCTGCACCCCCTGCAACTAAGATTGAAAACGGCTACTGGACTTGGAGCTGAGCTGTGCCCTCCACAACTAGATTGAAAGAACAACGACTTGACTTGGAGCTGATGGGCCCTGGAAAAACATACTGTTCCCCAATATTTCCCAATCAAAAAACAATATCAATGGAAACTTTGCCTTCAACTCCACAAACATACTATGCTTAAACCTAAAACAATGTTTTAAATTATTTATCATTTGTAAAACTGATGCTGTAGAAAGACACGCCACATTTATCCAGCACTTTCTCATATCCCATGTGTAACGCTAAAGAATCTAGGGGTTCTTGTTTGTAATTTGAAAATCAAAGGAATAAGATATGAGGTCTGACAATTAAGTTTGCAAACTCATCCTAGCAAAAGCGCTCCATACCTCATTGCTGAATAGCACTATGGTCACCTTCAAAGTACTCCCCTTGGGAAGCTATGCACCGACGCCAGCTCCTAGTCTACCCATCAAAGCAATTTTGGAACTCTTTTTCTGGAATGGCCATCAGAGTTGTCGTCGTATTACTCTTGATGTCCTGAATGTCATCAAAATGTCTTCCTTTCAATATTTCCTTTTTCTTCAGGTAAAGAAAGAAGTCATTGGGGGCTAGATCAGGTGAGTGGGGGGGGGGGGTGTTTCAATACAGTTATTTGTTTATTGGCTAAAAACTCCACACAGACAGTGCCGTGTGAGCTGGTGCATTGTCGCGATGCAAGAGCCATGAATTGTTGGTGAAAAGTTCAGGTTGTCTAATTTTTTCACGCAGCCTTTTTAGCACTTTCAAACAGTAAACTTGGTTAACTGTTTAATCCAGTTGGTACAAATTCATAATGAATAATCCCTCTGATATCAAAAAAGGTTAACAACATCGTTGCGACAAGTTTGAGAACTTGTCAGACTGTGTATAAGGGTTCATTGGAAGAGTAGATCAAGGGATTGTGAAGGGTCTTGTTTGTCATGTTAAGGAACTAGAAATTATCTTCCATTCATACTTCAAGACTCAGCTTCGGCATCCTGTCATCCAGAAAGCTGTGCTGCCCAACTCTGTGTCCCTCAACCCCTGTTATCATTGTGTCCCATACATGTATCCACTTACCACATTGTGCTGGAATTACTGATGAAATTTTCTAGATCCTCCACTAGACTTTGATCTGCTCAACAGTTGTTTGGTATAGTATAGCACCTAGCATAATAGATACTGGTACCTGTTGGACTGAATTGATTTAAATTTGAGGATAGGATTCAGGAAGCATTACCTGACTTCCTCAAACAGGACAAGGTGCTCTTCTCTATACTCCCACAGAATCGTGTGCTTACCTGTCAAAGCTAGTATTAAATAAACTATACTGAAACGGTCTGTTTACTTGTCTGTCTCTGGTCTAGACTACAGGTTTCTTGAAGGGAGGGACTGTTGGCTCACCATTGTATTCGTACTTAACATTCCCCCTTGGTGACTGATGAATAAATACATATGTAGAATGAATGAATGAGTAGCCATTAAAAATTCTCAAGACAGGAATGATGGATCAGATCAGGGTTTAGAAATAACTTTGGAGGTGCGGCCGGGTAGCTCAGTTGGTTAGAGCGCAAGCTCTTAAAAACAAGGTTGCAGGTTCAATTCCCACATGGGATGGTGGGCTGCGCCCCCTGCAACTAAAGATTGAAAACAGCAACTGGACTTGGAGCTGAGCTGCGCCCTCCACAACTAGATTGAGGGATAATGACTCGACTTGGAGCTGATGGGCCCTCGAAAAACACACTGTCCCCCCAACATTCCTAATAAAAAATTTATCAAAAAAACAAAGAAATACCTTGGAGTCAATTTTAAATATAGACTGGAGAGGGATAAGACTGGAGACAAAGAAATTAGGGGAAAAAATTACAAAAGAAACACAGGACATACTGGTAAAAGATGGTCTTGTCTTAATAAATGTCTTTCTAATTGGTGAATTTGATTAGATGTTTATATTTATTTTACAAGGCTGATCTTTTTATTCTCTTAGGGTTCCCTAACAGAGGCTATTCAGTTACCTCGTTCAGGAAGCCTTCTTTGACCCCAACCGTCACCAAGCTGGTACCTTCGTGTACATCTGGAGGTCACTGAGGGCAGCGACTGCATCTTATTCATCTTAGTATCTCCAACGCCTAGGACATGCCTGCTCAATAAATGTTTGCTGAATGAATGAACACATACATTGATCTATTAGTATACTGTACTCAAGCTCCGACCAAGACACAGAGGACCTAATGATCCCCAGTGTGCAGGTTTCTGGATACAGGAAACAGAACAAATAAAGCAAGGCTGGATAGGGAGGTACACCTATTCCACAGGTAACACAGGGTAAATTTCTCTCTCTGACCCCTCCATCCTCATTCTGAAAAATAACTCTCATTGAGTGAAAATCAATAAAAGTCATTTTAAGGGAAGTAGGTTTAGAAAAAGGCGCTGAAGGGGGAGAAAGGAGGAGGGGAACTTCAAGTTCAACCAATTTGGACTTTTTTTTTTTATGAGAACTTGTATGTTTCAAAAACCTTTGCAAAATAAAAAGTCTGCTATTCCATACTGCCTTCCAAAAGAAATCCCCCTGCACGCAGATAAAACCAATAGTCTTTCTGAGATTCCCAGCTTTACAACCAAAAAATAAATCCACAGTAGAAATAATAAAGTCTGCATTTCTCAAATTGACATCAACAAGAAACTTTCTGAAGTAGCTGCAGCCTGCTCTCAGAGACATTCAACCAATATGGATGATGAGAACGACCCAGAAATTTATCAAAAATATTTACTCCCTGCATACTCTGGACGAAGTATTAGGAAGAAGTTTTAAAAGATGTTAAAGAAAAAAAACAACACATAAGATGTACTTTCTATCCTCTAAGGAGCTTGTGGATTTGTGGTGTTAAGTCATAATCAAAAGTAAATAATAGCCAATAAAATTATAATGCAGATAAAAATTATCAAATGAGTAACATAGGCAAACTGTTGCAGGAGTTTAAAGGCCAGAGAGACCATCGGGGTTTGAGACGTTCCAAAGTGATTTGGGAGAAGATGGGATACAAATAGGGCATTGAAGAAGATAAGAGTTGAATATTGAAGACTGGAACATATTACAAGATTATGTCCATGGCATGTCAGGGAACAATTTACTCATGATGCACCATGAAGAGTATTTGCAATAGTAGAAATTATTAAAATTTGAGATGGAGATATAGCATTGCAGTTAAAAATGACTAGAAGCAGATCTGGGTTTGAATCCTGTTTCTACCACTTACTGGTTGAGTGACCTTGTCACATTTATCCCCTCTGAAGCTCAGTTTCCACAATCTTAAAATGGAGACCGTTTTAATTACACCTACCTCATAAAGTTGATATGAAGATTACATGAAAGGTGCTCACCACAGTTCTTGGCAAGTAGTAAGTGCTCAGTAGATGATAGTTCCATGCTCTCCTCAAAGTCTAAGTTTGTGGCCTGAAATTTCTAGGGATTAAAGAGGATTTTTTTTTAATTAAAAAAAGTATAGAACAAAGCAGACCTGTATAGAACAGGTAGCTAGCCCTGTTGCTTTCACTCCCCCCAGTATAGCTGCATTTTGCCTGCTGATTTCCATTTGGAGCAAGACTTGAGCATCCTTATTGTTTGATTTTGAAACATTCCTTCCTAAAAGTACTCTTTCTGAAGGTACTCTTCCTAAAAGTACTCTGAATCTCGCTCACCCCCACTATCATCCCCATGTTTTTTTAGACAATAGAATGCTTGTGGAGGAAAATAAGGAACCATGCAGATTTTAGATTCGTTACTTATTTATTCATTCATTGATTTAATAAATATTTATTGAACACCTATTTTGGAAAGATGAGAAGCCATCAAGTGGAAATTCCCCCAACTTCCCACCTCCTACTTGCAGCCGTACCTCTCTTTCCTTTTCTCTCTTGTTGCAGAGAGGGAAGAAGAGGCCCTCCTGTTACAGGCTGGACCCTCCATCTGTGCTTTGGAGCCTTTGCACTAGGGTCATCTCTTTTTTCCAACCTCTTCATCTTTAATGATTCCTTTCTATTCGGCATTTAAACATACTCAGGTAGCTGTCATTGAGAGAGAGAGAGAGAGAGAGAGAGAGAGAGAAAGGTCTTCCTTAGCTTTTCATCCACATCCTTCTCCAGCTTTCACTCTCTCCCTCCCCGTCTCTTTCCCAAATTTGTGGAAAGCGTTGCCTACATACTCTGCCTCTCTTTTCTCACCTCCCATTTACTCCCCAACCCCATCAATCTGAATTTTGTGCCTGATATTCCTCAAAAACTTCTTTCAATAAGATCATCAATTTTAATTTCTCATTTTACTTAACTATTCCCTTTTTGAAATGCTTTCTTCCTTTGACTTCTGTGACATCGCAAGTTTCTGATTTTATTTTCTTCCCTAGCTGGTTTTCTTGACCATCTTTGACAGATCTCTTTTATGTGACCATCAAACGTGTTTCACACATTTCTAATGCAAACACACCTCTTTCCATTTTGGCTTTTTCTGAAGGTAAATGCATTCACTCTCATGGCGTTATTAGCATTGATAGACCTAAACCTCTCAAATCTATAGTTCCAGAGCTACATATCCACCTGCCTACATAAGCTCTCCAGCTGAATATTTCACTGACACCTCGCACTCACCACATCCAAATCCAGACTCATCATCTTCATTCTCAAACCTGGTCCTCCTGTGGTGTTTCTTAACTCAGTAAATAACAGTACCAGCTGCTTTGAGTGTCATCCTCAACCACTCCTTCTTCCCCATTTATTATACATCGATAACTGATTTTGTCATTATATTGCTTAGATAGTTCTAAAAACAAACTTTTCTCCATTTTACCACCACCATCTCTTGTCTAAGGTACAGCAACAGCCTCCTTTTAAAAAGGACTAATCTGTTTATATCACTTTCAATGCTTATAGTATGGCTGCCCATTGATCTTGGGATAAAGTCGAAAATCCTTAATATGGTCTACAAGGTCTTATATGTTCTGACCTCCTGCCTACATTCCCAGCTTCATTTCATTTCCCTTTCCCTCTTCCCTGTCATCTCCAGCCATATTGGTCTCCTCTCAGTGCTTTAATACATCACACACTCTCAACTTCAAGACTTTGCTCTCTTTCCCTCTTTTTTCAATCTCTGCCCTTCACCTAACTACTCCTATTCAGCTTTTCAGGTTTCAGCGTAACTGTTCTGGACTTAGAGGCAGAGTTGGTTAGTTCTCTCTTTATGGAGTCACGTGATGCCCCATTCTTTTCCTTTCTGACACTCCTCACTTTTATACTGTCTGCCTCCCCTAATGGTCTGTAAGCTCCAAGAGGACAGGGGCCGTACCTGTCCTGCTTACAAATGTATTTATTCCTAGTGCACAGCACAGTGTCTAGCAAATAAAACAACAGGGAACAGGGAATCAAATATGAATTAATGAACTCATCCAATAAGCTTCAGATGGACTTCATTTTTATTTCTGCAAAACCTTCCTCGAACCACCCAAGGAAAGTTGATAACTTACTTCCATGCTAATATCACTAGTATATCAAAGACACTACTTCTATTATTGCACTTAACACACTGTATGGCAATGATTCATTTAATATTCATTTCTTTATACATTTCACTCCCCTTTTAAAATGTGAGCTTCTTGTATATCAGGATTGTTATCTTTTTTTATCTTTTTATCCCTAGCACTTCACTTGGTGTCTGAAACAAAGAAAATGCTCGATCAATGTTTACAGAATTGAATTGACAAACTCTGCCAACCGGCTGGATGTAAGATCTGAAGGAATGCGGAAAGTCAAAGATAAACTCTGAAGTGTGTTCGAGCCTTTACCAAAAATGGAGAAGTTGATAAAGGAGGGTGGTTTAGAAAATAAATATATGCAGTTCTGGGTATAGATATTGATAATGCTGGTGCTAGACGGCAGAATTTATACTGAGTGAGAAGGTCGGTAAAGTAATGGAGTCCTGACAAGGAACGTGAAGCTAATTCCCAGGGCAGGACGCAGTCTGCTGTCGCCAGGAGAGGGCTAATGGATAGGAAACATTCCAATTTGCCTAGGACAGTCCCAGCTTACACCTGTTGTCCTAGCACAATAATTGACAATACCTACCTCCTTCCACTCTCAAAAGTATCCGAATGAATTATACGGCCAGCCTACTAGAAGACCACATGAGTTTGGAAAAGTTGAGTGAGTTCAAGGCAAGTACATTTAGGTCAAGAGCATGGCAAGGAATTAGAGTGATTTCAAATTGCAAATAGTGAAGGGATGTACTGAACTGAATGACATTTTCTGAAGAGCCTACTATGAAGTGAAACACCTCGCTACTTTTAAATAAGTGAAGCTACTTAATTCTCACCAAAACCCTGATAGGTAGGCATTTCCACTCATATTTTACAGATATAATCATCGAAGCTCAGGTTAAGTAACATGCTCAAACAGTTAGCTAAAACATAGTTAAAAAGTAAAACAGATAACTAACAAAATATAAATAAATAATTGGAAAAAAAGTCGAATGGGGAAATACCTGGAAGTGAGTGGAGGTGAGCAGGAGGGGGAGTAGGCATCAATACAACACCCCCCCGTAACGGGGGCATCACTGCTATCAAGGTCCGTCATCGTAACTTGTAAAATCAGGCCCGCCATTTCCTTGCGTACTGAGCTTCATTGTAAGCCACGCTTCTTTTCCCAAGAGAGAAGTAATTCCAGGGCATAACTCCAGCAAAATGGAAAACAGACACCCATATTGGGACACATCTAGCTTCAAAACGAGCTCGTAGACAGAGAAAAATCAAATACTCAGGGGCAAAAGGAAGTCAATCTTGGCTAAAATGCATGTCAAGTAAGATATCACTGCAATGAAAGCAAAAGCAGGAAAGGGACAACCTAAGGAGAGCCCTGAAATGTATGTGTAGAAGCGAAAAGTCAAATAGAAGCCACACAGTGGAGTGACACAATGGAGGAAAGTGCAGAGAAGGAGCCACGCAAGACAAAGGAATATAAACATTTCATGAGAATGTCTTAAAGGTTCCAGGTTAGAAAATGAGTTGACTCTTGTAATGGGTTCCTTCAAAGTGAGTGAAAATTGCATTTTAGCAGTAAATATCCTTCAATCTTTCCCAAGAGCTAACTAAGGTGCTCTTTACTATGCAAAAATAGTAGGGTCACTTTTTACTGCCTCCCTCGTTGAACAATGCCTAATAAGCAATTATACTTCAGTTCTGCTGCATCTTTTCCCTCCCTTCCTTTTGAAAACTAGAAAGAGATGAATGCGACAGCACATATGCAGTTAGAATTTCACTTCAAGGCGATCAGTTTTAAGAAGCCCATTGCAAAAATGGGCTGCATTTAAGAATGCCTGTGGTACATCTGTTTTTTCATGGGCCAGCAGCCCATTGAGAAGAACAAATACTGTAAGCCAAGAAACCAAGACAGTGACTAGTAGTTGTGGAACTTTGGTAAATCATAAACTCTATTATTCTCAGAGCCATTTTTTTTTCCATCTTTGTTGCAGGGGTTTTTGTTATGTTTTGTTTTTTTGTGACAAATTCTATACAAAGGCCAGGTAGGTATTATTAAGGAATGCCTTTTAAATGTCAAATCCATTTTTAAATCATTATAAAAGCAAGTAAATAATTACACTTTCCTTATTCTTTTTCTCTTTTTTGTAACAATCTAACATGTTCTCTAATAAAGACTTATGAACCTTAAGAGTTTGAAGAAATGCTGGAAGTCAAGTTAAAGTTTGTATTTAAGACATCATTCAAATTATATGGCCTTTTCTTCATTTACATATCAGTCAATCAATAAACAAACATTTGTTCAGTGCTTACTGGGTGTCTAGAATTATGTCAGGCTGTGTGGGGGAGTGATACAAAATACTGTGTTTCATCAAATCAAAGACAGTTTGGATCATAAAATGCATCCCATTTTTTGAGCTGTTAAAATGTGGAAAAATATGCATCTAAGTAGTGATTACATGTGGGTAGAAAACAAAGAGCTTCCACAGTGAGAAAAATAATGGAATATATCCATAAAAAGTACCAAGTGAGTGTTAGAGACAAAAAGGAGCTCAGAAGTTCAGTAGAGCACAAAGTAATAAGGAGCCGAGGGTGGTGAGGGAAGCGCATTGCGTATGACACTGGCCTCGTTCTGCTAATGTATTTTCTATTGATTCTGTAAGGCACTGGCAAGAAAAGAACAAATTAAAAACTAAGCTTTATATTTTTCCTCCTTAAATGTGACAACTTTAAGTTTTGTTAGGACTTCTGAATTCTATCATTATACCTATCTGAAGGCCTGATTTCTCTTGTGTTGGGATTTAACTTAACAAGAAAAATTACATAAATTAAAAATTAAGCAAATACAAAAATGCTCAAATAAGGATGAAATTTGGAGGACATGGCCCAAATCATTTAAAATTTCAGGCTGCAAAAACAAGTGAAAATATTTTGAAATAATAGTTTACACATTATTTCTACACTTGGGGAATGAAAATAAAAGTGGAAGTTCTAAATTACATTTGCACCTCCACATCTAGGCTTAATTCCTGGGCCACCACGAAATTCCTCCTTCTACCTACTACAAGGACCAAGACCTCCAACCCCTGATTAAACAGGACACCAGTGGATGCTGAGCCTAAGAATCTAATCTTTTTAGGACCACTGTTCATCCCTCCCCTCAAAGAACCTTGAACTTCAAGCTTCTTTGCTCCCACTGCTGTCCTCTGCTGCATCTACTGTGACTAATCAAACCTCCGCATGAAAAGAAATACTTGTAGGACCTTCCAGACCACGGTTGACTTTTATTAAGCCCTTGTGTCCACTGTTCTCCAAGGGTGAGTTGGGACTAAACCTGGCAAATTCATTCCTATTTTCATAGGTCAAAGCCCCAAATATAAGTACCTGCTCCCTTCCCATATTTGTCCCCTATGGAACTGCCATTGCTAATGTGCCCTAAACTTCCTTAGACCTAATTTAATCCCTTATCTCCCTGCCAAAACCTTCCACTTGCCCTCTGGAATTCGACCTCCTCGATGCCCTAAATCAGTACTCTGAATGTTCCCTCCACTTCTTGACTTATCCAAACCTGGCTCTCTCCCTCTTTCCCTGCAGCTCCCACCAGGAAAGTCTGCTCAAATTCTCACACCTATGTAGTGTCAGGGGATGAGGATACTTCCCAGAGCTCCTCAGAGTCCACTGTTTCTCTGTCCTTTTATAAGAGCCCCTGCTACCCTCTCCCTAATTGGTCATTGTAATCGATCTACCTTCTGCGTGCTCATCATTTGCAGAAGACCCTGGCACGTGGCTTCCTCTCTTGTTTTATACCACGAGTCCGGCCATCATCCTAAGTGACATCAGAGTCCTCATGAAAGACCACTTAATCTCCAATGTCCTCCTAATGCTACTTGACCCGTCCCCCCCCAGTCACTCCCTGGACCTGGTCATCATTCCCTGAAAAACCCTTCCACTTTCTCTACTTCTAATAGTCCGCTTTCTGACCACAATCACCTGTCCTTCCAGCTTGCTTATTAAACTAATCTGACTGCAATTGTTGTTCCTTTTCATTTGAATATCAGATTATCCCTTCCTGTCTTCACTTCTCTGTCTATCTAGCTTAGCATCATGATCCATCATTTCATTCACTCTTAGAATTACCCTGAACTCTCTTCTTGAATACATTCTTTCCTTCTCGTCTAAGGCACCACATTACCCCAGTTTCTCTTACTTCGCCAGCAGCCCTTTCGCAGACATTTTTACTGGATCCTTCCTTCTCTGCTACTAAACCTTTAACCATCAGAATGTTTCAAGGGTCTGTCCTAGGGGCTCTTCTCTTTTCATTCAATATTCTTTCTTAAGTAAGCTCAACTCCTCCCATAGCTTTAATTACTCACAGTATGCATTTGCTGTTCACATTCATACCTTGAGTTAAAATTGTTCTTTGGGCTACAGAAGGATGTATCTAACTGCTTCCCTGACCTCTTCAGATGGATATCTCCAAGGTACCTCCAACTCAGCACGTTTAAAAGTAAACTCATCACTTTCCCATTAAATCTATTTCTTCCAGAAATCTGAGTCATCTTTGACATCTCCTTCTCTCCCATCTTCCCATACTTAAATAATCTCTAGGATCTGTTTATTCTATCTGCAAATTATTTCTCAAAATGTATCTGCTTTTCTCCACCTCTACGGCCACCTCTCTGGTCCACGTCACTATCGTTTTTCCTTCAACAAGTTTTACTCACTATCTACCACGTGCTATAACCTGTAAGTACCAGAGTATAGAACTACAAATGAGCCTCTTGCCTGGAGCACTTAAATAACTGGTCTTCTTGCAATCATTATCCACCTCCCTGCCCCAATCTATTTTCCACATTGAAGACAGACTGTGTCTCTGTGTTTTGTGGGGTTTTTTTTTAATGCAAATCTGATTTTGTCACCTCTTGATGTAAGGATTAAACTAGATTATGTATGTAAAGGATTTATTAAGTGTCTGGCACATGATAAATAGTCAATAAATGGTAATCAGTACAGGTATGTTGAATAACTCAATAAATGATTTTGGAATAACTGTCCAGCCATTTGGAAAAAATAAAGTTCTAGCCCTACCTCACTCCTTAGACTCACAGGGGAAAAAAATGAAACCATAAAAAAAAAAAAAAACTTGAAGAAAACATGGGTAAATATTTGTATAACCTTGAAAGTGAAGAAAGCCTTTCAAATATGTTCCAAAAGCCAGAAGTCATAAAGGGAAAATATTAACCAACTACAAATGTAAACATTCTGCATAGCAAAAAAAGCTGGCAACAAGACCGAAAGACAAATAACAATAGGAAAAACTTGTAATATTTCACTTAAAAGAGCTAATAACAAGTATCTAACTGTCTCTTATAAACCAACAATATTAACAACCCAGTGGAAAAAGGTCAAACCACATAACTAGACAATTCACAAAGTAAAACTACAAATGGTTTATAGCCTAAAGACAATGTAAATGAAACAATGAGCTATTATATTTTACCTATACATTGGCAAAGGTTAGGAAGATTGACTAAACTCACTGAAGATAAGGAAAATGGGCACTCACCTGCACTTTTGGTAAGAGTATAAATTTGAACAACCTCTCTATAAATAATTTGGCAAGGGGTAATATAACAAGGGGTGTATCATTGTTATTTTAATTTCATTTGCTTAGTTAAAAGTCTACTTGAACATGTTTCAAATGTTTATTAGACACATTAATATTGGACATATTTTCTGTGATTTTCCTAATTCACATCTTTTGCCCACTTTTCTAATGGGTTGTCTTTTCCTTATTCATTATTAGGCTCTCTTAACATAATGTAGACATTAAACCTTTAATTGTTATATATGTTTCAAATATGTGATCCCAGTCTATCATGTTTATAGTGATTTTCATTGTATAGAAGTTGAAATATTTTACTTAGTTACATTTTTTCCTTTAGCTTCTAGATTTTACATCTTGCTTAAAAGAAGCATTTCAACCACAAGATTTTAAAAATAGTCTGCTATACCTTCTCCTGGTTTATAAGTTGCATCGTTTTCATTTAGATCTTTACCTATCAGATTCACATAAACTAATATTATCTGACTTCGATTATCACACTCACGCGAACAAAGGAGATATAATTTTCCATTGACCAGATGTTTGGCCTCTTATCAGAGGCACCTGCATCTCAGTCTGAGGTATGTGGGAAGCAGAATTAGTAAACTGGTGCTCTGATGGCATTCCCAGAGCCAGTAATTAAAAGAGGGGAGTATTTCATTCAGGAGATCAAAGATGAGAAGAATTATGGGTATCTTAACTACAGATTTGTAATATACAACGGAGCAGGACCTCTTCTGGCCAGAGGAAATAAATGGCCCTGAAGACTAATGACCGAAATGCTCAGGTTCTCCTGTCTCCAGTACCTTTCTCCCATGGACAGTGCTGAATGCATTCAGCTAACGTTTATCTCTCTGGCTTTCCTCTAGTTCTAGCTGGACGGCAGACCACACTAAAGCATTCTTTCCTTAGATGTGTTAACACCACTGATTAGTAGTCAAGTAACTGGTCCCAAGGGCTTGGGAGACACTGGGTTCCTTTCATCACCTGCTGATTAAGTTAAATTCTCTCAAGGGCAACCTTATTTTCCTTATTTGTAAGTTCTAAGTACTAACTACAACAGCTTTATCTGGGAAGAGAAGTCTAAACTGAAGAAAAATTACTGAACAATGCAAGACTATATACAGAAAGTGCCAAAAAAAAGTATACACATTTTAAGAAAGGAAAACTGTATTAAAATTGTAATACTCAATATATACTGATAACAAAAGATGAATACAAGTCACGTTTGACTTCTGCAATTACATGAGGTGCTCAAAGTGGTTATCATCACTGTCCAGACCCTTCTGATTACGGCAAACTACTGCTTGAGCAACGCTGACCAAGTGTCCACTTGTATACATGTTTTTGGCACCCCCGGTATAACAGACAGAGAATTGTATGTACAAGAGAGTTACTGAAGGTTTTTAGGCATGGAAACGAATGATGACAGTGATGGGGAAGACTGGTTTATCTGTCACATAAAGGCAGAGGTTGGAGGCAGGAAACAGTGGGGGACAATGATGGCGGGGAGACCAGTCAGGAGGCTGTGGCAGTAACCTAGGCAAGGCCAGCTCCAATTCTAGACTGTGGTCTAGACCAAGTTCATCTCTGCATCCTGAGCCCTCAGCCCACAATGAACTGGAACATTCAGGTATTTTAGAAAATGTTGTGACAAAATATTGTTTATCCTGTTCATTTATTAATACTCTGAACTTAGCTTAGCAATACCTTTCTTTGTAATAACAACAACCATTTATGAAGGGCCCACAATGTGGCAGGCATTTAAACATTTTTATATAATCTTTATAAAACCCCCCTTGATTCAGATAAGCAAAGCAAAGTTCAGAGAATTTTATGACACGCGTACAAAGTTTCATAGATAGAAAATGACAGTCTAGACACTAAGGAACTTACCACAGATTAAGAGAAGTAAAGTCTTATCTTACCACTTTTCTAGAATGCAATAATTATTTTTGACAAAACTTGGGGCGCAGATAAGCTAAAATAGTGGTCTCCAAATTTCTTGACCATGCATGGTTACCAGCAAAAAAGCACACACTCCCCCAATTTATGTATATTTATAGTAATTTCTAAATTACTACCATCAGCTAATAGCTCAAGGAACAATAGGGCAAAACTCATAATGTACCTAACTCCATATGTCAAACATTCTTAACAATTTCAAAAAGTTTTTGCTGACTTCTTGTCAGATCTGATTAGCTTGTAACTGTTTTTATCTGATAATCTGACTAAGAGCTCCTACTAGGAGTAGAAGCAATTGCGTGTGCTTGCATTTTTGTGTATTATTTAAAAGTCATGTTTTCTTTGCAGGAATCTTTTTAAACCAGCATTCTATGAAGCTAAAACTAGTTAGTATAATTGGTAAATCCGTTCACTGGGCACATGTTAATTGCAGTATGTTATCTGCACCACTGGCAACCCCTCAGGTTGCTGAATTCCGGTCTCCCCTCAGGATCTATCATGTCCCCTATATGACAGGTGATCAAGTGACTAAGCGAGGGTGCCTGTCTCAATGTATATGTCGAATATATGTAAAACCTAATATTTTTTCTTTTTTACATTAAAAATACATATGATTGTAGTTCAAGTATTTTCTTCCTGACCTGAATATCCCTACTAGAGGATTGCCTCGAGTAACAAGGTCAGATGTTTTCTAGTTGGCTTTCTAATGCTTAATCCCGTCTTCCTAAAAACGCTGTTCCCAGGAAGAAACACGCATATCCGGGTCTTTTTGCCCACTAGCATTGTGGGTGAGGCTACTCTGCCCCTAGAGCATTGGGGAGCAGCCAGGGCTTGGCCTGATCGGCTCAATGTTAAGGTTCCAGGGCCTAGAAGAGTCAGAGTAAAACTCTAGAATTTAGCTCTGCTCCCTCATATTCCTGGCGACAACCACAAGAAGAGACAGAATCTCAGACCGGCTTTTTGATGGAAGAGGCTTTAGGGAAAACTTATCAAAACCCCTTGTTTCACTGAAGGAGATGTGGGGCACGGTGTGCAAGGCCCCCAAGCCTGTGGGCCTGGGGCTCTCCAGGACCCAGACAGGGGCCAGGTTTACTTGCCTGCTGGGCTCTCTCCACCCCATTACAACTTTGGGTCAGGGCCTCCTCCCCTGGGGCAGTCAGTGCTTCCCCCATCTGGGAGGCTACAGCCTGGGAGACAGAGGCTGGCTGATTAGCCCCAGGGCAGCGTGGAGAGGGGGACAGGGTGGCAGAGCAGGGTCGTGTGTCCACCCCACAGATGTGTCCCCCCCCAGGCTCTCCTGCACCTTCCTCCATCCCACTCCACCACTCCACACCCCCTTTCACAGACGACCCAGCTGTGCTCGGAAAGGCAAGAGAATACACCTTCTCCCTGCTACTCTCGGTAACATCCAGTGCAGTGCAAGGAGGTGTCGGGAAGCCCCCACCGCTTAATGCACTTAGTCTTTGATCATGTGGAACCCAGCCCTCTCCCTTCCATCACCCCTTAGGACGTGGCCTGGACTTTACTGGGAGTCTCCTTAGCACCCTGTCATATACACCACTCCTAGCCTAAATCTTGGATCCCTCTGCTCACCTCCCCTTCACTTTGAAAGACTTAGAAATTTACTTCCAAATGCCTGGTGTGGGCCCTCCAGGCACCCCCAGGCCCTCCGAAGTCTCCTCTCAGTAACAGGAGCTAACACTTAGTGAGCAGAGCACTTACTCTCTGCTAAACACATTATATGGATTAACTCATTTAATCCTCACAGCAAGTCTGTGATGTAGAGACTATAGTTATCCACATTTTATAGATGAGGAAACTGAATCACAGAGAAGCTAAAGCCCTTGCCTGAGGTCACCTAGCTGATTAATGGTGAAACTGGAATTTGAACCCAAGCAATCTAGCTCCAGAGTTCCGCTTGTAACCCCCTATACTATGCACTAAGATTTATATAGAAAATTGATGTTTTCTCAACTTTTGTAAAGTCTGGCTAAAAGCGTGTTAAGAAATGTTATTGATCTGTAGCATACAAGCTATACAAATGTGGCTTTAAGGTAAGTCCCCCAGCTGCCTTCCAGCCAAATTGCTGCTGCCCCAAAGACCTTCCCACATAGAAATTCTGGAGCTGCTGCTGCAAGTGCCCTTCATTTTGCTCCTCCTTGAGACCCTTGCTATCCTTGTGGAGACCTTCATTGGTGGTCTTGTCTGCTCTCAGTGATATCATTTCCACTCCTCAAGGGAACACCTGCAGTGCTCACTAGTTGAATGTTTACTCCTCTTTCTGGAAGGAAGATGAAAGCAAGCAAGGAGAGCTGGGTACACAGACATCCATCAACTGGGCTTTTGATCTCTCTGCCTGGGAAGCAGATTTCACACCCACACCAACAGCAACAAATTTCACTCGTGAAGTTTCTTGCGATACCCCATCCAGTCTGGAACTGAATCTGCACCGTGGTGAGTCCCCTCAATGCCAGGCCCCGTGAGGGCCCGGGGCTTGCTCTCGTATGGGTGCAGTCAGCATTGCAGGTGAGATGACAGGATATGCAGTCAATTTCTGCAGAGTTTGAGCAATATCAGGCCCGAAATTCAGAGTTTCTACTATGTGCAGAGCCCACTGTGTGTCCATACTTGCAGCCACAGCCAGCAGAATGGGAGAGAAACTTGCTGGACACCAAGGCTAGGCCTGTCCAGGGCTGCTGCCCTTTAATTCTGATGCAGGATCAGTAGCTAACCTGGGCACAACTAAAGAAGCTGTCTTATGGCTCCCGGAAGTAAAAGGGACTTGGTGAACCGAGGAAGGGGCTCCCGGAAGGAGATGCCAGGTGGCAGCTGGAGAAGAAAATCAGTCAGTGAAGGCAAGAAGGGCAAGGGACCAACTGTGGCAGAGGCCAGACAGCTGAAGAAACCCTTTAGGATGGCGTTCAGAGCCTGAAATGCACCCTTAGTAAGGTAAGTTATTGAAACGCCCTTGCAAATATAAAGTGCTGTACAAACACTAAATCTAGAACGGCTAATAATTTTGTTATGTTAAAGTATTCGTGTCAGGTAATTAATGTACTCATTGTGATCATTTAATTTTATGGCAGGTAGTGTAAGGCTGGACAGAAATAGGGCTCTTTGGCCCAGTCCTCTCATTTCTCATTAGATAAGCCAGCAGCAGTCTCCCTGGCCGGCTGCGCCAAGCTCCTGCGGCAGGGGACTCAGCACCTGGACCCCGGGCCTCCACGCTTCAGAGATTTCATTTCCCTTGGCCCCTGGTGCCTAGAGGACCTAGTGCCCCCTGGTGGTGCCTGGGGCACCACCATTTCCTCAAAGGAAATTCATAGATGAATGAGCGGGGATAAGAGAAACTTGGTCTCCTAATAGGAACTTCTCTCTTGACAAGCGTCCCTCAAAGCCACCACGTGCTTGCGCAGTAAAGGGGCAGTTGGCATTGCTGTGTGGTGCTCTTTGGTGGAGCAGCAGAGCAGAAGGCTACAACAGGGAAAGGCCCAGCCATATGACCCCACAAAGCCCTGAAGGGAGGCCATTCAGGCTCCTGGCCACAGCGCCAGTCACCATGGTGTTGTCACAGAGAGAGGAGTGCTCCTTGTTCCCTGCCCAGTCTACTGAGGGGCCGGCTTGCAGCAGTGAGTGACTCCATCTTCCCTCTGCTCTCTCGATTCCTTCTCCTTGCCCATCACCCCTCTGCCTCCTCAACATACCCAGAGCCAAGGCAACTACTTTCATTCCTTTCCCAAAACGTTCTCATAATCTCTTCTATGGGAGCGCTTCCTGATTAAGTAGGTCCTAGAGAAGAACCTCCCCTTCTGTCTGCTCTCAGGCCTAGCCTGTATGCCAGCCTGGAACAGGGCCCAAGAGGATGTAAGGCTATGCCTTGCTCTGCCCTGAATGGGCTCCCCAATCTCAAACACAGCCACGTTCACATAAATACACAGACAGCTGTCTCCATCTAGACCTTCTTATTGATCCCTGAGTGCCTACAGGTGCTGCCCAGAAGGCTTCTCCATGCTGGATATATTAAGATTAGCTCGGCTAGATACTGACTTACAACTTAAGAGAATCCTTGATTGTGGTCAATGTGCTTTTGCTCTCTTTCTTCCTCCCCTCCCCCACATTTTCTGCGGGACACCCCTCAGGTCAGGCCCAGTAACTAATATATTTATTACTGACCCAGAAAGGTTTTGGGGGTACACCTTTCCTAGTGGCTTTCTTTGCTAACATCAGCAACAGCTGCGGATGACCCATAACCCCAGGTTACTTATAACCTTGTGGGAAGACAGTGGGTCCAGTCTGTTGGCTATGGTCCTGCCAGTCTCCGAGTCAGTGTGCGCTTAGGAAGCTCTCTGCATGGAAGGACCCTGCCTCACTCAGTGGGGGGTAAAACATGACTACTGCCTTCTAGACCAGGGCTTCCCACAGAGCTCCAGGCCCACTAGCCTGAGTCTCACAAAGGAAAATAATAACACTACTGTCTACTGAGGCATCACCATGTGTCAGGGACTGCAGGGAAGTACTTATGTATATTGTCTCATTTAACACACCCAACCCACCTTGACACTGGGGCCTTCTGTGGCCTCACTTTACAGATGCAAGAACTAAGTCTCAGAGAGGGCCAGTAGCTTGCTTAAGGACATATTGTTGCTGGATGGCAGAGCTGGGATTTGAACTCAGGCAGTCTATGCAAGAATTTACATGCAAAACTACTACTCGATACTGCTTTCTTTTCTGCTGTCTGGATATACTGGTGTTCCATTTCAGAACAATTATTGTTGTCTACTTGTGCCAGCCACTGTGCTGGGCCCTTGGGAGGGGCAGACTTTATACAAGATTAATTGATTGATTGATTGATTGATCTTTCCCATTTGCTAGTCACTGTGCTCAGCTGGGAAGGAATCTGTACTGGAGAGTGAATAACGACCATATCAATAGCTCCTTGCCAGGAGAAGGAGCTCTGGGTGTTTCCTTATGCAGAGATGACCATGCTTTGAATCAAATGACTTTACTATTCTGACCACAGCTAACTAGATCAGGGATGGACACTTGACCCAAAGGCAGCCAATCTATTGGCTGACCAGAAGTCCATGAAGTAGACCTATAAGAAAGCTCTGTTTAACAGAGTTATTCACTGGGGTATGGTCAAACCAATTAGATCATTTTCTTGGAAAATATAAACTCATGTTGGTTGGAAGGGTTAGGCGCTATAGAAGCAAGGACAGAGTACTAAGTGACTGCAAAACACAAGAGTGGAGATCAATGAATACTCATTCACAGACAGCAATGAAAACACCTCATTTATAAAACTATGCTGGACCCTGAAAAACCTTCCAGTTCTCAAAGTCTCACTGTGTGGCTGGCTATATATCTTGACTTCCTTATTTCGATCTAAATCCTCACAATGATCCCCTATTACCAATGCGATCTGAGTGTGTCTTCATTTAGTTCACGATTAAGTGGGTAACACAGACAGACAATGAGACAATTATAATAGAGGGTAATAAATGCAACCATGGCGGGAGCTCAGGAGGCTGTGAGAGCACAGAGGAGGTACCAGAGAGAATCAGGGAGGGCTTCCCAGAGGAAGATGAATAAGATAGAGTCCCCATTTCACTCAAAGCAAAAGCCATCATCCTTAAAATGGCCCTGCATAATCTGACCCACTCTCCCCAGGTTACTACCTCTCTAATTTCTATTCCTATCACTGTATTCTCTTTTTGGCACAACCTATTTTACCCTCACTGGCCCCCTGGGTGCTCCTGAAACACATTGGCTCCTGCCTTGGGTCGTTGCTCTTGCTATTCTGTAATATCTCCAGGTAACCAATTATTCAACTCTCTCACCTTCTTGAAATTTTTCTCAATTCTCATCTTCTCCATGAGGCCTACTTGGATACCTGACTTAACACTGCATCCTGTCTTCTAACTCCTTCATCCAGGACCTACTGGTCTCCTTAGCCTGCTCTACTTTTTCTTTATTCCTTAGAATTTACCATACTTAGCATCTTCCAACATACTTAATGATTTACTTATTACATTTATTGGATTTTTTTTGTCTGCTTCCCTATTAGAATGTAATCTCAACATGGATAGATATTTTATTTTGTTTATTGACTCTCATAGATTGTGTTTCTCAGAAAACAGAACTGAGGCAAAGATGAGCATGCATGGTGTCTATTAGAGAGTGCTCTTGGGATCAACACCAATAGAGGGAAGCAGGATTAGGCAGAGGGAGAGGCTGAGTTGTGATGAAGTCCCAACAAAGGCCTCAGCCAGTCCTGTCGGGAGCTTTGGAGCTGGAATGGTCTTTTCAGTTAGATGATAAGCTCAGATAATTATGTAGCTTTGTTCTCTTGTCCTACAGATGGTCTTTCAAAATTATCCAGAGTTGGAACAAGTGGGCTGGATCTTTATGTCCCAGTGTTGAGCAGTCATTGATTCGAATTGCCCCTGGAAGGAGGGGGGACCTTGGGCAAAGAAGTTTTCTTCAGCTGTAGAAATCCCCCAACAAGGCTAACAGTTGAGCGCTATCTGATAGCAGCACTCCAGCAACCGAAGGAATAAGTCTTTCATTCCTGAAGCGGGATCTAGGCAGGAGATCACAGCATCTACTTTGATCTACCCTGGTACCACTTGGATTCACTTTTCATACAGATTCTGAGAGCATCTTCTCCAGGATTTCAGTGGGCCTCTCTTCCTAGGGGAAACTTAGAAGAAGGTGGTTTGTAGAATGAACTACAGACTCCACTGTTGCAGCTGGTCTCAGGGTCACTACTCATGGCCATTATATTCCTCCTTTACTCACAATTCTAAATTCCTTTTACCCTCAACTAGCAAAGATGTTGGTCTTCGTAGCTGACCTGCTGGCGTGACCGAGACTCTTATCCCAGAGGGACCTCAGACTGGCCACCATGCCTTTCTCAGGCTGGGATTGTTGCCTTTGTCCTTGTACTACCAAATTAGGGGAAGGCAGTACCAACAGCAGCCCTACTGCCTCCTGATAAGCAGAGTCAATTACCTCTGCCAAGATACGGGGACTTTGCTTCTTGCTTGTTGGTCCCTCGGCACGAAGAACCCGAAGGATCCAGGCAGCAGCCATATCATATAGTTTAGTGGGACTCTTGCTGTGTCTCCTTGCAGACATGTTTCCCCTTTGAAAATCAGCTCCTTTAATAAATTTGCAAAGCCCAGAGTTGCACATATTCCACAAGTGGATCTCACTGGGAGTGATCCTAAGTGGGGGCTTGGTTTCTGGACCAGCTGGGGACACATCTCCATACAAAGGTCTTTGATTTAAAATGTATACTGTGGGGCCCGCCTGGTGGCTCCGGTGGTTGGAGCTCCGTGCTCCTAGTGCCGAAGGCTGCCGGTTCGATTCCCACATGGGCCAGTGGGCTCTCAACCAGAAGGTTGCCAGGTTGACTCCTTGACTTCCGCAAGGGATGGTGGGCTCCGCCCCCTGCAACTAAGATTGAACACAGCACCTTGAGCTGAGCTGCCACTGAGCTCCTGGATGGCTCAGTTGGTTGGAGCGTGGTCTCTCAACCACAAGGTTGCTGGGAAGATTGAACATGGCATCTTGAGCTGAGCTGCCGCTGAGCTCCCGGATGGCTCAATTGGTTGGAGCATGTTCTCTCAACTACAAGGTTGCCAGTTCGACTCCCGCAAGGGATGGTGGGCTGCGCCCCCTGCAACTAACAACAGCAACTGGACCTGGAGCTGAACTGCGCCCTCCACAACTAAGATTGAAAGTTCAACAACTTGACTTGGAAAAAAGTCCTGAAAGTATACACTGTTCCCCAATAAAGTCCTGTTCCCCTTCCCCAATAAAAACAAAACAAAACAAAACAAAACCGTATACTGTGTCCTGGAACAGAGTTTCTTAACCTTGGTGCTATTGATGTTTTGTATTGAACAACTCTCTATGTGTGTGGGTGCCATCCTGTGCATTGCACATGCACACTCAGCTTCTACCTACTAGATGCTGGTAGCACTACCTCTTCTTCCCCCACCCCCACCAGCTGTGAAAATGAGAAATGTCTCTACGCATTACCAAATGTCACATAGGGGACAAAAATGCCTCCAGTTGAGAGCCAGTATCCAAGAAATGTGCCCCATTCTTATAAAATATCACCTCTTAGCTGGTGTTTCAGCTGTGCCTTCTAAAGACCATTCCATTGCTCAATGTAGCTGGCAGTTTCTGGGTGCCGTAGAATGGGACACAACCAACAGATTCCACGTTATGGGCTCACTCGTGCACCTCCTTTGCTGTGAAGTGGGTCCCTTGGTGGATGTTATATGGGATCCTATGCTGGTAGATCAAACACTCTGTAAGCCTTCATTTGGTGGTGCTGGCTGAAGCCATGCATGCAGGAAAGGCAAACTCATAAAAAGAATATGTGTCTATTGCTGTAAAAGTGAATTTCTGCTCCTTCCAGACTGGAAGAGGCCCCAAATAGTCAACTTGCCACCAACTGGCCAACTGATGTCCTTGATGGATGGTGCCATACTGGAGACTTAGCATTGCTCTCTGTTACTGGCAGGTTGGACATACAGTAGTGGCAGTAGATAGATCAGCCTTGGTAAGTGGGAACCCATACTGTTGAGCTTGTACATAACTTCCTTCTGTCGCTGACATCATAGCTACTTCATCTATGCATTCACTGTGCTGGTGCTGGGGTAGCCAGTGACAGCTGGCTGATGTCAATGGGCTGAGTCATTTTGTTTGCTTGATGGTTTAGTGCCTCTTCCATGGTGGTACTCTCTGGTGGGCATTAACACGTGATACAAAGATCTTCACACTTTGTGCCCATTCTCATGTGTCCATTCACTGGCCGCCTTGTTTGTGTTCTTGCGATCTTTCTCCTTCCAGGCCCCTGACCAGCTGGCTCAGTCATTAACCACTGCCCATGAGTCCATAAGCAGAGGGTGTCAAAAAAATGTATAGACATTTTAAGAAAGGAAAACGGTATTAAAATTGTAATACTCAATATATACCAATAACAAAAGATGAACACAAGTCACATGTGACTTCTGCAATTACAAGAGGTGCTCAAAGTGGTTACCATCAGCGTCTAGACACTTCTGATTATGGTGAACTACTGCTTGAGCAACGTTGACCAAAGTGTCCACTTGTACATATTTTTTTGGCATCCCCGGTATAGTCTATGCTTGAATCCCTTTTCTTTCTACACAAAGTGGATGATGACAAGTGCTCTGCCCATTGCGAGGATTTTCTCTCACCACTGTCTCTCAGGGTAGCCACTGTCCATTTTGTACCCATATACTGAGTCAACCCATCCATGAACCAAAGAAGAGCTATTCCTCCTGTTCCCTGGTCATAAGGAATTCCTCCATGCAAGCTAGGTGTGAGCAGAGAGGCACTGGTACACCAGTGCTGTATGATGTGGGAGGCTGGCACACTTGCTTGGCAGCTTGCTTGTGCCCTCCAGTCCTGCTCAGGCTCAACGCCACATGCATCTCTTCCATCTTAGGATGGATTGTTACTGAGCCTGCCTAACCTTATGACTTGAGTCTTAGAACCCAGCGTTTATTAAAGAATAAAGTTACAGGACCTGCCTAAAAAAGCATGCAACAGCAGCAGGGGGAGTATAGGCCCACAGAGAAGGTTTGAAAGGATATAAAGTGGAGGTGTGGGAGAATGAAGATGCTTTCTCTACCACTGTGTTTTCTCTACTCCTTTAATTTTATTGGATCCTACTCCATCTGTATGATAGTTACTTTCTGTGTACTAAGGCACTGTACTAAGTTTTTTACATGAACTATTATGAATTATTAATTTAATCCATACAACCTATGCAGTAGGTAAAATTCCCATTTTACAAAAGAGAAAACTGAGACTTAGGGAGATTAAGTAACTTCCTAGGGGGCACGGAGTTGGTGAGTACTGCAGCAGTCTGAATCCCAGGACTGTCTTACTCCAAGCCCTGTTCTTTAGATAGCCACACTATTAGCCATTTTCTTCATGTTAGCAGCCATGAGACAGAATGAGGAAAGAGGGTGTGTGTGTGTGTGTGTGTGTGTGTGTGTGTGTGTGTGTGTGTGTGTGGTGGTAGGATGAGACTATTCCAGCTATGCTGTGCTGTGCTGTGCTATCCCGAAGAGCTTCAAGATTTTTGCTAGCTCATTCAGTCCTTTGTCCAACAAACGTTCGCTGAATACCCAGTTAATGTAAACAAAAAGGAGTGAAACAGATGTCTTGCCACTATACCCTTGCCACTTCCCTTAGGGAAGTTTCTCCTGGCAGGGGAGGGTTACTGCTCAGGACAGCAAAGAAGAAGATGGGGCCTCTGCAGGAAAGGCTGTCCTCATCGGCCCAGGACAGCTCTGAGGGCTGGAAGAAGGATGAGATGCCTTGGCGATTTGGCCCTAAGATGCAGACTGCTCTCCTTCTCTGTTTTCAAGACCTGCCCCTGAGGGATCTGGTTAGAGGTGTTGACAGTCTGGTCTACAGAGTTCCTTCTGATACAGTCTACATGTCAGTCTTCCCCTTCTCAGGGCTCTCTGGTCCCCGATGTCTCAGCAGCGCCCTGTCCCACTTCATCATTAGAACGATGGATTACTGTCTGCCTCATGGGCCCAAGTTCTACTTATTAAGTAGCCATTTCTCTGCTGGTTCCCTGGGTGCATTTTGGAACTGCAGGACTACCCATGGCCCAGTATTTTTTTGTTTTGTGTTTTAGTTCAGCCTTGAAATATGAACCAAAATAATAACTTTCAGTTAGTAAGCTCTTAGTGTGTGCCAGGCCTTGAGCCGGAAGCTCCAGATGCTTGTATTTAAGCCGATCTCAACCTTACAATGGAGGTCCCGGTCTACTGTTAGAGGTGGAGCATACAGTCATCATACAGAAGCAGCTCTCCTGGCCGGGCTTCTCAGCCCGAGCCTCCTGCACATTCAGACCACGGCAGAGCCTGGTCCTGCCGCTGTGGCCTCACATGGCACCGAACACCCCCCACTGAGCCCAGTGTTGTAGCCCACAGGGCTTTTGGCCCATTCCCTTCCCTGAACAGGTATCTCTGCCAGGTCAGTGCCCTTTCCCTCGGCTTCCCTTGTGCTTTTCCTGGCCTTGGCTCATGCTGTTCCTTCTGCCCAGAACCTCTCTTTTCTCTTTTCTGCCTGGTAAAATCCTTATTTTTCAAGCCTTGCTTTAATGTCATCCTGACCTCTGTGCCCTCCCCTGTCAGAATTAATTGCTCCCTCCTTTGTGCTGCTCACCAGCACTTATCACTGTGAACTGTAGTTACTTGTTTCTCCACTCAGCCCCGGGAAAGAGCCCCATCTGATTCACCTTCTGGTCTGGGAGCTCAGGGGCCGCCCAGTAAGCTGTTGCTAAAGCCTGATGGGATTGGGGAAGGGGGCTGTGAAGCCTGACTGGGGACGTCCCTGGGGGGACCTGGGTTCACCCTACATCCCTACTGTCTGTCTAACCTCTTCCTCCCTGGCCGGCCAAAACAGGATTTCAGGGACTATGACAGGATCTCCCTCAGCTGGAATATGTCCATCTTCTCTCCCCTCCAGATGAATCCCCTCTTCAGTGGCCAGCCTGCTTCCCTCCTGGAATCCTCTCTAGCCTGGTGCTCCCAGCTTTCCCCATTTAGCAGCATCTGCGGATTTCATTAACTTGCTACTTAACCCCTCTCGCTCAGATCAGCTCTGAGGATGATAAATCAGGCCAGGGGCTCATCCCTGCAGCACTGTCCTCTCCATACCCCCTCTAACTAGGCTCTGGCTGCCCCTATTCATCACTGGCTGCCCTCTTTCTCCTGCACTTTCATTGCCAGTACCCCTCAAGCCCCTACACGGACAGTGTCAGTGTTGTCACAGCCCAGACACTTTGGACTGAATCTGGGAACCTGATTTCAGGACAGACCCCAGAGATGGTGGGCTTCCTGAGCCAGATCACCTCTGTCCCTGGGAGACTGTGGGTCTTAGCTTCCCTGGGCAGTGGGGTTAGGCCAAAGGCAGCACCCAGGGGCTGCAGGGGAGGGTGGATCTTGGCCTGGGAAAGGATGGGGACGGGGGTAAGGGAGCACAGGGCTCCCTTCCTACACATAAGACCGTGTTCAAGAGGAGGTCTGGGGGTGGCTGGACAGCTCAGTTGGTTAGAGCACGGTGCTGGTAGCACCAAGGTTGCTGGTTCAATCCCTGCATGGGTCACTGTGAGCTGCGCCCTCCTTAAAAAAAAAAAAAAAAAAAAAAAGAGAGGTGTGGGTGGGAGCAGGAGTGGGCCTATATTCTTACTCCCTTACGTTCTTCCTCAAGACCCTCCCCTTGCTCCCTGCCTAGATCTTCCCAAGAGCCCTCCTTTAAATCTCTGTGACCCTGATAGTCTCACAGGCACCCACCATGACCCCAGCTCCTCAGACAGAGTGAGTAGAATGAGTATTGCTGTCCCAGTGACCCTGGGTGGGAGGTGTGCAGAACGGCATTCCCCCCCACCCCCCGCAGCTTTCCAAGGTTGCTGCTTCTCTGGGACTTCATCCCCGTCCCCCCATTATTCTAGCTCACCTTTCTGTTATTTCTCGAAGCTCCCCTGTTTACACTCAACCTGTGATCCTCCGACCCTATTGGCACCTGTCACTGAGCTGCCATTCTGCTCACAGGGTGGGTCACCTAGGCTTCAGTGCAGTGCTAGAGCTGGCAAGCAGAAGGTTCTCGCCCAGCTTAGCAGAATGGCCCTTTCGCTCCCACTCTATTGCTGTCAGCTCCTTCCCTAAGCCCTGTCCAGATACTATCTCTACTTTTCCCTCCTCCATGTAAGTACCTTACCCTCTCTCCTTTAGGCCCCAGGTCTCTCCTCTTGACTTCTTTGTCCTTCCCTCCCATGTCTCTCTCCAGTTCCCTTCCCTGATTTGTAAGCATAGACGCCCTAAAAGGGACCACCCCAAATATGTCAGGGAACTAGCCTTTCTGTAGCTCTAATCAGGGTCCATCTGCCTTTACCCTGCCCTTAGCAATCTCCCTCCTCTGGCGCCCCCTTCTATCACCTTCATCTACCCTCATTCGGTTTCTCTTCCCCACCTCCCACCCCCATTCTCACCTTCATTCCAGCCTTCACAGGAGACAATGCTGGAGAGGGTGAAGCATCCTGCCTGGCTTTTGAAAAACACCAATGAAGCCCAAATTGGAGTCTCCCATCTTAGTTCTTTCCCTGCCCCTTCCCAGGCCCTGTAATGATTCCCTGTTCTCCTCTCCATTGGCACCCTTCTTCTGAGGTGGGGGTGGGGGGAATGTAAAGGCCATTGGGTATTTACTCAGTGCCTCCCCCCACCACCAATGTGTGTTTTTGTCAGGTGTTATTTCTACAATGTCTTCATTACCTCCTAATTGGCCAAATCTCTTTTCTTTATTTTTCTTGTTAAAGACAGATTTAAAGAATGAGTTCAGTAGCTCAGCCATTTTCAGACCATCATTAATTTCCCGCCTTCTTATTTATTAATGGGGCAACTTCCTTGCTGGTATTTCTTGTTCCCTGGATATCTCTGTAAAAGCCTGCCTGGCTCATGCAGCCCCTGGGACCAGTGCTAACTCACTCTGACTTTGTGCTGCCCTCAGCTGCTCTGGCATTCCCTCCACCGCCCCCACCTGCGCTCACAGCCCTCTGTGGTCAAGGCCCCTCCACCCAAGGCCTGCAGGGAGGAGAGTAGGGCACGCCTCCTGCGTTCTAGGCATAGAGGCTTCCTTTCTACGCATGAAGAGGACCCCCAGGTCTCTACTCCAACTCATCTTGCCTCCCGCTGTGTTCCAGGTCCTATGCTAAGCGGAACAGATGCTATCTCATTGACTCCTCAGGAAGACCTTTAGGAACAACAGCGGAAACAAGCGTAGGGAGCAGCAATGACTTGCCCAGGGTCACTTTGTTTAGAAGGGGCAGAGCCAGGACGTGACCCCAGTTTTACCGGCTGCACAGCTTGAGTTTGTCCTCTATGCCAGCCTGCCTTAGGGAAGCCTGTGTGGAAAGGCCACGTTCAGGGTAAGTCTTGATATAGAGGGAAAAACCAGGACCAGTGAGAAGGCAGCAGGACACACGGTGGTAACAGAAGTCAGTGGCCTGAGGGTTAGCAGGGCTCTGATCAGCAAACTGTGTTGGGTTACCTGTCTCTCCCTTCTGAACGTTTGTGTTCCCCATTCTTATCGTCCCACGTCTGTCAGCTAAAGGACTTGTGTTCTAACGGCGACCTTCCTACCATGTGGGACAGTTAGTCATCTGGGAACTCTTTCCACGCCTCTGAAGCATGGCTCCGTGCACGTGGCTCCCTTTGAGGCCTTCTGAGTGTGTTCTGGCTTGAAGCCTTTTGATTCTGGTTCTGCAGGAGCCTCGGCCTTTCTCTCCAGGGGAGGGGTGGGCTCTGCTGCTGCCCACAAATGCCTACCGACGCATGGGTATAGGTAACAGTCAGTAAGCCCTGGGCTCCTTGGGTTGACAGCTCCCACCCTGCAGTCCAGGCCTGGGAATGAGCATATGCTGACTCCACTGACGGCCCCTGAGGCTTCTCTGAGTGATGGTGACTTGCAGCGGCGTGGCCTTGTTGGGATCCTCCCTAATGTTTCCACAGTGAGGAACACTGTTATCCCCTAGGCTCCGAGGCCAGACGCCAGGTCAGGCCTATCGTGTGCTGGGCCCCCGGGCTACAGCTCTGACTGCCTCTACTTCACATGTGAGTGATGAGACGGTGACGAGGAGAGGGATCCCAGGTCAGGGTGCCGGCCTAACACAGACTGCCTCGAAGCCCCAGTGGTTGCCATCAAAGACCAACGCATTGCTTTTCTCTTTGGAAATGAAAGCTCTGGGCAGGCCCTTAGGAGAGTGGAGGGAAGAGAGGAGAAAGAACTCAGGGCAGAATCCTGCCTGATCTGGAGCCTAGGCAGTAGCTGGGAGCGGCAGTGCGGAAGGAGTCCCCTGGGGCCAAGCCCTGGGAGCTGTGTTTTCACACTAAAAGACCTTGTTTCTTGTCTCGTCCTGGTCATAACCCTGCTTAATAGAGACATTAAGATGAATGATTGAAACTGCCTCTTTCCCTGCAGCCAGAAGGAGGGGCAGCCTGGGTGACCCTGGATTGAAGGGACACTGTGGGGATGGGTTGAGGTAGCAGGGGACCCACAAAGCATCCCCCTCCAACACACAGCCTCAGCTTTGGTAAGCTGAAACCTCCTGCCCCAAAGGCTGCCTCATCCAGCAGGGCTTGTCTATGCTCACTCTCTAAGGCTGCATTCTGCCTCCCTAGCATTAGGGAGGGATTGATGCAAGCAGGAAAAGCCATCACAGGTGCATAAGGGTGACAGGGACTTTGCTTATACGGGCTTTGATATGTTTCTATACACAGAGGTTTTCATATTTATAAAACAATAGCTAACAGTTACTGGGTGTTCTCTGCATGTTTCAGGGGCTGTGCTTTATATGCATTGTGACATCCGAGTCTCACAACAGCCTCATGGTACAGGAAGAATTATTAATCCCAGTTTACAGATGAGAAAACTGAAGCATAGAGAAGTTAAGCCACTTGCCCAAGGTCACCCAGCTAGTAAGCAGTGGAGTTGGGCTATGAACCTAGGCAGTCGGACTTCGGAGCCCGTGCTCGTAACCCCTGTCATCATGTGCTGCCTCCAGTTTTACAAATTGACATAGCCTGAAATTGAGAGGACTAGGGTTTTGTATCAGAATGGGAATTGATTTAGAGGTCGGAGACAACCGATAGGGATAAACAGGCTCATCTCTAGATGGGGCTGCAGAAGCGGGGGGGCCCCAGGGAGCACCGCTGAGACAGGTCTCATTTACCATGTTTATGACAGTTCTGGCAGAGGGCAGCTCGGGGAAAGCCGCCCCTTCAGAGATGATGCCGAACACTTTGGGCAGAAAAATATATTGCTTTTTGACTTCCCCCAAACCCCATGGAGCAAATATTCAATAAACCGCTTCCAAAACATAGATGCTAAATACATGTCAAGAGCCACAGCAGCCTTGAACCATTTTCGGTGGAAAGCAGAATGCTCTGTGCCTGCGGAAGTGAGTGGACACATTTGGGGAAGGTGGGAAGGTGGGCCAGAGAGATCGCACTACCTGAAACCTTGCTACTTCAGGGGTAGTCTGAGGACCTACGGCATCAACATCACCAGGGAACTTGCTAGAAATGCAGGATCTGTGGCCTTTCCCAGACCTACGTAATCACAATTTGCATTTTAACCAAGTCCCCGTGTAATTGAAATGCACAGGAGAGTGAATAGCACCGCTGTAACAGAACTGACCTAGTCACTGGGCTGCTTAAACCCTTCCGTGGTTCTCTATTGCTCTTTAGATCAAGTCCGAATACACTACGAAGGCTTGCTTATAAAACTTGCCTACTTCTTCAGGCTCCTCTTTTGCCATTTGCTTTGCCATACTTTCTGCTCCAATAGTACTGAGCTGCTTCCCATCCACACATGGGCCATCTCTTTGCCCAGTGCCTTTGCTCATGCTATTCCCTTTGCCCGGAATGCCCTCTCCTCTTACTTTTTTCTTCCCCTCTGGCCTGGGAAATTCCTACTCAACCTTTAAGACTTGACTTAGAATGTCACCTGTTCTGGGAAACCTTTCCAGCTGTGATCTTCAAACCTGCATGTCAAGTGGTCTCTATGATCACAGTTAACACTCTGAGTGACACTTAGTTCTTTACCAGTGTGTCTCCCTCATTAGCGTGTAAGCTCTGTGAGGGCAGGCACGTCTGTTGTACACATTCCTCTCTGTGCTGTCAAGGAGCCTAGCACAGCATAGGTGTTCAAAGGATGTTTTTGACTCTTTAAAAAGCATACCCTTACAGAAGGATGGATTCAAGCTCAAGGATGGATACGACCCAGGAGAAGTGAGTGCCGGAGTTGCCGGAAGAGGTCCCCTGAAGGCTTTGGACGCCCTCCTGACAGCGCCACAGCATCTCCAGGTCCTGGGAGCTGTGGGCAGGCACTGCCTCCTAGAGATGAAGAATGCCTGGCAAGCCCCTGCCCTGGGGACTAGTGAGCACTGTGCAGGGCTGGGGGGCTCAGAGGAGGAAAGGAAAAGCCACCTGGGGGTGAGGAAATGCCTCCTGGAGCAGGGCACATTGCTCCAGGAGTTCCCCAGGTAGAGACAGGGAAAGGCACCCTCAGTTGAGAGAACACCACCAGCCAAGGCTTGGAGGCAGAGAAGTGCAAAGCACTGTGATGGGTAATAATTAGTCCCTTTGGCCTGGAAGACACAGGGAGTTAGAGAACTACTAGGAAAGAAGTCTGGAAGTGTAGGTTGGAGCCCAAGTGTAGAGGACTTGGATGCCAAGTCAAGACTGGGAAGGAGGAGCTATGAAACCACGAGGGGTGCAGTGTAAGGACAAGGCGCTCCTAGTGTGGGAAGGCAGAGGAAAGTGGCTGGCAGTAAAAGTCTATTTACTAAATCCTGATGGGAAAAGAAGGTAGCGTAATGGAGGTCCTGGTGGGTTTGGAGCTGATACTTGCCTATATCCAGTGTCGGCAGTTAGGCAACATCCCCTGATCCAAATGTCTATTCAATCCACTGTTTACACAGAGAAAAACAAATAAATTTGAACCAAGCCCACAACTGGATCAGGTATATACCAGCATTACTAGAGTCGGGGTGTATGGGTAACCCAATGGACACCATTATTGTGGGAAGGGCCAGCAGAACTCCAGAGAGAGACCTAATGATACAGCAGAGGGGAGTCTGACAGATGAGCCAGTTTCCACAATAGGACTAAGGGTTAAAGAGGGATTGCGGCTCTGGTTCAGTATAATGGCTCTTACCCAAACTCACCCTATCTTGGCTACTGTGGTGCTAGTAGGTGTGTACTAGAAGGGAAAAAAAAAGGACTGGTTGAGTAAGTGGAAAGAGCTGTCTCTAGAACACTTAAGAGCTCAAACAACCCTGCTGAGGGGCTCCACACCCCCGTAACTGAATTCAATATGTAGGAAGTCTTCTTCTTACTTTCTGAGCAAGTGCCGTGTTCTCACACTGCCATGGCACCATGAAAATTGAGCCCAGCAAGCAAAGGCATCCAAAGCCAGCATCCACCGTACACCGAGTGACAGAAGCCAGTGGAACATAATAGCTTGGATTGATCCATGGACATGACTGAGGCTTTTTTTCTCCTTCTTTCTTTCAGGAACATTGCTAGGGACTATTTCTACAGGAGCAGGTGGGGACCTGGAATTAGCAAGACTGGTATATTAATGTTGATGTAAACTCATTGGTACCACCAGCTGGTATAGATGGTAGAGAACGTCTGCATTGCTACAGATGAACTACAGGGCCGTCCAGTGAATAGAAACAGAGCTACCAGAAGGCACAAGTTTGTGAGTGGATTTGGAAAAATTGAGGGACCGTGGCTTTGAGGAGAGAGGTTGGCTCCACTCCAAAGGGGCCAAGGTGAATGCTGGCATCTGATCAGTGATGCAAAAGCTCCAGCAGACAACAGGAGAGAGCTGAACTTGAAGCTGAGATGGGAACACGCAAAAGGTGGGAGTGCTGGGGGCCGATGACCAACCTCAAGGGAAAATTGATGAAGGAAACTTCACTCACTGAGCACCTACCTTGTGTGTGTGGGGGTGGGGTAGGGGGGCAGTATGGTAGATGCTTTCTTCACTTTATTGGTTATGCAGGTATTATCTCCATTTTATAATGGAGAAAACAGGCCCAGAGAAGGTGACTTTACTTATTCATCAAATATATGCACTTGGAATATAAAGATGATGAAGACTCATCTTCCTTAAGGATCTCAGATTGTTTTAGGTGAGAAACATAGAGGAAAATCATTCTGTTACAGAGAAGTCCTTGGACAAGAGTAGATGTAAGCACAAGGTGCAATGAAACCACAAAGGGGTTCCCCAGGTCACAGGGTCAGTAAGTGTCAGAGTCAGGATTCCAATCCTGGACTGTGAAAATCCACACCTCAGCACCTTCCACCACTCCAGCTGTACAGCTAAAGTTTTCAGGCCTTTGTCAAGTCATAGTCTGAGTTCTGAGGAAGGGCAGAGTCTGAGGAAGGGCAAATTCCTTGTTGCTGGCAGGGAATTTTTAAGAACAAGGAGAGGACACTGGGAATTGGGGTGCAGCATGTGCAGGTGACCCAGCAGCACCTCAGGCCCAGAAGAGGAGACGATGGTGGCCTCATGGTTACCAGGTCATGGAGACCTTCCCCTGAGACAGGACTGCTTCCAGAGGAGGTGGCAGTGACTGATTTTACTTATGGAAGCCACCGAAGGTAGGAAACCAGGCTGGCTCTTAGCGAGGCAGACTGGGAACAGAGAATGGCAGGTCTCAAACATCAAGCTGGGATTGAGAGGAGAGGCCATACTGGGAGTGGCAGTGGGGACATGAGAATGAAATCAGACAATCTAGACAATCCCTAGAATTATCATCTCCTTTTTTGCGTCTGTTGAGTTCAATAGATCCTGACAGGACTGTCTACCTTTTAAAAAACAACTCTTTTGCTTAAAAAACTTTGCTCTTTCCCCACCTTTAAGCACCAGATCTGGAAGAGGTATAGGGCCCCAATCTTTTCTAGGGATGCTTTCCTCTGACTAGTAGCCGGACAGCCCAAGCTAACCTGCCACAGTTGGGGCGGGGCTGAGCCACACCTCTGGGGTATGTGACTCACAACTGTCTCTGGAACACTGGGCAAGGGAGGGTGAAGTCAGAGGGTCAGAGGAGGGAAGGCTAGGACTAGAGAGGGGCCGGAGAAGGCAGGGAGTGGAGCAGCTTAAGGACGAGAACCTCCCTGGGCAGGTGGCTCCATTTGATTTCCGATTTAAAAGGGAGGCTTAGATAGCCAAGAAGAAAAAGGCTAATAAGAAAAATATTAAACTGCAGTGTGTGTGTCCCCAGGGACTTCCTGTTGCCATGACTGACCTCCCAGAGAGCGCCATTCGTTCCCGAGCATGGCAGCTTTATAGGCACTTGTAGGCCTGCAAAGAACACCAATTTGCTGCTGCAGTTTGTTTTGATAACTGAAACTTTCAATAAATCTATATTAAAATCAAAGGGAAAATTAAGTAGGCCCCAGTGAGGGGCACCGAGATAAGGGAGCACATTACCACCCTGGCCTCAGCCACCCCACATCCATCTCTTAGTTCAGATTCAGGTCACCAGGGAAATGAATGGCTCAGGCTCCTGGGGAACAGCCCTGGGGAGAGCAGGGAGAAGAAAGCATGACCAGGTCCAGCTCCCACTGCTCCTGAAGCAGGGAAACCTGTGGGGGTAGGGTGGAGGGTAAGGCGGTGGGGTGCTGGTGGTCATGGTGGGAAGAGGAGTTGGTAAGGGGATGGAGAGGGCAAGAATAATGGAAATAGCCAATATTTACGGACCTCCTTACGTCAGATACTGTGCTAAGCATGTTTGTGTTTCATTGTAATAACAAGTAGGTACTAGTATTATCTCCACTGTAGAAATGAAGAAACTGAGCCTCAAAGAGGCATGTGACTTGCCTAAGGTCACAGATGGAGCCAGAATAGGCTCTCTCTGAGCTCACACTTCTCCACTATGCTATCTTATGTAGCTTACAGGGGCTACGAATGGCAGAAGCAGTTTTTTCAATTCTCAGATAAAAACGTTTCAGACCCAGTCTGGGTTCTCTCACCTGTGCCAAGTTTGGAGGCTGCCATCTACTGTTCTTGGGTCCTGGGTTCTCTGCCCTTTGATTGCTGGTTAAGGTCGCAGCTTTGGCAGCCATCTTGCTGTTTTTCCTGGTGGCTTGATAGGGCAGTAGAAGAACCAATTTTTGTCCCCGTTCTCAGTGTTCACTTTAGCTCAGTCACTTAATCCAGCAGCTCGGAGACTGCCCAGGATGTATCTCTGTCTATGTATTGGATTCAGTTCATCTGCCTCCAAAAATTCACTTGCCTCATCTCTACCCCCCACCCTGGGCCTTGGCCACTTGTTTTTGGACAGCCCAGCTGCTATTACTATCACTCATTGACTAACACATCTGGCTGTCTTAGCCTCCTCTGGGAGGAGGGTTAGGTTTTCACAGAGCCTCCAATATGCCCACTGGGGTAGGACTGCAGTGGGCCTAATTGTGCCAAACCAGAGGATATGACTCCTCTCACCATTTCAGGTCTCAGAGGAACCACGGTGCTTTAGAGTGTGAGCTCTGGTGCCCCCCTGCAGCTACCTGAGTGGTGGGGTAACACAACCCTCTCCGTCTGACCAAACAACTAGCTGTGTTTTCTTTGAAGCTCTGGTCAACTTTATACTATCTTGTATTTTATTTCCATCCTTTCCTGCTTCACTTCCCTTCTCCACTTCACTCTTGCTGTCCTGGGATTATACTTCCCAATGAAGTCTTACAACATAAGTTTTGCCCCAGGCTCTGTTTGAATAAAAAAACAGAAGAAATCACAACAGAGCCAAAGGCTTGAGGGAGCCAAATGCTGGATTAGCGGCAATGCAAGGCACCAAATGTATACTAAGTTCTTAAACTGTTCGATTATTTGAATGTATTTTGCCTGGTCTTTGTCTAAAGAAAGCTTAGTCAGGTGAGGTCCTGGAAGCTGTATAGTTGAGCTCTAGAGAACCAAGGAGGAAAGAGCACAGTCAAGAGGACCATGGGAGGCTCCACAGAGGTTACTGGGGCTGGGCCTTAAAGAAAGTCTCCTATCCAGTAGTGTAGATTTACTTCATTCTTACAGCCAAGAAGGTTGGTTGTGCCCTTTTCTCAGGCTAGTCTCAGGATATAACAAAGCCGGAGCTGGGAGATGCCACGTCAGGGCTTCTGATTTGTCTAATTTTATTTATCGATTTACGTACTTGTTTATTATCTGTTCTTCTCCCTCTTCCCCTCCCTAATATAAAAGCTCCTTAAGGATACAGGTTTTGTGTGTCTTATTCACCAGTGAATGAATCCTCAGCAACAGAAATAGTGCCAGACACTTAGCAGAAGCACTGTAAATATATGTTGACTGATTGATCAACTAGGATTAATATTTAGATGACATTAATGGTTGAAGGACGATCCAGGTCCAGCTCCAAGAATCAGGGGATAGGTAGGTGTGCCTGTACTTTACTGACCTTGGTTTAAGTAACATCTGTCCCTACTGATGTTTATTCCCTCTTTTGTCCGCAAACATTTATTACGTGCCTGCATTACGCCTGGCACTGTGCTGGGTATTACTGATACAGCATGAACAATATGGAAATAACGCTTACCTTAAAGGAGTTTACAGCCCTGGGGGAGAGACAAAAAAGGAAATAGACAATTATAAAACAATGCGATATATTATTCTGTAGGTGCAGAGCAGAATCACCTAACCCACGATGTGGGATAAAGGTATTCCCAGCTCAAGTGGGAACCACTATGTTAAATTCAGATCTCACAGAGATCTGAAATGTGATCCTACCAGATCACATTTCTGGTAGGGCCCAGAAATGACATCATTTTACTTAAGGGAAGATATGCAGACAGCAGACACAGGGCTTGTTGACTGAAGCGAGGCCCAGGAGATGGTTCCTGACTGACTGGGAGGCTGTCAAAGCCATCACTGTCTTGGCCAAGGCTGGGGTTTCCCAGCTCAAAACCTGGTACCCACGACTTTCCAGAGAGCCATAACCTAGATGAAGAAACACATCTCTGGCTTTGGCCAGAATTTTCTCCAGCTGATAAAGAGACTGTGGAAGCTCCCCACAGCTGAGGCCAGAATCCTTTTAACCCTGAAGTTACCTTTGGAGCCAACCTGAACAAGTCATTTCCCTTTTCCTTAGGAAGCCCCTTGAGAAATTTTAGAAAACCTTACAAAAAATGTAAGCGTTTCCTTCTTAGCCTAAAATACCCATCCTCTCAGTTCTCCCCCAGGCCCACCATAGAGAGTGTATAGTAATGACTTGTTGAATGAACGAATCATGAGAAGGTGTCATCTAAATATAACGTCACCTTATGAGTCTATACTCACCTCATGAGTATATGATAAAGTGGAAAAACGGAAGTGGACCTGGGTCACGCTAGGCCTTGGAAAGTTTTCGTTTAAAAAAAAAAAAAAATTCTCTCACCGCTCGGAAGTGAGCACCCCCTTCTCTCTCTTCGGAGTACATGCACCCTGAAAACTACAAGTCCCATAAGGCCGGCTGCGGGGAGTCACCATCTTGACACACCATAGCGCGCATGTCGGCGGGAGAGCGAGCCTTTGGGGAGAAGAAGCTCCGCCCTCCTGCAGCCTATTGGTTGAAGGAGCTGGTAGCGGGCTCGGTGGTTGGCCACCGCTTCCGCCCGTCTGCTGCGTCGGCCGGGGTCAGAGTGCGCGGAGGTGAGTCGGTGTGTTGTGGACTCGTGGTGCTGGCTGCCGCTGTTGAGGCGGCCGGGAACGGGCGGTGGGGAGCGGGCGGAGCTGGCCCTGCCTCTGCCTGGCCAGCGCCGCAGTCGGCGCGGGCCGCGCCCGCCGCCGTAAACTGCCCTGAGCGCCTGCTGAGGCCGAGGGAGACGTCGGGGCCTGCACCTGGAGGGAGCCTGCCGCGCTGGCCCCAAGGAGGGGGCGTTGCCATGGCGACAGCCTCTCCCGCTGCTGATGGGGGGCGGGGGCGGCCCTGGGAAGGAGGGCTGGTCTCCTGGCCCCCTGCCCCTCCCCTTACTCTCCCCTGGACTTGGATGGGCCCGAGTTGGGGGCAACACCCTGGGGTGGGTGATGCGGAGAAGGCCCCCAAATAGGGCCCTGGTTGATGCATGCTGGGCGAGGGTCGCGGTGCGCACAGTTTGTGCAGCCTGGGGTGCTAGCCCATGTGCTCACCCTGGATGCATGATCTACTGAATAACGTTCAGGCAGAAAGGGAACGGGCAGGGCTTTGCAAGACAGGCTGGATGAAGTGCTTAACGATACTGATTTATTACATGGGATTACCAGGGAAGAGGAAGAGAGGTTTGGCCAGAGAGAATATATCGAAATCCAGCAAGGAGATAGAAGGATAGAACATCCTCTTTCTCTTTCCCCAACACCCACACATACACACAAGGTTAGTAGCGGTGGTAGTAGTGATGATGGAAGGAGTGAATAAGGGGCCTAACCGGGCTAGCTTTCTGGTTGCTTTTCCTGCAAATGTCGCAGCAACAGGTGCTTTCTTTCCATGCAGTTGGATTAGGGCTTGACTGCGAGTTCTTGTAAAATATAACTGCTTCTTGTTGACTTGGAAGATGCTGAATGTGGCCCCTCATTGGGGGTTTGGATTCTGTCCTTAGGGCTGGATTTTCCAAACTGATAGGGCCTATCGTTGTGTCTGCTATAGGTCTCTGGCTACTTCCAGGACATTAGCTCTTGTCAGACATGTTACCAGTCTCCTGGCTGAAGGGCAAAAAAATACGAATCCCATTGGCTAAAGACTGTACACTATTTGAACTATAGTAGGTTGTGATTGGCTGAATGATTTTTGATTGTAGAGTTTCTACCAGAAATTGGCTTCATCAAATTCTGCTTTATTCTGACTTTATCATACACAGCATGCCTTGTTTTAGTGGGTTCATGCCTGGAGCTTAAGTATATTATACCTGAATCCCCTACCATTTAAAAGTCAATTTATAAACAGGGACTTGGAGTGTGACTCCACTAATGTGTGTGTGATCTTGGTTAGAAACCCACTTGGCTGCCTTTCATGAAAGAGATGGGGGGTGGGGGAAGGGAGCTGCCGGGAAGTGATTGATAAGGTTTCTTTTATGGATTCTGTGGTGCTTCACTGGAGCTCAGAGCACTTTGGCAACTTAAGCACTCCAAATTAAAAGCTCATTAACAATTCCTGCCCAAAGATACTGTAAATAATCAGCTAGCTAGGTCATAGAGATTGGCTGAGAGCTCTCCTTCCAACTTGAAATTTCCAAATAAAAGTGCTTTTATTCCCTTACATTTTGAAAAGTGTTTTCTTTTGGGTAGGGTAAGGTGGTGAGTGGCACTCTCCCACAGGATCTGAGTAGAATAAAGTTTTGAAGGTGTAGAGTGATAGACAGGAATAGATTGGTTCCAAACCTAGGTGTTTCTTTGTGCAAAGCTTAGAAGGGCACCTCTGCATCTTCTAGTCTTTTGCAGGATCTGAATTAGGTGATTAATAGGTGTTCATGGATGATTTGACTTGGCACTTGGTTACCTTGACTTAGAACTTGAGACAGACCTGGAAGTATCCTACAAGTGTTTCTTGGTCTCTGTGGCCATTTGCAATATGGCTTATAGGTTTGTGGCAACCAACCCCTCTTCCAATTCCAGCCTCAGTTCCTGAGTTATGAATATTGTGAGCCTTGTCAGTTCCCCTCTGACTAGACTAGGATTCCTGGATTATCCAGAAAGCCACCACTTCATGGCCATCTTTCTCAGTCCAAGCTTAGATATTGTAAATGTTTAGTGTTTCTAGGAGATAAGTCTCCTTAGGAAGAAAAGTATGCTACTAGAGAACATGAAATTCATCATTCCAAAAATATACAGTACTAGTAGCTTCTGAAATCTCTGTATGGGCACTGTCCTTCCACATAGATAGCTGTTATCCGGAAGTACTTTGAGTTTAGGAGTTTGAAGTAGAGTGTGGTCCTTAAATTGTTTCAAATAGCAGCCCCCTGGGGGTTCGATCCTTTGTACTGAAATAGACTTGTTGCAGAGATGTGTATTTATCCACAGCATTGGGGCTTTCCAGCTCTCACAGAACCTTCAGCATCCCCAGCTACCAGCCTTGGTGTCTTTGAAGTAAGGAGAGGTGAGAATCCTGTTGCATGGTCAAGTTTGGTTTCTTCCTTATGAGTATTCGGGCTTGGAGGGTGTGGGGTGGGGCCTGGTGCAGATTGTATTTTCCTGTAGATTTTTCTGATAAGATGCCATATGCTCAAAGACTACTGAAACTTACCCAGTCTATAGAGTCAGAGTTGGAGACAGGGTACCTAGACTTTTCATCTGTCATGTTTTCTTTGTAGGTTTGCATGAACACCTGCTTTAGGTTCAGAAAGGTGGAATAGAGCTGGAATAGTTCTTTATCCTGAGAAATACACATCTTTAGATAGTAGGAAGGAACACATTATTTGGCTTTTGATAATACATTTGACCAATGCTTTTGGGATCTTGGTTTAATTTGGGTTGTGGGTCACCTTTGGATGGATGGTTAATCCTAGCCTATCTCCATTTTACAAGGTTCGGGGCTGGCTAGAAAGGTGGACTCTGATGATTGATATTCAGGATCTCAGAGGCTCTTTGTTGAATAACTAAGGGCTAGGCACTTTACTAGGTCCTGGAATTGTGGTAAATAAGATAGCTACTGTCCCCGACTCCAAAGAGCTTACAAATTCTTGGGAAGACAGTAAAGAAGCAATTACAATACACTCTGAGAGTGCTATAATAAGGTAAGTATAGGTGCTTTGGGAGTACTCAGAAGGGTCCCTTTACCCAGACGGGTGGGCTCAGGGAAGGCTTCTCAGAGGAAGTAACCTCCTCATCGAGAATTAGATGAGAACATGAGGGACCAAATGTGAAGGTCAGAGCTTTGTTGAATTTGAGAAACTGAAGTACAGTGTGATTGAAACAGTACTCTGTGGTTAGGAAAATATGGGAAATGAAGCAGGAAAGGTAAGCAGAGGCCAGGGCCTTATAAGTTCTTAGGGTTAGGTGGTGGGAAAAAAATTAGATTAGGTCAGCAAACGTTTTCTGTAAAGGACCAGTAAATATTTAGGCTTGGCGGTTCTCTGTCACAACTATTCAGCTCTACTCAACTCTGCTATTACAGCATGAAAGCAGCCATAGTACAAAAATGAATGAGCACAGCTGTGTTCCAGTAAGCTTTCTAAAAACAGGTGGCAGCTGGATTTGGCCCATGGACCATAGTTTGCCCACCCCTGGATCAGACTATCATAAGAGCAGTAAGAAGCCATTAAAAGGTTTTAAGCAGTGGAGTGATCATTTGTGTTTTAGATAAAGTTTGCTCTGCTTTCAGTGTTAAGAATGGATTGAAGGAGAATACTGGCGGTAGAGAGACCAATAAGGAGTCTGTGGCAATTACATGGATAGCATTTTTTATTTTCCATTTTGAGGCAGTATTTCCACACTTAAAAATTGAGGATAACTGAATCTTTGTATATTTGTATATACTGGTTCTCTTTAGTGATTTCCAGGCCATCTACTGGAGCTTAAGAGATGTCTACCAAAGAATTTGTTGGCAGCTCCTGTTTCACAGACTAGAAAAGATGTAGGAAAGGAACGTTGGTGTGAAATGAATGAAAATGCTTTGGGAACTCTTTTCTATTTAAAGAAATAGGGGATAAATAGAGCTCTGACAGGGCTCTTGGTCTTCAGGCTCATAGTTTAATGTCAGTTGCTTTGAACTTCTTGAACTATACACACAGAGGAGGACCAATTTTCCTAAGCTTTCCAGGAATTGTCCTCGTTCTGTATATGTCCTACTCAGTCTTTCCTTTCCTTGCATATGGCAAACCAATGACCTTTTTTTGGTTTGGGGAACGTATCTTTTTCAGGTATGATGGTACTAATATATGTCAGGCACAGGGACCAAATAAAGTGGAGTGTCCCATAAGTTGTCTTCCTTCTACAAGCCCCAGTGTACTTGCATTGCCAGAGGGAAGCCTGTGGGTTTCTGATGACAGTGTTGTGTGACTTTGGGCAAGTGACTTGCCTCTCTGAGTTTAGCTTTTCTATCTGTAAAATGGAGATAATGGAACTTAATAGGGTTGGTTAAAGGATTTAATGAGATAATGGAAGTAAAGCTCTTAGCACAGCATCTTTAACTTTTGTTACTGATAGTATTTTGCACAATTAATACTTTTTCAAAAAGCCAGCAATTGGGTGAGTTGCCATCTGGCTTAGCAGGTTTTGGGTGACTGTGGCCATCTGATAGAAACGTAGCCCCTGCTGGAGTCAGCCAGCAGACAGGAGGGAGTTACAACTAAAGCAAGGCACGGCTCTTCATCGTGGACAGTTTGCAGATAGCAGGAGTCCCATTCAGAACCCCAGGACTTTCTTCAGGGTGGACCTTAGCTCCAACACCATCAGTAAAGCGAACTGAGTTAGCAGCTACCCGAAAGAAATTGACTGAAGTGTGACCAATCATTTCTCCAGTCTGTCGGGGTCATTTATTAGTGTTGCCACCCTTGTGGCCCCACATCTTTAAAGTGCCTCTCAAATGTCTTTTTATTACTTTTCACCACCACTCTGAGAAGTGGGTCAGATGGTCAGCGTTGTTGTCCCTGCTACCCGTCGAGGAAACTGAGGCCCAGGAAGGGTAAGTGCGTGCCTGAGGTCATGCTGTAAGGTACCGTCAGAGTTAGTGCAGATCTACCTCCAGCTGAAATTGTGCTAGTTTATTGCTGTGATTTCTCTTCCTCTGAGTGAGAGATGTGTAGTCACTGCAGAACTGTGGTCTGATGCATACCTTGTCCAGATCTGCTAGGCTTGATTTGGGTCCCACTTTATCCACTTGGTCCTGTTGGGTTTTAATTGATGGCTGCTAGGAACAGGCCTGTTGGGAAGCAGATTCCCTTTAGGTCATTGTTTTTAGCCCATCCTCCTTTGGGGACATTCTTGGGGGAGCCTTGGGTTAGGAGAGATTGCTTTGATATGCTCAAAATTGTGCCTTGTGCCCCACAGCTACAGGTAAAATCAAAAGGCGGATAATTTATGGGAGTGTCAGAGCTGGCCGCTGGCACCTCAGGAGGCCATTAGTATGCCTGTTCAGACCCTCTGTGTCCTTGCAATTGATTCCTCTTTGCATGAGCTTGATTTGGGAAGCTGTAGATCTCTGGGTAGTGATTGGATGTGACAGTCCAAACACTGGTCCCTAAATTAATCCTTTTAATAGTATTCTGGCACCAAGGCGGTGTTTCTCTCTCTTTTTCTCTCTAACTGGGAGGACCAAATGCAGTGGGCTAGGAAGAAGGAAAGAGAAAGAAAGAAAAGAGAAAGAGACAGAGAGACAGAGAGGAAGAAAAGAAAAAAGGAAAGAAAAGAAAAGAGAAGCTTTGCTTGGTGCTTAGGTCCTGCGCTGCTCCAGCATGTTCAGATTCCAGAGCAGTTGACATCATGACTTTGGGCATATTCATTCAGCAAACATTGGCTCATACTTTGTGACTGGCCCTGTGCTGGGAGCTGGGAATATAGACATGAATAAAACATGGTCCTTGCTCTTACGGATCTGTGTCTAGCTCAGTGTTTCTTCGATTTTTTTTTTCTTAGATTTTTAAGCTCATACACTATTTAGATTAAAAAACAAAACAAAACAAAACAAAAACTGAAAAAAACTAGTCTTATGTTTTTCTTTAATGTTACTTGAAATTTTAAAATGTACTAAAGGATCTGACAAAAAAGTCAGAGAAATTATCATGTCAAATACGATTTTTAAACACATGTGCACATACACATAGCTATGCCTGCTATCTTTCATCCTTCTGAAAATTACTGGTAAGAGGAGAAACAGATAACTAAAATCTTAAAATATAGTGAGATACAAGTTAGGAAATCGGGATAGACTATGTTACTGGTCCCACGTAAGCAATTAACTTTATGATGGGGTATCAGAGAAAGCTCCCAAAAGGGGCAGATTTGAGCTGGATTTTGAAGGAGGAGCAATAATTTGGTGAAAATTCCAAAAGAGGAGGGGCATTTGCCAAGGCACAGATTTGTAAAAGGAAACATCACGTTTTGGGGAGCTGAGCAAGAGCTGGTTGTCACCTCACCTCCTGCCAGTCTCTCCGCTGTGAGATGGGAGGATTTGCTCCTCTGGAATTGTGTTAGAGGAGAGGCTTTGAGTTCCTTGTGTTGCAGTTGTTTTAATCCAAGGTACCCCTTCCTATTTCCGCTTTTTGTACCCAGGGCTGCAATTTGTTTTTCTCGGTAAAATACAAATTATCATGAAATTTGGATGATTTGGACAAACTTAATTATTGCTTGTGGTTGAGTTACTTTTAAGGTCACACCTTAACTCAAAAGAAAAACTGAAGTTGATATGCATTGTTAGCCTTATGGCTCATGGAGGTATCAGTCCAGTGGGGAAATGTGGGCCCTCAAACATGGGAGAGGAGAACAGGGCCCCACAGAGCCGGTGCCTCTGAGCCTTAGTTTTGTCATATGTAAAATGGGAATACCGTTACCCATTTTGCTTGATAGTTGGGAGGATTAAATGAGATGAAATATGTACATCACTATTGCGCCAGGCTTATAGTAGATTTTTGGAAAATGGTGTTTCCGGTTCCTCTTTATCTTGTATTAACAACGATAGCTTCCTTTTACTGAGCATTATTATTGTGCAAAGCACTTTATATACATTGTGTGATTGAATTGAACCCCTAAGAAATAGGTATTATAGCTATTATGACAAAGAATATGTGTTGGAGTCAGGATTTGAACATAGGGTTGGCTAAAACCAGCATTTTAATAACCAGCTACATGACTCCTTGTTTCTATACCAGTTCTCCATCTTGGAAACAGGGCTTTAGGAGGTTCTGGGTGCCTCTCCTCTGGGGTCAGATGCTATCTAAGAGTATGGGAGGTGCTTAAAGGGATGAGAGTACCATATCCTGCCCTTCCTCCATTTTTATCCTACTTCTGGTGTGTTAGAAAACAAGCCTTTGCCCGATCTCGCATATGATGTGGTCAAACAGATTTGCAGGACTTTGCAGAGATGTGTCCCAGCTTTGGCCTCGTGATGGAGTTTGCCCAAGCTACTGGGTGTGGCTGATGGGATAGCAAAGTGCAGGCAAATCAGTCACTTCTTTTTGTGTGCTGCCTTGACCTGCTGAGACAGGTAGGGGGACGGTGAGCTCCTGTGGCCTGAGATGTTGCCGCCAGAATTTGGTGTTCCTGAATGTCTGGTGACTTTAGCTCTGCTGATAGTTTGAGACTAGCAGCTGCTTCTGATGTTGGTGAGCTTTCCCTAGCCCTGCCTTGGAGCAGAAGCAGCTGTAGCTACAGGCCCAGGGAGTGACACGTGTAGAGAGGAGAATGTATTGTTGAGGTGAGGACCCAGATTTAGAGTTCCTGCTTCCATTCCGCTTGGGGGCCATCAGGAAGTTGCGTAGAGGTTCCAGGGCATGTCAAACTTTGTTGTCTCGACCCCTCCCCTTCAGCAGACTAGACCTTGCTCTCAGGCCCTGGCCTCCGCTGTGAGATGCACAGAAGCCTGGACGGTGGTGAAGCTTGCTCCGTGTGTTGGGGCAGCGTCCTGAGGCCCTGAACTGGGAGCTGGGAGTCCTGGGTTCCATTCTGACTCCGACTTGCTCTGTGAACCTTATCAGCCTTTTCTCTTTCTGGGGCTCATCGTCACTGGCTAGCTGGACTGTGGCACCTCAGGTTTTCTTTCTCCTCCGATAGTCTGATTTTCATAGACAGTACACTGGCAGTAAGGATGCATTCATTAGATTGAAGATTATGACTATTGATGGCATGTGGTTTCCTTACATTTTCCCAGGCTATCTTTGCTGCCTGAGGTAGAGCTTGTGACCCAGTGTGCTCCAGACAGGTGTTGTTGTATTTGTTGATGCCTCTGTGACCCAGGTGCTCGGGCACTTGCACCACAGGTCAGATTGGGCTAGAGACCTGCCCCAGGAGTGGGAACTGGAGCAGCTGCAGCTGACTCAGGTGCTCTCAGTCAGCCGGACTCAGAACCTGCCTCTGGTGCCTTGGAGTTTCTCTGGAATCCCCTGCTTCCCAGTCTGGCTTTTAATGGAATGGCTTGAACTCAGGGATGTTACAAACCCATACCCCACCCCCACCCTGAGATTCCAAGTTTATGTGGCTGGGGAGATGGGGTGGGAGTAGACCCCATATTTCATGATGGGCTTCTCTTCTTTTCCATCCCCCAGGCTCCCCAGACCTGTGTATGTGGATATTAAAGGATGGCCCCCTCCCTTCACCCTCGCCCCCCCTCCAGTAATGGAAGGCTATAAAATGTCTATTTACCCAAGACACCAGAATGACTCCTCTGTGGTTCCACTAATCTGGTGATTTGGTGCTTCTCTAGTCTCTCAGGTAAATACAGATTGAGTCTTTTTATAAAGGCATATTATTTCCCTCATTAAATGTGTGTTTTGGCACATGCGTTATTTACCTGCCCGACAGTAATGGCTGCAGAGGAGCCATTGGTGTCTGTTGTGTAAATACTCTGCACAGAGCCCATCCTCCAGGGGCTGTGGCGCAGGCCTGTTTCTCCAGATCGGGCTGGCCCAGTGGCAGTCCCTGTTTACCCCTCCCCTGCCCCACTGGGGGGCTGGTCCCTTCATTTCGAGGAGAGAATCCCATTTCCTCCTTGCCTAGGCTACTTACTACCATTAATTTGCTAGGAGAAGGAAAAGGGTATCTGAGAATAGATGCTTATAATCTTGGTCTCCGATGAAAGATAGTGTACAGAAATACACAGCATCATAACTGTGATGTTTATTCCTTTGGGGTTCTGCCCCTCAACTAGATACTTAAAGTCCCAGCTGCCGATACAAGTTCTAGACTTACTTATATTCTGCAAACTTGTGGTAAAAGTCTAAAAACAACCATAGAAAAGAGAAATCCCCAAGATGCCAGAGGGAACAAGGGCAGGTGGAGTGCCACTGTAGGGGGGGCAGGGATGTTTCCTGAGAAGGCTCTAGTGGTGGCAGGAGTGCCCAGTAAGGAGACATTGAGTGGGGCCTCGTAGGATAGAGACTCCATGCTTTGAGGGCTGGCTTTTGCTGGCCTTCTTGCCAGAGGAGAGCATGCAGCCTCCCTCTGTGGGCAGTATGAGGAGATCGCACCCTCATATACTGCCTTTTTATTTCTTTATGTATTAAAAAAATAACTTTTAAAAAGTTTGAAACAGACCAAATTGACATAAAAGTTGGAAGTACAGTAGAAAGAATTTTTTCCTGAACGATTTGAGAGTTAAGTTGCCAACCTAATGCCTCTTCACCCTGAAAACTTTGCATGTATTTCCTACATGCAACCACATTTTCCTACCGAACCACAATGCAACTGTCAAAACCAGGAAATTAACATTGATTCGTTACCTTCATCTAATCCTCAAACCCCATTCAAGTTTTACCAGTTGTCCCAGTAATGTTCTTTGTAGCAAAATGATCCAGTTCAGAATCGTGCATTGCATTTAGTTATCGAATTTCTTTAACCTCCTCTAGACTTACCTTAATAACTGTACCTTGATCTTCATGACCTTGATACTTTTGAAGATGACAGGCTGGTTGTTGTGTAGACTGTCCCTCAATGAGGGTTTGTCTGATATTTTCTCATGATTAGATATAGGTTATGCATCTTTGACAAGAATATCACAGAAATGATGTTCTTCTCATTGCATCCTATTGTATGGTGCATGATTTCGATTTATTCCATTGTTGATGATGTGCATTTTGCTCACTTGAGTAAGGCACTGTCTGCCAGACTTCCCCAATGTAAACTTACTCCCTCCAGTAAGAAGCGTTCTGTGGGGAGATACTTTCAAACTATGTGAATATCCCTTACCAGGCTTTAATTAATTAATTAATTAATTAATTAATATCTTTATGGACTCATGGGTTCCTTTTTATTTAGTGCATGATAATCCGTTAATATCATTACCCTTCTTTGATTTATCCCTCTGTATGTAACTAATCCCCCATTGTTGCCACTGCCCTTTCCCCTTCGTGGGTGCCGTTTTTACCCCGCCAAGGGCTCCCCACATCACAGTCCTCTACCCCTCCCCCGTGGATGCCCTCCACAACCGACATGGGCTCTGACACACTACATCACACCTTCCTGCCTCTGTACGGATGCCCTTCTCACCTACTTGGGCTCTGATACTAACCCTAAGCCCTTTCTGCACCCCCCGCCAAATGGTGTTGACACCTACCTTCCTCTGCCACAACTAATGACTTTAGAGATTTTTTTGTGGAGGGGAAGAGGAAGAGGGTGCCCTCTTTTTCTTGTCTTGAGTTGAACTTAGTTTTTGGAAGTGAGGGACGTACAGAACCCAGTGACTACTGACAAGTGGGGGCCTGGTCTCCTAATGTCTGCTGTCAAGACTTCCTCCAAGAGGTTTTTTGACCTGGGTGAAATCAGGTGAGAAAGCAAGGCTTGTAGGTAAGAGTACCTCTGGCCATCAATATGTTGTCCTTGGGCAGGTATGGGGCATATATAGTATGCTACATGAGAGGTCCAGACCATTTTATGGATGCAGGAGACATTGACGTTACTCTCTGAGGTTGTTTTGTGCATTAATTGGATTCATAGGCCCAGGGGATCCAGGTTTGACCAGGTGGGCATAGCCCAATAGGCCGGTAGTAGTAATAATAATGGTAAGATAATATTTACTGAGCCCTTATGTGCCAGACACTGATCTTAGTGCTTCACCTGTGTCCTCTGATTTCATTCGCGCTGAAGGATTAGGAGCTATTATTATTGTCATTTTATAGGTGAGGAATGGAATAACAGAGCTTGCCCATGGTGCATGGCAAATAAGTGGTAAAGCCAGGATTCAAACCTGGAAGCCCTCCTTAATCACGATGCTTAATTGCCTGTTAGTCGCCATTCGGAAGATGGGTTCCTGTTGACTATATGTACACTTTATGTACTACATGTACACATTGGAGAACATTAAATAAGACTTTCAGAAGTCCTCATGCATCGCCTGACTGAGGGGTTAGAGAAGCGTCCGAGGGCCCTGAGGGACTTTCATCCAAACTAGAAGACATACTCTGAGCGGAGTGGGGTCTCCCATCTCAGCAAAGCCGTTAGTGCTGTTCGGGAGTGGGTGATAGGAGGACTTATTTTGGATTCCGGCTTTCAAAGGCCTACTGGTCTGTTTGCCTTTCCAAGGGATACCCTAGTGAAACTCAAGCCAGTTTTTGTCTACCCAGGCCTGAGGAATTTGGGCCACATTTTTGGAGAGGCTGTGGAGCTATGGTGAAAACAAGCACTGTGCTTATGCAAGATCCATGAAGAATTTAAAATACTTTTTAGTCTCAGCTCCACTGCATCCACATGGAATCTCACTAAAGGGATAGAGAAACTGAGAACCCACACTAGCATACATCCTGTGCAGGCAAGTCATTGCCGCTCATTCAGTGAGTCAGGGGACAGCCAGGAGAAGTCATACTTGGTGTTGTCCGAGTCGACTCAAGTGGTAGTGACCTCATGGCCCTTGCGTGTGCTGTGGACCTCACAGACGCTCCCCCCTGCCACCCTACGTGAGGGAGCACGTGCCGATTTGCAGCCTTGCAGAGGCAAGCTTTTGGCTCCTTAGGAATGGGGCTTTAGAAGGCGTAAACTCTGGCCATTTCTGTATTGAGCAGTGAGATTTCTTATTTGAGGTAAACTTGAAGGACTTTGACTATTTGGTATAAAAGGGGGGAAAACAAAATTTCTGCTTTGTTCTGTGTATGTGAGTGTGTTTTTAAGGAAGCTTAAATTATTTGTGAGTAGAACTTAGGCTTTGATTTTTTATTTAGCCCTCCAAGGAGCAGACATTCTGCAAATTTAAAGGGAAAACTTGAAAAGTCATTTGGATTTTTTTTTGCACATGTTCACTCAGAAAACTTTACTAGACCTTTAGTAATGCTCCCATTACTGCCACATCTGGGTTTTCTCTTTTTCTTCCCTATTTAAAAAAGTCCTGCAATCCTTCAAGGCCTCTTGTAGAGAGTGAGTCTGAAGGCAGCAAATGGGGACGCCTAAGGCTGTTGCCAGCTGTGCTTTGCAGGCGCTGCTCATTCTCCCAAGGTGCCACCTACCGGTCTGGGGGCTGGAGAATCAGCAGAATATCATAAGCAAGCTCCCTGGTGATGGGCCTTGTGCGCTTTCATGGTGAAGAAGGAAGGGTATGTGGAGATGTCAAGATACAAACAAGAAAGCTGGGGGTAAATGGCTCGTCATGGAGCTGAGGAGAGAGTCTTGGGCATTTTCCGCGGTCTGAGTCTACGTAGCTCCTAGGGCGGATTGTGTAACTGGCTCACCTCATGTTACTTTGGGAACCTTAGCTTTCATGTTAACTGTTCCACCTGAGAAGTGAGGACAGGATTTTTCTCTCCTCTCTTTTGAACTTTTAGAGTTCCATTTAAAGATGAAGGTCAGTGCTGCATGTTGTTTTGAGAATGCTCTGGGAGACTCCGAATTGTCATCATGCTGCAGGGACCAATGTTAGGGTCTTGAACTTCAGCACTGAATACTTTGATTTAGAACAGGGGCCCAGAAACAACTGGGGAGTGAGTGGTTCATGTTGTGTGATGATCCCTGAAGCCTAGATGGAACAGGGCCACCATGGGAGGGGAGTAACCCAGGCTCTCTGTTCTTTTTTTTTTTTTTTTTTTTTAACTTTCCTCCCCTAAGTTTTAGATGCTTCTGGATGTTCAATGCTAGCACCTTTACAGACTGGAGCAGCTCGATTTTCTTCATATTTACTTTCAAGAGCAAGAAAAGTGCTGGGCTCCCACTTGTTTTCTCCCTGTGCTGTTCCGGAGTTCTGCTCCACATCCACCAGAAAGCTGGCGGCCCACGGCTTTGGCGCATCCATGGCGGCAATGGTGTCCTTCCCTCCCCAGAGGTATCACTACTTTTTAGTGCTGGACTTTGAGGCCACGTGCGACAAGCCACAGATTCATCCTCAGGTAACTGTTGCATCATTGTTTCAGAAATGGTGGGGTGGGCAAGGAGGGAGGGAGGATAGTCTTGCTTTCTGGGACCCAGTGGAACTTTCTCAAGTCTTCCTGGCTTTTAACTATTCCCCTGGAGCTTCTGCCTAGGAAGCAGGACTTGGTTCAGGCCTTCTGGGGTGAGGTAGACCTGAGAAGTCTCTGGAGAGAACTGGGGACATTGTTTCTCTCTAGCCTCAGCCTTTCGGAATCAAAATATTTCCTTCTGTCCCATTCTTCCTCTTTCCTTTCCCTTCCCTCCTTCCTTCTCCTCCTGCTGCATGTTCTTTGAAGGAATACTGCGGTGGTCAGCCTCCAGGATGGCCCCCAGCAATCCTTGTGTCCTGATGTGCATACCCGTGGTAGTTGCCCTCCCACACTGAATCAGAGCTAGCCTTGTATAACCAGTAGAACGTAGTGAAGCAGACACTGTGTGACTTCTGAAAGCACTGCAATCTGCTTGCTCTTTTGGATCACTTGTTCTGGGGAAGCCAGCCACTGTCCTAAGAGGATACTGAAGCAGCCCTGTGGAGAGACATCTGTGTACAGGAACTGAGGTTCTGAGCTAAAAGCCAGTACCAGCTTGCCAGCGATGTTTCTTGCCAGCGCTGTCTTGGAAGTGAATCCACCAGCCCCAGTCAAGCCTTCAGATAACTCCAATCATGGTGGACATCTGACTGCAACCTCAGGAGACACCCTGAGCCTCACTGGCCAGCTGAGCCACTCCTGAGTTCCTGTGCTATAGGAAGCTTGGATTAGCAGTAGAGAGACACCTGTGCTAGGTGATCTTGGGGTGCTTGGTGTTTGCTTTGGGGGAATGACTGGGCTGATATGGCAGTTATTGTAATGTCGGGACTGTGGGTATGCCCGGCTAGGACTGTAACTCTTCCCTCTGGGCCTGGGTTATCAGGTGTGGAATTTGGGGATGCATAGATAAGTTGGTCTTGAAATAGTGGGCAGGCGGGGCGGGGGGTGGGGTGGGGAAAGAGGATTGTGCCATTAGGCACTTGGGAGACAGGGAGGAGTGGGGTCTATTCGGAGATGAGCTGCGTTTTCTCAGGGGTGATTTTTGTTTTTTCCAGGAAGGTGTGCTTTCTTTAGCATAATAAATTGTTTTCCATAAAGCAGATACCACAACCCCTTTCCCTTTCCCTTTCTCCTCTCCTCTTTCCTATTCTCCCTTAAAGTAGTGGTCTGCATTGGAATCAGGCCTACTGAGGCTTGGGAAGACAGGAGCAGGATGAGGAGAATGCCCTAAGGGAAAGAACTTTGGGTGAAAGGGAATATGGCTTGGGAGCTACCTGAGCCACACTTACTTTCTCAGCCCATGCTGTAGAGTCTTCTCTGCGTCCCCAAACTTGTGGAGATTCTGGTGGATGTACCTGGGTGGTGTGTGGGATTTTTGGTTACATAGATTGTCTCAGGCTGGGAATCAGGGATCCATATGCTAATACACCATATTATTTCCCTTATTGATGCAGGTTTCAATTGCCAAGTAGGCCCTTGTGGGACCTGAGTCTAAAATCTAACCCATCCCTATTGTATATGATTCATCCCTCTTCTGAACGCTCAGGATTGCTTTGCACCTCCCTTACGACATTTCCTGCTTTCTACTCAAGCCTATGTATGTTTGTGTCTGAACTTTTCAGTTAAATTATAAGCTCAGATAATTGTGTAGCTCTGTTCTCTTGTCCTACAGAGAGTCCTGCCAATGTTGCTAAAGGTGAAGCCTGATTCGTGTCTCAATTTGGTCTGTCAGTATCACCTTTCATCTGTCTTTCAAGGGCGTCGTTCTTTTTATTTTTTGTTCTTTTTATTTATTTATTACAGTGCTGAAGACATAATGTAGTACAGATTTAAATCACTTGTCTCACCAACTCCCTTCCCAGACTTGGGCATCAAGGCCTTTCAGACCTAGGCTGAGGTCGGGCTTCATACTGTTTTCCAGGATCCGTGCCTGATTAAAGATTAGCTCCAGAATCAATGAACCCTGATGATGGGATTCCAAGGGCACTTAAGGAATTGGCTGCCCTGGTTCATTATTAGCAAAGCATTAGCTGTTGCTTTAGAGAACTCAGGAAGAAGCATGTGCTGTCTTGCTTATCTTTAAAAGGGAAATACGAATGATCTTGGAAATTATAGACCTGTTAGTTTACTGTGATTCCAGAGAAGATACTTGACCTGATCGTCAGATAATCAATCAGCAAACAGCTAGAAGAGTGTAGGGTACTGAGTAATAACTTACATGGGTTTGTGAAGAAGAGAAATCCTGTCAGATCAATCTAACTTCTTGCTGTGACATAGTGATAGATTTGAGTGGATCCAGGGCAAGTGATAAATGCAATGCATCTCTACTTCATTAAGCCTCTACAATGCTGTGATCAACAGGTAGGAAGGTGAGTTTGGGGCCAGTCAGCTCTGCTAGATTACCCAGTGGACCAGTCTCGACAAAGGGATGGGCAGCTCAGGAGAGACTTGAGACTTATTGTTAGAGGCAGCTTAAAGCCCCCCTCTCTTTTGAAAAGAAATCTTCCCTAAAGTTTGCAGGTAGCAAGATCCTGATAGGATTCATAGAAAGTTTGAAAGATGGATTGGAGGAGTTGTCAGTCCCAGATAAGACAGCAGCCTTCCACTGAGGTCATCATAGGTCAGGTTCTGTGCGAGTTTGGTCTTCTTGTCAACAGGGGCAGTAGAGAAATTGGAAAAGCTCGGGATAAGAGGAACAAAAATCATCAGAGGCACAAAAATAAGACTTGGGAAGAAAAGAAATTGAATATGATTTTAGTGACTGATTTCTAGTCCAGACTAAATAAATTCATTTTATGGGAAATAATTGTTCCAAGGAGTATGATAATAACTTGCTCTTCATTTTAATAAGGACAACAAAAGAAAAGAATTGAAATGGAAGCAGGAAATATTGAGATTTGGGATGAGAATGAACTTCTAGAAGAGATAGTAAAAGGCCTAGAATGTGGTGTGCCAATTCGATCAGCCTTTCCTACCATGTTTCCCCGAAAATAAGGCTGGGTCTTATATTAATTTTTGCTCCAAAAGACGCATTAGGGCTTATGTTCAAGGGATGTCATCCTGAAAAATCTTGCTAGGGCTTATTTTCCAGTTAGGTGTTATTTTCAGGGAAACACGGTAGTGCTCTCTGAATGGCTTGATGGTGTCCACTTGACAGAGACTCTGTGGGCGAGGTCTGCCTGCCTACTGGGATGGGCCTGGGACTGGGAATCCAAACCATCCCCGCTGCCTTCCTTCCTGGCTCCCAGGAGCTTTCAATACTTGAGGCCTCTGCATAGTACACTTCTGATTCTTATGGGAGTGTGTATAGTTTCTGCCTCGTGCACAACCCCTCAGCTGTGTAGCAGTTTGGGGCCAGGGCCTATCGGGAGGCTTGGCGTAGGGTTCATTTCTCTCATCTGTCTCTGGTTTTCAGAAGTCCCTGAGTCACCATATTGGGACTATCCTAAAGGAATGCCATTAGGAAAAACTAACTCCTTTGTACTTGAGTGAGTAGCAGTATTGGTTATAAACGTGGTAAAATGTGTGGCATTTTCTATATGTCACCATTTTTGCACTTTGTTCAGCTAGGTAAAACTGGACTGGTCGGTTTGCTAGTAATCGGATTTCACTTTCTGGTTTTTGTACTCATTGTGTTTTGTGTGTTTTGATTCAGATTATCATAATAGATATTGGTTGAATATGAAACTGTTTATCATTTGAAAACATTTTTTCACTTAAATGTTAATTTAGGTTTTTTAAAATGCTTTAGAGACTCTAAATTCAGGAATACAATTCCTTTCTTGCTTCAGAAATTGTTTCCCGATATGGAAGTAAGTTTTTTTCTGGTTCGGGAGAATCGTGGCTCCTTTGTCCTGCTAGCAGAGGTTCACATTGCTCATTTTGGTGTGGATGTGCATCGAATGATGGTGGTTGTGACCCTAAGGCCCAGGGAGCACAGCCTGAAAGCTTTGGTGGGATCTTTAATTGTGCATCTTTAACCTGGGGGCAAGTTCTCTCACCACCTCAGTGTTCAGAAAAGACCAAAGCAAATGTAAGTGAGGAAAATGAGGTATAGGCTACAGCACGTGGGGAGGAGAAAGTAACCTCAGCTGTCCTGACGGCTGGGGAGGGGGCAGCCCAGTTCTCCTCTGGGGAGCGGATGGCCTGGTTGCCGCCTGCCCTCCCTCCCCGAGTTCCCTCTGGCCATCCATCAGGCTTCTGAGTGTAGTCTTTCTCACTGCTCTGTAGCAGCCCTGCTTGCTAGCTGTTGTCCTTCTCGTCTGTATTCAAGCGCCTATAATTTTGGAGAAAGATGGCCTTTGGTTTTGGGGTTTTTCCAATGTTTGGTCTTTGTCCGCAGGGGCTTTTTTTTTCTTTTTTTGAAGGAAACCTTAAAGAGACTCAATCTGCATTTTGAGTTAAAACTATGAGTAAAGGAGTTTCTTTTTTATAGAAAATTGTCCAGATGCTGGGTTATTTTGGGAGGGAGTGGAGGAGATTTGATGGTGACGTGAGAAGGAATAATATGAGAAAAGAGGTATTTAGAGACTTTCAGTATGATTTAAATCTGGCGCATCATTCTTGGTCTTTTGTGAGAGAGATGTTTTGGAAAACTTTATAGGAAATTGGTTAAGATCCCTACAAATGTGAAACTATATTGATTTCCTTCTCCTCCATTCAAGGCTGAAAGGCAGGATTCCGCCCCCCACCCCCACCTCTACCCCTCCACCCAGGACACACATATTGCTCTTGCTCTGTATTTAGTTTCCCTCCTCTCTTTCTCTCTGCTCTTGGGTCCAGTGCACTCCAAGTTCCCTAGAAAAAGGCACATCCCTAGAAATAGAACCCACCCTTCCCTTCCCAGTCGCTTGTCCTGGTCGCAGCTTTTCAAAGTGGGAGGGGTTGGGCCCGGCTTTTTAGCAGAAAAGGCCAGTGGATGGGTTGTGGTCTGTCCGCCTGTGGCCCTAGTCAGCCTACACTTTCTTTCTGTACAGACAGGCAAAGGCACTGACGCTATTCTTCTAAACTGGGAAATGAAATGCAAAACCGACGTTAATGTAACATTATGGTTGAGATTAAATGCACCCAAATCAGGAAATTCAAAGTTACGCTTCCCATAGCAACTATAACTCAGCTTCATCTGGCGTGTGTAGTATTTTGTGTTAGTGCGGATGGTGTTATATGTTAAGACATTAAAGTTAACACCATAAGCAGAGCACAAAATGCTTGAGGGGACTGAGTTATGACGACTGTGTGAGCCATAAGTGTTCTTGCACAGGCTCTCGACTCCTGGAATAATTTGTCTCCTGCCCATCAGACCAATTATTGCCTTTCTTTTTAGTTATATCTTTGCTTTAACACATCTCTTCTTCCAGGGTCACTATAAATGAATTCCTCTCTCGGTGGCCAGTGACAGTGGTGGGAATGGGGCGGCCCACGAGGCCCTTTTGTCTTCTTGTGTCTGCCTCCATAAATGTGTCTGCCTCTTCCCCTCCCACCGCCCCCCTCCTCCACAGGCTGCCCTTTCCTGGTGGTCCCTCGTAGGGATGGGCCCCCTCCTGACTCGTACTGTGGCTCCTCACTACTCCTCTGCCAATGGGAACGAGCATTTGCTGTGTCCAGGTCTTGGCCCTATTGTGACTTCACATGAAAGCCGACGGGCACTTCTTTATTTGGAGCAGACACAGCAATATAGATGCAAAATATACATCCTGAGTGGAGTACTGATGCATGCTGGTGGTACATGATTGAAGTGGGTGTATTTGCTCTATTCAAATTGCTCTCTACCTTCCCCAGGGTTTATACCTTTAAGCTGCCATGGTGTGTAGTTAGGCAGTGGAGTTGCCTGGCGGAGGGACCACGAACTTTCCTTGGGGAGCACTGGGTCACTGGTAACAAAATCCCCACATAATTTAGTGCAAACCAGGAAGCATCCCCCGCCTCCCGCCCTCAGCCTCTTATTATCCTGGTGGCTTCCCCAGGGCTGAGCCAGCTGTTGGAATGCAGATTGCTAGACACTGTGCTAAGGTTGGTAGTGGGGTAGAGCTCTAAAGAATAGGGCCATTGATAAATGGTGAATGAAATCAGGGACTATAAACTAACAGTGACACTTAGCTGCCTTTTCAGGTTTTTGTTGGACATGACAAAACCAACCAAGTCGGCAAAGGAATGGGGAGGACCTCATTGTAACCACCTTAGAGGCAATGAAAAGGCCTCTTTTTACTCTTTGGATAGCAACTTCAAGCTCTGCGTTAGATGCCGGGGATATAAAGACAAGTAGGAAATGGCCCCTACCCTCAAGTAGCTCATAGTTGAGGAGGGTAGACACTGTTTAGCAGTCTGATAAATGCCGTCACGTAGGTAAGTACTCGGTACAGTGGGGCACCGAGGAGGGGATTGATAACCCTGCAATGTGGGGGAGGTGTCGCATAGGCTTCCTGGTAAGAAAGTTAGGGGACCAGAGAGGGCCAAGTAGGCCTGAGGCTTGTCAGACTGTTGTAGCGGGGATGAAAGAAGGTGCTGTCGGAGGTAGCCAGGCGGAACTGACCTCAGTCTGAGGAAACCGGCCTGGATTGCGGGATTGTTTGTGGGAACACTGCAGATGAGGGAGAGAGAGGATGAAGACTTTAAATCTGCAGATGTTTCGCCGTTTGGTCTGTAGGTTTATCTGTATCAGTTATATGCTGTTTCTTCCATCCAGGCCAGAAGGGCTTACTGGGATGCTGTGGATGAGGGTACGAAGACTAGAAGAGTCGAAGACAATTTTAGTCAATAAAGTGTGAGCAAAAAGGGTGAGGGTCAGCGTAGAAATATGTGAGCTGAGGCCGTGAGGCATCGTCCAGGAGGGCTAAGCAGATGCCTCAGCTGCCATTGAAGGGAGCACTGAGTTGGACTGCTGAGGGCTCTAGAGAGAGGCAAGGGCTGGAGAATGACATGACTCCCCACCCCCACCCCCGAAAGGACCGGCAGCTGGGATCGGGATCTGCTAGGCATCCCGTGAGAAGACCCACCTTCCATAGACCAGGGAGCTTCGTGCCCTGCAGACAGATAAACTGTAGGGGAGGAAGGAGTGATGAAGGGGCTGGGGGCCAGGGTAACAAGAGAAGACTTGCTACAGCACAGATGACGGGAAGGCGTGGGGATGGGGCTTGAGCTCGCCTCAGAGCAGCGGCGACAGGTACAGCGCCATAGAAAGAAAGCCATAGAGCGAAAGCCTGTAGGTTGGGAAGGGGGCAGTGGGGAAGGGAAATCCAAAGGAGTTGGTTAGTGTAAGCCCACGGCTTTCTTTTCCCCTGCTCCCAGCCTGTCTTGTTTTTTCTCTCCCCAATATTGATTACATTTCTTACTTTGTTAGACTGATCTCAGTTGTTTGACGTGAGGAAACTGATGTTAGGAGATGCTTTCTCCATCTCTGTGTCTTGTTGGGAAAAAGGATCCTGCATCATTTTGATTAAGATGTCACTCAGATGATTTTTTTTTTCTCTTTTCCTGGGTGTTCACAATACTTAAAAAGCCCCCCACAGTCATACATTTATGTGATGAGTTTTGAGCTCTAGCTGTGAAGATTGAGTCATTGTCTAAAACCCTGAAATAAGAGTGTTCCCAGATTGACATAAGCCCCCCAGGCTGGCAGGTCTGCAGCAGAAGGGGAGCAGGCCGGGTAAAGCAGAGAAGGGTTTGTGTGTACTGAGTGCTGCCACAGACAAAGCCCTGTTAGGTGTTAGGAGACTCAGAAAGGAGGTAAGTAGACTCTGGAGGGCGAGACAGGCAATAGGGAAGCTCTCAGTGTGAAGTAGAGGTACCTTGGAATGGCTGCTGTTTGGGTGCTGGCCCTGTATGTAGTTGGCCACTGGGGGATCTTGGTCTGCGGGCAGCGAAACAGATCTATTACGTGAGCGCTCGCTCCACTTCTGTGCCTGTGCTGTGGTCAGTGTCAGTCCTGGGGAGGCCCTTCCAGCCACAGGCTGGTCTGAAGGCTGAATGCTGGCAGAGGTGCGTAGGTGGAGACGCCGGAGTTGCTGAAAGGAGGGGAGCATTGCAGAGTCCACAGTGATGCTGGGGCCACGTTGGTGAGTTAGAACAGGAAGTGTGAATGTGGTGTTGAGTGGGAGAGAAGAAGCAGAAATAGCCATTGGCAGCCAGAGTTCATGGGAAAGAGGGGAAGGTGTTCCAAGGGCTTACAATAGACATCGGGAAACTGCTTAGGAGGCAGTGTTCGAAAAAGATGTTGGTGGCGTGGACTGAGGCGGCGATGACGGGAACGGAGACAAGTTATGTGTTGCAGCCCTGAGATGTGCTGGGAAAGAAATGAGCTTGAACCGTGCTTTCAAGTAGCTCATTGCTCCTGTGGCTACTAGTGGGCCCCTGGGAGTCAGCGGTGCTACGGTGTGTGGTAAGGAGTGGAGTGTGGAACCTGTGGTTGTTATAAAGGGGGTGCCCTGAGCTGAAGCTCCACATCAGGGAGAACTGATAGAGGTGAGTTCTATCAGTTAGTGGTGATCAGGAGGTTATTCCCCTAGGATCTGTTTGATGAACTTTGTTTGGCCGTTGGCCTATGGGAGGTAGGTAATGACAATTTAGGTAGATAGGAGAACTTGCTAGAAAGCTTGTAATCTTGCTCCCCAAAAGTGTTGTGCAAGCTGAGAGCCATGGCTTGAGATTGCGGTGTTGGAAGTTGAGTCCTGGGACTATGTCTGCATTGTTCACGGGTTTTTTTCTCTCACCACACAGCGTTTGAATGAGAGGCCAAATGGTCAACTGAAGGGGTTGGTTGACAGTTGGGGATAGAGGAGGGATCAGCAGCTGCTAATGAAGGGGATGAAATGTGCCATTTTATAGGGTCTACTTTACACGACTAGAGAAACAGTGCCAGGGTCAGGCCTTCCAGGAAGTTCGGGGTGACGGTGTAGAATGTGGTGGTTGGCGATGTTGGGGAGAAGTCCCCAGCTGGGTGCCTCAGATTGTTGTAGGAATTGCTGTGATCTTTCTCCAGATTTGTGGCCAGTAGTAGGCCTTTCTCAGGACTAGAGGCAGTGAGATAGACCAGATAAGCTCTTGGCTTGTGTCTGTAACAAGAGGTCTTCATAGGAGAGGTCTCTAGACTTGCTTTTTGGTTCATTTGGACAGAAGGAAGGTGTTTTCCTGGAGAGAATAGTGTGACGAGTGCTGTGTGCATAGCCGATGCCCTGATCTGACAGTACTCTTAAAGGGAGCAGGCATTGCTGGGACAGGGAGACCTCTTGCCTGCTCCCTAAAAGAGATGTACCAACTGCTCTGTAAAGTACCGAGGTGTGACATGACAGGTTTTCTCCCCTGGCTCTTGGCAGCAAGAATGAAATGTCTGATGGCAAGAGCCAGCAGTTAATCAACCGATCTAAAGGGCTTGACCCAGGTGCTTGAAAGTGGGTCAGGCCAGGTTTGTTCTGAGAGAGGAGCTGAGAAGTCGGGCTCTGATTCTCACTTGGTCGGAATCTCTCTGATGAGGAGGTAGTCACCTAGATGTCCCAGACTATACCTTTCTCTCGAGAGGGTGGTCTGAGAACCAGTGACATCCCCGTCACCTGGGAGCTTGTTCGAAATGCAGACGATCAGGCCCTACTCCAGCCCAGCATTAAATAGAATCTATAATTTAACAAAAATCTTCAGGTAATTTGAAGTCTGAGAAACACTGTTCTAGTCTAGACTAACGGTTCTCAAACTTGAGCAAGCATCAGACTCACCTGGAGGGCTTGTTAAAACATAGATTGCTCGGCCCACGGTCCGGGTTTCTGATTCAGAAAGTCTGGGGTGGAGGCCAGGAACTTGCGTTTCTGATACGTTCCCAGGTGGTGAGCTGCGGCCTGTGAGGAAGCAGCCTGGGGAAGCACTGACTGCCTCAGCTTTCTCATCTGTACAGTAGGATGGTAATTGCTGCCTGCCTTAGGGACATGGGGGATCCAGTGAGCCAGAGGAGAGTAAAGCGTTCAGTACGTTGTGGGCAGGGTGTCAGTCTACGTGTTGCTTGCTTACGGGTCAGTGGTGGTTCAAAATCTGTCACACCAGTACAGCTGTTTCCCTGTCCTGCCTCGGCCGTTAGATGTGGACGGAGAACAGGGAATCTGTGAAGCAGCCCCTGGGAATGCAGTCTTCTGTGACAAGGCCAGCAGCCCCCAGGGCTGTGGATAGGGTTACTGAGCAAGGCCTCCTGAAGCCCAGCCAGCCTCTCTGGGCTCCTATCCAAATCGTCTCATCAGAACCCTCTCTCTGCCAGAGTGGGCCTGGCTCTGTCTTGATCACCTGTTACTCACCCGACCCCTTCACCGCCAGCTGGTGGAGCTTTACGGCAGTATTTGCATTGATTGGAAAAGTGGGCTTTGTCTAACCAAGCCTCTGGGTCACCTTGTGATCCCACGCAGGATGCATGACTTATGCCCACCCTGTTGGGTGATTAACTGAACGGGCTTTGGCTGCATGTGCCCAAGTCCCAGACGGTGATCTCTGGACCTCCAAAGTGAGGGGCGCTGGGGGGGAGGCTGCTCAGATGCGGAGCGCTATAGAGTAGTGATTCAGAGCGTGGGCTCCTGTACTGGACTCTGCATTTGAGCCTAGTCTCCACTGTAATCGCAGTCTGACTTGCCTTGCAAGTTGCTTGGACTCATCATGCCTTAGTTGCCTGATTGGCAAAATGGGGTTAGTACCAGTCTTTAGGACTGTTGGGAGGACACACGTGAGTGCGTAGAACAGTGCGTAGCTTGTAATAGCTGTACGTGTCAGCTCTTATTAGTAGAATTACTCCGAGTGTTATTCAGACTCATGGCCTCATAAGTAAGCTATTGGGGTACAGCAGGTGCCTGGGAGGCAGGTCCTGCTTCTCCGGGGAGCTCAGAGAGAACAGAACCTGCAAGCCCTCTATCAGCCTAGTGGACAGAGCCAGGTACTGCCCAGAGCAGTTTTTCTCCTCCAGTGGAATGGAAAGGTGGACTTGGTCCCCTTCCACTTCGTGCCCCCCCCTTAGTGCTGCCTCCAGGGCACCTTTTGTGCACACCACCTGAGATTTGTTTAAATTAATTCCATGACAAATATATGTATCTAGGTAGCCACAAAGAAATCATGTGGTTGTTTGCAACCCTGAAGGTTCGGCTTCACAGAGGTCGCTAATACCTGAAATTATTACAGTTGAATATCTAAAACTGTTTTAACTGAGGCTGATCCAGAGTCGTGGGCACGGAGAGGGAGACACGGCACGTGCGCCCCTGAGTGAGGGTACAGTTTCTAAGACTTGTGGGCTTCTGTAATTACTGGTATTATATATTTTTTAAAATTCAGATTTCAGTTGAGTAAATTATAATTCACTGTGCACCGCCCGCCATCCCCAATAAAGAATAGTGGTGTCCATTTTCACCCTGTTTTCTACATTTTAATTGCTTTGGAGTCTATGGAGATGGGTGAAAAGGGACATGTAGGTGAAAAATCAGCCTTTTAAAGCTCCGATTTTTTACCCTTCCTTGTCCTGAAACTTTGAGCATCAGCTCTCATCTGTCAAAGTGTAAATCAGCAATTAAAACCCAAACAGCCAAATGCCAAAGATGACCTGAAGCACAAAGCAACTGACAAACAAGTCCGGACAAATCGACGGGTAATTTATAAGCTTTGCCCTAAAATCTAATTATTTGGCAATTCGAATTTGCAGCCAGCCAGGGCTCGGCAATAAATTTAACCCGCCATAAATTATTTAGGAGCGGGCTGTGGTGTAAATCAAAACCACGAGTGTTTGTTTAAGAAATAAGCTCCTTGTGCATAAAATGTCTTTTTTTTTTTTTTCAAAGGAGAAACTGTTAAGCAAACCATGCCCCATTCGTTGCCCATTGCAGCCCTTCCTTCTCCCTCTCAACTTCCCCTCTTCCCTGGGACCAGGAGGCTCCTTTGATCCCTGGGAGAAAGGGTCGCCTTTGCATGGAACTTCTATCCAAAAACCAAGTCTTTGGATAAAACCCACGTTTCTGCCAGGTATTTCCTTTCCTACCTTGTGATGTGGTGTTGCATTTGGATTTTATCAAACCTTTCTATGCAGGGACACACACTTTTTGGAATTTTCTTCAGAGGGTGGAAGGAAGGGGTAAATTAGTTGTTACCATCTCTAAATTGGGGGAATGTCAGTTCCTAGGTTGAGAGGGGGAAGCCATGAAAAATGACCCGCTCGTTCCCTTATTTCAGACAGAACTATAGAACCATCAGCTCAGGCAAAGGAAAAGCTGTGATTTGGAAAAAAGTTCTGTAAGAGTGCCACACTATTATACCCTCTGTCCTATTGTCAAGAAATTCCAGCAGTCTAACCTAAGTCCCTGCTGCTTAAAATCCTTTTGTTGTTGTTCTGTCTTCAAATATAATCTTATCACTGTGGACACTTTAATTGAAGGGAGTGTGAATACCCTGTAAGCCACCTGCACATTTATTTCTTGTGATCTACTGATTGCGGGTGTCAAATTGCATCTGAAATGCTGTTGCAGTTTTGTCCTCGGCTTATCAAGAGAATCTCTGGGGTTCCTAGTTGAGCAACTGCATTGAGAACCTTTGCTCCAACTTAAACCTCTGCTCACTTAAAAAGGTAAAAGAATATTTACTTGGTGCTTCCTTTTTTATGTCTCTGTCTTCCCTCCCCTTAAAAAATAAAAAGATTTTGCAGCTGGCATTTTATTGAGGGAGACAGCAGATAAATAGATTTTGAACCATTGATGCTTCGAAAAACCCAAGTTCTAAGGCTTTGTCCTTAGTTGTCAAGTTGTGTCCAATTCCCATCCACCATCAGCAGACCAGCTTTTTAGGTTTGTGATGTTCTACCCTTGGACAACCTAGCAGTGCAGGCAGCTTGCAGATGTTGTAGGGTGGCCAACTGTCCCGATTTTAGCCCTAAAAGTCCTGTGTTCCAGGAAACCCTTGGTCTGGGCAAAGAGAAAACTGGTGGTGGTTTGTAACAGTTGAGGGAGGATGACAAACCACTTAGAGATGAGAGGCCGGGGTCTGGTAGACAGTGCTCTGAAGTGATACCGGTCTGGGTTTGAACTCGGGCCCTATTGTCTCTCATTTTTGTCACCTTAGGTAGATCACTTCACCTCTCTGGTCCTGTGGAGAGCTCTGTGAGAGCAGTGTTTTCTGTTAGAGCCATGTGCTTGGCTTCTGTCTTGCCCTTTATCGGCCCCTTCATATGTTTACTCACCAAAAGTTGAGAGAGTGAGGTCTGCGTGCTAAAATGGAGCTGGGCGCTGGAAGTGCGTACTAACGGCTCGTGGTTCCTGCCCTCCCGAGCTCAGCATATAGCACCATCTGTACTGTGTCACTACGGCCATCATGGTAGAGGCTTTTCAGTAGCAATCCTCCAGGACTTTCTGCCTGGATTGTCCACATTTATTGTTCTGGTAACTTGAGAGCAGCCCCTCTTCCTAGGCAATAGTAGACCGAGCTCCCTAGACGGCCTTCCAGACCAAAAGAATCAAATATTCCTTGACCCTTTACATTTTGAAAGCTGCTAATCCAACTCTCTTTTAGTCTCATTTTCCCTATTTGGAATCCCAGCTCTGTCCCGTACTAGCAGTATAACCTTGAGCAAGTGACTACTTCTTTTTGGGCCTTAGTTTATTTGTAAAATAGGGATAATGATTTCTCACCTCATGAGTTGTTAGGAGGATTCAATGAGATCATTCCTGTTAAGCATTAGGCAGACCGTCTGCCGCATAGTAAACAGTAGATGGAAGGAATGAAATGACTCCGTTTTCCACATGTTTCCAAGGGCTTTGGGGTCAGCTCCTCTCTACCCCTTGCCCAGACTCCAAGCACCTCCGAGAGAGGAGACACAGCTCATTTCATTTGTCTGCGTCCACACCCAGCCCCTACCTGGTAAGTAGCAGGTGCTTGATAGTATTGGTTTATGACCTGATGATGATGGTGATGGTGATGATGTGACCTGTCTTCCAGGATTAATAAGGGTAAGATAAGCAAGCACACTGTAAATTGAAAAGCCTCACTATTCAGTTTGTTCCCCAACTAAGAGATTTAACATAGTGCAGTGTCCATTATTTGTTCACGGATCTTTCTGCTCACTAGTTTGTGGCCTTCTCCAAAGTGGACTACATCTTATCTCTAAATCCTGCTCCGGCACCTGTGTGGTGTCCTGCACATGCTGGATGCTCAGGTAGTTTAATGCAAATGACATGCAAATGTAAGGGACTGTGAAGCTATGATTAGGGGAAGAGAAGAGGGAAATACAAACTGGTTCTTCTTTCCTTCCTGGTGCTACCTTTATGTACAAGCAGACACTCAACTACTCCTTAAAAAAACTTCCCAGGGGAATGGTGAAATATAGGGAAAAGGAGAAGGAGCAGAAATAAGAGTTTCATTATCTGAGCAACTGCCCCAGGAAGCTGGCACTTAGGCAAATCTTCATAAGCTCTTGAGATTAATCTGATCACCTTAGAACTTTGCGGTAACTCTGAGTTATCTCAGTATCAGCTGAAAACAGTTAAAGTGTTTGGCATGCCCCACGTGCCCTGGCTGTAGAGCTGTGCCAACTCGGGGCAGATTGGAGCTCCTCTCCCACGAATGGGCTGTTGGAGCCAGTGTTTTGAGGTTCTAGGCTTGGCTGGGCAATATGGGAAGGTAAGAAGTACCTAAGGGAAGTCCTTTCTGCTCTGACTCCCCAGAGGGTCTTCTGTCAGAAGCTCCCCTTTTGCTTCTCAGCGGCTCAAATGCGTATGCCAGTGTGCAAGGTTCACGACAGCTGCTGATGGTACCAAGGAAGGGCCCCTGCAGAGTCACGTCCTCAGATTGGCCCTCGAGAGTCCCTCTTCTTGGTCTTGGGGAGAAAGCCTGGCTTGGCTGCTGATCTAGCAACATTGGAGCGGTATGTTTATGATAGGTCCAGTCTGCTGTGTCCCTGGCCCCCAGGCATTTCAGGGATCTGCCCCTCGTTCAGGCTGGCTTGTTCCTCCTCTCTGGGAGGGTGGTAATGAGCGTGAGCACTGCGGTTGGCTCCATTTCCCCAGGGGTGAGGAAGCTCGCAGCAGGCAAATTTGAAGAGTGAGCTGCCATGGGGAAACCCACAGGCCAAGTTTTCAGAGAATCTACTGGGGATGCCGCCGTGGTGCTGGTCGGAGCAGGAGCTGAAGCGCTTACTGTTTTATAATAAATCCTAATGAAATTCTAGGTCTATAATAACATTTCAGATATCTCAAACAAACCATGTGCTTGTCAAAAAGTGGAAAGAGATCAACTTTAAGCCATAAATTTTTGGTAATAGAGGGTTGTTGGTTTTTTTTTTCCTGTTTGTGTTTGATAGATATTTTTGTTTCCAGAGGAATGTCAACTCCTAATTTCATAATGTATCATGGGCTTAAGAAAATTGAATTTAATAAAAGCCAGAGATGAATGGCATCCTTAAAGGTCCCAACACTTGTCTTTATTAGCACGACAAACTGCAGGTCTCCAAACACTGCTTCTCTCCAAATGAAAGTTTAAATGAAAAGTACAGTTGTGTCACAGGTTAAATTTCATTGTGAGCCTAGCTAACATTGTTAGTGAGGAGCTGGCTGTATTTGTTTCCTTAGACACCAGGGCAGCCAAACTCACCAGGCCATGGAGCGTTTTGTTGGGGAGGTGTTTCTTCTGCTTGGTGAGAGAGGAAGGATACATCAGAAATTCAGGAGTCAGGTGACCCGGATTCAGACGAGCCCCACCTCAGCGTTAGCTCTGAGAAATCTTGGACGTTTAGTTTTCCAGGAGGACTGATATATACTTTGCGTGTGTATGTGCCTCAAATTTTGTTTTTCAACACAACACTCTACTCCACCTGGCGTGATTTGTAGTGTGTTGTGGGGAATGCTAGCCCCGGGCATTGGAGTAAGTACCCACCTTCTTCATGTTGGGAGAAGAGGCATCACCTAGTCCGAACAGCAGCCTGGATCTCCTCCCCATCCCCCCTCTGCCTGTGCTTTGCAGCCTCTGTGCTCTTCCTATCTCAGGGGCTCCTATCAGCTCCCCCGTTTTGGGGACCATCCCAGGGAGACCAGGCAACCAGAACCTTTGAATTTCTATCATGAATTTGCCTCGATTTGGTCTTCATCCTGCTGTAATATGTTGGGTAAAGAAAATAGGTGCTTTAAAAACAGGCCCAATAGTAGTGGGTGTGTTGGAGGCTGGGGCGGGAGGAGGACACCTGGCCGCTCTGGGCCATCAGGATTGGCCATTTCTCCTTCTGTCTTCCCACTTGTCCATTTCCTGAGTGCGGTCAGGTGTCAAACAGCTTCACTGTTGCTTCTCCAGGCTGGCTGTCCCTGGAGAGAACCAGTTTACCTTGATTTTAGTGATATTGGAAAGGTCCTCTCCAGAATGGGGGACCCGGGGTAGGGATGCCACTGGCGCTAGCTGTTGGGACCAGTGAGTGAGCAGAGCCCGCCTTCTGCTTGCAGTGGAGGCCTTTTCCACATGCTAATTTTACTCGGAGGATTTTGCTTTTATTTATTTTTTTTATTATTTCCTATTTGTCTCTTCCAGATGTTTTCAGGGCAGCTTTTTTGTGTTGTAAACTAATTCCATTCATGTTTTAAAAATTTATGAAAGCGCTAATAAAAATGTCAAAGTGGTAAAAATGTTAGCTTTTCCTCTGCTTTGATTAAATTTTGCAAACTGTTTTTGAATATTAAAAAGCAATAATTTTTTTTATTCTCTCTCCTTGCTTTCCCTCTTCTCTCTGGTGTGCTCGTGCTCTCTCCTGCCCTCTCCCCACTCTGGTGTGTTCCTCCCTTCCCAGGAGCGATGTATGAGGCGTGCTGCACAGCCAGCGTTCTGCAAGCCTGTTTGCATACCAGGACCTTGGTGCTGTGCATCTCTATTAAATAACGGAGACAAATTAATCTTAGAGACACCAAACAAATTGTCACTCCTCCTCCTTCTCTTCCATTACGTTCCAGTGGACTGGGAAGGGCTGGCTAAGCGATTTGAGGGGGGGTAGGGAGCAGACTGAGGGAGGGCTTACTGCCTGAAAGAAAGGTGGGAGGCACTAGCTCCTATTACTCTTCTTCAGTTTCTCCTCTTTAGTATCCCCTTTGGCTTTATTTATTATTTATCTTTTTCTTTTTTTTGTAAAAGTTAATGAAGAAACTCATCAGCTCTGTTTAAACTTCATATACACAAGTCCAGGCATTAGTCTGATGACTGGTTGTCTATGGCTGGAGATCCAGGCCCATCCCAGGGCAGAGACCTAGGCAAGAGAAAGGGGGGCCTGCTTTTAGGGGCTTGAGTGAGCAAGCTTCTCCTAGAGAACCAGCTGTGCAAACTGGGGCAGGTTGTCCTGCTGTCTTCCTTCCCCTTTCCAGAGACTGTGGGGATGGGGCAGGTGTGAACCTGTGAACCTGTGAGGACATTCACAGCGGGAGGGTTAGAACTGAACTGACGCCATCTCACTCAGTCTTGGCTTTGGCCTGGTAAAAGGTAATGAGTCCAAAACACTCCCTCATTCTTGACTCTTGAGTTACTTGAAATGGTTGGTTTAAAAAAAAAATCTGTATTCTTCCTCTTCTGTGTCTTTGCCATTCCAGGAAATCATTGAGTTCCCTATCCTGAAGCTAAATGGCCGGACCATGGAGATCGAGTCTACCTTTCACATGTATGTCCAGCCCGTAGTCCATCCACAGCTTACTCCCTTCTGCACAGAGGTAAGGGCCCTGGAGGTGGGCAGCAAGGGATGCTGGGACAGGAGCTTTTGGATCATTCGTGTCTATACAGGCCACTTAGGGAAAGCTTAGGTTTTACCAGCGGTGAAGGCAGGTGCACATTGGACCCAGCAGTTGGCTTTTTACAAAGTCTGCCATTCTACTTGGGCTACTCCGGTCATTGGACACCCAAGGAGAGCAGTGGCACAATCTGTTCCAGCTTCCCCAGCATTTTCCCTTCCTTGTAAGCCCTACCCTTCCTGGACTGGGCATTTGGAATCTGGGGGCAGGATGGTGCTTCTGGGGCTCAGATTCTTTTCAGTTCCATTTCCCTTATGGCCCCTTGGCCAGAGGTGAAGATGGCAGCTTCTTGGAACAAGAGGTTATGTTCAGGTTTTCTTAGCTTTCTGGCGATGTTTCTCTGTCCTTGAGCAAAATGGGAAATATTGGTTGAGTTTGTCGAAAGCATACTCCATCATCAAGGAAAGAGAAGGGCGATCCAAGTGGGGTAAGAGCACAGCCGGGCCAAAGCTGAAATGTCCTTGTCCTTACCCTAGGCTGGTACTGGACTCGGGCACCTTGTCAGCAGGGTAGGATGGGCTCCATTTTACAGACTGACACTGGGACTAACTGAGATCTTGATGCTGGTTGGAGCCAAAAGAGCCACTGACAAAAAAGAGGCGCCCCTAAGGGTTCTGACGCCTGGGGCCATATAGAGAGCCTGCTGTGGCTGCTGTCCCTTGTGACGAGTCGTGCTGTGCTCTCTGTGGTGGCCACAGGCTGTGGTGAAGTCACACAGAATGGTCACAAGTATGTACTAACAGAGATGATGGGAGAATGAGTGTTTCTGGAATCTTTGAAGAATTTGGGGCTGGGGTACATTAGAGACTTTGTGCCTTCATTTAGAGATCTACTTTCTATAGATGCACAAAACAGGAGAAAAGACGTTTTTGAATAATCCCAAAACAATCTCCTTGGTGTAAAGGAGGCTGGGGAGGGGGCTGCCTGCCACTGAGGGGAGGGCTTAGTGGGCTCTGAGGCTGACTTTGCCCAGATACGCGATCCTGAGGTCGCTCCTGGGCTCAGTGCCAGTGTTTGCCACCTGACCCAGGTGGGCCTTTGGTTACACAGGCCTCCATCTGCCAACGTGTCCAGTCCCTCAAGCCTTTTGTTGTGCCAGCTAACGTTGAGCTTCTTGCTTCCTTTGAGGTCTACTGGTTTTTCCTGCTTTCCCCTGGGAATTACCTGTACAAGCAGAGGGTGCTAATCTGTCCTTTTTGCCCCTTTTGCAAACTCCCCAAATTAATGATGATGACAATTCCCTCCCTTATGGAAGGGGAAGGGAAGACTTTCCGTAAACCAGTCAGTTACCTGAGCCCTCCACTGGCCTGCAGTCTGCCTGTCCTGTGTGGTCATTCCCCAAGTTCCAAAGGAGTCTCTCTGAAGGCTGCAGGTGAATTTACTTCAGATCATAATTTGTGGGGAGTTATTGAGCCTATTGAATGCAGAAGGTACATAAAATCTTTTTTTATTTTGGCAAGTGAAAGCGGAAGGAGGTTATACACTCCTTCTCTCTGTGTGTAACCTCCCCTTGGGGGAGCCACTTCCAGCTAGGCTGTCTGGAATAGATAGGCAGGCCCAACTTTTGGCAAGATTGCTACCTGTTTAGGGGTGGAACAGAGTGCTGTGGAAGCTCGGCCTGGGCAGGAGCGATGCTCGGTAGTATTGGGAAAAGGGATCTTTTTTAAAGCAGGGCTACTGCTGCTTTTTTTTGCAAGGCAGGGGGCAGAGGGACTGAGAGACTATGATGAAAGCTGTTTCTTTTTTCTAGAAAGTTTTCACCCAAAGACATCCCTACAGACATAATTTGGATGGTATTAGGCATGGGGGTGTTGGGAAATCCTTGTTAAGAAAGTAAAGACGTGGCTGTGCTGCCGGCACTGAGCTGACATTTTTGTCTCAGGCTTCTAGACTTGCGCAGCTCACAACCCCCTGACCTGGTCCTGCCTTTCTGTCCAGCCTCGTATCTCCCTGCTTCATCTGCCCCCAGCTTCCCTCACAACCTGCCTCTGCACATGATGGTCCTTCTGCCTGGGTGATGTCCCCACTGTCCTCTCCCAGCCCCGCTTGTCCCCCAGGACTCTGCTCAGGGCCACCTTCTCTGGGAAGCCTTCTTTGAGCCCCAGGCTGAGTTGTGCTCACCCCAACATAACACTGATCGTATACATTATACTGTAATTATCTGTCTCCCCACTAGGCTGTGAGTTCCTTGAGGACAGAAACTAGATCTGATCCATCTGTGGCTCATCATTAGGGCCTGGAACCAAGCAAACACTTAGTACACGTTCCTTAAATGAATGAATATTGTCAAGGAATTATTCAACCACACCTTGCCTTCCCCAGCGTAACTGTACTGCTGACTTACCCTTTTGAATAAGTAAAGTCTGCTTTGGAAAACCTTGGATAATCTAAATATTTCCTGTCTGCATACCAGATGGAACGCTCTGCAGACAGAGGCAGGATGGGGGCCATTTGTCTCAGACCTCATCCAAGCTGGCAGTAGCTGCCTTTGGGGGTAGGGATGGAGGTCATTCCAGCTGGGGGAATCTTTCATTAGTAAGTATGAGGAACAGCCCCAAAGCTCCTGATTGTGCCTAAGCAGCTCCTCTGGTTGGATTTTCTCTTGCACAAGAAGTTCTGAAGAGCCCTGGCGTGTGTGTGCGCGCATGTGCGTGCGTGCACATGTGTACACACACACGACATATGAGTACATACATGCTTGTGTGGGGGACAGAGAGAGGCTCAGTGCTGGCAACAGGAAGAGGGATTCTGCGTTGGGTGAGTCTGTAGCCCACACACAGGCACTCTTACTGCTCTGTGTAATGAACATGTCATTGGCCTTCCTGAAGTCCTGTCTTAGTTCCAGGTGATAGTCTGCCTGCAGACATGGTGCTGACAGAGATAGGATGGGATGTGTGTCATTCCGTCCCCAGCCCTTTCCCTGCCACTGCAAGAATCGGCCTGGCTCAGCAGCTCGCTGTCTCCAGCAGCTGGACTGCCACGCTGCCCCTGACCATGTGCATTCTTTTTTTGTTGTCATTGTCGTGAGAAAACTAGAAAAATACCCATTTTGCTAAATGCCAGTAAAGGACTTTGTCTTGCACCTGTACTTATAAAGGGTGAGATTTATTGGTCTCTTTGTCTGAGGAAAAAGAGTGGGTCTGATTATCAGATTGCACACCAGAGACAAGTGCTTATGTAATCAACAAACTGTCTTTGGTGTCAGAATACGATTGTGTTGGAGATAAACTGTGAAAGGAGAAAGCGCTGGATGCTGACATGCTGTTGGCACCGAGTATCCTGGGCTGCTTCCTGTAGTTGCTAGTGTTTATGATGAAGCCGGCTTGTTTCTGGACAAAGCCCTTGTGTGGGTGGGGGTCTCAGTAACCAACCATGTTATCAGTCAGGGTCAAAAGCCCCTCGCCTGTGGTTTCCGAGTCTGGAGAAGCGGGAGTTAATCTGTAATCCCTCGGTGAAAGGAGCCACAGAGCACACATTAATTCTTCCTCTCACCTCTCCTGCTTTAAGTGGTTAAGGTCTCTGAGCTCTGTTTAGCCTGTGAGCCCTGGTTCTCAGCTTAATAATACTTGGCTTTGCTCTAGTACCTTTCATTGTGAGGATGTTGAAAGCTTTTTACAAATATATATTAACCCAAGTGGGAATGAGCTTAAACTGCAGCATGAAAGATTTAAGTTACGCGTAAGGTAGAACTTCCCAGTTTTTATTTTCTTAAATTGTTTTTCTCACAGCTTCTGGTATAAGTCTTAGAGGTGTCTAACAGGTTGTCAGTATTAGGTATAGGGCTTAACTTTCTTAGTTTTACCCCCTCTTCATCCAGTGCCTTGACAGACCTGATAAGATGTAGCAGTCCATCGTTGGAGGGATTAATACAGGGGAATGAGGCCACTCCCTGGAAGGCTGCCTCTAGTCGAACCAACAGCTCCAGCCCCTGTGTCTGGGGGTTGAGTTCAAGTCCTTGAGGAAGTCAGCTGTAAGCTACGTCTGGCTGGACCAAGTGGTGTGGGAGGCATGGAGAGAGAGGGAGCTGAGCTCACTAGTCTCCCCCTCGGCTGGTGACTCTAGGATTGCTGACCAGTGGAGAGGAGTTTGAGAAAGCCCCAGGACCCCGGAGCCCCCAGAGTGGGAGGAGTTCGGCGGGATCTGTAGTGAGAGCTCCTACAGAGCAGCACTCCTGCTTTTCCTTTCTGGCATAGAGGTTTTCCTTTCTCCACATCCGTGATGTTCCTGGGGCTCAGAGCAGGTGCTTCTGGGGTACACAGGTGCAAACCTAAGTCCCATCTCCAAGGAGGGAGGGTTCTTGGCAAGGCTGCCCTGTGTGTCTGGAAGCCCTTTGGTGTTCAGCTCATCTGGGTGACTCTTGGGAGCCAAAAGGAGTAGCCCTACCCTTGCCCCAAAAAGACCAGATGCAAGACTGGCACGCAGACCCTGGAGGTTTACAAGAAGTAAGAGTGGCTGTGGGCCCTCTTTTCCAAGATAGTCCTGACCCTAAGCCGCAGTTGCAAGCTTGGGGATGTGGTTCAGCCCTGGAAGAACTAAGAGGGAGAGAAGCTGGGCCAGAAAGGGCAGCAGTGGGTACATGGGCAGTTGTCAGTCATCTGGATATGGGACCGGGAGTTGGTGACAAGTCTACTCTGGCCTCTGGCCCCTGCGTGCCTGAGATAAAACACAGGGCAACTGCCTGCTCAGTGTGTGGCTCTGGAAGGTGTGCAGGCTCTGGGTGCGGCTGGGCTGGGCATAGGAACAGGGCTGCCAAGAAGCACACGAGGGTTTTCATGGTTTTCTTCACTGCTGGACCCCTAGTTCCTTGAATGGGGCCCAGCGCATTGTATGCTCTCCATGAAGAGATGTTGACTAAATGAAAGGAGTCTCAACACTTCAAGATCAAAGCTGCTGACCCAGAGCTCATCCCCATCCCCACCCCCACCCCCAGCCCTCAGTGGACCACCTTTGCTTCTCTTTGGCTCAGGCCCTCCCTCTGCTGGGCAGTTCTTTGGTCTCCCAAGCAAGGAAAGGGTGTGGAGGTGCCAGCCGGGTGGGCATGCTGTGGGTTAAAGCCGTGCGAAACAACAGTGTAGTTAATCTTTCTAATTTATTTTCCTTTTAGACCATGGGAAGTCTGTAGGCAGCAGCTGTTACCCAATTAAAATACAGATTAATATAAAAACAGTTTCTGGAATGTAAAATAGAGTGGCTGTGTCCTTACACTTCCTTAAAATACCACCTAATAATGACTTGATGAACTACAGAAACCCACCTAGAGGAACTCAGCGTTCTTAAAATGAAAATTTCTTTCCTAAAAGGTGTGTATTACCATTCCATGTAAGTTGCTATGAGAAAATAACCTTCCCTCTTAGAGCCAGAGGTTTCTGTGAGTTGGGTATTTGGTATTCATTAAATGTAATTAAAGTTTAATTGGAGTTTAATCCACCCCCCCAACACTTGAAAAAAAAAAAAGGTTTCCAAGCAAGCCTCAGTGCTACTCTCTGGAAGTAGCCAGGAGCACGGCGGGCGTGGTGATTTCCAGCTGGTCCAGGTCTGTGGATGGGGACCTCCTGCCTCAGAGCCTCGAGGCGGTCCGTCCTAGTCGGTGCTTGAGGGATGTTTTCACTTCAAAACAAAATAAAGCAATAAGCTTGTTTCAACCCAGGCCCGACCCGGTGGAACATAGGCCTATGAGTCGGAAATTCTGTAGGCCAGGTTTGTACCCTCGGCCTTTTTGCCTGAGATTTCCCCGTCAGTTAAAGGTGTCTGTTTCCTGCTTGGCTAGTTGGTATTGGGGGCCCCGGGTATGCAGGGTGAAGGGTGGGTGCGTGTGGGAGTCCCTCCGCATTTCACCGATGTTAAAGTGGGAAATACTGGACATTGAGAACCAGAGAAGGGGTGGACTTGAATGAAACCAAGTGTGCCTGTCCTGTGTGGTCATTCCCCAAGTTCCAAAGGAGTCTCTCTGAAGGCTGGAGGTGAATTTACTTCAGATCATAATTTGTGGGGAGTTATTGAGCCTATTGAATACAGACGATACATAAAATCTTTTTTTATTTTGGCAAGTGAAAGCGGAAACAGGTATGAGACATACCTTGTATGTCCCCATTTCAGGGCAGGATGCTGTCGGGATGTTCACAGTATGTCCTGAGACTTGATTCCCAATGCTTCTGTCGGGTTCTCGGCCTAAAGTAGTGCAGGTCAGAGTCCTTCACAGTAGAAGGAGCAAAACAGAAAGGAAAGGATCCAGTCCAGCTTTGAGTTTGCCACCCATTGGGCTCTTTCTTTTTCCTTTCAGCTCACAGGGATCATTCAAGCCATGGTGGATGGTCAGCCAAGCCTGCAGCAAGTGCTGGAGGTAGGTGAAGTGACCTTTAATTCCTGACCTCTGACCCCTTCCTGCTGCCTTTCCCTCCCTCCCCTCCTGAGAATGTAGCCGTGTAATTTGACTATGATTATGGCTTGATTAGAATAACATTTGCTGTCACATCAGTGACATGCTGTTGAGAGTATTGAACCATTGATCTGTCATCTCCAGCTGTTCCTGTCAGGGTTACTGACAAGGTGTCCGAGTGCTGCCAGGAGGCTGGTGGAGGGCCCCCACCCCTTCCTGTGCTGGGCGGGTTGGAGAGTAGGGGATCCGTTTGTGGCACTGTGGGACTGGCCCCGGGGACTGGAGGTGTTTTTGTTTAGCTTTAGTGTTGGCTTCCTGTGGCATGTGAGCACTTCATTAACTCAGCCAGAACTCCCCATCGATGGCTTTTGTTTGCTGTCAGCTCCTCCAGGAGGAGCGGCTGGGCCCGTCGGCCCCACTACAGCTTGCCGCGGGATGCATCGTGCCTGTCCGGGGTGCAGGGGCTGCACTGGGTAATGATTCCTAATCAGAATAATTACAACAATTGCCTATGTGAGGGAAATCAAATGAAAGGCTTTAGAACCCTTGGCAGAGACCATACTTCTAGGATGTTCTCCTCGGGGAGCGGGAAAAGGTTAAGATGCTGCTTGTGCTCCAGCCTAAGGGAACCAGGAAGGGCAGTGCTCGGCCTCAGCTAGTCTCCCAGCCCCCTCTGCCTGGGGTTTTCAGAGAAGGAGAAGATCCCCTCCCACTCCCTTCTCTCTAGGGGGAAGGGAGAAGAGAAAAAGCCTGTGGATTTCCTTAGGTGCTTTATTTATCTTCAAGACCAATACACCCACAGCTCAGCGCCTATGAAAGCACAGGAGAAAGCACGGTATGTGGGGGAGAGCAGGCACATCTGCCTCAGAGGTAGTTAGCCTAGACGAAGGAGGGTGGTCGTAGGGAGAGGGAGGGAGAGCTCTGTATTTAGCCAAGAAGGCTTGTCCCATCTGAGAGAGAAATGCAGATTGAATTTCCTGGGGCTCCTCAGGATGGAGCCAGGGTCAGAGAGACAGGCTTAGGCTCACCCAGTGGCAGAGTGTCCTCGCTGTCCCTGAGAATGTACAAGCCCAGGCTCTGTGACCAGTCAGGCTCTGGGTTAGGTCAGGGTTAGGGTACCTGCAGTGGATTGGGAGAAGATAAGATGAGCTCTGAGGTGTCTCCCAACCCCACTGACCCTCTTTTTCTTGACAGAATATTCACTCCTATGGCTGAGGGATCTCCTCAGCATGGACTGATCCCTATTAGAGCAGACTGAAGGAGGAAGAGGCGACCTATCTATCCTTCCCTCTGTCCCAGCCAGCGTCCCCAACTAGGGCCTGGCTCCTGAGGGAAGGCATAGGATGGGCAGCTTGTCCCTGGAATGTCTCTGGCTGGGGACTTGGGAGGAAGATGTGTGTTCTGGGCCAGCAGCAAACCAGGGCCAGTTGAGGGGGAGATGTGCTTCTGCGGACCCCAAGCCAGCCCTGGAGAGGGATGCTCAGAGGATTCTGCGTCTCGCCCCCAAAGCTCTTTCTGCTACTTCAGCATAGTTTGTGGGGAAGGGGAGATTCCTGGCCTGAGCCTGCATGGGGAGTCTCTGGCAAGGCAAGGAGACTAGACCGGGCTCTGCTTTGTCCCATTAGCCCTGAATTGGTTGTAGAGATAAGGAACTAACTTTTCATCCTAACCAAGGCCCTGAGTGGGTGGCCCTAGATCTTTACCTGACTCATTTGTTTTTGTTTTTTTCTTTTCTCCCTCCTTAATTTAGCTCATTGGCCTGGCCATCCCCTCCCACCACCCTTGTCCAGCCTGGAGCCATTGGAGCCTGTAGGGAAAGAGGATACATGACTGAATGATGGTCATTCCCTCATCCAGAACAAGCTCACTGGATGGACTTTCTAGGCTCCTGAAAACCCATCCATCTGTCCACTCACACATCCATCCACACATTCATCCCTCACCCATCCACTCATCTGTCCATCCGTAACCACCTAGTAACCACCCATCTAGCCACCGGACTCATCTGTTCTAAGTATGTTAAGTTGGGCTCCTCTAGACCTCCCGTAGCTGAGGGTGGGCTGGCCCCAATGATTGGGGTTGTCTTGGTGGTTCCTCCAACCCTTTATCCATTCAAGTGGGTAGGAAAGGTGGGAGGAAAAGGGCAGGTCTGCTTCCAAATGTGGTATCACTTCCTGAAGAGGCTCAGAGTGGAGGTGCTCACTAAGTATTTGCGGCACGAGTGGGTGCCTAGGCCCTAGGCTTCCAAGGACCCCAGTGGGTGTTAAGTGCTGCTCGTGGTGGAGGCCTGGTCTTGCTGGGCGTCCTTCTGACAGTACTGTCCTGTCCTGCGGTCTTTTCCAGGACCACTGTGCTGGCACCGGGGCATTGGGGAGCCCCTTCACGTGGGGCACTCACTTGGGGATTTAAGGCCAGTGACTCAGAACGCTCGGTGACTTAGGGGGTTCCAGGTTTGCCTTACCTCTTTTTATGTAAAGTCTGCCTTATTTTCTTTAGGTGACCCTGGGGAAAGGATGCGTGCGTGCATGCATGCATGAGTGTGCGTGTCTGTCCCTATGCCTGTGCAAGGGGTTAGGCCAAAGTGGCTGGGGAGACAAACCATTCAGCAGGAAAAGGTACGGAATTTAGCTGCTGAGGAGACCTTCAGGCTGAGGAGAATTCCCTCGTATACCGACTGTGAAGAGGGGCTGCAGAGTCTGGCATTGGGGAGCAGCTCTGATGTTCCAGGGGGTTGGACTGCTGTAGCCACAGAACTAGAGAGGATCCTTGGGCCTACCCAGGCCAGGCTTCCAGGATCTCTGAGGCCCGGGGAGCTGGCCTACACCTGCGGAAGTAACCTCACTTCACGTGTGCACCTCACCTGCTAGGCACACAGGGCCCATCACGGGCTGGCCTAAGCGAGTCCCCCAGCCTCAGCTCCTGTCCCTCTTTTCCATACACTGTGGACTTTGGTCACATTACTCCCTACTCGTATTTCAATCAATCTGCAAATATCTATTGAGAAGACACTGCACTGGGTTAGGGGTTAACACAGTGAAGAAGAGTCCCTGCCTTCATTGTGCTTCTAGTCTGGTGGGGAAGGGAGACATTACACGGCTAATGCTCACGTGCGCAGTGAGTGACCTGAGCCTCTGGCTGTAGTACCCTTTCCTGTGTTCCACCCTGTCAAGCAAACCTAACCACCCAGGCCCTAATCACATGACCACCTTTGTGACTCCTTTCCCTGTAAATGGTAGAGCTGCCACTTCCTCCTGTTGGTCCCAAAGCAGTCTGATCACTTCTCCATCGCTGTATCTGTTACGCTCTGCCTTTCTCCCCTTCTCATCCTACTGTTTTGTGGTAGGCACTTAAATACATTGTTACCTTTAATTCTCAGAACAACCCTGTAAGGTTAGTCGTCCTACCTCATTTTATAGATGAAGAAAACTGAAGTCTAGAGGAGTTAAGTGACTTTTAAATGACTTCCCATCAGTGACACAGCGAGGATATGGAACAGCCAAGGTTAGAACCTAGATGTGTCTGACTTTGAATCCTGCGTTTCTAATTACGATGCAATACAGCCTTTAGAAACAATCCTCTTGCGTGAGTGGAGCGGTGGTGTGAGCTGTGCTCTCCCGCCCCACTCCTGGGATCGCCTGAAAAAAATAGGCGTTGCTCCATGAATGCTTCGTGATAGTTCTCTTGTTATACACTGGTTTTAGTATTTGTACTGCCAGTGTGAGTGCTAATAATAAAACCCATCAAAGGGATGAAGGCAAGATAGACTTAAAATGTATCTGGAGCAATTTCTTTCCCTGTCTAGGAATTGAGTTCAGCCTTCAAAAGAATCTCCTGGATTTGAATCCTCAACCAGGAGAGGAGAAATATAAAGTCTGGGGCCAGTTATGAGCTTTTAGTGACTGGAGCAGGCAGTGCTATCCCATTTGTCAGGATACGGCTCCTGCCCAGCAAAGGGACTTCTTTTTCTAGACTCATGGTGGAAATAACTTCACTTGCATTTGGGTAACAACCAAATTCATAAGTTTGGTTAACAAACATTTGGTGGGAGGGTGAAATGAATAAGTGAGTGCATGAACTTGTGGATTGGAGTCCGTGCATAGGGCCTCCTTCCAGCGTAGTCTCGTGGCTCAGGACAGCCCATGTCTGTGCTAGGCTGTAGCTTTGTTTAAGAACCAAAGGTGTTTGGATTGACCTACTGGGATCTGTCCTTATCCTGCGGGGTGGGCTGCCAGTTAACGAGTGTGGAGGGGCTCCCTCCCCGCAACACTTGGGCTTGTAGGATCTTCCTGCAAGTGCCCCCATAGTCAGAGCCAAGGCTGAGAGCCTGGAGTGGAGCCCTGGCTGGATAAGAGTACAATTTTCTCCTGCTCTGATTACAAGCAGCTTATCTGCGTTTCACTGTTGTGGCTCTTCACAGACTCAGGGAAAATAAAAGGAAAATCTCATCTGTTCTTGTGTACTTTTCAGAGGGTCGATGAGTGGATGGCGAAGGAAGGCCTCTTAGATCCAAACGTCAAGTCAATTTTTGTCACCTGTGGAGACTGGGACTTAAAAGTCATGTGAGTATGAGAAGGGCTGCTTTGCTGGCGGCGCTTGGGATCTGTGGGACCAGGTCTTGCCTTTCACAGGTTTAAATGTCCAAACCTACAAGGCAGCTAGGTCAGGGAGTCCCTGCCAGGGTGAGGAGAGGGTTGGGAGCCCTGCCTTCTGCCCCTGGAGCAGGGAATGGACAGGTCAAGGACCCTGCTGGGACTGCTGTTGTTGGGCCTTCCCGCCTTTGCCAGGTCTCACTGCTCAGGATAGCCCTTCATTTGCAGGACTACATGTCATTGCTCTGGAAGGAAGGAGTTAAAAGGGTCTTTATTTTTTATCAAATTGTACGGTGTTTATTATTCTAAGTGCTTTAGAAATAGTAACTCATTTTATAACCCTAGATACTCTTATTATTTCTATTTTAGATGAGGCAGTTAGGGTACAGAGAGGTTAGGTAATTGGCTCAAGAACACACAGACCTAGGATTCAAACCCAGGCAGCCTGGCTCAGGGTCCTTTCTCTTAACCGTTATGCTGTGCTGCCCTCTTATCTGGGATACAACTGAGAGCCCAGTGGTGGGATGAGAAAGGGCTGCTTCTAAGAAGCTGCCCCAGTCACCAGCCTCCTCTTTCCTCCTTTGTCCGCACTGCTTTTTCTTCTTTGTCTCCTGATCCCGCCCCGGTTATGGAAGATAGAACTGGTTCCTTGGCTAGGTTGACACTTCTGCCTCCTGTCTATCCTCATGGATACCTGGCTTCAGACAGCCCCCAGGGAACTAAAGGGAGGTAGAGGTGGTGGGGGCACTGTTTGCTGAGGTTGGATAGAATCGATACCTCTGTGTTCTTTGTGACTGAAGGCGGCAGCAAGCAGTGTGCGTGTGTGTGTGTGTGTGCGTGCACGTGCTTTTGAGCATAGGGTGGGGTGTTGGTGGAGGGTGGGGAGTAGCGGTTCTAGAGTGACGTTTCCTACCAAATCAGGCGTTGTGTTCTCCTCATGACCCTTTCTATGCCTTTTGGATGCTGGGCATTGAGGTAAAGTTATGCAACCAGCTAGGTGTCAAGCCTGCAATTGGACACCAACTCTCTAGGTAAGACAGGAAGAACAAGTCCTGCTCACATAAGCGCGCACACCCCTCAGCGACGTCCCTTGGGTCGTGTACACACATTAGCTGCACACCTCTAGGTTTGCACACGTAGCTCCAGAGGATCTCTGTGCTCCCAGATGAAATTACACAAGCTGGGCGGACATAAATCAGGAGGGTTCCACGTGGGAAGGTGAGGAGGAGCATGGCTGTTGTCCTTGTTTAGGGTGACCTGGGCAGCTTTGAGCACTTGTAACAGAGAAGGGACTTGTGTGGAGTTGGGCAGCATAGAAGCTCTTTGGGGTAGGGCAGGTTCCAGGGCTCGTGTGGTCCAGTCCAGAGGCCCGGTGCCTCAGGTAGCCGCCCAGGATGCCCGCTGTCCCAGTGGTTTTCTCTCTTTGGTGTGTTCATGTCCCAAGCACCTGCATTTTAGCATCTTCTGTGTTAACTGTGCCTGGCACTTTCCCGTCTGAGTGTAGATAATCCTGTGCGTGAGGTGGGGGCTCCCCGGCTGGGCCTCCTAAGCGCGGAGTCGGGCCTATTCCAGCCGGCGGCACTGGTTCGTTCCTCGGCATGGTGGGCCCGGCAGATTCCGGTGACCCAGAAGGCTGCTTTGCATCTTCACAAGACACGGTGGAATCAAGAAGAGATGTAATAAAGAGGAAGGGTTGGGTTGCAGAATCCAAGTATGTATGAAAGGAAACCAAATTTTCATGAGCTCATACCACATCTCATTTAGTCCTCCTATCTTCTCCGGTAGGAGGTGGTGTCTCCCTTTTATAGATGAAAAAACAAAACAAAATTAAAAACTGAGGCCCAAATTGGTACTCATAGCTAGACAGAAATGAATGCTAAGATGACGTAGCTTCAAAAAACAAAAACGGGCTGGGCAGACTTTGGATGCCGGTTTGGGTTTGGACTGGGAAAACCCGTGAAGCCCTGAAAGAGTGTGCAGGAGGAAGCAGATGTCAGGTGGCAGGAGCTGGGGGGAGGAGAGCTCTGTGGCTGCCTTTTAGAAGCAGGACTCCGCATAACTGCTGGGAAGGCTCTTAATTAAATGTGTAACAAAATAAAAACAGCCAGAGAGGAAACCTAAGTAGCGCTGCGTGACAGCGCACAGCTTATCGCTGTTCCTGGAATCTCTCGTCAGATGGCTCTCGTCAGAGCCATCACCTTTTTCTGCGCCTGGTAAAGGCTGACAAGGGTGGCGTTAAACACAACGCGTTAGTATGTGGCTTACTTCTTATTTTGACATCCATTTTCCGATTTAACTAAGTCTAAGGAATCCAGCAAATATTTCCATTTCCCACTCTGGCTTCCCAGAGCCATGGCTCCTCGTCGCTGTCCTCGCCCTCTCTCCCAACCCCCCTCGCCCGCGAACCAGCTTCACATCACTTTTGTTGGAAAGGGCCTGATTAGCGCGAGAGGCACTGAGAAATGGGAACTGAAGTGGCAGCAGAAATCCCACGGGAGAAAAGAAATCTGCTTCCGTCCTGACAAAATCATTTTGTGTCCATCTTTTATCAAAGCTGGATGAGTTGATACTCTAGGTTTACATGGTCTTTGATGCTATAGTCACAGATCCTGCGTAGGTGGGTTTTAATTTACGAAGTGTGGATTTAATTGTCTTTCTAAACTTGCTTAAGATACTTGTTCTGGCTTTGGCCCTCGGTCACCTTGCCTTCCCTACCTGACCTACCTTTGCATTGCCTCACCAGCTGTTTCTTGAGGCCCCTCATGGGGTTTACTGTTCTTTCACCAATTTTCTCTCTTCTCTGCGTACCCAGGCAGGAATGTCTCTGTAAAGGGGTTCCATCTTTTAGCGTGGTGGGAGGGTAAGCACTGGTGCAGAGTGACGAGTGACCTGCACGGGTATCGCCCTTGAAGAACTCAGATTTTAGCCTGTAGCTTGGACGTACGGGTTCCCCAGCTGAACAGCACAGTGGCTGAGAAGCTAGACCAGAGTCTTTCCCAGTGGCCTGTGGGTCTGAGAAGAGGGGCAGATCAGGAAGACGGAAAGATAGGGGCTGGAGGTGGAAATAGAGGAGGGTAAGGAAGAGCTGAGCTGAGGGAAGACCTGGCCCTCGGTGCAGCCTGGGAAGTGGCCCTGTGGAGAGGATCAGGATAATCGGATTCTGCTCGGGGAAAGCAGGGTCCATGGCCTGCCCAGAGTCCATTGAGAGAACCCTCCGCTAGCTCAGCCTCAGCTCGGGAATAGGGTTTTCCTCGCACTGGAGGTCTAATGTGTGAATGCCGGGCGCCTTCCTCGTGAGGTGTGCGTCCTGCACCCTGGGTTGGTGCTGTGCACATGTGGACCTGGCGCACTTCACGTTTTAAAAAGTCTGGAGATCAAAAGATACTTGCTCAGATTAAGGGTATGATTACAGTTTTATTGGGGGGCATGCACTCAATGGGGACTACTGAGAGTACCCGCAGGGCTGCAGTCAAATGGCCAAGACAGTTGAAGGCAGAGAGTCACCCGGAGTGAAGTCCCACAGTGATGGAACCACACACCTGGGAGAGAACTGTGGGGTGGTGACTGTCCTGTGTGTGTAGGAAATAGACGATGGCTGAAAGGCTGGGCCCTTTTGGCATCGTTCATCAGAGGAGACTACTTCATCCTTCTGGAAAGGCTCTTAACTTTACCGTTTTCATGTCTCCTTTTTCTCTGGCTTTTCCTTCACAGTGTCTTACAGAGGCTTCTTTCCTTGGTTCTTAAATTTTGTGTTTCTTAAATATTGGCATTTCTTTGATCTCTGTCCTAGCTGTTCTTTTTATTCGGCATACTCACACTTATCAGAGTGATCTCATCTTTTGCCCTAGCTTCAGCTATCCTCACTCTGTATGCTGATGTCGTCTAATCTTTTTCTGCAACTGAAAATGGAAACTGACATGGCAGCGGAGATCCCACTGGAGAAAAGACACTGCTCCATCTGCTGTCTGAACTCGAAGTTCCTATCCAGCTAACTATTATCTGTCCCCGCCTAGATGTCCGCAGGCCCTGTAAAGCTCAGGGGTTGTCTTTCTCCTAACACTAGACCTCTACTATTCCCTCAGATAATGACTGGGACCATTTACTCAGTAGTTCTGTCAGAAACCTGAGAATCGTCCTTGGTTCCTTTCTCTAGCCACAACCAATTAATTGCCAAATACTGTCAATTCTTCCTCCCAGAGGTTTCTCAAAGTCATTGCCTTGTTTCCATCCCTATTTTCACTGCCCTAGTTAAGGTCACCATATTCTTCATGGATTATTACAAAAGTCTTTTAACTAGTCTCTTTGACTCTAGTCTCATGTATTGTGCTCCATTCTTATAATTGCAGCAGATTATGTCATACTCCTGCTTAACACCCCGCAAGGCAAAGTCACACTGTTTATTGAGGCTTTCAAGGCTCTTGCTTACTTCTCTAGTCTCATCTCTCAATACTGTCTATGTGCCCCCCCACCCCCCAGTTGGATGCTCTAGCTGGCCAAATTCCTAAGGACCCCTTTAACATTGTTCTCTCAGTGTCTTCCTGGAGAAGGCATGTGGAGCACAGGTACTCATTCATACATGAAATTGTATTGTAGCTGCTTCTACTCGTTTGTCTCTTTCACTAGCTTGTGAGCGTCATTGTAACCCTAGGACAATGCTGGACATGTAGTAGTTGTTCAGTAAATATTTCTTGAATAAATGACAAGTAAGTAATGGAGTGGGCCTCTGGAATCCCTGGCAAAGGGTTGGATAGTGGGTAGATTCAGGGAGAGTGGAACAGAAGAAGAAATCTCGGGCTTTCCTGCACCAGCTGGAGTGTGAGGGGTTAGAGAACCATGCTGCTAATACCAGGAAGTTCTTGGATTTTCTCACTGTCAGCATTGCATGTTGTCACCTCCGTGGTAAGTACTGGATGAGATGGCCCGTAGGCCTGGGCCATGGAGGAAGAGTTTGGTCTGAAGAGCAGTGTGAAGGGCTTTCTCCAAGATAGTTGTGCCTCTGGGACTGAGCGCTGGGACCACACTGGAGAAGTTTACATCAGATGGTAAAGATAGCCAGCATTTATTGAGTGCTTCTTACATACCAGGAGTCCTCCTGTGCTAGTTACACATTAGCTCATTTAATCCTTACCACAATCCTGTGGCATAAGTTTTTTTATTAACTTTTTTTAAACAAATGAGGAAACTGGGGCCCAGAGAGGTAAGTAATTTGTTAAGAGCACACAACCAGGTTGTGGCAGGACAGGGATATTAACCTTGGCATTCTGATTCTAGAACCATGTGTTGAACCACTGTGCCATCCGACCATCTGCTTCTGTCTTCCTTCACGGCCCATGGCTTTGTGATGCCCTTCCTCCTCTCCTTAGTTTGCACGGAGGGGCAGAGCCTGGGGAAGTTCTCTGACATCTTGGCTGCTGCTGCCTGGTCTGGTGTTGGTGGAGGTCTGGACTATTATGTTCCTCTTGGTGTGGGGGCGTGGTTGGCCAGGAGGTGTCGGGGGGCAGGGTGATTGGGGACTGCCTGAGAGCCTCCTTGAAGACCTGCAAGTGAATGAATCCTCAGGTCTGTCTTAAGGAAACCACTGCCAGTATCGCTTTGGGCACCTCTATCCCGTAGTATGTTTGAAAGCATGTGGGGCATCTCACCATGTCACATGACAACCTTGCCTCGTACCTATGGGTATGCCAGTGGGTCCCAGCACTGAGCTGCATCACCTTTGATTAGCAGCTTGCTGGGGGAAGGGGCTTGAGTAAGAACTCCCTGGCAGTCTTGACTTGTCTCATTTCCCGATACTTTTATCTGTCACTGCAAGCGCTTGGGCTTTCCTCTTGAACTAATTAAGTTTGCATGTGTTTAGACACATTGCCAAATAGGGCTTAGCAAAGCGGAACTGAGCTACATCTCTTTCTGAGTAGGGAAGGAAGGGTATATGAATGCTCCCCCACAAGGGCCCGGGAGAAGAGTGGATGGCATGGAGTAGGTGTGTGTACAGATGATAGTCATTCTGCCCTGGCCCTCCTAGGGACACAGCAGGCCTGCAAAGCAAGCTTCTGATTGGTTGGCAGGGGCAGGTGGGGCCTATCCTCCAGCTCTCTTAGTGAATTGGGCATTCAAAAAGGGCTGAGGATGGATAGATGGCAGGCTCTGAAGTACGATTTTTCTCCCAAGCACAAGCAAAACTGAATATGAAGTTTAGGGGGTTTTGCAAGGGGAGTTTGTAGGGCTGTGTGCTGTTTGCTGTCAGCCTGAACCTACCTAGGCCTAAAGCTAGCAGAGTACAGGTGGTCTGGTCTTTCTAAGGCTCTGAGAAGTACGTTGGAAACGTAGGCAGCTGAAGGCCCAAGTTTTCCTTTTTTCCTAGAAGACTCCAACTTCTCTGCTCAGTCTCGTGATCCCTATGAGGTGTTGCCAGGGGAGATGGAGAGGAGAGTAGTATTGCCTAGAATCTCCCCACCACGGAGGTGGGGTTCAGCCTAATGGATCACCATAGTGAGGTGACGGCTGACAGCATGTTTTCATGTCAGACTGATGATGCCTGCCTTTGCCCTAGGGCAGGGTGGCCTGAGGTCTGAGATGCCCCATGGCAAAACATTCTTGGGTCCTGTCCAGACAGCAGCTATGGGGGCATCACCACATTGTGCACATTGTGCACTCCTTCTCTGAGGTAGGGAGTGAGGGTATTTTCTTTTTTCCCCTTAATTCTTAATTCACCCTCCCCCCGCCACCTCCCACTCCGGTTCAAGCCGTTGTTTCTCAGTCTAGTTGTGTAGGACACAGCTCCCTGGCCCATGCTGGTATTAGGAGCCTTGCGCTCCCCCCGGCTGAGGCAGTCGGTCACTGGTCATCACAGCAGCTCCCGGCATCTTTTGCCGGCTGCTGGCCACTCACGCTAGCCATCGGCCGCTCATGGCAGCACACCAACCCACGGCTGCTCCGGCCCAGCTCCAGGGAGAGCCGTTGTTCACGAACTTAGCTGTAGAGGGCGCAGTTCACTGGCCCATGTGGGAATCGAACCAGCGACCTCGGCGTTAGGAGCGCAGCACTCCAACCAGCTGAGCCACCGGCCAGCCTGAGGGTATTTTCTACAGAAACCAGGAGAGCCAGCTGAGCCATGGTCAAGGCCTTAGACCGATAGCTCGGAGGCTAGTGGGTCAGCTTCCTGGCCATGAAGAGGCTCAGTCAGGCCAGGCTCCCAGTGCACACAAAGTGTATGTCAGGGTGGGGAGGGGGTTCTGGAGGTTGTATGGGAATTCTGGGCTTTCAAGCTGCAGCCGAAGCCCAGAGAGAACAAGAACCAGACCTTCCGCCCTCCCTGCAGCTTCCCTAGAGCCCTCTCGTCAGCAGAGGTGCATCGGGTTAGCCCCAAGAAGGCAGCTTGAGTTGATGGGGTCATGTTTCAGCTGCAGCTAATCCAAGTCACTCGATATAAATCTGTCCCTGCTGCCTCTCCCCTCCCTCCCAACCCCAACCCACAGACAGGGAAATGAATCCTGGCCCTCGCCCTGAATACATCATGGCAGGCCTGCTTCTAATGAGAGAGGGCCATTCATTGTAGGGTGAAGCTCCCTGCAGAGCCTGGAATGCCATTAATTAAAGAAGAGCCACCTGAAGCCAGTCGTGCGGTGCAGCCTGTCGCGCTCAGATGGAGTGGTGGTGGGGTAGCCTCGTTAGCCTGACAGCTCCTTGGGCCGAGAGTTCTAGGGCTTGGTGGAGCGAGGGGCGCCCCGCCTCCACCTGAGAGCTCACCGTGTCTCTGGGGCCAGCATCCTCACAAGCACAGGAGAGACTCCTCCTGCACTGTCCTGGGGCCTAGAACTGGGGAAAAGGGCTCCTGATTGTGAGCTGCTGAGGACTATTCATTTCCCACGGGCAGGCCCTGGGCAAGAGCAGGTTTCTCTGGAGACTGAGCAGGCTGTTCCTCGCCTGTGCTCCCTTCCCACTCTTCTCCTTGTGGTCTTGGAGCTGCAGGTCAACAGGCAGCTCACTCTGCATCTTTCCCTCGGAGCCTGAGTTTGCAGAAGTTGGTCTGCTCTGGAAGGACTTTGGGCCTAGAGGGACACTGGGGGAAATACTCGTCTCCCTGGCAGACAGAGCCTCTAGTGTTTCACTGCCTGGGCACTTCTAGGCTGAAGGGTGGGCCTCCAGTGGCAGCCTCATCACACCCCCTGGGAAGGTGTCATAGGGTCTAAATCACTCTAGTGATTAGAGGAACCCCTGGAATGGCGGTTTCGCTCAGTAAAAATGCTGATAAAAGATAAAAATCTTTGCATAGTAACTAATCAGGCTTTGAGATGTTTTGGCAGTAGGAGACTCATGCTTTGGTCTGCTACAGAGCTGCTGGCTGGCTGGTTCTTTACTGCTTAATTGGTCCCGAGGCAGGTGTTGCTGCCGAGGTTCTGGTCCCTGGACTTACATATGGAGCTCCCCTGGACCATCTGTGAGGCTCTTATCGCCTCCACCTTGCTGGCAGGAGGGGCTGTAGGGCACTGACACCTTCGCCGTAGCTACCAGGGTCGGGGCAGCTGAGCCAGTCTTTGCCCAGTTTGTCAGGAAGACAGGTTGGTCTTCAGTCTGTGGAAGTCTGGGTCTATGTTCTGTGGTGGAATTTGACAGACAGGCGCCTTCAGAGAGCCTCTGAACAGCTGGGGGTATGGCTTGACCATCTGATCCATCTCTGCTTCCCTAGAGCTTGCTTGGTCTGGAATGGGGGCTGCATGAGGCCTCCCTCCAGGGCATGGCACCTAGGACTCGGGTGACACTCCCTTGTGTTTTGACCATTTTTGGATCTTCCGAGGCCTTAGCCACTTGCTTGGGCCCTCTGTACTCTGGTAGATAGAGAGTAAAGGTTGAAGGGCTTGTGCCCTGAACTCAAGAAGGAGCCACTGTTGCTTCTGGAAATTTTTTTCCTTTGGGTGAGATAGTTTTTTGTTTTTTAGAAACCCTTTGTATGACTCTCGAGACCCAACTCTTTTTTTAAAATCTTTCAGAAATCAAAGTATGAAATAGTAAGGTGCATAAAGTATATAAATGTGAAGTGTGCAGCTCATTATATTTTCATAGAAGTATACACATGTGTAACCACCATTCAGATCATTTTAAAGAACCTTTTCCATCATCGCAGAAAGCTTCCTTGTGCTTCTTCCCGTCTGTAAGACCCTCTCCCCGCCAGGTAACCGCTGTTCTGACTTCTATTACTTCTGCTTCGTTTTGCTTGTTCTTGACATTCATAAAAATGGAATCATATAAGATGTACTCTTTTGTGTCTGGCGTTTTTTGCTCAACATAACATACAAGAGATTCATCCATGTTGTTTTATGTATCAGTGCAGCCTTTTTATTGCTGTGTAGTATTTCATTGTGTCACTATACTGCAGGTTATTCTCCTACCTTCTTTAGTCTTTCAGTACATATTTGCTGAATGAGTATGTGAATGTTCAGTCTGATGTGAGAGTCTCCCTAGGCCCGTCAGCGTTCCCCATCCCGCTCATTTGTTAAAATCTAATTCCAGTCCCTTGGACATATGTTTGTCCCTGTGTCTTCCAGAATCTGCACTGCCTGCCTCTTTCTCTAAACTGCTGTGATAAGGAGAGGCTGGCCTGAGGCCTGTGGAAGTAGCCTTGGAGCCATACTGACTCGTTTATTTATTCTTTCAGCACATGTTTATTGAATATCCATTCTATACCTTGCACTGTTCTGGATATTGAGGATATAGCAGTGAACAAAGAGCTAAAACTTCCAAAACAGCCTCCCTTCGTGGAGCTTCCATTCCAGTGCATGTGCAGCTAGCACTGCCCTCTGCCTTTTGGACCCCGACACCAGAAGAATCTTAGTCTTGTGCAGGCTCCTCTGTCCTGTGGGATTCTGCAGGAGCTAGGTGGCAGTGGCCCTTGCCACCTTGACAGGGCCTCTCTAGGGCTTCTGGGCATTGGTCTCCCTTTCCTGCTGCTGCTGCTGCTTGGCAATGAAAGGGTTTCTCAATATTGGTACTTCCCTTCCACTATCCCAGAGTCTGATTCCCTCTGAGAGGGGAGAGAATTAATCTCCAACTTTCCATGCCTGTGAGGTGAGTGACCTCTGTTTTGTCAGCGCTTGCCGATCTGTCCTCTAATTCCCAGCCAGGGTAATGGAGACATTACTTTGCACTAAAGCAGAGCAGCAGTTCTCTGAGTATGGGTGCTGCACTGGGAACGACAGGGCGGCTCTGTGGGGATCTCCTCGCAGGTGGGCAGGCAGCTGGGGGCTACAGAGGTGTTGGCACCTGAGCAGCTTTGGTCCTGAACTGTGGTTGGCAGATTCAAGGAAGGAGAGTGCCCTGCCATCATATTCTCCCTAACCACCGTCTGTGCCAGTGGGGTGGCTACTTCAGTGTGGTCTGCAATAGGCTTCTTTTATCAGACTCCTAAGAGCCCATGAGAGGCTGCGAACACCCCCGTGAGCAAGAAGAGTCAGGGAGAAGGGGTCTCGCAAGATGAAGGCCAGGGAACTCAAGGCTTGGCTGCAGAGTGGCCCTTGGCTCAGTGATCTGTGGACTCTGGGGCTCAGTTGTAGGGCTTTGGGGAGGGTGCCTATGAGTGGGCGGGATCGATTCTCAGTGTCCCTGGCTAAAGGGTGACACGACTGAGACTTGTTAGTTCTGTAAAACTGTTTCTTCCAAAGCCTGCAAGGATGTTGGTTTGGGGAAGAAAGCCAGCCAGCCCAGAGAATCCCGGGAGCCTGACAGGCCTTTTTCTCTGCGATTCTTTCTTGCAGGCAGCCCGAGGCAGCCTGTCTCTTTGTTAACAGAGTGACAGCAATGTGACACCATGGAAATAATTACTAACAAATCACGGTGCTGACTGCAAACAGCTCTCTGTCTTCAGAGGCATGTCAGGGTGCATTAGAGCAGGACTGGAGGAGCAGCAGTGGGGGGGCTGAGGCGCAGTCCGCACTCAGACACTCTCCACTTCATCCCCCTCCCTGACCCCTTTCTGCTGTGTCTGATTTGCCTGCTTTTCCCCACTAGGTCAGCTAAGAGACCAGCTGGATAAGTGTTGTATGCAGCTAGTCTCGCTTCCTCTGGGAAGGTAGCTAGGACTCCCATCTTTACTAAGGAACACCTGGGTAGTGATAAGATCCAGGAGTGTTTCCATTACAGGCCCCCCAAAGGTGGAAGCATGCTCCATTTCCGATTTACTGTCTGCCAGTTGGGACCAGCTTCACCTGCCAGTGAGTGTTTTTGGGGTGGCAGAGTGTGTGTTCCAGAATGTGAGAGAAGCCTCGCATCTGTGTTGGCTCAGCTCCCTTCCCCCACCAGCACTGGTTTCTTCTTCAATTGCCATAGTCAATTTTTGGTAAGTCGACTTTGTCCATTCCCTCTTGGTTAGCAGAGTGATTGCTCTGACTGTCAGGGCTGTAAATAATGTTCCTGGCGTGTGTGGCTGGAGGCAGCCGTGTGGGGTGGAGAAAGCAGTGGAAGGAGGAGCAGCACTCCGATGGCTCCCTCGCTCGCCCCCCTCCCCTCTCATACAATATTTATCCAGGGATGGGAGTCAGATGCAGCGACCTCAGGGGTCACCCAGTTAAATAGCTTCTGAACCTCCCTGCATTCTAATTGCTGCAGTTGTCCTTTGCTCTGGAGACTTCTCCTCCCCATTGTCTGCTGAGGCACACACTAATGGCTGTCCTCGCTGGCCCTGCTGGGAGGCATGTGTGTATGGGGGGAGGGGGAGGGCTCCTGGCTGCCTTCCTTTCCCCAGGGATAAGGGAATCTAGGGCCTATTAACAAGTGGCTTAGCTAGGAGGAGCACAGTCCCCTGCCCCCCCCACCCCTCGCCCCAAAGCTGGCCGGAGAAGGAGGTGGACAGTAGGTTTGGTTGATGGGGCCAAGGGGCTTCGTCCACTTCTGGTCCTCATGACCCCTCTAACGGGACAGACCCTCGAGTACTCCGCTGAGAAGCATCATCCTATGTTCCCACGGTCCCACATTTAGGGTTTAGAAACTTCTAATGAGTGATATTTCCTATTGGAATATGCCGAATTTTGCCCAAAGATTGACCAGGTGCAAAATTCTCTTTCGTCCCCTGGAGGTTGATTTAGGTGATAGATGATGGTAGCAGGTGTGTCCCATTTGTTGATTTAAGAGTGCATGTGCCACATGTCTTCACTAGGACCTTCTTGTAAATGTCAGTGACCCTCCACTATAACTCTTCCCTTCCAAGGAATACTATTGGAAACTGCCATCGAAGGTGCACGTCCTGGAAGCACTGGCATTCCAGCAGTAGCCTAAAGTAGCCTCCCTGTTGGGAGCTGCTCAGGGCCCAGTAACTACTGACCGCCAGGTGATCAGAACAGAAAGAGCACATGCATAACTAATTATAGGCTAAGTGAGGTAGAATATGAGAATGCTACAAAGAAGATACAAAACAAATGCTGTGAGAACCCACAGGAGCACAGTAGAGAGACCGAATGGATAGTATTTTTTTTTACAGTAAACTTAAAAAAAAAATTAAAGCCCAATATTAAAAAATATACAACAGTTAAGCTGTTCTGGCCGAAGCTGGGACCAGGCCCAGCCCGTTCTTCCTTCTCCCCCAGTGTACTAAGTACCTTGGAGTCCCTATGAGAACCCTAGAGCTTCATGGAGCGCAGTTTAGAAACCACTACCTTGTTCTAATCCCCACCCAAAATTGTAGGCCAAGTGCCCATACGTCTTAAAGGATTGAGGGGAGCTTGGCAGGGCACAGGAGACCTGCCAGCGGGTAAGGGGAACAGGTGTGCCCTTGAGTGTATTGGAGCAGAGGTCAGACTGCATCCGATCCTGACCGCTTGCAGGATGCGTCTCCACGGAGCCTCCAGAGGGCATTGTAGGCCACACAAAGGCAGCCCAGGCGAAGGGTCAAGATGGCCACAGGCCAGGTGGAGACTGTAGTAGGGGATGAGTGAGATCTCAGAGTGCTAAGAAGCTCCCAGTTTTCCTGGCCAGGAAGAAGAGAGCAGCTCATTCACCGAGATGCTGACCGAAGTGCCCTGGAAACCTTCCGTCCACTGCTCCTCCCCGTCCCACTCCCTGCTGCCTGCTGGGGGCCTCTGCCATTCTGTCTGGGAAAAAGCTCTGTCCAGGTCCTGGAGGCAGCTCCAGCACGTCCCAAAGTCACAACAGGTGGGGCACTGTGCCCTTTCGCTGCAAGAATGGCCCTGGGAGGGACCCTAGAGAGGCGCTTGTCTTGTTTTACGAGAGAGGAGCTGGGGGAGATACAGGTTATTTGATTCCATGGGGTGTTTGTGGCACTGGGAAGGTGCATGTTTTACTGTTCCACGGGGCGTTTGTGGCACTGGGTGCTTCATGTGGTCATTTACATGGGCTCCATGTGGGGGGAATGGGAGTAGAGATAGCTGGCAGTGGGCCAAAAAACAGTGGCGCAAAACAGCTGTATATACTGGTGGTGCCCAAAAAATGTATACACATGACTTGTATTCATCTTTTGTTATCGGTATATATTGAGTATTACAGTTTTAATAGTTTTTTCCTTAAAATGTGTATACGTTTTTTTGGCACCCTCTGTATACACACACAGTGCCTTTGGAGGCTTCGAGCAACTGCTGGGCAATGCAGATTTGAGGTGGATTTTCTCTGGGAGGACTGGCAGCCTGGCCTATGGGGTGTCCCTCTGCACCCGCCTGTGTTCTGGTTTCTGTTTGGGAACTCTCCAGAGCAGCATGTCTGGGAACACTTCCAGCTGTGCTGCCAGACCCAGACGCAGGTGACGGCCTTTCGTCTATACCATAGGGAAACCAAGAGGAAATTAAATGTCATTTGCCCCCTGCATAGCAGGTCGCTGCCAGATCAGACACTGCTGATCAGAGCTGCGCAGAGGGCACCCAAGGGAAGGCTTATGCCTGCAGCCATGCCCTCTGAGCTGTGGAGACTCCCAGGTGATGGCCTGGCTCGCTCCCAGGCCTTTTTCTGCCAGTCTGGGTTCACCCTGGCCTGGAGCCCAGCTCTGGGCTACATGGCAGCTGTGGCCCATGCGAGGCCAGAGGTGCATGTGTACCGGTGGGAGAGAGTGGAAGGGAAGGACGGGGCCTGGCAGTGGAGGACATGCAGGAGACAGTGAGGTGGACAGCCCTTCTTCAGAGAAGCTACGTGGTACTGTGGAAAGAGCGGGGCCTTTATTAAAAATTAAGAGACCTGCGTTTGAGTCCTGGCTCTGCTGCTTACTAGTTGTAGGATCTTGGGAAAGTCACATTACTACTCTCAACCTCAATTTCCTCATCTGTAAAATGGAGATTATAATAAGCTCTGGCCCCTGACATCTGTCAGGAAGTAGCTTCCTGTTGGGATTGGTGCCAGAGTTTCCTCACCCCACCTCGCCCAGGTCTGGAAGGATGGTCTGGAGTCCCCTGCCTGTCTGTGAAGTGACTTGGCTGAAATGGATGGGAAGCAAGTCTGGCCAGGAAGGCACAGCTGGTAATCTCTGCCTGCCTGAGGCCTTTCCTTCTTGTCCTAATCCTCTCAGCCAGGCATCACAGACCGTCAGGAAGGAGTATGGGCGATGGTGGTCACCCTCCTAATTGTGGGCCTCATCTGGTTCCCTCCAGCCTCACACTTGCACTGCTCTTCCTGTTTGGCGGGACCTCAGGGCTCATCCCAACCCCTCGCTTTCCTTGAAGTCCTAGTGGTGGGTCCTCTGCAGTGACATTTATTAACAGGGCTTTGGGAAGAGATGTTTTAATACGGCGAGAGTTCTCCCTGGAAAACGACCCCCCGCCCCCCCGCCCCCCCCCCCCCCTCTGAAGCGTGGTTGCTGGTGGTGAAATTCATTAGTGTTCCCTGACAGGCAGTGGCGACAGAGGCGCTCGCTGTCTGCTTCCCGCTCCCTCGCTCTCGTGCTCCTGCTTCACGCACACTGATATTTAAAGCTGATGGGCTGCTTATAGACTTCTTGTACCATGACAAGTTTGGGGAGGGGGTGGGGGAGGAAGAGACAGACAAGGAGCCAGCTGTCACGCTGGTATTTCAAACAGTACTCTCTCCTGACCCTTTGCAGGCTCCAGCAAGTGTATCATCTTTCTGAAGCCTGTGGTTGGAATTGTAACCTGCAGCCATCCCAGAGGATGGGAGCAAATGTGGGGCAAAATGGGCTGAGAAGTCGGCAGTGCATTCTCCCAGGGCTGTGGGCAGGCGGAGAAGAATGGGGGGGAGGGAGGGAGTGTTAGTTCAGGCAAAGAGGATTGAGTCTTGTAAGTGCCCCCCGACTTTGCCCTTCCACCACCAGAAATGAGATGGCCTTTCTCAGTTGTCTCTCCTGGAGTGATCATTATGTTGCATGCTATGGTTGTCTTCTGGGTGGGCCTGGAAGCTACCTGAGTGTGGGCATCAGGCTTGATTGGCCTCTGCCCTTGAGGGTCCTGGGTCTCAGTGATACCTGTAGATGTGTGGTGGCAATTGAGGTAGAAAGTTCTCCCATTTTGTGTCTAGACTGGGGCCTTGGCTTTTGTTCCCTGGTATTTGCCTGCTGATTCTTTGATTTGGAGAAAGAGTCCCAAGGCGGCTCCTTCATCCACAACTCCTCCCCTCACCCCCAAGCTTCTTGGAATTCATTTTTGCAACTGTTGAGTGGTTTCGGAACTTGCCCTTTGGCTGTCATCCTCAGAAAAGTTTCTCCAGTGTCATTCCTCTGATTAAGGCACTGTCTTCCCAAGGCAGATGTCCTGGAAGCATCTGCAAAGACTGTTGCAGGTTTAGTCTCAGCTGACCTGCCGAAAGCCAGAGTCCCTCTATGAGCACTTCCTTTTACAGTGTGTTTCCCTTGGCTGGCTCCCTTAACCTTCACAGAGCAGGGCGTGGAGGTGACGTAACCTGCCTAAGGACACATGGTCACTTGACTAAGTTGCCTGAGTGTGGCAGAGCCATGTGCTAGGTGGGGGTTGTACTGCGCTCTCCCTCCCCCACCCTGCCCCTATCATAGCTCTGCAGTGGGGGCGTCACTGGGGAGTAGACCAGGCTCTTCCACTCCCTGCTCTTTTAGCCTTGTCAGCACCATCAGTGCTGCCACTGGCTTCCTCAGTGTCTGCGTAGTGGTGTGTGTGGGCGTGGGTGTGTGGGTGTGTCTGAGGGCAGAGAGGGGTTACTGGTAAAAACACCCTGGACATCTCCGGTGGAGGGTGGAGCCAGAATGCCTTTTCTGCCTGTAGACTCAAGTGTATTCTTGAACTGTTTAGGATTGTCTTTAATATTAGTGATCGCTTCCTATACCCCCCTTTACCCCCGTCCTATCCCCTGCCGTGATCTCTGTCCTATAGGCTTCTGGAAGGGGTTGCTGGCCTGGGGCTGCTGTCTCTGGGCAGTGCCTTTCTTTCCTTTCCTGTTTTTGCCGATCCTCCAATGGCTGAAAGCACTGGGTGCCCAGCCTGGCGAGGGTCTGTCTTCTGCATTGGTGCATCTCACAGGTGAGATGGAAACTAACTGGCTTTGATAAGTAGGAGGCTCAAGCATTAATTTTTTATACATCAGCAGCGGCCAAGTGAGTGAATTCAATTATGAGTCTGCTTTCTCTCTACCCTCCTCCCCCCAATGTGCTGGTTCAGAGCAGAGACTAAGGAACCTGTTGAAATGAGAAACCCCTATTTCCTGGCTTGACCCCCTCACTAATTCGGGTTAAATTGCTACGCTATTGCAGTGGTGACACATTGTGCCTGCCTGTTTGTATAAGAGGCTTCAGTGGGGGAGGAAGGACCAATTTGTGCAGAGATAAAAGGTGTCACGGACAGATAACTAACGTCCCAGCCTCGTGCCTGCTCTCATTGTTGCTCAATTTGCTCCGTGTGGAAGCCCAGCCTTCGCTCCTTCTCCCTTCCCTCCCCTTGCTCATATTTTACCTCGATGCCACAGTGTAATGATGCCCTGCGTTGTGGGGGAGGAGATAGGCACCTCTGGCTGACAGCCCTTCCTGATAACCAAATTCCAGCCCATCCATCACCAGCTACTCTCCTCAACTTGAGGAAAAGTGATCGTGAAAGGCGGGCCGTTTATCACCCGGGTCTGTTTGTCTCCTCTGGGTGGGGAAACAGAAACAGGAGAGACAAAGAGCTGTGTCCCCCAGCTCAGTGCGGCCTCGGCTGGGGTAGCCTGCCGATGCTGGATGCAGACTCGTATCCTGCCGCTGTGGAGGCCCTGACTAGGTAGGACTCCCGGCCTGAGACCCGGTGGGCACAGAGCCGTGCCTGGTGCTCAGCCTCAGCTCTTGGGGAGAAGCCTAGGAAGTGTGGCCGTTCTGAGGTGCAGGACAGCCAGCAACAACATTCTGTGGGAGTGTTTGTATTGGAATGAGCCAGTGGAGAGACCCTGCATGGAAACAAGCCCCACCGACCCCTCATAGGGGTCCCCTTGTCAGGAGCTTCCATCTAGCTGGTTGGCTGGGTCTGCTGGCCAACTCCTTCCCCGGGCTAGTGTTCCGTGCTCCATGATCCCGCTCTGACGCTGAAGAAGACAGAGCCTGTCTCTCTGCTCTTCACCATTGCTCCTCAACACTCCTGTTTTTCTGCATATCAGGTGGGATGAGTATATGCATATCCTAGAGCTTTTGGACACCAGAACTGACAGCCTACGTCACTCCCAGGGTCCTTGTCCCACAGCCTTTCCAAGAGGCAGAAAGGGGTCAAATATGGCTCCATACTCAGCTGATCTTCTCTTTAAGGGCTTGAGTCTGCTAAAAGCGAGAGTGGCATGCCATTCCTGATTTGGGGTTGCCCCTAAGACTTGCCGAGAGCAAAGCACAGAAGGAATAGTGTTGTCCGTGACCTTTCTAGCATGGCCGCCTACTCTCCTGCTGGTCCTGGCTATCTCCGGTGTCTGCCAGTCTGTCTGTCAGACCTCCATGGATGCTGCCGGCCTCCTTGACTCATGACTAGCAGTTCTAGCAGAGCCCCCCAGCTCTGCTTCACCTAATCTTCAAAGCTGAGCTCCTGCTCACAATGGCTTCATCCTGCCCATACCCATTAGCCAGGGTGGCGTTCCCTTAATGAGCTGGTCCCCTGCCTTGGCTGGCGCCCAGCTAGTCACACCTGTTTGCCATCAGGGCTGTCTGGGCCCAGCCCGAGTGCTGGGCTGCAGGTGGTGGGGCTGGATGAGGGGTGGGTGGGGAAGGCTGGGCTTCTTTTGCTTTGTGCTCTGTGCTTATGGTGGGGGGCAGTTTCTCACACCCCTGTTCCTTCCATACTGCTCTCTTTTTTTTCTAGGCAGGGAGGGCTCTGCTTTCTTTTTTATATTTAAAAGGAGTAATAAGGGAACTTGAGGGGCACCCCATCTTTTCTAACTTCCCCCTGAATGGAGTAGCGAAGAGCCAGTCAGGTGTCCGAGGGTAGGGTTTGATGTTCTATTCTGATGACCCCAGGGGGCCAGTGTGATAAGGGCAGGGGGCCATATGGTAAATGCCAAAAGTGGAGCCCCTTCCTGGCTGTAGGCCCCACAGTATTTGGAAAGCGATCATATCACTCGGTTTAGAGCCCACAGGCAGGAATGGGGGGCCCTTCCTTAAAGGGGGCCCCTTGCATTCATGAAGCTGAAGGAAGTTTTGATTTGGTTGAAAAAAACCCATTCCTTTTTATGGCCTGGACATAATTGGCTCTTTTCTATTGGCTATCAGTGATGTCATTCCGACCCTCATAAAGAAGGGGAAATCACACCTGTGGACTCGGTGCATAAAATTTCATTGGGCAACAGTAATAAGTATGGCCAGATGATGTTTGGGCAGTTGAGGAGCTTTGTGCCCGGTGATTCCAGCTGCACAGAGACCTGGGCACCATAAACCTGCGTGCACGTTCATGCCCGCAGGCTAGTCCAGGGCCCACTGCCAGTGGCTCTTTTCTTGGGATCAGTATCTGGTAGGAACTCACAGCATTCACACCCTTTGGGCCCTTTTCCTTTCCAAATTGGTAGAGCCATGTACCCACTGGTACCCGCTGACCCTAGCCGTAGGACCCTAAGAACCTTGGACCCACTGTGACCTTGAGCAGTGCACCGTGCTACCTATTTCTCTAAAGCCCTCGACCTTGCCATCCTGGAGACTGTAAAGATCTCTGAGTGCATCTGCATGACTGGTGCCTTACGCAGTCAGAAGATGAAGATTCCGTTTCTGGTTCTGTCCTTGGCTTGTTTTATGTTCAAGCAAATCCTTTTTCTTCTGTGGGCCTGTTTCCTCTTCTACGTAAGGGATGATGACTGCTCTAACCCACCTTCCTCGCAGGGTTATTCTCTCGGTGCTCCCTAAGCTGGGACAGGTTCTTTTGTAGAAATGTGTAACTGTCCTCCCTTGAGGCACCTGGGAGTTCAAGTTCTAGCATTTGCTCTGTGTCTTGTGAAGATGGGCCTGGGCCCTGCTACATCTGTACTACTTGTGTCTTGGAGTCACAGGCTGGGACCACCCACAGGCTAGAGGACTCAGCAACCAGAATGCCTGTGAGTCTGCAAACTATATGTGTACCTGTAGGTGACTGGAGCACTGGATGAGAATGGTCCCATTCTCCTCTGCTTCAGGCAGCCACTCACTAGGTATAGACTGCACTCACGATTGCTGCTGAGTCATATCTGAGGCTTAGTGTCCAACCTATCTGTCTGTCTAGTCTGTTCTCGATGTGGCCCCTCTGGTATAGGTCAACCTCCAAGAAGAAAAAGCGGGATTCTACTGAACTAGACCCTTCCTACCTGGGTAGAAATGTCTACAGCAGATGGCTACCTTGGAAATCTTGCTGAAGAAGGAGCCTCCCTCTCCCCCAGGCTAGCCACAGCCAACAGGACTCCTGGCCTGTATCACCCTGAAAGAATTGGGGTGCTGGGGTTGGCTAAGGGAGAATATAACAGGTGCCCCAGGACCCCTGCTTTTTGTTGGCCAGTCCCCCTGACCTGTTCCTTTGTAGAGTCTGCTGCTTCTAGTGGCCCCCTTCCCTCACAGGTCTTAATGTGATCTTTCAACAATAGCTGAGCTCAATAAGCATTTTCACAAATACCAAGGATAAGGACCATGAAAGAAAAATTGAAGGAAATAGTAAAATTATCCAGACATTATAGTTCTGCTGCTCAGGCAGCCACATTCTAGCTGCTAAGGCTGCCTTCCGTCCTTCAAAACCTTGCCTGATTTTCTTACAGTCTTCGTCCTTGGTTCCCACATGGGCACATCCTACCTGGATACCCCTTGACCACCTTGGCCTCAGCCAGAATTTCCCCTTCCAGGATATTGACTGGTGGTAGTTAATGTCACTGTGCCGCTTAGATGTGTGAGAGGAACCTTCCCTTCAGGTAAGATATCTCAGGTCTTAGAAAAGGAAATCCTTACTATAGTGCTTGAAACAAGGGGCTCAACTTCCTTTTAGTGTCTGTCAAATAACTGAAGAGTAATGGAGGAAGACTGGACTGCCCTGAAACTTTCTGGGGGTGGAGTCAGTCATCTCAGCTGGATTCTCATTGCCACGCTTCGTAAAACAGGAGTTTCACTGTGGTCTCCACTTTCTTATCTCTTACTCTTAACCACGTAGCAGGCTGCCTTTGCTCCCACCAGCCTACTGACACCAGATTTATTGGGTTTTTCACAGCTCTCATCTTGCTTGACCACTGTATGGCCAAGTAATGACAGTAATGACCTGCGTTGTAAGCTAAAAAATCAGTTTTATATACAGGGGTCCACAAAGGGGAAGCTTGCTTTCACCGTAGTTTGTGATGTGAAATGGGATCAAAAGAGCATGTGTGACCTTGGGTTACCGATACCCTGAGAAAGGTCCAGGAGTCCTTCCCTCTGGGAATGGGGGTGGGTTGGGTGAGTCCTGACGCATGCATTATCTCCTGTGGGATTCTTGAAGGAGTTGAGAGTGTATGACCTAGAGAAGGGAACTCAGGGGGAAGTTTCCTGGGCTTTCAGATCTCGGGAGGGTTCTGCAAGGGGTCTCATTCTCTATAGTTTCTAAAGACATACTTCAGACTCGTGGGTGGAAGTTACAAGGAGACAGGTTTTAGTTTGGTGTTAAGGAAGGATGTTCTAAGAATTGAAGGCGTCCAAAATTAGAGCTGGCTGCTGCGTGAAGAAGTGACTTCCCTGTGTGTGGTAATGGTCTGGTAGAGGTGGCCTGGATTCATTTTCGCTCAGTAAAACTTAGGAGACATGGGTCCTCTGCTCCTCTCATTACATGCTCTTCTCAGGTGATCTTATCCATTATCAAGGCTTTAACTTTACTAAAATGGCATGAATGATTCAGCATTTTATATCAAAACTGGACGTGGCAGCTGCCTCTGAGATACCATCCGACTGCCAAATATCTCCTAGGCACCTCACACTCAACAGATACTGAGTGCTTACCATGTGGCAGGCATCTCTCTAAAACGGCATTCCAGACTCGTGCCTCCTTCCAGGGGCAAGGTTGTAGTTTGGGCAGAAACAGGATATACTGTATGCAGAGAATTTAAAAACAATAATAAAATTGACTGAAAGTCGGTCTGTTCGGGTGTCACATGTGCCCTGCCTCTGCCCCTGCCTCCTCCTTTGTACCTGTCTTAGTGAGCAGCGTGAAGCTAAACTAAGCCAAGCCACAAACCTTTGAATCGGGTTCTGCCGCCTTTTGTCACTGGGCTCCACATCCCCTTCAGTCACCAAGCTCTCCTTTACATCTCCTTTACGTGGTCACTGTCACTACAGCTGCTGTCTATAGTCTCCTGGCTACTACCCCGCATTTTTTAGTGCTTTGGTTTTGTTGCCTCGGAGCAATCTGTCAGTTGTTCACAACTCTTCAGAGGCTGTCTATTGCCTGTGGCCAGGCTCTTCTCCTAGCAAGAAAACTCGATGTTCTTCCCCAGCTGACATTTCTGGTATCTTCCTCCGTCCTTCCATGTACCCCAATGCTCTAAGTTAAGGCTATTTTGTCTATTTCTTTTATAGTCCATTCTAGTGAACAAACTGTAAGCCCTTTATGGGCAGGAGTTAAGTCTTACCTTTTGAGTTCTAAGTGCCTTACTCTTATTAAATAAACATCAGTACATATTTGGGTGAATGGATTTTTGTGGATAAAATGGCATCAGCTAGAAGGAGAGATAGTTTATAAATTCTAATTTAAAGAAAAAATAAGAACAGACTCTTGGTTTAAATTCTGACCTCTTGTTATTCTTCCGCATGGTCTCGTCTCTATCTGCAGAAAGCCAATTGCTAGAGACTTAAATGTGAACTGAAGCCCCTGCCCAGCTATCTCTAACTCACGTGCTCTTTCTGTCTCCTCCTGTCTTGTATCTCTGCCTCTCTGCTGTAACAAAACAACAAACTAGTGCATTGGAAAGAACGTAGGCTCTGGAGTGAGACAGGCATGAGTTCAGTTCGTGGCACCATCATAGTTTAGCTGTGGGACCTTAGGTAACCCCTCTGCGTCTTATTTTCTCATCTGTAAAATGTAGGCCACGGCACCTGCCTCACAGTATCGTTCTGAAGAATAATATGAAAATGTTAGTAAGGTATGTAACGTATTGTAGGCAATCAGAAAATAGTAGCTGCTGATATTATTTTGAATAGAGTCTCCAGGTTCTCACATTTGGATCTGAGGGCTGGATCTGGAGCCCAGTGTCCAGGGTGCTGGAGGTGGGGTGCCTTTCTTGGGTGGGGTGGGACCCACAGCTGATGGGTTGGCCTTTTGAGGTCTATGTGTCCTATAGACTGCTGGATTCCCTAGCTTAAGGCTCCATACCTGGGACATGGGTGTGCCCAACTTGTTCTCTCTTCCCTTTCTTGTAGGCTCCCAGGCCAGTGCCAGTACTTGGGCCTGCCAGTGGCAGATTACTTCAAGCAGTGGATTAATCTGAAAAAGGTACTGTGTCTGAACCCCCCCCCCGTGGGTACTTCCTCTGGTTCTCCCGTGCCTCAGCTCTCTCCTCCTTTGCTTTCTTTTCTCATTTCTGTCTTTTTGTTGTTCTCATCTCTTTCCTTTTCTTTTTGTTCTTCTCTTTTCTCAACATCCCTCTTTCCTCTTCCCCAGTGAATATGCACTGGAAGGTTGTGGTGATTTCTGGGAGTGGGGAGCTGCTTGGGGACGAGGCTGCTGGGTGGAGTAGGACATTTCCCTACTTTGTGTCGCCCAGATGTGCAGAGAAGTCCCAATTAAGGGGATTTTCCAGGTTCTTCCTGGATCTCTGGGCTGAGCTGCATTACCCCCAGGAGAGATGTTTGCTCCCTGAGCCTCTGGGAAAGTTTCCTTCTTTGATGTGCTCATGAGTGTGGCCTCTGATCCTCCTGACCGGCTCTGGTATCGCCCTCTGCTTGGAGGCAGAGTTGGTTCAGGCTGGCTTTGGTCCTGCCCAGCCACAGCAGAGCTTTGCTCGCGTGAGAAGGGCCATGGAAACTAGAGTCCAGTTCCCTCTGAGCGTAAGGGAGGAGACTAGCACTACTGCAGCCCCAAGCACCTGGGGAGCGGGCTGAGGTTGTGGGCTGGAAGGGATGCTGGCAGAGAAGGAATCACCCAGAAAACTGTCCTTTCCTAGTGTGTGCTGTACTTTCTACATAAGCAGAAGAAAGGAGATGTGGGAATAGACTCCCCAGATCTCTGCTCTGGCGGGATCCGTGCTCCAGGAGGCCCAGGCCCCTAGGGAGGCTCATCCCCATAAATCCTTCTGACGTAAGAGCAGCAGCTCTGGGCAGGCAGCTTCAGGGACTCCACAGCACCAGTCAGCAGTGACTCTCAGGGAGCTCAGGAAAGGGAGAACACACCGGCGGTCAGAGTCGTGGCTCCCAGGGGCACAGAGCGGAGAGAGGTTATTGAGGGTCAGGCTAGGATTGTAAGGATTTGCATCTTGAACTGGGCATATTCAGGGGAGGCAAGGTACGGATCTGAGGAGGAGAGAAGGCTTTCTAGGCAGGAGGAGCAGTGTGCCTTTGGTGTGTGGGGGGCTGGAGCTCAGCGAGCATGTGGAGGAACAGTGGGAGAGAGTGGCCTTGGACTTTGTCTCGGGGCAGCCATTCTTTGTGGCAACGTTTGTGAACTCCTTTGCTTTCCCCTGGTCTGCAGGTCCTCTGCACTCTGGCTTGTTTGTACTTTGACTCCTACCTCCCTCTCCTAGCCATCGCCTGTGCACCTGAACAACAGCTTATGCCCTGCCATCCTTAGGAGGCCAGGCTCTGCCCTACGTTCGGGCCTTGGCCTGTGACCTCAACTCTCTCTGAAGTGCCTCCCAGTCATTTCCATCGGGCATATTCCCTCTCCTTAAAAATGCAGCTCAGGTATCACTTCTGCTGAGAAGCTTAGCAGTCAGTCTCTTGCCTTGAGGCTCCTTGACACTTTGGATCTTAGTGTTGAAACTGAGTCCGTGGGTGTTTCCTTACAGCCATGTCCATCTGGACCACAGAGACTGAGTCCGGTTCCTTTCGTGTCCCCGGTGGCCAGAGCAGGGCGAGGTCCAGCCTATGTACTCAGTCAGTGCATGACTGCTGGCTGGCTGGCTGGTGTTTGAGAGCTGGCTCCATAGAGGCCCTCTCATGCGGGACTTGGCAGAGCTGCGTGTGCGGGTGTGGCTAGGCCTGCGCTCCTGGAAGACGGCGTGCCAGCTGTCAGAGTGCATCTGAGGCTGCTTACTGGCCTTGGCAAATGCCATGTGAAGGCCCGGCCAGGCGAGGCAGGCACTGACCATGAACAATTGCTCTGTGAAGTTCACTAGACTTTTTGGTGTATGGATAGCTCCCTGCCTCTAGGTTCCTTGGGCAGAAAGGCAGGAAAGCAGCCGACCCATGTGGTAACATTGCCACTCAGGGCTACCTTGGTGCTGCTGGGGGTACAGGCCGTTGTCCTGAGCCTGTTCAGTTTGGTTCTCTGCCAGCCTGCTGAGCCATAGAGGGGGAACAGGCACCAGAGTAAACTGAGGATTCTCTGTTGGCCTTGTGATTGCCTCCTGGAGGAAAACTGAGCAGGTCGAAGAATAATAAGGGCTCTAGCGCTTCCTTTCTGCCTTCCAGCCACATCATGTTCCAGCTGTGTTTGAGCGCCCAGCAGGAGAGATGTCTTAATTCCAGACTTTGGTCCAGTCCTTGCCAGCAGCCATTCAAATCAGGGAGGCTGCAGGGCCCTGGAAGTCTAGGGGCATGGTGATCTTTTGACCTCAATACTGCATGACTTAGTGCAGGCTGCACAACGATTCCTGCTCCCTTAAAAAGAGTAACAAGGAAAGCAAAGCCAGAGAGGTCATTGCCAAGATTGTGGGAGTACTATGCAAAAGTCTTACTCCTTGCCTTCTTTGCCCGTGTGTGACCCACCCCTTGGCTGTCTACAGGGCCCTCTCCTGTCCTTGATCTTACTTAGTCCTCCTCCTTCCCTTCCTTCTCCTCTCCTCCTCAACTCTTCTACAGAGCTTTGCCCCATGAAGAAAAGTGGGGAGGGTCCTGGTCTGTTCGGCCACCGAGACCTGCCTAGTAAGTGAGCAACTGGGACTCAGTTCACCATCTTCATTTCCTAAGGCCTCTAATCTGAGAAGAGGCTAAATGTTGTCTTTCAGCTGCCCTCTCCTGTCCAATAATGGTGTGGTTGCATCAGCGAAGAGCAGCTTTTCAATGACCAGGGTTCCACATCTCCCGCCTCCACCTACTTCCCCTGTAGCAGAGTGGAGCAAGCCAATGTTTGCTGACATTTGGAGTGTCATTGAATGATCTTATACTCTTATTGAACTGTCAGCTTAGAGAGGACTTGGGGCCCTGCTCCCAGTTCCCTCCAGGAGGTCAGAGCTGTCACTGAGGGGCCAGGAGAATACACATATGCACGTTTGTGCACATGCTCTCACACACACACATGCATAAATATGCACATGTGTAGTCATATGAGTGAATAAACCTAAGTGGGCATACCTAAAATTGTATGTAGGCATCCATACATGCATATGTGTATACATACATAGTCACATAGTCATCTGCAGAAATATATGGAAATATACACAGACAACGAATGTGTTTATGACATACACAGTCATGAAGTGTAAAGACACATTCATGCATATAAACACACATCTTCATGAGTGCCTTCTGTGTTCCAGGTACTATGGTAGGCCCTGGAGATATAACAAAAAGATGGATATTAAATAATTTCAGTTGTGTTATAGCACTAAAAAGTTCAGAGTCATAGGATTGTTTCATGGGGGACCCGACCTAGTGGGATGGGGTTGAAGAATGGTTCCCTGAGGAAGGGTGGCTAAGCTGAGATCTAAAGAATGAGTAGGAATTGGCTAAGCCTGTGGCAAGGCCTTGAGGTGAGGAGAAGCATGGCAGCTTCGTGGAACTAGAATGTAAGTTCCATGAGAGCAGAGAGGTTTTGTCTCTTTTGTTCATTGTTCTATCCCCATCTTTGAATAGTTCCTGGCACACAGTACATGTTTAATCATTATTTGTTGAATGAATGACTGCCTGAAACATAGTGGTTGTGGGGAAGAGAGGAGAGGGGCATGAGATGGAAACCGGAGGAGGAGGCAGGAGCATAAAGGCCACACTTTAGATTTTGATCTCTATCGTTAGGGGAAGGGGAAGCTGTTGAAAGGTACTAAACATAGGAGAGGCATCATCTGATTTACATTTTGAAAAAGCTCTCTCTGGCAAGTAGAGAGAGCCAAGAATAGATATAGGGGACCAGTACTGGTTTTTCTTAATTGTGCTGCAGTTGGCATGTTGGGGTGGGACAAAATCGTGTGGGAAACATTGCTGAACTTGGCATCCCTGGCTCCTGTTCATTGAATGCCTATAGGGTCCCTCTCCAGGTCACTGTGACAACCAAAACTGTCCCCCCCCCCGATATACCCATACCTTTCCAACGGCCTAGATGAGTGGGAGTGGAAAGGTACTGTCCCTGCTTGAGAACCACGGAATTAGACCATTGCTGTAATATTGGTGAAAGATGAGTTACTGGGATTCAACTGATAGCATTGGAAATGCACAGAAATGGACTGATTCTATGATGTTAAATGGTACAGTCAGTTCTGCTGTAATGTAATATATATGTTCCTCAAAGTCACCATGCTGTGGAAAGTTGTAATAAAAACGGGGTTAGGAGCACAATACTCAAACTTCATCAGTGACACATAAAAAAAGATAGGAATCTAATAAAAATTGTAGCATAATTTTACACGTTAAATGGTTAAGAAACACATATATAATACAATAAATATGGCACTCTACCTGAAGTTTGATTATGGAAATGGGCATGAGAAGGATTGCAGCTTGAGTTATTGTGAAGTGGTGGAAGGAGAGTTCACTGAAACTGGATGGAAAGTTGTAACCAGATGGGTGTGGCTTATAATACATGGGGTGATCTGGGTAGCTGGTACTTGTTTGAGGTGTATGCATGTGTGCATTTTGTATATTCTTACACAGCTCTGTTCAGTGGGGTATAGTTTCCTGTGTTTATTTAGTATTGCTTATAGACAAAATCACATATAAACAAATGCAAAATTGTTCCCTAATACATCAATTGCATTGGAACAAACTTGCTCTTTTCAAACGAGTGTATAGCAGAACTGACTGTGCAGTAGACAGGAGATGGTGATTGATTGGCTGTGAAGGTTGAAGGAGGAGACCATGATGTCTCCAAGGTTTATGATTTGAGCAACTGGAGGAATTGGAATGAATTTACTGAGATAATGGATGAAGGAGAAGTGTTGAGGTTGGAAGAGAAGATGAACTCAGTGTAGAACATTTTGGGTCTGCATGCCTTTGAAGCATTTTTATGAAGCTATTGAGGAGGTAGTTGAACTTACAGATCTGTGGCTCAGGTAGGCTCTGGATAAGAGATATAGATTTGGGGGAGTTATTGGTGTATGAATGATAATCGAAGCCATAGGAATGGAATGTATAGAGTGAGAAGAAAATCGAACCTGGGACAGAACATTGAGAAATACCAACATTTGCCAGAAATGGAGAAGAAGGAGTGGTCGCTGATAGTAGTGATAATAAACAGTTTTTACTGATTGATTGTATGTTGTGCGCTAGACCCGTGTTGCCCAGTATACACGTTTCCCCCACTACCTGAAAGGAGAGCGTGCCTGTGATTCCTTTCATAAGCCAAAATGGCGTAAGGCAAAGAAGCAGTTACCGTTAATTTATATGGAAAATTTTTTGAGCGTTTCCAGACCCAAAAAATTACCTACTAAATCATACCAAATAACACATAAAACCTAAAACAGCACTAACATGTAGTAAAAGCATGCCGCAAAACAAATGCTGGACACTAGTTTTGCTTTTCATTTTTTTTTGTAAAAGCGAAAATCCTCTTTGGATTTCTTTCAGTTAGCGAAAACAGGTGCTCCTGTAGGTCTTTCAAAAATTGGGGTACATACCTGGGGTAGATACCACTAGCCGCTTGTGGCAGTAAAGGACTTGAAATTTAGCAGGTATGACTGAGGAACAAAATTTTATTTAATTTTAATTAATTTAAATGTAAATAAAAACTCTTCTTACAGAACTTTTCAGTATTTTTAGAACAACCTAGGTTGGTGGATCTACTTTTTCAACTGTTAATTGTATAAAATTTAAGTATTTCTGATGAAGATTTAGCATCTGAATTGAGCTGTGTTGTAAGTGAAAATTACACAGTTAGTATGAGATAATACAGAATGCTTCATCAATAATTTTTATATCATACTGAAAAACTATTTGGCTATGCTAAATTAAATAAAATATATTATTAAAATTACTTTTATCTGTTTCTTTTTCCTTGAACTGGACATTCAATTCATAAATTACTCATGTGGCTGACATTCGGTTTGTACTGGACAGCACTGTGCTAACCTAGACACTCGGCTCATGGACCTACGTTATCAAATCCTTACAACAACCCTGTCCTGTAGTTACTATGATGTTTCGCATTTTAAGGTTGAGAAAACAGGCACAGAGTGATGATGAAACTTGCTCAGTGTCTGACACTGTACATGGCAGCGCTGGAACTTAAGTTTAGTTTTGCTTCACTCTTCATGCCAAAGAGAGGGAAGCAGAATAAAAAAGAGGAGGAGAGTAAGGAGTGGTAGACGAAGAGATAGGCGGATTGAGAGTGTGGTGTCACAGGAACCAAGGAAAGAAAGAGTCTTCAGACGGAGAGGACTGGTCAGCTCAGAGAGAGCCACATGATGTAAAGACTGAAATAGGGGCAGCAGACCTAGGCACAAGGACCTCACTGGCCTTGGTCAAAACTCTTGATGGCATGATAGGGACAGGGGCCACACGAGTGAATTGGGGAGTAAATGAGGAGAGAGAGAAATGTTAGCTTTTTCAGAAATGTGTCTTTGAAGGAGAAAGGACGAGATCTGTGGCAGGGCAAGTTTTGGGTTGAGGCAGGTTTTGTATTTTAAACATATGTGCTTGTTTGTAGGCCCTATTAGAGAAGGAGAGGTTGAAAATATAAGCGTGAGAGAGGTCTCTGAGAAAGTGAGAGGAGACGGGATGGAAAACCCAGGTTCTTGAAAGTGGCTCTTTTCAGGGGGAAAGTCCCTCTTCCATTGTGGTGGGGGAAGGAGAAGATGGATGTACGCAGATGCAGGGAGGCTTGTGGATTTGGTGAGGGCAAGTTAAAGTAGTTCCCATCTGAGGGCTTTCATTTGTCTCTGTGACGTAGGAGATGAGTCATGTGCTGATAACTAACTAATAGGGGAGGGCTGGGAGGTTTGCAGAAAGTGGAAAAGGATTGCTAGTGTTTTAGTAAAGAATAGAAGAGGGAGCTGACTTGAGAAGTACAGTAGGATTTCTAGGCACTCTTGAGGGTTCCGTTGAGGCTGATAACTGATTCCTAGTGAAGCACTCTGTTTACTTGCATGACTTTTATTCAGCAGAGCTCAGCTGCCTGGCTGTGGGCATGCGGAAGGCAGACATTTAGATTCATCCAGGGTGGGGGTTTTGCCAAGAAGTGAGATGAAAAGAACAAAGGACTTGAAGATATTGTCAAGATAGTGGTTGCCAAGATGGACTGACTATGAGAGCCAAGCTGGATATTGAGGGAAGGGAAGACAGCAGGGGGCGTGATGGATGTGGGAAAAGTATTATAGACAGATCCTCGTATGGTAAGGAACAGGTATACGGCTATAGATGAGCATGCCAGATGGAAAGATAAGAAATTATGGTTCAACAGTAGGATACCTGAATTAGTGATTTCAGAGCAGGGGCCGTTCTAGGTGTTGGCAGGTTCCAAGGTGTGCCCACGGTAGCTCAGGTTGGGTGGAGGAGAGGGTTATTGTAAATCAGAGGTCAAAAAAAGGATAGGTCAGGTGAGACTTCCATAAGGATGTGAATATGTGGATATATACACACTGCATATGCACAGATGCATAGGTATAAGTGTATGTATAAATGTATGCCTGCAATATACAATTCGTGTACATTCAGACTAAGCCATGCACGTGTGTGCACACACACTCACAGATGGTCTGGCCTTCCCTGTGATGCCTGGGCCTGTATAGAGAGGCTTTTGGGGAAGCAGGCCTGCAGCGTTAGGCTTCTGAGTTGATCCCAGCCGACGGGGCTCAGCCAGGCATGCTTAGACATGGTAGAGATGGGGGTCACCTGGAATTTAACAGACCTCGCTGTACCAGGGTGTGAAGATTGCTCTTCCACTTTCCCCTGACCATCTGTGCTATGTGCCCTGCTGCAATTTCTGGGTGCTCTGAAGGGAGTGGGGTTGGGACCAGCTGTGACAGAGTAAAGAGGAAGAGGCCTTGTTGGGGCCCCTCGAAGAAGCATTTCTGCCTCCCCCTCCCCTGGGAGTAGACAGCAGGAGAAACTGCTAAAGGGAAGGTTGGTGTCTACAATTGAGCACGACTTTTCCTGACCTTGGAGCATTCAGAGTCCCAATCAGCGCAGTAATAAATTAAGGGCTTATGGAGGAATAAATTCTAGGCCTTAATGAAGTTCTTTGCTGGGGGCCATCGGCAGGTCAGCAGGTCGGGATGATGCAGACTGGAGGCTCCAGCGAGTGGGCTAAGCCAGCTGGGAAGCCACCAGAAGTGGAAGGAGCTGGAACTCTGTTGTTTCGATCACTTGTTTTGTGCTGTGGGGATAAAGCAGCCTGACCGAGGCTGGAACGCTTTATAGAATGGTGGTGGCATGAGCTGCAGAGCCCCTCATGGAGCTATTCAGAAACTAATTTAGAAAAAAAACAAGAACAAAACCAAAAGAGGCATGAAGATCTAGTGTCCCTGCAAGGTGTTAGTTTTATTTTGGAATTGGGGGGACCATTCGGTGGTAGGAACCAGACTGGGGCAGTGGGCCAGGTCTTTGGCATCATCTGAAGTACAGAGTGCTGTCTGTGGGGCAGTAGGCAATTGTAGGCCGCTGTCCTGGTGGGAGCCAGCTCTGAGACCGAATGGATTAGGGCCTGTAGCTGCCTTTGGGCAGAAATATGTGCACAGAGGACAGACACAGGCACCAGGTATAAGTGGGGGGGAAGGAGGCACAGGCGCGGCACAAGGAGAGGGCGAGTAGGCGGCCAGTCTGGAGCTTGCTGCTGGGCTTGATGCTGAAGCCTGGGCAGGGGTCGGTCTGGGGGACTGGAGGCTACTGAATTGTAGAGCTGGAAGTAGAACCCAGGACTCCAGACTGCACATCCAGAGCTCCTTCTCTTTTCATCCCACCCTCTGCAACATCTGCCCTTGGGGATGAGCTCTTGGGATGTAGTCCAGAGGTAGCACAGGGAACCGTGCTGTGTTTGGAGTCAGGGGCAGATGGAGCTAGAGAGAACGTCTCCATTCTTCTCATCTCCCTGCCCCCATGGTGTGGTGCCCTGCCTAGGCTTTTCCTTTAAATATGTCTTACAGCTGTCTGAACTCTGAAATTTCTTTCACTCCTTCCCTCGCCTTGTTAACATGTGTTGCCTTTGGGGTAATCAGGGAAAAAATATTATGTCCTTTTACAATTACCGGGTTTTGGAATATTAAAATGTCTCGCTGCATCGGCACTGTTATTTTGATTGGTATTCTAACCTTTGACTAGCCCATAAAGCGCGCCGCTCCTGAAGCCAATATTGCAGGACTGAAATTTAATTCCGAAATGATTCCAGATAATAGGGAGACAGATAATATATGCATGAAGGATATTATGTTTGGACTAACTGCAGCAGGGCCAGGGCTGGGGAGCTGAATAATAGCCCAGAGTGAGTTATAATCTGTGGGACAGAAATGCCTTACTGTCAGGGCCACGAGAGGAACTCTTAAATCAAAGGCCCGGGGAAGGGTGCGATTGTGGTGTGCATGTTTTGACAGGAAGAACACCAGAGCCAAGAGGGCAGGTATGACAGGCAGTGGCCCATCCTTTCCCTGGAGCGAGATGCCGCAGGCCCTGGACGTCCTGCAACGTCCCTGTCTTCATATCTCCTGTGCCTCTAATACTCCTGCCGTGTGAAACTTCCTGCTCCTCTTCCAATACACATGACTGTTTTACTTCCCTTTGCTCATTCTGTTCCCTTTGTTTATATTGCCTTTCTCCTTTTAGTGCGCTGGAAAAACTCCTGTTCATCCTTCAAAACCCTCTTCTGCGAAGCCTCCTTCTCTTAATGTTCTCCCACCTCTGGTAGACATAGTTAATCACCTCCTTCTTTATATGACTTGAGAACTTTGTAATGAGTGTCTCACATGCCCTTGTTATTATCTGCTTACATGTTTATGTTTCCTACGAGACTGAGCCACTTGAGGTCTACGTACCAACTATTTCTATATTTCTAGTTCTCAGCAATAGGCCTGGGACGCACAAGGAATCAACAAGCATTAATTTGACCCACACTGAACATAGGGCTGGGCTAATGAGATCCAGGGTCCAGGTGCCTATTCCCCTGCCAGATTTCTCAGACAAATAGATTTAGAGAAGTTAAATAACTTGCCTACGGGCGTATAGACAGGAAGAGGTAAAGCTAGGATTCGAACCCAGGTAGGTGTGTTCTTTTCCCCAGACCACCTATCTTAGGCAGGCGAGCAAGCAAGGAGTTGGAGGCCAAGATAGAAAAGAGAGAAACTCAGTCTTCTGACTCCTTCCTTCCATAGCTCAGAACTTGAGTCCTTTTGGCTGGAGGCTGCACTGGCTCCTAAGAGTCATGGGATTCCAGTCCTGGGAGGGATGGTGCCTCCTGTGGCTGCTAAGGACCATTGGACAGTTATTGCACACAAAAGACACTTCTCCATCAGGAGTTTGCAACCAAGGATCAGGAAAGTACCTTGAGAAAGGTACCTAAGTGTGGTTTTGGAGAGCTTTTAGGGGAAGTAGGCAGCAGAGTACATGGCGCTCTTAGAGATGTCTGAAAACTTCACAGCAGCCCCTTCTCCCTTGAGCACTCGGTGGAACTTATATTTTGGGTATATAGTGATTAAGGAAGTACATAATGAAATAAACTACAATGAATTTGTTTGGTTTTTAAGTGGATTTGTATTTTGTTAATTACAATACTATTTGTCCATAAGCCTGGACAGATAGTGTGGCTATATGTGATACTTACCTTCACTTAGTCCTCAGGTGACACTTGGTGTGTACACTGGCCCCTGGGGATATGGCTCACAGGCTGAGACCATTGGTGCAAGAGAAAGAGCTTTGGAGCCAGATGAATCTGGCTCAAACTTCTGATATCACTATCAATTAGCTGTGTGATCTGGAGCCAGTTCCTCAACCTCTCTGGACCTATAAAAGATGACACTATTTGACACACAGAACTTAAGCTCTGGAGTCCAGGAGGCTTGATTTAGAATCTTAATTCTGGACGTACTAATTGTGGCTTTCACTTCTGTCAGCCTTCGTATCGTCTTCTGTAAAACAGGAAAAACAATACCCACTCCTAGAGTTGTCCTGGCCCTGAAACCTCAGCACTGTGCTTCTGCTCCTCCCTGGTCCTCACACTGAGCTCTATAGATGAGGTGACTGGGATACAGGGGTGAAGGAGACAGGAGCTCCAGGGAGATATATAAGCCTTTGTGGGCAGGAGCTAGGAAAAAGGCTCCCCAGCAGAATTCAGGGGAGCACCAGGGAAGAGGAGCCTAATTCCATCCTTGAACTAACTGAGCCTCAGCTCACACTGAGGAAGAGTCGATCATCTCATTGTCCTTGATTCCAGCTGCCATCAGCATGCCTGTCTGTCCAATAGCGTATAGTCACATTCAGCTTTGGACACTTCCTGGCTCTATCACCTGCCTGTGTTATGACGTTGGACAAGTTACTTTCCTTCTCAGAACCTTGGTTTCCTCATTTGTATTTGTGGTAAATAATCATAATAGAGAGTAATAATATTATCTATTTAAGATGCTGCTCTAAATGCCTTAGATGAATTAACTCACTTAATCCTCAAACAACTCTGTAAGTACTCTTACCAGCCATCTTACAGATGAGGAGCAGGCATAGAGAGGTTAAGTACTTTCCACAAGTTTCCACAGCCAGTGAGTGACGGAGGAGGTTCATGAATCTAGGCAGTAGACTTCAGAGACCATGCTCTGAACTTCTCTGTTGGCTCCAGTGCACAGGAGGAAGGAGTCGTTTTCACCTGGGGTACGGGAGAGAATATCTACAAAGGTTTCATTGAGGAAACACTGGAGTTAAGCCTTGAAAGATGAGGAAATTTTCAGGAGACGAGGTGGAGAGGGCGTCCCAGACAGAGGGAGCAGTGAACAACGACCTGGGGTGGTGAAACAGCTTGCTGGATTGGGGAACTATTAATACAAACAGTAGTTTTCAGGTTTTTTAGGCTCCTGGCAGATGTGGCCAGCCGTGTGTATGCCTTTCACCAGAGGAAAAGCAGAGCAAGCGAGAGCAGTAGTAAGGTACCATTGCCCAGTGCACAGAGGAGAGCCAGCCTAAGGGGCCTGCTAAGAATGGGGCAGTAGCTCCAGGAAACATCCATGTTTATGCTCACGTGAGGGGAAAAAGCCAATGGGCCCGGGATAGCAGGGAGGAAAATTGGTCACCGTGTCTTATAGCATTGCTGGCTGCGGGCAGACTGAGACGACCATGCCAGAAGACCTCAATAACATTATGGCAAAATGTGGCAAATTACAGTGTGAGGAATTCAACAGATGATGTTTGGAAAGCTCTTCAAGTACTGGTGCTTGGTGTGTTGGTAGGGAGCTGAGCTGGCCTGCTTTGTTCTGCACCCAGGTGAGTGTGATCCCAAGGGAAGGAACAGGGGAGGGAATCAGCTCGAGGCAGCTGGGATTCCTTCCTTCCTGAGGTTCCCTGCAACTGCCACAAATGGACCTTTACCCTGGAGTTTCTCGCGGCGCCCTCTGTGGCAGGTCTGAACAGCAAGGCCCTCCCATGGTATGGCTGCCTCTCACTGGTGCTGCTCGGAGTCTGTGCCCTGTCAGATGCCCTGTCAGCCTCTTCATCCTGGTCTTACTGTGAGTCTCCTCCATCTTTCTCTTGTGTCCTTGAGGAAGTGAATTCTGAGCTCACTCTGGAGCAATGGAGAGAGGGGAGCTCTCTTGGATCTGTTTGCGGCCTGGATTTAAACCTAGGCCTCCTGCCTACAAAGCCCATACTCTTAACCCTCGGGACAGTTGCTGGGGCCCCCAGCAGCCCAGGTCCGTGCCTCTTGGTGATTGCGTGTGGCCTGATCTGTCCCTGTGCAGCACTGTAAGCCACTCAAGGAAAGGGCCTAGGTCTGCGGCTTCTCTGAATCCACAGAGCTAGGCAAGCAGAGGACCTCAGGAGGCTCGTAGAGGCAGATGCTGTGAAAGAGCTGAGGCATTTTGGCAGAGATGAGGCAGGGCGAGGCAGCACGGGAGAGAGGTGGACCCATCGGTGCTCAGAATTACGTCTGAGAGCACTAAGGAAACCCTTAAAAACCTTCTCCCACGTTTTCTGGGGGTTTTGTTGTTGTTGTTGTTGTTGTTGTCATTTTTGTTGTTGTTGCTACTCTGGACCCTGGAAACTGGGAGGAGTTACATAGGAGAGAAAAGGGCAAGCAGACTTCCTTGAAGGCAAGAGGCACAGCCCTGCCTTCCCTCTTCCACGTTGCCCTGCAGACCGCTCTGGAAGGGCAGGTTCGATCACGTCTGTCGGGAGCAATAACAGAGCAGCAGCTATGGAGCCCCCGTTGGGGCTCGCCTCTGCTAGGTGCTTTACACACATTGCTACAGTTAAGCCTCACAGCTACTCAGCAACGAAGGGGCTATTGTCCCTATTTTACGGGCGCTGAAATAGACATGGGGAGATTAAAAAGCTTTCCCAAGGCCGCATGACCAAGATGTAAATCCAAGTTCTCTCCTTCCATGGCTTCCTTCTTGCCACTTGCTCCATAGCAGATACCAGCTGAAGGCAGTTCCTCTGTCTGGCTTGGTTTAAGCTGGAGGCCTGGGCAAACACATACTAGCCATGGCTAGTTGTGTGGTCAGTAAGTCAGTGACTGGGGAGCGTTGGGAATTGGCCTCATACTCCAGGTCTCTTGGGAGTGACACCTAGTTTATGAGGATCTGTCTGTGTGGGGAAGAGGAAGTGCCTGTGTGTACATACGTGTTTAAAGAAGTGTATCTCTCCATGTGGGCATGTTTATGCCTGTGTATACTCCGGTGTGTGCACATGCCCACACATGGGAATATGGGTGCGGGTGTAGGTGTGGGATCTGTGGTCTGACTCCAGGCCCCTGGAGGTGGGCGGATATCCTCTGGAAGTCTCTAGAGGACGGCAATACAAAGAACCTGGAGAACTTCAAGCTGGAAGATCGAGACATGGGCTCTAGTGCTGGGTCACTTGCCCTTTCTGAGGCCTGTTTCCTCATCTAACAAATAAGGCAGCTGGATGAAGTGATCTCTTCTTCTGATCTCTTTTACCTTTGCCATTCTGAGATCGTTCGTGGTACCTTAGGTTTCCTCTTTTTGTTCCCAGCAAAAAATGAGACAGATGCAAGGAAGGTGAGAGAAGTCCTTCTTACCCTGCCTACTTTGATCTCTAGCCTTGGGACTACTCTGCTCTCCCACTGGGGAAAGTTGAGGGTCCTGGGAAGGCAGGGCATTCCTGGCATCAGGTGAGGTGAACTAGGGGCTCAGGTGTTAGGGAGACATTTGGACAGCTGGCGTCTCTCATCGTTTGGGGTGGCCAGGACTGGAGCGGAATGCCATAAGGCTTTGGGCTTCTCCATGAACAGATGGGGTGCGGAGAAGCTTGTTGTCTCCCTGCTTCTTTGGGAGGTAGAAGGGAGTTTCTTAAGACAGGGTGCAGCCCAGGCCCTTCCTCTGGCCTTTGATCCCCTTTGTTGGTCGTCTTGGCAGATGCACATGTTGTCCAGGTAGACGGGAAAAGCAGCTGGACGTGTGTTCACATTCCCTGGGGACAGTGTGAGCTCAGCTGGCCTGCGCTCAGCTCTCTTGGGGGAAGCGTGGTGTAGGGTTAGGTGCCTTAATTTTCTCTGGCTGACTCCTCAGGACTGATCTGGATGGTTCCTAGAGAGGGAACCTTTGTCTCCCTCCGTCTTCAAGTGGAACTGAGCAAGACAAGTAGTAGGGTTTTGTCTATTGTATCCCATTAATTAGCCATCAGTTCCCTGAAAGTTCTGAATCTGACTGGCTGGGTCGCTAGAGAAGGAGTAGCGCAGCGCCCTTAGTGCTGATGAGGGCCTCTCTCTGTTGGTTGGGCTTAGATCAGCCTGGACCTAAGCCTCAGGTAGCAAGTGACCTGTGCTGTGCCGGGGCCGGGACATCTAAATTAACATCCAGCCACCAGTCACTCACCGAAGCCCTGTGTGTCAGGGCAGTTAGAGATGAATCAGGTCTGGTTTCCATCTGTACAGAGCTCCCAGTCTAGCAGGGAAGAGGGGTGGGTCAAGGCAGCTGGGGGAAAATACAATAGAGGTGGTACATGCAGTGATGGGAATACGTATGTGTATGGCGTGGGTGTGTTTTTTACAAATAATTTATTTTAAATTCAGCTCTGTACTGAGCTGGAATTTACAAGAGACAGAGAGTCCATGTGAGCATGTCCCTGTGCTTATATGTCCTCTGCCTGTGCGATTTGATAAGCTCAGAGTTACCTGGATGAGCTAGCCCTTGCTGCAGCCAGGCCTGTGACTTCTGCAAGCACCTTAAAGCAGGGCCCTCGAGATCCGAGGCCGCCCTCCTTGGAAAAGAGGAGTGGCCCTCCTGGGGAGATGAGGGACCAGCTAGCTACTTAGGAACTGCTTGTGTGTGGGCGTGGGCAGGAGTGCATGAGCCCAAGTGTGCATATGGCAGCAGCCAGTGGTCTGTCCTCAGCACCAGGACCAGGTCCTAGGTGCTGGCCAGGGCCTGGCACCTACTTAGCTGCAAGCAGGAGGGCAGGCTGTAGGCACATCCCAGGGCAGCCATGAGGCCTCCCCAGTGGTGTGTTTGCTGTGCCTAATTACCCGGCAGTTGTTTAACTATGCAAGCTGCATGCCTGCCTTTATTGCACTGTGATTGCCGAGCTGCCTATGGGGAGTGTCATAAAAAGATATAAAATGCCCATTATCTGTCTGACGCCCTCCTCCTGGACTGTGGGTGTTTGTGTTTTATTTTATTTTTATGGCTCGAGGGAAGCTCTGCAGGAAGGAGAGGGAGGGAAGGAGAAGGAGGGGTGGGGAGGCCCTACAGGAATTGAAGGAGCCCCCTTCATACTGTGGTCAGCCATGAGCTGAGGGGCTCGCCTGACCAAAGGGGAGACATGGAAATGGCGGATCTCGGGGGTCAGGACAGGGTGCTCAGAAAATAAGGCCCAGGTCTTCCCCTCCTTATCCACCTGCGAGTCCTGGAGCTCATTAGCCTCCGCCCTACACATAGGCTTGCTGCCTTGGGTACAGGGTAGTCTGCAGAGGGTTCTGAGAACGGGCTGTGGGAATGGTCTTTCATTGCCACTCAGTTCTTTACTGGCTTTAATGACTCAGGTGGCCTACTGGCCTCCTAGAGCTCTATGGCTTGCTTTGGGACAAATACTGTGGGCACCACCCCCTGCTCCTGAAGCCTTCCACCCTTACAGCTTCAGCTTCCGTCATCTTGTCAGCCAGAGATGTGTTCAGCCCACACCTGTCCAGGAATTCACAGAGCCTTAAGGAAACCTCTTTGACCAGGAGAGGGAAGGGAATGAGTATGATTGGAGCACCTGCCCTGTGCCATACAGAACCTGTGTAAGGCACTGAGGCAGAGATCAGAGATCAGACAGAGGCCCTACCCCTGACGAGCTCACACTTTGTAATCAGAGTGCCAGCTTCACAGTAAGTGTTGAATAAATGTTTGTCAAATGGGACCAAATTCAACATTCATTCATTCATTCCCATGCAGTAAATGGCTATTGAGCACCTATTGTGTCAGACACTCTATCAAAGCACTGGAGGTAAAATAGTTAACCAAATAGATAAAACATCCCAGCCCTCGCTGGTCATTCGAGAAGGATTAGACGATTTAAATCCTGGATATCTAACTCCCAAAACCATGCCCTTTCAACTATGACATGTTGTTTCCCATTCCTCAACCATCAAACCCCAAGCTATCCTGTACCAATCCTCTATCTCACCTCCCTACTTGAAAAATCTTGATGTCTACTGAATGCAGTATAAGCTCTTTAGCCTATCCTATCCCAGAGTACCTTTCCAACAGGACCATTGCCTGGATGGTCCACTTCCAGGCCTTATTTATATTTGTTCCATTTGCCTGAAATGCCCTTTGCTGTATTTCTTCCTACTAAACTACTTATCCTTCAAGACCTAACTCCTTTATGTCCTCTGGGAAGACTTTTCCAGTTTCCACTGGGAATGTCTTCCTTCTTCAGACACCTATGTTGAGTGCCTGTGGCATGCCTAGGGACCTTCCCTGGCTTTGTTCACTGTTGGTGAGGCTGCTAGAGGCTCCTTGAACTTCTGTTGTAGTGTACTTAAAAGGTTTTATTGAGATATAATTCACATACCACACGATCCGCCTATTTAAAGTGTACAATTCAGTGTTTCTTAGTATATTTTCAGGGTTGTACAAGCATCATCACCATCTAAGTTTAGAACATTTTTGTCCCCCCAAAAGAAACTCCATTAGCAGTCACTTCCCATTTCCCCCTAAACACCCTAGCCCTAAGCAACCATCTAATTTCTGTCTTTATAAATTTGCCTATTCTTGCAATTCTGGGAATTTTTTATATGTGGTCTTTTGTAACTAGCTTCTTTCACTTAGCATAATTTTCAAGATTCAGCCATGCTGTACCATGGATCATCACTTCACTTCTGTTTATTGTTGAATAATACTCCGTTACATGGATATACTACATGTATCCACTCGTCAGTTGATGGACATTTGGATTGTTTCCCCTTTTTTGGCTGTTATGAGTAATGCTGCTATGACCATACAAGTTCACTTCATTATTATTATGTTTTTAACACGTGACTGTCTTTCCTAGTAGATTGTGAGTTCCTGAGAGTAGGGGTCACTTCTGTATTGTTTAGTGCTGTATCCCCACCACTTAGTCCATGGTTAACATTCAATAAATGTCAGCGAATGAATACCTGCATGCTTTCCAATTTTCTTTCCCCCTCGGATGTAATAGCAACTTGTGGGGACCTGTTCTAATCCCATAACCCCCTCTGCCCTGGGTATAACTGCATGTATATATGTCCACCATCCATGCTGAAGCATAAGTTCATTTGTCCTGGGCCATGCCCTTTTCGTTCCACTGTTGGCCTCTCTGGTGTAAGTCCTTGCCCGACAACAGCTGATCGGAGAAATTTTCCTTAGTTGTTCCCACGAGGACAGATACAGCCTCTGTCTAGCTAACTGGACACTGAGGAAGAAACTGACTCTATCCTCCCCTCTCCTTCCCTCTTCTCCTGAGGAGCCTGGATTATTTTATAAAAGGAGGGGTGAACCTGTGGGAGAACCCTGGAAGGAGTGTTGGGCTGGGTGGCCTCAAGCCAAAAGGCTGTCACAGGCTGGCTTTTTGACAGCTCCAGATACCTGTGCGTTTGGGGGAGGAGAAGAAGCTGCCCCTGCCATTCCAGTTAGTAGCCTATATGAACCGGGTCTCTAGAAGAAAAGGAATTTCTAGAACCAGTAGCCTCTGAGAGATTAGTAAAACCAATATTTCTCTTTCCTTTGTACTTAGTCACCCTAATAGTTTGAGCCCATAATTAGAATTGGGCTTTATTAGGCTAATTAGGAGGTAGGAATGATGGCAGGAGGGCATGTGGAGATGCATCAGGGTGGTGGGCAGTAAATCTAGGGTTTTAATAGGTTTGTTCCATAAGCACGTCTGGAAGGCTGACTGGGTGGCTGGGCCCCCTCCCTCCCTTCCTTCTACTCCCATCGCTCTTGAAGTGGCCTTCACACTTTGCCGTCCTTGTCCTCGGTACTGGCAGCAGCGCTGGGATCTGGGGGACTCGGGAGGGAGGGAGGAGACCCCACCCGGAGCTTCATTGCCTATGCACGCGCCGTCCAGCCTGGCGGCATGATTACCTTGCTGAGAAATCCGTCCAGGCGCAGGGCTGCTGATAGCAATCATTGATTAAGAGGGTAATTGTCCTGAAAATTCAGATTGATCAGAAGGCAGAAATGATAACTTGTGTAACTGTGTTTAAAGCCACGTCCTGTCAATAGAAGAGACTGAGATGTATCGCGCCAAGAGGCGGGCAGAACGGATGGGTGTGTGCGGGCGGGCAGGCGCTGCCATCCTTCTCTCAGGGCTGAGCAGGATGTTTCTTGTCAGTAACCTGGGCTATTGGAGATTCAATCACTTTTATCTCCCCCTCTCTCTCAATCCAAATGCCTTTTCATATTAGGAAATTAGAATTGGCCCTGCTCATGCAAGATTTATTAGCTCTGCTGAGCAGTTGCACCGAAGAGTAAATGATTTTGCATTGCTAGAGCTTTTTACACATTAGGACCCAACTTCTTCCCTGTTCTGTGCCGCTGGATGCCTGGAGAAGTGGGCTCTAGAACAGGTGCTCAGGGAGTGAGCTTTTAAAGTCTGGTTGTGGGGGCAAGCATCACTCGGGTCTGGCTTCTTGACCTGCCAGAAACCCTGCTGTGTCTGGCTGACACTCTTCTGTATGATCCCCAGACAGGTCCCTACTGGAGTCTAGGCTGTCTCTCCAGGTCCCCGGAGGGGATGGGGTGTATCCCTCAGTTGGATGACCTAATGGAGACTCACCTTCGGGGAGGTGCTGAGACATGTAGTGGGTAAGGATCACCGATAGGAGCAGAGGATAGAGAGGCCACCATGACTTCTCCTCTCAGAGCCTGGGACTGTCCTCCTGTCAGGGCCAGGGATGCAAGGGCTGGAGCATCTGTCTGAGCCCCTGGGAAGCTGTCCAGGAAGTTGCCTGGGAGTTTACAGTGTGAAAGACAGTTAGAATAAGTTTAGGGTTATCTGGGGCCTGCTGGCTGCCTGTGTCTAGAGGGCTGCAGGGTTGACTGGCCGAGGCTGTCTGATCTGCCAGCGATGCAGGCTCTTAGGGAAGCAAGGCCCGGGAGCCATGCTTTTGGGACTCTCCTGAGGCCTTGGACTCGGAGGCAGTGTGGGCCTGTGGCCAGGTGGACCTAGCCTGCCCTGGAGGCCAGGACACCAGTGAGCTAGGCTGGCTGCAGGGAAGACCGTTCTCCTTCCTGAGACCATAACTTTCTCTCCTTCTTGCCCTCCTGCTTTAGCCCCCCACCTCTTTGGGTCACTTGGACCCATGGACCGACAGCAGCCGCTGTCATCCTTCTACCCTCCCTAGGCCAGGTGTCTGATCCTGGAGGCCTGGTAGGGCAGGTCAAAGTATGGAGAGGCCTGATATGGGGCTGAGGGAAGGTTCGTGGGACTTCTGGATCTTTTGTGAAAGGGATATGATCCCTTCAACCCACTTTGGTCTTTTACTTGGCCCTGGGAAGCCTCCTTTTCTCCAAACTTTCGAGTTGTTTCCCCAAGTAGAGACGTAACTAGGCTAACCTGAGAGTTGGGGCTGCAAGTGTGGCATCCCCAGGAATAAATGGTGGGAGTCGGCAACAGCTGTTTTGATCCAAAAGGAGGGCCGTGTTTTGTGGCGGGGTGGAAGGAGGCTTTCTGGAGGAAGGGATCTCAAGTGTCCGCAAGATATTCCCTAGATACGACCTGCCTCTAAACAGACCACCAAGCCCCCAGCTTTCTACTGAGGGTCTGCTTCAGGTCTTTCCTGTCCATCAGACTGTCCTTGGAGAAGCCTTGACTTTCCTGGAAGGCTCCTCCTACTAGGCTGGATTGGGCAAGGCAGGCACATGTGCCACCCACTGCTGCCCTGAAGGGAGCTGGGTGTACAGGGCCAACTCCACTTCCCAGTGTGGAGTGCTTTTGCCTCTGCCCCTGAGGTAGGCTTGCCAGCTGCCTAAGAACACTTTGCAGGCCAGAGGGAGGGTTGAGCCATGTTTGGCTTAGTGTTCTGCGAGGACTAGTTTGGGCAAAGTCAAGAAGGAACGGAAGTGCCACAGGCGGCGTGGACTGGGAATAGAGAACTCAGAAGACAGACTTCCAGTGGCGTGAGGGAGACACTCACTACAGGATGACATCATTGGGGTTGCCTTCCAGAGCCCAGAAGAGGGAGTGCCTGAATTCCCCTGGAAGAGCTCAGACAGGCATCCAGAAGGGGAGGCTGCTAAACTGAGTCTGTGAGAAGGATGCAAGTGTGCTGTGCAGACAAGTATGGGGGGGCGTCTGGGCAAAGAGAGCAAGAAGTGTCACAGATGAGTCGGGCCGGGCTGGGGCCTGCTGGGGCTTACGTTCTCCAGCGCCCTTCATCATCGTTCAGCGATGTGGGCCACCCCTCTGCTTTAGCAAGGCTGGCGGGTGCCTACTTCCGCTATCTACCTAGGATGCTGGGGCTACGGGCCTTGGATTGGACGAGCTGGAGCCTTAGGTTGGAAAGGTGTGCAGAACAGGGCCTTGGGAGTGGACCCCAAGCCCTCCCTCAGTTCTGTTCCTTCTCGCATTCTGCCTAAAGAGCAGGAAAGGGGGCAGAGGATCAGGCTAAGGAAACAGGAGCTTTAGGCCAGCTTGCTCCACCCTTACTAAACCCACCCCCAGCCCTGCCCTGTGCTTCGATCCAGCCCTGCTGCCAGGGCCAGGTTGGTTCCCTGCGCCTGGCGGGGAGCCTAGGAAGAGACCGGGAAGCCAGAAGACTCATTTTCACTGGAATTTGACCTAAAGCCGGATTGGAAGGGAAGAAAAGAATTTGAACAAAAGTGCAGGCAGGAAGGAGCTGTTAATGAGCCTTTCTTTCTCTTCAGGGACAGAGCGGAGCGCATAGCGGGGCGCAGCGCCTGCTCTCCTCAGTGGCTCTCTAAGGTAGCTGTAGTCTCTGGCCGCTGCCTGCTCTTGCTCTCTCTCCTTTTTTCCCTCTCCTCTTTCTCAGCTCTCTCTATTATGGGGACTTGCTCCAGCTCTTTCTCTCTCTTCTGTCTCTCCTTTTGTTCTCTCTTTGTCTATTTATCACACTGTGAAGGTTGAAAGAGATGTTATTAATCTGGGAGAATGAAGGCAGGATTAGTGGTATGAATCGGATTTTGAGAGGTGTAATGATAGAAAGACTCGCTCGGCTGGCGGCCTGCGTGAGCTTGATAAATGGGGAGCACTCCAGACTGACTCGCGCCTTCCTCCGCGCTGTGCGCCCTGCCCGCTGGGGCGTGCCGCGCTCTCAGATCTGCCAGCCGGCCCACCCCGCTCCTACCTGAACCGGAGCAAAAAGCCAAGGGTAAAGCAGACACAAATATCTCCCATCGTACTTGGAGACATCATTGCTTTCAGCACCCTTTTCAAGTGGAGGCCTGTTGAGTTCTCAAAGGGTTGTGGGCAGAGGGAGCAGAGACCCAGACTTCTGCCTGCTTCCAGGGCCTGGGAGAGTAGAGCTTCCCTCTTGCCCCTGACATGGAGGTCAGGGGTCAGGGAGTGATAAGACAGTCCCTACACCAGTCACGTTAGAGAACCAGACCATAAGTAATACGCAATTAAGCCAAGTGCTGTTGGGAGAACTGTCGGGTGAACTGTGGAGGTCAGGAAGGGACATGGAAGAGGGATAAGAAGTGAAATCAGGAAGGGCTTCCTGAAGGTGGTGTCCTGGCAGACAGGTAGTTATTTAGAGAGGGTAGAGGAAGGCAAGTGTTCCAGGTGGGGATGCGAAGATGTGAGGACAGAAATAAGCCTGACTCTTGTGGAAGGTTGAAGAGCCTCAGATCTGGTGAATTTCAGATCAAGAAGGGACCTAAGGAATCAAGTAATTAAGCCCCTCACTTTCTAATGAGGAAACAGGCCTGGGGACTAGAATTGCCATTTCCTGAAATGATTTTCTATTCAAGTCTTGTTGCTTCTTCTAAAGGTGCCCCTTCCATCATCCTAGAACAATACAGTGAGCCTTTCCCTCTTCTGTCCTCTGTTGCTTTGCTCACAGCCTCTCAACCTTAATCTTTGTAACCAGAAGATCCTATCCTGGTTTAGGTTCACTGCTGCTTGGTCTCCAGCCCTTTCCAAGGAGCCTTGGCTCAGGGTCCCTCTCACACTCTGTGTGGCAAGTGCTGTCCCAGCCAGCTGTCTGCTGCTTGTGCTGTGAGGGGACAACCAGGAAGCAGCCCACCTCATTCTGGGCTTCAGATGCCTCTGGACCTGACCACTTTCCTCCTTTATATTCCTCTGCAGTTCTCTCTAATCACTCCCTATCGCAGTGATTGGGCACTTGTTGGTGTCTGTCTGTTTCTCCTCAAAGGATGGTAGGTTCTTTGAGGGCAGGGTCTGGTCTGCATGTGGTTGAGCTGAGTTGCCAAGGTCTGGCAAGCCTTCTGTGAATGCTAGGCCTGCCGTATAACAGGCGCTCAGTAAATGTCTGCCATGAATGAGTCAGTGTGATTCCAAAGTCTGCACTCTTCCATCATGTCATACCACGGTGGAGTGAAAGTAGAGGTAACAAAGGGACGTCCGAGGGCCAGGATGTTGGGCTCTTTGGGCCTTAGCTCTGGAGGCGCTAGTGTTCAATCTTTCCATCTCTCAGCCTTCCTTTTTTCCCTCCAAACATCGACAAAGAGAAGGGCCTTGTCTGACCCTAAAGGCTTTTATTCCCTTCCTGGGTGATCTTATCCACTCTCGCAGTTTCATGCATCACCCCTATACTTTCTTAGAACTCTCTTGTCTCAGCTCAGACCACTGAACTGAGCACCTGGCCTACACGGCCCCCTTCCCTAGGCAGCCCACCTTGGATGTGACACTGAAGGCCATCTTGGTCCTTCTTGGTGATTTTCCTCCCCGCCTGGTTAGGGTTTCTGCTCTTGCAGGACCTCGGCCCCTCACTTCATGTGCGTTTACATGTTTCTTCTAGCTCGGAAGCCCCCTGAAGGCAATGGCCTAGTCTGCTTGATCTGTGTGTCTCTAGCACCTCGCACAGAGCGTGGCGCATGGTAGGTGCTCAGTAAGCGTGTTATATGAGCAAGCCAATGAAGAGGGAGAGAGGTCTGGGATGAAGGTTTTGAACACCCTTTTCCTTTTTCCAGGGAGAAAGAAGGTGACGGTGTATGTGTTATGTATAAGCACGCACATGCCTTCGTGTTTGAGCGGTGGGCAGCAGTGGTGGTGCCACATGGTCAGTAAAGGATTATATTTTAATTTGGGAAGCACTTTAGAAACTTAAAGTGCTTTGCCTAAGTGGTGACTGCTATTAGTGTCTCCTTTTTATTAGGAAAAAGGACATGATTTTTCTCTTTTATCTTCAGGCCTGTCCAACTTCTGAGAGTCAAACTTAGCAAAATGCCTGCCCCTTACTGAGGACTAGTTACATGCCAAGTTCAAAGCTTTGGACTTGAAACACAGAATTTTGCTTTGCAGACTGGTTCTGACACCCCTCAGGGGATTAGCCCAATAGCTCAGTATCAGGAAGGGGGTGGGAGAGGCAGGATCATTTGACATAGTTCAAGCCCCAGTCCCGAGCCCGTCCCCTCTCCATATAGGCCTGGGTAGGAGGACATAAGAACTTGGACCATTTGGGGGATAGGGGAATGACCCCAGTGATTATGAAAAACCCACTTGTCATGCAGTACGAAGGGCCAGACTTCAGAGAGAGAATCGGGGAGGATTGGCCCCAGGAAGAATTGGGTTTCTACAGTTCAGAGGGGATAGGACCAAGCGGCAGAGACATCACAACTGCTGGATCTGGTGATGTTAAGAGCTGCCACCACAAAGGGCTAGATCAGCGGGAGGGGCTGTGTAGGGCAGTAACAGGAGGAATTCTCATCCAGGAGGCCAGGAGGCAGGAACGTGCCTTGTACCTTTGAGGGCCTTGCTGGTTTGGAGGAAAGGTAACACCCCTTCCCATCGAGGAGATTTGGTGCTGCAATGGTAGAAGGTCTGGAAGGCCCAGCTGAGCCTCGTCATTGGGCCTCTCTGTGTGGCCTCTGCCCAGGCTCTTTCCTGAGCAGCCACAAGACAGGCAGCACCTCGGTCTCAGTCTGGCCTATCTCTGCCAGCCCTGGATGCTAAAAGCTCTGCCCATGGCTGAGGCACTGGCAGGTGGGAGCTTTGGCCCATCTTGCTAGTGCCCTGCAGTCCCCATCTCCTAATCGGGCCCTAATCTGGGGGAGCTAGGGCAGGGGTGGGGTGGGGGGAGTACATTGAGCCTTCTGCCTTAACTGGATTTCCATACCTCCTGTTGTTAATTATAGAGATGTAATAATGCGATTAGTGCACGATTAAAAAAAATCCCTGATATGATTACCATGGATTTAATATCACATGATATATCATTATATCGTTATGCAGTGACAGATGTAATTGAAATACACTTATTGGAGCCGGGGGTGGTGTTTCATTCAATCCCCAGCACCCTGGGGAGGAAAGGGCTGGCTAAAAAGAAGCAATGGGAGAGGAAATTGTAATGAAAACAAAGAAAACTCACAATGTAACTCTCACCCTGGGCAGTTGGCTCAGACTGACCTGCCCCCTTCACCTCTGTGACAGTGCTTGTGGAGCCCCAGACAGGCCAGCCTCTTCTCTAGGGGCTGAGGCAGCGTGGCTGAGGAGCTCCTTAGCTGGTTCTCACCCCACAAACCTCAGTGTCCCCAAGTCCCCTCTGACTCGGTAACGAAGCTTGGAAACATGAGGGAGATCACTCCACCTGAAAATAGACTCAGAACCTTCATGAGATCAAACTGAGCTGGCAGCTGTCCTCCAAATGCTGTGGAGCCTGAGCCTGTGGTGCGGCCCCTGCCTGTCTGTGGTGGTGGTCCAGTGCACGAAGGGCAGTGAGCAGGAAGGTCAAGTACACAGAGATAGTAATTAGCCCACTCGGGTTCTGCAGATGGACAGAGGCAGCAGCAGGTCTGGGGCAGCCTGGGAACTACCAGCTGGGAGTAGAGAGGATGGGTTTGGGTCAGCTGATGCAAGTGTCCATTCTTGTGCTGCTCTGGCTGTGCTGGCCAGGCCTTTGCTGGGCCTAAGCTGTGGGATGGGGGTGACCCATAAGGCCGTGGAGTTCGGAAAGGAGAAGGCGTCAGGAAGAGTCTCTCTTTCCTGACACAGGCCGCTGAGCCCCCAGTTCTAAGGATGGCTGTCAGGGGATTGCTGTTGTGCTGAACAAGAACAACTGTGGTTCCTGAAGGAGACTGGGGAGGACTGGCAGCAGTAGCTCTGAAAACCAGTGCTTCCTGCTTGGCAGAATTATACCCAGAGAGCTGTCTTTCTCTCCCTTCTCTCAGTGGAGACCATTTAGACAGACAGTAGTTACAGCCCCTGCCCTGAGAATCTCCCAGCGTCATGAGGGAGCAGATTTGAAAGCAAATCTAATGTTACAGGTACTGTTCAGAGTATGGGTGGGTTTAAAGAAGGGATGAGTCTGGAAAGTCTTGGTAAAAGAAGGTCCTTTTGAGTTGAGTGTTCAAAGAAGAATATGTGTTTAATTAGGACAAAAAGTGGGAGAAGGCAGAGGGCATTCTCGGTGGGTTGAATCAAGTCTTGGAGGTGTGAAACAACAATCCCAGGACTTAGTGGGCGGTCAGGAAGAAGGAAGCAAGATTGGCCCCCACTTTTCTGATAGACCAGGTAGGTGGTAATGGCTTTGCCCGGGATCGGGGAACCCGGAAGGGGCTCTTTGGAGAGATGTTGAAATGGGTCTTTAAAACATATTGAGAATGAAGTGTCTGAATGAAATCCAGGTGGAAATGCCAGGTAGGGAACAGACCATATGTTTGACACTCAAGTAGAGGAAGGAAATACTGATTTGGAGGTTGGAGAGGCCGAAGACCAGGAAGTTGAAGAAATCACGCAGGGAGAGTGGTAGAGTGCGGACAGAAACAGGAAGAGAGAGCTCGTGAGCACACGTGTAGGATGCCCAGGTGCAGAAGAAACCATACAGGACATTGACAGGAAAAAGTCAAAGACATAAGGAAACTCAAAGACTATTTAGAAAACCAAAGGAGATAGGTTTTAAAGATGAAGCAGGCTGCTCAGTGGTGATGGCAGCAAGAACCTGGAACTGTCCATAGATCGGGCAGCATGGTGAGGACTGTTGGCTTTAGCAGGAGCTAAGTGGCCTGGTAGGGCGGGCTGGAAACCAGTCGCAGGGGTTAAGGAGTGACGGGGGCGTACGTGCGGGTGAGTGGACACAACCTCGAGAAGTTTGGTTGCTAACAGAGCAGGCAGCAGCTGGGTGGGGATGGAGAATAAATAGTACTTAGACAACAATAAGCTAACACCTACCTGTCAGATCCAGGCGTTGTTTTAAGCACTTTCCATACAATAATTTAATCTTCACATCAACTCTTTGGGGTTCATATTGGTTCTCCAGTTTAGTATTGCTGCATAACTCATCACCCGAAAACTGAGTGACTTAAAACATCAACTATTTTTTGTATCTCTGATGGTTTCTGTAAATCAGGAGTTCAGGAAGGGCTCAGTTTTGTATCTCTGATGGTTTCTGTAAGTCAGGTTTGGCTCAGGTTCTCTCACGCATTTGTAGTCAGGGACGAGAGCTGGCACACTGTGTGGTTGAAGCAGCTGGAGGCCAGCTGGGCATCTCACACTCTTCACCTAGTCTCACGGCTTCTCTAGGTGGTCTCTCCACATGGGCTTATTTGGGCTTCCTCACAACATGGCTGCTCAGAGCAGTCTCACTACTTCAGGGCAGCTCAGGCCTCCAGAGCAAGTGTTCCAGCAAATGAGGAGGAAGCTGCCTTAGCATTTCTGAAATAGCCTTGAACTTACATTACTTCCATGTTACTCTGTTGGTTGAAATAGTAACAAAAAGCCTGCCCTGTTTCAAAGGGAGGGACATAGACGCCCCCCCTTGATGGCCGGTATGTCAGAGTCACATTGTAAGAAGAGCATGTGAGATGGGAAATAACGTTATAGCCATCACTGGAAAAAGGCAGTCTGCCACTGTTGGTGGGTTAGACTGAACCCGGAAAAGGGGCAGGGAACAACATTCTCAAAGGTAGTGTGCGTTTTGGGTGATGGCTCCAAGAATATTTGGAGGGGGCAGTGGGACGGGTGTTCCTGAGTGACCTCAGGTATATCTGGAGGAAAGAACTACTGTCCCATTTTGTGGTACTGGAAACAGGCTCACCGGAGTTGAACGACTCATCCAAAATCATAGTGCCAATAACTGGCAGAGCTGGGCACCACATCCCGCTTTGTCTGACTCCTGAGTCTGCAGACGCGCCCTTCTGTGAGACTGGGCTGCTGGCCATGCCATCCTCATGTTTACCTGTGGCCTCAGTACTTGGTTCACCAGCTATAGAAGTGTCGGCCAGTTAGATAACAGGTTAGGCCGCAGTTGTGTCTCTCACACGTTATCTCCCCCCTCCTCCAGGGTACCGCCTTTACAGCTTCCTCTGTTGGGTGATTATGGGAATGGAGGTTGGTTTGATCTGGTTCCTTGTCTTGCGAAATGGCCCATCAGCCTTAGGCTTACAGGGTGACAGTCACCCACAGGTCTGGTGAAAGGCCTGCTTCTCCCCACCTCATGGGGAGGCTGGATGTCAGATGTGCTGGTTTAGAAGCTCTGGGTTTTCTGGAAGTTGCAGGGCAGTTTGTGCTTCTGTCTGCAGTCTGCACTGGGTACTAGCCTCCGCCACTGCCCTGCCCACTCTGTCCACCCGACTCTCAAGGCCATGGTAGGTAGTGAATGGGTGGGCAGAGACATCGAGCAGCTGTCGATGCCTCTTCTTTCCTCTTTGAAGGATCTGCTGCTGCTGCCGATGAGGGCTACTTCATCTATTAAACCCAATACACTTGTCGCAGCTGCTAAGCCCCCGTAAGCCGCCGGGCGCCGTGTTTGTGATGGGACTGACAGTGCATGGAGGAGGCTGATTATACACGATTCCATTTCGCGGGCCCAGCAATGTAATTTCACAGGGCGATCAGCGTTTGCATGTAATAGCAGGCTGTGCTGAGGTGTCAGAATATTAAAGGCGCTAATGGCAAAGCTCCCTGTTACACAGGGGGCCACCCGCCGCGCCTACAGCAGGGCTGTGCGGAGGCCCGTCGCAGATGGCTGGCCACTAAGCTAATGGGGCAGCAGCCAAGGCGGGCAGAGGCGCGAGAGGGGAGAGCCAGCCGGGAGCAGCTCGGCACCTGCTTCCCCGCGCATGGAAATTACGGCAGCCCAGGGGAAGGGAAGTGTGCGTGCCTGCCTGGCACAGCGCCGGGATGGCGCAGTTTGGTAGACAGGCATCTCTCACCCCAACTCCACCTGCCCTGGATAGGACCCGAGCTCCTCAGTCATCCTTCCATCTGCCCCAGCCTCTGTCAGGAGCCCATCAGGTGGGCCCTGATGGCTGGGAGAAGTACAGCTGGAAAAGTGGCACCCAGAGAATTTAGAACCAGCGTGGGAAAGGGGCTCAGGCACAGGCTCTTGGCAAGAGCTCTTCTAACAGATTCCTGCCCTACGCTGATCAAGGTCAGAAAGCTTCTGGGTCCCTTACCCCCATACCCCACAGGCTGGCAGGAGAGAGGGAGAGGGGATAGGAAGCAGGCTGGAAAAGGGGGCAGAGGATAATGAGTGCCCCTCGATTGCACAGAGAGGCAGCAGCACCTCAAGATACGGCTCTTTCTTTCTGTCCATGTTGGCTGCCCCAGCCCTCGCCTGTACACTTGCCACGCTCATTCCTGCCACTCTTCCTTCGCGCTTGCTGTGTCTTCTGCCTGGTGCCCTCCAGTACCACTCCCTCCAGGAAGCATTGCTAGCTACTTCCAACACGACGTGGGCCTATTTGTTTCCGCTGCTCCTGTGAACAACCCACAGGGGACGGCCTCCTTGAATCCTGCTGCTCAGGTGGTTCCCTGGGTCCCAGCCTTGACTGCTCAGCCAGCATCCGAGACATAGTCCGCGTCACCTTGCCCTGAGCTGGACTCCTGGGAAGGCTCTGCTGGGAATCATGGATGGGTGTAATCTCTTAGGGAGGACATCTGGAGGGAGTGGAGGATGGCAGGAAGGGCATGCCTGTGTGGGCGTGTATATATCGGTGGGGGGGGGAGGAGAAGAGGGGCTTTAGAAGTGAGTGCTGGGGGTGGTGGGCATGTGGGTCCAGGTGCAGAGGGCAGCAGGTGTAAGGATCCAGACCACACATTGGTAGGAGCACAGATTGCTATGGACTCTGTGTTCTCTGGGTGGCTCTCTGTATCCACTGCTGTGCCCAGCATACCCACGGTGGCAGAAATTGAGGGGAGCTTGCGGTGCTGAGCCCTGGTGCTGTGCCAAGGGTGTTTCTGTAAGGCTGGTGGTCACATGTGAAGGTTCAGGTCTGCAGGGGTGTGTAGCAGTGCCGAGGGAGACACGCCAGGGTTCTTAGCAGAGGCAGCAGGGGGAGAGCCCAGGCTGAAGGAGAGCAGTTTTAATTAACAGTTTTTAATATCATTTTGGACTTTGGCTGGTATGTGAAGGCCCCGCTGGAAGCAGCATTTGTAAAAATTAAATCCCTCTTATTAGGAGCTTGGCAGACCCATGTGCACGTGCCATCCCCTCCACCTGCCCCCACCCATGCCCCCCTGAGGAAGTGCTGGATGAGGCCATGTCACGGCAGCAATTGGTTATCACGCCTTATCTGGGAATATGAAACTGTGCGGCATGACACCCGCGGCCGCGCTGGAGACGCCAATTCATCTCACCCTCGCTCTGACAAGCTAGACTGCCCTTCCTGAAAGGCACCCGTCAGGCGGGACGGGGCTGCCGCTCGCCTGGTGCCCTGCTTTCCCGCCATTGGTTCTGGCTTGCCCGGGCCAGCCTGGCCTTCCGGGGCTCTGCTGTCCTCCCCCGCACCACCACATGTCCCAATCTGGGGAAGATCTCGGGGCGTCATAATTATAACAATAATCTAATCACGGTGATGCGTTGGGCCAGCGTCTCGTGTTATCTGAAGTGGTCTTCCCGCTTAGCTGCGATAAGACTCAGGATGACGTGCAGATAACACTGTGCTGCCCTGTCCCCCGAGCCACGAGCAGAGCAGAGCAGAGGGGCCTCAGCAGCCCTGCGCCCGCCCGCCCGCCCGTCGCTTTAAGCCGGGAAGCGGCAGCACCTGCTAATGCAAGTGTTTAATATTTGATGGGCTGGGATAAAGCAGGATCACCTTCGAATTGAATTGAGTGTCAGCCGAGAATCTATTACTGAAATTCGGGTGTGATTTGACAGCAAAGTAGACGATGTTATTCTTCACTAGTTACTGCAATCTTCTCCCCGACATCACTTAAATATTTTTTTCTTTGCTTGAGTAAACACACATTATCCTTCTTTTTTCCCCTTCCTTCCCTTTTTCCTTTTTAGAGGGGAAAAAAACCCATCCAGCTCGCCTTCTCCAGGCTGATAGAGTAGATTGTTATTTCTTTATTTGTCCTATTAAATGGAATTTCTGATCGTTTAATCCGGCCTTTGTAAGTGATTTTAAAGTACTTGAAAGCCGGCCCGCCACTGCTCTCTGGCCCACTGCGCTCCAGCCGTGGCCCTGACCACGCTCAGCAGCTTCTCCAGCTGTGCACCACCCACTGGCTGCTTTCCCTCGCTGCCTGCGTTCCCCAGCTCTGCCCTGGCTCAAAGCCCGCGTGCTCTCCCCTGTCCTTGAGCCTTACACGCAGCCCCCAATTTGTGGGTACAGCTGTGACTCAGGGAAGGGTGGGAGGGTTGGCTGGGAAGTTGAGCTGTGGCTCATACTGCTGTGGTCAAGGAAAATGGCTTTGGAGGTGCTGAGGTTGGAGCACACTGGGTCCGAGCCTTTCAGTGCCCGAGGGGCCGAGGCTTAGTTCCTACAACTGGGAACGAGGGTACCAGCCCTCTGCTCGCCTCCTTGGCCCTGGCACAGACTCTGTATCTAGCGTCCTGCCTTTTGTTCCTAAACCTGTGCTGGATGCACTCCCCTGTGAAGGAGTGTGAAGTGAGATGGGGACCTCCTGGGCCCAGCGATGAGCGGGGTGGGGCACTGCAGTGGGTGCCAAAGCCACCATGGCTGCAGTTGCTTTAGTTTCGTCAGTGGACTCACCATCCGGTTTCTGAGGACTTCACCCAAGGTTCATTCCTACTGACCATAGTCCCACATGCTTCCTGCCATGAGGAGAAGAGGGGCAGCCTGGTGTTTGGGGACTTCACGGCAATGGGGTGGGTCGTGTTTGAAGGGTCAGCCAGCTACACAAGCCCACTGCTAGAAACCCAGGACTTTGCTAGCAGGCTAAGCAGGAATTAAATCCCTGTTGGGTCACTTAATAGTGTTCTGACGCTTGTATGTCCCTTCTTTCTGGGCCTCAGTTTCCTCATCTGTGACATCAGGTCTTCATGCCTGGAAGGGACTGTAAGAGAAGGTCCTGCCATGTGCCCCCACCCATGGAAGTTGGTGGTGGCCAGGTGGCCTGAGTAGGGGGTGGAAGGGGGGCAATGAAGTGCTGGGGGCCGTGCAGATCGATGCCCCCAGCACTTCCTTCCCCAACCCCAGGAAAACAATTAAGTATAGATCGATGGGTGGCTGCTTTGAATATGCATAAGTGAGCACTTGACCTTCAGCAGAGATCTGCTTCCCCTAACACACACACACACACACACACACACACACACACACAGTCACACACCCTTCATGTGCCCCCCTCACAGCTGCTTGCTTCAAGCAGGTGACCTTACTCGCCCTCAGTTGAGCTTCCTGGTAGCACTCAGCCTTCTCTAGCCTCACCTATCTCTGGGTTAAAGGCAGCTTGACCACCTGCAGGTGGCTGGCCCCCTCTTGCTTTGGTTTTCCTATCTATGGAATGAGGTTTGACTATATTGGTCTCCAAGTCCTTCTCGTCACATCTCTGTAACCAGTAATACTGTGGGGAGGCGGACCCAGCAGAGTGCTAGGCACTCTGGAGAGGCGGGAATCGAAGGAGGGGTGCTTGGTGAAGGGGGTGCCCTAATGAGAGGAGAGGTCCTGACAAGGGGCGTCTTAGTAAATGGGAGCTCTCCAGTGGAGCTGGGGAGGGGGCATCCAGTGAGGACGGGGGTCCTTCGTTGGGGAGATGCCCAAGAGAAAGGGAGCTCTGGAGGAGGAAGGGGTTTTCTGGTGGAAAGAGGACCCAGCGAGGGCACCCTGAGGAAGTGGCACGATGATGAGAGGAGACCCTCGCGGGGAAGATTTGGTGGGTGGAAGGTGAGTGATGGGGTTGGTTCAGGGGTCAGGACCTCTGGTAACCATTCTTGCCTCCTGTCTTCCAGGCTTACAGCTTCGCCATGGGCTGCTGGCCCAAGAATGGACTTCTAGACATGAACAAGGGCCTCAGCCTGCAGCACATAGGCCGGCCCCACAGCGGCATTGGTCAGTCCCTCCACTGTCCCCCTGGCAGCTCGGTCAGTCCCCTGCCCACATGCCCCAGTCCCCTGGCACAGTTCAGTGCTCCTACAGGGTACTCTCCATGGCTGGGCGGAGCGGGAAAGGGGAGTGGAGTGAGGGGAGAGTGGAACCAGACCATTGCAAAGGGTCTTTCAAAACACTGTTTAGGAGGAGGCTGGGCCTGAGCTTTGGGTGGGTCACAGGTGGCCTTGGGTTCAAGCCAAGGTACCCCTGCCCCTGGCTGCATCTCTGGTGGGTGATGTCCTCAGACGAGTGGACACATGTCAGCTTACCCACCCCCCGTGGAGCTGAAGGAGGCTGTTTAATATTGTTTCAAGTCTGTGGCCACTAAACTGGGCGATCAATGGGAGTTAAGGAGATGAATTATTTAAACCTCACCAGCTTTTAATTAGTCAGGGTCCTTCTGACCGATGGCTCCATCCACAGGGTATTGACTCCCCGCAGGAGCAGCAGCCTCCATTGAGCGGTGCCTGTGTTGGGAGGGGCCACTTGGGGTTCCAGGTGGGGGGACACCCTCGGGGATTCCTGCTTGGGAGGGGGCTGGAATGGCTTTGGTTCTAGGCATTGGAGACTCTGCTAGCCTCTTATCTGTCAGTATGGATACGTGTCTGTCTGTGTGTTTGTGTGTGTGTGTGTGTGTGTGTGTGTGTGTGTTTCTGACACCTTCAGCTGCGGGTCTCTGTGTGTCCATCTAAGAGTATATATGTGTCCAAGTATACGTATATCTGAGGGATGTGTGTGTGTGACAATATATCTGTGTATATTTTTCTGTGTACATGTGTCTGTATGGAAGCAACCATCAGCCCGTGTATGTATCCATCAGAAAGTAGGTCTGTTCATTTCTGTGTATCTTATTGTGTGTGCTTGCTCACACATGTGCATGCAAATGCTTTCAAGCAGAGTACTTGACAGGCATAGGCTTTGTTCCAACTAGGGAGAAACGGTGGTATTCCTGGGTGGTACTACGACGTTCTCGTACCCTGTGTACCTTTGCGGAGATATTGGGTATGGGGCAAGGGGACTGGCAAGATACACCAAAAGGACCCAGTTGCCTGCTACAGACGAGCCCCTCCTCTCTTGCACAAACATTACTGGTGCCACATGTGTGCTAGGCATGCTGAGTGGATGTTCCTGTCCTCAGGGAGCTCACATCCTGGGAGGAGACAGACTGACCTGGGCAGGCGCCACCCAGGACACTGAGGGCTATGATGGAAACACCTGGGCTGACCTAAGGGAGGTTGCCCCTGTCCTCAGTTGCCAAGGTAGCTTCTACTCCTTCGTTTACATCTCACTGACTTCTGGGATGCCCTTTATCATTCTTGTTGGCGGGAAAGAGGAAGCCGTTGCTGGACCTGGGGAATTGGGGGTACCCCACAGCAACTGCTGTTCCCTCCCATAGTAGCTATTCCAGACAATCAGGGACCACAAACCTAGCAAGGTAATAAACCTGGGAGCTCAGCAGTAAGATTTCTAGAGAAGAAGACACTTAAGTCAGGGAATCTTTGAAGGATACATAGGAGTTTGTTAGGCAGATAAACGAGGGAAAGGCTTTCTACTTAGGGGGAAGTGTGTGTTGCAAAGCCCGAGGGCATGAGGAATTGTGGCATACTGAGAGGACACGTTCACACATCTACAAGTAGTTTCTAGTGACTGGAGTGGAAACTACTTCCGGTTAGGGAATGGCTAGAAAAATCAATGGGGAGTAAGTGGGCCTTGAATGCCAGGTTAAAGGGGTTGGATATCTCTTGAGGTTTTGATGAGACAGAGGGAGTTTGTGAGTGAGAGAACGACACGATCAGAGCTCTGATTCAGAATCACTGAGGCAGTTTGTGCTATACATACTAGTTCTTAGTCGGTGCTCTAAATGCTGTCGGATGGGTGGATGAATGAACGAGTGAATGAGTCGATGAATCAATGAAAGAGTGATGGGAAAGGAAGGGACCAGAGAATGAGGACAGTGAGAGGACTTGCCCTGGCTCAGGGGAGGAGGAACCGCCAGTAATGGAGTCTGGCCTGTGGAGGCGGGGGCCAGTGGGATTGACGGGGTTAACTCTCCCTGCGCGGCCTCGAGCTGGGTTCTGTGCATCTGCCCAGGGTGTGTTTGTGTGGGGAAGGGCTTCGTTGTGCTCGCTCTTCACTGCCTCTTGGGACTCAGTGATGCCCTCTTGTCTGTCCACCCATGTTGATTCTAGGTTAGGAACCCTGAGGTGTTCCTTCCTATCTGTATGGGCTCCAGGGGACAGCCCAAGGCTAGGAGTGACAACAGAGTGAGGGCTTTGGAGACAGACGTAGCTCTAGCTCTACCACCCAGAGCCCTGTGACCTTAGACAAGGGACAGTGCTACTGCCTCTCTTGGGAAAGTTCAGGAAAGTCAGCGGTGTGAAGGGCTGGTGCAGTGCTTGGCACACAGTGGGTGCTCAAGAAGCCCCCTTCCCTGTTGCCCTGCCAACACCAGGGCCTTCCAGGGCACTGGTGGTTCCTGGCACTTGGTCTTTGTATCTTTGAAGGGGGCTGCACTGCCAGCTCCTGGCTGGCTCTGAGGTGTGGGTGAGGGTGCTTGGAAGGGAGGGAGGAGGCAGGGCATTAATTGGGCTGGGAGAGGCAGGGAGGGGAGGTGTGGGTTTTGAGCAGTGAGGTTAATGGCCCTCGCACCAAAGAGACAGCTTTAATGAGCTTCAGCTGGCGGTGCCCCGAGTTACTGTGCGTGCTAAAAGGGTCGCGCTGTAAGAGTTTGATGTGGACTATTTCCTAGCCCTGGGGTCATAGGTCAGCTCCCGTCACTGGCCACTCAGGCTGGTCCTCAGTGACATGGTGCTAATTAACTGTGGGAGGAGCTGCCAGCCTCAGGTGGGGAGTGGTATGTATATTGGTTGGGGGCGGGGGTGAGATGAGGCGGCGATGGTGATGCAGGGCAAGGGTTCTGCAGATGCCACAGCTTAGCCATCTCCAGGGCCTGCTTGCTTCCCCCACAGTGCCATGCGGCTGTGGCTCAGTATGCACAGTCACCAATGACCCTAGGTCTTTGAGGGGTCTCCGGCCTCTTTGTAAGGTACGTGTGGCAGGACGAGGCTGTGGGACCTCCTTGGCGGGGACTCCTGCTGAGCACGGGGTGGTGGAGGTGCTGAGAGAGCAAGGGAGCAGGCAGACTAGGGGGTAGGCTGATGTGGGCAGGGCAGGGAGAGCCAGCTGTAGAAGGGAAAGGGCCACTGGGATGGATGTGGGTGGCGGAGCTGTTTGAGGGGCAGTGAGGGAATGTTCGGGCAGAAGAGTGACCTGGTCAGATTTGGGCTTCAGTCAGAGCAGCCTGAGAGTGTGTACAGGCGGACTAGTAAGGAGAAATTGCAGAAGGGAAGTTGCAGTAAGGTACATAGAGATGATGGTTAATTCAGAGCCGGTAGTGGCTATGGGAATGGAGTCGGGACCAGGTCAGTGAACGTTTACCCTGCAACTGCTGTGTGTCAGGAACTGGGGTAGGTGCTAGAAAAGTATTGGTGAGATGACAGACACAGTGGCTGTCCCCACAGAGTTCACAGTCTTCAGGATGGCATGATGGCTTGGCCCTGGGGACGAAGGGAGAGAGAGGTGAGGCTCAAGGACGGAGGCAGTGAAGCTCTGGGAGGAAATGGTGTGCTTGTGGGGCTGTCAGCATGACCTCCCAATCCAGGGAGGGCACCTCCTCCTGGGGGAGTGGATTGGGCCTTGTGCGCCTGGTGAACGGGGCAGGTTGTGAGTGAGGAAGGACTGCATGTATGCAGACCTGCTGACGTCCGTGGCTGTCTGTTTTGTGGACTCTGTTAGCTTCCTTGGCTGGGGGCAAAGCCTCTAGGCAGAGCAGCCTCCACCAGGACTACTGAGTGCTATGTAGCTGCGTGGTTCCTCCTTCATTTCAGCCAAAGGTGAGCAAGACACATTATTTAGGGGCACTTTATGTTGACTAATGTAATTTTCACAGCAGTCTTAGGAAGGTAGGCATCAGTGTTTCCATTTTATAGGTTAGGAAACTGAGGCTTAATTACTAAGTGACTTGCCTGAGGTCACACAGCCAATTGAATTGAGGAGTCTGGATTCAAACCCAGGTCCATCTGAATGCAAAGCCTGTGTTCTTACCACTGTGCTGAACTGGAAGTACCTTTTTGATGTCAGGCTTTGTGCTACCAACCGAGACGATGAGGGAGAAAACAAGCTTACTTCCCTCATTTCCTTCAGTGGCATGTAAAACATACAGGCCTGGACAAAGCTTCAGTAGCAACAACTGGGGAAGAAAGGAAAGGAGGCCTCCACTCCTCCTGCAGTTGTGCTCAGAGCCAGGGCCCTGCAGCCACTGGCTGCTGACCGCCTCCTGACCCTACCTGTTCTTCTCTGTAAGGTGGGTTTCCTCTGCACCTCTTGGCTGAGGCAAACCTGCCCATCTTCCCAGGGCCGCCTCCTCTGGGAATCTGGCCTGGCCTTCCCAGTTTGGGGGTACAGAATACACCCCTGGGCCCCAACTGTAATTTGGTAATGGTTAGGCCCCACATACTTGACCTCTCTAAGGACAAGACCCAGGCCTCCTTTGCTGCTGCTTTTTATGGAAATCTGCACAGAAATGTCAGTTAAAAGGGTTCTCACCTGTTGTTGGGACATGGAGGCCCCATCGGCCACTGGTTTCAGCTGGCTGGGAGAATAACCCAGCTGGGTGGTCCCGCCCTGGTCGCTCATCCCCTCTGCTCAGGGGGGAAGGTCCCTCTGGGGCTCATGGAGAAGAGGGCCAGACACCAGGTGGAGTCTCAGAGCTTGTTGCCCAGCATAGTTTGGCAGGAGGGCCTGGCTAGCAGGTGGCAGGGTGGGGGTCTGGCCCCAGGAGGGCAGTACTGGCCTGTGGTCTCCCCTGAAGGAATGGGGTGTCTATCAAGAGTCCAGTCAGAGCGCATTAGCTCTGTGACATGGATCTCATTAGCGCCCGTGAGAGGTGTCACTGCGGGAGAATCGTCGGCTCAGGGAGATGCTTGTACCAAAAGGAAGAAAGGACAGTGACAGCCTTTTCTCTGCTGCCTCTGCCGCCAGCTCCCTGGGCCGCCCGCCCTCCTCCTCCTCATGGGGGTGTGGGGGTGCTGGCTAATGAGCTCGTCTACAGTGCAGCTTTGCTTTCCCCTCCTTGAAGTTCCCCAGGTCCCTCTGAAGACCTCAGGCCCAGGATTAGCGCACACCAAACACCAGCCCCCCTTTTGCCCAGCAGGGAGTTCCTTCTGATCACCCTGCTTCTGCTACCACAGTGGCGAGGCAAGGGAAAGGAGGTGGGGCCAAGACAGCCACTGTGGCCAGGGGGAGGGGCCTTTCCACCTTGCATGGCTCAAGCCCTCTGCCTCCCTTGACAGCATGACCGAGTCCACTTCTCTGCCTTGGGCTCTCGCTTCCCAGAGTTTCCATCTTCTCTGCCCCTCCCCTTTCCTTGTGACATCTCCCATCCCAGCAGGGTCTGCATCCCTATGACGAACCTTCCTCCCAGGGCAGGGAAGAATGTGAGGACTCTGGCCTGGGTTCCGCAGGGTGTGGCATTTAGGTATGATCTGATAGAGGACTTTCTGGCTCACCTAGGACTTCAGAATTAGCCAGAGCCCGGTGTCGGCTTCAGGTGACCTGAGGGTGGTGAAGTACTGCAGACCTGAGAGGCCTCTCCTGGGCTGTCCTAGAGGGGCAGAGAGGTGCCTCTCCACCTCCCCGCTGCCTCAGCCATCTCCAGGGCTGAGAGGGGAGGAGTCAGCAAAGCTGCCTTCGGGGAGGGGACAGAGACAGCCTCAGTGCATGCTTCCCCAGCGCGGCCCTCATTCCTGTCCTTCTTAGTGGTGTAGCCCATACAAAGTGAGGAGGATGGATAACCATGAGAAGAGACGGCTCTCCAGGCATCCTGCTTGGAGAGTGCTCAGGCAGAGGGACGTGCACCTTCCTCCCCGAGCTGGCACCCTTAAAGCCCCCAGGGACATCTGTAGCAAACACAGATGGAAAATGGATAGACACACTGATGAGTGGACTGACGGACGGATGGAGGAAGGTTCTGGTGTATGCATGTATGTGTTCTCTGTGTGTGATACACTGGGAAGTACAATCTTTGTTTCCCTACCTTCCTAGCCCCAAGCCCCAGCCCGGCCTCCCCTTGTCTCTCTCTGTATCTCCTGTCAAACCATCGCAGACGTAAATGACAAAGAAATCAGAAAGACAGATCAATGCCGGCCAAATTAGCACTTGCAGATAGACTGTGCGGGGATGTCAGCGCCCTGACCCCTGGTGATCTTGCAGCCTCCGCTGCTGATATTATGCAAATTGCATCCATCTGGCAGGACCTGCGTGCTTGCTGCTCCTACTCAGAGGAGTAATGGGCTGGGGGTGGGCGGGAGTATTGGAGCAAGAGTCGGTGGAGTGAGTGTGTGCGTGTGTGTGCATGTGTGAGCATGTGCTTGAGTGTATGTGAGGGCGTGCGGTGTCCACCAAGCACTGGGCGGTGATGGAGTGATTGACAGGACAGATAAGGGGCTGCATTGGATTCCTTTGGGCTGGGGGATTAGGAACAGCCACAGATGGGAGATAACCGGACTTCATTTCAGTTTATTTTCCTCCTTATCCCCTCTCCCCACCTTCACTCCCCGAAAAACACAATCTCTCTAGTTTGCGTTTTCATCAATATTTGCAAGTCATTACCACTGGTTTAAGGTGAGAGACAATGTCAGCGCCCAGACCAGGCCAGCCCTTCCCCCAACCCCTTACAGGCCTGGTACCCTGAGAATTAATTCCTAGCGCAACCCAGACAGCCTGCACTCCAGTGGTGTTCACAGCACCCCTCCCGCCTTGCCCACACTACTCACAGACGGTCCATACCTCATGGACCGACCCGACTGACCTACCTCGTCTAATCTAATGCCCCCTGGCAACCCTTAAGCTGGGCCCTGCCCCTCCCACCTGTCGCTGCTGGGTGCCATCTCTGCCTCCAAGTTGAGGCTCTAGCATAGGTGCTTCTGCCCCTAGTATTAGTTGTGCCCCTGGGAGCTGGCCTCCCTCTTCTACAAGACGCTAGACCCTTCCTCAACAGCTCTTCCTGTCCTTGACACTATGGACCAGAGCCGACCCCCTCCAGCTGGGCAACATGGGGCCTGTGGCCTATGGAGGGGAGTTTGTTGAGTCTGGTCTGAATCCCCGCCTACACCAGTATCGTTCCAGTATGTTTGCTGAGTGTCAGATACAGTACAGTTGTTTCCTTGAATTCCCAAATCCTCTGAGGTCGGGGCTGTCACCTCTAGTGTATGTGAGGACACTGAGGCTCAGGAAGGTTGTCATTTGCTCAAGGTTGCAAAGCAAGGAAGTGGGAGAGCCAGAATTGACACAACATCTCTCTAGGGTCGGAGCTCGTAATCAGCAAGCTCTACCGCCTCACTGCTGTGCCGCCAGCCCCAGACACTCACACATCAGCACCGAGATCCATTTACAGGGACCATCCTCGTACAGTAGGCAGACAACTTCCTTCAGCTTGTGGCCTCTGAACACAAACCCTGAGCCAGGCCAGATCCCCCACCAGGCTGAACCAGACCAAAGGGGACAGGATTCAAACACATCCCGCCCTCAGGAGCTGTGTGTCTCAGACAATTGGGCTATAGCAAGAAGGACACACAGAGGACAGAATGCACCCAGCAGCTGAACCTGCCCAGGGCTATGTCACAGCACGTGGCATCCAGGGAGAAGAGCTAAGCAGCTCGGTCCAGCCAGCTGGGATGGCTGAGGGTACAGCTGTCCCAGGGGCTCCTCCAAAACTGGGTCCCAGCTATACCCACCCACCAGGCAAGGTTGGGAGCTTGGAGTGTTGGGGACATGTCCGGGGACACGTGTGCAAGGGGAGCTGGTCCTAATGAGGAGAACATGGCTGCTAGTTAGGCGAGGGGCGGGCGGGGAGCCGCAGAGCTGATTGAAGGCAGGGGCAGGGGTCAGACAATTAGGCCCAGATCCGGCTGTTTGATGTGAGTTCTGAGGCCTCAAAGCCTCCCTTCAGCCCGCTCCCTCCACTCCCTCCTCTCCCTCCTCTTTCCTTTCTTCTTCTGCCCAAAGGCAGGAAGGATGGAAACGCTTACTCTCACTGTTACTATTATTAAACTGTGGCAGGCCAGCCAGACCCCAGGACTCCTGCCCACAGGAGGCACCCCAGGCCCCCCGACCAGGCTCCTTGGACCCCGGGAGACACCTGGCCAGAAGCCAAGGCCAGCCTGAGGGCAGGGACAGGCAGAGACCCAGGGCAGGTTAACCCTGCTGCCTCTCTTGCTTCTGAGGCAGGAGTGAAGGGGGCTGCGGATTTGGGCCCAGCGCTGCCAGGGCCACATCCCAGGCCTGCTTTGACTAGCACTTCCTGCAGCCACCTAGTCCTTTTCTGTTCTGACCCGGGGACGAGGCGTGGAGGGTAGAGCATGGTTCATTCATGCTCATACCCATCGCACACTACAGAGTGGTCTGTAGCAGTCACACCAAAACTTCACCCCACAAGGCAGGTGCATAGAACCCAGCCAGCAGTGCTGTCATACTCACCAAAGCAGTGTCCCCTCATCCCCACCCAGATGGCATAGCCCACCTACTGTCAAGGGTCCTTCCTACTCTAGTCACACTCACATGGGCTTGTGCAAAAGCCCTGACTGTCCCTTAGGCAGTCTGTACCCTGGGAGCTAAGCCCCTCCCCTCCAGTAGCTGGGAACTGCAGTCGGATCTTGTGTCCACGGTGGGTGGGGTCCTGGCCCTGCCAGTCCCCCATCCTAGGAAATAAGCCTAGCAAGCTGGTACTGACCAGAGAGTGGGAGGAAGCCAGACTGGGGGGGCAGTGGGGAGAGGGAGGGTGGGAGCAGAGATAAATGTTAGCTCATTTCTTCCGTAATTAGTTACTCCCTCATCCCCGCGTTGTAATTGTGAACAAGCTGTAATGTTTAATTAGTCTGTAAATGAAACCCCAATTTCATAATGGCCTGGCTGACAGGGCTAAGTGAGCAGGGGAGGAGGGGAGGGGAGGTAATAGGAAGGGCCTCCAGAGGGGGAGGGCAGGCTTGTGGGATCACCATCTCTCCTCTTTAGCCCCAGCCTGGCCTCTGTAGGGGAGGCCGTGTGACTGGGTCCAGCACTGCACTCAGCCTGTACTAGCCTCTCCACTGGCCCTTCTTCCCAGAGAAAGGACAGGGAAGGGACGGTTCCTGGCATCCTTATCTACCCTTAACTCTCTGGTTGGGATACCACAATCACAGCCCAATTAGATGCTTCTGGTTGGAGAAGCTGCCTCTGGGGGCCCAGGCCTGTGACCCCAGCAAGGAGGACGCTTCCTCCCCAGGTCCAGCCTTCCCCCTCCCCAAATCATCCTGCTAAGAGGACTTGCTTAGCACCTGGACCGCAGGATCTGGTCCTACACCTAAAGGAACCTATCACTGGCACAGGATGCCCCCCCCCCCCCCCCCCCCCCGCAACCCCACTAGCAGAATCCAGCATCCGTCCATGCTGACACCCAGACCAGGCCTTGTCTCAGCAGGTATCACAGCAGGCTGTGATGAACGGGAGCTGCCGCAGGGGGGAGCCCCTGGCCCCGCCGCTGCCTCATTGGTCTCCCTGTCTCCCCTACAGCATCCTCACGGCCTGCACACACCCCGACCCGCCTGCCGCAGCCATAAATCTCAATTTACGAGGGTGGCTCTGGTGGGGGAGGGTGCAGCGCCGCTAATGACGGCTCCTCAGCCGGATTTTTCATGTTGCACAGTCATAAATTTTTAAGAACAGCATGGGCAGCACGTTAGCGAGTTATCGAGGCTGCCTCCGTGCTGGCTGCCTAGCTCCAAGAGAGCAGAGGCCCGGTGGGGCAGGGGAGGCGTTTGGGGCAGGGCTGGGGCCTCGCAGCTCCACCAGTGTGGAGGCAGGGGTAAGGCGGGGTGAGTGGGCGGCCCGCTGGAGCCTTCGTGCAGGCTGGGGAGTGCCGCACGAGAGCTGGGAGCCAAGGAAGGCGCGTGGCTGGGATCAGGCATGTGGGCACATAGACCATGGGGTTGGGGGCCGCTGATGGATGCCTCTGCTCCAGGACTTGACACCATGATGGACGGGGAGCCTGCAGACATATGGATTTTCAAAGTGGCCACTTTGAATAGAATTACAAACCCTGACCATGTGCACAGAGAGGCCTCTGCCCTGGCAGAGCTGCACTTGGTTCGTAAGCCAGGTGCTTTTTAAACAATCCTTGGGAGCTGAGGTCCCTGGAGTCACCGAGGGAGATCCCTGGGGAAAGCCCCAGAGGGGTCAGATCTGTGAATATGCTGGATATGCAGGGGCCCTGGGCTGGCTGACCTCATCCTGGTGAAGGCTCGTCACTTCCAAGTGGAGCCCTGGGTACGTCACACCACGCTGGGCCTCTGGTTCTTCCCTTTTGAAATAGGGCTGATGAGCGCTCCAAACTCTCCAGGCTTGCTCTGAGGATTTGGAAGTGCTATAAAACCCTGAGTATGAGTTAGCTTGGTTGTCCACTTAAATCTCTCAGAGTTTTGAGGGGAGTGTCTGGAAAAAGACTCTCCTGGGGCTTTCGCTCTTGTGCAGTCATTCATTCAGAAGATGCATGTTTGCCGAGGTCTTCTGGGTGCCCAGTCCAGTACTGGGTTTTCAGAGATGAGGGAAGTCCCTTCCTGGGAGGGTGTGAGCACCTGTGGCTGAAGCAGCTCAGTGTTTCCAGCCCGTGCCTGGTCTCTCCGTGGGGTCATTGGGCCAGGTTCTGCGCTGTCCTCCATTGGGCACAGCTGAGCCTCGGTGCTGAGAGGCCCACACAGGCCCCTCACAAGCCCCCAGGCCAAATGCTCCTGAGTTTCCTGTCTGTGCAGTTGAGGGTTAATGCTCTTGACCGTCTCTCAGGAGCCACAAGGTCAAGAAATCGGATGTTGCTCAAGTCATCAGGGGTGGCGTGACTGTGTGTGTATCGAGGTGTTGAGGATGATTCCGTGGTAATCCACTGGGACAGATGCTGGTTGCTTAGGGAGAAGAGTGGGCCCAGCGAGGCCTTGTTGGCGGAGGCGCAGTCCCCTGCCCCTCCTCAAGCCACTCTCCTCGTGCTCCCTGCACTCCAACACAATGCCGGCTGGAACCTGCCGTGCCGTCTCTCACCTTAGGGCCTTCCCATGTGGCTTTTTTCCTTTGGGAGCCCCCATTCCCACCCCTCGGCCTAATTAATACCCACTCCTCCTTCAAAGCGCAGCTCAGATTTTGCTTCCCCAGGGGCGCCTCCGGACTCCTGTGCACTCCTCCATAGCACTCTACACGCCCTTTAAACACTGTCACAGTCGTAATTAGGAAATGAGGTGTTTAATGCCTCTCTCCCACAATGGATTGTAAGTTCCCTGAGGGCAGGAACTTGTATCTGTTTTGTTCAGCTTGTATCTCCAAAGCATAACATAGCATCTGACTCGTGTAGGCAGATAGTAAATAAAATGTATTGTTTTGAATTGAGTTAAATTGAGTTGAGATGGCCCAGGCCCACCCCTGGGTGCCAGGGCAGGGGGAGGCGGAGAGGGAAGTGCCTGGAGCTGAGGTGGTTCCCATTAGTCCTCATGATTAATTCACAGCCACACTGTGATGGAGTGGGCTTGTCCCCAGTCGGCGCCTCCGCTGGGGCCCACCTGTTAGCGACAAACAAACAAAGGGGATAAATAATGCATTGGGAGCTGAGCCAGGCAAGGCGGCGGTATTGAAATTAATAGGGATTAGCTGAGCAGCTTGAGGATGAAATATTTACCAGGTAGGACTGGGCTTAGGGAGGGCAGCCTCCCTCTGCATCCCCAGGCGTAGCCAGGTCCTTCACCAGGGCATCATCGGCTGGACTGAGGAGCCCAGCACCATTGTGGCCACCCTCAGCTGTCTTGGTTTGCAGGACAGGCTGCTCAGACTGCTGAAATCTCAGGTACCTGCCAGCCTCCTGGCACGGCAGGTTTTAGGGAAACCAAGGTACTAAGGAAGAGTGAGTGGTGGTAGGGAAGGGCCTGGAGCTCCCAGCACTTTGGAAGGTGGGGATTAGGACCATGACTGATTTTTCAGGGTCTGGGCATGTCTAGGCTTCGGGTGGCAAATGTCAGGGCTGGAGTAGGTTCACCTGTAATCATGTGAAATCACCTTTCCCTCCGTCTTCCTCCATCTTCCTTTCTTCCACTTAATACATATTGACTGAGGGCCTCTGACACTAGTGTCTTCAAGGGATTTGTGGTCTAGCAGGGTGGCAGAGACAATCACAGTGGGGTACACATAGAAGGGGTTCCTAACACAAATGTGGGGGCCCAGATAAGGCACCCCAGGAAACGATGGCAAGCCCAGGTCCTGAGAGATGAAGCGGCGTGCCAGCTGAGAAGTAGGGAAGAATTTCCAGGCAGAAGGAGGAGCACGTGAAAAAGCTTAGAGGCTAGAGAACCAGAACCAACCCCATCCAACAGGAGAATGGGGCAGATGGGGCCCCAGAGGGGAACCTGGACAGATCCCCGGGACTTCCGAAAGGCAGCTGCACACTGTCCTGAGAGCAGCGAAGCACACTGTTAGAGGTAGTGGTTGTTATGTGTTGTTTGAATTATTAACTCTTTTTACTTGGAACTAATTTTACACTTACAGAAAAGATTCTATATCTGTTACCCAGCTTTCCTTAGTGTTAACGTCTTACATATCACAGTGCAATTATCAGCGCCAGGAAATGAACACGGATGCTATACTAGTAACTAAACTAAAGGCCTTATTGAATTTCACCAGTGCTTCTACTAATGTCTCTCCAGGGTCACTGAAGGGTTTTAAGACAGGAAATAAACTGACCAGATGTGCAGATTAGACAGATACCATGGAGGAGATTGTGGGGGCACTGCTGTCACCTATATGAAAGAGAATGGTACCCTGGACTGGGAGAGTAATAGTGGGAATACAGGTTTCGAAATGGTTGGGAAATATATAGTAGTGAAAACTTCAGGGGTGGATAAGGTTGTCCATGGAAAGACTAGAAAGTCAGAAGGGAAGAGGGCCGATGACAGCTGTGAGCAACACCCACATCTTAGGGGTGGTCAGAAGCAAAGGCACATGCAGAGGAGCTGGAGGAGGATTGGATGGACAGAGAACATGGTGTCCCTGAGGCCAATGGAAGAATGTTTCAAGGTGTAAGTCCACTGGGTCCATCTAAACCTGAGAAGCTTCCACTGGACTTCACCCCTGTGAGGTCATAGGGATCATTAGATAAAGCAGTTTGGTAAAGCGATAGCGAGGGAATTCAGACTGCAGGGTGGGTGATGAAGAAATGAGACCATGAGTGTTAACAGCTCTGAAATTTGGCTGTGAAAGGGAGGAGAGATTGGGTACCAGCCACATGGAAAGGGGAGTTAAAGGGAAGTTGTTTTTCAAGATGGGAGAGATTTAATATGTTTGCATGCTAATGTGAAGGAACCAGTGCAGAAGGAACAATTGAAGCTTCATCAGAGTGGAAGGGTTACTCACAATATAAGGCCCCCTGAAAAGGCGGTAGGGTTGGGCTCCAGAACCCAGAGGGAGTAGAGGAATGAGTCTTAGAAGTGACTTCAAGATGGGTCCTCTCTTGTAACAGGCTAAGAGGAAAGGACTAGAGCAGATGCAGGAGGGTGGCTTCTGTATTTCCTGTGAAGTAGGAGACAAGAGTGTGGGTGACGAGGTCAGGGTGACGTTCAGGGTCGGGGATCTGAGATCGTGGGAGATGAAGAAAATCTGAGATTGTCACTGGGGGGAGGGAGAGCGTGCGTACTGACCGATTGGCTGGGTAGTTGTACCCCCCCAGTTGAGGTTGATGACTATGGTTTTGTGAATGGCATGAATCTGTATGGTTGTGATTTTTCTCTAATCACACTCAACCCAAATGCAGGCATAGAGAAGGCAGAGTTTGGGCTTTTCCAGGCAAGAGTGATAGAAGGAAACAGGAGCAAGAGAGTTGAGAATATTGGCAAGAAAGGGTTGAAACGATGGACCATGGAATCCAAGCTTCGAAGTAAGGTGGATCAGTTACGTTGCTAGGACAGAAACTGCATGGTCCACACCCAACGGCCATTGTCCTTTTTCCTCACTAAATGGAGCCCCTGTGTAATTAGGGACAACAGCGTGTACCCGTTCAAAGACTGTTTTTTTGTAGTTTCTCATCTAGTTAGATATGGTTATGTCTCTGAGTTCTATCCAGTGAGATGACAGGAAGTGTCGTGTGGGACCTCCAGGAACAATACTTGAAGTGACTCAGCCGGACAGTACATTATTCTTGCTTTTTCCATTTTCCTCTTATAAAATGTGGATATGATGGTTGGAGCTCCAGCAGCCAGTTTAGACCATGAGATAACTTGCAAATTAGAAACAACATGCTGAGAAGGGCACGGCAGAAAGAAGAAGCCCACGTCTCTCATGACTTTGTGGGGCTTGGGTTGCAAGCCACGGACACAGAAAGCCTTCCTTAGTGAAGTTGTATTTTCTCCCCTCTCTGCTTTCACATGGGTTCCCATCTAAACTCCATTCTTTTAGCCTTTTTAGTAACATGGCATGTATCCTGAGATACAGCAGGAAACAATTTGGTCAAATGTACAGAGAACATAACAAGGATTACCATTTTCCCAGCCAGAAATAGCAGTGTCCTCATTGGGCTTTGCCCCACCTCCTCCATTCAGCCAGGTTTATGTACACGGTCCATTTGTTATATCCTCCTCTTTTCTGCCTCTACATTCAGTATCAGTTAGTGTGCTCTTGGCTACCAGAAAAAGAACACCCAATTTAAAATATCTTAAATAGTGAGAGGATTTATTACATCACAAAAGTTGGGAGGTAAGTTCATCCTACAGCTGATTCAGCATCTCTGCAGTGTCATCAAGGACTCAGATTTTTTTTCTTTTGTTGTTGTTGTTGTTCTTTTATGTGCAGATATGAAAATATCTAGCAGAATATAAAGGGCTGTTTTCCCCTCGTGCTTCTCTTCTTAAGGGTGAAGAAATTTTCCCTAAAGGTCTTTTAGCCAACTTACCCTCCTATTGCAGTAACTAGAGCACGTGGCTACCCCTAACTCAGTGACTCACAAGAGGATAGGGTCACCAGGAATGGCTCAGACCACCCTGGTCACATGAGCTTGGCAGCAGGGGAAGGGCTGCTGGCTAAGCAGTCCAAAGGGGACAGGGAAAAAGGGGAAGTGAGATGAAAGTATATTATCGTCAGAAACTAGGAATATTTTAATTGAACATTTCAAAGGAAGAGAAGTGGAGGGTATTAAAAAGGCTGAGGGTATGACTGTAGAAATGGTGGAAATAAGGAACAACGGGCAAGGTCATTAGTGCCAAGGTCAAAGACCCAAGGGACTGGCAGCAAGGTTCTCAAAGGACGGGATGCAGAGGCTGTGACAGGCAGGTCTCCCGGGAAGGAAAGGCCCATGTTCTGGACTGATAGCACGTGCTCACGAGAAAGGCTCCAGCTAGGCTGCTGGCACATGGGTCTGGGGCCATGTCACAGGTGCCTGGGGCAGCCTAAGGAGCCTAAGCTCTGTACCCCAGTGTCCCCGTTTTGGAAAGAATATGCTCTGGTTGGTCAGGCCATTCAGGAGCAGGTAAGGCCCTGTCACCTTCCTGTTGGAGCCACTCCAGGACCTCCAGAAGACAGTCCCTCAGGAGACTCCTTAGGGACAGGTTAAAGTAGAAGCTTGGTTGGGGCAGAGGTGGCTGCCAGGTATGGCAGATGAGGAAATGAGACCAGCTGGTCTCAGTAGCCACCTTCCCCCCCACCCCCGCACCCCACCCTTCTGGTGGCCTTACATTATCTGGCTATCCTCTGGCACTTGCAGCTGTGGTATCCCAGAGCCAGGAGGAGGAGGAGGCTTCTTGGCTCCTCTACCTGGATAGGGCTTTGGCTAGGAACGAGTAGGAGAGATGGCACCCGTTGTGATAGCCAGAGCAGCCGCCCTGTTACTACGGCGTATTTCACTTTTAATTCTGACATATAATGTAATGATCTTTTTTAAGGCCCGATGATATTATCTGCCTGACTAGATTATTGAGTCTTCATCATCTCCAGATAAATTTATGGCCAGGACGAGGCTCAGGATTTATCATCAGTCAATAGAGCTCGATACTCTAACAAGGCGTGTAATAAGATATACATATTTAATGATCCAAGGGGAGGAGCGCTAATGGGAGCCCAGAGTGAGTGGTCCACGGGGCTGGGGCTCTGCCCTAGGGCTGCCATAGCTGAGGGGCAGGGATGTGGTCTTGGCCCTGTGGTCCCCAACTCTGGCCTTTCTCAGGACTGCTTCATTCTCCTCCTTGTCAAGACCCTGAGGGAGAGGCAGACAGGGACAGGGAGAGACAGCACTCAGGAGAGTGCGAAGCGGGGGCCTAGGCCTCTTCAGCCCAAAGGGTACATGCCCCCCACCAGGGCACTCTTCTCCCCGCTTCTGGACCTTGGTGAGGTTGAGGGTATCCTCAGACCTGTCCGCCCAGGCCCCTGAGCATTAGGGCGGGCCCACAAGGGGAGGGAGCACCGGGGCTTCGTGCCCAGGCCGCTGATGGTGACGGATGGTTTTTCATTACAGCCTCTCAGGTCCTGCCCGCGCCCTGTGTGGAAATTCTATTTATTCCCTAATTTGTAAAAATTCCCTCTTTATCTGATCCCAATCAGGGCGGGGTAATTGGCTCTCTGGGGCAGCGGCTGGGGTCCTTGATGAAGAGCTATGTGGATGTACCCAGCCTGGCCCCCGCCCGGGCCGCCACCAGGGCCCACAATTAATAATGATTTGCAAATGGCAGACAAGCAATAACACAGAAAGATGTGGCGTCCGCGCTGCCTCTTCATTTCCTCCCCTTGCAGATATAAATGGCCACAGAACAAAAACCCGGCACTATAAATTCTGGAATTAGTTATTCACTGGGATAAATGGGGCCTGGAGCCACCAGCCCCTCTCCTGCCACCCTCTTGCCTGCTTTCCCGATCCACGTCTGTCCCCAGGTGTGTTCTGAGCTTGGCCCCTATCTCCGTGGCATCTTTGGCCCCCGGCTCAGTTCCCCAGCTTCCTCCTGGCCCCTTCCCTGCCACTCCGGCTGCCCTTGCTGTGTGGCCCAGAGTGGGGAGTGGTCACCTGCTCCGGGTCTACAGCTTGCTCAGCCTCCACTTCTTCTCACTGACGTCTGGCTGCCCAACGTAGCTTCTGTCCCACTCTGCACTGGGGTTTGAATGGAATTGGCATATCCTGCCAGGCCTGGGAGTCTTGATCGGGCTTGCTTGATCTTGGGTGTCTTCTTTGGCATTTGGGACCAATCTAGTCATTTGTCTGACCAAGTCTGAGTTGGGCTTCTGGTGGCCAAATGTGATACAAGTGACTTGAGGGCTTTGATGCTGCACTGACTGGTCAGGCTGTTGTGGGATGTTGGCACAGGCGGTTCCGGGCACCCTGCCCTTTCGGCCGGGAGCATCCTTTCCCCGCCCCCCAAGTGGCTGTGAGCTGGCGGGTAATGGGCGTGTAATGGCCTCATTTCCATGCCCGGCCTCCAGGAGCAGCGGTAAGTGTTTGATTGCCTTAATTTCCAAACACATCATTATCCCAGCTTTACCAGCGCTTAATAAACACTTTATGAGGATTTTTTTAAAAACATCTTCGGTCCGCATACTTCTCTGAAGTGATAAACTCTAATTAAGTCTAATATTTAAAAATATGGTAATGGTGAGTTGTTTGAATAAGTGGACTGCATTTCTGTAATTTCATTATTACGTAAAACACGCTAATTATTTGGAGCGCGCTTATTATGGAGAGAGAAATCGCCTGCTAATCAAGACGAAATTGCCTTTTCCCCTTATTGTAGAACCACCGTCATCCTTCACCATCAGCCCTGTGGCACCTCCAGGCACCTCGGTGCGATGGAGGGGGGTGAGGGGGGGCTCTGAAGAAGGGGTCACTTTGGAGTTGAGGCTATAAGGGCCCTGTCTTGGGGGAGGGGAAGAGAGCTGTGGGAGTGGTGTGGTGTCTGTGGAGCGATGTAGTCTACATCTGAGGGGGTCGTGTTGGGTGGACCAAGATGGCGCTGTCCGGCGGCCCAGGGGGCTGGGGGCCAGTTCTGGGACAAGAAGCAAGGGGTTGGGGAATATCAGGGTGTTACTATTGGAATAACTAGTATTATTGGGTATGATTGGGATAACAGTAATAGTAATAACTAACCCAGCCACTGTTTTAAGCACTTTACAAATAAAAACTCACTTCATCTTTTTAACAACTTTTTGAGGGAAGTAATTGCTGATCATCATTTTTATTCCCATTTTAGAGAAGAAGAAATCGAAACACAGAAAGGTTAAGGTTAAATAAAGTACAGTAACTTGCTCAAGTTCAGTTATTAAGTGGTAGAGTTTGGATTTGAACCCAGAATGTAAGGATATACAAGGGCCCTCTGCTGGTTCAGTCCTCAATTCACTGCCTTGACCCCTTCCCTGTTTTCCCTCTGGGCGACCATGTGCTGTTATATCCTGAACTGCACCCCGCTGTAGCTTGAGATGCTGGCCCCCAGCACAGAGTTGCTGATTTAGCAAATAAAAATATAAGACACCAGTTAAATTCAAATTTGAGATAAACAACAAATAATTTTTTAGTATAAGTGTGTCCCATGTGGGGCTGGGGACATTTAATCTGGTAATCCTGTCAAGCAGACTAGGATTGATTTACTGGCCCTTTGCTCGGAGGCATGCTGCTGCCAAGATGTCCAAAAGACAAACAGAAAAATGTGGCGACAAAACAAGCTTCTAGAGTGTCGACACACCCAGGCTTCTTGCTCTCTCATCCTTCCCATGGTTCCCGCTCCTTGCACTGTTCTCTCTAACCCATCTTTGCTGGTCCCTGCTCCATGGGTTCTGGCCACATTCCTTCCCAGCTCCTAGAGATCACTAAGAAGGTGTGTTACCAGGCTGAGCTTCTTAGGCAGGAGGCCTCAGGTTGTGTCTGAATCTTTCTTTAGGCCACACGGCCTCATAGCCTCATAAGGTCAGCAGCTGTCACCCTACTGCCCCTGATGTCCCCCCAATCCAGTTTGCCTCTTTGATCATTTCACATTCATTCTCTTTCCTGGCTCCAACAGACCCGTGTGTGGTAAGTACAAATATGATAGAGGCGCCATTTCAAAAAGATGGGGAAAGTGTGGACCGTTCAATCAGTGGTGATAGGGCAACTGGTTATCCACTAGGGGAAAAATAGTTAGATCTTCTATTTCTCACCATATACAAAAATAAATTCCAGATAGTTTAAAAAGTTAAATATAAAAACTGAAAGTATTAGAATAACATATGATAGTTTTCTAGTAACACTGGGATAGGGAAGGCCTTTTTAAGCAAGATACAAAACCATAAAGGAAATGCCTCATACATTTAGATGTCCCGTAGGAACCTTGTACTTAACCCAGGCAGAGCTAAGCTCATCACTGCCCGAAACCTGCACTTCCTCTTGGTTTGCCTTATGTCAGTGAGGGGCACTAAGCTCCTAGACTCCTCCCTCTTCTCGTCTTCCCGATCCCCTGGGAAGGCTTGCTCATTCTCTTTCCTGAAAACTCTCTTACTTCCATCCACTGTGCACACCACCAGTGTCTCCCCCTCCACTACCACTGGCCTCTTTCTGGGCCACCATTTCTGGCCTGGACAATAGCACCCTCTGCTAATTGGTGTCTCTGCCTTAGGGTTCACCCCTCTGATCCTCCAATGATAATTTTGAAACACAGATTTGGTCCTGTCATGCCCCTCCTTAAACATGTTATTGTCTCCCCATCATTCCCAGAATAATAAAATCTTAGTCTCCTTACCTTAGTAGTCAGGGCTCTTCAGGGTTTCCTCACCAGCTTCATCTCTTGCCCTTCCCCTGCCTCTTAGGCTTCTTCACCACCACCCCCACCACCACCACCTGGTGAACTTCATTATTTTTGGACACTCCACATTTCCCCTCCAGAATGTGTCTGTGCTGTTCACTGTGCTGAGGGTATCTCCCCCACTCCAACCCCAACTCGCTGGCTAGCCCCCTCCCACATGCCCCTCAGACCCTGCTTAACTTCGTCCTCCCACGGACCGTTTCCTGATCCTCGGACTGAACGAGGTGCCAGCACACAGAAGGGGTCAGTGTGTGTTTGCTGAATGAATGAGCGCATGAATGAATGGCCCTCCAAGTTTCCTTGGGCTCCTTCCCTCCTGAGGGTGGCCCCAGCTCAAGCTCTGCTTCTGTCCTCTACCATTCAATTTCCAAACAAGTGCAGCTAACTGGACGTGTCAGCCTCAGGTGGTTGCACTCTTGGAAGCCTCCAGTGTGAGCACAAGGCTGTGACCCACCTCCTCCCATCCCGCACCCCATAACGGCTTCAGGCTGGCCTCGCCCGTTAGCTCAGTGAGAGGTGCCAGAAGTTAGGGCGGCTGACCCACGTGGCCCCAGGGCTTCAAGCAGAGGACTCTGAGAGGCCATGTCACCACACTCACCCTGCTGCTGTCTCTCTCTGAACTTATGGCCTATTGAAAGAGCCAAATCAACACACAATGGGAGATATAGATAATGTATTACAGAATTGTATACCTGAAATCTATGTAACTTTACTAACAGTTATCACCCAATAAACTTTAATTTTTTAAAAAAGGAAGTAATATAGAGAACTTTTAAATGGTTCCATCATGACCCATCATAGGACCCTTGAGAAAGGAGTTTATAGATCTAGGAAAACAACTAATAAAGATTAGGAATGTACTTAGGAGAGAAAAGAAAAGACCCAGGTCTGTCTCTGTGCCTCTGCCCAGTTTTCTCCTTTTCTAACTGCCATTAACTGTTTAAACCGATCAGTAGGTTGCACTGACTATTATGGAAACTTCAAGAGCTGCAAAAAGAGCCTGTGCTGAAAGCCCATAGCTGCTATCCCACTGACTTGCTGGCTGAACTAGAGCAAGTGTCTCCCCCGATCTGGGTCTCTCTTTCTTCATTGCAGTGTAACAGCTGCAACAAGTTAGACTCCATAAGCCCCAGTAAACAGGCCCAGTAGTCAGTCAGAATTGGTGGAGTGAATGACAATTGGTTTTATCAAGTGTGCCGGCCCCTATGTCGTCTTCGCCGTAGATTATACAGTATACACTTTCTCATCATTGATCATCCAGGAAACTAGCACCCTTGCTTTCCCGTCAAGAAGAGAGGAGGCATTTCAAACAGAAAGCGTGTACCCAGCCGTGTGGGTGCATCACCTGTTCGGCCCTCACAGTAACACTGAGGCAGCCTCCAGTAGCACCGCGAGTGAGGCACCTGCAGTTCGGAGGAAGTAAGCATTTGCTACAGGGGACACAACCCGGGGGCAAAGTTAAGACTAGAAACCGGCCTGACTCCAAACCCCATTTTGTCATTTTTGGAAAACAGTAAGTGGTTCTGAGAGATGAGGGGTTGAGAGTAGAGTGGCAGAGGTGAGACGACACAGCAGGGATCCGTCGTTGCAGGGCCTCTACCTTTAAGTCATATTAAAGTGTGTAGACTTGAAACTGAGGGCAAGGGGAACTACTTAAGGGACTTTAAAAGAGGAAAGGATGCGATCAGATTTGTATAAGAAAGCTCACTTTGGCTGCAAGAGAATGGATTAGAGGGGAAAAAAAGGGGATATTACTATAAAAGCAAGAGATGGTGGGGTCTGGCCAGGGGGTGGCTGCCAGAATGAAAGGATGTAGATGCTTAGACAGGAGATAAGATAAAATCTGTACTTAATGCTTGATTAGATTTGGGGAGTGAGGGAGAAAAGCCCTGACTCTCAGGTTTCTTGTTTGTGCGTTTTGGGATACCATTCATTGGGATGGAGAACACAGGGGAGTAAAGAAGCTTGAGAAAGAAAATTAGTTCATTACTGGACATTTTGAGTTTGTAGGGATATCTAGAAAGAGATTTGGTTCCAGAGGCATTTGGATCTGTGGTCTGGAGCTCAGGTCCATGCTGGAGACGGTGAACTTCAGGGGTAGCCGCAGCTCCAGATGTGGATGAAGCCATATCATGTGTAGAGTGGGGAGAGCTCAAGGAGAGATTAGGGCACATGGACCTTCTCCCAGCTCAGGGCCAGGCACAGGGGGAGGCCAGTGCTCGCCCACTGGACGGCTGGTGGCCTAGGGGGAGGGGCTGGGCACTTTCACTAGGGCCAGGGGAGTCAGATTGAGCGATTTATCCAGCAATGAGGGAGGAGCCAGATGAAGTCAATAGAAAACTAATTTTCTTTTCTGCTGGAAGAAATGAGGTGTGTGGCTGCTGGGTAATTGCAGATAACGAGGGGACTTATTCTTAATATGCAGAGCGGCCATGGTCCCCAGAGTGCAAAAGACAGGAAGAATTGGAGGTACCCTGACAAGGCCAGACTTACTTAGGAAGAAAATCACCCTGTGAGAGTCCCTCTGACCGTGCCATCACAGCACCTGGGCCCTGTCAAACCCTCCGCATTCCGGGGTCCTTCCTGCCCCATTCCCACACCCACCCCTCCTGCACACCTCTTCTGCCCCATTCCCCTCCCTGTCAGCTGCCTTGCTCCTCCTGTCGCAGCCTCCTCCCTCCACCCTCTACCCCCACGGCACAGGCATACACACTAAGGGAGACAAATGATGGGGCCTCAGCTGAGCGGGGCGCGTGTCCGGCCCATAAACCACGGGGATGGGTCACGTCTAGAGTTGCCATGGCCGCCACTGCCCACCCATCTGTCTTCCCTCTGTTCTGCCTCAGACCAGACCTCATGACTTCTGAGTCCCTGGAGGAACAAGGTGTCCCAGTGTCTGGGTCCTGGGTCACCTCCATGCCCACATCCATTGTGGGTACGTTCATGTTGAGCTGTGAGATGGCCCTGGATGACTGGTCTGGCCTAAGCAGCGGCTGCAGAGCTGGTGTCTGGCTAATGATACAGGCCCTGGACTGCCCAGACGATGGCTGCTCCTGCAGCCCTGTTCTAGCTCTGGTGGGTCCCCTTTCCTACTCTAAGGTCCTGGCAAGGGCGAGCTGGGGAACTCAGTGAGAGGGGTTGGGCCTTGACAGCGGCAGAGGCCTCCCGACCCCACCTTGACCTTACTACTCCCCCCCCACACACCTGATTATGACATCGATGCACAATACTTTTGCCATTACAGCATCGATCCCATGAGGGCTAGTGGTGGCTGAGGGCCTGGTTATGGCCCAGGAGCATCTATGGGAGCGGGGAGAGGTGTGGGAGGAGAGGCAGGTGAAGGGATGGGGAGTTGTGGCTGCTCTAGGTAGTGGAACAGAAAGACCCAGTACTTGGGCCATTTCTGTCCTAGGCTGGATAGTGGGACAAGCTCTGGGCAGCTGTCCCTCCTGCTGGTGGTGATAGAACAAGTTCTGGCCCACATGCATGATTCTGAGACCCGAGTACCTGTTTCTGCGGCCACTAGGGTTCTAGGACAGTTTTGAGCATGGAGTTTCTCATGGGGGCCAGAACTAATGAACCTGCTATGACAGGGTCTGGCAGACAGACATATTTAACCTGAGATTTGGCCAGACGGGGCTAAAACCTGACCAGCATTAGCTTTGAGACTACTGGGGTGGGAGAGGCAGGGCTTGGGCTGAGGCATATCCAGCAGAAGACTGCTGGCCAGGGCATTCGGGGACCACAAACCTGGACCCTCTCCACTGGTCTGGGGCTGCACAGGAACAGGTACCCAGGCAGGTGGTGGTTTGAGCACGTAAGCCTGAGATACAGGACAGGTGTTTCCCAGGGCCCTGGCCCAAAAGTGCCAAGGTTTGTGCCTCATCACCAGTGATTATGGCCTGGGCCACATCTCCCACACACACGCAAGTGCCGGCAAAGTCACCCTGGCCATGGGCATGATGAATGGCTGCACAGTAATGAAATGGAGACATCAAGGCGGGTGGCGGGAAGACGGAGTGTGGCGGACGGGCCGTCCCCATGCGGCAGCAACAAGAAGGATCGCCCAGCGGCCGGGGGCCGTCAAGGGAGAAATTACACATTTACTCTGCCTTTTTCTTACTGCGACGGCGCCCATATATCACCGCTGGGGCCGGGGCGGGACACGCCGGCCAATTTCCAGCATGAATTATGGGACTGAAAACATTGAGACCAGGCTTCCCGCCGGGCCAGCATCAACCAGCCCAACCTGAAGCTGGAGATGCTGCCACCAGGGGATGGGACCCCCTGGTTTAGTCTGTGGCCCCCAAATCTGACCCTCCTTCCCAACCCCTCCCATGTAAAGAGCATCCATGGGCATGGAGGGGAAGGACCCGGGCCCATCTAAATGTCTTCTCTCCCTCTTTTTAGATGACTGCAAGAACATTGCCAACATCATGAAGACACTTGCGTATCGAGGCTTCATCTTCAAGCAGACATCAAAGCCATTCTGATTGGCCGAGGACGGGATGGGACAGGACAGGGTAGCTGCTTGGCCTAGCCCAGAACCCTCCTCTCCCTCACCAGAGAGGAAAAGGGAGAGTGGCACAGCTCTGAGTCCAGAGTGTCCCCCAGCCTGCCCTGTGGGCTTGCGCCCTAGGTAAGGGCTTGGCCACTTGGCCTCTCTGGAGCAGACACTTTGTGCCCCCCACCCCCACCCTTCAACCTCAGCCCAGTATTAGCCCCTCCCACTGTGGGCCTGGGCTAGGGGGACCCAGGTTCTCACCACCTCTTCCCTGGTACACAGGCTTCTGCTGGGGCCACGAAGCCCCCCTGTGCCCCCTCCCATCTGTAGTGCATGGTGTGCGGTGCCCCCAGGGCTCCAGGACAGATCAGGCCCCACCCTGTGTCTATCCCATCCCCGCTGTGAACGTGCCACTGAATAAAGTCGGGGAAATGAGGCCCTGTGTGTGTGTGCACGCGGGCGCATGCACGTGAACCAGGTATGCTGTGCCTGACACCGTCAGGAAGTGTAGGGCTTAGAGTATGTTCCAGGCTGCTCTCTGCGCAAGTCGACCAGGGCAGCTGGTGGGCATTGGAGCACCTGTGCTACCCTCCCTGCATATGCACAGGGCCGGGGGAACTAACTGTCTGAGCACGAGGCTGTTCGAACCTGCTGGTGTCTGAGGCCACTGCTGTGTGTGAACCATCTTGAGTGTAGAACCACGGGTGTTCCTAGGCACAGGTGCTTGGGCAGCACTGGCAGTGGTTAGTGGTCGGAGGGCTGCTACGGGCTCCCATGCAGGCAAGCCCCATGCCACCCCAATGAAGTGGGTGTGGTGACACCCACCCCCAACCATCCTCCCCCCAGCCAGAGGCATCAGAAGTGGTAGGAAGGAGAAGGAAGCAGCCCAGTGCAACTAAGCAGCTCTATTTACACAGCAGCAGCACCCACGCCCCATGTGGCCCCTCACGGCTTCTTGGCTTTCTTCACAGAAGAGGAGCTGGAGGCCGATTCCCGTCGCTTCCTCTGAGGAGACACAGAAGGTATTGCGGTCAATGGCCCCTGAGCCCTGGTTCAGGGAAGGTGATATGATACCCACGGGCCACCCAATCCCACCCTGTCTCAGAACCCATCAGAGTGACAATTTCCACTGCAGACACTAGAGGGAGCGGAGCCTGTACACGCATGTGCGCTGCTCACACGCAGGGCCAGTTCGTACACTCCCAGGCTGTCCAGGCTCTTACCGAGTTAGGCGTGAGAGGTGCGCCCACCACGTCAATGATGGTGTCCTTAGTGGAATCAGGGCCAAGACCGGGTTCAGGTACTGCTGACTCAGCACAGGCCGGGGCCGGGCCGGAAGCGGGCGTGGCCGGGCCTCCCAGCACGCCAGCCCGGGCCAGGGCCTCGTGACGGTGCCGCAGCATCTGTAGCTCGTACTCGCAGTTGGCACAGGCCTGCTTGAGCTCATAGAGCAGCACCAGGTCACTCCGCAGCTCGTTGAACATGTGCACCAGCTCCTCTGTGGGCGTGGGGCTCAGCTCTAAGGTGGGTGGGCAGAAGGCAGGGACAGCAGAGGTGTGATGGAAGAATTGCCCTCCCCCTGCCTTTATCCACAGCCTCGGGGGCAGGGGGTACATCCTGTGGGGCCCAGCCTCCACACTCACCCACACCCAGCTCCAGCAGCATCTGTTCCAGGGCCTTGATCTTCTTCTGTCCCACAGAGCTTGGCAGCTTCATCTGCAATGACCCAGCAGTTAAGACCTATCCCCCACAAGCAGCTTAGGATGAAGGGGACTAAAGGCAGTGGGGGACTGGAAGAGAAGTTAACCCCTGGAGACATCTCTGAGTCAGAAAAGGAAATAGCCAGCAAGTGGAATATAGTGAAGTTGTGACCTCAACCTGGCCCCATCCCCGAGGCCACCTCTAGCTGAGGCACATGACACAACCTCTCCTACAGCTCCAGGCCCGTGGCCCGCATTCAGGCCGCAGAGCACCTAGGGCCCAAAAACGTTGAAGGGTGACACACATACCCGTTGGCTTCGCAGCGTGACACCTGCAGACTTGAAGTCTGGAAACTTGATGCCTGCAGTCTCAGGAACGGCCTGGGGAGGAATTATGGAAACCGAGGTGTCACAGAGAGGGCCCAGTGTTAGTCCCAGCACCCTGCCAGCTCTGAGTGCTCTCAGAGCCCTCCACCAGGGGTCCGCTGTGCCAGGAAGCCCCTCCACCCTGAGCTGGGCTGACTTAGTCTCCACACCGGCTTCTCAGCCTCCTTTTTCTGGGGAAGCTTCTTCTTAGGGGCCTTGCGCTCAGTGCGCCGCTGCTCTGCAGTGGTGTCTGCCGCTGTTATCAGCTTCTGCAGGTCCTGACTGCGCTTCTCCCGCTCCTTCTTCCGCGCCTCAATCTTGCGCAGCTCCTGTAGCAGGTACTCCTCCTCGGCCACCTGGGAGAGAGATGCTAGGAAGTATGTAGACACACAGGAGCGAGGGTAGACAGGGAGCTGAAGGGACACTGGGTTGTCTGTGCGGGAATCTGAGAAGTAAGATCAGGAGGGAGACGAAGGGTTATGAAGAGCAGGGAAGGTGGCCAGTGAAAGGTAAGACGGGGGTGGGAGAAGAGAGGCACACAGGTACCAACCAGTGGGAAATAGGGGGTCCCAAGGGTCAGGGAGTTGAAGGCATGGAAGATGGAGGCACTGGGTTTGGGGGTACGGAAGCGTTTGCGAGACGGGCTGACCTGCTCTGGGGTCCGGTTGTAGAGACGCTCCAGCTGTTCCTTCCGCCGTCGCTCATGCCCAGCATCGAATACTGGTATCTTGAGGTCTGTGCCTGGCACGGCCCGCACATTGGCAAGCTTGGCACAGATGTGGTAGTACCGCTCCTTCAAATCCTCCACAGAACGCTTCTGAGGATAAGTCCACAGGGAGTGGGGGTGGGGGTGGGGGTGGGGCGGGGGGGAGATGAACACTCAGAGGCATGCGGAAGGGATGGCATGAAGGTAGTGGGCCTGTCGGGCCCGGGGGCCGGGCATATGCACACCACCAGCTCACCTTGAACTGCTGGTGGTCATACCGGTCATGGATAACCACAAAACGAAGGTCAAAGCGGCGGCTGAGGTCAAAGAGGTGGTCAGTTTCTGCCTTAGTCCAAGCATCATCGTGAAGATAGAGCTGGTACTCCTGCTCTGAATACACGGGCACCTGCACAGTCTACTGGCACAGAGGGACAGTGGGGGCATGTCATGTCATGTCCAGTGGGCTCCAGTGCCTTGTGACCCTCCTGTTTAATGCTAATCCCTGGGCTGGACAAAAGCAAATCTTCTGCCTGAGGCCCTGCACAGGGCAGTGTGGACGTGGTGTTTCCAGAGTGAGGAAAGAAACTGCTTGACTAGAGGCCCTGGCAGGCTCTAGGACTGCAGCCCGCCTCTGCATGCACTCTAGGAATACTTCCCATGCTTCAGCTCCAGAGCCCAGGTACCAGCACACGTGTTCCTGCCCCCACACTTAAGGTGAGGGGCCCACTTGTAAGTGCTTCTGTGGGTTCAAAGGTCAGCTTTGGAGTAGGGCAGATGGCTCAATACCGGAGAAAGGCCCAGGCTCCCCAGGTCTATGGAACACTTGTCTGAAGCACTTCTGCCACCCTGTGGTGACAGTGAGATTTGCAGCACCCACAGAGCTGGCCAAGATCACATACAGTGTTTCCCCAAAATGAAGACCTAGCTGCACAATCAGCTCTAATGCGTCTTTTGGAGCAAAAATTAATAGAAGACCCAGTTTTATATATTATATTTATTATTATAATATTATATTATATTATATTATATTATATTATATTACATTAATTATGTAAGACCGGGTCTTATAGTAAAATAAGACTCGGTCTTATATTAATTTTTGCTCCAAAAGACACATTACAGCTGATTGTCCGACTAGGTCTTCTTTTCGGGGAAACACGGTACATACACAGAGATACAGAAAAGGAGCCTGAATCCTTCTCCCAACATACGCTCCCCTGCCCATGCCCCTGCCTCCCCTCTCCCACACTCTGTCCCCCAGACCTCGCTCAGGGACAGACAGCACCACTACCAGCTAGGCCTGTCAGTCAGAGACCCCAGAAGAGTCAGTGATAGGCTGGACCAGGGCAGTTTCCTCTATCAAAGACCACAGTGGCTGAGCCTGCTCTCAAGACCCTTAATTCCAGCCGCCTCTTGGACATCTCCTACTGGAGAGCCCACATACACCTCAAACTTAATGTATTCAGGTGACAGGTGTTAATTAGACTTACTGTGGTCATTTTGCAATATGTACAAATATTGAATCATGTTATACACCTTAAATTAATAATGTGATGTCAATTATACCTCAATTAAAAAACAAACTTAGTGTGTTCAGTACTGAGCTTATTGCCCTTCCTGAGTTACGTCTCCTCCAGTCCAGATCTCAGTCGGTGTCTCCATCACCCCACCCAGGTGCCCAAGCCAGAAGCCAGGCATCTTTAATTCCCACCTTTACCCTTGACCCCTCCCTTTCCACAAATCGGTGGTTTTTATCTCTGGAACTTCTCTCTCCACTTCCACATCCCAGGCCAGACCACACCCCTGTTTGCCTGGAGCAGAGAAACCGCTTCCCAGGGTATCTCTGCCTCCATTTAACACCACCACCACCACCCCCCAAGCAATTTTCTGCAGCTAAGATGGGATCTCTCTGAACAGGCTACTTAAAGGACAGCCTACAAACCAGTGCTGTTTGCAAACTGTGATCATAGTGTATGGTAAGTATGGAAATTGAGAATAGCCTTTATGACAATTTTACAGCACTCACACTGCTGAACCTAATATGAAGAAACACAGACTTGTATTTTGTCTTGTAATTTTACTCTTTATCAATCTGATGGATCGGAAATTTTCTTTTTAAATGTCCTTCACCACAGATATTTGAGAAGCACTGTTCTAGAAAGTATATCCAATCATGTCAGCAAGCCAGGCCTCTTTTAAGCTCAAAGTCTCCCCACTACTCTAACAGTGCCTTCTAGATAATTCGCATAGTCCTCAAGAGCAAGGTTTGTCTGGTTCATTTCCTACCTTCAAGGTTCAACACGGGTATGGAACTCTATAGGTATCAATATATATTTACTGAATCAATCAATGAACACAGGTAAAAGACCTCTCTCTCTGCAGCCATTTTCCCTCATGGACTCTAAGTTCTAGCCAAATAACTAGCAGTTTCTGGAACATACCAGACTCTCCCCCTCATTTTCTTCTTGCCTGAAACGCCTTCCCCCTTCCACATTCCTTCTACCTAGATAACTGCTCATCCTCTTGTTCTCATTCAGGTATCATCTCCTCTGGGAAGTCTCTGGTTTCCCAGGCTTGGTTAAGTATCCCTCCTATGCATTTCAAATCCATTTAATTTTTTAAAAACTCAGGAACTGTGGAACCAGTCCTGCTCTCAAGGAGCTCACAGTCAAGTGAAGGAGCCATTCATTCATTCAACAAATATTTATCATGGGCCTGCCAGACCTACCGTGTTTCCCCGAAAATAAGACCTAGCTGGACAATCAGCTCTAATGCATCTTTTGGAGCAAAAATTAACATAAGACCCGGTCTTATTTTAATATAAGACAGGGTATAATGTAATATAGTATAATATAATTAATATGATATAATATATAATAATATAATACCGGGTCTTATATTAAATTTTGCTCCAAAAGACGCATTACAGCTGATTGCCTGGTTTGGTCTTATTTTTGGTGAAATGGTATGCTGGAGACATGGTGAGGTATAAGATGGACAGGAGCCTTACCTTCCCAGAGCTAAAAAAAACAATTTAATACAGTGTGGCGAGTTTGATGACAGATATGCCTCGGATACAATGAGTGACACCTAATCCAGCCTGGGGACAGGGTTGATCAGGGTAGAGATAAAGAAGGCCTGGTTCAGTCTTAAGGTCAGGCAGAAATAAACTGATGAGGAAAGATGGTGGAGAGAATCCTAGGCAGAGGGAGCAACACAAAGAGAAAGAGAGAAGCAGCCTAATGTGTGCGGGCTTGGCAGTTAGAGACCCGTGAGGGAAACAAGTAAAGGGCGAGAAAGGGGCCTTGTGTGCCCCGCTGAGGAGTCTGGAGGGTGACTGGAGGCAACGGTTACAGAGAGGAGAAATTGGTCATGACTCTTTTGCAAAGACCAGCCTGGCAGCAGTGAGGACAGATGGCTGACAGCCTGGGTGACCAGCTGGCAGGTTTTAGAAATGATACAGGTGAGAAGTGAAGAGGCCTGAACTAAAGGAGCATGAGTGGAAGGTAGAGAAAGGGTACAGATTTGAGTGCTTTAGATTAAAAACCATAGGACTTGGCGACTGAATGTGAGGGGTGAGGGAAGGTGACTCCTGTGTTTCTGGTTTGAGCAGGAGAGCAGCTAGGGAGCCATGGATTAAGATTGGGACTCCAGCAATGAGCAGTATTAGAGAGAAGACCATTACCTCACTTAACGCCAACTTCATTCTCCACCCATAGTCCCCATGGTCTTTCTAAAGCTGACATGTGATCCTGACACTCCTCAATCAGTCAGCGGCTGCCCAAAGACATCAGGGCAAAGCCCCAATTGCTGAGCCTGGGTGGCAGCTCTGCCTGACTTGGCCCCTGCTGACCTCAAGCCTCATCTCCCACCACATTCTACCCTGGGCTTTAGGCTTCATCAACAGTATCCCACACCTGTGACTGCTTTGCAATTTGTGCCTTTGCTCATGCTGTCACCTCTGCCTGAAAAACATCATTATACTCCTTTCCTAATAACATCTGGTGACATCCTCCAAGATTCAACTCAAGCTCTAACCTCCAGGAAGCTTCCATGACCTTCAAGTCCTCCCAATATAGCAGGTATCCTCACAGACTAACTGCCTGTGCCTCCCCCTCCTTCCTCCCCAACAATATGGAAAGTTTCTCAAGGGCAGCTATTGTGTCTGATTCATTTTTGTGTCCTTGATGTGTAGGCCTTGGCTTGGCATGGAACGGCATTTATTAAATGCAAAATGAACATTCTTTTGTCTTCACCTCAAATTGTCTCATGCAACCTTCCCTCCCATTGCCTCAAATGCCTCACCTCGTGGTTGTCGCTTCTCAATCTGACACCTCCAGCCTCTCCCTCCACTGGACCTGAGTGGCCTACGGATGGTGGTGAGGTGTAGAAAACCAGGTTTGGGGAACGGGGGAGAATGTTGGGTCACACCTGGATGTGCTGAGTCTGAGAAGCCTATGAGCCCTCTGTGGGAGGTCTTCCAGGTGCTGTTGGATATACGGCTGAGGGGAAAGAAGTCAGGACTTGGGAGTCCTGGGTTCAAGGCGCTAGTGCTTTCAGGCTCGAAGTCTAGGCTGCTCCAGGCTGCAGGGAATGTGAAACCATATTGTATAGTGGCTTAAACAGTGGCCTAGGAAATCCTAGCCCAGCCCAGCTCTGCCTTTCACTGGCCGGGTGAGTCTGGATAAGGCTCTGCTCCGTCTGAGCCTCAGTAATCTAGACCAGAGATAATTCAGCTTGGACTAGGGTACTGGCATAGAAGATGAAAAACAGGAAGACGTGATTTATTATGGAAGTCAAATCAGTAGGACTGTGATTATCCCTGAGCTCTAATGCAAATGTCATCTGAGAGAGGCCCTTCCTAACAACCCGGTCTAAACGAGGCCACCCCTCCACCTACAAGTTCACTCTTTATCTCATTTCATATCCCATTCATGTCCTGGTTTCACTGATGCTTCTTATCTGAAAGAATCCAATTTATTTGCTTCCATGTTTCTGATCTGTCTTCCCCTGCCTTCTTTGTCTCATCGTGGATTGAAATAATGTGAGAACTAAAAAAGAGGCTAAGTCAAGGATGACTCCCAAGTTTCTGGTTTAGGCAACTGCATGGATAGTGGTACCATTCACTGATCTGGGGAACAGGTTTGGGGGTAGGGAACAGAGGGAACCTGCTCGATCTGAAGCACTTGTGAGGCATTCAGGGAGGGGCATTAAGTAAATGACTGGATATGTGGGAACTGTTGCTTTGGACTGGAGATATTAAGTTGGGGCCAATGACATACAGAAGGGAAGAAAAGCTACAAGGTAAATGAAACACACTAATGAGAAAGTAGACTGAGAAGAGTAGAGCACCTAGGACACAACTCTAAGGAATAACCGTCTTTGAAGGGCCAAGAGAACCCACCAAACACGAGAGCAGGTCCAGGAAAAGGACAGGATCCCATGGGCAGAAAAGACCCAGAAAGTCCCACCCTACAGGTATTTGCCTCGAGGCCTGAGTAGGTAACCATGGCTGAAACAAAGGCTTGAGCGTGCCTCTCGAGCCAACCCTAGGAGACTGCAGAGCTCAGAGTGGCTCAGAGTGAGCGAGCAACCTTGGCCTGTGTCCACATGATGGTGGCTCACCTTATTGAATCTGGCAAAAGGGTAGTCTTTGCCCTCCTCAGCTGCCCGTCGCCAGTGGAAGAACATAGCACCATCCTTGCGGGCTGGGTTGGTGAATGGCATCCATTTCCAGGGCCGCACCTTCTTGGAACCCAACTTGGCCTTCACTGTGCGGTAGCCTTGACCAGTGTCACTGGGTAGCAGTGGGGGCGCATCCCTGGCAGCAAGGTTTAGGGAGGTGAGAGGTTAGAGTCAGAAGGCGAGAGAGCCTTTGAGCCCAGGTTGCTGCTGATCTACCCTAGAGCAAGAAAGTCAGGTTCTGGTGGGAGATCTGAGCTCCTCCCGCCTCCTACAAAGCAAGCAGGAGCACCAGCTGGGAAGGGGAGGCAGGAGAGAATTGGCAAAGAAAACGATAAGTTTGGGACTGCAGGTGGGTCAGAGACCAGCGCCGGGGGACTTGGGATTCTAATACTTGCTTCTTGTCAGAGTAAAGCAGTGCATAGACCTCCCGGTGCATGCCCTCAGGCCTCTTGAATGTCAGTGTCTCGGAGGACTTCTTGGACTTTTTCTGAGGAGGGAAACCACAGGAGAGCAACCACAGGCTAGGCTCCTTTCCCTGAAAATGCTTTGTCCCAGCTCAATCCCTGAACAAACCAATACTTACAGGTACAACAACACATACACACTATGACAAAGAACAAAGACACAGAACGACAGTATGAAGGTGCAGAAACCCACTCACAGGGGCACCCCTAGTCTGAGCAGGTCATTCCCCTCCCTACTCCCACCTCAGCTGGGAGTAGGGAGTGCCCCTGACCTGTCAAGAGTAGAAGATACTTTCCCACCATCTCTCAGAATATCACACCGACTTGGTAACCCCGGCCCAACACTCCACAAGTGTCACACTCTCTTGGTCCTCTCATCTCTCACCGTTTCCCATGGTTGTCCCAGAATAGGTTGACACATATTCTGTCCCGTTATGTCACACCTACCGCCCATCTCACTAGACATGGAGCACCCCATCATCTCTCTCCCGTTGTCACTCCTCCCCACCACTTCACTCCCGCTACCCAACGCTCTCCGGCGCCCCTGCTACCTTGTCCGGGTTGATAATGTCCTTCTTGCTGATGGTCCCGGAGGCTGCATCCCCCTCTGGACCCCCAAGTTCTAGAATGTCCCGCACATCCGCGCCCGTAGCCATCGCGCCTGATGGGGGTGCGCCCCGAGGTCAAGGGTCAGTGCCTGAGGAGGGACCAGGCTCAGATCAAGAGGCAGAGCCACTTCAGCCCAAGTGGGGGCGGGATGAAGAGGCGGGCCGCGAGGAAGAGGGTGGCCCAGGTCAGGTCAGGGTTCTGTCTGTGTCCCGCCGCTTGGGTCTCCCAAACGACCCCATCTGCCTCTAAGCCCCAGTGCCTCCGCACCTGGAATCCTCTGCAGCGGCTACCGCCGCTCCCCTATCCCAGCAAAGCCGCGGACAGAAACTTCCGGTTGTGCGCATCAGAAACGCGTCCGACAAGAACACTTCCGCTCTGTGCTTAGCGGAAATTGAGCTGTTGGACAAACTAGTGTGAAAGCTACCGACCGCGCGGAACCTGTCGCGTTCCTTGACTCCCACGAGCCCGTCGGTCTTCATGTGGTACCTGCTTTCTGGTGTTTTCTGTCTACGTTTCTCCGTTGTATTTTGGGCGGTGAAAAGAGAGCTCAGAGCTTTGTGACTTTGGAAGTCGCTTAATTTCTCTGAACCCGTTTCTTCATTTGTAAAATGGAAATTGTATTGGTACCTGCTTAAATGAAGTACCGATAAGGCATGTAACACATTCACAGCAGCCGTACATTTAATTTTTTTATTACATGATTTAATGGTATTAATTGCCCCTGTTCATTATGTATGTGTTAGGCATTGTGCTAAGCGTTGGAGATGAAGAGATAAACTACACAAGGCGGAGCTACCCAGGTGGCTGACAAGATAGAATGAGGTCTAACTCAGTTTCAGCACCTTTGATGGCGGAGTCTGTGGGGCGGGGCCTCATGGGTCTTTCCTGGACCCCAGCTGCCTGAATCTTCACTATTCCAGGGCTAACTGCATTAGTGTGCATTACAAAGAGGACCAAGAACACAGCCTCAAGCAGGGAGCGGCTGGAAGAAGTATGTCTAGAGGGAAGAAATTTGCTGATCTCCCTAGAGAGGGAAATTTCTAGAACAGGAGATCCTGAAAAAGGGCAGAAGGGACAGTGGAAGCAGCTCCCAGCTTCATCTTCTGCAAAGCAGCCTGCGAACATGGAGGACACATGGGCATTGAGCAAGGGGGATGGATTGGGGCTTGTTAAGGCATTAAGGAGATCAGCCCCCAAGCCAAGGCCTGCTGAAGATCCAAGCAGGACTGGAGGAGCAGGCAGCCCTCACAAGTGGGCTATCAATGTTGTAAACTGTTCTGCCTTGGGGGAGGGGGGGCAGAGATACAGCAGCTGCAGCCACAAAACCTAGCTAGACCCCAAAACATTGGAGAACTGGGCCTGGAGGTATAAACCTTGCCCTATTCCTGAGGCCTGATTCCGGGATGAATCCTCTGAGCTCTAAACAGTGTCCTGGGGAAGTCAGGGCCTTGCAGGGGAAATTGCCCACAGGGGATGGAAATGGTCCTTAGAGCCAAGAGTGGACAGAGCAGTGGGAGAGGGTCCTCCATTTCTGCCTCAAACATTTGACTCTACTTATTGATAATTCATTGTGTAATTATTTGTTTAATATATGTCTCCCTTAATACATTCATTTTTATGAGGACAGGGATCATGGTACATAAATGTATGTATTGCCAGGAATTGTTCTAGGCTCTGAGGATGCAGTGGGTGAATGAGAAACAAACATCTCCTGGTGGGGCTTATATCTAGTGGAGGAAGAGAAACACTGAGTATATAAACAATAAAATAGATAATGTAACTTTTGATGGTGACAAGCGCTATGAAAAATAAAATAGGGTAACAGGATGGGGGACTACTTTATGTAGTGTAGTTAGGGAAGGTTTCTCAGAGGAGCTGAAATCTGAGCTTAGGTTTAAATGATGGAAACAGCCACAGAATACCTGGAGAAGGAATCTTCATACAGGAGGAAAAACGGCAAAGTACCTAAAATGGAAAGAACTCTATATGTTGGAGGGACAAAAAGAGAAGAGGGCAGTGTGGTGGGTGTTGGGTGAGGAGGGGAGAATAGGAAGACTTGAGATCTGGGGCAAGCATTGGGGGCCATGGTCAGGAGTTTGTTTTTACCGTAAGGGCAATTGTATGTCATCCTGTCTTGGCCATGGTCTGGACTCTATCCCTCCCCTTGGAGTACCACCTTAGCTGCTATCTTTGGAAATCCCACAGAACGACTCATCCAGAGCTTCTCATCCCTTGGAGAAACTGAGTCCAGAGATTGAGGAAAAGAGGGTGAAAGAAGATGCCCCTGTCTTCACCTCTCTGGTGAGCCACTGCCTGTACTTCCTCTACCAGACTGCAGGTGGCACCAGGTCCCACAGCCAATCCCAGGTGGAGCTTGCTTTGCAGTGCTCACCCAGCTGGTCCACTCTGGGAACCCAGCAGTCACTTCTGAAGAGACTCTTACACTGCAGTGTCCTATTAAGAGGCCTGGGAAAGGGACTTCATGCTGGAGCACTCTAGAGTTCCAGAGCCAACTTTAAAGGAGTTTTTACTTGAGAACAATATGAAGCCACTGAAGGGCATATGGGGATGGGGATGGGGATGGCAGGAGAGTTGGGAAGAAGGCTGAAAAGAGTCAGATTCATCTTTTAGAAAGATCGTTGGTGGCCTGCCAGGGCGGAAGGTGGAGCCGGAAGCAGCAGAACCAGGTAAGTGGCAGTGATTGAGTCCCCTGGAACTAGGAACTGATTGGATGTGGCTGTAGGACGCAGAATAAGAGTCCCAACAGCCCGTTTCTCCTCAGTATGGCTGTTCACAGCTGGGCCCAAAATTAGTAAACTGGAGCTCCCAAGTGCCTGGCTTCTCTCCTCCCTTTCCTCCTCTCCCTTCTCTCCCTTCCCTCTGCCTTCTCACCCTCCTCCCTTCTCCTCACCAAGACTATGCACTCCTTCAGAGGGGCAGTGGGTATCCTCACCCTCTCAGCTCTCCCAGCTTGTGATGTGCCCTATTGTCAGTGGCTCATTACAAACTGTGGGAAAGGCGAGTCAGTCTGTACATGGTGTGATTGCAATCCAGACATCTCAATCTGACCTGGTCTTGCTCAGGTTAATTACAAAGAACATTTTCCAACTAATAAGGACAGATTTCTCACTTTTTAAAATGGGCAAAGAACATGATTGGGAAAGTTAGAAGAAGAGCAACAGCCGATTAAATCTATAGGTAAGCATTCAGCTTCACTGGTATTCAAAGAAATGAAAAAATGGAAAACTATAACGAGATACCATTTTTTGCCTATCAGATAGATAAAACTTTAAAATAATTGTGATATCTATTCTTGACAAGAATATGGATGAAATAGGCAATCCAAAAGACTACCAAGTACCATATTTCAACTAATCTTATCATCAAATGAAAGATTCACCTTCATTTATATTCTACTATGAAGAATTTTTTAAAGCACTATCAATTTAAACGTAATATGCCATTGATTATAAGATGACTTCCCATTTCAGAGATATTAAAATGAAGTAGGAAAAAACAGTGAGTACACTAAATGCCACTGAATTGTTCACTTTATGATAGTTAATTTTGTTATGTGAATTTTACCTCAAATTATTTTTTTTAATGTGAATCAATAAAATAGGGTATTCTGCCTCTTTATATGATAGGAGAGTATAAAGTAAAGCAACTTGTACTTAGGAGAGAATATTGTGACACTCCCTAGGACACTGGGTTTTCAGAAACATCATTGAGATATATTTTCATGGGGTTTACCTTATTTCATGGAATCTAAGATGCTTTGATCCTGGAACTTTTTTATTTTTTTTTTTTAAGGGGAACAGGACTTTATTGGGGAACAGTGTGTACTTCCAGGCCTGTTTTCCAAGTCAAGTTGTCCTTTCGATCTTAGTTGTGGGAGGGTGCCGTTCAGCTTCAAGTTGTTGTCCTTTCAGTCTTAGTTGTGTCGGGCGCAACTCAGCTCCAGGTCTAGTTACCGTTGCTAGTTGCAGGGGGCACAGCCCACCATCCCTTGCGGGAGTTGAACCGGCAACCTTGTGGTTGAGAGGATGCACTCCAACCAACTGAGCCATCTGGGAGCTCAGCGGCAGCTTAGCTCAAGGTGCCGTGTTCAATCTTAGTTGTGGGGGGTGGAGCCCACCATCCCTTGAGGAAGTCGAGGAATCGAACTGGCAACCTTGTGGTTGAGAGCCCACTGGCCCGTGTGGTGGGAATCGAATCGGCAGCCTTCGGAGTTAGGAGCATGGAGCTCTAACCGCCTGAGCCACCGGGCCGGCCCCCCTGGAACATTTTTGATTTACCAAAAGGTATCAACAGAAAGCTTTTGCAGATCTCTGTCACTATTTCCTCCTGTTGACAAGGATTGTCAGAAGCCACTCATTAGCTTCAGCAGAGGAAGAGGTGCCACTTCTGCAGGCAAGGCATGTTCACAGGGGCTAGGATTTTGGGTGCTCTGAGTCATCTGAATGCTTTCTTTTCTGGTCAGTGCTCCAACATTCACATGAGAGACCTGGCAAGGCTGTGACTGTAACTGGTATTGTACTGTAGTATCTCAGTATCGTACTATGGATTTGATTTTCAGTTATAATCAGCCCCATGACTGCAAGAGATAAATTGTTTTTGTCATAGACATAGAAAGTCGATTGTTTAGGACTTGTCTTGAGCCAACATTTTAGGGTTTTGAATTTGACATTCTTTTTCTTTACTCTGTCCAGGAAGAAATCCCTCTTCATTGCAGTTTGCAAATTCCTTCTGCCCTCCATATTGTTCTGGGGCAAAGGCCATTTGGTTCCCCAAAGCTTTGCCTTCAATGCATCTTTCATTCAGGCGATAATTGATTTCAGGTGATAATCTATTAGCAGAAGGCCAAGGGCTGCCTTTGTTATTAGCTGGATTTTCACAGCCCAAAAATAAATTAATGCCTGTTCTGATCCCAATTTCTTTATCAGTTAAAACTCATATTTCTTAGTTATGTTTTCTCATAAAAACAAGTAGTGAAAATTGTTCCAAGAGGAATACGAAAACCAAATTGACCTATAACCATAGAAAAAACTAAAATTACTGTTATTGAGCTACAATTTTAAAAGGTAACAGACTGAAAATTATAAATAGGTGAGTTGTAGTTGACCTTCAAGAAACAGATCAGTCCTCATTTTTTCCAGTTGACTATTGAGCATATAAGACGTTGAAAATCTTCTCAATTCAACTTATGAAAGTAGCACAATATTAGAGCCTAATAAAGAGAGAAATGCCTTTGAAGAATACATAATTTTCGTCTTATACAAACTAAGGAAAATAAGAGAAGACTGGAACCTGCTCACGGGTCAGGGTGCATGGCGGGATGGGCCTAGAGGGCCAGACAGGCAAGGTGCATCAGGGGTTGGGAAAACCACTCCAGGCAAAGAACTTGCATCAATACCAGAACAGAAATACATTCGTGTGGGTGATTTAGCTCCAGAAGTCTGATCACTGGATATCATGGAGTCTGTCAAGATCGCTTCTCCCAAGAGCATGTGAAAGGTGCACAGATGATGACACAAATTCTGAAGAATATGGAGATTACATGAGGCAAGAGTTATAAATCAGGTGTTGGAGTTTGCCTCCCGATTTGTGACCATAATTCTAAATGATACAAAAATTTTTTCAAGCCATGCTATGAAAGCTACTGTTGTTGCAGGTCATGTGCAATTGGCAATCCAGTGTTGCGCTGACCAGCTTTGTATCTCTCCTCCTCCAAGAGATTTTTAAAATTAGATTTTGCAAGGCAAAGAAATCAAACCACTTTGCCATTGATCGTGCCATATCCAGTCCCCAGATTGCCATTTGATGGATATTGCTTGACTGCTCCAAACTATAGACTTAAGTCTTTATAAAAAAATAAATTAAAAAGGCATGTACTTCTGCAGGAAGTATAACAGTTCCATGGTTAAGTGTTGGTTCAGTTACTAGCAGGCCAAATACTCCCACTCTAGGCATACCAACCCCACAAACCATGTTTGTTTCAACTAAGGTAAGGACTTCAATGTCCCTCACAGGGCAATGGTTTACAATACAAATGCCCACTTCATAGTCGCGAGCTGTAAAAACATCAATTTCTGCAACATCAGCAGTTCAGAATGTTCTGATTAATCCATCGTTAATGGGGTCCAAAAACATTCTCATAACCATTAACATAGTGTCATCACAAAATACTGCCAGTGAATCATCAAACACATTAAAAGAAAACATAAAGATGGTGATGACGGTGATGATAACTAAGAGTATTTGTAATCTAGCCTTGACGTATGTAACATGCATACTTGGTCTTGAATCCGCTGTACTGACGTTAAACATGCATACTGGATGTTTTTATGTTGTTTTAGAAAATGTAAATGGTATTTAATGAGTAAATATTGTTACCATACTTTTCAATTCAGATGTTGGATTTTCTTTAATAGGTAATTAAATAGGTAATAATTTAATAGGTAATAATTTTAGTAATTTTTCATTAGACTTTAAGTGTAAAAAAATAAAGTTTTCTTTCATGAAAAAAAAGAAAACATGGAAAGACACCCAACAGATCCTGAAACCAAAGCCAGATGAGACCAATAAAAGAAAAAATACATGATCCCACATATAAACAATGAAGCAAAAATCCTAACTAAAATGTTAACAAATTAAATCCAACAGTGTATTTAAAGAATAATTCATCACGTCCAAAGAGGATTTATCTCAACATTGCTAAGATGGTTCAGTGTTGGACTATATATCAATTTAACTTATTATATTAATAAATTAACGATAAAAAGTATTATTGTCTAAAATTCAACACCCATTAATGAAATAAAAGAAAAAAATCCCCTAGCAAAGTAGGAAAAGAACAGCTTTAATTTGATACAGTTTGTTTTTAATAAAACAATGATACAAACCTACAGCAGAAGCCATACTTCATGGTGAAACAATACACACATTCCCACTGAAGTCAGAAACAAGATGAAAATGACCTTTATCATCACTGCTATTCAAACTGGTGTCAGATGTTCTTTTCTAATTCAAGAAGAGAAGGAAAGCAATAAAATGTATAAACATTAGAAAAGAAGAGGCAAATTGTGGTTATTTGCAGATGACACTATTGCTTACATAGAAAAACCAAAGAAAATCAATTGACAAACTATTAGAACTAATAAGAGAATTCCGCAAGGTGACCACATACAAGATCAATGTACAAAAATCAATAGCTTCCCTATATACCAACAATAACCAATTAGAAAATGTAATAGAAAATAAGATTCAATTCACAATAGCAACCAAAAGTATTAACCACCTAAGAATAAACCTAAAAACAGAATTTATTTTGGGCTTTTACGAATAGTTCAAAATTAGGAAATCCATCAACCTGATTAATCACAACGATAAAATCAAGCTGAAAACTATACAATTATGTAGCAGCTGAGAAAATTCAAGAATCTTTAAGTAAAAACTTTAAGTAAAACAAGAAGCAAAGGACACTTTCTAACTATGATAAAGAGTTGGTTTGTTTTCTTTTTCAGAGAAACTAAGAGCAAACATCATATCAAATGGCTAAATATTAAATGCACTGCCATTGAAGTCAGGAGCAAGGCAGGGACCATCACTATCCCTCAAAATTGTTTTGTGTAAAAATGAAATGGAGGATTTGAAAATGGGAGTAACAACTTCTTTAGCAGAACCCATTCCAGAGTCCGCCAAAATAATAGACAAGATGACTTCAATTTTATATTACACAATAGCATGGTAATTTAAATCTCACCCAGAGACAGAGATTTGTCAAAAGGGTCTTAATTTCTTTTCACTCTTTCAAAGCCATTGCCAAACACTATCCAGATACTATTCATATTGTTTTGTCCTGTGCTTGAAGGAAAGACTTTTTAATTAGCCTAACAGTCCTGAGACCTTGAGCTGGTTTTGGCCATGGGGCAATGGGGGCTGATGACAGAAGTGCATGAAATACAGCTAAGCATCTAAGGGTGCAAATGGTGGTCACACCAACGGAAATGGGGTTCTAATACCTTTTATCACTTTCCTCCTGCTCTCAAATTGTAGGGACATTTGATATCCTATCACAATTCTTACCTTGTTTTGGATACTGAGAGCTAAGTTTATTCCTTTTTTTTTTTTTTTTTTTTTTTGTAAGGAAAAAAACCCACCAAGATGGGTTCTAAACAAGTTGAGGTGGGGAGGGCTTTTAAGCAGGGAGTTTACTGACGTTACATGTTTGAGTCCCATCTCTAGGAAGATGCCCACATACATTGCTTTACAGCAAAAGCCCAGAGTAAGTTGGAGGTGAGATGGGGGTTGTTTTGAATCTCCCCGTACCACCTCATGAAAACAGAGTACTGTGGTGAGGTCTTTGGGAAGCATACTTTGAAACAGATACTCTGATCTGTTTAGAAAGTACTTTTGGTGCCAACACCTGTGGAGGGAAAGGGAAAAGCAGGTCTGGGCCTTTCTATTATTCACATTATTCTATTAGTCAAAAGAAGAGTTTGGACTATTAGAGAGACAGAGAGACAGAGAGACAGAGAGATAAATAAATAATGGTATTTTGCAAATGTATTATAAAGGTAACAATTAGAACAGATATAAAACTTCCTAAATTACAAGAGAAATGTTTTTTTAAAGAGCTAGAGAATAAGAGAGAGACAAGAAAACAGATAACCATGTAGTAAAATATTTTATAATTGAAAAAAAGGTTTTTATCAATAAACTATTGATAATTTATTTTATCAATAAGTGAGGCTAACTCACATATTAAATGAAAGTATTTTCAAACTGTCAAGCAAAGCAAAGTTTAACCCTATGTTACATATAAGACACGCCTAAAACAGAGAAATTAAGAAAGTTTAAAAGTAAAAGAATAGACAAATATTCACTGGACAGAATGTGAAACACAAAGAAAGCACGGGTTATGACGTTGATATCTGTCAAGGTAGAATTCTGACCAAAAAGCATTAAAAAGAGAAAGGAGAACTTTTTATAATGTTAATAGCTAAATTAACAGCGGGGATATATATATATATATATATATATATATATATATATATATATATATATACTCAACACAGCAATCAACTTTCATAAAGTAAAAACTACAGGAAATAAGGACGTAATAGAAACACATTAACAATATATGGTGATGGAAGGAGAACTGACTCTGGGTGAAGGAACTGACTCTGGGTGGTGAACACACAATGGGTTTATAGGTGATGTGATACAGAATTGTACACCTGAAATCTATGTAACTTTACTAACAATTGTCATCCCAATAAACTTTAATTAAAAAAAAAAGAAGAAACACATTAACAAAAGAAAAGTTTGACACATTACTCTCTCTCCAAGACAAAGCAAGTGGGCAAAAAATGAATAAGGATTTAGGAAACCTAATCCAGTGCTACTGAAAATGTCGTTACAGACTGGTGTCAGTTCATGGACTGTGGTTACCAGATGCAATGAGATAAGAAGCTTGCTCAGAATATAAATCAATGTACCGATTCCTTCAATGGAAAGTCTACCCCCCCAAAAATCAGCTGAACTAGTCTCCTTGATAGACTGGCTACTTTTAGTAGCACTGACCTAAATAACTAATCTATATGGTAACTTACAAATATATATCAAATTCTGAATCCTAATATTAGAAAATATACTTCCTTTTGATGTGTACATGGAATGTTCATAAAAATGGGTATCCTGGCTCCCGGCCTCCCTGCCAGAGCCTTTCTTCTTGAATAAACTTTCTAACTTCTGGGGGAAAAAAAAAAAATGGGTATCTTGTGCCATAAAGAAAAACTGCAACAGAATGCAAATAACAAAACAGTCCTCTCTGACTACAATGCTAGAAGTTGATGATAATAATAATAAAGTTTCTTACACTTGGAAATTTTTTTAAATGCACATACTTTTTAATGATTTCTGCAGTGAAAGGGAAAAAATTTAGAATTCTTGAAAATAATACTTCTGATCATGAAAACATCACATCTGAATAAACTATATACAACAAAAAAGTTATGAGAGAAAATTTCATACTGTTAAATACTTATATCAATGAAAATGAAAGTAAATAAAGAAAATATTGATGTCACAAAGATAGAAAAAGTTCAAAGAAAACCAAAGGAAAGCTTAAGGAAAGAATAATATAAGAGTGAAAATTAGTGAATTTAAAAAACAGCAACAGTAAAAGTAGTACAATAAAAAGGCTTATTATTATTTGAAAACATTAACAATGTACACAAACTATAATATTAGATGACTTTTTTTTTTAAGAGAGAAAGTACAAACATATAAAGTAAATGACAAGGAAGATATAGCCATCAAAACAGAGCCGCCTAATTTGTACAACCTTATGCATTAAAACTTTCGATGAAACAGATAATTATCTAAGAAAATATAATTTACCAAAATTGACCTCAGTAGAGATATGAAGACCAAAGAGGTAGAATTCTGTAGAAATACAAATTTGTAAAACAGAAACCCAACAAAAAAAGCATCAGACCCAGATGGCTTCACAGGGGATTTATACTAAATCTTTAAAGAAAAGATAATCGGAAGGTTACTTAAACATTACTATAGCATAGAAGATGAAGAAACACTTCCAATTTCTTTTTGAGAAGTAAGTGTAACATTGATAGTAAATTAATAAAAGAGGTAAAATATTAGCAAACATAACTAAATGACACGTTAAACAAATACACATAACTAAATGGGGTTTATTTCAGGAATACAAAGATAATTAATATTAGGAAATCTCTTACTATAACATACCAAATTTACATACCTAAGGAGAAAATGAACTGATAATCTCCATAGATGCTGAAAAGGCATTTGACAAAATTTAAAGCCCATTCATGTTAAAGACTTCAAAAAAAACAGGAATTGAAGGATATTTCCCTTACGTATCTTGATCCCAAATTTAGCATCTTAATTAATGGGCAAACAGTAGGGGCTTTCCTGCTTGTGATATAATAAATTGTGGGGTTGTTTTGGTTTTTGTCCCAGACTCCTGGCACAGAGCTTTAAAAACCCTTGAAATTTACTGAGTGATAAGAATGTCTTGTTTTTCACAACGAGCCCCTTGATAGTAGAACTTATAAACTCAATACTTTATAAACTCATTACTTGAGTTTGTTAATGAGGTGATTCACAGCCAGGATTCCTGGGGCTAGGGGGTTGGTAGCTTCAGGATGGGGGCTGGGGCCAGAGGAACCAACCACGTGATTAGAGGGTTGTAACTCTTCCCCCACCTCCACCCCAAACCTTGGGGAACTGGGAGAGGGACTGGAGATTGAGTTCAATCATGAAGCCAATGATTTAATAACCCTGGGCCATGAGGTTAAGGGAGAGTCCCTGTTTGGTGAACACCTAATAAGCTGGGAGTGTAGAGGCTCAGATTTACAAGGGGAGGGCATGGAAACTCTGTGGCCCAACTTCTTCCCCCAAGACCTTGCCCTATGAATCTCTTCATCTGGCTGATCATTTGTACCCTTTATAATAAAATGGTAATTGTAAATATAGTACTTTCCTGAGTTCTGTGACTGGTTCTAGTGAATTATCAACCAAATGGAGCTGTGGGAAGCCCCAAATGTGTAGCCAGACAGACAGAAGTACTGGTGGCTTGGGAACATACAGCACTTTCAACAGTGTCTGACGTGGGTGCAGTGTGTGGATCCAGAGCCTTAATTTGTTGGGTCTTTGCTAACTGCGGGGGTAGTTCGCGTCAGAATTGAACTGAATTGTAGGACACCCAGTTGGTATCAGACAATTGGTGTTGGAACTCACAGCAAAGATCAGATACAAGACAGGATGCCCACTATTTTAACATAAGAGAAAGCAATTAGAGGCATAAGAATTAAAAAAGAAGGGATAAAATTACATCCATGTGCAGATGATATATTTCTAGGAAACTTACAATAAATGGAAAACCTCCTACAGTAAAAGTATTTTATAAAATAGCAAGATGTAAAATTAACATACAGAAATAATGAAGTCTTCATAACCACTGGGAAAAACAGTAACCACTTGGAAGAAATAATAGAAGAGATCCTAGATTCCATTTATAATAGCAAAAGTAAAATAAAATGCAGGCACAAACTTGATGAGAACTGTATAAAAACTACATGAGGAAAATTATAAAACGTTCTTACAGGACAAAAAGTATACTTGAACAAATGGAAAAATGTACCATATTATTGATCAGAAGAATCAATATCAGAAAGATATCAATTCTTTCCAAGTTGAAATTTGTAAACTTAATGTGATCCCGATACAGATATCTTCAGGTTATTTTTTTTCCCCTGGGGCCAGACAAGTTAATTATAAAGTTATTTTGGAAAATAGATACAAGACTAGCCAGGAATGTCCTAAAAAAGAAGAGCAAAGGGGGACTACCCCACATTAAAACATTTATAAAGCCCATCTAATTAAAATATTATAGTATTGGTGCACAAATAGACAGATAGCTAATGGAATAGGATATTAAATCCAAAGATAGATACAAAAGTATGTGGAAATTTAGTGTTTGATAAATAAATGGTGCTAGAACAAGTGATAAATAGCCATGTGGATAAAAATAAAATTGGATCCATTTCTCGCACCTTACACTAGGGTAAATTCCAAATAGGGCAACTATCTAAATGTAAAAAAATAAAGTCATACTAATACTAAAGGAAATGAGGAGGATTGTCTTGAATATAATTCCATATCTAGATTCAATAAAGAAAAAAAATGGATAAATTTGTCTACCTATAATTTTAAAACATTGCATGCTCAAAATACCATAAGCAATGTCAAAAGTTAAATAAATAACTGAGACAAAATTGCAACTAATATCCCAAAGGGCCAATACCCTTAATATATAAAATTTTTCTAAATAGTTAAAGGAATTCAAATCCTAGTCTAACAACTCTGTAAAAAAAGGTGGGAGTGGGGAATTATAGAAAACTAAATGCAAATAGCTCTTAGCTATATGAAAAGATTCTCAACCTTGTTCATAATAAGAGAATGCATACTAAACTAAACTGAGATGTCATTACTCATCTATCAGATTTGCAAAAAATCCAACCTTGACAACACACTGAGTTGGTGAGACTTTGGAGAGACAGGTACTTTCATGTATTGCTGATGGGGATGAAAAATGATATAACCATGGAGGAGAATTTAAAATATTTGGCAAAATTACATGTGCATTTACCCTTTGCCCAAGCAACCTCCCTTCTAGGTACATATACCAAAATAAAATGGCACAAACTTGAAATGATGAAATGCTCAAAGCTACTTATGGCAGCACATTTTGTAATAATAAAAAACTGTAAACAGCCCACGTATCTATCTACAGAGGACAGGTGAATAAACAATGGTCCATACATTCACTGGAATGTTATTCAGCTATAAAAAGAATGAAGAATATCTCTATATATCGCTAAAGGTTGATCTCCAGAATAAAGGTGAAAAAGAAGCAATATGCAGGAAAGTGTGTATAGTATACCTTTTGTGTAAGAATAAAATGAAAATGAAAGTATACATATTTGCTTCTATTATTTCCAAAGTTAAAAGTGTGTAAAACAAAAACTAATAAAAATAATCATTTATCAGAAAAAGAATAGGGATGGAAGCAGTATCTTTCTGCCTATTACCTTGTTTTATAATTTTGATAAAATACACACAATTTTAAAAACAAATTTAACTACAAGAGAAAAAAGTAATCATGATACAAAAAAACTGAATAAAAATAAACCTAATTGTCTATCAAGTTTTGTCATAATCCTACAAAGAAGAAATCTCAAGTGACTTTGTAACACAGTATGTTAGCTGTACAGTGTATAGTGAGTTAGAACTGAAACAAATACAAAGAAATCTTAAACAGTACTCAATAGACTTACTATTAATATAATATTAGTATTGTTTTTCAAAGCTACTGTATTTAGTATAAAGCAAATCTCATTAGAAACCAAGATTTTCAGTATAAGAGAAAAAAATGTATGTATGTATAAAATCAAAGAAGTTAAGTAAAAACTATATAATCTTGAATTTAAAACTATATATCTTGAATTAAACTATGGAATGAAAATATCAGTATGAACTTTTGATTGTTTATTCTCTCTAAAAAATAAGTATTTCCTTTCTATGTTAACTGAAAAGCCCTAGAAGCAATGGCAATCTAGTAGTGGTAAGTACCTCTAATGGTCAGATTGTGGTCTCTAAAATGCCATTTTCTTCTAAAAGGAGCCAGTGCTCCTTGAAGAAATAGACAGTTCCAATGCTGGAGTGGGAAATATACAGAATGAGTCTAGGATATCTTGTAGCTGAAAGTAAAACAACTATCAAAGACACTGGCCCATGTTAAAATGACAGGCATCAACTGGAAGAGGCTCTCATTGGCCAAATATGTAACAATTTCGGCATCAAGAAACATTATGACTACAATGAATGACAACACGTGGAATCTATAAACATCCATGAGTTCATGATGGTAACAGTTTTCTGAACCCTCATTGCTACGTGCTGATCTTTGTGACTCCGTGCCATAATAAGCTATCCCAAAAGACTGGTTTTGAAAAAACAAAAAACTCAAAAACAAAAAAACACCTTAAACTAATTTTTAAAAACTCTCATAAAACTCATTGGTCACCTCTGGATATTTATATCAAAACCAAAAATAAGGGATATTCATCTCATTACTCTAAAAGATGATTGTTTTTCTTAAAATGACTGATCCCAATGTCAACCCAATAAACTTTAATTAAAAAAAAAAAGTGACTGATCCAGCTGCCTTTTCTGCAGGTTTTGTATGCTATCCAAATCAATGATGAGAAAAAGTTGTTTACATATTAATAAAAACTACATCTAACAATGCAAAAGAAATAATGGGGGGGGGGAAGAAATAATGGGAATAGAAAATTCACTATTTTTGTAACCCCTTATGAACCTACACAACAACCATCAATCACTGCTAAAATGATTGGGTGAAAAGTTGATGGCAAACTTTAAACCAGACTGGAAACACATGAACCCACTGATCAATCTCAACATCACTAAAAGTTGGACAACATCATCATGTGCCTCCTGATGTGATGTAATAGGACATGTAGAGCATTACTTCAGAAGTATTCTTGACAAAAAGAAAAAATCATCAAGCCTCTAGATGTAGGTATCGGTTTATAGAGAATATGGAGCGTAAAAAAATAAGTTAAATGACATCACAAGGTTACAAATCCAAATCCAGAATGTGGGAAATCCTACATGACAAATTACCCAGTTTCTTTAACCAATAAATGACATAAAACTAAACCAAAATGAAACCAGTTTCAAAAAAGAGGGGTCATTCTACTGATTAAAAGAGTAGCAAAGTGTGGCCCCAGCAAGATGTCAGCTCAATGTCACTGATAACACATGGAGAGGTTCAGGAGGAGATGTACCAATTTGGACAATAGACAACATTGTTTCTCAGCCAGCAAAAATACTACATTTTTTAAGAAAACAGAAATGTATTGCTGATAATGAACGCTCAGCAAAACAAGGGGCAGATACGCTGGCTTACATCCTCCTCCTTGAAACAAAGCTGCTTCCTGTAGTGCTTCCACATTCTCGATTGAGTGACAATTCTTTACCATGACAAAGCCATGGTTTTGGTTTGCTTCATGAATTCCTTTTTTCTTGGGTTTGATCCTTCCTGGAAGAATATCTAAGGGAGCACTGAATAAGATTCTCCTGACCAAAAGAGAGCCTCCCCTCTACTACCTCTGAAAAGTGGAAGCACAGATATACAGAGATGCCAGGGAGTGCCGAAAACTTCTGTCAAACTCATTCAGAACAGCTCCATTTTGTTTTGGAGATACATCTTTTACCTTGGCTGCCTATGTGTTTGGTTTTCTTGCAACTCTTTATAAATTACACTTTCCTAAAGTTCAATTACATGAACATTTGAAACAGCTCTCTAACCTGTGTGTTTTGTGATGATGTAAACAGTTACATTAGGCTTAGTCTTAAAAATGGATGACAATCTTCCCCAAAGCCTTCAACTTCTTCCTCAGTGTTGGAGGAGTTCATTAAGAGGACATGACTGCCAGTTGACCCGTGAGCTGGACCCCAGCAATCGTAGACTCCTCAACCCCTCCCCTGTCCTTGGAATATAGGCTCTGCCCTCTATTCTCACACTAGAAGCCTTTTCAAAGATGCCTTGAGAGAGTAATGTGTTGAAACCATCTGGACTGGATTTGTGACTGAACCCCATTAAGGGCTCTATATAAACTGAAAATTCTGGCAGGCAAATGCAGAGATTTACTTGTCTTTCAGCCACCCAAGACAAGCTTAGTATATAAGTTCCCTTGCTTATTAAAACTGTCACCTACGAATCTGGATTGTATGCCTCTCTCTTCCATCTCTCCTAGCACTCTGTGGGAGGTAAGGGGTGGGGCTTTCAAATTTCTTCCAAGGAATTCCCCAGGTTTTGCACCAATACTTGGAAACTGCCAACACTCAGGTTGACTCCAACAGAGGGAGAAAGTAATTCCTTACAGGGGCCATCACCCTGACAGTTGTCAAGCTTTGTGCCCAAGCTTTTGCCTTTGAGTCATATGATTGTTGCAATAATCTCTTACACTAAGTGAAGGCAAAAATAAAATACCATTGATAGGTATAAGGAAGACTCTAAAACAAAAGAAACTTTTTATGCCATCTTTTGTTTTCTTTTCTTTTTTAATTGGGAAGCTTGTATTCTAGGTTGGCAGTGCATTTTAATATTGAGATGAATGCTAAGTGAATTTGGAGAGAGGAAAAAAGAAAATACATTGTGCTGTATATATTTTTTAAAAAGAAAGAAAAGAAAAAAAACCTGCCTCAATCTTGGCAGATTTTTGCCTTTGGTTCACACATTTCTGATCAAAAGCTACAATTCTGTACTGAAGATGCACTCTTAATTTACTCGTTAATTTATTCAATTTATTAGTTTTCGTAGACCAGTATGAAAATCTACTACATGGCTCTTTGGCTAAGGCTTTTTTCTTCTGTTTATAAACTTGATGCCTATTTTAGCAGCTAGGAAAAATGTAAATTACTTCAATAGAAAAGCCTGTATTTAACTTTGGGGAGAGAGAGAGAAGAGAGGGAAGGAGAGAGAGAGAGAGAGACTTAAGAAACCTACCAACAAAATAAAATATGTAGATCCTGATTTAAATAAACCAACCATAAAAAGACATTTTGAGACAATTGGGGAAAACTGCACATGAACTGATTATTAGATGGTATTAAGAAATTATTATATTATCAATTTTGCTGGGCATGATAGTGAAACTGTTGTTATTATAATATTAGTCTGTATGTTTTTTTACTGAAGAATTTACCAGTGAATGATATGATGTCTTGGATTGTTTTAAAATACTTAAGCAAAAAAAAAAATTGTGGTGGGGGGCCGGCCCGGTGGCTCAGGTGGTTAGAGCTCCATGCTCCTAACTCCGAAAGCTGCCGGTTAGATTCCCACATGGGCCAGTGGGCTCTCAACCACAAGGTTGCCAGTTCGATTCCTCGACTTCCTCAAGGGATGGTAGGCTCCGCCCCCTGCAACAAAGATTGAACACGGCACCTTGAGCTGAGCTGCCGCTGAGCTCCCGGATGGCTCAGTTGGTTGGAGTGCATCCTCTCAACCACAAGGTTGCCGGTGCCCCCTGCAACTAGCAACGGTAACTGGACCTGGAGCTGAGTTGCGCCCGACACAACTAAGACTGAAAGGACAACAACTTGAAGCTGAACGGCACCCTCTACAACTAAGATTGAAGGGACAACAACTTGACTTGGAAAACAGGCCTGGAAGTACACACTGTTCCCCAGTAAAGTCCTGTTCCCCTTCCCCAATAAAATCTTAAAAAAAAAAAAAAGTAGTGGTGGGGAAGATAAATAAGGGCAACATAATGTTAGTAATTGTTGAAGCTGCATGGAGGCTCATTATAGCACTCTCTCTATTTTATGTATGTCTGGAATTTTCCATAATACAAAAGGTATAAATTCCCTCACTCACATGTCTCCCCAGGTAAAGCCATTGAACTCAAAAGAGAAAGATTGGCCTTTTGAGCCTCTTCTTTTGCTTGGCCCGCTCCAAACTCTTTGGAGTATACTTTTTCTCCTAATAATGTCACTTGGGCCCTTGAGCCATTCTCTACTGCTCAGGTCCGCTTCTATTTCTTTGAAGTGTACTATCTCTTCTAATAAACTACTCCTTCACCACTTCATTTCTGTGTCTCATTCAATTCTTTGCTTGAGATGCCAAGACCCTGGGTTTCTTTGAAATATACTATCTCTTCTAATAAACTACTCTTTCACCACTTTAGAAAAAGAAAGAAAGAAAAGAAAGATCAAGTGTTAGATCAAATAAAAATTGTATAATGTAAATTACTTTCTTTTAGTTGCTTTCTTTGGTCTTGAAAGCTTCTTAGCAGATAGAAGTTAAAATATTAAGGACAAAGAAAAGACCATTGTCACAGTAGTCGGTTAATCCCATGTTTCCCATGAGAAGGATAAATAGTTATATGGCAGTTTTATGAGCCCAAAACAGGAAAATTTCTCAAAAGGCTCTCTAACATTCCATCCTTCCTTCTTCCTTTCTTTTTTTCTTTTGTTGTTGTTGTTTTTAATCAATGGGGCAAATGGGGGGAAATTGAGGCATGAAGTAGCCTCTTATTTGACTAGAGCAAAATATAGATGAGGGCTGATAGCCTTTGGTTTGTGATACTTTGGTTTGATAGAAACATAAGAACATTAAGGCTATAAGGACAATCATTTGAAATTGCTAAGTGCAGCTAACTTTACCCTAATAAACAGAGTATCATATAGAAACAATGTCCTCTTCAGCAAATGGCTCATCTTTTAAGAATTAGCACCTGGCTTGCTCCTGGGCTCCAGGAGAGTATAAAAACCCTTAACCATGAAATACTTGGTAACTATGCAAGCCAAACTGATCCCAAACCATGAAATAGAAAGCACTCCGCTCATCAACTGGGAGTGGGACCTGCAAGTCCAGGCCTACATCTGCATATACAAATAAGTTGCATGAGCGGGCTGCTTACATTCAGAGTAGTCTACTCCTATCATATGTCATCCATCCCTCAGCTATAACTATGACTTCACAGAGAGTTTGCTATGATAAGTGAGCAAAGAGGGACAACTGTTAGCCTTTTTGCAGAATACACAACAGAGTGTTTTATCCTATGTTCCGAGTGTCTCTGAAGAACAGCAGAGAAAGGAAATCCTTCTAGTGGGTAGAACTTCAAGTAGCACAGCTTGTAGTCCACCTTCCCTAGTAAGGAAGATGTCCTGAGGTAAGGTCCTATGGTGATACATAAAACATGGTACATTGTTAGGCTGTCTGCTCAGGGAGTTGGAAGGGTCAAGATAAGAAAATTGATGACAAAGAAGATTGGAGAAGAGGTGTATACGTGGATTTAAGACACTCTTAAAATAGGTCCCAACTATGAGAATATTTATGCACCTTGTGAATGCTCAAAATGGAAGAGACTCTCCATAATCTGGTAGACAAGATGACCTGTTCTGTGGGTGTCAGTCAGCTTTCCTCCCTAGGCATTCCAGTACTTCCTCAATGGATTCATAAGTTAAATGGACTCCATGGTATGAACTTCCCCTTATCACGGTTGACATGCTTATTTCTATTACTGATGCCCAATTTGCTAGCAACAGTAACTAATCCTTAGCCCCTTGCACTTGGTGACAGCCAGGCACTGGAGGTAACATGATCACATCATAAAGTGGTAGTGATTTGATTCCCACTGGACTAGACACTCATTTTCTAATTTGGATTTGTTTCCACTGCTCACCATGTCTCTGGCAGTACCACTGCCCAAGCCTGGTTAGGTGCCTTATGCACAGTTAAGCTGAAAATACAGTAAAGGATACAAACAATAGAAATGAAAAGAACCAAGAAAATGACTGAAAAGTAAATAAAGTTTTGAAATAGATCAAAAAGAAAGTGATAGCTATAGAAAACAGGCAAGGAAGATTCAACAGATGTATAATTGGAATCTCTGAAAAAGAAAATCAAAGCAGTGGAAAGGAACTAATTTTTTAAATTCTAACTCAAGAAAAAATTTTGAAATTAAATAGGATATTTAAAAGGCACCATATTTACCTGGATAAATTGATTCAGTAAAATCAACTCTGAGACATATCATGATGGGATTATTAGACTTTAAAGATAAAAACATTCATAGGGACTCCAAGCAGAAAAACTAAGTCATTTAACGAGGGGAAAATCAATTTGGTATTATGTTATTGACATAAACACTCAATACAAGAAAACAGTGGGATAACATCTACACAGGGGAAAAAAATTGTGGGACAGTTAACCTGTAATATCAAGGCTGTAGGAAAGCAACTTTAGACATGCCGGAAGTCAGGGAATATTGTTTCCATTAGTTCTTCCTGAAAGGCGGTGGGGATGGAGCTGCATAGAAGCAGTTTTTGTATGTTATTGAAGTTAAGCTGGCATAACTTCAAACTAGAGTGTTAAAACTTTAAGACATTAGCATAGTCCCCATGGTAACCACAAAGAAAATAGCTATAGAATTTATACAAAAGGAAACAAGAAAGAAGTTAAACTTACCAAAAAAAAAAAATCAATGAAATACTAACGAAGACAGTAATACAGGAAATGAAGGACCAAAACAATGCTATAAGCCATATAGAAAACAAATAGCAAAATGGTAGAATTAAATCCCTCCACATCAGTAATTACTTTAAATGCAAATGGGTTAAACACTCCAATCAAAAGTAGATATAAGTAGAATGTATTAAAAACCACGATCCATTTATATGCTATTTACAGAGACTCACGTTAGATCCAAAGACACAATAGGTTGAAAGTTAAAGAATGGAAAAAGATATTCCATGCAAATAGTAGCCAATAGAGAGTGGAAATTGCTTGCTATACTGATACCAGACAAAACAGACTTTAAATTTAAAATAAAAAAATGGTTACAAGAGACAGAGCAGGATATTCTATATTTTAAAAAGTTTCAAAACAAGAAGATATAACAGTCACAAACATTTACAAGCATAATAACAAACCATCAAAATATATGAAGCAAAACCTGACAGAATTGAAGGGAGAAATAGACAGTTCTACAATAAAAATAGTTGGAGACTTCAATATTCCACTCTCAGTAATAGACAGAGGACTTGAACAACACAAAAACCCCAACTAGTTCTAATTATAGGACATTCTACCCAACAACAGAATACACATTCTTCTCAAGTGAACATGAGACATTTTCCAATTTAGGCCATATATTAGACCACAAATCAACTCTCAATAGACTTTTTTAAAAAAATCAATAGCATGCAAAGTATTTTCTTTGACCACACAGGGTGAAGTTAGAAACCAAAAACAGGAGGAAAATTGGAAAATTCTGAAATTTGTGGAAATTAGACAACACGTTTAAACAATCAATGGATCAAAAAGAAAATCATAAGGGAAATTAGAAAATACTTAGAGGTGACTGGAAATGAAAATACACTGTTTTCATATGCAGAGTAATATAAATTCACAATAAAAATATCAAAACTTGTGGGGTGCAGTAAAAGCAGTGCTAAGGGGAAAATTTAAAGCAGAAAATGCTTATGTAAGTAAAGAAGAAAGATCTTAAATCAGCAACCTAGCTTTACACATTAAGGAGTTAGAAAAAAAGAACAAATTAAACCCAAATCTAGCAGGAGGAAGGTAATAATAAAAAATAGACCAGAGATAAATGCAATAGAGAAAAGGAAGAGAGAAAATCAAAGCAACCAAGAGTTGGTTCTTCTAAAAGATTAACAAAATGAACAAACTTTTAGCTGGATTGATTAAGAAGACTACATTTGAATTCAAAAGTTTTTCCATCACTGTCCCTTTCTTTTCTTTTTCTTTTTTCTTTTTTAGAATCCAGTCCAGGACACCACATTTCCTTAATTGTCATGTTTCCTTAGTCTCCTCCAATCTATGATAGTTTCTTCTGTAGTGCCTTGTTTTTCATGATCTGGACATTTTTGAAGAGTACTGGTCAGGTATTTTGTAGAATGTTCCTCAATTAAGGTTTTTCTAAAGTTTTCTCATGATTAAATTGGAATTATGTATTTTGGGGGAAAATACTACAAAGGTGAAGTGCCCTATTAGGGATACATGATATGAATATGACTTACTCCTCTTCTAGAAACAACCTTATGGCATCCTTGAAGTTTTTCTCTTTGCCTTGACAGTTTCCCCCACATCGTGGGCATGACAAACAAGGCGGTTTTTACTACACTGTTGAACAACTCTGGAAAAATTAGGAGCATAGCAATTCTTTTTCTAAATCCTTTGAGGGTGCACTGTCTTAGGATACCCAAGCAAGATGGGGAGCAAATCTTTGCTGATAGTTAGTGACTATCTGGGCCGGGGCACAGGCAAAAATAACGTGGGTGCAAAAGAGCTCTTGATCATAGAGAAAGTCAAGATCAGAAAAAGTCACCAGAAAAAAAAACAAAACTGGTCTCTTCACAAAGATAAGAGCAAAGGTGACTGAGAATGAGAAAGGGCTACACCCTTGCGTATGTTATTAATCGCTAACAATATTTTATTCCATCCTGACAGAAAGTAACATAGGACCATGCGAAATTTCTACTCCTTCAAGAGTGAGAAGCCCTATTGTTTCACAAATGTCTCAAGTTGAACTATCCAAAAATGTAATGCAAGTCAGTCCAAATGTTAACAGACTCTTGAGGACAGGATTCATGCTTGGGTGAGGCCACCTAGGCACAAGAGACAAAAGGGGAAAAAAAAAACATTTTTCTACCTAGTGTTGAGCACAGATTATGTACCCAGAGTCCAGGGGTTTTTTTCCCCCTCTGACCTACCAGTCTTTTTTATACATGTCTTTTATTTACTAACTTTATTATACATTGATAGTTAAGTATATACAGCAATACATATTTACAAAGTCACATCAAACAATATGTTTAAATGATAATACCAGGTAAAGCTTTAAAATGTTTTTAAAACAAAATTAATCTAACCAGTCTCGTTCTGGGCCAATTACACAGAATAATCTATTGGTCTGCAGGAGCTGCACCGCCTCAGAGCTTGTTAGGTTCAAATACTCCCGTCCTACTCCAGACCTGCAGAATCAGAATCCCCAGAGGTGGGGCCCAGAAATCTGTATTTTAATAATATGATTGTTACAAACACTAAAGCTAATGCAAAGATGCACTATCTTAGGACAATGATTTTTAAGACATGGGTTGACTTTACATCTTAATTTGAACATTCTGAAGAACAAATGTATAATCAAAAATACATTGGTTAAAAATTCATTTGAAGATTGAATGGCAATTAAGAATTTTATTTTCTCTCCATCTCTGAATTTTAATTTCTTTGAAGGCTTCCAAGATCCTAAAGTAAGCTAGCAATTGTAGGTAACATAATTAAATTATCATGAAAGAATAATATAATCACTGTTAATAAGAAGAATTTGACAGAAAAATATGACCTCTTAAAACTTTACCCAGTTAGCATAGGCTCACATAATTTTCTTTTTTTTTGAGACTTACAGGGCAATGTAAAGATATCAGTTATTTAAATTATGATTCAACTTAATGGCATACCCATATTTACACTTAGAATTCTTAAATATTAATGTAAATAATAATAAACTGTATGACTCACAAGGCAATTTTAAGGAACTTAGGTGATTCTTTCAATTTAGTTTTTTTATTTAAACCAAATCCAGAGCCTTACATAAATTAAAGTGACATATTTGCATGTTTGTTTCTCACAGTGGTAAAATCAAGAAATCATTAAGCCCCAGACTCCCCCAACAGTTTAATTTATTAAAAGGTTTACTTGATTAGGTGTATTAAATTAATTTTGATGACATTTTAATTTTTGATTTAGTTTACTTTCTAAATCTCCGTTAAAAGTCTTAGTACAAAGTAATTTCTTAAAATCTTTTTTATGAATATTAATTGTTGACTTGATGTCAACTTGCATGTTTTCATTCTTTACCTTCAACTCGGTGGGAATACTACTAGCGCCAACAGACAGGTAGCTTCTCTTTCTTATCAAACTCTTTAGGCAAAGGAATTGTATTAGAGGAATATTATTTAAAATTTTGCCAGTAACTTAGTTGTTTATATAGTTATTTATACGAAGTTCTAAATTTTTATTAGAGTGTAATGTTTACCTTTTAACTAAAGTTTTAGAACTCATTCTAGTCCGATTTAATTTTTTTTCACTTGGTGGGCACTTCTTTTCAAATAGAAAACTACCATAAGATTCAGACTACTAAATACTGACTTCTTCAATAGATTTACTGTATTTGTTTAAAGGATCAATGTAAATTAAGTCAGCAACATTGAATTTGAGAGGCTTACTTTACACCCTTTATTTTCTACACCTGCATGAAAGTGCGCTAGTCTGCCTTATTCAAAGGTAATTTCCTAAATTAGTCAAAGGAAACCAGAAAAAGAACCAGCTTTCTTTTGCCCTGCTGGTGTGCTCACATCAAATGCTTCTGTATTTGCCCTGTTTCATAATCTGAAAAGCCAGTCTCTCCTGGGACCCAGCGTCCTCTTGGATGGCCCCTCTCTCTACTCACAAAAAGGGAAAAAACAGCAGTTAAAGAAGTATACTAATTCTCTATCCACATGAACAGATCCAGTGAAAAAAGGCAAATTTCAGAATAATGCCATTTATATGAATTTTAAATCTCGTAAAAACACTTTACTTTGTCATTTATACAAATGCAATAGTGAAAGAAAATAGATCAGTAGTTGCTTGGGGATGGAGGGCTGTGAGTGAGAAAACAGTCTGGATTCTATGTTCTCCCCATGATAGCAGCTGCCTCTAGTGAGGGGAGAACGAGGCAACTGGAGATCGGACAAGGACAGGCCTTCCAGGAGTCGAGAGCAGAAGCCAGGGTCTGGGACACCCGGGGCCATCAGGCTCCTAGAACCCACTCGCCTCACCGCTCATCCCATCCTGGGCCCCAGGCAAAGGGACTTGGGTGGCTAGCGTTCAAAATTTTAGAGACCAAAGGCTGGCAGATGGCCCTGAAGGGGACTGGTTCTTTTTATGAATCGCTAAAATTCCAAGGCTTGTTGGTGATGGATGGGCCATAGGTGATGGGAATCCAACCGAGACCCAGAGCAAAGTTGGAAGGGTGTCAGATGTCACTCACAGGACCCCAGGCGTGTGTCACCCTGCTGGGTTGAAACAGTCTTTGTGGTTGGGGAAGGGAAGATGGGCATTAAAAAATAGCATTACCATTTCTAGGTGACCTGATCAAATCCTTAGGATTTCAGCCTAGAAGTAATTTGATTAAATTTACAGCAATCAAAGAGATAGAATCTGTAGGATGAGCGACTGATTGGATTTAGGGATTGAGGTCCCATGTGTGTTGAAGAACTCGGACAAAACCGTTGAAGTTCAAATCTAGAATCTGCGATTGACTCCCTTTGTGGCCTCCAGCAACTAACCTCCTTGGGCCTCAGTTTCTACATCGTATGATGACAATTATAACGTCCACCTCATAGAACTGTGGTGAGGACTAAATGGGCTAATTCATGTAAAATGGCTTCCTGCACAGTGGGAACAGTTGGAAAATGATTGTAATAACATCTCTGTAGTCTTTGTCTCCTGAGGTCGATATTACATAGGTCAAGACTACTGCGCCTGGTGCCCTGGGCTCCGCCCTGAAGGGCGTGGCCGACCAAAGGCGCCAATCAGCGACCCCAGTACATCCAGCAGGCGCAATAAGAAGCCAGGTCCTGTGCCCAGCAGCTCAGTTGATCCGCCGCTGAGAGGTTCCTGGCCACACTTATGGTGAGTCTGCGCCTTCCAATGCAAAGGCAAAAGTCAGGGTCTTGGGGTGAGAGGTCAGAAACTCCTAGGTGTACGGTCGGAAATCCTAGCAGGGGATCCGCTCCATGGGAGAGGAGAGGCTAAAACATCTGAAAAGGTTAATTTCTTCGGGGGGACCTGTTTACTGAGCACTCGCTCTTGCCTGCCCTGCCGAGGGCGTTCCCTCTTACAGACAGATGAGAGCCTGCAGAGGAGACAGTAGTGGGTCTGGTCCTGTGGGCTGCTGTCCCCCAAGGCTCCTCGAGGGCATGGCCGCTGACCTGCTGGTTCCCTGGAGTCCTTAGACCACCCCCTGGTCCTGGGGACTGCTAATGTTGGTGGAAGGGATGGAAGGATGTTTACAACACGAGGCAGGCAGATGAGGCGGAGGGGTCTGGGTGGGTTGGGTTAAAAATGAGAGATCAGGAGGGAGGGTGGGACTGCTGACTCCTTTTTTCTTTTTTCCTTCCTTCTCAGAAAATCTTTTTATTTGTATTTTCCCCAGCTTTATTAAAGTATAATTGACAAATAAATTCTCATATAGTTAAGTGTACAACATGATGATTTGATGTATGTGTAAGCTGTGAAATGATTACCACAATCAAGGTAATTAACACAACCATCATCTCAAGTGCTTACCTTTTTGTTTTTGGTGAGAATGCGTAAGAGCTGTTCTTAGCGAATGTCAAGGGTACAATGCAGCGTTAACTGTAATCACCATGCTGTACATTACATCCTCAGAACGTATTCATCTTATAACTGAAGTTTGTGCCCTTTGATGTTGTACAAACATCTCCCATTTCCCCAGCCCCTAGCAACCACCATTCTACTCTGGTTCTATGAGTTCAACCTGTTTTTATATTCCACATATACGATACAGTGTTTAACTTTCTCTGACTTATTTCACATAGTATAATGCCCTCCAGGTTCATCCATGTTGTCGGAAATGACAGGGTTTCCTTTTTTATGACTGAATAGTATTCCAGAGTGAGTCATGGTGGAAATGAAATGAGATAATACCTTTGAAATTTCATTAATTTAACCAAATCTCCAACACCAGGTCTGAGGAAGCAGGGCATCTTTGGAAAAGTCTCTGGGGCAAGATCTCTGCAGGGGATAGTGGGGCATTCATGCATTCATCTAGATTCCCACCTCCACTGGTAGGTAGGAGTAGCATAGTAAGAGGTAACATTTTAGAAAAGTCACTCTGTGTGGGGGTGGGAGTTGGGGGACAAGCACACTGGATGGAGTCAATTCCAGACTCAGGCCAATTAAAAGGCAATTGCAGGCTTTAGGCAAGAAGTGATGGAGAGCTGGACTAGGATAGTGTCAGCAGGGATGGACAGGCAGGGCGTGTGCAATTAGGATTTGAGTTAGGTTGGATCCCTGAGCTTCTAACTTTTTTGCAGGATCCCACAGCTAAAGATCCAGTTCAGTTATCGGGCAACAGCAAAGAGGCTTCCATGGACCCTTTACTTCAGACACTTGAGGAAATTGAGGAGCTTCTCCAGGACCTCTCTGAGACACAGGAGGCAAGAAGCGCAGCCCCCCCAGAGCCACAGCTGTATCTACCTCTGACTGCCTGTGATGAGAACAGCCAGCATGAATCCATTCAGAACGAGTTGATGACTCCCTTGAGGCCCACAATGATGATATCTGTATGTTCTAATGTCCCTGGGACGGTCTTTGTCCAGAATTCAACAACACCCCCTGTTAAAGTCCTAGATATGCCCCCTCGAGACCTAAGTGAGAATTTTTCCATGGACCAAAATGTAACCTTTGATCAGAGAAAACCCATAGCACCCTCCTGGATGACAGATGTCACTGACAACCCAAAGACATCGTTCACTGACTGCCAAAAGATAACCATCGCTGCAAACAAGAGGACGATCCCCAATGAAGGTAGCCAGATGAAGACCCTCAATGATGACCAGACCCTCTATGGAGGCCAGATGACCTTCAGTGGGAATCAAACCCTCTATAGAGGCCAGATGGCCTTCAGTGGTGATCAAACCCTTTATGAGGACCAGGTGACCTTCAGTGGGAATCAAACCCTCTATAGAGGCCAGATGGCCTTCAGTGGTGACCAAACCTCTGAGGACCAGGTGAAGACCCTCTATGGAGGCCAGATGACCTTCCGTATGGACCAGACCTTCACTGGGGGCCAGGTGGCAACATACAGTGGTGACCAGACCCCCTATGGGGATCAGAATATGACCCTTACGGGGGACCATATGACAACCTTCACTGATGACCACCCTCTCTATGGAAGCCATATGATGCCATGTCAGTCATCATCGCCATACCCAGGATGCCTATACTTTTCAAATTCCCATTTGACCCAAGGACAATCCCTAGAAATGCAGAAGTCAAAATTCAAGACCCAGAAATATCAGTTTCAGAAGAATCTTGACATTTTGAAGCCCTACTCTTGTGCATACCAAGACTGTGGGAAGTCGTATTCAAAGCGTTCCCACCTCCAAATCCATGAGCGCAAACACACTGGTGAGTGAGGGCTGAGGGTTAGGGATGACTAAAGATTTGGGCCTTTACAAAGCTTTGGGATCATTTGAGATTGTTGTCCCTCTGAGACTGAGAGCCCAGGAGACCCTAGAAAGGGTTGGCAAATTTGAAAGGGTAGATAAAGCAGTCCCAGGGACAGACTTTAGTTCTAGGCCAGAGCCAAACTGGCTGCAGCCTTTTGTGTTGTTACCTGTGCTGGGATGATGGAAATAAGTGGAGGAATTTGTTGGACCTCTTATGGATAGTCTCGACACTACCTCTACTGGGACTGTCACTTCATGGACCTCTCCTTAGACCCAACAGACACCCTCCCTCAACCTCCTTATCCCCCGACTGCCTTTCTCCTTGACCTCTACTTCTTTTTTTTTTTTCCTCTCTTCCTTTCCCTCCTTTACAGTTTTCTTCTCATCCTTCCAGCTCAGGCTGCCCGCTTTCTCTTCCTCTTTCACTCACCCTCTCCAGTCTCCTCTCCTTCGGCTCTCCCTCTCCTACACCAATATGCTCAAAAATTTTTCTTCCCCATTCACTTTCAACTTTCTTGTCCCAGGCTACCCTGAAGCGTGACAAGTGTCTGTCTTTCTCTCTGGTCCAGGGGAGAAGCCCTACAAATGCAATGCGAAGGGATGCACGTGGGAATTCACCCGGTCAGATGAGCTGAACAGACATAAGAGAAAACACAGCGGGGAGCGACCCTACGTGTGTACCACATGCAACAGGAATTTTGCACGATCTGATCACTTGAAGCAGCATCAAAAAGTCCACAACCCGTGACTACGAACCCATCAGCCCATGAAGAAATGAGTACAACTGAAAAGATTCTCCCTACTAAGCCTTTGTTTGCTCGGCACCTAGCACTGTGCCAGCACATAATAGGTGCTTAATATTATTTGTAAACTTTTAAGGTTTTTATTTATTTTCTAAAACATTTTTTCTCTTCATTCCCCCTCTCCAGGGGTAACTGTTTTTATCATGTGCTATGAATCCTTCTAGCTCTTGCTCTGTGTGTGTGTGTGAGTGTGTGTGTGTGTGTGTGTGTGTGTGCATATATATTGAAATGTATACATAGTTCAGATGTATAAGAATTTAACATTCTATATCTGAGCTTATGTTTCTTTGGAGCTCCATTTCTATGGGGTTAAGAGGTGGGGGACACTTGGTCGCTTCCAGTGTAAAACCGTCTCAGGTAAAATAAAACTCATTTGGATGAGTACTTAATCTATTTAAAAGTTGAACCTCCTGTCATAGCTTTTTCTTCTCTCAGGCAGTTTCCTTTTGCCCTCTGCCAGAATACAGGGGCTGGTGCCACTGGAGGACGGTGGTCAAGTGCTGGCAACCAGGGGAAGGATCTGTCCTTTCCACCGGACCTTGGGCTCTTCTTTCTTCATTGCTTCTTCTGACAGGTCTGCAGCTGGAGTGACCTGTAGTGTGGTGTTCTCCTGAGGAGCTGAGCCATCTTTCCCCATTGACTAGGTCCTTCTCCCAGCTCTCGCAGGCCTTTTAGGTCTGGCTTTGACTCTCATCCAACCCCTAGCTTGTGTACTATCCTCCTGCCAAAAAACTGGGTAAAGTCAAGGATGTGATGTATCCTACTCCTCATTTCCAAAGGGAGAACTCTGAAAAGTTCTTTCCCTTTCCTAAAAGGGAAGTAGGCCACAAATCCCCAGGGCTTCAATTTACCCTGTAACATTTGAGGTTCTTCCTGACCCTCCCACTCTCACCTCACAGAGTCTTTGAGGGACCCAGGCAGCAGTTGGGCAGTTACTTCTTTTTCTCCCCCAAGCAGCCAGTATTGTTTTGAATAGACAATGGTTTTAGGCACTCGTAGGTAATGGGGTAGGTTCATGGGTCATCCATGTGTCCCACTAAAATGCAGCAGTTCTTATCAGGGACTTGGGGCAAAGGCAAACCGGAGTACACATAGACAATACATCTATACCAATAATACATTCAGTAGGGGAGCCATACATAGCAAAGGAGGTTTGTAGGGACCCAAAACGACCCACCCATAGCTGGGGTTGAGCAAGGGTCTTAGTAGTGGCCTCAAACCCAGAACCAGAGAGCTTTATTTGTTTCCTCCTCATCCTGGAAACAGGGTTTCAGAGATCAGTCACCTGTGCACAAGCAGCCAAAAGCCCAAAAAGGGCAATTCTCTCTCCTATTCCCTTTGAACCTTAACCTTGGCATAAGCCTCTAATACTCCATGGGCATAGAGGGACCTTGGCCTGCCCCCTACTCTTATTTATGTTTGAATGCCACGAGGTCCAGGTAAGATTGGCAGTACGCTCTGATTCATCTCCAGGGTCACTGCGAGCCCCATCAGGTATTCCATGCCCCAGTACGGGGCCCTGAACTCCACGGCCTATCAGTCTCCTCCTTGGAGACTGCCTGCCAGTAATCAAATACGGAGATCGTTTTTTTGGGAAGGCCTTTGCCCAGGTTGCCCAGGAGAGGGCACCAGCTTATTACTCTTAGCTGCTCTTTCTCCTGGTCAGTCTTTGCTATTTTGCCAGTGGCCACTTTCTCCATGTCTGGGAATTTCACGTCCACATCAGTTAAGACCTGGACTGTGTCGTGGACCAATTGACCTGACCTCACGAGGAGGTTGAACGGCCTGGTGAGCAGCACGAGTGGGAGCAGCAGACAAACCAGACGTTTGAGTCTGCCTAACAGTCTTACCACCTACTGTTCTCAATCCTTCATTAGAGACCACAAGCGTGGCTTACAGGGACGTGAGAGCCTCTGCAAATGTGGTCCAAACATGGACTTTGTCGTAGGTGAGCCAAACTTGTCAAATAGTACCCACTGAGGAAGGTGGTCTTGGGTGTTCGTACTTTCTCATCCCCCTTTCTTCCTCCTTAGGCAAAGTGGCCATTGTCCAGGATTTTAAAAGAGGGGGTCTGTAGTCATATACCCCATAAGGCACCATCTCTGAGTTTAACAAGATGATCTAAGTTTAACAAGATGATCTTTTTCATTGTGGAGGCAAACTAACAAGTCTCTAAGGTCTCTTTGGGCCACTGGACAAAGTGATCCCGAAAGACTCTACCCTCTCACTGAAGGCATGAGTCACAATAACACTACATCGCAGGATATCCCTTGGTCCCAGGGACATGCTAAGAGCCAATAGTTATTGGATGCAATTCAGCACGTGAGATTGCTGGCAGTTTTTGGTCCCATTGCTGGAGGACCACGAACAGCAGTCAGGGAACTGCTTCGTAGCTTTCCCAGAGTCCCTTTGTTGGATTTCTAGTTTGACCCACTAGGGAGCCCAGCTAGGGGGTGGAAGGCAAGGAGGGCCAACGGTTCCTCTCAGAACTGAAAATCTTCTGTAACTAATTCACTAGCATTCCCCAACGCCCATTGGCATGGCTGTGAATGTGCTCCTTGAGACCCCCAGCCTTTTTTTTTAATAATGAGTTTTTATTACTTACACAGTTCTTTTTTTTAAATTTTTTTTTAAAGATTTTTTCATTGGAGAAGGGGAACAGGACTTTATTGGGGAACAGTGTGTACTTCCAGGCCTTTTTCCAAGTCAAGTTGTTATCCTTTCAATCTTAGTTGTGGAGGGCACCATTCAGCTCCAGGTCCAGTTGCAGGGGGCGCAGCCCACCATCCCTTCTGGGAGTTGAACCAGCAACCTTGTGGTTGAGAGCCCACTGGCCCATGTGGGAATCGAACTGACAGCCTTTGGTGTTAGGAGCACGGAGCTCCAACCACCTGAGCCACCGGGCCAGCCCGAGACCCTCAGCCTTTTTATTTTTCCAGAACAGGGTCGTGCTCAATTGGCCACCCTGCCCACTGCATCAGTTTGTTGAGTTGCCAGGTGTCAAGATGGTTGATCAAGACAACAAGCCAAACTGAAGGTAAAAATCGAGGCTTTATTCACTTAATGTGACAGTGCAAGCAGAGGTGAAAAGGAGAGATGCTGGCTCCCTAAGGCTCCATTTCCCCCAGGAAACAGCACCAGGCAAGGGTCAGATGAACAGAGGCAGAGAGGAGAATTATCTCACTGTCAGGAACCCCAAACAGAAGGTCCTGACTTCATGGACCTGGGGGACCTAGGGGAGGAAAAGGAGAAAGGGCTAGGAGTGGAAAAGAACTGAGCCTGAGTGAAGAAAGTACCTCACTAAGGGCCCAGGAAGGAGGCCTCTGACGGAGGTGACCAGGCTAGAAACAGAAATATACACAAAAACACATCTGGCCCAGTGGGCCCCGAGTCCTTGCAACAACCTTCAGAAAACATCAGTGCCCTGGCTGTACGCTGTGGAGAGAACAACTTCCCCCATGAGGCCAGCCAGGCAAAACGTTATAGTCAGGCCTAAAAAATCATACATAGGAATTTGGCCTGGAACCAGATTTCACTCAAGTTAAGAACTGGAATATTACTGATACTCTTGTATCTGCCTATGTACTTCCCACGTCCAGCCCTCTGTCTATCCTCCAGAATTGACTGCCACTCTGAACTTTGTAGACGTAAATTCCCTTGATTTTCCTTGTATATCCACACACTAGGGTGGGGAACCAAAGAGATATGAGAGTACACTTGGGTCTCATGTTAAGTACAACCACCATAAAAAGAAAAGATAATATAGCCTCCTTCATTATCCAAACCTAATCTGCTGGACGGTGAATTTTCAGACATTAACCGAAATATGAAAAATAACACATTCCCACCCCATCTAAAAACCCCAGCTACTTTCCTCAAATTTCATTAAAACACTCATATAACAATCCACCAAGGATTTCACATTATGTAAAGCACTAAAACCCCCAATTACATATTTATTTAAAACCTAATGAACTCATCAGTAGACGTGGTGTGCAGCAATGTTACATACGATGCTGGATGCTAACTGCATTCTTCTTATGTACCCCAACCAACGTGCTCTGTGACTGCATCAGTCTGCATCCAATCAGGAGAGAAAAAGCACACAGCGGTTTAAACAAGGGAAGTTTAATAGAATGAATAAACTATGATAAAAGAGCATCTATAAGATGTAAGAAAATATTACATGGTACCTTAGGGCTGAGAGCATCTAAAGAGGGACAAGCTTGGAAGGTGGGGTTCAGATCTCACTGAAGAAGGTATAGCTGCAGAAGGTAAATGGCAGAGAAGTTTGCTGGTTTGTAGTCATTGGGGAAACAGAGCTGGTTCACAGTCACTGATCAAGCTGGAAGCAGCCCTCCAGAGTGCAGGTGAGCTGTAGAAAGGGACCAGGTGCAGGGAGGGAGTGGAGGTGCTGATGTGGGCAGGAGGCATGGAACCCACAGCGTCCATGATGGAAGGGCTGTGGTGTTGGGAGAGTCAGCTTGGGAGACCACCTTGGGAGTCAGCAGAGGGACTGGGCGCACTGGTGTGGGTGGAAGGCCTGGGATATGCAGCATCTGCCTTGAGAGCTGCAGGAAGGTGCTCACCAGGCTGAGCTGGGGCTGCAAGGTCAGTGAATAATGAGCCGGTGAATGAAGAGACAAGTAGACCAGTGAAATAAAATAGAAAGTCCATAAATAGATACGAGTACATATGGAAAATAAGTATATGATAAAAGTGACAAAGCACTGGAGCAACAATGGACTTTAAAAAATGTGCTGGGACAGCTACTAAAATTAACCTACTAGCAAAAGCTAAAATCAGATCTGTGCCTCATTCCATACGTAAGAGTAAGCTCCAAATGGATCAGGTATCTAAAAGTAAAACATGAAATCATACTAGTACTAAAAAAAAATAAGTGAATTTCTCTATAATCAGAATTTAGAGAAAGGACTCAAATCCAGATGCAATAAAAGACAAAGGTTGGTAAAATTACATGAAAATAAGAATTTTTCAAATGGCAAAAAATATAGATAAAATCAAAGAACTGGCAAACTCTTAAAAATTGAGAGGAAATATCAAAACCCAGAGGAAGAAAATGGACAAAATCATGAAACATCACACAAAAAATTTTGATAGTCCATAAATATACAAAAAGAAATCTAATTCATAATTAGATTATTTTTTCATAATTTCTTTCACGTTTTCTTACTCATAATTTGAAAAGTGCAAATTAAAACTACGATGAAAGAGTGACATCAGTGAAAACGGTGGAATAAGGAACTCCAAAGTTTTTCTCCTCCATAAAAGCACTAAAAACACTGGTAAAAATTTTCAGAACTCAAGAAATTAATCAAAGGCTTGCTACACTCTGGGGAGAATTTATTCAAGAAAAATGACTGAATATCGTTAAGAAGAGTGAGCTTTGTGGCATTTCAACTTGTCCTAGTCCCATCTACCCCAGCTCCATGGTAGCCTTGAAAAGCAACAGCCTGCAATTATGATGTAAACCAGCAGCCCAGCAGCCACTGCAGGGGCAGAACAAGATTGGAGTTCCTTTAAAGCTCCATTCCCAGAGAACTGTCATTATTTGATCTGTCTGGTGGTTCCCTGGTAGACCCCAGTTGCAAATCTGTCTATATTTGACCTGACTCAGAACTTGCCCAGTGCAAACAGCCTTTTCTCTAAGGGCATTATTCAAAAATGATTAGCGGCAATTGTTGAACATCATACCTGCCCAAGGCAGTAGACAACAGTTGGGAACAAAATATAAACTAACCAAAAAAGTTAAAAAGGAAAAGCTGGGGAATAAGACATCCATAGGAGACTTTGGAAGGCTGCAACATATTTCTGGGAATCTAGAAGACTATGCACATGCATAGGACCTTGCTCATGCTATGGGCTCTGCGTGTGCTCAGGGAAGACCTGAGAAGGCCCCAAGCTCTCATCTCTCGCTAACCTTGAGACTGTGTGCAAGCAGGATGTGAGGCTAAGCTGGAGTTGTTGGTTGCCTGGCTGAACGTTGAAGATGTGCTACCCCAATATGCACGCAGAGCCATTTGGCAAAGGCTGAGAGAATCATTGGTTCCTGGCATCTAAGGAAATCTCTATCCAGCCATTAGCTGACCATGAAGGTCAGCAGACTTCGGTGGTCACATACAACAAAGAATACCCTGTTTCCCCGAAAATAAGACCTAGCCAGACAATCAGCTCTAATGTGTCTTTTGGAGCAAAAATTAATATAAGACCCGGTAGTATATTATATACTATATTATATTAATTATATATATTATATTATATTATATTATATTATATTATATTATATTATATTATATTATATTATATTATATTATATTATATTAATTAACCCAGTCTTATAGTAAAATAAGACCGGGTCTTATATTAATTTTTGCTCCAAAAGACGCATTAGAACTGATTGTCCGGCTAGGTCTTATTTTTGGGGAAACACGGTGCGGCCTTTGTAGAATTACTTCAGAATAATCAGATAACAACGATAAGCAGATAACAACAACAAATAACAACAACCAACCATGGGGAGGGGGGAAGTTATATTTCTAGAGTTGCCACATAATATTATTTAAAATGTCTAGTTTTCAACAACAAAAAATTATGAGACATGCAAAGAAATAAAAAAGTATAACTTACACATGGGGTGGGGCAGGGGGGAATAGTTAGTAGAAACTATCCCTGAGGAAGCCCAGGCATTGGACTTACTGAACAAAGAATTTAAATCAGCTATTTTAAATATGTCCAAAAAACTAAAATACGAAAGTGATGTCTCAGCAAATAGAGACTATAAATACAGAAACAGCTGGATATCCACTTGCAAAAGAATGAAGTCACAACACAAACAAAAATTTACTCAAGATGATCAAAGACCTAAACGAGCTAAAACTGAAAAACTGTTGGAAGAAAACAGGGGTAAATCGTTATAACTTTGAATTAGGCGATGCTTTCTTAGATATGACACCAAAAGCACAAGCAACCAAATTAAAAACAGATAAACTGAACTTCACCAAAATTTAAAACTTTAGTGCTTCAGAGGACCCTATCAAGCATATAAAAATACCTCCCACAGAGTGGGAGACAGTATTTGCAAATCATATAGCTGATAAGGATCTAGTGTCCAGAATATATAAAAACCCTTACAACTCACTAATAAAACCCTTACAACTCACCCAATTTTAGAATGAACAAAGGATTCGAATAGACATTTCTCCAGAGAGACTACAAATGGTCAATTAGCCACATGTGTAAGAAAAATACGAGATATGCAAATAGCCAATAAGCACATGAAAAGATGTCCAACATCATTAGTCATTAGGGAATGCAACTCAAAATCACAGTAAGATACCACTTAACATCCAGTAGGCCGGCTATGATAAAAAAGATGGACCATAACAAGTGTAAGTGAAACGGAAAAATTGTAACCCTCATACATTGCCAGTGGGGATGTAAAATGGTGCAGTCACTTTAGAGATAGTTTGGCAGTTCCTCAAAATATTAAACAAGTTACCATATGACTCAGCAGTTCCGTACCCAAGAAAACTGAAAACATATATCTACCCAAAAACCTGTGAATCAATGTTCCAATCATCATTATTCATAATCATCAAAAAGTGGAAACAACCCAAGTGTCCATCAACTGATGAATGGATAAACAAAATGTGGTCTATCCATACAATGGAATAGTCAGTCACAAAAAGGAATGTAGTCCTAATTCAGGCCCCAACATGGATGCATCTTGAAAACATTATGCTAAGTGAAAGAAGCCAGTCACAAAAGGTAACATTCTATGATTTAATTAACATGAAATGTCCAGAATAGGCCGATCAATGGAGACAAAAGTAGATTAGTGGTTGCCCAGGACTAGAGAAAGCAGAGAAATGCGCAGGTGATTATAATGGGTACGGCGTTCCATTCTGGGGTGATGCAAATGTCTTGGAATTAGAGTGGTGATGATTGCACAACTTTGTGAATATATTAAAAATAGTGAATGTACACTTTCAAAGGATGAATTTTATGTTATGTGAATTATTATTTGGATATTAAATGAATAAATAAATATGCTATCCTGGATGGAATCCTGGAATGGAAAAAGGACATTAGGTAAATGAAAACTAAAGAAATCTAAATAAAGTGTGGCCTTTGTTAATAAAAACTTATCACTATTGGCTTATTAATAGTAACAAATATATCATACTAATGTAAGATGGTAATAATAGAGAAAATGAGAATGGAATATATGAGAAGTCTCTGTACTATCTTCCCAATTTTTCTAAAATAAAGTTTAACTGCCCCCCCCAGGGCAATAAAACAAATCAGTAAGATTAAATATTTATAATTGAAATAGAAATATACTCATCTATTAAAAGACAAACAACTTTCTCCACATTATAGCAGATTATAGCCAATGAGCTGAACGTTCTTCAATAGAAGACTGATGAGATAAACATGGTACATCCATACAAGGGAATTATATGCATCAATTCCAAAGATTCTAGTAGTTCTATATTTGCTGATACAAAATAGCCTTCAAGATGGACTGACAAACACAGCAAGAGACCCAACGGTGTGAATGTTATTTATGTGTTATAGATTGGTCTGAAGGCACATAACAAAAAGTAGCATCACTTTCAAGGAGAGAAGTTCAAGAGTGGCAGGACTTTTCACTCAATATGTTCTACCTTTTGCATTTTGTACTATCTGTACATATTTTCCATTTAAGATGTTTTTAATGAAATAGGCAAAGAAAAAGATAGAAAAACTGAAAATAAGAGGGCTTGTTTATCTTTTATCTCAGCACTCAGCTGCAGGTATGAGTTGGCATGAGAACTGGATGAATGAATGAATGAATGAAAACCAAAGGAGATACTTATTGAAAAGAGGCATTATTTTCTTGCTATATTGAATGTAGAAGTGGAATAGATGTGCCAGTGTTTTCTAAGAGCCTTTTTTATACACCGTCCCTCTTACCCCTCCTTTTTCCCAAAATCTTTCTGCGTGCATCCAGGGCTTCATTCTAAAGGCTTCTATCCACAGTTCCCCAGGACCTAGGACTCCCTTTAAGAACTATCTCATCTATACATGGCTAAAGGGATGTCCTTCTCGGGACGTGGTCCAGGCTCAGGGAAGTGGCCTTCGGGAAGGCCTTAACTGCCGTCGCAGAGCCAGAAGCCCGGCAACCTCCAGCACCATCTTGACAGAAGCAGGATCATTTGTATCCTAGCACCTGGGGGTGTTGCCAGCACAACCCACCAGCAGGGATCATGGCTGGAGGTTGGGAGGGGACCTATAGAATGAAGTCAGGAGAAATTCTTCTCAGCTCAAATTCCTCATTCCAAACACAGCGCTTCACAATCTGTTTGACTGGGCAGACCACCATCTGCCCCCTTCCCTATACGCAATTGCCTCCTCTTCAGCCCAGATCTCCTACCCACCGTCCATACAAGACAATGGGCTTTCCAAATGCAATTGTAATCATGTTTTAGGGTCAGCCTTTCCTGCACTTGGCCCGGAGCTCCAGGAGGAGCTAAGTGACCACTTAGCCACTCAGACTCCTGAGCACCCCGTACATTTTTGAATGAGAATGAATCATATGAGGGTTCCAACACTGCAGGATCGATGTCTGAATAACTTTTGGAAAGCCTTCCCCCTTCCCAGGCCCTATTTACTGTCCTTCTCCCAAGCTCCCTCCCAAACTAGCCCACAGTACCCTCTGGAACTCCTGCTCCATAACCTGGGAACTCCCCTACCTCCTCCACTTCTGCGAAGAAGCTCCCTCTTCTGTTTTCCTTCACATCCTACTTCATCTCTTCCTTGTGGAGACCTCTCATTCTACCATCCAAACTATCTTTGGAACATAATGCCACTTAAAAATCACTATTCTCCCTCCCCACCAAAAACCTGTTCCATTGGATACTCTACCATTCTAGTCACTGTTCTCAACTCACCTCCTTGGTCACTTTCACTCGTTCTTAGAAGGTGTTACCTTCCTCATCTACTCCCTCTCCACCCAAGGTTTAGCCATACATAGTCCTAGGCACCATCCAAGGATGACACAAATAACACCTTGAACTCTCTACATTTCCAAAGACCTTCACTTCTAGTCCAGTCCCCTTCTGTGACCATATCCTGGATCTCATCACCATTCTACCTCCAAAACCACCCAAGCAGCATGCTGATCTTCACCACCATTTCTCTTGCCAGCCTCACTCAACTATTCTTAATATACCACTTGTCTCACTGCATTGGAACCTATCAGCAGCTCTACTGTGTCTGTTCCTCAGCATCCTCTGGACTTCACATTCCCGCCCACCCCAACCCCATCTTAAATTCCAGGGTCCCTTGAGTCTTTTGCCACTCCCTTGTTTCTTTATCCTGCTGTGGCACTCACCTAACAAAACCCCAACTCCTGCTGACTCCACAACTACACAAGCAACTGGTGACACAGGAGAAAGTCCCATAACAGGGTAGACTGACACTTCTATAAATTGTCACCAAGCTCAGCCAGGCTCTTGACCTTGCCCTGCAATCCTTTTGTTTCTCTAGTCAGTTCACAGCCCACTGAGTTAACAACCACCCTTTGAAAAATGCCTCAAAGAGAAACTTATCACAAGTGAAGCAGGAGGTTTAAGCAGGAATATTCAGGGCAGCACTGTTGTGGGGACAGAGCCAGGAGTGCAGTTTCCAGGCTCTCGCCCTCACGTGGAACGGTGCTCACTCGGGTAGTAAACGGCCATCAACTGTGATTGGATGGCCATCAGCTGTGGCTAGTTGGCCGTCAGCTGTAACCAGTGAGCCATTGGCCACTAATATAACTGTCGTGGCTACGCTAGCAACAAATGGGGGCTAGCAAGAAGATGATGGCTGGTAAGAGTGGATTGCAGTTAGCACGGCGGGTTGCAGCTAGCGAGGTTGCTTGGCAGAGAAGCGGACAGTGGGTTGCGGATCATGTGGCTCCTGCCTCCTGTGTCTCCAACCCAGCCGCCAGCGAGACTATAGTGGTGTGACTCCCCTATCTATGGCTCCATGAGTGTTCCTTTTTGTCCTCACCATGTCCTGTGTTCCTATGCGGGGAGCGGGAGCTGAGACCCCACATGACACCCTGCATGACTATGACATTAATAAATCTAAAAAGCATAATTGTGAGAAAAAATAAATTCACAGAATTCATTACAATATGATTCCATTTAGATGCATTTTAAAGATGGGGTAACAGACACTGCATTTAACTTCCCACTTTAAACAAATAGAGAACCACAGAAAATATATGAAGCAGTGGATTTCGGCAATGGACAGTAGGCAGCTCAGGACTATGACTCCTGAGGAAAGGGAGGAAAACCAAACTAGAGCATGGTGGTCCGAGTTAAGGAGACAGAGTGAAGTTTGAGAAGACCAAAGTGGCTTGAATTTGTCAGGCAAAATACTTGAAGGGATAGAGGTTTGCAGAGAGTATGCTAAAGACTAGAGAGGTGTCCCTTTGAGTCTTCTCCTGAGTACTGTACTGATAAAACATAAGAAGAAATTACCCAAGACTAGGAAAAATATCACTGAAAAGAAGTAGGCAGAAAAATTCCTGGAGCTTACACAGGGCTGGAAATAGTTGTTCCCCCTAGCCAGAATGCAGACATAACATAGGGATCAGGTAGAATCTTCGAGAATTTGCCTTAGTAGTGAGTGGGGCAAAATTTGCTCTAGATAAAAGGCAGTTCTGGGCCTGTCCAAAGGAAAAAAAATTAAGCCTCAAAGGGATCCAATAAATTCTTAGAAGTAAAATGCATATCAGAAGTAAAAGTCAACACTATTTAAAAGAATACCAACAACGTAAATTCACAATTGCCTGGCATCCAGTAAAAAATTATCAGTTATTTAAAGCAGGAAAATAAGTACAATTACCAGGATAAAAATCAATTGATAGATCCAGAAATGACAAACATGATGGAACTAGCATCTAAGGACATTTAAAATATATTGTGACTATGCTACATATGTTTAAGAAGATAGAGGATAGAAATGAAAGATACAAAAAAGATCCAGATTAATTTCTAGAGATGAAAAATACAGTATCTGAAAAACACACTGGTTGAACTGATTAGACACTGTGGAAGAAAAGATCTGTTAGTTTGAAGATATCTAAAATGAAGCAGAGAAAGAAAAAAAGACTGAAAAAAAATTGGACAGAGCGTCAGTAACCTGTGGGACAATATCAAGAGGTCTACTATATGGGAAGATTATGTGTCAGGAGTTGTGTGTCAGGAGGGGAGGGACAAAAAGGCCAAAGTTTTTACAAATTTTATTAAGACAATAAGCCTCTGAAGTTCGATAAACCCCAAATGGCGTCAAGTTCAAAATCACATTAAACCAATCACTATAGTTTAAGAATAGATACATATATGGTAAAAGAACAAAGAAAAGCAAAGACAAGATTAACCAAAATTCAGGATAGTGGTTACCTCTCTCCATGGAGGGATGTGATCAGACTTCAAACGTGTTAGTACTTTTTCTCAAATAACATAAAGGGTAAATATTTTTATTTTTATTATTCTTTAAATTGCATGTACACAAATACTTTTTGCATGTACAACAGAGAACACAATAAAAAATAGAAAATAAATTAATGAAGTTCGTTCATTCTTCTTGTTATTTATAACACAAGCCAAAAACTTGAGTCATCTTTGACCACTCCGTCAACCAAATCCACTTATCTTTCAATTTTTCTACTCTCCCACCTCCGCTTGAACCAACACCCTGGTTCAAGCCTCCTTCAACTCTCACCCAGAGCACTAAAACCCTCCTTTCCCTTAAGGTAAAGAAACCACTTTTAAATGGGATTAACTGTATCTCTTTAGCTTGAATCCATCATTCTTGCCCCACGTGCTATCTGAAGCAACAGATATAATTAAGTGCCCAAGGCCAGTCAGGAAATGGCAGACAGGGTTCAGATTTTACTGGCTTTACTCAAGAGCCCACAATGTCTTTCTCACCCACTGTCCTGCCTGGTGTTGAAAAAGACAATACCGAGAAAGGCTTAGCGCCAGCCTGGCATAGTGTAATCACTGGTCAAAGGAGAGATACATTTCTTCTCTTCCAATCACCCCCTCAACATGGAAGGGAGCCCAGGTGGGAATTAAAGAGACCTTGGGTACTTGAGACCTCAGTCCCTATGGCCAGAAATTGAGTCATAATCAAGTGCCCTCTTCCCCAACTTTCTCATTATCTACTGCTCTTGCTTGGCATTTGGGTGAAGGCACCTGGAGGCCCAGCCCAGTTACATGGGGGCCACTAGGAGAACGGATGAGAGGGGCATGCAGCACAGGGTTAGGGTAGGGATGAGAGGGGCAGGGGCACACACAGCCAAGGTTGTGGGACTTTCCCAGATGCCCAGAAGTTCAAGTCCACAAAGGTTCAGCTCTTCTCCTTGGCAGCATTGAGCGCTTTCCAAATCTTTGTGATCTTTCTGCCCTGCAGCAAGGCTCTGCCATGCACTGAGTCTTCAGCGTCCAACACCGGGCATGACCAAGGGTAGACATCCAAGAAACGGCAGCTCCTCAGCTCTGACTCCGGCACTTTCATCCCTGACACACCCTTTCCTTGTTTCCGTGCCCTCCACCATGAGTCCCCACAGCTGTGATGCTGTATTGTGGGCACAAAAGTATTTGCCAAATGGATGCTTGCAGACCGACTCTCGTCCGAGCAGTTGCCAGGTCGTGTTGGCTCTACCTGGAATTCGCTTTCCTCTTCATTCACCTATTCAATTTCAACATTTAAGAGGTTACTTAGATGTTACATATGCTTGCTTGCTGAGCTCAAGGGTCACCTTTCGGACCTTCCCCTTTAGGTGCTCCTCTCCTCCATGGCCACTGCACCGAGGGTAGACCCCATCCCCTCGTTAAGACGTCTGCCTCTGGAGTAGACAGATCCTGGCTGGGATCCCAGCTCTGTCATTTGAAAGCTTGGGCCCGTTCCTTTATTATTCGTTTGCTGCTCAGTAAAATGGCTGGCTGAGAAGTCCAGAAATGAGACTCTGAACTACCTGGCTGAGTTGCCAGGATAGGCAGGATGCCCTCAATCCCAGGGGAGGGGCAGGGCAGGACAGGCCCTTTAATCCCCAGTATTTGGTAGTCCAATTACCTGGGCTCTGTAAAGAGAGGAAAGAAGTTATAGTGGACTTCGGACTTCTCTGCCCTGGTCTCATGTCCCCTAAACAGAGCCTAAAACGAGAACTAAGTATCGATGTTTATTTGGGTGGTGTAAACCCAAAGCACTGAGAGTGAGAAAAAGGAGGCAAGCAGGAAGAATGGGAAATAATGCAAGTGAGGTCCTGCTTCACGACAACCATCGAAGCGGCACAGTAGGTGTGTCCACTGGCTACTTGGGAGATCTCCCCATTGGCTGTACTACTTGGAGAAATGGTGCCTAGCAGCAATTCAGGGAAGAAGGAATTTAATCTGCCTGGCTCTCTTCCGTCTCTCACTAGTCAAACATTACCCCAGGAGCAGTAACTCCCCTACATTTCTGGGTTGCTAGTGGCTACTGGTGCCAGATCCCATGCCCTGTGGTGGGACATCCCTTCCAAGTCTGGAAGTAGTGGGACGAGACAGAAATTCGAGGCATGTGGCTGGTGAGTGCTGGACAGAATCTGATTCAATATATAAGATGTGTCCAAAACAGTCTAATACTGTTTTATTCCTTTACCAGAAGAGGAAACACGGCATAGTGATCAAATACCTTTCCCAAGGTCACATGGCTAGTGTAAGTGGTAAATTCAGGATTTGAACATAGCCTAATTCTGGAAACTGTGGAAGACCAAGATAAGGAACTTAGTTTTTTTGTAGCAGACAAAGCAGAGTCACTAAAGGGTTTCAAGCTAGGGAGTGACGTAAGATAAAGAGCTTTTTAATAAAGCTCCCAATCTCTACTTTGCTCCATCTTCCCATGTGGCGCAACTCAGCAAAAGTAGGTGGTCCCAGAGAGGTCAGGGCATCCAAGACAGTTTTTGAAGAGTGGCTGACTGGGTCCAGAGCACATATGGGCTTCAACACTGCCCATAATCTTTCTCGGCCTTCATCTAAGCCTATACCTAGCTGGTCAGCGGCTGGCAGGACCTGGGTGGAGAAGCGAAAATGAGGGGAAGAGGAGGTTGAACTAAAGACCAGGAGCAGGAGGACCAGCTATCTGTCCATCGATGGCCTGTATGTCAGGGGATCCTGACGCCCGTAAATGAGTCCTTTGGTGTTGCCTGAGATGGTCAGATCTCATAAACTGTCGGCTGCACTGATCACATTTATGGGGTCGGTATCTGGTGTGTATCCGCGTATGTCGTCCAAGCTCATCGGAACGGAAGAAAGACCACGTGCAGCCTTCCCACTTGCATTTATAGGGCCTCTCACCTGGGGAGAGAAGATGACAAGGGAGGGAAGGAATTAGAGGAATTTAGGCCAGCAGATAGGAAGGTAGGGGTCTTATTCTATGAGGCAGAGCAGTCAAGGTTGGGGAATCAGTATAGCTTGATCCCAAGCTCGAAGGATGGGGGCTAATCTCCAACCTTTACAAACCAGTGGTCCAGCACAAATCTAAAGCCCAGTGACTCCTCCAACCCACCCCACCTGTCTGACACCTCATTTACCTGTGTGTTTGCGTTGGTGACTCACGAGGTGAGAGCGCTTAGTATAAGCTTTTCTACAGTCCTCATACTGGCAGCAGTAAGGCCTTAAAACTGGGGACCTCCTCTCAGAAGCCCTTTCCTGGGCCTTGGAGTTCTGCTCTGCTCTACGTGGAGCAGGTATGTGCTGCTTGGGTAGGAAGAGGTCTTCCTGGGAGGCTGGCTGGCTCACAAAAGAGTCCGAGGATTCTAAAGCCAGCAATGATGGGGACCCAGCTGGGGGAATTCCATAGTTGTGGAGATCTCTAGGAGACAGTATCTGAGCCAAAGAGGGGAGCATTGCCTGGCTCTCAGTGGAAGGCATGCTTGGGGCCAATAACATTTTAGGTGTTAAAGAGTCTCTGTTAGCAGATACGGTTGGAGGGCCCGAGTAAGGCGTTGTTGGTGCACTGATGTGGGACGTCATTGGGATTCCAGTGGGAGCTGAGACGGGAGGCTCATTGGGGGGCATCCCACTGAAGGTCATGGCCATCCCTGATATATCGGGCTCTCCTAAGGGCATCATCTGGTGCCCCTTGAAAATCATTCCTGGCTGAGAGGAAGACATTCCCTGATAGCAAATCATCTGGGGAGCAGTGAGAGTTATTTGGGGGCAGTAGTTCACGCCATGCTCAGGCAGCAACACACTGAACTGGGGCCCCACTTCACTTGCATTCTGCCTGGGTGCCTCAGCAGGGACCAAGGGGACATTCTCCAGCTGTGGGCACTGAGGGAAATGTTGAATGCCTGATGGGTCATGGTTCCAAGAGGTGTGCACTCCACTGTTTCCGGGAGATAGATCTATGTCCAAGACGCACATTGACTTCTCAGTATCCTTGGAGAGAGAGAAAGATAAAATTCACCCTCGCTCAAATTACAGTGTCCCATGTCCTTCCTCCCCAGCTCCGGATCGCATCTGAATCCAGGCCTCCGTCATCTCTGGCCTGAATGATCTATCCTGCCTCCAGGCCATTCTCCAGCCTGGGCTTTTCTAACATGCAGGTCTGGCTGATAACGCAGTGGAAGCCTGGGTGTGACTCATGCCACTTTTCCTCCTTGGCATGTTTTTGGTTTTTATTGCATAAAAAGCAACAAAGATCAAATAAAATATTCTACAATCTATACCTTCAACCACTCTGAGAAAACCCTTAAACTCCAGATTATGTTTAAATGTGAGAGTGAAAGAACATCTCAAACCAGCAGAATGGGTGCAGAAAGCCACAAAGGTAGGAAGAATGGAGGCTTCAGATGAGTCCTGGCTTTAGCAAAACTTAGAAACCATCTGCAAATATTTACCTACAGAAGAGGGTCTCACCTGAGTGGGAACTGCTGTGGGCAGGTCTGAGATCAAGGATTGGAGGAGGTAAGAAAAAGAGGCAGACTTTAAAAATCAATTTTTAAAAGGGTGGGGATTGTCTTGAAATTCAGGGGCAGTATCCCTTGATGACAGACTGATATGAGGGGAAGAAAAGAAGGGATTGGTGGTAGAACCTCTTGAAATAAGATAGGATCCAAAAAAACATATTTAAAAAGAAATTGTCCATTGTTGTAGCAATAGAGCGAGCTCTTGAGCTGGAAAACTGGGAAAGCTACCTCCATTATTTCCCATCCACGCCTCCACTGGGGCAGTAGAGAACAGACCAAGCCATTCAAATATGAAAACCAAACCGTAAGTTAAAAAATACAGACAATATCCATAAAAGGTACTAAAACATCAGAAAAGAAATTAGAGATTGTAATTTTCCAAAAGAAAAAGAAAATTTACCCGAAAAATGCTGCCACAGATCAAAGAAAAATTAGCAACAAACACAAATTTTAAAAAAAGAAAACTTAAGAAAGCAATTTCAGCCTTTACAACAACTATAGGATCACAGGGCAGAAAGAGAGAAATTCAAGGAAGTTATATCCAGACAATAGGCTACAAGTTATATTAAAGCAGAGGGAGAGGGCAATGATAAGCGTTGCTCGAAGGACTTCTGTGGTGTGGCAATATTTCACAGGTCTTTACTCCAGGATAATTCACTAAGCTGTACACTTTAGATGTTTAAACTACTAAACATTTAAAGAAGAACGCTGTTTTTAAAATTCTTCCCAAAGATTTAAAAAAGGAATATTTCCCTAACTCATTCTATGAGCCCAGAATTGCCCTGACACCAAAGCCCAACCAAAACATCACAAGAAAACAACAGACCAAGATATTTTATGAATATAGATGCAAAAATCCTCAACAAAAAACTAGCAAATCAAATCAATCAGAACATTAAACAGATCATATAACACAAACAAGTGGAATTTATCCCAGAAATGCAAGGGTGATTCAATATGAAAATCAATCAATGTAGTATCCTAATATCCTTCATAAGTAAAATAAAAGCAAACAAACAAAAAAAAACATTATCTCGATTGATGCAGAAAAAGCATCTGAAACAATCCAACACCCTTTCATGATTAAAAAACAAATAAACAAACAAAAACTATGAATAGAAAGAATCTTCCAACATAATACAAGGCATTTATGAAAAACCCACTGCCAACATCATACTCAATGGTAAACGACTAAAGGCTTTTCCTCTAAGATCAGGAATAAGGATGCCCACTCTCACCACTTCTATTCAACATTGTATTGGCAGTTCTAGCCAGAGCAATCAGGCAAGAATAAACAAACAAACAAACAAACAAAAGGCATCCAAATTGAAAAAGAAGTAAAACTATTTCTGTTGTCAGATAATACAATCTTATATGTGGAAAATTCTGAAGAACACATACACTGACACAAACCTCTGAGAACTGATCAACAAATTTAGCAACGGAGCAGGATACAAATTCAACACACAAAAATCAGTTGTTTCTATACCCTGACAATAACCAATCCAAAAAGGAAATTAGAAAAACAATTCAACTTATGATATTGAGAAGAACTGAATACTTAGAAATAACCCAAGAGATTAACTCAATCACTGAAAACTACCAATTAAAGACTTAAGTAAATGGAAAGACATGTTCATGGATTAAAGGACTTAACAGTCAACTGTTACCCAAAACAATGTATAGATGCAATACAACCTCCATCAAAATCGTTTTTTGGCAAAAATAGAAAAATCCACCCAAAAATTCATATGGAATCTCAAAATAGCCAAAACCAATCTTGAAAAAGAACAAAATTGGAGAATTCACACTTCCTGATTTAAAACTTACTACGAAGCTACAGCAATCAAAACTGTATGGTATTGGCATTAAGGATAGACTTATAAACCAACAGAAAAAAACAGAGCCCAGAAGTAAACCCTCACATATATGGTCAAATGATTTTCAACAAGGGTGTCAAGACCATTCAATGAGGAAAAGACAGTTTTTTCAATAAATAGGGCTGACATAACTGGATATCCACATCGTTCTTAGCTATGACTCTAAAGACATAGGCAACAAAAGAAAAAATAGACAAAATTGGACTTCTTCAAAATTTAAAAATTTTGTGCATCAACGCACACTATTAGCAGTAGAAAGGCAACCAACAGAATGGGAGAAAACTTGCAAATCACACATCTGATAAGAGACTAATATCCAGAATATATTAAAAACTCCTAAAACTTAACAGGAAAACAAAACAACCCAATTCAAAAATAGTAAAGGACTGGGGCAGCCGGTTAGCTCAGTCAGTTAGAGCTCAGTGCTCTTAACAGGGTTGCCGGCTGGATCCCACATGAGCCACTGTGACCTGCGTCCTCCACAACTAGATTGAAACAACTTCTTGACTTGGAACTGATGGGTCCTGGAAACACACACTTAAAAAAAAGTAAAGGACTTGACTAGACATTTCTCAAAAAACATACAAATAGCCAATAAACACATGAAAAGATGCTCAACATCACTAATCAAAACCACAATGAGATACTACTTCACACCCATTAAAATGACAAATATAAAAAAAAAATTGTCAGCAAGATGTGAAGAAACTGGAATTCTTGTGCACTTGGGAATGTAAAATGATGCAGCCACTATGGAAAACAGTATGGCAGTTCAAAAAATTACAAACAGAATTAACATGACCCATAAATTCCACTTCTGGAAATATACCTATAATAATTAAAATCAGGGACTAGACTGAATAGATATTTGTACACCCCTGGTCAGCAACATTTTGTACACCCCTGGTAAGCAGCATTTTTCACAATAACCAAAATGTGGAAGCAACCCAAGTGTCCGTCAACAGGTAATGGATAAACAAATAGGATATATACATATTAATATAATATTTATTCGGCCTTAAAATGGAGGGAAATTCTGTTACATGCTTCAACCTGAGTGAACCTTAAAGACTTATGCTGTAAGTGGATTACACAGTCACAAAAGGACAAATAATGTATGATTCCATTTATATGAGGTACTTACGAAAGTCAAATCCAAAGAGATAGAAAGTAAAATGGTGATTGCCAGCAACTGGGGGATGGAGAGGAGATTCGGAAGTCAGTTTAATGGTTAAGGAGTTTCAGTTTGGGAAGATGAAAAAAATTCTGGAGATGGATGGTGGTGACAGTTGCCCAATAATGTGAATATGATTAATGCCACCATACACTTAAACATGGTTATAATGATATTTTTATGTTATGTAGATCTTACCACAATTTTTAAAAATGTTTTTTAAAAGGACACAGAAGGGGTCCCCACTGGCCAAATTTGTGAAAATTTGAGAATCAAAAAGAACAATGATTGTTGATTTTAATAGATTGAATCTGAAAACTCACGATCCAAAAGTGACAAAGGGTAAGCTATTATCCCAGTGTCAGCCATTGTGAACTGAAGTGAAAGAATTTCGTATTTATTCTGTCTTTCCAGTAGGAAACTGTTATTTCAAAATCACCAACTAATTCCAGTAGTTTACAGAAGAATACAAACTAATAAATGTAGAAGGAATGGTAGAATTAGAAAATCATTATTTTACAACCCCTAAAAAAACTTTTGATCAAGGAAAAAATATTTGGTTGAAACCAGTAGCTGAATGATTGCTGGGGAACTGATCATTTGGATGCAGCCAAGGTAACATTACACAGATTACTTTCTGACAGCAAGCCTAAAAATAAATTTGAATAGAGACCAACAGGGTTTTTGCGACCTTAATTTAAGGACCAAGCCTAGTGTCACCAAATTGTGGGGAGCCAGATGAGTCTTCTGATGTAATGCAAGATGAAGCCTACTGTACCTATGAGGCAGTCTTACCAAAAATCAGGAACCCAATTAAGCTTTAAGATCTCACTCTAAGAGATAATACAAGAGATAGATGATCAAGCTAAATTACATCATGAAAAAGCAATCTGGTAAATCCAGAAAATGGAGTCTATAAGAAAAAAATTAGGATCATGAAAAAAGAAAGTCAGTCAGGAAAAAAGAAAACTATTCTAATTTCAAAGAGACCCAACGGACGTAATAAGCAGATGCAGTGTGTGGTCTTAAATTGGATCCTGGTTTGAACATATCAGCTCTAAAGGACATTTTAGGAACAACTAGGGGAATTTGAATAATAATTGCATCTAAGATGTATTAAGAGATTATCACTAATTTTGATAGGTTTGATAATGTTTTGACTATGGAGGGAAAACAATTTTTTTTAAATCCTAGAAGGGTTGGGGAAATCCTGTTTTATTCACCATTATATGCTCAGCATCTAGCGTAAAGTAGGCACACTATAGCCCTCAAATGTCTTTTAGATGGGTATTTCTGGGGTGCTCAGCCCCTTTTCCCTCCCTCTCAGTAATGGCCCTCTTTTATTTGCCTGATCCTTCATAGGTAAAAATCTTTGGAGATGGCGAAACACACCTTCACCACTACCTTGGCCTTATTATTCCCCCAAATTCACTCAGGGCCCCATCTCTCCACAGAACCAGCCCAAATATAGGTCACCGATGACTTCCCTGTCACTAAGTCCAAAACCTTGCCAGACTCCTCTTTGCTGGACCTCTCAGGAGCTTCTGAGGTTGGGAAGTCACTCTTCTTGAAATGGTTCTTTCCCTTGGCCTCAGGAACACAATGACGCTCTTGCCTAGTTTTTCTCCTTCCCTTCTCTCCAGCCCTCCTTTTCCTTTGCAGGTTTTCCTTAAGCTACTCTCGGGCAATCTTTCTCATGCTAATGATCCATTTCTGTTTACATTCCAATTATTCTTAAATCGATGCTCCAGGGCAGACCTCTCCTGAATCTTCCAGTTACTTAATGCTCAGTCCGTTTGAATAGCCACAGTCACTTTGGACTGTCCAATACACAGGAGCGTCCTTGCACCCCTCCCAACCCACCCCCGGGGTGGGGGGTTGGGGGGGTTAATCTATTAATCCTGTTTCTTCTCATCTTTTTCCGCTCTCAGATGTCACCACTATTCTCACTTGATTGTACAGGCTAGAAATCTGTTGTCCTGGGTGTGCCTCACCACCTAGATCCACGTAATCACCACATTGTAGAGTCTACCTCCAAAACATCTCCAGGATTTCCATCTCCACTCTCACCTCTCTGTGGGGCCGCCATCTTAATTCCTGCTCGGATTATCACACGGCGTTCTAACTATTGCCTGTAATTCTGCCCACATTCGCCAGGGGACTCTTTTAAAAACATTTAAATCTAGGTTAAAAAAAATTCAAATCTAATTGTGACTGATCATGGTTAAACTCATCAATGGCTTCCTACTGCTCTTGGAATGACCAACTCAAGCCCCGCACGACCGCGATGGTGCGGGGGTCCCTGCCTCCCCTCCCCTTGGGCCACTCTCCCGTCACTCTCTTGGCCTTCAGTCCCATAGTCCATCTTTCACTTTCTCCAAGGTAGCGGTATCCTGTCTCTGGTCTCAGGACCCACAAACCCTTCACCGAACCAGTTCTCCAGTCCCAGACCAAATCCGTAGCTGTCTTCTTGGCCTCCTAAATCAGATTAAACATCTCTATTTGCTCCCGTGGCCCCTGTACTTCTCCATCACAACAATTTGTACTGCTAATCATTAAGCTATTTATCAATAAAATGGTATAGTGTCTTATGGTAAACTCACCGTTGTATTCCCAGGGTCTGGCAAAGGCCTACCACTTAGAAGGGCTCCAATAAATATTTAATTTTTTCCTCCTACCCGTTTCCCGCTAACTTCCTAACTTTTGTCTCCTTTCCTCAGTACTCAGATCCCTCTCCTGGGACCTTTTCACGCCCAGCGCCCGACACAGGCTCTTACTTAGGCTCGGTGAGTATTAATTCGATAAACGACACACGATTTCGGTCCTCGATCTCCCATCCCTCCCAACCTCTTCCTTCAACTCCTAATGCCCAGGGGTCTGCTTCCCTCCACTCCCGCAGCCTCGTTACTCCAGCCCCCACGCCCTGCCCTGGGGCTGACGCCCGCCCCACCTCTGAGAACTGGTGCTGAGCTGCCGGCCAGTGGCTCAGCCCTTGGGCCTTCTGCTCCATCTCAGCCTGGGATCCACAGCACCTCGGGACTGTGTGCGGGTCCAAACCACATCCGAGGAGAGCTGAGCCCCGCCGCCACGGCGTCGCAGGTCAGTTGTCGCTGCACCTCCACGCCACAATCACGGCGCTCGGCTTCTACTTCCCGCCGCGCTGGGGGGGCGGAGCCAAAGGCCGCACCCTTCGACCCACCCAGCGGAGGCTGCCCCACCCTGCCGGGTTCAGCCTGTCCAGACTCAGCAGGGCCACTAACAGGACCGCTTACCTTGACCACTCCATAAGTGTTAGGTCTATCCCATCCTACCTCCCCATCCACCCTTAAGCCTAAGCATTTCTGCTTGGCCCAAATGGGGGTGGGGACCCGAGGTTTCAGAGTTCCAGCCAGGCTTTGTTGATCTCTTGAGTGGAGAAATGGGGAAGGAGGCTGGAGAGAATGGCAGATGGGGTGTAGGATCTCTGCAGACAGGAGAGCCTCCACTACCAGCCCACCAGATTACGGCTCTTGTCATAAGCTCCCAGAGGCCTGGATCTTCTTTGCCAGGTACCTCTCTGTCCCTTGTACAAACCCAAGACTGGGAGCTCCGTGGTACAATGTCTTTATTCTACCATACTTATCCAGTACCTATCGTGATGGGCTCTGTGATTTGGAACTAGGGATACAATGGCAAACAAGACAGAATAAAGTCCTTGCTCTCAGGAATTTTCATCCTAAATGAGCAGACAAATGAATTTAATCAAGTCAATAATTATAAATGGTGGCCAGTACTATGGAAAAAAACATAATATTGAAATGTGAGCTGAGAACTAAGGGCCTAAAAGGAGTCATGCATAGGAAGATTGGAGGGATCTAGGGCAAGAAAGAACTTGGTTGCCGTGCCAGAGGGAAATCAGGACGCCCAGGCGACCTCGGTGATATGTGCAGGCAGGAGAGAAGAATGAGCTGAGGATCGAGACGGGCAGGGTGTTGAAGATCCTGGCTGGTAGTTCGGATTTTATTCTAAGTGATAGGAAGCCACTGAAGGATATTAAGCAGGAAACTGATGTGATCTAAGTTTTTGAAATAGTCATTGGGTTACTTTGAGGTTTATGGATTATAGGGGACAAGATGGAAGCAGGAACACGAATTAGAAAGCAAAAGAATCTCGCCAAAAAATATGTCAGTATTTGGTGGAGGTTGGTGATGGTGATTAGAGAATATTTTTACATTAAATGAGATAGGACTTAATAATGGGTTGGAATGGGAAAGGGCTGGGAGGAAAAGAGGCATCAAACATGATTCCTAGATTATTGGCTTGAGCAACTGAGTGATGACTGCACCAATGGGGATATGGAAATATGGGAAGAGCTTTGGAAGCAGCTGAAATAAGAATTCCATTTTAGATACGTTGGTTTTGAGATGGCTACTAAATATCCTCAGGGAGAGGCTAGAACTGTAAATGTAAGTTTAGGTGTTTACAGCATTAGACATGGTGGTTATAAGGCCATTAGAGTGGATACATATTTCAACATGCCTGTATTTAAAAAAAGGGACTTGTTGGGCGGGCCTGGTGGCTCAGGCGGTTGGAGCTCCGTGCTCCTAACTCCGAAGGCTGCCGGTTCGATTCCCACATGGGCCCGTGGGCTCTCAACCACAAGGTTGCGGGATCGACTCCCACAAGGGACAGTGGGCTGCACCCCCTGCAACTAACAACAGCAACTGGACCTGGAGCTGAACTGCACCCTCCACAACTAAGACTGAAAGGACAACAACCTGACTTGGAAAAAATCCTGGAAGTACACACTGTTCCCCAATAAAGTCCTGTTCCCCTTCTCCAATAAAATCTTAAAAAAAAAAAAAAAGGGACTGTTCGACTGCATCAAATGTTGCTAAGAACCAGGTGAGTGCCTATTGGATTTGGCAAGATGGAGGTCTTTGGCGACTTTGACAAAAACAGTTACAGAGGAGATAGAAGTTAACTGGAGTGGGGAAAAGAAAACAGGTAGGTGCTGCTGAGATGGAGATACTGAGACACTATAATCAACTCTTTCAAAGATGTTTTTCTATGAATGGGGCCAGAGAAATGAGGTGGTAGTTGGAATGGGGATTAAGGGAGGCTGACGGGGATCCACCAATAAAAAGAAACCAATACCGAAGCAGAGAGAGAGAGAGAGAGAAAAATTATAGGAGCAACACTGATAAGTCAAAAAAGGACAGGACTCAGGGTACAAAAGGACAGGACTCAGGGTACAAATAGACAAGTGGGCCTTTGGTGAATGCAGGGACATTTGCTCTATTGTAACAGGTTGGGTAACAAGAGTCTTAAGTACCTTAGTGTCTCTAGCTACTAGCATGGGTTGGGGCTGAGAGCAGGTCCTTGAGAAATAGTGGCTCTGCTTCTATGGAGAATACCTGCTCAGGTATCACCTCTATGGACCATGTCTGATTTCCATTTGATGCCTCTTCCAGTTACCATGCACCTAGTGTTTCCTCCCGTCACAGCACTAAGAAAATATTTGTGGAATGAATCATATTTGATACATGGAGCAGATCATTTTTTAACACACCACTCTTCTATAGGATAAAACTATTTTCATAATTCAAATTTAATATTTGCAAATGATTAGGAAATGAAATGAATAATAATAATGGCCAGAAAAGAAATGTAGAAGTGAAAAATTTTCTTTTACAAAGTTTTATATGTATATTCATGCCAGTAAAATAAATAAAACAATTAGTATTATGGTTCAGAAAATGAAAAAAGTACAACTATTTATTTCCACATCTATCTAATTGTTTGAACTTTGATCCTTTAGTTGTAGACTGATATAATATCCTATGTAAATGATCCGCCAATAACTAAAGTGAATTTTAGTTCACAAAACTGCTGAACTGTACCACTGACATAACATTTATTATTTTCCTGATTTATCTTTCATTTTAAAACAACTAACAATATTTAAAGAATAATTTCCATTTTAAAAGTATGATTTAAATCCAGTAAAATAGTTCATCTATGAACTAAAATTGGCACTTAACCAAACGAAAATATTTTGCCTCTCATTTTGCACTGTTTCACTGTTTTTACCCAAAACTCCAAATGGTTACATTGAATGACAGAATTGAAATAAGTCAAGTTCTATCTCTTTGCCTTTATAATCACTGACTGTAAATCATGATTGTTTGTTCTGAAGCTACTGTGTAAATGCAGGGAGAACTAATAACACCGGGGTTGGCGGTATGACCTGTGCCTAAAGTCAGCTCCAAACATATGTGGCTGAGTCTGTGTGTGTTCGGGCGACCAAAAAACGGCATTCTCCAAATTAACTTCTATGCAAAATACAATGTTTATTAAATGGTCCGTAATAAAAGTATGCTAATGTAAACTTGTACCAATTTTTGTGGGATTTTTTTCTTTATTTTCTATTGAGCTATAATTGACATACAACATTGTATTCGTTTCAGGTGCACACATACATAAGGATTTGATATTTGTATATTTTGTGAAATGATCACCACAATAAGTCTAGTTAACATCCAACACCACAGTTACATTTTTCTGCTGTTGTTGTGATGAAAACTTTAAGATTTCTCAGTGACTTTCAAATATACAATACAGTATTATTAACTATAGTCACCATGCTGTACATTACAACCCCGGAACTTATTTATCTTTTTTTTTTAATTAAAGTTTATTGGGGTGACAATTGTTAGTAAAGTTACATAGATTTCAGGTGTACAATTCTGTATTACATCGTCTATATGTCACATTGTGTGTTCACCGCCCAGAGTCAGTTCTCTTTCCATCACCATATATTGGATCCCCTTTACCGTCATCTACCACCCCCCTATTTATCTTATAACTAGAAGTTTGCACCTTTTGACCACCTTCACTCATTTCACCCATACCCACCACCTACCTCTGACAACAACCAATTTGTTCTCAGTGTGAGTTCAGTGTTTTGTTTTAGATTCCACATATAAGTGAGATCATACAGTATTTATCTTTCTCCGTCTGACTTGTTTCACTTAACATAATGCCCTCAAGATCCATCCATGTTGTTGTGAATGGCAAGATTTCCTTCTTTTTTATGGGCGAATAATATTCCATTGTATATATGTATCCAACATTTTCTTTATCCAGTCATCCATCGATGGACACTTAAGTTGCTTCCCTGTTGCACACCCTCATGTTCATTGCTGCAGTATCGTAAATAATGCAGCAATGAACCTGAGGGTGCATATAGCTTTTCGAGAATTAGTATTTGCTTTTCCTTCAGATAAATACCCAGAAATAGAATTGCTGGATCATATGGTAGTTCTATTTTTATTTTTTTGAGGAATCTCCATACTGTTTCCATACTGACTGTACCAATTTACATTCGCACTAACAGTGCACAAGGGTTCCCTTTTCTCCACATCCTCACCAACTCCTGTTTCTTGTCTTTTTAATGATAGCCATTCTAAGAGGTGTGAGGCGGTATCTCACTGTAGTCTTGATTTGCATTTCCCTGCTGATTAGTGACGTTGAGCATCTTTTCACTAATGGCCATATGCATGTCTTCTTTGGAAAAATGTCTATTCAGATCCTCTGCTCATTTTTAAATCAGTTTTTTGGGGGGTTTTTTTTGCTATTGAGTTGTGAGTTCTTTATAATTTTTGGATATTAACCCTTATCAGAGATATGATTTGCAAATATTTTCTCCCATTTGGTAGTAGGTTGCCTTTTCATTTTGTTGATGGTCTCCTAATGTTTATATATTAATAAAACTAAATAAACTCAATAACATCTACAGTGATTGTTTAGAATTTGCACTAACAAAAGACTTTTTTTAGAGAGGAGTATTTTGTCACAGACATTATTTAAAGTTGCGAGCTCACAGTAATAATAAAAAGCAGACCAGTGGCCGGTTAGCTCAGTTGGTTAGAGCATGGTGCTAATAACACCAAGGTTGCCGGTTTGATCCTTACATGGGCCACTGTGAGCTGCGCCCTCCTTAAAAAAAAAACACAAACAAGCAGACCAATTTTTAGTTGGATATCTTATTTTCATGTTCTCTACATATGCATTCCCTTATAGCCTGCACCTGGGACAGACACTTTCTCTTCCCTCTGTTTCTCCCATCTACTAACTTCACTTTTTTAAATCAAAATTTAATGAGTGTCTAGTACAGGCTACTCCCTTTTACTCAGCTTGTGGTCACCTCCTTCAGGAAGCCTTTGCTGACCCCATCCCACTTCCATGCCCTTCTTCCGGAGATGGTCCTTGGGTAAACAGTAGGGATCAATTGGAATTTATTTCCATGTGACCACTAACTGTGGTCAGGAAAATTTTCTAAATGCACCATCTGGTTAAGAAGTAAAGTCTGTCCAACAACATGAATGGACCTAGAGGCTTTTATGCTAAGTGAAATAAGTCAGACTGAGAAACACAAATACAATCTGATCTCACTTACATGTGGAATCTGAAGAACAAAATAAATGAACAAACAAAACAGAAACTGATTCACAGATACAGAGAACAAACTAATGATTACTAGATGGGAGGGGGTTAGGGGATCGGTGAGAAAGGTGAAGAGATAAAGAAGTTAGATAGGTGCAAAAGTAATTGCGATTTTTGCAATAATGTTTAACCTTTTAAACCACAATCACTTTTGCACCAACCTAATACAAATTAGTAGTTACAAAAGAGTCATGGGGCTATAAAGTACAGCATAGGGAATATAGTAAATAATATTGTAAAAACTGTATAGTGTCAGATGGGTACTAGACTTAGTGGGGGGGATCACTTCCTAAATTATATAAATGTCTAACCACTATGTTATACACCTGAAACTAATATAAAATAATATTGAATGTCAACTATAAAAAAAGTTGTCGTGGGAACATATAGTATGGCATAAGGAATATAGTCAATAATATTGTAATAGCTATGTACAATGTCAGATGGGTAATAGACTTATTGGGATTATCACTTTGTGAGGTATATAAATGTCTATTCGCTATGTTGTTTTGTACACCTGAAACTAATTGTTAAAAAAACGAAGAAGTGAAGTCTAGAGTCAGGACTTGGTTTTGAATCCCAGCATTGGCTTCGGTTCTCAGATTTTGGGATCTGTAATTTAATCTTCTTTATTGTCATTTTCTTTATTAGCTACCGGTACCTGAGAGGATTAGCTTCGTGATTTATGAATGATCCATTAATTCCATTCATAAATAATCCATGTATTCTATCAAACTCTCCAGGGCAAGGCAGGACAGGACAGAGCCAGTACCACCCTTCAGCTTTTTAACCTAGAGCCTATTTTTGTTGTGAACATCTGGAAGAGGAGGGGCTCGTGGGGAAGACGAGCTTACTCTGGGGCCTTGCTTCCGGCCCCAATCTAAAACTACACCCCATCATCTGTTGACTATCCTAAAGAAAGATGCCGTAGGCCTGGGAATGGTTCAGGGATAGGCATTTCCTCCTGTTTTCCCCTGTCACCCCCCACCCAGAACCCAGGACTCTAGTCCTGGGTCAATGAGCTGTCCCCTCACCCACTGCTCCCAAGGAAAGAGGGGGTCATGAGAATCTCCAATCTGTAACCAGTCAGTCAGGAACACAGGTAACAACCTGGGCTCATTATTGGCCTCTGAAGTGGGTGGATGGGTGCAGGGGTAGCTTATAGGATTGAACCTTTAACATGTGGAATCTGATGCTGTCTCCAGGTAGATAATGTCAGAATTGAGTTGAATTATAGGACACCATGCTGGTGTCCAAGAGTTGCTTGGTGCTATGCGGATGTTACCAGGAATGATGTTTTGCCCGGTTCTTGTCTTCTTGGCCAGAATTCAGTCAAGAGACAGAGTTAAGCGAGTTACAGAAAAATAAGGTTTATTAGTAAGAAAGTACACTCTGAGACATGGAACGGACTGACCCAAGAGAGGGAAGCAGCCTCCTCACATTGTGTGAGGGTTGTTATTGCTATGGGTAGAATTGTGTCCCTCTCTCCCTCTCCAGTATCTTTGTCTCTTTCTAGTGGCCTGTCCCGTCCTCCCTTCTTGTTCCCAATGTTGTTTCCGAGGACGCAAATATGAACCTGTCAATTTCCCATTATTTATTTGAGAAGTTCATTTTCAAAGGGCAAACTGTAATTGTATGGTCCTGAGAAGCAGTATGTACCTTTTTTTTTTTTTAACTTTTACTGGGGAATAATGTTTTTGTGTGTGTGTGTGTGTGTGTTTTTACTCCAGGACCCATCAGCTCCAAGTCAAGTCATTGTCCTTCAATCTAGTTGTGGAGGGCGCAGCTCAGCTCCAAGTCCAGTCGCTGTTTTCAATCTAGTTGCAAGCGGAGGAAGAAGAGGGCGCAGCCCACTATCCCATGAGGGAATTGAACCGGCAACCTTGTTGTTAAGAGCTCGCGCTCTAACCAACTGAGCCATCCGGCCGCCCCAGTATGTACCTCCTGATAAGCGGAATGTTTTCCCTCCATCTCCGGCATTTGGTTTTGTTTTTTTCCTTCTTCTAACAACATATCTTCTTAAGCGGCAAGGGGCCTTCTAACCAGGCCTAGTTCCCTCCTTCTCCTGCTCATTTCTACCTTTCTACCTACCCTATCATGGAAGCCTCCCCAACATACACACATTGGAATTGGGTCCAGGAACCTGAAAGAGTGATAAAATGTGTGTACATGATAAATGGTTCTTAATGTCTCACCTCCCCATTCTTGCGCTGAAGCAGAACCAGTTCCTTTAGTAAAAGTTATAGTAAAGGTGATTGAGGCTATACCAGGAGCAACAGTGGCAGAGGGGTGTCGGGTGGATTAGAATGTTCGCGTCAACTATTCTCTTCATGAGAAAACAAAAGAAATCTTAAAAATCTAATAAACTAAAACGTGGGTTTGTATTATACTCTACACTGGTAAAATCAGGGGAAAGACATGTTTGTTTTTAAGGCAAAATTTCAGATAAGTCTGACTTGTCCAAAATTTCTTGCTTGATCACATAAACTTGGGTTTTGTATAAAACTAAAACTGCTTCTGAGCTAGCAGTTTCTATGAGAAAGGGTTTGTTTTGTTTTGCTTTGTTTAACCCGTTTAAAGTGTTAGAAGTTCAGCCTCTTTGTTTCCTGGGAGTTTGGGCAATATTGGATTTATATAAGCTCTTGTTAGTCTCTATAAACCAATCAGAAAAAAAATCTCCCTTAATCTGAGGCTTTATAATTGAATTTGTTAATACCCTTAGGAGGCAGGAAAATATTCCACACTTGCACAATGAGATTTAAGGCGTTTCTCATTTACAGTCTTACTGAGTTTGCAGCTTCGGTTTTATAACTTCAGTCACTAGTTGGAGTGGATGCAGAACCACAAAAATTCACCAGTCCAGATCTCCAAAGACTCTTCTTTCCATTGGGCACAAAATATTTTAAGTGATTTGGTCTCACAAATCAACAGTCAGACAAACAAAAAGAACAAACCAGATTCTCTGTCACCTCTCACTTTACTAAGAGATCACCTAGCAGAGATTACCAACGGTCAAATCATAAAACCAGGTTCCTGATCATTGCTGCTCCCCATACGGGAATCTCATCACTCTGCACAAATTAGACTCTTGCATACACAGCATGCTCTCAGCAATGCAGTCCAGCCTGGCCTAGTAGTCTGATACCCTCTTGGAAGGGATGGTTTTCCACCTCCTGAGGAGGGCAAAACCCAGTTTTTCCCTACTATGTCTTTCTTCCCTGTGTGTCTCCTTTACTTTTACACAGAACATGTCCCTTCTCCCCCACCAAGCCTTCGGTGTGACCCAAAAGTCACCTCATTAACACAACAAAAGACACCTTTATGTTCTCATCACTTAGGGAATTCCAAGGGTTTTAGGAGCTCTGTGCCAGAAACCTAGATGAAGACCAAATATATATTTCTTTTTATAAATCACAACATCACAGTAGGGAGGTGGCAGGGTAGCTTCAGATCAACCATCTTCCTTGGTGGCCACTGGCCTACAAGCAACTCCAAATCATAGGAGTAAAGGCTGCTCCATGGTAGCACCCTCTTGTTACCCTGCCATCTCTCTCCAGCTTCCTTTTCTCCTGCTCAACCAGGCACAGAAAGCAGACCAAATCCACTCACTGCACGTCCAGCATGGGCATAACATTCCAGTCTCCTTCTGACTACATCCAACATCTCTACAAGTAATTTTCTTAGACCACTCCTCTTGGGAGGGGTATGAAATATCCTCCTCTTTGTTCACATGAAAAGGAAAGAAAAGTCAAGGCTCTTCTCCCAAGTCCAAGACTCATGTCTCTAACTTCCTCTTTCCTTCTTCCTTTTCTTCTGCTTACCTGGCTGGGGGGAGGGGGAAAGGGTGGGGATGGGTTGGGATGGTGATTAGGGATAGTAGAGGTAGTGGGAGTGGGTTACCTCTTAGGTCCTCAAAGGGGTGGCTAGCCTTTAATTATTGCAGGTTTTTTTTTAGAATCTAGTGTACTAAATGATGCTTTGTTCTCAACTTTGGGCCCTCTGGAATAACAGGAACAGTCCTTTTAACGTCCTTTTATAACCATTGTCATTGAATTGATCAGGCTAAAACCAGATTTAGCTGACAAGTTGTTCTCTTCTCCAGGTACATATGTGAGTGGTTTTTCCCAGTATGAAGTGTGATTTAATCAGAACACGGTATGCTCTCATGAGATACAGTCATGAATGGTGGAGGGTCTATGTTGACTCCACTTGAGTGTGCTCCTTGTATAAAGTGAGTTACAAAATCTCCTAGGAGAATGTCTCCCCATGCATGTAGCCTGAGGCAGTCTCCCAGCTCTCGTTAAGGACACTTCTTCCAGACCTCGCTATCCTTCTTGAAGGAGAGTCTGGCTTCAGACTTTAGAAGGTAACGTTTCCAAGGAAGATAGTGGTCTATGTGAGGAGGTGCCCAGGGCTGGCTAAACCTCTTGAGCAATGGGTAGGTATGGGCTTCCTCTGTCCAAACTCACACTTTTCCATTAACCAGTCCCTACTTTAATATCACATTGTCTTAATTTCAATATATTTATAATAAATACTGCTCCCTGGCAGTGTAGGTCTATAGCCTGAGTTTTCTCTGAAGGTAGTTTGTAATCTTAGCACTTCACATTTCCACAAATATTTTACAATGTTCTCGTCATATTGGAATTTTCTTTGGGATTACATTGAATCTATAAATCCATTTTTGGAGAAACTTTACACATTTAAAGTATTGACTCTTCCAATCCATAAACATACATTTCCATCTATTTAGATCTTCTGCAATGTCTTTCATTGGAGTTTTATAATTTTCCCTGAAGAAGTCTGGCACATATTTTGGTAGACTTATTCCTGGGACTCCATTTTGTTTTTTATGCCACTGTGAAAATGGTTTTTTAATAATTTTAATTTTGGTTTCTTACAAGAATGTAGAAATACAATTGACTTTTTTAAATGTTGATTTCATATCTAGAAACGGTTCTATGTTAATAGTTATTTATCTTTAGATTAGAGGCATACTTAATTTTATTAGCACTTCACTTTATTGCACTTCACTGACATTGTGCTGTTTTTTACAAAACAACTTTTTACAAAAGTAAGACCCTTCACCAGCAAAAAGATTATGACTCCCTGAAAGTTCAGACAGTTGGCATTTTTTTAAGTTAAAATGTGTACCTTGTGTTTTAGACATGATGCACAGTTAGACTACAGTGTTGTGTAAACATAACTTTTATATGTATTTGGAAACCAAAAAAGTCATGTGACATGCATTATTGTAGTGTCTGGAACCAAACCTGCAGTATCTCTGGGCTGTGCCTATAGTTAAGGTTTCTAAATACATATAATCATAGTATCTACAAATAATGCTGGTTTTATTTCTTCCTTTCCAATCCTTTACCTCTTATTTAATTTTTGTCCTTTTTATAAATTGTAGGCTATGATCTCATGAACAATGTTGAATCGCAGCGATGATTACAGATACCCACGTCTTGTTCCAATCTCAAAAGGGAAATCCAGTTTTTGATCATAAAGGGCAATCTTAGCTATTCTTTATTGGTTGACACTTTATAATTTTTTAAAAGAATGATTATTAATAATTTCTAGCAACTATCATAACTTCCCCCCCTTATTAAAAAATGTCTCAAGTGTTTATTGTTTCTTTAGCCTAAGTAAACAGACTTTTTTCAAATTGGAGAGGAACGATTTGGTTGCTTATGTTGAAATTAGCAGAAATCCTAACCTCGCATTCTTTTATCCAGCAACCACACCCACCAGCCATAATAGAGCCGCTGAAACAACTTGAATCTTGCCAGCTCTTTTATTAAACACTTTGAGTATCTCAAAAGCTTTGAGTCTGTGAATGGACAAACAAAATGTAGTATATACATACAATGGACTATTATTCAGCCTCAAAGAGGAAGGAGAGGGGCGGGGTGGGGGGGAATAGTATGAAAGTGGTTAAAAGGTGAAGACTTCTAGTCATAAGATAAATGAGTACTGGAGATGTAATGTACAACATGATGACTTCAAATTAATCTTAACTGCTGTTAAGATTAATTTGAAAATTGCTGAGAGAGTAGATCCTAACAGTTTTCATAACGAGAAAAAAAGTATTTGTAGCTATGTAAGGTGATGAATCTTAACTAAACTTACTGTCCAATTATTTCACAATACACGTATGTCAAATCATTATGCTGTACACCTTAAATTTATGCTGTATGTCAGTTGTAGCACAATAAAAATAGAAAAATTACATTAAATTTTAAAAGCAAGGAAAGTCTGACATGCGCTATTACATGGGTGAACTTTGAGTACATTTATGCTAAGTGAAATAAGCCAATAACAAAAAGACAAATACTATATGATTCCATTTCTATGAAATATCTAGAGCAGTCAAATTCATAGACAGAAAGTACAAGGATGGTTGCCATGAGCTGGTGGGAAGGGAGAAATGGGGAGTTGTTGTTTAATAAGTGTAGAATTTCTGTGTTACAAGATGAAAAACGTTCAGTTTGGTTGCACAACAATGTGAATATACTAACACTACTGAACTGTACACTTAAAAATAGTTAAGATGTTAAAAAGAAACAACAAGCCCAAAATGGAGTCACTTTTGGTCATCTCCACCAAGACTTAATACCTAACCTAAAAGTAGTTTCAGCCTCTTCCGGGAGTGGAATTTTAAACCAGTTTGGAAATAATTCACTCTTTTAACTTCCTTGTCCCATCCTCATTCTACCTATAAAAACCTTCCATTTTGTACAACCTCTCAGAGCACCTTTCTGCTTACCAGATGGGATGCTGCCAGGTTTATGAATCATTGAGTAGGGCCAATTAAATCTTTAAGTTTACTCGGTTAAATTTTTGTTCTGTCATAGATGGTAAATTTTATGTTATTGTGTGTTTTACCATAAATACAAATAATAAAATAAAAAACAGAGTCTATAGTTGTATCAGTGCATCTGGCTGTTGGTTAATAAATCAGGTGTTTGGATTTTTTTTTTCCTTTTGTGGCATTATCCATATTTTTTTAAAGACACTAATCAATTTTTAAATAATGACAGCGGCACTTACAGTATAGCAGCACTTGGTATAACAGCTAAACAGTACAATAGCACAGAAAATCCTTTGGTGGTAGGAGATTTACAACTAAAGATGAGGATTTGAGCTCTGAGCTGAATGCAAATTTTATCAGATTCTCTGGGGGCAGATTCTTTGGGGGTAGTGTTTCTCTAAGGGGTGAATCAGGAGGTCATGATCCATCTTCAAACTCTTTTCCCACTCATATCCAAGTCTCAAACAGCTATCTTAACCTGGACATCTCCTCTAATTGTATTCAGAGTGAAATCCTTATGGCCTGGAGCATTCACTAATGTAATAATTTGGTTTCCTACTTTGTTATATCCATCATTACTTCCTTTCCCTATCTTTGCTACTGTCCACTGAGACCGAATATGTGAACAAAGATTTGCCAGCCTTTTGAGATGGCTGTTCATACCTACACACAGTTCTTCTGTTTATATTACCCAGAAGAAGCCAATGGCCCATCAGTGACATCTTCAACCAGACCTATGGCCACCAGGCTGAGCAGCTGATATTCCTCTTATACTTTCTCCAGTTCTGCAGTAACAAACAACTCTTACGTCTTACAATAGCATTTATTCTTGTTCATGTTAAATTTATGGCTGCAGTATTCCTATTTTCTTCATTCTGGAACCTAAATAGGTAAAGCAGCCTTTACCTAAGACATCCTACTCATGTTGCAGAAGGCTCAATGGTGGAACCACACAATGGCTCCTAAAGCTTCTACTCAAGTCTTTTGACAATATGGATAGACCTAGATAGTGTTATGCTAGGTGAAGTAAGTCAGACAGAAAAAGACATATGATTTCACTTATATGTGGAATCTAAAGAACAAAATAAATGAACAACAATAGGGATTCGTAAGGGTTCTTTATAATATGCCAAAAGGAAATATGAGTCTCTATATGGTAGACACAGAGATGCACCACCAACGTGCCCATTCAGGAAGAACTTGTTTTCCAGCTGCAGGGACTGCAGTAGGCAAACAGCCTCTAGCTGTCAGGCTATTTCAGGACCTGCCACATCTGCAGAGAGCTGCCTGCCCAAGGTCATACACTTGCCAGCACCAAAGGGCTGGGGGAGACTTCAGGACCTAAAGGACCAGATATTTTGGCCTAACATCGAACACTTTTATGTGCAATACGTGCTCCAGAGCGCCCTGCAGGGTCAGTTGCGGCTTTGTAGGACCTGCATCATCATTCAGGTTCTTCCTCTGCCCAGTCCTGCTTCCTCCCTCTTCCTTTCATACGTGTCCACTCCTAGTAAACAACGTCAGATTCCAACTCAGCATCTGCTTCTGGAAAATCCATCTGTGATATGGATTACAAATGTCTTCCTCTGTGACTTATGATTGGTTATGCTGCAGTTTTTTCCCAGTAGTCCTGCCTCATTGCCATGATCTATTTACTTTACGTTTTTCTCCCTCTTTCCTTGGAGGTTTGACTCACACATGGCTCACTGTCACTTTCTGCAACACTACTCCTGTGATAATTACTAATAATTTCAATATGCAGATATCTTTCTTCTAATGCTTTGGCCTCTCAGTTCCTTAGCATCTGCTCCTCCAGTGGTCTTTTCATCCATCCTATTTCAGTTGTTCATTCCTATGGATATACCCTAGATTGTGTCATTGCAAATGATGGCAACCCTTCTATAATCCCAATTTCATACACTCTACTCTCCAAACAACTCCTATATTTCCAGCTCACACCTAATACTCCAACTCCAGTGATCCTTTGGTCTAACTGCTACCTACAATCCATTAACCTTACCACCTTTTCACTGTCCCAGACCCTGTCATATACTTCCTTTCTTCCTGTCATGGATTGAATTATGTCCTTCCAAAATTCATACGTTGAAGTCCTAATCTCCTAAGTGATTGTATTTGGAGTCTTTAAGGAGACAATTAAGATTAAATGAGGTCATAAATTTGGGGCCCAATCTAATAGGAAATGGTGTCCTTATAAGAAGAGAAAGACGTTATGTTGTGTGAAACAAGTCAGACAGAGAAAGACAAATACTATATGATGTTGCTTATATGTAGAATCTAAAACAACCACAACAAACAAACAAAAAACCAAGCTCACAAATACAGAGAAAAGAAGATTAGTGGTTAGCAGAGGTGGGGTGGGGGTGGGGGCAAATGGGTGAAGAAGGTCAGAAAGTACAAACTTCTGGTTATAAAATAAGTAAGTCTCAAATATATAGTGATGGAAGGAGAACTGACTCTGGGTGGTGAACACATAATGTGAGATATAGATGATGTATTACAGAATTGTACACCTGAAATCTATGTAATTTACTAACAATTGTCACCCCAATAAACTTTAATTTAAAAAAATTTCTCTTCTCTTCTTGGATTACTTGTATATACTTTATGATATAATAAAACAAATACTACTTTTTGCTTCAAACTGGGAACACACTGCTTTAAGTTCCAGGAGGGTGTTTGAAGATGTAAATAATAATTGGAGATCAAAGGGGAAAACTATGTTCCAAAATAAAGCTTACAAATCTTATGTGAAAAAAAAAGTAGTTATACCACAACAACAACAACAACAACATAAATAAATAAATAAATAAATCAGTCCTGGGGATGTAATGTACAGCATGCTGACTATACCTAATAATACTGTATTGTGTAGTTGAAAATTGCTATGAGAGTAGCTCTTAAAAGTTCTCATCACTAGAAAAAAATTTTTGTAACTATGCATGGTAAAGGATATTAACTAGGCATATTGTAGTGATCATTTTGCAATATACCAAAAAATGTATGCCAAAAAATGTATGCAAGTGGACACTTTGGTCAACATTGCTCAAGCAGTAATTTGCCGTAATCCGAAGTGTCTGGACGCTGGATGTTAACGGTAACCACTTTGAGCACCTCTTGTAATTGCAGAAGTCAAACGTGACTTGTATTCATCTTTTGTTATTGGTATATATTTAGTATTACAATTTTAATACAGTTTTCCTTTCTTAAAATGTGTATTCATTTTTTGGCACCCTCTGTATTCAAATGTGGAATCATTATGTTGTACACCTAAAACTAATTATAATATTATATGTCAATTATACCTCAATAAAAAGTTAGAAGAGGAAGAGACACCAGATCGCGCGCTCTCTCTCTCTCTCTCTCTCTCTCTCTCTCTCTCTCTCTCTCTCTCTCTCTCTTTCCATGCACATAGCAATAGCAGAGGTCATGTGAGGACACAATGAGAAGGCAACTGTCTGCAAGCCAGGAAGAGAAGCTTCACCAGAAACCAACCCCGCTCGTGCTTTGATCTTGGACTTCCAACCTCCAGAACTGTGAGAAAATAAATGTCAGTTATTTAAGCCACCCAATCTGTGGTATTTTGTTACAGCAACCTGAGCTGACTAATACATTTTCTTACCCAGTTTATATTCTTTGATCAATCATAGTCAACTATTCCAAACACTCTCAACTCCCTTGCCCAGATCTTAGTTTGTATCACTTGCTTGGCAAAACCTAAACCTTGGTGAAATCCAATTCTCCCAGTTACTCCATGTCTGCATCAATGCTGCCAAATATGGCTGAAGAAAAGCAACTATGTTGACTGGACTACTTTAAATTCATGACCACTTATCTCCAGTGGGCACTTAACTTCCCAGCAATTATTCTACATTTTTCTAGTCCATTAACTCGCCTTCTCTCTTAGTTAATTATTTCACATTTTTTCCTCCCTTTTCATACAGGTTCCATCCTAACTCCCTGCTGATGACCTTGCTTCTTATTTCACTAATCAAGGCCACCAGGAGAGAATTTCCACAGCTCCTGCTATCAATTCCACCAATCTACCAGCATCTATCCACAAGCACTCTGCTGTCTCTCCTGGGCTGCCTGTGACCTCATTTTTTGCATCTGCAATTTCCCTAACTTTCCTATAGCACGAATATTCACTCTCTAATGGATAATTGCCACCAGCATTCAGAGATGCTATCTCCCACCTCCCCTCGAAAAAACCCTGAAAACAATAAGGCAAAGACTTCCCTTTACTCCCCTTCTAACTATTGTACTGTTTCTCTGCTCCCCTTTGAAACAAAAACCCTCAAAATAATAGTCTGTGCTCACTATCTCCAATTTCTCTCTATCTGTTCTCCCCTGAAGCCACTTCAGTCAGGTTTCACCCCTGTTGCTGCTCCAGAGCTGGTCCACTCTCTGCCCTCATTTTACTCAACTACCAGCAACATTTGACAGAGTTGGTCAACCTCTTCTCCTTAAACACATTTTCTTTACTTGTTTTCCAAACAACACAGTCTCCTTTCTTTTTACCTCAGTATAACTTTTACTGCTTCCTTCTCATCTCCCAGATCTCTAATAAGAAGAATACACCAGACCATTTCTCTGTTTTTTAATGGAACTTAGGTGTATAGAATTTACTAATAATCTTGGAAAGCTCTTCCCTCAGATATCCACATGGCTTCCTTCTGGCTTTACTCAAAGATCTCCTTCCCAGTGAAGTCTTGCCTTGGACACCCTGTCTCAAATTGCAATCCTCTTACCATCTACCACATACATACTTTCTATCACCTTCCTTTGCTTTATTTTTCTCATCAGCACTAAGTACCACGTAACATAATATATATTTTGCTTCTGTACCTTGTTTGTTTTCTGTCTTCCCCATTGGAATGTGAGCTCCCTGAAGGAAGGAATGTTTGCCTTCTTCTAGTCACTACTTTGTCCCCAGCATCTAGAACAGTGCCTGGTACAGAGCAGGTGCTCAATAAATATTCACTGAATGAATGGCCAGTAGTACCAACTTGCCCATAAATACAAGTAGCTCATTCTCTACCTCAAGGACAATTTGGAAATATGTAGGTGATTTCTACCCATGCGAAGAAAAGTTCTTCATTTGATTACGACTTGGTAATTCACCTACGGTTTTAGACCAGAGAGAAACTCAGCAATGAGTAAAAGCTTACACAGTCACCATTAGTCTAAGACTTCTAAAGCGCTTCACTCCCAGGTTTAGGCAACTTCATCCTTCCACAGTGATCAGGACACTCAGTTTCCAGGTCAAATTGTAAAGGAAGTATGTAAAGCCTTATTACACTAATACTGTCACTGCTCTTATCACCCATGATTAGCTCAGGATGGTAGAAAGCCAAAATGAGGTTTTGGAAAGTAAATTGGCCAAATGTAGAGACCAAAAATGGCCAGAGGTTTTGCCCGTAATTCTCAAGATCATGAGATCTATAGCCAACAGAGGAACTGGATAGGCTCATGAAACTTCCTGCTATACTTCCAGTGGTTATCCACTTGGAAAACATTTACATATTAAATGGAATTTTGCTACATTATTACGAAGCATTACTGAAGTGTGTCAAAACTTTGTATTCACAGGAACAAGAAGCCTAAACAATTTCCCTGGTAAAACTGAGCTATAATCTACAAACTGAAAATTGAATACACGTTAAGATTCATCAAAGGAAAGAAGCATCACTTGAACTTCACTGGAAGGGACCATCTCAGTTTGTACTTACTACTCAGGTATGCTGGTCCATGTTTCCCATCTTAAGAAGACATCTGCCCCAGGGACATGGCAGCTTCTTATACCTATTTCATGGACTTTTAACCTTAAGAACAACTTGGTAGATACTTTATAGTGGCTCATTATTTGCCCTCTGGATGCCAATTGATACTTATCCTAACAAAGGAGACTGGGAGTGGGCCAGTTTGTGAGCAACATAAGATGTTACAACTTTAAAGAGAATACTTCTGTCACTAATCTCTCTTCTGCAAGGAAAAAAGCTTAAGAAAATTAGCAATTTTTTTCCCACTGGACAGAAAAAAAAAGTGCTTGCTTGATTCTTACCTCAAAAATTCAGGGGCGGCAGGTTAGCTCAGTTGGTTAGAGCACAGTGTTCTTAGCAACAAGGTTGCTGGTTTGATCCCCACATGGGCCACTGTGAGCTGCGCCCTCCACAACTAGAATGAAACAACTACTTGACTTGGAGCTGATGGGTTCTGGAAAAACACATTTAAAATAAATAAAAAGTTAAAAAACAAAAAAAGTTCAAAGACACAGTGAGTGTGCTGGTCCCCTCTCCTCTGGTGAAGAGGCCGAATGAGGAGGTCACCAGGCAGTTACCACGGCATCTCCAAGTGTTGGATCAGTTCCTATGGGGACACCCTTAATACCAGTTTCCCTCCTCTAGAAAAATTTTTGAAGCCTAAGGACGCAAAAAAAAAATTATTTTTGATTGCTGCTGGAACAGAACCAATAAAACCTTCCCAATGCACCCTGTTCCCAGTGTAATTTCCAATACTTCCATACTCTTTCCACAAATAGCTATCACCATTAAAGGGTTTTAATGTTTCATTCAAAATGGATTAGTTCCTGTGGCCAGCAGCCAATGTAGTTATAATGAATGTTGTATTAATTCTTACGATATTTCCCTGAATTCAATACATCACTGTATTTCAATCTTCCGCTATTCAGTTGCTCAATTGCCCAATTAGACTGTTGGTGATCATTTATGGGGATTTATTTCATCTGTGGTACATGAGCTTACTTTTGGCACCCAAGGAATTGGTCTGGCGTATGTGATTATGGGGATATTATCCCGGTTATGCACCACTTCTAGTCTCTCCCCTAAGCAAAATTATAGAACCTCAGAGAAATAACTGAAACGGAAAGGCTCTGGACATTAACTTTCCCAATATATGGTGTTGCCAGGTCCATTAAGAAAAATCATCTAACATTTTAGAACAAGTTGGTAATGTCACACACTAGAAGATATTAACACTCTAGAAGATATTACAGAAAAAAGACTTCTGCTACCAGCAATAAAGCCCTCCTGCTTAAAAACATACTGATACTCGATAAATTTCAAAAATATATATTCATACACTTTGCTAGAACTATGGAAAATCTCAAGATGCCTAAAACAGATATGAAAAGCTGGAATTAGTGATATACTAACCTGGAAACTAGGCTATCATGAGGAAATTGCCAACACCAGAAACCTAGAGCTTTTGGTGGTAAATAGACATTATGGGAAATGGGAGGTAAGTCTTGGGCCTGTATGAAGCAAAGTGATAAGAAAAACCTGTCTGTCTCTATTGCGACTTTGAGTGAAAAATCAAAATAATAATAGCCTCCCTGGAGAAGTTTTAATCATGAACCTGTCCTCTCAGGAGTTTGGGGTTCAAGTTTATACAATCTTAATCTTACAAATTGTTTAGCCTAATATAAGCAAACAATAAAAAAGAAAATTTACCACATAAGGAAATAAACCACCATAAGACAGAGTCAGCAGAAATAGCAACAACAGATTTAGGGTTTAACATTTGAAAAACAATCAATGTAATTCATCATAGATTAAAGAAGGAAAAATAAGATAATCTCATTAAAAGTAGAAAAAAAGCATTTGAGAAAAATCCAACATAATTTTGAAGAAAATGAAAAGATGGAAGTATATGCTTTACTAGATACCAAGACTTATTATAAAATATGACAATTAAGACTTGCAGGCATTAGTGCAGGCACTGACAAATCAAAAAATGAGATAAAATATATATCCTAGAAACAAACTCAAGCACATATAAAGTGTGGATATGTGACAGAGCTGTCACTGAAGAGCAATGGGGGAAAGACGGTCTTTTCACTAAGTGTTGCTGAGACAGTTGGCTCTCTGTATGGAAAAGTGAAGTTGGACTCCTATCTCATACCATATACAAATCATTTCCAGGTAGATTAAATAGTTAGTCAGGGTTAGTCCCAGAGAGCAGTTTCCAGGCTCTCAGCCTCCCGTGGAAAGGTGCTGGCTCCGGTAGTAGACTGCCATCAGCTGTAACTGGTTGGCCATCAGCTGTTACCGATTAGCCATTAGCCATTGATAGAACTGCCATGGCTAAGCTAGCAAGCACGGATTGCAGTTAGGAAGTGGGGGCGGTTGGCAGAGAAGCTGACGGCAGATTGCGGACAGTGTAGCTCCTGTTTCCTGTGTCTCCAACTCAGCCTCCAGCGATAATATAGCGGTATGACTTCCCTGTTTATGGCTCCATTGGTGTTCCTTTTTGGCCTCACCATATCCTGCATTCTTATGCGGGGAGCAGGACCAGAGACCCCCGTGACATCCCGCATGACAGGGTCCTCTCAAGCAAAAGCAACCATACCAGTAATTTGAACTGGGAAAATTTAATATAAAGAATTACTAACTAGTTACAGGGGATTGAGTACTTAAAAGAGTAGACAACTCCAAACAAAATGGGTATGGCAGTTGCAGGGAGCAGCCACCACCTCTATGGCTAATGCAGAGTAACTAAGAAAGGAACAAATTAGGAAGTCAGCCCTCACCCAAGGCTGAGATGCAGACCCTGTTAGAGACAGTGTAGCTGGGCTCCACTGTGTGGGCGAGAAGGTGCCACAGATCGGGACTGGCAGGCAGGAAACCGCCCACTGGGGTGCTGGTGAAAACTGCTAGTAAACCATCTGTCAGGTGCCAGCAAAACTCTGAGAAGCCACCTGATGACCAAAAAGCCACTTACTGGCAGCCATGCCACTGGAACAAGTAAAAGCATCAGAACTTGGAAAAGTACCCTCCTCTTACAGTATCCCTCCAGCACCCTCTTCTGGCAAGATCTACCACTGTGTCAGAACCGTTTATAAACACCAGCTCCAGTAGTACACAAAGAAGGTAGAATTGGAGATGAGCGGTAATAAATTGACAACTGCATAAATACCTAAATGTGAAAAGCTGAACTGTAAAGCTTTTAGAAGATACTATAAAAAAATAACTTCATGGCTTCAGTGTTCCTAAGACAACGATAGCACCAACAATAAAGGAAAAGATTGATCATTTAACTAAACTAAAATAAACTTTTATTCAATAAAAGACATCAAGACAGTGAAAAACTAATTCTGCAAATGGTGGAAGAAATTTGCAGAAATATAATTAATGAAGAACTAATATTCAGAAATATTACGGTTCTAATAAAAAGAACTGTATGTGGCAGATGTATTTTCCAAAGATTGCATCATCTCCCACCCCATGTGCTCCTGTACAATCTGTCTTTGTACTCCTCCATGGAGAGGTAAGGTCTGTGTCTCCTCCTCTTTAGAGATTGCCTTGTAACCAACAGAATGCAACAGACGTGATGCTGTATAACTCCCAAGGCCATTCCACTCCTGCTGGGTCCACTTGGGACACTTAGTGTTGGAGCCCTGCGCTGACGTAAGAATTCTGATTATCTTGGGGCCTGTGCGTGAAGAAGCACAGGTCACGTGCAGAGGCCCCATGAAAGGGTTCATCCAACTTCCCCAGCTCCCGTGCTAGTCAACAGAATCAACCACCGGACATGTAAATAGAGACACCTCCAGATAGTTGTGCCACCACCACCACTTCCACCCCCATCGCTGAGTCATTCTCAGACTTTGAGTCCACAGCTGAGGCCCAAGACATCTCAGAGCAGACACAGGCCACACCTACTGCGTGCCGTCCAAATTCATGAACTGTAGTGAGCTTAGTAAAACACTTGTTCTATTCCACTAAGTCTTGAAGTGATTTTCTATGGAGCAATAATTAACTGAAACATCTTACAAATCAATAAGGAAAAGAAAAAACGATCAAGCTCATAAATACTGAGAACAGATTGGTAATTGCCAGAAGCCGGCAGTGGGGATGGGAGAAGTGGGTGAAGGGGATCAAAAAGAAAAAAGAAAAAAGATAGACAATTCAATAGTAAATTGGGTAAAAAAAATTTAAACAGGCACTTCACAAATGAGGAAATCCAGTGGCCAATAAACATATGAAAAGTTGGCCAACCTCATTAGTAATCGGGAAAATACAAATTAAAACCATAATGAAATGCACCTGATAGAATGACAAAATTTCCCCCCCTTTTCCGCCTCCCTCCCCCCACTCCGGTTCAAGCCATTGTTTCTCAGTCTAGTTGTGTAGGACACAGCTCCCTGGCCCATGCTGCTGTTATGACCCTTGTGCTGCCCCTCCTCGCTGAAGCAGTGGGTCACCAGTCCTTGGTCGGCCGCTCACAGCAGCCCATGGCAGCTCACGCTGGCTGCCGGTGACCAAATTTTTTAAGTCTGACAATTTCAAGAGCTGGTGATGGATGAAATGGGGTAATGGGAATTTTCTTAGCCTGGACCCTCTAGAAAGCAGAGCCTGAGACAAGGATTAAGATGCTAATGCTTTATTTGGGATATGCCAGCTGAGAACAGTAACAGTAAGGTGAGGGAGGAAGAGAAGCAAGGCAAGGAAAGATAGAATGCAATGTGACATGTTACTGTGCTGATTATTGCTTTACAATGAGCTTCAAAGAGACATAGCAGGTTCTTCATTAAAAGCGGCCATTCTTCATGTGGGAAGGGTTGCAAGGAGGAACTACACTTCAGAAGAGAGAAAGGAGGCTCCTGGCTCCCTCCTATTCCTGTTTCCATTAGTAAAGGTTTATGCCATGTGAAGTTACTCCCTTTCACTCCCAGACTGCTTCCCATGGTTCTCTGGCAGATCTCCATGGTGAGGGACTTCATACAAAACTGGAAGTGGCCACGTGGCCAGGTGCAGTTCAGGTGCTCAGAAAGCGAAAGAGACAACAGGAGACGGCTGAGGGAATCTGAGAAAGCACATGAGGTTTGTGTCACAATAAAAAACATTCATATACACTGCTGACAGGACAGTGAATTGGTACGACCACTTCAGGAAGACGTTTGGCAGGATCTGGTAAAGTTAAAGATGTCCACACCATGCAACCTAGCAATCTACTCCTAGGTTCATACCGTTTAGAAATCGGTGCATATGTGAACCAGATCACGTGAGAAAACTTGTTTATAGCAGCATTATTTGTAGTGGTCAAAAGCTGGAAGTAACCCAAATGCCCATCAACAGGAAAACCATTTGTCGTTTGTTCTTATCGTGTTATACTGTACACACTGAAAATGAACAAACCACGATTACATATATCCATATGGAAAAACTCAAGAACAAAATGTTAATTGAAAAAGAGAAAATCACTGAAGCATACATATATATGACACCTTTATATACTACTCAAAGATGCACAAAATTTAACAATATTTTTTAAGGTTATGTACATAACAAAAAGCAAGGGGATTATACTCATAAAATTTAGAATAGTCATTATCCTTACAGAGGAGGGAGGGGAATGAAGTTGGGAAGGATCTTCCAAAAGGCTTCAAAACTATTGGTGAGGTTCTACTTCCCAACCTGGACGATGGGTGCATTGGTATCCATGTATGCCTTATATTCCTTATATATTATCATTCCCTATAGTATTATTATTTGTTATATTACTTTTTGGGATGAAAAAAATAATTTGTTTAATAATTTATAAGAAAAGTCTTTTCATTTGAAACCTATATAACTTCACTAACCAATGTCACCGCAATAAATTTAATTAAAAAACATTTTAATATGTCAGTCTGAAGAATCTTGGTTAATATGGACCTTGAACAAAATAGAATGCTCAGAGATGATTGTTAAGTTGGTGATGCTTACTCAAACATTTTGCAGAAGAGAAAGTGACATGGCCTAAGGACTCTCTGTGCTTGATCGCAATAACAATGTAACCCTACTTTAGAAATCATTTATTAGATCCTGATTCAAGCAAACAATCTTTTATGTCAAATTTATATACAACAGTAATGGTAGCAAATTCAACCATGGTTTTTAGAAAAACATGTCTATTGACTTTATTCTAGTCAAGGAAAAAGAAGTTTGTACCCTTACTAGTAAAAAATACTACTATACATTCCAGAAATTTTCAAAGAAAAAGTATTAAACACCAGACTGAAAACTGAGACCTATGATCTTGGGTTGGTATCTTTCTTTTTTTTTTTAGTTAAAGTTTATTGGGGTGACAATTATTAGCAAAGTTACATAGACTTCAGGTGTACAATTCTGTATTGCATCATCTATAAATCATATTGTGTGTTCAGTTCTCCTTCCATCACCATATATTGATCCCCTTTACACTCATCTACCACCCCCCAGTATCTTTCTTTTTTTATTGGAGTGACATTGGTTAATAACATCATACAAGTTTCAAGTGTACAATTCTATAATACATCATCTGTATATTGCATTGTGTGCTCACCACTCAAAGTCTGGTCTCTCTCTGTCATTGGGTTGGTATCTTACTAAGAGAACTAGAAATAAAAGTACATAAGGAATAATAATTATATTGGGAGTAATAGTTTTGTTAATGACTTGCATGTTAATATGTGACAGTGAGTTATATGTTAATTAATTATAATACATAATTATTATAATATCTATATACAGTATCATTCATTCATTCATTCATTCATTCGTGTATGTACATATTTTTGTCCAGCCTTGACTAGAAGGAAATCCTAGGTCACTAATTGGTATGGGGGAAAACTTACAAAGAGAGTACAAAAATCTCAAGAACCTGAGAATATTTTATTTATACAGGTGCTAGGGACTGATAATTTCTCTTGAAGAGAAGATAAAGAAAGCTACAGAGTAATTATCACCCAGTGAGCAAGGCAAAAACCTTGTTAGCCGACTAGTCAGTCTAGGAAAAAGGCGGAAGTTCCAAGTGAGATTCAATTTGAATTGCTCTGTTTTTATAACTTACAGATACTCTCGCAGTGTTTCCTGACATTAGGAATTAAGAAGAAAAGGGCCCTCTGAGAAGTCAGATTGTTTTTACCACACAGATTGTCTTAATCTCTCAGGCTCAGAACCCCTAGTCCCAAAGCTTGTGAGAATGCCTATATTTGTAAAATATATTTTAGAAAATTTCAGAAAATCATTTATTATGTCTATTGTAGGGAATAGTGTCAGTTCATAAAACATGCTTGTTAATATTTACTTAAGTCACTATGAGTTGAAGCCGTTCCATACGTCTCTCTTCCCACAGCTGCTTGTATTAACCACAGTGTTGGCAGTTTCTAACTCATACACAATGCAAAGCTGAATTTCTTACCCAGGGTGATAAGACAGATTAGGTGATGATGGTGATGTTGATGGCAAAAAGGAATGGGGAAATGATAATGATAGAGATGGAGACTGCACGCTGATGGCAAGAGAATGGAATGGGAGAGAGGTGGAACAGAGGTGGTGTTGGCCATGGAAACAGGAATGAGGCCAGCCATCATGATAGGATGTTAATGACTTGCATATAAATATGTGACAAGATAGGATCAAGATGAGGAGGTGGGATGTGGGTGGGGATAGAGATGAGACTGGGGTCAGCCAGGGAATTAAGATGGGGGTTAGAGGATCTAAGACATAGAAGAGATGGGGATGGATATACACAGGATAAAGACAGTGTGGAGGACGATGGTATCAGAATGATGGAGATGTCAATGGCTATGAGACTAAATATTTTCTTGGGTGAACGGGAAAGGCGAATGGGAAGAGATGTGGGTTATAAAAGAATGGGATAAAAATAAGAACGGAATGAGAATTGAGTGTGCTGCAATGGGCATGAGTGAAAGATTCGCGACTTCCTTCATCCCCAAGTATTTACTGGGCAGCTACTGTGTGAAGAACTATTCTTGGTGCTGGGAATACAGGGATGAACAAGACCAAGTCTTTCCCCACATGGAACTTATATTCTAATGATGAAGACAGAAAATACATAAATTTTTAGATAGTATTATTATGAGAAGTACTACAAACGAAAGCAGGATAAAATGATAGAGAGTGATGGGGAGCACCATTCTAGAAGGGTGGTCAGGAAAGACCTCTCCAAAGAGCAGACATTGGAGTGAAATGAAGGGAGAAAGGGAGCCATGCAAATGGTTCAGAAGAGCTCCTGTCTCAGGCCAACCTCTCTGCTCCGAGAATAGGTTTCTTCCTCTCTCAACCTCTCAAAGGGTCTGTTCTTCGAATATTTCTTCTCTCTTGCTTCATCAATCTTCTCCACTCTGTTGGGAAAAATCCCATAAATATAAAGAAATAATCTGCTATTATTTATCCCATCTTTAAAAAAAATCTCTCATGACCCTAACTTGCCCTCCAGGTAGCATCCACTTCATTGTACCTTTTTTTATAGCAAAATTCTTTGAAAGAATTGTCTGTTCACCTAACTCCAGCCTTTGTCCTTCCTTTCTTGGACAGACTCCCATAAGCTTTTGCTCACACCATTTACTGAACTGCTCTTGTCAACATTAAGAATGACATTCTTGTTATTAAATCTAGTGGTCCACTCTCCTTAGCTTACTTGACACGGTTGACCACTTCCTCCACCATCAAATCCCTTTTCCACTAGGCTCTCAGGATGCTACATTTTCCTGCTTTTCCTTCTACATCACTATCTTTTCCTTCTGAGGCTCATCTCTCCAACCTCTTAATACTGGAGCTCTTTGGCCTCTTCTGTTTTCTATTCTCAGGCTTACATCCTTATATCCTTATATCCTCAGTGCTCTCATCCAGTCTTACGGCTTTAAATTCCACCTTCACATTGATGACTGACAGATTTACAGCTCCCGCTCAGGTCAGTCAGTCCCCTGAATCCAGACTCATAAACCTACCTAACTGGATTTCTAACAGGCATTTCCACTAACACATCCAAAACTGAATTTTTTTATCTTCCCACCCAAACCCACTCTTCCCACTATCTTCCCAACTCTGTTAATGGAACTCACTCTTTCTAGTTACTCAGGCAAAACAAAACAAAACAAAACAAAACAAAACCAAAACGACAAAATCCATCCTGGGAGTAATCCTGGACTCCTTTCTTTTTCTCTCCCCACCCTTCCAGATTCATCAACAAGTCCTTTTGTATCTGCCTTTAACGTACGTCCAGAATCTCACCGAGTTTTATCACATCGTTGTCACCACCTAAAACCAAGTCACTGTCATCGCTAGCCTGGCTCTTATTGTCCCAGAAAAGGAGGAGAAGAGGGAGAAGGGAGTCCAAGCAGCAGAGGGGAGAAACAGTGTGATGTGGCAAAGGAGAAGCTCCAGGTAGCTGCATATTATAGGAGCAGAGAGTGGGTGGCAAAGCGTGGGGAGAGCTGATGCTGAGGCGGTATCAGGAACCGGAGTGCGGAAAGTCTGAAACGCTATCCTAAGGAGCTTGGGTTTATCCTGAGTCCATGAGGAGTCACTGAAGCCTCATCAGCCTGGCTCCAGCATGGAAAATAGCCTAAGCAAGTAGACAGGGGAGACTAATTCAGAGGCAGTTGCAGTCAGGTAAGTGAAAGATGATGGTGACCTGGGCTAGGGTTGTGGCCACGGACATAAAGGGAACAAGGAGGCAAATTCAAGATATTTAGTAGATAGAATCAACGGGACCTGGCAGTTAATTGAGGATATGGGAGACAGATTTTGAGCTGGGGGGCTGAACGGATGATGATGCTTACTCACTGAGAAGAAAGGCTTTGGGGAGAAGGGGAGAAGTCGAGTTCAGACTTGATGTTAAGTGCCTGAAAGTGAATATAAGTGCCCGAAAGAGCTAAGGAGCTATGGCTGAACTAGGGAAAGATATCTGGATGGTAATTGAAGCCATAGAGGTGGAGAAGCTAGCCCAGGAAAGATGTGTAGAGGGACAGAGAAGGAGAAGACCCAGCTCAGAACTCTGAGCAACACAAACATTTCAGGGAGGAAGAAGGACCCAGAGGAAGTCAGAAAGGGAGGGGTTTAAAAGTAGAGGGAAAACCAGGAGAGCAGCTGTCACAGAATCCACAGGAGAGATTTTCAAGACTAGAGGAGACTTCTGCTGACATGCCCATCAGGTTTATCAATGTAAAGGTCATGGGTGACTTCGGCAGGAGCAGTTAGTAACTCAGTGGTGTCTGAAGCCACACAGGGTTGAAGAGCGAGAGGTGAGGAAGAGGTCTGGCTACAGGGCTGAATTAACACCTTTAAATGATTAGGGTTCCCATCCCTCCTATAAGTGATACAAAATACATTTTCGATTTTAAAATAATGTAAAACTCACATGTATGCTAAAATTCAAATAAGCCCTTTCTAAATTACTTTAAATGCAAAGGTAGTTTATTGCCCCTTTTCATGGACTATGGCTTCCTGTTCCTATCACATTATTCACTGTGAGACTCCTCTTTGCTGGCTCCTGAGGTGCGTGCGTGGTCCGTCCATGTGCTAATCCCGCAGGGTCTGGCTCTGATGGAGATGAGGAAGAAGGGAGAAGGGAGAGCATGGGGCAGGATATGTGATGGAGGGAGATTGGGGACTTTTTTTTTTTTCTTAATGAGGGAGGTTTTTGCGCGTTTGTAAGCTACAGAAAGAAATCCACAGACTTGGAGGCTAAAAATGCAAGTCAGAAAGATTAGTCAATAAAACAAGAAGGCCAAAGGTGGGGTGACCCAGAGCACAAGAGGGACAGAGGATGTGAGACCCCACCCATGTACTACTGGGGCAGAGGCACCCCCTAACCACAGTGGCCACAGCTGTGAAGGACGGTGGGGCATTGGGTCTAAAGGAGGGGGCAGGCATTGACTGTGGCCAGGGCAGGAGCTAAGGCTGGGCAAGAACGGGAAAAGAGAAAGGAGGAGTTGGTGCCTATTGGGTTGGAACATGGTGCTGACCCACCCAAGTAGCCAGAGGTAAAACTAGACACAGGCTTTTCCTCAGCACCCCCAAGACGAGGGCTAAGGAAAGAAGGAGAGACCACCAACCCAGGCAGAGCTTACAGAGCCTCCTCTGGCCAAGGCCCCTCCCCAGGGAAGTTCTCCTTCCTGCTGAGGCCCTACACACACACACACACACACACACACACACACACACACACACCCTGTCAAGATGTTTTCTATCCGTCTGCTGGAAGGATCTGGGAACTGGATTGTCCTGAAATATCTCCCACCCAGGCCTGTCTCAGCCTCTGAATTTCTGCCAGTAGGGTGTGCTGGCTGTGACTTCCTGTGTGAGTCCTCATTAAGACATACATTTCTGCTGGAGGTGGGCACTGGTGCCTGAGAGGAGGGCATGCTTCTGGGGAAGGGGAAATGTGTACAGAAGGCAGAGGCAAGGCCACGCAGTTAGTGATGTCATAATGGTGATTCCAGAAAGCCTAGATAGAAGGGCAGAGGGTAGCAACTGTGTTGGAAAGGGGTATGGGCCGGGGGTCCCCAATGTTAACTCAGATTGTTTCTTAGATAGCTTAGGTGAGAATGAAGAAGTATATGGAGTGTCTAAGGCCCTTCCCAAGGCTCCCTTTGGTGCCAGCCAGGAGAAAACATTTTCAGAATGCAGGGTTCTGGCCTTGGAGAATCATGCTAGCAGAGCAGGGGTTAATGCTACAACAAGGCCAGAATGTTCCAGATCGAGGCAGGCAGCTTGGGAAAGAACTGCCCATCACGCAATGAATCAGACACCACACTGAGCAGAGCCTGAGATCAAGGCCAAGGCAAGAGCGGGGGAGGGCGACGGAAGGGGCAGGTTAGTAAGAGAGAAGCCTCAGCTCTCTCTCTGAGTAACAGGGAGAGTGACCCTGATGACCAGGGATGGGGTGATGAGGTGCTTGGGACTCGCTGGAATGAAAAGCTAAGGAGAGGTCTTGGCCTGTCCTTCTCGTATCCAGAGGGAGAAGAAAGGTCACTGCTGCATGAAGCTAGGCCTCCAGGGTCTCAGGGAACCCAGGCTCGTGCTTCCAAGGTTCACTGACAGCCCCACGAATACACTCCCCATCCCATCAGCTCACCTGATCCTGATCCTGATGCTCGTCCCAAGGCGCCCCCACCCTTCCCAGTGGGGTCCGCTTGGTACTGGGTCACTGCCCAACCTGAGCCGCTGTGGGAAATGGTCACTCCTCCTTTGAATAATATCCGTCAGCCACAGGAGAATCAACCCCCCCAGGAGGTTACACACCCTCCCAGGGTTACAAAGTGCTGTCCATCCCATGTGCCTAAAACAGTAGCCAATTCTGTGGGACAATTCATGCTCCAAGGCTCCCTGTGGAACCAGGCTGAAGACAGTCTCCAGATGAAACCACATTCACATCCTTTCTTAACTTTCCTCCTCAGTTCTCTCCTCTCCCCTCACTCATCTTCTCCCGAGAGTACTCCTCCAGTAAATCATTTAAATCAGAATCTCCATGGCAGGCTCTGTTTTAGGGACCCCAGACTACCAAAGCCTTGTGTCACTCATAACCAGCCTCATCCAAGACCCCATGTTAGCCACCATCCATTATGTCTCAAAATTCGGCTTTACCCAGTACCTAGTACCTTGTAATAAATCCCTTTTTTTTAAAATGAGTATTGCAGATTCCGTGGCTTGCAACAAAGAACCATGATGAATACAATGACTCACATCAGAAATGGTTGCAGCCACTACCCTTCAAGGGAGTTGGAGTCTGACCTAGGACTGGGGTTGGTCATCTGACCTGGTTGGGTTTTAAGGCAATGAGGACCCTATTAGCATTAGAGATGAGACCATGAGGACTCTTTACTTATTTATTGTTTTTATTTTTTTAAATAACATAGTGAACACCCATGAGTCCAACATTCATCCCAAGAGCTAAAATATTATCAGTAACTTAGGTCTACCCATGTGGGCCTCTCCTCTCCAGTGCCCAAGAGGTCACCAGTGTCTGAGGGTATTATCACATATGTAGTTGCCTAAGTAAGATATTGTTTTGTTTTTGTTTCCATGCTTTATGAAAGGAATAGTCTTTTTATTATTATTATTATTATTATTATTATTATTATTACTATTATTAGTTTCAGGTGTGAAAAGAATAGTCTTTTGAGATTTGCTTTTTCACACAAAATTATGTTGCTAAGATATCCATGTTGTGGCAGGTAAAAGAATATCATTCATTCTTACTGCTGTGTAGAGTTTCATGTGTGAATATATACCACAATATATATCACAATCTATCCATTCTGTGGTCAGTGGGTATTTGAATTGTTCCCTTTTTTTAAGTTTTCTCTTACAGGTAGTGCTACTGGCAACATTCTTGTCACATGTCTTCTGATGAACATGGCCAAAATTTCTCTTGGGTATATACTTGAGTCGAATTCCTAGGTACGGGATTATTTAATAGTGTAAGATAATGCTAATTTGTTTTCCAGTATAGCTGCTCAGTTTGCGCACCCATTATTAACGTGTAAGAGATTTCATTGATCAATATTCTCTTCAGAAGGTATTGTCATACTTAGTTTTTGCCAATTGAATGTATGTAAAACAGTATCTTATTCTGGTCTTGATTTATAGTTCACTGATTATTAATAAAGTTAAGCATTTTTCATCAATTTATTGACCATACATGTTTCCTCTTCTGAGGATACATTTTGTCAAATTTTCTACTGAATTCCTTCTTTTTTTCTTAATGTTTTATAGTAGTTATTTATATATGCTAAATAGTAATCTTGTGTTGGTTATATGTTACAAGTATCATCCCCGTGCTTGCAATTTGTATGTTTATTTCTTCTGAGGTGCCTTTTAATAAACAAAAGGAAGACAGCTATTAAAGATTATTTTGATTAATGTTATGAATACTATTACACCAAACAGTTCTCCAAAATTGGAATTATGATAAAATCTGATCACTGGTTTTCTGATTTGTATTATTTAAATGGTTATAAACAGTTCTTGACTTTAAAAAATATGAAGTCTTTCTAAAGACATGTAGTTAGTTAGCATACTTTCTCTTAAAAACTGCACTGTCGATCTATTTCCATATTTAATTATTTGAAAGCTCTTAGTCATTCTTTTTGTACACACAATTTGCAGCTTTCAAATCATCATTATTATAGCATTTTATTCATAAAATATTAAATATTTATTTTTACTTCAACTGACGGAATTTCAGCATATAAAGCAAAGAAGGACATTTTCCCTGAGTTACGTCTTGAATGGTTATCTATTTTTTAAAGTTAACATTCAGATATTAATAATAAATCTAAATAACACGGCTTCCTTAATGTACTGATGTTGTTATGTTGATGAGATGTGATACAAATCTATACAGTCATGATGGAGGATCACACACAAATTCAAATATGTCAGAAATGATACTGAAGTAGGGATTTGGCTATTGAACTCTCTAAGGACTAAGGCCAAAGCCACAGCTGAAGAGCAGATGTGAGCCAAATACCCAGTCTGCAGCTACACTTTGGCACATCGTACATCATAAAATTATTTATATCTAGCCTTCTATATATGTTTGCACAGGCAGTTTCTAGAATGATGATGAGCAAATGTTGAAGATGGTTATTTTGGGGTAGTGGCTTTTGGGGCAATTTAAAAAACTGTTTTAGTACTTTCTGTATAGTACTTACATATACTTTGTATGACATGTATATATCCTTTATGAGAATTTATTTAAGGATCTTTCCACAATCGCAATATAAATAATTACTTAACAATAGATTTTACTGGTTTTTTTGCTCATTGCTGTGTTCAGAATATTATGCCTTTCTTGTTTTTCAGCTTACTTTTCTCATTCATTGTTTTATTTGGCTGAAGTACCTCCTCTAATAATCATTTCAGAGAGAACTGAGGGGCAGTCGTGCTGGATATTCTCCATTTGCTGCTTTTGGTCCACTTTCTACCTTTTCCCACCCTGCTCTGTGTTCCCTGGAGGCTGACCTACTGGAATTGCATCAAATGTCCCTGCTTCCCAACAGAATCCAACGTAGAGTCGGCTCCTGCGTCTCTAATCCCTTCTCAGCACAAGCCCAAACCCAAGTCTCCTTTACTGAGATAGTCCCGAGATTCTTTGGGGGTGGATTCTCCCTGCCCCAGTAAGCCAAATGAACCTAACTTTGATTCAATACAGGTGTGTTCCTAGTGGTCTTTTGCTGGTGGGTTTGATATACTATACAAACTCATTCCCCTTGACTCTATGGCTGGAGAAAATAAAATAGCAAATTAAAAGCAGTGTATTATTACTCTCAAGCTGTGTCTAAACCCCACAAGCAAAGAATCAGAATACATTCAAGTGATGATTCCTAAAAAAAGAAAGAAAGAAAGAAAGAAAGAAAGGAAGGAAGGAAGGAAGGAAGGAAGGAAGGAAGGAAGGAAGGAAGAAAGAAAGAAAGAAAATCAGGTGGTAACTGCCAAATCTTATGATTAATGAATTCTGGAGTGGCCTAAAAGAAGAGTACTCACAAATATTACAGAAGAAACAGTTTGGTTCTCCCCTTTCTTACAACGTGCCTATGAAAAATGGTATTTTCATGTTGCACTGCAAAGTCAACTGACTATAGGAAAAAGACTTAGTCTGCATTTGACATAAGGATATGACTCAGTAACATCGTTCTTAGTAGTAGGCAGCTGTATGATTTTTTTCCATTTTATTGGTGTATAATTTAGATACAGTAAATTGTACAAATCAATTTTAAATACATATACCGTCATAGAATCACCACTCAAATGAAAAATGGAATAAGTTCAGCCTTCTAGAAGATTCTCTCGTGTCTCCTGCAAGTTAGTACCACTCCCATGGGTAACCTCTGCCTGGCCTCTACCACTGTCAATTAGTTTTAACTTGATACAATTGTAATCATATAATATGGACTCTTTTATGTCTGACCTCTTTCAATCAAAACATGTGAGGCTCACCCATGTAGTTGTACAGTAGTCCCCCCCTTATATATGTTTTTGGTTTCCATGGTTTCAGTTACCCATAGTCAACTGCAGTCCAAAAATAATAAATGGAAAATTCCAGAAATAAACAATTTATATTGTAAATTGCATGCTGTTGAGTAGTGTGACGAAGTCTTTCGCCATCCTGATCCATCCCATCTGGGATGTAAATCATCCCTTTGCCCAGCATGTCCACACTGTATATGCTACCCAACCACCTGTTAGTGACTAACTAGCTGTCTTGGTTACCAGATTGACTGTCACGGTATCACAATGCTTGTGTTCAAGTAACGCTAATAGTATAGTAACCCAAGATTACGTCACAATGCCTCACTTCATCTCATCACGTAGGCATTGTATCATATCATATCATCACAATGAGGGTGAGTATAGTACAATAAGATATTTTGAGGAAGAGTGACCACATTCACATAACTTTCCCCCGTTTTCTTCCACCCCCCCCACCCCCAACTCTGGTTCAAGCCGTTGTTTCTCAGTCTAGTTGTGTAGGACACAGCTCCCTGGCCCATGCTGGTATTATGAGTTAGGCTGAGGCAATAGGTCAGTTGGCTGCTCACAACAGCTTACAGCAGCTCTCACTGGCGCACTCACGATGGCTGCGGGCCACTGTAGCCCACAGCAGCCCACAGCAGCCCACAGCAGCCCACAGCAGCCCACAGCAGCCCACAGCAGCCCACGACAGATTATGCCAACCTCCGGCTGCTCATGGCAGCCCAGCTCCAGGAAGAACTGTTGTTCACAATCTTAGCTGTAGAGGGCGCAGCTCACTGGTCCACGTGGGAATCGAACTGGCGACCTCAGCATTAGGAGCACGGCGCTCCAACCACCCCAGCCACCGGGCCAGCCCACATAACTTTTATTATAATATATTGTTATAATTGTTTTATATTATTGTTAGTTGTTAATCTCTTACTGTGCCTAATTTATAAATTAAACTTTATAATAGGTATGTACATATAGGAAAAAACATAGGATATATAGAGTTTAGTACTACCGTGGTCTCAGGCACCCACTGGGGGTCCTTGGAACATATGCCCATGGATAAGGGGAGACTACCGTATTATCCATACTTTGTTCTTTTTTATTGCTGCGTAATGTTCCATTGTATGACTACATAGCAATGTATTTACCCATTCTGCTGTTGATGGACATTTCGGTTGTTTCCCGTACAGGTTATCATGAATAAAGCTGTCATGCACATTCTCGTCCATGCCTTCTGGCAGACAGAGGCAATCATTTCTGTTGGGTATAAATCCAGGAGTATATTTGCTGGTGATGGAGTGTATGTATGTTCAGTTTTCCAAAGTGATTGTACCAACTTACATTCTCACCAACAGTGTAAGATTGTCCTGGTTTTCCTCATCTTTGACATTAAAATATATGATTTTTAAAGGACTGAAAAATAATGTTATCACTTTTAAATTTCAAGGGTATAGGTGTGTATAAAATAAGAGATGTCTGACTACTTGTATATTTGATCTTAATAAAATAAAACAATCTCTCTAAATTCTGTCTTACATTAGAGTTAAAAATACATTCAGTTAAAATTTTGATCAGGTATTTGACGAGAAGTTCCAACAAGCCAGCCACTGCATTTGCCGCAGCTCTGTCTTCAGGCTTCAGCTTCTCGATGTTTTCCTTAGCCAAAAATGCACTAAGTTGTCTCCGGCTCAAAGAATTCAGCAAACAATGGCAAGGCAGATTCACCAGAAATGAACACCTGATTTCCATGACAAATATGGTAATGCTGTATTAGCTAGTGGAGCCACTTTCTGTGTTGCTATGTGGACATATATAGCAACACAAATTGGAATAGAATGGAACCTGTTACCTGTTGGCAGAGTCACCCCAAAGGAATGGAGTGATCAGTAATCATCCCAGCTAGTGTAATACTGAATTGTTTCAAAACCAACTCATAATTGATGCCAAGTAAAAGCACTATGTGCCCATTAAAATACAACATGATTGAAGAAATAAAGTGTATTTGAAACCTTAAAAAATGGTTTTTGATCAAAAAACTTTTTTTAAAAAAAAATGCTTTTTAAAAAACATTATTATTACCTTTTTTTTTTTTTTTTTTTAAGGAGGGCACAGCTCACAGTGGCCCATGTGGGGATCAAACCAGCAACCTTGGTGTTATTAGCACCATGCTCTAACCAACTGAGCTAACTGGGCACCCTCGATCAAAAAATGTGTTGATCATTTCCTTTGTGGGGAGGGGATACCGACAATACCACGTATTGGAAAGCATGTAGAATCTTTGTGATAATGGGTATTGACAGCGGTACGCTGGTAACTAACGATTTAACAACTGAGAAAGAAACCCTGATTTGTAGACATTGCCTGTTGCTGTGGAGTGAATACTTTTACTATGGCTGAACTCTCACACATTGCTGGTAGGAATGTAAATTGGTACAACCTCTTTATAAAACCATTTGATGCTCTCTAGGTATTAAAGTTGAACATATACATATGCTGGGAAATAGCAATTCCACTCCTATATGTGCATCAAAAGATTTATTTTAAAAAAGAATGGAGATCCATTAAATATTTTTGAGGATGAGAATGATAAAAAAAGATTTACATTATTTAGAATAGTCAAAAACTGAAAAAACTAGAATGGATAAATGATCGTGTATTCATGCAATGGAACACTATACAGCAATGGAAATGAACAAGTTGCTGCTACACATAACTACATAGATGGATCTCAAATACAGAAGAGTGTATACCATATAATTCTAACGATATAAAATTCAGAAACTGGCAAAACTATTACATGAGGTTAGAAGTCAGGATAGTGATTGCCTTGGGAAGAATAGAGAGGGTAGTGACAGGAGGCATTTTTATGGAATGGTTGCTTGTATGGACTGAATGTTTGCATCCCCTAAAGTTCGTATGTTGAAGCTCTAACCCCCAATGTAATTGTATTAGGAGATGCGGTCTTTGGTGGGTAATTAAGTTTGATGACGTCATGAGAATGAGGTCCTCATGATGAGATTAGTGCCGTTACAAGAAAAGACCAGAGAGCTTTCCCTCCCCCTTCCCTCTCCACCATGTGTAGACGCATCAGGAAGGCAAGCCAAAAAGAGTGCCCTCACTAAGAACTGAATCTGCCAGCACCTTGATTTTGGACTGCCCAGCCTCCAAAACTGAGAAATAAATGTCTGAAGTACGAGCTACCCAGTCTGCGGTATTTTGTTATAGCTGCATGAGCAGATTAAAACAGTTATGCTTACACTAATGTGTTCAAGTTGTAATGATATATTAAGCTATATATTTATGATTTATGTACTTTTTTGTGTGAGTGACTTCAATTAAAAGCTTATATGTATATTTGCACAAAATGAAACAACTTAACATCATAATCAGAATAAGTCAACTTTTCAATGTCTCTAGTTTATAGGTAAATCTTACTGTATTCATAAATTAAATTATTATTAAATTGTACCATGGCCAGTCAAACACAAAGACAATTTCACCAAGAAAAATTTAGGCTCACAATGAAACAATTCATTTACATACTTAGGAGAAGCCATTCAAGCAAAAATATTTTCTAAATCCCCAAATGCTAATTTTTAACTAACTAGCTCTAAATCTAACCATATCAAAAAAAGTTTCAGTCTCAAAACACAAAGAGTATAGTACCTTCTTAGAAGGAGAAAGTGTTAAATACACATTTAAAGACAAAAACATTCACCGTTAAGAAGACACCTCTAACTTATCTGCTTTTATCTTCCCTCCCCCTCAAAAACCTTCTATTGCCCCATTCTGACAAACATGTCGCTTTATTTCACTGTGGGTATGATATTTCTTGGTCCTCCATCTGCTCCGGGTGAATTAAGGGAATCAGTAGAATCAGAGCATTTCTCAGCTTAACTGGACATCCAGAATCACCAGGCACACATCCAGTTCTGCTTGGAAAGTTACTGGCTATGCCTTCGTATCGAAATCACCTCAGTCTACTTTAGGAGAGGGGGAAAGTTCCTATCTCCAGAGCCTTCAGTTTTCTTATGTTTTTAAACAAAATCTTTGGGCCATTGCCATCAGCTACTCCCACATTTGGCCTCTATAACCATTTCCCTGACTTTTGCATGAAGTTAGGAGAAGCCATACAGCTCCCAGGACACACACACACACACACACACACACACACACACACACACACACAGAGAGAGATCTCCTATGGGCTTGTTTTCCAAACACTTTGAGGCCAACCCCCTGGTAAATAACCTTGCCCTTGATGGATTTAGCCTACATTAATTTTGCCCCATCCAAAATCTGATATTACATAAATTCCAAAAGTGGCCGCTAGAGGGTACTATAACCCCACCTCTGACAGCAATTTGTTGTAGAAGGGCTTCTCTGGATTCCCAAGGGAAGTTTCCTCTTCCTATCTAAGCCACCCATATTTTTCTATCTTATTATTCCTCATACTAAGCACCTAAGGAGGAAATAGGTGACATGAATAAGGAAGGAAGTAGCACCCCTATCTATGCCCCTAGTCTCGCGCCCTTGGTCCCAGGGGCAAGATAGTCTCACGATCCAGGCATTCTTTTCCTCAAGATGTATGTGACTGATGGCAGATGTGTTATTAGTAAGGTTGATCTGACTGTGCTGGATATTTGCCAATGCTCCAAGGAAAAGTCAAAAGGCTGAGTTGGGTCTTGGGTCATCATCCAAACATAAAGGATTTGTCAACCATGGTAGTGCCATCTCCTGACCAGGCTGGGTCCTATCTAGACTAGTTCTGGTCACCGCCACTTCCCTCCTCTGCCTCTTCCTCCTCCCTCCTACACCCCCACTCTTCACAGAACCAGATTTTATTGCTTTCTCTTCCCAAGTTTGTTATATCAAAAATCGTTAACTCACTCAGAGGAATGGGTGACTTAATGCTATTAGCACAACTGCTGTATCTGAGCAAAAACAAAAATGAACAAACTTTTGTAATGAAAACGTTTCTATGACCAATCCTTGCTCACTAATACAGCATTACTGTACATTTAAAAATCAAAACCAACATATCTAAACATAAATATATTCAAGATGGTGGCGTTGACAGGGCATGTTTTTAGGCCACACTACCTTGAATCAAATCCAGGGTTTGCTATTTATTAGCCATGTGGACCTGGGCAAGTTATTTAACCTCTGTGCATCGGTTTCCTGTTTAAAGAGGAAAGTAAGTATCTACTCCACAAGGTTGTTGTAAAGATTAGAAGAGTTAATATATACTTACATGATGAATTATTAGATTGCTGCAAAAGTAATTACGGCTTTTGCAATTATTTGTAATCTTTTTGTTTTTGCAATTATTTGTAACCTTTTAAACCGCAATTACTTTTGTAGCAACCTAATAATATATAAAGTGCTTAGAACTTATCTGGTACTAGTAAGTACTCACTAAGTGTTGGCTATTATTATCTCTTACCAAATCTTGTGAAAAATTCCTCATACATAGACCGACATCTGTTTTATTTTTCTTATATTCCAAGGTACGTGCATCCTAAATGGAATATTAGTAACTTTTCTACATACAACAGGACTGGGTGACAATGAATTGCGTAAGGAGTGTCTGGATGGCACAAATCTGTGTCACATTAGCTAGTGAGGACATTGGGTTATATGCAACTTGGTAAGAGTGATTCTGTGTTGTTGATGACAGAGTCTAGAAAATATTGGATGGCAAATGACTGTGGGAGATGCACACTCTGGATGGAAATGGGTTCAGGATTAATTAAATTGGGATTAAAATAGTTGCAGGACACCACTGGGTTGTATGCGAAATTAGGTTATAGTTGATAAAGGATTTGAGTGACATAGGGTTGTTAGGATAAAGACAAAATCTGAATAAAACCATGTTTTCGTGACAATGGTATTGAGCAATGGTGTGCTGGTAACTGTGTAACTATTGTGTCTCCAAGAAAAACAAGAAACTCTGATTTGTAGCATTTTCATATTCTGTGGTGTAAATACTCCCATAATGCCAATTTAAAGTTTCTGATGAGACATCATGATGAGCCATTTAAGAAGAGCTGAGAAAGAGAAGAGAGACTGGTGTTGAGCTTTGAGCACTTCCACCACTACCAGGCTTGGTAGGAGAGAGGAAAACAGCAAAGGAGACTGAGAAGTTGCTACCAGAGGGAAAGGAATTAAATCAAGAGCCTATGTTGTCAAAAAAGCTAGAGAAAAAAGTGTGATAAGAAGGAGAGTAGTCAACAGACTTGAATATTTCTGAGATGTTAAGACAGATTAGGTAGTTACAATATAGTCACAGAGATGTAAAGTGTAGCATAGAGAATATAGTCAATAATGTGGCAGCAACTGTGTATAGTGCCAGGTGGGTACTAGACTAATCGGGAGGAACACTGCATAAATTACATAAATGTCTAACCACTATGTACACCTGAAACCAATATAAAATAATATTTAATGTCAACTGTAATTGAAAATAATAATAATGATAATAATAATAATAATAATAATAATAATAAACAGATTAGCTCACAGAAACCACTGTGTACCACGATGTCATCCATATCCTTATGGATCAGACACTGTGTCAACTCAGGTTCACCCACAACTGGTGAAGGGGTATGTGTCATCTTGGCCTACTCAGCTGCCCTTCCCTCCTTGGTAACAGCACTCTCTCTCCTGCAGAAAAAAATTTCCTTCCCCAATCAGATGATTCCGATCTCACTCGTGTTGCCCTGCAAAACCACGGGTGATCACATGACCAAAGCTGAGCCAATCAGAGCCAGCCTTCTGAATTTACAAGGGAAAAGTTTATGTCTTGTCCTCTGATATCAGTAAGCCCTGCATGATGGAAGCCTTTTGGAGCTGCTTTTGGCCATGTGGTTTCGTGTAATGGAAGAAGCCTGCCTGCAGTAGCTGTAAGGACAAAGGGAGAGAATGTCTGAATCCCTGAATCTAGCTCTACGGTTCTCCTGTCCAGAGAGGAGTCAATAAACAGCACTTATTATGTGTCAGGCACTATTCTAAACACTATACAAGTAGCGACTCAGTTATCCCAACAACCTTAGTAGGGTGTTGAGTGCTCTGTGTTAGAGATGAGAAAATTTGCCCAAGGTTGCAGAATGCAAGAGTCGGGATTTCCACCTGGGCAGTCTAGCTTCAGGGTCGGCACTCTACATTTGGGCCAGCTAATTCTTTGTTGTGGGGACTGTCCTGTGAGCCGCATCCTGGCCTGTCCCCACTAGATGCTAATAGCACACCTTCCCCCCAGTCATGACAACCAAACATGTCTGCAGACATAGCCAAATGTCCCCAGGGGGTGAGAGGCAAAACTGCCGCCAATTGAGAAGCACTACTGCCGCTCTCCTGCCTCCCAAATTCTGAATGGCTATGATTGAGTTACTCAGATCCTATGTTAGCCACAACTCAGGGTCACCCAATCTGTGTGTCAAATACAAATAACCCAGTGTTCCTCAAACCCTGGATCACCCACAATGCACAGCCACCTAGACTCCGTGTTGTCTACAACCCCATGTCACCTACGAGTCTGTGCCCCAAGACCTCCTGTTACCACAGTGCTGTCATTGAGATCTGCGTAACCCATTACCCAGTGGTCCATACCCTATGTCACCAACCACAGTTTCACGGAGTCAGGGCCACAGAGCTCTTCACAGAGACAAGTCACAAAAAACACACAGAGACAAGGAGACAGAAACAAAGATGCACAACGCAAGGCAGGGAGGGACAGAGAGACCCACAGAAGCAGAGACTCAGAGACAGAGACAAAAAGAGGCCTTGGGCCGGCCTGGGGGCTCAGGCTGTTGGAGCTCCGTGCTCCTAACTCCGAAGGCTGCCGTTTCGATTCCCACATGGGCCAGTGGGCTCTCAACCACAAGGCTGCCGGTTCAATTCCTCGAGTCCCACAAGGGATGGTGGGCTGTGCCCCCTTGCAACTAGAAACAGCCACTGGACCTGGAGCTGAGCTGCCGCTGAGCTCCTGGATGGCTCAATTGTTTGGAGTGTGTCCTCTCAAACACAGGGTTGTCGGTTTGACTCCCGCAAGGGATGGTGGGCTGTGCCCCCTGCAACTAACAATGGCAACTGGACCTGGAGCTGAGCTGCGCCCTCCACAACTAAGATTGAAAGGACAACAACTTGACTTTGAAAAAAGGCCTGGAAGTACACACTGTTCCCCAATAAAGTCCTGTTCCCCTTCCCCAATAAAATCTTTTAAAAAAAAGGCCTGACTCCCCACAAGGCCACAGCTGGTTATGCTAAATGGGTCACTGCGGACCCACAAGTTCCCTCCCCCACCATTATCCCTGTGGATGGGAGGCTAGATTCTGAGGGTAAGGAGCTTAGACCCAGCGTGACAGCTAATCACCCACACGAGGCGTCTCAGTCACCAAGCCCTAAGCAGCCTCACCACCACGTTCACTCTTGTATTACTCCATCAGGCAGTGCACCGATAAAATCTCATTCCTGATACACCACGTGGGGTGGGGGATAGCGGGAGCAAGAGGTCATACCCTCCCAGCCTCCCCTCTAGCCCTGCTACCTGCATGCCAGGAGGAGGCAAGAGACACATAGCAGCATCTAGAGTGTTGGGTGGGGCGGCTTGGGGTTCCCTGGACAGAGAGCTTTAATTTCCCATTAGATTGTCTCAGGAAGGATCTGGCTGAGACCAGAGAAACATCTCTGAGTTAAGAGACATGGTGGAAAGAGGATGGTCCCTCCTCTTCTGGACCTAATCCACAGAGCACGAGCACACACACACACACACACACACACACACACACACACACACACACACACACACACACCTGAGCATTACCAATATGAGAGAATCAGGCCTATGTTTGGGGGCAATAAAAGACTTTAAAGTGCCCTCCCCCCACAATGGCCTGGCCTGGTTGCCATGGTGATGCCCCAGTTGCTCCAGAAGCGGCTGTTAGTCCTTGAAGTGGGGAGTGCTGGGGACAGTGGATCCTTGAGCTGAGGCGGGTTGGGGTGAGAGGTTAGCACTGTCTGGGAACATTCCTGACCATGGAGGAGGGGAGCTAAAAGCCCACGGTTCATCTCCACTCCTGCTTCTCTCAGCTCACGCCCATCTCCACCCACTGCCCTCACCCTCCAGGCTCCTGGTCCTCAGCTGCTCCCTGAGAGGGGCTCTCAGAGTCTGAATCCCCCTGTAGCTCAATGCTAAAGTGCAGGGTTCTGGTGTGAGGGCTGATCAAGGGGCTCAGGTATGTAAGCTCAGGTGGGGATCTCACGCATGTTGCCCCAGGTAAAGGCTCAGAGAGGTTCCAGTGGGGAGGATGGGATGTGAAGGTTTAGCATAAAGGTTCTCGGAAAAAATCCAGGCAACACACCATGCAAGCGTTCAGGTTTGGGGCAGACATGACCGAAACATGACTTGGGCTTCAGTGGGGGTTCAGGGGCAAGGGCCCAAATGTGAGGGCTCAGGTGGGGCTCTGGTGAGGACTTGTGCTGGTGTTTCCTTTTAATGGTAACTTGTTACTAAAAACAACTGTTACAGTACCAAACTTTAGATAAATAACTTTTTGAATGTATAAATTAAAAGGCATTTAAGGTCAGTTACAGTTCTAGAGGTTTCTCTTAACCTCTCTGGGGTTGAGTTTTCTTATCTACAAAATAGTATCCAGCTTGTAGAGTCATTGTGAGGATTAAATGAGTAAACGAATGTAAAGTTCTTGACACAGAATGTACTCAATAAATAATAGCTTTTTTTTTTTTTTTTACAAGTGTGCTTAGAAACAGAAGAAATGAAATGAAGCAAGAACACCAGTAATTGTGTAGAGCCCAGCCAGCCAGCGATGTTATCAGTCCTGGAGGTGGTAACTACTGAAGGATCAATTTTTCTTCTTATTAGGGAAGGCTAGGCTCAACAGGAAAAGGTGACAACATACACATTCCACAAGGGAGAGAGAATGCCTGCAGCCTCTCGAGGAACTGGCTGAAAACCTGTAGCTTATATGCATTCTAATGTAAGCAGTAAAACAAACTTATTAGCCAATAGTACCTTAATAATAACAAAGGGCCAGGACAAAAAAAAGTAAACGCTTTTTAAAAATTGAGATATAATTGATATATAACATTGTGTAAGTTTAAAATGAGCAAAATATTGATTTCATACATTTATATAGCAATATGATTGCCACTGTAGTGTTAGCTAACACATCTATCTGGTGGTGGTAAGAACAATTAAGATCTAGTCTCTTAGCAAGTTTAATGTTTATAATGCATTTTTGTTGTCTTTTTGAAAAAATAAAATTCTAATTCAGTGGTTCTCAAACTTTTTTTTATCTCAGAACCCCTTTAACACTTTTAAAAACAATTGAGGACCCAAAAAGTTTTATTTAAGTGGGTTTTATCTATTGATGTTCATTGTATTTGAAATTAAAACTGAAATTTAAAATATGTATTAATTCAAAATAACAATATAAATGTATTATGTTAACAGAAAAAAAAAACACATGAAAAATAGCTACGTATTTTCCAAAACAAAAGCTTTAGTGAGGACAGTGGCGTTGTTTTACACTTTTGTAAATCTCTTTAATGTCTGGCTTAATAGAAGACAGTTAGATTCTCATATCCACTTCTGCATTCAGTCTTTTGCCATATGAGGTTTTGGTTGAAATATGTGAAGGAAACTCAGCCTCACAATGCATGTAGTTGGGAAAGGAAGAAGCATTTTAATAGCCTTCTCAGTTAATTGTGAATATTCATCTTTGATAATATACCAAAACTTGACAGGTGTAGTTTCTTAAAGGTTAGTTGCAGTGTGGAATCTGAAACTGTATAAGTGAATTTTCCATATTCTGTTACATTAAAATCTATTGCTCAGTCATGCCCTTTGAATGGATCTTTTATTCATGCATGATTTTTATAATATCATGCATTAGTTATTTGGTGCACTGAGAAATATTGATTCACTGAGTTATGCAATCTTCCAAATAGTGAACCATTTCATTTAATAATGGAGAAAAAACAAACCCACACATTCATTAATGTTGTTACCAATCTCAACAAATTTGGGAAGTTTTCAAACTCATGGTAGCAGATAAAAGTTTTCCAAATTCTAATCTTCACTTGAAAGCTCTAATTTCATCATTGGCAACAAACATTTTTTTTCCTTAGAGTGACAGGCTCACTTCATTCACTTTCCAGAAAATCCAGTTCTGAATAACTACTTTTTGTCATTCATTCTTTTAAGTAAAATTATCATTCAGTGAGAAAAGTAACTTTCAGCTCACAACTCAACCATGTAAATACTTTTCCTTGAGATAACAATCACACTTAAGTATGCAGCACACACGCTTTATATATACTTCTCATTTGTCACACAAAATATTAAAGACATGTATTCAAGAGTTGAAAGTTAATAAAATTAATAATTTTACTGCTTCATCAAGGACATTTCTAAGTGAAATGGGCTGTTTTTTGGTTTTGTTTTTGGAGGGTTTTTTTGTTTTTTTAACTGTGCACACATCCTGGCAGAGACGAATACAAGGATTGCTAGTTCAGTTGGGAGCCACGCCTTGATTCCTACTTGGGTGTCAGCAGCCTTACCCACTGCTTCTCTTGCATCATCAGCACAAGTAACTTGGCGAGTAACAATTTAGTATTACTATGAAAATGGTTTTTGCTTTGTGGATCTCCTGTAAGGGTCCTGGAGACCCCCAGAATCTGTAAACACCACCTTGAGAACGAATGAGAACCAATACTCACATTCAAATTAAAGAATTAAAATAGCCATATTTACTTTCCTTTTTAAATGACTTTCTTTTTTTCTTTGAGATATCACTCAAAGGTTTGTAAAATGCTTTCACAAATATCCCATGGAAAAAAAATGAAAACCGACTCCATTTGTGGTACTATTTGCTTTACTTCCACAAAAAAAAAAAAAAAAAAAAAAAAAAAAAAAGAGGTGGGAGAGGGGAGAAAGAGGGACGGAGAAGGCCCATGGGAGTTCTTCAGCATGTGAAGCAATCCATCATGTGTGTCATGGTGAGCAGACACAGTCCTGGGACTGCAAAGGCAAGTGGTGCTGGGAACTCAGGGCCCTCTGTCACCTTCCCCCATACAGTCCCACTAGCCACACACCCCTGCACAACACACACACACACACACACACACACACACACACACCCATGCTGATGAGCCACATACTTTGCCATGGCTAATTTCACACAACGTAAATGACAAGCCCAACCATGGTTATACTCACACAATGCAATCATAAAACCACACGACGGCTACACAAAAAGTCCCAATAGTCAAACACCAACTTTATTGTGCTCAAAACCAATTCAAACTGTTTTATAACTATGAAGCTGGAGAATTTCAACGGCCATACACACCCAATCATAGTTTCACTCAAACTATCAGTCTGGCACATAAAACATCACATCTATGGGGGTGCCATGTGACTATGTATGCATATTGTTCACAAGGTGAGAGCATAGATTTTTGGAGACAGCCCAACCTGGGCTGAAGTTCAAGTTCTATCACTTACTGGTTCTATAACCTTGGGCAAATTATTTAGCCTGAGTCTTAGTTCGAGAAAATGGAGATAATTCCTACCTTTTAAACTTGATGTGGGGATGACATACAATAACTAGATAAGTGACAGCAACTTGTCTGGCCAGAAGTGCCCTGGGGATCCAGCTGTAACTGCCATGTATGGCTTTTGTCACCAGAGGGCACCAGGGCTCCAAGGGGTCCATGGAGGTTGCAGCAGGATACCGTGCTAGAAACGCCAGGATTCCTGGAAAGGATTCCTGAAGTGTGTGCAGACTGGGAAGGTGCGGGGATGTATATGGGGTCATGTAGCCCCATATACACACCCGCAGTGAGACCCAGGCCACCCGAATGTGCTGCAGGGTAAGGTGGGTACCACCTAGGGGGCATCCCGATCTCCTAGGAAGGAGGACGAATACTTCCTCCACAGCAGGACCTCTTCTATGCCTACTTCACACATACTTAATCCTCACAACAATACTATGATTGATAGTCACTACTAATAGTATTTCTACTGAGGAATATTGAGGAAACTAAGGTGCCAGTTTACCCAGCTACTGGGTAGAAGACCTAGAATATGAATGCAGGCAGCCTGGCTTCAGAACCCATGCTCCTAACCACTGCTCTACATTGCTGTCCCAGGGACCCCTCCTCCCCCTCTTCCCGGGGCTCTGCCAGCACTCTCTGACCCCGACTGTCTGCCCTGGAGCTCAGCCAGCCCCAGCTGACCCTTTCTCCTCTTCCAGCCTGCTCTCTGGGCCAGTCCATGGTAAGAGGCTTATCAGGCATGTGTGGGGGACAGACAAGGTAGGGCCCTCGAGCATGGTCTTATCCAGCCCTGCCATCCCCAGCTACTGGGAGTTGTGGGGAGGTGCCAACAGATGGAGCCCCACCCGTCCAGGCAGCCCTACACCAGGAGCCTGGTGTCACTCCCTGTGAAGTCATACTTCCCTATGATGTCATAATTTGTAGTGACATCATTGCTCTGTCCCTCTTTCAAATCTGCAGAGGTGACTTAGATAAGAGTTGGGGAAGTAGAGTCAGACAGGAGCCTACCCAGGCTGCAGGTCAACAGGCCAGGTTGAGTGCACTGGGAAGACGGAGCTGTCAGAGGATCCTCCCCAGGGTGCATGGCTATTTTTGGTGTTGGCTGCTCCATTTATAGCCACCACTCTTCCTGTCTTCCCAAACCAAAGAAGCTTCGGGTCCAGCAGGGGCAAGGGCGGTGGGAGGAATCTCCAGGCCTGTTGCAGGGTGGCTCTGGGGGTCATCCCCCCACTCCCCACAGGGAGGCCTGAGCTTCAGAACCTGGGGGGCAGAGGAAAGAGGGGCCTTATAACCTATCCCTTGGAAACGCAGTGAGGTAGGGAGGAGTTATAAGGATGGCCAGACAGATGGACATAGTCAGACCCGCTCGGACAGTCACACATGTCAACTTGCTGACACAGTCTGTGCTCACAGCCTCACACCAACCCCATTATATGCCAATGGCCATTCATTCTCACAGTCATGACCTTAGCCACACACGGGCCACAGATGGCAACAGGCTGACTCCCGGCGACACATCAACAGGCACACTGTTGCACGACTCATAAAGAAGAGCAGGATCCCCTTTTCTCTCATGGTGGGATTCCTAGAGATTAGCACAAGTCCCAGCACACAGTACCGGTGAGTAAACGGACATTCATTACACAGGTCCCGTGACACGGGTGGAGCTGAGGCTGGAGGAAAAGCCTCAGATCCTCTTGACCTTTCCAGGCCCAGAATGGGAATATCAAAGAAGCACTGGTTCTGCTTCCAGCACCACCCCCAATCCCAACCACCACTCCCCAGACAACACCAGTCACTGAAGGGACCTGAGTCATGCAGGGGCACCACTTCCTCCTCTCCAGGTTCTTTTCCAGTGAATTGGGACACTGGCACTCTGAAAGTTTGCTGTTCAGAACATTGAATGGTCTAGATGTTGAGCACCCTGGGCATTAGGTCTCCTGGGTGTTGGGCACTGGGGTCTCTAGGTATCGAGGGCTCGGGGTTTGGGGTTTTCTACAGTGTGGGGAGCTCTGGCACCCTTGGCATTGGGAATTCTGGATTTCAGAATCTCGAAGGTATTTAGATGTCTGGGCACTGAATGCTCTAGACATTAGGGTTGCCCTCAGGTGGGCCAAAGTCAGTGTTTCCAATGTGTATGCCTAATTTTACCTGGAACCACTGAGGGCCAATCTGGAACTTTGTTCTGAGTCCCATGATTGGTTCATGATGCCCCCATGGACCAGGGCCAGGGAAAGCACAACAGACTGGGCCGAGAGGCACATGGGGCCCCAGAGACAGCTCTTGGATCTAAACCCAAACTAACCTGCTCCTCTCCAGCGGGACAAGGGAGAGAAGGTGCTGGGCACTGACCACTGTGCTCCAACTTCCAGGGAGGAAGAACCTGACAGCATAGCTCCTGGGATTCCAACGAAGTGGAAACCATTGGACAGGCCAGACTGCAACTCAAAGCAATATCCACCCTCCCCCAACTTCTCAGCTGGGTCCTTCAGCACCCCTCCACCAAGGTGCCCAAGGCTGCCAGCTCCTATAGTGCCCTCCAGAAGTGGCCCACATCTGGCCTGATCCCTAATCCCTCCAGACACACTACCCTGATTCTATGAGTCCCAGCAGAGACTTTGATCCTTCAGGCTCATGACAACAAGTGAGGAAACTAGTCAGCTCCGGGGGATCTGACGCTGGATGCAGTCCTCCCAGGAAATAGCACTGTAACTCGAGGCTCTGAGACAACCTTAGATCACAGCAGGTGGCGCCTCGCTGGCTGCCTGCCCCAAGCAGAAGCCGGCCAGAGGGATGTCTGACCCCTGTAGTCCTCCTATCTGTCCTCAGGCCTGAGCCCCCTATTCTCCCACCCCGTGGGCCAGCTGCCCAGGGCCAGGAGCACACAGCTAGGGATGAAGGCTGTCGGAACTCTGACCTAGGCTCAGCCCAGACCTGCCTCCCCTGGGACCTCATTCTGGTTGGGAAAAAAAAACAGCGGCTCTAGTCCCTGTCTTGTGGAAATAGCTTTTCAAATGAAATCTTTTCTCCCAAGCTTCTCGGGATTCAACGCACTATGTGGTTGCCTCAAGCCCTTTCTGGGTCAACATGGGTAAAATACACACATCTGTAAATCTATATGTATACAAATACATTTTGTGTTTTGCCATCTGTTTGTCTAATAAACCCTCATGGGCAACATCTCTAACTTCCCCAAACATCCCAGAGAAAATCTCTTTCCCCTACCCCAGGGGCTAAGGTGCTATGCTGCCTGCCTGACCCCAGATTAATCCCAACTCTCTCTCCTCTCTTCGTAAGGGATGAATCTTGAACACCTGCCCCACCTCTCCTGGGCAGAGGGCCTCCAGGGAGTCTGGCTGTGAGCATACTGAACACCTCTCCTGCCTCCCTTCATAGTCTCTAGGGTAAGGCGGGAAGTCCCACTTTCCCTGGGCCATGACACTTCTCAGAACCTTCATTGACATTCTCAGTGTCTTCTTCTCGGCCCACTGCTACCCCCAGTCTTCTACTTCGAAGGGGAAGGAGGTCATTGTCCCGGCTCCTCTACCAGGGGCCTCTTCCAATAGCCTCCTTCCTGCCTTCCCTGAAGCTTTTTGACAAGCTTCAGAGGGGAGGGAGAGACCAGAAGCAGAATTCATGTCCTGGCAGGAGAGGCTTGGATCAGATATGCCCAGTCCCCAGAATTTGGCACATGCACCACTTATACAGAGCGGCTGCAGTGCAGTGCACATCCAGTCCCTCTTCCACACACACAGATCCCCCTACACAAATCCAGACATAACAGACTGCTCAGGCAGAGGCACAAGCACACTTGCAATTCCTTCATAGGAGAACATAAATCCTGAACATGCGATATCTGCGAGGTTTGGGGACAAAGTGAAAATGAAAATAATCTTGCTGATGAGACCAACACGTGTTCCTAGATCTGATCAAGTCTCCAATGTGAACAGGTTGTGAGTTCCAAGATGGTAGGGCCCTGGGGAACACCTGTGGAGTGCACTGTGTATGACCTGAGAGTCCCATCAGCAGGAAGTATCTGTGCCTGATACCTGCTATCTTGCTCAGTGCCTCTGATTGTAAATTAATAAAGTGGAATCTCACTCGTCAATTGATCTTGTGCGAGTTTGGCGTGTGTGCATCAGTTTCTTGGAGGCTGATTGTCCCCAGGGAACAAACAAAACCTGTTTCCTGACCAGACAACAGTGAGGAATGGACTCAGGATGCAGACGGCCCGTTCCCAAGGATATGCCCCACTCAGGCTGGGACAACAACGGTTCCTCTGGCAGCCAGTATTAACTGGCTCTTCTCCCTGAAAGCTGGTGGCTCTCACAAGGTAAGCAAATGTGGGAGCCTCTTTCCACCACTGCCAAGCATTACTGCCCAGAGGCAGCCTGGAGCTATGTGTTTCACATAGAAGTATCTGCATTACCTTAGCTCATCCTCTCCATTTCTCAGGGGAGGAAACTGAGGTTCACTAAAGCTCCTTTTAATAAAGTCTCCTTTAGCTGATATTGGAACTCCGGTCTGTCTCCCCAGGGAGAGAAGAGGGGGCCCAGGTTGGTGTCTGCAGCCCCTGTAACACAATGTTCAGAGGAGGGTTGACCAAACCAGTGGTCAAAGTAGGGTCCCTGGAGAAAGGATTACCCCCAGAATTCCAGTTCCAAGAAGTACGACCCAGGCCTTACCCATCTGTGCCCACAGTCCCTAGCTGCGCTGCTCCAAAGGGAATGGAATTTACTCTGACTTCTCTCTAGGGGGAACGCAGGCGCAGAAGGCCGGGGGCCTGGCAGGCTAACTCGAGACCCAGCCCCCCGAAGTGCCCCAGGCCTTCTGGCTTTATTCCAGCCTAGCCCAAAGGGGACGACATCTGCTTTCTCCAAGGGCTCCAGCTGGAGGAACCGAGACGGGGGATCCTTTGTGGAGCCCACTCCCAGGGGTTCGTGGGGATCAATCATCTGAAAGCTGGAGCGACTTGTAATTTTATTCCCTGGGAGGAGGAGCCTGAGAAGTCGGCCAGGAGGGTGGGGATGGGGGGGTTGGGCAGCCAGGGGAGCAGTTCAGGGAGGGGAGGGACTTGGCTAGGTCTCCCCAGCCTTCTCCACTCTCCAAACTTTCACCAAACTCTTGGCCCCTGCCTCCCCGAAACCAAAACACAACAAGCTCTGGACGAGCGGCGAACAGCGCGGCGGGGCGGGCTGACTCCGGGCGGCACCGAGCCTCAGGAGGCTGATGCAACTTTCCCTTTAAGAAAGCCACCTGGGCGCACCGCGGTGCGGACCCAGCACGCCTGGGCTGGGGGCTGCAGCATGGTAAGGGGGCTGAGGGAAGCGGGCGCTGCGGCCCGCACCTCTGTCTGTCTTGCCGTCGGTCTGGGTGTTTGGTGGCTCCGCAGGACTGAGCCCCAGGACTAGAGTGCGTGCGTGCGTGTGCGTGTATGTGTGTGTGTGTGTGTGTGTGTGTGTGATCGCGCAAGCATGCGGGCATCTGTGGGTAAGAGTGTGGGTGCATGCACGGGGATGTCTGTCTCGCCGCAAAAGTCGGGGTAGGTGCGCGCGTCTGGGTGTCACCACTGTCACCAAGAAGCCGAAGCGGGCAGGAACGGCCGCTGAGGGTGGGGGGCCGCTCCTGGAGTGGGGGCGCTGCGTGCCGACGCCGGCTCGGTCGGGGGCGGCGGGCGCAAAGCTCTGCTGGTAGCACCAGAACCAGAGTCTGTCACCGTCCGTCTGAGGCGCCAGTGGGTCTGCGCGCCGGGGTCTGCGGGGGCCGGGAACCCGCAGGCCGTGTCTGCGCCCCGAATGCGGGCTCCGAATCCATCTCCTCGCACCGCCGGATGTCCTGGCTGCCTATCTGGCCCCTGCAGCCGGCCTGCCTCCCTATCTGCCCGCCCACTTGCTGGCCCTTGCAGGTTCCCGCGCGCCCGCCGGCCCCGGGAAGCCGCGCCTGGGGTCCTGGCGCCCTCGGGTTCTCTTTGTCTGCGACTCCCGGCCACGGCTTTGGACAGAGACTATGGCCGTGGAGTTCTCTGTGGGCTGCTACCCTGGGAAGAATCCGCGCGCTCCCCAACCCAACCTTTATTCTGTATGTTTGTAGGGCGGGCCTGGGCGGCCACAGGTGAGGGCAGAGGCCTAGCAGCCCGGGGCGCCCACCCCCAGCTGGCGTCCGGCACTCTTAAGCCTTGGCGGGGCGGGAGAAGGCGGTGGGGCCAGGGCCAGACCGGAGGGGGGTTTGCCCAGAAGGCCGGGAGGGGCCGGAGCCGGCCCGGGGGCGGGGCAAGGGGGCGGGTACCTGGGCGCCCCGGTACTTTTCCACGGCAGGGGGCGGGGGCGGGGCCACCGCCTCCGCACCAGCCGAGAGGCCTACACGTGGTGGCTGATGTAACACCCGCCCCTCCCATACTCCTTGCACCCCGATTAAAGCAGACGCGCCCCGCTTCGAAGAATCGGGGCGCTCCGGGTGGTGCCGCAGCCCCGAAAGCGACCGCGCCCCTCCCTGCCTACCAGCTGGGCCTCCTCTCAGTCTGCGGGCCGCTTCTTAAAGGAGCCGCGCCTCCTTTCAGGCCTGCTTTCCGCAGACCACGCCTTCTCTCTGGTTACTCTTAAAGGAGCCAAGTCCGGCTCTCTGACAGCTCCCGCACAAAGCCTGGGTCTATTTGCTGAAAGAAGCCTGATGCTGCTGCGGCTGCTAAATGATAAAGGTTGGGGGGCGAAGAAGGTTGGAGAAGGAGAGAAAGACCTGGAGGTTAAAGACTCCCAAAGTGAGGGAGTATCAGAAGGTTAGAGAGTAGTGGGTGAGGGGACTGGTTCTAGGGACTAATAAGCGACACTGAGCATGCCCAAATGTTTACAAGGACCTCAGAGAAAACGCCCCCTTACTTGGCTTATGCTGCAACTGAGGCGGTACCGTTCAGTGCCCATCCCTGGGGACACAGAAAAATCACACCCCTGCCCCGGAAGATCTCTCCAGCTGGTGGGGAGCTACATTTGGATACAAGAAAACATGCCGCAACACTACGTGTGATGAGAGTATTAATCAGATGTACAGCGTGCCTTGCGGGTACAGTGGAAAGGTTGCAACTGGAAGGAGAAAGGGCGGCTTCTTGAAGATAATGGCGCTGGGACAGGTTTTGAAGATGGATAGGATATATACAGATGGAAATGGAGACAGGGGTGTTCAAGGAAGCGGGAACCACCGCAGCAAAGGCAAGGAGGCAAGAACCCTCTGGGAATGATGAATAGTCCCACAAGTGGCCGTGGGTAGCTGACCGGGGCTCCAAGCAGAACCAAGGGCCCTTCCCTGCTCCCACAGTCCCTCCACTCCCTACATCCCAATGAATGGAGATTATGCTTCCTTCTCTTTCTCTTAAAGTGTGAGGTCCTTGAGGGCAGGGAAAGAACCTATCCCCTTTCCATCCCCAGAGAGGACGCCAGGGCTTGGCCCAGGTGGACCTTTAAAATTGATTAACAGTCCTGTTTGCGGGGAGAGGAAAGACTGAGCAATGAGACTGTAAAGGTGGTCTGGGTCCTGTGATTACCCTCTCACCATCTGCCCTTGGGAGGCTCACAAGCAATGCAAACCCAACTTGCTCAACACAGTTATCCTCCCCGCACTGTCTCTGGGACTCGCACTGGCTGCTTCCTATTGCACCAGCAGAAACCAAAGACCTTCCGTTTCTCTCACTCCCCAAGACCAATTCATCACCAACTCCTACCAATGTTACCTTCTATATTTTTCTCAAATCTGTATACCTTCCTATCAAAGCTCCCTCATCTCTGGCCGGGCCTATTCCTGATTGATTTCCTCTCTTCCACTCTCCCTTCCCTCCAGTCCTTTCTCCATGTTCTATGTAGGGTGTTTTTAAAATACATAGCCCACCAAGTGCTCCTCACAGTTACAACTCTGCTTTAGAGCCTTCAATAGCTACCATTGCCTTCAGGATAGAGACCAAAATCCAGGCCCCAAAGGCCCAGACCCTGCATCTTTGTCCACCGTCAGATTGCGCCACTTTCTCCCTGGCTCTCTGAGTCCCAGCCTCTGGGTCATTCCATACACTATTTCATTTGCTTGAATTTTTCTTCCTCTTCCCTTCCTCACTGTTACCACATTGCCTAATTCACTGCTTCTGACCTTCAAATATCACTTCCTCAGGGAAGCCCTCTGTACTCTCAGACAGGTCAGACCCACCTACTGTGGACTCTCACAAAAGGATCTTTCTCCTTCACACCCTTTATCTCAGTCTTTAACTGTATGTATTTAAGACATCAGTGCCACTGTCCTCCCTATCCTGTAAGCTTCCGGAGGACAGAGACCAATGAGTTCTTGGTGCTAGCATAAGTCTGGCCCAGAGAAAACCTGAAATAAATATTTGTGGAATAAATGAATTGAATTGTGGTCAGCCTCAAATGCCTGCTAAACAATTTAGGCCATATCCTGTTGGTTGTGGAGAACTATTGGAGAAAATCAGGGCGTTGGGAAGATTAATGGATTTGAGGAGAGGAAAATATGGAGAACTTGCAGTTAAGTCAAAAATGAAGCAGAAGCTTCAGAATTTACAAAGGAAATATTAGTAGCCCCATCTTCCAAACTGAGAACACCGAGGCTCAGAGAGGTTAAGTAACTTGCCTGAAGTCATACACCCAGTGAATGGCAGAGCCAGAATTCCAGCCCAAGGCTACCAGGTCCCAGAACCCAAGCTCTTCTTCACATGCTGACCTGAGTCCTGCCCACTGCTTGGCAATGGTGGCCCCTATGTGGGTTAGAGGCAGGTCTGGTGCCTGGGTAATGTGGATCTCCAACATCTAGAAGAGAGCCTAGCATGTCATGGGCATTCAGTTGGTACTTTTTTAATGGATGGATGGGGCCGTTTAATAGTAATGTCAGAAGCTGGGGAAGCAGCAAAGTTTTATGCCCAACTCATTCTCCTAGAGTGGCCACCAAGTAGTCTTTTCCACACTAATATATAAGAGCCTTGAGGGCATGGACTGCGTTTGCAGTCAGTGCTCGGGGAAACTCTAGGTGAGAACACTCTGTAACCTAAGTTCTAGGGCAGTGTCCTCAGTTTACTCCCCTTCCCCTGACCAGAGGGCATAATGATTCCCAACCCATGAGGTGCCTCTAATGCCATCTGTTGTTATTACTGTCAACACTGTCGTTATTTGTTGGTTGACAGAGGGACAGCTTTTGGGGAAGCCAAATCTAGAGCTTACAGCTTGGAGGGAGGGGTGCGGTGAGTGAGGGGGCCAAGGCTATGTATGATCTGAAGGGAGCACTTCCGATCATACACCAGCACTTCTCCTGACTGCCCCAGGAGAACAAAGCCATGAGCAGGGACCTCTTTAGGAGGACACTTTGAGAGGCAGAGAGGCCAGCTTGGTTGACAAAAGGCGAATGGTTACAAGTTACATGCTCAGCTGCCTCAGGCCATGCAGAAGACCTAGTGACCAGGGCAAAGGCCTAAGGAAGCCAAGGCTGATTTGCATAGGCAAAGAACTTCTTCCTGGTTTCTTCTAGCCTTCCAAAGACTTCCTGGGCCTGTGGGTCAGAGGTGGCCCTTGACAGATGGCTGTGGGTGGGTCAGAGTGACAAAGAACAGCCTTTGGGGTAAAGTTTGCTTCCTAGGAGGGTAGGGAGGGCCCAAGAAGCAGAGCCCAATTCTTCCTGGGACCAGGCCCTATGGAGGTTGACTGTCCTTGTCTATCTGACCCAGCCAGGTTTTTCTTCCTCTGAGAGAATTCCTCGAGGCTCCCTAAAGGTTGATTTCTTTCCTGTGGCCTGTCAAAAACAACCCTCTTCCATCTGCGTCTAACGTTAAACCTGTATACACCAGCATGGCCGTTTGCCTGCTCCTTCGGTTTGCTTGCTGCCCCCTTCAGCTCACCAGCACCATATTGCCTCTCAGATTCTTCCTGCAAGATCTTGGCTGACCTGGACCCTCATTCCAGTGGCTCAGCCTTACCCATTTCCCTTCAATTCAGTTCAACCCACACTTCCTGTAAGCTGAACACTGTCCTAGGTGCTGGGCACTGAGGGGTAAATGAAACACAGCCCTCAGATAGCCCACAGACTCATGGTTGACAGCCTTAAATGCAAATTAGTCTAATATGACTTGATAAGAATACTAGTAGAAATCTGCCCAAAACAGAAAGGAGGAAGCAATTTATTCATTCTGCTGAGGGAGAGTGTCAGGAAAGGCTACAGAGAAGAGGCGACACTTCAGCACAGTCCTAAAGAATTTGTAGAATTTCACCTGGTGAACAAGAGGGAAGGTATTGCAGGCAGGGGACAGCCTGAGCAAGGGCAGGGAAGCATGCCCGCACATGGTGGGTTTGGTGTGTCCAAAGCTTATGGTCCAAGTTAGTGACATAACAAGCCCAACTGCCCTGGAGCCCAAGCTGAGTGGCACCAGGATAAGGAAGGACCATCCTGGCTGTCTGGCTGCCGTAAGTATGCTGATCCAAGCACACTCCCCTTCAGGGGAGAGGTTGAAGCCATTCACGCAGATGATGAAGGAATTGGACCCAGTTCAGTTCTGTGTTCATTTTTCATCTTTTATAGAATTGGGCATCTGGAGAGTCAAAAATAGACCTTTGCCCATTGGGACAGGAAGACTGGATGCAGGGGAAGGGTTGGGAGAGGATCTAGGGACATCCAGAAAGGAGCAAGATGAGAAGTGGCTTAGCAGAGGGATGGCCAGGGTGGGAGGGAAGTGAAGCCTGCCATCCGGTGGTCTGGACCCTACACTACTTGTTCTGGAGAGCCCTGAGGGCCATACATGTCCTGTCCCTGCCTGCCCTGGCTTGGTCCTCACCCCATTCTCTGCTCTCTCCACAGCTCTTGAGTTCTGTGGCCTGAAAGGTGCTGGAAGCAGAACGTGTGATTGTGGCCTGGGACTCCAGAGCCCCAACCCACTGCCACCATGGTGGGAAAAGGTGCCAAAGGGATGCTGGTGAGTACAGAGACCAGACTGCAGGGAGGAAGGGGGACAGGAGCGCTGTCCCCTCTGGGGCCTTCTTCCAGTCGCTTGCCAGGACAGGAGAGCCTAGGAGGCTCAGTGGGGCCCTGAGTCTGGCGCCGCTAGGACTCCTGAGTGCTAGGCTTATCCCAGGCCTGGGCAAGCAGCTTCTCCCCTGGCAGGTTACACTGCCACAGCTCCGAGCGCATAGCAAGCCAGATTCTGCCACACAGCCTGCTAAGGCATGCCAGGAGGCAGGAGGCCCACTCAGCATCCTGTCACAAGAGACACCCTGGAAAGAAGGCTACAGCTGTTCCTGCTGGAAGGACAGTGGGACCCCTGGGGCTATCCTGGGGCTGGGATACCCCCGCCCCCACCCAGTGCTCTGTCTGCCGCAGGGAGTGTTCACTTTGGGCTGATCAAGGGGTCCTCTGTCCCTGTCAGGTTTTTCTCTACTTCCACTCTGATAAGTAACATAGAACATTTCGTTTGACTCCTCTCTTGAGTCCTCTCAGAGAACCTCCCCTTCCTCCTTCCCAAGCCATGGCCCGTTCTTTGCCCACTGCCTCAGAGCACAAGAGAGGCGGTGGTGAGGGGCCGTGAGAAGCAGAGGGCAAGAGCAGGGCTCGGTGAGCGCTTTGACTCACACTGATGGACGGAGCAGGGCAGCACTGGCAGCAGGAACCAGGGAAAACATGCCAGATCCTACTCCAGGGCAGCGGTTGTGTGTCTCCTCTTGGGATCTTGCCTCGGACAAACTAGGCTGGGTGCTGTCAGAGGAGAAAGCCAGTGACGAGCATGGCCCCTGCCTTGACCCCTCTCTTTCCCACATCAATTTCTTCTGCTGCTTTTCTCATTTAGTGAAAGGTGGATTGGCCTAGGGTCTCTGCTGAGCCCTCCCAAAACAAGCCATCTAGCATCAAACATTTCTGGGACTCAAAGGACCTGGCCCACAGAAATGATTTGGGGGAGGGGGATAGGCGATTCTACTCCAGGCTCCGTCCCCTCCATCCTGCCCCTTAGGCCTGCTCTAGTCTGGTCCCATCCTGGTTGGAACAAGTCTGAATGAACAAAGCTTCTGCAAGTATTCCCGAGACGTCCGGATCTCTGGGTGCTCAGAAATAGGCAGAGATGGAGGTCTCATGACCTAAACACTTGCTAGGAGTGGATGCTGTGATAGAACCAAGAACGGCCTCCCCTTTCCCAGAGAAATCTTGGAATTGCCATGGGCCTATTGAGGAAGTGGGGTGTGGCTCTGCCTCTTCCTACTTGGAGATTCCGAACCCCATGAAACCTAAGAAACCCTCTGTGTACTCCCTGGCTGCGCTTCTTTCTCCAGAGTGACCCTGAAAGCACTGGGGCGAGCAAGCAGGAGAGATGTGGGACCCACGTGGGCCGTAGGGAGCATGAATCACAATGTCCCAGAAACCCTGGCGGAGCTGAGTTTCCCGGAGCCTCAGGCCAGCCGGGCTGTGGAAGGGAATGCTGCCTTGGGACTCGGTTCCCAGCACCAGGATGTGCCTAAAGATAGCTGGGGCTCGCTTTCCTCGTGCCCTCTGCCCTTTGGCTTCTGCCCGCTGCTGCTGCACTTGAGGCTCATAGCATCTGTCCCCTGGGCAACCCCGTGGTTGCTCGACATTCTGTTCTTGCCTCTTTTTCAGTTCTGCTGATGACCTTGGGCTACGCTATTCCGCTGTTCTTGGGCCCCGTTTGGAACTGAAGCCTCCTCCATTCACTGCTTGTCTCTAGGATACAGCCTCTGAGGAGCGCTCTCTTTCCTAGCTAACCTAGGTAGCTCGGCCAGAACTTTATTAGGTGCTGCGTTCTCCTAAGAACAAATGGCTAAGGATGCTTCTTTCAGACATACCCCTTCTCTAGATGCCATGGTAAGACAGGACAGAGGGCCATGCTTAGAAGCCAGTGACACTTGGACCATCCCAGGTCTGTGGCTTCTGTCACTGTTTGTGCCCTGGTAGGCAGATGGTATCCTCATTTCCATCCCCCCTGACCCCAGGTTTGGGAGTGAGGACATGGGCCCCCCCAGGTCTCTTCAGTGTTCACAGATACCGTGTGTTATCCTGGGGGCTTCTGCCGGGCTCTTCATGTGGCAGGCGCCCCATGGAGGAGCAAGCCACTTCCCAGCACGTGCCCAGGCCCACATGCCTGTTGCACGTGTCCCTCCCCCACTCCCAGCCCAGATGGTCTCTGCCAGGCCAGCTCAGCTGCCTCCCTCACGCCTCAGCAGCTCCTAGGACAAGGCTGTGCAAGAACCCAGCTGGCCAGGGTGCCTCCAAGCCTGGGAGCAGCTGGGATGCTTAGGGGCACTGGGGGTGGGTGGGGTGGTCCTTCCATGGAGACCTACGTAATATCTCCATGTGGGGTGGGGCTGCCAGGGGCTCAGAGAACAGGAAGCTGGAGGAGAGGAGCCCAGGACAGGAGAGCCCCACTGAGTCAGTTTTAAACCTCCAGGCTTACACCAAGTTCACAAGCTGGCTGGCTCAGTCCCCTCCCCCATGCCCACTCCCCACTCATACAGTGTCTTGGGCAGCAGAGGCCTTGGTGAGCCTCTTTGGTTGCTCTCCATGTCTTTGAGCTCCCTGGTTGCTTCCGCACTGGGAAGGTTCGTGACGAATAAGAGCAGAGTCACCTGGGCTAGGGCCATGAATGCCAGAGCATTTAAGTCATCCCAGAAGGCTTTGCAAGCACCACAGGCCACCTGGGGCCGTCCCGCCCTGGCCTGTTTGTTCTATTCTGCTTTGAAATGAAGACTTGGACGTCTTTTGTCTGCAGCATCTATTCCAGGGCCTGGCACACAGTGGGTGCTCACCCAGCCCAAGTCCTGGCATGTAACAAGTGCTCAACTAGCATCGGCTTGGCATATATTGGGCGTTCACCAAGCACAAGGCTTGGCACACGTTGGGCATCCCTTGGTAGAAGGTCTCACCTACTAGGCACGCACCTAGCACGAGTTCCAGCATGTGGCAAGTGCTCCGCTAGTAACAACTTGGCACACATTGAGCACTCCCTTAATATAGAGGCCACTTGTTGCACAGTGGGCACTCATCTAGCACAGTGCCAGGCACACAATGGGTACTTACCCTACTCAGGGCTAGGTAGACACTGGGTCCTCACCTGACATAGCATTTGGCATACGTGGGACACTCACCTAGTGCAGGACCTTGCACACCACAGGGGCTCACTGGCATGGGGCTGACACACAGTGAGTGCTTTCTCAATACAGGTCCTGGCACATAGTGGATGCTTTCTTTATGTAAGGCCTAGCACAGCGGGGGTACTCTCCTATCCAGGACAGCCTAGATGGTCCTAGAGGTACAACCCCCCTTCCCCAGTGAAATGGACAACATCTAGATCCAAAGGATAAGGCCCAGCCTTCCTCAGGCTTCCTCTCTGGACCGAGGACCCTGCCTGCCCTTCCCCTTGGTCTTCTTCCCCTCCCCACTCTCCCTGGAGCCCACCTCCTCAGTTCTGGGCGCTCCCCACCCCTCATGCAGCTTCCCGGCAGCCCTCCCCCCACCCCCAGAAGTCCTAGCTCAGCAGGACCTTCCCCCAGAGTCACAGGGCACAACAAGCCCCTCGACTCCTTACCCCTCTGGAAGCATGCCCACTCTTATTAAGAAAAGTCAGAGGTGGGGGCTGGGGGAGCCAGCCTCCCTAAGTGGGGCTGGAGCAGTTGGATCCCACTAATGAGGCCTCATTACAGCCAGGGCCCAGCTGGGCTGCTGCCGCCTCCTGTCCCCATGGCCAGAGCCAGAGAAAGCCGTCCAGCCAGGGCTGCCTGTTCTGGGCACCCAGCCCAGGCCAGGGCAGCCAGAACCCCGAGCCCACCCTGGGTGGAAGAGAGCATTTGGGCATCATGGGTGACCGGGCCTTCCTGGAGCCGGTGGCCGAGCCAGGGCCTTGGCCCTCAGTCTGTGCCTGCAGGAAGTCAGCAGAGCGTGTCTGGGGAGCTGGCTGCACAAGGCTGGCCCAGTGAGCCGCTGAGTCAGTGGAGTCCGAGGCCATTCTTAGAATACTTGCTTGAGCCAAGGCTTGCCCCCCAAAATGAGGATAATAATATACCTCCCTCAAGGGGTTGTTGGGAGAATTAAATGAGTTAATATATATATAAGATGTTTAGGAGAGTGTCTGGCTCATAGTAAACACTTAATATGTGTTAATCTGTTACTATTATTACTAATGCTCACTAGATTCAATAATGGGTGGATATTATTCCCATTTTAGAGATGAAGAAACGAGATGTTAAGTGACTTGCCTAAAGATATCTATGGTGGGAAACTGGCAGAGCTGGGCTTTGAACCCAGGCCTATCTGATTCTAAAGCCTGTGTCCTTTTGATTTCAATGTCATCCTGCCATGTTCCCTTTGGGGTCTCCACCCTTACCAAACTTGCAGGAAAGCTGTTCTTACATCAGAATTCATGCATGCTGCCACTTGAGGGGTGTTTACTAAGATCCTACCATGTACCAGGCCCTCTGCCAGCCTATCGATTTCCAAAAACAGCTATGCCTTGCCAGGACCAGACCACTCATGCCCACCTTCCTGGCCACTAGCTTGTGGTGTCTCACCAGCAACTGGACACTACCAGTGAGTGTGGCCTCAGAGAAGGATTGAGTAGGTCTGAGTCACATCTCACTCAGTCATGGTGACACCTGCTGGGCTGTACCCAGCCTGTGCAGCGCACACACTCCCAAAGCAACACCTCAGGTTCTGGGCAACAAAGTACAAATCCCCAAGGGTCCTTATTCTGTGGGTCCCCCTTTGTCTGGACTCTGTGGTGACCACCCTCTTGGCTAATGCCATCTTTCTTCAGACAGGTAAAAGCACAGTTCACTAGGCCATAGCTTTCTTTGCACAGACAGTCACATTCTCCTACAAGGACTGGTTGGGGACCCCCAAGTCTAGGGTGGGGAGACAGCTACAAGGCCCACCATCCCCCAGCCCACTCTAAGAAGTCTGAGATGCTTTGGTAGTGACCCGGGGGCTGCCCCCTTCTTCCTGCCCTTTCACCATCTCTAGTGACCAGTGGCACCTGGCCACCCTACCAGGAGCCTACCAAATGCCAGGCCTAAGGGCTTGGAAGCATCGGCCCTGAGGCTCAGCTCTGGGAGAGAAGTGAACCGCCCTCTTACTCTCTCCCGCGCCCGCTCTGCCTCACTCTCTGGTTGTGAGTGTGAGTGTTTTTTGTTCCAATAACTTGCTGGGAACAAGGGCAAAACCCAACCAACCCCATGCCTCACTCTGGCTCTGGAGACTCACACTGGGCTGCACGGGGACTGGCCGGAGGGGGAGGCCCGGGAGGGGGAGGCAGAGCTTCGCGAGGAGATGAGGTGAAAGTAATTGACGCTGCCCAGCCGGCCGGCAGCGGGAGAGGCAGGGGATGCGTCAGTGTCGCCTGGAGCTGGCAGAGGTGTGAATGAGCGGTGGAGACACGCGTGCTCCTCTCAAAGTGCTCACCCAGGATGGCTGCAGCTCATGGACCTGTGGCCCCCTCCTCCCCAGAACAGGTCAGTCACCTTCCAGAAGGTTGAGCCCCTTTGCTGGTGCCAGGCAGGCTGGGAGGCTGGGCGGGGGGGGGTGGGGAGAGGGGCTGAGTGGTCTGTGCCAGGGAGGGGCAGGCACAGCCAGCCAGTGAGACAGACACCAGCCAAAGTGACCCAGAAAGTTGCAACTGTGCGAAGGAGCGCAGGAAGACTTAGCTGTGTGGTGGGGGCACGGGGGAGGGGGTGGGGGGGTGAGGGCTCCCCCAGCTCAAGGACCTGCTGAGAATCTGCTCTGTGTATCAAAGCTGCATTGTCCGAGCTCCCGGGGAGACGGGCCGGAGGTGCCCAGGAATTGTACTAATCAATACAGCCCCATTGTGCCACCGCGGTTACTCCTATGGGGATTGTGGGTGACGGGGCAGGGGGCATGGTACATGGGCGCAGTGCTGAGGTGGGGGATGGGGAGGGGGGACATGGTACATGGGCGCAGTGCTGAGGTGGGGGATGGGGAGGGGGGACATGGTACATGGGCGCAGTGCTGAGGTGGGGGATGGGGAGGGGGCCAGATTCTCAGCTGGAAGGAGAGAGATCGACAGAATGTTCACTAGTGTCCAGGGCAAGTGCCCGAGTGGGGTGGGTACTGATGTGCCCTTGTCTCTGGAAGCGGGAGATGGGCAGGGATGCCAGGCACAATGGGGCTGATGGCAGTGACGGTGAGAGGACCAGGAAAGCCACCCCTCTCCCTGTAGGGCATCCTCACTTGACCTTCAGAAGGTAAGAGAAGGAATGTTCCCTGGGGAGACGTAGGTTGGGTTTGGGAGAAGCCTTATGCAGCGCTGCCTTCAAACCTCAGGACTGCTAGGGTCAAAAACCCAAGCCACTTCCCACAGGGCCAACCTGCTGCCAACTGATGGGTAGAGACTGCCCATGGCCACTACAGTGCAAGGCATTCTGCTGGGCTTCTCTAGGGCAGAGGCAGGGCCCACCCAATGTCCCCCGTCATTGCTCTGCAGGGCCTGGAGCAGAGCCTGGCGTGCCTGTGGGGTGCATCTTCTGTCTGCTAGCCACAAAACTGGCAGGTCCCTCTGTGCCAGTCATGGCTCTGGGGTGAAATAGCACAAGGCATGTCCTTGCCTCCCTTACCTGCTATTTGAGAGCTTGGATACCTGACAGGTGCCCAGAGATTACTCTGAGGTTTTCCTTGAGGCAGGAGGCACTAACAGCCCTGTGTACTGATCAGGTGTAGATTTTCCCATGGTCCTACTCCTCCAGCCATGGCCCTGACTCTTTCCTATGTCTGGATAAGTGAGACCAGGTGAAAGACAGAAGACTGTCATTGCAGGACAGGTGCTACCTAAGGGACAGCTGGGCCCCTGGACTGATGGGAGAAAACGGGGTAACAAGAACAAGAACCCACGGGTGTGAGGAGGTTGTGGGCTCCTCTCCTGAGGCAGCCAGTTTACTGTAATGGCTGTTCTGCTTAAATTTCCCCCTGAGGCTCAGAGAAAGTTGCCAGCGATCTGGATTTGGCTCAAGGTCAGTCTGGGATGTGGGGTCTTGCCCGTTCTCCTCCATAAAGTTTGTCTTGGATGGACTTCATCCCATGAGCAAACCCTGGGGCTGCAGAATCCCAAACAAGAAGCCTGCTAGATCCCAGCGGGGTCCGCCCAGCCAGGCAGCTCCAGGATTCCTTAGTGTCCATCGAGAGCAGGAGGAGGGAGCTAACAATTCACAAAAATATCTAGTGGACACTGATCTCAGAGGGCGGGAGTCAGGAGCCAGAGCAGAGTCGTAGCCTGCGGTAGGAATCTGGCCGTCTCTGAGTCTGTGCATGGAAAAAGGAGGGGTGCATCCCGGGGTGGTCACTTTGGGAGCCAGCTTTGCAGCTTTGTGTCCTCTTTTACACTTTGCTGTAGTTTCCAGTTTTTGTGTGTGTGTGATAAGCTTATAATGCTTTTATAATCAGGAAAAAAAGCAATAACATTTTTTTTTAAGTAGTCTAGAAATCTAGTGCGAACTAACGGAAAATACAGGAGAGAGTCAGAAATAGCAAACTTCCAGGCAAGGCAGAAGTACAGAATTTTAGGTCTATTGAGGTTGTCTAGTCTCTCCTCTGATTTCATAGATAAGGAAGCCAAGAGGGGAAGTGACCTGCCCAGGGTCACTGGCGGAGTGGGCTTCAGAACGCCAGGGTTCTACCACCCAGCGCTGACTCCCACCCTGCTAAGCCCAGGGCAGGGTAGGAGATTCAGATTCTGCCCTCAGAGCTGAACAGGCTTGATCCCAGGAGCTCATCCAGAGCCATGAACAAGTGAGCAGAAGGCTGTGTAAAGGACTTATGCAAGTGACTACTGGGGGTGGAGAGTTGTTAACCTAAGACAGGTCACAAATCCTTGTGCAGGGATGGACACTGCTGCTTCAGTGACTACTTCTATGGAGAAGGGGCACCTGAGGGTCCTGTGTGTGTGCCTATGTATGGTGGAGGTCACTCAGCTGTGGGAAGAGAACTCCAAAGCCTGCATTCTGGCCTGGGGGACGCTCAGTTACAGGGCAGGGTAATCCTCATCCCAGAGACCACCCTCCAGGCCCATGGCAGGGGAGTCAGAGGTAAGGCTAGGAGCTGCCCAGGGAACCTGGGGAGGACGTGCCCACCAAGAGGGGCCCCAGGCCACTATGGTTTAATTCACCACCGAGGTGTGAGCAAGGGAGGGCGGGAGAGCAGTGATGGGGAGGCCGTGGAAGCCGGGTGACGGTCAGTCAGCAGGGCTGAGCTGGGTAGGCAGCCGGGCCACCAGTCTGGGTCAAACTGTGAGCACAAAGGGTTCTTTTGTGGGCGCCTCACAGAAGCGACCACTGCAAGGACAGTTAAAAGCAGTGACACAGCCATCCACCCAGCAGATCAAGAAAATGAGAGGCGTAGAATATGGACGATTATGCAAGAAGAAAAAAACTATGCAGCCTTGAAAAAGGCTCTGCAGCCTGGACCTTGCTGCCCAGGAAGGAAGTGGAATGGAGTTTCAGAGAGGGGCTAGAGAAGGAAAGGAACTAGAGTCCCTATAACACCCCCCACCCACCCACAGAGCATTTTGGAGATCCTTTCCTCCTGTGTACTTGGAGAAAGGTAGGCTTGCTCTGTCCTCTGCTGAGAGCTAAGCCCTCCATGACCAGCCAAGCCACCTGAACAGAGCTCGAGCTGGAATTGAAATCAGAAGCCTGGCTAGAGGTTCCCACCACGGGAGGCATCCCATCCACAGCTCCCACAGTTGGGGCACCACAGTGCTGAGATTCGAGGCTGGGAACAGAAGGTGTGTGCAGCGTGTCATTTCAGTGACCTCCAGCTCCTTCTGCACAGCAGACCCCTAGTATTGTGGGTAACTTCTCACCAGAGCAGAATCCCCAACCCCCAGTTCCAGACCCCTCTCCTGGGGGTTGTGGGCTCCCCTGTGTGGGGGCCAACTGGTTGAACTGGTTAGCGCCTGCTCAGTGTTGTGCTGCTCAGTAGCAGCGCGCTGGCTCTCAAGGGCTCCGTGGCGTGGCTGCCCGCGGTGCATGGCTGGAGGCGTCACCACCCTCCTTGCACCCTCCATGCCAGGGAAGGAGCAGATCACAGAGATCCAAGTCTGTTCCTGCTGCACTTCGTCGGAGGGCTGGAGCCAGGAGAGAGGCCTCAAATTTCAAGCCCTGGGGAACATCTCTCTTTTCTAGGGGTCTTGCCCATGTCCTGCCCATGAGGCCATCCTGGACCCTGGGTTGTCTCTTTTAGAGCTGTAACCGCTGCTCTGTGGCCCCACCCATATACTCTGCAGTTGGCACAATCCCCCATTGTGCCCCTAAGTAAACAAGCCTTGGACAGAATGAAACTGTTATTGTAGGGTCAATCTATAGGAGCCCTATTTGGCTGGGATTTGTTTGGGAAGGAATAAACTACCCCAAGCAGGCCTCACACCCTCCAAAAATATCCCTGACCCTGCGGTATTACTAAGTCTGTCCCAAAGGAGGTCTTGGGATGTGGTGACAGGCTTAGGCTGGATTCCGTAGGGGCCTGTCACAGAGGGCACACTTGGGCTATAAGCCACCCTCTCCCAAGCTGGCCTTCAAGCCTCTGCATCAGAGAGGGCTTCCCTGACCTCACCCTGCTCCCACCCCCACCCCTTGCCCTCCTTCATGCTGCTGTGACTTGAGAAATACCCCTTTGTGGTCACATTGGAGTTGCATATAAAAATTATGGTATTTGTTTATTTCATTGATGGCTTGCTCCTCATTAGACTTTTCGCTCTGAGTAGGTGGACTGTCCTTTCACTGCTGAATTCCTAGTCCCTGGTGCAGGGCCTGGCACACAGCAGGTGTTAATAAATCTCCACGGTTGCATGAATGAATCAATGAATGAATGGATGCAGGCTCTTTCAGCCTGCCAGTTGCTCTGGGTGCTTCTTGAATGGGGCCCTGTGGCTCCTGGGGCTGTGCCCCCAAACTCCCAGGAGGATGTGAAGGTTGGTGTCTCTGCTGGGGACGATACTAGATTAAGTTTCTGCCCAAGGCTGTCTGTGCGGTAGTGCCCATGGTGTGCAAGCCCAGAGGGACCAAATGTGCCATGTGAGCAAGGGGTGCATGGCTGGGGCCTCCACTAGGCGTGGGGACCTTATGTGTCTGCATTCCCAATGCCTTTGCAGAAGGCGCCCAGGTCCCCAAGAGGCCATTCCTCCCCTCTGTGTTTGTCAGTCAGTGTCAGGGTCCGACAGCATTTCAAAGCACCAGGACTCTTTGTTTATTGGCCAGCATGACAATTGTCCTTGAATATGTTTCTTTCAAGCTGAGGGTCAACGTCACTGCTGCTTGTCCCTCAGAGGCCATGCTGCTCTGTCTCTGATCCTGGGTGTCCTCCAGGGACTCCTGTCTGTTTCTCTCAGGAGAATAGCCCATCTCTGTGAGGCTGTCTCTGTCATCAAGGACTCTGTACTTTTCTGTTGATGACTCTTGGGGTCCCTATGTCTCTTGGTGAGATCCCTCTGACCCCTGAGGCTCTGGCTCAGGGTAGCTTGATTTCCTGCTCACCTGGGAGGGGGTGGAAGGGCCATACTCATACTCATAAAGGGACTTGCTCAGCCAGTTGCAACTATGGAGGTGGGGTTCCAAAAGGGGCTGCCCTCAGCGGGGTCTCAGTCCACCCAGTCCAGCCCTGCAGCTCCCCAGGCAGGTCTGGCATCATTCCCTTGGGGCAAATCCCCTCATCACCCCCTCCTGACCAGCCCCTCCTCTGCAGCTCCCCCTTCTCAGCCCAGAGACCCTTTCCTGGAGTCATACCCTCTAGCAGAGTCTGTCCCCTAAGCCTGGTGTGGTGCCTACAACTCTGCTCTCCCCCCCCAACTCATGGCCAGCACCACCCAGCCCAGGTCAGCTTCCGCAGGGTCCGCTCCCCAGCCATGGGCAATATGGATGGCTCCACTGGGTCCTCCCATCCTGAGTCCCAGAATGCCCTCCCCAGGTCTGGCCCAGCTCAGTTGTCCCCCTTTCCCTCACACCATAGCCCTGCCTACCCTGTGCCCCCAGGAAAAAGACTTCAGCGGGGGGAGGGCTCCAGCATCCCTTCCTCTGCAGCCGCCTGTAGTGGGCAGCGTGCTCAGCCTGGTGATGTGGTGGCGGCCGGTGGGGGGGCTGTCTGGACACAGGCCCCTTTGTGCCCAGCCTGACTTGGCTGCTTGGTATGAGGCTCAGCTGCTCCCAGATTCTCACCCAGAGGGGAAAGGGGAGGCTTTGGAGGGGCTGGGGCGGGGGGCGGAGGGGACTCTCGATTCTAGCTGCCTTTCAGTGTCCCACCTGTCAGATGTTGGCAGCAGCTCCCCAGGTGGGCTGGTGCTCCTGGCATGGGGTGCTGGGGGCTGGTGAGGGAGGCCCCACTTGGCGTCCTCCGGCAGCCACTCCTCCCTGCTCCCCTCCTCTGCCAGGCAGGCATGCTACTCCTGCCAGCAGAGGGGGATCCATGGTGTCCTCGCTGGGGGAGGCACAGAGGGTCAGGCTCGGAGCTCAAATATCTTGCTGATGGTAGCTTCTCTCCTGTCCCTACAGAATGGTGCTGTGCCCAGCGAGGCCACCAAGAGGGACCAGAACCTCAAACGGGGCAACTGGGGCAACCAGATCGAGTTTGTACTGACGAGCGTGGGCTATGCCGTGGGCCTGGGCAATGTCTGGCGCTTCCCATACCTCTGCTACCGCAACGGGGGAGGTACCCAGTGGGCACAGGGCACGGACCACCCCCTTGGATAGAACCCACCCTTCAGGGCCTGGGCCAGCCCCTCCCTGGCACAGACACCATTCCAGATAAGCTGGCCTCTGGCCCTGATCTCCTTTGCCCCCGTCCCGGCTTAGGAGCCCTTTACCTAAAGCACAGACCACCCCTGACACTGGCGGTCTGCTGTTTTGGCCCTGATCTGCCAGCTTGCTCCCTCACCATGAGGAGAGCTGGAGAAAAGCACTGCAGTCTCCTGAGGTTCCCTGTCTTCTATTCCCAGTCCTCTATCTTCAACAGCCCCCTAAATAGTTCAGGGACATTTGAGGATCCCATGACTTATGTTTCTGAAATTGCTTGGCTAAGCCAGCAAATCCCACCTAAACACAGTGGCTTGAGTTCTGCTCAGAGCACACTTCCTGGGAGCCTCTGTCAAGATCAAAGACAGGCCGTGCGCCTCAGACCCAGTGCGTGGCACACCCTCCTCAGGTCCTAGCCAATCACAAAGGTTTGCTGGTGGGTTCTGAGCAGAAAGAGGGCGGGATCTCCCAGCCTGCCCCTGAGCCAGCCTCTCCCTGCCTGCCAGGTGCCTTCATGTTCCCCTACTTCATCATGCTGATATTCTGTGGGATTCCTCTCTTCTTCATGGAGCTCTCCTTCGGCCAGTTTGCAAGTCAGGGCTGTTTGGGGGTCTGGAGGATCAGCCCCATGTTCAAAGGTGAGGCCTGGGTGGTGCGTATACACACACACACACACACACACACACACACACACACACGGGCCTCTGGGGGTTGTGCAGGCTCACCCATCTGTACAAACACTGCCAACCCCTATGGAGCCCTGGTGCTGACCCCAAGCTCCACATCAATGACCAAGGCCGTGGACGCATGCTGGTATCCATGTTTGCCTGGCCTCCACCCTTCCCTCCTACCATGTGTAAACACAAAACCCCTTTACCCTCCAACCTGCCCCTCCCAAAGGCTTGACCTGTCCCTTCTGGGGCCCTCCATGAAAGCCTCCCCCTCGGGCCCTTTGAAATTAACCTCGCCTTCTTCAGCCAGATGTGTGAGGCTGCTATCCTCTCCCGCCTCCCCAGGTGTGGGCTATGGTATGATGGTGGTGTCTACGTATATCGGCATCTACTACAACGTGGTCATTTGCATTGCCTTCTACTACTTCTTCTCATCCATGACACACGTGCTGCCCTGGGCCTACTGCAATAACCCCTGGAACTCACCCGATTGCACTGGCGTGCTGGACGCCTCCAACCTCACCAATGGCTCCCGGCCTGCCACCCTGCCCAGCAACCTCTCCCACCTGCTCAACCGCACACTCCAGAGGACCAGCCCCAGCGAGGAGTACTGGAGGTGAGGCCCCCTTTGGACTTGGGCTGGGGAACACCTGGTGCCAACCCTCAGCCCTCCCTCTCGCCATCAGAGCCATCAGACAACTAACTTGTCTACAGACTTGGTAGGGTGTGTGCTGCATGTTTCGCCCTCTGCGGGGCACCAAGCAGGGCAGAGGTGTGTGAAGAGGTATAAAGAGCTCACAGCCTGTTCAGGAGAAGAGGCTGACGCACAGACAGCAGTGGAAGAGTTGGAGTCCTTACGAACTCTTGTGAAGTGAAGGAGGGCTCCAGCAATCAGGCAGGTCTGCAGAGGAGAGTCAGGAAATAGGGAGATGGTTTCCTGATGAGAACAGTCTGAGCAAAGGCCCTGGGGCTCAGATGAGCCACAGCTGGTCCTGAGACTGAGGAGAACCTGTTCTGATGAGAGTAACAGGTCTGTGGGGGAACTCATGGGCTGTGAGGCAGCCTAGGAGGGGCACAGGCCTTCTTGGAGAACTTATAAGAATGAAACTTAGATTTGATGCTGCACAACACAGCATTTAATGCTGCAACCAGGGAAGTTTCCTAAGCCCAGGGCTGTCATCGTCAAGCTGTGCTTAGAAAACACAGCCTGTGCTCTGTGGTAACAGAGACTGGAGTCTCAGCTGGCTGGAGAGCAGCTGCTGCTGGAGGTGTTCTGGAACACCTTGTCCCAACTGGGTGGGTGTAGCACAGCTGAATATCCTAGAGGAAATTCCTCATGTCCTGTGGGGGAACCCATAGGCAGAGGGCTCATTCATTCATTCCACAAACATTCGCTGCGTGGCTCTGCCAGTCCCTGTGCGCCCACGGGGTATGAATGGCATACGGCTCCTGCCGTGAGGAGTTCACAGTCCAGTGGCGAGACAGGTAGGCATTCATATCAGGGACAGGTGCTTTGGTGCACGTTTGCACAGGGTTGTGGTGGGGGCACAAAGGGGCTCACAGTCAGTTCTAAGGGGATGGAGGCAAGAGCAGGCAACTAAGAAGGCTTTTCAGAGGAGGGAGGGGGGAGGTGGAGAAGGGATTGGAAGAGACATGAGGCCAGGAGGTGGCAAACTGGTTTGGGAGCGGGTGGGACACTCAGTATTAATACAGAAGAGGCCAGCAGGCGTTACATGGTACAGGGCTTCCCAGGCCAGGCTAAGGGTTTGAGCCTTTCTCCACTAGGTGATAAGAGCCATGGGAGAAAAGGCCCCAGTGATACTTGAAGTTCTAGTGGGTTGCTATCCTCTAAGCCTGGTCCCAGAGCTCAAACCCTGCAGGTCCAGCTTCCTGTGCCAGCCTCTGCTGGGCTATAGACCTTCAAGGGTGTGTGTGGGGCCGGGTGGCTTCCAGTGAGGGGCAGGCAAAATTACCTCTAGGCAAACTCAGTCATTCGGTCCCTGGACAGACCATTTCTTGAGCACCTACCAGAGACTAGGCACTGCACTCAGAGGTGGGACAGGATGGGGAGTAAGACTCACAGGCACTGCCGTCATGGCGCTCACATCTGATGGGAGAGCTGAGCAAATAAGTACCCACTTGTGTGTTTTACTGCATTTGAGGCAGGGTGTGGACTGGCAACTTGATGTGGACTGTGCATGAACCCCAGGGCTGTTCCAGAAGTGCTCACCCCAGGGCTGTCTGCCAGAGATTCCCAGCTCAGTTGGGACACCCTGGGCAAAGCTCTGGAGATTTTATCCAGTGCAATCAGAGGGAAATAGCCCTCAAAGAAAACTAGTCATGGGTGGGGGCTCCACTTGGTGGCCAGTTGAACTCTACGTCTCAGTCAGGACTAGAGCCAGGCCTGCCTACCTAGGAGCTGGGCCAGGCAGGAGTCTTTCCCTGCAGGATGGCTCCCTGCTGCCCCCTCCTGGAGAACCTGAGAAAATGACCGTTGAGAGGGTTGCCCAGGCTGGCTTCAGAAGGAAGAGCAAGCACCCCCTTTCTTGGGCACCTACTATGTGCCAGACATATTATCTCATGTAACATTATCCCTATTTTTCAGAGGCTAGTGTTCAGAGGTTAGGGAACTAGGCAGCAGTGCTGTGTCAGGATATGTGCTCCCAGGTCCATCAGACTTCTCTGGACCTGATGCCTGGTGCCTGGTGTGAATTAGACCCGTGATATTCAGCAGGTGTTCTTGGTCCACACTCCTCAACGCCCCCTTGGAAAGCTGCATGATCTCATTTGAGCCCTACAACAACCCTATTAGCTAGCTTGTGCAGGTATTATGAAATATTCCCATTTTACAAAAGAGGAAAGTGAATCAAAAGAAAAATTAAGCACCTCCTCCAAAGTGGGAGAAGCCCAGAGGGCAGATTTCTGAGCCCATGCCTACCTCTGCTTGCCCTCTGGCCCACGGTCCTCCCTCAGTCACTGACTATTCTCAGTCTTGTTTTACAGTCCTGTGTGCCAGTCTGACTCCTGCTCGTAGGCCCTAGGCTCCTGACCAGGCCCTCTCACCCCTGTGGTGCCCAGCACAGCACCCAACACCCAGTGGAACTCAGATCCCAGTACCCCTCTCCCAGTGTCTTCATGGCAGCTCTGGCGTCACACAGATCTCATTCAAATCCCAGTTCTTCCATTTACCAGCTGTGTGGCTTTGGGAGGTCACCAAACCTCTCTAAGGCTCAGCTGTTCATCCATTAAATGAGGGTGCTTACAAAAACTACCTTATTGTTATAAAGATGAAATGAGATAATGCAGCATAAATCTCTAAGAACAGTGACAAGAGCTCAGTGAATACAATGAGAGCCACTGCTGGAGAGGCAAAGAACTAGATTAGGACATCCTGTCCTCAAGGCGTTTATTTTACCATGTGGTTAGGGAAATTTAAAAATAATGCAGAATGATTCCAGAGATGTTCTGCATCAAGAACAAACTTGTAAATACATTGGGTTCCAAAAATTCTTAGGTTAATGTTTGATCTCAAAAGCACATGGTCCAAGCACATGGTCCAACAAAAAAAACTAAATATGGTGCCATAAAAACAAAGGCAGAATTCATTATTTGTTCCCAGGTTAGCCTTCTAAATTCTTTAATTCCTAGTATTGTAACGCTATACTCTTGCTTAAAAAAATAGTATAAAATGCTGCGAAATTTAACATATATAATTAAGTTTAAAAGAATGTTTTGAACAAGCAATGGTTTGTTTACTGTGAATGCTGGTGTTTGACTCTGAGCAAAATGACTCTGAGCACTAGCAGTAGAAGGACCCCACTGGTGGGCAGAGCTGGTGGGCAGAGCTTTTCAACATGGATCTGCCCCCAGTAGGTATGCTAGTCACCAGCCCAGTTGTCTTCAGTTGTGAGTGACCTTGTCTGTTTTCTCCAATGAGCCAAAAAGAAACAAAGATTGGAAAGCACTGCTGAAGGGGAGCAGGAGCCTCTCGTTGGTGGTCCCACAGCTTCTGAACTTCTCCCTCCCGTTAGTCTTTGGTTCTCCCATAGACTAAGAGCCTGGAGAGGGCCTAGCCCAGGGCCTGGCTCTGATGCCTGTTTGAAGGAACCATCCCAGTGATGGGAGTTGGGCAGGAGAGGGAGGTGTTGGACAGCGCCCTCAGCAGGTCAGGGTGTAAAGGGCGGCCTGGAGGAAGATTTGAGACCAAGAGAAGGTAGGCCAAGGGCTTGCAAGTCTAACAGGCAGGCAGGCTGGCCAAATGAATCCCAAATCCCAGGGGGATATAACAGCGAATAAAACAGACAAAAAACCCCTGTCTTCACAGAGGACAGATGACAAATGAAATAAATAGGTAAAACTTACAGTTTGATAGAAGAATACATGTTCTGTGGAAGAAAATAAAGCAAAGAAGGGGGTAAGGATTGTTGGGCTGGGGCCAGAGCTGCAATTTTTAAGCAGGGTAGCCAGAAAAGGCTCCTTGGCAAAGAGGACACCAGAAGAAAGACCTGAACACAGTGAGAAAGGAGGGAGCCATGTTGACAAGCCCAGCTGCCTAATTTGTAGAGCCCAGTGCAAAATAAAAATATGAGGCCCCTTGTTCAAATGTGTTAAGAATTTTAAATGGCAATGGCAGGGCATTAAACTAAGTACAAGGCCCTTCTACGTGTGGGGCCCTGTGTGACTGCCTAGGCCTCACCCCCATGTGTACATATGGATATGTGGGGAAAGAGCACTCCAGACAGAGGGAATGGAATGTTCAAAGGTCTTGAGGTGGCATGTCTGGCATGTTTAAGGAACAACAAGGAGCCATGTGCAAATGGAGCGGGGAACAAGGGGGAAAGTAGGAGGAGATCAGAGAGATGGCAAGTAGGGAGCAATGGATCACGTAGGGCCTCATAACTACTGTAAGGACTTGGGCTTTTCCATGGCCAGAGATGGAGCTGCTGCAAGGTTTTGAGCCAAGGAGAGACCCCGAGAGTGCGCTTATAAAAACCTCCCATTGCCCTCTGGGTAAAATTCAAACTCTCGGCCTTGACTTCATAGCTGTCATATGATCTGGTCCCTCACTATCCCTTGCCCTTCTTTCTTCCCTTTACCTTCTCTTCCAGCCCTTCTGAGTTACCAAGAAGCCCAGCTGGGCCATGGTATTTCATGACCCCTGTCTTGCTGTGGGCTCTTTCCTCAGCTTGGCGTATACTTCCACTTCTCTTCACCCACCTCCTTTCCATTCCTCAAGCCTTAGCTCAAATCTCACCTCCTCTGGGAAGCCTTCCAGTGTGCCCTTCCCTGTGTGGTTGACAGCCCCTCCTGGCAGTATCCACAATGCCTGATCCAGGTCTCTATGCCCAACACCTAGCACAGGGCCTGAAACATAAATGTCCAGGTGAATGAAAGAGCACAGTTGGCATGGCACAGGGTGTCAGAACCATGCATACGGAGAGGAGAAATTCAGTCCATGTGCTTTACTTAGCACTCTGCTGCCTCTCTCAGTTCATCAGAGATGGAGGAGACCAGGGTGGGTGAAAAGTTCACAGAAGCCTTCCTGGAGGAGGTGACACTTGATTGAATGTGGGCCTGAGTGGGGAAAGGGAGACCCCCACATCCCGGGGGCTGAGAAGGCTGGCCTAGGCCTGGGTTATGGCCTTCAGAACTGCCTTTGGGATTCTGGGAAATGCTGCAAGCAGTGGATTCCCCAAGGGCAGCAGGCAGAGGGGGCTGGGGTCCCACAGTGGCTCCCATCTCACGAGTGGGCTCCCAAGACCTTGTGAGAAAGGAGGGAGCTACCAAGGTGGGTCCTGGGCCTTAGGAATTTGTTGCTGGGCAACAGGGCTGGCCCTCAATGACAGAGTATCCCCTTCCTCAGGCTCTACGTGCTGAAGCTGTCAAATGACATTGGGAACTTTGGGGAGGTGCGACTGCCCCTCCTGGGCTGCCTCGGCGTCTCCTGGGTGGTTGTATTCCTCTGCCTCATCCGAGGGGTCAAGTCTTCAGGGAAAGTAAGCACCCCTCCTCTGGCAGGGTCTGTGCCCACCCAAGAAGTTCCTGTATTCCCTACCTGGTGTGTGTGTGTGTGTATGTGTGTGTGTGTGTGTTTGTGTGCGCTCGTGCAGAGGGGATGATGAAGGGATATGGGAGGGGACAAGGGCCCCGAGGGCCAGTGGTGGTTGGGGACCAGTGAGGTGGCTCCCAGGGTGGGGAGAGCCCAGAGGAGTCCAAGGACCCGTCCTGTGCAGGTGGTGTACTTCACGGCCACATTTCCCTATGTCGTGCTGACCATCCTGTTCGTCCGCGGTGTGACCCTGGAAGGAGCCTTCACAGGCATCATGTACTACCTGACTCCACAGTGGGACAAGATCCTGGAGGCCAAGGTGGGATGTGGAGGGTGACTCAGAGGGACAGGGGGGCGGGGAGGCAGAGCCACGCCTGCCTCTGACCACAGCGCCTTGCTGGCCCCTCCCTCCCCGCAGGTGTGGGGGGATGCTGCCTCCCAGATCTTCTATTCACTGGGCTGTGCATGGGGAGGCCTCATCACTATGGCTTCCTACAACAAATTCCACAACAACTGCTACCGGTGAGACTCTCCCGCAGCCAGAGCCCGCAGGCGGAGCTCGGCTCCCCCCTACCCTGCAGTTCCAATGCAGCCTCCTGGCCCACCAGGGCTCTTCCTTCCACTTGAGGTTCTGGGAGGGCTGGGTCTGGATCAAGGTACTGGAGGGGGGATAGAGGACCCTGGCAGGAGAGAGAAGAGGGATGGGGACAGTGATGTCCCCAGGGTCTGTAAGGATTCCAGGGCTTCAGGCCCACTTACTAAGGCCCAGAGCCGATCAGAAAAGAGAACTTTCCCTGTCTCCAAGTCCTCTCTTGGCCCAAATCAGGCAGAGGGAGGCAAGCTGTGTGCCCTGACCTCAGCTTTTTTTCCTCTCCACCAGGGATAGCGTCATCATCAGCATCACTAACTGTGCCACCAGTGTCTATGCCGGCTTTGTCATCTTCTCCATCCTGGGCTTCATGGCCAATCACCTGGGTGTGGATGTGTCCCGTGTGGCAGACCACGGCCCTGGCCTGGCCTTCGTGGCTTACCCGGAGGCTCTCACGCTACTGCCCATCTCCCCACTCTGGTCTCTGCTCTTCTTCTTCATGCTCATCTTGTTGGGGCTGGGCACTCAGGTATGAGGTGCGGGACGTGGGCCAGAATTTTCGGGGGGCGGGGTAGGGACAGAGGTCATGCCCCTGCTCTGATGGCTGTATCCTGCAGTTCTGTCTCCTGGAGACGCTGGTCACAGCCATTGTGGATGAGGTGGGGAATGAGTGGATCCTGCAGAAAAAGACCTATGTGACCTTGGGCGTGGCTGTGGCTGGCTTCCTGCTGGGCATCCCCCTCACCAGTCAAGTGAGAACCAAGGGGAAGGATGGGCTGGAGTTCCAGGGTATGGGGGGCATAACATATCGGGGAGCCCAGCCTCTGCACTCCTGACTCAGCTGCCCCCTGTCCTGTAGGCAGGCATCTACTGGCTGCTACTAATGGACAACTATGCAGCCAGCTTCTCCTTGGTTGTCATCTCCTGTATCATGTGTGTGTCCATCATGTACATCTACGGTAAGTGCCCCGCCTTCCATGGCCTCCCAAATCCCAGCCCTGGGCTGCCCAGCCCCGCTGACCCACCTCTCTCCAGGGCACCGGAATTACTTCCAGGACATCCAGATGATGCTGGGATTCCCACCGCCCTTCTTCTTCCAGATCTGCTGGCGCTTTGTCTCTCCAGCTATCATCTTTGTAAGTCCTTGGGCTGGCTTCTCCCTTCCCCTGCTGCCTCTTGCAAGTGTCCTTCTCTTGGGAACCAGCAGAGGGAGAGCAGGAGCCCATCCATCTGGCCAGAGCTTCCTTGGGGGCTCCACAACTCTGACCCTTGGTGGTCTGAGGGACTGCATAGTCAGACAGGTATATGGAGACTCAGAACCACCCAGGCACTGGCCTTGGGTTAGGAAGGGAGCACAGAGCCCTGAATTGGACTGAAGATAGTGCCCAGTCTGGAAGGGGAAAGCAGGGTGGTGGCAGCTGAAGGTCAGCCCTTCCTTCCTGGCGTTCCTGCCTGGCATCCCCAGAAGGGCCTCAGGAACCATTATGATATTGGTGTCAGCCTCTGTCGGCCTCACTGAGCTCCTGTCTCCAATCCATTATAGCCCTGGTGTGAATGTATACGTGCTCCAGAAGCAGGCTGTACGAGTCAGATGTCAGTTCAGGATCAGGGGCAACCTGTAAGCCTCCCAGGCATTGGAGTGAGGGGCCTTGGGAGAGGGAAGTCTTGGTTTCCACCAGTATTCAACACCTGGGAAACCACCTCGGAGCTGAATTGGTGGGAACTCCCACTATGGCCAGGAACCAAGCACTTTCTACATGCTGTTCACATATTAACTCACGTAATACAACCTTCAAGGTATCATTATCATCCCCATGTTACAGATGAGGAAATTGAGGCACAGAGATGTTAAGTAATTGACCCAAGGTTACACAGCTAGTAAGAGGCAGCGTCACCACTGGAAGCATGTACTCCGATCTGAAGCCTGTGTGCTGGGCCAGTGCTACACTAGAAACCCCCACAGGAAAGAGGAATGGTCCATGGACTAAAACCGTCTGATTTTGCTCCTTTATGCTCAGGGTGGGAAACGGGGGCACAAAGGGTTTGACAGTGTGATGGTCACTCCACAGAGAAGAGGCGGGGCCATTTCTGAGTGGCAGAGGCTTCAGCCCAGTAGCAAGGGCAATGTCCAGAGTCATGCCCCTGTCACACCAGCTCCTCTGTGCCACAGGGATCTTAGCTGGGTTTCCACTTTGGCTCATGTTTCTGAACAAAAGGCCCCTGAAGGCTGAGGCCTCCACCACATGGGGTGTGGGATTTTCCCTGAGCCTGGCACAGACACCAGCTCTGGCCACTGGCCCAGCTTTGAAACAGGAGGAGCGGAAGTCTCTTCTAAGTGGTGAGAAGCCAGGGAGTGCAGGCATCGCAGCCAAGCACTATGCCCTCTGGGGGTGGTGGGTGAGGCCCAGGTCCTGCCTGAGGGGAGCTCATCCCCACAGCCCTGAGGAAGCTGCCACCCTGGGGAGAGACCTGGGGCAGCAGCCAAGGCAGGGCAGGAGGCAGGAAGGAGATGGACACAAGAAGGGATTATAGGGGCAGCCTCGGCCTGGGGCCAGTGTCTCCCAAGAAAGTGGGCAAAGTGGGCAATGCCCTCTGTGCGCTGGAGTTACTAAGGTGGCAACTTCAGGCTCTGTGGACATGTGTTTCTGGGCTGGCATGTTTTTTGGGGGGGTGGAGGGTGGGGGTCTTCTTAATATTTCTGAAAAGCTCTTTTTGACAAACTCCATCCTTCTGTCAGTTCACATAAGGGATCTGAGACTAGATCAGGATCTAGGTTTACTCAGGAAACTTGGTTCCACTATGTGCAGCATCCCAGGAGGGGCCTCCCGATGGATGTGGGTCTTGACCTCCAGAATTTGGTCACTGGGAAGGCTAAAGGAGCCTGAGGTCCAGGACGCAGCTGAGGGCTCAGGGGGCAGATGTTGAGCCCTCCTGGGCGTGGCACACACACACCCACGCAATCTGGTGGCCCATGGGCCCCCTGTCCATCATCTTTCTGCTTCCTTTAGTCTCTTAAATGTATTTTAAAAATATAGTTGACATACAATATTATATTAATTTCAGGCGTACAACCTAGTGATTAGACATTTATGAACGTTATGAAGTGATCACCCCGATAAGTCTAGTAACCATCTGACAGCATACAGTTATTACTTCAGTTTTTTTTTGTTGCTGCAGCCCCAAGCTTTATTTCTCATCTCACTCATCTCTTTCCAAGGCGGCTCCCAAGAGCATCCCCAGTCTGACACCATTTCTAGCCTTTGGAGCCTCCACAGCCATAGACAGGCAGGGCTTTGCCCTCCCCTCTCCCCCGTCGCTCCCACCTCTCTGCACAAGTCAATTCAAATCAGCAAATGAGATTGTGCCAGGCTCGGTGCTGGGCACTGGAGACGCAGAGCTGGTGCAATCCCAGGAGCTCCCAGGTCTCTGGGGACCATTAAACAAATGCTTAGCAGATGGAAGATACCTTTCAGGAGGAGACAGGAAACCTGGAGAGGCTTTTGAAAGAGGTGGTATTTGCATAGGGTTTGCCAGAAGAAGATGCAGGATGATTCTCTAGAGTAAATAAAGCAAGTGGAAAATGCTGGGTGTAGTTGAGACGAGGGTAACAGCTAGAAAGATAAGCTGAGGTCTCAGTATGAGGAGAGAAAAGTCCCGCAGCCCAGGGAGTTGGCCTTACTTCAGTAGGCAATTGGGAGCACTGCGAGCCTTTGAGCAGAACTGACTTCCAAAGGTGAGGGCAGCTTCCTTGTTCCCTGGCTGCTTCAGGATTATTGCAAAGACAGACCTCTCCCCTTCCACTGCGCCTACGTGTCCATCATGCCCTGGGACCCCCGGTTCCATCTGCTTCTTCCACTACCCAAAAGTTGACATTGGCCCTGCCCTCCCCCAAATGCCTCTTTCGAGTTTGGGAACCTCGAGAGAGAAAGTGGGTACTGTTAGAAGGCCTGAGGCCTGGGTGGGCCTGATGCCCCTCTGATCCTCCACTCTCTGCAGTTCATTCTCATCTTCACGGTGATCCAGTACCGGCCAATCACTTATAACCACTACCAGTATCCAGGCTGGGCGGTGGCCATCGGCTTCCTCATGGCTCTGTCCTCTGTCATTTGCATCCCACTCTACGCGCTGTTCCAGCTCTGCCGCACAGATGGGGACACCCTCCTCCAGGTGAGGAGTGGGGACAGGGGGCAGCCAGATGTAACTGGATGGGGTGGATGGATGGGGCTTAAGGGCTCCCTTCTGACATGCCCTGCCCCCCACCCTCCACACCTCTCTCCTGCAGCGTTTGAAAAATGCCACAAAGCCAAGCAGAGACTGGGGCCCCGCGCTCCTGGAGCATCGGACTGGACGCTATGCCCCCATCATACCGCCCTCTCCTGAAGATGGGCTTGAAGTGCAGCCACTTCACCCGGACAAGGCCCAGATTCCGATGGTGGGCAGTAATGGCTCCAGCCGTCTGCAGGACTCCCGGATATGAGCACGGCTGCCGGGGAGTACCCCAACCCCACCCTGTGCTCCCACCACAGAGACTAGGGAGGCAGTGGACAGGTGTCACCACCTGCCCCCGCCATGCCCTTGCAAGGGCAGCTGCTGTCACCTTGGCCACCACTGCTAGCGCGGTCATTCGTGCTTGTGTCCCCAGTGTTTACAGGTCCTTTGGATGCCAAGATGGCAGCTTGGGGGAGGGGGAAGGCAGGGTTGCCCAGTGGGGGGGCCAAAGCACTTTGAAAGGGTCTCGGGCTAGGTCCCCAGAGGCCTGTTGGGCTTTATGTGGCCTATGATGCCACCACACGCTACCCTGAACTGAGGTTCTGGGTGGGCCCCCACCTGTCCCTGTCCTTGGGCCTTCAGCTTCCTGACCAGTGTCCCTGCCCTCAGAGCAGACCCCAGCCTCTGCCCAGGCAAAGGCCCAGGGGCAGGGTGAAGGGCTAGGGGCGTGCAGTATTGTCAGGCTGTGCTTCCAGCCCTGTTTGTCTGTGCAATGATTTTTGTAAAAATTGTGTTATCTGTGGTTGCCACTCCCTTGCCCACAGTCTCGGGCTCAATCTGTCTTCCAGGCCTGACTGCACCTCGCTCGGCTGCTCTGGGGTTTCTGTGCCTCATGCCAGCCCTGGCTGCCAGGCCTAGCCAGCAGAGGCCCATGACTCAGCAGCCTGCCCAAAGCACTAGTTTCTGGGGGTTCAGGGGTAGAGTGCTGCTCAGCAGGCAGTCTGAGCCCAGAGTCCTGGGGAAGAGGACCCTACATGACACCGCCTTGCCCTCCCTCCACCAGACTACAGGCCCAGTCTTCCCAAATTGGGCTGCCCTTGTTCACGTGCCAAATGGCCCCAGCCGCGTGCCCCGTCCCTTCTCCGGAGCCAGAGCTCCTTCCCCCAAGCCCTGCAGTGTCCATTTGTCCATCCTATGTGCCCCTCTGTGCAGTGACAGCCCCTGCAGAGCTGCCTCTAATTCTCTGTAGCAATAATGGTGCACCGCCTACCCCTGTCCATCCGTGCACCACTAGGATTTTAAAGTCCATAGATTTTAATGAAATTTCTATTCCTGTCTCTGAGCTGCTACTGTGCTTTGTCTGGGTCCCCCAGAGGGACAAGAGTCAGGGCTGGGATGAGACCTCTATACTGTCCACACTCAGCAGGCCATTGTGGAGGCCTGAGAGGAGAAAGGCCAAAGGCTATGATGGTCAGGACCAGATACCAGGGACTTGGCAAAGGGGGGATGAGAGCCAGCCAGACAGACAGCCTTGGGGTCCTGGTGAGGGCCCGTCCAAGGCTACATCTGAAGCAGGCGGGGCTGTGGCTGCTGAGAGGTGGCAGCAGCAGATGAGGAGAGTTCCAGCGAAGCCAAAGTCTACTTTGTGACAAGCCCATCAGGTTGGGGCCTGCGATGCTGCACTGGACATTGGGGCAGAAGCTGGTCTTTTCCTGGGGCTGCACTGCAGCTTCCGTCCCCAGCGGCAGGTGGCAGCCAGGCCTTGAGGCCTGCGTTCCAGAGGAGGAGCAGGCAGGCAGCAGTGGAAAGGCCCAGCCCCAACTCCAGCAGCCCCACAGAGGTAAGGCAAGGGTCTGAGGTCCTGGCTGGAGGATCCCAAGGGCTGCTGCCTAAACAAGAAGGAGTAGCCAAGAGAAGGTCGTAACCTGACCCTTCACCCACCCTGTCCAGCTGTCCATCTGCTCTGGTTTACCTGTGGCTGGTGGAGACACAGGAAGGCATCAGAGGTTCCTGTAGCTCCTGCTGCATGGCTGCTTTCTGTTCCTTTAGCTCTGGAGGAGAGGTGTATCTGAGATGAAGCACCTAGCTCCTCTTCTAGGGTATGAACAAGAGTGGGGCGGGGAGCAGAAGACCGGGTACTCAGGGGCCTACTTAGGGGCCTCACCTGCCAGGCTGGGCTCTAAGGTGGCCTCAGAGGGCTGGGGTGCCCCTGTGTACTCCTCTTCCAGGCAGCGCTGCAGGCAGAGGTACAGAGGCCAAGAACCCAATGGCAGGGCCCAAGAACCAGCCCGTGCCAGCCTTCTCATTCCAACCACCTGAGGGCAGTCCCCAGGGGAACATCAGCCTCCCTGAAAAGCCCACTTTGGTGAGGTGGTAGCAAGCCTAGACCCACACTTAGGGAAAGGAAGGAGGCAAAAGCCTGGGAAGCAAATCCAGCAGGTTAATCTAAACGTGCTGACCTTGGACTTAGAGCAGGGGTGTCCAATCTGTGGCCCGTGGGCCAACTGCGGCCCGCAATCCATTGTTAATTGGCCCGCAGCAAATTCCAAAAATATATTTAGTTTACTTAAATAAACCAGGTGAGGCAACACGTACTTCACCTCGAGTGAGTGGCCCGGCTGTTTGTGTATTTTACCGCACATGGCCCTTGGTGAAAACCGTTGAAAAAAGTTTGGACACCCCTGACTTAGAGGCTCAACCAGAATCTTGGGCTTCTGGATTCACACACACAAGAAATGCACACATAAGAAACGGACACAGGACTCAGCCTTTACATGCATGTATGCACACAGACACGCACGTACGTGGGCTCATACACCAAGTGAGAGGTGGCTGTGTCTGCACTCAGCAGAAAGGCTGAGGTGAGGTGAAGAGGTAGGCTCAGAGTTGCAGCTCACCTGCAGGATGGGGATCTCTCTCGCCAAAGTGTGACACTCCTCCTCCAGGAGGCTCCTGGGTCACGGGGTGTACGGCAGCCAGAAGCAGCACCACAGGACCGGGTCTCAGCTGAGTCCTCCACACAGCCCCACCCTCAAGCCTCACCAGGAACCCCCTCCAGGCCCTCTGCTGCCCGGGTGCTGCCCAGTACAGCCTTCCAGCCCCTGCCTAGCCTCTTCCTGGGCAGAATGTGTCTACTCTTTGCGTATCTCACCGTGCCCACCCCGGCAGGCATCATTCTTCCTTCTGCACTATGGCACTGGGCCTGCGACACTTCCTGCCTCCATTCTCCTCCACATCACAGCTCTTCCCCTACTTTAAAACTTCTCTGTGGTTTCCCCCATCCCAACCTCAGGATAAAAGTCCTCGGGCCATGGCCCCTGCTGGCATCGGTACATGGCTACTTCCTGGCAGCAATCTGACCAGCCCTGCAGCAACGTGCCCTTTCTACCTCTGCCTTGCTCTCATGGCTCATCTCCCCCCAGCCGCACCCCCAGGGATGCTGCCTCCCTTTCCTCTCTCACAGTCTGCTCCCCGTTTCCACCCCCACTACACATTCAGGGGCCTCACCGTAGGTGTCCAGCGACCTCGTCAATGTTGCACATGTTCAGTTGGTCCTTGATGACACTGAGGTCTCTGTGACTGCTGCTGGCAGATGAAGTCCACATCACTCTCCTCATGTTGCCTCACCCCAGGCCTTCATGACACAAATGCCACTTCTAGACAATTTCGTGTCTTTTCTCACAAAGGCAACATGATATAGCGCAAAGAGGAGAAGTTCAGGAGTCTGGGTTTGCAAATGGGCTCTGCCACCTTTCACTGTGTGTGATCTGGGGGCCTTTCTGAGCTTTAGTTTCCTCATCTGCAAGATGGGGACATCACCCACCTTATAGGGTTGTGTGAGACTTAGAAATAAGTTGCTGCCGTTCACTTCTTACGGACACACTCCTGCTCGTTTATCTCATTCAGTCCCCATCCCTCTCTATCCCAGCTCTCGTTCCTGTTCTCTAAGCCTGAGGAACAAGTGACTAGTGGACACAGCCTCCTTCCCTCCCACCCATGTTTGAATACAGTGCTCCCTCTTTCTGCAAAGCTCTTCTTTTTTTGGTCTGCCTGGAAATCTGTTCCTCTACTCCAAGACCCAGATCAAACCTATCACTTTCTCCAGGAAGCCTTGCTGCCCCGAGGCTTGGCAGATGTTTCCTGGGCTTCTGCAGCCCTCATGTACTCATGCCTACTACAAGTGGCTGTAGAAGTGTCCAGCTCCAGATCAGGAGCTCCTGCATGGAGCCAGGTGGGACTCACCAATTAGCTGGGGCTGTCTGCCAATCAGGGACCGATCCCTCCTCTCCTATCACCACTTTACCTGGGTTCGCCAGCTCTCATCTGGAATATCTCCTGTTCTGTAAAATCACACCTGGGCTCCTTCAATGCAAAACGCAGGACTCTGGGGCTATACTGGACCCAAGCCTGCGTCTGGTCCCTGCAGAAGGTGTGCACAGGAGGGAAACTCAGGGGCTCCTTCTAGGGAACCACAGGAAAGGCCACCCCGGACCCTTGTCAGGTGTAGGACTAGCCCATCTGAGTTCTGGAAACAGCCCAGGCCCAGGTTTGAGGCTCCCACCTGCCCTCATAGATGGCCTTCTGACGGAGACCTTGGAGCAGCTGTCGCAGTTCCTGGCGCACGAGGTCTCTTAGGAGGGGCGGTGGAGCCAGAAGGGAGGATGGGTCAGAAGTGGGGCGGGAACCCGGGGTTTGGGAGGCTCGAGCCTCTTGGAGCAGTGACCTTAACATCATCACCTGCAAGGAGAGCTAAGATAACTTGCAACTGGGGTGGGAAATGAAGGGAGTGAGAGCAGCTGGGGGAGTGAGGCGGAGTCAAACAGGAGAGGGCTGGGCAGACTGTGAGATCCGACAGGATCTCGAGTTATCTGGTAGAGCTGGGGACCGGAGGAGGCGGAGGAAACCACCCGAGTCGTGGGACAGGCCTGGGGTGTGGCCCACCTTCCCACTCCCCCGACCTCTGCCCGCAGCTCCAGGCTCAGGTCCACCGTTGTCTCCCCCAGAATCCTCTTTACTTCGGGCCGCTCCGGGAACGGAACGTGCTCCTCCACCAGCTCCCACAGCGACCGAGAATCCCCAGGCATGGCCCGCCGGCGCCGCGGCACCCGGAGGCGCGACCCCACGCTCAGACCTGCGGGACTGACCGCTAGAGGTGTCGGGCGGGGCCACGCCCACGCACGCCCCGCCCCCTTTCCGACCTCATAGGCCACGCCCTCAGCCTGTAGCGCCCGCCGCCCTCTTCAAAGCATCACCCTTGTTCTGCCGCCGGGCCTCCCGACTTAATTACCCGGTCCGGAGCTGCCAGGCTTTGGCGCCGTCTCTTGTGCCCCGTTCTTGCTGACTTTCCCGGGCTGCAGTTCCTCGTCACCGTCCCCAGGAGCCGGGCCCCGGAGACAGGGACCCAAGCCCAGCCTCCTTCGCGCGGCCGTCACCCGGGAAACAGCACGCTACCCCAGGCCCCGCCCCCGCCGCGACCCCGCCCCTGCCTATTCCAGGTCTGGAGTCACCAGTTTACCAAGAGTCCGACCCACAGCTGAGGTAGGTGGTTTTGGAGTCCCAACCATCCGCGGGGCCCTGACCCCAAGTACCTTGGGCTCATCCGTGGGCACCTGTCGGTTTCGGGACAGGTGAAAGAACCAAGAAGTCTGGGCCCACTGGATTTATTACTTCGTTGCCTCTTTTGGCCTGGAGGCAGTGTGGCAGGGAAAACGTTTCCCCTTGGAGGGGCCTGGGGAACTGGGACAGACTGGGCTAGACCTGGCCAGAACAATAGGTTGGGCTAGACGCCCTCCCACAATACTTTCAGGGTCTGGGTCCAGGGACCCAGATTCCCATCCCCAAACAGACAAAGGGGCTGCTCCAATAACGTTTTTTACTAAAGCACCCACACAAGTTTCTGTGCAATATACAAACACGAGCTGGCCCTGGGGCTAATGCCTTCCCTCTGAGACAGGGAGGCGGGAACCATACCGATCCAAACCCCACCTGCCACCCATGCAAATCCCAACCCCAAGATCCCAGGCAGCGACACAGCACCCACTCTGGTCCCCTCCTGAGGCTGCTCCTCAGTAGGGGGCCACCAGTTTGCCCCCTACAATGTTGAATGAAAAAGGTTTCCCCTCCCCTGGGAGCAAGGGGGATCCCCATGTCTGACAATTCCCCCTGGAAGCAGCACTGCCCCCTAGTCATACCTCCCACTCTTCCAGGCCCTAGAGGACTCAAGGGAGGGGAAACTGAGGCACAGAGAGGTGGAGTGACCTAGCCCAGGCCACTCGGTGAGGCAGTGCAGGGGCTGGCCCGACCCTGACAGTGACGGGGGGCTGGGATGGGGAGGGAGGGGCAAAAAGGAAGGTTGACCCCAGAGCGGGCCACACTTGAGGGGCCTCCCCAGGATGGAAACCTCCCCCCAAAGTAGGTTCTGAAACTTCCAGGTGCAGCTGGGGGGGCCTATTGAAGACCCTCAAAAAACAGAGCCCACAGTCTCAGTCCTGGGGATCCCCCACAGAGCAGCCTCCAGCCAGGCTGTAGGTCAGTCCTCTGGCAGGCAATCCTTGGCACGGGAGCCTTTGTCCATTAGTGTCATCCCCGAGGGGGCCATGATGGGGGCCGCCCAATGTCCACTGTGATGTTGGTGAAGAGCGGCTGCCGAGACACTTCCAAGACCTGGTACCGCACTGACCCAATGCCATCCTGCTTCATGGTCAGAATCGTGTTTTGAATCTTGGTAAACCTAGACAGAATGGAAATGGGTCCAGATCAGGGCTAACCGCCAAACCCAATGTGGGATCTCTGGGGCCAAGGCTCAAACCATCCTGGTTTCTCCCAGGGGTGAGTCGATTCTCCTTGCTTCCCCTCTACCCTCCACCTGCCTGGAACCTTTTCCTCTTGCATCTACCCTCAAAACAGAGATCTCACCTCCTTGAGTCCAAACTGTGACACCCTTACAGCTATTTCTCTCATCTCAGACCTTCCAAATCTTAGTATCAGACATGAGGCATCCCATAAGCACCTCAAATGCAACGTATCCTGTATCAGATATATAATCTTTACTCCCCAAACCCATTATCTCTGTGCCATCTTCTCTGTTCCTCATCATTTAGTCACTCCTTCACCATCTATCTATTGAGCAGTCCCCATAAGCCAGGCTCTACTCCAAGCACCAGGGACGTAGCTGTGAAAAGAACAGCAAGGTCCTTCCTTCCTCTTATGACAAGTCTATTCTACTAGGGGAGTTAGGTAACAGACAAAAAAACACATCCGGGTGCTAAGGGACATAGGAGAGGGAGACGAAGATGACTGACTTGGAAGGGCTGAGTATGTGGTAGCAAGCTGACAGCAGGGGCAGAGCATTCCAGGCAGAGGTCATAGGCCAAGCTGACCCTCAACTGGGAATGAGAATTTGTGCAGTTGAGTGGCTAGAGCTTACTGGGTCAAGGGAAGAAACAGTAAGATTAGCTCGGAGGTTAGAGCACGTATGAGCAGGGCTCTGTAAGTCGGAGGGAGCAGTTTGTTTTTTCTTTAATTCTGTGAGAAGACAGAGGGATTTCTAGCTCAGTTTGGGGGGAGGGAGGGAACATGAACTATAGAAGGGCAAGGGGGAAGCAGGGAAACCAGTGAGAGGTCATTGCAGTAGTCCAGGCAAGATGACAGAGGCTGCATGAGAGAAGAGTTCACAAAGGGAAAAGTGGCCGGGCTCAGATATGTTTGGGGCGTGGCACTGATATGACTTGCTGATGGTTAGGTCATGTAGGATGAGGGGAAAAAGAATCCAGGAGAACTCCTAAATGTGAGGCAAAAGCAGCTAGGTAAATGGAACCACCATCCAGAGTTTCTTTAGCTAGAATGTCTTGTTGTCTTACAACTTCCCCACCCAAGGCAGGTATCACTCACTGAGGATGGCTATTCCTAAAACAGGACCAAGGCGCCTGGCATTCTCGAGCTCCACTCCCACCCTCAACCCAACTGTTTGGATCATCCCCATCCTTCTGAGCTCACATCCCTCTCTGCAGCCATCCCCACACTGAGCACTCTCTCTCATATGCCCTAAAGCCCTCTTCTCCCAGTCTCTCGTCTCTTCCCTGCTCACCATGGTTTTTATCTGAACTGCTTTTTCATCAGCTCCCTGGACGCCCAGTGCTTCACACTCTGCCAAAGAGCAACCCTACATCAGTGCAGCAACCTCCCTCCCCCACTCTTACACCCAGGGTTCAGAGCAGAACAACCCCACTGTTCCAGCTGGGGCATACCAGCCTCACGCCCAGCACACCTCCCGGGTCCCATTGATCTTTCAGGCCTGGTGGACTTCCCTTCAGCGCCACCCAACTGCTCTGCCAGCCCTTCACCTTCTTCAAGCTCAAAGGGTGATCCTTCTAAACTCCCAAATCTGATCCTGCCCCTTCCCTGCTTAAAGCCCTTCCATGACTCCCCAGCGCCCCTGGGACAAAAGTAAAACTCCAACCTGGGATTTGAGACCCCCAAACACCCAGCACTGACCCCGTCTACTGTCACTCCCAGCCCTCTGAAATTTTAATACCTGATAGTTTAAGACTCTTAGTTTTACCATGCATGTTCACATTCCAGACTCCTAAACATACTATTTCCTCTTCCATTAGCCTGGTGAATACATCACTGTGCCCAAGGTAGGTGTATGACAAATATTTGTTGAATGAATAACTCTTTTCAAACTCCAGTTTAGTATCACCTCCTCCAGGAAGCCTCCCACCATCACTCTGCCAGGACAGCACCTTGCCCTGATCACCTTGTGCTGTAACTGCCAGTCTCCCTCCCTAGAATGAACTTTAGGCGGGATATCCAGCTCTGGGCCCCTCTAGCCCCAAGGTCTGGCACCAGACAGTCCCAAGCACTGTCAGGAAACCTGGTCTACATTTCCCATGCCCTTCAGCACACCTCCCAGCCAGCATCAGACACCAAATGTTGCTACGTCCTCAGAGACGGGAACTGCCTGCTCCAATCTCAGAGGGGTCAGTCCTGTCTTTCCGGTCCCCGCCCCACACTGCTCAGGCCGCCTTTGCTGGGTCCCCAGGCCCAGAAGCTAAGCCCAGTGCCTGCTACATCTCGTCCTATCGGCTCTGGCACAAGGGAGGTCTGTGAGGGCACCGATGTGAATGCAATCTACTCAGTGATGATTTGAGCCCTGCCTTTATTTAGTCACCTCGAAGAACCGGGCCAGGGGTGAGAGCTGTCTGAGGTGAGGCTGAGCCGGGCGGTGGGAAACGGGATCAGCGGTGCTGAGAGTCATCTCTGAGAGTCAAGGCTCAGGGGCCTTGGAATCCCCTCTGGGGATCCATGATACTGGGGGTCACGTCAGGGAGTAAGGGGTTAGGGGCCCTGGGGTCAGGGGTGCTGGGGTCACCTCTGAGGGTTGGGCTCGTTATGCTTGTCCCGGTCGTGCTTGATCATTCGGTAGCGGCCTATGCGGATGTCTGGGCGCGAGATCTTCATCCCACTCAGGGAGATCCTGGGGACGGGGACAGACGGACTGGAGCAGGCACCAGGAAGGGCAAGGAGCCCCGCCCCCTCTGCTGCACCCTCTCACACCCAGTCTGCTCCCCACCCAGTCCCTACTCACCGGTTGAAGATGTCGTCATCCTCACCACCCCAGCCCCAGTACTCATTGGGGAAGCCATTGATTCTCAGAAACTGGGCTTTACTCAGGCCCGACACGCCTCCAAAGTAGCCAGCATAGGGCAGCCTATGGCATGGGAGGGCACGCGTCAGTGAGGGGCCTGAGGGGATTCCCGACGGAGGACCCGAGATGGGGTGGGGCGAGAGTGTGCCCAGGAGCCAGGAGCAAGGGACTGCGTGTGGTGGGGGGAGATGGGGATGGTGGGGGTGGGGAAGTCTGGGTCCGGCTGCAAAGGGAGCCCTCACCGGAAGCCGAACTTGTCCACAGCAATGGCAAAGTGGCGGGGCTGGTCGCCACAGTGGTACAGGTTGCGGTCATCCATGGGGACCAGGTCCACATCACTGAAGATGAAGCAGTCGTAGGTGGCGTCCTCCTTCAGCGCCTCTAGGAAGCCTACATTGAGCAGCTTGGCTCGGTTGAAGGTGTCCTCACCATGCTGGGGTTGGTAGAGAGGACAGGTCAGTTCTTGGCCTGAAACTGGCAAGCACCTGCCACTTCACTACTGTCCAGAGCACTCCCCGTGGGCCTACTACCCAACCCCAACCCCACATGGCTCCTGCAGACTCTTAGGATTAAGTCCAGCTCAGCCTAGACCGGCCTTCCAAGGCCTTTCATAATTTGGCTCTAGTCTTCTCTCTGGCCACTGGCTTCAGACCCCAAGGCCCAGCTCCACTCCACTCCTCAGGGGCCCAGAACATTCCAGACTCCTTGCTTAGGCCTTGGTGTTAGCAATGTCCCCTGCCTGGAACGCTCTCCTCTGCTTGGCAAGCCCGTCTAGAAGGTCTCCCTGACCAAACCTCCTTGCCAAGTATTATTCTTTATTCCCTCCTGTGTGCTTCATGTGTGCCAGTGGCCCCTTAAACTGTGATTTCGAGGTATTTCATGCATTCCTTCACTCAGACACACCCTGTGGCCCTGTCCCTTGTGCTAGGTGTCGTCTTTGCACCACTGGGGATCCTGGAGATGAGCGGCCCTGAGCACACTATCCCTGCCGAGCACAGTCATGAAGTGAGACAACAAATGCCCCAAATGACCAGTGTCTAAGAGGCAGAAACCACAGGGACTGAGCTACTGAGCCTCAGCCACCTGACCGCTCTGGCTTATATGGATCCACATCCACTCTCTGGGCAGCCACTGAGGCCAGGACAGGACTGGGCTAGATTCTCTTGTCTCCCAACCAAATGACAAGCATGGGTTCTACAGGCAGTCATAGTCCAGTGAGTCTGGGGTCCCCTGAGAAATGGGGCTGCAAGGCCAGATCTCCTTGAGGCTGGGATCCTGGCCAGCAGGCCCAAGCTCCAAATTCTGGCCAGAACAAAGAGGATTCTATGGAAGGAGCTGGCCCCGGAGCCCCCTGCGCCAACACCCAATCTCTAGGCTGGAGCCAGAGACGTTCCTGGAGAAGGCGTCTTTGAGTGGGCCCTTCTGGAAGCACAGAAGGAATAGTGCCCCTTCCTCTCCACCAGCCAGCCTGGGCCCAATGGGACGGGAGTTGCTCCCTTGGAACCCTGAACTGCCCAGCCCCCTTTGCTCTCTTCTCTCCTTCCCCTGTACCTTCTCTCCCACCAGTCCATTTTCTCCTGGCTCATCAGCACTCCTTTCTAACCTCTCTCACCAGCCAAGAGCCCTAAGTTTCTCCCACACAGCTCATAAACATGCGCAATTCTCTCCCATCTGAAAAAAACCTCCCTCTAGCCACCGCCCTACCTTTTGCCGTCCCTTCTTGGCAGAGGTTTTTTTTTTGTTGTTTTTTTTTTTAAGGAGTTGTCTCCAATTGGCTATTTCCATTTTGTCAAATCGGATTCCTTCCTCAACCCACTGCAATCTGCTTCCGCCCCCACCATGCCCCTGAAATGGCTCTCGCTGGGCCCACCTTGTTGCTAAATCCACTGGACGCTTCTTAGTCCACATCCTTCCTTACTCCCCCGGCAGCCCTCATGCAGCTGCCATGCTTCCTTCTTGACACTAATCCCTGGGCTTCCAGAACACCACATTTATCCAGGTATCCTCTAACCTTTCCAGCCAACCTTCGCAGCATCTGTGGCAGGCTCTCTCTTTCTCCACCCATCTCTCACGTGCTGGCTTTGTCCTCTCAGGTCCCATGCTCCCTGGGCAGGTTAGACGTTGTTGTTTTTAGGGACCATCTACATACAGAAACCTCTCTCCACCTCAGACCTCACTCCTAGGTCGACTCATTTGTCCAGCTGCCTGCTAAACATTCCTCTGACACTTCCCCCAGGCACTCAAACTCCTCACGTGCAGAAAAGAATTCAGAGTCATGCTCTCCCCCAGACCTTGTCCAGCTCCTGTGTTCCCATTTCGCTCACAGGCACAGCCATTCACACAGCAAAGAGCCAAGACAGAAGCCCTCGAACTGTCCTGGCGTCCGCCTTTCCCTACTCTCCACTGTGTCCTACCACTCTGCCCGACTCATATGCATGTGCACCGTCTCCTTCCTCAACATCGTAGCCTTTCCCCACCGGCCCCCCTGCCTCTTGTCTCCCGTTCCATCCCATTCTCCACGTGCAATCAGAGCGATCTTTCTAACCTACATTACTCCCCCTTACAACCTTACAGTAGTGACCCTCCTCCTTCAGTGCATTTCAAGTGCTTAACATGCTTCCGAAGACCCTCTGGATTTGGCCTCCATCAGCTCCTCTGGCGTCATCTTTGTTACTTCATGTTGGACCCCACACTTCAGCCAATAATTCTGAACACACCAGACCGGTTCTCCTGCTGGGGCCTCGGTCCTGGGTCCCTCTGCCTAGAACGCCTGCCTCCTCCAGTCCCTCTACGAGCCGATGCCTGTTCATCCCTCAAGACCCATCTCAATCATTGCTTCCCAACCCCAGGACAACAAGGCCTCTTGGTGCTCCCACAACCCCCTGCTCCAACTCCAGTCACACACCATCGTCCTGGAGTCTACAGGGATCCAAGTCCAATTCTGGGAGTTCTCTGTGGAGAAGAGGGCCTGCGTCAGCTCCTCTCCAGGCCCCAGTAGCCAGCCCTGGCCAGGCCCATGGCAGGGCTCAGATGGTAAGCTGGGTTCCTGAGCCTAGCTGTGACCAGCACTTGGCCCTAAGGTAGACTTCACCCCTCTTTCAGAGGCTAACTCTCCCTCTCCTTGGGGCCTTCAACATCTCATAGCCAGCCGACCCTAAGCCTCCAGTGCCGTGGGGTGTGGCCCACCACGGGGGGACAGTGGGGCTCATCACCACTGAGGCCATGCACACACCTGGCAGTGTGCTTGCCAACACTCACACGCACGTACTCCCCGTTCATGCACTCACACACACCTTCCTACGTGCACACTGACACGCATGGACCCCCACAGCTACCTTCACATATCCACACAACCATGGCAGACAAGGACCCACGAGCGCCCCAAACCCACACATACACCAATAATAACCCAGCCTGGGGGTCACGAGCAGCACACCTGGTTAATGACGTAGATGCCATAGCGTAGCCGCTGTCGTCTCAGGATGGGGTGCAGATAGTGGAGCCAGTAGCGTAGGTGGTGCTCTCGGTGTCGAAAGGGGATGATGACTGCCACTGTCTGGGCTGGGGTGCAGTCAGGCGGCGTATAGCGGCCCCCCAGGAGCACGCCTGGGTTCTCCCTCTGCACCCGCTCCAGTGGCATGGGTGAGGTGAACTCAATCAGCAGTCGGCCCACTGCAGACAGGACAGTGGCAGGAATCAGGCCTTCATCAAAATCCAGGGACACCAGCCCTCTCCCTCTGCCTGGGGGTGGGCAAGGGAACCCCAGCAATAGCCCTCTTACAACAGACCTGAACCTTTGGCATCCCCGTGGGTCAAGACAAGTCTCCATTGCCCCGGTCAAAATGGTTAGGCCCTTTGCCCACCCCTAGAGGCAGGCCCTACCCTGCAGGCTCACCAAGACCAGGTGGCGAGTCAGGACAGGGTGGCAGGATGGGAGCCGTGGAGCCGGGCCGGACACTGGGGGCCTCAGCGAGCCCAGAGCTGGGGGCAGTGGTGTTGGGCCGGGAGCAGTTGGTGCTGCTGCTGGCAGCTGGGTGAAGGGCACGGGCAGTGCCACGGGCACTGAAGCGGCTGAAGAAGGCCAAGTGCTGGGCGTAGACGTCAAAGTAGAGGATGACGGCCACAAGAAAGTGCAGCAGGCAGAGAAGGAGCACAGCCTTGCAGACGCGCTCCAGCGTCCCCCCCAGCAATCTGCTCATCCCGCAGGCGACCTCCGGCCCACCCAATGGGCCCGGGCATCCAGCTGCCGGCCTGAGCAGGGGTAGGAGAGAAACCAACCCAGCAGGTCAGGCCAGATGGGCAAAGCTACCACCCAACTCCTGCCCACCGCTCACACTTACGGACCCTCATCCTCACACTTACCTGCTTATACCCTCTGACACTCATGGACTCACATTTGACCTGCAAATAGGCACACAGACAGTCCCTGGCAACTCACACATCTTCACACACCTGAGCACTCATCTACATACACCTGCTTTCCTCAGCCTCGCTGACACACACAAGCACAGCCTCACGCACCCTCACACTCAGGTACATGCCCTTACTGCGTGACTTTTCACATACACACGCCCATGGATTCCCAGGAACGTGGGACATGTGACCTCTGACCACACTGGTTCATACCTAAACATGGAAACACGTGTACTTACAGAGCCACACGTGTACCTGTGCCCCAGAGAACAGACACCCCACAAGGCAGCATCCTCAACCCCGGACTCATGATGTGAGGAACAGAGACCATTTACTGAGTAACTACCATGCAGGAGCGCTTTATACTCATGACTTCACTTAGTCTTCCCAGGAGCATGGTGGGCGGTGGTTTGGTCCGACAGGTCTCAGTGGCAAGCAGGCCAGGCCAGCTGGGACCGGGTTGGAAAGTGGCCCTCAGCATCCAGTGGCCCAGTTATGCACAGGATGTTTATGGGATCCCTTCCTTCTGGAGCAAGAGGTAACAATACAAGGTGGGGCACAGGACACCCCTCCCCTAAGACCTCCAGGATTGGGATGAACTCTTTGGGGTCTGCCCAGCACTGATGGTTCTGATTCCCAGAGGGGGACTGCCTGGGCCCTGGAGACAGATATACGGGACTCAACATCGCAGGAAAAGGTCTTCCCTGGGCCACAGCTCCAGCTGTGGTTCCAACAGAACAGCAACACTTCTGTGGGCACTTCTAGCGGTGCTTCAGGGAGAAGGGTGCACCTCACCCACAGGTACACAGTACCAGACAACCTCACAGACACCCTGGGTCCCAGCTATAGTCACCTGCACTCAGACACAGAGAACTACATAGAGAGTCAGGGACACACCCGATGACAGTAACACACAGAGTTACACACTCACAAACAAAGCCGCTGATACTGCACTTACCCAGCCATACCTACAATCTCCCGGGTAGCTCACAACACCCAGCCCCACGTGCAAGCATCCCCACACCTCCTCGGGGCAGGGGTTCTGGGTCAGGCTGACCGCCAGGCTACGAGATGCGTTTGGGCGGGGCTGGAAGGCTGAGCCGCCTGAACACGTGGCACTAGGGACGGAGGAGGCAGCAAAGACCCGGTAGGTGTGGAGCCTGGGGTGGGGGGGCGTGGATGTGGGGCGGGGGCCGAGGCAACGGGCAAACGTGAGTGGAGCGCCTCCCCGCTCCACGAGGCCGGGGCAAGCAGGGACAATAAGGGAAGCTGGCCGGGGGCGGGCAGAGGAGCCCACGGGGAGCCGAAGGATGGGGGTAGGGTGGGGTAACGCTAGGCCAGGGTCTGGCCGCCAGCGCCTCTCACCGGGTCCTGGGCGGGGATCGCGGGACCGGGTCTGGAATCTCGGGGCCCTGGGCTGAGGGACGCGCGCGCTTCCCTCTCACCCGGCGCTCGGGGCTCAGCAGGGGGTGCCGCTCCGGTTGGGGCTGGCTTCCGGGCTCCGGCGGCTGCAGACTGCTCCATCCCCCATGGCCCGGCCCCGCCGCCTCCCGCCGCCCGGTCAGCGGCCCCCGGGCCGCTTCCCGCCGCCGCCGCGGGCCATGGAGCGGAGCCGCCCCGGGGGGGCAGGGCGGGGCCGGGCGCCCGGGCAGACCCACGGAACCGCGGACCGTTGGACCACAGTGCCGCCGCCTCCCTCCCGCGCTACGGCGCCTCGGAGGGGCAGGCTCGGCCGGCGCGCCCGCGCGCGCGCCCCCGCGGCCCCCGCCTCCAGCGCGCCCGCACCCGCCGCGCGCCTCCGATGCCCGCTCCTGCCCGCGACCAAGTGCGATGGAGCGAGGGGAAGGAGGTGGCACAAGACCAGGAAAGAGCGGAAGAAATCAGGCTCATCCAAGGAGGTGCATTCGAGGTCCTGACTGGGGAGGGTGTGGATGGGTCAGACCCGTCTCGGGGGAGCCGGGTCTGGGTTGGAGAAGGAACTTAGCCAAAGAAAGAGCCTGGAAGTTAGGCCGACTAGGGCAGGGAGGTTAGGGATTTGTCAGCTCATTGATGGAAGCATGATTAAGGGTCGTCCAGCGTCCAGCGGAGGGGGCTGCTAATTGGACAGAACCCCTAAACGCGCGGATAGAAGTGTGTAGCAGGGGCCTGAAGGTGACTGGGGTTTTAGGGTAACAGGAGATTGGGTTAGAGGTTGGATAGGAGTGGGAGGAGCTGGACGTAGCCCTAGGAAAAAGGGATCAAATTAGTCACTGGCAGGGGCTGCTGCTGGGATGGGGGCAAATAAATGAGTTCCAAGCTCCACAAGGGTAGGGAGAGATGGTATCTGAAGGTAGAGCCAGGTAAGTAGATGTGGCCGATTTGGGTTTGGCAGACAGAGCCCCAAGGACACAGGACTAGGAGGACACCCTCCTCCCTCCCCAACACAAATGTCTGGGACTATAACCCCAGACTCCCTGTGCCCTTCAATAACCATGTTCAGGGCTAGCGAGTCCTCAGTCCAGCACCCTTACCCCACCCAGGAGCCAGCTCTGTCTAGAGCAGAGACTGTGTATGAGTCAGAAAGTGGCAAGAGCCTGGCATGATGTTGAGGCCTATAGGCCTGTTTACTCTTCTTCTCTGAAAGGAGGTGACGAAGGAGGGCAACAGAAGCGGCACGACCCAGACAAATACCACGTTTATTTCACAAACACTGGGAAGATGGTTTGGGGCCGGACGCGGGACATGGGTGCACAGCCGCAGTGATCAGCAGCCCCCTCCCCACACTGAGGATCCAGCCGGGCAATGCCTTCAATTCGACAGGCAGCAAGAAGTGAGCGCAGGGAGGGCTCTGAACACCAAGCCCCTTGAAAGGCTAAGGGGCACAGCTCCAGCTGTCCCAGGAAAACCACCAATAAATAAGAGTGGGGCACGGCCCCACCCACACAGATCATCTAGTCGCCCATCTTCACTGTGGAGGTCTGCAAAAGAAGAACAGGAGAAATCAGGTAGGGACAGAGGAATAGACAGTGACAAATGACGCAAGATCAGACCTAACTAACTCATGTAGGATGGACAGACAACAGATGGATGACTGGACCAGAATAGAAAAGCAATGACAGACACTTACAGATGAACAGGAACAACCGCAGTTAGGCTGTAGGACAGACAGATGGAGAGAAGTGGCATGTGGACAGTGCCAGTCACCAAGAGTCCATCCAGTCAGGCGCCCACAATCACCCTCAGACCCTCAGGCTGATTCTCAGCCACAAACTCACACATCGTCAGACAAGACACAATTCAGACATGCTGTCCTCCTGACAGCACAGATACACAAAGGCCATGAGAAACAGTGAAACACACCAAGACAAACTGATAAAGAGAAAATCCCAACCCAGTCTAGACTACAGAGAAAAAAATAACAGAACAAGAGAGACTAAATGAAACATATACATACAAAGTAACAGAGAAAAAACAGGACCGTTGTCAATGTTTCCAGATTGAAAACAAAATTAAGTTGAAAGCTTCAAAAGTGGAAAACAGGAAGATGGGAATGAATTGGTGAAGGCTGTTGAGGGGTTCAGGTGGAGAAAGGAGTACTGCAGCTCCTCTGGAAGGAAGGTGAGCCTGGGTTAGGGTCAATGACAGAGGTTCCCCAGGAGGATTCAGCACCTGAAGGATTGCAACAATGACCCCAAAGAGGCCGATGGCGCTGCCAAAGATCTCCACGATGAGAATCTTCACAAAGAGGCTGGGGTTCTGTGCGTCAGCCAGGGCGGCTCCACTGCCCACAATGCCCACGCAGACTCCACAGAAGAGGTTAGACAGGCCCACTGTGAGGCCAGCTCCAAACATGGAGTAGCCTGGGGGATAGAAAGGGAGTACTGAGGCCGAGCCATACACAAGGGGAGATGAGGACAAGGGCCCCATGTGGACTAACGGGGCCAGTCACCACCCCGACTTTGCAAAGCAAGCCCAAGTAGGTGACAGAATATCAAAATGAGGAGTCTAAGCTTGGGATACGAGGGGGGAAGCAGGTGTGAAACCCCCGCTTTTTGCCTTCACACACACCCACCTACCTGCGTGATAGTTTCGATGGCCAATGGCTTGAGGGTCAGTGGCACTGAAAGGCTGAGGGAGGCAGAGGAGTGTCAGAAACTACCCTTACAGCCTTCCCCCACTATTGCTAAGCAAGGTACAGAACACACTGGACTGGATGCCCACCCCATCCTGGTCCTCCATACCTCAGCCATGTTGCTAATGACAATTGCCATGATTATGCCATAGATAGCCACAGCCTCACAGAAGATGATGCTGGTGGGCAAAGGGAATGGAGAGAAGAAAGAGATGAGAAAGAAACCCAACTTTCCTCCTCTAGGAGTCCGTAGCCACCTTTCCCCCACTCGCATCCACCCCTTCGGGAGGCTGGTCAGGAGCAGCATGTCAGGTCAAACACACAGGCAGTTCCCAGTGCAGATGGTTCTTACAACTTTCCAAGGGCCCTAACTTACCTGACCAGGTTCTTGGTCTTGATCCTAGGGGCCTTCACCCCTCCCCCAATGATGGATGAGCCAGTAATATAGATGCCCCTGGTGGAAGGACAGAAAACCAATGAGCAGAGCCCAAGCTTGTCACTGCCCCCAGGGTAACTAATAACCCAATGACACCACCTGCTATGACTCAGCCCCTCCCCCTAGTCACACCACCCCAACACTCACCATGCTGCCCCAACCACAGACAGGGAGATAGCTAAGCCGATGCCCAGGTTTGACCACATAAAAGGGGAAGTCTCGGTCAGGAACCTGGTGTGGAGACAGGAAAGCAATTCAGCCCTGGTGAAGAAGTGGGCACAAACCGCCCCATTCCCCAACCCTACCAGTCCTGGATGCTAAGAACAAAAGATTTCGTATCTCCCAAGGTCCACATCCCAGGCAGCTGGGGATGGGGTGGAGGAAGGAGCTCAGGTCAGAAAAGGAAGGCTGCAGTGAAGCAGCTCCTGGGGGAATCCTCTCCCTCTCCTCTCCTTCCCTTACCATGCCACATCAAAGCGGAAGCCCAAGTCAAAAATGGTGTAGCAGATTCCTGCAGCAGAGAGAAAAAAGGGGTTAAGGGCTGCTCTCTATAGAGATGCTCCCCAACTTAGACAAGAAGTTGCTACCCAGCTGATGGGCCACCTCCCGAAATGTCTGCCTATTCCTACGTCAAGGGAACTGCACCCCCTCCACTCCGCGCGCAACTATAGCTGTATATACAGATTCCTCTGCTCAGGCCTCCATTTTCTGCCACTCCCTCAGCAACATCTCCCTCAGTGACACCACCTACTAGACCAAGACCCTTCTCGTGCAGACGCCTGCAGACTTGAATACCCTGGAGGAAGGGTGAGAGCAAGGGCCCTGGCCAGGCCCCACCGGATCCTGCCGGCCCAGTCCCAGTCGCTGTTTACCCAACAAGCTGGGGGATGGAGGACTGGGGAAGGCTAATCCACCAGGAAAAGAGGAACTGAAACAGCCGGCTCGTGACCCAAGTAGGCCGGTCAGGAGCAAGAAGAGGACGAATGCCGTGAGACGGGGGAGAGAAACGGGAGCGACAGAAAGCGACCAAGGCTGCTCTCGCGGCCCCCACCTATCCCCTCCCGCGCCCCTCCTAAGCGGCTGGAGATCCGGGTCTCGTCTGTCGGGGTGTGAGGCCCCGGCAGGCGTAAGGCAAGTCCCGAAGCCCGAGGTACAGAGCCTGCGCTGGGGCCCAGTATTCCCGGGACCCCACGTCCCCCGCTGGGCTCCAGCCGGGCCTCTTCGGCCCGGATGCTGGCCCCGCCCACCAGGCCCGGCCTCACCCACGACGACCATGCAGGCCCAAAAGGCTACGAAGACCCCGGAGTAGAGGAGCGCTAGCCCCGTCATGGCGGCGACGACGGCGGGGCGCGGGTTGGTGGGGCCAGAGCTAAAACTACGTCCCTGCGTCCACCGTCCGCCCCGCAGTCCGTCCGCCCGCCCCGCACTGTCACCTGACTCGCCCACGTGACGCGCCGGCACCACGTGACCCCGCGCTGTGCCCTGCGCTGCTGCTGGTCCAGAACTTGGCGACGCCGGAACTGTAGGCGCTGAGGATTGTGGTTGTTGTAGTCTCACGCTTCGGCAGAGGCTCCGGCTCTAAGTGTATCGACTTCTGACGGGTCCCGCTCGCGTCTCTCCAAGCCCCCTCCGTCTCAGCCCCGACACTCCGCCCTGCTTCAGCCCACCAGCCCTGCTTTACACCCAAGCCTGCTCTTGGGCTTCCCTAGCTTAGCCTCCAAGCCACGGGCCTCCGCCCTTCCCTTCCTACTCAGATTCACGAGGGTGTCCTGCTCTCTTCTTTGCTCAAGCTGTTTCCTCTCCCTGAAGCACGCTTCATAGGGCTCAGGCTATCGCCTAACAACTCCTGGTCCTCAGAAATCATTTTTCCAGGAAGCCTTCCCTAACACACAGGCAGGGTGACGCACCTGCTCTGGGCTCCCCTTCGGCCCTAGTGATCCTTATGAAACTTCAGCAAGATCATGTCACTCCGTTTAAAATGCCGAGGTGGCTCCCATTTCACTCTAACGCCATAGTCCTTTCAAAGGCCTACTAGTCTTCTGCCAGTGTACTCTGGACTTCATCTCCTAATACTCCCCCACTAATTCTCCTCTGGCTTCACTGGCCTCTTTGCTATTCCTTGAACACACCATTCATACCCTCACCATACTGACCTTGTCCTTGTCCCCTCTGCTTCTCCTAATTATCCATGTGGCTCCCTCTGTAACTTCCTTTTAGTCTTTGTTCACCTTCTTGAAAAGACTGTCTCTGACCATCCTGTTTAACAATGCAACCCCCGTCTCCCTTAACACTCCCTTCCCAGCTTTCTATTTCTCCATAGCACTTATCACCATTTGGCACACCGTTTTGGTTGTCCATTTCTCCTTAAAGAGAATGTAAGCACCATGAAAGGATTTCTGTTGAGCTCATTGCTGTATTCCAGTGCCTCACACACAGTGGCTACTCGATACATATTTGTAGAATATGTTTGTCGCCCACCTTGTCCCAGTTACCACAGTCAGTTCACAGATCTGCCTCTACCAGCAGACTGGGCCCTCCCTAAGGGCAGGGACCACGTCTCCCTTGTTCACCTGCTTCTTCAACACCTTGGACAATAGCACCATGCCAAGATTCTCAGCAAATGTGGGGAATGAAGAAGTGAGTTGTTTTATTTCACCCCTCTCAACCTTTGGGATCTAGCAACTCCACGCTGCTTTAAGCACCCACCATGCTGGTTCATGCCTGTGTGTTTAAGCCTGGTGTATCCTTTGCCCAAATGTTCTTTTCTCCTGATAATTTCTTTTTTTTTTCGTCTAAGAGATTCAGCTTAGGTATCACCCCTTCTGGGAAGCCTTCTTTGGGCTCCAGCTACCCCTGGAGGCTTCCCTCCTCACAGAGTACTGTTTCACCATGTGGTAATTGCCTACTTAACGGCCTCTCTTCCCAATTACACTGTAAGGACAGGAATCCAGTCAAATACAACTGAGATCTCCACTCGCAGGGTCTGTACAGAACCTGCAGTATTTGAATAAAAAACGGAAGGAGAAAAAGTATCTGGTTTATTCAAGTTTCTGTGATCTCATTGAGAAACAAATCAGTCTAACAGAATTTTCTGTGATAATGGAGATACCCTATAGCTATGTTGCCCTCTCATGTGGCTATTTGAGCATTGAAATATGACTAGTGTGACTGGGAAACTGATTTAATCTTAAATTTATGTTTAAATAGCCACATGTGTCTAGTGGCTGCTGTACTGGACAGCACAAATGTAGACCAGTGGTTCTCAACTGGGGGCAATATTGCCCCCACAGGGGACATTTGTCAATGTCTGGAGATATTTTTAGTTATCACAATTGGGAAAGGGTGCTACTGGCATCTAGTGGCAGAAACCAGGGATGATGCTAAACATCCTACAACGCACAGAACAACCCCTCACAACAAAGGGGCCTAAAATGTCAATAGTGCCAAGGTTGAGAAACCCTTGTCTAAACCACCTATACCTGCCTTTGACAATGGCAGACCGTCAACTGCACACCAGGACCTGGGATTGGCCAGAGGTCCTAGACTGCTCTCAGGAGGACAGATGGGCCTAGAAGGCTTCAGGAAAGCCCCAAATCAGTCCCCATCAGTTAAACAACAGGCATTTACTAAGCCTATATATGCTAAGCCTTGTGCCAGTGCCAGGACAAGACAAAGCTAGAACCTATCTTCAGTGAGAGGCGGCCTGCTCTCCCTTCCATCCAAGCTTCTTCAAGGATCCTAGCAGAGGGGTAAGATTGGTGTAGGGAGCACCAAGGTCTTAGCAGTGACTTTTAAGTGCATTTGTGTCTCTGGCCCCACATGGTATCAGCTGCTTCCCTCGTCTTCGTAGGCAATGGCAATCCCTCGTCTTCCACTCACAGCTCCTTTCACTGGTGTCTGACCCAGGTGGGGCTGCAGCCCTTGCCAGCTCCGGGAACTAAGGAATGAGGCTGCAAAGGGAGGGAATTGAAGATGAGTGGGCAGAATCTGGGGGAAGAGTTCAGATGGGAGTGGAGACTTGGCACACTTACCTGCTGGGCTGCTCTCAGCCAGCTCCAGCTGGGGCCGCAGGGTCAGGGCTGAGCATCCAGAATCATTTGATGGCTTCCAGGAAGGTGGGGGTCGGAGCTCCCCGGTAATGAGTGACACATCTGGGGTGTCCCACAGTTCCGATTCAGGTGGGGGGAGGGGCACGTGGAAGGGAGAGCCTAGGAGGGAGAAAGATGATCCATACTGGCCCCTTGATTCCATGCCCCAAGTGTTTCTAGTTCAGGCAGTGCCCCACCCACCACTCACCAGGCAATAAATCTGCGTAGTGTGTGAGGTAAGGTGCCAGGCCTGGAGGTGGCCAGGCGGGGTTGCAAGCAGCCTCCAGCTCACATGGTGCCAATACAGGCCGAAAGAAGCTACCAGAAGGCCAGGGAGCTAGGGCACCAAGAGGACAGGCCAACAGCACAAAGACGTCCACCTCAGGGAAGTTGGCAAGCTTGGGAGGTGTGGGCCGCCCCAGAGCCAATACATAGCTACGTTTGCCAGCAACCTGAGTCAGGTTCCGCAAGTGTGCTAGTGCCTCACGGTGCCGGGCCACACCTAATGTCCCCACCAGCAGCCCCACTACTCGGGCATCTCTGGCCCTCTCTATCAGGTAGCGTCTACGTGCCCTTAGCCTCCCAGCCCGGGCACTTTCATCCTGAGTCCGCCCTGTGTCTGGGCAGCAGGAGGAGAAGGGCCGCCCTGGTGCCCAGCCCAAGAGCAGTCGGCTCAGGTCAGGGTCAAGGTCAGGGTCAGGGCTGGCCTCAGAGCCTCCTACATAGAAGGCACCATACTCTTCTAGACACCTTCCAGGAGCCAGGGGAAAGCGACGCCCAAAACGCTCCAGGAACTCAGACTCTGGATTGAGGGAGCCCCCTGGCAGGGGGAGGGCTGGGCTGGAGACAAGCAGGTCCAGGTACCGTGGGCGCAGGAGAGTGGCCAAGGCCTCTGGAAGAAGAAGGCAGTGTCAAGGTTGGGGCCTGGCAAAACAAGAGCCCTCTCATGCCCCAGAAGACTGAATGTGACCCAAAAGCAAAGGCTGGGGTCAAGCCCTTATTGAGAACAATTTGGGAATGTACTGAAATGGGGAAATTAAGGCACAAAGTAGTTGACCCACCCTTCATGCATGCACAGGCAAAACCCCTCACCCAGGGCATGGGCGCAGGCCGGCTCACTCAGCAGCACCACAGGCTCTGTGGGGTCTGGGTTCTGGGCCTCAAAGGCTTTGGCGCAGAGCTCTAGGACCACAGAACGCTGACCAAGGACGAAGGCAGTGGGCAGTGGGCGGGCTGGAGGGCTTAAGCAGGCAGGGCCAAAATGTACAAGGGCCTCAGCTCCCGCTTGCTCAGCACCCAGGACATCCACACAGCAACTGCAAGGGAGATACCATTAGTGAGAGGGGCTCTCGGCAGGAAGACAGTTGCTGTCCTCAATGGGAAATGTGGTCAATGAAGAAAATGATGTTATGAAAAGAAAAGGAGCTGTATCAGGAAAGCAGTCACCATCAAGGAGAAACGCGGCCACTGGGGGCGGACACTGTCACAGTAGGGGAAAAACAAGCCCAGGATCACCAGGCCTATCCTACACTCCATCCTTCAGCTCAAGTTCGCACCTGCCATAGGCCGTGTCCCCCAGAATGAACATCTTCGACTTCGTGCTCTCCTCCAGTCGTGCAGCCACGACCCCAGCATCTCCCAGTAGGCGGTCAGGGAACTGCAAGGCCACCTATAAGTATAAACTATGGAATCAGGAATGGCTTCTCCTTCACCGCGGGTCTCTTCAAGGAAAAACTTCTTGGAGTCCCTACACACTCTTCAAAGCCCTTCGTCCCAGAGGAGCACACCCCTACCATCTTCCTCACAAAATTACCCCAAGACCCCGATCCTTTGGGCGACCCATCCCCAGAGAGGTGAGCTACCACTCCTTAATTTGCCCTCACCCGTTGACACCCCAGGTCGCGGACAAATTCGACGACTCGTTCCAGCTCGTATACTCGGTCCAGATCCGCGAGAGGAGTGAGCAGCCCCGCGGCGCCCGCCTCCCGCTGCAGCGCCGCCTCTGCGGGACTGCTGAATGTAGACTCCATGATCTTGGGTGGCGAGAAGCAGCGGTGACCTCCTTCGGTCAGCTTCAGGCCTCACGTCCTCAAAAGGGACCCCCAATGCGTCAGTGAGTCGGTCCGCGCCTCCAAACTCGGGTTTCCCCGGTACACATGGGCCAACAGGAGAAATTACTTCCGGGTCTTTGAGGCGGGGCTGATAGAAATGTTACCAATCCTAAATCAGCACGGCTCCCGCCCTCCAATCCTTGCCAACAAACCTTGCCCACGGAGAACCAATGGTTGGCCTCAGAGTCCGAGGCCAATCAAAAGCGCCTCAGGAGGAGGCGCGAAGCCTTGTGGGAGTTGTAGTTCTGTCCCTCCTCTCCAGGAGCTGGGAGTTTACAGGTTCCGCCCACCCTCGGCCCTCAGAAACTTCAACTCCCTGAAAATAACTACTTCACTTTCAGTAGCTCCAACGTGTCCATGGTCGTTTCCTCATCTGCTGAATGGGGATTGTAGCAATAGTCTAATAGGATTGTTGGGGCAAAACAATTTAGATATAAAACCTTAAAAAGTAATCCTTTGCATATCCCATGCATTGAAAGCATTTGCTATTATCCTCACAGCAGTCTGTCAGCGAGGCAAACATTGAGCACTTGCTGTTCACCAGGCACTACATTCTTAGTTTATAGTCCTTAGACTAAGAACTGTCTCATTTTACAGGTGAGGAAAGTAAGGTTAAAAGAGGCTAACCACCTGTCTAATAAGATACAGCAAGTCAGTGGCACAATCAAACCCAGGTCTGATTCCAGAATCCGGGTTTTATTCCTCATTCTCTTAGCTTATATGTGCTACACTGGTCATGGAGGGGTGTGGGGGTGAGGGTGGGGGTGGGGGTGGGGGTGGGGAGGAAACACTTGGATATGTAGTAGAACAGGTCTAAGTGAGAAATCAAGAGTAAGGTGAGAAAGGTAGGGGAAGGGGGACAGAGTGAACTCAGATGATGGCACATGAAAGGCTGGCATGGAAAGAGATTGAGCGAGAATGAAGAATGGAGGATACAGAATTTGAGCAAAGGTTGGGAAAAGAACAGGGGAAGGAGACAAATGTGGGCACAACCAGTTCTATCACCCCTAAGGAGACTCAGGCTCACAGGCAGGATTGGGGAGAAGCCAGACCTGCTCATCAGATCTTACTGAGAACGCTGGGGCACCTGAGAGGCAGCCCGGGTAGAAAGGGAGGGAACCCTACAAAGGGAGACGAGCAGCAGCTGGGCAGGAGCTGTCCCTGGTCCTGACCAAGCCCTGACCACCGTGTGCTGGTCAGGTACCTAGAGGTGGGGGGTTACGTGTACACGGACAACACGAGGTCCTGCTTCCTCTTCCTCTGGGGTATACAATACCTCCTCCCGCACATGCACAGCCTCACTTTCTATACCTCTCCACTACGTGCAAGTTTGGGTGCTCCCATAACCCCACACCAGAATCCCATCCAGGAACTCAAAGCCACTCTCCAGTTCCTCCCTCCCAAATGGACCCAGCCGCACCTCACCTCCATCCCAAGGCCCCAAGTCCTCTACCTCAGAAGCCTCCTGTTCCCATCAGAAATGAAACTTCCTCCACGTAGCCTTCCTTCACTGTCCCATTCTCCCAGCTTGGCATGGTCGCTATGAACTAGATCGACCTTTGTTTAGACAGAACAAGGCAAGGCAGAACTAGGGGCCTAGTACTCAGCATTACTGATTAAATAAATGCATGCACTTATGAACATTGGGACTAATGTAATGGGGAGGTTGCTGATACCACTGCAATCCCCACCCCACCCCAAGGACAATGGCAGTATTCTGAATGGCTCCAGCCTAGGAGCAGCTTGCTCCAGCAGTGCCCCTTCCACCCTAGGAGCTAGAGGTTGGCCCCACTACTCCCTACCAAGGCCTGGATCCAAGCATCCTCCCATCTTTCCCCCAGGCCTTCTGGGGTCACCCAGTTAGGCGGTGGTGGAAGCAGAAAGGAAGCGGAGACAATAATGCAGTGAGGGTCCAGGTTTACTCTTTGGGGATGGGGGGGGTGACGAGGATGTGTGGGTGGGACAGGAGCGCCCCTCAGTAGTCAGCTGTATAATCTGTGCCATGTAGCCCCCGGCACAGCAGTGTAAACTCCTTCACCATCTCCTTCACCCGCCTCTTGTTCACTCGCTCACTACAGGAGAGAAGGGAGCGCAGGTTAGCACCATCCACCACTACCTCCTTCTCCTCCAGACCTGAGCCCAGGCCCCACCAGCTCTGCTCACCGAAGGATCTGCTGGCTGAAGGTGTCCTTCTGTTCAGGGCTGAGGCGGGCAGAAGGAAAACCAGGTGGCTGCAGTGCCTCCTTGATCCACATGCTCAGAAGGCTGAAGCAGTGTTTGTTCAGAGCAAACAGGATGTCAGCAAAGCAGTCCATGAGGCTGCGGGAGGCCTGGCCCCCAATGGCCTGAGGAAGACGGGTTCTCAGCACACCAGAGCCTTGCCCCTTCTGCAGCAAGGGTGCTGAGCCACGACCCCTCCGCCTCAGCTACACTGCACATGGCAAGTGACAGCTGCTTTTTGAGAGCCAGCTGATCCTCACAGCAACCCTGACAACTTCCAGCCATTTAAATGAGGAAGAAACAGAATCAAAGAGCTTAGAAACCAAAGGCTCAAGACTCCCAGAAGGTGCAGCTGCTTCAGCAGTGAGGGTCACTGCACCCCCATCAAGCCCCCCACCGCTCCATCTCACCTCCAGTACTGCTATGAGCAGCATACGGCCGTCCTCCTGTACTACCTTCCCCACGGGTTCTACTTCCCCACATCGAGGCAGTAGCTCTGTCTGCAGAGGATGGAGAGGCCAGTCAGTCCCAGCTCCTTCCCCCCTCACCCCGGAGACAAAGCCTGCACACCACACCCCTACCCTCTGGAGTCCTGGGCAGAGTAGGACTGGGTGTAGGGGTGGTGGGTGTTCAGGGGTCAGCATGGGACTCACAAAGAAGCCACAGGAGGCCTTGACAGTAGGTGCCTCAGGGAACTTGAGGGCCAGCACAGCTGTAGGAGAGGCAGAGGCAGATCAGATAGGGCCTAAGGATCTTCCCGAGGAGGCCCCAGGCCCACCTGTCCACCTGGCCCCACTTACCACACTGGAACACAGTTTTGACATCCAACCGTTCACACAGGAACAAATCTGGCTTCCGCTTCAGAGCCTGTAGGAGGTGGAGCTGGTAAGCCCAGCTCCAGCCAGTTCCAAGGACTATCCCCCCCCACTCATCTGCCACCTCAGGCCCCAACTTTACACACCACAGGTAGAGGCTGCCAAAACCAGCTACCAGCCATGTCTGGGGGACCCGACCGCCCCAGCGCTCAGTAGGCCAGGAGAGAAGTAGCTCAGGGATACTATGTACATGTATGTGTACACGAATGCATAGGTGTATATGAGAGGTTGGGAGGGGTCATAATGCAGAAAGCTCGGTTCCCAAGTCACTCCCTGAGCCAACACCTCACCCTCTCCCCTCCCTCAGGGCCAGACCTCCTGCAGGCTGTCACCAGCAGTGACTTCACTTCGATTCACAGAGGCAGTTGAGGCCCCCTGTATTTATTAACAGAGCAGCAGGAAGAAGAGATGGCAGCTGGATGTGGAACACAGTCCAACAGCCCCTTCCCGCGTCCTGCGTGCATTCCTCAGACACCCTCCAGATCAGGAAGAGGAAAAGTAGGGTAGGAGCCTTGGAGCCACGGCCCCGCCTTTCACCCAGGGTACTCTGTGTCAGGCCCTTGGCAGTCATACCCAGCCCAGGAGCCACATTGCCATTTGGGGGGAACAGATGGAGTACGGGGGGCAGACAGCCCACCCCAAGCGGTACCAGGACATGACTGGCACATCTTCAGGTCACAGGAGATGCTCTGCACAGCTCCAGCAGTCATTAAACACGGCTGTTTCCCAGCAGCACCCCAGCGCATACCAAATAGACCCCTAACCCTCCAGCCCTCACATACCTTCCACTCCACCATGTTAACTCACGTGCAAACACCCCCAACATGCAACCTCACTTGAAACGCCCTATTTACCCTCAAACGCACTTCTATCACATCTTTTACACTCTCTCTCCCACATTTGCAACACACTCTCACTTCATAGTCACAGCCCCAAAACTCCCCACATCCCGACACCATGTCCATACCCACACCCTCAATCTATCCAGGCCTCCAGCACACGTACTCGCCCATCCACAAGTACACACTCAAAGACCCTCACCCCTAAGGTACACCCTCGCACATACCTCCACACACGCCCAGAACTTACTCCGTCCCCCCACGCCTCTCACCCTGTCCCCTAACTAAAGTGTAAGTTCCAAGAGAGTAAGAACTGTGCATGCTTTTGCTCACCGTTATACCCTCGGCACCTCGCAGAGTACCAAGCATGTATTACATACTCAGTAAATACTTGTGGAATGATTAAGCAAATAAATGTATTATTCACTTTAACCCACAGGACCCCCAAAGCACAGGAACCCCCTAACACAGAGCACTCCCGTCATACTAATCCCACATTCCCACAACTCAACACATGTATCTTCCAAAATAGACACACCCTAATACAGACATACCAATACCACAATATATACTCCTATCCCCCATAACACACATTTCCACAGCCCAACACGCACACGCCTCCAACACACAGCAACATTCAAACTCCATCATCGATGCCTAACACACAGCAACATAAAGCACGGATCCACGCACCTGTGCACACTTCAGCTACACGTGCACCCAACACCCAATACACATACTACTTAACAGCAGTTACGTGATTTCTGTTCCCTTCCCAAACCAAACTCAAAACATACAAAGTAAGGTCCAACACACTTGAACACACACCAAACACAACCCCACTTCCCAGCAGCAACGCAGCCTGTCCAACAGCCCAACTATGGGCTCCCCGCAGCACATTCATCTCAGCCCTCCCTTCAGAGCTCCTCCCAGCCTACCTCTCCAGAGCAGGCTGGGGCACTGAGGCAGGGAGTTCCCGGCAGGAGCACGGGAAGCCCAGGCCCTTCACCTCCAGTCTTACCCCTGCACTTCTAGGACACTCCAGCCACACAGGAGCTGCTGGGAATGGTCACCACCCTGCGCCCCCCACCCCCACCAGGCCAGCCCAGCTCCCTCCCTTCAGGATTAGCCTCTCCCTGGTCTTTGGAGAAGACTGAGCTAGTTGAGGCAAAGGGGCTCTAAAGGAGGATGTTGGGTTGTCAACTTCCACGGAAACAGATGAAGAAACTCTATTCAACTGAACAGAAAAAAAATTTGTCAACAGAAAGCTAAAAATAGGCTTAAATTGAATTTCAACATAAGAGAAAGAGAAAGAGAGAGAACAGAACGTGAATGAATAAAACTAAAACACACCTGTGCCAGGAGTTGCATAAATGAATCAACAATATCAGGATGATCCCTGGGCCCTAAAATATAATAAAGATGGAACTTAAGAAAAAATTATACAAACAGCAACTCAACCTCATATAGTTATGTGGGACTGAGAGCCTGCAGGGAGACAGCATGGGGGCACATGAGCAGCAGGAAGCAAGATAAAGAAACAAAACATACAAAAACCATGAACGGGGAGAAGCCCAACAGAAAGAGACGGCAAAGTGAAGGACGGGCCTGCCCCAGCTCCCTCCCAAGGGGCCTTCCACCTACTCCCCACTCCTCCTCAGGTCAATCCCCCAAGGGATCCTTTGGGGTTTGACCCCTGCTGGATTCCACATAGCTGAAGAAACAGCCCCCACACTCTTGTAGCCTCCGGCAGACTAGGGTGGCCCTACATTGCTTCCTAGCGGATACCTCCCCGTCACTATCCATCGAGGAGTTGGGCAGGGCTGGTGGGAGTTTGGTTCTTGTACCCCCTTTGGAGGCCTGGCTCAAAGCCCTGAAATGGCCACGGGCCACGGGCCATTTCAGGGCCTGAGAAGGTGCCCTTCTTCACTTCGATGGCCTTAGGGCTCTTGGTCTGGCCAAAGAAAGGAACCTATTGGGTCCACTTAAACCAGAGGACTCCTTCTTGGATAGGACAGTGGCCAATATGCTATGAGGCTGGCCAGGCAAACCACTGGCAGGGCCTAGGGAAGGAAACTGCACCCTGAGGCCAAAACGGAAAGCCCACCCAGCAAAGCCCCTCCACATGGACACGGACCCAGCAGAGAACCAAGCTCAGGGCTGAGGACCAGCTCCCATCAGGACACACGAAGAAAGAGGGAAACCAGTCAATGTGTCACCCCATGGTGCAGGGGGAGGGCAGAGCCTGAGGAAGGAATGGCCACACTGGGACAGCATCCAGGTAAGGGGGCCATCCTGTCCAGCGAGACAACCAACAAGCCCAACAAACAGGACGTTGGACACGACTCTGCCTCCAATTCTGATGACGCCTGTGGCAAGGGCAAGGCTTGCGCCAGAGCTCCTGCCCGGGCCACTCCACTCTCGGGAGAAGGCACTGCCGGAATATCTGCCTGAGACACCACTAAGGAGCTGTGTGATCTTGCGCAAGCCACAAACGCTCAGTTTCCCACTGTAAAACAGATCATCGTCTCTTCCCCGCTTCCTTCTCCAGGCTATGCGGAGCCACTGATAAAGCCCGTCCCTTTCACATCTGAGCCCCAAGTTACTCAGGTCTGGGAAGGTGAGGCCCAATGTGCCCCATGCCTGGGTCCCACTGCAGACAGCAGGTTCGACATTCAACAGCCACCCTGCTAGCAGTGGGAAGAAAGGTTCCAAGGGCAGGGAGCCCTCATCCTCCTTTCTTCAACAGCGTCTGGTGCCTGCTCTAGGCTGGCCTCGCTTTGGGCACTGGGGATGCCTAAGAGAGATCCAGCCCTGCCCTTGAGGGGCTTAGTCTAGGGAGAGAGACAGACAGGAAAGCTGAATTTAGTGTAATCAGTGCTGTATCAGCAATGCGTACATGATGCAGTGTGGGCACAAAGGTAGAAGCACCTGATTCTGCCTCCGGGAAGCTTCTGGGGAATGGTGCATGGGTAAGTCATGAAGGAGTGAGCGCTCACCCAGCAAAGGGCACAGGGCATTCCAGTCAGAGGAGCAAGACACAGGGATCAAATGGGACACGGGAAGGGAAACGTCAGTGTGGCTGGACGGCTGGAGTCACGGGGACGCTGGCAGGAGAGGACACCGAGAGGTATGCAGGAGCTCCATCATGTGCGGGGGAGCGGGGCAATAACCCGAGGACAATAGGGGAGGAATGAAAGGGTTTTAAGCCAGGGAGGGAAAATGTTCAGCTTTGTGTTTTATAAAGAACATTACAGATTCAGGGTGCAGAATGGATCGGACAGAAGGGCAGATGCAGGAAAACCAGTCAGAAAATTGTTGAGGCAATCCAGACACCGTACACTGAGACTGCGGCCATGGGGGCAGGGGAAGTGGGCAGACTGAGGGACAATCAGGAGCCAGGACCACCAGGACTGGTCCCCACCTGGATCTGAGGAGTGGGAGAAGTGGAGCTGAGCATCACCATGCCTGGGTGCTGGCTCAGGTGTCTCCCCACTTTGGACCTACCCAGAGCCCATCAGAGCAGAGACCAGCGTCTTGGGACTGGACACTGCAGACATAAGCACAGAGCACTCCAGCTCCACCTGAGACCCCGGGTGAGCCTCAAACCTGCAACCACGAATCCAGGCAAGACTCAGAAGGCTGGCTGAGCAGTGCTATTTCATTTCCGAGTTAGAAGCCCTGGGTTAGACAGCAAGGGAAGCCTGGAGGCCTTGGCTCCCAACTTTCTCAGGCAAAGGGCCACAGTGAATAGGGGGCTGGGACCACAGCCAAAGGCTTTTGGCATGGAAAGGAATAAACCTCGATGCAGGGAAAGCAATCAGCACTCCTGAGTACTTCGTGAGCAAAAACCACAAGTCATGGGTCCAAAAGATGCTCCTTTAATGTCTATAACAATCCTATCAAGTATAAGAAATCTCCATTTCACAGATATGGAAACGAAGGCTCCACAAAGGTAAGTGACTTGCCCAAGGTCACACAACTAGTTGGTGGTGATGAGCTTAGAATCTAGGTGGACCTGACTTCAAAACCCGTGCTCTTTCCACTTTTCATTATACCCCAAAGAAAAGGAGCCAGCCTGGTACCCCAAGTCCCTCAGAGCTTCTGGCTCCACCTTCCCCGACATCCAGACTGGCCCTGAGCCCAGCAGGCCAGTAGCAGACATCATTCACTCTCTTATCCACTTCCACCTAAGGTGTCAACTATTTGTAAGGTGACAATTATGCTGTGCTTTATCTCATAAGTTTCCCATCAAGTCCCATGTGCAACTCAGGGGACGGAGAACAGAGTGGGCAGCTTTGGCTCCCCGGTCAGAGCAGCAGAGGCAGTGGCAGTGGCAGCAGCAGCAGAGACCCTGGTCAGGACCTACCTTGCTGGAAGAGAGTGAGTGTGACGGAGGTGACGAGCAGGAAGAGGGCCTCGATTGGGGGAAAGTGGGCAGGCTCATGAGCAAAGATGTGGACCAGCTACAACAAAGCAGGGGATGCTGGTCAGCGGAGGCCCCGTCTCACCGGGACAGGCCAGCATCCCTGGGATGCAGGTGAGGACCCTGCCAGGGCAGCCACCCACCCCCTCCACCCACCTCCCCCTCCCTGAGTCCCATCTCTGACTAGGATGAAATCTAGAATGCTGCTGTCCGGGTCAGGAGGCCCACCTGCCGAGTGAGGTCAAGCGCAGAGGCCTGGGGGATGGTGCTGTACATCCGACCCAGCATCTCACACAGCTGGGGCACCATGGGGGCAAAGTCATCCAGCAGCGTCTTAACAGACTTCTCGAAGATAGCGCATACCGCCTGGGAAAGAAAGCAAAGGGGCCCACGAAACAAAACAATATTGTGTTATAATCCTCAAATTAACTAAGAGACTAGATCTTAATTATTCTAACAATGTTGTATTATAATCATCAAATTAGCTAAGAGACGAGATCTTAATTATTCTAACCACTAAGAAGAAATGATAATTATGTGACATGATAGAGGTACTAATTATCACTATAATGGCAACCATATTATAATATATAAATGTAGCAAATAAACATGCTGTACACCTTAAATTTACAAAACGTTATATGTCAAATGTATTTAAGGTGAAAAAAAGAAAGCAAAGGGGCCTGGTCAGCAAGTCACGAACAGCTGGAACACAACTGAGGCCTCGGAGAGAGGCCTAAGAAGGGGCCCTGGCCTGGTTCTGTGAATCAAGGAAAGTAAACAAGTCTGGCCCTTACCCTGCAAGGCAGGAAGCAGAAAGGCCCTTCTCAGAGGGGCACAGGATGGAACTCTGTAACTCAACTCTTGCTACTTACATCTCTACCATTTCCTCTCAGGGAGCAGCCCTGAACTGAAAAGAGACCCAAGGCAATGCAAGTCTCTGCTGTGAAAGTGGGTCCCTGACTGTCACTCAGCCCCAACATCACACAGTCCTCTGGTCGAGAGCTTCTTGTGATACTGGGGAGTTCTGAATGTCTTCCCAGAAGACTCCCTGGATGGACGGGACAGAATCCATCTCCTTTGCCTCCTCCACACCATCACAGGCTTAACCGGAGCAGCCACACCTTCCTCCTTGCTCACCTCTGAGCAAAGTCACCATGGGGCAAACAGCAAGGGTCGGGGCTCACCTCCACCACCTGGGCATCATTCAGCCATTTGCTCAGCACCTTCTGGATAAGCTGGAAGACCTGCTGCAGCACCACCACCACCTGGAGACACAGGATGAAGATGCCCCCACCACCACTGTCACCCACCCGAGAAGGACCTGGTAGTAGGAAGTAGACCAGGAGTTCAAACCTATCACCCCAGACTGCACATCGAGGATCCTCTCAGAAGAAGCCTCAAACTGCACAGCGGGGATATTATGAGTGCTTCATAATATTATTAAAACTTCGTAACTTTTAAAAAATCACTCCCTATCAATTTCTGCTCAGTAAAACTCTTCGTGCCAAAAGCCTATGGGCTAGCCCCCGGAAGTGGAGGTGCTGTCTCACCTAGGCAGGCTTAAGGTAGACAGCCCCAAGCGATGTGCAAACCTGGGCAGCTTATGAAGGAGCAGAGAGCAGACTGAGGTCCTGGGGGTGAGGGAAGGCAGGGTGACGCCTACCATAGAAGTAGAAGGGGCTCTGCGGGGGAGGTGTGGTCTGGAGCCAAAAGGAGACCTGGGGTGGGGAGTTGAGCAGAGGAGCCAGGATACTGTGGCTTCCTTTTGTCCAGGAGAAACACTGGAGCAGGTACTGGTTAACAATGACCAAAGCAGTCCCTCACATGTATACAAAATGTCAGTATGCAAAATACTTTCACTCAAGACCACACCTACAGTTCCATGAGGTGAGCAAGCCAATAGACTGATGTTCACAGTTTTGAACGGGAAGCTGAGGCCCGCCCCAGACCAAGCAGCTTGTAAGGGGCCCCCCCCCCCGCTCCTGTGCCCGAGCTGAGCACAGCACTGTCACCTGCTGTTCACAGGTATTTCCTCTAGACTGGGAGCAACTTGAGGGTAAGAACTAGTACATGGGAACATGTAAGCATCACTTAGGGGTTGGAGGATAATGTCAGTGTCCTCCATGGGCGGAAGAACCACAGTGACGTCACCCCAGTTGGGCTGGGGCCAAAGACACCAGCACCCACAGGGTGAGACAATGCTGTCACTCCCTACCCGGTGAGGGGCGACAGTCAGCTCGTTCACAGGGTGAGGACCTGACGCACAACGTCCCAGGGAACGATGACAATATTGCCCACAGAGTTGGGGGTGACAATGACACTCCCACAGGGTTGGGGGCTGGGGTCAACGGCAATGACAACATCACCCACGGGATTGGGTCCCTGTGGCACTGGCAGCTTCCGGAGCTCAGAGCCTTCGTGATCATCCTCATGATGACTGACATCCAGCGTGGTGAAGAGGTTGGAGAGAAGCCCCAAGATGTGAACAATGGCCAGCTTGTTGGAGGGATTAGGCTGTGGGGTGTAACGAACCAAGTTCTGGATCGCCCAGCCCAGCTGGGCCCCGTGGGCCCAGCCTGACTGCCAGCTCCAACCCCAACCCTCAGCAGCCACAGCTCACACAAAGGGACACCCCTGTCCTGCTCCTCCCTGGAGACAGACAGACAGACAGTCAGACACATATACCCCTACCACCCGCCCTAGAGTCCCACCCCTGCTCTCTCCTGGGGAGAGACACACACCCCCACCCACCCGCCCTGGCTCACTCACGATCTCCTCGGCTAGCTTCTCCAGCTGCTGGATGTAGGGCGAGATGAGCGAGTGCAGGTTCTTAAGGATCTCCTCCACCTGCAGGGCTGACAGCAGGAAGCCCAGTGCCTGCATCAGCCACATGCACTGGCTCGTCTGTGGGACACAACACGGAGGTCAGTCCTGGACCTATCTGGTTGTGGTGCGAAGGCTGAACCGACTGGGTAAGCTTCCAGGAACAGAGAACAGGGGACAAGGCAGAAGACAGAATTTCTGTGGGTTCCTCCAATATCCCCAAGGAGCCCCCAAGAAACTTGTGCGCTCACCTTGTGGATCTGTTTCATCAGCACGTCCTGGGGATACAAAGGTGGAGTAGGGATCAGAGCAGTGCCGATTGCGCCTGCGGCCCAGCTCCACCCGGGCCCCTGCGCACCTGGGAGACGGCCACGATGTTGGCAGCGTAGGGCGGCAGGTCGTACTTGCACTCTCGGCAGATCTTCTTGAGGGTGGACACAGAAGAGACGGAGAGCTCCGGGTTGCCGAGGGCATGCAGTACGAGGGGCAGGACGCTGTTGATCATGACGGGGTGGTCAGCCAGCCATTCAGACAGAGCTCCTGGAGGAAGAGGGGAGAGGGAGGACCTTTGAGGCAGGCCATGTCCCTGCAAGGCAGGCAGAGCTCCTGTCCCGGACAGGGTCACGTTGCAGCCCTGGTATAGATCACCGCTCATTCAGAGGGCTGAAGAGGCAAATATGCTTGCACACGATCCAACATGCTCATTACAGCTGAGAAGCAGGAAAGAGTTGCTCGTTAGAGGCCCAACACTGGCACTGACTTAGCTTCACCAAATCGCAGCTCAATACACTATAGGAAGGACCCCTAGACGTGCAGAAGGACCCCTAGACAGCCAGCTGGCTGCAACGCTGACTGCATGTGTGGGCACGTGTGTCTCTCCCACTCTGGATAGGCCCCCGCAGGCGGGCTGTGGCTGGGTGCCGGTGGCTCTGGGAACGTGCTCGTGGGTGTGTGCCAGGCCTCACCAATCGTGAACATGACAGTGTCCGCCAGCTGCACGTTGCTGATGCTGATCCGAGGGATGAGGCCAATGAGCCCAGGCACCACGTCAGAATAGTTAACATCGATGGTCTCTGCGATGGATTGGAAGCCATAGAGCAGGGCCTCTGTGTGCTGGGGAGAGAGGGTGCCACTGGCTTGGCTGAGGAGGCTGTGACAGGTCTGGGAGGGCTGAGGGAACCGGGCTTGGAAGGTACCTGCCAGGAGTAGGGCTCCTCTGAGCTGGTGAGCAAACGGCCCAGCTTGTCATAGAGGTTGCTGAGCAGCTCGGCCCCCAGCATCTCGTAGACATACATGAGCGTGTCTGAGATGTCCACCCTGAGAAGCAGATGAAGGCCTTATGCACTGCCAGGGTCCAGACTCCTGCCCCCAAGCCCAGGAACCCACCCTGTACCCCATAACCCTGTAAAAGTTCCTAGAGAATAGAGGAAAGAGCCCCAGGATTCAGGAAGTCTGGCCTTGGGCCCCTCCTCTTACTGCCTTCATTATTTCAGGACTCCATTTAGAGCTAAGGTTGGCCTGCTAGCATCACCTGTAAATTCGGAACTGCTCCTTCTCGTCTGAGGACCAGAATCCATATTCCTCATCAGAAGGGAACTGGGCCTTGTGCAGAAGCACATCCACCAGCTGGAAGTAGACCGGCCGGTACACCTGCTGGTACACAGCCTGTTTCTCCGCCTCAAAGGACAGAATGTCATCCTGCGAGAGCCAGGCAAGAGTGTGAGCCACCTCACCGGCAGCCACAGAAGCCCACGACCCACCGTCTTCCATCATGAACCCCTCCTACTGCAGGTCACACAGACACACCTGCAGCGTGTACCAGAAGGTGAGGGTCAGGGAGCTGGTGGTTTCATTGACAGGATAGTGGCCAGGTATGCCCGTGCAGAACATGATCATGTTGACAAGGGCCAGGAAGCTCTGCCAGTGCTCCACCTGGTCCAGCAGGGCCCTGGAGGGAGGGGAGACAGTCAGGTCATGCCGCCTCCCCCAAGAGGGCTCCATAACGCCACCTCCTAGAGGGCCCTGCAACCCCCCCCAGCTGCCCCACTCCTCACCGGGAGTGGTTCTCGCCCAGGGCCACAGCAATGCGACAGATGCCATGGGAGGTCTCCATGTCCCCACTCTGCACTGCCTGTCGCAGTTGATCCTGCAGTCCCAGCACCAGCGGGATGAGTTTCAGGAGTGTGTTCACATACCTGGGGGCAAGAGAAGAGGACACCCGTCAGAGCTGCCTGCCCATCGCTCCCCATCTGTGAAAGAAAAGTACATTCTCCCTGTCTTCCATCAAAGACCCCCTCCCCACATCAAATCCAAAGCAAAACAGAGGTCAGGGCCTACAGGGCAGCTCCGACGCTGCCATGTTAGGAAGAACCTTAGGTCAGAGACCTCCAAGAGAACTCTGGAAAGGAAGTGCGAGGTCAGTGTTATGGGGTGAATTGTGTCTTCCAATTGGACTTAGAGTTGATGCTGGAAGGGGTTAAGACTTTTGGGGAGGTAGGGATGAGGTGAATGTATTTTGAATGTGGGAAGGACATAAATTTGGGGGAGGCAGATGGCAGACTGATATGGGTTGAATTGTGTCCCCAGTGGGTTGGATCATGGGCTTCTGTGGCTGCCGGTGAGGTAGTTAACACTTCCCCGGTTCTCTCAGGATGACATTCGGTCCTTCGAGGCAAAAAAGTTATGGTGAAGTCTTAACCTCTAGTTCCTCAGAAGGTGACCTTATTTGGAAATAGAGTCATTGCAGATAAGGTCACAGAGTGGGGAGACCCCTAAAACAATATGACTGATGTCTCTATAAGAAGATATCCATGTAAAGACAGAGTCCTCCAGGGAGAAAGACATGTGACAACAAAGGTGGAGATTGGAGTTATACAGCTACATGCCAAGGAACACCAAAGATTGCCAGCAAACCACCAGAAGTAGGAGGAGGCCAACAGGTTTCAGGGGAGCTGACACCTTGACTTCAGACCTCTAGCCCCCATAACTGTGAGACAATTAATTTCTGTTGTTTAAAGATAACCAGTGTGTGGTCCTCATTGTAGCAGCTCTAGGAAAGTAACAGAGATAGTGTTCAAGGAGCTCGAACAAATACAGGAGACAGAAGAGTTAACACAGACTCAGGAGCCCTGGTAAAGACTTTAGAAGGCAGCAACAGCTCCTAAGAGTATCAATCCCAGCCTCCACTCTACCTCCTACACCGAATCCTAACTCCTAGGTACTCTGGGGGCAGTAGGAAGGGAAAGTAGGTAATGAACTTAGAGAGAGCTAACAGGCAAAATGGACAGGACCTGATGACTGACTGGACGTGAGGATGGGAAAGAGTCAGGGACAACTCTCAGGTTACTGGCTAAACAACTAGGTAGATAGTGGGGTTACTTACTGAGACCTTGGCGGGGGGAGGCGGACAGTAACAAATTTAATGGGAGGCTGGAAGGTTCAGTGTTAGGCACATTGAATCAGAGGTACCTGGTGAGATATGCAGGTAGAAGTGTCCAGAGAGTTGGAAATAAAAATCTGAAGCCCAACAGAGAGACATAGATTTTGGAGTCAACAGTGAACAGCTGGTAATTGAAGTTATAGGAGTAGATGAGAATTGCGCAGGCAGAAAGTGTCGAGTGAGAGAAAAGAAGAGGGTCCCGGTCAGAGCCCTGAAGCACAACGACCCCTAAAGGAAGCGGACTACACCCAGGAGACAGAGAGAAGGCGAGCTCTATCCCACTGTCCCCTCCTTAGTAGCCTGCTCTGTGGAGATCAGACTAAGAGGAAGTGATACTCTCAGGGGGGGTCAGATGCTTGGGACCCCTCTGCTGTCAATCATAGTGTCCCCATAGCAATCTATGGAGAGGTGGGTGGAGTACTGAGGGTCCAAAAGGAGTTCTATCCGGACCTGCCCCAACCAGGTTGCTAGGCAGGTAGCCTCCTAACCTTCGGGGTGAGATGAGGAGGACAGGCCAGAGGCAAACAACCCAAGATGCTGGCCTTCTCCACATTCCCATTCTGGCGAGACAAGGCATCCATACCAGGATATCCCTAGCCCAGAGACGGCCCCAGAGGGCGCAGCCTGGACACAGCTGAGAGGGTGTCAGTCTCATGCCCTGACACGGGCTGTACCACCAGACAATGGGCACCTTCAGGCCAGACTCTGGCACAGAGAGCAGGGGCAGGGCCAAGGCCATGACCCTCAAGCTCCCCACGGGTTGAGACGGGGGCAGGAGGTAGTGCCCTATCCCCACTGTATTCCAAAGCTCCCTCACACCTGCCAAAGTTCATGTACACAGTAGGTCCTCAGTGAAGGTTCTTAATTGTCTTATCCGAAACTCATAAGATAAATCAAGGACAATATAGCTCAGAAGGGCTCAGAGTAGCACCCAAGGTCATCCAGCAACTTAGAGACAGGTCCCAGGCAGGCCCCTTATACTGCTGTAGGTCTGCTTCTCTTTCAAAGTCCAACCTGAATTTCCTCAAAGGATCTATACAGACCCCTGCCCATCTCAAGTCCTAACTGATGGGAGCCCCCAAGAGCCCGTCTAATTCACCTTCTCTCTTCCCTCAGTCCCCAGTGAAAAGCTTTTCCAAAATAAAAACATATTATAGGAGAAAAAAAAAACCATTTCGGAGGAGAGAGGGCCAAGCAAGCAGAACAGCCGTGGAGGAGTGGGAAAAGGGGGAGTTGAGTACAAGCTTTGCCAAGGGGAGGGCCGAAGTCAGGACGCGTGGGTAACGCAGGAGTCAAAACCACTGAAGATGACTTTCTCAAGCCAAAGCGAGGAAACTAAACTACACAGAGCAAGGCCCAAACTCTGACTCCAGGCTGGGTGCAGCCCACCCATGGGGGAACTCTAGCATAGATTTCCTACCACCTGGGCACCTGAGACTTGTGAGGAGATAGGAGACCAGGCTTGAGGCACCCCAAGAAGTTTCTAGGTTTGAGGGAGGGAGATAAGAGAGGATGTCTTTAGGGTGATAGCTGAGACTGGGTTCAAGAGGGTTGATTCCCATTGGCCAACTTGAGCTGCTGGGACTCCTTGGCTGCCACTCACACTGAGCTCAGCCCAGACCTGCAATTAGAGCTCTAGGAGCAGAGCTGAGAAAATGGGGAGAGTTGCTAAGCAACAAAGGGAGCTGCAGCCAATGGGCGCTCAGGAGGCTGTGGGTTCCCTCACTGGCTTCTTGCTCGCTCATTCGTTCAGAGGAGAAGAGGCATCAATTACCTACCAAAGCCCTGGAGACTGGCTGGGCGGGTAAACCTGGGTGTATCCAAGGACACCCCACATCACCCATGCACTAGCCCTAGACAATTCCCCTCAGCCATTAACTGTCTGAGCCCAGCCAGCACCTGAGATGTGGGTTGCCAAGAAAAGCCTTGACCTGGGACTTGGTACCTACCTTAAGTTGGAAAACCTGGGAAACCAGGGCAAAGGCATACTAACTGCCAATGTAATAGTGATATGAAATAACAGCACTGCCATTTATGGAGTGCACAGGAGCCATGCTGAACCTCTCACAGACATCCGCGTATGTATCCTCGTACCGAAATATTCATTATAGAATAGCAGGGGCAGGCCCTAGGCGCATTATCCTATTCAAACCACTAAAACTCTCTGAGGGCGATATGATCACACCCAATTTACTGATGAGGAAACTGAGGCTTAACAGTGGCTTACCCAAGGTCTCAGATCTAGTAAGTGGACCATCTGGAATTCAAACTCTGATGTGATCAATGCCAAGGCTAGAGATCATTAACCACTCCCCAGTGCTGTCTCTTTCGATGTTTTCCCCCCTCTGACTCTCCAAGGGTTCTCAAAGCCATGTCTCTGAAATGTGTCAGGCCTCCAGTCTTGCCCTGGCCAATCCAACTTATACCAAAAATTCATCATTTTCTCTGCCTAAAATCCTTTAATATCTTTACATCATCCTCAAGATGAAGACCAAAATCTCCAGCATGGCCAACAAGGTCCTACTTGGCCTACAACCGGCCCTTAAATGCTGCTGTCTAATCTCACCCACTCGCAGGCTCTCTCACACCCTTCCCTTGCTCAGGCTCCTTCGTCTCTCGGAAATGTCCTCGCCATATCCATCACCCCAGCCTAGCTCAGTTGTCACCTCCTCTGGGAAGCCTTTCACAACCCACAGATTGGGTTAAATGCCTCCTCTGGGCCCTTATAGCCCTGCTCTCTCCATTAGAATAGTCACCATGTTGACTGTACTTGTCCACTCGTGCATCTACGAGGTTATGAGCTCCTGGCTTGCAGAAGTCAACCCATTCACCTTTATGCTCTTCGTACTCAGCACAGGGCCCGACACACAAACAGGTGCTCAACAAATGTTTGCTGAACCAACCCCTCACTACACTCACCTTCTTTCGGGTCCTTGAACGTACCAGGGTGCTGCCCACCACAGGCCTTTGCACCTGCTGTCGCTCTTGGAGCCTGCAACACTCCCTCCTCCCCCAACCTTTCCCACGCCCGCTCACACCCCTCACCACTCAGGCAACTCCTACTTTTCAGCCGTTCAAAAAACACTGAATGCTACCAAGTGCTGCCAGGCACAAAGTGACAAAACAAAATGATGGAGTGCCTGCCGTCACCGAGCTGAGAGACTAATGGGGAGACATACATTAATTTATAATGAAACCGTCTTATGGGCTAAGAAGGAAAAACACTGGAAACTCTGAGATAAAATAAAAGAGAAGACCAAACTTAGTTTTAAAAATCATTGAGGATGTGAAATTTAAACTGAGGCAAAGTACACGTACAAGTGCATGTAATGGTTCCAAGCCTGAAAGGAGCATGGAACATTCAAGGAACTGAAAAGACTGTGAGAGTGAAGAAAGCAAGGAACACGGCACGAGGTGAGGCTGGCTATGCCATATTGTGTAGCATCTCTGTGGATCACATTAAGGATTCTGAACTTTATCCTAAGAGCAGTGAGAAGCCACTGAAGGGTTCTGAGCAGAAAGGAAAGGTTAGACACTCACTTTCAAAAGATCACTCTGGTTGCTGGGTAGACAATGGAGGGTACAAGAGTGAAAACCAGGGGACTGGTGAGAGAGCTCTGGGGAAAGTAATCTGGGGAGCAATGATGGCAGCTTGGACTAGAGTGGTGGCAATGGAAACGGAAAGGAAAAATAGATTTGCAATATGGTCAGGAGCAGAACAGCCAGAACTTGGTGCCTGACTGGCTGAGAGAAAGAGAAGAGTCAAATATTTTAACTGACTAACTCACTGGACGGTTGGTTTAATGTCTGTCTCCCTCTCTGATCCGTAAGGACAGGACCATGTCTTTTCTGGTTCCTTGCTGTATGTCCAGCACAGGACCAGGTACACAGTAGGCTCTCAGTGTTTACTACACAGATGGATGAGTGCACAGGGGTCTGGCCACGCAGACTGTCCCTCTCTGGGAAGGTAGGGACCAGCTCACCTCTGGGCATCCGGCTGTGAGATGGCGTTGACGATGGCCTCCACGCTGCTGTCGAAGAGCTCGGAGTCCTGCAGGGCCGTGAAGGCAGCCTGAATGAGCGCCTCGCAGTCCTGCAGTGGCACCTCCAGCTGAACCCAGCTGGAAAAGCACTTGAGCACCTTCTGACGTACACAGCTGGGTGAGCTGGGCTGCTGGAGCAGCTGCTCCAGCAACGGGAAGACAGCCCCACACTCCACAGCCAGGCTGGTCCGCACCAGGCCTTTGCGATACTGGGGCAGGCGGCTGGTCTGAAATTCCTCAGGCAGCACTGTCAGCAGCTCCAGCAGAGCCAGACAGCGGCCCTGGCCATCCACTGGCGAGTCCTCAGCCTGGAAGAGCCGTACCATATCTGCCACAGCACATGGCCAAGCGTCAGGCATCATGCTGAGAGCCAGTGAGGCCAGCGCCACACACAGCCGTGTGAGCACAATCTTGGAACCACTGGCGAAGCGGGTGATCTGAGTGAAGAGCTGTGCCTTTAGACTTTCGTACTGATCGGTGGGGATGTCACTCCAGTAGCGAGAGATCTTGATGTGCAGGGCACTGGCCCCAAAGTACTGGATCTCAGGCACCTTGTCGGGCTGCAGTAGCTGCCAGCTGAAGTGCCAGGCCTGTGGGGAGACCTGGGCCTGCATCAGCCACTTCTGAGCCAGGTTCTTGTTCTCAATGTTGGGGTCGTAGTAGAGCTGGTGCAGCGCCTGCAGGACAGCACAGGCCTGAGCAGATGCTGGCCACTTTGGACCCTGCCCGAGCCCAGAAACGGGGGCATGACTTGGTCCTGCAAGACTGCTCTCTCTTTCTGACTGGAGGGCCGAGCAGGAAGGGAGAGCTGAGGGCTCTGCAGTTTCATGAGCCTGGGGTCCTGCCAATATCTTAAGAACCTGAACTTGGCCCATGCTCTACCATATTCTCTTCTCCTTATAGCAAAACGTTATGGGTTCAAAGAGTGAATCTCCACAAGAAAGCAAATAATAATATTATTATTATTAATTTAAAACAGAGAAGGCTGAGCTCGCCAAAGGGGAGGGGGCACTTGAGGTAAAGGACGAGGCCCAGGTGGAAGGAATGGTTCCACAGGAATGAAGCTAAGCCCGAGAAAAGCATGGAAGAGCCTGAGGGGGACCCCCCCCCCCGACCCTCCCAGACACAGCTGCTCCCATCAACTCCAAAAGCTCCATTCAGCTCCCCCAGGATCATCACTAGGTCACTCCAGATGCTGGCACCAAAGCCAGTGTGAAATCTGAGCAGGACTAAGACTTTGCCAGGCAGCCTACGACAGAGACATTCTGGAGAGAAGGATGAGAACACCCCTCAGAGAGCGCACGTAAGGGTCCAAAAAGTTGGTCCAGAGAAGTCTTGATCTTCAGCCCTGGCAAATGAGAGCCTGGAGCTCTCAACTAGCTGAATCCCCAGGGTCCCAATTCCACTGCGACCTCACACAGTAAGAAAACAGAGGTTTAACTCCCCGGTTGCACATGGAACGGTGCACCACCATGCCAACACTGCCCAGCCCCAGGCGGTGGAAGAGTGAGGCCAGGACTCTGACTCCCTAAGCAGTCTCCATCCAAGTAGGCTTAGGCCATATCTGTCCCCTGATGGCCAGTTATGGTCATTGTCCTTGTTTGGTCCCTTGGGGATGCAGAGGCAGGCAGAGAACAGAAGCAGAAGGGATGTATCCTCACCATTTGGTATGGCAAACAGGGCTCAAGAATAACAAATGAATATCTGCAACCATTGCCAATTTTGCAGCAAGGTAGCCCCATCTCACCATTCATGGGTGGCGGGGTGCTTGGGGGGGATGCATTTCTACATTTCAGGCCTCTGCAGGTAAAACCCAGAAGAGAACAACCAGAAAAGCAGTTTTCAAAAACGATTGCAGTGGGGGAGTCTGGGGGTTCCATGGCAGGAAGCCATGTGGGCAGGTGAGTAGGAAAGAACCCCGAGACTGCCAGCAGGACCAGGTCCCTTGGGCCCAGCACAAAACAAAGGGGGCCAGCCCTACTCCTGCCTGCCCAGGGCTGGTCTGGCCTCCATCCAATAAAGGAAGGACCTTTCTCCAAGAAAGAGTGAAAACACAATCCAGATTGTTTTAGTCCCAGACTATTTTCTGAGACCCTTGGCTCAACAAAACATGTCCAGGATGGGTCAGCATCAGTATGGTTCCTGGGGACTAAGCTGCAGGTCTCCTGGGCTCCTGGTTTCTTACTGCACTGCTCATGCAGTTCTCACGGAGCTGGAGAATAGCCAGTCTGGCTGGAGGTCTAAGCCATCAGCACTCTGGAGAGACCATCCCAAGACCCTAGAGTATCTATCCCCAGAGGACCAATGTCTAAGGAAAGCCATAAATAGCCCATTAGAAATTGTAACACTGCTTTCCTGCCTGCCCAGAGAGACAGCAAATGCCAGGTGTCCTGGGGGCACCATCCCAGCGGGCACTCAGCCCAGGCCTGGGCCTTGGCATCAGTGTCAGTCCCCAGAACTTCTGCTCTGTCACTAGAGTGCCCACCCCAGGGCCCTCGTACCTTCTCCACGTTCTCCACAGTGAAGTCCAGGGCTGGTGCTTCTCCAGCCCCAGCAGCCCCCCGCTGCTCCTCCCGCCGCTCCATCTTTGCTTCTTCCCCAGCAGGGAGGTGGACCCTGACCTGTTTCCTGCCCCAGCCCCTTGGCTGCTGGCCGCCTGCTAGACCCCGGCTTGGGTGCCCAGGGAGTGGTGGGGTGACAGAGGACCCAGGGCGGGCATGGCTGCCGAGGTCTCCCCACCTCGGCTGGGAGTGGGGGACTTGCCAGAAAGCAAAAGGGGTGCTCTTAGGAGGAGACCCAATGAGGGGGACTCAGGAGGAAGCCGTCAGTGAGTTCTCAGGGGGGTCTCCTAGTGGTAGGTCACGGCTCTGTTCCCAGAATCTGCGAGGAGGGAGTCATAAGGGAGGGAGGCCTATGGGGGAAACCGAGCCCCTGGCCCGAGAGGGGTCACAGGGTCGATGGCCTGTACCCACAACACCCTCGTCTGAGTGAGCTCCTGGGTCCTATAAGGAGGTCACGGGGGTGGGAGGTCACGGGGGAGAGAGCCCTTCGCGGGTTACGGAGGCGTTCCAACGAAGCGCGGGGGTGCAGCTGCGACAGTCTGGGGCGAAGAGTCCGTAATGTTGAGGGGTTGTGGCAGGTCCCCTCCGCTCGGCCTGGCCCGCGCTCTGCTCACCGCCCGGCTCTGGCCCCGCTACAGCCTCTGCCTCCGCCCCAGTGACTGACAGACGAGCCGGCCCGGCGGGGATGGGGAGGGGACCTCAGCAAGGCGCGGGCTGCCCCGAGCGCCTGTCACCGGCAAAGCCGACTCAGACGCCGTCCCTCCCCTACGCCTACCCTGGCCCGGCCCGGCACAGCCCGGCACTGCCCAGCGGAACTGCGCGGAAACTCATTCCGGGTCTTCGGTCCTGTCCTCGCGCCAGCCGGCGCGACCCCGAGCAGGCGATGGAGCGGCGTGCCGCTCGAGGCCTTTGCCGAGCCGAGGTCCCGCCGCTGCGCACCCTGGGAAATATAGTCCGTTGCGCCTAGCGGGGGTGGGGGGCGGCGCCTTGCGACTGAGACCGGAGCACGTGGGCTGGTGACCCGCGGAGCCCCGCAAGTCCCAGGCTCACTGAGACATTCCCAGTCAAACCGTCGGGAGGAGCTGCAGAGCAGCTCCCTAAGAGTGTGTGACTCCCGAGGGGCGGGTGGATGGAGGTGGGAGCCCAGACAGGCTCCCACCTGGAGATAAGGTGTGTGTGTGTTGGGGGAGTGAAGTAAGTGTGTGTGGGGGGAGGGGGCATAGCACTCTAGTGCTCCGCTGTGGGTACATCCTGGGGGCCGTCTGGGAAGAAGGCGTCAGCACCACTGAGAAGAAAGGGGGCTTGGCGCGCCTCAGGAATCAAAAAGGACGGCTCTCAGAATCACCCACTGAGCAACCGGGAAACCGCATACCATGGACAGTGCTCGGAGAATTCCATAAGTTTCTTGGAAGCAACTTCTCTTTACGAGTAATTAGAATAAGAATAGCTCACACTTAAGTGCTAGGAACAATACTTTGCATACCTTAGGTTCAATTCTCTCCACAGTTCTGAGGTGGGTATTTTTATTCACCATTTTTAGATGAGGAAACTGAGGTTGGGGAAAGTTGAGCTTATCTTGTTCCTGGACACTCAACTAGGGTAGCAGAGAGCAGCCACAGATCTGGTCGGCGGCAGACCCCAGCAGCCCCTTTCTGGTGCCCGTCCACTTATCCTTTTATCAACTCTTGCCAGCTACCCCAAAGGGGGCGGGGGTGGGGGTGGGGAAACATCTAAAGGGAAAGGACCTCTGTACTTGTGCTCAGTGGAGGAAGCCGGCGTTGGCAATAGCTGCTGAGGCCTGAGAAGGTGGATACAGGCTTCCCTGAGGAGGAGAAACTTGATCTGAGCTTGAAGAATGGAGAAACTGGGGCGGACGGGGACTCGATTAGCTTATAAGCAAAGTCCAGTGGGAATTCAGTCACTCAAGAAATCTTTCTCAAAGTGAAGTACAGCTAGTAATTTGTGTTCAGGCTAAGGGGATAAAATGTATGTGGGGTGAGGAAGGGGGAGGGGATGAGTAACAGGTGAGGTTGGAAAAACAAGTTGGGAGCCGTAAACTCTTGAAGGAGTTTAGACTTTATCCTAAGTGCAATATGAGACCATGATGGGGATTCAAGTGAGCACTGATGACTGGATTTGCATTTTAGAAAAGTCTACTTGTTGTATGTAGGCTAAATTGAAGGAGGAAAGAGTAGAAGCAGGGGAGATTTGGAAGGAGGAAACAGGAAGCCACAAAAAAGTAACTGATTCCAAGTGGGTGCTTAGAGCTGTGAAATGACCTGGCCCTGATAATTAACAGATTTTACTGTGGGAGGTGGCGGACGACGGGGAGGGTTAAGGCTCTTAGGCCATGTTCAAAACCTGTCTGTACTTCTTTCTAGCCATAATACCTTGACTTCTTCTGAAACTCACTTTAAAAATAAAATGAGAACAGGAATTTCTCCAATGAAGGACATGAAATGGTGTATGAATAGGCCTGGGCCCAGAGACCACCACTTGGTGAATGCGTTTTCTTTCTGCTTGCAATCCAAGGCTTCTTCTTGCCCCTGGAGGTTCCCCTGGCAGAGAAAGAAGCCAAGTTTCACCAACAATGGCTCCTGAACATGCTTCACAAACATCACCTAGGACAGACGGATTGAAATAGGCCTGAGGCGGGTTAGGGCATTTCTGGGTACCAGATCAAAGGGGACTTCAGGAGATGTGGATAGCAATCCACGATAACTTAGAGCCAAGTCAGGAATGAATCTTTGGGAGCTAGTTACAAATGGGTTTTTCCGTCCTCTGAGTGACAAGAGTAGGATATATAGGGGCCAGAACCTGTGACAACTCTAGGAGGGGGTTCCCCGTTCAGGAGAGAGCATTCCAGAGCTCAGGAGAGGAGGAGAGGGAGCTTCTGTTGGTCACCTGGAACCACTAGCAATCCATAACTATGACATATTAACTTCTTTGAAGGTTTGAAGATTTGAAGATTTTCAGCCTTCCAAAATAGTGTGGATTTAGTTTGCAAAATTAAATAAGGGCTGCTTGTAATTAAGTATTTTGGGGAGGTTTTCCCCACTTCCACTGCACCAAGGTGAAATGTGAGTAATTTTCTCTGTAGTCCCCTGGTTTGAGGGAGAGAGGTTAGGTAGAAAAGGGGCAGGATTATTTCTAGTTCATCCTTAAGCGTGATAGTAGCCTTTGGGGTCCTGGTCTTATGGAGAAGTTTCTGGGTAGGATTCCACCATAAACTCAGGAGCCCTCACAAGCCAATGCTTGGGTTCACCAGGTAAGGCAAATGCCCTCAAGGTGAAAGCCAACTACTTAGCTTCGCTTACCTTGGTAGCTTCCTGCTTTCACTTATTTTTTTGGCCTGAATATTTCTTATGTTTACCAGCTCATGGATGCATTTCATTTTTAAAAATATGTGTTTTGTCTAGCACTTCTAGTTGTTTTTAGCAAGAGGGTTAGCCTGAGTCCCTAGGTTACCATGTTGCAAGACAAGCCAATGGGCAATTTCAGCCCTTATGTGGCTTGATTTTACTGCTGCATTTGGCCCTGTTGACCACTCCCTCCCCCTGTTCTGTTTTGGTTTCCTCTACTACTCTGACCACTCCCATTTGGGCCCCTTCACAGGCTTGCCCCTCTTCCTCTCTCTGTTCCTTAAATGTTGGTTCTCCAGGCCTTAGCCTCTGCTTCTCTTCTTATTCCTCAACCTCTCACCACTTGTTTGGCTTGGAGCTGTGACTCCCAGATGTCTCTGGTCCAGACTGTTGTGAGTTACAGCTGCCGGAGAGTCCTTGCCCTCTGAAGGTGTCACAGGCACCTCAAGTTAAACATGTACAAAAACAAACTCATGACCCCCCCCATACCTTACCCCATCACACGCTAAAAATACTACATCCTCTATGTTCCTTGCCAGCCACCTAAGCCAGAGCCCTGGAAACCCTCCCTTTCATCAAGCGCTCACCACCAGTTTGTCACCAAGTCCTGTTTATTGTGCCTCACGTCTCGTCTGTCCTTCCACACTGCTTCTGCTCTAGATCAAGGCCAGCATTTATTTATTGCCTGAATGGCTCTGACTGCAGCAGCTGTAACTGGTGCCCGCTGCGTTGGCCCTTCTAGTTCATATTAGATACAACAGCCAGTGATCCATCTGAAACGTCTCTTTAGCCAGTCCCGCGTAAAACCCTTCAGTGGCTCCACTCAGGATAAAGTCCAAGCTCCTTTGTATAGCATTCAAGGATCTTTATGATCTCTCTAGCCTAGATGAGGGCCTCCCCCTAATTCTACATGAAATTGCTGGCTATCCTGGGACACACCGGCTGTTCCACACTTCCCCGCCTTTGTTCATGCTACTGCCTCTGCTTAGAAGGCTGTGTCAGGCTGGGCCCAATCAGGAGAAACCACATAGTAGGCACACAGAGACAGTTTAATATAAGAATTTTGAACTGTAATGGGATTGAAGTAAAGAGTGATCGGCTAGTAAGAAGTGAAGAGAAATCTAAATAATTTAGGAGTAGCTGAGTTCTAGGGATGAGATAGAGAGCCCAGGAAGAGGCCCTCACCCCCAACCCCTGCCCAAGGCTGACACCCAGACCTCGATGGACAGGGCATGGTGAGTGAAAAGGGTGAATTTCAAGCTGAGAGATAAGGAAGGCGATAAAGGATAATCAGTACAGGCTCAATGCCCCTCACTCACATTTGGCAAATATGTCACTTTTCAAGCCTCAGCTCAAGTGCTGCCTCCCCCATGAAGGCTTTTCTGGCTCTTCTTCCCCGTCCATCCAGGTGGAACTGAGTCCTCTCTCTTTGTGAGTGTAGAAAGTCTTCTCCCTCCCTGACACACATAACTGTATCCTAGTCATACTTCTACTGGGGCACTTATGACGGTTGGTTGCATTTTTTGTTTACTTGTTTACTCCCATTTTTGGTTCCCAGAAAAAAAATACAGGACACCAACTTAAATTTGAATACCAGCCATTATTGCATGAGACATAAAAATAAAGTACTTATTGTTTATCTGAAATTCAAGTTTAACTGGATGTCCTGTGTTTTTATCTGCTAAACCTGGCACCCTTCCCCCACCTCCACCTCCAACTATGGTCTTCTTAATGGCAGACCATGTTTCTGGCTGACCTCTGAATTCCCGTAACTAGCCCAGTGCATGACAGTTAGTGCTCAATTAATGACAAGAGAATATTGACTTCTCTGGCTGCAGGCTTGAGAATGACTGGAGGCAGTTGAGACCTCAAAGAGACCAGTTAGGAGGATGACCAGTTTTGGGAATAAACCATTCCCCAAATCACGAAGGCCTCCACAGAATAACATTGGGAATAGAGAAAAGGGGATGCACTTGCGAGATTTAAAGATTTGAGGACCAATGGGTAAGGGAAGTGACTGAGCTTAAGGAGTCTAGAATGTTGCTCACGTGTCTGGCTGGTGTCACTGGATGGAGGTTGGTGCTGTAGAGCAGGCAAGCTCGTTGATGTGTGGCTTAGAGCAGGGTAGAGAAGCATGGAGAATGGATCTGAAGGAGTGAACAGTACATTTACAGGACAAATATGTTAAGTCTGAAGTTTCAGAGGATGTGCAGATAGAGGTATGGGAAATATGGACTTGGAGCTCAGAAGGAAGGACCAGAGAAGGCTCAGAAGGCTGGAGGTACAATGTGTGTACCATCAGCATGGAAGTGATAACTGAAACCATGGAAGTAGATAATGTTGCTCAAGGAGAAGAGTGGCAAGAGATGAAGGCCTATATCAGAGCCCTGAGGAACACTTAAGAGGCAGTGAGCAATAAAGGAGCCCCCAAATAGTCTGAGAATGAGCAGATGGAGGGGTGGAAGAAAAAGCAGGAGAGCATGGGATCAAGGGAGTCAAGGGAAAGTAGGGTTTCAAGGAGGGTTGATAAAGTTGAATGCTTCTGAGAGTTCAAAGGACTAAAGGCTAAGAAATGGCCTTTGGGTTTAGTAATCATGAGGGCACTGGTGCCCTTAGCAGAGCTCAGATTATATATATATATCACAGTGCATCACAATGTCAAGTTTTTTTAACGCTGTGATATATTTGAGCAAGTTTAAGTGCAGAAGGAAAGGAGAGAGTCAATAGAAAAAGGTTGAAGAATGGGGAGGTTTGTAAATAACTGAGACCAAGAGCCCTGATATGGAATCCTGAGTGCAGATGGAGGAATAAATCTGGCTACAGGAGGACATTAATAATAGTATCTAGAACAGAGCATGATACCTCGAGGGCCATGAACTTCTAAGGAATCTCTGAATGAGCTTCATCATCTGTGAACCCCCTAAAATTGTTTACCAGCTTTACACATCAGTGTTTTTTTTTCAGCATTTTTTTTGGGTGGGGGCGGGGGAGAATCATTGGCTTTTATGATTCTCTAAGGACTCCACAACTCCAAAACAGGTTAAGATGCACTCCTCTGAACAAGAAAGGTAATCTCACATGGCGCACATTCTAGATCTTTGATTTCTCAGTTTTCTACCCATCTTCCCCTTTTAAAGATGAGACATCATCTAGTCAGCCAGTCCACATGTACTCTGTCATAGGGATCTCTAGCCAGGGGAAATATGGCAATCCCTGGACAAGAGAGGAGGCAAGCCATTGGCAGGGGCAGGGGGAGCATATGGAACCCCCGACCTTGATTCCTGGATGAAAGAAACCTAGAGGGAAGTTTTGGGTGCTCCCTGAAGCTGGAAAAACCATCATTTTAAAGCCACCGATAGTTTTCCATCTTACAGGAGGTGGTGACTTGATGCCCCTTTGGAGACCATGCTATTATTCTGGGAAGACCACTCAAATGGGCCATGTAGTTTTGCAAATGTGAAACAAAGACTACAGTAAAAAAATGGAGATACGAGAGCCACCTGTGGCCCCTAGGTGTGAAGGTGCTCTGCCTGGTGAGGTCATGTGCCAGGTGACCTCAGCTAAGTTGTAGGCAGAGATGTGCAGCTCTGCAGCTCTTTTCCTTTGGGGAAAATAGTTTTATTATTATTATTATTTTTTTAAGAGGATTTGGGCTGTTGTGAGCTGCAAACTGATATGAGTTCTTGTGGGAATGTGCCTCCTGAAGTTGCTGTTTCATCTGGGGCTTTGTGAGATGTTGGGCACAATCTTTCCGGGGCCCAGAATACAGCCTTGAGTTGGGAGGATCCTACTCCCTCAAGGACCAGCAGTTTTGGGGAGAGCCAGCCTCCTTGGCTTGGGTTCTGACCTGCCTCTTTTGCTGTGAGCATTGTCAGAGATGGCTTCAATTCATCTCCTTTAAATGGCTCTGAGAGTGAAGATGTCCAACGAGAGGGAGGGGCTGGAGAGTTTGGGGACTCGGCCAGGCTTCCAAGTCTTTCCAGCAGGAGCTCCCTAGCCCCAATCACCCTGGAACTGACAGGATGTCCCTCTTCACTCTCAATCAGGGCCAGGGCCAGGCCTTTCTGAGGTGTGTGCAAATGGTATGGCAGTGGTACCATTTTCTTTGGGGGGAGGGTGTGTGGAGACTGAGGATCTTGAATCACTTTGGAGGCAGAGAGAGTGGGCAAGGGTGTGTTTGACGGCAGCAAGAGAGCGCCAAAGTTTTGGGAGCACTCAGGACCGAGGCGGTGAACACAGAAGAGTGGAAGCAGAGGTTTGTTTCTCCTCCTTGACCCCGAATGCGCACAGCCCTGAGAACTCTTGCCAGCTCCTCACTCTAGCCCGGGTGAAAGGGCACCTGTGCCAAAGCAGGTAGGCACTTCCACCGTTTGGAAGAACTTTTGGTCAGCAGTGTCAAACGCCTGAGGTATCCCACCCTGAACCTGCCTTGCTGTCATGCATCCTGGCTGCAGACACTGCCTCTGCTCATAGCTGCCAAATCGACCTCCAGCCTAGACCTCCCTCCTCCACTCCAGACTAGCTTACCTCATGGCCTCCCGATGGGCCCTCCGGATGTCCCCCCGTTCCTCAGACTCTGCATGCTTTCCACACACATGTCCCCATCTTATTTCCAAAGAAGAAAATCATAGAGGACAGAGTCATAGGACCCAGGAAACAAGGTTTCACAGGACATGCAGAAGAGCTCGGAGCGATGGCATTGACTTCTTGGAGATGACGCAGGGACAGTGTGAAAGGCCAGGGTCAACACTAACCTCTTCCTCCTTCCAGATGAAGGTGTGCGCCTCTTAGTTTCCTGTCCTTTTTCATACTACTTGCCAAATTGAATTTAAATAATTATTTATGTAACTATTTATTGTCTGTCTCTAGGTTAAGCTTAAGGGCAGAGATCATGTCCCTTTCCCTTCTGTATCCCTCGTGTCTACGCAGTATTTGACATATAAAACGTACTTAATAAATACTTCTTGAATGAATAAATGAATATCCTTGTTCATCACCCAAGATGTAGGGCCCTCTTGGGGCCCTCAGTCCTTTCCTGCATTCTTAACCCTTTGATGCTCTGTCCTTCATCCCCCTAAGCCAGCCTCCCAATGGCCTCTCAGACGCTCTCTTGCCCTGGGCTGCTTCATGCAATGTGGGTAGTGAGCTCCCCATGCTGGACCATCTGCAAGTGGAGGCAGCGAATGCACCTGTCAGGGTGACCTGGAGGGTTAGGACACTGATCTATGAGAGGGGAGTGGAGCAATGTGTGATTCTCTGTGTCTTTACCCATTAAGCAAGGTCCCCAGGATGCTTGAGGTTACCGGTAAGGTAGGGCTTTCCTTACCGGTAACCCCAAGTCCCAAGTGCTGGGGATGGTGCAAGGCGTTGTGAGCTGGCCTGCCAGGACTGGTGCACGCACCTTTGCCACCCACTCTGTGTTCCATGCCCCCTCGTGTCCCAGAGCTGCTGGCTGGAACAAGCAGTTGGAGATCTGGGTCAGGTCTGCTGTGATTGCTGAGTCAGCCTGCAGTTGGGATGGTCAGGGCGTGATCTCCAGACACCTGCTTCTACACATACAGCCCCCACTGCCCAGGAAAAGATCTGACAAACCACAGAAGTAAATAAATAACTTAGAAATAATAAATAGGGGTCCAGCTCCCAGGAGTGAGTACCAGGTCCCCTCCAGCACAGGCACTTCAGCAATGCGACTGCAATGTATCTCCTCCAATTCTGTCTCCCTGGGACCTGGGCTGAGGCTGCCACCTCAGACACTGCTGGGTTCTTCAGAGGAGGCGTCCTGGGTCTGTGGTCTGGTCAGTGCCAGAGTCTGTGAGAAGTGGGTCCTAAGGTCTCCATAGCTGAGGTCTCTGGTGTCTGTAGGGCTGGGACTCGCAGGGTGAGGACCGTGGGCTGCTTGCCTGGCAGTCGTCCCTCTGTCCAGGGCTGATGCCCATCACTTGCCCCCATTTCTGGCTGAGGCCCCTGGCCCCTTCCAGAGGGTAAGATCCCCAGGTAAGGGTGCCATCTGCAAATTCTTGGAGAGAGCCGTCAGCCCAGGCAGCCGCAGGCAGTAGCTGAGAGCCGGTCCACCGTCCTCCAGGTGCTGTTGACGTCCATGAAGGTGACGGCCTCATAGTGCGTGGGTCGGCAGCAGGGCTGGCTGACCAGCCGGGAGCCCGGAGGCTGCCGCAGGGCCCTAGCGCCCAGCAGGCTGGCCAGGCTGAGGTCGTGCGGGGAGCGAGCCCGGCGGCAAGAGCCGCTGCAGAAGCCGAAAGACACCAGTTCTTCGGAGCTGTGGCCCAGGCCAAGCAAGCGCACCGGCACCATCTGCGAGCTCAGGCGGCAGTCCCGCGTCCCCGGGACCCGCGCGCGTCCGCCCCGGCCCCCGGCACGCGCCGCGCGGCCCCCGCGGGAGGGCGAGGGCCAGGGCGACGGCGGTGGGGGCGCCGGCCGGGGCGGCTGGGGCGGTGGCCGCCGGGCTCTTCCGCCGCACCAGCGGGCCGCGCGGCTCCCTGGAATGAGACCGAGTCAAGGGCGGGGTCCCGGGACAGCCCCGCCCCCACCCAAGCCCCTCACCCTCTCACCTACCCGGCATGTGGCCGGCGGGGGACGCCGGGACAGGCGCGGGGCCTTCGCGGGTGGCGGGGAGGCGGGGCGAAGGGCCCAGGGAGGCTTCGGAGACGCTGCTCAGCAACGCCAGAGCGGCTAGGGTTGGCCACAAGGCAGGCTGCACACAGAGACAAAGTGGAGCCTCAGGGAGGAAGACGGCACCCTGGTGGGCTCAAGGTGGAGGGGGCCCAGGGAGGGGTTGGGGCAGTGGAGATCAGAGAGGGTGATGGGCTCCTAGTTGGGTGTGGGGAGCTTAGGAAGGGCTTAGGTTGGAGGATGATGGGTCTGCTGCCTGAGGGAGCCCAGGGGAGAAATCAGCTGAGGGCAGTGGGCAATCACCTTCCTCCATCCTCCTGGTCCCTCCCTGACCGTTTCCCTTTCACTGCTCTCCCTCCCCAATCAAACCACCTTTCCTCAATACCAGGTGGGAGTCATTGGGAGAGCCACTCACCTGCCGCCTAGGCGGGGGCCAGCAGGGCAGCACAGAAGGGCCTCTATGTCCAGGCTCCATCTCTGTCAATACCAGGAGCTCCCATCAGCCTAGTTGACCTGTCCCCCACCCTCCTCTTGAGGCAGCTTGGAACGTTGAGAAATGAGTTATCCTTTGATCAGGTCATCCCTCCACTTCAGTGTCTCTCCAGGTGAGGAACAAGGAGGGGCTTAGGTAGCTGGACTCAACCCAGGAGAAATAGCTGCATCAGGAACTGTTGTTACCTGTCTCAGTTCTTACAACTCCACGAGATAAATGGTACATTTTCCAAATGAGCAAACAAGGCTCAGAGAATCTCAGCCATTGTCTAAGGTCACAAGGCTAGACCCACACGGCGGTGGGGGAGGAGGGAGGAGTGTGTGAAAGGGATTTTTTTCCCCCCAGGACCTTCCTGGTCTCTGCTGCAGGGATGGTGATGCCAGGACTAGCTGGAGAAAGGAGTAGCTGGACCTCGTTGGTCCCACAGAGAGCTTTCTCTCCACGGCATAGAAGAGGAAGCTGTGGCCTGAAGAATTAGAGTGCTGGCTGGTTGACCTGAGTCATGGATGACAGGAGGCCCAGGCCCCAGCCTGTGTTGCCCACCCAGCGCTGCTGCACCTTGAGCCTCTGTGATCTTTGTCTGGACCCAAAGCCTCCTGAGTTCTCTCTTTTGACCATAGATTGTCCGTCAAGAGCGAGCAGATGGTGGGAGTTGATGGACCCTCTGAGAACATGGGGCCTGGGCTCCCTATGGCCAGCAGGGGGCAGTGTCTGCCAAGCCTGCAGACTCAAAGTGGGGTGGGCTTTTCCTTACCCTCAGCCAGACTCAGGCCTGAGCAACTTCCAGGATGGCCAGCCAGGCCTCCACACCAGCCTGGTCTCTAAGAGCTGAGCCACCCTGAGAGCTGGTCCAGATCTGTCTCCCTTCCAGCTTCCTGTGAATCTGAGGGCCTGGCCCTGCTCCTAGAAGTTTCCCCATGAGCCATCCTTCTTGAGCCCAGCCAGCCTTTCTGAGCGCCACCAGCTTTTGTGAGCCCACAATGTTTCGCACTCCCAAACACCCCTTGGGGCCCCAGAGCCCTCATGAATCCTCACTAGCTGGCCTGCTCTTGGATCCCAGCTGTCACCTGCACCCCTACCCCCTGGCACACAGAATATCTGCATACTTGTGGGTCAGACCTCCTCAGGTCTCCGCCAGCAGCAGGTCCATCCCACTGAGATAGTACGGTCCATTTCAGGTGTGCTCGACTAACTGAATAGGGCCCCTGAGGGGCCAGGCCAGTGACTATTCTCACTGAGGGAAAGCGGGGCAAGGAAGCTTTCAGGGGCCCCTGCGCTAGAGGGAGCCCGGGAGCAGGTCTCTTGAGGGCAGCGAGGCCCTCTCTCTCCCTCCTGGTGGTCTGGGGCCACTTGGTCCTCCCCATCTGCCAGCCATATACTCACCACCGGGGTCCTGCGCCGTGTTCTTTTAGGCACCTTTCCTGGGACCAGTGCTGGACTTTCCCCCGCAGCTCAAGAGGCTCATGCCCAGGGCTGTGCACCTGGCAGTGCCTCTTTTAGCCAAAAGCGTGGCCTTGGCTGCCAGTCTGTGCCCTGTAGCAGCAGCAGGAGCCTCCCATTACAGTGGGCCGGCAGGGCTAGAACGGTCTGACTAGCGACTAGAGGGACTGAGGGGGCTGGGAGGGGCAGAGAGCTGCGCAGCGGGCCCAAGAGAGGGAGGATGTGAGAGGGGGTAGTGGGGGCCTCTCCTGCCTGCTCCCGGTGGAGCTGGGACGAGGGGTGGGCCAACAGGTTGGCTTACCGTGGGTCTGGGACGCAGCAAGGGCTTGGGACCGAGGGACCTGCTGCTGGCGGAGCCCGTGGGCTGTGTCTGGGGGCCGGGCCCAACTCCATCTCTCAGCAGCCTCATGCCTGCCGCCGTCCGGTGTCAAATTCCAGCCCCGGCGTCACCGGATCCTGGGGTGGGGCCCAGAGTGCCCCCACCCCGCCCCACCTTTCAGGGCTCACCTGGTCGCTCCACCCGGCAGGATCCGGTCCCCACCCCCCCGGCTCAGCTAAGTCCCCCAAGGTGAAGGGGAGGACGCTGGGAGTGGAGAACGCAGGACTGAGTGGAGATCCCAGGCGGTGGAGGCTCGGAAAGTGGGCGTTCAGAGTTTGTAGACAAGCGGAGTAGGGAGTTGGAGGCTGGGCTGAGGGCGGGAGAGGGAGGGGACAGGCTGGTCCCTGCCTTGGGCTACCAGCTCTCTGGTTTGCATCGTCGCTGGGGTTCTGGCTGGCTGCCCCGCAGTGACTGCTCTTGCCTCTCTGGTCCACCCCTGGTTTCTCTCAACAGACCCATCAAAATCTTTGGGTGGGCCAGACACTGCCCTGGGGGTTTCACGGTCTACCCCTGCTCTAGCCACCTCACCACTCCCTTCCTGCCCTGCCTGGGGCTTGGAGTAGAGACACTCCTGCAAACCCCGCTGCACACCCACACTGCAAGGACAGTGCTCATAGGAGTGGGTACCCAGGGCTGGAGTAGGGGAGGGTCACGGAGGAGGAACATTTGCGTTCAGGCTTGAGGTAGGAGCTGGTGGGTAGTATTTCAGAAGCCTGATTATGGCAATATGGCAGGTGGGGTGGAGGTTGGGTAACATGGATAAAGGTAAGGAAAAGCCAGATGCTGTGTCATACCAGGGACTCTGGACTTGATCCTAATGGCACTGGGGACCACCAGAGGGTGTCAGGCAGGTGCATGGTATATCAGACATGCATTTCAGGGACTGGCTGCAGTGGGGGAGGATGGTTTGGAGATGAGAGGTGGAGATATGTCAGGAGGATGCTGGGAGAGTGGAGTCGGAAGCAGAATGGTGGAGAGAGTGTGAGGTTTCACGGGCTCTTTGAGAACTCAGCTGGTGCCTGGCTGGATGGGGTGAGGGGTAGGGCAGACAACAGTGTGCCTCTGGCCTGGGTGACCAAGTGGAGGGGGTGCATTCTGGCAGTGGGAGCTCCCCGGAAGAGGGGCAGCAGCTCGTGCTCAGTGTTGGACATGTCAAATGGGAAGGACCTGTGGGTTATCGTAGTGTGTTTAGGGTGCAGCTGAATTTGTAGCATGGAGCAAAGTGGAGAGAGCTGGGCTGGAGATGGCAATTTGGGAATTGTCACCAACTGATGATTGGAAGCCGTGGGAGGGAACGTGTGTGGACCAGCTATATCTTGACTATGCATCAGAACCACTTGTGGACCTTTCAAAACTATCCATGTCTGGGCCCCACCCCAGACCTGAATCAGAATTTTGGTGTGGGCATGTGCAATGTTTCAAATCTGCACAGGTGATCCTGGTGTACAGCCATGGCTGAGAACCACAGCTTTGATGAGAGCAGTTTCTGTGCACGGGAGGGGCTACCAGCTAGACTGCAGAGACCTGCGGGTGGTGCTGGTGAGGGGGGCGCTGTCTGCAGGCTTGAGGGACCGCTGTGGGGCAGGGGGCTCCGAGGTGAGCAGCTCCACTCTGTGCCGCTTCCCTGGGGCTTTATCAGCTACGGCTCTGGCTTGCAGTCTATGTCCCGTACAACTCAAGGGGGCGCCATTCACGCAGAATAGGACGAACACTGGAGTTGTGTATCATAGCCGCCCAGTTTAATCTGAAGGGAGTTTCTGGGTTTGCCTGTCCCCCAGTCAAGGCCTTGCTTTCCCCTCAACTGAGGAGGCTTCTGTCTGAGGACAAACCACAGCAGTAAGGGGACACATGGGAAGTCGGTGGTCCTTGGTATGGCCAGGAATCTTGGGTGGGGATGGCAGGTAAGGGGCGAGTTGCCCCTTACTGTCAAGGTGGCAAATATGGCTGGAAGCTCGTGCTATGGCCTCAGGGCCAGGCCTGCATGGGGATGCTGAGGGAAGGGGAACCAGATCCCAGGGCTCGAAGGGGTAAGATGGGAAGAGACGTTCTTTCTAATATTTGCCAGAGGGTGCCTAGAGCTGGGCTCTGCCTCCGAGTTGTGTGGGAAGGAGGAGGCTGAGGGGGGAGGGTATGCGTGTTCTTTCCAGGGCTCAGCCAGGGCTGAGAGGAGTGGGTGAGGTGTGTGCGCCTCTCTGTGTTGGGGGCTCAGCATCCTATCTTTCCTGTGCTTACAGAAATCTCTGTCCCTGCAGTGCTGGGGCTGTGGTGACTCCGAGGTACTATCCTAGGACTGTGCGCTTCCATCCCCTGCCTCTCGCTCCTTTAGGAGGCACAGGGTAGACTCTGGGGCAGGCGTGGTACCCCTGGTTTACCTGTCGTTAAGGCTAAGAGGGTGGAGGGCTGTGGGACGGGAGAGGCGCCTGCAGACCCTCAGGGGGCTACCCAGGACCTGCAGTTGACATGAGAAGTGAAAGGGACCCAGGAACCTGTGGGTTGGAGAGATAGCCCTTGGGTTTAGCATAGTTGCTGAGGCTCCAGGAGAGTCAGAGAAAACAAGAGGCCAGGTTCAGGGAAGAGCTTTATTGCTTCCATGATGGCTGCTCAGGATGGCTGCCACAGCCTGGGTAAGGTCCTTGAGCCTCACTTCCCTCTGGTCCAGGCTAAAGGCAGAACCCAAAGACCTGGCAGTCTCATTGCTGAAACGAAGAACAGCTGCCAAGTTGTTAAGTCCAGGCTGGGGGCACTGTCCTATGGATCAGCAGCAGTTGGGGAGGGGCCATTCCCATCAGGCGGGGCCAGGCCTCGCCTCCTGAGCTCTGAAGTTCTCTGCTCTAGCCCAGGGGCTGTCTTGTTGGTTTCAAGGATGGCTCCAGAGTTTCCCTGTGGGACAGCTAGGGGCTGGTATGTGGGAATACCCCATTTCTCCCCAAGAAAGGCCAAACAGTGTCATGAGCGGGAGGGGCCTGGCAGGAGATCCTGCCCACCTCCCTGTTGCCTTGGAGCATCGTCCAGTCTAGTCATGGCACTCCCCCTCCACAGGGAGCCCCCTGGGAACACTGCCTGATGGGCCCTCTAGTGGGCCTCTTTCTGCATGGCAAGTGGACCAAACTTGACATCTTCAACCTTATTTAAAAATAAATTATCCCTCCCCTCCCCCTCGCCCCAATTCACAAAATAATACACGAAACACTGATTAGAGAAATAATTCCAGCAGCAGCCTTGCTGCCTGTGTCCACCTCCTGCATGCTGGGCCTGCTGGGCCTGGCCAGTGGCCTCCTGGCCCTTTGGCTTCAAGGGCCCAGGCTGAGTGAGGCCAAGTGCTGGTCTTTGAGGCTGGCCTCTGAGCAGACATAGCTCTGGCTGCCCTGCCAAGGCCCTGCCACGCCTGGGGCCTCTTGGCACTGTCCTCTGGGTCTAAAGACTCCTGCGCCTCTCAGGCAGGGCCAGACCAAGGCCAGTGAAGTGTGCAGGTGGCGGGGGCTGCAGCTTGCTCCTGCGGTGCTGAGACCTCCATGGCCATATGCTCTCTGGGCCCACCTCAGATGCCACTGGTTAGGTCAGTGATGACACGTGCTTTCACTAGCTTCCGCAGAAACTCTTTCTCTCGCTGAATGTTGTGTGTCCAGGACTGGAAGGAAAGAGATGGAGGAGAGGTCAATTGGGCAGCCCAGGTGATTGCTGGGACACAGCCACGCTAAAATGCACCATCCCAGGGCTTGGTGCCCTCTTCTGACCACTACCTTCCGATGCTGTGACTGGGACATCTGCTCTAGAAGTGCCACAGCTCACCCTTCCCGGGACTCAGAGAACGTGAGCTTCTAACCCCTTTTCCCATCCCGGAAGAACTATGCCTCTTAACTTCTTCCAAGTCTTAGGAGATAACAGGCTTTTCATCCGTGTTCCCACAGACTTTAAGCCCTCCTTGTCCGGCAGCATGTCCGGGGCACCCAGGTCCTAGGCACCCTATGGACAGGCAATGTGAGTCACTTAGGTCCGGCCCAGGCCTGGGGGTGGGCCCTGCTGGAAAGAGCTGCAAGGGGTGGCTTAGTCATTCTCTGGCTTGATGCAATCCACTCTCCAGGCCTGGGGGCGGCTGATGAAATCCTGCCTCTCAGATTGGAGCCAGGGGGGCAGAGGACAAGAGGCTCATCTTACTGTTAATATGGAAATTACAGGGAAGAAGCTGCCTTCTCCGAGGGGAAGGCTGCGCCCAGGCTCAGGTTCTTTCCCTTTCCCATCCCCAGTATTCTTACCAGGAAGCTTTGATGACTAAGTCTCTTAAAGAATGAAAAAGGATTGAAGGATTGAATGAATGAATGAAAAAACCCCAACAGCCAACGGCCTTATCGTCGTGTGTACTCGCTGACTGCCCCGTCGCATCTGTCAGCAGTGACCCTCACTGTAGTAATATTAAGAGCCACGACTTCCTGGTACCAAGAACTTAAAGCTCTCTCCGGTCCTTGGTCTGATCCAGTTAACCCTCTCCAACCTTTCAAATCTTTTCAATTTGAAACTCAGGTAAAATTCCCTATATTCCTCTTCTCGAACATACCCTTCAACTACTCGTGCTAACCACAAAGCTGGCAGCCACTAAGGACAGCGTTCCCGGACACATGCTCAGTGGTGACTCTTCCCACACGTCCACACTCCACAGTGCCTAGAGGTGGGCAGGTCTTCCTCATTCTTTATTGCTGCGTCCACACAGCTGTCCCTTGTCCCTCCATACTCCCTCAAACCTCCGGCTCCTTTGAGGCTCCTGTCATACTCTGCCAGCTACGAGTTGGCCCTCCATGGCACCCCTGGGTGGTTTGCCCTCACACCTTGAAGACGCAAGCATCTATCTCACTGTCTCTCTTTGGAGACGAGGATTATTTGGCACAGAGTAGGTGCTCAGTAAATATGTGTTGAATGCAATTAGATTTTATAGGTAAGAAAATGGTGGCTTGGAGAAATGGCAGGGCCAGAATCCAAGCAAATGGAGAAATTCATACAGCTCTCTACTTACCCAACCCCTCCCTCACTCCCCAAGAAGAAGTCTGATAGGTCAGCTTCAAGAGTGCCCCTGGGGTCACTGAGGGGTGAAAGGGCAGCAGAGGACTGGATATTTGATGATATTAAGGAATTATTGTTAATTTTTCTAGTATGATAATGGTATTATGATAATAAAAGTAGCCCTTATCTTTTTGAGAAACTTACTGCATTATTTATGTTTGGAATGATGTGCTACCTGAGACCTGTTCCCAGGTAGTAAGTGGGGAGGGGAAGGATGAGAGGAAGAAGGGATGAAACAGCAAGGACGGTGACTGTGGGAGGCAGGTGACAGCTACACACGCGCTCATTATATTATTCTCTACATCTATGAATATGTTTGGCAGTGTTCATAATAAAAGAATATAAACAAAAACGTCTGCCTGGAGTGTAGCTCTTAGCCCAGGCAGTGCCACCTCTTCGGCGCTCTCTTTTCCCGAGTCCTCCTTCTGTGCGGGCAGCTGGGAACGTTGCCCACACGGTCTACGGGCTGGGGCGGGATCCTGGTCATCCCAGGTCCCCCGCCTCACCAGGGCCCCTGGGTGCAGCTGTCCGCCCCACTCACAGCCCATACTCTGAGGAGGGCCGGCCTGCCTTCTGACAGCTCTCTTCCTGGCTTCATCGCTGACCCTCCTTCCCTCACCCAGCCATTAAATATTGCTGCTCCTAGGGTGCTGGCCTAACTGTCTACACTTCTTACTCTATCATCTCCCTAAGAAATCTCATCCCTGCCTGCCTTGGACATGCAGTCTGCTCATTAGTCACAAACCTACATTTCTAGCCCGGATTTCTCTGCCGTGTTCCAGGTTGGGGGTGTTCATCTCTTGCTTAGACTGCTGCGATAGCCTCCTAACGACTTGCTATTCCTGCCCTGCACCCCTCTATATTTCATGCTGCAGCCACAGTGACCCAAAAGCTTCCGCTTTTATGGATTCCTCCAGCCTTCAGAGCAAAATCCAAACTCCTCACTGTGGCAGAGAAAGTACTTCATGATCTAGCCACTGCCTATGCCTACGGTTTCTCACCCTCTTTCACATCAAGTTTACATGAAAGAAATTTGTAAGAGAGCAAATATACAAGTAAACAGACGCCAGGAGGCAGGTAAAAGCTGTGACAACAGTTTGGAGTGGGTGCTGGCAGGGCACAAAGATACAAAGAAGATACATCAAGACAGACAGATGGAAAGACTAACAGGGTCAGGTAATAAGGCAGGGTGAGGGGCTAAGACATTTCTGGAGCTCCTGGGCCCAGGAGGGGCTTCCCACTCCCGAACCCCATTCCAGGCAACAGGACGCCCAGCTGGAAGGCTGTTTCTGGTTCCCTGTGAGATTCCCAAGTCTCTCTTATTCCCTTGAGATAACTTCCAATAACTTGAGGTAATCTGAATGAACCAGAAAGCCTAAAACAGTATAAATGGTAACTGAAGCCACGGACGGGGATGTCAACCTCCTGGAGCACATGTAGTGTGAGGAGAGAAGATCGTCCAGGAGGGAGCCCTGGCTAGTGCTGACTCTTACGGGGCGGACTGAAATCAAGGACACTGAGAAAGAGAATGAGAGACTGGCAAGTGAAATCAGAAGAACACTAGAAATTACTGACTCGAAAGTCTAAGCAGGAGAGAGTTTCAAAGAGGAAGGAGAAGTCAACATAAGAAAGTGTTTGCGAGATCAGGAAAGACGAGACTTACATGTGTCCATTGGATTCAGCAGCCTTGAGAAAAGTCCCTGGTGACTCTGGTGGGAGTCATGCCAGGTAAGGGGGAAGCAGGGTATGAGGGCCGAAGGGCCAAGTGGGTGTGGGCGGGCCATGGATGACCCAGCAGGAGCCGTCACTGGAGGAGGGGAGTGTGGTGGGAGCTTTCGGGAAGAGTACGGCTCTGGAACAGTGTAGTGGGCACTGGAGAAGGGAATGAAAGACTGGTGAGCAGGGAGGAGGGCAAGCTGAGATGGGAACTCCTACATTTTTAGAACTGTGATCTGCACAGAGGGAGATTTCCTCCAAAAGCCCTCCACCCAGATGCAGGAATAGAGAAGCTGCTCAGGCACTAGCCCAAGATGTCCAGGTTCCAGGCTGGGATCAGCGGAAGGCTAGTGGTACAAGTGAAGGCGGTTGTTCAGTGGGGTCCAGATTTTCCACATGGGCTCTCGCTGTGAGGGGAGACATGCAGGAGAGGCTGACTGACAGGCTGGGAGAACTGTAAGGCTTCTTGAACTTTAAGGTACTTGAATATACGGTTACCTGGGAAGCAATTCTGGGTGCTTGGCCATAGGGAAGGGTAGAGGGGTTACCAGGGGTGTCCTGAGACTGGAGGCAATGTCTATAGGTTGTTTGAGGGGGCAAGGAAGTCGTCTGGGGAGAAGACAGGACTTGAAGTAGAGAGGATGGCTCTGAACTGGTGCCAAGATGAGCGTATGATGGCTGGGGAAGAGCGAGGCAGGTGCGGGACCAGGGCGGGGAGAGGGCCAGGGAGGGACAGTTCAGGAAGAAGGCTGCGGAAAGGGGTTTTGGGTTCAGGGGCAGTCTGGGGATTGGGGCACAGAGGATGCTTGGTGGTCAGAGGCCCGCAGGCAGGGATGGACCTCCAGTGTCCCAACTTAGCTGAGGGTGGGGCGTCTTCCTGGGAGCTCTGGGCAGCCGGAGCAGCTGCCGGCTCATCCCCTTACCATTTACTTGTGTACATAGTCAGAGCCTGTCTTTTGTGCTGGAAGTGCCCCCGCCCTCAGCCCTGCCCAGGCTGAGGCTGTGCCCCACCCTGCCTCAAACCTCTTTGATGGCTGCCATGCGCACGGTCTCATAGTAGTGCAGGGGTGCATTGGGGGTGCTCATGTCGTAGCCAAAGCCTGCGACTGCCACCTCATCACAGCCGTGTAGTGCCATGGTCACTGCCACACTGCCAAGGGTCGGGATGTTCTAGAGGAGGGAAGGGAGGCGCAGAGTTCAGATGGAGGGCAGAGTGAGGCTGGGACCCTCCGCTAAGCAACTCAGAGCTGAGCTCCATTCCCGAGGACCGAGCCCTCTGTCCCCGCCCTGCTGCCCTGTCCTTCCTTCCCAAGGCCACTCTGACCCAGTTCCCGTCCTTCCTCTCCTAGGGCCCAGCTATCTCACCCCGCGGCCCATGAGGCCGTTGTTGAAGGGCAGTCCAATGAGGGTGAAGGCAGCTTCCTGGATGAAATATGGGTTCAGGATGCGAATCTCAGGGGGCTCCTTGGGCACTCGAGTGGCCACAGATTTCCAGAAGCCGTCCGATGCACTCTGTGGACACAGCATAAGTGGGCATGAGCTGGGCACACAGCTTGTGATGGGACTGTGTGAGTGGCAGGGGCCCAAAGCGTGTACAGGCAAATGAGAAACAAGGTGGGGGGCATGAGGTCATACTGGGGAGCCTGGGACACGTGGGATAAAGACAGCTGGTAAAGGGAGGACTTGGTGTGTGCGGGGGACACGGGATGTGTGACACAGACACGGGTATATCGTGGGAACAGTGAGCATATGGTGGGGCCAGTGCGTAATGGAGGATCCAGTGTGAGCTGCATGGTGGGGCCATCGGGTGTGGAACCCTGGGGCGTGCTGCTCTGGCCTGAAGAGTTTCTTGGGTCAACTGGAAGACCCAATGGCCCAGCTGTCCCCCACCCCTTCACAGCTACCGAGGGGCCCAGGAGGAGCCTGCCCTTGCTCTCCTATCTGCTCTGCTGGGCTTGCCTCCTTTCCCTTCTGCTGACTCTCCTTGCTCTCTCAGTCAACTGTTCTAAAGTGAACCTGGAAAATAAAGACAAAATGTAAGTGCTGTGGAACAACCCTCAAATCCCAGTTTGGCCACTGACTAGAGTTGGGTGACTTTGGGCAAGTGACAAGCTCTCTGAGCTTCAGTTTAACTGCAAAATGGGGTCATTCTTCCCTTGGGGATCTTAGTACCAAACTGTGAAAAGGCATGAGCTCTGAAACTTGACATTCCAGTGTCCATTCCAGGGCTGCAACTTCTTTTCTAACTCTCTCCATTCCTCTAGTCTCCAGCCCTGCCTTTCTGTTCAAGTCCCTGAAGCATATCACTGTGCTCCTCTCTCCGAGCTTCCTCAGCTCCCCAGCCCTTGGCCCTTCTATTGCCTCAGCCCAGGGAAACCCTGAACTCGGGACCAACCCATTTTTCACCTTCACCACCCCAAAACTGGGTCCTGAATGCTGCTGAAGAAAGTCACAAACCAACTCAGAAGACTGGAGGCATTACCAAGCCATGGACTCCAACTTGTTATTTTCAGGGAGTTTGTCATTTGCCTAGAAAATCTAAAACAATTAACTAAACTTAGAATGGATAAAATAATTTAGTAATAGGATCTGTACTCCAATAGGAAAGTCACCACATGTAATACTAAAGAGATCCCCTTTGCAATCGTAACAAAAAAATAGTCAAATACTGATCAATAAACTTAAATATGTGGGACCTAGAGTAAAAAAAAATAAAAAAGCTACAACCCTTTATTGAGAAATCCAAAAAAAATGACTTGGGAAAAAAAACGGGACAAACGACATCTTGGATGGGAAGGCTGAGTATTAACCTAATACCAATCCTCCACCCTACCCCCGTCCCAGATGAATGTAGGCTTAACATAATTCTAAGAAAAATTCCAATAGGATTTTTGTTTTCAAATTTACCAAAAAGATTCTAAAAACCCATCCAAATATTTAACAGATAAAAATAGCCCCCAAAATTTAAAAACTAAATCGTATATTATGAATTTACAATTATAAAAACATTGATAGACGTGTAAGAATCAACACAAAGATCACTGAAAGAAGAGATAGCCCAGAAGCAGATCAAACACACACTTAGGTTATGATAAGGAAGCTTCACCATTAGTGAGAACAAGATGATCTTCTCAGCAAGTGACGTTTGAAAATTTACTATTTAGAAAAAAAAATGTCCACTTACTGCCTGTCTTCATACTACACACAAAACAACTAGATGCTAAAAAATACTGAAAAAAAATTTGGATGTATATTTTATCACTGAACTTCCTAAATGTTAATGCAATGTTAGAAATAAAGAAAAAAGTAAACAGATTTTGATTTTGTAAACATTTTTAGTGCTTTGGTACATCAAAATGTAAGCAAAATTAAGAGGGAAACAAAAAAGTGGGAAAAATTTTGTCACAAATAAATACTACATATTTGAAAAATTCATTGAAAAATCAACGAGACTCCATAAAAATGGGAAAAGAATATAAAACAAGGTTAGTAAGCATGAAAAAGTCAACTCGATAGTGACAAAAAAATGCAAATTAAAATAGCCAGAAAATATTTTTTACCCTCTGAAATGTGTCTATGTGTATCTATGTATTTATCTTACTGCTTATGGTGGTCTGCTGAAGTGAAACTCCCCTACACTTTAGGAGTAAAGTTTGGTGTAGCCTTTCTAAGAAGCAGTCTGAATACGAATCAAAAGCCTCAAAGCTGTTTATACCTGACGACAATAACATTTCTCTCCTAAAAGTAATCAGAATGGTGAAGACCTTTGTAAAAAGCTGCTTATTGCAATGTTATTTATAACAACAGTGAAAAACCAGAAGAAAAAAAAATCCAAGTTTACAATAGAGGTTTGGTTAAATGATACACCTCTATAACCGAATGTTACAGAAGTCAAAATTGTCTTCTATGAATTTTGTCATAGGGAGGTACATAACGTATTTAACCAGATGTCCTCTGTTGTTGGACATCTAAATTGTTTCTAGTTTCCGCAGATCTGCTCCTGCTCCTGTATTCCCTATCCTCTCATGTCCTCCAAACAACCAGAAACGTACCAGAAACGTAGGAATCCACTTTAGATTCTTCTTTACAACCCATCCTGTCCTGTCCGACTGGTCATCTAGTTCTTTGGAATCTATCTTCTTAGAACCCCACAGACCCACCGTTCTTCCCACACCCACTGCTACCACCAGAAGTCCAGGTCTCATCACCTTTCAACTGGAGTATCCTAGAGACTGGCCCTTTACAGCATCTGTCTTGTTGACTGATCAGAGCCCAGAGCCCAGTAGAGTGAATGGAACAATAAACGTTAAATTCCATCCATTTGTTCAACATGTAATGAATGCTTAGAATGGTCTGCCTCTGCCTTCCAAATCACTTTCTACTCTCTACCAGAATGATCTTTCTATATACAAGCAGATCACATCACCATTGCCCAGAGAAGATCCAAGTTTTTTTAGCCAGTCAGCCCGATCTGCCCCTACCGTTTCCATTTCAGGCCATGTGAAGTTCCCACCTGCTAATTCATACCTCCAGGCTTTCGCTGATGCTGCTCCTTATGTCTCTAACGGCCTTCCCACGTCTCTCCACCTGATCCATCCTGCTCGTTTTTTAAGACTCAGCATATCCTTCTTCTTTTTCCTCTATCCTGACCCTCTTCCTCCCAAGGCAGAAATGACCTCTAACCTTTGGGAGGTGACAATATGAACACCTAATGCCCAATGTGATTTATTAGGAGGTGGAGCCTTTGGGAACTGATTAATTCATAAGGGTGGAGCCCTCATGAGTGGGATTAATTAATGCCCTTAGAAAAGAGGCCCCAGGGAGATCCCTTGCCCTTCTGCTAAGTGAGGACATAGCGAAAAGAAGGCCATCTGTGAACCAGGAAGCCCTCCCCAAACACCAGCCTGCTGGCGCCATGGTCTTGGACTCCCAGCCTCCAGAACTGTGAGAAATAAAGTTCTGTTGTTTACGAGCCATCCAATCTGTGCTATTTTGTGATAGCAACCTGAAGGGACTGGATTCAACTTCAGTCTGGTCACTTACTGTGTGGAGAGCCTGGACAAGGAACTCACCATTTCCTTATGGAGAAATCAGGATACTAATAGTTTTTATCTTACGAGCTGTTGTGAGAATTAGATAATTCAGGCCGAGTGGCCAGCTCACGGTTTCCTGGTCATCACTGGCGGTGCGTTGTGACCCTCCACCCCGCAGGGCATTTCTGTAGCCTAGTACAGCACCTGGCAAGCAGCATGTAAAAGGAGACATGAAATCCACCCAAGGCTCCCCCACTGCCCTCAGCGGCAGCAAAGAGCTCCCCACTGGTCAGTACCTCCTCAGGCTCACTTGCTGCCTTCAATGGACCGTTTCTGCTCCAGCCATGCCCTCCTCACGTCACCCCACCTCTGTGGCAACATCTTTCTCTGGCAAATTCTATCTGTCCTGCAAGGGTCAGCTAGAAGGACAGGACCTTGGGGCCAATTTCTCTGTGTCTCAGTACCAGTGAGACTGAGAGCACACCCAGTCTGTCTTTCTCCTGTTGTCTCCCTCTCTGCATCCAGGAGAAAAGTAGGTGCAAGGGAGGTAAAGGTAGGGATAACAGGACCCAGTAGGAAAGGGAAGGGAGGAGAAATGGCCAAGATTTTATGCAGAACTGAAGAGAAGCCCCTCCTGGGAGGGCTAGATGTGGACTGAAAGGAATGGCAAGTGCCAGCAGGTGCCAGGAGAGGCACAGCCCGTCCCCCATTAGCTCCCCACCCGGGGTTCCTGCCCATGCCTGCCCCACACATACCTAATGGGGAGGAAGTGCAGGGACTGCTTGGGAGGGGTAGGGAAAACCAGGAATGGGCACAGCTTGGGGGGTGTGCCAGGCTCCAGACTAGTTTTCATAGACTTGACTTTATTTACATCTCTTCAACTTTCACCCACTTCCCGGGTATGGACTCAAGATGAAGCAACATGATCAAGGTCACGCAAGGAGCCGTGCCAAGATTCAAACCCACGTGTTGTAACTCCAAGATGGGTGTTCTTTCTGCCTCACCATTTATCATCATCACTGTTGTTCCCACCTCAGGATGTCTGGGGTCAAGGATGAGAGCTCCCTTCTGACCTCCAGGAGCTCTAAGGTAAGCTAGGGTCCCACATCCCATTTCACAGACAGACAGGATCAGAGAGGTGGTGGGACTTGTCCAAGGTGTACACATAGCTGGGAGAATCTGAGCTGGAGCCAACTTCAGAACCTAGTTATTTCTGTGACACGAGATACCCTCTCTGAAAACACGTCTCTCAGCTTTTTCCATGTGCTAAAAGTCCCATATGTAACCACTACGTGAAACTGTAGGAAGTTAGCTTATTGTGTCAATTGCTCTTTGAGACTCTGACAAAAGCTTCAGTGGGCAGGGTAAAGCTTCTGCCTTTCTTTCCACTTTTACTCTTTCCTGGGAGGAGAAACGACGGATACAACTGATCTGACTGCTTAGATTTGAGGATTCTCTCTCTCTCTCTCTCTCTCTCTCTCTCTCTCTCTCTCTCTCTCTCTCTCACACACACACACACACACACACACAGCTCCCTGCTCCTACACAGCAGCGGGTACGTGCAGGCAGAACGTGGCTCCTTGCAGCAGCCTCCCAGTCTCTGTCTCAGCTTACTGGGTGCTGGGAGCCCTGCAGCTCTTGCTGCCTTAGGGCTCGATGCCAGCAGCAGCGCAGAGCAATGGGAGGACTTGAGGGAAAGGAGGCCTGCGCTTGGGTCTCAGGGCCCAGAGAGCCCTGTGTTTGAGTACTGAGAACCGGCACAGCGAACAACTCAGGGCTTCTATTTTATCCCTCCCCCCGCCATTGTCATTGTCTCGAGGCATAGCACCTTCAAGAAGTTCAGGGAAAGGAGGCACATTAAGACCAAGATATGATTTGGGCATTTCGGTGCTTCCCCCAGCCATAAAAATATCAAGGACCAACAAAACCACAGCCTGTTTCCTAAAATAAAAGCTATAGCTTTTCTCCTCAGAAAAACGTACACAGACACATACACATTACATTTGCACACCACTGCCGAAGGTCACAGAATCCCGTAAGTTAAGGGGATTTGTTGACCTCAGGTTAGGAATCTCTGGCATAGGGTGAGAAGAGATAGGAACCTGGAACAGAATCCTGTAAACAGCGATATTTAAGGGGTAGGTGGAAACAGAGGGGCCTGAGGAGGACACAGAACAAACAGGAAGAGGGGTCAGAGGCACTAGGGAGAGTGTGGTACAGTGGGAGACCACGGGCCCTGGAATCTGGAAAGCCTGGGTCACATCTGGATCCCACATCTGTGTGACCTGGGCATGTCCTGTAATCTTAATCTCTTTAAGCCTCAAGTTCCTCCGTGCATAACCAGAATGTCAAGACCTACTTCTCAGGTATTTGTGAGGATTACATACTGTGTTTGGCATACAGCAAAAGCTCAATAAATCTTATCTGTTGTGACTATGAGTGTCACAGGAGCCAAGAGAGGGAAGCAGAGGGTGTGGTCGGTGATGCCAGATGGCAGTGGGAGGCCAGTACACAGACAGACATGTATTCAAATGAGGCGCCAGATTTTCCCTCCGGTTCCCTGCAGGAGGGCAGTGAGCACCGGAGGCCTTCCTGCTCCCCGGTTACACTGCCAAGCCTGCCACCAGAACACAGCCCTGTCCCAGAAGGCCTAATCAAATTTGGCCCAAGGCCTCTCACATCTCATTTTCCTGAGCCAGAGGACACAACACAGAGACCTATAAAGCCAGCCAATGACGCTGGCCCCGAATGGTCAAACCTCTCTTCAAGGTCAGCTGAGGGCTGCATTCTTTGTTGAATCCCTCCTCCTCCAGGAATGTCCCTGCCTCAGTCAAGTCTAGACCCAGCTCATCTGTGTGGAGCTGCCAGTCTCCTGCTGATGCAACTTGTTCTGCTCGTGTCAGAACAGCCAAGAGCAATGGGGGAAAACATCTGGGGAGAAAGTACCTTCCCAGCCAGGCCCTGAAGTGTGGCCTGCGCCCTGGCAGGGTTCTTCTGCAGCCTCTTCCTTCCTGTTAGGAAAGAAGCAGTCTACGTGCCAAGATGAGAGGTCTGGGGGCAGAGAGACTGACCATGGCCTTGCTTTCTGCAGCCAGGAGTAGGGCAGATGTGTTCACTCCTGCTCCCGCCTGAGGACAGATCACCAGCTCTCCGTGGGGTCACTCAAACAGCCCCCATTTGCTTTCCTTCAGTTCCTTCTCTTCCCGACACAGATCTGATCTGGACACTCTCAGGGCTAAAATCTTCCATGGCTTTCCACTGCCCACCGAGACAGCTTGTCTGGATAATTCAGAGTGTGGGTCTGGTTTTTGTTTTTGTTTTCCTTACCCCAAAGGAGTTTGTAATACAGTGGAAAAGACAGGGTTGTGCACAAATGTCTCAGCACATGGTATGCTTATTATGATGTGGGAAAGAAACTAAGAGAGGTTTAAAATATTAATATCTGCTATACTTATTTACTAAAATATGTACATATAAGACGTATCCAAAGAATGTTCACATGCACAGTACACAAAACGGAGGAAGAGCCAGGTGACATACTAAGAGAACTACAAGCAAAAAGAGAGCTCGAAAGAAGGTATCTACAGATGCAAATATTTCAGAGCTAAGGATTAACCTGGAGCAACCAAACAACAGATACAGGAGTGCCTGTTACATAGAAGCCATTTACTTTCTGTACAAATATATCCTATAATATTTCAGACAATGAACAACCCTCAAAACATGGATACAATCATACAAAAAGACCTTTAAGAATATCTTGTCCAGTCTCCTCCTAAAGAAACCAAGGCTCAAGAGGTTTCTTTTCTTATTCTATTTCCCCTGAGGGATCTAGCCATCGCCATTCTTTCCTCACAACTCAGACTGGAATCTTGTCTCCCTTGCCTTTTCCCTCTCCCTCGTCCCCAGGAAACAAGCAAGGACCCAACCTGTATTCTTCTTGTCATGCTCTCTGCTAGCCCACTGTTTGCAGATTGGGCTGCCTAGTCACTCTGTTTTTGAACCCTGACACCCTAACTACTAACTCCACGTCCCTAGGCAAGTCTTTACCCTTTCTAAGTCTCATTATCTTCATCCATAAAATCAGGGAAATCAGACTAGCTTGAACTTGGTAGTGTGTTTGTGCTATGACAATTAAAAGTCATGCACATAATATATTAGACACAAAGTTAGTTCTTTAGCTTGTTATTATTAACCCTCAGGACAAAGTCCCAGCTCCTTGATATGACTTTGGCTCATAAGACCCTTCACCATTTGTCCCCCGCCTACTCAGCCTCATCTCTAACCCTTGCTCCCATATCCATGTGGGCTCATCCCTAACATTTCTGGGGCCGGGGACAAAATTACAAGTGGAAGTCCATGTACCATATGTCTAAATTTTAGATTCTACGTATTTGAAAGTTATAAATCAAACTGTTAAATAAAACATATTCTGTGCTCCCTTGAAAAGTGATCCGGAAGGCCAGGTTTGGATTTAGAATTCTGACTCCAAGAGACCTGTGCTGAATCATGGTGGTACAGGGAGACTGGCCAGCCTGCCTGCTTCTCTTCCCACTCCTGGTCCCATCCCACACCACGAGCACTACTGGGGCGCATGTGTGGATCCCCCAGCCGACACATCCAAGTTCTGCTCCCAGCCTCTGCAAATCTCCCTCCCTGGGCTTAGGGGAATGCACAGCGAGGTGTGTTCTGCCTTCAGGGGGATGGAAGTGGACTTGGCACTGACTGCTGGGGCAAGACATTCCGAGGTCTCCAGTAGCCGGCAATGGCCTAGCAAGGGAGGATGGGCCTGGGGTGGGCATTTCTCTCTCGACCCTACATATTCCTTTTCACTCCATGGCAAAGAATGTGGCTGGAGGAGAGCCAGGCACCCCTTTCCCAGGTCTAAGTGCAGTGCTGCACCCATGCCACACACCAGTTATATTCAATTATTTTTACTTCACTAAATATACCACACTTGTTGCCAGTGCTGTTCTCTGTGCCTGAAACTTCATCATCATCTGGCCAACATCTACAAGAGGTCGGGGCAAGCAGCTCAGTCAGGGTCCAGGGCTTACGTAAGTGTCCTGGAGGCCAAGAAGTGGGGTGCAGACCATCTTGGCCGGGGGGTGTTGCCCTGTGCCCAGGCCGTCGCTCTGACGCTCATACCTGGGCCCTGTGGCTGGGCATCCTGCCCTGCCGGCAGGCAGTGCTCACCTCTCTGAATCTCACCTCAGCAGGTGATCACCACTCATGGAGGGGCACCTCACATGCCCTGCCTCACTCACTCCTTAGAGGCATAATGGGGAGCCACTCGGGGAAGCTTTTACTCTCCGCACCACCGTATAGAAGGAGAACGTGAAACTCCAAGATGTGGGCTGAGGCAGAGGAAGAGACTGGTTTCCGTGGCCAATACGAAGTCCAGTAAGGTTTCACTGCCCTTACCGGCACTGAAGGAGCAAGGGTGAGAGTGGCTGTGATAGCTGGTCCAAGTGCCCGGACCCTCTGCAGGGTTGCTGGACTTGCTGCTTTATGGTCTGTCAAGTAGTTGAACCATAATTTGCATAATAAACCCTTTAGGTTATGTATGGGTTGGGCCATTTTAAGTTTAACATTATAATAAAAATCTTTGTGTACAGTTTTTTCCTTCCTGTGGGGGATGGCTACTGGTGCCAAGTGTCATCTCCTTTCCAAAAAGCTTGTCCCCACTGACCAGTAGTAGCCTTTGAGAGCACCTGTCACTGCACTCTTGCCAAAATCATGTATTACAATTTAAACACATACTTTAAAGGTGTGGTAGGTGATAAATGGCATCCTGTTGCCTTCACATGGATGTCTCTGGCTACTAGGAAAGTTAAACATATTTTTGTTGTTTACCAGTTAAATTTCTTTCTGTGTCATATGTTCAGTCTCCTGCCTGTTATCTGCTGGGGTCCTGATGGTTTTCTTGACAACTTTCCTGATAATAACTATCTATCTGTCATATCTCCTGAATATACTTTTCCGAGTTTGGTGCATTCAGTCTTTTGTTTTTGTTAATTTAGTTTAAATTTTCATGTATTATCACATCTGATTTCTCTTAGCACTTCTGTCCTTTAAAAGTTCTTTTGCCTCCAGGGATTTGATTTCTATTCTACTTTCTTCAAAATTTCCTTTGGTTGTATTTTTATGTTTTACTTTTTAGTCCATTTGGAATTTCTTTTGATGTACGCTATGAGGAGTGGGTCAAAAACCTTTTTGAAAGCTATATTTGGAAACCGCAATGAACAAAAAGAAAAGTCGGCTTGGGGCCGACTTTGTGATGCTGACAGACAAGTGAGTGAGGCAGAGCGCCAGAGACTGTTTGGTTTTCATTTCTTTATCAAGAAGAATGATCTTGGAACTGCAGAAAGAAGATCAAACATGGCTAAGAGGAAAGAGGTGCCCAAAAGAGGCAAGCGGAGAGCAAAAGGACGCAAGGGTCTGAATCTAAAATAATGCTCTCCCAGGGCAACGAGAGAGAAAGAGCCCTGACTGAGAGGCAGATTTGGGTTGGAATACTGACTTTGCCGGAAGTTACTGCCTGACTCTGGGCCTCATTTTCCACATTTATTTATTGATGTATACCAGCTATGTTTTAAACACTGCTAGAGGTGATGGACTTACAGAGATAAACAGGACAGTTTCTGCCCTCTAGGGGCTTATAAAAGATGACAGATAAGTCAATTCTCAGCTATAATAGAGTGATGAGTATTATGGAGGCATTAAGCATGCTTCCCAGGATTCTGGCCATGAGCTTGTAAGAATCAGGGACTATCCGTAGACCTTAGCACTGTATGGGGTACACAGTAAATGTTCACTGAATACTTGCTGACAAGTTGTTCCTTTAAATGGAGGAACAATCCACTTGGGTCCACTGGGTTTAGAATCCACTGGGTTTAGAATCAGAAGATCACTACCAGTAGAGAGAGGTTTGAAAGCTAGGCTGGAGAGGGTTGAGAAATAGAAGGAGAAAACACAGAGATACATGATGGACAGGTGATGACTCTCTCCAAAAACTTGAAAGAGAAGGAAAGCGAACACAAATTAAGGAGAGGGCTTTTATTTTTAAGGTGAGAGAGGCCTGAACAAATTTACAGATGTGAGAGGAGGATCCAGTAAAGAGGTGACAAAAGAGATAAACAAAAGTAGACAGTTCCTGAGAAGGTTGGAGGAGATGGCATTCAGAGCATAGGAGACAAATGACCTTGAACGGGAGAGGCACAGAAAGGATGGTGGAGAGGGACGTAGGGGTGGAGAGGGATGCAGGTAATTTTTCTAGACTGGAGGCTGGGAAGTTGAGACTTCTTGACTGGTGATGACCTTGATTTTCTCTGCAGAGCTGGATATGAGATGCCTGCTTAGAATAGGGATGGAGGTATAGCAGAATTAAAGAAGATGGTGATGGTAGGTTCTGAGAAGAACAATGACCGGGGACAAGACACAGGAGTGGCAAGTAGCAGCAAGATGCTAGAAGCTACCACCACCAAGTGTTGCCATCTCCGTTGTAGTTCTCTCTCTCAACAGATGACTCCCGGGTACTGGACTGGCTGGACAGGGGAGTCATGGGGAGAGGGAGTTGTCAAGTGAGAAAGACAGTATTTGAAGCATGGGCTCCACGTCGTTTCGGTGATTGACTTGGATTTGCTGAATGACTGAATCAGTGAATAAATGAGAGGTGTGATAGTGCAATGAGATGAGTTTGGTCCAAAACGCTGCTCTACCATTCACTCAGAAGATCAGCCTCAGGGTTGTTGAAATAACTGGCTGAGATATGACTGTGTATGAGCCAGGTAGCCCTGGGCCCGGCATGTGAAGAGCTCAGTAAATGGTGGTTCTTCTCATTCTCACAGGCCATGGCAGGTAGGAGCCAATCAATGGAGGCTTCCAAGCAGGAGGGTGATGTGGTCAGATTTATTTCTTAGGAAGAACCCTGGGGCGGTCAGAGCTGGGTTGAATTCAGCTCTCCCACCTAACTAGTTGTGTGATCTTGAGCAAGTAACTCTTCCTCTCTGTGCCTGTGTCCTAATCCCACAAATGGGGTTAAAAGTTCCCATCTGACAGGATCATTATGAGAACTGAATGAAGGAATACAGAGAAGGCTAGAAAACTGAAGAGCTTAATAAATGACAGCTGTGATGAGGATGATGGCAGGAGGAGGAGGAAGAAGAGGAGGAAGGACAGAGGCAGGAAGAGGAGCAGCAGGAGGGAAGCCAGGAGATGACATGGTAATGACTACGAGACTCGTAACTAAGAGGTCACACAATGCGTGAAGAGGAGCAGAGGGTGGTGGTGTCCTGAGCCCCAGCTCCTGAGCACGTTCTACCTGAGGCGGGAGGAGCAGCAGATGGGGGTGGTAATAGGGAATGAGCACGGAGTCTTCCTGGCCCTCACAGGGATATGAGGTGCGTGTGAAAGGGTGGTGTCCACTGGAGACGGCTGCAAAGGAAATGGCATCCCAGGAGAGCTTGTCTCAGGGTTGGAAAGGAGACGGAGGAGTGGGGACCATGGATGCTGGCTCAGCAGAAACCTCACCATGGTGTGTCCCCACGTAACTCCATTTGGATGCCCTGCACTGAGTTCCCCCTGAGGTGAGGGGGTGTCCATACTGAGCTCCTTCTGGACAGAGCCTGTCCCAAGGCTCTGCATCCCTCTCAGGCCTGGAACAGAATATACATTTAGGTGCAGATGGACATTGTTGGGCTTGGTCCAGTGAGACCTCCTACACAGGGACCTGGTGACCGCAGATTTCCCAGACTGTGAGCCCACCCCTGCTGCCTTTCCCAGGAGCTCTGAGTCTCTCCCTCCTCTAGTCTTGGCCTCTGACCTTGGTCACCTCCTAGGTCAGGCTCTATGGCCTAGACAGACAAATGCTTCACTCCCTAGTGCAACTGGGCTTTTCTAACGGCACCACCACCAATGACAATAAAACAATAAATAGCATTAATAGTTGCCATCAACAGCACTTACTGTCAAGCACTATGCGAGGTGCTTCTGTATTTCTTCTGGTTTAATTTTTAAAACAATCCAGAAAGATGAGTCGTACCACTTCGATTTCATAGAAGAGACTAAATCTAAGGGGCCTAGGTAACTAGCCTAAGGTAACCCAGCTAATAAGTGACAGCACCTAAATTTAAACCTAAGTCGACATAACTCCAAGGCCTAAGCTGCCTTCCCCTCTTAAACCATGTTGTCTTTTCCAAACTCAGGGGCCCAGTCCTCTTGTGCATGAATGTGGGAGCCTGGTGGGCTTCTTAGAGCCCTCCCTCCTTCCCCAAGGACTGAACTACAGCTGGAAGGTCAGGCCCGTGTCAAGGCCGTCCGGGAGCCACCTCCCAGAACTTGTCCTCTCCCCTCCCCCCGCTGGGCTGGAACCAGGCCTCTGGGCCTGCTCACTGAACTGACCACCAGTCAGAGGTCTCTCTGCAGTGAGGCCAGCCTTCCAGTGTCTGGAGTGAGGATGGCAGTTTGGAGGAGGAGGGGAGGCAGCCCAGGGGATTGGGAAGGCAACTCCCCCGGGCCTCTGAAGCCCTGGGTTAGGCATCTTAGGGAAGGAGGTGGACAGGCTGGCAGAGGAATGGGAAGCTGTGCCTCTCACACGTCCTGTCCTCTCCAGGCCCCAGGGCTCCTTCCTCAGGACCATGGATGGGGAGTCTCCAGCCTTCATCAAAGGCTGGAGGAGGATGCTCAGGCCACAGCACCTCCCACCTGGATTACAACTCTAGTTTCACGACTGTCTCTCCAGACTGGGAGAGACTTTGGGTCAGAGGTGCACTGAACTCATCTTTGTACTCCCAGGGAGCAGCCCGGTGCCAGCACAGAGAACACCACAATGATGCCTGGCCAACGAGTGAGTACATGGAAGGATGGAGCCCAGGGTGCCTCTGAGAAGAGTTTCCCAAGAGCTGGAGGCTGCCGCCCCAGTCCCCCTCCCCCAGGACTTCATACACCGTCCCCTGCCCCAAAAACCTTCCCCCCCACGTCTCAGGTTCCACCTTTCCACCCTCCCTCCCAACCTCAGCTTCCCTACTGAACAGCTGCCCCGAGCACACATGGCTTGCAGAGAATCCTTCCACCGACTTGCTGGCTTGGTCAGGGCTCCTGGGATCTGGGACATATAAGGCCTTTTGGTAACTTATTTGGAGTTGTCTGTGCTACTGTCCAGTGAATGAGGGAGCCACAAATGGTGATGCGAGGTCCCGTGTGCATGAAATACAGCCAGCCCTAGCAGTCTTCCTTTCCCGTACCTTTCCATATCCCATGAGGACTCCTGGTACCAGAAAGTTACCCACTGTGAACAACTGCTCACATAGCGATCAGCAGGCAGCAGCCACGACTGAGGTCTAATACCTGTTCCAGCCCTGCCCAGCCAGGCCTTGGCACCTGAACATAGAGCTGCCTCCTGCCAGAATTCTGCAGGTGAGGCTCCAGACAGGTGCACAGAGCTATCCAGTGTCCCAGAGGCTTCACGGTTAGAAATGTCACTGCAGGAGCAGGACAAGCCTATGGCTGGGCACCAGACAGGAGGGAGAGAGGCCTAGAGAAGCAGCTTCTCTCACATGTACCTGGGTCTTAGAGACCAGAGAAGTGCAGTAGAGCATGGAGAGGTCCTGTGAAGGCATTAGCCTAGGCTTGGGGTGGAGAAGCGTACTAAGAAGAGGCTTCCTGGCTAGCCAGGAAGGCCTGGGCAGGCCTGCTCTGAGCGCTAGGAGATAGGCAGGCCTTCTCTCAGTGCTGGGATTGGTGAAGACATGGGCATCACTGGCTTTCCTCTGGCAGCTCATTCTGAAGCCCCAAATTATCTTTGATGTTGGAGCCAGGGGAGGCTCACGGAACTTCAGAGGACTCCTCCCCGTCTCCTCTCTCTCCTTCCCACTCACCCCACCAACCCTGCGAAGGAGTTCTCACCAACACAAGGCTGGTCCTAGATCCCTGGGCATGGCCTGGACAAGACAGGAATAGACATCAGTACAGGTGAGTGTGTGCCTGAGCACAGCCCACACTTCCTCATCCCAACTGCTCTAGTACCTTCGATCCAGCCTGTCACCAAGGCCAGGCTAGGCGGCGAGCTCCTCAGAGTCTTCCTAGGAAAAGTGAGGCCCTACTGTCTGCTCCCTGAGTGGCCAGAGTACAGTGAATCTTCCATCTCTAGTTAGCTTCCTTCCTTTTCTTCTTTCTTTCCTTACTCCCTTGGATGAATTGTAAGAGCCTTGAATTAACTGACCTTGGTGTTCTCGGAAGGCATATGTGATAACCCCCAGCTGGCTGGCCCTGACCCACCCCTTAGCCTCCTGATTTGGGCTGCCTGTCCTATCCCAGTCTGCCCAGCAGGATGCAGGACCTGGTGTTTGAGCCAATTCCAGATCCTTTATGGTGGCTGGGCACTGAGGGGTTAAAAAAAATGGGACCAGGGTCCTGCTGTCCAGGAGCTCCTTTGACAGGTGTCCACGGGCAGAGGAAAGGAGGGGGTGGGCCAGGTCAGAAGGCCAGAAGGCCAGGGTGAGAAAGCAACCCCAAGGCTACCTGGGGTTCATCAAGGCAGACCCAATTTCCTCCCATTTCTCGCTTAACAGTGCCGACCTGTGATCCTTATTCCACTGCCTTCAAGGCAAAGAGAAGGGCTCCCTCAGCTCTCTATTCTCTGTCTGGTTTGCGTGTTAGTGGGCCCGCCTGTAGCTGGGGCTGGCTGAAGCCAAACCCCTTCCTTCCCTTTGGGGAGCCTGGCTGCCTCATTCAGCCTGGCTCTGAAGTGGGGTCCCCTTCCCCACTGTCCCACCTACCTGAATTTCTGGACCTGACTTCTGTCTTCTCTCTCGCTTGCTACCTACTTGACACTGCCTGCACTTGGCCTTGCTTGGGAAAGGGCTGTGGAGTTAAACCAAATTGCACTGAGATCTCCATAGGCAGGTTCAGCTATTCCCGCCCCGCCCTTTGCCCCCCAACGCGCCTCTAAACCTCCAGAAAAGAACAAGTAGCTTCTTCCTGTAGGCAGAGAGTTGTCTGTCACCATTCTCCTCTGGCAGGAGGCTTGCGTATTGGAAGATGAATGGCCTGAACTCTGCAGTGCCCCTCTCCGGGGGTGGCCGGTGACAGCTGGTTGAGGGGAGAGGGGGAGTGGGCCTGGACAAGTTGGCAGGTGTCCCTGTAGGCCCAGAGCTGAGAAACAGAGGACTCAGGAGGGGACTCAGTGGGTGGTCCACTAAGGAACAGTCTGACCCTACTCGGTCACATGAACCCCCTAAAGAAATGGGCCCTGACTCTTGTCTGCCTAGAACATCTGATCATTTGCAGAGTGGAACCAGACCAACGGCAGGTTGGGAGCCCAAACGCAGGTCAGTGGTAAAAGTACACAGTAGAGAAAGGCTGGGACTTATGTCTGAGTTTGGGAACTGGTACCCTCAAGTTGAGGGGTCTGTGGTCCCCGCAGGATGGTCCCAGGGTCCAAAAAGACCTTCCTTCCTTGGCTGGAAATGAGGGTGGACCCACAGGATCAGAGTCAGAGAGACTTCACAGCGGGTAAGAGGGGTTTGAGGAGGCAACTACAAGGTCAGGGCAGGGAAGGAGGAAGATGAGCAGTGACGCCAGGGCTAGCCACATCAGAGCTTTCCTTACCAGGGGATCTAAGGCCAGGGAAGGGCCTGCAGGGGCTGTTGGGGAGGGACTTGGGGTCTGGGTTGGGGCGTGGCTAGAGAAGACTGAGAAAGGCCCTGTGGCCTGGCTATCTGGAGGCAGATAGCAGACATCAGGCATATCAGCTCCAGGAGTCTGGGCCAGTTACCCTTGGCATCTATAGGCCTCTATGTCCCTCGGTTGCATTAGGTCTTTCAGCTTTGGGTCATTCATGCTTCTTTTGAAAATTTCCTCCTTGTTCTTTGCTGGGTTCAGAGGAAGGGGCTGACCTGGAGGCTGGGCAAGGCGAGGGCAGGAGGGGAAGGAGCTGGTGCACAGGGGGCTCACCACTCTCTCCTTGTGGACGATGTACTTCAGCCACTTGAAGTCCTGCCACTTGAAGCCAGCGAGGACAAAGAGGGAATCGCGCTCGTATTGCTCGGGCCGCTGCATGGCGCCCTCGGGGTAGGTGATACGCAGTGTGGTCTTGCTTCCCACGTCCTTCTCAAAGCCTTTCACCGGCGCCGAGTTCAGTCTACAGAGGGTGGGCCCCGTCAGAGCCTGCCTGGGGCTCCCTGCCTATGTTCTGGGGCTCTGTGTTTGGGGAAGCACTCCAGTTGACCCCAGAACACCCCAGGTGCGGAGAATGAAAGCTCAGGTCACCTGGTCACCATCTAGCTTTCCGTTCCCAAACCCTCCAACCCAGGGTTCTTGAAGCTTCTGCTCACCTCCTACCCCACTGGCCAAATGGACAGACAGTTCTCAATGGGCTCAGAGACCAGGTTTGGACTGGGACATGCAGAGGCCCCAGGCACTGCTTTGGGGAACTCACCTGACCACAATGTCATAGTCATCAATTCGTGACCCCAGGGACTTGTTGGCAAGGACACCTCCATTGCCCACGATGATGCAGCGGCGGCAGCTGAGGCTGAGGGGAGAGAGGTAGAGACCTCTGAGTGCTGTCCACCACGTCTTCTCCCCGACCCCTTTGGCTTCTGACCCCATGCCCTCGGCCAAGTGCAGGCTGGGATAGAGGAAGAAGACCAATGGGCTTCCGGCAGCCCATCTGAGAGGAGGCCAGAACCATACTGTGGGTAGCGGGGCCACTTGGAACTCTCAGACGTCCCTCGTCCCTGACACTGCTCCAGGTAAATGTGGGTGTGGAAAGGGCTCGGGCACTAGCTCTGGGGAGGTTAGAAGAGGCTCTGGTTAGATGGTTTTCTGGGTTAAAGATTCCCCAAGAGTTAGTGGGGTTTAGACAGCTTTTAGGAGAGGAAAAAGTGGGCTGAGCTTGAGGGCTATGCCAGAAAAGCAAGAACAGAGGAATGGGACTGGAGGCTCTAGGACTCAGGGCTGGGCTTATATTTGACTCAGAAGCCTCTATGTTCCCAATAGCCACCAGGGATCCCGACTCATTTTGCTCTCCTGTCCCTGCCTATAGGACTTCCCCCATCTAGGCTCTGTTGGCTTCAGAGCTGCCACTGCGTCCTAGATATAAGCCATGCCCCCTTCGGCTGCCCCTACCACCGAGCTCCTCAGTTCCAATGCTCGGCATATCCCGGCTCAGTGTCTTTAGTTCTTACCCTCAGATTCTGCTGTCTGAGGACTGAGATGTCTTGCCAAGTGCTTATAGCGCACAGGGTGCAAGCCCAGCGGGGTGGCCCCACTTTTCTGCTCACCCACCCCAGCGTGTGTACTGTGTGTGCACGCGTGGATACGCTAAATCTGCTCCTGTCCAAGAAAGGCCAGCTGGCAGCTGAGGGGCGGGAGGCTGGGCAGCAAGTGGCTCACCTGTCCAAGGCAGGGGTCAGGCGGTACTCTTTGGTGACTGACAAGATGGCTTTGATCAAATTGTCTGTAGATAGAGGAGGGAGGTTACGGTTAGAGGATCACTTAAGTTCTCATGAAATGTTTTGCCAATGAACCGATTTGAAGGCACACGCTCCTGGGGCTAGGGTAGAGGTGGAAGTGGGAGAGGGAGCTCTGGGCACAGGTTGGTTGGGCCACTGGCTGAACTTTCTCCCTGAGAAAGCACATGGGGGCAGGAGACTCAGCTCTGGCATGCAGCTTCTTTCCCAGCCCTTCCATGGCAGTGTATCTGGCTTTGGGAGGCTCTGCGGTCAGGCCCCAGGACTTGCCCAGGATGGGAGGACCTGCTCAGAGACAGAGACCACGTTGTGCTCATCTCTGTGCCCCCACTGAGCAGACACGAGAGAGCCAAGGAGGAGACAACCAATGATGAAGAATAGACTGGTCCCAGCCAGCTACCCCAGCCCGACCATTCAGCCTCATTTCTTCCCCATACTTCCCCCTCGAACACTGCCGACATCTCATCCTTTTCTTGCCAGGCTATGTCTACCTCCTTACCACCTTACTTCTTCCAGACCTGCGGCCTGGCATCTGCCCACCTGCACCCCACTCAGGCTGCCCTCAGCAAGGGCCCCAGGACCTCTGTGCTCTCAGATCCTGTGCCCACTAGTCAGACCTCATTCCTCTTGGTCTCTCTCTGGATTCTGCAATGATGATTGGGCTCTTTTCAAACTCTGGTATAATGAGAGCATTATAATATACTGTGTAATGATACTGGCTTCGGAGTTAAATCTGGCTCTGCGACTTACGACCTTAGATAAATCACTTTCTTTGCATTTCAGTTTCCTCATCTTTCAAATGAAGATGGTAATTCCTATGCTGCAGAATTGTTAGAAATATAAAAAAGATACATAAAGATCTAAAGATAAAGTAAGTAAATTGGTACAACCACAGTGGAGAGCATCTTAATAATACCAAGTAAAGATGTAGGTGTGCATAGATTGAGATCTTGCAACTCTACTCTTAGGTGGATAGCATTAAAACATTCAGACATTTGTTTAAGGAGATTTGTACAAGAATGTTCATCGCAGAACTGTTTATAATAGCAAAATGTTGGAGGCAATAGAAATGCACACCAAAGGAAAATAGATTAAATGTGGTACATAGAATACTAAACAGCTGTCAAAAACAAAACAAAACAAAACAAAACAAAACAAAACAAAACAAAACCCAGTGACCTAGAGCTATATGTACCAACACAGAAAAATCTGAAGAACATAAACAAAAAAAATCAATTTGAAAGCTACACAACTATATACACGGACACACACACCTTCACACAATACCATTTGTAAAGTTTAAAAACATGCAAAAGCAATGCCATTTATTTAATGGATATATACATATATCATAGAAATATATAAACAGACATTGGAATAACATCAAAACCAGGATAATGGACTCCTGGGGAAAGAAGGGCATAGAGTGGGAAGGGCCACGCAGATCTTGAATTGTATCTCATGCTGTATTTCTTAAGCTGGGTAGTACACGGGTGCTCATAATATTAGTCTTTATGCTTTTTTATATGCCTGAAATATTTCATGTAAAGAAAGGATGCTTCCAAAATGAAAAATAACAGCCTCATAATTTTTTAAAAGACGGGATGGACAACACTGTCAGATGCAGCTGAGAGGTCAAGTTAAGGACTGAAAAGTGTCCTTTGGATCTCACGGGGGCACCGAGCGGTTTTACTGTAAGGGGTGGGGGGAGGAGAAGATGTTCTTCAGACGTAAATGGTGAGAAAGAGGAGACAGTAGACACAGCGAATCTTTCCAGAACTTGAATGCGAGCAGGATAAGGACACAACCTTTAAGGAATGTTTTATACCAAGTGCCTTCAGATATACTTTATGGTGGGCCGCAGGGAAGGCCACAGACCCCCTCCTTTTTCCCACCTCCAATTTCACTTCTGAGGAAGAGCATGTTGCCACTAATTGGCCAACTGGGCTTTTGTTTTCTAGAAGGGGAACCTTGGCAGACAGGGCATAGACTTGCAGATGCTCTCTTGCTGGCCTATGGGCAGCTTAACAGTCAGAGTGTCGAGTGAGGATTCAGAGAAAAAAGCAGGCTGTCTGGCGACCTGTACCCAGGAAAAAGGAGTTCTTTATATGGTTCAATCCAGCCCGTGAGGTCTGTCCTTGAAGGCTTGAGGTCAAAGGTCCATTTACAGAGCATCCTTTTGCCAGCCACTGTCTTCTTTTCAGGGAGAGCTGGGCTGACCGCGTAGAGGGTTCTTGGATCCCCTGGCCAACAGCTATCTTATTTAATTCTGACCACAACCTATTACAATGGCATTATTCTCTCCATTTAACCCATGAAGAAACTAAAGCACAGACAGGTTAAGTGACTTGTCCAAGGTCACGGCTAGGAAAGAGGCAGTACTGGGGTCTGATCCTAAAGCCCAAACTCTACCATGCCATGAAATAGTACAGGAACTTGACAAGGAAACAGAACTGTTCAACTATCAGGGATGGGACACTCTTAAATTAGGATGTAACTGCATGGGTGAGGTCCCGAAGGCAATGGAAGAGGATAGTTCTGAGACCATAGAGGGCAAAGGTTAGCCTTGGACAGGATAGGAAAGGACTGGGGATGGGGGAGGAACTAGGTTAAGGTGAAAAACATAAGGAGGGGATGATGGAGGAGCCTGCGGTCATTCATCGGGGACGGGCTCTACTTTCCCCGGGATTTCCCTCCTCATAACTAGTCATTCATTGAGGACAGGCTCTACTTCCCCTGGGATTTCCCTCCTCGTACCCAGTCATCTAGTGCTCATGTCTCTGGCACTCGTTTTCTATGATCTCACAGCACCGTGTTCTTCCCCCACCAGAGCCCTTGCTGTCCTGTACCCTAAATATCTGTATCTCCAGGAGACTGGAGCTTTCTGAGGAGAGGGGCCATGTCTGTCTACTCCACGGCTGTACACCTAGCCCCGACAAAGTGGTGGGCTCTGAGTGAATAAAGAAGACAAAAGACAGAAAGGGAAAGAGGGAGACAAAGTGAGGCATTGTTGAGAGTGGGGAAGAGGGGCAGATCCCCAGCATGGGGACTCCTGAGGGTGCAGCCCTGTCCTGAGTGTAGGGAGATGCTCTGGGAGATGAGATGTTAACGTAGAACGGGTCAGGGTTTCCAACATACCTTGACCTTTGATCCCGAAAGGCGGCACAAATTCCCGGATCCTAGCCCACTTGCGGAAGGAGTCATCCAGGAACATGGGTGCTGGCTTGGAGAACCTGGAATACAACAGGGCTGTTGAGGATCCCCAAATGCAATAGGCTAGAGTAGTGGCTGGCACTTCTGGACATCTGTCGCGACTATGGCTCTGCTGGAAGCCACCTTCCACATGCCAGCACACCCTTCCTACCCCAGCCTGTTCACTGGGTGCTATGCAGGGTGGGACAGATCTCATCCAGTGGAGCCTGGGTTTAAAGGAGCAGGCCTGGCCAGTCCTTCTACGGCCAGCTGCAGGAGTGCAGAGAAAGACCTGCTCAACAGAGATCAATATTTCTCAGCTGGAAGCTCTCGGGCCAGTTATCCAGGCAGCACCCATCAAACAGTCACTGCTGACCACACTGTTCTTGTAATCTGGGAACAGAGATGAGATACTGTCCAGTGGAACAGAAAAATAACCCAAAATACAGCCAGTGCAGGGAGATAATTTTGGAGAGAGTCCTGGGAAGTGGACCACCCAGGATGAGGAAGGAGAATTCATGAGGAGAGGGCAAAGCAGGTGAACAGCCCTAGGAGACAGATGTCTGGAAGAGAAGAGTAAAACTGCAGTATCCAGTGGCTGGGAGGCAGGGCTGCGGGGAGGCGCAGACAGGCGGCAGCCTGAGTGCATTTGCTGGCAGAGAGGAGGACAGGGGGAACGCGAAGCTCCTTAGAAGGGGAGAAGCATACGGGGCTCAAGGAGAGGGGGTGATTTTGGCCTGGAGGAAAGATGGGAGGGAAAAGGGGAGATAAGGAAGGGTGAAGTGATGCTGCATTGAGGAGAAGGGAAAAGGCAAGCTTCATTTTCCTTGGGAAAGCCGAGGAGGAGTGGGCAGGGCCGGGGAGGACAGGACAAAGTCATGGGATGCAGAAGGAAGTGAGGCCAGAGTGAAAAGTACAGGAGGAACCAAGCTCTTCAGAGATGCTTGGACAGCACGACTTCACATGGAACCCGGCACCCTGGTTCTGAGACCTTTCGAGGGCACCTGGCAGCCTAGAAGGTAGCTGGTACCTGGTCGTCCACTGCATGCTGAGTCTTGCTGTGGGCCTGCTTAGGGCCCAGGAGCTAGAACTCACCCCCGCCAACATACTCTAACTCAAACATACATTTCTCATTGCCACCATCATTGACACCGTTATAATCACTCTGCTCAGGAGGGATTCCGTCAATAATCACGTGGAGGTCTACCATTATTAGAGATTTTGAGGGGAACTCGAAAAGACAGAAATCTTTCCATCCTGCTCCCTCCCCATTACTCAAGCTAGGAAGAAGTTGCCAACACTTGCTAGCAGGGGAAGGCCATGCCCACAGGGCAGCTTTCCTCTGGACTTCTGAGTCAGCCCACTTCCCTGCTGAGTATAAGGGTCATGCAGGTTTCTCATACCTGGTATGTACAACACAAGTGAATGAGTACATGTGCCGATAGAGCAGAGGCACTGAGCATGCTGGCCGCAGTCCACACGTAACAGCACAGGAAACAAGGTCCCTAGGAAAACCTGCAGCAAGAACGTCTCCTTCTGTGTCAGGACTGAGCTTATAGAAGTTTTACAAAATTTCTCAGTCAGGCTCAGACATGATTTTATCTGCTTCCCAGGATGTACTGGATGTCATCTGCTAATAAAATATCCTAAGGTCTAGCCAAACAGTTTCAACATTTTTTCCTTTTCCTCTCCCTTCCCCCTTTTTTCAGCTGATTAGATAGTTCATTATGTTAATTTTGACTTTGAAAAAAAAACCTCTTATTTTTGGTGTCACTTGTAATATGTTAATTTTTGGGGAAAATACAGATAGGCAGGTACACACACAATCCATAAGAAACACCCATAATCCTACAACACAGAGACTATTAACCTTTTGGTATATGTCTGTACTGATTTTCCTTTTCCCATACTCTTTTTTAGACTGCTCTGTAGACAATTTTTCCCACTTTATAAAATCATGAAAGCATTGCTATGCAAATGGACACAACAGAGAGCGGGTCACTAACTAAAACCATAATCTGCTGCTACCCTGAACACAAATCAATTCCCCAAAATCAAATATACAAGGATACACAAGTGAAAATATGACCAAAAAAGTAGGCGTTGCAGTAGTAGTGTTACAGTCGGGACGTTTGTGTCCCAGCAAAATCCATCTGTAGACATTTAATCCCCGATGCGAAGGGATTTGGGGATGGGAGCCTCTGGGAGGTAACTGGGTCATGAGGTTGGAGCCTGCATGAAGGGGACTGAGCCCTTGTAGGAGAGGCCAGAGAGCTAACGAGCTCTATCTGCCACATGGGGCTCCAAGAAGCCACCATCTACATCCCAGAAGAGGGTTCTCACCAGCACCCGACCACGCTGCCACCATGATCTCAGACTTTCAGGCCCCAGAACAGTGAGAAATAAATTGCTGTTGTTGATAAGCCACCCAATTTATAGTATTTTGTTTCAGTAGCTAGAGCTAAGGCAATAAGTACGTAATGGGGGAAAAAATTCATGGGAGAGATCGAGGCAGAAAGCATTAAATAGGCCTGAGGAGGGTTTCTTAAAAATTTTTGCCTCTAGTGTATAACTTATTTACTGTTTGTTCTTACCTCTCTTCAAACATTTTTCATTTCACCTCATTCTTTTATAGGGCTCTCATATTTTAGATGCTTAATTTGTAGACCCTCTTTATATTCCGTGTAAGTTTGAGCCAGCCCTGCTCTAACATTTCTTTCTGCTAGTTGGGTGCACCTTTGTGCAAAGGCTATTCTTTTCTCCTCCTGTGGACATATTTTAAAAATCTTTTCTTATGGAAAATTTCAAATGTGTACAAAAGTAAAAATCATCAAACAAACAAACAAACAAACAAACAAACAAAACAGTACAGTGAACCCCCGCAGACCCATTACCCAGATCCAGCAATTAGCAACTATGGTCAATTTTGTTCCTTTTATACCCTATCTACTTTCTTTCTGTATGGTTTTGGAAAATCCCAGAAAATCATGCCCTCTCACCCATAAAATAGTTCAGCATTAATTTCTAAAAGATAAGGATACTTTAAAAAACATAACAACACCTAAACAACTCCTTTTCAAACCATGATTACACCTAAAAATCTAACTCCAATTTCTTCATAGCGATAAGTATCCAGTCAGTTTTCTGATCTTTCCTACTGTCTCATTAATATTTGTATTATGATTTAATAGTCAGTTTTTATAGATCAAAATGAAAGCATGGCCTACACATTGAAGTTGACTGATCTCTACCTATGTCACTTTCACGTCCATAGGTTTCCTCCTCTCTCTTTCCCCCGCTTTGGCTTTTTCATCTTGGCTCCTGAATCCTTTTGACACACCCCAGTAATTTTAGATAATGTCCTTGCTTTCTAGTATGTAAAGATATTCCAGGCTCATCTCGTACCTTGCTTGCCTCCACCTGGAATCAGTCATTTTCCCAAGGAGCCCTGGTTCCTTTTAATTGGAAATGGTATTTCGAGACCACCATCTGGATGGCTAGGGATACTCACATTACTATGGGTTAGACATTGTTTCCAGGACTTTTCACGGGGACAAGGCCAGGAAATAATTTTTTGAAAAGAAAATACATCATGCATGTATACTGGTATTTCCAACTCCAATTCAGGATTACAAGATTTGTACTTATCTTCTTTTTCCTTTTTAATAGCTTTATTGAGATATAATTCACATACCATAAAAGAAATTTCCTCACCGTCTTTGATTTTATATTTGTATCTCTTATCTCTTAAGCTGACATCTTTGTTTATAGTGATAGTAACACAATTACTTATTTGCTTTATCCTTATACATACATATACATATATATAGAAAATATGTATATAATTTTGAAATAACTTTACTATCATCACTAAGACCGATTTAGTTTCTCTGCAGTTCTTTTTGCCTTAGGGTATACCCCCCTAGAGAAGTACAAATAACTTTGCTTTTGCCACTTGAAATAATCCGGCTGAGTTTAATTCATTAACAATACATAGGTTCGTTTGTTTAATTTTGCTTTTTAGGGATTGCTTATCCCTCATTTAAACTTAATTTTGTTTTATGATGATATAAAACTTTACGTAGTTCCAAAAATAAATTCACAAAACAAGATATATTCAGAGGAGTCTAACCTTCACCTCTGTGTGTGACTTCTGTTACTTCTGTTCCATATAGGATTCAATTTTAATAGCTTCTATTGTATCCTTCCCGTGTTGTTGTTTTTGATGTAAGCAAATACGTAATACAGGTATCCCCATTTCCCTTCTTTATTCAATAAAAAGGTAACATGCCATATACACTGTTTTACCTATTGATTTTTTTCACTCTACAATATACCGTGGTGACCATTCCATAGTAGTATAAAGTTATATACCTGATAATACTCCGTGAAGTTATGCACTATATATTATTTAATCAGTCCCCTAGGTTGTTCCCAGTCTTTTGTAAAGTAGGTTCCATCAGAAGTGGTTACAATGAATAACTTCATGTATATGTCTTTTCTAGTTGCCAGTGTATCTTTGGAATAGATTCCTAGAAGTGGGTTTGTTGGGTCAAAGGGAAAATGCATATATGTCATGTTCCATTCTGTCCAATTCCCCTCCACAGGGACTGTGCCATTTTACAATACCCACCAGCAACATATAAAAGTGCCATTTCACTCCCGGCCTCACAGAGTACATTGCTGAACATCTCAATTTTGTCAGTCTGTTAGGAGAAAAATAGTGTCTCAGCATTGTTTTAATTTGCATTTTTAAAAATAGTGTCTCAGCATTGTTTTAATTTACATTTTTTAAAATTGTTGCTGGTGGGTATTGTTTTACATATGGAAGGACCATTCGCAGTTCTTTTTCTGTGAACTTGGTTCATCTCTTGCCCAGTTTCCTAGTTTCCTACAGTTTATTGGTCTTTTTCTTCTTTTCGTCCCCCTAACTTTATTTTTAGTGTGAGGTGAAGATGAACAATGTGTGATTTGATGCACTTCTGTACTGCAACATGATTACCACCAGAGTTTTAGCTAATAATCATCTCTTTTGAAGCTCTTTACATATTAAATATGTAAACCCTTTGAGATACAATTATAAATATTTCTCCCAGTTTCTTTGTTTGTGTATTTACTTGGCTTATGATGTTTTCTTGCTTTCTTCCTTTACCCCCCTTTTTTGCAATAGATTTTTAAAAGTATAGTCAAATTTATCAATCTTTTCCCTTATTGTTTCTGGATTTTGAGTCTTACATAGAAAAATTTTCTTCATTCCCAGGGTCTAGCTCTTTTCTGGCTAGAATCCCACCTACCTCTTCAATCTCTCTCTTGCCAGGACGCTGTACCCCCTTGTTCCATTGTCTTTTTGTCCCAGCTATTAGACAAAACCCAATCAGAGACTAATCTAAGTCTATACTCTTGTACTTTTTATATTTGAAGTGCTGCTAGCGCACGCACACACACACACACACACACACACACACACACACACAGACACACACACATACACAAACACCCATGCACTCACATGGACTGATGCCACCACAAATTCATGGACTTGAATGTTAGTTGGACCCTCAATTTTGCTCAGTAGCTATTCCAAACCTTCTCCACTCTCCATATAAACTCTCTATCCTTTCCAACTTTCTCTAGGCAGATGTCTCTTTTCTAGTTTCACAGACAAACCGAGATCATCAGTCAGGAATGTCTTCAGCTTCTTGCCTCCTTACCCTATCCCTACGCCCACCAAAGCTGATCTCTCCATCATGCTATGGATCCTATTTCTGTTTATTTCCCCTTAAGCCTAATGAAGCTCAGGTCTCTCCGATTTGAAAACAAACAAACAAACAAACAAACAAACAAACAAACAAACTTTCCCGACCATGTACCTCCTTTAGTTACCAGTCTCTCTCTCTATCCCTTCATGAATGGGAAAACTTCTAGAAAGAGCAATGGATATTTATTCTGTCTCAACTTCCTCATCTACTATTCACACCTCAGTCTAATGCAATCTAGAGCTGCTCCTCGGAGCCTCCTGCTACGTTCCACCAGTTGTGCACATTTATAGCTCCTGAACATGCCGGTCTTAGTGCATTTATTTACACATGCAGTCTCTCGGCCTGAAGTGTACCCTGCCCCCTCTATTCCCCAACCCCCTTCCCTCTCTGTTGGCCTGGAAAATCCTTTTTATTCTTTAAGTTCAAATGCTACTTCCTCTGGACAGCCTTGCCCCACTGTCCCAGGTAGACTAGAACTCTTCCTCCAGTGTTTCCACTACACTTTGTGGCTTAGTGCCTGCAGAGTCTTGGAAGCTGAGCCAGGGACCATAAACAACAGGAAATAGGGTGGGTGTTGGTAGATGGTGTGTGTGTGTGTGTGTGTGTGTGTGTGTGTGTTAATTCTGCAGGCGGCCTGGGCAGAGACTCATGCTACACCTGGAACAGAATCCAAAGGCTTCTGTCCAGAGACTAGGGTGCCAGTTTGGGGGCCTGGACAGGGCAGAGGTGGCCCCTGAAGTACAGAATGCCTGGTCAGACTAGCGGGGGTTTGGGACAGCTGACCTGCTTGCCCTGGCCTGGGGGTAACGGGGCAGGGTGGGGCAGGCTCCAGCAGACAGGCCCCAGCCCGCCAGCCCTGCCAAGGGCCCCAGCACGCCAGGCAGTCTGAGGATCAGGTTTCAGTAGGGTGTGTGTGAGTGCGTGAGAAGGAACAGAGGAAGGAGGGGACCAAGATGTACTAGGACCTGCCCTTCTTTTCCCCTTAGATCCAGGAACGTAGTAGTTTGGGGATCTGAGGCTCTAGGAGGGCACATGCTGAAGGTGGGTCTGATCCCTGTGTCTCCCACAGCAAGGCTGGGACCTCAGGACCCAAGAGTCTGACCTGCCCACAGACCTATAGACTCTGACCGGCCAAGAAGGGCAAACTGGGACCCTCTGAAGGGTCATCTAGCTCATTTAATGCCCAGTGGTGTAGCTGAGGTGTGGTGTAGAAGGTGATCGTTCAACTCTGGCTCACCGACCTAAACCTCTCCTAAGGCCCAGGACATCAGCCCATGCCCAGAGACCAGGAAAGCTGACTGCGTCTTTTTAGAGGCTGAGGAGTAGTTGTATGTGGGTACCAGCTGACCCAGAGTAAGGCCTTCATCCTAGTTCTCAGCAACCCAACTGAAAAAGGCACCTCCAGATGTGGGGTTGCTGAATTAGTGCAACACACAGCTTCAGCTCTCCATCTGTGCCTGTTTGGTTGGGGGGCCAGCCCTCTAGCCACTTTTCCCAATAAGTGTGAGCAGCCCGAGCAGCCCAGGAGACAAAGGGAAGGCAGAACCCAGTAGTGGGTCCTGACACCAGGGATTACAGCACATCAGCCTGTTATATTCAGCCACTGGTCTTGGCCCCCTCAAAAGTGAGACTGTCATCCAGTGGGGAGAAAGCCAACCCCACAGATCCACCTTCCTAGAACCTGCTCTGGGAAGGGGTGGGGTGGAGAAAGCAGAGGGACACAGATTTCTAGAATCTACCTGGTCTCGTTTGGGATCTTGCTGTGGCAGCCCCACCATAAATGGCCCCACACTGTACATGTCCAAGCAAGCACTTTCTAAAGGCCTTATCAAGCTTACATCTTGCTGCCACTTCCCCTGCCAACCACCTGAATGGGATCCCACGGGAAAGCAGGAGTCTGAGCAGAAAGGATGGCAAATCTGAGGGGCAGGTGGGCATATGTCCAGTGGGAAGCAGACCAGAGGTAGAAAAGACAAATCAACAAGTACTACTCACGCATGAGCAGGAAGGTCCTGTCCTGTCCAACCACTTCTTGCCTACTCAGTGCCAGGTCCTGCGTTGTATGCGGTAGGGACCTAAAGGTAAATGAGCCCTGGTCCTTTCCTTAAGGAACTAATGATAGGCAAAGGTAAACAAATAATCATAAAAAAATACGTCTGCACATCCTGTGTTTTGGAATAGGCAGGGGTACAAAGGTCTTAGACCAACTTAGGGGTATAGGAAAATCTTGAAGGAGATGGCAACAAAACCGAGCTGCGCCTTGAAAGACAAGTATGAGCCCGGTGGATAATGTTGGGAAGGGTATTCACGGACAAGGGTAGTGTAGGCGAAGGGGAGAAGAGAACCTTCCCTTTAAGACAAGGAGAGACTGCCGAGGCTGGACGGAGTGAAGCTGCTGCCTGGGATCTCCGCCCCCCCAGGGAATGTTCCCTCTAGTAGCAAGCACCCAGGCAGGTGGAGCAACGTGTGAGGAAGGAATGAGTGGGCAAGTGCATTCTGACGAGGTGTAAACCAGGCAGCTGAGGTGCAAACTCTGCACAGAGGGAAAAGGCCAGGGCAGGGCGAGCATCAGCAGTGCCAGGGTTGGCCTGCTGCCCTGCGGCTGTGTCAGGACCAACTGCAAGCTGGATCATCACTGCTAACTCGGGCCACTCAGTTGAAACTCTTTCTTATTGACACATGGCAGTGGATATCTGCCTTCCTCCCCACCACTCCTGTAAGTGCATCCGCCTTTTAACTCCATGTGGTCCTAGCTGAGCTGACCCCACCACTACTACTGGGATGGGCACATGTTCCAGGCTGGCCAAGCAAGATACTTTACCCCTCGGAACCCCAGTAATTGGCTCAACCATGGTAACCTGACCCAAGTGAGATAAATAAAATTCTTCTCTGAGATTTAACGTTTGACAGTGGGGGTGGGGTGGGGTCTCTCTTTTCCTCTGACATAGTGAACTATAAGTACCATGGAAGCTTAGAATAGGGCTTGTGCAAACTGTGGCCCAGAGACCTGCTGCCTGCTTCTATAAAGTTTTATTAAAACACAAACACGTTCATTCATTTACCTAATGTCTATGGATGCTTTAATGCTATAACGACAGAATTGAGTAGTTGTGACATGGCCCACAAAGCCGAAAATATCTCCGGTTTGGACCTTTAAGAAAAAAATTTGCCGGGGCCGGCCCGGTGGCTCAGGCGGTTGGAGCTCCATGCTCCTAACTCCGAAGGCTGCCGGTTCAATTCCCACATGGGCCAGTGGGCTCTCAACCACAAGGTTGCCAGTTCAGTTCCTCGAGTCCCACAAGGGATGGTGGGCTCCGCCCCCTGCAACTAAGATTGAACACGGCACCTTGAGCTGAGCTGCTGCGGAGCTCCCGAATGGCTGTTGGTTGGAGGGCATCCTCTCAACCACAAGGTTGCCAGTTCGATTCCTCAACTCCCACAAGGGATGGTGGGCTGCGCTCCCTGCAACTAGCAACGGCAACTGGACCTGGAGCTGAGCTGCGCCCTCCACAACTAAGATTGAAAGGACAACAACTTGACTGGAGAAAAGTCCTGGAAGTACACACTGTTCCCCAATAAAGTCCTGTTCCACTTCCCCAATAAAATCTTTAGGAAAAAAAAGAAAAGAAAAATATTTGCCGAGTCTGGGCCTAGAACTGCTGGAGCCATCTTCTGTGGCTACATAGAGAAACTGTCTGCAGAATAGTCTACAAACCCAGAGAAAAGCAGAGCCGAAGTACGTGGAAAAAGACACTGTTTGAGTCCTAGATTCAGTGGGCATGAAGACAGTTCAGCCCTGAACTTAACAGTTTTATAAACCGAGACATTTCCTTTTTGCTTGAGTTAGTTTGATATGGGTTTCTACCAACTGCAACTGCTACTAGAGGATAATGTTTCAGCTCTTCGTCTAGTTCACAAAGCCCTGACACCTCTCCCGCCTCAGACACCTCTCTCTTCACTTCCCTTTCCCTAAGCTCTAGCCATATCCAACTCCTATAGCCTCCAGAATCTGCCAGGCTCTTTAACACCTCCATGCCTTTACACTCACTGTTCCTTTTGCTTGGAACTCTCTTGCCCTTTTCATTCACATGCTGAATTTCTGCCCATTCTTCAGAGGACTTCAGCTTCTCTACCTCTACAGGTAGGCATCTTCCTGAGCCACACAGGGCTGCCCAAGCCCTCCTCGGGTCTCCACTCTTCCTCTTGCACTCTATCCTCATAGTACAGACCACACACTGAGATAACCGCCTGTTTCCACCCTAGCACACAGCCGCGCACAGCAGGTGTTCAGTAAATACCTGTTGGCTGGAAGAGAGAGGAGCAGCTTGGGGGACAGGCTCCACAGTGTGGCCAAATTTCTGCTCACCTGTGGAGTCCGGGGCCGGGTGGTGGCTGTCTTTGTGTGGCTTCTCACAACACTTTGATCTCCCTGTTCCTAAGAGCCAGACTTCCAAAGATGTCTCTGCTGTTTCATAGCAAACCCCTCCTAGGTCAGCAATACTGCCAGCTACTGCCCTGCTGCCTGCTTAGGGACTGTGCTACATCTGTGTCCAGACAGGCTGGAGCCACATGCATGACATGGATGACAGGCAGGAAGGCCCGTGCTGATGGAGAAGCGGACAGGCTGAGCGAGAGGCCCTCAAGGGGGCACTGCCTGGGCGCCTGCTGACAGGGCTGCCACTGATTTTGCTGACAGCCTGTACCTAGTGTGGATGAAGGAAGGAGGGAGGGGAGGGATGCGTGGGGAGGTGGAGGAGAGAACTGTGAGCTATGAGAGGCAAGTGCTCCTTCCCCAGTGAGAGCCTGGATGACAGCTGGATTGTCTGCAGAGGCCACATAGCCCAGAGCCCAAGGACACGGTCCCAAACGGTCCCCACTGCTCACCACCCATCTCTCCAATACGTGCTAGGCCCCAGCTGATCCCAGGCACTGTGCTAGTCATTGGAAATAGGACAGACAGCTCAGAGGCCCTGCTTTTGCAGATAATGGGCAAGGCAGCTAAATACCGACACAGGCAATTGTGAAATATATGATAAGCACAATAATAACAATAATAATAACAATTTATAGTTATTGAGGTCTTATTATGTTCTAGACACGGTTCCAAGGGCCCTATACATATTATCTTATGTCATCCTCACAATATTCCCAGGCTCAGCACAATCTGCATCCGTATTTTCATCGCATTGCCTTTGAACATACATGAAAGTCACTGGATGCTTCAGGAATTGCACTATCGGGGTGAGAGAGGACAGAACCAGACTACAGGGGCTTGAGGAGGCACCAAACTGAGGAAGTGTTCAAGAGAGATCAGACAATTCCTAAAGAACCTTGGCAGTGAAGGAGAGGACAAACACGCAATGGTAGCTGGAGAGTGGAATGGGAGGGGGAGAACTGAGCATGTCTGGATTGGGGGGGGGGAAGGAGACAAGCAGAGAAGAGGGAGGAGGTGCAAGAGACAGAGGTAACAGTGGGCTAAGGCCCAGGGAGGAAGGAAGGTGACAGGAGCCAGCCTATGAGGGGGGGGACGCAGCAGGCAGGATACCCTTTCCCTGGAGCAAGGGGGAGGATGTGAAGATGGCTACACAAATAGGAGCGTTTAGAGGTAGGGGCAACAACCTGAGAGAATGCTCACCAGATTGACTCTTTTCTCTGGGAAATCTCTGGGGTTGGGGACTGTGGGTGTGAAAGTGTGGACTGGAGTAATTTGTGAATGGTAAAGGTTTGGAAGAATCACCGTGGAAAGTCAACCAGGGACGAGGATTGCTGAGCAGTGCTGAGCATTCGGCAGAGGCTGGAGACCACGAAGCTATGGTGGGGTCCAGGCACTCGAAATCTCATGTTTGTGAGTCTCCGTTAACAGGTCAGCAGCCCAGAAGCAGAAAAGGGGGCTGGAGAGATTTCACCACTTCGGCCTTGCTCTATGAAGTTAGGTGGAGGGACAGGAGTGTGATGGAAGCTCCAAGAAATGGTGAGAATACCAGTGACGCACAGGACCCTGGTGCAGGGGTTGGGGTTCTGGCTTTAACGGCGAAGAAGGCAAGGCCAGGCTAATGGGGCTGACTGACCACACCTACCAGTCATGCTTTTCTTTTTTAGTCCCATTTGCCCGGGATCATCACACTCAACAAAGAGGAACACCTACTTCACAAACGCACCTGTATCTTGTCAGTTGGCGTCATTCTTGACTCGTCTTTTTCTTGGCTGCCTCTCACCCAAATCGTCAGCAAATCCTGTCAATCTCTACACCCATGCACTTATCGCTGTTCCTACTGCTACCACCCAGGTCCAAATCATCACCTCTTGACCAGTGAAATGGTCAGTGACCGGCTTCTACTCTTGCCACTCAATCCGGTCTCTAGAAAGGCCAGAATGATACTCCTAAATCAACCATATCGCGCCGTTCCTCTGCTTAAAACCTTCCCACTGCCCCCTGCATAGAAGCAAACGATAGGTTACTAGCCTGATCTTCACCTACCTCTCACATCATTTCAGATCCTCCTCCTCACTCACTCTGCTACAGTATACTGGCCTTCTGTCCAGTCCGTGAATACAACACACTTTTTTCTGCATCTAGACCTTTCCAGAACACCTCTGGACGGCTCTTTGTTTTGATTCAGATTTTTGTTCAAATGTCACCTCTTCAGAGAGGTCCCCTCTGACTCCTCTGTGGAGAGTGGGTTTCCTCCTTTCGTCACTATCACCCATCTTGTTTTCTTTTCTTTAAACATTGAACACTATTTGAAATTCTCTTGTTCATTTGCTTATCCTTTCTCATGTACACTAGTTTATTATAATATAGGCAATGTAAGCTCTTTGTGAGTAGGGATCTGTCTATTTTGTTCACTGCCATATCTCCCAGCACAGAATTGTGCTGAATAAATATTTGCTAATGAGATCAGAGATCTGCCTTCCACCACATCTACAAACCACCTGCATCTGTTCCACTTCTTCCCCTTTCCCTCTTGATAAAACCGAGGATGTGCCCATTCTTCTATCCAAGGATCAGTCTTTCCACACGTGCAATGTTCTTCCTAGCTCAATCAGAATAAAGACTGAACTCCTTACAATGACCATCATGATCCCTGACACCCCATCCCACCCCATTTCTTCTCTAATTTCATCTCCTACTACTCTCCCCCAGCTCACTGTACCACAGCCCTACTCCTTCCTGCCTTAGGGCCTTCACTTGAGCTGCTTTCTCTGCCTAGAACATTATTCCTTCAGATATTCAGTTGGCTTACTCCCTCACCTCCAGTCTCCATTCAAATCTCATCTTTCCCATGAGGTGAACTCTGATCACCCTATGTAACATGGAAAGATGCTCCTATCACCTTGCCATATGCGTTCATTTTCCCCCACAGTATTTATCTTGCTCGAATTTACTAAATAATTTACTTACTAGCTGTTCATTGTCTGTGTTTCCCTGTTAAAATATAAGCTTCATAAAGGTAGGATTTTGAGATGAGATTATCCTGGACTATTCTGTTGGGCTCTAAATGCATTCACAGTGTCCTTAGAAGAGAGATGCAGATTGAGATATTACCATATACAGAAGAAAGGGCAATGTGACCAGAGGGCAGAGACTGAAGTGATGTGGCCACAAGCCAAGAAATGCCAGCAGCCACCAGAAGCTGGAAGAGGCAAGGAACAGATAACCTCCCAGAACATCTGGAGGGAGTGCAGCCCTGCTGACCTTGATTTTGACTCGAAGATGCTGCTTTCGGACTTCGGGCTTTCAGAACTGTGAGAGAATAAGTTATTACAGCAGCTATAGGAAACTAATACACATACATTATTTTCTGAGCCCCATAGATAAATAGAATTCCCAGAAGAAAGGGTCAGCCACTTTTTTCCCCTCTGCTCAGGAACAGGACAGCATGACAGCGAATGAGCAGATGCTGTCCTGCCAGATAAAACCATCCGTCTTCAGAGAAGGGGCTGAAGAAGGCAGCCCAGGTGAAGGGTGGGCACAGGGCAGCTGACCACTATCCGCTCTGCATCCTACTACTGCGTACAGTGCCAGGAAGGACTAGAGAGAAAAGACTGAAAGGTGTGACTGTTTCAGGAGGGTTCAAGTTCCAAACATCCAGATGCCTATGTCCAACCTGTGGCTGCTAAAGCTCCACCTCAAACTCAGATCTATGCCCTGGGCTCGAGAATTATGCACACAACTGCATCTGGACCATCTTGCCCAAAATGTCCTACTGGCACCTGGGTCAACATATTTTAAAAAAGGGGAGTTCAGTATCTCCCCCTAAACCTATTCTTCCTCTCTTCTTCTCCTTCTCCTTCATCTATTTGGTTGTTCACTGCCTCTGGGGCCTGAGTGTGGCCTAACTGCTTCTCTATAGGGAAGTGTGAAGGGTGTGCCACCTTTGCTGGCCAAGGAAGTCTAAACCCATGTGCCTGGATTACATCACACATTTCTTCACTGCCCCAGGGTGAGCAATGCATTCATGAAGATTGTTCCTGGAATTTCCCATGCAGGTCCCTCTTGGCCCTAGCTGGGGACTCTTTCTATAGGAAATAGTCTAGCTATGTTCTTTAGGGCAGGAGCTCCAGCATTTTTGACTTTCGAAATCTTGGGTGAGGCTGCAGGAGCAGAATTCTGTCTCTTCAAACACCAGATCAATTGCCAAATAGAGCAGGTCAAGCTAGTGATAGATGGGAATCCCACCTATCACAATCCTATTGCTAAGATGCACAGGGAGAATTGTCCTACAGTAAGAATTCCAGCCCCTGTGCAAACACAGATGCTGCTACTCCCACCACTTCTGCCATTTCTCACCTCTACAGATATCCTGGCCCCTGTAAACCCAAGAAGTCCTATATCTGAACTCAGGGCAAGCTAAGAGGTGCTCTGAGAGACAGATCATCTTATCACCATGTTTTATCTTTACTGTCACATCCCTAGTACTTAGGATAGCACATAGCATACTGTAGATAATCAATGAACAAATGAGCTTCTGTACATGGACAGGGACCTGCCACAGCCACAAAGCACTGAGCTTTGGCATTCAATTTCCTCTTTCACACGCATCCATTCTGAGCCCCCTACTCCCTGCCACACTCAGCATCCCACGGCCATCCAGCCAACCATCAGGAAGAGGACCAGACAGCTGCTATAGGTCATTCTAGGTACCTACCCAAGACATGGCACTGCCAATGCCTGGTAGTAAAGGGTCCTGGAGACAAGCAAGGCCCAGCTCATCTTGTCCCTTCCTTGGAGGATCTTCAGAAGCTCCATATCATTGATATTATTGACTTAGTCTCAAATCTCTAGCCTTTCCTGCCCTCAGCACCTCATGAGAGCCTCTCTGACTTAATCTCTTACATCTGCCAGCCAAGACCCTCAACACAGATGCTTGATGGGCTCTCTTCCCTCAAGCTCTGCTCTATGACCTTAACTGCCTTTCTGATCTCTGCCAGCCTTGACTGGGATATAGATTCCTGTGTTTGGCGAAGTTTAGCACCACCTTCCTCAGCAAGTCCCTCTCCCCACAAATGCAGGCTCAGTCAAAACCAAAGTGAAGAAGAGAAACTCTGAAGCAATTATTATCAGTCTCAATACTTTTCGTGTATTCCTTCCTCAGAAAGCAGGAAATAGGAGAGATGAGCTTCCTTCTACGCCTAGAAACTGGTAAACTCCAAGGCAGACGTGCCTTGACCTCCCTGCTCCAGTGATCTCATTCTCTACCCTACGTCAGCTATTTGTGCCTAAATTATATCCTAAACTGGGTCATTACTCATAACCAAACCCTCCCAATCTCAATCTCAAGCTCCCACTCTCTGACTGCCTCCACCTGTCTACACATCTGTAGCTTACTTGCTCTGGTAGCTAAGCTCCAAAAGTCCTTCAACAGACTGGGGTCTTCAAGCCATCGATTCGACCTTCTTTTTACTGTCCTTCACCTACCTATGTCCTTATTGCAATTGTCACCCACCTTAAATTTCAAATCAATCATTATAATCACTTCCTTGCATTCATCCTCAACTTCTTTGCTCCTCTCTCACTTGGTTAAAACACAACTTTGGTTAAATTCAACTTCCTACCTACTCTGGGCATATACCTGCACAGAAGAATATAGCTGGCTAGAGAAAAACACATGCTGGTTCACCTCACTTAAATTTGAATAAAAGATATGGAAACAACCTAAGTGTCCATTAAAGAGTGAATGGATAAAGAAAATATTATATATATATATATATATATATATATATATATATGTATACATACACACACATACATATATATAATTCAGCCATAAAAAAGGAATTAAATATTGCCATTTGCGACAACATGGATGGACCTTGAGGGCAATATGCTAAGTGAAAAAGTCAGACAGAAAGACAAATACCATATGACCTCACTTATATGTGGAATCTTAAAACAAACAAACAAACCAACAAAAACCGAAGCTCATAGATACAGAGAACAGAATGGTGGTTACCAGAGGTGGGGGGTAGGGGGGTGGCAGGTGGGCAAAATGGGTAAAGTAGAGTCAAAAGGTAAAAACTGCCAGTCATAAATTCGTCATGGGGATGTAATGTATGGCATGTTGACTACAATTAATAAAATTGTATCAAATATTTCAAAGTTGTTGTGAGTAAATCTTAAAACTTCTCATAAAAAATAAAATCTGTAACTGTATGATGATGGATGTTAACTAGACTTATTGTAGTGATCGTTTCACAACGTATACGAATACTGAATTGTTATGTTGTACACCTGAAACGAATATAATCTTATATGTCAATTATACCTCAATTTTTAAAAATCTCAATAAAGCTGGAAAAAAATTCTTAAAAAAAGAATTCATGTGAGTAAGGCCGTGATGCCGCCTGACAAAATGCATCACATGCTACTCGCCCAATTATTCTCCCATTCTCCTGGATAACTATTCATACTTCCTCCTTTTTCTACACATTTCCCTCTCCCTCACTCTTATCTTAACAGATGACCTTGCTTACCATCTCACTGACATATCTGAAACAACCACTAGCCTGCATTTCTGCTGCATTCTCTACTTTCCTTTCACTTTGAGCTACCCATACTTATAAGTAAGGCCAACTTTTGTTCCTCGAACTCTCCCTTCCCATTAGTATACAAATGTGTCATTTTTCCTACATTAAACTCTCCCTCTCCTTTTTTTTTAAGTTTTAACACATTTACTTTTCCAACTCTGTATTATGAAAAAAAAATTTCAAACATACAGAGGAGTTGAAAGAATAGTACAATGATCACCTATACACCTACCACCTCGATTCAGCGACCCCACATTTATTTCTTTCTCTTTACTGAAACACACCTTGAAAGAGTTACCTACAGTTGCCGTTTCTGATCTCTCTAACCACTTCTCTTCAATCCATTCTAATGACTCTTAAACTAATCATTCAAGGTCACCAATGACTTTCATGTTGCTATATCCAAATGGTCAATTCTTACTGATCTATCAGTAGAGTGACCATATAACATTGTGATTTGCCTGAGATGATCTTGGTTTATGTGTCTTATGCTGGAGTAATTATTAATGAAGTCAACTTCTGCTCTCAAAAGTGTCCTAGTTTGGGGCCGACCCGGTGGCTCAGGCGGTTAGAGCTCCATGCTCTTAACTCCGAAGGCTGCCGGTTCGATTCCCACATGGGCCAGTGGGCTCTCAACCACAAGATTGCCGGTTCAACTCCTCCAAGGTCGCCGGTTTGACTCCTGCAAGGAATGGTGGGCTGCGCCCCCTGCAACTAGCAACGGCAACTAGCAACGACAACTGGATCTGGCGCTGAGCTGATCCACAACTAAGATTGAAAGGACAACAACTTGACTTGGAAAAAAGTCCTGGAAGTACACACTGTTCCCCAATGAAGTACTGTTCCCCTTCCCCAATAAAATCTTTAAAAAAAAAAAAAAGTGTCCTAGTTTGGACAGTAACTTATATGATCACCCTACCTACCAGCAACATATTACACAGTTAATTACTCCTTTCGAAACACTTTCTTTCTTTCTTTCTTTTTTCCCCCAGAAGACAGGCAAAAACTACATATGCAGAATCATTCTTAGGAAGTAGCACTAGATCCAATCAAGGATTAGGATTAGCTGGATTTCAGACTTACTATGGGCCAGTGACTACTGTGGGCCTTTTGTTTGCCCCTTTTTGAATTGGAATGCGTATTGCAGTTATCCTTTGCTGACCACTATCATCATATGTGGGTATGTGGGGAAGAAGGGAAGGTGAAGATCACTTGTCTCTTTAGTTCAGAAAGGACTTCAGTCAAGACTTCAGATCAAGCAGGAACCGTGAGGAATTGTACCCAAAGACCTGAATTCAAGGATGTTCATTTGTCTTGAAACACTTTCTTAATTTGGTTTCCAGAATACCAAATTTTCCCAGTTTTCTTACTATCACACGCCATTCCTCCTTTTCATTCTCTAGTTTCTTCCACAGCTCCTGCACGGCTAATGTTGGTACGCTCTAGGGCTCAGTCCTCGCTTCTTCTCTCCACCTACATTCTCTCCACCTTCTCCTCTTCACCTTATTTGGCAATCCCTTCCATTTTCATAGCCTGGAGCTCTCCCTTGAATCCCAGACTTCTATGTATATTTCCCTCCCTTCTCAGTATCTCCATTTGGATGTCTAAGAGGCGTCTCAAACTTGCATGTTTAAACTTGAGTTCCTAATATCCCCCCTAAAACCTGGTCTTCTTGCAGTCATTTCTCCCTCTTGGTAAATGGCACCTTCATTCTTCCAGTTGCTCGGGCTAAACACAAGTCAGCCTACATTCTTCTCTTTCTCTTACACCCACATCTGAGCTGTCAGCTCTACCTTCAGAATATATCCTGGACACAGCAATTTCTTAACACCTCCTCTACCTCCACCGTGGACTGAGTTGCCATCGTCTCTCTCTCATAGATAATTATAATAGCCTCCTATTGGACTCCCTGCCTCACAACAGTCTATTCTCATCAAGGCAGCCAGAGTGATCCTTCAAAACCAGTTACTCTGCTCAAAATCCTCCATTCTTATAATGACCTACAACCTCCCTCTGCTTCAGACTTCTTTTAACTTTCTGACTTCATCTCATTATTTCCCTCTCCAGTAACTTAGGCCTCTTTCCTGTTTTTGGATCCCACCTCGGAGCTTTTGCACTGGCTGTTTCTTCTGTCAGGAGGGTTCTTCCTGCCCACCCCCCCCATATTAGCACGGCGCCTCCCCGACTTCCTTCAGGTTTTCACTTAAAGGTCACCTTTCCCAGTCGCCCTCCCTACCTTTCTATTCCCCATTCCCGCTTTATTTTTTCTCTAGCACTCCCTATAATCTAATATACATTTTACTATACATTTTATTTATATATCTGGGTTTATTTTGGCCTGCTTCCCCATTAGAATGTGAGTGCCACGAAGGCAGGGATGTTTGTTTTGCTCACAGCTGTATCTCTAGCACATAGAGCAGCGCCTGACACTTAGCAAGCACTCAATAAATACTTGTTGAATGAATTAATACCAAACAGGGCTAATAATACCTCTACCTCACAGATTCTCGTGAAGATGAAACGAGATAAGGCATGCAAAATTCGTGCTACACTGTGTTGCTCAATAACTCAGTTCCTTCACCTCCTTCCCTCCTCTCCCAGGCCTGATATCAGCCATGCTCTCCTTCTCCGGCAGGGAGTGTCATGTCAGAAGTAGGGTTGAAGGCAGGAGCTGTCCTACCAAGAGTCACCAACAGCCCCACCAGGACTCCCTCCGCTCTGGACCAGGCTCGGCCTTGCTCCTCGACATTGATTTCTCTGGTTAGACATAAGCCAGCTTGCTTTAACTCAGGAAGCTGAAGGCTCCAAAATGACTGAGTGAGGAATTCAGAGGTCCTGTCCTCACACCACATCTTTGTATCAAGGACCCAGGGACTGTTCATAGCCCAGGCTCTTGCACAAACCCCATCAACATAGCTCTGACAGCCGTCCCCCAGGGGCTAATGTCTTAGTCTCACAGGTTCATGCAGCAGCACTGTTAAACTGCTCCCCTACCCTCCTTCTCCCGAGTTCTCTACCAGGGTTCTTCTGGGCCTTTGACGTTCAGTGTCCAACCTGCCAAGGACTTTGGTCACCTCATTCCAGGGGGGCCGGAGTACTCTGTCCACCAGAGACTACTGCTGTCTCCACATGCAGGGAGGGTCCTGGGAACTCACCATCCTTGGCCAGGGGCTCGTCTGGCAGCAATCCATTCCAACCAGGCTGCTCCCTCCGGAGTGGCCTGAGTTCTGTCCCTACCCCAATTCCTGGCACCTTTCTCCTGACTTTAGGAATAGAAGCTGTTTCCTATCGATGAATCCCCTAGGAAGCACAGTCAATCTGGGCCCCGATTTCTGGTCCAGAATCTTGCCCCTATACTTGGGGACAACTGAGCCTGCTGGAGAAAAACCCACACGAGCACACAAACTGGTGCCGTAACAGACGCCTGGTCTCCCACGTGGCCTGCTCTGCTGCCTGACAGTCTCTGGGTTGCCCTAATAAGTAACTCTCTTCCATTCTCCATAGTGGTCTTACAAGCATTCTCCACTCTTCTCAAACTTCTCTCCTAGCACCCTGCCCTTCATATGCAGCACATGGTCCCACCTCCTGCTTCCTAGAGAAAATAAAAGCCATCAGAGCGAATCCTTTCACCTTTACACTGCACTCACTAGCCTATCTATATTTCCACCACTCTCCCGTGCTGTGGAATTGTGGAAAGGAAGCAGTGTCCCTCTTGAGCTCAAAGGCCAATCCCTCCCCTCATTGTACCATTTCTGCCATCATTCTTCTCCGTATTTCCATTTTTCCTCTTTGTGCACAGAACCCTTCCCATTGGTGGTCCAGACACCCACTGCACCCTCTTGGCCACACCCCCTCAGCTTTAAGCCTGTCCTTTCTCTCCCTTCACAGGCACGCTCTCCGGGGAACAGTCCACGCACTGACCACAGAGCCTCGCCTCATGATTCAGCGGGGTATCAGCTGGCTTCCACTCCCTCTACTCCAGAGACACAGCTCTCACCGAGGACGTCTCCATCTCTAGTTCCAACCTCTGAGGTCTCATTCCTGCCTTGTCTTCTGCAGGTTTCAAGCCTCTTATTCTCAACACAGACCAGACTAGTGAAGGCTAACCGTTCTCAACCTGTTTGCAGACTCTTCTGGGAAGCCCTTATTCTGCCTTGTCTTGGGTCCCTGGGCAATACTTCCCCTGCCCCCAGGTTCTACCTCCCTTGTTCCTGGCATGGCCTGTGACAGCAATGGGCTGTGGCACAACCAAACCTCCTGATGGATCAAAATTCAACAGGGTTTGTGTGATTTCTATTTGTGTCACTCATAGCGCTTATATATTGGCATGTTTTCAATAAATGTTTATGAACATCACCTTACTCTTACCTACTATTTTTTATTATACTGTAATCCTTTCAACTCTCACACAAGCCATTTGAAGTAAGCAGGACGGGCATTTCCCCTAATTTACAGATGAAGAAACTGAGGTTTAAAGAGTTTAAGTGATTTGTCCCATGTGAGACGGGGCTGAGCCAGGTCTGAAACCTGAGATTTCTGATTTCAAAGTCAGCGCTCTTTCTATGACACCACAGTGCTTATTTAAAGGATGAGCCCTGTGCCTGTACACATGAATTGTGACAAGGTCCCAGAAGGGCACGTGGAAAATATCCTCACAGGTGGATTTAACAAGGTCTGAGAGATGGATAGCAATGTGGCTGGATGACAGGATGATTTGAGAGTCCTGTAGCTGGTGAACACTTTAGCTCATGTCTACCAGGTCAGTGGCAAGGTTCTGTTCTAGGCTTATCTTGGTCACCGTTTTTATGTATACTGTTTGGACAAGGACAGAATAGCTTAATCATCAAATGTATGTAAAACAAACAGAAAGGAAAGAAACAGCTTACATTGGAGGTCCAAGGAGGATCCAAAAAGCTCCAGGTAGGCAGCTACTTGGCCAGGCCTGCTTTGGGCCCATAAATTCTACCACAGTCCCAAGGAGGACGGGGGTGGGGACTTGGCAGCAGCATGTCAAGAAGAGGCTTATGGTTCACTGTGACATGACCACTAAAGTCTTGTCCCTTGGGTATCAGTCACAATGAGGGGCATCAAAAATGGGGTGGGGATAGCTTATCCTGCTCTCCTTTCTCCCTGGCAGGCCACCTCTGAGCAAGCAGGAGCTCCACTCTGGGTGCCTCCTAAAGGAACAGTAATAAAGTAGAAGTGACTTGGAGAAGAGAACCACCATGATAGGGAGGGCCCTTAAGAGCAATGACGTCGGGCTAGAGAGGACTGAGGGCACCTGATCACCACCTTAAATCTCTGAACATGTGATGAAGGAGACTAGACAGGTTCTGTGTGGCTCAGACAGGCCCACAAGTGGAAGTTACAAAAGGTATATTTTGGCTTTTCTTAGTTAAAACTCTCCAGGTACTGAGTCTTGAAGTGGATGGGCTGGAGGTTAAGAGCCTCTGGCTATTGGGAATGGGGCATGGACTAGGTAATCTCCATGATTCTGAGAAACAGGGGTTCTAGACCCACCAAGCCCAACAAAGTTGCGGGAACCATCTCCCCCTTCACTTCCCCTGGGCTGAAGTAAGGCCCGAACTGGCAGCAGGTCCCGCCTCCAGCCCAACCTCTGTGGCCGAGGCTGCGAGTTCAGTCTCTTTAGTGTCAGTGTCGAGGGAACTTCTTGGTAGGGCTGTCTACCGTTTAGATAACTTGCTTTCTTTCTTTAAAAGGAAAAACTGTAGAATGGGAGGAGGTTGTGGGAGACTATTTCTATCTTGGGTGTCTATTCCAAAGCCCTGGTGTTTTGCCAGGATATAAGCATGGTATACACAACACTGTTAAAAATAACCACTTGATTGAACAGAAGGCGTGGGAGAGAGGAGATAGCCAGGCAATTTTGCTAAAGGGCTAAGGAGAGGAAACTTGCACCCAGAGACCCTGGGAAGGGTGGGAAGGGTTTTATTCCAAAAGAGTTATGGAGACTCAAAGGAACTAAGGACAGGGGAATACTGTCCCTAGCTGCTCCTTTCCAGAGAACTGCCCAGTAAGTGTTCCGTTTTGGGTAGGCCTAGGATACAAACAAGCTGCCAGTTTTGAAGGGTTCTGCCAGGAGTGAGCCTGCCATTTCCCAGTCCTGAATGCCTTTGTCCCCTAGGGGACAAAGGTCAGGGAAAGATGACAAGGAGCAGAAGCCAAGAAAGGTTAACAATGTCAAAAGCCACAGAAAGGTCAAAGACACAGATGCCAGAGAAAGTTCTAGTAGATTTACTTACTGGGAGGTTCTTGTGATTTGTGTGTGAAGGCTTCCACACATTTCCTTCTATAACTAGACATTTAACATAAATGGAATTATCTTATATGTACTGTTCCATAATTTGCTCTTGAAAAATTGTGGGGTCATGTCAGTAAATATAGTCTGACATCATCATTTTTTATGACTACATATTATTTCATCATACGGACATGCTATATTTACTTAATCATTCTCAACTAAGGCATTTATGTTGTTTCCAATTTTTTGCTATTATAAACATGCTGCAACAAGCATATTACAATAACTTGCGTGCACAGATATGATTATTTCCTTATGTCAGATATTTAGAAGTGGAATTGTTGCATCAAATGGAATCCACATTTTATACTTTATTACATATTACCTACATTGCTCCTATAATTCTGAAGAGAACAAAATACTCTTCTCATGATTTTCTCCAGTCTCTCTGGCTAGTCTTCCCCATTCTCCTTCTTTATTTTTCTCCTATTCATTCCTTATGAGTTGGTTTCCCAGAGTTACGTCCTTCTGTTTTCTTCTCCATTCAAAAATTATAACCTCAAATGCCTGCAAGAGCCAAGAAGGTAACATGAATATCTTAACTGGGCCAGACAACAAGAAGTGGCAGGGTAACAGCAAGTTAGAGTGGACACACTTCCTAGAAGTACTCACTATTTGAAAACACTGTGCCAGCCACACAAGGCATGTCTGCAGGTGGATTTAGTTTGTAAGCTGTCAGTTTGGGACCCAGTATACACAGCTGCCCTGCACTCTGCTCTTCACTACCTCATCCATGGGCCCGTGGCCAAAACTTCAGCTATATGCTGATAGCTCCCACTGCCTCATCTCTAGCTCTGACCTCTGCTCCTGGACTCCAGACTCTCACGTGCACATGACTACTCTACATGTCGCCTTCAGTGCCAAGCATCTCAAACTCATTATGTCCACAACCAGATTCATGATCTCTGCCCTTACCTTTCCTCCTGACCAAAGCCAGAAATCTAAAACCAGAAACAACCGCCCTTCTTTTTGGGTTCCCTATCGCAATGAATGGCACCCCCACTTTTCTTATCTTTGAAGCCAGAAACCGGGGAGTCATTCCATATTCTTCCTTCTCCCTAGCCTTCCATACTCAGTGATCAAATCAATTCAGTAGGCATAATAGGCACTTACTGAGCACCTAATCAGTGCCAGGTACTATTAGCTGCTAGGGTTGGCCACAAAGAGGAATGATATGCTCTCTCCTGGAAGGGAAGACATAACAATGTCATGATCAGATGTGGTGGTGGGAGAAATGCCACACACGATGTTCTGGGAGGAGAGGAGGGACACTCAGATTCTATTTCCTAAGTGTTACTAAGTCTCTATTCTCTGTCCCCATAGGATCGCCTCCAGCAGTTACTGCAACAGTCTCCTAACTGATCTTCATGTTTCCAACTTCCCGCCTCTACGTTATCTTTCATATTGGGCTAGAGCAACCTCTCCAAATAGCAAATCTGGTCACATCGTTCTTTATAGTCTCTTGTCCAAAACATGTCAACAATTCCCCCTTTCCCCATTTCCTTCAGATTAGAACCAGATTAGAACCAAAATCCTTTTAGAATGACTTGTAAGGTCTCCCGAGACCTGGCTGGCCCTGAATGACTTCTCCAGCCTGTCTTCCAGCACTCTAGGACACAATGCTATGCCCCAACATGCCAAACCACTTGCAGTTCTCTGAATACCTTTGTGCATCTCATACTCTTAGTTTATACATTCCCTCTGTCTAGAACACCTGCTCTATCATTTTTCAACAGCCTAATTCCTATGCAATCTTTAAGACTTGGAAAAAATATCACTTCCTTCAAAAACCCTTATCTAACCACTTCACCCAAGAAAGATGGCTTCTCTAGGTGTTCTCTGTTACACACATTCCCAGTGCTGCTGGCTTACAGTGGGGGAGGGAAAGAAACATCTAAGGCATTTTGCCCAGGCTGCTGAAGGGGACCATGACAATGCCCTTACCTGGATGTCTTTGAGAATAGGCAGTGTTGAGAAAATATGGGGGTTTAGGGGCAGACAGTGAGGGATTCCAGAGGAGGTCAGGAGACCAGGAAAAGATACAGCTCTTCGGCTCAGGTTGGACATGGCCTTGAGAGGCCCATGAACATTTCGGGTCAACAGACCACATATTTTGAGGAGCTACTGAGATGAGCTATCTCACTCATTGACATTTGTAGCACCTACCCTTGCCGTATAGAAAACACAAACAAAAATGGAAAGAAGTTTTCAACTGAATGACAGTGAGACCCCACTTACCAATGAACCAATGAAAGGGTCATCTCTGGTTTTTAAATGCTAGAAACAAATTACTATAATGAAGATCAAGAGGTACTGTCAATAATAATGGCAGAAGAGGAGTGAATCCAGAAATCCTACTTAGGAAAACGAAAGCTTTCTCTGAGCACCTCAGTTTAATTTTTTCTGTTTAATTTTTTAATTTTTAATTATTCCTGCCATCCTATACTTTCATCTACCACAGCATCAACACTCTATATTATAATTTTATTTCATGTCTGACTCCCCCTCAAGACTGAATTTCTAGGGTAAAAATTATGTAATACTTTGCATCTTTAGTACCCAGCATATGGAAATGCTTATAAGATAAATAATGGGGGAAGGAATGAGAAGGAAGTTTAGGCAAACAGATTTCAAGTTGAGAAGTCTGGTGATAAAGAGGGATAAAAACAACAAATCAGTGCAATATCAAGAAAACATTTCTTCCACTATGTCAGAGACATGAGAAAATTGTCAAGGACTGCATAAAGACTTAGTTATGTGAACAGAAATACATTGGGGGAAAAAAACACTAAAAGAGTGCCAGTACTCTACATCTGTACAGGATAATGCTCCAGAGGAACTTCAAGGTCAGCATTTGCCCAAGTGAACTCAACAGCTGCCCCCAATCTTGCCTTTCCCACTGTGTTCTCTACGTTGGGAAGAGGTGTTACCATCTCCCTAGTTGCCTGAGAAAGAATTTGGAAATTGGCTTTTACTGCTCCCTCCCACTCATCCGAATGCCAGCCATCGACTGGCATTTCTCCTCCCCTAGCATCTCACCAAGCCCTCCTTGCCTTATCACTGCCTCCCAGGGTCTCCCCTCCTCAGTCTCACCTCCTCTAATCCTTTCACCTCCATTTCAGGTAGTGACCTTTCTAAAGCACAACTGATGGTGTCCCTCCCTCCCTGCCTTGAAACCTTCTGACCTCATACTAAAGCGCAAACTCCTGATCATGGCCTTCAGAGCCTCTTCCCACCCCAGGACCTGTGCTCTGGACAGCCCAAATTGCTCGACAGTGTGTCTCCCTCCCTCAGTGTGACTGTCTCTCCTAGATTCTATGCCTGGCTGGATTCTAACTGTCCTCCAACAGTCGGCACGGGTAGCATCTCCCCAAGGAGCCTTTCCTGCCAGCTCGGGCTCAGCGAGGCGCATATGTGCGCATGCGCAGCTCCGGGCATGCGCAGCTCCTGGGCCCCCTGCTACTGCAGTCACCACACGGTTCTGCTTGTCTCTCGTCCACTCAGTTCCTGGGGGCAGGAACTATTTCTTGCTTATCACCATCCCCCCAAAGCTCTGCACAAAGCTTGGCAGACAGGGGGTGCCTGGGGGTCTGGCGTGGGGCACGCAGTCACCACAGGCAAGGGATCTATGAGGCTTGGTCCTGGCCCCACAGAAGTGGAGGATGTGGGAGGTTTTCTCCCATGACCCGAGGGCACTCTCTGCCACTCTGGAGCCTCCACAGGGGGCTGGGGATTAAGACCACATGCTGTGCAGACATGCTCAGTTCTAGGGGGTGGATGCTGGCTTAATGATGGAGCCATGATTTCCCCAAGCCATTCCTCATTCTTTATGGCCTCTGAATTGCAGAAGCAGAAATTGTTCACCCTTCGTCTGAAGCTTTTCGTGACTTGTGCAGAAGAAATGTCATCAACAGCCTTTTGTTTGGGCTTGACTTGGGGGAACATGCCAAGAAGTCTTGCTCAGAGTCTTTTCAGATGTCATTTCTGTCTCTCTATAACCCTGCTCCATGAAAGCTATTCACAAGCCAGTGTTCTGTGGCTCCAAAGCTGTCATCCTCTCAGTCCTGCCACAGCCCACAGAGCTACTGTGTGACACTCAGCCATGAAGCGTGCTGTTGCCACACCAGGGCCAGGTGAGGGGGGTGGGGGTGGTGCAGAGGTGAGGGGACTCTCAGCTGTCTCTCACTTTTCAAACTTGCCTGAATGTCATAGGAACCCTGAGGTACAACTTCAACTTACGTCCCCAGATGGTGATTTGGCACTATGCCTGCATTCTTCAAAACCATCTCCCCAGTGGCCAACACAGGCATTCAAAAAAAAAAAAAAAAAAAAAAAAAGAAGCATTAAATGAGCTTAACAAACAGATATACAATTCCCAATTATTTGAGCTAATTGAGGGGGCCCATCAAACTAAATGTTCTGAGGGGAGAATTATTTACGATTTAACGTCTTCTTAGAATCATTTTAGATTCTTCCCACTGTTAATGCTGGCGGTGTGGCTGTTGGGAGGGAAGCCCGGGGTGCTGGGTCCAGCGAGGAGGTCAGCAGAACCCCACACTTTCATTTCCCTCTTCAAGCCAAAGCCGGCTGCGACAATTTGTTGACAGGACAAAGGAAAGGGAAAAGGGAGCTGTCCCTAATTCATTCTCAATAAGTGACACAGGATAAATTAAAGGTGAAAATTAGACCAGGATTCGTGAACGACCCAGGAAGGCAACTACAATGCAATGTGTGAAGTGTTACAGACAGAAATGCACAAAGAGCTGTGGGAGCCCCAAGTCTGACTCTGCCTGGGGACCGAGGGAAAAACTTCACAGAGGTGACATCTGCGTTGGATTTAAAAGGTGGAGGCTGTGAGGAGGGACATTCCAGATAGCACAAGCATGTGGCCAGCCCCCAAAGCTGAGTGCACGCCTCAGCCAGGCCCCTTCTGAGGGAGAAGCCGCCATAAGCAGCTCTTTGATCAGAGATCGCCGTGCTTTGTGCCAGGCGACATTCGAGCTGCTTGTTGAAGTAAAAATAGTGGTTCTAAAGGCAGAGAATCGGGGGATGAGCATTCCAGGTCAGGGGAACGGCATGTGCACAGCACAAAGGTGTAAGAGACTATGGTTTGTAGGGCAAGGCCACCCAGGGTTAGGGCACCAGGAGGCATCAGTCCCCTGGTGCTCTGACAGCTCTGTCAGATGGTCAGGAGCCCTCTTTACTAAATGACAAGTTATCAGTTTCATCCTGTGTGGCTGGAGTTGCCAAAAGCCATACCTCCTGATATGCGGAGGCATTCCTGTATCAACAAATGCCAATCACTGGGGTTTGTACACACAGTCTATACAAGTCCTGACGGCTCCCAGTGAAACACATACCGGAAGGTCTCGATGAAAAGGTGTGAGGACAGAACAACAGTCACTGCCACTGACTGAGCCCTCACTGTGGGTCAACACCGGGCCCCAGGCCTCAGGGATCAGCTCACGGAACCCTCATAACTGCCCATGACGTAGAGATGGTTACTCCCCGATGAGGAAACTGAAGCTGAGCACGACTAAGGAGCTTGTCCAAGGTCACTCGGCCGGCTAAATGGCTAAGTTGGAATTCAAACTCAGGTTTGCTTGACTCTAAAACCGCAGCTCTTTTCATCTGCCCACACAGGGGAAGGGGCGCCCCCGGTCCCATTCAGTCTTTGCTAAGATAGCCTGAATGTGACCCTAGCATGGCACTGACAAGGCCTGACCTCAAGGGATCACTTACTCAGTGGTGAAGTCAGGTGCCAAAGGTGACTCCTCCCCAATCCTCCTGAGCAACTGCACGGCAGCACCAAATGATGACAGTCTGAGTGGGGTCGGACTACTTCTGCCCCAGCTACAAAGCTCTCTGCTTCCTGAAATCCAGGTCAACCCTCAGAAAAGGGTTGAAACGTAGCCAGTAATTGGGCATAGTCAAGGCCTGGGAAGAAAATGAGCAGCCTCCAGCTAGAGGGAACATGGTAGCTGTAGCCTTGTACTCTGGGTCGCTGCCCTACCCTCTCCGCATCCAACTCCTGAGCCCTGCCTGAAAGGGGCTCATGAGTGGACAAGGATGAGACCTGCTGCTCAGAGAGGTCGGTCCTGGGGATCTGGATGCAGGGCAGAGCAAGGCTGGTCCTTCCTTTGTCCCTTCAGCAAATACTGCTCTGTGCAGTCCCTGAGTGAGTACTAGAGCAGCGACGGATGGAGACAGGCTCCATCCTGAACTTGCTCCCTATAGGCAGCTGTGCCTGTGCTGACAGCTCTCCTTGGCCAGACTGCGGCCCCCGAACCCTGTGTTTCGTCCCAGTAATTTGAGTGGCAGCAAAGGAATGCATGTCGGTGAGGGTGACTTTGTGGGAGCCTGCTGGAGACAGGGCTGGGTAAGCAGTCTCCCCACAGCTGCCGGCACGCAGGCCTGGTCGCTGTGCAGCACCCAGCTGCCGCGTGCACTGCTCTTCATGCTGCCTCAGGAAGACGAGGCTACCAGCAGAACTGCCTACACCAGAGGCAGCTGCTGACCATATTAAAAAAAACGTCATTGCCTCTGAGGAAGGATTCTTTCCATCAGGGGAACCACATAGGCTCACAGGACCTAATCAAACCAGTGGTCATTCTCATTGCATGCTCCCTCAGGGGGAGGGGAGAAGAGGAGACAAGCCCATTATGGGGGAAGGAACCTGGATATCAGGGGCACCTGTGCATGCAACGTCCTCTGAGCAGGAGAGAGAAGCACAGAGCTGACAAAGTCCTGCCCTTCATCCTTCTGGGAATGAGCAGGAGGGTGGGTGAAGCAGATGGGGAGTGAGGTACAGACAGCTCTTTACCTGGCCAGAACCACGCTGATCACAGCCACCCGTGGACACGTGGGAGCAAGGCCAGTGGGGACAGCAGGCACAGAACCATCCCTAATTAGGCTCCACAGAACTGGTTTCTGAGCCCAGGCCCCATGTATTAGGTTGGTGCAAAAGTAATTGCGGTTTAAAAGGTTGAAAATAATTGCAAAAACCGCAATTACTTTTGCACCAACCGAATACATGCCTTGCTTTATTTGGGGGTCTTGCTCCACTGGGGGATATACTTCTTGGGGCAAGCTCTGCAGCTGGTCTCTGGCCCAGACAGACACTCTTGAGGTATTGAGCAACAGAGTGCAAGGTGTCCTTTTGTTTTTTTCCAACCATCTGTTTTCATTCTGTGTTCTCAGGTTGTCCTGGTACAGGAAACTTACCCATATTAAGCTCTTGGAACATACGGAGGAAGGATGAGTTGGTCCCAACACAAGAAGCACAGAGATGTCATGGGTCAGCTGTCAACAGGCCTGCCTTTGTGATGCTGCCAGCAGTCAGGCTTATGTTTTCCTCATCAGGGTCTCCGAAGAGCAGGGGCCATGTTGCCCACTACTCCTCGCACACCCTGGACAACCTCACCCACCCTCTGAGATTTCTGTGTGGATCATCTGCAGTTTTCTTCTTCTAGCCCAGACATCTCTCCCTGAGAGAGTCACTGAACTCAGGCTCCTTGGGCAGGACTGTGGCTTCCCTCTGGTTCCTTTGTTTGCCTGGGGGTCATGCATAAATAATCCCATGCATGGCATGGGGGCAGAGAGTAGAAAGCTCTCCTGACAGGAGGCGGCACGGATTGGTGTCCTTCCTGCACCTGGGAGAGAGGCGTCAGCCCTGCTTCTCCCCTCTAGCTCTGGCTGCTTACGTAGGGCGGCCAGTCACTCAGGGGTCCTCTCCACCCCATTCCCTGGTTGCATACAGAATAGGGAGAGCAAGACCAAGTCCTGAAAATGCCAGCATCCTCCTCTTTGCAGAGCTTCTGCCTCACCCTGGGACTGTGTGGGTGGAGCTCAAACTTGGGCCCTCCATCACTGAGGAACCCGTGCAGGGCGGTTCCTGGCCCGGAGCCTCGTGCAGCTTGGGAGAAGGGCCAGGATTGCATTCTGTGCTTTCCTTAGCTCTTGCTCTTCCCCAGCGCCCCACGTGGGGATCTTGTACCTGAACCAAGAAAAGCAAAGCTGCTAATCTATGAGATCAATCTTCAAACACTACAGGAATGCAGCCGGCCTGCCCGCTCTCACCAGAGACTGCGCTTCTGGCTAAGCATATCGAAGGTTCCTGCTCCCCACCACTGTGATGAACCTTGCTACTGAAGTCCCATCCTTCCTGGCATAACTCAGGTATCACCTGCACCGGGAAGGACCCCATCAAGCTCTCATCATTCCTTCCTCTGTCCTTACCTCTCCCAGAGCACAGAAGCCTGGATATATGTTTGTGTCCATGTGCTTTCTCCCTTAACCCGGAGGTCAGTAGGTGCAGATGAGGAAACAGAGGTTCAGAGAGGTTAAGCCAACCCCAGCCCTATTCACTTCCAAAGCCTGTGCTTTTATCACTGTAGTCCCGTGCTTCTCAAACCATCTGTGAAGAAGGACCACTTTGTTTTGCTTTTTCCATTTCAATTCTGTCACAGAGTGATATATTTATAAAGTATAATAAAAATGAATCACTAGAAAAATTAAAACATATATAAACTATAAGCTCCATTTTTAAATTATTAGGTTCAACTGATATACACTTACTCTAATTGTTAGATGTGTTTACTTCTAAAACTTTATTTACAATTTCTGAAAAATCTTGTTGTAAACCAGATCACATCACTTTTGATTCCATAGCACACGACAGGCTTCCAACTGACAGACAGCCTACTGGGGCATTTTACCAAAGACTGCCTGACACCGACCATGAGGAGAAGTTAGAGAGAGGATGAGACACAGCTCCTCAGGTCCTGAACTGGGGCAGAAGAAAAAGCACACTCTGATGCCATCAGGAACAGTCAGCAGACTGAGGCCTAGCACTTTACCTGCAGCAGATGAATTTATAACCAGGGAAAACCCAACAGGTGGGTCTGCAATATGCACCTGTGCAAAGAAGTGTGGGTCCCTAGTCATCCAGGGAAGATTTTTTTCAAAGAAAACACAACTTCTGGTCATCTACTGCAGACCTACCTATGAGGGCTAGAACACAGAGGAAAGAAGAGGCAGATGAGGTGTACAACCATATGGTACTGGGGGGCTGAGTTCCTTGGATGGTGGGAGAGGCAGAAGGGGTAAGCTGAGACAAGAAGTGAAATTCATTGAAAAGCAGAACATGGATCAGTTCCTGGAGGAGGTCGGAACAACTAACACTGAGGAAGATACGAAAAAAAAAATGATGGCAGAGAAATCAAGAGGACACAGATGGCAATTCCTCCAGCTTTTAGCTGGAGTCCAGGTCAAACACAGGCATTTCAACTGTCTAGTCCATGCAGGGCTGTCAACCCTTGGACACTCTGCTGAGAGGAACACTCTGCTCTTCCTGGAAGGGCCCAACACCCAAAGATTTCACTGCAAGGGGTACCTACTGAAAATATTTAAAACATTCTCTAATCAAAAGAAATCTGCATTCCCCTCTAGGCTCATGGTTCAGAGCCATGACTCAGGATATAAGGTGGGGTGGGTGGGATCGATTCCTGGCTCTGTGCTACTGTGACCTTGGGTAAGTTACAGCTTTTTCATCTGTGAAATGGACATAACACTCCACAGGGTTGTTGTAAAGACTAAATGAGGTAATGAATATACGGTATTTAGCACAGTGGCTGGCACATAGTTAGTGCTCTATAAAACTGTGTGACATTTTATACACACAGGCTGTCTGTGTCTGCCAATGGAATATAAGCTCTTGGAGGGGAGAGATTTCATGTACCTTATGTTTGGTTGGTGGAAAAGCAATTGCGGTTTAAAAGGCCAAAAATAATTGCAAAAACCACAATTACTTTTGCACCAACCTAATACAATACTGAAGCACCTAGCACCTAGAAAAATGTCTGGTACATGGTAGGTGCTCAATAAAGATTTGATGAATGAATGACATGGTAGCTATTTATCATTAGGTTTATAGGAGAGTAGTCAATGTGGCAACTTTCTATGAGATGGGAGAAACTTGAGCATGATTAAACAGTGCTATGAAGGAGTCAGTAAAGAGAATAAAGATCCAGGTTCCTAGATCTTCAGATCCAAGATCCAGGAGAGTTTGGGGAATCAGGGCACAGGGGAAGGGACTCACCTCAGAGAAGAGGTATTATAGAGGGTAGAAGTAACAGGACTCAATGACTAATTGGATATTTGGTTAAGAAAGAAGGAGAAAGAGTAACTCCCAGATTTCTGGCTTAGGTGACAGAGTGGATAGTGGTGTCAGTCACTGAAACTGGCAATGTGGACTGATTAGATTTATTAGAAATTCGGTGAGTTAGATACACTGAGTTTTAGATGCTGGAGAGTCATCCAAGTGGAGCTGTCCAGCAGGAAGTTGGGTATTTGGGTCCGGAGATCAGGAGAGATCTGGACTCCAAACAGATTTGAGAGTCAGCACATTATGTGTTACCTGAAGCAGTGGAGTGAGAAGAGGGCCATAACTGAACCCTGGCAGACATCAACAATGTTAAGATTTTTTTTTGACGTCAATATTTAAGGGAGGGAACAGGAAAAGTAGATTGTTTTCAAAAGAGACTGAGAAGGAACAATCAGAGAAGGAGGAGAACTCAAAGGGAGTTTGAACAAAGAGTGAGTGAGAAGAGAGTTTCAAATGTTCAAAATGGAGGAAGAGCTCAATACTGCCAACTGCTTCAGAGAAATCCCCTCCCCCTAAAAAAGAGGTCTATCCATTGGATTTGTCAATTGGTCCTTTTGGGTGATCTGAATGAGAGCATTTCAGGAAGGAGGGGTGGGAGAGGAAACTAGACTACAGATTAAAAGGTAGAGGGATGTGAGGAAGTGGAGAAAGCAGCGGTAACAAACTTGACATTCATAGGGGTGGGGTGGGAGACTCAATTTCTCCCAGTCTGGAAGGACAATGATTCTGTTAAGTGGGTGGTGTCTATTCTGCCCCTGTAATTTATGGCATGTGACAAAGCTTAGCAAGGATGTCTCTCAATCTTACCAGCCCTCCCTAGTGCAATAATGATAAAAGTCCCAGGATCCTTCTCTGGAAGGGCAGAGAGGGAGAGGCTTTGGAATGTGGGGATACCCGACACCCAGCTACCCTGGCCAGGAGCCCACAAGCTCTCAAAACCCCCAGGGCAATGCAACAGGCCTCCTGTAACTTCTCACGCAAGGGTCCTAAAACAGACAGCTGGGACTGCCTCAATACTCCAGACTTGCTGCTTCAGAGAGCTCAGCAAGGTTTCAAAGGCCATCCTTGCACTCTGCAGAACCCATCTGACTTGGACCATAGCAATGATTCCTTAGCAATATGAGAATCACAGACACACACAATCACAGATACACACCGTGCACCTTGGCCTTCCTAGAGCAAAGTGCGTCTCAGGAGAAGTGAGGTTTTCCTCTGTAGAGCTGGGCAAGCAGGCAGTTTCTGCACTAATACCTCACTAGCCACCACCAGGCATCTGGTAGACCTCTGCACTCTGGCCACTCGCCAGCCTGTCCGTGAGACAGCAGCTGTGAGAGGAAGTAGAATGCGGCAGGTAAGCATGTGGGCTCTGCGGTCAGGGTGCTTGGGTTCAAAACTTCCTATCTGTGCGACCTCAGGCAAATCACTTGACTTCTCTACACCTTCATTTCCTCATATTTAAAACTATATTAATAGCAATACCTATCTCACATGATTGTAGGGAGGACTGAAACAGAAAATCGAGGACCTGATACATCAATAGTGACACATCAGTTGGTGTTAGCTATCATGGTCGCTGCTGCTGGTATTGCTCTGCAGCCTGGGCCACCGCCTGGGCTTGGGTTCTGTTTTCTGCTGAAGCTGTTTGCCATGGGCTTATTAGCCTGTGGCTGCCACACCTGCTCCCAATGCTGAGTGGCTTCACTGGCTACCATCTAAAAGACACAATACTCAATCGTTCACCAAAACACACAAAGCCACTCAAACGTATGTAGCAAAACATTGCTAGGAAAATGGGGTGTGTCAATTAGGTTTTATAAGTTATATTTTTTTCTTTAAACCTACATTTTAAATGTTTATCATGACCTATTCTGGGACCTTTATTTCTTCCTGAAAACTTACATGACTAAAATGAAAGTCATTAAGAATAACAAGGAGGGGCGGCCGGATGGCTCAGTCAGAGCGCGAGCTCTTAATAGCAAGGTTGCTGGTTCATGGAGCTGAGCTGCACCCTTCACAACTAGACTGAAGACAATGAGCCGCCGCTGAGCTTCCGGAGGGGCAGCCAGATGGCTCAGCTGGTTAGAGTATGAACTCTTCACAGCAAGGGTGCCGGTTCAAGTCCCGCATGGATGGTGGGCTGTGCCCCCTGCAACTAAGATTGAAAACAGCAACTGGATGTGGAGCTGAGCTGCGCCCTCCACAACTAGATTGAAGGACAACGACTTGGAGCTGACGGGCCCTGGAGAAACACACTGTTCCCCAATATTCCCCAATAAGATATAAAAAAAAGAAAAAGAAAAACAAGGATTCACTTAGTAAGTGTCTAACATTAAAATTTTGCTGGAATGATCTAACATTTATAGCCCCAATATATAGCATCTCACTTCATTCTCTTGACTAATAAGCTAAGTAATGCTCAGACTTTCCTAACACCACACAGCCTGTTAAACGAGAAAGCTGTGAGACCTTTCTGTCTCCAAATCTCATGTCTTTCCAATCTATCATGTACTGGTATATGTCAAGATAATTATTTTTCTTCAGTAACTCTCTCCACTGAAAGAGTGTTTACCAACATTCATCACACATTCGGATTTTCCATCTCCTGAAGGCAGATATTAATATCCATTCATAAAACATAGCCTACTGGGGCAGGCGGTTGGAACTCCATGCTCCTAACTCCAAAGGCTGCCGGTTTGATTCCCACATGGGCCAGTGGGCCCTCAACCACAAGGTTGCCGGTTCAACTCCTCAAGTCCCGCAAGGGATGGTGGGCTGCGCCCCCTGCAACGGAGATTGAACACGGCACCTTGAGCTGAGCTGCCTCCAGGATGGCTCAGTTGGTTGGAGCTTGTCCTTTCAACCACAAGGTTGCCAGTTCGATTCCTCGACTCCCACAAGGGATGGTGGGCTGCGCCCCCTGCAACTAACAACGGCAACTGGACCTGGAGCTGAGCTGCGCCCTCCACAACTAAGACTGAAAGGACAACAACTTGAAGCTGAACAGGCACCCTCCACAACTAAGATTGAAAGGACAACAACTTGACTTGGAAAAAAGTCCTGAAGTACACACTGTTCCCCAATAAAGTCCTGTTCCCCTTCCCCAATAAAAATCTTAAAAAAAAAAAGAGCTTTTGTTTCAAAATATTGTTGCTATAAAAATCAAAATTCTGAATTTATTTAGAACTTTTTGGTCACAATATCAAGAAACATTAGCTACACACACACACACACACACACACACACACACACACACACACAGAGATCTCAACACCAGAGATCACTCCTAACACCAAAAAACAAAACAAAATAAAATGAAAACCCAGAAGGATTAACAATTCAAATATAAATAATAAAGCTTAAAAAATACTGGAAGAAAACATAGAGGTAGGTACCTTTGTAAACTACCTTGTGTAGATATAAATTCAAAAACTGCTATAGTAGGTAATTTGCCAATAACTTTCAAAATTACTTTCGATTCACAAGTATCACTTTATTCTAGGTAATCTCACATGTGTGGGAAACGTAATACAAAAAAGGTTATTCACGGAAGTAATATTTTAGTTGCAAAGATTGGTAATTACCTAAATATCCATCAATAAGGAACTGATGAACTAAACTATAACACATCTTTATGATGGAATGCTATGTAAAATAAAATAAGAAATTCTGCTTCCAGCCATGATGGAATAACAGAGATATGACAGGACTTACCCTCCTACATTAAACAACTAGAATACAGGTCAAAATATATGAAATAACAATTTTCAGACCATGGCAGGGTTGGGGAACCCAAAGAGAGCCCAGTGGTCTTTGTGAATTGAGAAAATAGATCAATTTAAGGAGGCCAAGGAGGCTAACATTTGTGGAGAAGACTGCCCCAGAGGACAGAGCTACACAGAAAGCTCCAGAGATCTGCAAAGGCGTCCCCTCAGATCTGTGGCTCAGTACCGATCTGTGCAGACCTGGGAGGAAACTCTGAGGCTGAAGAAACACCACCAGAAAGCAGTAGACCCCACAATTCCTGTTGTTCATAAGGGCTGGGAATTGCTTGTATTCACACAAACCAGCGTGGAAATAAATCACTCAGAGTTGAAATACGTCATAACGCATGAGGCATTGGGTTAAGTCTTCAGGAGGGTACTGCATCAGTATTGGAGATAAATTAGCCAGAAACCGGGCTGCTCAAGACTTATACTAACAATGTTAAAAGCAAGCCTCAAAAGGATACAACTGATTCCAAGTAACTTAACTACATGCCCAAGGAAAACTAGCACAATTTAAAGGAATACAACAAAATCTAGCAAAGAAAAACGTAAAATTTGCATTGTCTGGAATCCGATAAAATATTACCTGGAAGGCATATAAAGAATCAGAAAAAAATATAGACCAAAAACCAGGAGAAAAATCAATCAACAAAAACCATCCCAGAAATGACAGATGATAGAATTAACAGACAAGGATGTTAAAACAGCTATTATAAATATGTTCCATATGTTCAAGAAGGCAGAAAAACATATGTGCGTAAGGAATGAAATGGAAGATATAAAAAGACCTACGTGGAACTACAGAGATCAAAAGCACAATATCTGAAATGAAAATACACCATGGGATAAACAGCTGTTTAGAAAATACAAAAGAAAAATCAGTGAAAATGAAAATGTAGCAATATCAACTATACAAAATGAAGCACAGGGAGAAATAAGATTGGATACAAAAACAAAAACCCAGTAATGTGTGGGACTAATGGTAAACACATGTAACTGGAATCCTGGGAAGGGAAGTGGGACAAAAAAAATATTTGAAAAAGGACAAAACAAAATCCAAATTTGACTAAAAAAAGTAAACTATGAACCCACAGATTCAAGGAGTTAAATAAACCCACGCCAAATAAATATAAAGAAAACCACAATAAGGTACATCATAATCAAATTGCGAAAAACCAGTGATAATTAGAAAACCTCAAAAAGCAGCCAGAGGAAAACAGAAACATTACATACGAAGTAAAAATGATAAGAATGGCAGAAGACTTTCATCAGAAACTATGCAAGCCTAAAGAAAATGAAGTTACAGTCATGTGCTGCATAAAGACATTCTGGTCAACGAAGGGCTGTATAAACAATGGTTGTCCCATAAGATTATAATGGAGCTGAAGATTCCTATTGCCTAGTGATGTCGTAGCCATTGTCATAGCACAACACATTACTCACCTATTTGTGGTGATGCTGGTGGAAATAAACCTACTGCGCTGCCAGTCATATAAAAGTATAGCAATACAATTATGTACAGTACATAATAGTTGATAATAAATGACTGTTACTGGTTTATGTATTTACTATACTATACTTTTTATTGTTATTTTAGAGTGTAGTCTTTGTGCTTATATAAAAAAACAGTTTGCTATAAAACCGTATGCCATTTTATGTCAGCAGCAGCTTCATGCATCTCAAGTTTGCGGCGTCTCCTGAATGTATCATTAGTTTAATCTCGTGTTATTTTGTACAGTAACATGCCTTGCGGGCTTATAAACTAGGAGCAATAGGCATACTCTATGGTCTGGGTGTGTGGAAGGCTATACCACCTAGGTGTGTGTACGCACGCTCTATGATGTTCACACAATGAGAACATTACGTAATGACACCTTTCTCAGAAAGGATTCCCATCGTGAAGTGGTGCATGGCAGTGTGTGTGTGTGTGTGTGTGTGTGTGTGTGTGTGTGTGTGTCTGTAAACCTAGAATTGTATACCCACCCCCCCGCCAAAAAAAAAACCCCTTTCAAAGCTGAAGGAAAATAAAGACTTTGTCAGACAAACCAAAGCTGAAAGACGTCATTGCCATCAGATCTTTCTCATAAGAAATGTTAAAATAAGTTCTTGAGGCAGAAGAAAAAGGGTAACATATAGACATATGTATCTATACAAAGGAAGAAAAACCAACAGTAAAACTAAGTTTGTGGGTAACTACGAAAGACTTTTATCCCTAATTAAAATTCTTTTAAATGTTCTTTTGTGGAAAAAGACACATAAAATTTCATACCTTAAACATTTTTAAGTGTATAATTCAGTAGTGTTAAGTACATTGAATTACTTAATAATGTCAATTTTTAAGCAACCAATCTCCAGAACTCTTTTCATCTTGCAAAACTCAAATTCTATATCCATTAAACAGCAACTCCCCATTTCTCCCTGCCCCCATCCCCTGGAAACCACCATTCAATTTTCTATATCTATGAATTTGACTACTCTAAGTAACCTCATATAAGTGAAATCAAACAATATTTGTCTTTCTATGACTGGCTTATTTTACTTAGCATAAATGTCCTCAAAGTTCATCCATGTTGTAGCATATGTCAGAATTTCTTTCCTTTTTAAGGAAATAAATAGTATTCTGTTGTATGTATATACCACATTTTGTTGTGCCATACTGTTTTCTGTAGTGGCTGCACCATTTTACATTTCCCCCAACGGTGAACAAGGGTTCCAAATTTTCCACATCCTCACCAACACTTGTTATTTTCTGTTTCTTTGTGTTTTGATAGCAGCCATCCTATCAAATGCGAGGTAGTATCTCATTGTGGTTTTGATTTGCATTTCTTTAATGAATAATGATGTTGAACATCTTCACATGTACTTGTTGGCCATTTATGTATCTTCTTTGGTGGAATGTGTATTCAAGTCCTTTGACCCCCCCTTTTTGTTGTTGTTGTTGTTGAGTTGTAGTTTTTTATATATTCTGGACATTAACCATTGCCAACCACCTGACAGCCAACTCGCTGAGGCTCAGGGTAAATACAAACATACTCCTTCCTCACCAAAAAATGTAAAAGGATAAATATATATATATATATATATATATATATATATATATATATATCATGATGAAGCTAACTTTAAAAAGGCTGGAATGGTTATATATTAATATCAAACAAAGAAGGTTTCAGAACAAGGATTACTACCAGGGAAAAAGAGACATCTCAGAATAATGAAAGAATCTATTCTGTAGGGGTAAAGAAATCCTAAATGTATATGCACTAAATGGCAGAGTTTCAATATATATGAAGCAAAAATTGATAAAGGGAGACTTCAACATCTCTCTGTCAGTAATTGACAGAAAATCAGTAAGGATATAGAAGAGGAGATTTGAAAAACTCTATTAACTAAGACAGCTAATCTAGATGTCATTATAGAATGCCCAATAATAGCAGAAATGTTTTCTTTTCAAGTGCACACAGAATATTCACCAAGATATACCATATTTTATCCCATAATTCAGGTCCTTGTCAATTTAAAAACATTAAAATCATATAAATCATAAATCATAAATCAGTATTCTCTGATCATAATAAAAATAAACCGAAATCTATAACATAAAGTTATCTGGAACACCTCAAATATTTGTAAATTAAGCAAAACGGTTCATAAGAACTCAGAGGGAAATTTATAGCATTAAATGCTTATTTAGAAATAAATCAAATCAATGGTTTAAACTTTTACCTTAAGAAAAAAATACAACACAAAAGAACAAATTAAATCCCAAATAAGTAGAAGATAGAAATACTAAAGAGCAGAAATCAACAATATAGTGAAAAAAATACCAAAAGAAAAAAAAATAAATGAAACCAAAAGCTAGTTCTTTGAGATCAATAAAAACAATAAACCTCTAACCAGGCAATTTATGGAAAAAAAAAAAAAAAGAGGAAGAGTAAGAAGAAGAAAAATACAAATTACCAATATCAGGCATGAAAGAGAGGACCTCTCTAGAGATCCCAGGCATTAAACGAATAATAAAAGAATATTATGAAAAAAAAAAAAGAATATCATGAACAATTTTATGCCAATAAATTCAACAACTTAGATGAAAGGCACAGATTACTTGAAAGACACAAACTACCAAAAATATAGGAAAGCCCCGGATCTATTAAAAAAATTAATTATTAAGAAAAAACCGGTCCACAAAGAAAACTATAGGCCTGGATGTCTTTGGTGGTAAACTCTATCAAACACTTAAGGAAAAACATTATCAATTCTCCAGAAAACTTTCAGAAAATTGAAGATAAACGAATACTTTTATACTTATTTCTATGAGGTCAGCTTTACCCTGATACTAAAAGTAACATTACAAGAAAATTACAGACCGATATTTTTCATGAAGAGAAAAACAAAAATCCTTAACAGAACATTAGCAAATTAAATCCAGCAATATACAACAATTATATCAACAACAATAATAATAATAATAATCAGGATCACATGAAATGTATCCTAGAAATGAAAGGTTGATTTACCATTCGAAAATCAATCAATGAAATGTCAATCAATGTGATTCACCATATTAATAGACTAAAAAAGAAAAGCCATATATATCGTGATAACAATTCTCAATAAGCTAGGAATAGAATAGAGCTTTCTCTACCTGAAAAATAGGGTATCTGTGAAAAACCTACAGCTAATACCATAATGGTGAAAGACTAAAAGCTTTCCTGCTAAGACTGGGAACAGGCAAGTATGTTCTCTCTCCCCTCATCTATTCAAAACTTAATGAAGAGTCTAGCCAGTGTAGTGAGGAAGAAAAAGGAGTAAGAGGCATCCAGATTGGAAAAGAAGAAATAAAACAGTCTTTATTAAAGAAGACATGACTGTCTATGTATATATGATACTGGTGCAAGGATGGATATAGAGATTAATGGAATAGAATAAGGAATCCAGAAACATATATATATAACAGATTTTCAACAAACATGCCACGGTAATTCAATAGAGAAAGGACAGTCTTCAACAAATGGGACAATGAACAGCCACGTGCAAAAAATGAACCTCAACCTTTACCATTTACTATATACAAAAATTAGCTTGAAATGGATCACAGATCTAAATGAAAGAGCTAAACCTATAAAAATTCTAGAAGAAAACAGGAAAAAAACCTTCTCACCTTGGGTTAGGGAAAGACTTCTTAGATAAAACACCAAAAGCAAAATCCATAAAAGAAAACATTGGTAAACTAGACTTCATCAAGATTAAAAATTTCTGCTCCATGAAAGACATTGTTAAAGAGAATGAAAAGACAAGCTGTGGACTGGAAGAAAATATTTGCAAATCACCTATCTGACAGAACTTCTATCTAGAATATGTAAAGTCTTCTTACAATTCTGTAAGATAAACAACTGATTTAAAAATGGCAACAGGGCAGGCCCGGTGGCTCAGGTGGTTGGAGCTCTGTGCTCCTAACTCCAAAGGCTGCCAGTTTGATTCTCACATGGGCTAGTGGACTCTCAACCACAAGGTTGCCAGTTCAACTCCGGGAGTCCCGCAAGGGATGGTGGGCAGCGCCCCCTGCAACTAAGATTGAATACAGCACTTTGAGCTGAGCTGCCTCCCGGATGGCGCAGTTGGTTGGAGCGTGTCCTCTGAACCACAAGGTTGCCAGTTCGATTCCTCGATTCCGCAAAGGATGATGGGCTGCGCCCCCTGAAACTAGCAATGGCAACTGGACCTGGAGCTGAGCTGCGCCCTCCAAAACTAAGACTGAAAGGACAACAACTTCACTTGGAAAAAATTTCTGGAAGTACACACTATTCCCCAATAAAGTCCTGTTCCCCTTCCCCAATAAAATCTTTAAAAAAAAAATTTTTTTTTTAATTAAAAAATAAATAAAAATGGCAACAGATTTGGATGGTTCCCCAAAGATAAAAGAATGGCAAAAAAGCACATGAAAATGATACTTAACATCATTAGTCATTAGTAAAATGCAAATTAAAAGCACAGTGAGCTATCACTCTAAATCTATTAGAATAGCTAAAACTGAAAAGACTGATGGCATGGATGTAGAACAACTGAAACTCGCATACATTGCTGGTGGGAAAGAAAAACAGTATAGTTACTTTGGAAAACAGTTTGGCAATTTCTTATAAAGTGAAGCATACATCCTATACACAAATGTTTATAGGGGCTTCTTTTTTAATAGCTAAAAACTGGAATTAACCCAAATGTCTAGTGACTGTTGAACAGATAAACAGACTGTGTTATATCCATACAACGGGATACTATTTAGCAATAAAAAGGAACAAACAACTGACACACAACATGTGGATGAATCTAAAATGCACTTTACTAAATGAAAGAGGCAGACTCAAAAGGCTACATACTATATGATTCCATTTATATCATGTTCTGGAGGTATTAGAGACAGAACACTGATCAGTAGTTGTCATGGATTGGGGGTCAGGGAAGTGGTTAACTGCAAAGGAATACGAGGAAACTTTCGGGGGTGATGATGGAAATCTTCTATTGATTGTTCTGGTTACACAAAGGTATGCATTTGTCAAAATTCATATAACTACACTATAAAGTAAATTTATTGTATATAAACTAAACTTCAATAAACCTTATTTTTAATAAAATTATGATACATCCATATAATTATATATTATGCAATCAGTTTAAAAATAAGATGGACCCATATATGCTTGTAATAGGATAATCTCTAATATATACTGTTAGGAGTAAAAAGCAAGATACAGAACAATAAATACAGTATGTTCCCATTTACAGTATTATTGACTATCTCTGGGGAAGGGGTCTGGAGTGGGAGTATATACATTTTGTGCTATTTGAGTTATTTATTTTTTTAAACCACATGCTTGTATTACTTTCAATTAGAAAAAGTAAAAGAAACCTATATATAGGTCAAGGAAAACTCACAGGTGTCTGGCCCAGGGCACTGAGTCATCTAGGTTTGAGAAAACACGTGTACTATGGAACATAGTGCCAGACACTTAAGAAGCACTCAATAAATAGCGGGGGGAAGCAAAATATTTGGAATCAATCCAGAGGCAAACCCTGGACAAAGAGAGCCCTATAAGAACACCAGATATTCAGCCAGCAGAGCCCATGTTTTATACAAGGAGCTAAGCTTGCATTGGTCATGTTAGAAAAAGAGCATAAAACCCAAATATCCTGGATTTACGTTTGGGCAAGCTGTTTTTCAGCGTTCCTGTTCAAGCACATTGTGTGCTCTAACCTCAGGCTTCTAAGGGATCGGGTGCAAGCCCCTCCCTCAGTGAGCAGAGTCCTCCTCTCCCCCCAGAGTTCCTCTGGGGGTCCAAGTGCTGCACCCCGACACCCTGAGGGTCCTGAGCAGCCCTTCCTCCAGGCCCTCCAGTTTAGACACTCCCATAACTTTCTGAAGGAACAAATGACCCCAACAGCCTCAGCACACTCGGGACTGCAGAGAAGACAGTCTCAGCACGTCAGGCCCTTCTCCACACTAAGGCTCCAGGAGAAGAAAACCTGAAAGGAAAGGCAGATAAGCAAGCGAGGGCCCTCAGCAGAATCTGGCAAAAGGAACTCCCAAGGGTTTTGCACAGCTTCTTTCAGTAAGTCTGATATGAAGAAAATAGGAATCCAGAATGTACAAGGGACAAAGAGGGAAGGTGCCAAACTCTTCTTTGGTGCCTGCTTTATTTGGACATGTCTCCCTGAAGCCAGGTGGTCGGTCCTAGCTTCCAAAGCAGTTTGGCCACTGATACTAATGACAAGGCCACTGTGCTGGGTGGCCTTGTCTGGATGCTCTGGACACCTGGCTTCCACGGGGCAACCACAGAGTTTCCATCTCCACCTTCTCCTCCACAGAAACGAGCTGCACTGGCAGGTGAACGGGGGGAAGGTATGGCAAGGGCACAGTGGGACCGGGGTGGGACCCAACTAAATGCAAAGTCCTTTCCAGGCACCCACAGACTTGAGGATACAGGAGGGAAGTTACCACAGACTCGTTTTCCCCGGAGCACATCACTTGCCATGAGGGCAGGGTTTCTGACTCCTGTGCTGGGGGAAGAAAGAGGAGCACTTACCGGGGGAAGATGGCGGTCATCAAGGCTGAAGCATAGCCAGGCTTGCAAGCTCCCTCTGAAAAGTTTGCGTACTTGGTGGCCAACTCCGCAGGCCTACGGGAAGAGAAGGAAAGTCATAGCTTGCCAGGCCCTGAGCAGTCAGTGGGTTATTAGTTTATGAAGAGCTAAAGGTGTTTACACCTTGAATAAAGCTTCATTCCCCACAATCAGCACTTAAGCCCCTCTCCCACGCCAAGGCTTCAGGGGGAAAAAGCTCTCCAAACCAAAAAACCCAAAAGGAATGGGTAGATAAATAAGCAAGGCCCTCGGATGGAATTTGGTAAAAGGAACTCGCTGGGTTTACATAGCTTCTTTGCAGTAAGGCTGATCCCAAGGAAATTAGGAAATCCATCCAGGCTCCCAGACTGGGAGAGTGGAGCCTGGAGATCTAAGGGGAGAGCCACTCAGGCTTTGCTAAAGACAGAGGCACTGCCCTCTCAACCTTCTTTCTACGTTCCGACACGTCCAGCCTCACCTGCCTTGATTCTCTCCACACACAGATCCAGCCAGTGGGAACCACTCACAGTACCCAGATATAGATGATATGTGCTGGGGCCATGACTGGAACATCAGATGTTCCGTGGAGGATGCTCTCTGCCTGGAACATTCTTCCTTGTCCTTCTCCACTTGGGTATGCCCACTGGCCTTTCACAACTAAGCTTAGATGCCAACTTCACTGGGAGTAATTCCCTGACCCCCAGGCTGGTCTAAGAGTCTCCTCTGTGCACCTATGGTCCACCCGCTGCCCCCCACATGACGTGCTTATCCCCATCAGCACTTGCTATACTGTGCTGTAATTGTTGGTACTATGTACTCCTCATTATACAGTAAATTTCCGAGCTCAGAGTCTTCTTACATAAGACCCCTATAATTTTCTGAAGGAACAAAATGATCCTGACTGTCTCGCTGCACTTGGACTGCAACCAAGACAACCTCAGGAACCCACAAGGCAGAGATTGCTTAATATTTTTCGTAAGACTTGTGTGTTCTAGCCCTGGCTTTGTTGCGGTGTGACTGTAGTCAAGTCACCTCACATCTTTGGGCTTCAATGCCTTTATGTGTTCAAGGTGGGGCTGGAGTCACTGCCCTGCCACCAGAAACTGCCCCGTGCAGTCTAGAGAAAACTACAATGGAAGAACAGGACACAGTCAGTGACGGCTGGGCTGGAGGCCCTGCAGGCTGGGTACCTGAGGAAGTCCTGGCTGGTTGCCAGTCCCCAGGCCCAACCTCTCTGCCTCCACCCTTGGGCCAGCTGCCCAAACTCTGACCACGGATGCCCAGCTGCTCTGCCGTGCTGGGGCCCGGTGACAGGTCTTTCCTCGGGGCTGCCTTAGGAGGTGGTTGTTGGGGGGTAGGGGAAAGGAAGGCTGGCACCTGTATTGGACAGCCAGAAACGATGACGCCACTGCCCACTGTGTGTCACGTGTCATTAACTCACGTGCCCCTGAGGGCCTAGGCCAGGGCCTTACCCGGAGTACTGCTCAGTGAATTTAGGTAAACTCATCTGTATCCATGTGCAGTTTCTTCTAGAAATCTACATGTTTTAGCCGTCCCTACCAATGAAATGTAAAGATGCAAACGTTGAGTGACAAGCCAGAACTGACTTTATTTGGTAGGCAAAAGAAAGTCAAAAGTTTAACAAGATAATTTACATAACAATATTTCCTTATGTAAACAACTGCATTTCAGAAATGAAATATAAACTTCAGTTCAATTACTAAACTTACTGGAAGGTTTTGGACTAGGCACAGTGATTAAAAACATAGATTTTTTTTTTCAGTTACTCCTCTCAATAGCATGTGAGTAGGTGCTATTAATTATTAATTTACACACAAGCTCAGAAAGATGAAGTGACTTAGCCAAGATCATATAGCTAGTAAGTGGCAGATACTGGATTTGAACCTGTTTCTAACACCAGTGCAGGATCTCTTAACATGGCACTGCCACCAGTGTGGGTCACAGTAAGAGCCAGCACACAGGGACAGTGCATGAGCTGGCAGTGCAGTTGTAAGGGGTAGACAGGAGGGACAAGAGGGCCTCGCACAGCTCCTGGATCGTGTGCATACGGCAGTGAGGCACCACGAGTCCCTCACACCCGGTCCCCAATCCCCCGCCATCTGCTTGGCTGCCTCGTACAGTGGGTTCCTGTGGTCTTCCTGAATTCCAGAAAGTTTCACAAAGAAGATGAAAGATGGATAGCAGCTGCCTCTTTGACACAATGCATTGCAGAAATACATGTACAAGAGACCACCTCTTTCCTCTCTGGTGTACACCATCAACTTCTGGCAAGGTGCTTCAAGAATAAGGGCTATGGGGGCCGGCCTGGTGGCTCAAGCGGTTAGAGCTCCATGCTCCTAACTCCGAAGGCTGCCGGTTCGATTCCCACATGGGCCAGTGGGCTCTCAACCACAAGGTTGCCAGTTCGATTCCTCGAGTCCCGCAAGGGACGGTGGGCAATGCCCCCTGCAACTAAGATTGAACACGGCACCTTGAGCTGAGCTGCTGCTGAGCTCCTGGATGGCTCAGTTGGTTGGAGCGCATCCTCTCAACCACAAAGTTGCCGGTTCGACTCCCACAAGGGATGGTGGGCTGCGCCCCTTGCAACTAGCAATGGCAACTAGACCTGGAGCTGAGCTACGCCCTCCACAACTAAGACTGAAAGGACAACAACTTGAAGCTGAACAGCACCCTTCACAACTAAGATTGAAAGGATAACAACTTGACTTGGAAAAAAAAAAAGTCCTGGAAGTACACACTGTTCCCCAATAAAAAAAAAGTCCTGTTCCCCTTCCCCAAAAAAATCTTTAAAAAAAAATAAAATAAAATAAAAAAAGAATAAGGGCTATGGACAGCCCAGGGTCCAAGGACTCAGGTGATCTATAAGAGAAGAGGGAGCACTGTCGCTGGAGCACAGCAGAGCTAGAACCTGGCAGAGAAGGCTCTTCCATAGCAGTACGAAGTAGTCACATACCAACGATGAGTAGCTCTAAATCAATCTTACCATTCCGAAAGCACCAGAACTTCAAAAACACACAGTCCCGGGTGCAGTGGGCCAGTCAAGTTATTACCGAATTAAAATGCCTTAGAAATGGCCTCCCCACTATCCCAGTGAGAGAAGAATAGGGGGAGTGTTGGGGATTCTGAGTCATACAGCAGGCTGGGACCTCTGGGGCAGTTAGCGGTCAAAACCACCAAGATTAACAGTCATCAACTCCCTCAGGCTAGAATAGTTAGTTTCTCTAAGGCACTCACACTCCAAATGCCAGGAGGCCCCCACAGATGTCTGATCAAATCATTCAGCCCTTGTTCTTCTCATACTCTGCAGCTGGCCTTTCATTTCGAGAGATTTAGCATTTCAACCAGTAAGAGCATCCATTGTCCTGCAAACGTGACTTCCAAGCCCCTGGGGTGAAGAGTGTAAACCACTGCACTCTCAAGAGGAAATCCAGATGGACAGACTGGAACCCAAAGGAAGGAACCAGACTTGCACTCCCCTGCTTCACTCAGAAGCACCTAATTTAAGACCAAGCAATGGGTTGTAAAATGGGAAGAGTGTAGGATCTGGAATCAGAAACTTTCACAGAGGACACTGGCAAGCGGTGTGACCTTGGGCAAGTGATGGGAAATCTGATTCTCAGTTTCCTCACTGCAAATGGGAACCACTCAATTCCCAGGAATCTTGGGAGGATGAGGTAAGGCAGCACATTTGGCTGGCTGCCCTCTAGAGCACCACACGAATGTTACGTGAAAAAGGAGGTGGCAGAGGCAGGCAGCCAGGTCATGGAGGCTTTGAACACTTGCCTCAAGTTTGGATTCCGGCATAGGGGACAGTCACTGAATGATTTACAGTGGGATAGTGCCTTGATCGACGTGTGCATTTTAAGGATCAATATTCAGGAGGTGAAGAGTAGCACTGCAAGAGGCTGAAAGGAACAGTACAGAAAAATAATCAGAGAGAGTGTGATGTCTCACTTGCCAAGGGAAGGAAGTATCTTAAGAAGGACAGAGGGACCAATTGTGTCAAACACTGCGGTAGGTGTGGTAAGGTGTAGTCATAGGATTGACAGCTGAATTTGACAACATGAAGATTATTCCTGACCTTGAAGGTTACTCCTGACCAGGGCTGTTTTTCTGGAGGGAGGGAGGAAGCGAAGGAGGAAGGGAGGAAAGGAGATGGAGGGAGAGGAAGGGAGGGAGGGAGGGAGGGAGAGAGAGAGAGAGAGAGAGAGAGAGAGAGGGAGAGAGAGAGAGAGAGAGAAATGGGGCAATAGCTGGAGGAAAGAAGCAAGGAAAGATATTTTTTGAGGTCAGGAACTATTTTGGCATGTTTGTAAGCTGCTAGAATAAGAGAAAAAACCCATGATGCAGTAGAGATGGGACAGTTGTAGGAGAAATGTCCTTGAGTAGGTGAGAGGGGCAAAGGATCTAACACAGAAGGAGAAGCGCTGGCCTTAGCTCTGCATCCCCTGCCCTGCCCTGGCCAGTGACTACCTCTTCATCCTGCGATATTCAGTTGAACACCACTTCCTTTATGCAGCTTTTCACGATTGCTTCCCTTCCCAAATAGAACCAACCTATCCTGCTTGTGGACCCCATCTGACCTAGAGTTCACCGTAGTTCGCTCACTTGTTCCCACACAGGCTCTCTCTCTCCTGTCTCCCTTAGTTCGTCTCATTCATTCACTCAACAAATATTTAGAGGCAACACAGTCACTCTGCTTGGATTTGTGTCCTGGCTCTATCCCATACCAGCTGTGTGACTTTGGCCATGTTATTTAATTGCTGTGCCTTGATTTCTACATCTTTAAAACTGAGATTATACTGGTACTTACCTCATAAAATTGTTGTGAGGATTATGCTGAGAATAAAGTGTTTAATACAATGCCTGGCATATATTATCTCTCAATACATGCTAACTGTTAAGAGTCTCGTTGTTATGTGCCAGACGTAGGCCTGGGATCAGGGGTGCAATGATGACTAGGTATAGCCCAGGTATGGCCCAGCACTTGTTCCACTGAAGAGCAATTGTCCATTTAAATACCTTTCTCTCCTAGACTGTGAAAATTGAGCACAGTGCATAGCACAGCGTACCATGCATGGCAGAGTACATAAGTACCAAACAAAATGTTTGTTGGACTGAACCCAATTAGTTACCTTGACTTGGAAGGTTAAATGACAGGAAGTGTAGGGGAGAGGTAGTGATAACTGGGGAAAATGGAGAAGGAAGGGACTTTAAAAGTTATCCTTGGGAAGACAAGATGGCTCAGTTGGTTAGCACACGAGCTCTTAACAACAAGGTTGCTGGTTCGATTCCCACATGGGCCAGTGAGCTGTGCCCTCCACAATTAGACCGAAAAAAATGGCTTGAGCTTGGAGCTGAGCCGCCAGTGGGCGGGCAGTTAGCTCAGTGGTTGGAGCACGTTGCTCATAACACCAAGATCGCTGGTTTGATTCCTACATGGGTCAGTGAGAAGCAATGGCTTGAGCTTGGAGCTGAGCTGCTGGTTGGCTCAGCGGTTACAGTGAAGTGCTCATAACACCAAGGTCGCTGGTTTGAGACCCACATGGGCTAGTGAGCTGTGTCCTCCACAACTAGATTAAAAACAAAAAACAAAAAACGACTTGACTTGGAGCTGAGCTGCGCCCCCCACAACTAGATTGAAAAACAACGACTTGACATTCCTGGAAAAACACAGTTCCCCAATATTCCACAATTAAAAAAAAATCATTAAGATGGTAAATTTAAAAAAAGAAAAGTTATTCTTGAGGACTCGATAGATCAACGATGGACATCTTCTGACCAATGGTCTAATTTCTAGAATCCCCTGAAAGAGGACGAAACTCAGATCAGTCCCCTACTATGCCTCCTCCCTCATTCCACATGCTAGCTTACTGATACAGAGGTCAAAGAACTGGTTGTGAGAATGAAATAAAACCATGTATAATAACTAGCACACTGCCTGGAAAATAATAGTTAATAAATATCAGCTTCCTTTCAAGCAAATATAGCGACTTGAAGCTAGCCAATATCATTGTGCTGTGAGGACGCGCATGAACACACAGGTAAGAGGCCTCACCAGAGCTCCCCCCACCGCTGCTTCCTCAATTTTATCCTCTCTCACCTTCCTGATGAAGATGCTTTTCTCTAATATTACTAAAGGGGTAATATTACTAAAGGGTTGTTTCTGAACTATGACATGACTTGGGAAATGGCAGAAGAAGGTTAGGTTTGATTTAGTAATTCTATTCTGTCATTAAATATTTTTATTTTAGCTTTTTTCCTGAAATAATCCTTATGTAAGAAAGGTTACTTAATATTGCCATACATCCTTTCAAGCTCCAAGATGGAAACTTTTCTCCTCAAAGACAATTTTCTCTCTCCTGACTGCCCTTTCTCCTCCAACCCCATTATTACAGGTCTGCTGGCTCTTCTTGCATTATCTCTTCATTCACTCACATTTGGGGTGTTGCTAATCTATCCTGCCTTGGGTGTCACTGGCCCTTTGCTCTTTGTGAACTCCAAAGCAGACTCGGGCTTCTATAGTTTTTGCCTCACTTAATAGCAATCTGTGATAAACTCAGCAGCACTCTCTCATGTCTCTCCCACCACTTTAAGAGAAGAGGGATTGCTTGATCTGAGCCATCTGGAATTTGTGCTATTTCTCAGCTCTGGAGGCCCTGCCTTTCAGCTCTTGGTACTGGGCAAGGCAATAAGTTTTCAATAAACAAGGCCTCTCTGCTGTTTGATCAGTGATTCTGGAGCTGACATCACTGCAGTTTATCTTTGTTTCCAGGGCTTCGTGATTCGTTTGGACTGGGAGGACGCTCTCCAGCATCTAAAGCTCTTGCAAATGCTTTAACCTGAGCGGTACTGGCCACTCTCACAGCCTCTCCACCAGGGATCTGTGGCGACTGCTCCGATTCAATTTCTGGGTGGTAGTGAAAAGAACAAGGGAACTAACATTTATTGAGCATAAACCATGTGCCAGACAGTTGATCTAATTATCTAATTTAGCTTTACAATAACCTTGTAAGGCAGTATAACCCTTAGACCCAGACATGTGGGGCTGAAACAACCTAAGACAAGACACAGCTGGAAGAGGTGCTGTCCTATGCTTATAAAATTTCAAATGATAAATTGTGATAGGTATTGCATTGAATCTGTAGCTTGCTTTGAGTAGTATGGACATTTTAACAATATTAATTCTTGTAATCCATGAGCATGGAATATCTTTCCATTTATTTGTGTCTTTTTCAATTTCTTTAATCAGTGTCTTATAGTTTTTAATGTAGTGGTTTTTTGCCTCCTAAGTTACTATTCCCAGGTCTTTTATTCTTTTTGATGCCATTGTACATGGGATTGTTTTCTTAATTTCTCTTTCTGATAGTTCATTATTAGTGTATAGAAACATAACTGATTTTTGTATATTGATTTTGTATCCTGCAACTTTACTAAATTTAATAGTTCTAACAGTTTTTTGGTGGAGTCTTTAGGGTTTTCTATATATAATACCATGTCATCTACAAATTACAGACAGTTTTACTACTTTTTTTTCAATTTGGATGCCTTTTACTTTTTTCTTGCCCAACTGCTTTTGCCAAACTATAATGAATAAAAATGGCTAGAATGGGCATCCTTGTCTTTTTCCTGTCCTAGAGGAAAACCTTCCAGTTTTGCACCATTGAGTATGATGTTAGCTGTGGGCTTGTCATATACGGCCTTTATTACGTTGAGGTATGTTCCCTCTATACTCACTATGTTGAGTTTTTATTACGAATGGATATTGAATTTTGTCAAATGCTTTTTTTCCATTTATTGAAATAATCATGATTTTTGTCCTTCATTTTGTTAATGGGGTTTATCATACTGATTGATTTGCAGATTTTGAACCATGCTTGCATCCCTGGAATAAATCCCACTTGATCATGGTGTATGATCCTGTTAATGTATTGTTGAACTCAGTTTGCTAAAATTTTGTTGAGGATTTTGCATGTGTGTTCATCAGGGACATTGGCCTGTAATTTTCTTTTCTTGTAGTGTCTTTGTCTGGTTTTGGTATCAGGATAATGCTGGCCTTGTAAAATGAATCTGAAAGTGTTGCATCCTCTTCTGTTTTGTGGGAAAGTCTGAGAAGTATTGGTATTAATTCTTCTTTAAATGTTTGGTAGAATTCACCAATGAAGCCATCCGGTCCTGGACTTTTGTTTTGAGAGATTTGTGATTACTGATTCAATTTCCTTACTAGCAATTGATCTGTTCAGATTTTCTATTTTTTCATGAATTCAGTTTTGGTAGGTTCAAATGATAAATTTAACACAACCAGAAAACTAATTACAATTCCCATTTTCCCTGCGTACTCTGGGGAAGACTTACATTTGCAGTCATCATCGACAAAGCACAGTCATGACCTTTGAGAGTCAGTATTTATGGGCAGCATGAAAGATACGTCTTGAGTAATGCTGTAATCAGCATGAAGTAAAGGTACTGGAGAAATGCAGACACAGTACGATCTATGCTGTTTCTATAAAACAGGTCCCTGAGAGCCATGGCACTGTAATAGCACTATTACTACCTTTTTCTTGTGGTGGGAGATGTGAAATTAGCCAGGAATGATGCAGTTGACAATAAAAATTATGAAGAGATGGTTTTTGAACCTAAACAGAAAGAGATGGTATCTAGATACTACGAAGAACCTTCATGTGCACTGATTAGATAATAAACAAATACATAGCATCTCTTCTTTGCCTACTGTTTGTTCTAAGTCCTCATCAATAAAGTTGATGGACCCATCAACTTGTTTAGACCCAGAGGCTTTACAAAAAATATTTAGCCAGTGCTCTGTACACCCTTAGTGAAGCCCTACTCTATGGTAAATTTTATTCTCATTTTTGACAAGAGAAACTGACACTAAAACCGATCTTTTGTTCTCATCAAAGCCCTTGCTTTCTTTGGTAGGAAGAACAATGGGCTTAAAGGTAAAAAGATTGGAATTTAAGCAACTAACTCTTCCACTTACTAACTGTGTAACCTCAAGTAAGAGATTATCGGTTTCCTTAACTCTTAAATAGCCATAATAATACACATTTTATAGGACGAATGAAAGATCAAATGATTTCCTGCAATAATGTAGGTCAGAACATTCTTTGAAAGGTACATAAATGTCAGTTACTGGTCCTATTGTTTTAATATTTGACTTTTGCTATTAGTACTTCTAGATATCTGATTTATCATCATTTCACTAATTTAATGAGGGAAAAAACTTCCTTTTATTTTTCCTACTTGGATTATTCTCTACAACTCATTCGGGGGAAAGTTGCAGAAGAGGATCTGAGTTTTCCATTTTGGTTCCTGTTGTAATAATTGAAGCGAGAGTTAATAAAAGATTACCTTCAAGTATCAGTACAACCACAGAGTTATGCACAGGGCATGGAGGTAGAGACATGAGACGATTAAAGTGGCCTAGGGGATTAGGAGGGCATGTTGAGGAGGTGACGTCAAGAAAACAGGGTGGAAGGGCATTCTCAGCAGAAGATACAATACATGCAAAGGCCCAAAGAGGGCCAGGCATATTTGGGGAACTGCAAATACTTGAGCACTGAGGAAACAAAGCCCGTGAAACAAGATCACGGTCTTACCGCCAGGACAAGGAGTATGGACTTTGTGCTGGAGGCAGTGGGGAATCATTTAAGGACTTTCATGCAGAGGAAATGACATGCACTAGCCCTGGGAGCAATGAGGAGGCCTGGCTTGAGAGGTGACAGAGGAAGGAAACTTGTAAGAGATTTAGGAAGCAAAACAATAGCAAGTGGAAGAAATGTAACCAGCCATTATTGAGCAATACCAGAGATTTTGTTTTTATTTTACTTTTGTACACTTTTGTTAATCCTCAGACAATTTAGTATGATGGGTCTTATTATCCTCATTTTATGAACAAGAAAAAGAGACACAGCTAATACGCAGCAGAGAGAATATTTGAATATAGAGCTTTCTTTTTTCAAAGCCCTTGGTTATTGGTTGTTTTTTGTTGATGATTAATTAATAAGACTTTATGTTTTAGAAGTTTTAGATTTATGGAAACACTGAGCAGATAGTATAGAGTTCCCATATACTCCTTGCCACTCTCCAGTCTCCCCATTATCAAAATTTTGCATTAGTGTGGTGCATTTGTGACAATTAATGAACCAATAGTAATACATTGTTATAACTAAAGTTCATAGTTGAGATTAAGATTCACTCTTTGTTTCACCTAAGTCCACATATACTTTCATAACAGCATGACTTTTAATAAAGGTTAATGAAAACAAAAGATTCACTCTTTGTGATATAGGTGCTATGGATTTTGATAAATGCAATTGATAAATGCAATGCAGGTTCCTCCCTTTTCCCCCGTCCTCCTTTCACCTGGCAACCACGGATTTCTTTATTGTCTCCATAGCTTTTCCTTTTCCAGAATGTCAATGCTTAAAAGCATATACTATGTAGCCTTTTCAGACTGGCGTCTTTCACTTAGCAATATACACTAAAGTTTCTTCCATGTCATTTCATGGCTTGACAGCTCATTTCTTTCTAACGCTAAATATTCTACTGTCTCGATGTATCACAGTTTGTTTATGCATTCATCTAATGGACATCTTGATTACTTTCAGTTGTTGGCAATTATGAATTTTTTTTTTTTAAAGATTTTTATTGGGGAAGGGGAACAGGACTTTATTGGGGAATAGTGTGTACTTCCAGGACTTTTTTCCAAGTCAAGTTGTTGTCCTTTCAATCTTAGTTGTGGAGGGCGCAGCTCAGCTCCAGGTCCAGTTACCATTACTAGTTGCAGGGGGCGCAGCCCACCATCCCTTGCGGGAGTCAAACTAGCAACCTTGTGGTTGAGAGGACGTGATCCAACCAACTGAGTCATGTGGTTGAGAGGACGTGCTCGAACCAACTGAGTCATCGGGAGCTCAGCTGCAGCTCAGCTCAAGGTGCTGTGTTCAATTTTAGTTGCAGGGGACGCTGCCCACTATCCCTTGCGGGACTGGAGGAATCGAACTGGCAACCTTGTGGTTGAGAGCCCACTGGCCCATGTGGGAATCGAACCGGCAGCCTTCGGAGTTAGGAGCATGGAGCGCTAACCGCCTGAGCCACCGGGTTGGCCCCAATTATGAATTTTTTAAAGTTAACTAAACAAGCCTGAGCAATGTGTAACATTTGTGCAATATTGCAACACTTGTGTGTAGTTTTTGTACAGACATAACTTTTCAACTTAATTGGGTAAATATCTAGAAGAACAATGATTGTAAAGCATAGTTAGCTTTATAAGATGCTGCCAAACTGCCTTGCAATGTGGCTGGACCATTCTGCATCCCCATCAGCAATGAGTGAGTTCCTGTTGCTCCACATCCTCGTCAGCATTTGGTGCTGTCAGTGCTATGGATTTTAGCCATTAGAATAGGTGTGAGGTGGTGTTTCACGTTTTAATTTGAATTTTCCTAATGACATATGATATGAGCATGTTTTCACATGCTTATTTGTCATCTGTACATCTTCTTTGGTGAGGTGTATGTTAAGGTCTTTAGCTCATTTTTAAATTGGATTGACTGTTTTCTTATTGTTAAGTTTTAAGGGTTCTTTGTACAAGTCCTTTATCAAACGTGTTTTGCAAGTATTTTTTTCCCAGTTTGTTTTTTCATTCTCTTAATAGAGTCTTTCACAGGACAAAAGTTTTAAATTTTAATGAAGTCAAAGCATTGATTTTTTTCTTTCATGGATTGTACTTTTAGTTTTGTATCTAAAACCTCATTGCCAAAACCAAGGTCACATAGATTTTCTCCTATGTTACCTTCTAAAATTTTATTGTTTTGTGCTTTATACTTAGGTCTATTTAGGTTCCATTTTGAGTTAATTTTTGTGAAAAGTACAAGGTGAATGATTAAATTTCTGCACATGGATGTCCAATTGTTGCAGCACCATTTGTTGACTATTCTTCTTTCCGTTGAATTGCCTTTGCTCTTTTATCAAAGATCAGTTGGCTACAGACAGTCCCTGACTTACGATGGTTTGACTTGGGACTTTTTGAGTTTACAATGGTGCAAAAACGATACACTTTCAGTAAAAACTGTACTTCAGATTTTGAATTTTGATCTTTCCCAGTCTAGCAATATGCTGTAAGATACTCTTTCATGATGATGGGCAGAGACAATGAGCCACAGCTCCCAGTTAGCCAGGGGATCATGAGGGTAAACAATACAGTGTACTGTGTTGCCAGCATTTTTTGGATACTGTGTTCTGAGCACGTTTAAAGTAGGCTAGGTTAAGCTATGTTTGGTAGGTTAGGTGTATTAAATGCATTTCTGACTTACACGATATTTTCAGCTTAACAATGGGTTTATCGAAACATAACTCCATCATAAGTCGAGGAGCGTCTGAATATTTGTGTTTATTTCTGTGCTCTCTATTCTGTTCTACTGGTCTGTTTGTCTATTCTTTTACCAATACTATGGTGTTCTGATTATTGTAGCACTATTGTAAGTCTGAAGTCATGTAGTGTCAATCCTTCAACTTTGTTCCTCTTCACCAGTATTACGTAGGCTATTCTGGGTCTTTTGTCTTTCTGTATAAACTTTAAGTTTGTTGATATCCACAAAGTAACATGCTGGGATTTTAATAGACATTATGTTGAATCTACAGATCAAAATTGGGAAGAACTGACATTTAAACAACATTGCATCTTCCAATCCATGAAAATGGAATTATCTATTTATCTAGATTTCTTTGATTCTTTTCATCTTTTGTAGTTTTCCATATATGTGTGTGCGTGTGTTTCATTAGATTTATACCTAAGTATTTATTTTTGTGTGTGTGCTAATGTAAATAACATTGTGTTTTTAACTTCAAATTCCAATTTTTCACTTGCTGGTATATAGGAAAGCAACTGACTTTTGTATAATAACCTTGTATCTTGCAACCTTGCTGTAATTGCTAATTAGTTCCAGGAGTTTTTGCCAATTCTCTGGGATTTTCCACATAGACAATCATGTCATTTGCGAACAAAGACAGTTTTATTTCTTCCTTCCCAATCTCTATGCCTTTTCTTTTCTTTTTCTTATTGAATTGGTTAGAGCTTTCAGTATAATGTTGAATAGGAGTGGTAAAAGGGGACATTCTTGTCTAGTTTCTCATCAGTAAGCATGAGGTTAACTGTAGGGTTTTTTTTGTAGGTGTTCTTAATCAAATTGAGGAAGTTTCTCTCTATTCCTAGTTTGCTGAGAGTTTTTCTAAAATCATGATTGATGTGGAAAGCATCAAATGCTTTTTCTGCAACTTACAGATATTATCATATGATTTTTCTTCTTTAGCCTGCTGATGTGATGTGATAGAATATAGCAGTTGATTTTCTAGTGTTGAACAAACCTTGAATACCTGGAATAAATCCCACTTGATTGTGAGGTATGAATCTTTTCGTACGTTGTTGGATTTAATATGCTAAGATTTTGTTGAGGAGTTTTGCACTATGTATGTTCATAAGAGATACTGGTGTGTAGTTTTCCTTTCTTATAATGTCTTTATCTGGTTTTGGTTTTAAGGTAAATGCTGGCTTCACAGAACAAGTTAGGAAGTGTTCCTTCTGCTTCTATTTTCTGGAAGACACTGCAGAGAAATGGTGTCACCTTTTCCTTAAATGTTTATTAGAATTCACCAGTGAAACCATCTGAATCTGATGCTTTCTGTTTTGGAAGGTTCTTAATTATTGATTCAATTTCTCTAGTAGATATAGTCCTATTCAGATGATCTATTTATTCGTGTGTGAGTTTTAGTAGTTTGTGTCTTCCAAGGAATTTGTTCATTGCATCTAAGTTATCAAATTTGTAGGCATCAAGTTGTTCATAATATTCCTGTACTATCCTTTTACTATATCCATGGGATCAGTAGTGATGATCCCGCTTTCATTTCTGATATTAGTAATTTGTGTCTTCTCTCTTTTTTCTTGGTTAGCCTAGCTACAAGTTTTCAATTTTATTAATATTTTCAAATAATCAGCTTTTGCTTTTGTTGATCTTCTCTTCTGATTTCTGCTTTTTATTTTGATGGTGGCTTCCTACGTACTATCTCCCTTTCCACGTATGCTCCTCTCCAATCTATCTACCTTCCCACAGCCAGTCACGTTCCTTGTCATCCGTCTAAAATGATTATGTTTTTCACCTACTTAAAACACTTCAATGGCATCTTCTGTCCCCAAGATGAAGCTCAAACTTCTTATGTATCTCTAAAACCCTGCTTAATTTGGTCTGTCCATTCCTCCAGACATATTATGTTTCATCCTCAGAACCCTTGGAGCTTTGACAGCATAGAAAAGACAGATATTAAGTCTTTACACAAATATTTATTTCAATTGTATATAAGAAAAGATATTGAAATAGGCCAATAGAATGTACAGGAAACTCTTCAATTGATTCAGATTTTAAAAAACCATGAAGAAAAAACTAGAGAAAGGGCTAGTAACCAAAAATTAATATAAAATGGATTTTTAAAAATAGTGTTTAGAGACCTAGAGATAACAATGAGAGTTTGAAAAAAATTACAGGAAAGTCACATCCAAATATATTTTTTCATTATAAAGGTATATAAGGACAATACGGAAAATGCAAACTCAAAAGGAAAAAAAAATACCCACAACCCCACTATCCTAACATAACTAATGCTACATTCTGTAGTAGCTATTGTGCAACGTTCAGATATGATTATAGTGACAGGCTTGAAGGCGAGACCCCCATGGTTCTCAAGCCGGGCATGACAGAATTACGTGGGAGAACGTTTAAACATTAAGGTACCTAAGCCCTGATCAACTAACTCAGAATCTCTGGGTGGTGAGGTCCTGGGTTGAGAAATACAGACATACTCCTATGTGCAGGCAGGGGTCCTACCGCAAGGTGAGTTCTTGGCATCAATCATGTGGGAAAGTGGAGAGTTCCGCAAACAGGAAACAGAATCTTTTAGAGCAGTTGTTCTCAACTTAGCTGCATATTAGACTTACTTGGGGAGCTTTAAAAGTCCCAACGCCTGGTTACACCTCAAGCCAATAACTTCAGAATCTCTAGGGGGTGGCTGTAAGCATCAGTACATCTTTAAGCTCCCCGGGTGATTCCAATGTGTAGTCAAGGTTAAGAAGCACTTACGAGAGCTGAGAGCTCCAGGTAAGGTACAAAGTGGGGATTTCGCTTTTTGGGTCTTGATCACATAGGTACCAAGATGCTTAGGAGGAAATCTTTAATAGTGGGCTGTGAAACAGGCTAGAAGTTATGAAGCAAAGAACCCAGTCAAATCCTACAATGCTGTGCTCTCCTGTTGTGAACTAAGTATGGTCCTGGCTTGAGCTACCTACAAAACAGACAGCACTGTATATTTTGCAAACTAGACTACTTCTTTGGGTTTCTTATTCTCTCAGGGTTTATTTCTCTGTTGTTCTCTTTTAATCATTAGTGAAGTATTTTTAGCTTTGCTTAGAGGAACCAAGAGAAAAGGTGGGTTTTTGTTGTTGTTGTTTCTTGGTTTGGGTCTGTTGCTGTTGTTGTTTTCTCTCTCTTTGTTAAAGCATTTAAGAGAACCTGTGCTCTCTGGAGTGAATGTGGCGGTGGCAGCAGTTCTTGAAATGAGAGCTCCTCCAGGAGATGGTGAAAGGAAGGGGTCGTCACTTGGCAGTACTCATCACTGCACTTCCTATGCCCCCAAAATCTTCCAATATTGATTCTCAGGGGATCTGGGTTTTGTTGCTAAAGATGGAGCTGTTCTTTCTTATATCCTCTTCTGCTGTCCTGAATTAGTTTAACAAGCATTTACTGAACATTCACTATGCACCACAGACACTGCACTAGGTACTGGGAACACATCTGCAAGCAGGACATCCATCGTTCCTGCCTTTACAAAGCCTACAATGTAGTTGTCCAAACTTAGGGTCAAAGTGACAGTGTGAATTTGGAAAAAACAGAAAACTATGTTGAATTGTGGGATAAGCAGAAAGTTTGGAGGCAGGCAGAGAGGATTTGGATGCTGGCTTGATCACATGTAGTTCTGTGAACACAGGCAAATTGCTTCTATGGTTACTTTCTCATTTGTTAAAATGCATTTAAATACATCTACTTCATAATGCATCTACTTTATGAAGTTTTCTATCAACTCATTCATTCATTCAACAAATCTTTATTGGCAATTACTAAGTCCCAGCCACTGTTTTAGATGCTAGGAAATAGTAGAGAATAAAATAGCCATCCCTGCCTGCCCTCCCTCTAGTGGGAGGAGACAACCAACAAGTAAGTAAAACATGGATATCAGTGATAAACACCCTGGAGAAAAACGACACGAGTAGTAAGGAGAACAAGGAATGCCAGTGAGGGATGAGATTATCATCATTTTAAATGGGATGGGCAGGGAAGACTTCACTAAGAAGGTGACATTTGAGCTACGGTCTCAAAAGGTGAGGGAGTGACACAAGCTCTGCAGGTATTTGTGAAAGAGCGTCCCAAACAAAGGAACGAGCAAACACCAAAAGTCTGAAGCAGGAACAGGCCTGGAGGATTTGAGGCACACCAAGGAGCCCAGTATGGAATAAACAAGGAGAGTAGTAAGAAAACGGGTCTAGACCCTGTAGGGCCTTGGTTGGACATGGTAAAAAAATCTGGCTCTTATTCTAAGAGAAATAGAATCTGGCTCCAGGGGAGCCACTGGATCGTTCTGTTCCCAGGCGTGATCAGATCCATCTCGGGTTTTAACAGGATCATGTCAGCTTCAGTGTGGAAGTAGACGGCAGGGAAGCCTGCCTTGCGGCTAGGAGGGCAGTATTGAGGTTGGAGATGAGGGTCCTCTGGACAGAGTGACAGTGGTGGAGGCAGTGAGAAGTGGCTGGACTTGGAGATAGTTAAGGTAAAGTCAATATGGTTTGCTGAGGATTAGTTTGGTGTCAAAGACATCATACTAAGTTTTTGTTGTTGTTTGTTTTTTGATACTAAGATTTTTGACTCAAGCAATTGGAAGGGTGAAGTTGCCATTTACTGGGATAAGGAAGATTCTGGGAGGCAGGGGATATGAATCAGGAGTTTGGTTTTAGAGAGGTTAAGTCTGAGATACCTAATACATATCCAACTAAAGGAGGCAACTGGATAAATGAGTCTAAAATGTGGGGAAAGAGGGCTGGGCTTAAATTTGGGTGTTATCAGCATATAGATGGTATTTAAAGCCATGAGACTGGATGAGATAATTTAAGTAGTTGTTGTGTGGAATAGGTAGCATAGACAGTACCTAGTATGGCATTAGGCATACAGTAGGTGCTCAATAAACATTTTACCCTTGCAGCCATAGGGAACTTCTCAGGCAGTTCTAAAAATAGTAAACTATGCCTTAGGGTATATTTTAGACTGCCCCAAGTATATAGGCCTTTCACAACTGGCTTGCTTTTCATAAGCCTTTTGGGGTTAAAAGTTGTTGGTTTGGCTTTCATATCTTAGTATCTTCACATGGAATTCCTTATGAAATTAGAGCATGAAAGTCCCCAGGCTCTTGCCCACACAGCGACTATAAAACACCACATTGTGGCAGCAGACAGGAGCTTACCTGGAACACAGAGCACCCAGCTGAAACAGATGAAACCGCCATGGAGTTAAATCAGCTGCCAAAAGACTGACACTCAGGAAACACACCCCTGGACATCAGGGTCTGGCTCCTTCAGGGTTCCAGATGGCTCTTCTCTCCACTCCTGGCTCATGGTGTCATATTCCTCCTCATAACTGAGACTGAGATTTCCTCAGGCTTCTGTCCAGAATGCTTTGCCTCCAGATAATGGCAGGGCTAACCTCTTCTCTTTGAGCCTTTGCTCAAATGTCACGTTCTCAATGAGGCCTACCCTGACGTCCCCATTTCAACTTGCAATCCCTTCTTCGGCATTTACTTCCTTCCATAGCATTTATCACCTTCCAACATACTGAAAATAGTAGGTTGGTACAAAAGTAATTGCAGTTTTTGCAATTATTTTTAACCTTTTAAACTGCAATTACTTTTGTACCAACCTAATATTTCTTATTGACTACACTTTTTTGTTTATTGACCGTTTTGTTCACTGGCATATCTCAGAGCATGGAATACTGCCTGACACATAGTAGTTGCTCAAGAAATTTGTTGAATAAACAAGGAAGTGCTTATCTTAATGTTGGGGCAGCAGCCGGTAGCCCTGCGCCTTTCCCCAGGTCCTCAACGTTGAACAGCAGACTCCTTTCAGAGAACCCAGAGCCTCCCCAGGGACCAGACTGAACCTCCTGGAAGTATCCTTCAATCAGGCTGGAGCTGAGTGCACTGAGCAGCCTGAGTGCCCATCCCCAGGCGGAACACAAGATTAATTCTTAGGCCACCTATGGCCAGCAAGACCCAACTCACCAGCCTACATCCTGGTTATTCTCACTGCTTAGAGAATAACCTGGTTAGTCCACTCCTTCAGTTACATCCTTGCCAGTTTTCTCATCCTCAAATCACTGCTCTCTGCTTCGTCTTGGCCCAGTCTCCCACTTCTTTCCCCCTGCACCATACTCTAACTTTCCACTGGGTTCTGGGAAGCCTTGTTCCTTTACATCCTGAGCTTCTTCAGTGAATGCTCCTTCTACCTTCTGCTTTCACAGAAACCTGGGTCTCGCTGAAAACACCATTTCCTCTACAGCCCTGTATTACGGCGGCTGCTCCGTCTTCTACATCCCATGCATCTGCGGAGCCCTCATATCCTCTTTTACTCCATTTACGCTTCCGAGCCACCAGTATATCACACTGATTTAAAAACAAACAAAAAACCTGTTCATTACTCACGCTATCCAGAAATACTACCTCCTACGCTCCCATGCTATTCTCATTTACTCCCTCCTCATTCACTAAGACCTTAGCTCACAAGACATCCTTTCCAATGAAGTTCAGAAGGCTGTTCATACAGCTTAGAATTTTTGCAGTTTTATCCCAATTACAAAATACACACTTGGTACTCAAGAACTATTTGCTGAATGAGGAAAGAAATGAAATCTGGGGCACAGAACAAGGGGCAAGCTGAGATTCAAGTCTCATTTTGGGGCTATATCCTTCCCAGTTCACCAGACACTGATAAGGAAATAGGACAGGTTGAATCTCATCCTTGGGTGATAACTATCATTCCCACTATACAGTGGGAAACTGAGTCTTAGCTGTTAAATAACTCACTCAAGGTTATAGATAGTAAGATGTGGAACCAGGCTTTAAAAATTCATGTCTGACTCCACAACCCATGTTTTTAACGGGCAAAAACCACTGCCCCTCTGAACAACAGCTTGCAGTTAAAAGGCAAGGTTTTGTACAGCTCACTGCATATAAGTAGTCTGAATAATTTCCATAATGCCGACAAGTGATTTTTGTCATGTATATGTAAGCAGCAGGGAATTCAAAGGAAACAAAACTATTTATGCCACAAAGACATAATATAGGGAAGACAAAAAATTCAAAACAACACAACTACTTCCAGATTTTTGGAGTATCACTGGAATATAATAGAGATATTTTCAGAGCTTTTCTATATAATAGGATCTCAAGAATAGAAAACACCTGAGGTGGAGAAACAATTCTCATGCAGCTATATCTGTGTTGCATTCTCAGTTAAGGGTCAGCCAACTATGATTTGGGACCAAATCCAACTCTGTTTTTTTTCATATGGCCCTTGAGTTAAAAATACCTTTTACGTTTTTAATGGTTGGGGAAAAATCAGAAGAGTACTATTTCATGACACATAAAAATTATATGAAATTAAAATTTCAGTGTCCACAAATAAAGTTTTATTGGAATACAGCCATACTCATTTGTTTGTATGCTGTCTATGGCTGCTTTCATGTTATAGCAGCAGAGTTGAATAGTTGCGATTTAGACAATAAGGCCCCTCCAAAATCTAAAATATTGACTATCTGGCCCTTTACAGAAAAAGTTGGCCAGCCCACGTTATAGATCATTTCTTCTGAGTTATTTTTCAGTTCACTAACTCTGTCTTCAGTTGTATCTAATCTGCTTCTAAATCATTCTATTGGTTTTTAAATTTTAGTCATTGCATTTTTTTAATTCTAAAAGTTGTTTTTCAAATCTAATATTTTACCTTTTATAGTTCCCTATTCCATGTACTAGCTTAATCTGCTGTTTTATTTCCTTAACTATAGTGTATATGATTGCTTTATAAACTGTGTCTGGTAATTCCAATTTCAGAAGTCTTTGTAAGTCCTTCTCTGTTGTCTGTTTTCTTTCATGGTTCTCACTAATGGAGTCTTATTGCCTTAGTTTTTTGTTTGTTTGTTTACTGTGTGCTGCTCATTTCCTTGAAAAGTTATTTGTGAGGAATTTATATGTCTTTCTCCAGAAAGGGTTTGCATTTGCTTCTGCTAGGAGCTCGGAGGCGCTGCCAGTCTGGAATAACTTAAACTGAGTTTGGGGATCACCTGAGTGGTGAGAACTCTGGCTGTGAACATCAAGTGTTTCTGTTTTATTAACTTATCGCCCGGATGCACTCAGAGCTCTGGCAACCTTTCCTGCAGTCCTGGTTTGGGTGTGCAGGTTTAGTTCTAGTTTATCCTTATGTTGAGTCCTTTGGGGTTCCAGTCTAATGTGGAAAGGATCAAAGACGGAAATGTAAAAGAGAGGTTAACAGACCTGGAGGCTAGCATGAGAAGGTCTAACATTTCATCAGAGTTTCAGAAGAGAAGTAGAGAGAGAGTGGAGCAGAGGCAATATTTAAAGAGAAAATGGTTGAAAAATTTCCAGAACATACGAATTCTTATATCTAAGAAGCTAAATGAATCCAATCAAAATAAAAAATTCTTACATTTGTATACTTATTCATACTTTGTAGATGCTTTATTTTATTCTTCATAAAACTTAAAAAGTGGATATTATTATCTACATTTTTCATAGGGGAACTCTTGAATTCAGAGATCTAAAACACATTATTTAAGGTCCTGTAATTTGAAGCAGCAGGGGCAGAATTCAAATCCAGCTCTTCGGATCCAAGTTCAAGTTCTTTATACATACAGAGCAGAACACAACACAGCAGAGAGAGACTTTGTAAGGGGAGATCTAAACATTACCAAGGAATTACCCCCAAAAACAGAATCCTTCACTTGGAAACTTCTCCCTGGAAGCATGTAAAAACCTCTCCCACATATCTGTGCTTTCTTCTGAAGACAGCATTGGATTGCAAAAACCTCTGCAGTAAGAAGCAGGAAAGTTCTATGTTGTACTTTAAATTGTGAGTTAAATCAAATGAGGCCAAGCCAGATTTCTGGGCTAAAGACCAGGTTGACTCAGATGGTTCGTGGAACCAGCCTGGCATCCAAGAAAAAGCTACACAACAGCCTACTGTGTACCACCCAACTGTCAGGACAGCAAGGCAGGAGTGTCCTCCTAATTCTCCTTACACCTTTGAAGACAGTTTAAATACTGTAGTTAACATGTCCTATAGAATATGTTCTTTTGTTCATCAGTGTGATTCAACTTGGTAATTACTATACGTCCCATTCTGGTGGCATTTCACTTGCTCTAGGCTTGTACTTATTTTATTTTATTTTTTTTGACCAGAGCACTAAATTAAGAATTTTCTAAAAGTGAACCCTGTGGCTTTCTAGCATAAACGATTCCCATTCTCCAAACATTAACATGTAGCTGACATCTCTCTACTAGCTTCGTATGAAAAGCAGACCATTTTTCCCTCATGGCTACTTCCATGATGTATACAAGCTGGGAGAATTACAACTCCTGAACTCACAATATGAGACACCAGAGCCAGATGCCAGGAAAAGGGGCTAGATGCCAGACAATTCAGTGGGAAAGCCAAAGAGCCCTGGTTTAATGTCTTATATGTAGGTACAGCCATCACCATCAGAAGTAGCTGTGGTCAAGGCCTCATGCAAGAGAGGAAAAAAGGAGACACAATTCTGATTTTTTATGTCTGTCTGGTACAAGACAGAGGAGATAGGTATACAAAGATGACTAACAACAGAAAGAAGCCACAGGCAGTTTTGCAGCCATTTATTGCACATGAACCATGTGAGAGGGCCTGTGCAGGGCATAAACACACAGAGCGGATAGAGGCTGATCTCGAGGTATCCTGGTCTAGTCATCTACCTACCAGCCAACCATCCTTGTAGCCATGTGCTCAGTGTTTATTGAGCACCAAACAAACATATGCCAGAACTGTCTAGGTGCTAGGGAGACCAAGAAGGTGAGAGCAGGGATGGATTCTGGAAGAATTAGGTACCATTTACTTGAAAGCCATTATGAATTAGTCATTGCAATTAAATCCTTACAATGACACTGTGAGGCAGGTATATTGTTATCCTCATCTTATAGAAGAAACTGAGAGTCAGAGTCATTAAGTAGCGTACCCCAAATCACAAGGAGAGTAAATGGCAATTTGGGATTTGAACCAAGTTTTGCCTGGCTCTGAGCCTATGCTCTTAAATTAATAATTATTACACAGTTAATTACAGTATAATGAGATAACTGGTGACAGAGGTAGAAAATTCAGAGGAAGCGATAATTAATTTTGTGTAGGAAAGAGGCAGTCTTTGAGTTTTCCTAGTGGACAAGCAAGGAAAAGAAATTTAAGGCACAGGTAACAAACATATGCAAAGGTAGAGGGAAACGGTGGGTTTACCTGTAGAAGGGCAGGAGAAAGAGGCCTGATTGCAGAAGGCTTTGCATGCCGGGCTGCAGAGCACTTTTGAGAGGCTACCACCTCCTGCGGCAACTCAACCATCCTCCACTCCAGAGCAGAAGCCTTTCCAGGGGCCTCCCTGTTCCTCACACTCCTTGCAGTGGTTCCTTCTGTAATAACCTGCCTGTGCCAGCTAGCCAAATCTAACATTATGTGTGTACCTGCAGTCCCACCCTCTCCAGGCACCTGCAGAAGGTAACCTACTCTAGGATTCTGCTGACAGACTGAGGACGGAGGCCCCCGGGAAACCCACCCCCAACGACCACAGGGGTGATGACAGCTGACCCTTCGAAGCTGGAGCCCAGATGTCATAGACTCCCACCACCACAGAATCAAGGCACTGTCTCATTCTACTCACAGTTTAGAGTCCAGCTTCAGGAGGAATCCCAACCGATCATACTCTGAAAAAGAAAAGAAAAGCAGAAAATGTCACTGAAGGCCAGCCACTGCTGACACTAGCAGATTGTATTCCCCAGACCTAGACCATGGGGATAGACAGCTGCTTCAAAGAACAGACCCAAACACATAAGCCACCACTTAAGTCATCAAACTCTTGCTGAACACCTGTTTTGTGAAAGACCAGGTTCAAGCCAGGTACTTCCCACGCTGTCTAGACCAAGCAGTCCTACGCTGATTTATAATTGCCTTCCTCTTTAAATGTGGTGCTTGAAACTGAAATTTAGTAAGCCACAAAACAGGACCCTTGGAGAAGTAAGACGGTTAGAAGAAATCTCTGCTTCCTCTAAGCTCGAAGCACAATTTTTGCTCTGTCAGCCATGTTAACTATGGGGTAAAGATGTGGCAGCCAACAGGTCCTCAGATCCACGGCAACGACCCTTTTCATGACAATCACAAAGAACGGATAGATCTAATTACATAAGGAATAAGAAATTTAAAATAGAATCTAAAAACAAATTGATGTTTGCAACAAATGATAAATACTAATATTGTATTTAAGTTCTTTATATCTTGCCTCATTCTAAAATGAAGTTGAAGCAGTTTTAAAAATTGTATGAAGTACAAGATTTTAAAAAGAAAAAATCTGGGGGCCAAAGGGGAAATAAGCATAGGAAAAAATAATAAAATGCGGTCAGGATAAGAATACCCAAAGAGGATATCCTCAAGACCTCTGTGTTTGCTGGGGAATTACAGATCTACCCCCAAGATTTCTCACAGTTAAAACTAAGTGCAAAGCACTGATATAAATGGTTGACAGTGTCCATAAAATAAACTAGGAGAGTCACAGCTCTTCCTGATACTGAGACTTGAGGGACATTTCCTCTGTGTCCCCAAAAATATTTGTAAAAAGAAATGATAGGCAGTGTCATAGGATTGTTTCTTCTAGCTGTGTTCAATGATTGCACCGTGTGTGTGTGTGTGTGTGTGTGTGTGTGTGTGTGTGTGTCTGTAGAATGGCTTCAGTAAAATAAGGTGGTCTGTGAATGCAGTCCTCAGTTGGCCTGGCTTCATCTGAGGGTAAACAGAATACTAAGACCAAACAATTGGATGGAAAAGGCCAGGCGGCAGGGCTTTCGAGGAACTCAGTCTTCAGTAAGCAACGAATGGCCAAAAGAGGGAATTACACATGCTGACAAGTACCTCACAGGAGTCAGTCTGCAGGGCCAATTAAGGCGAGATTTGTATGCTTTCATAAACCGCTGAGCTGCAGTGAGACAATAATTCCTCTTCTTAAAACTGATGATACCAACTAGGACACATAACTCAATGGAAGGCTCGCTTTCCAAGAGAACACGCTTGGGCAAGTGAAAGCCTTTCCTCAATAATTCTGGTTTGGCTCTAACTCAGCTACATGGATGACAATTTGCAGAATATCAGGAACTTACAAAAACCAGTAAGAAAAACAAAAAATAAACTAAATTTCAATGTGAAAAATAAACTAAAAACAAAAATTGTAAAAAGTTAGTTTCAAAGTTTCATAGTCTTTCAACAATCCTATTTTATGGGTCCCTGAAAAAAGAAAATCCCATTAACTTGCTAAACACCTGTTGCTTTTTCCCCCAGGTGAGCATAACCTTGGGGCAACTATCCTGCTATTGTTCCTCTGACTTTAGTTACGACCCCCTTGGATGTGGATGATCCCCACTTGGGCTGATGGCTTCCAGAGGCCAGAGAATGTTTATTTCCTGCTGTAGACTCAAACGTCAGGGGCAGAGCAAGAACATAACCCAAATGAGGGAAGTGGGAGAATGGGATACCTCTCACAGCAGCTCACACCACTTACTTTAGTGGCATTAAAACCAAATTCTGTTGAAATGTCTTTTTTTTTTTTAACCACATATTTTCTGTATAGGAACCATAATTATATCTGTGGTTTATTTTCCAATGGCTTCTTAAGTTTTGTTTTACACACACACACACACACAGCATATGAAACATGTGAGAACACTGCATTTCTAAAATTATGTCCTTTCCATGCCTCTCTTGGACTATTTTCTCTCTTTGGTTAAGAGACGTGAGGACCAGAAATATGTCACTTTATTCTTTAAGAAAAGGTAACTGTGTGGCTCAGTGATAATAAATGGCAGCAGACACTGGCTTTAGATCACAGAACCGGGAGGGAATGGAGTCCATCTGGAGACTGCATGCCCTGTCAAAGGGGGCAGCCTCCACCAGCTCCAGCACTCTGCCAGGCTGTGATGTGTGTCCAGCATCACCACATCTTCCGATGTTTCCAAAGCCAAGAATCTGGATCTTTTAAGGTAAAATTTCTCAATTTGTAAATATTGGCAATAGATGCAAGAAAAATTTAAAGCTCATGAGGCTCAAACAAAACATGTCCATGGGCAGGTTGCAGCCATTTATAAACTCTGCCCTAGACTGGCAGCTCATCAGGGCTCGAAGCATTTCTCTTTTGTGGCTGCACACAGATGTTCAGTAAATATTTGTTGACTGCTATTGTCAGGATTATCTGGTCACAAGGTTCATAAAACCAAATTAAATTAGCCTAACTGGATGCTAAAAGGAAAGTTCCAGCCAAGTCTCTAGCATGATAAATTTCAGGGACTAAAGTGAGGTGCAAATTTTCAAACACTTGTTACATAATTCCAAAGGCCCTCCCTACATGAAATATAAAAGTAACTGGTTGTGAGAGGTTAAGGGAGAGACGATTTGAAGAATTTCTTTGGAGACAGCAGTGCTATGAACTCCATCTCCCTTAAGGGGCAGAGTGGGTGGTACATACTTGTCTCTCACCCAGGCCTGGTGAGGGAAGCTTAACACCTGACCATTAAAGAATAGGGACACAATGGACTGCCAGGTGCCTGACTTTTACCTGACAAGTGTAAAGGACACAGAAGGGCTGGCTACGAAGGAGTGAATGCACTGCAACTGGCCTGCACTCCCAGAATTTTTGCGGAAAGGATGAGTGCGTGAGAGTGTGGGGTTGTTTTAGGTCTTTTGCAAAAGACCTGCCCAGCAGGTTGACAGGACCTCAGCAGGTAACAGCAGGGGCAGACTTTGGGAGTCCTACGAGCTGCAGAAGGAATGAGTGACAAGGTTTTGGCGAGTGCATTACCCACAGCAGGGGAACTGCAAGGAGAGGTCCCCAGATGGCGGGGATCTCCAAAGTGCCTACGTGAGCACCCCACAAGAGTGCCAGTGGAGAGTGCCAACACTATCTTAAGTTTTTTTTGCTCACATTCTCTCTCTCCCTTCCCCACCAATTCCAGGGAGGTCAGAAACAGCAAGCAGCAAGTAGGGGAGGAGAGGAAGGAGTGGGACAAGCAGGGCACATCCCCTTCCCTGGGTCAGGCACCTGCTGGTACTGCGGGAAATCACTGCAGCTTTGAATGAACTGAAAGCTATGACTAGTACATAAGGCTGGACACTACATTTCGAATTGGTGACTCAATGTGGCCACAGGGTTTTTATAACCTCGGCGGTATTAAAATTTTTCTAGACTTCCCACACTGAAAACATTTTTAAGGGGACAAAGGGAGACAAAATGAAGGTGTCTGTCCTTACCTCCCAATGTCTCCTGCATGTTCAATACCCTGGTTGCACTAACAGGCAAATAGGACAATTTAATGGTTCACATAACCACAGTGTGAGAAAGGCCAGGGTGCAAAGGGCTTCAGGGATGACGGAAAGCGACTGGAATGCCATCAGGTCTCTTCCCATTAGCTTTACTCACCCCTGCCTAGATTTCTTCCTAAGTGAGGAAACAGTCACCAGCCACTTTCAGGCCGTCTTTCGCTGTGCCCCTGGAAAGGGAATGAGACTGATCTCTCTGCCCCTAATGGCGCAGCTCCTGGGAAAAGGCTGGGCGTGGTCTAGCTTGCATCAACTGTTTATACCTGTCCCTCAGTGATCAAGGAGACTGGGTTTGTAAAACGTTATGATTCCCGCGTGACACACACGGTTAGGAGCAGCATTTACCAGAAGGAATGTGCTGTCCTGAACAAATAAAGGCCTCTCAGGAACAAGAGGAAGTCTCTGGAAAACTCAGAGCTAGCTAAATCGCCCAGGTCTGATAGGAATAACCACTGTTAAATTGGGCCGTGGACTTTTTTTTCTCTCGTTCTTATTCCACTATGGGTTTTTTCCTGCCCTGACCCATGTCCTTTTTAAATCTTTCTCTTAGTACCTTCTGGACTCTATTTTAACCAGCTGGCTTACCTCCCTCTACCTCCCAGCAGACCTGGAGCCTGGCTCTGCCCTGTGAGACCTCCCTCTTCCTGCGGCTTGTAAGGGGAGACCGACCACTTCCTCTCTCAAATGCCAAGAACCTGTGGGTAGTGAGGAGGGCAGTGCTTATGATGTGTTGTGGTACAGTTCTCTCGTTTTTCTTGTGTTTCAGGTTCACTGAGCTTCTTGGATCTGGCGGTTTATAGTTTTAACCAAATTTGAAAAAATTTTGGCCATTATTTCTTCAAAAAATTTCCTGCCCTCCCCACTTTCGGGGGGGCTCCTATTATATGTGCATTAGGCTGTCTGAAGTCCCACCGCTTACTGATGCTTTGTTCGTTCCCCCCCCCACGCCAGTAATTTCACTCTGTATTTAATTTTGGGTAGTTTTTAGTGATATACTGTCCAGTTCCTACTCTTCTTCTGCAGTGTCTAATTTTCTATTTATTCATTCAGTATATTTTTCATCCCAAACACTTATTTTTTCATCTCTAGAATTCTTTTTTTTTTTTCTGTCCGACATCTTAGCGAGGCTGCCGTTGTAATCGCTGCTCTTCCAGCTTCGCCATACTGCCCAAGGATGACAAGGAGAAAGATGCTGGAAAGTTGGCCGAGAAAGACAAAGACCCAGTGAACAAACCTGGAGACAAGGCCAAAAAGAAGTGATCCAAAGGCAAAGTTTGGGACAAGCTCAATAACATAGTCTTGTTTGACAAAGCAACATATGACAAACTCTGTAAGGAAGTTCCCAACTATAAGCTTATAACCCCAGCTGTTGTCTCTGAGAGACTGAAGATCCTGGTTCCTTGGCCAAGGCAGCCCTTCAGGAGCTCCTTAGGAAAGGACTTATTAAAGTAGTTTCAAAGTACAGAGCTCAAGTCATTTACACCAGAAACACCAAGGGTGGGGCTGCCCCAGCTGCTGGTAGAATTCTGTTTTATATCTTACATGTCTTTCCTTAATACTCCCATGCTTTCTACTACCTTCTTGAAGATGTAAGTTTTAATGTCTTTGCCTACCAATTCTATCATTTGTGTTATCTTTAGGTCTGTTTCTATTGATTGTTTTTTTCTCCTCATTATGGGTTGTATTTTTATACGTTTCTGAATTGCCCGGTCATTCTTGATTGGATACCAGCCATGTGAATTTTACTTTGTTGTGTGCAGGATATTTGTGCATTCCTTAAGTATGAGGTGCAATTAAATTAATTGGAAATAGTTTGATTCTTTCAAGGCTTGCTTTTAAGCTTTGTAAGGTAAGGATTAGAGGCAAAAGTGGACTTTAGGGCTAATTTTGCACTATTACTAATTTTGTCCACTACTAAGGCAATACGTTTCTGAGTACACTATGTGATGCCTCATGTATTACGTATTACGTATGACATTTTCGCACTATGCCCAGCTCTGTGTGAGCTGTTGCAGGGACGGTTCTGCTGTTCCTTTCCAGTGGTTCTTTCCCTGGCTTCCAGTCATTTCCTCACAAACATGTACTAAACAGCTGAAGGGTCCATAGGGACCCTCAACAGATCTTTGGAGCTCTCTCTGTGTGCAGCTCTCCCCTCTCTGGTACTCTGCCTGTGACTTCTGGCTGCCTTGGTCTCTTCATATTCTCAACTGTTTCCTTTTAGAAAGACTCTTGGATTTTGTCTGGGTTGTCCTTCCATGCAATGTGGTGTGGAAACACTGCCCAGTCCGTTAGCTTAGGGCTAACCTCATTTGTTTCCCTTCTTTCAGAGATCAGTGTCCTGTACTACCTATTATTCAATGTCTGAAAGAATTTTTTTCATATATTTTGTCTGTTTTTTAGTTGTTTTTCCTTCTTCACCTTTTTCCTTATCCATGCTGGACATCACCTTGCTCAACTACTTTTAGCCTGCCCAGTGATGTTTTAAATCTCTCATTCCTGCCCAACTCTCTCTCCTGAGCACCAGACTTCTATATCCAGCGGTCTCTTGGATATGTCCATGTCCTACAGACGCCTAAAATTCAGGCTGACCCACATAGAGTTCATTTTTACCACCCTCACACACACAGAACCTGGTTCTCCTCCTGGATTCCCTACCTTATGAATGGTACCACTATTCACCCAGCTGCCAAAGCTTGAAACCTGAGAGAATTCCTTGATTCCTGCTTCTCTCTTATTTTATTTAATTACCATGTCCTTTTATTTTCATCTTCTCAATGGATCTCAAATCCACTTACTGTTCTCCATTTCCACTATCCATGACTAAGAAGCCAGCTTCCCCCATCACCTGGACAACTGTAACAGCCTCCCACCACGTCTCCCTGCCTCCTGTCTGTCTCTAACAGATTCTCCATGATATAACCAGAGCTAGCTTTCCACAGGCTAAACATGCTTATGCCATAACTCTGCGTAAAGCCTTCTACTGTTTTAGAATGAATCCCCGTCTCTTGGTTTACAAGATCCTTCATGGCCTGGCCTCCAGCGACCATTCCAAGTCTACTGAGTCCCTGCATTGCTCCTCACCTGCCCCTGCCATGCTCTAGCCCAACTAAACTATTTTCTTTTCCTCCAAAGTATCTTTACTACCTTCACGCCTTAAAAGATTGTTCCCAACCCCTTTTCACATTGCTTATTTCCTAGACATTGCTCCTAAATGACCCACAGTCACCTCAAACTGAAAATCAGATTTCTTTCACCCTGTCCCCGACCTATTTTTGGTTTTGTTTAGTTTGGTAATAGCATTACTATTCAGTTCTCCAAGAAAGAAAGTTTTTGGTGTACCATATCTCTCTCATGTCTAAGTACCGATCACGCTCCCTATACCATAGTCACTGCTTTTGCTGGAGTCTTCACCATTGCTCAGATAAGGCAACAACCTGCTAACCTGTCTACCTGTCTTCCCAGCCTGCCCTCTGCCACTCCTCTAGGCAGCCTTTATGCCCCACAGCGACCGCCATCTTTAATGCCCTCACTCACTTTGCCGACTTGGAAAACACTTGCTCAGCCTTCAAGATACAGCTGTTACCAAGGCTAAATCTAACAGATATTTCTGTAGTGCCACAAGGACCTTCATGGTTTACCTTTCCATCTCTATTTTGCACGATTTCTTCCCCTGTGCTCTCTGCTCGAGTCATTTGGCCTTCTTTCAGTTCCTTGAATAAGCTATGAGCTCCCTCAACAAGGACTTTTTCTTAGAAGCAGGTTGTTTTCTGCCTGAAGTGTGTCCTCATCTCTTTAGTTGGGTAATTCTTTCTTATCCTACAGACCCTCGTTCAAACATATTCTTTTAAAAGAGGACTGTGCCCCCTCTTACATGTTCCTTTAACAGTATACTTGTCCTCATAGCCCTTAAATTTCAGTTTGGAATTACACATTTATCAGGCTATTTGACTACTGTCTCTCCTCCACTGGACTAGAAATTCTACTAAGGCATCATCACTAATACTGTGCTTGGCATGTTAAAAGAATGATGAATGAACACCTTCTCTGATCGAAAGCATGTCTAAGTGTCCATTTATATGTGCTCATCACCAGACGTATGGAACTTAAGACATTCCTGCCATTAGCTGCTCCTGAGTCTGTAGTGCACAGCTGTTGCTGTTGTCCTCTTTTACAAATAAGCCCCTTGAATTTCTTTCCGGGAAGTACTCTTCTCTCATTGCTGGCAAGTGATGAGGCTGTCTATGGGCGATGCCTATCTAAAACGTAGGTTACTTGGCAAAAGCTAGGTTGGTTGGATTCCTTCTCTCTTAAGCTGAGTGACACCAGGGAGAAAAACAGTATGATGAAGAGATGGACCATTTGTTGCAATCTAGATTCCTGGCACTGCCCTACATGTCCTTTCTGGGGACCAGCTGTTTGGCTTTTAATTTGATTCTGTGTGTACCCATATACTTCTGGTAAATTCCATTTTCTTTTGAGTTAGTCAGGGTCAGTTTCTGTGTCTTACAATTAAACAATCCTAACTATACATATCTGTATCTCTAGCACCTAATATAGGGTCTGCCACTGAGTTGGTGTTCTATAAATATGCTGAATAAATGGAGTGACCAAATGACCAAGAGAGCCTAACAAGTAGCCCTAAGTCCTGGATTCTTTGTTTCCCTCCATCCCTTGCTGCCAGGCGGCAGTGTTAATGGTGGCAGCGATGGCAGCGGTAGTAGCTGCCTCTCTGAGTCACTGACCACCTCGTACACTAGTGCTTCCCTTGCTCTGGCCATTCATGGCTCCCGGCTTAGACAGCTATTACCTCACAGTCACCTGCCTATGGAGAGCCTGACCTGGCTCCCTCATTTCAGTTTCTGCCTTTTACTCTGAGGTTCCCTTTTGATGACTCCCAATTGGCCAAGGTAATCCCCTCCTGTCATTTATAAAAGCCTAAAATTTAACCTTCTCCCCAAATACTTCGTGAGGCTCCTGAGTAACCAATGACAGTCCCATCTCCAACCGAGCTAGGGATCTTACCTGAGAAGCTCTCAACTCTCATAGGTGTGAGCTGTTACTGAATATGCCACATAGTTATAAGCTGGTACTGATGGTCTAATCTGTGCACAGTTCCTCAGAGTCCCCAACTAGCAGGAAAGCTTAAACATAATCTTTAGGGAATGTAAACTAGAATAGAAAAAGATGAGGAAGGCATGAGCATAATACTTGTGAGGGCAGGAGCAGAGCTTCTTACTGTTGGGTTTGGGCAAGGCTGCAGATCCCATCGCCTCTCACTGTATACAAATGTGTTCTTGAAGTTGCATGTGAAGTCGGCCTATACGATGGAAATGTTATATTGAGTGTACCAACTCTTCGGGGACAAGTCACCTCTGGGGAAGCTAGTGGTCAATCCTGGTTCTCCCTGGCAGTCCACTGATGCCAAGTCTATTACAGAACAGAGAGACTCTGGGATTCCCAAGTCAGCACAATGTACGCTGGCTGATACGCAGATACAGGTCTCCCAGCACCTGAGGGCGCTCTCATCCCAGGCGTCCAAGCAGCAAGCTGCAGTGAAGGAGAGATGTTCAGCCTGGTGGTGTAGGCTTCCTGCCTCAGCCAGGTTGGAAAGCCCAGCATTGCAAAACACCCCTGACCGAGGACCACATGTGTGTCCTCTGCCTGGCTCCAGGGGGAAGTAGCATAGGTGATGCAAATCTCTGCTCTTCTGCTTCCACACCCGCACCAAGTCAGACCTATGAATGCACAGAGTGCTGACACACGTCGAAAGTCTTTAAAATTAACCATGATCTCTTCCATTGCCATTTCAAAGGGATAAGTTGGTATTCTAACTCATATAAACTCCTAGAAGGTTCAGAAACTGGACAGAAACAGAAGGAGGGCGGGCACTGAAGTGTGTATGTACCTAATAATGAAACTTTTTTCTATATAAGTCAAAATTAACAGAATTACAAGGAAAAATATACAATGGGTTTCCTATCATCATAATGAAAACACATACACCACTGAAAAATCAGGCTCACAAAATCAGGGAGAATTGAGAAGATCTGAACAGACCAATTAATAAATGTGAATTGCTACAGAGAGTACCTTACACCCAACAAGCAAAGAAATGCATACTCTTTTCATGCATATATAGAACATTTATGAAAACTGACCACCTGTGAGGCAAAACCCTGATATAAAAATTTATGAACATTGAAACAAGCTCAATTTTTTATTCAACACTGAATATACTCCATACTACTTTGTATTTCATTTTGCTTATCATAATTCTATAATGTAAAGAAAATTATAAATGTTTTCACGATGCCCTACTTAGATGACCTAAGTTCCCTCCCGCTTCTCTTAGCATGGTGTACAAATGTTATCATTTTCTACCTACACCCTCATGTGTAAACAGCTGGGAGCACCACCTACAGTGAGACCCTACTCTAAGATGAGGGGAGAGGTCCCTGAAAGTTCACCAAACCCAATGTCCTACTCTAGGCTCACCATCAGGACACTGGGCCCCAAAATGGAATTTCAGGGAGTAAAGGTGCACCTCCTGAGCCAAGTGTGCTCCTGGTATTATTGGTTCCCCAGTGATCCACTTCCTTTATTCATTCTAAAGAACCACCACAAATTCCCATCAGCTGTCATTGTGCTTGTGTAAAACTGATGCTTGTTAAATAACTACTGCTGGTGACTACAATGAATATTTCCCAGGAAGACCAGTTTGAGGAACATTACTGGGGTACATAAAGTTTAGGTTATGGGATAAAAATACGGACTTCATTCTATCAGAAAACTGCAGTGCTTTATATTAGAATACATAAAAGCCGGAAAGGCAGGATAGGCTATTAGGAAAGAAAGTCCAACCACAGAAGAAACTCTGCAGCCAGATCTTCGTGAAAGGGGTCTTTGGCTCCAATCTCCGAGTTATAATTAATTTCTAAGTGCAAAGGGCAGAATGGTAAATGGAATGAGGACTTATCCTAAGCAAAATTGGTCCCTCGTTTCTGAAGAAATGACACTGCACAATCTCCAATAAAAGTCATGAGCTATATTAAACATAAGTAATATATGCCATGATTTAGGCAGAGGAGGAAGTTGGCAACAGTTCCAAATGGACTGTTAGACATGCCAGACGAAGGGAAAAACTGAGGGGAACTACTGTTTATTGAGCATCTACTATATATTCATGCTCCTCTCAGTACTTTCACCTACACTCTCAATTTAATCCTTACAGTGCTCTTAAAAAATCTCTTTTTGGGGGCTGGCCCGGTGGCTCAGGCAGTTGGAGCTCCATGCTCCTAGCTCCGAAGGCTGCAGGTTCGATTCCCACATGGGCCAGTGGGCTCTCAACCACAAGGTTGCCGGTTCAACTCCTTGAGTCCCCCAAGGGATGGTGCGCTGTGCCCCCTGCAACTAGAATTGAACACGGCACCTTGAGATGAGCTGCAGCTGAGCTCCCGGATGGCTCAGTTGGTTGGAGCACAGGCTCTCAACCACAAGTCCTATTCCCCTTCCCCAATAATAAAAAAAAAATGTTTAAAAAAAAAAAATCTCTTTTTTATAGACGATGAAACAGAAGCTTAGAGAGGGGAAATAACACGTTCAATTTCCCCACCAATAAGTGGACCACCTGGGACGTTGCTCCAAACCAGGTCTGACTCTGAAGCTTCTTTTCTTTCCTTTATATATATACGTTACATACTGATTCTCCGAGGAAGGAAAAAAGGAGACTTTCATATTAGGAGAGCGGCTGCCATGAGACAATTATCTGCTATTAACTCCCATGGTGGTCTCAAAAGGCCCTAGCCATGCCCACCCGTGAATTGCAGGAGTCCACGGAGGCCCGAGGGGGGCTGGCCAAAGTGCAAACAGCTCCCACATCATCTCAAGCCAGGGAAATAAATCATAACACAGGATCAATTAATCAAAGACAAACTAAAATAGGAAAAGCAGTTTTATAAAATAAACACAGAAAAATTCACTGACCTAGACTAAATTAACTGACCCAGTAAAATAACTTAGAAGTTCACAAACTGAAATCCAGTCTCAAACGTGCATACTGGCATGGGGGAGGAGAAAGGCCTGGCAAGAAGCTCCTGATAAGACGGGGTCTCTTGTGACTATGAACCCTCCATCTCAGCACAGCACGGCTCTTCTCCATTGTGACACTGCTGGGGACCAATGGAGAGTGGACCCTTCCGTGGGAGGTGGAAGCCCCATCCCAGCGAAGGCAAAGAGGTTATACACCCATATCCCTTCTGTCCTGGGAAAATAGCAGATGTCTAGAGCTGGGCATGCAGTGAATTCAATTTGATTCATGATGTCGAGTATGCCCAGACCATGCCAGGGTATCCTGCAGGAGGATTATAAGGAACAGCATGTCAAAAGAGCAGCTGGAACATGAAATAGGAAAAAATGGCTCACTCTGCAGTTTGTATCTTAAACTTCATCGAGTTTACCACCTAGTACGTAGATAAGTATAAATAATCAACAAGCAATTATTACATAAAATAAGACAGTGTCCCTCTCTCCAAATATAATGTTATTTTTCCCAGTTGTAGGAATAACACATGCTTACTGTAAAAATCCAAATGTAAAAACCTTATAAAGAATGAAGTAAGAACCACCGGAAACTTCCACTATCTAAATAAAGTTAACTGCTACAAACATTTTGGTAAATGTATTCCCAGAAATATCTTCCCATAAATACATGTGTGAATGTGCATATATAATTTTACATACACGTGGCCTCAATATAAATGCTGTTTGTTCCTGTTTCATTCACTCACCAATATCTCTACATCTTCTGTGTTAATAAAAACAAAATTGCATCAGTATCCAGTGGATGGATGTTATCATTTATGTAATCCTTAAGTATCCATTAAGTGCCACCACTTAATTGTTTATATTTTTTCTCCTCTTCACTCAACGAATATTTACTGAGTACCTATTATGTGCCAGGTATTGTCCTAAGTTCTAGGGACACAGTGATGAACAAGATAGGCCAGGTCTCTGGCCAAATGAAGCCTACATTCTAGTGGGGGAGACCCACAGTCTGCAAGTAAATAAGCAGATTAATTTGAAGGAAGGATGACTGCTAAGAAGGAATAAAGACATATCTTCTTAGAGAACGATTGGGTGTCAAGAGAGTAGATGACTTTAAACAAAGTGGTCTGGGAAGGCCTTCCTGCAGAGGTGTCATTTGAACAGAGTCCTGAGACAGTCATGCAGAGGAGGAGGTACAAGCATTTGAGGTAGAGGAAACAGTGAGTACAAAGGCCCTGAGGCTGGAGGGACCTGTCATATTCATGGAATAGCAGGAATGCCAATGTGGCTTGAGATCAGTGAGGGATAAATACACTAAAGTGAAAGTACTGAGCTAAGTAGAGAGAAATTGGAGTAGGAGCCAGCGAGTAGGGCCCTGTAGGTCACAGAGTGTGGATTTTACTTTAAATGCACCATGAAGTCACTGGAGAGACTGCAGTGGGAAAGACATGATCTGATTTCCATTTTTCAAAGATCATTCTGGCTGCAGTGTGGAGAATGGGCTGCTGGGAGGCAACAATGAGCATGGAGAGACCGGTGAGGCGATGTTTACTTGTCTAGGGAAGAGACGACGACGATACCTTGGACAGTGGTGCTAGAAAGAAGTGGCTGGACAAGCACACACTGAGAAGACAGAAAAAATGGAAAAGGTGGGGAAGAACAATCAGGAGGTTCCCAGGTTGTGGCTTGAACAGTGGAATGAATGGGGAAGAAAATATGGCAGAGGAACAAGGAACGACATACAGATCCTACACCTTTCAAAACTTGTGTTTTATACACAAGTATTTTGGTTTGGGGGGATACTGTAAATGTTTTCTTAAATTTTCAACTGTGCATTGCTAATATACAGAATAGAATACATTTTGTGTGTGTTTTGATCGTGTATCCTGTCATCTTGCTAAACTCAATTATTAGTTGTTGGCGTTTTCTTGTAGATTCTTTGGGATTGTCTGTGTAGGCAATCATGTCATCTAATGGGGAAGGTTAGTTTTTTTCTTCCTTTCCAATCTGTATTCTTTTTGTCTTTTCTTACTGCACTGGCTAGGAGTTTCAGCAGCGGTTGCTGATCTTAGAAGGAGAGTAGTCTTTTACCATTAAGTACGACGTTTGCTGTTTCTGCAGGTTTTCTGCAGACACCCTATAGTATCAGATAGAAGAAGTCCCCTTCTAAGTTTGCCGAGAGTTTTTATCAGAGTAGATGTTGAATTTTGTCAGATGCTTTTTCTTCATCAATTGACATGACCATTAGTTTTTCTTCTGTAGAGAGTTAATATGGTAGACTACACTGATTGATTTTTTTTTTCTCATTAAACTTTGTTTTAATGGGTCTCAAAATTCTGTGACAGATTTTTTTTTTTTTTTTTTCTGTGACAGATTTTTGGTCAAGTTGTTTCCATTAAAAAGTACTGATTTTAAAAACTAATAACTTAAAAACTGCCACACAAAAAAAACAAATGGTCCACAAAACATTCTCCTTTCCTTCTGAAGGTTTTACCATGCATTGTAATCATTAACCAGTCTTTTACTATTACACTTAAATGGCCAATTGAGACAAACAGTTCTGAGACCATTCTTCCACCACTGATTAAGACTGGGGTGGCAGGTATAGGGGATAATATTCATTTAGCCTTCTGAGCTTTCTGGGCAGACTTGGTGACCTTGCCAGCTCCAGCTGCTTTCTTGTCCACTGCTTTGATGACACCCACGGCAACTGTCTGTCTCATGTCACGAACAGCAAAACGACCAAGAGGAGGGTAGTCAGAGAAGCTCTCAACACACATGGCCTTGCCAGGAACCATGTCAACGATGGCAGCATCACCAGATTTCAAAAACTTGGGGCCATCTTCCAGCTTTTTCCCTGAACGACGATCAATCTTCTCCTTCAGCTCAGCAAATTTGCAAGCAATGTGAGCTGTGTGACAATCAAGCACAGATGCATATCCGGCACTGATTTGGCCTGGATGGTTCAGGATAATCACCTGAGCAGTGAAGCCAGCTGCCTCCATTGGTGGGTCATTTTTGCTGTCACCAGCCACATTGCCACGACGAACATCTTTGACAGACACATTCTTGACATTGAAGCCCACATTGTCCCCAGGAAGAGCTTCACTCAAAGCTTCATGGTGCATTTCAACAGACTTTACTTCAGTTGTAACATTGACTGGAGCAAAGGTGACCACCATGCCGGGTTTGAGAACACCAGTGTCCACTCGGCCCACAGGGACAGTGCCAATACCACCAATTTTGTAGACATCCTGGAGGGGGAGACGCAAAGGCTTGTCAGTTGGACGAGTTGGTGGCAGGATGCAATCCAGAGCTTCAAGCGGCATGGTTCCACTGGCACTGCCATCTTTACGGGTGACTTTCCGTCCCTTGAACCAAGGCATGTTAGCACTTGGCTCCAGCATGTTGTCACCATTCCAACCAGAAATTGGCACAAATGCGACTGTGTCAGGGTTGTAGCCAATTTTCTTACTGTAGGTGCTGACTTCCTGAACGATTTCCTCGTATCTCTTCTGGCTGTAAGGCGGCTCAGTGGAATCCATTTTGTTAACACCAACAATCAGTTGTTTCACACCCAGTGTGTAAGCCAGAAGGGCATGCTCACGGGTCTGCCCATTCTTGGAGAGGCCTGCTTCGAATTCACCAACACCAGCAGCAACAATCAGGACAGCACAGTCAGCCTGAGATGTGCCTGTAATCATGTTTTTGATAAAGTCTCTGTGTCCTGGGGCTTCAGTGATGGTCACATAATACTTGCTGGTCTCGAATTTCCCCAGGGAGATAGCAATGGTGATCCCACGCTCACGTTTAGCTTTCCATTTATCCAAGACCCAGGCAGACTTGAAGGAGCCCTTTCCCATCTCAGCAGCCTCCTTCTCAAATTTTTCAATGGTTCTTTTGTCGATCCCACCACATTTGTAGATCAGATGACCAGTAGTGGTAGACTTGCCGGAATCTACGTGTCCAATGCCAACGATGTTGATGTGTGTCTTTTCCTTTCCCATTTTGGGTTAGATTCAGCGGTGGTTTTCACTACACCTGAGTTCTGGCAGCAAACCTGTTGCGAAAAAGTGATTTTTTTTTTTTTTTTTTAATGTTGAAGCTTCCATTCCCAGGATAAGCCACCATTAGGCCAAATTTTGGAGGTTTTAGCCATTATTTCATTGAGTATTTCTTCTGTACTGTACTTTTTCTCTTCTTCTGGGAGTCCAATAACACAGATGATAAACCTTCTGGTATTGTCCCACAAGTCACTGAGGCTCCGTTCAACTTTTCAGATCTTTTTTCTTCTGTTGTTCAGATTGGATAGTTTCTATTGCTTTATTTTCAAGTTCACTGATTCTTTCCTCTATCATCTCCATTTGTTACTGAGCCCATTCAGTTGAGTTTTTAAAATTTCAGTTACTGTATTTTTTTCTTATATCTCCATTTGGCTCTTCTTTATATCTTTTTTTTTTTTTTTTTTTTTTTGCACTTTCTACCTTTCCATTCATTTCAACAGTGTTTGCCCTTACGTTTGGGAGCAGTTTTATAATAGTTTTTTTAAAGTCTTTGTCAGATTATTCTAACATCTGTGTCATCTCAGCATTGATATCTATTGATCATCATGCAAGTTGAGATTTCCCTGGTTTTTCATATGATTAATTTTGAATTGTACTGCACTGGATATTTTGAATATTATGTTAAGAAAACTTAGGTCTTATTTAAATCCAGTGGAGAATGTTGATATTTTTGTTTTATAAATTAACCAGGTTGGAGTTAGGTGGCAAGTTCTGAGCAGCCTTCTGTAGGTTGTGGTTTCAATGACGGTTCCATTTACAAAACCTATTCAGGTGTGTCCTCTGGCGCGCCACCCAGTGTCCAGTCTGGCACTCAGGCTGCGGTCTAGTCCTTAGTTCAGTTCTCAGAGTCTGCTGGTTAGAATCAGACGCACACATGCACAGCTCAGGGGTTAGCCCGGAAGTTCATAAACAAATTTATGGAGTCACTTTCCTGAGCTCCTCCTCCTGCTTTTCCTGTACTTTCCAGCTCATTGGGCCTTTCCTTCTCAGTCCTCTGAAAACCAGGGTTTTAGTATCACATTCTGCCACCTGTTTCCTGAACTGTACCCCAAATCTGGGGCCACACAGCATGGAAGGCAGAGAGAGAAAAAAGCAACCAGATTTTACATCACCCTCTTGGGATTCCAACTCCTTTGATCGGAGAGGAAGGTTTCCCTTCCTCAGTTTTCAGTACCTGAAGGCCCCACTGTGGCCACAGGCACTAGCACTACCACTGCCGTGGGACTGCCTGGGAACTAGAGCACGAAAAAACAGAGGGGAAAAAAACAACCCTTGGGATTTCCCCATCTGTCTATCTGAGCCTTAGAGCCCCTTTCCCGCCCCACGGCCGTAACGAGAGGTCTTCTGGAAATCTCTGTGCCCTGGTGTCCACTGCCAGGTTTGGGGCTGCCTCGAGTCCAGGACATGAGATACCAGAAGAAAAATGAGAAATTCACTGCCAGTGTGGTAGGGCTTTAAATTCTAGTCTTTTCCCCTAATTTATCTGCTGCTATTTATATTTCAAAGTCCTCAAATAGCTGCTAAATGCATTATGTCCAGACCTTTGACTGCATTTAATGACAGATAGATTCATATATCTGTATGTTGTCCACATATCCTATTAAGTATAAAGCATCCCTTTATGCATGGAATATACTTAGGGAAGGAAATGCCGTTATGGGGTATGTGTATATTCAAATTTAGCTGGGTACATAGTCTTTTCCAAAGTGGTTATAATCAATCTAACCTCAGACCAGTAGAAACTCAGTTTCCACCATACCACACACTCATGAACACTGGAATATCCAGTTTTTCAAGTTTTGCTATTTTGGTGGCTATGTAGTGGTATCTCACTGTAATTCTAATTTGACATCCCCTAGGTACTAATGCAATCGAACACCTTTTTATAGGTTTACTGGCCATTTGGATTTCCTTTTTCATAAAGTACCTATTCGGGTCTTTTGCTTGTTTCTATACTGGGTTGTTTCTTTATTGCTCTTAATTTTTGTAGTTCTTTATTCTGGAACAAGCCCTTCGTTGGTTATTTGTGTTGTAAATGTTTTTTCCCACTCTAGATTGCCTTTTCACTCTCTTAATGATGTCTTTTGATGAACAGATGTTCTTATCTTTAATGTAATAAAACTGATCAATCTTTTCCTATATGAATAAAAACTCTTTCTGACACCTATATCTCCAAGTGACCGCTCCTGTCTCAGCATTTCGGTGGGGGACACCTCAACCATACAAGGTATGAGGTAGCAAGATGGCAAAAGAGACAGTATAGGCTCCAGAACTGGACAGAGATCAGTGGCCTTGGACAGATGACTTCACCTCTTTTAGCATTGGTTTCTTTATCTATAATTAAAGATATACTGTCCTCCCTGTGAGATGTGCGTAAAGCATTTAGCACAGTGCTGGCACATGGTAGGTCCTCAGTAAGCAGTGGTGGCTGTGATTATATATGCTCTGAACTCATTCTCTTGCCCACACTGCCTGAATCTCATGGCTGCTCTGGGAAACATCAATCTATTGCATTCAAGGATTAACTGTCCTAAGTAGGCCAGCGAAGTCTCCCTGTTATTCACAGGCAGCATTCACAGTACGAGGACCACCATCTCCAACTGGAAACGCGGGCTTAATGCACAAAGATGCTCTTCTTAAAAGTAAAGTCATTCTGGGGCAGTCACAGGGATGCAATGGCAGCAAGGTGAAGAATCAAAGTGACCTTTCTTTCTGTGTATTGCCAACAGCACAGTCGTGTGGAGCAGGCAGACTGCCTCAGACATGTGAGCCAAGCCCCAATGAGCCTGGGTGATTTTGTGTGAAAAGGGCAGGAGTGTCAATCTGTGTGTCCTGCACTGCAGATACAGGGAAGATGGGAGTGCGTGGGCTGCCTGAGATTTGACACAAGTGCACAATAAAGTGCACCTCCTGGAGGAGACGTGTACTTGAGTGTATGGGGTGTGCGTGTCAATGTGCAATGAGGCGCATGTCCTCAGGAAACTTGATGCCATCACCAGCCTGGCATTCTGCTGGACAGCCCTGATAGTTATCTATTCCAGGGTACCCAGATGTTGGGGTCTCTCAATGTCCTCTGCCCCACCCTCTGTGACAGAAAACATATGCTTTTATAGAAACCTGGACCACTCCGAGTGAAGGAGGACCATCTACTGCAAACTCCTTAGTACACACTTTTAAAGCAACTGACGAAGTCGCCTGGGCGTTGTATCCCACCGCTGCTTTCTAAACCATGAATCCCTAAAAAGCTTCTTGAGACTTTCCCACAATTCTGAGAGATTCCATTGCCCATCCCGACAGACACCCCCACCTCCTTAGGCTCTACTTCAGATGTGGCCACTGTTGAGTGCTGAAAGGATGATAGAAGGGGAGGGAGTGGTACCTGAGCCTAGCGTCTGTCCAGCGGAGTCAAAGGATAGAACCACTGAATCTGCAATACAAGAGGACAAGTTCATTTCTTTCTCCTTACAGTAAAAAGACAAGCCCCCACTGGCTCTGCCCAAACCCTCCCCAAGGGAAAGACAACTGGAATGGAACTCATTTGTACAGACAGCCTCCACAGGTCCATGCCCACCCATCCACCGGGCCAGACGGCCCTGCCAAGCCCAGCCCCTGCCATTGGGAGAAATATCTCAGGGCAGAGACAAGTTCTTCAGAAGCATTTCCTGCCAGGTGGGGGACAAATTTACTTCTGCTTCCTTGTCATAGTGAAAATAAAATTAAAACAAAGCAAAAGAAAACTTCCCTCTTGCATCTAGTTAAAGACACTAACATTTCCCTTTGACTTCTCTTTTTTTCCTACCTATTAATATATACCCAATTGTTTATTGTTTCTTCCCCCACAAAAGGCTTAAAGTGGCCTATAGGAATTTACACTACACATTGGAATAGAAAAATGAAGTCAAAGAAGGGAAAAATATTATGTAGTCAGGGAAAATGTTAGTACACAAAATGCATGCCATGAGGACATACACAAATGATATAGATAGAATCAAGGAGGCCTGAGCTCCCAAACAGCCAAAGGAAAAGAAAACAAATGAACAGTTACAAAATTCAGTGCCCACAATGCATGCATTCATTCATTCATCTGTTCAGTAAATATTTATTGGGCTCCTACCATGTGCAAGATACTATACTTTGCAATGCAGCAGAAAACAAAAAATGCATGGTCTCTACCCTCAAGGATCTATCTGCCATCAATCTAGGAGAGAAGAAAAGTTACCAACAACAAATTATTCAACTAAAAACTGATTTAAGTAAAAAAGAAAACAGTTCTGTGAAAGTTTCTATTAGGAACCAGACCTAGTTTGGAAAGGGAGTGGGTGTTGGTTAGGGATGGCTTCCCTAAAGAAGTGACACTTGAATTAACAGCAAAAGGAGAAGTAAGGGTTAAACCTATCAAGAATGGAATAGGGCATTCCAAGCAGAGAGATTGTCACCTGTGGAGAACTGAAGCAAGATGGAATGGGGTGCTTTAAAGCAACTAAAAGACCCAAATATAAAAGCAAATACTCTCCAGTGATCAGAAAGAAGTCTCCCCTGTGGGTCTTCATAAAGGGGGATGCTGCATGATTTGAAGACTACCTTCCACAACATTTCTATAATAAGTACTTGTGAATCTTGGATGGCTGCTTCTTACAACATGAGCCAATACAAATAATGGCATAAAGCTGGTGTATAGTTCAATAAAAGCAATTATAAGGGACACCAAGTAATTTAAGACCCAAGGTAACCTCAGAGACCCCAGACTCTAGAGGGATCACATTCAAAGGCTCACTTACTACAAAAGAATGCCAGTTGGATGGATATAGGACCAGTGTCTACAGTCACACCTGCAATCCAACATTATCCTTCAGATCTCAGTTTGTACATCATTTTCTCTTATTGCACATGGAAATCCAACACAATAGTTATCACAACTGTAAATAACATGTGTCCCCACAGCTAGACTTACAGCGCCATAAAGGCAGACGCTATATCTGCTTTTTTCACTGCTATTAAAAAAATTACTGGCATAAGATCTGGCACTCAATAACTGTTTGCTGTATAATAGTCCTAGAGAAACGAATGGACCACAATTCCTTCAGGCAATCTTTCACATATTTTTTTTTTTCTTTCTCACAACCAAGTGTTTACGAAGAACTAGGTGGCAGAGAACTAGAGGACACGGTTTTTTATAAGAATCCATAGGCAGGTATTCTGTATTGCTAGTTGAGGGCAAATCCATATGCTTTGAAACCTACAAAGTAAAAGGTGGGGTTGACCTCTTTTCACAAAAATGTAGCAGCACAATTAGGACACTTGGCTGAACAGATAGGTGACTGTTGTGTGAGATACAATCAATGTCTAATTCTTACAAATTCTACTTCTTTATCAATGTTTCTCACATGGTTCTCCTCTCAATACTATTGATCTTTCAGAAGAGAAGCCCCGGTTTCTGTTTCTCTTTCTAAGAGCTTTATTGAAGTATAATTTACCGACTATAAAATTGACTCATTTTAACTGTACACTTCAATGATTTTTAGAAAATTTACAGAGCTGTGCAACCATCACCACGTGCAGTTTCAATGCATTTCCATTACACTAAAAAGATCCCTCGTGCCCATTTACTCTCACGCCTTATTCCCAGCTCCAGCTCTGGGCAACCATTAATTTACTTTCCGTTTCTACAGATTTGCCTTTTCTGGACATCTGCCTATCCTTCTTTGCTGAGACTGTTCTAATAGCCCCCTAACCACACCCCTACCTCCAACTTAGCCTACTTCCATCATCCTGTATAAAACTGCTGCACGATTTTTCTAAAAAGTATGCCTGACTGTGTCTTTGCTCTTGAAGACAATGCTTCCGTGGCTTCCCATAACATGTAAGATACAGTCCAAGTTTTGAAATTCAAGGTCTTCACCATTTTGCTTCATTTGCTACCTCTAATATACCTCATGTTCCAGATACGCTAAACTGCTTCTGTTTCCCCAAACAGACAAGCACCTTCATGCCTTCAGACATCAGACATACTGTTCTCTCTGCCTGTTTGCATGATAAAAACTCCCACTTTTCCATTCAGACCCAACTCAATCATCCCCTTTTCTTGAAGCCTTCTCGATCAATTCTGTACATTCTCTTCCTTACACCATGGCTGCACTGCTATTACGGCATTGTTATACCACATTATAACCCTTGTTTACTTCTCTTTTTCCTCTCATTGAACTGCAAGTTCCCTGAGGACAAAGACTGTATATTCATTTTGAGGCTTTGATGCCTAGCTCAGTAACTAACTCACACACAGACAGTGGTCAATATGTTTATTAAACAAAGGAATAAACTAGTAAATGTCCTTGCTTTCTTTCAAAGATCTGAGTGATATTTCACAAGTTGGGGGAAATCTATTATGCATATAGATTCTCATTCAATTCAAGTCAACCTTGAACTGTCCTTGTACCTGGAAGTTTCAGAGGTTCAAGCCTGGCCTCATCCTAGGAAGATAAAAGTATTCCCACAAATCAGTGCAGGGGGGATATGAAAAATGCCCATGGAGCCTTCTAGGTGAGAGAGCACATTCACCTGGAGATTAGGAAAGGCTTTCTGAGGAGCTGGCTGCCCAGATGAACAACAATAAAAACAGCACCTCAAATTTTTATTGCAGTTGACAAGTATTTTTCCAATTGCAATTTACCATCTTTGTATTCACAAGCTGCCCTAAAATAATCTCTTAAACTTTTCAATCTAAACATAAAGAAAAATGTTAACTAAAGGACTAAAACTTAACTAAGACTAAAAGAAAACAAAACTAAATGTTAACAGTGGTTGGCTCTGGGAGAATTATAGGTGCTGTTTATTCTCTTTATTTTTGCAAAATTTCTACAGTAAACATGTATTACTTATATCATCAGGAAAAAAAAGTTAACAAAAAGAACTCTCTATTCAGCTCCAGGATTTTAACCTAACTCATTGGTATCAATGCAGAAGGGTGGAAGGTTCTTGACCACCTTCGTTACTCACTGTACATGCTGCAAAACGGTTCAGCTTTTCCTCTTAGTTACTGAGGTATCCTTATGTTTCATGCCACTTAAATATACCTCAGCTACATCAATTCCTAAAAAGTCCGAGCTTTTTAAAAAATCTTCTCCCCTTCTCTGCCTATTCTGTACCAGATATGGGCATACCTCATTTTATTGTGCTTTGCTTTATTGAGCTTCACAGATGTTGCGTTTTTTTACAAACTGAAGGCAAGACCCTCTACCAACCAAAAGATTACAACGTGTTTTATTGTGATACTCCCTCTACTGTGGTCGTCTGCAACTGAACTCGCAGTATCTCTGAGGTTTGCCTGTACTTGAGATAGGGAACCAAGTAAGAGAAGACAGACAAGTTAGTAGCCACTATTAACTTTAACTTTATTTCACTTCAACTTTATTTCAAGTATTTTTTGAAATAAAAATAGTTTGATAAGGGTATGCAAGGGGTAAGTACCAAACAGATGCAGCCTTACTGGAAAGAAAAGTCAGAGTTTTCGCAAATATTATTTCCCACATGCTCCCAAGAGCATGTGTCTTTAAATTGCATACGATGCAAATGAGAGCGTAGAAATTTCAGGAGGAATTTAGTGACATATTCATGTTTTGTATAAATTTTGATAGCGATTGCTTTGAGCATTAAAGCCACAGACCTGAGAATCAGTTTGACTAATCATTGTTTTTGTTTATTCTAAAGGATGTAAGATCATTTTAGTTACAAACCATTTTAACAGCTAAAGGGAAAATTCAGTATTCAACAAGTTACTAAGTCTGTTTTGCAAGAAACAGCAAGAATATCCAGACTTCTCCTTCTCAAGATAACACATTTGTCATTTTTATTTCAAGCAGCCCAGGCTCCAGCTGTTTCTGGCTCCCAGGCCAGAGGCAGGCATCTGGTATGCTCTACAAGTGACCGAACAGAATTCCAGACCAAAGTACAACACAGCATTGCTGCACATGTCTTTGTTCAATGAGGAAACCTAGAATTTACTGGAAATCTTTCATTATGGTCAGATGTTTCCTGTGTCTGGTTTCTGAAGTGGATAAAAGGAATATAAAGGGAGTATGAAGAATGGGGCTCAGTTTTTCCCGCCATTGGAGAGGTTTCCAAAGCTCAAATTATGCAGTGAACAGTTATATTTTCAGGTACTACCTGTAATGACACCCACTCAAAACGTATATTCTGCTAGCCGCCATGTGTAAGTACTAGAGATGTAAGAATTTTTAAAAATTGCTCCCTCAAGTAGCTAACAAGTAAAATAAAAACACATATAAAGCTAAGCATTCTGTAGTTAACAGTACTGTATTGTATACTTGAAATTTGCTAAGAGAGTACATCTTAAATGTTCTCACATACACTCACAAAAAGGTAACTGTGAGGTGATGGATGTGCTAACTCACCTTATTGTGGTAATCATTTGACAATTTGTATGTATATCAAATCGTCACATTGCTCTTTGTCAATTATATCACAATAAAGCTGGGGGGAAAGTATAATATATAGGGATGAAAATAAGAGTAATGAGGGAGATATTTCACTGTTCATTAATTTAAGGTATTTATTAAGCAACTACTACACACCAGACTTATGGACACAACGGTAAGCAAGAGCAAGAATGTTCCTACTCTCAAGGAATTTATATTTTGGTCAGGGAGAGTCAAAAAAACAAGTAAACAAACAAATGGACAAAATAATTTCTGACAGTGACAAATGGTATGAAGAATATTTAACAACGTACTAAGGACCAAGGGTGGAAGTACAGGCAATGCTAGATAGGGTGTTTCAGGAAGGTTTCTTCTCTGAGGAGGTGACGTATGGGCTGAGACCTGAAAAAAGAAGCCAGCCAAGAAAAGATCCAGGGTAAAAGAATTCCAGGCAGAAGGAAAATCAAGTCTTGGTACATTTAAGGAACAGAGAGAATGCCAGTGTTGCTGGAATACAGACCAGGGAAAACACGAGGAGGGTGGGAAATAAGGTCAGAGAGGAAGACAGGAACCAGCTCCACAGGAGGCCTAATGGAGGAGGCCATAAAGACACCTGCACTGTATTTCAATAGCAGTGAAAAGCCCCTGCTCAGAACCAAGTCAGTAACATGATCTAGTTTATATTTTTAAATATAAACTTTGCTACGTGGGAACTATATTGACTATTCTGGCAACAGAGCAAACGGTGGATTAGGAGAGAGAGACTGAAGGCAAGGAGGCTAATAAGGAGGAGAACACAACGTTCTAGATGAGAAGTGGGGGTGGCCTGAGCCAAGGCACTGGTAACAGGAATAGAGGAAAAACATAAATGCTAAAACTGTTTAAAAGGGGAAATTGACAGAACTAGTGATTGCTGAGACATGAGAGAGAGATAATGAAGGATTATATCTACATTTTGGGCTTGGACCAACAGATGTCGACTGTCGCTTGATTGGAGCAGCCTTCATCTAGACAGCATGACTCTGCCCCTCCTCTGGCCACTGACGAGTGGACCATAGATGAGTACCTGACCCGGTGGATGGCACTCCATAAACTGATGAGCCATCTACGAGGCAGATAGCTTCCACCTTTTAGAGACTTGAACTGGGAAGTACCGAGAGTTGGGGCCATTGAGAGGAGACACAAGAACACAAAGAAAGAAGAGTAGAAACCAGGAGGCTATGGGACGGACTTGATGCTGGACCCTGAAGCCAGCAGAGCGTCAGATGAAGAGCAACAACCCTGCTGTTGAGGGCAACACGACACCTTAGGGAGCTGCCTGAGATCCAGAACGTTCTTCCAGGGCCAGTCTCTGTGGCAGCCAGCTATACCATGGATCATCTTTCCACGAGACCTTAGGGTTTAGCTTTTCCTCAGTTCCCTTGAGGCTTGACCTATCATTGCGATTCTCCTTTTATGTCTCTTGCTATCTGGGCTGTCTATGGTCAGTGGGCTCACCTCCACCACCTTGAGTCCTCACGCTTTACTGCCCTGGAGCACCCTCTGCTTTCCTGATGACTGGGTGGTAAGGTGGACCTGACGGCAGGTTGGACCTGCTCCAAGCACAACTCACCCCACAGAGCCTGAATCTCAGAAGAAATATAAATAGAAGGCCCTACTTGGACCTTGGGTCTCATCTGTATTCTCCAATCTGGCTTTATAAACGAGCTCTCATCTTTGGGGGTTTATTAGTGCCCATAGGGCTACCTGTGTCTTGTTCCATTTCTTCCATTGCTTAGATCCTAGGGAGTGGGGGGTAGGGAATCTAACCTCTAGTCTTAGCTCCTCATTTCTTCCCTCCGAACCCCAATCCCACAACAAATAAACCTGAGTAATGAGATTCCTGAAGACACACAGACAAAAGTCTGAGGACACAAATAAAACAAACCATTAATTTAGGGGAATGTGGTATACAGAAGAAAATCAGCGAAATAATCAGAGAGGAGTAGCAGGATAGAAGAAGCCAAATGAGGTGAGAATTGGTGACAAAAAGGAACATTCAAATGTGCCAAAGAGGTGGAAGAAGCCGATGGATGAAAAGACACGACAGAATTATTCACTAGGAGGGCACGTGTAACTTTAGTGTGAACAATTTCTGTACAATGGTCAGATTGTGGGGACTCAGCTGTGAACGAGTTAAGTGGATGCTGTTGATATAGGAGACTTAGTTCAAGAAGTTTTTCTTAGATTTATCGCATTAATTTGACTTAACAAACATATATATAGTTTTTACTAAGCTCAAGAGACTGTATGGAAAGATTAGGCATGGTCCCAGACATGAAAGAGTTCATGAACTGTTAGGAGAATAGAGAGATTCGAGTAACTATATTACAAGCCTCTAGAGAAGTTGTTCTAGTCAGATGCAAGAGGCAGACTTTTCGCTGGGAGAACTTGGAAGACATGGAGGAGAGAGTGTATGAGCTGGTATGAGATCACCTTATAGGGACAGGGTGTGCTGGTAGGATGGGAACAGCTAAAGGGAGGCAATGAAGCATGTAAAGTGAGGGGTGTGGGATTTCAGGAAGGTAAAATCATACACAATTAATAGGATTTTTTTCAGAAGGCAAAAATGCATGTGACTAAAAGGGAACTAGTCAATACAATCTGTTTAGACCTTCAAAAAAGGCTTTGACACATCAAAGATTATTTTTAAAAAGTGAGTCACCATGAAATTGAGGAAGAAACTGCTATGTCATCCAGGAGACAAAAGGCACTTGGCTGAGGATCAGGGACAGGACAGCCCCTGGGGCATCAGCACCCACAGGAAGACCAGGAAGTCTGGGAGGAGCTAGAATTCTACTAGCTGCTGCCCTCTAGGAGGTGGGGAATGAGGACGGAGGCTCTGCGTACAAATACCTGTGTGTGCAACAGAAGCAGCTGGAAGGAAAACAGAAATAGGCATGTCAGGTGAAACTGCAAGTGAAATGGTAGGATGAGGTTGGAACTTCAGGGGTACAGAAAGTTTTAGCACTGGTACCTTAGAAATAGGAAAGGGCTGAATTTGGTGCAGGAACCATAGTTGGGTGAACACTGATTTAGGTTACACACATACTTCTGATCCTTCCAAATCCCTTAAATGACAGAAAAGATTGTCTGTTTGTTGTAAAGCTGAAATATATTAGACAAGAAAACAGGAGAGGAAACATCACAACAAAGTCTGGAAGCTGGAAAGCAAACAAGTGGAACTGACTCAGCAAACCCAATAAAGCTGAATCGCATACTAGTAATGGGGAAAACTGAAATGTAACCTGAAATACACTATAGAACTCCCTAACGACTCAATTGCCAGCAGCACCAGGTACCATTGGTAATAGGAGAGAAGACGGCACTGTAATAAAAACAAGAAACCCCGCTCTTAGATATGAGCTGACAGCCAAGATCACAAGGCATTATAGGAAAGTATCTAAAGTAAAGACAGAGACCAAAACAAATCAAAAAATACACGTAATGTGGAAAAACAGAAAATATATATGGAAGTGAAAACTTAGAAAAAAATCATTAAAATCCTCGGAAAGCAGATATTTTATTCATGAAACAGGTAAAAGACGCCATCTTTTTTTAAAAGTATATTTAATGAATAAAAAATAACTCAGAAATTAAAAATGTGATAGCAGAAATAAAAAGGAATGGAAAATAAGTAGAGGAAATCTCAGAATGTAGAGCAAAAGACAAAGATGAAAATGGGAAAGAAAGATTTTTTAAATATTAGGAGCATTAGGACCATTCTAGAAGACATGATATCTAAATACGGGAGTTCTAGGAAGAGAAAATAAGAAAAAAATGGAAGGGAGAAAATATTTAAAGAAATAATTCAATACAATTTCTCCATAACTAAAGGACTTGAGTTTTTTAGCTTGAAATGGCCTTCTGCATGTACCACTCAATACAAAAATAGCCCTCCACTAAGGTACATCATCATGAAATTTCAGAACATCCAAATTTCCAGAGAGAACAATAACAAACAGGTTTTATACAAATAGTAAAATATCAAAATGGCATAAGATCCCTCAACAAGAACACTGAAAGCCTAGAATACAAGGAGGCAATATCTTCAAAATACTGAGGGAAAATAATTTCCAATCAAGAATTCTATATCTAGCCATACTATCAATTAAGTATGAGATTATAATAAAGACATTTCATACAGGCAAGATCTCAAAAATTTACCTCTATGCATCCCTTCTCAGGAAATTAGTAGAGGATGTGTTCAATTAAATGAAGAAGAGGATGAAAAAATCATGGAATCCAAGAAATGAGATATAGCACAAAAGGAGGATGGTGAAGGGACCCTTGAAGATCATAGCTGGGCAACAAGGGATAGAAAGCAGAAAGTCCAGAGTAGTGCATGTCAGAAGGCTCCTCAAGCGATTTATTCAAGAAAATGAAACTACAGACTACCTAATGTGTTTGAACATATGGAGAAAAGATTTATACAACTGAAGATGATATTAGGGTTGTATAGCGATAAGTACATAGAAAACCAAGCAAAACAGAAAGCAAGACTATACTGACTTCAGAAAAACAAAATGTGCAGTGTAAAAACAGTAATCATGGTATCTATAAGTAGCATTTTCATGGTCATAATATACAGACTAACTGTTGTTCTAATTATTAGGAGAATGGAAGGATTGACTTCATATCTGCGGTGAAGGAGTCGTGAGTGTGATAGAGTACTAAATCTTTATCTTCCACTGTATAAAGTCAATAGATAACACTCAAAGTAGAAATTATCAAACTGGCAATATATGTTATTTAGAGATTTGTAGGTAAATACCAAACAAATAAGTTTAGAGAGTTGAAAATGGATGCCTGTTGGAGGTAGAAAATTGAGCCATGGTGATAATGGGAAAGTGCTTTTTTGTTCATTTTTGTTGATAACAAGCCTTGTAGAATTGTCTGTTTGAACTATGCACATGTATAACTTTAAGAAGAACAAACACAAAATAATCTTGTATAAGACTACACAGCCTACAGTGGTAGGGCCAGGGCTTCAAATCTAGTTCACCTGGTTCCCTAACCTATATATCACATATCTACCAATAGGGCCAACAAAGAGTCTATTAGAAACCTCCTAGATGTCTCACATTTGATCATATCCTACTTAATGCCTTATTAATACTGCCTTACATTATTTTGTGATTGTTTTACTTATCTAAGTATGAGCTATCAAAAATAATTAGTCTAGAATAAAAGATAAATTAAAAAACAAAACAACCAAATGTGTAGACTTTGTTTGGATCCAAAGTGAAAAAAAAAAAACCAACTGCAGAAAGGGCTATTTAAGATAATTAGGGACATTTGAATACGGAATAGGTATTAGAAAATATTAAGGAATTATAGTTAATGTGAGAAAATAACACGATGGCCACATTTTTAAAAGTTCTTATCTGTTAGAGATGCATACTGAAGTTTACAGTTAAAATGACATGTCTGGGATTTGCTTTAAATTCCAATATAATTTTTAAAATCCAAATAATAAAAAAGATATGAATCTCTATGAAAGCAAGGCCTGCATTATTCACATGTGCCTTGGACAGGATGAGACTCTTAAGTCATTTGCCATATGACATTCTTTCCTTCATCTGGGAAAAAGATGTACTTGATAGGCTATAATTAAAAGAGCATGCTATCATTCCATTCTCAAGAGATAACTTTGTTAAAACAAAGGGAGGGAACAAAATAAAAAGTTGCTCAACAAAATTTTAATATTTTGTCATGAGAAATTTTATATACCAAAATTTTATATTTTGTCATGAGAAATATTACTTTGTAATATTTCTATTTTTAAAAAAAGAGGATAAACACCTCTCAGTACCCATAGTAGAAAGGAAAAGTTGTAAGTGGTTGTCATCACTGTTATTCATCTTAAGAAGAAAGAGTGGAAGGCCTGGGGAGAAACGGAACACATTCCTGGTAGAAATGTAAAATAGTGAAACAGCTGGAAAACAGCATGGAAGTTCCTCAATAGGTTAAATATAGACTTAACCATATGATTCAGCAATTCTACTGCTAGGTATACGTACTCAAGTGACATGAAAATTTTATGTCCACACAAAACATGAATGTTTATAGCAGTTTATCCATAATAGCCAAAAAATGGAAGTAACCTAAATGTCCATTAACTGATGAATGGATAAATAAAAGGTGGTATATTATTTCATCACAAAAGGAATAAAGTATTGATACATGCTTCAACATGGATGAATCTTGAAACATTATGCAAAAAGAAAGAAGCCAGTCACAAAAAGCCACATATTATTAGGTTGGTGCAAAAGTAACTGCGGTTTTTGCAAATTTTTTTTTTATTGGGGAATGTTGGGGAACAGTGTGTTTTTCCAGGATGTCAAGTCGTTTTTTCAATCTAGTTGTGGGGGGCGCAGCTCAGCTCCAAGTCAAGTCTTTTTGTTTAATCTAGTTGTGGAGGGTGCAGCTCACCAGCCCATGTGGGAATCAAACTGGCGACCTTGGTGTTATGAACACCGTACTCCAACCACTGTGCCAACCAGCCACCCATTGGCGGCTCAGTTTCAAGCTCAAGCCGTTGTTTTCAATCTAGTTGTGGAAGGCGTAGTACACTGGCCCATGTGGGAATCGAATCGACAACCTTGTTGTTAAGAGCTTGCACTCTAACTAACTAAGCCATCCGGCCACCCCAAGTTTTTGCAATTATTTCTAACATTTTAAACCACAATTACTTTTGCACCAATCTAATATATGATTCCCTTTATATAAAATGTCCAGAATAGCAAATCTATAGTGATAGAAAGATTAGTAGCTGCCTAGGGTTAGGGGTGGTTGGTGGAAAATGGAGCATGACTGAAAATGGGTACAGAGTTTCTTTCTGGGGTAATGAAAATATTCTAAAATTAATCGTGGTGATGTTTACACACTCTGTGAATATACTAGAAATCAATGAATTGTATACTTTCAATGGGTCAATTATACAAATGCAATTACATTTAAGAAAGCTGTTACCTTCACAGAATAGAACAATTATAAATTTGTATGGAACCACAAAAGACCCCAAATAACCAAAGCAATCTTAAAAAAGAAGAACAAAGCTGGAGGCATCATGCTCCCTAATTTCAAACTATATTACAAAGCTTAGTAATCAAGAGAGTATGGTATTAAAACACTAATTTGAAAAGATATATGCATCCCTATGTTCACTGCAGCATTATTTACAATAGCCAAGATATGGAAGCAAAAGAAGTGTCCATCAATAGACAACTGGATAAAGAAGATGTGGTACATACATACAATGGACTATTACTCAGCTATAAAAAAGAATGAAATCTTATCATTTGCGACAACATGGATGGACCTGGAAGGTATTATGCTAAGTGAAATAAGTCAGATAGAGAAAGACAAACACCATATGATCTCATTTATATGTGGAATCTAAACAACAAAATAAATGAACAAACAAAAACAGACTCATAGATGCTGGGGTAACACTAATCATCAGGGGAATGCAAATCAAAATCACAACGAGGTATCAATTCACAGCTGTTAGAATGGCTATCATCAAAAAGACAAGAAATAACAAGTGTTGGTGAGGATGTGGAAAAAAGGGACTGCGCACTGTTGATGGGAATGTAAATTGGTGCAGCCACTATGGAAAATAGTAGGCATTTTCCTCAAAAAATTAAAACTAGAACTACCAAATGATCCAGCAATTCCACTTCTGGGTATTTACCCAAAGAAAATGAAAACACTAACTCGAAAAGATATATGCAACCCCATGTTCACTGCTGCATTAGTTAAATAGCCAAGATATGAAAACAACCTAAGTGCTCATTGATGAATGAATGGATAAAAATGTGGACATACAGAGTGGAATATTATTCAGCCATAAAAAAGAATTAAACCTTTCCATTTGTTGACAACATGGATGGACCTTGAGGGCATTATGCTATGTGAAATGAGAAAGACATATACCATATGTTCCCACTTGTATGTGGGATCTTTAAAAAAATAAAAATAAATTTAAAAAACAAGCTCACAGACACAGAGAACAGATTGGTAGTTGCCAGAGGCAGCTACCCTCTGGCTTCACCCATTTTGGCAGGTGGGCAAAATGGGTGAAGGGAGTCAAAAGGTACAAATATCCTGTTATAAAATAAGTCATGGGAATGTAACATACAGCATTACGACTAATTAATAATACTGTAAATCCATATTTAAAAGTTGTTAACAGAGTAAATCTTAAAATTCTCCTCACCTGAAAAAAAAGTTATGTGACTGTGTGGTGACAGATGTTAACAAATAGACTTGGGGCCGGCCCGGTGGCTCAGGCAGTTGGAGCTCCATGCTCCTAACTCCGAAGGCTGCCAGTTCAATTTCCACATGGGCCAGTGGGCTCTCAACCACAAGGTTGCCGGTTCTACTCCTGCAAGGGATGGTGGGCTGTGCCCCCTGCAACTAGCAACGGCAACTGGACCTGGAGCTGAGCTGCGCCCTCCACAACTAAGACTGAAAGGACAACAACTTGAAGCTGAAAGGCACCCTCCACAACTAAGATTGAAAGGATAAGTTGACTTGGAAAAAAGTCCTGGAAGTACACACTGTTCCCCAATAAAGTCCTCTTCCCCTTCCCCAATAAAATCTTTAAAAAAAAACAACTAGACTTATTGTGATCATTTCGCAATATGTACAAATATCAAATCATTATGTTGTACACCTGAAACTAATATGTTATATGTCAATTATACCTCAATGAAATAATACATGAAATAGAAAGGAGAGGAAAAAGCTGTTACCTTAAAAAAAAGAAAGAAAGGAGTGTTAGACTGCTCACCTCACCTCTAGGAAACACGGACCCCTGTGGTCATGGAGGCTGATCATGGACAAATCTCCCTTTGCCTGCGTCCCTTGCAAAACAGAGAACTTTACTGTTTGGATTTTCTTTCTTTCTTTTTTTTTGATGAAAGCAAGAAAGAATCCTCACCAGTGGAGTGCTAAGAAATCAGTGAATGTTAAGTAATAATTATTAATATTCATTGAGGAGAAAATAAAAAGGACATGGGTTTTAAAAACCTCTTTTGGTTCCTTAGAATTCTGAATCTTTTATTCAGTAACTTAATTTTTATTTTAATTTCTATTTTAGTTTCATCTAATCTTTGACTCAGACGTCTCTGGTACCTGTACTTCTGTGCTCCCTCAAGCAGATGTTGCAAACTGGAGGCTCACAGATGTTTTATGACTAGCCCCCAAAGTGTATGAAAAATGTTGAATTTTTACATTCATAAGTCAGGAGATTTCACATACAAATCTAGATTCCAGCTTTTCTTGAAATAGGCAAATTTCTGGCAGTAGAGAATAGTGCTTCTTTTATTCAACAAGGATAACAAGTTATCTTTATAAATTGATATCCAAAGTACTCAGGAATGTTAGCCAGTTCTCTAAAACGACGGAAGAGACTGTAAAAGAATCAGGCAGACAGACACTGGGTGTAATCAAAGGCAGAGGATGGAGGTGTGGGAGTAAACAAACATCAGAGCTCTATTTTGAGGTAACATGTCTGGGGGAGACGGTCTTCCTATTACTCCCTCTCACGGAACCTCCGTCTCGTCTTTGGGGCACTTACCACAGATGGAACGGGGTACTTCTTGTGTTTAATGCTGGTTTCCTCATCTAGACTAAAAATTCCAGGTGACAGATCCTGTCTTCTTCACAATACTCTTCATTTAGCACAGTACCCGACACAGCAGACACTCAAACGATATTGTGGAATGATAAATTAATAAATGAATGAACATATGTGGAAAGGGATCAGGAAACAGGTAATCTTTAGGAAACAAAAATCCTACCACTCCCTTTTTCACTGTAAAGAAAGGATCAAATGAACTGGTATAGAGTTACTAGAGATACTTAGAAGTCTGTAGTTTGGAATATCCTCAGGATGCTTGGTTCCACCTCCCGCAAAGAGATGATTAATGTTTTGTTTTGTACAGGGTTTTCCCATACTTAGTCTTTACTACTCTAGTCCTTTTTCTGGCCCCTATCCTAAAAACTCCATTTCATGGTCAGCAATGCAAAGGTCCTGAATCTGCCAGAGAGGGGAGCCTGCTCAGTGGCTCAGTAACACCTACATATATATAGTGAAATGTGGTGTTCTGGAAACACCCACTGCAAAACTCTCCACAGCGAATGGGACAGAAAACAGCTTTGATTTTATTAAAGTATATTATAAGGTATCCAGTTCCATTTGCTCAGTAAACTAGAATGAAAATATCAAAAGGAAAAAAGTTAGAACTAGAATCAAAACTACTAACATTGTTTTATAAGAATAACAAGGATTCAATATTGTCATATACAGTCCATATTAAAATTACCTAATTGCCCTCCAAATGTCTTTTATGTCTTTTTCCCCCTCATATCTGGGTTCCAATCAAAGTTCACCATTATAGTTGCCTATTTTGTCTCTTTAGCCTCTTTCAGTTAGGGACAGCCTACCTCTTCCATCCTGTTTACTCATGCCACTAACTTTTTTTAAGAGTTCAGGTCAAGCTCAGGGATGATGTAGATGCCTGATCACTGCACTATACACCTGATGCTGAAGCTGAACAATAATGAATGTCAACTACAATTATCTATACATATAGTTACAAGAAGCGGAGTACAGCATTAGGAATAGAGACAGTGGAAATATAATGGCTGTATGCAATGTCAGAGGGGTAATAGATGGGGGAAGGGAGTTATCACTGGGTGAGATATAAATGATAAACGTCTAACTATTACACCTGAAACTAATAAAAAAAAAAAGAATCCACGTCAGCTGGTTTGTATTTGTCCGATTATTTCCTCATCATTAGATTTAAATTAAAACTTTTGGCACAAACACTCTGTAAGTGATTAGTATTTCTTATTGCATCACCCCAGAAGGCATATGTCACACTATCACATTGATGATGTTAAATTTGACCATTTGGTTAAGGTGTTGACCCTCAGAACATTTTTCCCCTTGTGATTAGTAAGTTAATAATTAAGTATTAACACAACAATTTTAAGTTAATTTTCTTAGTGTGATAATGGTACTGTGGCTATGCAGGAGAATATCCTTGTTTTCAAGAGATGCAAGCTCAGATATTTATGAGAAAGTGTTAAAAACTCTGCAACTTACTTTCAAATAAAGGAATACCATGAACAACTCTATGCCCACAAATCTGATAACCTAGATGAAATGGACCGATTCCTTGAAAGACACAATTTGCCAAAACTCACACAAGAAGAAATTGACAATCTAACTAGGCCTAGATCTATTTAAGATATTGAATCAGTAATATATAACCTTAGAAAACAGAAAGCACTAGGACCAGATGGGTTCACTGGTGAATTCTACCAAACACTTAAGGACGAAATTGAACCACTTCTCTACAATCTCTTTCAAAAGACAGAAGCAGAGGAAATGCTTCCCAATTCATTCTATCAGGTCAGCATTACCCTAATACCAAAACTCTACAAAGACATTACAAGAAAGAAAACTGCAGATCAGTGTCTCTCATGAACATAGATATATAAAAATCCTCAACAAAATGTTAGCAAATTGAATCCAGCAATGTATAAAAGGATTATACACCATAATTAGGTGGGTGTATCACAGGTATGCAAGGCTGGTTCAACACCTGCAAATCAATTCATGTAATCCATCACATCAAGTGGCTAAAGAATACAATTACATGATCATATTATAGATGCAGACAAAGCATTTGACACAAGCCAACACCCAGTCAGGATAAAAAAAAAAACACAAAAAAAACCTCAGTAACTAAGAGAAGAACTTCCTAAACTTGATAAAGAATTATATACAAAAACACCTACTGCTAAGATTACATAATTTCAAGACACTAGAAGCTTTCCCACTAAGATCAAGAACAAGGCAAAGCTGTCCCCTCTCACCACTCCTTTTAACATTCTACTGGAATTCCTACTAGTGCAATGAAACAATAAAAGGCATACAGATAAGTAAGGAAGAAATAAAACTCTCTTTGTTTGCAGATGACATGCAAGTATCTCCTGGAACTAATAAGCGATTATAACAAGATTGCAGGATACAAAGTTAGTATACACAAGTCAATCGCTTTTAAACCAGCATTGAACAAGTGGAATTTGAAATTTAAAACACAGTATCATTTACATTAGTATCCCCCCAAAATGAAATACTTAGGTATAAATCTACCAAAATATGTACAAGATCCATATGAGCAAAACTCTATAATGAACAAAATCAAAGAACTAAAGAAATGGAGAGATATTCCATGTTCATGGATAGGGGACACTCGATATTGTCAAAATGTCAGTTCTTCCCAACTTGATCTATAGATTCAAGGCAAACCCATAAAGATCCCAGCAAGTTATTTTGTGGATACCAAGAAACCAATTCTAATGTTTATATGAAGAGGCAAAGCCAACACACTATTGTAGAAGAATAACAAAATTGGAGGACTGGCATTACCTGACTTCAAGACTTACTATAAAGCTACAGTAACCAAGCTATTGTAGTATTGGTAAAAGAATAGAAAAAAAGATCCGTGGAACAGAACAGAGAGCCCAGAAATCGACTCATATAAATACAGTCAACTGATCTTTGACAAAGGAGCAAATGTAATACTATGGAGAAAAAGATAGTTTTTTCAACCAGTGGTGCTGGAACAACTGGATACCCAAATGCAAAAGACAAAAACCAAAAACTGAAAACTAAAAATGGATCACAGACCTAAATGGAAAACACAAAACTGTAACATTTTTAGAAGACAGAGGAGAAAACTTGGATGACCTTGGGCTTGACAGTGACTTTTTAGATGTAACACCACAGGCACAATCCATGGAATAAAGAATTGAAAAACTGAGCTTCGTCAAAATTAAAAACTTTTGTTCTATAAAGAGAATGAAAAGACAAGCCACAGTATGAGGGAAAACATTTGTAAAAGATACACCTAATGCAGAGTTATTATCCAAAATATACAAAGAACTCTTAAACTCAACAATAAGAACAAAGACAACCCAATTTTAAAATGGGCCAAACACCTTAACAGACTAACCAAACAAGATATACAGATGGCAATAGCATATAAAAAGATGCTGCATATCATAGGTCAACAGGGATAGCAAATTAAAACAACAATGCAATACTACTATACACTTATTAAAATGGCCAAAATCTGTAACACTGACAACACTAACTGCTGACAAGGATGTGGAGCAACAAGAACTCTCATTCGTTGCTGGTGGGGATGCAGAATGGTCCAGCCACATTGGAAGGCAGTTTGTCAGCTTCTTACAAAACTAAATATACTCTTACCACACAATCCAGCAATTGCATTCCTTGGTTGTTTACCCAAAGAAACTGAAAACGTATGTCCACACAAAAACCCACATATGGATGTTTATAGCAGCTTTATTCATAACTGCCAAAATTTGGAAGCAACCAAGATAAGATGTCTTTTAGTAAGTAAATGAATAAATAAACTGTGGTACCTCCAGACAATGAAATATTATTCAGTGCTAAAAAGAAATGAGCTATCAAATCATGAAAAGACATGAGGAAACTTGTATATTGCTAAGTGAAAGAAGCCAGTCTGAAAATGCTACATACTATATGATTCCAATATACAACATTCTGGAAAAGACAAAACTATGGAGATAGTAAAAAGATCAGTGGTTCCAGGGGCTAAGAGGGAAGGAACTGATGAACAGGTGGAGCAGATTTTTAGGGCAGTGAAACTATTCTGTATGACCCTATAATGGTAGATACATGTCATTACACATTTATCCAAAGCCATAGAATGTAGAACACCAAGAGTAAACCCTAATGTAATTACGGATTTTGGTTGATAATGATGGTCATTGTAGGCTCATCAACTATAACAAATGTATAACTCTGGATGCTGATAATGGGGGACGCTATGCATGTGTGGGGGCAGAGGGTTTATGGGACATCTCTGTACTTTCCCCTCAGTTTTGCTGTGAACCTAAAACTTCTCTAAAAAAAATAAAGTCTTAAAAATAAAAACTCTACAACTTACTTTCAAATAGTACAGAAAAATGTGTGTCTTTCTATCTGCTTGCCTAGATATATAGATAGATAGATAGATAGATAGATAGATAGATAGATAGATATAGATAGAATAAATGTGGCAAAATATTACAATGTTACTGGGAAATCTAGTTGAAAGAACCCTGACAGTCATTGTACCACTCTTTCAATTTTTCCACTGGTTTGTAATTTTTCCAAAGCAAAAAGGTGAAGTGAAACAAATAAATAAAAAGGATTAATAATGGGTCAGAGCTGAAGCCCTGAGACCAGAGCATGTAGCAACCTCAGTAGAATAACACTGAGATGCTAAGGCTTTTGTCAAAATCTCTCCACTCTTTGGGGAAAAAAGAATTAAAAAAAAAAAAAAAAATCACAGGTAGGATGTCAACCAGGATCCAAAAATACAGCCATTAGAGTTAGATTAGATGTGGATCTATAAACTGAGGTAACTGAGAAGGCATTAACCTATTGTTAGGACACTCAAACTCCTTCAATCTTCTTCTTTTCTCACTTCCATTTTTCTACTTATGAAAGCATTCAGAACCTAATGAAAAAATTCATTAATATAGTGATTTTCAAAAATGTTTAAAAAGCAGTATCAGCCAAAAAAGAAAAAATATTTCCCCATTTTTTCGATGTATTTAACAATTGTACTAAATGAAAATAAAAACCTTGTTTTAAAAATCCATATGGAAAAAAAAAAAAACCCATGTAGGATAGGAAAGAGCACAGAGAATGTAGAAGAAAAGAATAAGATGTGAGCAATCAGTTCATAAAGGAAAGTCAGTTCTGTCACAAGAGCTCTGGATTTCAGGAAATCTGTATAGCATTAGAAAAAGCACATACATACAAGAGGATAAAAAAACTAGGCTGCTTCTGCGAGACCTGTTCAATTTCAAGTCAGCAGACTTCTATTCCCTCTTTTCTTATTTTTCCTTTTAACTTCCATGTTACTGGAGGAGAGAAAAATGATGTTCAAATCGAGGAGCACACATCTCTGAAACTGACAATCTTCTGTAAAACGAGTGTTCATTTGTTAAAGAAATTTATTTTCCTGAATTAATCGTATAATCATCAAAACTATAAGCAACATAGCCTTGATGGTAAAATACTACACACATACACAAAACACACATTCATGAAAAATGGCCTGGAAAGCTACACACCAAACCTTAAGAATTATGTGATGGATAACTTTGTTATTCTGTATCCTTGTTTGTTGAAATTATTTAAATGACCATACACTCATGTTTAAAATGTATGGCTAAAGCTCCGTGTCTTATAATTTCAGACTATTAGTGCTATAACGTAAGTTACACAATTAAAAACTTTAAAATATATATGATACCTATACATCAATGTGATAAATTATATACAACAAGGAAAAAGCTAGACATAGGAAAAAGTTCAGGGGAAAACAAAATGAAAATTACGGATTGCCTCTGAACTGTAGGTGTTTATTCTAAAATGAGCTTTATCTTATAATGGCTCAAAGCTTTATTAAAAACTATAATTTCTGAGTTCAGGTCTAATTTTTAGGTCATCGAGTCAAAAAATGGTTTCCAAAAACACCACCCAACAGTCTCACTTATTTACATATAAATCATTATTTTCAAGAGTCTGTTTTGTAGAACATGGAAAAGAGGTCTCTAATTCTTGTGTCCTAAGCCAGTCAATCTATTTATTGCATACACATTCAATCACTCATTTTGGATATAAAATAAATACAGAATTTCTATGTACATATGAATAAGTGAGCATGTTTACTGCCCAAAGGGAAAGAACAAGGAAAAAGTGGAGGATAGAAATGTCAGGGAGAGGAAGATAACTGATGGTGAGAGACAACTGATAAAGGACAAAAGAATTCCATTGAACTTGACAACTAGATATAACTGGAACAGTAAAGATCTGATTAATGCAGATAAGGATGCAAAGCACTGCAATGTGATGATAGCTGTCTTTGTTACTGTGGCAGATGGGGCTGCAAAGACAGTGGGAGATCAGAGCCTGAAGGGCTGTGTTACCATGAGAGGAAGTTTTGGACACTTCCTGCTAGAGAGCAGAGCTCAGAGCTTCCTTTTGGCTCAGAGATTGAACTTCGTTTGATTTAATATCCCAGGCACTTGGCAAAGTAGCTGGCATGCAGAAATAGTTGCTAAACTGAATAATTTCTTCACCCTTCTAAGCAATGAGAAGCAAGGCAAGATTTTGTCAGATGCTTTGTTTTTAGTATTAACAGTCAGTCAGTAACTGTCCAAGTAACTTCCACCCCTATTCTCACTTCCAGGATAGCTTCCTTTTCTCCAATAAATGTTGTCTTTGAACGGGACATTGTCCTTCAGTATGTTTTTGTCATCAGTAGAAGTCATAATGCAGTTACACCTCCCTCCTTGTGTCAATATTTTAAAATAAATCTGTTGTTTGTGTTAATCTTTGCATACAGCTAAGGACTCCGCCTGTCTCTATGGAGAAAGAGGTCTCCTATCTCTCTCCTTCCTTCCCAATCCCTCCCTCCCTCTCCCTCTTTCCTTTCCTTCCCCTCCCCCTCCTCTCCTGTCTCTTATAGTCTTTTTTTTTTAACTTTTATTTATTTTTTAAGTGTGTTTTTCCAGGACCCATCAGCTCCAAGTCAAGTAGTTGTTTCAATCTAGTTGTGGAGGGTGCAGCTCACAGTGGCCCATGCAGGGATCGAACCGGCAACCTTGGTGTTAAGAGCACCGCCACTATAGTCTTACTCAGACTCTAACCATAGAATATTCTGTTACCCAAACCACTCTTCTAGGACCCCAGCATATTTCCATTTCAAAAATCATTTGATTATGTGCTTTCAAGTCACAGTTTATGTGAAAAAGTCTTGGTCCCACATTGACACTAAGCAGCTAATCAGTGTAATCTTATAGTAGCTTCTTCATCTACAAAATTAGAAAAGACCATTTGCTGGACTTCAGTCTATTTCAAAGACCTGCTATATGGATAAAAATGAGTTAAAAAATATATTAGGTACAACATATTCTTAATACCTAAATACATCCTGAACTAGTATTTAACAATGAGAATGAATTTATGCAAATGTTTCATTTCGCTCATGCATATACATATGAATTAAGTAAAATATGTGATAGCACCTAGTCCAGAGCTTTCAGAGTAGGAACTGAATAAACGTCAGACCCTTTTTGTTTGCTTCATCTCCTTCCTACTTTCCCATTGCACATTAATCAACAAAAGAAATGAATACATGAACCCAAGTCATGGCAAGGCTTCCTAAATTTCTCAAACCCATGCCTTCACCTCCATCCTATTACTTCCTCCGGTTAGATTTTCTTCATTTTTTTTCTTGCCTCATTGCATTAGGCTAGAGATCAAGCTTAATATTGAAAAACAGTCATTTTTGGTCCTTGTCTTGTTTCTGACCTTGAAAGGCAAATTTTGAAAATTTCACTATTCAATGATGTCTTATGTAGTTTTATGAATTAAAACAAATCAGATTAAAGTTCTCTACTAATCCTAGTTTGCTAAGCAGTCCTAGCATGAGTGAATGCTGAATTTTAATGTTTTTTCTGTATCTACTGACATGATTTTCCTTTTTAATCTGTTAAAATGTATTTAACTTAGTAATGTGAATAATTACATTGATGCATTTCTCTAATGTTAAATCAATAATGTATGTATATTCTTAGGATAAGCCCATCTAGATCATGATATATTATCTTTTTTATATATTGTGGGATTTGTTCATAATTTTTACATCTATATTTTTAAGTAGCTTGGCCTATAATTTTCTTTCCTTGAGTTGTCTTTGTTGGGTATTGGTATCAAGGAGGCACTAGTCTCAAAAAATGAGTAAGGGGTAGAGTTTATATGAAGTTGGAATTATTTCTTTTGAATCTTTTGAAGAAATCTCCAGTAAAGCCATCTGCACTTGAAATATTCTTTGTGGAAAGATTTTTGATTATTGATTTCACTGGTTTAATTTTTATAGGATTTTAAGGTTTTCCATTAATTCTTGAGTCAGTTTTGGTGAGTTATGTTATTCTAGAAATTGACTCATTTTCACAAAATTCTCAAAACTTTTCGTATAAAATTTCTCATAATATCCTTTTTTCATCTTTTTTATGTCGGTAGCTTCTCTAATTTTGTCCCTTTTTATTCCTGGTATTGCTCATTTGGCACTGGTGCTCCCACGCTCTCTCCCCCAACTCCTCAATGACCAGTCTTGCCAAAAGTTTGTAAATCTTATTAGTCTTTGAAAGAACAAACCGTTAGCTTTGTTAATATTCTATATTGTAAGGGGTTTTTTTCCCCATCAAACTCTGCTCTTTATTATTTTATATGTTCCTTCTTTTTAATTTGCTGAGCATTTTCTAACTTCTTAAAATAGATGTTTAGATTATGGATTTTCAGCCTTTCATTTTTTCTTATTGTTGTTTCTCTAATATATATGCATTTAAGTCTATAAATTTCCCTCTAAGCTTGGTTGTTAGTGTTTTTTTCTTTTACAAGTTCTGACATGTAGTATGTTCAGTATCACTTAGTTCAAAATATTTTCCAACTTCTATTACAATTGTTTTCTTTAGCCCAATGATTGTTTACAAGTTTATTTCTTAATTTCTAAGTGTACAGGGATTTTCTAGTTATCTTTCTCTTATTGAGTTCCAGCTTAACTCCACTATCCTCAGAGAATTTATCCTGCATGCTACCAATCCTTAGAAACTTGTTGAGACTTCCGTTATGTCTGGTCTGTGGCTTCCTCTTCATTTACTTATAAAGTCGACAAACTCTTTACTGTGACCTGAGTCATTACCTACCCACCAAGTGAGTCTCATCCCCCCACTCATACCCCATCTGTCAGCCATGCTAGACTTCTCATAGTTTTCCAAAAATGCCATGCTCTTGCACACTTTGTAGCCTTGTCCATTATCTTCCTTTTGCCAGAAATGCCCCTACTGTTCTTCTTAGCTCCTCTTTACCCTTCTCTATTCAGCACAGATATCCCCTCCACCAGGCAGCCTCTACAGGCTTTCGCCCCATCCTGAACTTCCCCAGTCGGTGAAGTGCCGTGGCAATTGGTATCCCTACCTTCCTTCTTTCCATCTCATCTATCTGCCACTCTGTTGCAAAGTATCTTCCTAAAATGCAAATCCAACCACATCTCTTTCCTGCTTAAAACTCTTTCATCAGTGGCTTCCATTTTACACAAAGTCTTCAAACTCAGCATTCTGCACAAGTCTTTCTCCTGGCCCTTTTCCAGGTCCCTACACCTTTATTCACGCTATGTTCTTTGCATAAACTACACTTCTTACCTTATCCATTCATCTTTCAAGTCTTGAGAGTCACTTCCGCTATGAAGCCTTTCCTACAACCATCCCCTAACATACTTTTAGGTCAGGAGAACAACTCGCTGATAACGGTAATAATCAAGGGGAGGATGTCCGTTAATTTTTAATCATGTTTATTTTAAAATATCAATTAAGGGGGGCTGTAAGATTTCAATGTTTTTAAAGGAGAGTGGGCTTTTTAAAAGTTTGGCAAGCACTGTAAGTACAGCTATACATCCCTCTATCTTAGCACATGTAACAAGTAGTGCACTTACCTTTTAAAAGTATATCAGACTATAATTTCTGATGAGTCAAAAAAAGAGTTAATAACAAGTCTGGGAGCTAATTCTATGCAATACAATTTCCTCAAAGTAGGGACTAGGGCTTATTTAATTTTGATCTTTAGAGACTGGAACAGTAACTATCTTAATAAGTACAATTAAATGGCTGTAAAATGAACTTCGTTGAGGAAATAAAGGACAACTTTAAATTCTAGGTACTCCGATAGAAATCCAGAAGAAGCCTCTGCTCTGTTAATTCTCCTTCACACAGAAATCCAGAACACCACATCTTCACCAGGTCTTAAGTGTAAGAAGCTTTAATGGCTCTGCTGCATCAAATCTGAACTTGCATACCTGACATGAAGGCCCTCAATAATCTGACTCTGCCCTCCCTCTCAAATCTTCTGTCCTACTGCTCCTCCCCCGACCATGCATGTCACACTCAGCAAGCACTGTTGCTTCAGAAATACAGCTAATATTCTACTTATCTGGAGCACTTTCCCCCGGTCCCCAAACGTCCTACCTCACCTGTCGGGTTGGTGCTGCAGGGCCATCTCTTTCTCAAAGGCTTCCTGGATTTCACCTTTTCCTTCCTCTCATCTCTGAAACAGTTCATCTGGCCCTGTCTTACCCTTGGTTCCCTCCGCATTCAGTCTGCAAACTTCTCAGGTCCCGGGCTTCCCTTTCCATCTGCCCCACACTGCCTACAACAAAGCCGAGGACCTAAATGTCACTCAGCAGTAATACTTGCTGACTGACAAAAAGTGACTGGCATCTCTAGTTTGGCTTCTCTCCTTCCAACTCAAAGGCTGCTCGGGTAGTATTCACAGGAATCAGTGCTATTTACATGAATATTTCTTTGTAATCCTGTATCTCATAACTATCTCCATGTTACCACGAGGAAGACATTCCTGCTATAGCTGAGGGAGAACTTGTTTTCATAGCTATATGACAGGATCAGAGGCTTGGCTATTTTCTTCTGTGCCACTAAAAATACTCTCTCTCTCTCTTCTCTCTCTCTCTTCTGAAGTTATTTTGCCTTTTTGCCTTTCCTGAACAAGGAATCCTTAAATTTTCAGCTCTTATTACTCTGTTCTATCCCTTCTCTCTGGTAAAATTTTGCTTTCCTATGCCTTTTAAAATACTCCCAGGTTAAAAACAAACAAACAACAACAAAAAAAACCCATAGTATCATGATGGTGATAATTTAAATACGTAACTTTGGGAAATTAAAAACATACAGTTTTGAAGTGTCTGTGATTCACCAAAATGAAGAAGTCCAGCCACCACAAGGGTATGAGCAATATAATACTGTAGCAGTGAGGGTTGTATGTCCTTCCTTCCCCTCCTGGGCACACGAATACTCTAGTGGGTCCTCTCGGTAGAAGGGACCGTGTGACTGGGGCCTAGTCAGTGGAATGTGGGCAGCAGAAGGATATCCCCTCCAGGCCTGGCCCACAGAGACCTTCTGTACATTCTCCAAGTTCTCACCGGTTTCTCCACCAAGAGCTGGATCAGAGGACCCAGTGGAGGGCTCCAAGGTCCTAGGAGATGGGGGTTACTAGATGGAAGGAGTTTGTGTCCCTGAATATAGTAGGTGTCACAGAACTCCTTCCCCAGCCCCGACAGACCTGCACTAGATTGTGACAGGAGAGAAATAAACCTTCACTGTGTTAAGCCATTGGAATTTTGAGGTAGTTTGTAATAGAGAGTCCATGCTGACTGAAATGATATTGTTCTGAATTCTTAAAGTTATAAATAACAATTATTCCTATGCATTATTTACAAGCAACTCTGTCTAAAGCTATTGTTTGTCACATCATATTAGCCATATTACTATTTTCTCTTTCAGGTGACTTGGTGGAAGCTGTGGTTTACCTCTCAGATCCCACTTCAAGGAATGAAGGAGCAGTGTCCAGCTGCTGGGACCCAGCCAGGTGGAAAGGCCCCTCTGCAGGCCCTCTTCAGGAAGTGCCTTGGCTGAAGGGAGCCCTCTTGCCCAGGGTCATGCCCTCTGATGACTAGTGGCATCCGATAACTAGTCAAGGAGGAGCTATAAAGGCACAGCCCCCTCCCCCAACTCAGAAGGGCCATCCCAACTTCACAGTCCCTGTAGGGTTGGCGGAGGCCTTTCTTGGGACTGAATCACAGCCCAACTTCTCCTCTGTACAATCATGCTTCCTTCTCCTCCCTTTCCATTCTTTTCCTTCGGGGACTGTTGATCCCAAACCCCTCCCTAACAAGCTTTCCACACCCTAATCGTTACCTCAGTCACTTCCCTGCGATCTAACCTGAGTCGGGCACTGCATCCTTGATGCAGCATTGTGTTGCCCAACTGAGTTGGTATATGGCAAATACCCTATTTTCCAATCAAAAAGAAAAACACACAAAATCACAATGGGATGGAAGCTTTAAAAGTGAGACTCTCCACAAAAACTAAGAACATATTATACTATTAAAAGACTAATTCTTTGCAAGAAAAGAAAGAAAAGAAACCACACATTTTAAGAGTCCCTCTGTGAAAAGGAGCTTTGAGATTGTCCCAAAGAAAATATTACCACCTTGCTTGTAATCAAATACTGTAATTCAGAACATAAAAAAGAGCCGTATGACGAACAAATTCTTGAGGATCTATTATCCATCCGCGCTGGTATCTGGTATTATTATAATTAGAGCAGTTACTTCTTGAATGCTCACTACAACACAGTGCTAAGAGCTTTACATGCATTAGCTCACTGAATCCTTAACTCTGTAGCTCTGTAGGTGATAAAATTCAATTACCCAGTCACAGAGCTAGTACTCCAAGTCAGGTCAGGCTTACAGCAAAGCCTCAACTCTCTAGTATGCCTTGCATTGTCTTGCATATTGCATACACGTCTTGCATATTCAAGCTCTGAGAGAGTTTAAGTACTGCAACTAGTTCACTAAATAATTTGCAAAGAGGGAAGGAGAGCAAAAGGCAGGTAGGTATATGAGATTCCAAAATCTATGTTCTCTTCTCTCACCCGTGTCGCCTCCACTGATGACAGACATAGGCCCTGCCTTCTAAGTGCACAAAGTCTAGTGAATGAGTTAGTTCAGGAACAATTCCATGCAGGATTTTGCCAGAAGGGAGATACCCAGCACAAGCCTGCCCAGTGGCAATGAAAAGCTTCTTCTGCCCTCTGGTGGCTCAAGGAGACTGCTACATAGCAATTAAAAACTATGCTACATATAGTTCCATTAAAAAGCTAAAATACCATATAAAGACACTTGGCAGTCAGACACAAAACAACAGGAGGCAACTGTGATTGGCTCAAAATGGAGCAGATTTAATAACTTAAAAATCTGATTTTCCCACTCGTCCATGCCAACTATTTCTTGTAATAAGAAAGCTCATAAAAACAGAATATTAGAGCTCAGAAAAAAAAACCCAAAAAACAAAAAAATCAGTATTTTGCAATGGTAACAAGGAATATGATAACTAGCTACATCCATTCAACAACGATAAAAGTTTAAAACATCCTAAGCCTGAAACAAAACTCCTGATCCTTACTTTTCGCACATCACAATATATTTTACAAATCTTTGCATATCAGCACATAGAAAGCCTCCTCGTTCTTCAGGTGCAGGGCATCCACTGGAGGGGTGGACGTGGCCCCTATTGGTGAACACTGAAGTTGCTCCCAAACGTTGTTATTAAAAACAGTGATGCACACAAATAAACAAAAAATGATGCAGTGGGGGCCGGCCTGGTGGCTCAGGCGGTTAGAGCTCTGTGTTCCTAACTCTGAAGGCTGCCGGTTCAATTCCCACATGGGCCAGTGGGCTCTCAACCACAAGGTTGCTAGTTTGATTCCTGGACTCCCGCAAGGGATGGTGGGCTCCGCCCCCTGCAACTAGCAACGGCAACTGGACCTGGAGCTGAGCTGCGCCCTCCACAACTAGGACTGAAAGGACAACAACTTGGAGGAAAAAAAAAGTCCTAGAAGTACACACTGTTCCCCAATAAAGTCCTGTTCCCCTTCCTCCAATAAAATCTTAAAAAAAAAAAAAAAAAAGATGCAGTGGATAATTTCGTACATACATTATTTTGCAAGTGTGCAAAAATACCTGTAAGATGAATTCCTAGAAGTGGAAATGCTGGGTTAAAGGGCACACACAAGCCTTGCACTCCTTCTTTTTATTTTTTCATGTACTCCTTCCTTTTTGAAACTGTTCCTCTGATTTTCCTTCTTGCTCTCACTGCTGAGTCTTCTCCCCATGCTTTCTTAAAAGCTTAAGAACCACTGCTTATTCAGGGTGACTTTATAAGGGGTTGCTCACCCCTTAGTTGGTAGTTCCCTGAGGATTTGGCCATTCGTCCTTTTATCCTATATCCTCTCATCCAGCTATCAATTTTCTTCCCTGAAGGCAACCACAATTATTTGGGTTTTTTTGGTTCCAGAGTTATGTTATGCATATATATGCAAATCTATATGTAATATATATATATATATACACACACCTGTGTACACATATGTATAAATCTGAACACACACGTACAAGACTTTTTCCCCCTTTCTATATAAATGGTAGCATTTCTATCACGAGTTGAAGTGGTTTTAAAGGAACTCCTCCAAGCAGCAACCATGACAGGAGGTAAAACCGTGGCCCAAAACATTTGTCAACCTATAGTTACCTGCCTGACAATGGGAGTGACCCACAAGAGAAGATCAGATTAAAAGTATTGTCTTCCACTCTAAAAGCCTACTGTCTCAAAATGTCTCACAAAGTAGCCACAAATTAATTCAAGGGCTAGAGGGAAGGATAGAGCACTGATGTCAATGAGTGAAAAAAATCAGAGTCTAATAAGATCTTTGGCAGCTGTGGTTAGTTACCTACAAAAAATTTGTCTGATTTTTTTTTTTAATGAACGTTTTCTAACTACAGGAAACAAAAGAATGTAATGAACCCATCCTACATATTAAACAATTGAAACATTTTGCTACTGGCTTCCTAGTTTTGTTCCTTTCCTCATTCTTCCCTTTCTTTTTTCGTTCTCTCCCTTCCCCACCCCTCTTTTTTTCTCCTTCTCTGTTTTTTGGCTGCATAACTTTAAAACAAGTTCCTGAGATTATGCTGTTTCATCGCTAAATACTTCCTCTGGACATAATTATAAAACACAAAGACACTTCTTTACATGACCACAATACCATTATCACACCTGACAAAGTTAATAACTTCTTAATATCATCAAATGCTCAGTCCACATTCATATTTCACAATTATCTTTAAAAAATATTTTTACAGGGGGCCTCTTAAGATTTTGATGGAACTATATAGCCAAAGAAATTCCAAGCCCACACTGAAATAGCCTGTGACTATTAAATTTTAAAAGAATTCCCAGTCCCAAACCCCTACCAACAGGAAATGAATTGCTAAAGCTGTACAAGTCCCAAGGAAGGGCATTCCTGCCCACCCTGCTGTGGCTTTGGCAGATAATGGTTAAGGAAGACCCACCCTATACTCTTTAGCTGTCATCCTCCTATCCCACCAGTCTTACACAACCACATAATCTATTTTTCGTCTCTACGGATTTCCCTATTTTGGATATTTCATACAATATGTGGTCCTTTGCGACTGGCTCCTTTCATTTAGCATGAAGTTTTCAAGGTTCATTCATGTTGTAGGATTTATCAATACTTATTCCTTTATATTGCTGAGTAATATCCCATTGTATAGACATACCACATTTTATGTATCCATTCATCAGTTAATGGACATTTGGGTTATTTCCAAATTTTGGCTATTATGAATAATGCTGCTATGCAAGTTCACGTACAAGTTTTAATGTAAACATATGTTTTCGTTTCTCTTGTGTTTATACCCAGGAGTGGAACTGTTAGGTAAAATGGTAGCTCTATGTTTAACTTTTTAAGGAACTGCCAAATTGTGTTCCAAAGTGACTACATAATTTTACATTCCCACAAGCTGTGCATGACGGCTCCAATTTCTCCACATCCTCACCAACACTTGTTATTATCTGTCATTTTGAATATAACCTCCCTAGTATCTCACTGTGATTTTGATTTGCATTTCCCCAGTGACTAATGATGTTGGACATCTTTTCATGAGTTTGTTGACAAGTTTTATATCTTCTTTGGAGAAATAGCTATCCAGACCCTTTGTCCATTTTAAAAATTGGATTATCTTTTTAATTATTGAGTTATAAGAGTTGTGCCTTCTATTTTTTCCCATCTTTTCCATTGAGAATAAAAGGTTCCTAACTATCTAGGAGAGTACTGATTGTTCTTTTTCTATAACAGGAAGTAACCACCAGAACTGGTTTTAAACCCATCCAAGTCAATCAATGACAGCTTCACACCATTATACAAGCTTCTGAATACCAGACAATTAACAACAGCTTCACTTCAATGACCATGCTTCTCATTGTCCTCCAATTCAACAACCTGTGAATCCACAGCTAAAGGTCAACCAATCCCTAAATTCTCTTACTTCTGAAAGTCCACCAATCCCTGAATTCCACTCTTTTGAAGACTCTAGAATAAATAGTGGTTCTTAAACTTTTGGTATCAAGATGCTTTTACACTCTTAAAACTTACTGAAGATGCCAAAGAGTGTTTGTGTATATGGATTAATAATTATATTAATATTTACTATACTGAAAATTAAAACTAAGAAATTTTAAAAATATGAATTCACTAAACAATAATAAACCTATTAAATATTACCATAAATAAAACAATTTTAAGAAAAAATAACTATTTTCAAAAAAAATTAGTAGGGAAAGAGGCATTGTTTTACATTTCTGCAAATCTCTTTAATTCACAACTTAAAGAAATCTGCAACTTCATCAGTTTCTAAGTCAATCTGTTGTGAAATGTTTTGACTATGCACCCAATGTAGGGACACCTAAATATATAAAGCAAACATTGACAGACATAAAGGGAGAGATCAACAGTAATACAATGATAGCAGAGGATTTTAACACCCTATTGACATCAATGGATAGATCATCCAGACAAAAAATCAATGAAACAGTGGCCTTAAACGACCCATTCGACAAAGTGGACTTAATACATATTTTTAGAACATTTCACCCAAAAGCAGCAGAGTACGCATTGTTTTCAAGTGTACATGGAACATTTTCCAGGATAGACCACATGTTAGGCCACAAAACAAGTCTCAATAAATTTAAGAAGACTGAAATCATATCAATCGTCTTCTCTGATAACAATGGTATGAAACTAGAAGTCAAGGACAAGAAGAAAACTGAAAAACACACAGACATGTGGAGGCTAAATAACATGCTACTGAACAATGAATGGGTTAACTATGAGATCAAGGAGGAAATCAAAACACACCTTGAGACAAATGAAACTAAAAACATCATCCAAAAGCCTATGGGACACAGCCAGAGCAGTTCTAAGAGGGAAATTCATAGCAATACAGGCTTACCTCAAGAAACAAGAGAAATCTCAAATAATATAACCTTACACCTAAAGGAACCAGAAAAAGAAGAATAAACAAAACCCAAAGTCATTATCAATAGATGCAGAAAAAGCTTTTGAAAAAATCTAACATCCACTTATGATAAAAACTCTCAGAAAAGTGGAAATAGAGGGGACATACCTCAACGTAACAGAGGCCATATAAGACAAAACCACAGCTAACATCATACTCAGTGGTGAAAAGCTGAAAGCATTCTCCTTAAAATCAGGAACAAGACATGGATGTCCACTTTCACCACTTTTATTCAACATAGTACTGGAAGTCCTAGCCACAACAATAAGACAAGAAAAAGAAATAAAAGCATCCAAATTGGAAAGGAGGAAGTAAAAGTGTCATTATTTGCCGATGACATGATACAATTTAAGAGAATCCTAAAAATTCCAGCAAAAACTATTAGAACTAATAAATGAATTCAGTCAAGTAGCAGGACGCAAAATTAATATTCAGAAATTGGTTGCATTTTTATACACCAATAACAAACTATCATAAAGAGAAATTAAAAAAAGAATTCCATTTACAATTGCATCAAAGAGAATAAAATACACAGGAATGAACTTAACCCAGGAAGTAAAACACCTGTACTTGGAAAACTATGAACACTGAAGAAAGAAACTGAAGATACAAATAAATGGAAGGTGATACTGTGCTCATAGACAGGAAGAATTAACATTGTTAAAATGTCTGTACTACCTAAAGCAATCTACAGATTCAATGCAATCCCTACCAAAATACTAATGGCATTTTTCATAGAACTAGAACAAGTGATCCTAAAATTTATATGGAACCACAAAAGACCCAGAACAGCCAAAAGCAATATTGAGAAAGAAGAACAAAGTTGAAGATATCAAATTATAGTACAAGCCTATAATAATCAAAACAGCATGGTACTGGCATAAAAACAGACACTTAGATCGATGGAACACAATAGAGAGCCCAGAAATAAACCCACACCTATCTGGTCATTAATCTCTGACAAAGGAGGCAAGAATATACAATGGGGTAAAGACAGTCTCTTCAATAAATAATGTTGGGAAAACTGGACAGATATATGCAAAAAATGAAACTAGAACACTGTCTTACAACATACACAAGAATACATTTAAAATGGATTAAAGATCTTAAACCATAAAACTCCTGGAAGAAAACATAGGCAGTAAATTCTTTGACATTGCTCTTAGCAATATTATTTTTGGATATGCCTCCTTGGGCAAGGGAAACAAAAGAAAAAAATGAACAAATGGGAATACATAAAACTAAAGTTTTTGCACAGTGAAGGAAACCATCAACAAAACAAAAACACAGCCTACTGAATGGGAGAAGATATGCATCAATGATACCTCTGATAAAGGGTTAATGTCCAAAAACATATAAGGAACTCAAACCACTTAACACCAAAAAAACTCAAACAATCTGATTTAAGAATGGGCAGAGGACCTAAACAGACATTCTCCAAAGAGGACATATACATGGCCAACAGACATATGAAAAGATGCTCAACATCACTTTTTTATAATTACATTACGAACATTTTTATAATTACATTAAAATCCACTGGTCTTATACTTTGAACAAATCTTTTATCCAAGCATGATTTGGTAACGTAACAGTGGTCGTTTGGACATTGGTGGTTCAATGAGTTATGTAGTTTCCAATGTTTTCACATTCATTATATCAAAAAATCACATTGTTAATATGAATATCAATCTCATCAGAAAAGTGTTTAAATATTGAGAAGGTGCCAGTTGCATGGTGGCAAATACAAGGTTTCAGAACTCTAATTTTTACTCAAAAGCTCAAGTTTTATTACAGCAAAAATAAAAAATAAAAATAAAATAGTTGTTTCCCTTCAAGCAACATCTTTACTTCATTCATTTTTTTTTTTTAAGATTTTTTTTTATTGGGGGAGGGAAACAGGACTTTATTGGGGAACAGTGTGTACTTCCAGGACTTTTTTTTTTTTTTCCAAGTCAAGTCGTTGTCCTTTCAACCTTAGTTGTGGAGGGCGCAGCACAGCTCCAGGTCCAGTTGCCGCTGCTAGTTGCAGGGAACCGGCAACCTTGTGGTTTAGAGGACGGACTCCAACCAACTGAGCCATCTGGGAGCTCAGCGGCAGCTCAGCTCAAGGTGCCGTGTTCAATCTTAGTTGCAGGGGGCACTGCCCACCATCCCTTGCGGGACTTGAGGAATCGAACTGGCAACCTTGTGGTTGAGAGCCCACTGGCCCATGTGGGAATCGAACCGGCAGCCTTCGGAGTTAGGAGCATGGAGCTCTAACCGCCTGAGCCACTGGGCCGGCCCCTACTTCATTCATTTTTGAGAAAAGGTCTGCCAAATATCCAAGTCTAAATAACCACAGTTTGCCTGTCAGTCATTTTTTTCAAGTAAAAATGGTGTTCCACCAAAGGAGCAGCTACTTTGGTTTGCAGTTCAATCATACAGTGCTTTTCCTTGAGACAACAATAAAATTTCATTGTGCAATAGTGGTGCTTTAATGCATACTTATGCATATTTTTCATTTCACCTTCAAGTTTGCTTTTAGCAAAATGATACATACTCAAAAGTCAAGACTTAGTGAAATTAAATGTTTCATCAAGAACATTCTTAAGCGAAACTTTTTTTTCTGTGTGTGGTAGTGAAAAATACAGTAACTACTAGTACAGTGTGGTGCTACTACTTTGACTTGTGCTAAGCTGTGAACTGTCTTACCTATTCATCTATTGATTTCTTTCTGTGCTGGTATGACAGCTTTAATTACTGCAGCTTTACTATATATTTTGATACCTGGTCAAATGCTTTTCTTCTGCAACTATTAAGATATGTTTTTTCTTCTTTAGTCTATTAATGTGATCACATTCATTAATTTTTAAATGGTGAATCAACCTTGAAGTCCTTAGTCATATTGTATTATCCTTATTATGTATGTTCTAAACCCCGCTTTACAGGGTTATTATTTTTGCTTTAAGCAACTGTCTTTTAAGAAAGTTATGAGAAGAAAGGAAAAAAAGAGTATTTTATATTTGCCCATTATTTACCATTTCCAGTGATCTTCATTTTTTCCTATAGATCCAAGTTTCCATCTGGTATCACTTCCCGTTGGCCTGAGGGATATCCTTTAGCATTTTTTGGTAATGCAGTTCTGCTAGCAACAAATTATCTTAACTTTTGCTTATTGGAAAATGTCTTCATTTCATCCTTATTTGTAAAAGATATTTTCATTAGATAAAGAATTCTGGGATGACAGGTTTTGGGTATTTTTCTGTCGACACTTCGAAGATCTTTCATTGTGTTCTGATCTCTATTGTTTATGGCAAAATGTCAGTGGAATTTCTTATCCCCACATGTAATGTTTCCTTTTCTCTGCCTGCTTTCAAAAGTTTTGCTTTTTTTAATTTCAGAAGTTTTACTATGATGTCCCAAATCGCCCCCCCCCCCCACCCCAATATTTATCCTTCTTTGGGTTTGCGGAGCTTCTTAGATCCCTAAGTCCATGTTTTTCACCAAATTTAGGAATTTTTTGGCTATTATTTCTTCGCGTCTTTTCTGCCCAATTCTCACACATAGTGGACAATTTTATATTTTCCCTGAGGCTCTGTTCATTTTTCTTCAATATATTTTCTTTCTGTGATTCAGACTGGATAACTTCGAATGCACTCTCTTGAAATTCATTGACTTCTTCTTGACACCCAGTCTATTGTTAGGTGAGATCTTCATTTCTGTTACTATACTTTTCAGTTCTAGAATTTGCATTTGGTTCTTTTATAATTTCAATTTCTCTGCTGAGACTACATTTGTTCACTGTATTTTCCTGTAATTCTTTATATTATTCACAATAGCTACTTCATCTGTTAAATCCAATATCTGGGCCATCTCATTTGATGAAATCATGTCTTAGTTTTTTTCCTTGCATATTTTCCTGTTTGTATATCTAGTAACTTCTTATTGAACACTGGACACTGTGGATATTACATGTAGAAACTATGAATACTGTTATCATCCTCTGGAGAATGTTGATTTGTATTTTAACAGGCAGTTCAATTACTTGCCTGACCACCTTGAACCTGTGTAACCAACATTTTATGTTATGTTTAATATGTAACTGAGGAAAGTCCGTGGTATTTTTTAGTTCTCTAACTTGATGGGACCCAACCTTCCAAATCTGCCTTGCTGGGGCTTGGTTTTAGGCCTTGTTAGGGTGAGCCTTGAATAGGTCTCACTCTAGACTGAGATGTTTATTCCTAAGGCACAGCCTTCCTGGTATCTCAGCTGGATGCCAGGAGTGTTAAAAGTGTTACTGAGATCTCTTCACTCTGGCAGGGCTGTAACTTCAAAGTTCCTGGCACTTCCTTACCCCCAACACTGCTGAACCTCCACTTTCATCCTGTAGCAGCTGCTACCGTGTTTCCCCGAAAATAAGACCTAGCCAGACAATCAGCTCTAAAGCATCTTTTGGAGCAAACATTAATAGAAGAGCCGGTCTTATTTTACTATAAGACTGGGTATAATATAATAATATAATACCGGGTCTTACATTAACTTTTGCTCCAAAAGAAGCATTAGAGCTGATTGTCCAGCTTGGTCTTATTTTTGGGGAAACAGGGTATCTACCTGACTAAGCCTCAGGTGGTTTTGCCCTGTGCATATATAGCCCAGTCCTCAGCTACAGACTCACTGGAATTCCCCTCCAGACTTCGGAAACCCTCTCTCTGAAGAATTCTCTACTCAGTGATTGCCCATTCCAGATTCCAACCACTTCAGCTGCCCTGAACTCTGATCTCTGCCTCTTCTGCTTAGTGGAAGCACCGATGTCTGTTTAGATCCCAGCTCTCTGAACAAGGTTGGGAAATTCACCCCCAAAAGAGAACTGAGCAACTATAGAGCTCACCTCATGAGTTTTCCTTCTGTTAGTGACTGAAATTTTACACTAGTTATTATCCACTGCTTGACAAGAGTTGCTTCATTTACTTTATCCAGTTTTATAGCTGTTTATAGAAGGAGGGCTAGCCTGATACCACTTACGCCATTATCATCAGAAACAGAGTGCCACCCTAAGCCACAGGCCGGAAATGCCAGCCTCCATTTAATTTTTAAGATGAAAAACTAAGAGTGAATAGAATGTCCTATGTTTATTAAGCTAAGTTAAATCTATCCTTTTCCTAATATCAGACCCAAATTCTAACTAACTTGCCAGATGGTATTCTCCACAGCAATCAAATCTATAATGCATACTTTATAATCTCTCTGGTTACAATTGTTTGTAAATATGAGCAAGAACACAAAGGGAATTGCTATATTGATAAACGTGGTAGTGTGAATTTTTAAAGGTCCCATAATACAGAATTAATCCTATGAAATATCTACTTTAATGTATTAAATAAAATAAATAAAAATTAAAATACATCAAAGCTTCCATGACATGGACCATTGGAATCTGGTCTATTGATACAAGGCAACTACCCAACTCTTATATAAAACACTGTCCTGAATAAAGCATCAGAGCCAAGAGAAACATAAGTATTTTATCTCCATTTTGGAGATGAACTGAAGCACATCCAACCTTTCTAACTCCAAGACTCTGTTGATTCGTTAACTTATTTAAATACGTGTACATATATTTTTATATACTATAAATGCACATGTCTGCATATACGTGCACAGACATGTATATATACAGAGTATGATAATTCTAAATACTTTTTTAAAACTTTTATTAGCATATATCTGATGCTGAATTTACTCCAGGCCGTAAGTTTTTGTTTCTTCAGTTTCTTCTGAGAGAACTTTTTCTTCTGAGCAACCTCCTCTCTGGCTTAGGAACAATCTGCTCTTTCTCAGTTAGGACCATCTCAGTGTAGCAGGGGGAGGTCATGTGTGGGGTTAACCCGCCTGTGAGCTTTGTTAAGCTCTGCGCTGCCCCCTGGGAGCTTTGTTCACCTGGATGTGCTCAGTGACCAAAGAGTCTGCATCTAAACCCTTAAGTTCAGCATCACTCTCCGCATTTTTAAGCATGTGCAGTAAAAATTCTGCACTCTTTTTGGGCCACCGACCCTGCGTCTAGCCCCACTGTCCGGCCTGAGCACACCTTCCAACTCCACCATTGTACTGACGGAATGGCACACATTGCTTTTGTAACGTGACATCCTTCAGATACTTGGTGGCTTTTCGGATATGCATACCCTTGAGGGCCTGGGCAGTTTCACAAGTGTTCTTAAGATGAACACGAAGATTTGAACCTCTCAATTTTTATGATTTTGTGGGGCTCTCTGGGTCAACCAAATAGCAAACCATTTTCAGCGGTCACCTCAGGCTACTTATGGGAAGAACTCTAAATACTTGATTTATTAAGACTTTTTTAGAGCAGTTTTAGGTTCACAGCAAATGGAGGAGAAAGTACAGAGATTACCCATCCACCCCCATTATCAGTATCCCCCACCAGTACAGGTTCATTTGTAAAACTGATGAACCAACATTGATACATTATTACCCAAAGTCTACAATTTACATTACATTCTGTACAGTCTGTGCTGTACAGTCTGTGTTTAAACAAAAGTATAATGATATATATTCATCATTATAAAATCATACAGATTTACTGCCCTAAATTCTCTGTGCCCTGCCTATTTATCCCTCCCTCTACCCCTAACGCTAGACAACCACCAATCTTTTTACTGTCTCCACAGTTTTGCCTTTTCCAGAATGTCATATAATTGGAATCATACAGTACATAGCATTTTCAGATTGACTTCTTTCACTTAGCAAGATGCATTAAGGTTCCTCCATGTCTTTTCAAGACTTGATAGCTCATTTCCTTTTAGCACTGAGTAAAATTCCACTGTCTGGATGTACCACCGTTTATTCATCTATTCAACTACTGAAGGACATCTTGGTTGCTTCCAATTTTTGGCAATTGTGAATAAAACTGCTATAAACATCCACGTGCAGGTTTTTGGTAAACATAAGTTTTCAACTCCTTTGGGTAAATATCAAGGAATGCAATTGCTGGAATTTAAGTGTGTATTTAGTTTTGTAAGAAACTATTTTCTAATGTAGCTGTATCATTTTGCATTCTCACCATCAATGACTGAGAGTTCCCGATGCTCCAGATCCTCGTCAGCATTTGGTGCTGCCAGTGTTGTAGATCTTGACCATTCTAATAGATGTGTAATGGTATCTCACTATTGTTTTAATTTGCATTTCCCTGATGACAAATGATATCAAGCATCTTTTCATATGTTTATTTTCCATCTGTATACCTTCTTTGGTGAGGTCTTTGGCTCGGTTTTTAATTGGGTTGTCTGTGTTCTTATTGTTGAGTTTTAAGAGTTCTTTATATATTTTGGATCATAGACCTTTATCAGATGTGTCTTTTACAAATGTTTTCTCCCAATATGTGGCTTGTCTTTTCATTCTCTTCACAGAACAAAAGATTTTAATTTTAATGAAGTCCAGTTTATTAGTTATTTCTTCCATGGATTATGCCTGTGTTGTATCTAAAAAGTCATCACCAAACCCAAGGTCATCTAGGTTTTCCTCCTTTATCTTCTAAAAATATTATATAGTTTCGTGTTTTCCACTGAGGTCTGCAATACATTTTGTACTAATTTTCATGAAAAGTCTCTAGAATTGGGGCCAGCCCAGTGGCTCAGGCGGTTGGAGCTCTGAGCTCCTAATGCCAAAGGCTGCCAGTTCGATTTCCACATGGGCCAGTGGGCTCTCAACCACAAGGTTACCAGTTCGATTCCTCGACTCCTGGAAGGGATGGTGGGCTGCGCCCCCTGCAACTAACAACGGCAATTGGACGTGGAGCTGAGCTGCGCCCTCCACAACTAAAATTGAACAACTAAGATTGAAAGGACAACAACTTGACTTGGAAAAAGTCCTGGAAGTACACGCTGTTCCCCAATAAAGTCCTGTTCCCCTTCCCCAATAAAATCTTTAAGAAAATTTTTAAAAGTGTCTCTAATCTTTTTCCCCCCCCCTATATTTTGGTATCCAGTTGTTCCAGCACCACTTGTTGAAAAGACTATCTTTCCTCCATTGTATTGCCTTTGCTCCTTTGACAAAGATCAGTTGACTGCATTCACATAAGTCTATTTCTGGGCCCTTTATTCTGTTCCACTGATCTGTTTTTTCATTCTTTTCCCAATACCACACTATCTAGATTACTGTAGCTTTAGAGTAAGTCTTGAAGTCAGGTAATGCTAGTCCTTCTAGCATTTGTTATTCTTCTACAATGTTGTGTTGGCTATTCTGGGTCTTTTGCTTCTCCATATAAACATTAGATTCAGTTTCTTGGTATCCATACAATAACTTGCTGGTATTTTTATTGGGATTGCCTTCAATCTATAGATCAAGTTGGGAAGAACTTGACATCTTGACAATATTGTGTGTCCCTATCCATGAACATGGAATATCTCTCCATTTCTTTAGTTCTTTGATTTTGTTCATTATAGAGTTTTGTAGTTTTCCTCGTGATCTTGTACGTATTTTGTTAGATTTATACCTAAGTATTTCATTTTTAAGGGTGTTACTCTAAGTGGTATCGTGCTTTTAACTTCAAATTCCACTTGTTCAATGCTGGTTTATAGGAAAATGATGATTTTTGTAAATTAACTTTGTATTCTGCGACCTTGCTGTAATCATTTATCAGTTCCATTTTTTTTTTTTTTTTGGTCAATTCTTTTGGATTAAGGCTGTTACTGTAAGTGGTATTGTGTTTTTAACTTCAAAATCCATGCATTTTTGGATTTTTCCAGTTACCTTTCCGTTATTGAGTTCTAGTTTAGTTCTCTTGTGTTCTGGAAGCAGACATTGAATGATTTCAACCCTTTTACATTTGTTAAAGTGTGTTTTATGAGTAGCGCTGAAGTCTCCAACTGTGATATCTATTCATCTATTGGAGTCATCTATTTCTCTTTGCAATTCTATTAGTTTTTGCCTCTGTTGTTTGAGGCTCTGTTGTTAGGTATGCATATGTTAAGAATTTTCGTCTTCCTAGAGAACTGAGCCCTTTATCATTATGCAATCCAGTCTTTCTCACTGATTGCTTATTCCCCTTGCTCTGAAGACTGCTTTGTCTTAAGTTAATATAGCTACTCCTGCTTTCTTTTGATTAGTGTTAGCATAGTATTTTTTTCTCTTTACCTTTAATCTATGTATGTCTTTATGTTTAAAGTGGCTTTCTTATAGACTACAGATGGTTGGGTCTTGTTTTTTGATCCACTCTGACAATCTCTGCCTTTTAATTGGTACAGTTAGACCACTGATGTTCAAAGTGATTATTGATATAGATGGAGTAATACTAACTATATTCATTTCTGTTTTCTACTTGTTGCCCTTGTTCTTTGTTCCTATCTTTGTCTTCCACTTTTCATATCTTTTTGTTTTTTAACGGAGCATTTTATGATTCCATGTTCTTCCTTTTCTTAGCATATTGGTTATACTTCTGTTTTTACTTTTTTTAATGGTTGCACTACAGTTTACAATATATATTTACAACCAACTCAAATCCATTTTCAAAGAACACTATACTACTACATAGGTAGTGTGAGTACCTTATGGTAACAAAATAATCCTAATTCCTACCTTCTATCCTTTGTATCATTGCTATCATTCATTTCATTTATATATAAGTAGGCACGCATGCACACACACACACCTATATGATCTATATATAAGCATACATAATCAAATATATTGTTGGAATTATTATTTTGAATAAACTGTTATCTGTTAGGTTAATTAAGAATAAGAAAAATAAAAGTTCCTATTTTACCTCTACTTACTCTTCCTCCAATGCTCTTCCTTTCTTTATGTAGATCTGAGTTTCTGACCAATATTATTTCCTTCTCTCTAAAGAACTTTTTTTTTCTTAAAGATTTTATTGGGGAAGGGGAACAGGACTTTTTTGGGAAACAGTGTGTACTTCCAGGACTGTTTTTTCCAAGTCAAGTTGTTGTCCTTTCAGTCTTAGTTGTGGAGGGCGCAGCTCAGCTCCAGGTCCAGTTGCCCTTGCTAGTTGCAGGGGGCACAGCCCACCATCCCTTGTGGGACTTGAGGAGTTGAACCGGCAGCCTTGTGGTTGACAGCCCACTGGCCCATGTGGGAATCGAAACGGCAGCCTTCAGAGTTAGGAGCACAGAGCTCTAACCGCCTGAGCCACTGGGCCGGCCCTCTAAAGAACTTTTAAAAAACATTTCTTGTAAGGCAGTCTATTAGAAACAAATTCCCTCAATTTTTGTTTGAGCGTCTTAATTTCTCATTCACTTTTAAAGAATAATTTCACAGGTTATAGAATTCTAGGCTGGTGTGGATTTTCTTTTAACACTTTAAATATTTCACTCTAGTCTCTTCTTGCTTGCATGATATCTGAGGTGAAGTAGATGTGATTCTTATTTGTGTTCCTATATAGGTGTTTTTTTCTTCTGGTATCTTTCAGGATTTTTTTTCTTTATCTTTGATTTTCTGTAGTTTTAAAAATTATATGCTTAGGTGTAGTTTTTTTAGGCATTTTCCTAAAAATTGGTTTAAAACTGCTTCAGTTTGGGCCATGTGAGAAATAAATGAACTACTTCATAGAAATAGTTCTCAAGTGAAGGTCTCAATACAAGGCCAACTGGCAGTTGCCTCTTCCAACTCATCTGAACTCATCTTAACCTCATACCTAGAGACTAACTATTCTCAAGTGACTTCTACATTTGTTAACTGGTAGATGTTTGTAATAATAAAACTACTTTAGAGAAAATACGTTCACTAGGAATCAGAACAGACTAACCAATATTTCCTACACCAAGCTCAAGCGGCCTTCAGACAAAAGAACCAAAAAGGAAAACAACTTATGGTCACGATGTGATACTTCAAGCTATAGCCAAGAAAAGGATGTGCAAAGCTGGTGCCTCTCAATGCAAGTCCTTCACCTGCAAGCCTAAAACCACAACGCAGGCAATACTGGGTAAATCAAAACCCTGTCAGAGGGTTCAGGCAGCAATGCTGGGTAACTCGAGAGCTAAGTACAAGTGGAAGAAAGGGATTAGGAGTTACTGGTTAGGGGGGAAAGTCGTTCCTCTATCCAGGTACAAGTTCAGTACCAGCAAAGGCTAAAAAGATTAAGTAAACAAAATTTCTTCAGGGAAAATAAAACAAAGGCAATATTAAATTGAAAATTGAAGGAAAAGGTAAAAATAAATGTTTTTAGGACAAAAGAAAACCAACTTTACTTCCAAGCCCTAAGGCAATAAAGTGCAAGTGGGAGCAGCAATACACTAGAGTAATTAGAAAAAACAACATTCAAGAACTAGAAGTACTGATTGAGTATAAGTTTTTTATTGAATAGCACACTCTCACTGAGTTCATAAAAGGATTTGCCATGGCATGCAGTTTAAAAAAAAAAAAAGTTCTTAACCTACAGCAACAAAAGTGGTAGTCAATTTCTAAGCCTAAATCCCAGAAATGGTCAGTTTACTAACACTGCCCATCTCTGAAGAACATGAGAACATTGCAGCCACACGAAAACCCAGTTAACTGATCCGCAACAGGCATTTCCTGGGGGTAGGCTAGAGTGACCATACTTACTGGAGTCCTCCCACTGGAGTAAATGTAGCTTCCATGCAGAATAATACAAAAATCCCAGTACCAGAAAAAGGCAGAGGGCTAGCAGCAGATTGCGCACAAATACCAAGAGTCCCATCTTCACATGATTTACGATTTCCTACATGACCTAAAAAAATAAAAAACACACACAAAAAAACCAATTTAGGTCTTAAAAGATAAAGCAATCATGTTATTGATATACTCTATCTTAAATAAGTATTTATAGGAGAATTTCCCAATGAAGAACAACCTGGAACTACCAGTGAGTTCAAGACACTGCGTCCTCCCACGTGCTCATCCCCATGTCAAGAAACAGCTTTGCCAGTCACTCAGCATCCAAGCCAGAACTCAGCGGTCCTCCTGTGTCCCACCTCACCCTCATTGCCGATATCCAATCAATAACCAAATTCTGGCAATTCCAACCTCCCAAATAAGTACCAAATCATATCCCCTCCCCACCATCACTACTCTCCATCCATGCCGCCATCTTCTATTCCCACAGACAAGTTTCCCTGCCTCCAAATTTGCATTCTCCCAAATCCATTTCCCACACAGCACAGGAGTAATCTGTTAGTCACACAAAATCTGACGTTACTTCCCTGTCTAAACCCCTTAGTATTAGTATTCTACAGCTGCTGTAACCAAGTACCACAAACTCAGCAGCTTAAAACATCAATTTATTTTCTCAGAATTCTGTAGGCCAAAAGTCCGGGTATAGTGGCTCAGCTGGGACCGCTGCACAGGGTCTCACAAGGCCAAAACCAAAGTGGTCAGCAGGGCTTTCTGGAGATGCTGGAGATGAATCCGCTTTCAGGTTCACTCAGGCTGTTGTCCCAAGTCAGCTTCTTGCAGCTGTAGGGCTGAGGTCCCCCATTTCTTGGCTGGTGACAGTCATTGCTCCTGTATTGCCTTCTCATGTTTTACATGTTGTCCTCTTCATCCATGGTGTGCAAAATCCCTCTCACTCTGAGTATCACCAACTTCCCCTTTTACCACATCCTGCTTCTGCTGCTAGCCAAAGAAACTTACTTGCTTTTCCATTTTCAGGCTCATGTGATTAGATTGGGCCTACATGAATCCAGGACAATAGCCCCCCTATGTTAAGGTCCATAGCCTATTTCCATCTGCAAAGTCCCTTCTGCCACGTAAAGTATTTACAGATTTCAGAGCTTAGAGTATGAACTAAGCCATTCAGGGCCATTCAGCCTGACACACCTTTCATTACATTCTCAATTCCTTTAGAATAATCGCTCTTAGAGTCTAGCAGCTTCTGACTATGCTCCTATTTACTCTCCAACTCATCTCTCCCTTCCCCTAACCTCATTTGTGTCCCGTGCTCTAGCCATTCTTCTTTGTATTCACTGAACATTGCCTTACTGTTTCTCTCCTCAAAGCCTGTTTGGAATACATTCTCCCCCACGTTATTTCACCTGCTGCACATTCTTGGACACTTCCCCTAAATGTAACACCAGCCAAGAAGACTTCCCAGGATCACCTCTTCCTATCCCCACTCAAATATCTTAGCCACAAAATAACATATCAAAAAGAAATTATGTACAAACATCATAAATGAAATGATAAAAAGTTATCATTTGCAGATTATGTAACTGTCCACTTAAGAAAGCCAAGAGAATCAATTGTAAAAACATTAGAACTAATAGGAAGTTCAATAGAGTGGGTGATTGTAAGATGAAATCAAAAGCTTGTTAAAAACTACACACACAATAACCAATTAAAAAATGTAAGGGGTCTGGGTGGTGAACACACAATGTGATATACAGATGATGTATTACAGAATTGTACACTTGAAACCTCTGTAATTTACTGACGATTGTCACCCCAATAAATTTTAATTAAAAAATTATAAATACATACATACATACATACATAAAGAAAATGTCAGGGGAAAAAATTCCATTCATGATAGCAACAAAATCTATAAAATATCTATAAATAAACTTAGGAAGAAATGGGCAAGATTTTCACCAAAGGACATAAAAGATCCAAATAAATAGAGATATAAGCTTCCTAAGTGAGAGGATTCAATAATGAAAATACGTCAGTTCTCCTGAAATGTCAGTTCTCTATAAATTCAGTCTAACTCCAGTCAAAATCCATAATTTTTTAGTACTTAAATTTAAAGTCAATCAAAAGACTTCATATCCAAGAGAAGCCAAGAAATCTTTTAAAAATGAAAAATAATAAGATGAGGATTTGCCTTACCAGGTATCAAAACCATTTGCTGTGCCTGAAAGTACGACAATGCTCAGTGTGAGGACCTATCAAAAGGAAAAAGCCAGCTTGAAGGGCTCCAAATGTCCAGATCTGGAGCAATTTGTAATCCATTAAGTAAGAATCTAATAAATGAGAAAAGGAGAAAACTCTCCTTCAGAGTTGAATGTCAACTGATGACTGCAAAAGGAATAATGCAATTAGAAAATCACCATTTAGCAACCATTTTAGTAATAATTCAGCTAAAAAAAAAAAATCAAAGGATGCTAAAATGGATGAGTAAAATTTTAAGAAATGATGTATTATATAGTCCTCAAGTATCTTCCCACAATATACTTATTAATTACAGGGGGGAAAAGAGAAACTTTACAATGGAGAACTCTGATACACCACCATAAACTAGCGGAAGGATATGGAAGTGATTTGTAATATATTTGCAACTTTCTGTAAGTCTGAAATTATTTCAAAATTAAAGGCTAAAAAAGAATTTTAAACTAAATGCTCAAATAAATGTTCAAATAAACATCCAAAAAAAGATACCATGTTTCCCCCAAAATAAGACTTAGCTGGACCAGCTCTAATGCGTCTTTTGGAGCAAAAATTAATATAAGACCCAGTTATTTTAATATAAGACCTGATCTTATATAAGACCACATAAAATATAATATAATACCCAGTCTTATATTAATTTTTGCTCCAAAAGACACATTAGAGTTGATGGTCTAGCTAGGTCTTATTTTTGGGGAAACACAGTATGTAGCCATTTAAGATGTTGTTTATGAAAATATTAACATGAGAAATGCTTATGATATAATATTGAAAGAAAATGTTAACATACAAGTATCGTATACTTAATATTAAAAAAGACTAGACTAGGGCCAGCCTGGTGGCTCAGGTGGTTAGAGCTCCATGCTCTTAACTCCGAAGGCTGCCGGTTCGATTCCCACATGGGCCAGTGGACTCTCAACCACAAGGTTGCAGGTTCGATTCCTCGAGTCCCGCAAGGGATGGTGGGTTCCACCCCCTGCAACTAAGATTGAACACGGCACCTTGAGCTGAGCTGCCTCCTGGACGGTTCAGTTGGTTGGAACGCGTCCTCCCGCAAGGGATGGTGGGCAGCGCCCCCTGCAACTAAAATTGAACGCGGCACCTTGAGCTGAGCTGCCGCTGAGCTCCCGAATGGCTCAGTTGGTTGGAGTGCGTCCTCTTAACCACAAGATTGCAGGTTCGACTCCTGCAACGGATGGTGGGCTGCGCCCCCTGCAACTAGAAAACGGCAACTGGACCTGGAGCTGAGCTGCGCCCTCCACAACTAAGACTGAAAGGACAACAACTTGAAGCTGAACGGCACCCTCCACAACTGAGATTGAAAGGACAACTTGACTTGGAAAAAAGTCCTGGAAGTACACACTGTTCCCCAATAAAGTCCTGTTCCCCTTCCCCAATAAAATCTTAAAAAAAAGACTAGACTAAAAAATAAAAACGCTAACAGATTAATGCTGAAAATTTTTCTGGCTGGGGGAGGGGTTAGCACTTGACATCCCTGCACAGCCACAGAAAAGCACGCAGGTAAAGAGCTGCAGCTGCTCACAGCAAGCTCTCCTCAGCATGGAGGGAAGGCAGGAATCTGGACTCAATCCCTCCTCACGTACTCATCTTATCTCAGAGAAGGAGGTGTCTCTTCTGTCCAAAGCTAACGCAACAAACACTAAGTGCCAGGGAGTATGTCAGGCACAGAGGACACTAAAATCAAACTCAGGCCTTGCCCTAACGGAGTTGTTCGACTTCTCATTTCCTGTTTTTACTCCAACCCACCATGATCTGTTCTGGCTTTCTAGCCTACCCACGACTTGACCTTCCTAGGGCATCTGAAACTGTGAGAGGAAGTACAGCATGGTGATAAGAGCCCTTTCTCTGCCTAGCAATGCCAATTCACCTTTTAGGACTCTGTTCAAGTCTTACCTCCTTCAGGAAGCTTTCCTTAACCATAGCCCTACACTATGCCTGTCTGTACTCTCATAACATTCCATGCTTACCTCTATTATAGCATTTATAAAACATCTTCTTTATCTTTCACTCTACAAAGAATTAGCATAAATTTGAAAGCAGAATCCATAACTTAGGTCTGTGACTCACCTACATTTAATAGCATAGCATCTGACACATAGCAACACGCAAGAAATGTTTGTTTAAAATTAAATAAATATATTTCTAATTATATGCCCTACTATAGACATAATTAATATGTGTACACATTCCAAAACGTAACATATACTAAAGGTATAATGTGTGTGTGTGTGTGTGTGTGTGTGTGTGTGAGTATATATGGCAATTTTAAATGTAGAGAGATACTTGGGGTACTGTCTCAGGTTTTTTAAATTTTTCATTCTACAGCTATCCCCAAGGCAATCTTACTCCACTTCTGTGACTTCATGTACCATCACTATCCCAAACTTTGTACAGTCCACCTAGGTATCATCATCTAGATGTTTCACAGATGCCTTACATTTCCCCTGTAAGCCTCCTCTTTCTCCAGTGTTCACTGTCTCAATAAAGGGTAACACCTACACAGGTGCTTCCATCAGAAACCCGGAAATTATCCTTGACAGTACCCTCCTTCTCACTCTCATCTCACCCTCCAAATATAATCAATCACCGAATCCTGTACATTTTACCTCTTAAATACTTCTTGAATGCACCCATCGCTCCATCTTCACAGCCACCATCCTATTTCAAGTCACTGTACTCTTTTGCTTGAACTACCACGTTAGTCTCCTAATAAGCCTCCTGCATCCATTCTTATCCTCTCCAATTCATTCTCCATATAGCAGCCAATATGAATTTATTTCACTTCGTAAATTTCCTACTATCCTTAGGGTAAAGTCCCAAAACCTTTAACAAGGCCTATAAGACTCTGCATGATCTGAACGCTGCCCACCTCTTCTCCCACATTTCTTGCCATCTCTTACCACCTAACCTGAGTCTGCAACACTGAGTGTTTTGACCATCTCTCCCAACATCAGGCTAATGCCTTCTTGACCCCACCATTTCATCTAGCCAACTCCCAGTCATCTAAATCTCAGCTTAAAAGTTAATTCCCCATAGAAGTCTACCTACTTTAGGTTACGTGTCCCTATTAATCTTCTTGCAGCACCTGTCTATCCCCATCCCATTATATAACGCACTTATGATCTTATAAGGATTTGTTAAACATTTATGTTCTGGTTAATGCAGGCAGGGAATACGTCTATTTTGTTCGCCATTATATCCCTGGTAGGTACTCAAAAACTATCTGTTTACTGACCAAATATTCAGTCAGTTATAATATGCTCCAAAAAAGGTACAAAAGGCACATAAGGTACATAAAGCTAGGTTATTTTAATTAGCCATAAAAAATTAATTAAAATTTGAATTCACCAAAACAAACTGCACCAAACTACTGTCATTTCTAAAACATCCTATAATATAGTTATTTTCAGAATGACACCAGGCAACAATTTTTTATGTCTGAAATGTCAGAATTTTCCCAAGCTTCAAGTATCAGCTATAATGGATAGGAACTCAATTATGATGAAATTACACAGAGCAAAAACCACAAAGTATTTCCTGAGCATGTTTCTTGTGAATGTTTTTGACACAAGCTAATTAAAAGTTATTACGTACTATTTATTATCCAGCTTCCCAAACAAGTTACTGAAAAGCTCATCAATTTTTTATAACATTTTTGCTGAATGTACATCTCTTATTCAGACTTTATGCATGACTAAGCAGATTTAAGTAGTTAATTAATATGCAATATATTAAATTATTCTATGCAGAAGAACTGTGTATTTTCAAATTGCAAGTCAAGGTGAGGCATAGAATAATTAATATTGATAATATTCATATAGCATTTACTGTGAACCAATCACAACTCTAAGAGTTTTGCATGATTTAACTCATTGAATCTTCTCAAAAATCCTATGAGTTTATCATTCCCATTATATAGAGAAGAAACTGAGGCACAGAAAGGTTAAATTATCTTGTCTAAGGTCATACTGCTAGTAAATGGCACAGCCAGGATTCAAATCCAAATGATGTGGCTTCAGTAATAACACTTTTCATTTGAGGGGGGAAAAGTATATCAGGACAATAATAAAAAGGAATTGGTACAGGATCTAAACAAAAATACTGTAATGAAAGTGGAAGAAAGGAATGGGGAAGGCCAAGGGAGAAACATAGTAGATGAAGACAACTCAACAGAAAAAAATTTTGTCCCAGAACAGATAAAGATCATTAACAAAGATTCTCCCAGGCCTGACCTAAATGCTCTATAAAACAAGAGCTAAGAGCAGAGATTAAAGGGAGAGCTCAGGGAAAAAGCAGTAAAACAACATTTTTAAAAATAAAATTAAATTAGCACTCAGGAAAAGTGAACAAAGAAAAATGACACCATCACAAAAACAAAAGCCTCAATATTAGAGAACAAAGTGGACATTGCTGAATATACAAAAAGAGTCATACAAGCTTTGATGGATAAAAAACAAGCAAGAAAAATGAAAATTAAAACGTTTAAAAGGATTACCAAAACAAACCCTAAATACAAAACAAAAACATGTAACAACAGCCATCATAGGAGACCCAGCATAAGCAAAATTGGGATCTGAAAAAGGGAACTAAGCAAAAATGGAACAAAAAAAGATAAGCAAAAATTAATAATTAGAGTTGGGCTAAGTGCAAGAATCACACTGTGGTTTTGCTTTGCATCACCCTGACAGCTAAGGATGCTGAGTATCTTCCCATGTGCTTAATTCTTTACTTCTTACTAGCTTATCTATGTTACTCCTGTTCTCTGAAATAGTTAATATTGCTTGCATTAAACTTTACCCGTTCAAAGGACTATGTGGTTTCTCTCTCCTGAGTGGACCCAGACTCCTGTAACATGGACAGTGAGTGACTTTCTAAGTAGAAATTAGATATCTATCAAGGTTTTAAAAATAGAAGACAGAAGAGAAAAGTTGAAAAATATTTTGTCACTGGTCAGATGCTCCCTTTAGAAGTAGCTGAGAAAAAGCCTAGGGGAGGGGGATAAATATACAAGGGAAAAAAACCTTCAGTTTTTCATGTTTTAGTTTATCTTTGGTTTACGAATAAAAAAATAAAACAAAATCTTTCTGAATAAGAGCTGTTAAGGTTTGGTTGTATTGGGATTGTGCTTATTTTTTTAATGGTGTTTAGAGCACAAGGTTTTATATATATATATATATAAATATATATATATATGTATGTATGTATGTATTTTTTTTGGAAAGGTGACTTCTAGCTTTGTGCAGTGGCAGTATCGTAGCCAATGAGGTTTATCCGAGGTGCAATTATTGCTAATTGTAAGGGGCTAATATCCAAAATATACAAGGAACTCATGAAACTCAACAATAAAAAAACAAACACCCAGTTGAAAAACGGGCAGACGACCTGAAGAGACATTTCTCCAAAGAGGACATACAAATGGCAAATAGACATATGAAAAAATACTCAACATCACTAATCATCAGAGAAATGCAAATAAAACCCACAATGAGATATCACCTCACCCCAGTCAGAATGGCTATCATCAACAAGACAAATAGTAACAAGTGTTGGAGAGGCTGTGGAGAAAAAGGAACCCTCATACACTGTTGGTGGGAATGCAGACTGGTGCAGCCGCTATGGAAGGCAGTGTGGAGGTTCCTCAAAAAATTATGAATAGAATTACCGTATGACCCAGCAATCCCTCTCCTGGGTATCTACCCCAAAAATATGAAAACATCTATACATAAAGACACGTGTGCTCCAATGTTCACTGCAGCTTTGTTTACGGTGGCCAAGACATGGAAACAACCAAAATGTCCTTCAATAGATGAATGGATAAAGAAGTTGTGGTATATATACACAATGGAATACTATTCGGTGGTAAGAAAAGATGATATAGGAACATTTGTGACAACATGGATGGATCTTGAGAGTATAATGCTAAGCGAAATAAGTCAGACAGAAAAAGCAGAGAACCACATGATTTCACTGATATGTGGTATATAAACCAAAAACAACAAAAGAACAAGACAAACAAATGAGAAACAAAAACTCATAGGCACAGACAATAGGTTAGTGGTTACCAGAGGGTAAGGGGGGTGGGGGGTGGGAGATGAGGGTAAGGGGGATCAAATATATGGTGATGGGAGAACTGACTCTGGGTGGTGAACACACAATGGGATTTATAGATGATGTGATACAGAATTGTACACCTGAAATCTATGTAATTTTACTAACAATTGTCACCCCAATAAATTAAAAAAAAGAAAAGCACCACATAAGGGATTAAGTAATGTCCTAGTCAGATCTGCATTTTAGAAAGATCACTCAAGTAGCAATATGGAAGATAGCTGGGAGAAGGCTAAAGCAAGGGCAAAAGATGCTATTTTAACGGCCCAGCCCATTCACCTTCAGAGGGGATGTACAGTCCTCCCTCAGTGTCCGTGGCGGATTCATTCTAGGACCCGAGGATACTAAAATCTGGGGATGCTCAAGTCGCTAACCTAAAATGGCACAGTATTTGCCTTATATAAAATGGCTTCGTGTTTGCATATAACCTATGCACACCCCCCATGTACTTTAAATCATCTCTAGATTACTTATAATACCTAATACAATGTAAATACTGTGCAAATAGTTGTTATACTATGTTGTTTAGGGCATAGTGACAAGAGAAAGTCTGTCCATGTTCAGTGCAGATGCAGCCATCGAGGCTGTAACCACATAGCGCACACCAACCACAACATAACACTCCACGCGCCGCCCCCCCACACACACATGCTGAATATTCTCGAGCCTCAGTTGGTTGAATCCGCAGGTGCGGAACCCACATGAGGGCCAACTGTACATCTCAAAGGGGAGTAGTCAAAATGATTCGCCAAGGTATCAAAAGAAAATACCAGAACGCTTATTTATAAACTTTTCTGGTATTTCATTTCAGTTGACACTAGCCTCCTCACACAATCCCTGCGTCAGATGTCTTGCGGTACATGAGGTTTGGGAAGAATCCTCAATTAGTTTGCAAGTTCCACAGCATGGTGGGGGCAGTGGTGTCATCGCTTACTCATTCACTTTGTGATGCAGTGCAGTTTATGTGACAAAATAACATCAATGTGGTCAATTTCAGAAAAAATTGGATTTTTTAAATAGGATCATAAGTAAACTTGACAATGAGGTGGTGAGTAACCATGAAACTCTGTGTATCTCAAATTTCTCTAACTATGGCCAAGTATGTATAAGATTTCTAGAACTCAAAGATCAGTTGTGTATTTTTCTTTTACAAAAATACTGGTGTTCCAAGTTTGCTGACTTTTTCCGGGATGGCAAATATAAGAGGGGTGTACCTAGTAGATATTCCAAAAATACACACATCCTTTCAAGATAAAGAAGATGCCATAACAAAAGCTGGAAACTAGTTTTTCTTTTAAGAAACAATGTTGACTGCATTTTGAAAACAGATATTTGGTAGTGTTTCTATCCTTATGTTATTTTTCCACCAAAAAAAAAATGCGTGTGTCACTTATAAAAAACTCTTACATCAGTATGCCAGCAATTCTCAAACTGTAGTCCAAGGATCCTTGAGGGTCCCCAAGACCCTTTCAGTGGATCCACAAGTTTAAAATCATTTTCATAATAATTCTCAATTATTTGCTTTGTTCACTCACATTCTCTCACAAGGGTCCAACAGAGTTTTCCAGAAGCTATATATGACATGTGACATCACTATCCTGATGGCTAGTGGAATATCTGCCCATGTATTCTTGTGATATAAAACCTTCCCAGTAATTTTTAATACATTAAATATCAACAGACCAAATGCACAAAAATAAAAAGTCCTCTGGGGTCTTCAATAATTTTTAAACTTATAAAGGGGTCCTGAGACCAAAAAATATGGGAATCACTGCCATACACTTTAAAAACTTAGTAACAGAATTTTCTAACATGTTTAACATATCTCAGACAAAAGGTTGGTTTCAGTGAGTTTTCAAGTCATGTTAAAAATATATAACATGCCAGGGTGGCCGGATGGCTCAGTTGGTTAGAGCGCGAGCTCTGAACAACTGGGTTGCTCGTTTGATTCCCACCTGGGCCAATGAACTACGCCCTCCACAGCTAGATTGAAGACAATGAGCTGCTGCTGAGCTTCCGGAGGGGTGGCTGGATGGCTCAGCTGGTTAGAGCGAGAGCTCTGAACAACAGGGTTGCCAATTCAATCCCCACATGGGATGGTGGGCTGCGCCCCCTGCAACTAAAGATTAAAAAGGGCAACTGGACTTGGAGCTGAGCTGTGCCCTTCACGACTAGACTGAAGGACAATGACTTGGAGCTGATGGGCCTTGGAGAAACACACTGTTCCCCAATATTCCCCAATAAAATTGAAAAAAATAATACATAACATGCCATCTTTCCATTATTTTGTAAGCAAAAGTGACATCAAGAAAAAGGGAAATTTACTGACAAATAAACCAATAATGATAAGGCAGTAGATGACATTCAATCAGAATAACATAAATGAGGTTGCACAGGAGTTCAGAGGGGAAGAACTCCTGTCAGCCAGGATGACCAAGGAGGAACCTAATGGAGAATAAACATGAACTGAAAGCACATTAACCTCTTTAAAAACATGCTCAGAAGAAGACTGAGGAGGCACAGAATTTCAGGGAGAAGCAGTCAATGACAATGACAGGCTGAGGGAGAAGTGCATAGTTTAGCAGCCCATGCAGTGAGCACAGCGTAGTACCAATGGCGAGAGTATATGCACACGCGCCTGTGTGGCTTCTGAGTGAGGGCTGGGAACAGCTGAATAGCCATATATAACCTGCTAGAATTTAAAGAATGTTTATGTTGGTATGATATTCATACCAATTCTTCCCTTTGTGACCTCAGAATAATTCCCTCATGCTTAACACCCCCAGGGCAGCAGCATCAATCATTTAAGACATATAAATAAAACCACAATGTTAGCAGTGGTTATCTCTGAGTGTGGTGGGACTGAAGGCTAATGATAACCTACCACGAACCAGGTAATATACTAAACATTAGGAATCCTGAAACTAGAACTTTTATTATAAGAAGTCCCTATGTGTCTAATAGCACAGAACCAGGCGTTTTACAAGTTTGCTTAATCCTCAAGCAATCTTACAAGGTAGTGATTTTTAACCCCACTTTAAAAAGTTGAAAACGCGGAGGACACAAGAGGCTCTGAAGCCGGCCTGAGGTTACACCACAGAAACTGGTGAAGCTATGACTGAAATTCTGGTCTACGCACTCTAACTGACAATGCCTTCTCCTATGCTCAGAAAGGACACGGACGCAGCCCTCATGCTACTGCTGCAGCCTAACTGTATCCTCCCCTCCAGTCTCCCGTCATTCTAATCTCTCCTTATTCATATCACACATAAATAATTTATGACTCTTGTGTAGTAGGCACCGTACTATGGTTGCAAACCTCAAAACTTCCATGTCAGAGAAACAGGATATTCACTACTCTGCTTCCTCCACAGTGATCTTCCTAAAAGACAAAGCTGCTGAAGTTATTTTCTACCTTTGAATCCTTCAAGTGGCTCCTACTCATCTGCAAGATGAAGCTGTAACTCTTGGACTCACAAGGTCTTTACAATCTGACTTTTGCAGCCTCCACATACTTCCCAAACATACCCTGCTCTCTTGTCATTCAAGAGTCTTCAGGATGTAGACACTCTCTTGTGATTCAAAGCCACTGCACAGTTGTTTCCAGTCTAAAAAGCCTTTTAAACTCACAGCTACCCAGCTAATAACTAGTGATTCTTCAAGACTTAGGTTAGGTGTGAGCTTCTCCGGAAAACCATTATTTATATTCTCAGTGTGAATATAGGAGATCCCACAGGACCCATAAACACAGCCCTTGTTACAATGTATTCTAACTGCTGGTTTACTGGCTTCTGGTCCTACCACACTGTAGGCTTTGTGAGGCCAGGGACATACCTTTCATATTAATAATGCCTAATGCCCTGACCCAGCATAGAGCCTATCACAGAGTTTGTGTTCAATAAATATTTGTGGGATGACAAGAGCACCTAGTCTATTGGGAGACACAAACATACACACGATTAAGTAAAATATGATAGATAAGAAAAAAGTAAGTGTGGCAGGAATACTATCTAAGGAAGGGGAAAAAGGTTGGAAAATCTGAGGAACCCTTCTACTTGAATTCCTGGGGTTTCCTTACCTGATTTCTCAAAGTTTCTTCAAAACCTGCTGCTGCTGGTGATGATGGTGATGATGGTGAATACTTACTCTGAACTTCGTACTGTGCTAAGCACATGACATAAACAAACTCATTTAATCCTCATAACCACCGATAAGGAAACTGCATTTCACCGGTAAGGAAACTCAGGCTCAAGAATAAGACACTTGCTCAATGTCACACAATTAGTGGCAGAGCTACGCTTTCAACCCAGATCCTATCTCCTGAACCAGGGCTCCAAACAGTACTCTATGCTTCTATTCTTTGTCAAAAGTGAAATCTCCTTCCCAAATACCAAAGCTTGATAGCCTCAATTAAAACCAATTACACCAAAAAGGTTGAACTAAGATTCCTTTTTATTTTAACCATTCAAGTAAAAATGTACCTCAAGTTACTACACACTTCCTGGCTTCTTGAATTGAATATCTTGAATGTAATTTAATTTTTGGATGCCCTAGGACCACTCCTGTGTTCATTACTGAGGGTGCTATAAAATAGTGTATCCTCAGGAATGGATACATTCCTGGGATATAATAGTTTACTTTTATATCAACAACCTTGGTCTGTGAGCATTTACAGTGCTTATAATGGGGTTCTGAGTTCCCAATCCACCCTCGTTCCATGCCTGGTTAGAGCTATTAGTTCTTGATACTGTTTGTCTCTAGCAGCGCATCTGATTTTGCTACCTTTAATTTTCTATAGGCCGTGATACTCAGAGATGTAGTAGTCATTTGTGCTGTCCACAAACTATTTGACTCTTTGCTTTCCAGGCACATGGTAAGACTGCAACTCCCTGTTTCAAGCGTGGCTATGTCACTTGCCTTAGCCAATGAAATGTGAATGAAAGTGACACATTCCACTTTGGGACAGAAACTTCCCTTGACCACCATCTTTCACTTGATCAAAATGATCATGGAAGAAAAAAAAAAAAAGATCATGGAAACACCATGTTAAGATGGAGTTTCCATCAGCCTGGGTCCCTGAGTGACAGTGAGGAGCAGAGTTCCCTTTTCACTCACGTTTGACATATGGAATGAATGAGAAGTCAACTTTTATTGTGGTAAGTCACTGAAATCTCGACGGTGTTTTGTTAATGCAGCCTAACCCAGCCTATCCAAACCAATACATCATATCTTACAGTAAGGAATTCTCTCACATAAGTAACTTTATTTACAGATTTTGTGATGAAGATTTTGTTTGCACAAAGAATTTTCATTGCTGCCATCCTGGTTCAAAGCTATGTTTAATATAAAATATATGTGCCAAGCATATACTATGTACAAAACACTGTGCTTAATGATAAGAAGATAGTCCATGTCTTGAAAAAGCTTCAGCCTTATTTTGGCAATTGTGGCCAAAAGGCAGACTCTGGTGTTATAATGGTTTAAACGAGAGAAGTCCCATTTAGATGGGGAGAAAAGTACAGAAAAGTTTCACAAAGGAAATTCCTTATGAAATGGCCCTGAAACGTGGATAAAAACCAACAATTAGAGATTGACAGGGGTCAAGATAAGAAAAAGCAACATGAGCAAAGATACAGAACACAAAGAGCAAACAGTTCCACTGACCTGAAAAATATAATAAAAACTAAGAAAATGGCAAGAAGAGTTTACCCATAGTGCCCATACCATGCTGGTCTGTGCTTAATTCAACAACCAGTGGGGAGCCATTAAGTTTTAGCTGAGGAAGTGAGATATCTGAAAGTGACAGTAGTAGACAAGATATATCGGAGGACAGGAGGGAAAAAACGTTAGGGGGTTTCTTCAATAATTCAAGGGAATGGCCTATCAAAGACCCCAAAGCAGTGTAATGACAGTAGAAATGGAAAGAAACAGATGCCAGAAATAATGTGGAGGTAGTATCAACAAGACCTGGCAACCCAGGGGGACAACAGAAGAACGGCAAGAATGGATCTTGAGGTATGAATCCTGGGTGGCTGCGAGGTCTGTAATTCTAAATAGCTGAGCTTAGTCACAAAAGTAACTAGGCAAATAAAGTGTTGCTGTACATCTTTTCTAACATGATGGCTCCAGTTTCATGTGAAGTAAATACTACTACTTGTTTATCCTTTGCCTCAACCCAGGGCCAAGGTTACTACTTGATTTGATACCATCAACCTACTTTTTTTGTACAACCTTATCTCCTGCTTTTTCCAATAAGAAACTCCCTGGAACCACCATGAGCATTTCTGTTTCTCTCCTGCCACCTTTATCATCCTCACTTTCTCATTTCCTCACTTCTCCCTCCCCATCATCCACTCAGACCTACCCATTCATGGCTCAAATCAACCCCTTTTCCTGCATTCTTATAGTACCCACTGTCTCACAATTCTAGAAACCATCACAGTAGTTACCATTTTCCTGTTCCCTTTATTCCCACAACTAACTTGTAGGCCCATTAGAATAAGTCCCACACCTCACCGGTCTTGAGTTCCCCCCCAGTCATACGGCCTAGCACACAATACATACTCAATAGACACTACAGATGATCCAAAGTCAATTAGTCTCTAAGAATATACACATCTTATTTACTCATGCGACATGTGAACTGGAGAGAATCATCACTTAATACCTCAAAATGTCCTTGAGTTAAGAATCTTTAATCTTAGGAGTTGCTATTGCCTGAAGAGATTATTTGAAAACACCATCTGGTCATAAATTCTTGAGCCAGCTTCCTTTTAATCCTTTTAACTTGAAAGTATACCAAACAGTTCAGTATTCATCACTCCAGGGTGATTCTGATGTAGAAATAACCTAATTTTCCATGACGACTATTTTACTTTCAGGAACCTAGTAAGTGCTTTTTTTCTACCTTCATGTTCAACTAGATATAGTATAGCTAATTCAAAGTATATCTACCAAAAGTTTTTTGTTGTTGTTGTTTTTGTTTTTTAACAAAACAACTGTCTTCTTTGGTCCCTCTCTCAGCTAATTACAATGATTCAGTTCAGTTTCACTCCTAACTCATCTGTGAGGGAAACACAAATAGAAATGAGGTTTATTAAGGGCACTGTTGTAAAAAGGAATCCAAAACATGCGTGGAGCACTATCCTAACCAAACCTGCTCTGGTCATTAAGATATTTCGTCTTGCAAGCAAGATCACCGAGTAAACAATAAAGAAAAGTGCCAGAATGAAAGGAAGAAAGAGGGCGTAACTTTTTGCCAGACTGACCCCGGTCTCCTAAACATCTGACTGCCAGTGAAGCAGTAAGCAATGACAGCCGCTACCCGTACGCTGCGGATTCCCGCTCAGACTGTCCCTGGACTTTTCGTTTTTCTCCCCATGGCGGAGGCCAGCCTGACCGTGTGCTCCTCTGCGCCAAGGTGCGCAGCGCTGCGGGGGCGCGCAGGCAGGTGACCTCAGGCCGTTCGGCCCGGGTCCACCTGTCCTCCCCGCTCAGGCCTGGCCGCCACTACCCAGCAGAGGTCGTCCAGTGGCCGGGCCCTCGGCGCGAGCCCCCAGACCCAGCCGGATTTTATTATCCGAAGAGGACCAGGCCGTGCCCCAACCCGTCCTTCCCCAGCAAGAGAGTAAGCGAGCTCCGCACCCGGCCTAAACCCGGCAACTGCGCGCGGGCGGCGGGGGAGGGGAAGGGCGGCGCGGTGACCGTTAGCTGCGGTGGCTGCCGCGCCCCAACACGCGCAGGACCGGCCCTTACCGCAGCGGTGAGGGAGGCAGCGGGGAGGCGGCGCCTAGCCCGACGCGGGCGGGAAGACGCAGGCGACGGCGCAGGCGGCGGCAGCAGCCGCGGGGGACCCCGGCGGGCGCCCACGACGCGGTGGGCGGCATGGGCGCCGCCATAGTGGGGACGCAGCGGCGGGCGGAGCGCTCGGCCGCGACCCGGGACGGCGGGACCACCAATCCCGCTCTCCGCCTTAGCGTTTTCGCGCGGGGGATCGGGCATCCGCGGCCAATCGGCGCGCGGAAGCCGGGCGGGCGCCGGGCTGACCAATGCAGAGCTGCGCTGCAGGCAGTAGGCGGGCACAAGCCCAGAGGAGCCCAATAGTACAGGAGCCTGGAGTTTCCCTACTGGGCTGTGGGAGGTGTGGGGCTGCGGGAGGTATCCGGCTGGTCGCTGGTCTAGCGGGCCCGGCCTGCCTGTTCACTGCGCCCTCGCCTCGGCTCCCCGGAGCACGTCCAAAGCCTTGCGGAATCCTCCTCCCCCGGCTTCATGCCCCAGAGGGCGCGCGTTCGGGATGCGAGCGTTCAGACGATCACAGGGCTCGCGGTCGGCCGGGATGATCCAGCCCCTCCACAGCCCGTTTCCTCGTCCGTGCGGGGGACGGGTGGCCTCTCAAGCGCAATGTGCAGGACGGCCACGGTCGCTCCACGGCGAGGAACGCCACCAGTTCGTTCCGAGGCCCAAGACTTTGGATGTCCGGGCTGGGCGACCCTGCCTAATGGTGTGGGTAGGAGACGGGAGTCCCAGGCTGCTCGTCTGAATTACCGATTTCAGAGCCTCGCAGAAAACTTTGTTGGGACACAGGACCACTCCTTCCAGTCACATCCCGTCTAGCTTCAGCATCTCGGGAGGTCCCAGCTCTCTCCCACCCTCATTCCAGCAGTTGAGCCCTGGCATTCATTCACCTGGGGCACAATTTAAAACTGATGGAAGGACGAACTGTCATGTCGGGATCCTTGGTTGCCAACCGAAAGATCCTACCTTACTAACGGAGGGCAGTTTGCCCTAGTAAAAAGGCCTCTAGGGGGTAGCTGCCTAAGACAGACTGGTGGGCTTTTCCCTGGAGTGGATCCTCTTGAGGCCTAGGCCTGACTGACAGTGAGGAAGAAAGGGCCTGTTCTGTGTAAGAAAATCTCATTACCTCTTTAAACCTCGTTTTCCCAGGGTTATTAGGCTGACCAAAGTGAAAATGCAGTTTCTAGAAAAATTGTGTTGTTAGGAACTCTGCTGGGATCAGACCAAGCATCCCAGCTCTGCAGGTCCTCCAGGGAAGATAGGGTCAGTGGAAATAGGGCGTTCTGGGGCCCTGCCGAGCCTGGAAGTGTTCCTTCCCTCCACAGGTATGTGCGCTCCCAGGGCTCTCCAATCCATTAAGGCATGTCCCGCCCAGTCTTCCCAACTGAATCCCTGGAGTTATCAGGTGCTGCACAAAAGCCAACGTCCCTTTTCTTGGCCCCAGGAGGGAGCTGGCGTAGAAAGCTATCTTTGAGACCTGCTGCTCCTCCTTTCCCCTATGATACTCAGAAGCAGCCACCTCCCAAGCCCCAGGATGCAAAGCAGCATTGCGAGGTGCTGAGCCTCTCGTACACCTGGATAAGGCCATGAAATGGAGTGCCTGAGCCATCCAAGGACCAGCTGGAGCATCTTTGTTGTGCCCAAGTCCTGCACCAACTCACTGGCCCTTCCCTGGCTTGCTGCTGCTCTATCCCTGTCCACCTGGACCTTTGGAACACACCAGGCAAAGGGCCTGGGTCTTCTTCCAGGGAAGTTTCTCACCAATTATAGGCAGCTCACAGCTTCAGGATCCCACTGGGACACCTCTGGGGGTTGAGTCCCTTGCTCTTCCTCTTCAAACACCTAAAATGTACTCCCTCCCTTTCAAGCTGGTCTACAACCTGTATGGAACACAGACTCTGGCATGAACTTGACCAGCTCAATGAAGCGGGGCAGAAGTGAGAGATCAAATTCAGGTTTACAGGCTGAGTGGTGGTCTGGTCTTCCCTTTATTACCTCCTCCTTCCCATCTCTAAGGCAGGGAGAAGCAAAAAGAACCAGAGGTGCCTCTGCTCCCCATGTCCCACCATGCTTGGCCCAATAGCCACAGGACCAGAACTTGACGAGGAACCCGTCTCTTTAGGATGGCTTCCTACTTCTTTCTAGACTGACTGTTAAACTATATGGCCCTGCTCCAGAACCTATGACTGGTGATACAACCCTGGCCTGACCCTGGGCCACTTGGGCTCCTTGGGGCCGACACAGCCAATCCTCTGCTCAACATATTTTATTGCTAAGGACAAGGTGATGCACCAGTTTTCAAAATAATTTGGTTTATAGCGTTCATATGTAACAAAAAACAGGGAAGTATTATAAATCTGACTCTTGTATACACAGGGTACAGGTGTGAAGCCCTCCAATCCTGGGCCTGGGCAAACAAATTCATGAGGAGCAAAAACCTGTTTAACCCCTTCAGTGTTGCCCTCCAGTCCCGCCCCCCTCCCTCCTAAATATGCTCCCTCCCACCCCCAGACCAGGGGCAAACCTGCCCCAGGGAACAAGTGGCCCCAGTTCATCTTAACCCTCCCAGCCCCTGCATGATTGCAATTTTCTGTTCACAGAATCACCAACCAGGCTCTGCCTGCTTCCATCATTAAGATACCCCTTCAGAGTATTCCCCACCCACACCCTCTAATACTGCGCCACAGGGGCTCTGTGCCTCGAGATGTGGGCACACACCTATGTTACCCCTATACTTCAAGAGATGACAGAGGGGGCATTAACTCCTTAGCATTTCAATACTACAGCGTTGCCAGCACTCCCTTGAGGCAGCTGCAGGGACAGATGCCACATCCATCTCCAGCCAACCCCAGGGGCCCTTACTCAGCTCAGCTGAAGGCAGAATTTCACATTTTGTTTGCCCTGGATAGGCAAGGAAGAAAGTAAAGGCCAGGGGTTGGCAGAAGCTGGTCCAGACCACACACACACACACACACACACACACACACACACACACACATAAATACAAAAGGGGGGAGGGGACAGGGGGCAAGCACCAGCACCTCTTCCTAGTTGGTGCAGGTGATCATTAGGAAGCTATGTCCTAGGCCAGGAACAGGGCAACCAGCCCAGCCAGCATAGTCGACCCTATTAGAGACTGGAGACAATGCAGCCATAGCATTCCAGTGCCCAGCCCCTCAGCTGGGAGCTCAGCGGCTGCTGTCACATGTCCAAGAACGGCTTGTCCTTTCCCTAGAGCAGAATGCGATGAGGGTGGAGTGAGAAGATGATGGGATTGGTTATTTCATTCCTTTTCATTTTACAACTTCATTTTAGAGACGTCAGAGGTCCAGGTGTCTGCTGTGCTGTGGAACCCCCAGAGTGCTCTTGCCTTGATGGCTGGGAACCTCTTGGCCCCTGGAAGCACCTACTCCATGATGGCCCGGTATAGTGCAGGCTCGATGTAATCTTCCCGGTATCTTGAGTTGATAACTCGTTGTCGTTTCTTTTCCTGTTTAACCTCTTTCTCTGTGAAAATCTCGTTGAAGCGCATGTCTGAGGCTACTGACTGCAGAAGAATAGGCAAGCAGATGAGCACTTTGTGGCTAACCACCAAACTAGAAAAATAAAGGAATATATCCTTGCCTTGTACCCTCCCTCCCAGACAGGAAACACACTCACCAGTCTAGACTTGACTCTCTTGGGAAGCTCTTCCTCCAGCGTGTACACATCATCTCTCTTAACCACAAGCTGTGAGCCATCTTCAAACTCCACCTGCCGAGGAAACATAAAGGCCCGTGGCTAAGATATCCCTGCCTCCCTCCCTGGGCTGCCATGCACAGGGGCAATTTGCTGTGGTCAGAGGAAGGATTCAGAACACTGAAGGACTGCTATGTTTGAAGCCACGCCTGGCACACTGGACACAGGGCAGCTCCTCACTCTGAAAGGGTTGTTACTGACCTCTTAGCTCTCCTAAGAGCAAAGACTCGCCTTTGGTCCAAGAGGAAACACTGAAGTAATCAAGTAACCCCCAAACCCCAGCAAAAATCCTTTGGCTACCTGGTACATCTGGATGGGGTGGGAGGCCACGAACTTGGCTCCATAGACTTGGCCATCTGTCCATCGCACCTGGACCACTTCCCCTTCAGCAGGAGGACCCAACTGGAGACAGTCCTGACTCTGAGGGAACAGTAAGGGAGAAGAAAGAAAGGAAGGTCCACCTGAGCACAGTGAAAACCACCATCTACCTCAGGGAAGACTGAACCAGAACAAATTCCTGCTTGTGTGGAAGTACTCAAAAGACACTTGTACTTGCCAAGGCATGATGGTGGTCTTGAAGAAAAACACTGTGTGTAACGGTTTGAGTTGTGAGTTGAAGTAGCTGTTCCTTTCATGGAACGCAGCTTTATTTGAAAAAATGACTGTGAGACAAACTATGGTTATTCATACTTGGGTATTGACAGATATCTTTCTGAAAATGAATGAAGTGAGCCTGTCACTTCAAGAAAAACAACCGACAGTATCACCAATGATAAAAATCTACGCTTTCAAGCAAAAATGAAAATTTCAGGAAAGTTGCATCACTAATACGAGATTGAAGCTTCCCAAAATTTAAAGATTTTTCACAAATGAATGTGATTTTTGACATTGTATAAGAATTTAACAACATTTGGAAAGTCTGTATAGCCCACTGTACCAATACGTATAATGTTATAAAATAATACATGAGTGAAAGATCCATTCTCAGTGCAGACAGACTAATGGATTTTAATGTAACAGAGTATGCAAAGTTCAATGACCTGCTTTCAGATTCCACACTGTAGCTAACTTTGAGGAAACTACCACTTGAGTTTTGGTGTAATAGCAAAGAATAACCAAAATTATCTGAAAGGCTATTTATAAAATACTCCTCCCATGTCCAATTAAGTATCTGTGTGAGACTGAATTTTCTTCATATACTTTAACCAAACAGTATTTCACAACAGATTGAAGATGTGACATTAAAGAGATCTGTAAAATTACAGAAAAACGGCATTCTTCCTAATATTTTTTGTTTTAAAATGAAGTTATTTTTTTATTTAAAAAAATGGATTATTCCAAATCAATCTGTTTTAATTTCTAATAAATATTGAAAGACATAATCCACAAAAACACAAGCTCTTTGGGGTCCTCAGTAACTTTTAGAAGCGAGTTCTGAGATTACTGTTCTGTAAATTAGAGCTAATACCACCTACTTCTCAGAGTTTGTATGAGAGATGACAGAAATACTTGACATAAAGCACTTAGCACAGTGCCTGGCCTACTGGAACAGCTTAATAAGTCATAGCTACTCTACTGCCACAGATACTGTTATCATCATGTTGACTACTGTGTGAGTCTACCTTATAACTAATGAATGTGCTTTTAGCAATTGCGTTGCTAATGTGGCATAAACGTGGGGAATACCTGATTTGTTAAAGAAAGAAGTGGCTCTATCCCACCACCTTGGTGGGGGCAGGGGAAACCTGAACTAACTCCTGAGTACTGAGCCAGGAAACCTAGGATTGGGTCCAGGCAGGGCCATGTGTCTCAGGTGTTGGTAAGATAAGCAGGCCAGGTGTCTCCAAGCGGTTTCTACTCAGCCCCAAAGACTTCAACTGTAAAGAATCAAAAGCCAATTCCATATATCTCTAAGGGTGCATGGTAGAAAAGAGAGTTGGGTAATTTTCCCAAATCTACACAGCTAATAAGCAATGAAGCTGATACTGGCACATGGGCCTGACACCAAAGCCTGGCCTCTGCCACTGCAGTAGAATGCTTTCAAGGGTAGTTTAGACCGAAATACAAGGATGTTTCAAAGAACTGCAAAAAAGCTGACTTCTACGAGCTTCTGGAGGAAGCAAGGTACCCTAGCAGCATGCGATTCCTTTGCATGGAAAGAACAGTACAAAGGCTTCTTTCTGTCTGGGGACTGAATGATGGGACTTGTGGCCTGGCTGAAAAAAGGCAGACAGGCCCCCAGCCAGTCTAATCTGCCCTTCAGACCTAGAAACACCCCCAGTCCTAAACTGCCCAAAAAGCTCCTTGCAGACATTACCACTATGTCCTCAGGATAGAGATTGTCGCTGAAGGAGCCATCATCAAAGTTGACTTCATAGAAGGTTTCGGTGGTGAGCCTGACCACCTCACACTGGTAGAAGCGTCCATTTTTGTGCTTGCTGATGACCTTCTGGCCCGCAGTGATGCTCTGCAAGGCCCCCTTGGCACGCTGGAAAAACAGAGGCATGGGTTACCGCCACATTAAGTTGCTAGGTCTGGCCAATGAGGCCCAGGACCAACTGGTTCCTCTTTACCAGGAAAAGCTAAACATAGGGATGAACAAAAAGGAGTAAGATGGGAGTTAAAACAGGTCTTTCCAGATATCCACACCCCAGCCAGGACACTGGAAGAAATTAGTTCTCGTATTTTCCTGCATAAACGTAGCTTCTCCCTAACTCGCAGTCCGCAACTGTCCTCACACCGTACTGTCTTACCTGAACTCCCAGAACAGACTCGTGACTTTCCCATTGTTGGCGGGAATTAACCAAATAGTACCTACTAACACAACTTAGGCTCACATCAAAGTAGACACTCAACATGAAGCCCAGCGCCCCCAGACAATGCTTCACTCCGATCTTAGCACTAGCTCTACCCTCAGGGCTAAGACACAAAGACCAAGGTTCCCTGGATGTCCTCAGCTGCACACAACAAATGGCTCCCCGTTAAAAGGGCCCTGCCATTTCTGGGACCCTCACATCACCATTCTTCTCATTCTGAACTTCCCTTTGATACAAATGGGATCATAGATCATCTGTGGCCTTGTGTCCAACCACTTCTCCCCAAGCTGCTCAAGCACTGCACTCCAGCCATGCTGGCATCCCTGCTATTCTGAGCATGCGTGCCAAGCGTGTGCCCACCTCAGGGTTTCTGCACTGCTGTTCCCTCTACTGGAAATGCCTTTCCCCAGTTACCTTACACGCTGGCTCCCTCACGTCCAAATGTCAACACTGCTCCTCACTGCCTCCTCTTTCTTTCCCCTTATCGTGCCTTATCTTTATCCATCACACTTGGCCCCCATCTGATATCCTGTAACTTTCCTTGTTTCCTGACATGTAGTAGATGCCCAATAAATATGTAAAGAATGAATTAATGATAAGAAATACTCAACAGTACCCCCCATTTCCTCACAGCATCAGCGTTCTATGGCCACCAATTTAAGGATGTGGAGTGCAACTGATAATCACAAAATCACTGTCCTGTTCTGTGACAGAATTCGTATTTCCCTACCAAAGCCGGAACTCAATGCTACTTTAAGTTTTTACTCCCCCGGTCTCATTCTTAAATTGATTATTTTTCCATCTTCTTAAGCCCCTAACCGATCTCTTGTACTCAGTGAAACACCTCTATAAAAGTGGTGAATCCAGTCAGCCAACAAGAACTCGTCCATGACCTCAAATAGTAGAGTGAAAAGGGTTTGATGTGACCTCAAAGCTCTGCCTATGTGTTCCCATTTCAGCCCTCACATCTCTCCTAGGCTAACTGGTCTCCCTGCTCAAATTCTTATTTCTCAAATCCTTGAATCTAACACAGAGACTGATAAAACAAACAAACAAACACAGACAGACAAAAAAACATGGCTCAAAATCATAATGTTGGAACAGTTCGCCGTATCTGATGGAAGCATAACAGTCCAGGGCCTTCACCTATTGGAGCTACTTGCCCTTCAAGCACCATCCCCACCATGGCCCCAGAACCAGTCTTACATGTTCATTCTTCTGAGACTTATCTGTGCTATTCCTACAGCCCCAAATGCCCACCCCCACCCCACAATTCCTACTTACTGTTTCAGCCTTACTTCAAATGCTCCCTTCTACCCAACCCCTTCCATAACTCCTCTAGCTACAAGTACACGTATCTTTCTCTGAGCTTCAACATTTAGAGAAGTACAAAATCTCTACTACGTGGCGGTTAATGGTTCACTGTTGTTGGAGCTCTCCCCATCGGTTCACAACAGTTACACAGCTGCTGCTATGTCCCTGACACCGCGTTAAATAACAGGGACACTCAGAATAATGAAATGGACCCTCAAAGAGTATGTCTTAGAGGAGAAGCAAACAAGTAAACAGATAATCAAAAGGAATCAACCACATGCAGTTTGGTACCATTGAATTAGGAAGCACCAGGCAGGGAGTAGCGATGGACCGGGGCCATCGCTTACTCATGAGCACTCTCCATAAAGCATAATGCTTGAGGAAATCTTGGCTGACACAATAAATGAACAGCCTGCAGAGAAAATGATCCTGGAGACTGTCAAGAGGATTCTAGAATGGCACCCTCCCTCACCTCCAAATTAGGAATCTTGTGCCGAAAGCAGGTAATGAAGACGACGAAAGGCCAGTCATCTGGCTGCATCATCACTCCTGCAGCCTGGGCACAGCTCACGTGGAAGGCAGTTGGGCAACGGCCATGAGAACATTGCACACAGCAGCCAGCAGTTCTTTTCCTCCGCTTCTTACAGAAGACACATTTCTACAACATAGGGGAAGCAAGCCAATGATTCCAGGAACTAACAGTACAGTTTCCCCTATCGTTTCCCGGCCCAAATGTAGAACAAAACCAGCAGGAAGCAACTTCCTTCCCAAACACGAGCGCACACACACCCTCTTTGAATCTTGTGTCTGATTATAGGTGAGAATCATAAACGCTGACCAAAGCCAAGGGGTAAAGGCTGACTGCGGGGTCAAAGGAAACAGCCCTTAGAAGTCCATACTATGTTCTCCACCCACAGACTTGTAAACAGGGTAGCGGTGTCAACAGAGTCTGCAAGCCCATCTCATCTTCCTTACCAGTTTGAAGCGGGGCAGGGGGATTTTGCTCACATCCACTGGACTTCTTTCTGCAATGTTGACAAACCTTGCTTCCAGAATTGCGACAGCACATGAGACGTGGACCCACCTGCCAAAAAGCAAAGGCTACCTCAGTCACCGCTGGCTCCAAGGCCCTATGGCGCTCTCACCTCAGGTGGGCGCGCTGGTGGGGTTTCCTCCCTTACCCAACATGACCGCTGACTCCCACCAACAAGTTCCTGGGACCCAATGAGGTAAGAACCACAATGTCTCCACACTGAGTGTGTGGAAACAAATCCCTACCACACTGCCCTGGGTTAGCACAGGGATGCTCTTCTTATAACACTAACTCACAATCTGTCGCAAAATAAGCAGAGTTAATTGAGTGTGGCAGATTTCGGGGAGTCACAATAAATTAGAGAGCTCTGCATACAGACCTCTTTTACCACAGGACTTGGGTGCTTCCTCAAAATATCTCCAACTGGGCCCCGATCTGCCAGTAATCACAGCTCTCCCCTGCAGGCCTTTGCTCAAACCTTTCCCCTGAGCTGAAATGACCTCTACCTTCTGCACCCTTCACCCAGAGCAGACTCACTCTTTAAGGTCTGACCCAAGCACTCACTCACTCTGACAGGTCTTTTCAATGGCCAGCCTTAAAAGCATTAACGTAAGCTCTGGACATTTTGGGAAACTGTCATGCCCTAAGATGAGAACACCTGAGATGGTGAAAGCACTTAAAAACAGGCCAGGTGAAAACCTACAATGTACAGTGTTAGGGCCACACGGAAGCTATCTGCAGTATTCACAGGACTGTTATGGGAACAGATTTGTTTCGCGTGGGGCCCTGCAGGGCAGAACAAGGATTATAAAGTAAAGGTGGGATGCTCAAGCAGAGCCATTTCCACTCCAAATAAGGAAGAACTTTAACAGCGCTATGTTGCGATTGTGAGGAACATGATGACCTCAAGTCAAGTGAGCAAGTCAGCCTTTAAAGGAGAGCAACAAACAGAATAGCCATCTATCTGGAACAGCATGAAGGGATCCCTGTGAGGCAGGGGGCAGGATGGAATGTTGCTCCAACTTCCCACAGGATTTTAGCTGGAAGCAGGATACTGACCACTAACCTGGGGTGTGTGTACCGTCTTCTAGACAGCCAGCACTTCCAGGGCAAAAACCTTGGTCACCTTACATTTCTACCTCAGAACAAGTAAGCCAAGACCAGGCACAAAGACACAGCTCAGTGAAAATGAGCTGTCTGACAGCTAAGAAGCCCACGTCTGGGCTAAGATGCCCAGAAACTTCTGTAGATTTGATTCAATAGTGGGTCGGCTTGGCTGAGCTCTCCTCAATGCCCCACTCCCTTCCTTGAGGACACTCATCCTCATTCCAAACAGCATGTCTGAGTCAAGGACAACTACCTGTGGAAAAGTGTGTAGTAGTCGCCCATGGCCACGGGCACCTCTGCGGTCCCAACTGTAACAAGGTAACTGTCCTCACTTCCAGCCCACAAAGCCCCTACGTCACCTCCACAGGATCCTCACACCCTCATATGAGTGCATCGTGGCTCCTCCAAAAGGACGTTACTTATCTCTGCCTCGAAGGGGAAAGGTCTGGGAGTTCTGGGCTCCCCCTCGCATCTCATTTAAAAACTAGCCTTGGAGATGCTTTTCCAGCTCCAAACAATGTGCTTCCCAAATCCTCTTCAGTCATTGTGATAACAGCCACTGCCCTCTGAGTACCTGTGCATGCTGCTTCAGAAGTACGCATTCTGAGACACTGCTCACCTGTCGTCATTTGCTCTCTGCAGGGCTCCTCCTCGTAATGAGCATAAACAGCAATCCTGCCAAGAAAGGAGGGGAGGAAAGTGGTTACCACCAGGTCTGCAGCCAATCTGCTCTCCCCTTGACTTCCTTTGCGCTACTGTAGCCTCCCCATAAGAAAGCAGCCAAATGGCATGTGGGTGTCACCTACACAGCCCCCGTGAGCAGGACTCCCCTGGAGGAAGACGGGGAGGCCACTCAGGGCTAACGGGCACCCAGTTTCACTTGACTTAACATAATTGTCTTCACTGTTACTGGTAATAATAACAACTGTGAGCAAAGTCACGAAGGACACTCTGCTGAAACTGGAGGCATTGCAGGGCTCTGACTGTCTGCCCTGTGGGGTACTGCCAGGTTTGGGGGGAGGGGCAGCGGGAGGGTGATGAAGAGAAAGCTACAAAACGAGCCATCTGAGCCCCATTCTGGTGCTCCAACCCCCACGGCTAGTTCTTTAAAGGGGGTTATGTCCTTGTAGGATTGTCTACAGGAGGACTCCACTTGGTCCTCACACAATGGAACAAACACAGCTTCTAAACTCCATTCATGCCCAGGTGGACAGCAACCACTCTCTGTCATGCCATTTCTCCTGACAATACTCACTTTCTGACGTCCCTGTGTACCAGGCCCTATGCAGACTGCTGGGAATAGAAAGTCCATAGGAAACAGTCTGGCCCTGAGCGAACGCAAGTCTCATAGGGAAGAGAGCAACAGTGTGGACGCACTCACCTCCTCCAGGGCATTGGCGGAACACCGAGAACACATCCAGTCTTCAGAAGCCTTCGCAGGGGGGACCCCATAGCAACCTAACAGGCACACCAAGATGAGCAAATTAAACCCAGAGGCCAGAGTCAGAATGAAGATTTGCTACTCTTTACCATATACGATGTCCCAAAGCTACAACCAATTCTTACAGAAACTCCTGAATTCTAGAGTCAGGGCCCCACAGCCTCAAAAAAAAAAATCAGCAATTGCAGATTCACAGGGTACAAACACCTAGTGAACAGTGGGAACGAATGCCCTCCTGCTGTCTGCAACCAAGAGGACAGCAGAGTTGACTGTGCAAGCAGAGACCCAGAGTCACACGAAACTCAGACTCAATCACTACAAACTTCCTGAGAACACAGAGGCGGTCTTTGCATTGGGGGACTGGGGCAGCCACAGGGAGGTTGGGGGGAGGCCAATGGGCGCAAGGACTTCCAATGAGAAGGCCCATGCCCCGTGGTACAGTATGCAGAGAAAAGGCGAGAGGCACTCACTGGCATGGACCCGGACACTGCACTTCTTGCAGGAAACTAGAATGCTGGTGCCATCCTCCTCCAGGTAAGGGGTGGAAAGGTTGATGTCCGTGCTGCAGCCAGTTGAGGTGAAGCACATTTCTGGAATCAATGGCTTAGTCCTCTGCTTCTGCGGAGCTAAATCTGGAGCATTTCCACAGTTCTGACCAAGGCCTCCAAACTCAACCTAAGGAGAGAGAGCAAGGACATACCTCAGTGAACATACGCCTATGCCCTCGGCTTTCCACCTGCTCCGTCAGCAGGAAGCTGGCTGTCTTACTGACATGACGATGGCTCCGGCTCCCGGGTGCACAGCCATTATCCCCGAGCTGCTAATTGAAGTTACCTCTAATGACTCAAATTCAATTTCTCATAGCAGCATCAAGCAAAGGCCCTCGGGGATGACTGAGAAAAGGGAGCGAGGTAAGAGGCAACTGGGACTTTAATCTTCCCAAACCAAGTGGTAATAAAATGCACTGAGATGTTCTCAATGCTGCTATGTGGGCTCCCTCTGCAGAGCACCGCACAGTGGCCCCCACCCAGGGGGTGCACCCAGAGCAGGTGCTCCTATGGACCAGCACTGATTTCCTCTTGTGGGCCATGCCAGCAGGTCACCTGAGCTACAGCCCCACCTGTGAGTCCCAGTCCCAGCTCAGGGCCCCTTCAGGGAGATCCTTATGTCCACGTACATCCCTGGGCAAACATCCTGACTACAAATATTTGCTGGCTCTGTGGCTGGATGGCATCATCACCCCCATTCCAAGAACAGCATCCAGAAACATGTCAACCCTAAGCCTGTGCCATTCATGAAACCCTGAGCACCTCTCAGTTTATCTGCTGACGGTACAGCTAGGTCTTTCACTTCCCTCACAGGCCAAGGCACACAGAGTTCTTCAGTTTTGCTTTTTGTCAATGGAAAGACGTAGTGAGTTCAATCCAAAGTGTGTTGGTCTGAGGGTCCATTCTTTGATAAGCATGAACCTCACACGCTGCCAGGCTCAGTGGCAGCCTTGCCCCTTTCTAACCTCCACTGTGCGGACTGGTTATCTACATGCCACCCTGTGAAGGTCAAAGCTGAGACTGAGCTGGTCACCTGGCACATGCTGCTATGGATCCTTCCTGGCCTCCTAGAGCTACAGCCAATGAGACCCATGATGGTGGAGCCATCAAACGCCCCAGGAGCAGGAGGGGCAAAACAGCCCAGCCACAGCGCCTTCCCACCTTCTCCCTCCCATAAGCCCTCTGCTCCTATCCCTCCCAAGTTCCTTTTGACTACTGCCAATACCCACTGTGGCAACAGGAAAGAAGAAAACACTGAAGGATGTGGCTTTTCATCTGAAAGTCAAACTATAGTAAAGAAACACACAGTCCTCCAGAATGACTGGCCAGGACTACAAACCACCTAGAAGGAATAATCACTGACTACAATGATAACAAAAGAGCAGATTCCTCTGTGAACAGTGTGAGTGCCAAGGGGCACAGGGCATCAACCCTGAGCCTAAGCCGCACACTCTGCTCTTCTCCAAAGCATTCTCAGTCGAAAACCTGCATTGCTGGGTTATCTGCCTGGAGAAGCCTGACCAGCACACAGATGAGGCGAAGAACATTAGAAAAACATGCCTTTCCCAAGACAACCAGTGATAAGCTCTGTACCCACAATTAAACTTAGCTGCCCTCTGACTGCTGGTCCTGTGCAAACAGAGAGGATAGAGTAGGCTCACCTGATGATAAGTCTGAAAGATCATACAGACAGAGCAGTGAGGGGCCTGCTGGGCCATGGTCTCATTGAATTCCTTTTCAGCCTCAAAGTTCGGGGGTCGGTTCTGCCACAGTTGGCTCAGGGGCTTGGCCCAGGCTTCTGTCTCCTCAGCCTCCTCTTCAGGGGTCAGCTGTTCAGATGTCTCTAGAGGAAGAAGCAAAGTGTGAGTCAGCACCAGCCCTGCACACCTGAGGCTCTGTGTGGAGAGCAGGTGAGCTCAGCCAGTACTCCTGGGTCCCAGGTCTGGACTAAACCCCAAAATCCTATGGGCGATAAAAGCAAAGGGCAGAGAGATTTTCAATAAACTGGCAATACTTGGGTGATGTGGTGGGGAGTCCTGCCTACAGCCTCTTCTCTGGCCAGAAGACTCATGGTTTCTACTCTCCTTACCCCAGGAATTCAGCCACTCTCCTCGCTCCTAATAGCTGCCAGCATTCAACCCCTCTGAACAAGGGCAACAGAGTGAAACACCGTCTTACTTGCTGACTCCAATATTTCAGCATGTTGAGTCTTTACCTCTTAAGAATTTTCTCTCGAGTCGCACCAAAGAGAACCAAGGATGGGGAAAACAAAACAAAACAGGGAAATGGCAAGGCTTAAAAAAGTTTTACATCATTGTCCTTAGTCAGAATTTCCAGCTGCCTCTGGAAAGGTCAGTGGGATATCTGCCTTTTCTAGACAGGGCTCACCAATCTTCTTGGCTCTGCCTCAGAGAAAGGCAGAGTGTGTCCAAGATGAAACCTCTTCCCAACCACAGGATATAACACCTTGAGTCTAGCCCAGGGGCTCATACATGGATGAAGTCCAGCCTGTTTAGGGGGCTAAGAATTGTTCTTGCATTTTTAAAGGGTTGGGGGTGGGGGCGTGGAGAAAAACACGTGACAGAGACATAAGGCCTGTAAAGCCTGAAACAGTTACTATCTGGTCCTCCACAGACCCCTGGTCTAGATGACTACTTTGCATCTCTTCACTGCTCTAGACAGGAGAGCATATACTTTCCGGGCCTTAGCACTGCCTGGAAAAGGAAATCCCCTCTGGGAGTTATCTTCCCAAAAGAAAGGGACACACTCCTGAATGGAAAACAAAAAACTGTGCTCACAAAACAAGATGGAAGCGTAAAGGTACACACTTTCCAGTTGCCCCAAATCAGTGAAAGAAGAGCACAGCCCACTATCTCCCCGCAGAAACAAGTTCAAGGAGATAAGGAAAACCCCGTAACTCTAATGTTATGATGAAGGGGGGCAATCTTTGGTAGAAGAGGCAGCAAATACCAAAATAAACTGATGTCCAGAGTGTTTCTCCAGATGCTCCCACAAATGAGGCAGGTATAGAGCACCTGACAGGAGGCCAGCTCTGTGCCAGCCTCACCACAGGAGGCACCTCTTGGGATCAGTACACCTCACCATGTGTGGGCATCAGCAATCCCCAGCTTCAACCACTCCAATGATCTAGCTTCTTCCCTTTCCAAGAGGCCCTGGAGACCCACGCAGAGCGGCCCAAGGAACATTCATTCCAGTATACACCTGCTCTAGGTGCCCATCTATATGTTCACTTCCGGCAGTTCCAACTCAGGGCTCAGTGCAGAGAGTTACCTAGTCTGCCTTTATTGTCATGTTTAATCTAAAGGGATCCAGCAGCTTCCGTGTGTGACCTCGTTACCCTAGAGTAACGAGGCGAACGCACACGATGAAAACCAACCCCTACAAGCTCCATCATCAGGCTCAGCCAGGAACCGGGGGCCAAAACCAAAGCACAGATATTGTCTGCACCCTGGCCAAAACAAGAGTGACCAAAATATGACATTAGAAACAGAAACAGAGCCTCACAATCACAACAGAAAAATTCACACACTGACATCTGTTCCGTTTTAGAAAACCATAAATGGCCAAAGCATTCCACATGTGAATACTGAATGATTAGAAATGTTCACTATGTTATGTAAAAATTGCAAGAATCAAGAGGCTACAGTTTACATATATAAAACTTCATTGAGCTGTACAGTTAAGATGTTATGCCTCAATTAAAAAAAAAAATTAATGCGGAGAGGAACATACTACACTAAAAGAGACTAAAAAAACAAAACTTCCAAATGTGTGAGACCCTTATTTGATCTGTACTGGTTTAGAGGAAAAAGCTATTAAACACATTTTTAAGCAGGGAAAAATGAGTATGGACTGAAGATTGGAGGATATCATTGCTTATTTTCCAAGGTGTGGTAACAGCAGTGTTTCTGCAGGAGATAATCCTTCTACCAGTGTACTCTAAGTCAAGTGACTTGACTACAACTTACTTTCAACAGCTATAGCGAATATGTACATAGTAGGTATACAAACAGTGCAGATGGAGAGACGGAAAGCAATTAAGGCAAAATGGAAACAGCTGTTGAATGCAAGGGGCACACACTGGTTTTGTTCTTTCAACTTTTCCGCATTTGAAACTTTTTCTCATAAAAAGTTGGGGGACTCTGTATTATGATCTCAACTATATTACCCTGTTTCCCCGAAAATAAGACCTAGCCGGACAATCAGCTCTAATGTGTCTTTGGGAGCAAAATTTAATGTAAGACCCGGTCTTATGTTGTATTATATTATGCTATACATTATATTATATAAGACCGGGTCTTATATTAATTTTTGCTCCAAGACGCATTAGAGCTGATTGTCCGGCAAGGTCTTATTTTCGGGGGAACATGGCATTCTAAAAACATGTACCTGGATATAATTTAGTATCTGAGCAGAAAAGTCAGGAAGGTTAACACATTAAAATGTTCACAGAGGTCACCCTGGCCGGGTAATTTTGTTGTCCTCTTTATAACTTTTCCTGCTTTTCCAATTTTCTACAACCTTCATTGCTTTCCTGCAGGGGTGTCCAAACTGCGGCCCGCAATCCATTTTTTATTGGCCCACAGCAAATTCCAAAAGTATATTTAGTTTACTTAAATAAACCAGGTGAGGCAATACGTACTTCACCTCGAGTGAATGGCCCGTCTGTTTGTGTATTTTATCACATATGGCCCTTGGTAAAAAACGTTGAAAAAAGTTTGGACACCCCAGTTTAGAGCATTGCGGGTGGGGGGAGAATATCATGAACCTAGGCTGGAGGATGACCAGAGGACTTCCTACGACTGGCTCAAGGTCTGACTGACTTCTGACTACAGGCTCTCAAGAGACTTTCCCCACCCAGCCTATCATGATCTTTCTACCAAGGAAAACAGTATAGGTGAGTATTGACATCAGATCAGAAAAGACATATGGGGCTTGTGGAGCAGAAGGAAGGCTGATGACACTCTGGACCTTCCCACCCAGCCAATGAGCAGGAAGGACAGAACAGAGAGAGAAAGGGCCTGGCAGTCAGAGTAACAAGGGACGAGTGCTCAGCAGACTCATCTGACTGGCTCTCTGGGCTCCAGGCAGCACAGGAGACCAAGCTGTGCTGATGGCAATCACTCCCTGAGCTCCAGCGACACACTTCCAGGTTCCGTCTCCGTCCAGGCTCCTTTTCTTCCTCTGTCCTCCTAACCCCAGCCTCTGTTCACCCCCTCTGTGCCTCTCCCCAAGTGGCCTCATTTACTCTTAATAAAGGTACCAAAGACCACCTCTGTACAACCCCACGTCTACATCCTCCATAGACACTGAAATGTAGGTTTCCACAACTCAACCACAGCTAGAAACCAGGGAGGCACTCAACTCAGGCCTCTCCATTCCCTACCACCCTCGCAGCCCCACATCCAATTGCCAAATCCTGCTAACTTTATCTTCACTCCATCCCCTGCCCCCACCTCCAGCATCTTAGTTCAGATTCTCCTGTCTCACAGGGACCAGGACAAAAGCCCACTTGCTCCTCTCAAAGCCATTCTCAAGACGCAATCACTATGAGCAATCTTTCTAATGTAAATGTGACCGTGTCACTCTTCTGCTTAAAACAAGTCAAAGGCTCCTGAACACCGATGAAAAAAGTTCTCACTCATTAGTCTCACAACCATCTTGTTCCTCCTACCACACCCATCACTCCCTGGCCTGGCCTCCTAACTCCAGTCACACTGAGCTGTTGCCAGCGAATATATATCTCCCTGTTTCTCTTCTCCATGGTTACTCAGCCTGGATTACCATCTCCTTTCTTTAGATCTGTTTACCAGTCACTACCCTGCGAGCTTCTCGAGGGCGCAGACCTATCTTAGTTATCTTTGTAACAACACATTCGGCACAGAGCTTGGCATCAGTGACAGTTTGCTATCCCCAAAAAAATCAGCCTTGTACCTTGGAGGAGAAAAAAGGGAAGAAGATCCCCTATTAGATACATTCCACGATACTCAAACATATCATGAAATCTAGTAATAAATCAAATGAAATCTTAACCTCTTTATTGAGTACCTAGAGGAAACGCTAGGCCACAGGCCCACCCTTGGCCCTCAGCGTGGCCTCCCGCTGACCTGTCAGAGCAAGTGCTAAGGTGGTGAGCTGCTTTCCTCCTAGTGAAGAGAGAAGTCAACACTTACCATCATCGCTGATGCAATCCTGCAACACGAGGGGGTGGTGGCGGGGGAGCTTGCTCAAGGGCTGACGCCGGCCCTTGGATTTCTTATTCTCCTCCAGGGAAAACATGTATTCATCTGCAACCTGGACAAACCGGAAGAAGGAATCTCATTGGTATTGCTTCCACTTGGGGACACAGCAAAAGTTAGTCTTCCAATGAAAACCAAGGGAAATAGCAGGCAGAGAAACACAAAGAAACAGAAAACCACACACAAACCTACAGCTCTAAAGGAGACTCACGCCCCCACTATTAAGCTCACTGTCATGAGACTGCGTCTGAGAGCCTCAGAGAAACACAGGTGACCCTCTCCTTGAACCTGAAGGCCAGCAGCACCTGTTACAAAGTGCCAGGCAGCTGGGTCACAAAGACTAGATGACATTCAAAGGGGTGAGCAGCAGCTGACCCATTAAAGGTAAAACAGGCCAATTTCTCCTTATGCACTGCTGAGCCCTCAGCTCTAGCTGATACCATTCATTCCTCTTCTCCAGGGGAGAACACGAGCCAGGACAGACAGTACGTCTAAAACGCTGGCCTAGCTGCAAAGGGAAAGGTTGATTTAACGCTGCATTTACATGATGTCAGAGCAAATGCAATGAGGATGAAGATCTGCAGGATTGAATCAGCAACACTACAGAAGAGTTTCTTTCTAATCAACCCATTTAAACTCAGTTATACTGATATTAAGAGACACGGGGTTAAGCAAAACCCATTCAGCAAGGAAATGAGGCCTGGAAGAGGGTGTCTTTGCACCTGTGACAAAACCAATGCCTTCGAATGCTGTAGAGAAGTGACAGCACTTCAGCGTCCCTTCGGAGAAGTTAACACTGGGCCTACGGACTCCACGTGCAACTTCACAGAACCCTAGAACTTAAGGCCTACACTTGGAATGTAACCAAATACTAAGCAGGCACGTCCAAATAGAACAGAACCTGCTCTTCCAAACACAGATTTAACCAACAAGTTTCAGTATCCATTCACCCATTCATTCAACCAATATTTACTGCGACTCCACTGGCTGCACAGGCCTGCCTAGGACAGGAAGAGGGTGTGGCTAAATGGTCCAATAGGATGTGATCCCTGCTACCTGAAGAGAGTGATGCAGACTCCATGTGCAGGAATGCGGTGGAAAAGTGAGGACGTTAGGGACCTTTTACTACTGATCGTCATGAAGACTCAGAGGATCACAGACTTTTAATCAGAGCTGAACCTTATCGATTAGTACAAGTGATTTCCAAACGTAGATCAAAAGGCCCCCAAGAGCCTCCATTAAAGCAAACAGGCAGGGCTTGAGGCCCCACCTCCATTTCAACCAGAACAGCCCTGCTTTTCATCTACATTTTTCCCCTCTTTCTTCCACCTCCCCCCACTCCATTGTTTCTCAGTCTAGTTGTATAGGACACAGCTCCCTGGCCCATGCTGGTATTCTGAGCCTTGCACTCCCCACCCCCCGGCTGAGGCAGTCGGTCACCGGTCATCGGTGGGCCGCTCACAGCAGCTCACGGCAGCTCTCGCCAGTGGCTGGCCGCTCACGATGGCTACTGGCCACTCACGCTAGCCACCAGCCGTTCCTGGCAGCACTAAGCAGCCCTATGGCAGCCCGCGCAGCCCACAGCAGCTCACGCCGACCTCCGGCTGCTCACCTCAGCCCAACTCCAAGGAGAACCATTGTTCACAATCTTAGCTGTAGAGGGCACAGCTCATTGGCCCACGTGAGAAGTGAACCGGCGTCCTCGGTGTTAGGAGCACGGCGCTCCAACCACCTGGGCCACCGGGCCAGCCCTCATGTACATTTTTTTTAAATGATTCATATTTCACTTAAAGAAAGAGTTCTTTAGCTACAACAAACTAGAAAATCTATACTGACCAAATTTATTTGATAGTGCTGTCATGGAAATAATTTAGGGACATGCACCCCAACACATGCATACTTATTAATGAACTACACACACGAATGTACTTATGCACATTTTAAAACAAAAATCGACTATAAAAGGATTAAGATTTTTAAGTTTCATTATTTTATTCCTATACCCCAATAATCTTCTTGCATTCCCCACTCGGAAGACCACCGAGATAACAGGCCTAAACCTAGGAAGTGGCAGAGACTAGGAAATAAAGGAATGAGAATAAAGGAACCAGAGGTGGTGGGGATTTGTAGCCCAAGTCACCAAAGAGAGACTTAAGAGAACTCTTGTGGATAAAGGAGGAGTAACAAGCTAAGTTAAACACGCTTCATGTGGTTCACACGGCCCGTATCTGTGGGTCCTTCCTTTGCCGAGGCCTAATAAGAAATCCAGCCGGGGTTGCAGAGAAGAGGTCTGAGTAAGAGCTGTAGATGTGGGGATCCTCAGCATCAGGTTCAGAATTAAAATTGTGGGAGTGGATGAGATTATTGGTGGAAGATAAGCTGACTGGAGACCAAGCCTTCCAAGACAGGGGGAAGGAAGAAAGAAAAGGAGATTTGGAAGCGGATAAGTAAGAGGAATACAGAAAGCAAGGAGGGGAGAGCTTTCAAGAGGGGAAAGCCACAGGGCCAAAGAGTACAGAACTGCTGAGCAGGAAGTGGCCAGAGGACTTGGCAAGTGGGAGGTGTCAGGACTTTGAGAGGTAGGTGCCAGCAGACAGACAGTAAGAAACTAAGGAGTAAATACATCATAGAGTCTATTTTTGAGAAGATCAAGGGAAAGAATGAGATCATAGCTTGAGAAGGAGATTTCCTGCAATTGTATTGTAGGATAGAGGCTATTATGAGTATGGTTTTACAGAGAGAAAAGAAGCTTGTGAAAGGAGAGCTATTAGGTAGTACATGTGGCAGACAGAATAATGGTCCCCCTAAGATGGTCAGTCCTAAACCCTGTGAATGTTAACAGGACAAAGGATTATTAAAGTTGCTAATTAGATGACCTGAAAATAGTGAGATTATCCTGGATTATCCGCTGGGCTCAATGTAATCAAATAGTGCTTAATAATGGAACAGGAAAGAAGAGTCAGTGTCAAAGTGACGTGATGCAAGAAAGACTTGCCCAGATATTGCTGCCTTTGAAGATGGAAGAGGGCCACAGGCCAGGGAACATGGGTAACCTACGGAAGCTGGAAAAGGCAAAGAAATGGACTCTCCAGGAAGGTCCACAGACCTGCAGACAACTTGACTTTAGCACAGTGAGGTCCACTTCAGACTTCTAAACTGAATTAAAGATAATAAATTTGTGTTAAGATTCTAAGTTGGCGGTAATTTGTTAAAGCAGCAAGAGAAAATGAATATGGGGTAGGAGTTGGAGACAGATCATCTTATATGTCCAAGTACTGGAGGAAGTAGAGGGGTCAAGACCAAGAATCCCAGAATGCAGCTGTGGAAAAGGAGGACGCCTTTATTCACATCTGTTTAGAGTGCCTCCTATATGCCCAGCCTCCGTACCCAGTATAGACATGCTTGGTGCTATGACAATGCAGACAGGTGAGACGTCATCTCTAATCTCAAGCGCTATGACCCAGCCAGAGGGAGACTTGGCATCGGAGTCTGTACCCTTTTTACTACTATCATGCTGCCTCTGACCTAAGTAGTCAGATCTGTTCAAATATTTGAAGATACTCCCACATTTCCCATCTGCTGGCTAAATGGTCTTCTTACTACAAGACATTCACACCCTCCTTCAGTGCTGCCTCTCCCAGCAATGTGCTCCAATCTCTATATTCCTTCAGTATATAACAGAAACCCTAGTTCAAGCAACTAGCTGTGTGAGCCCAGGCAAGCAGCAACCCACTAGTAAAATGGGTGTAGCAAGCGTGGCCGCACAGGGCTCTATGCGAGGACGGAGTGGGACAGCAGGTAGGGTCTCCCCAGCCCCCGCCTGTAGCAGAGCTGGAGCTCAAGGCTCCTGAGTTCGCTGTGCCTCCTTCTAACACCGGGCCCCCAGGATCAAAGCCAATGTTCCTGATGGGGCTTGTTCTGTAGAGAAAAGAACCAGTTGTTCTCTCCTTGTTTTGAGAACTCACTTTTTCAAAGCAGCCTAAACTAAGGACTTTTACAACCGACACATCACTGTGGCTCAGTCTGCAGTTAAATGAGAACTCCTAAGGTTTTGGTGCTTCAGTAGCCAGTCAACCAAGGTGATTTTACCAGGGCCCTTAAGACAGTGACACATAAGCTGAATACCAAGAGGCCCAAATGACACCATGGGGAATGGTTCAAGTGGGGGTGGAGGATGGGGGCATGCACAAGGGTGCTCTTAGAAACCCAGCTGTCTCCAAACACAGACACAATGCTATTAGACCTCCCTAGGGACAGGCAAAGGGGTTCAGCTTCTGCCCCAAGCCTTGACTGTTGGTTCCCCATTCTACCCTACCAATCAGTCCTGATGTGGGCTTCTTACTAAAACTCAATTTCTAGTCATTCCTTCCACACATACAGAAGGCTCGTGGGTGAAGGCCTGGGGACCACACTGGGGCCTCAAGGAGCAAGGCTGCATGTGGCACAGGCCTGGCTCCTAAGGCTTACCTTCCTCACCAGCCTATGACAACTGCACTGAGACCAAGATGGAGGGGTCATACAAAAAAGAGCCAAGTATTACTGCAGGGATTCAAAGGACAAAGGGGCGTAGATGGGAGGCAATGAAAGGTTTCTAGGAGCAGTGGCTTTTGTGAGGGGCTGGGCTCCAATAAGCGAGGCAGATATCTGACTATTCCTGGGGGGGCTCCTTGTCTCCTCCCAGCTCGACACCATCTGCAGCCTGGTGACAGCTGCACAACAAAGTGAATGCAGTTAAGGCCACTGAACTGTACACTAAAATTGGTTAAAATGACAGATTTTATGTCATGTATCATTACCACAATTAAAAAAACAAATGAACCCATTGTAGCCACCCCCCCTCCTGTCTCCAGCTGTGCTGCAGACCACACTCCCTCCCTCAGACCTCCCTCCTGCTCAGACCTCCAGGATCCACTCCCTTCCCTGGCTCCAACCTCCCGCACTGCTCTGACTCCTCCCCTTCACCAGAGGCAAGCTTGGCCACAGCTCCCATGGTCTTCAGTCTTTCCCTTCCCCTGGCTCTGGACACACTCCTAGTTCTCTCTCCTAGTTCCCCCAAACCCCTAGCTGCTCTTCTCATTCTCCTCCTCCTTCCTGGGCCCTCTACCTCCACCCACACTGTGAAAATTATTCCTCACGCTCCACACATGAGCTCTTCCATGCCCATCGACACCCCCTAGTGACGCCCAAACCTAAGGACCCCTCCCAAGTGAGCTTCAGGTCTGTGTAAACACATCTCCACAGCCTACCTCACAAGCAGGTCACACTCAACACACCCAGGCTAAACTTACCTCCTGAGCCACACTCATACACCCCTTCACTTTTCTCACAACCTCTATCTTCCTCTGATGCACCCCTATCCGTCCCACAACTCAAGCCAGAATCCCGAGTCAACCCCGGCACTGCCCCAGAGCCCACAGCCTCCTCCCATCCTACGCACCCACCTTCTAAGCAGCTCTCAAGCCCCCCTTCTGCTCCCATCCCTATCTCCACTATCGGTCAGGGCCTCACAACCCTCTTTCAGACTAAGGAACAGGTTCCAAAATTGGTTTCCCTGTTCTAATCTTTTTTTCCCTCCTTTCCGGAAGTAGAAGTATTTGATCATAAAAATAACATTAATCGTGAAAAACACTCACACACTTTATAAATGTAGGAAGCGAAAATCATCCCTAATTCCATCTTCAAGAGAACCTCTGCTGTTTCTAATTTTGCCTCCTTCTTCCCATCCAAAAACCTTTATACTTGCTTCTAGAATCATCTTCCAAAACATCAGTGCAGAGCTTAAAAAACCCTTCACTGGACAATCTAATGAACAACTGACACGGTTTCTTAAGTCAATGGTGGGGTAAAAAAGAGGGGGACGCTGCCTCGGGTGAAGGCAGACTTAAGAGCCATAAGAAACAAATGTAAAGTGTGAGACTAGATTAAACCCTGACTCAAACAAACCTACCGTAAAACCAATTTTATTTAGACAACTGGGGAAATGTGATTATGGACCGAGTTATTAGATGATGCTGAAGAATTTTTGTAATTCTGTTACGTATAATAATGGCACAGTGATTAGGAAAATACCCATATTTTTAAAAGATACACACTGAAGTAGGGGGAGAAATGACACAGTATCTGGGATTTGCTTTAAAATACTTCAGCAAATTAAAAAAGGATAGATGAAGCAACTGTGTGGCAAGATACTGACAACTGTTAGATCTAGGGGATGAGAATTGGTGTGTTCACTGTATTATTCTGCATGCATCTTTGTGCATTTAAAAAATGCATTATGAAGAAACAATGCATCACGGAAATCTTCAATCTCTAAAAACACATGCAGGGAACTTCCCAGCGCTCCTCATACCACCACTCTACAGTCAAATAGCTTCACAAGGCATGAGGCAGACCCTCGAGATCTGGGTCCTGACTTCACCTCCACCAATACCTCCCAGAGCCCTCTCCAATCCCATATGCCTGAGGGAAATAAACCACTGTAGACCCCCCCGTGGGCTTTGACCTTGCCATGAGCTACCACCACCATGTAGATAGAACTCTCCTCTCCCAGACTCCCTCTCCAATTTCACTCTACCCTCCTGGCATACTCCTCCTGCCAACCTCAGGCCGAGCTAAAATGCTTCCTTCTCTGCAGTCTCCCTGAACGCCTCACCCCAACCCCAGGCTGCGCTGCTAACTCTTCCACTTGTGCCACAACATGGGTCCTAAGAACTAGAATTATTTGCTCATGTCTGTCTACTCGTCTAGGCTGTGAGGTCCCTGAAGGCACAGTTCTAGCCCAGAGTAGGCATGCCATGACCGATTACAGAGTCAAGTGAACAGGCAGGCTGCCAAGACATTTTTAGATAATCTGAAGTAGGGGGGAGGGGGAAGAGCTGGCTGGAGTGCAGTGGAGAAGGGTTATCACCATCACGTGACAGCTAGGAAGCCCATACAGAAATAAAAGGGAGCCAGGAAGGCACTCAATGGCTTCTGAGCGAGGGCGGAATGAGAGAAGCATGTTACCTAGAGAGCAGCCTCCTTCCCCCAGCCTATTTCCACGTGGAGGGATTCCTGGCTTTTCTCCCCAGCCCTTGGACATTAGTGAGCTTCACTTAGCTGGGATCTGCCTTTGGCAGAGGAGTAGTTCTGGTCTGCGTCCACAACACATGGGAGATGAGTGGAAAACGCTCTGCCGCGGTGAAAGGAGCCCATGTCCTCCAGGACTGCCTGCGACTAGGTAGATAACCTGTCTCATTGAGGGTAAGTGAGCAGCAAGGCCACCTGGCCACAGGTTAAAAGCCACTTTCGTCAATCATTTTAACTGGTAATAAAGGGCCACTCTGAGCTCCATGTGCCTGACTCCTATATCCATTACTTAACTGTTTCCTAATTTGGGAGTAAAAAAGATAGGTGTTACTTACTGGCTTCCTCCCCACCTCCCCAAAAAAAAAAAACCCCACAAAAAACTTGATTCTGTGGTTACAGTAATTAAGCAGATATAGTCTGAACAATGCATATCAAGCATGTAATACATATTAAGTCCTTGCTATTGTTAGCTGCTTTTGTGGTTGTGATTGCAACTGCAGGCAATAAAGTCAGGAAGACACTGCAAGAGAAAGCCAGCGTGACCTGTAGCGTGACAGCAGGATGAACGAGAGGGCACGAGAGCTTTGTGAAGGAAGAATGGCTCGGATGCGGCAAAAGGGAGTGTAAGGGATTCTGGTTTCCAAGCTGGAAAGAAGCCCTCTCCTGCGGGAGTTGCCATGAGAAGACAGAGAGCAGCAATCAGAGGCCAGGAGGAGACCTGGTGGTCACCATCAGCTCATGAGCCTGCACCCGCAGGAGAGGGAGGAACATTCACGTGGAAAAAAGAAGTCTACAGACACTGAGCCCTGACATTCTCTCTGTCCAAAGGAGGCGGAAAGAATATTACATGGATATTATGAAATTATTTGGATATTAAAGACAAGGGGACAAACCAACCACAAAAAGGTATGAGTGGGAAGACTAGAGGAATTTTATTATGGACTATTAGTACTTCAGCCCAAGAAAAGATAACGCCAATATGCCACATGTTAATGCAGAGAGATGAGTATATATGTGGGGTTTGACGGTATCCTAGTTGTACATAGTACTTTAGAACTGTTTCACACTAACTTCTGAAGATAAAAATTTCAAAGGTAAGGCAAGGGGCTGGGGAATACAGGAGAGCTTCTGCACTGACTCCTACTACCCACCAGTTACCCCACACACCCCCACTCAAGGCTGCAACTTGACTCAAGTAAGCGGTAAGGCTGGGGAGTAAGAACAGGTCACTTGGGTAGGTGTGAGGCCAGATGCATCCATCACAGGTCTGCTATATCCCACTCAGACCCACCAAGATCCTTTTTACAAGAAACAAATAAAATACATAGCTTTTGGTGACAGTGTTCTAGGAGGAAGCCTGAACAAACATGTTCACATTTACGGCTTTGGGAATTCATCCTGGTCTCCAAAATAATTCTCTGTCAACAATGTTATTCTGGGAGACGAAGAATGTTTGGGGGTGGCGAGGGGGAGGGAGAATTCTCATGGCAGTCTACAGGGCAGTCAAGATTTGCAAGGAAAAAAAACTTGAGTTTTAGGGTAAGAAAGGCCATCTCATTCCCAACACTCACACATCTGGGCTGCAACCACTGCCACTCTAACCTTTGTGCCTCTAAGATGAGAAGGGTCAGAGGGACCAAAGGATGCGCCCAACTTGGCCACCGCTGCCCAAGGCTGCAGTGCAATTCTTTGGAACAGTCACAGTCACACAGAGAAAAGAGAAAGGAACTCCCAGCAAAGAACAAGCTGGAAGTGAGCCAATGCCCCCTGGTTTTCTGCATGACACAGCAATGGCAGACTGGAGATCCCTCCTGAGGGTCTCTCCTGCCATCTTGGACACCCGCAGCCCCCCTTTCTCCACAGGATCCCTTCCAGGCAGCTCACCCCCAACCAGAACCCAGAGCCCGTACCTCCGCCAGCTCCCGCTCACTGATACTTCTGGTGGCGCTCCCTTTCTTCCTCGTGCATGGCTCTCCCCCGCTGACCCTGCCATCGCCTTTGGCATAGCTGTGCACAGTGAGAACTCCTGTTTGCCCCTGGGCTTGGCAGGACAGAGGCTCACTGGTTTCTGAGTCGGAAGAGATAGAATCCTGTGACGAACTGGAGCCCAGGCTAGATGATGACTTCTTTTTGGAACCTGAGAAGACAAGGCGTCCCCCTATAGAGGCAGGATTCACAGAGAGATCCAAGGCAGCCGCTTCTTGTTCCTCCTCCTCCTCCTCCTCCTCCTCCTCTTCTTCTAGTTTGACGTTTTTAAGCTCTTCAAATTTGACTTCAGTGGAGTCAGAATAATCTGAAACACACACACACATTGGACAGAGCCAATATCCCCCCCGCAAGTCTGAACCTCATAAAAGGCAGTGGCAAAGCACAAAGAACATGGGCGGTGAGGGCCTGGTTTGGAATTCTGGCTCCGTCACCTAGGGTCACTGTGTGATGTGGGCCTAACTGCTTAGCCTCTCAGGGCCTCCAGTTTCGTCCTCTATGTGAAGGTACCACCAGGGCTCTGTGTATCAGATGGAGCATAGCCCAGCACACAGCAGACACTCAGTAAGTGGCAGCTGTCATTTCCTCAGAAGTCTCCTGCAGGAAATGAAGGCCTGAGCTCAGGACGGATCTATCACTCCAGGCTAGAAACCTGAACAGAAGGCAGCTCAGCCCGAGTCCAAGTCCATCGTGCTGTCTGGCTCTCAGCTGACACACCAAGGTATTGTCAACACAGAGATTCTCCAAGCCTGAGTGGAGACTGATACAAGCCTCTTCCCCAAAAATCCACCCTCAATAGCCATCTGAGTGACTGAGTGCTCTGGAACACCGTGACCACACCACTCCCCTCCCACAGTACAAAGGGCTTCTCAAGCTTCCAAGTGAGCAAACCTACGACAGCAGGCAGTCCCTACATCACCTCGTTCTTCTTTCTCTACCCTCATCTCCTGGTAACACACCTGTCTTCTACCTTTCCACTCCCACATTCACATTATAGGAAATCACCACCAGTTCCCCAAATAGCTCGTGTCCTTTCCCATCTCCATGCCTTCTCCTGCTACTTACTCCTCTCAGGGATGCGCTTTCTATGTCCCCCACTCACTGTCTGCGTGGAAAATTACTACTGAAAATTGGTTCATCGTCACTTTACCAAAACCCTCAGTGTTTCCGTGACCCCTCACCAGGCAAAGAGAGGGGGCCATTCCCCTGCGTTCCTCGTCCCTCCTGTGTCCCTAATCAAAGTGCTTCTCCCACCACTTCTCATACCAACGACGCTATCTGCTCACAGACCTGTCTCTCTCCTTTTTCACATGTGACCCTGTGACTCAACATGGCATCTGACACAGACCAGAACAGTTAGGGTTGTGGGGGAAAAATACAACCAACTGACCTGGGAAGGTAAGACCATCCTCGACTTGCCGCACAGAGCTATGGGTGGGCCTCACCGGAGCAAGGGCAGCCTGGCACTCCGTCATATCATACTGTCCGGAATTCAGCTCCTCCTTGGGGAAGAGCTCGCTCTGACTCACCTCCTGCGGTATTTCAAGACAAACTCGATGCCTCTTTGTCCCTATACGGTGCTTGGCTAGGCTGTAAGAAGGAGGGCAAACTTTTTTTAAGAGTCCACATATACATCCCCTTACACAAACACATTCACATACAACCCCAAAACGAGTGGCCAGAGCCTGTCAGCCTGCTTCACACTTGGGTAACACCTCTTATTTGTGGGACCTGAGACAAGCGACTTCACCTCTGAGCCTGTTCCCTCAAATGGAAAATAGGGATGTCACCACCTACCTCACGGACTTGATGCGAGGCTAAAGGAAAGGTGTGCAGAGTACCTGGAAGAGCACCTGGCATAGAGCAGGTACCCCATAAATGTCTTTTCTTCCCTACATGAAGCAGGACGAGTGCTCCTCACAGGAGATTCTCTGGCTCAGACACCAAAGACACCAGCCAACTTCCAGACACCACTCCCTTGCTCTTGTCAGTCTCATTCCCACCATCACCCTCTCGTTTTTAAAAAAGCAGAGAGACTTTTCTGGCTCAGAGGGAGCTGTGCCCTGGCATGTGTGTGACTCAGCAGAGTACAGGCCCACGACACGTGCTATCATTCCTGGGTCAGAGTCACAGGGAGGGCCTGAACCCCTCACTCGCAGGATTCTGGAGCGTTTACCAAGAAGAAAACTCCCTCAGCTGTGGCCCAAACACCCCACTTAGAAACAGCCTCTCAGCAGGTTATGGGGGGCTGCCCAGACGTCCCTCCCTCCCACAGCTGGGCCCGAGGGCTGCTGGGTACCTTCTCTTCAGGTCACCCTCCTCTCCATCCTCAGCCCCTTCCATGTCCTCCTCTGGGCACTCCTCGTTCGTGGCTCTTGGGGGCAGTTCATTCTCCTTAAGAAACTCGGCGGCTTCTGGCGTGGGCAGAGTATGGTCGATAACTGTGCTGTCCTTCCCAGCTTTCCAAAGTTTGTACCTTTCTGGCTGGAACTTCCGCACAAACACATCCATGGAGATCTTCACCATGTCCTTTCTACAGGAACACTGTCACAAGGCACCGGAAGAGCTCCAGCTGAGCACATTTTAACTGCTTCCACCTGACCCCGATTCCCCTCTCTTCCCCCCTCTCCTCCCTTCAGGTGGAAAAATGCACAAGACAGTTTCAAGCCAAACTGTTTGGGTTCACAGGCTGAAGGCATACTGTCTTTGCAGAGACTTCAAACATGGCGGAAAGCAGGGAAGAAAGGGCAGAAAAGGCATGGTTCTGGGGCGCCTCCCACCCCCCGGGGCACTAACGTGGGGAACCGTTAGAGAAGCAGCTCTGGCCTTAGACCCGGGTGGTCGTTACCCACCTTCGCTTTGATACCTATCCAAGCCAGGACCAAACAAGGGAATCTCCTCCTGGTCAGAGGTCCAGCCCTGCTGTTTCCCGCAGGTAAAATTAAACCCCTAAGAATTTCTCAATAGAGAAACCCCAGAGTGGCTAAGGCAAGAAATACCATGTGAGGGGGTGTGGTTTCAATGCCCAATGGACTTCAGCCTGGAAACCTCACTTTACACATCCCAAATCTGAACAAGTTTTTAACGGAACACAAGGTGTTGGGCACTTTTGCACATTCCCAGCCACGCTGTTTCCGAATTTCAGAAGTTCAAGGAAAAGTTCTAATCACCAGCCAGTGTACCTAACAGAAACCAGACGTTTTCAGTCATGGTGCGATAGAGAGAAGCAGCCAAGCAGACTCACCAGCACCGCCTGTTTACCATACTCAATCCACCGCCGGGTAGCAAAGTTGGTCGACTCCGCACAGTTGAAGCCATGGTTAAAGCCGGCATGGTAACCATAAGGGAAAGTGATCATAAATTCTCCAGCTTCCTGAGTCACCTGAACAAGAGCAGACTTGAAGCCGCTGCACCAACGGCAGAAGTCCACAGGACTGGAAGTCTGAGCTCCAGCTCTGCTTCAACTTAACCGAATAACCAAGGGTAAGTCATAAAATCACTGGGGTCTTGGTGCCTTGTGCAAAATGCAAAGCCCTAACATCTCAGATGCTATGACTATAGGAACCATTCCTCCAAACGAACACTGTTCACAGGGATTTCACTCTCCTCTGGGACTGGGAAGGTATAGTAGCCTCATCTCTAATACCCTGAGATCAAAGTGTTGTTATATACAGGTTAGCTTTGGCCACACCTGGCACAGAGTGATGAACTAGAATAAAGCTCCTCTGTGAAACACAGACAAGAAAGGGTGGTTTCCGTGTAAGCCTAAGAACTCTTGTATGTAAAATTAGCTCACCTTGTCAAAAGGAATTCCGTATTTCTTCAGCATTAAAGGGGAAATCAAAGTCATCTTATGGCGAAGAAAAGCCTCACAGCTTTGAGCACTTCCTGGGAAAAAGCCTGTTTAATTGAAAATGGGCCCAGGTTAACACACTGCTCCACACTAGCTCTGTAACCCTAGCATCAATTGTCACTTTACATCTGGGTGTCTAATCTGGACAATAAGAAGGATGAATCACCAGTGTCATCTCCATGGATCCTTCTAGCTTCAGGCCAATTCTAAGATTCTCCAATGAGCCTCTGGGCTCCCTTCCTTGAAGACCATTACATGGGTAATCAAATTCTGCTTGGGGAATTGGGATGACTCAAGCGGCCTCTGGTCTTATAAAGAGCTTTGAAGCTATTTAGGACCTTTTTCCATTCACCAGTATCACAAGACTTGTTAGTAACACATCTACTATAGTATAGACTACACAAGCTCTCTCGAAATGGGCTGTCTAGAGGTATAAATCTATCAAGATCCACTTAAAGGATCAAATCATAAAATAATTCAATTTTGACTTTAACATTTGGGTTTCTGGCAGGAGAATCAGGCCCAATATGACTGGTATATTATCACTGGTCAACTATACCTGTGCTTGATAAAAATGAGACAAAAACAGTCTGAGAAGGATTTACTAAGTCCCTCTCCAGGACAAAGTGGAGAAAGGCTCTGATTTCAGTTGCTCCGCTAAGATCACCTGGCTCACCCCCCCTCACCCCCCCCCCCCGCAACCTGCAGGCCTGATAAAGGCCAGGTGAGAATCTGATCACAGAGAATGGACACTTCAGAGCAGTGAGCACAGCTCCTAAGAGGGTCTGACTCAGCTATGGAGGAGACAGTACCTTTGGCGAGGCGCTCCAACCGCTTTCCGTGCTCTGGGGGGACGGAGTACCTGCAACCACATAGAAGTATTGGATGATGAACAGAGGACAGTACCGGAGCTAGCGGGCTCATTCCCACTCTCAACACAGCTCCAAGTATCCGATTTTTCAATTTCCCAACTACAAAACCTAGACAGGAATCTGGAGAAATGAAACACTAGACTGTTTGGCAGAAGAGTGGGGAGCCCACACAGAACGTGTGAGTGAATTTCTTTACATTCATTCACTAACAAGACATGTATTGAATATTTACCATGAGTAGGATTTAAGGTATGCACTCACTGTTGCTCTCCTTTATAATGTTGTTAATGAAATGAAATAAAAATGCAAAGATGGCACTAAAGTGCTCCTGGCAGAGCCTGAAAGGCCTAACTGGGACAGGATGAAGGAAGAATGAAAAACAAGGTAAAAATGGATTAGATGCTTAGACGCCTAGCCCCATATCTGCTGCTGAACCTATTCTCCCCTCATCTCCGTAAGTTACGAATTACGTAACTGGTTACCCAGTAATGACTCCTCCACCTAGTAGGTTATCTACACACCACGGAAAATGCTCTTCAAAAAGAGAAACACCAAAAAACCGTATGCTCAACTTTATATTCTGAAATTCACAGTTAAGTATTTTAACCTTTATAATCGAGTCCAAAGACTATTCCACAACCAAAAACTTCCCATCCCAAACAAAACAGACCAGGAGCTGAGGAAAATGTTTGCCACGTAAAGGACTTAAGGATCCATGAGGCACCCTGCACAGAAGTTGGAGTTCTTACTTCAGATGACCTAACTAACTTCAGTGTATATAATAACCAGAAAACCTGCTCCTGACATGAGAACGGAAATACGATTTCAGGGAACTTTGGAGTAAACATGGTGAAGACACAAAAGCTACGTTTATCGATTCTAGCACTCTAGTCATCTAAAGAAACAAATGGGACGTAGTTAGTGGGTAATCACAGGCTAAAAAAAATCCCCCCGCCCCCCGCCCGAGATTAGAAACTGGAAAGTATCTGAAAGAAGAAAGGGAAACCCCTAGGAAAAGGATGTGGCTGAAGATGCTGGAAAAGGAAATGAAGATGGATAGTTTTCATGACTCCCCATAACACAGCCCATGCTGTTCCCTCTTGTACACCACACCCAAACCACTAGGAATTTCACTATGAACTTCTCTGAAGACATCATGCTCTCTCCTCAGCTTACGATCGCTGCATGTATTGTTCCAACCACCTACATGCACTCCCTTCACTCTCCCCTCTCCTGAACCCTCCGTCATCATCCCACCCAGTTACAGCTTCCTCATTTATTAGGTCTCAGCTTAACTGTCACCTCTTCCAAGAAGCCCTCTCTAATCCCCACCTCACCCCCTTATGCACCATTCCCATGTGGACCTACAGCACCGTTTCCCATCAGAGCTCTTCTCACACCATGTTATTGTTTTTTCACACTTTCTATCCTGTCTGTGTGAGGATAGATGCCTCATCTGTTTTATTCACTGCTGCTGAATGTAACACCTTCACTAATCACTAAATGCTGAGACTGAGCACAGGGAGGGAAGAGAGAACAAATCTTTGATTCCCCAACTAAAGTGAGAACATCCTGGAGAGCATATCCTGAGTAGCCTTGCATCCTCTCTTATGTTAAGCACACACTGCTGCTCACCAAATAATTTTTCCATGAGGAAAAGAAAGCTTTCTATCATCTGAAGGAGTGACTCCAGTCTTGGAAATCTGTCTCTAAGAAAGGCCTCAGGCCTATACAGAAAAAGAAACTTAGAAAGCCGTGGGATAGCCTAGAATAGCCTCCGTGGCTCTCAGTCCCTCAGCCAACGTATGCTTTCCAACAATGGTGTTAATTGTATTAATTGCCCTTTCAAGCCTTGCTACTCAAAAGGCGGCCTGAGCACCAGAGCTCCAACAGCATCTCATCACTTGAAAGTCTGTTTAAAATGTAAAATGCCAGTCCCATGCCAAGCCTACTGAACCAAAGTCTGAATGTGAACACGATCCAGAGGCGTTTCCTAGGCACATGAAAGCTGAGAAGCCCTGCTCCTGAGGAGCCCCGATGCCAACTGCAGGCTGACTTTACCAGGACTTTGGTTCTCCGAAGTGCAGGTAATTAATGCTGTATAGGTCCATGTCTTCAGTATGCCAGGCAAAGGATGTCTTCCACATGCCAAAGTACAGGTACGGGGTATTCACACCCTCAATGGTGATCCCACTCTCCTTTTCCACCAAGTCCAGGATTGTTTTCAGCCGACCGATATTCCACTCATCAACATGCTGCAAAGGGAATGACGGTGCAGGGCAAGTTATATGGAATATAAACAAATCATAGAGTAGGTCACAGATGAGCTGTCACCTCTAACAAGGATATGGAATAATGTCAAAACAGCACGGAAGTGAAGACCACTGACTCACTCACAGCCACCACTGGAACTGACACCATTATACCTCTGAAGGGAAAATGTCATTCAGCGAACAACACTAGTCTGTGAAAAGTGAATAAGGAGGTGACAGCAATCTGTTCTAAACCCTAAGAAGAAGAGTTTGAACTGAAGCTCAAGAAACTTAGGTCAAAATAGGAAAAAACTCTTAAACCATAAAAAAATACAAAACACAGGAATTAATTACACCAATTTGTGACTTTTCTAGCCCCAATTTCCACTGGGCAGGGTCTTCAGTAAAAAGTCGACAATGCCACCCAAATCCTTTACCTGAGTTGTAATGGTCAGCTAGGAGCCCACTTCCTACAGGATGTTCTGGCCTTGCTTTTGTAGCTCCCCGTCCCAGATCCTGACAGTATCTTCCTGCCATTTATGTCTCTAAGCTTCACTTACTACTGCCCAAAAAACTGTCATCAACAAACTTGGAATACACTTTTTAAACTACTTCCTTCCAATAATTTACAAAAACATTGAAATTAATCTGAGTGATAATCCCTGAAACACCCTACAGATTTTTTACTCATCTAAAACCGGTCCCAAACATTCCTTCCTTACACTGCCTCTCAGGCTGTTCTGTATGCCAAAAAGCACGACATCCCAAGCCAGTGCAACTCGTTAAAACAACTTTTGCTATGAAATCTGGTTTCAGGGTTCTAAAAATCTAAGTAAGTTTCTCTTCTTAGATATATGCCCCTTTCATCAGATTAGTCAGTGATCTTTTTTCTGCAGAAACCACAATGCCTCCCCCAACAATTCATTTACTGAGATCCCACCCTTTTAAGAACTCATCAGCTACCACCCACGGACTATTCCAACAGCCCTTGCAAAGAATACATCATCATCCAATTCACATGTAAAGTGAGAGAAGTAAAATTCAGTCACATGCAAAAATACCCACAATTAAGTGATCACAGCACATCAGCTGGTGGTAGATCATTCCTTTGTTCATCTACCCATTCAGCCAATAGCTTTTAGGGGCCTACTATGTGCTGGGCAGATAAAAATGGCATGACATTACAAAATTACAAAAATGCTGCACTCCTGTGAGTCTCACCTTTTCATAGAGAGTGCCATTCACATCTGCACCATAGATTGGGGGATTGAATGTGAGATTTTTCCAGTATTTCCGTTCAAGCTCTTCAAATTCACTGTAACGTGGGGTACAGTACCTTTCAAAAGTAAAGGAAGTGTTAACCACTTACGAGGGACCAAATTCATTAGGCATTATGAACACAAGACACATTTCCATTCCAGGAACAGCAAGACATTTCTAATGAATATAACATAACCTTGGCTTTCAAGGCTCCAATACAAAGTAACTCCCTCTATATCCCTTCTGTGAGCTCTGAGCTCACGGAAGGTAGCATACATGAAGATGTAAGCCCATCCTCCTTAAGAAATATATTATCTTCAACTCTTTACAGAGATTATACTAAAACCACACCTTGCTAAAGTTACGAATGGCCTGGCCACTCAGGAAGAAACTAGGCTTACAAACTGGTGAGACTCAAGAACCGCAAATCACTATACAGTCAACCCTTGAACACGGGTTTGAACTGTGCAGGTCCACTTACGCATGGATTTTTTTTCCAATAAATACTGTAAATGTATTTTCTCATTATGATTTTCTTTTCTCTAAATTACTTTATTGTAAGAATACAGAACATAGTACATATAACATACAAAATATGTGTTAATCGACTGTTTATGCTATCAGTAAGGATTCCAGTCAACAACAGGCTATTAGTAGTTACATTTGGGGGGAGTCAAAAGTCATATGCACATTTTCGACTTTATGAGGTGGAGGGGGTCAACGCCCCCTACTCCTGCATTGTTCAAGGGTCAACTGTATACCCACAGACAACCAAAACCCACCAGCCCGAGAAGAGCTAAGCCCTGACCAAGTATGCACTTCCCTGCACTCGTGTAAAGGAAGTGGCTCCAAGAAGGCTCATTTGTATTGTAGCTGCTACATTCCTAACACCCAATGCAGTGGCTAACATTCAACAAATAATCGTGCCTAAAAACAAAATATTTTATAAAAATATATAAACAGATTTTTGCATACCAAATGTTCTATTTAGGGAAATATACATATGCACATATATACGTTTATACCACATTTTGCCAAGCACAATGTGCTCCCATGTGTAATGCGCACCCATGTTTCTGGACCACACTATCAGGGTTAAAAATATTTCGTTTTAATTTTTTAATTCAAATTTTTATTTGTTTATATTTAGGTACCTGTTTTTTGTATTATAAAGGAATTTTAGCATTTATGCATTTATTTACTTATTATTACACTTTTAACTCATAATCATAAGTAAAAGAATTAAAAACATTTATACAGATATGGAATTAGTACTACCCATGTACAATGCGCATCCTTATTTTTCCCTCACAAATTTGGGCAAAAAAGTGTGCATTATACACAGCAAAATACGGTATGTGTATGTGCGTGCGCGCGCATGCAAAAAGCCATTAAAAATATCTATACTCTTTAGCTTAATAACCACACACTGATAATTTACTCCAAAAAAAAAATCTTTTAAAAAACTAAAAGCCTCTCATGCATGTGAGATCTGACTCTCCCATGTATGCTGAGTTCCCATATATATGTATGTATTAAATTTGGTTACTTTCTGTTGCTAATCTGTCTCATGTCTATTTGATTATTCTCTACCAGCCAAAAGGGTAGACAAAAGTTTCTTCCTCCCCCCACCACACACACCCTGCCCAACAACAACAACAAAAAAAGTCTTTTAAATTAAAACCACTTAAAAATCATTAACAGCAATGTTGAAAGAGTAATGCATAAACCTAATAGGTATTTGAAAATGCACACAATAACGAAAATGGCAAAAAAAATACCATGAATGGATAAAGAGCGGAAGCAAAGACCAAAGTGAAAGGTGTGGCCATAATGGGATGAGTTAAAAAGCGAATCTTCCTTTAAACACTGCCTTGCATTTTAATGTCAATGTGGTGAATAATAAAGTTTAGTATTCTAAAGTTCCTTTTGAAATATAAATAACTCTTCTACCTCCAACTGATCTGCTTTATAAATTTAGATTTTTACCTACTGGGTTTTCTTAAAGTTGGCTGACCATGCAAATAGCAATCAAAGATAAGAATTTGTCGTATTTCAGATGAAAAGAAAAGACGTAGAACTGCTTAGTTTAAAAAGAAAAGAGGTGCTGTGAAAGAAGAAAAGGCCTCCCATAGGTTCACAAGAAGACAGGCACCGCACAGGAGGCTAAGGCCTCTGGTGGAGACCCGTATGAAATACAAGGCAGGTGTGCGTGGCCCCATGCACAGCTGGAAATCACACATAAAGGATGACACAGCCTCTCAGATGCAGAGCGTAGCACACTTAACATGCAATTACATAAATTCTCTCATTAGATAGCAGGTTGGCCAGCAATATAGATGTTCTAAGAGTTAAGCTGTCAATAAAACTGGAAGACCATATTTAGAACTGTGATAAGCCAAAGGAAAATGCAGAAATAGAAAGAGAGAGATCTGATGTGATAAGGCGCATGAAGTCACGCTCCAAAAGTGTGAAGACTGGCAATCTACAGATCTCGCCCTGGGTTCTCACACAGTGAAGGCACAACATGTCTGACTGACTGAAATCAAGATGTGTGTAGATCAAAAAGGCCCAAGGAAAAAAAGCAAGGAAAAGGGAAGAATCTCTTGTGGAAACTCAAAAATGAGGAAGAGTGCGGGAAGGGAGAAGATCCAAGGAAGAGTATTAAGAAGGAGCACTGAGAGCTGATGAATGAAAGACAAAATTCCCTCACCATACACCTGAGGACAAATGAGAGCTAAATGTTAAAAAAAAACAGCAGAGAAAAACAACTGAAAACAGCAGGCCTACACAAAGAAAGACATTTCTAACAGAGACCAGAATGGACAGATGATGAAGAATGGAGTGAGAGAAAACAGCAATCAGCTTGGTAGTTTCTTCACATTGTGATACTATCAAAATGGAACAGAGATAGCAGCTTGATGGGTAGTGAAATTTTGAGCATGATTAAATACAGAAGGACCCAGAAGGAAGAGATTAAACTACTAACGCCACTTTTGGATGAGCAGGTGGTATCAATACATCTGACAAATGCTCCTTTTGAACCAACTCCAACTTTCTCCTTTGCAAATCTGCAACTTACCCGAGTCAGAAAATGATTCTGCAAATATATGGTGATGGAAGGAGAACTGACTCTGGGTGGTGAACACACAATGGGATTTATAGATGATGTAATACAGAATTGTACACCTGAAATCTATGTAACTTTACTAACAATTGTCACCCCAATGAACTTTAATTTAAAAAAGAAAGAAAATGATTCTGCTTCTGACGGCAAAAGAACGGAATTACTTTGTGTAAGAATATGGACAAGTTTACATTGTGACACAGAACTGAGAAGAGGAAATGCTTCCATAAAAAGGTCAGAGGCAGGAGTTAGAGCTGAAGAAACTGGTCTTCAGTAGGACAGTGGCAGCCTTGAAGACAGCTACTATGAGGATGAGATGTTAGGTACTAGATACTATGACAGGTAAAGGAAGAAATGTGTTTTCACTCACTTATCACTATTGGCTATCTTGCGGAACTCTCGAACAGTCATGGCTTTCTTCTGTATGTTGTACTGAGTAAAGAGGCCAGACTGCCCAGTCACCAGCTGCTGGATGGGGGCAGGAATCACCAAATCATCAATGTCATCATAGGATGCTCGAGGTCTCCACTCCTTTGGAGGAACAACCTGTGGTGAACACAAGAAACAAAGAGACAGATCAGAAACCTGGCAAGCTGGTCAGCGTCCAGGAAGTGTGTAGGCGGCTATGCAACCTAACAGTTTTACTAGAAAGTTACTTTGATTTAACCATGCTCAACCAAACACCGCAAGTCACACTGTCATGCTAACCCTGATCCAGTTGTGCTACCAACTAGCTGCCTAGTTGCCATGCCCTAAGGTAAGTAATACTTATTCTCAGCCTCAGTATCGTATCTGGGAACCAAGAGGAGATTGAAGAGTCGATTCTCTCTAAATCTAACAGAAAGTCCACATGGGAAGCCAAATTACTATCAGAGTCCTGGCTGAGAGTGAAATAAGAACAAGAGAAGTTGAATGGCACAGGCACTCAACGACAGATAAAAAACACTCAAGCACTATCTCCCCAGCAGCTGGCCCTGAGACACTGGCTCTTTCCTTCCCTTTTAAAGATTCCAAGCTCTCCTCTTACCAAAAGAGATGCTTCTAATGTTAATGAAAGGAATTAACTTGCAAATAGGACAGCACACACTCAATTCAATCACCCTGCCTGGCTTGCAGTAAAACTCAATTCTTCTACCTTTGCGTAGGAAGTCTTACAATAGCCATGCAGAACAAGCCCACCCCTCACCTTGGCCAGCCCAGCCCGATGAGCTCCTTGGGATTCAATGTAGGCAATGTATCGACTGAAGTTCCGGAACTCCTCCATAGTTGGATAAAAAGTCATTATCCGAGCACTGGGATTCAGGGTTTCAGATTCAGAAGCCATTTTCCCTCCTTTCTGAAGTCACTTTGGTCAGACAGGAATCTGAAGAAATACATTAAGAGCACAAAATTATATGAAACGTGATTAAAGTTAAATGCTAGGAATATCAGTGCTGAAAACTGTAAAAGATGGGGTGGCCGGTTAGCTCATTTGTTTAGAGAGCGGTGCTCTTAACAAGGTTGCCGGTTCCATCCCCACATGGGCCATTGTGACCTGTGCTCTCCACAATTATATTGAAACAACTACTTGACTTAGAGCTGATGGGTCCTGGAAGGGCACACTAAATAAAAGTTAAAAAAAAAAAAAAAATGATGTAGGAATTCTCAAGAAACATTAAGACCTCAAACCTGGAATCTGCCTCTAGATAAAATTATTTAAATGAGCTGGAAATACAGAGAGAAAAGGCTCCTAAAAGAACCTGATGTATCAAAATTACATGTATGCAAATCTCATTTAAATGGAGATACTGTTTCAAGCTAAAAAAAAAAAAGGTAAACTAATTATTTGGTTGTTGGTCCTTATCTAACAATACAGCTGCCCTGCCCATATTTTAACCTTATCTTTTCAAGCTGCTCCCTTATTCACACCTTGCTAACTGCTTCTAAGAGTATTAAAGATAATATACTACAACCAGATTTTAAAAGCAACCCACAGGCTCCCTTCTCCAGCACAGCTTTAAAACGGGATTCTAGATTCCTAAGAAAATTTATTTAGCTACAAGATTACAAAATTTAAGGGTTAATAAGTACTCTGATATTAGTAGCATGAGCTATGATTTTTTAAAACCCTAAAGTGAAATTGTTTTCACATCTAAACCAAAATGCAGTTTCAGCAGTACTTAATAAAGTCACTCACGCTAGAGACTAGTTCAACTGCACTATACTCAGAACTCAAAGGACAAAATTTAAGCAATACAGGGCAAACTTCACAACTGACTGGAGAAGGGGAAATACTTTGTTTTTAGATGAGGCCTCCAGCTAAGTGGGTACATTCGCATTACCAAGCACCACAATAGACTATTTTAAATGATTAAGAACCAAGCATACTGGCTAAAAGGAGTCAGTTTAGAAGCAATAATGTCTCTCTTCCTGTAGGAAACTCTAGAACTCCCCCAACCTGGGCCCCAAAGCCATAGTTCAGCTCCAAGAGTATCCTTGAAAGGTGGAGAGTTCAGAAGGGAGGAAACAGCCTCCAACCTACCAGCTATCCAGTGACAGATTGGGAAGATAGCAAGGAACAGACCTAAGGTAAGAGAGAAGAACAGGACCCCACCACCACCCGCATCTCACAGGCTTCCATTTCACCAAAAATGTGTTCCTGCCCGAGCACTTTTCATGCTCCTTGCCAAACCTTTGCATGGCAGGTATATTGTTATCCCTGTTTTACATATCAGAGCATTTGCCCACAGTCCTGTAAAGCACCCCTGGTGCTCCTTCCATTACTCTTTGTGGCCTACATCATAACCGCCCCTTAGACTAAGCCCTTTGCAAGGGCAGATTCAAGTGTGGAGGAACCTTAAATTTATTCAATTTTGAAGATCCTCTTTTTAAAAAAGAATGCAAAATATCTTACTTTTGCAAATTTTACCAAAAGATTCAATCATGTGAAAACAGTGTTAGTGCCCGTGCCCAGTATTAGGCCTATCGCCTCTGGCCTTATGCATCTTTGGATGCATAGAACAATGCAAGGCACAACACAGACACTCAGTAACTGTTGAATTACTGATTCCCTCACCCTCACCTCAGTTGCTCATTCCCTTTCTTCAACCCTAGAATTCCCTTCCCCCAATCTATTCTCTGGGGAAAGCTCCTGTTCCCTGCCACCTTCCTTCTCCCATCCAGCAACAAAGCCTAGTGGTTTAAGAGCACCGGCTCCGGAGTCAAAACAACTCTGAATACAGACCTGCCATTTATTAGCTGTGTGACCTTGGCTGTATGAGTTGCCAGAGCCTCAGTTTCTCCACCTGTAAGATGGGGATCCCAATCTCCTGGCCGGCAGGATTGCTATGATTAACTCAGATGATGCAAGCGAAACGCTAAGCACTAGGCCCGGTACTTAACCACTCAATAAAGGTAGCTATTGTTAACCACTTCAAACTCTCTTCCCCTCCCCTCGCAAGCCGCTCCCGCGGTACCGCTCCCAAGGTAGCTCCCCCAGCTCCCAAAGCCCCCGAACCTCACCGCATAGAGGTACGACCCCTCCCGGCCCCGCCGCCTAGGCTAGTGGGGCCCGGCCGCAGGAAGAAAATAAGGCCCAGTAGACCTGCCCCCCTTCCCGACGTCCATTGGCCATAAGTAATTGGAAAGGACCAATCTCAGCACCCATTTTAGAAGCTCCTGCTTCCATTGGCTGAGAGCCGTGCCCATCACTCACTGGTGGCACCCCCCCACACACACCCCTCCCCCACCGGAGCTCCCGTTCGAGGCCACAACAACAAACTTAAAGGATTCCAAAACCGTATGGTTCTCACCTAAAGCCCACCGTCCTGGCAGGGCTGAGCCCAGCTTCTGCTGTTGCCACTAGCCGATCTCACTGCTTTTCCATCTGGCGAAGAACGAAGCTCCACCTCCTCTAAAGTCGGCCTCTGCGCAGCCGCACAGGGCCCCACAGAGTCAACCAATCCGAGGGCCGCTATAAACCTTTAAACAACCAATGAGCACGCGCTGCAGCCGCCCACAGTCTGGGCATATAAGTAGGCTCAGCCTATGAGCGCCGGCTCGGGCTGTTGCCAGGAGGAAATGCTGTACCACTGGGGACCGCGGCCACTGAGCATCTCGGCTGAATCGCGGAACTGGCCAATCATAGGCGGGCTTCTGGCCGCCCATAGCTAATCAGGATAAAAAGAGGCGAGTGCCTAGAAATGAGATGGTCCGGAAGGGTAAGAACGATGAGGTTATTGTAGGGTGATTCTAATGAAAGGGTGGGCAGAACCTTTTGGGGGTGAGTAGGACATTTGCCTAAGATAGAAGTGCGCTGGGGACACTTAGGGGCAGCTTCCGAGGTCACGGAGTTCCTAATAAGGTGACCAACTTGTCTCGGTTTACCTGGGACTGTCTCGGTTTTTAAAACTGAAAGTCCCGTGCCCTGGGAACCCCCTTACTCGCCGGCAAACCGGACCTTCCTTGAAGGGGGCAGTTCTTGAATGGGAAGGAGCTCTGCGGGTCATTAGGACAGGTCCTAAGAGGAGATGTCCTTAGAGCCATTAAAAAGCTGTTCCTCAGTGAGCGAGGATTTGGGGGTCATTAGGAGCAGCTCTTGGGGAGGAGATCCTGGGAGTCATTAGACGCACTTCGGAGGCTGGGGGAGGAGGGACTCCTAGAAGTCATTAGCGGTTCCTAGAAATCATTAGCGGGTCGGGTCATTAGTGAGTCGCCATAATTAAGAAGCTCCCAGGTTGTCAAGGGTGATGGGGAAAGAGAAGTACAGGACACTCTGATAGGTCAAATAGAAAAACAGGATAATCACAACCAGAGCATAAAAAATGTACAAAATTACCCATAGATGAGTAATGCTGTAGTGCACTGGAAAGAAATATGGAGTCAGATTTGTGTTCCAAACCAGTGCTCCTCTGAACCTGGGATTTCCCATCAGTAAAATGGAAAAGACTACTAGCCTTGCAGATTGTTATGTAGATGAGAGTTAATATATGTTGGAAAAAAGGATGGTATTACACACAGTGGTATTGCCGTGGACCAATCACGCACGATATGTCTCTTGGGGCTAGGCACATGCTTCCTCCTCCTCCCCCCTAAAAAGCAGAGTTCTGTTTCAAAAAAAAAAAAGACATGGGAATGACCCTTGGTTAGGCAACCAATAGTCTTTCACAATTATAAAGTTTTTCTCCTTGACCAGGTAATAGATTATGTTAGGTAGCTCACAAAATTGCTGAGTCTGAAAAATCCAACTTGGAGGATACATAATAAGGAAAGTCACCCCAAATCATGCCACAGAATTCATCCACCACTGTCCTTGCTGCTGGGACCAAGCACAAGATACTGCAGCTCGCCTCACCAATTCCACTGTCCTGGATATGGATACAGTTAGTAGTACTGCTGTCACTACCAACTACTCCCTGAATTTGATCTTGTTACATTTCCTACTGCTGCCAAAGAGGATTTCCCAAGACTGCTGCTACTTTGTATCACTGGCTCTCAATTGGTGTGTGCACATGATAGGTGGAACCTCTCTCTGACCAGTTTCTCAGTCACCTTTTTAAGCTCATCTTTTCTTTCCCACTCCTTAAATGTTGGTATTCACAGCAAAACTAATCTCTGGTGAAAAGTCAAAGTTGTGGTTACCTTTAGATGGGGGATAGGGAATGATGGGGGGCCAGGGTGGCATAAATAATTCTTCTGGGGTGTTGGTAATGTCCTATGTCTTAATCTGGGTGGTGGTTATTACACTGGTGTGTTCACATTATAAAAATTATTTGAGCATATAAGTTGTGCATAACATTTGATGTGTTTAATACTTTAATTTTTAAAATTAAATTACAAAATTAATATTTTTAATTTTAATTTTTTTTTAAAGAAATTCATGTTAATGTCCTCATTACTGTGTGTTCTTTGTCCTCTTCTCTCATTCTACAAACTCGCCTTAAGTATTTCTGGTTTCACAACTCAATAGCAGTATGACCTAGGGCAAGTTACTTAATTTCTCCAATCATCAGTTATCTAATAACTAAAGCGGGAATAGTACTTTCCTTTCTGGTTGTGAGAATTGAATGAGATAATGCATGTAAAGCACTCTGAAGTTGAATTGGCGTGTAGTAGGTGCTTAGTAAATGTTAGCTGCACAGACAGATGATTATAATGACAGTAATGATAGAAAGCACTTAGCATAAACCCTGAAACGAGTTCAATACACTTTCACTCTGAGGCTTCCCTCACATGTGCACATTGATGACACCCATTATATACTCCAGCACAATCTCCTCCCCTGAGTTCAGATCCATACATCCTCCTAAGTCTGGATCCCTCCCCTTTGGGTGTCCTACAAGTACCTAAAACCCACATGCCCAATAAAGAACTAATCTCTGCCCCCCAAATGAACTCCACCTCCTAGGTTTCCTATCTCAGTGGAGCAGCCATCCACCCAACCGCGTAAGCCAGAAACCAGTATGCAACCAGGGACTCCCTCGTGGATCCATTACCTCACCCTGTACAAAGTTCCACAAAGTCAGTGTCTTACAAGTGCATGTTTGTTTACATGTCCATCTTCCTCCACTAGACAAAAATCTCTCAAGAGTATCATATCGGTCTTACTGGTAGTCTCATTTATAATAGAAAGGTGTTCCATTACCAGAAATAGGACCCTAGCAATAGTGGCTTAAACAAACATAAAATTATTTTTCTCATGTAATAAGTCTGAAGGGGAGCCTTTATGGACATTGGCTCAGTGTTCAACAAAGGCACCAAAGATGGGCTCCTTCCATCTTTCTCCATCATACTTCACAACCTGGGTTTGGCCCTCACATGTGCATCTCATGGTTGTAGGGTGATTGCTGCAGCTCGAGATATCCTGTCCACATTCATGGAGATGAGGAAAAAAGGGACCGCGTCAGCAGCACCTGTTCCTCCGACCAGACCCAGCAAGAAGTCTCCCGGAACCTGTCACCTGTCAGTAGTGAATGGAACAGTCCTTTCCCTGCCCTCATGGTGTTTACCATCTAGTGAGAGAGACAGACATGAAACAAATGCTCGAGCAAATAAAATCACAAAAGTTGTGCTTGCTATGAAGGAAAGAAAACAGGAGAGAAGAACTTTTAGAGTGACTTGCTAGCAATAGTAGTAGGATTTGGAGGTAAAACGCTGTCATGGCATAAAGTTCATGCCATGCCCCTAGCTCAAGGATTCTTTCCTGGAGCTTCACTTTATTCAGCACCCAGCACAATGCCTAGCACATAGTAAGCATTACATCAGTAATAATAGTGGCAATATTGTTAGCTTTAAAAGTTAACTACATTGACTGAGCTCTTATTATGTTCCAAACACTATGCTGAATGCTTTATATACACAAAAGTTGTTTGCGTTGTCATTAACATTTTTCTTTCTATAAAAACAATTTTATTGAGGTATAATTTACATACCATAAAATCTGCCCATTTTAAGGGTAGAATGATTTTTACATAAGTTTACAAAGTTGTGCAACCATCACCCAATCCAGTTTTAGAACATTTTCATCACCTCAATAAAAGCTGCCACCTCAATAAGATCCCTCGTACCCAGTTACAATCACTCTCCGTTCCCATTCCCAGCCCCAGGCAACCATTCATCTATAATACTTTCTATATAGATATGCCTTTTCTGGACATTTCATATAAATAGAGCTATACAGTAAGTACTCTTGGGAGGCCAGTTTGCTCAGTGGTTAGAGCGCAGTGCTCATAACACCATGGTCGCCGATTCGATTCCCACATGGAATCGTGAGCTGCACCCTCCACAACTAGATTGAAAACAATGACTTGACATGGAGCTGATGGGTCCTGGAAAAACACACAGTTTCCCAATAGTCCCCAATAAAAAATTAAAAAAAGAAAAAGCCATACTCTTTCGTGTCTGGCTTTTTTCACTTAGCATAATTTTTTTCAGATTCATCCATGTTGTAGCATACATTGGTATTTCATTTCTTTTTAATGTTGGATAGTATCCCATTGCAGTATTGATTGACATTTGGGTGGTTTCCACTTCTCGCCTGTTATGAATGGGGCTTCTATCAACATTTATGTGCCAGTCTTTGTGTTAACATGTTTTCATTTCTCCTGGGTAGATAATTAAAAGTGGAATTTGTATTGTACAGCAATTTATGTTTATCTTTTTAAGAAACTGCCAAACTGGTTTTCAAAGTGGCTGTACCATTTTACTTCCCACCAGCAATGTATTCAAGTTCCCTTTTCTCCGTATCTTTGCCAACATTTGTTATTGTCTGTCTTTCTGATTATAGCCATTCTAGTAGGTGTGAAGTATCTCACTGGGGTTTTAATTTGCATTTTCCCTAATGATTAATGATGTCAAACATCTTTTTATATGCTTATTAGCCATTCATATATCTTCTTTGGTGAAATATCGATTCTAATCTTTTGTCAACTTTTTAATTTGGTTGTTTGTCTTAATATTGAATTGTAAGAGTCCTTTATATATTCTGGATACAAGTCCTTTATCAGATGCAGGCTTTGTAAATATTTTCTCTCATTCTGTGGCTTGTGTTTTCATTTTAATAGTGTCTTTTGAAGTGCAAGAGTTTTTAATTTTGTTGAAGTCCAACTTATCAGTTTCTCTCTTTTATGAATTGTGCCTTGGGTGCATTGGTGTTAACATTTCCATAGTTCTGCTGTGCCTCCAACATATATCTAGAAACCAGCAATTCCCTCCACCTCCACCCACACTGCCCTGGTCCAAGCCTGGATAATTTCTTTGGTATTTTTTTCATCTGTAGCCTGATCAGGATAATTCTCCCTGCTTTTGCTCTTGGCCCCTGCAATCTCCTCAACACAGCAGAGTGATTCTTTAATACTAGAAGCCAGATCATGTTACTCCTCTTAAAACCATCGAATGACTTCCATCTCATTCTGGATAGAAGCCAAGTCCTTATAATGGCCTATAATCTTCCCCCACCCCATCCCAGTAGAACCGCCCTCCCCCAGCCCTCCAGTTCCCTATTCCCCCATGTCTGAATGGCTTGCTCCCCCACCTCCTTCAGGGCCTTGCTGACATGTCACCTCCTTAGTGAAGCCTCCCCTGATCACCACTATATACCTTATTTTTCTATTGTTTTAACTCTCCTCATTCGAATACCTTCACCATGAAGCCAGGGCGCTGTGTTTTGTTCACTACTATCCTCATCACTCAGGACAACCCTAGCTCTTTCTATGAGCTCATTAAATATTTGTTGCGTGAATGAATAATATTCCTTAACTTCATCCTCACAATAAACTTTTGAAGAAGGCATCATTACTGTCTCCATTTTATAGCTGAGGAAACTGGGGTGCAAGGAGGTTAAGTAAGTTGAAACGAACACTGAACCTGAGGATATTTGTTGAATAAATTAATGATGAGCTAAATGAGGAAAGGAACAGGAAGGATTGTGTTTGTACAGTAATGATGCCTTTGGCCTTCACCTCTGGGTCATACTCCAACCCTTGCCTGCGGGCACGAGCTGCAGACACAAAGTTTTTTCTCTGGAGCTTTGGGAGGCTCTGGGCCAAGGGCCTGACACGAGCTGCCCAGAAAAGAACCCCCGATCTCTCAGCACCAGGAACATATTGACAGCCTGACCTGCTCAGCCTGGTTCCCTGGGGAGGCTTCTGCAGCCAGGTCAGTCCATGTAAATAGAAAGAGAAGTCAGCCTTAATTCAGTCTTGCAGACAAGGTCAGCTGGAAAGACCAGGGCCTTCTAGCCTACGAAATACAAAAGTACAATTATAAAAATGCTTAGAGGCAGACACACGTACCCACAAATGCACCTTAGATTCCTCTGTTTAACACAAACATAGTGTTTCTTTCTAGCTCTGATTTCTTCTCCCACTCTGGGGAGGATGGCTCAGTGTAACAGACAAAGGCACAAAAAGCCTTGGTCAGCAGCGACCGGTACCCCATGGGCCACTTTTACATTACATTCAGTCCTTTCTCTTTAGCTTCCTATTGGGTTTGTTGTTCTGTTGGGTTTTTGTTTTGCTTTGATCTCAGCCACCAAAATATCTTCATCTCAAGGTGAAATCCCATCCATTCTTCCAGACTTGACTCAAGCTCTGCATTCTTTTAAGGATTTTAAAATTAGCACTTATTTTGTACCGACTCTGGGCACACAGAGATGAAGACAACTCTGTCTCTCCACTTGGACAATGATACGCACCTCAAACTCAACAAAAGCAAACTCTTGGTTCTCCCCTAGGTCAGCTCCTCCCTCAGTGTTCCCCATCTCAGTAAAGGCACCAGTATTCATCCAGGGGTCCAGTCATTCTTGATTCTTCTCTCTTGCAGCCCACCTCCAAGCCTGTTGGCCTTTCAAAACTATACCCTGAATTCTATTCTTCTTACCTCCCCGGCATGACCAGCCCCCTCCAAGCCACAGCACCTTTTCCCTAGACTGCCGTAACCATTGTCCCTCCAATCCGGTCTCCAAACAGCAGCCAGAATGAGCTTTCTGAAAAGCAAATTGGAATGCACTGCTCTGTTGAAAACACTTCAAAAGCTTCCTATGCCCTCACTGTGTGTCCTAAGTCCTTGGGCTTGCCTACCAGGCCCCTGTCCACTCTCCACCCCATCCTGCCCCATTCCTCCTTTGCTCTCTGGGCTCCAGCCATGCTGGCCTTCATTCTGTTTTTCTAAAAAGAGCTATGTTCTCTCCGGCCTCTGAGGGTTTACTCAAGACCACCTCCTCGCAGAAGCCTAACTTCCAAGCTAGTGGAGGTCCTGCTGTCTTATGCTACCCTCACTGCATTAGGCACTTTTCCTGCAGAGCATCTATGAGTTTCTGATTACATATATATGTGTAGGATTTCTGTGACTAATGTGTTTCCCATAGACTAAGCCTGTAAGGGAAGGCACTTTGGTTTTCCACTACCGAATCCCATTGCCCTGTACAATGTCTGGTTCATAGCAAGTACTCAATAAACATTCCTGGAATATTGTTTGTGGGAAAAGTGGATAAATGAAGCCATATGGATTGCAGTTTGTATAGTAGTTAAGTATTCAGACTCGAGTCATACAGATCCAGGTTGAAATCTAGGTTCTGCTCCCTTACTAGCTGTGTGACTTCAGGTGAGTTATTTGACCTCTCTGAATCTTAGTCTTCAGCTACAAATGCAAGGTATTATTCAGGGCTGTTGGGGGAATTAAATTTTAACAATGCAAGAAGAATGAGTGTCACATTTAAGTGCTTAATAATGCTAGCAGGTATTATTATAGCATATAATAGGCGTGTAACATGTTTGTTGGATTTAAATTTATAGGCACTCAGATGGGAGTAACTGCAGAGAATGCCCTGAAAAAGTGACAGAAAGGAGGCTGGAAAGGGTCATCCCCGGAAAGCAGTCTGGGACACAAGGTTGTTTTTTTTTTTTTTTTGGGAGGGGGGAGATTGAGGAGCACCTGTTTTGGGTTTAAAACCTGCCCCCTTCCCACCCCCAGTTCAAAGTCTAGTCTAGGTCCTGGGTGACCCTTATTTTTAAAATATTGTTGCTTGGTAAGTCTCCATTTGAACCATTCCTACCACTGGTGTGGGGAACGGGGAGGAAAAGCAGCTCATCAGGGAGATAGTGGTTTGGTGTGGTGGACACGGGTCCCTTGCTAGTTGAGGTGGTTGGAGGACAGGAAGTCCCTCTGAGCTGACGGGTGTGTGCTCAGGATGGAAGCAAAAGGCAGGGCCTCCTTAGAGGAGATGGGGAGTAGAGTATCTGAGGACTGAGTGTTCTTGCAGCCCCAGCCATAATTCCTCCTGACAGATTTACTTCTTGGGCCAGGTCAAACACCTCCTCTTTGATCCACTTAGCAAACATTTATTGAGTCCCTACTTTGGACCAGACTAGGCTGGGAGGTAAGTAAGCCATGGCCCTTGTCTTCAAGAAATTCAGTCCAGTGGAGAAGACAGAAGAATCAGACCAGAATGCCAATATGCATTTCATTTCTGCACTGCAGCCTGGATAATTTCTTTGGTATTCCCCCCACCCCATTTTAGTATATGAACAGCCGAAGAAGCAAGAGTAATAATTTCAGCACAGTGCTGATTACCGGACCAACAACACAGCTGGAAGGGAGGCTGTCTGGTTGAGCGTGGGGGAGGAAGGACTTGGTTTTGAATGAGGTGCATCAGGGAGGTGCCCAGGCATGTGCAGCCATGGCAATGCCTGCTGTTCTACCACTGGCACGTTCCTATGAACAAAGTGCATGTCAGCGGTAGCAAACTAGAACACACATTTAAAACAGGGAGCATCACCACCTAGAAAATCATTGTGGACATTTTGGTGTATATCCTTGCCAGTGCTTCTCTAGATTTAATGATCATACAAATGCCCTAAAGAACTGACAAAATACAAATTCTGATCCAGTAGGTCTGGGGTAAGGCCTGCTATTCTGTTTCCAAAATGCTTCCAGTTGATGCAAATAGTGATGGTTTCCAGATTAACTTGAGCAAGGTTGTAGATGATACATGAGTGTGTGTATATTTTGGGTTGTTTCCATCTTTTCAGTATTATGAATGATGCTGCAGTGAATCTTTGCCCATCGATTTTAAAAAACATTTGTCTGATCATTTCATGTATATAAATTCCTACAGGTGTATCACTGGGTCAAAGGTAAAACATATATATTAATAGATATTGCAATTTTTCCTCCAAAAAGGTAGAACCAGCACAGATCCTTTCTAGCAGTACGAGTGCCCAATTCCCCACACCAATATCAACACAACTTCTGCCCCTTTGATAAACAATAGTACCTGATCATTTTTTTCAATGTGCATTTCTTTGACTAGTAGCGAGGCTATCTTCCATATTTTCATGGAATTTGTCTATCTTCTTTTGTAAATTGCCTATTTGTGTCCATGCCCATTTTTCTATTAGGGTGTTTACTTTTGTGCTGACTTGAAAGAAACTTTATCTGTCAGGGAGTTAACCCTTTGCTAGCTACAAATGTGTGGTGATGCTTCAGGCATGTACTTAGATAAGGCTGGGTTCTAAAGGAGAAAGGGTTCAAGGGGAGATGGGCCAATGCTGTAGAAGAGCATGATGGGTTTCAAGTTCCAGGCTGTCATCACTGCAGGTGCTGAGTGGCTGTGCTTGCTTAGCATCCTCGTCGCATTACAGCCCTCGTTCTAGAAACTCGGGTGGCTGCACATGTCAGGCTGTGTCCTCCCTTCCACTGGACTGGAAGAGCACAGCTTACTTTGATCCCAAGACTTCCTTTAGATTCCAACCACCTTTTCTTTACGTTAACACACATTCTTATGTTATTGTCAATTTCATCAATGTCTAATAACATCTGTAACCAACATTGAAGGAGGAGAATTTTCCAAAAATAATCTAATGTCCATCTGGAAGAAAAACAGGGGACTAGCACTAATTAATTTTGAAAAATGAAAACCATAATGATGCGGGGACTAGCTGTCAGGTAACAAAACCAAACCACAAAAATTAAGTGAGCAAGTTCTGGCTTAGATAAGACAGGCAGATGAATGAAACAGACTGGAGGCCCGGAAGTATATTCTGTATTTATAATAACTTCTCCTGTGGCAAAAAGGAGGCATTACAAATCAATACAAGGAGGAGGGTGATCTACTAAATAATTTGGAGGAAAAAAACCAATTTAGACACTCACATTAACCATACAGTAAAATATTTTTAAAAATAAGAATCCCAAAACATAGTAAGCACATGGAACCAGATTGATGGGGAAATCAGAGCTGAGAAAACCACAGCCCAAGATGCCTGAGTCAAGGGTTGTTTTTCTCAAGAGAAGCCTGGACAGGTTTTAAGCTCTGAATCTACAAATAAAAAAATCGAAGTGGCAAAAGGGCAAACATCAGGGTAATTAGATAAAAAAAGCCATTAGCAAAGCCTCCTCCTTCAACAACGGGTTAATACAGAACCAGATACAGTATCTTTAACAGTTTCTGGGGAAATTTTTGGGTTTTTTTATATAGACACCGTACCAGGCAAAATTAAAACTGAGAGTAAGTGTAATAGAAACATTTTCAGACTTAAAAGAATCAGAAAATTTGAAATCCTATGTGAAAAAATTTCACAAGGGAGAACTCCACCAAAGTAAAGGACTAACATGCGGCATGAGAAACAGCGGCAGTTGAGTGCAATCCAGAAATGAAAGCAATGAAGAAAAAAATTAGACTTATTTGAAACTGATGCTTGAAAGATTTTTCATAAACATGTAATTAAAATGCTGTTTACTGATTTTCAATTTTTAGAATGAAAATTTAATTATAGTAATAGAACAGAAAGTATTAGAAACCTTGACAATGTGAAATAACAACAAAAAATGGTAGTTGGAGGAGGGATCAAGGAAAGTGAGCTAATTTTCTCATTCTTTATGGAGAGTAATCAATAGATACTGCCTACAGTGATAAATCGAGAAATAGATGTTTAAATATATTGCTTAAAGTCATGAGGGAGCTCCAGAAGAGTTAAAATATCTAACAAAACCAAGAGGTACAGTAGGAGATCATACAAATCGACTAAATCCCACACCTTTTATTGTGAGGAGTCACCAGGTACCAAGTACCTACTAAAGGTGCAACGTACAGTTTGAAGATGTGACGCTCACTGCCTGAAGAACTAAAATCAGAAGCTCCTGGGAATGAAACTGGAGTCGGGGAGAGGAGATAGAAAAGCTCACCCTTTATTTTGTAGCCTTCAAGACTGTTTGAATTATTTTTATTATCACATGCATCCATTTGTTTTAAATAAAAAAGCTATATTGATAACCATTTAAGAAATTATGGCACATCTATGACAGAAGAGTATGCAGCAGCCTAAAAAATGAGGTACTGGAAATTCACAATACACTTAAATGAAAAGGGCAATTTGCAAAGATATGAGTTAACATGATTGTAGTTATATAAAAAATAAAGTTTCTATACGTGTTTGTATATTCATAGGAAATGCCCAGAAGGACGTAGACTGAATTGTTATGACTCTCTCCATGGAGTTGGGGGGCAGGGATTTCTATTTGAAAGATTTTTGTTGTTTTTAAAAACGTAAAATTATTAACTATGTAATTTTAAAAGTTTGTCTTTATAAAAATTAAAGTACTATTAATTCTTCACAGAAAATTAGGAGAATTACAAAGAAAGCAATCACACAACTTCACAACTCTTGGTGTGTTTCCTTCCAAATATTTTTTTCTCAATACATCCAGCTATAGGCAGGTAGTGGTGTGAGAAAATCCCTGGCGTCAGGCAGACCTAGGAGTGCCAGGCATTCCACCGCATTCCAGTTGGGAGCCTCAGCCCTCACAATTCAGCCTTTCCCATCTCAATAAACGACAACTTCATCCTTACAGTTGCTCAGGCCAAAACTGTGGGGTCAACCTTGACTTTCTCTCATCCAGTAAGTACATAAATCCTCAGTTTGACTTCCAAGACATAACCATTATCTGGCCACTTCTCTCTACCTCAGGATTTCTGCCCAAGTCCTCCCAAAGGCCTGGGAGTGGACCCCCACTCCCCCTCTGACCTCACCCCCCACTACTCTCTTACCCCTTGCTCCTGGTATTATGGCCACACCAGCCTCAACACATCAGGCACATTCCCGCCCAGGGCCTTTGCTCCACCTGCTCCCTCTGCCTGGGTGCTCTCACCTCAAAGACGGTCAGGTAAAATCCCTCACCAGCTTCAAGTCTTTCCACAAACCTCCTCTTTTCAGTGACGCTTCCTACGAACACGCTAATCATCCAGCCTTCCCTATGTCCCTGATGCCTCCTATTCTAATGACCCCCAATCATGGCACTTACACTTTCTAAAAACTACGTTTGTTTTTCATATGCATCATGTTTCGTCCTACTAGAGTATAAATACCCAAGGTCAGAAGTCTTCGTTCAGTTCATTGATGTGACTCGTACATAGCAAATGCCCATTAAGTATGTGCTGAGTGAGTGGATGAGACCAAGTTTTCTTATCTACAAAATGGGCATAATAGGACCCACTTTGTACACTGTTGCGAGGATTACATGAAAAAAATATATTTCAAATTAGTTGCCTAGCAGGGTCACCTAAACTCATATAGGATGGTTAAGGATGGCTTCTGAAATATTTCAGTGGAGACCTAATGAGGAGTTAGCCAGCTAGAGAGGTGGGAAAGAATGTTCCAGAATAGTTTGTGGTAAGGTATGGAGCTGAGAATATGGTGAGACATGCACAAAACTTAAAGAGGATACTGTGTCATGGCTGGAGGTACGGGGTGAGGGGTGAAGATGAAACATGAAACTGCAGCCTCAGAAACCGGTGGAATTTGGTCCAACTGTGACAGGGTCATGCCTGCCAACAGGAAAAATCACTTTGGCTGTTATGCTGAGAATAGGTTGGCTGGGGCAGGGCTGGGGCAGGGCTGGGACAGGCAGACTAGGGAGAAGGCATGGCAGCAGTCCAGATAAGACAGGGTGACCTAGGACAGAGCAGTAGAAATGCAGAGAACTGAACAAATCCAAGAGGGAAAGCCAAATGGGCAGGGTTTGATTAGCTAACATGGGGGTAAGAAGATGCCGGATTAGGAAACAGGGTGGATGGGGTGCTACACACTGTGATGGGGGTCCCTGAGAAGTGACTTTGGAGATGAGGGGTGGAGTGACAGTGAAGGAAAGGGTGGCTGACACCAGGTGATGGAAAGGGCAGGGAATCTAGAACAGACATAAGCAGGTGTGTCGCAGCTCTGGCACTTACCTGTCCTGAGGTCTTTGCCAAGTTAACCTAGGTAAGCCCATCTCCTTATCTGTGAGAGAAGAGGGTCTGCTCTGCTGGGTGGTTCTGAGGCTTAGTGATCATGTCCAGAAAGTCCTGTGTGCAGCCTGCCTGGTGCAGTTCACGCTGGTGTTCAAGTGACACTCTGATATTTTGCTCCCTTGAAAAGGTTTAATGGCTCCTTCTTTCATTTAGTTAACAATTCTTCAAATTTAATACCATCAAGGATAATGCAATGATGGTGCTGTTTTTCTGAACAAATAGAAATATGCCAGGCACTGAATGAGGCGCTGGGGAAACCAAGAAGGGCTCTGATCCCAGGCCTCGTTCACTCAGCCTCCGAGGGGACAGATGACAACTCTGGAGCACAGTGAGGGAAGCAATGGAGGCGGCCCATTATAGAGGCGCTGCACCTGACTGGGACACTTACATACCTTTCCAATCAACTCAAACCCCTCAGCTGCTTCCAGCCTACCTTTCTAGCCCACGTCTCACTACCCCCGTCATGCTGCACTCCTCGTAGCTTCTTCTATTTGTTAGCCTCTTTCATGCTTCCAAGCCTTGTACAAGTTGCTCTCTCCGTGGGAAATCTCGTCCTACCTTTTAAAAGTAACCTCTGTTCACCTTATGAAACACTCAGAATCCAGCTTACATCACCTCCTAGGAAGCCTTCCTAGACCCTGCTGCAGGGTTAAGTGCTACCTCAGTACACCCACAGCACCTGTGTTGGGCTCATCGTGATACTCTACAGTCTGGTCACTGCCGACACGTGTTTCTCTTCCCCACTTGTTTTGGGTCTCCTGCATCTGTGTCCCCAGAAGTTCCATGGTTGGACAAGCTGGTAAGACTTGTCTGATCCCCAGTGGGGGCCACAGGGCTCAACAAGTAGATCTCGCCATGTGTCCAGGGGCCGGGAGGCCACACCATGTCCAGTATGCACAAGAATCTTCACTAGCCAATTTCCTTACTGCTACAGCCTTCACCGCCCCCAGTGCCATCTGTCTCCTTATAGCAAGGGAGGAAGGGAGGGAGGTAAAGGGAGATGGGGAGTGTAGCTCCTTGAAGAGGGAGTCTCAGGACCCCTGACACGGCGCCTTAGAACATCCTAAGGGCGAGGAGAGGCAAAGGGTATGTATGCTTCCAGGGAGCGGGTCCTATGTGCGGTGCTCTTTACATGCGCTGAAGACTGCGGCTCAGCCTTCAGGGTTTGCAACCATGCCTCTGAAAGTGGGCACCACGCCAAGAGCCCATCCTGTCACAAATACTCAGCAGGAAATCTCCAGAACTTACCCCTAGGTATTGGCTTATGCAGTCCAGACTCTGGTTCCAGAAAGAGCTGAGACAGAGGCCCAGTTTGTAAGAAATCTGATTATTCAAATTTATTATCATCAAGAATTATGCAATGATGCTGTAGTTTTCTTAACAAATAGAAAACAGACTGTGTACAACAGTGAACTCTACAGCACTAGCATCCACAAGGTAAAAATGAGTGTCTCATCCAACATTACCAACCCTGGACTGTTGATCTTGACCGAGCCTAGCTAGATCTGGAGAAGTCTGTTTCTCATCCCTCGGCTACAACAGCTATGCACCCTTCCCCGCCCCCACTTACCTATCTAGATAGTGCTGCCCAGAGGAAAAGGCCCTCTCCCTGCCCCTCAGCAAGCCGAGATTATAGGGGTTGATTATAGTACCATTGAGAGAAGTCCAGTAGTCTTACCACATTGGTTTATGAGGGCATCTTGAAGGAGTGGAAAAGAGCGATTCTCACGGGCTTTGAAAATAGCTGCAAACCAGGGAGGAAAATCATCTGGCCCCTTTTTTGAGGGCAGACATGTGCTACCAGGCCCACTGGCCTGGACCTGAAGGGCCAGCCGTGCCCCTGCTGAGCCCTGAGGTGTGCAGGGTGTGGCACACACCCTGACCTGTGCCAACTGCTTTGGCCACATGGCCAGACCCACAGCCTACCAACACCACGCCACACTGCAATGCCGGGCACAAAAGCACGGCTCTGCAGGTCCAGAGGTCAGCCTGGCAGCTCCCCAGAGAGCCCCAGGCACACGGAGCCACCTCCCCTCTCAGGGGTTTGAAGCAGAGGCCAGGATAGGACTCTTTTTTTTTCTTTTTTCTTTTTTGATTTTTTTTTGTTTGTTTGCTTGTTTTTGTTTTTTTGTCTTTGCTTTTTTTAACCTTTGCAAACATGATGGTGATGAGGAATGCCTTGCCAGGCTCCCCCAGATGCGGCTGTGGATCTGGGCTGTGAATGTTAAACACACACTGGAACAGACGACTGGGGCTGAGTGTTTCCTCTCTCCTCCCGCCCACCACTGTCTGTGGGGCCTAAAATAAGGCTCTTAAGGAAAAACAAAACAAAACTTAAACAAAAAAAAAATATTCCCTGCATTTGGCTGAAACAGGATCTTGTCTGAAGGGCTGTAGGAGCAGCGGATTAGTGAGGCCCCCCCGCTTAGGCTGGCAACCTCAGCTCCACACACACGAGGAAGGCATGTTCGTCCTTCAGCAGTGAAAGTCATACAAAAACAAGGATCCAAGTGAACTCAAAAAAGAAAATAAACTACACCCCAACCCCTACAGTGGCCCATTCTGCAGTTAAGAATTTGCAAAAGGGAAAATCAGAGGGAAGAGGCTAGAATCCCTCAGTCTACCCCACTTAACGTATAAAAAGGAGGCTGTGCCCCATCCCCACCCCATGAGAAGAAGCATGAGAAATGCGGCAGCAAAACAGAGAGCTCGGAGCGGGCTCTGGGTGGACCTGGTGGACACGGAGCGGCTGGGGTGCCCACCTGCCGGCCCACCCACACGCCCAGGGCGTTTCTGGGCTCTCTGTTTGGTGTGGCAATGTTCCTGAAACGCTGTGATCCCAGTGGGCTGTGCTCTGCCAGCAACGGCATCCGTGCAGGAGGGCTAGACGATGGTCGGTATGGCTCAGAGGAGCTGGGTCCCCTCCGGAGCCCCCAGGTCGGGGCAGCGGAGGAGAGGGGGACGGTAGTTACGTTGCATAGTGGTCAAAGCTGCCGAGGTACTCCAGGGCTGCGCGGTAGCACAGCTGGTACTGGTCCTGCCGGGACAGGGGGCTGGGTCAGCGAGGGCAGTGCCAGCGGGTACCCCAACACACTGCCAAGGGCACTCACTGCAGCCGGTAGGCCATGAACTCAGCCACTGCTGGCCAGGAGCCGGTGCGGGCACGTGCCCAGCACCTGCCCCAGGTAGTGTCGAGAGAGCCTGAAACACTCTCTGAAGGCTCTTCTCTCCCTTCCAAACTGCCCACATCCACCTGCTGTCCCCCTGTGCACCCCATAAGGACTATGTCCAACCCCAGCTGGAGCCAGACACACCACTGGTGCTCAGTACAGAGCTGCCAAATGAGGAGCAGAGCCCGCTCCTCCGGCCCCAGGGTCCCAGGCAGAGCGGGCAATGGTCCGCGCTGGCAGCATGTGCCCACGCCCCGGCCCGTACCTCTGTCTGCACCATGGCTGGTCGCTGCGTGCGCAGGGTCTTCACGGTCTGGAACATGTCGACCACACCCTCGTAGCGCATCCGCTCCAGGACGATGCTCAGAGTGATGAACACCCCGGTGCGGCCCACGCCAGCACTGCTCAGGGACAGTGTGGGGTCAGGGGTCCTGCCGCCTGGCCTGCAGGTCCCCCTGCTCCTGCCTAGCCCTCCAGGGGCCGGCCTCACCTGCAGTGCACTGTGATGGGCCCGTCCTGCCCAAACTGCTCCTTGGTCTTGTGCACCTGCCCGATGAAGTCGATGAAGCCCTCCCCCGTCTTGGGCACGCCCTGCTCTGGCCAGTCTGTGAACTGGAACTGCCGGATGGTCCTCGACTGCCCATCCTGGGAGAGGCAGGCAGGAAACGGGTTTAGTGCCTTGGGCTGCAGCCCCACCAAGCCAGGAGGGGAGGACAGTGATACAGGTAAGCACCCTGGGCAATGTGCTCCACCCCGCCCCCACTTCTCACGGGAGCCTCACATTACTGCAGCTGGTGCTAGGGCACCATGTAGGCAGCCCCCACCCCACACGTGCTCAGGCGATGACAGACACGCTTTCATGCAAATACACATGCTGCCCTGTGCACACTCACCCGGGCATCCGTGACCTTGAATTCACGCAGGATATACTGCGGCATGTTGTACTCAGCCATTGGGTCCACAACAAAGTACTGGTAGCGAGCAGAGCGCTCTGCTGGCCAGTACTGGTGGCATTTCTCCTGTGGACAAAGGGTCCAGCCCCCATGATCAGGTAGGAGGAATCGGGGAGGGGAGCTCCAGCTTTCAGAGGATTCTGGGGCAGGACTCCTCAGGTGGTGATAACGGGGGTCAGAGTCTATGCTGATGGGAGGCTGGGTGTGAAAGGAGGGAAGAGTGTGATCTGAGCGGGGTCCTAAGGGACTAGGCAGTCTTGGGGAGACTCTGGGAGCACAGCACCTCCAGAGGGGTTGGCTGGTGTGCTCCCAGGTATGAGAAGGGCCCTGGGGGGTGGGCTCACCCTGCCCATCTCCCGAAGCCTGGTCAGCATGACGATGATGGTAGAGTTGTGCTCCCAAAGCATGCGCCAGAAGTCCTCGGTGCTCTCTGCCAGAGGCCCCTGCGTGGCTATGTAGGCCTTCTGCTGTCTGGGGTGGACATAAGACTGGACATGCTGGAGGTGCTGTGCTCCCAGAGTCTCCCCAAGACTGCCTAGTCCCTTAGGGTCCCGCTCAGATCACCCCTCCTCCAGGAAGCCCACTCTGGTCTTCTGGGCTGACCCTTCTCTGTTGCAGCCCCAGCCGGCCAGATGCAGGCCTAGGTACCCACCCGTAGGGCCTGGGGCAGACATAAGCGTGCTGCTGACCTATAGCCATCCAGGAAGCTGGCATTGATATAGTCGGAGCCCTCCACACCCCGGATGGGCTGCAGACACACACGGGTCAACTCATAGGGCATGATGTTCACCAGGCGGTTCTTGAACTTGTTGCAGGGCAGGTTGGCGCTGATGAAGCGGGATGTGTGGGCCTTGGAACTGGCCAGCAACTAATGGGAGGGAGAGGCTGGTCAGGCCTGGCATCCCGGGGGGAATCACCTCCACGACGCAGCCCAGGCCCACCTCTTGGCTCACCTTGAACTCGAGCTCCATGGCGGTCACACTCTCCCCGGGAGGCACTTGGCCCAACTTCTGGATGTGGGCATAGAGGTTGCGGGCAGGCACCTCGGTGTGTCCGCACGTGGCAGCCTCCAGCAGTGCCTCGTGGATGAACACGTATTGGTCCTCTGTCTGCACCATGTAGTTACGCTGCGATCGCATGCACGTCACGTGGCCGTAGATGTCGACCGTCTTTTCATGCTTCATACGCTCCAGCATGGCGTCAATCACAATGAAGCAGCCCGTGCGGCCCACGCCCGCGCTGCAGGACACGGGCTTGGCTTGGGGCAGAGGTCCACCCACCTCCCCCTCCCGCCCCTCTGGTGGCACCGTACCCCCTCACCTGCAGTGCACCACCATGGGCCCTGCATCTAGCGGGTTGCAGGCCTTGACCCGCCGCAAGAAGGCCAGGATGGGGGTTGGGTACTCGGGAACTCCATGGTCTGGCCAGGCCATGAACTGGAACTGACGCAGCTCCCGCTTCTCACTGGAGCCACTCTGGGGCGAAGGGTGGGGAGAAACGGCGTTATCGAGGAGTCTGTCTGCTACACGCTCAGGGCAGAGTGACCAGGCGCTGCACAGCACAGCGCACACACACCTCCGAGCCCCTGAGCTCCACCCCCAGCACACACCACACTCAGACCACTGTCCTTATGGGGCTGGGCGGGGACAAGCACTGGGGCAGGGCCATACCTTGTGGAGCGCGAAGGTGCGCACAGTGTACGTGGCAAGCTCCACCGTGTCCAGAAGAGTGACCTGAATGAGGCCGTAGGTCTCAGTGCCACGGACTGGCCAGTACTGATCGCACTTCACCTGCAGAAGGACAAGCGTAGAGGTTGCAGGCAGGCACCTCGTGCAAGGATAGCGTGCAAGGGTGTTTGGAAATGTCCAAAGGCTCAGAGGGGTAAAAGGGGAGGGGTCCCGGGACAGAAGCAGGAGGAAAGGGCTAGCCTACCTACCTACAAGAACCCCCAGACCCAAATTCTCAGATCCACTGTGCCACCCCTCACCAAACCACATCAGGCTCTCATGCTACGTTGCCACTCCCGCCCTCGTCGAGGGAATGAGGGCTATAATTGAAATTTATTTATTCATGACCAGATACACCAGGCACATTTTCTGCCAAATTTACCCGTAATGTTTATGTGCCATTTTCAAGCTCTGTAAATTTTACGTTCCAGTCAGTGCTTTGCAGTGCAAAAGCAGATAACAGCAGCTCTTTCCACTAATTAACTTAGGAGATGTGTTAATGCCCTAGGAACACTCCAGCATCTGGGGAACATGTGAACATCTCAGGAACATGCCAGCAACTGGGCAACACATTAACATTCTCAGAAAATGCAGCATCTGGTGCAACATATTAACATCCTGGGAACCCACTAGCATCTGGGGACCATGATAACACCCCAGGAAAACAACAGTACTTGGGAAGTCCCTTGAGAAACTTCTTTGCACGGGGACGGCAAAAGGTGCCCAGAGTCCCCCAGTGGCTATTTCCGATCCCACCTCCTGGCAGGTCCTGCACAGTCTTACCCGGGACTTCTCCTCTAGCCGTGTCATCATGACCACAGTGGCTGTGCGCTGTTCCCACACCATCCGCCAGAAGTCGCCCATGGTCTCAGGCAGTGGGCCCTGTGTGGCGATGTAGGCATTCTGCTTCCGGTAGCCATCGATGTAGTTGGCATTGATGTAGTCGCTGCCCGGGACACCTACAGACAGTAAGGGGCATGGAGAGCACTGTCCCAGGGCCTGCAGCCCACCCACCACACCTCAGCGCACCCTAGGACTTGTGGGCCGCTTCTGTAGGATGAACTGTCACCCCTGCCAGCAAGGAGGAAGAGAGCAGGGATGGGAGGGGGCTCGCCCCGGCTCACCATCAATGGAGGTAAGGATAACGCGTGAGTGGTCGTAGGCAATGACATTTGCGTAGCGGTTCTTGGGCTTGTTCACCTCCAGGTTTGAATTCTCCCACGTGAACTGTTGTCCTGGGTCAATGGACTGTAGGGAATGGAGGAGGCAGGTGGAGTGGTTGTAAGAGCTGAGGTCTACCTACTGTCCCCAAAGGGGCGCAGCCTTCCACGTGCTGCCAACATCCAGCCGTAGCTCCTACGCCACAGCCAGCCCCTCTGGCCCATCGTGCCATGGAAGGGTGAGCACCAGCTCCCCCAGCCACGGAGCTCAGGGGCTGCCCCATCACCCGTCAGGAAGGTGACCATGGTACCAAATCCCTTTGCCTGGTAGAGTGCTCGGGGGTGGGGCGGGGGCAGGGGGAAGTCCCTCAGGCCCTGCACTCAACTAACAAGACGAGCACAGAACGAGAGGAAGCAATGGCAGCCAGCCCTGGACACCCGCTGCACCACCTTGTCCAGGTCACCTCCCGCCTCTCTGGCTATTTCTCTTCTGTTTTCTCTCCTTCCCCCTGCGCTTGCCATAGGCAGGACACAGCGCTCATCCAGGGTGCATTCCCAGGCCCTCTCCGAACTTTGCAGGCTTTCCTGGGTGACCTCTTCTGCTCGCAGGATCTTACCTCTAGGTGCTGGAGCTGCTCATAATCCAACTTGTAACTTAGTCTCCCCTGAGCCCCCGTCTAAACCGCCAGCAGCCAACAGGACATCCCCACCTGGAGGCCCCCGTAGGCCCTTCAGTCTCTGCCCTGGCCATGCCGAGTTCACCTGCTTCCTTTCCAAATCTGGGGAACCCAGATGCCGCTGGGACTTAATCTTGCTAAAGGACACCATCATCCATTTACCTAAAAGTCCTGACCAGAACCTGCAAGTTGTCCTCGAAACTCCTGTGACCGTCCCGCCGGCCACCATGTCCCGGGGCGCCGCCCACCCCTTGGCTCTCTCCAACCTGCTGCCACTGGGCTCGGCCAGGCGCCCCCACCCAGACTTGGCAGCTCCCTGCCTCTTCGCATCGCCCCACTCCGTCCTGCAGTCAGAACAATCCTTATACAACGCAGACGTGATGATTCATTCCTGGCTCAAGGTCGTCCATGGCTCCTCCTCGCCTCCTCTGAGACGGTGATAGTAACAGCTCAACCCTCGTGAGAACTTACTGCATGCTTGGCACTGTTCTAAGCACTGTGCAGGTGTTCCCTCACCTAATCGTCCTATGAAGCAGATTTTATTATTATCTTCCTTTTACAGGTGGATACAATCCCCCGTTTTCAGCATAGCACGTGTTGTGGCACCAGCCTGTTTCTCTCCACAGGACAGTGCACGCACTGCTTCCGTGAGTTCCCCCCACACAACCCACCCCTCAGCCTGCTTGCTGCTGTCAGCCTACCTTCTCTGCACGTGTGCCACATTTACTGCTAGGGCATATTGTCCTATTCCATGTTGATTTTCTGTCTGCACTAATCTCCCCGCTGGTTGAGCTCCCTGAAGGCGTCTACCTCCCTCTCCCCAGCAAGCAGCACAGGGATGGCACCTGGTAGGAGCTTGACGATGCATGACGAATGACTGACTGACCACGAAAGGTACCAGAACTATGGGATCCTAGCTGAAGGAAAGGCCACCATAGGCCAGGGTAGCCAGAGAATGCTTCCTGCAGGAGAAGGATTTGGTAAGGAAGGCTCACAGTGGTGGAGAGAAGTGGGCAGAAGGTGGAAGTGGGAACACTGGGAGCCTGGACAGGGAGGTGCAGAGCCTTCTTAGGAAGAAGGGCAGGTGTGGGACATAGGACTGAATGTGTATGGGCTGGCGACCATGGAATGCCACCCTCGCCAGCTGAAGAACTGAAGGCAGGGAGCCCAGCTCACGGGATTTGTTACCCTCGCAGCAGGGCCTTATGCAAAGCAGGGCCCCAGTGAGTGCTCCACAGGTAGAGGCAGCATGCTTTCCTCGCAGCAGACATGTTCATCAATCTGCCTGCCAAGCTCAATTTCCTCTGCAGGAACCTGGCCCACAGCCCTCGGAAGCTGCCTGGCCCACAGCCCGTGGAAGGGGAACCCTGGTGCCTAGGACACCCCAGACAGCTGAGGGTGGACATCTGACCAGAGAGGAGCAAACTCCAGACTGAGCCAGCCCTGCACCAGGAGCAGGGGAAACGGCAGGGCTGAGTCACAATGACAGCTCTGTCTGTGCTGGTCACAGGAGGCGGGGATCTACTGACCACATCCTTCACTAGCAAAGCTGGGCGGCCTGGAAGCCCTCAGACCCCAGGCTGAGGGAGCAGTGCCCTGAAGTCTGAGCCCCCAGCAGGGAGGAGTCAAGGCCAGAGTGAAGTGAGTATGTGGAGTGCCCTGAGCAGGAGAGTTTGTGCAGCCTGAGCCGAATCCTGATTCCCCTCTCTGTGATCTGTGCAGCTCTGAGAATACGTGAGCACACGTGTGTGCAGGGCACAGGCTGTCAGGCAGGCCTGGGTGTGAGTCCTGGCTCCATTTACTCAATAGCTGTTTGACCTTGGGCAAGTCACTTCCCCTCTCTGAACCTCAGCTTCCTCATCTGTAAGATGGGATAATAACAGTACCCGTTTCACAGGGTTCTGGGAAGGACTGAATACAATGAGGTATGCAAAGTGTCTAGCCCGATGCTGGCCTGCAGTAAACTTTTGATGCTAGCCATTATCATTGGAGGTGTGTGTGTCCTTTTGCCTGCCTCTGTGAGCATCTGGGCATGTGTTTAACTGTCTAGACCTGAGGTGCTGCAATGGCCTCGGCCATGTCCAGCACCCGAGTAGCCAAATTCCCCACTTGTCACTGCTGACCCCTCCAATCTGTGCTCCAGGGAAGCCTGGAGCCCCTCACCCATGTCTGGGACCTAAGGCAGGACAGGAGCAGGCATGGGGCTAGGCCCGGGTCAGGTGGTAGGGGGTGGGGATGTCTCACCTCATACTCCTGGGAGAACTTGAGGCCATCGTTGGCTTTGAGGCGCTCAATGTTGTCCGCTAGGTCAGTGATGGGGATGGGCGGGTGGTCTCGCATACCTGGGGGAGTGGGGGCACACACGGCAGTTAGCACGAGGCTGAGAGAGGTGGTAGAGACAGCCCCAATGCATGTATGTGCACATGTAAAAATGTGTGACCATGGAGCACTCGGCACTGGGGGCATGGAGACAGCGGCACATGCGGCGACAGGGATGGCAGAGCACACGACTGGGGGGAGGCGGCAGAGAGGGAGTGTGTGTGCCGTGAGCACGTGTGAGCGTGTGTGCGTGACACGGCGCTGAGTGGGGACACCAGGGCCCCACCTGGCAGGTTCTCAAGAGGGATGAGAGGCTTCCTCCCTTCCAGGCTGGGGCTGGAACCTGGATGGGGCAGCTGACAGCATGGGGCTGTGGGCTTCTTCAGCCTGCACCCCTGCCCCAGGGGCCCTGCCTGTGGACAGCCCTCCTGCCCCTCACTGGCGCCAGTCACCATGGGAGACTTGGTGATATCATTGTCCCAGCACTGAGCACGTGGATGGAGTGATCACGAAGTTCAGAGAGACATTGCAGAGAGACGCAGAAGAACAGAGAGACAGAAGTAGAGGTGAGGGAGGGGAGATGGAGACAAAGAGACAGGAGCGGCACCCAGAAAGGGGTTAGCCAGAGGCCCGAGGAGAGAGACGCGGAGCCACTGGCGAGGGAGCCAAACTGCAGGAGGCAAGTTTGGGAGAAGGAGGATGGGGAAGGAAAAAGATGACACAGTGAGAAGGGAGAAGAGAGAGAGGAAAGGAGAGAGAAGTATTCAAAGAAAAAGGGAGGCGATGGGATGAGAAAAAGAAGAGGAAACACACAGAAGCCAGAGTAGGCCCCAAACATGGGAACTTGGAAAACTAACTTGAGATATTCGGGCAACTGGGGACACTGGAACCTGTAGAGAAAAGAACAAAAAAATATCGGGGCAAGAGAAGAAAGCCCATTAACCTTCTCTGATTACATCGCGGTGGGACACAGCGCAGGGGTGGTGCAGGGGCCGGGGGCTCGGGAGTGGGGGCAGGTGGAGGCGGCCCACGACCAGGGGGCAGTACGGGGCTCGGGGCTGTGGGGCAAGTCCTACCACAGGCCCCAATCTGCCACCAGAGAAACGCAGATGGATCTCCCATCCAGAGCTGGGCTCTCCCAACTCCGGGGGGCCTGGCTGGCCGTAAGGGGAGGGGGGCTCTCTTTATAACTATATTGTGGTCCAAACCAACCCTCATTCCCTCTGGTATCAAAATCTGACCACGGCTATTTGCAGATGATTTGGCAAAAGGGAAGTGTGTTTTTATACAGAGAGATGAGGCACATATGGCAAGAAAGGAAGGGTCAGACTGCCCAACAGGCAGATGACGACTGATTCCTCTTACAGGTTTTCTGTAGGGTTGACAAATTTTCAGAATAAAAATTAAACGATAAGAGAGAAAAATAAGTGTTTACTGAACTAAAAAACCATAGAAAGGAAACCCTCAGCCGTGAAGAGTGCTGCCATCCCCACTGCCCCGACCACTGTCCCTTGTCCTTCCTGGGTCCCTGGCTTCCTGGACACTGCCGGTGTCCACAGAGGCACCTCTTCCCGCCAGCAGCCTCAGCTCCTTTGATCGGCACATTTCTGGTGACGCTCATGGCCATCCCCACTGCCTGACCTGGGCTACAGCCTCCTGTCCATCTGGCCCTGTTCCCCTGCACTGGGCCTTTAACACCACTGCAGACCGCCTCTTCTTCAGCCCGCCTTTTCCTCTCAGGTCCCTGCCATTTCCCTCTGGCTCCTGCAGCCACAGGGATTCAGGATCGGGCCCCTGGGCCCTCAGCCTGCACAGCAATCCTCCGAGTCGCACCCACACACAGGCCATGCTTCTCTCGTGACCCTGGTCTAACCACTTTCACGTCATCCCAGAGAACACAGGCCACTGGCCGAGAACTCCAGCCACACGTTCTCTTCCACCGGCCTCCCACCCTCCCCTGGTCTAGAGCTCGGAGGCATCGCCCCACACCTCCCCCAGGCTAAATCACACCCCACACTTGGGTTGGGCCTGAGTCTCAAATGCTTAAATGACCCCTGTCCCTAAACAATGCTATATGGGGAAGAAATCCTTTCTTGACCCTACCACACCCCTCTCTCTTCTCTCTGATCCTTTACACCTGGACTCCGAAAGGGGTTTCTGCATTTGCTCCTTCCCAGCTCACTATTCCTCAAACCACTGAAACGCTTCTGCCCCCAGGTTCTCTCCAAAGTCCCCATTGCCGAAGCCGAAGGTCCCTCTGGGTCTCCGCCACGAAATCCCCTCCCTTAGAGCCCTGCCATCCCTGGCTTCAGGGCTGCCACCCATCTGTCCTCTGCCTAGTTGCTCCATCTTAACCTCCCTGGCTACTCTTCATTCTTCCTCAGCGTTTCACCTCCTTCTCTGGCTGCTCTTGCCGCCTCTCTCTGGAGAGCCCAACTGTTCTTGGGCTTTGACCACGGCATGCCCCTTGGCACCTCCCATGCCTGTGGTTTCAGCCAGGTTGTCAGTGCGCGGGGTCCAGACCCACAGACTCGGCTGCCGCCTAGGCCCTGTACCCCACGGATCTGCCAGCAACCATGGAGTCATCCTTGTATGCCCCCCCTGCTTCCTGACCCCCATGTGCAATCAAGCGGATGCCCTGCTGCCTCTACCTCCCCCATGCTTCTCCAACCCCACTGCTATCTTCCAAGTCAGGTCCTCAGCACCTTTCACTTAATCAGTAGCCTTCTAAATAAGTCTCCCTCCCCTATGCCCCACCTGTATTCCACACAGCAGCCAGAGCGACATTCCTACAGCACAATTCTGACCCTGTTGTTCCCCTGCTGAAAACCTTTCCCGCCTCCCTGGTACCTTGAAGACGAAGTCTAAAGCCCCGAGCCTAGCGCTCGGGTTCCGCTGTGACTGGACCTCCACCTAACCCTCCAGTCTCATCTCTGGGCTCTCAATATCCCCCGCTCCAGTGCCGCACTCTTAGTGCCCCCGAGCTGCTCCTGCATACGCTATTTCCACCGATGAGAGCTCCCCTCCACGCCCTCTTTGCGTGACTACTGCCCACGTGGTGCGGCATCCCTTCTCAGGCTTCTCTGCCTTCCAGGTGCTTAACATCCTGGAGATTTGATTCCTCAAGATACCCAGGTTGCAACAGCCTTCGAGGTCTGCCTGGCTCTCTCTCTCTCAAGACATGTGCCCTTGGAACTCAGTCACCTTGTTGTGAAGGAGCCAGGGCCAGGTGGGCTCAGAGCCGATTCTAGCATCAACCACCACACATGTGAATGAATGAATGAGTCTTCAGAATACAGGGGTCAGCAAACTTCCATGAAAGGCCAGATGGTAAGTATTGTTGGCTTTGTGGATATAAGGTATTCACACCTGTTTAACTCTGGCTTTCTAGCATGAATGTAGCCATAGACAATACATACGTAAATAGGCATGGCTGTATTTGAATAAAACTTTATTTGCAAAAGCAGGTGGTGGCCATATTTGGCCATGGGCCACAGTTTGCTGACCCCTGCTTTAAATGATTCTAGCTCCCAGACTTCAAGTCTTCCAGTTGAGGGCCTAGATATTCTAGAATACAGACATGCTGTTCCTGCTGTGCTCCTGTCTGAATTTCTGACTCGCAAAAACTGTGAGAGATAATACATAATTATTGTTGTTCTAAGCCATTAAGTTTTGGGGTGATTTAATATGCAGTAATAATTAGCTCGTATATACACAAACCCTGTAGTTCACTCATTCATTCAACTGTCTGTGTTTGTTTCAGAGACATTCAATAGGAACCCACCAAGTGCACAATATCAGGATGACAAAAAAGACACAATTCCTGGCTCCACAGAGCTCAGATTGTCATTGAGGCAATTCCAGCCCAGGGTGAGAGGTGTCATGATGGAAAAAGCAGAGAGGTTCTGGGAGCCGAGGAGAGACCCCAGACCTGTGTGGGGGCTGGGGCAGTCTGGGAGATGTCACCGAGACGTCTGAGCTGTGTCTGTTGGGGCATGGGGAGGGAGAGACATTTCAGGTAGAAGGAACAGCCAGAGAGCCACGTGAGAGTGGCTGGGGAAGGAAGCGTAGGCACCAAGCCCTGTGCTCTTAGGGTGAAGCTGGGCCAGCCTCCAGGAAGGGTCAGATGTGGGCCCCACCGTAAGGGTGTGGTGGGGCATTTCCACCAACACATCCTTATTTCACGTGGAGGGGCCAGCGTGCAGGGGCTGGCTACCTCGTGGCTGGAAGTGGGCTCTGTGAGGGCCCTTAACCCGGAGCTGGAGGAGGCGTCGATCAAAGACGAGGCAGGGTCTACGCAGCTGGGCTTCCTCTGAGAGGCTCCTAGGCCCTGGGGTGCCTGTCTAGCTATTGGATGTAGGGGTTTTTCAGTCACTTCAATGAAGTGGACAGTACAGGGAGAAGGGCAAAAACGAGAAACAAGAAATGGGGCACGAGGCCAGGATTCCTTGGTGGAGACCCCAGGGACCTGGGCTGGGGCCGGCAGGCTGGAGGAGCCACCCTACCTGGGGTCTGGTAGTTGAGCCTCCGCATCTCCACGGGGTCAGAGGAATGGGCCAGCAAAGAGTCCTTCAGCCCAATTGACTGCTCATCCTTGGATGACGGGGAGTGGGTCCTTTTCCTGAAGAGGCAGAAGGGCAGTAGGTGAGAACCCGAGGTCCAGGCAGAGGACAGAGATGCACGGTGGGGCCGACAGCCACGGAGCCCCTGTGCTCATGTCTCTGTCCCCTCTACCATCCCACCCCCTCCTGGGGTCTCTGAGCGCAGGGGAGCCAGAGGCAGAGCAGCTTCAACACGGAGAACACAGGGTGGGGGTGGGAGAGTGGGGAGTGGACAGAGGGAGGTGCAACGAGGGAAAAGGGGTTACAGAGGCTGGTGGCTCCTTCTGACAGAGGGCAGGTCACTGCTGGGCAGTGGCTGCTGTCCCCAAGGCCGCCACAGCTGAGATAGCAAGAGCCACCCACTAGGAATAAACATGCAAGTGACACATAAGATACGCAAACATCACAGAGCACTGGGCCCCAGCTGTCTGGCCCTCAGTATCAGGGTAAATGCCCAGAGCAGCAGGAGTGGGGCAGGGAAGGCACCGCCCTAGCCCGGCAGAGTCCTCCTTCGCTGGCCTCAGCTCCCTTGACTACAGAGATAGGGTCAGAGACAGACTATGGGGTCTAGCTGCTAACAAGCATCCAGGGGCCGCTTCTGCTTGGTGGGCACAAGTAAGTTTGGGGAGAAAACTTGTGTGAGTGTGCACGAGTGTGTAGCAGTACACATTTCCCCACTGCCCTGCAGGCAGTGCTCTTTGCACATATGCAAGACTCTGTCTCCGGCAGCTCTTAGGTAACTCGGAGAATAGGGAGCCCAGTAGAAGGCTCTGGTGAGCTCAGAGCGAGTCTGTGCACACAGGGGAAGCACCGGGGGTCTGCAGTACACCTACACCCTGGAGAAGGGGCACCCCCTGTGCAGGGTACAAATGGACAGAGTGACAGAGCCTGCCCCAGAGCCTGCTGAGCTGACCGGATAGCCACAGGCCAGGAGGCTTCCAGTCAAAGCACCGCCCCTCCCTGCTGGGCCCGAAATGTGCACAAGGATAAGAAGTGAAAGGGGAGGCGTGTGAAGAGAGAAGGAATGACTCCTACCTTTCTTGTTTACTAGGTCCCGAAAGACAGGCAAGGACAGAAGAAAGGAACGGTCACTGTTTCCGCCAAGCACTCAGGTCCTCTCCTGACATGGGGGACACTGTGGGACCTATTTATGGCACCCACATGGCATCACAGGGAGGGAGCTGCCTCTCCTGACAGACACCAAGACCCAGATGGGAGTGAGGAGGAGGGTGAGTAGGTGTGAGGGACACGACGCAGGTCCCCATCCACAGGTCTCCATGCCCTGGATCACGACAACCTGTCCTATTCACCCTGGGAGGAAGAAGCTAACTCTTCAGGAAGGAGGCACTGGGTGCAGGTTAGGGGGTAGGGGCAGGAGAGAGATGGGACACAGAGCACAGGAACTCATATGTGGGGACATGTTCAGACACATGGACCAACACGCGTTCACTAACAAGCATTCACTGACGTGTCTTGTGGGCTCAGCTTCATGCTGAGTGCTAGAAATGCAGGCCCAGCGATGTACCCATTGAAGCATCGCCAGAGGACAGCCGGGGGGGCCATGTGGGGGCCGGGGAGAGCCTTGTGTACACCGGAGCCTGGAAGGGAGTCCTAAAGGATGAGATGGCAGTTGCCAGGTGGGCAGGGAGCGGGACAGTTGCAGAGTAGAGGAAGCACAGTCTGAGCTGGTGGGAACTGTATTAATTCAGTGTGACAATGTTGCTCCCAACACCTGGTGGCAGGGGCCAGACTAGCCAGGCATTTGAGTCAAGTTTCAGAGGTAGGGTTTTATCTTGGGAGCCACTAAAAAGTTTATAACTGAGGTGACAAAGTTAAATCTTCGACAGTACCTTTCAGGGTGCAAGGTAGATGGATGGGAAAGGGGGACTCCAAGAGCAGGTGGCTGCAACTGCCTGAGAGAGAGGACTGAAGTGTGCTGTGGGCCAGGTCCCCAGCTGCCTGCGTGTGTGTTATCTTCTGGGGAGCCCACCGGGACAGGCAGGAGGAGCAGATCCAGAGATATTCAGGACAGGGTTCATGGGAGATAGTGGAGCCAGAGGGAAGAGGAGGGGTGAGGGTGACACCCAGGTTTGACAGGTAACTAGGGGGACAGGAGGTGGGTTTCGGGGAAGTTTCAAGACATACCGAGTCTGGGACAGCTGTGGATGCGGTGGTCACAGCAGGCATGCAATAGATGTCTGCCAAGTAATTGTCCATGGGCACGTGGGCCTGCAGCTGGGTCTAGACCTCCCTAGGCCTAAGCAGGAGGAGCCATCTAATAATTGTGGCAGAGAAAAGTACTGAAGGTAGGAAGCCGGGAGAGGGCAGTGTTTGGAAGCTGAGAGAGACACACGCTCACATCCACCAGAGACAGATGGAGACACACACCTACGGATGCACGTTAACCAGCCCTGTGGAACCTCGGCTCCTTACCACACCTAGGTAACAGACATACATGTGCACACACACTGCTTCTGCTCTTCCTGGCTTCCCACTGAGCCCGGGGCTGAGATGCAGGCTGGTGCTGCCTGCCCTGTGCCTGGATGCACCATGCCTGGAGGGCCTGAGAGTCCAGGGACAGGTGGCCGTCCCCTGGAGTCCTGAGCGCAGCACTCACCTCTTGAACAGGAGGATGGCGATGACAATGAGGATGATGAGGATGACCGCCAGGACGGGGCCTGTCACCCACAGCATCTCAGGCTCCTCCTGCTGCTGGGCTGGTGCCACCTGGACCACGATCTCATCGGAGTAGGGGCTGGAGGCATAGCGCTTCTGTGGCCCAGTGGAGGAACAGCACGGCTGGTGAGCTCAGTTTGAGATCTCCCACCCTCTGCCCACCAGACTTAGAGAAAGGGTTCTGGGGCTGGGCTGTGCTGGGCCAGGGGGCCTGGTCTCTCAGACCTAAGCCCCGTCAGCTGACTGGCTCCCTAGGGGAGATTTGGTCTGGCCTTCTGGGTCCTAGGGACTGGTGTCTTGAGATCTCTTGTGTAGGTCTGGGGTCTCTGGGGCTGCCCCAGGCCTGGGATCTCAGGGTGTTAGAGCCTGGCCTGGTGTCAGGTCAGGCCTGGGGTCTTGGGGTGCTGAGGGCCTAGGCGGCTCAGGCAGACCTGGTCCACAGGCTCCTTCAGGGAGGCGAGCACAAAGCACTGGTAGCTCAGGTCCGGGGACAGGGGCCGGTTGTAGAAGCCCCGGTAGCTCTTCTTGTCCCCCAGGGTGAAGGTCTCGGGGAGCACGTCCACCTGAGCGGCCACGTACGGCTTCAGCCGCTCTGTCTGCCGCCGCCGCCGCCGCTGCTCCCCACCGCCCTGCTCGATGGCCTCCAGGAGCTGATGGAGCAGAGCACAAAGTCACACGGGCTTTGGAGCACATGCCCCTGGGCCTGTGGCCTGAGACATTAGCTTCCTGGGCTGAGACCGGAGCTCACCTTCTGTGTAAGGGACCCGAACCCGTCCACTCCCTGGCCCACTGTCCTCACAGAAAAATGTCAGACTCCAGACACGGCAACGCCACTCTTTCCCGCCAACCCAGTATAAAGACACCCTTTGGGTAACCTGCCTCTCTACCTAACTAGAATGAGCTGGTTTCACACTGCTGTGAGAAGAGGACGGCGATTCCAAATGAGCTGGGGACTCCGTTCTAGCCCCACTCTGGCCTCCAGACCCTCTAAAATCTACAGGACTCGGGGCTCTCCACACCCGCAGAGATGTCTCTGCTTCCTCTCACCCCAGGAATCCTCGGCAAACCCCTCCAGGGGATCCTCTGTAAGCCTCTAGGAGTTCTCTAAAACTCCTGGGGGCCACTGCAAGAGTTCCTCTCCCCTGGGAAGAGGCCGGCTGCCAGCCAGAGCAGCCAGAGAAATTCCAATTTGGGGAAGCCACTGGGGCCACAGCCAACCGCTGCCATGGGACTATCGTAAGTGCCACCTGGGCCCATCTCTATACCTCGTCCAGCTCCAGCTCCTCGGGTGTGTTCCACCTCGGTGTCAGCAAGCTCCCGCCCACACGGTCAATGGGCACAACCACCACATAGAACCACCTGGAGGGGGCAGAGCAGGAACCAGAACTGTCATTACCTGTGCGTGTGTCACTAGCCCTGCCCTCCTCCCCAAGGCCTCCTCTGCACACCTGATGAGAGAAGGGTCCTGCACGTGGGGCATGGAGAGGGTGAAGCGGCCATCCTCTATATAGGCGGAGGCAAGCAGCGGCTTGTGCTGCAGGAGGTCGGGGGCCGTGCGGATGGACACAAGGTGCTGCAGGCCCCCGGCACTGCTGCCACGATTCATCAGCACGAACGAGTATTCTGTGTTTGGCTGCAGGTCTGCGATCAGCTTCTGCATCGAGTGCCCATCCACCTCCACACTCTGCCCATTGTATAGAATCTGCGGGGAAAGGGGCAGGCAGCACATGGGGGAGGCGTGCCATCCCTGGCCTGCAGGGCAGAGCTCGCATGCACCCCTAACCAGGATCCTGCATCATGAATGCACACAATGCCCGCAGCAATCTCGAGTGTGGGCTGGGCTGGCCGTGGCCCTCACCCACCTTGAAGGGTACAGGCGACTTGTAGGAGTCGGGAACCTCCCAGCTGAGCAGCACAGATGTCTTCATTGCAGCTGCTACCCGGAAGTTCTTGGCAAACACTGTGGAACATAAGGAAGAAGTCAGTACGGGCTGTGTAACAGGTAGAGTGAATGGCCTGAAGGGTTCCCCGCCAGGAAGATACCTGTTGGGGCGCAGGGCTTAGGAATGGTTGTAGAGAACCATGCACCCCACTGCCAGCCAGTTTCAAATTACACAGTTCAGCTCCCAGCCCCCCAGATCTTCCACACAGTAAGCACCCAGTCGGCAGATGCCACAGCACCCACGGTCAAGGATCTCCGCAAGTGCTTGGGTCAAAGCTGGAGCTCACAGACACCAGGTGAGAACGATCACAGGTCAGTGGGATTTGGTCATGAGAAGCATGTGGCCACACACCAGAGCACGGTGGAGCATGTTCATTAGAGGTCAGTGGGTCGTGGCCCCAAGAGATTAGCGTCGTACACTCAAGAATGGTGACAGTCAAAAGAGATCAATGGGTCAAGGTCACAAAAGACTGGAGTCACACAGAAGAGGTCAATAGGTCAAGACAGCAGAAGTCAGGGGGTCACACACCGAGAATGTGGCGCCCGTTCACTAGAGGTTAGTGGTCACGGTCATGAGAGACTGGAGGGTCACACAGCAGAGGCTGGTGGATCAGTCGCCAGAAATCAGTGGGTCAAGGACAGCCGAGCTCCCCAGGTGCAGCCGCATGCCCACAGCACACACCTTGCTCCATGGGCATGGTCCGGGACTGGATGCTGGGGCTGAGCGGGCCGGCGCCTTTGCTGGTATGTGCGCGGACCTTGACGTCATAAGTGGTATCCGGCTTGAGGCTGAAGAGAGTAAGGCAGGTGTCCACAGTGGTGTTCTGCAGCTCCTGCTGGCTGTTGATGTCACGGTATACCACGGTGTAGTTGGTGATACGCCCGTTCCTCTCCGCCAGCACCGGAGGGTCCCAGGTCAGTTCCGTGGTAGAGGTAGTCAGCCCTGTCACACGCAGGTTTTGGGGGAAGCCGCTGGGCACATCCTCGGGGGTCATGATCTCCTTCTTGAACTCCTCACCTAGGCCGGCCCGGTTCTTGGCAGCAAGCCGGAAGATGTAGGTCGCCCCCTTGTGCAGGCCGGTGACCGTAAAGTGCTGGTCGTCCTTGCCAAAATCTATGGTGTTGGGGCTGACCTCGTCGGCCCGGTGGTACTGCAGCCGGTAGCCCAGCAGCTCACCAGGCAGCTCTTTGGGTGGGTGCCACTGGAGCAGGGCGGTGTTCATGGCTGTGGTGCTGACCATCATGGTGGGCCGGCCTGGGACTGAACAACCACGCACTGGGCTCTGGTGCTGCCCTCCTCGACGCCCCACCCTTGGCTCTGTCCCTGACCCCTCACTCACCTGCCCCTGTCGTCGTGACGATCTTGGGCTTGCTTCGGGCACCATCTCCTTTGGTGGTATAGGCGGCGACAGTAATGGAGTAGGTGGTCTCTGGAGTTAGGCTACTGATGGTGGTTTCCTAAGGGAGGAGGAGGGGCCCATTCCCGTCACAGGAGAGCAAGGAGAGGCCAGACCAGGCCAGCCACCTCAGGCTCTTAGCTGGTGGGGAGTCCCCAGGGCACACAAGGCCAGAGGTCCTGAAAGAGGGTGCTGTGCAATGCTGGCCTCTGCTGGAGGCAGGGCAGGCAGGTGGAGGTGGGATGTGTGCCCAGGAGGATCCCGCCCATCCCAGGAGCCACACGCCTGGGGCAGACAGCTCATTCTTCCTTTCAGACAAGAACAAAGGGCCACACTGTTCCTTCACTCCTTTGCACTATGAATGACACCTCGTGAGATCTATGTACACATGACACACAGGGCACAGGGCCTTGCACACACATAGCATCTTGCATCGCTCCTGACACACACGTGCATGCAGCCTATAGCTATTCCTGCATAAGCAGGCGGAAGGCCACCTGTAGATAAGAATGTACACCTACATACACCCACAGAGCAAGGTACAGGGGTGGGCCAAGGTGTTAGCCTGCAGGACCAAGTCAGGACCCCATCTGACCCCCATTAAGGCACTGGCTCTGCAAACACCTTATGCCCTGCAGGACCTCCCAAGACAGGGAGGAAAGACAAGGACAGGGAACCCCCACCCTGGGGAATGCACTTCCCCATCAGCCCAGTGATGCCTGAGAAGTCAGCCAAGGCAGTGTCCCCTCGCCTTGGCAGGCCCTGTCCATATGCCCATGTCCAGCCAAGGCATCATTACCGGACATGCTGAGAAACACCATGGGAGGCCAAGCCACGCCACACAGAGGGAAGAGTGGGAAGAAAGGAGGGACCACTGTGCAGTGGGAACAGAGCTGTCACCACCAGCCCTGGTATTCCTCCAGCTCTGAGCCCTGGGTGGGCCACTGCAGCCAACACCAACCCCACACAGGCCCCCTCCTGCCCCAGCTGGAGGGTCTCCCAGGGCTGGGGCTCCCAAATGCACCAATGCCAGAACCCGGCTCTCCAGACTCCCCTCCCAGCCTGGGCCCAGAACAGGTGATTGATTTTTCACTTCAGGGATCAATAAGGCCTAACAATCAGGATCAGATTTAACTCCATCCCCTTCTGGCTAGAGCAAGGGCCGGGCCCTGGTCCATCATGAACATTGGCCTGAAATTGCAGCTCAACAGGCAAGAAGTAAGGATTAGAGGAAATGCCAATCGCTGCTCAGCTCAGTGCTCCTGTCGAAACGCCTATTTTCTCCGGATGTGGCTGGTGCCCTGTAGATCTTGGCAGCTCAGGCTTGGAGGGAAGGCAGGGGAGGGGGAGTGGCCCACGAGCCCAGCCTGACCCAGGTTTTGTCCGTGCTCGCACACCTGTTACTTACATAGTCCTCGGACTCCTCTGGTTGCCACTGACCGCGGGAGAGGGAGAGAAAGGGAGACAGGATGTGAAGGATTCTGGCCGGCAGGGAGCCTGGCCCAGGGAAGGCAGATGGAGGACAAGGCCTCTTAAGTGCCCATGAGGTAGCACTCCAGGACCACTCCCCACCCGAAGACTCCAGTTCCTTCCTCATGAGCCCAACTGTGTGTAGCGCGCTGAGGAGGGGAGAGCTCCGGGCCACTGAGGGATCAGAAATGCCACCTGGAGGTGCTTTGAGGGCCAGGCTGCAAGACTTGGACAGTGGGCTCGACAACTCAGAGGGGAGGGAAGACGGCATGGGTGAGCAGGGAGGGTGACTGTACACCCTGGTTTGCCTGAGACAGTCCTGGCCTATGCTTGTTGCTGTGGTATGATTACTCAATGTGTCCTTTCATTTTCATAGGTATCCCAGTTGGAACAATCAATTATACAGTCATCGTAGGCAGAAGTGTCCCAGAGACAGTAAGAGCTGTACTGTGGCTGGGGGGTGAGGCCGGCTGGCCAGAAAGATGATGGAGGTGTGATTGCCAAACTCAGAGCGTGGGTCCTGCCTTATAGGTACAGGGGAAGCACTCAGAGCCCTGCACCTTCCTAGAGATACCTGACATCTCATGGGAGGCAGGCAAGTTTCAGGGATGGCAATGTTGCTATTTCTTGATACATTCTTTTTTAGGCCAGCCATGGTGCTTGTGTAGATGTAGTAACTAGACAGGTGGAGGGACTAACGTCTCCATTCTGTAGTCCTGTGGCACTGGAGGTTGGCAGATGTACAACACAACCCAGGGAGATGGTTCATGACATTTCCAAGATAGACGTACCATGGGGTTCTCCAGCCCAACCACCCCCATAGTGCTGGTCTGGTCTCTGTCCATTGTGCCAAGTTCCTCCTACTTTGGGAAGCTCTGTTGGAAAGTCCTTACAAGGAGAGTGGGACAGGATATGGGGAGAGGCCACTGACAGGCCCCTATAGGCCCCACTTTCTAAGGTGTGGCTGGGCCCAGTTCTGCTCCAGATCCCTTGCCTGGTGGGAGACCTGCACTGTCCAAGCCAGGCCTGGGCAGGGAGGTCCTCACAGGGCACATCTCCTGTGTAGAAGGCAAAGGGAGAGAGAAGAAGGGAGAGACAAAGCATGTGGAGCAAAATGGAGGGAGAAAGGATGGGAAGGGATCAGAGGAAAGAAGAAAATGAGACACAAAAATAGTCAGTGAAAGGGACAGAAATAGAGGAAGTAAAGCAGAGACCATGAGAAAGGGACAGGAGAACACAGGCAGGTGCCGTCAGAGACCATGAGAAACAGACAAACCTGAGGTCAAGACACACGTAAAAGGAGATGAGTCTGGCTACACACTAGTGGGGGGCACGTACCCCACGGCTCTTTCAGAACAAATGGGGGCCCTGGGTCTAGCAGATGGTGCTGCTGGGTGAAGGGCAGGCTGTGGCATCCTTGACAGGGCACTCAGGGGACAGCTAGGCCCTGTGGCCAGGCTGGGGATCAGGTCCCATCTGCTCTCCTACTGGCTTGGCGCACAATGCCTCAGTCCCACAGGGCCGCAAGGGCAGGCCCACCGTTTTCAGTCGGCTTCCCTGGAGTCTGGGCTCATGTTTACCCATCATAGGATGTCTGGGGCCAAGAGGGCAGTCAGTGCCTTTCCTCCTATGGCCCAGTTCCCTTCAAACCATTTGGGACCAGAAGGGGGCACCCGAAGTGGCTTCCCTGGAACCCCACTGGCTGCAGCTGTGCTGCTGGCCCTTAGGATGGGAGGGGCTGAAGAGAGCCCATTCCTGGGATGTTTCTGGGTGGGTGTGTCCAATGAGGTTCCAGGAGGAGCCCTCAACCTGCCCCAGGAATGCACGCGGGTACACATGTCCACCTTCTCCACCCTGTTCTCTATGCACTGGCATCGGCAGGCTGAAGAGAAGAGAAGGGCACCCTATAGGCAAAAAGGAATTTTGTTCAGCGGGCTGAACCCAGTAGGAGACACAAAGGTCCCTGTGTGGGTGGGTCCGCCCCAAGCACAGCACGTAGAGCACAGGGCATGTGACAGCACCTCATTCCAACCCAGGATGGGGTGAAAAGCTGGACAGGGAAGGCATGCGGTACTGGAGGGAATCTGGGCTCCTTCCCCCAGGGCGAGCTCAGCACTGCTCCATGGATGCCCCCAGGCCGATTCTGGATGGGGAGACCCTGACAGCACACCACACCAGGTATGACTCTTCAGCAAAATATTTTGGGAGGGAACTTGAAATAGCAATTACAGCCCTTTCCCAGAAATCCGGAGAACTGGCTTCTTATCCAAGTTCAGCTCCCCACTTACTGGGAGATTTGGACCACTCACATCGCCTCCCAGGACCCCAGGTTCTTCATCTGAATGGCAGTTCAGTGCTGAGGATACCCCCAGGGACCTCACCCCAAACGCATGGGAAGAATCATCATCCCGAGGACAGAAGCACGGAGGGAGATGTGAGGCTGTCTGGCCGGCCCAGCCCTTGAGAGTAAACATCAGGGGATGAGCCAGCCTCCTGGGGGCCGGTACAGAGCGACACTCCAGCCTGGCCATTCACAGAACTTGGCAATGGCCCGAGAGGGGGAGAAGACTGCCCAGGAGAACTCTCCCTGCCCTTGGCCATGGGAAGAGTGGCTGCCCAATTTAGCACTGTCTAGGAGGAAGGCATGTCTCAAAAGTCCAGCCTAAGGTGACAATGAAGGCCTGGGTCTGTGGAGACAGAGCTCCTCAGTGCTAGTGACGGTGACTGCCAGGCTGGGACTGTCACCAGGGCAGATGGGGCTGGCAGGGTCTTGTTTGGCACAGTTTGGGTAGATCTGAGACAGAGGGAGTGTTCCTGGAACCTAGCCCTAACCTCCTGGTCTCAGTGCCGCCCATGCCTGACACAGTAGGATGTCTCGGTGTCATAATCCATCTGAGGGCAGGCAGGGGAGGGAAGCAAACCTAAGCTCCAAAGAGGAAGTGAGCGCGTTGGTCTCAACCACCCTCCCACCCCATCGCCTCCCAGGGGCGCACCTGGGCCTCGGCCAGCATGACATCCTGGATGACGGGTGGGCCTCGGGGCTCGCCATTCTCTAGCCGCACATAGGTGACCTGGTAGCCGCGGATCTGGCCGTGCTGCTTGCTGGGGACAGGCAGCTTCCAGGAGACGTGCACAGCAGTGGAGTTCAGTGGCTCCACCTCTACCTTCCGTGGTGGCCCACTAGGCACTGGGGACCGGGAGACAAGGAAGTCAGATGGTATATGTCCTGGCTCAGGTGGACACAGCACACTCCAGGGCCTCGCCTTGCACCCTACTGCCCCAGGAAAGGCCCTGACGTAGCCTCTTTAGACGGTCTGTCCTTGGAGCAGAACATGGAGGGCTCCCTCTGCCTGGAAGAGGGAAGAACCCAGGACCCTGCGACCCCTATGGCTCAGGGCTACCTCACTTGGCGGGGAGGGGAGAGGCCTTCGACTACGCCAAAGACAGCACAACCTGTTCTATCTCCTCCTGGGGCCCCATACCATGCCAATATCCACCCCAAGTGGAGTCTCGTTGATTCTGGTTTGAGTGTCTCGCACCCATCTTCCCAACTTTGACCTCTCAAATGTTAGGTGGGGCTGCTTCTTCCACCTTAGCCTCTTAAGGCTCCAGCTGCCTTGGGGACAGCACCAAAGGCTGGGATTTGGGCACAAGCTATCCCATAAGCTACATCTCCCCAGATTTAGCCGTTCAGCCTGCACCAGGAAGAGGAGTCCTCCTGGGCTTGTGAGAGGCAAAGGACCCGGGTGCAGCTGGGTAGTGTGCAGGCAGAAGGCCACCCCCCGCCCCCCGCCTCAGGGCCACTGCCTACCGTCCTCATTGGTGCGCACCAGCACCGGGCTGCTGTCGGGGCCGGGGCCCACGTCCGTGTGCGCCCGCACCCACACCCGGTACTCCGTCCACTTCTCCAGGCCCACCAGGTCCCAGCTGGAGTGCTCGCGGCTGATGCCGTTCACCACATGCCGCCGCCGGTCCTCGCCGTCCACTGCCTCGTAGGCCACCGAGTACTGGGTGATAACGCCATTGCGGCTGTCGGCCGGCGGCGGGACCCAACTTACCCGGACTGTGGTAGAGCCCGTGCTCACACAGGTCACCTTCTGGGGAGGGGCGGAGGGGGCTGGGAAAGACAAATGAGGGGAAGCAGGCAGATGGAGGGGGCGGGTCACAGGCACGGCGACGAGTCACAGAGGAGGGAAACTCACCCAGACAGGCCATTCCCCAAGTACGCAATGGCTATTCCAGGGCCCCCCAGGAAGTCCGCTGTCGCTGCTGCCAGACAGCCCAGCTACCTCTGGACCACAGACGTGCATGCACACTCCCTCTCTTCCTCTCCCTTCTCTCTTTCTCACACACACACACATATACACGGTGTCTCCCACACACACATATGGTGTCTCTCACACATATGGGGCTCTAGCACAGCACCTCAAACGCATATGCTGTCTCACCCAAAACACACACAGCATCAGATGCACATAAGCACAGGGCCACACCACCCCCGCCCTGCACACCCGGTCACACACACAACCATATACAGAGAACTCCAGATGCTGTGCCCACAGCTAGCTCTTGTCTTCTGAGGACAAGTGGCCCCAATGGCTCTTCCAGCACAAGGATGACTCGGCCTGTGCCTGCCTGAGCCACAGGTGACCACAGAGACTGAAGGCCAGATGTGAAGGAGGCCAACAGCCCTTGGGGGAGTTTGGAGAAAAAGTACCTGACTGAGGTGCTCTCACTCAACGGGTTCCTTGGGGGTTCAGAGGTAGGCCTGTGTCCTCCTCGCTCCCAGTGACACTTCCAGAACTATCCCCCCTCAGGATTCTGCTGCTATTGCACGGGCTTCCTTGCCATCTCAAGTTCTGCCACCATCCCCTGCCCAGGTGACTTCAGCAGTCCTCTTAACCCACTGGCCCCAGAGCCCTTCATCTCCAAGGCTTTCACCTCCCCAGCACTGCTAGGCTCAGGCCCTGGATAGACACTGCTGGAAATGGCCCTACCTCCCAAACCCTGGCCTCCAACGTCCCCTCACAGATCTCACCTCTTGTCCCAGCCAAGCTACTCAAGGCCCCTGGCACTGCTCTTCACCCCATGGGGACCTCCGTCCATCAACCTACCCTCCTTAGCACACTCAATATTCAGACTAGACAATAAAGTCCATCCACCATCCTACCAATATCCCAGACTCCCTCGCCTCCTTCTTGTTCCTCGCTCCTACCCAGCCCACACTAAACCCTGAATGAATCCAATTCTCTGCCCTCTCCAAGGTGGCGCTGGGGTGGGTAGAAGAAGTCACCTGCCCAATCGAGCTGGCACCCTCTGACCACATCCCCTGTGGCCTTGCCTGGGCCCACCACACAGCTTGCCAGCCTGTTTTCTGCCCGGCGCACTCTGCCAAGTGACACAGAACAGTTTCAACCTCCTCATGCTCCTAAGACCTTCAGCTCCTGTCACCCCCCTTCCTCTTGGCACAGGATCCTGTCTTCTACTTTGCAGAGAAAACCAAGCCTCCCAAAAGCAGCTCCCGCCATCTCTTGCTACCAAACCCACGGACAGCACAGACCTGTATTTGCACCGATTCTCTCTTTTCCTCCCCCAGGAGGGAGGGCTGTGCCCTCCTGTCCAAGGCCAGTCACTCCCATCACCGGTGCTCTGCTGCTTTCCCTCCTCCTCACCCTCCCATTATCCTTCTCTTTTCCGTATTTTCTACTTCTCGTCAACTTCTTCCCACTAGCATTTAAATATGCTCGAGATTCTCCTATCTTAAAAGACAAATCCCGTCCTCAGCCCCAAGGTCCCCCAGCTGCAGCGGTCCCCTCCCTCCTGACTAAACTTCCACCATCTGAGCTCCCCGTCTTTAGTTCCTCGCCTCCCATGACACCTCGTGAAATCCAGTTGGCTTCAGTCCCTCAAGCTACCCGAACTGTCCAGGTCCACTCCTCCACGTTCCTAGCTCCAGCAGACACTCCCCATTCCTCTGGCTGACCCCTCAGCAGCAGTGTCTGGTCTGCTTCTTGAAACTCTCTTCTTCCCACCTCCAAGACCGCTTCTCCTGGATCTCCTCCCATTTTCAGCCATCCTCCTCAAGGTCCTGCACCTCCTGCAGGCCCTGGATTCCAGCAGCCTGGCAAGCACCACCATTCAGACAGCAAACGGCACCTTGAGCTTCGGTACCTGCTTCTGTCCCTCCCTTTCCTTCCCTCGGCAGTGCTGCCACTCTCCTCCCAGGACTGCACATCAGAAACAGAGGATTCCCTTGGTGCTTCCTGAATCCTCAGCAGTCCCATACCTCCCCCATCACCACGTCCCAGGCAGTCAGCATCCCAGACAGCTCTCAGATCCACCATCACCACTTCACCTGAGCCGTCGTCTTCTGCCTAGACTGCGGCACGGCCTCTTCACTGGTCGCCAGGATCCTGTCAGGTGGCCGCATGCATTCCACACGGCAGCCAGTGATCCCTCCTGCCTGTCCTCTGTCCCTGTGGTGTGGCGGCTGTGCCACACTGGCCTTCTGCTCACCCCTCACCACAACCAAGTACCTTCCTCCTTTAGTGCCTTGGCACTGATAACCCCCTGCCTGAGGCCTCTGTGTCATCCCCGGAAGCCTTCCCTTACACCCCCAGACCAGATGAGGTTCCCATTCCATCATCTCTCCACTGTGTCTCTCCTCCACAGCACTTGACACAAATATAATTAAAAGCTCATTTGGATAATGGCAGGTTTAACGGATGTCTGCCCCACTAGACTAGGATCCCTGCGGGCAGAGGCCATGTCAGGGTCGTGCTGCCAGCTCTGTACTGTGCATGGAGCCTGGTGCCCAGCAGGAACACAAGAGGTACTTGTGGAATGAATTCATGACCATCAGGTCACACATGGCTCCCTGACATCACTGGGACATTCGCACAGTTGCATGTGACGTGGACTGCCTCACAGACACTACCACGCTTAAGGTCACCACCATGTGCTCGATGTCTCAGTGCCACAATCCATCCAGCCACAGCCCTGTTATAACACAGAGCCTTAGGGACAGTGGCCCACTGTGGCCACATGACCGGACAGCCGGCCATGGTCTCACAGTCTGTCATTGAGAGACCTGCACAGACCCACAGACGGGGTTATGGGTCAGACACCCAGAGACACACTCGCTGGATCCCAATCCTAAGAACAGCCTTATGAACCTAATTACAGGAGCACAACAGAGAGACTTCCTGACACACACCCATCTGCATTGTCAGGTGGTTGGACACGGTCACACACATGCTCACGGCATCAGCCTCACACACGTAGGGATACAGTGACACAGCACCACAAAGACGTCGGACAAACGGACTAGCAGACAGTCCCACACACGGCTGGCCACACAGTCCCAGTGTGGGCACACGGACATGCTCACACGGTCGCATTCTTACAGATGTGCTCCTATGTGCAGTTGGCTCAGTGCACTGCACGGCCCACACGCATTTCTTCTCATGGTTGGGGGCAGGGTGCAGGCAATGTGGGTGATGGGGAGATGAGATGTGGGAATATGGGGGGGTATGGCTGCCATAGCAGGTCTGGGACATAGCGACTGTTGTGGCCCCACCACTGGGGATGGCCCAGTCAGCTAGTGACCAGCGCTAAGGGGTGGAGGAAGATGACGTACACACACAGAACTTACCTGGGTGGGGTAAGGGGTGTGTGGGGGGACGAGGGGGCAAGAGTCAGGCAGGGAGAAGCGAGGGCATCAGCCGCCTGGACGGAGACCAGAGGGCACTTACCTGTCCCTCTCTAGGGGTCCGGACCCGAAACCCAGACCAGAGTCCAGTCCAGGGCCCAGTAGACCTGACCACTTGCCTGGTAGAGGGGGAGGGGGGGTGTATGCGTCTGTGTCCCAGCCCAGCAGTAGCAGGCAATGGCCTCAGGAGACACTTACTGGACTGTGCAGTGCGGGCCTCAATGGTGGGGGTAAAGACACCCACTCCTATCTCAGAGCGGGCAGCCAGCTGGAAGTGGTACAGCGTGTCAGGCTTCAAGTCCTCCAGAGTGTAGGAGGAGGTGGGATCGAAGGTCACCTTGCGCTGAAAGAGCAGAAAGCATCACTGACTGCTTGACCTCAAAGGTCAGAGGCTGGTCCCCAACATGGCCTCCAGGGCTGGCTTCACGCCATATGACTGACTACCTGGACCACACAAGGGACTCACTGCCAGGCTTATGCCACAGGCACCTCACAGAACACATGGCCATGTGACCCCCAGGAGAACTTTGGGGCTGTGCTCTGGCCATGTGAGCCACAGCCTGGGAAACTCAAGGACTGACCTAGTGACTGCCCCAGCACAGGGTGACAAAGACTACAGAACCACATAGGTTGCATGAGCCACAGAGCCCCAAGGAGAAGCCCAGGGACTGTGCCCACATAACTACAGAAGTCCAGCGAGGCCTGCCTGGGTGAGCCTACCACAGCCCTTACGGACCAGGAGCCCTCCTCCCTTCTCTTGTCCCTGCTGGGCACTCACCTGCTGGCCTTCATCCTCTGCCGCCCAGTACACCAGCTCATATTTGACGATCCGTTCCTGTGGGGGTAGCAGCCACGAGAGCTGGATCCTGGTGTCCGACTCCACCTCGGCCTGGAAGTCGGCCGGCTGGGCAGGCACTGCAAGAGCCCAGCCCAGGCGCCATCAGCCTTACCAACTCACCCGAGAGCAGGACACCCAGGGGAAGGAGGCGAGGGAAGGCAGATCCTCACCCCACACCCTTATCCGACATCCCAAGTGACCACATGGGTGTGGAATACGGGCCCTCATCCTCCCAGAGCCCCCAAGTGCACGGCCTGAGGAAGGAGGTGCTGCCGCAGCCTTGCACGCCGCAGCCTTGCACACCGCAGCTCTGCCACGGCTGTCCAGTCAGCACACTGCCCACACCTACCTCCCTGCTGCGTCTTGACCTGGATGGTGGGGCTGGGTGGGCCGTCGCCCACAGCGGTGAAGGCCAGTACGCGCAGGCTGTAGGTGATGCCAGGCAGCATGCTGCCCACAGTGGTGAGAAGCCCCGCATCTGTGTTGTGCTTGTGCCAGGCGCTCAGGGGGCGGCGGGAGTCGGGAGTATAGTAGACACGGTAGCCCCGCACCAGGCCGTTGGGCTCCTCAGGCGGCTCCCACTGCACCAGCATGGTGCTGGCACTCAGCATGCGTGCCTGCACACGGCGCGGTGGGCTGGACGGAGCCTGCTCCCCTGTGCGTGCTCGCACGGCCTCACTGGGAGGTCCTCGCCCAATGCTGTTCACTGCCAGCACACGGAAGGCATATTCTGAAAAAGGGCTGAGGCCACCAATGCTGTAGCGAGTAGTGGCCACGCCGTCCACCTCCTGGTAGGGCCCCTCTGTGCCCGCTGCTCGGTACTGAATGCCGTAGTAGGACACAGGCTCCGAGTTCCCAGAGTCCCATGTCAGGGTAACGCTGGTGGCAGTCGTCTCTGTTACCACAAGGTCAATCGGAGGTTTCGGCAGAGCTGGGGACAAAGCAGGAGGCTCAGGGCTGCCCAAGGTCATGACTCCAGGAGCCAGGCCTGCCCATGGGGGTCATCCAACCAGTTGGGTTGACACTCACAGCCCACCTTAAAGAACAGCATGGAAAGCCCACAGTAACCTCTGAGAATATCTAGTGGAGGATGGTGGTCAGGCCTAACAGCGGCCCTAGGAGCCTTGGGTCACCTAGTGACTACTCACGTCACTTCTGGGACTTCCCGGATCAGCCCCTGGGACTCATATACCAAACAGACCCAGAGGTGATGTGGCCTGCCTAGGTTCCATGCAGATGGGAGACACACAGCCTGGGGAGCAGAGACTTGCCTTTGCAGCTCACCTGCGCTCACCCATTGGCGGGTATGTGTAACATGGACTGGGGAGGGGGAAGATATTTCCTTAGGGAAGGGCCTTGGATTTTAGAAAGAATGATGGGGCTGATGGCTTCACAGACACTGTGGCTTGGCTCAAATCGAAGGTGGAGAAGTCCCAGGTCCACAATCATTCAACAAATAATTATCAAGAGTCAGGAACTGTGCTGGGGCTGAGGACACAGGCCACAGTCAGTCAGCTCCCTGCTCTCATGGAGTTTGTATTCCAGTGAGAGAGAAGCAACCAACACGTCAATAATGAGGATGCTGGTATGTGCAAGGCCTGAAGAAAGCAGGGTGCTAGGTGGGGAAAACGCCAGGGAATCTCCTGGGATGGTGTGATCAGGGAAGGCCTCACAGAGCCGAGACCTGGAGAGCAAGATGGAGCCAGTGATGACCAGGGCTGGGCGAGGAGCCCGAGCATCAACGCGGGGTGCACAGCAATGAGGGAGGCCGCAGGAGGATCCTGGTCTTTATCCTAAAAGCCATGAGAAGGGGCTAGACGGCTTTTTCCCTTCTTTAAAGGGAGTGACATGATCCTGCTTTACACGTTAAGAAGACCACTCAAGATGCAGACTGGAGGATGGATTGGAGGAAGCAGAGTGGAAGCAAGGAGCCCATACGAATGTGCTATGTATGTGCGCCTAGGGCTCCAGGGAGCCCACATCCCCCTTGGCTACTAGTATTTCACATCCTTCTTGCCAGGAGGCTAGGACACCAGAGGGTCTGATGCAATATAGTGGAATCAGACCCCCAGGGTTTAAGTCTCGGCTCCATCATTACTTCTGTGTGACCCTGTCTCTCAGTTCCCTCGCTTGTAAAAGGGGGATGATGAAAGCATCTGCCACCCAGGGTGACGATGAGACTGAACGATGGAATCTGTGCTTCCCAGCCTGGCGCCTGCCTCCAGGACTCAGTACCTGTTGGCCATTACCATTAAGACTATTAACAACAGAATCCCCTCCCTCCAGCACTGAGGCCAGGAGGACCCCAGGGCCAGGAGGACCCCAGGGCCAGTATACCCAGGAGAGAGCAAAGACCCCCGACACGCCCTGGCCTCAGAGCAGTCACTCTCGCCCCCCATGGGCGCCAGGACTCCTGCTGCATTCTGCGACAAGGCAGGCCACAGGCCACGGCAGGCATGCCCATGGGAGTCACTGCCACTCACCTTTCACGGTGACCTGGGCCATGGCCTCGATCATGCCCAGTGAGGAGATGGCCACACAAGTATAGTTGGCGGAGTGCATGACATTGCTGAGCTCCAGCACACTGCGGCCGACTGGCATCTCGTCCTCCTTGGTGAGCTCCTCGGCCCCCATCATCCACTTCACGTAGGGCATGGGCGCGCCCACTGCGACACATGTCAAGTTCACGCTGCCGCCCGGCATCACCTCCTGGCTGCTGGGAGGGATGGAGAAACGAGGAGCCACACGGCGCACTGTGGGAGGAGGGAGAGAGGTACTCACAGGCTGGGCAAGACATGCAGGAGGACGGAAGGGCAGGGGCCCCTCATCCAGGAAGCCCCTCTTGGCAGAGTCAAACCCACCTCAGAGATAGGAGGGAAGGAGTCCTTGGGCCCCGGCTTACAATCTCCCACCCCACTTTTGGGTCAGAAGTAGCCGCCACTCAGGGACTATCTGGAACACGAAGAGAATCCGCAACCAAGCTCCCATTTTACAGCCTAGAAAACTGAGGCCCATAAAAGTCCTGTCTGCCCAGAATCACACAGGGACTCAGTGCAAGGGCCAGACCTAGTCAGGGCCACATCCCAGGTCACCTTCCAGTGTCCACCCCTATCTGCTCCTGATGCCCCCCACCAAGGGTTTCCAGAGCGGCTAACTCGGGCACCAGTGAGAGAAGTCCAGGCACCCCAGGATGGAGGGTCCTTGGGAGCGTGGCTGGGGCAGGGCAGAGGGTCAGTCTGCGAGTGACATGGCCACTTGCTCTGGAGTCTCTACCTCCACCTCCAGGCCCAAGGGGAAGAGATGAGGGTAGGAGCACGACCACGTGCTGGTACCTCAGCCATGCTCAAGGCACAGCCTAGGAACCCGAGAGGAGGGTCTGCTCCTCAGGAGGGGTGGGCAGGGGCAAGGGGTCATCGGGGCGGGCCAGGAACGTGGTCCGCGGGCAGGATGGGCATGACGATGGCAATAACACGATGAGGGCGCCAAGCAGACGACTTTCGGCGCCAATGAACAAGGATCTCAAGGGGGAGGGTGGCTGTGCCTGGCCACAACCTCCAGCCTTGGGCTCCATGGATCAGAAGCTGTTCTGAGCTTCTCAGTCCAAGGTGCAGCCCAGTGACCGCCCCCCAAAGTTGCAGGCTTGGCAAAGACATCCGAAACATGCAGAGGGAGGGAAGGCAGGCAAGACCTAGCCATGGGCAGGCATTCTTGTCATGCAGACTGGTCATGCAGCTGGTGGGCAGAGGCCGGGGTGTCTCCTTCATGGGCACCACTGCGGACAGGGCCAAAGAAGGCAGGCAGCAAGGCTAGGTGACCAGAGGGTACCACTGAGAGTGTAGGTCTTAGAGGACCCTTCTTGGGGAGCCCAGACATGCAAGACCCATGGTGCCCCATCAGAAGCACCTGCACTATAGGTTTCAGAGTCTGCTGCTCACACAGCGCAAAACCACAGCATCAGAGCTGGAAGCAAACGCAGAGACTACCTGCTCCAACCTCCAACCTCCCTGCATGGGGGTGAAGCTGTGGCCTAGAGACCAGACATCCAGCAGTCATCAGGTCCTGTTAACACACTATCTAAAGTACTTTTCAAACCCATTAATTTCCACGGGCAACTGGCACCACCAAAATCTAAGCCACCATCACCTTTCCCTGGATTGCTCCATTGGGTGGCTGCACTGTTCTCCTGCCTCGTCCCCTCCAGGCCCCGCCCCAGTAGCTGGCCCTCCACAAACAGCTGGCACAAATCTGCTCACATCCCTGTTGAAAAAGCTCCTGCATGGTTCCCCAACAACTCCTCAGCCCAGACTACAGGACCCCACCGTACTCAGCTCCTGCCTCCCCTCCATCCACACCACGTCACTCTGCGGAGGCCTCCAGACAGAACAGAAACACTGCAAGTCCCAAGTGGGCCAGGCATGACTGGTATCATAGGCTGGGTCATTTCCCTGTGTCCCCAGGCTCACTGGGGTCTCAGTGTCTCACAGACATGTAGCATGCTACCTTTTAGAACTGGCATCCTCATTTCCTTTAGAGGAACCACCCCATTCTTGCTAAGTGAGGTGTGTGACCTAGATCTGGCTAATGAGATACAGCCTTTGGAACTTTTGCAAAAACTATCAGAACAGAGACCTTTTCTCTCTACTGTGGTGGTTAACCTTAGAGGGACTGGAAACCACCTTTTACAACATGAGACCTGCTTGATAACAAAGCAGTCAACTCAGGCGAGCAGAGCTAAGAGACAAGGACACAAAAAATGCCCACCTAAGCTGTTTAAATATCTGGGTCCTGCCCGGCCTAACACCAAATCTACTTCTATGGTAAGACAGCTGTTTTCTTGTTTTGCTTAAGCAGATATAAGTGGGTTTCTGTCATTTGTCCTAACGCTGGAAGTCTACACTGAATGATGAGAGCACATCACGGATAGAGTTCTATGTGGCAGAGAAATGGTGGATCCCAGGGCACAGCTGGCAAGAAGCTGCAACAAAGAGCCTCTACTGAGCATGTTCCCCAAATTGCACAAGGGTGCAGCCAGAGGGCACAGACAGAATCACTGACTAGCCTGGTGGTGTAGGCACCCCCTGAGCTCTGGAGGTAGGCCTGAGCGGCAGGCCATGGGAGCAGAAACGTAGGCAGGTCTGTCTGCAGACCAGGCCCAGGCCTGCCAATGAAACGCAGGGTCTCTCTAGCACAGGCCAGGCTCGAGCAGAAAAGCACTGGGGTGCAGCCTTAACTGACCGAGTCTCTCAGCAGTGGCTGCCTCATCTCCTTCTCGTTCACGGCATTTTGGGAAAGAGAAACCACTCGTGAGCAGTTACTATGAGCTGAAGGTTTCCATGCTCCCATTTACAGACAAAGCAACCGACTTAAGACCGATACTTTAAGTGACATGCCCAAGTTTATGCATGTACTACAAGTAGGTCTGTGTGATAAACTCATGTCCTTTTGAGCCCTGGCTGACAGCTGAAAAATAAAGAGACCCAGGAAGCTCCAGGGAGAAGTTTCTGGGTTGGCCAGAAGAATAGCTGGCAGCAGAATATATTCTCCAGTTGGCACAAGAATGGGACTTAAGAGAGCCTGTGTCAGGGGAGAGGTCTTGGCTGCAAGCTTGACCCCAGTCAATGGAGGAATCTTGAGGCCTGCTCAGATCCCTGGAAATAAGAACAAAGAGCCCCAAGAAAAGGAAGTAGGTCCTTGATCAATAAACCCTAGGTTCAACCTAAGCAGTACAGAAAGTTGACTGGACTTTACCCCAAATAGCACCTAAAGGACAAGGTCTTCTGTTTCTCTGTTAGGAAATGGAGGCCCTACAGGAACTAACAATGCGAAGAGTTTTATTTAGTTATCCCCCCCGCCCTCAACACACACACACACAGATGCAGGTGGAAGGGAGAACTCTAGGGGCTGAGGATGAGTTTGGGATCCTCAGGGTCATCCTTAGTACTAGGCAAGAGACTCCTGGGTGTGCAACCCTTGATGCTTTCACAAGGACACTGGGCTTCAGCCACACAGGCAGAGAAGGGAGAGACGACCTCCTGGGATCGCCAGTGCCTGTGGAACCCCGCATCCTGCATCTGCCCGGACAGGCCTCCCATCCCAACAGCCAGGACGGGCTGGCGCCTCACGGCAGCAGCACCCACCTTCCCATCATTCCTCTCGCCGTCACAAACATAGGGCCTCCAAAAGGGACTGGACTTGCCCAGGACCCAGTCTACTGACAGAATCAACAGCAGGGGAGGAAAAACCAGAGCCGGGAAAAATGCACTTAGGGTTTAATCTTTAGCTCCAACAATACTGGTTTCTTACGGTTCCCTGTGCATCCTGAGCGCTGACATTTTATAGACAATTTCCAAAACAGGGCCCTGCCATTTCTGGATTATATTTCAGCTGTAACTTTTAAGTCTAATTATTTGCGCTGACAATCTCTATAATAGGGTGGTGTGGCGCCCGGAGGCACCAGCATTCAATGGAGTGACAGCCTAATCGCAGGGGGAGGCTGCCCCGCAATCTGTATTCATTCGCGGAAATTTCTCTGATGAAAATAACACAACATTAAGGAGGGGATAAGGGGCAGGATCCACTGTATCAAGATAAAATAACTCTTTAATAAATAACCTTGTGGCTGCCGCAGAGCAGTAATTAAATGCCGGCGCGCTCGGCACACAGTTTTAAGTAAAGCTAGAAAAATGTAAGATGTAATTATCAGCGCCAAACAAATTACCAGCCCAGCAAATCTCCCCGGAATATTTAGAAACTCATTTCTGCCTTCCCGTTAAATATTTGTGCACATGCTTATCTGTGGTGGGACCACTGATGGGGGAAGGCAGACAAGGGACCAGGGACCAGGTGGGTGGGGGGAAAGGGGCATAGGGGGAGGCAGCTGTGGGCTGGGCTGTCTCTGCTGATGACTGTTTTCTGACTGCCCGGATAGATCTGCCTGGTCAGCGAAATGGTGTAACCGAAATGCCCCTGAGCTCAGGAGTGCATGTGGATGGGTGCTCAGGGCTGATATCTGAGCCGAGGCCGCAGCCCTCCTCCCCACTGGCTCTCTCTCCCTCATGGAGGAAACTCAAGCCCGAGATGATGCAGAGGGGACCAGGTGGCCCAGCTCTGCTCCCTGGGGCTCAGCACAAAGCCCAGTGGACAGGTGAGCCTCTTCTGACCAATCAGACCATGTGACACAAGAAGAACCGCTAGCCCCTATGTAAAACTGCTCTGGACTGGGCTAGAGCAGAGTCCCCAGGAAGCCCTTCCCAACCTGTGACTGCGTCTCTTCTGGGCTCCCACGTGGGCCTCACTAAGTTGTAGTTGACCATTCAGTCAGGTGTGAACTCTTTGGGTCTTAATGTCCAGCACCCAGCTTGGGGCTGAAGAAATGTGAGATGTCTGGGAGACTCGGGCAGACAGAGGGGCCTGGGGTAGGTGGGAAGCTTTTCACTTGGATCTGGCCAGAGAGGGAAAAGACAAGAGGATAGGAGATTTCTTCAGTGAGCCAAGATGACGCCACCTAGCCTGTGCCACGGTCACTAAGCTCAGTAGGCAGGACAGGGCAGTGCCCCACTGAGCCTTGGTAGGGGCAAGACAGGGCAGACACTGCAGGACTTTGGTCCTGTGCTGCAGGATCTGGAGGGGTGAGCTCATTCTAGATGAGCCTTTTCCCTTTGTCTTCCAAGTGGTTTCAGCTGAACTCAGGCAAACATGGAGTTTAGGTGAGTGCGGGTTGTGGAAAGCCTCACAGGTACACATAAAGCACTATGGCTCTTACAGCTCCCACAACCTCGCCTGAGCTCCACCTGGAACAGACATCTGGCCTGGCCGGGGCACAAAGGTGGGGTGCAGCTTCGTGCCATGCACCATGCCTGCCCAACCACCCCTGCAGGAGAGCCCAGCTAAGGGGACATGCAGATATGAGGTGCATCAGGGACCCAAGCAGCAGAAACATGCGGGGCAGGGGGGCCTGCCCACCCACCCCTGGTCCTGCCCGCCTGCCGGCCCAAACAACAGAGAGCAGAGCCTGACTGGCGGGCAGGCCTGGCTGGAACGAGCCCGAGGGAGCTGGCCGTGCCCGCTGGTCCCTACTGACGGGAGCATCCCATCGACGGGCGAACTGTAGATGGATAAGAAGTGAAAAGGACCAACCTTCTCGCTGATCTGAGAGATGAGAGTTTGGGTTGATGGCAGAGTGCGATGAGGATGAGGAGGGAATAAAAAAAAGACAAGGAGAAACACAGAGAGAGTAAAAACAGGCCAACCTTCATCTGCCCACACAGCACGGAAACGAGACAAGACTCTTGTGCCCCACGCACACACACGTGCACGCAGGTGCACACGGACCACGCCGCTCACGAAAGACTCAGGACTCATGGAGGACACAGTGGACAGGGCTGAGTCACCCTGGCAGGTGTTGGGACACCAAGGGCGGGACGGGGAGGGGTAGAAGGGGGCACAGGCAGGCCCCCATGTCTCACGCATACCCCACAGCTCGGACAGACCCAGAGAACTGGGCTCTGGGGTAGGAGCCCACCCAGCCCACAAACCCACCAGGAACATGGGCCACTAGAACCCCGCCACCATGAGGAAGCCCCACGCTGCACACTACCACAGTGTGCGGAGCTGGTCTGGGCACCTGTGGGGAGAAAGGTCGTGGAGATATCGTCCTGTTTAGAGACAGCTGTGGCCCAGCAGCCAGCTCTCTGAAGAGGGGGGAAAGTCGGGGGCAGGTAGGGCGGGCTCTGCAGATGGTGTGGCCCTGCCCTGTCCCGGGCAGCTGTACGTCCTGAGAGCTGGAGGAGAGAGAGGCTGTGGATGGAAGGAGAGAGTGAGTCACTGGGGGGGTGGGGAGGTGGATGGTGAGAGAGAGAGGCCGGTCCACCAGGCATGCCTGGGCCTGCCAGACTGTGGGTGGAGCTGTGTGCAACTGTGGGCAAAGTCAGACGTCACTGGAGGACACATCCATCTCCCAACAATGCTATCCCAACAACAGCGGTGGCTACTGACTGCCAACCACTTCCTGCATGCCTGGCGCCATGCCGGGAGCTTTACACTCACTGTCCCATTAAATGAATCAACTGCAGGGCCTCAGAGAGGCAGTGGGAGCCCCGAGAGTCTGGGGGACAGATGAGGGATGTGGGGTAGACACTGAGGCCAAATCTGAGGAGGAGACGCGGCCTTGAGCTTACTGGACAAGAGTGAAGGGCAGGTGGAGATGGCTGCCAGTGGGAGGCCATTCATCCCGAGCAGCGGTTCTCAACTGGGGGGGGGGGGGTTTCTCCAGGTGCCACTGAGCAAGGTCTGGAGACAGTCTGGGTTGTCATGACTACGGAGTGTTCCTGGCATCTAGTGGGCCAGGGATGCTGCTAAACATCCTACCATGCACAGGACAGCCCCACACAACTAAGAGTTACCTGGCCCGAAACATTAATAGTGCCAAGGGTGAGAAACCCGGCTCAAGTCTACTTCACTCCCCCAGATGCTGAGGCTCAGATCCTGCTAGCTGACGCCCAGGGAGGGCATCCCACCGGCCTGGAGGATTAACACAGCTGCTCTGAAGGGGGGCGGGTGGGCACGGGCCAGCAGACGGGCAGGCGAGCCCTGGTGGTGGGGTCGGGGGAATCTCCATGGGCAGCCCACCCACAGACAGAGCTCAGGACACTGAGCTGGGGGCCAGCACAGCAGAGGCTGAGCTAGGGGAGCTGGGCCAGTGGGCCCTCAGCACTGCTGGGAGCACAAAGCAGGAGCTGTGCCAGGACTGAGAAGAGGGCAGAGGCAACCCCAGAGGTAAGGGTCCTAAGAGCAGGGCTTTCCAGGTGTCCACAATCTGGACAGTAGGGCCTGTCTTAGGGCAAGTCCTTCTCAGCGGCGCAGGGCAGGTGCAAGTTCAGATAGGGCCGGGAGACAGACTTAGGACTGGCTCTGAGATAGCAAGGCCGACAGGAATGTGTATGCAACACAGAGCGGGAGAGACAACTAAAAGCCAGGTTGGGACAGCCTGTTTTAGGGTCCCGGGCAAGTGGCGCTAAAACTAAAAGAACCCCCACATTCCCTACCCAAAAGGCCATGGGAATGGCCAGAAAGGCAATTCAGGAAGACCTGGTGGGGTTGGGGGAGGGGACATAGCAGGAGCTAGTCAGTCCTGACTGAGTCCAGCACGTATGGACAGTGGGGGCCCCATAGACAGAGAGGCTCCAACGGGTTGAGGGTCAGAGCTCAAGCTGTCAGCTACAATAGCCAAGCTCAGGTCGTCTCCAAAGAGACCTACTGTCCTGCCTCAGGGCTGAGGCCAGTGTGATGGTGACTTCAGAGGACACTGCCCAGCCAAGATGACAACGCAGGGTCCATCCAACCTCGGGTCTGGGCCTCCTCCTGCCTCTACATGGCCTCCTGCAGCTCCGCCCCAGGAAATGTGCCCATACAGCTTTCTTGCTGAGCCCCAGGACCTCCACTCTCTCCACCCTATGGTCTTTTGGAGGAAGTGCTTGGTCAGGATCGCCTGACATTTGGAATGGTCCAGGTGGGAGGGTGCAGGTCTTGGACAAAGAATGGTCTTTCCAGCTGCTCGTCTCTTAGAGGGGACCTGTCAGGCCCGTGTGCCTGTCAGAAGCTCTGCCTGGAGCTTCAGTGGGGAATGGGGCAGGCTGTGTAATTCACAACATTCATCTTGGCCTTTTGAGGTAGCTCTTAAGCTCCTGGCCTCCCTGCCCTGATGCCATTCCTTAAGACAGGCCCTGGAACAGCGCAGGTGAGCCTCAACGTGCAGGACACCTAACAAGGGAGGCAGCATGGACCTCCCGTCTTACACCCCCAACTCCAATTAAGCACCGTCCATTGATAGGCAATTTGCCTAGTAACAAACGGGCTGGGAGCCTGTGGTGTCTCAGAAACCTGTGCCCTGACACACAGCAGCCCTTCAGTAAGTACATACTTGATGGCCTAATTCTCTCTGCCCTGTCTGACCATGGAGCCCCAAAAGGTGGGACAGGCTACTGCCATTGTCCCACCCTGTGCCTGGCCCTGGGCAGACAGGAGGCAACCCTTGTGAAGCTGCACTAAGCACTAAGTGTGATGAAATCATCAGTGCAAGGAAGCTGTATCCACTTTCCTTCACAAATCCCCTGAGAGAGACGGGTTCCCTTTTAATGATGCCCATCTGTGCAGGAGAGCTAAGCGAGGGGACAGTGCGGGGTAGGAGGGGCTCCCAAGGCCCCTCCCGGGCCCTGTGCACACCAGACTCAATGTGGTCTCAGGAAGCAGCAGGTGGTCAGCTTTGGTCGCCCTTGGGCTGTGATCATAGAAGAGACTAGACACTCCAAAACAGTCCCCAGACCCTCTCTGCTGTGCACCTGAACTTGTGAAAGTGCATGATCCACTTAGTCCCAGCAAGGGACACTGGAACATGGTAGGTGCTCACCTGAAGGGCTGCCTCAGCCTACCCCTACTCAAGGGTCCTAGCAGGTGACAGGACAGCTAGCTCCCCCTCTAGGAAGGCCCTAGGCAGACCTGGCCAGAGGGCAGGCACACCTGGCCTGGAGCCCACCCTGCTGGGGGTGGGGAACAGGACAGACTGGCGGAAGACCAGGCTGGTGTACACGTTTACACACAAACGTTCATGCCTGCACACACACACACTCACACATGTCTGCTCGGAAGGCTCTAGACTCCCATGGGGCTCTGGGCCCATGTGGCAGGACCTACAAGAGACATAAATGCTCCCAAGAGCGGCTGCTTCCCAAAGGGCCTGCAGGGAAGGAAGGTAGAGTAGTGGCGGACATCAGGAGGCTGCCCAGCGGGAGCTGCTGCTGCTGCTGTCATGACTGCTGTGAAAGAGGCAGGAAGAAAGAGAGACTGGGCCCATGACAGCCCCCCGTGTGTCCACACCAAGGGCTCTGGGCAGCATGCCCGGCAGGAGCAGCTCAGCTTTGTGCAGACAGGGCCAGGCACTGCCTGAGTCCTTACCTCGCACATACAGGTTGGCAGGGGCCGAGTAGCGTGTGCCTGCAGAGTTGGTCGCCACACACTCGTACTTGCCTTGGTCCGATTCCTCGCTGCTCTCAATCTGCAAGGCACCTGTGGGGGCGTAAAGACAGAGTTCAAGCCTGGATATGGGGAGGAGTCTTGACAGCATTTATGGCTTGTGCTGACCAGACGCTGCAGACATTGGGGCCATACCCCAGTGCCAGTGCTGCTTCCCGGAAGCTCTCCCTGACTAGCCCAGTGGCCCCTGGCTGGAACCAAGGGTTGCACTCTGGAACACAATCCTGCCCCACCCTGCAGTCCAGCTGGGCCTATCGGCTCTGCCAGGGGCTCTACCCCAACCCCCCACCTCCACTGAGTGCCCACCATGCTGCAGCCATTACTGGAGCCTGTTTGCCAATGAGACTCCCCATTAGTGCTCCTGGCTGGGCCAGGCCACAAGGAGCCGGGCGTGGGTGGGAGTAGCTTGTAGACCTGCCAGCCTGGGATTTGCAAGCCTGCAATGCCCTCATCAGACAAGAGCCTGGGAATCTGCCTCCTCCAGAACCCACAGGAAGGAAGGGGCTTGCCTTGGGGGTCTGGTACCCAGCAGCTTCTGCTCACAGCACCCATCCTTCCTTCCCACCCCACCCGCCCCCACCAGACCCACCCATTCCGGCTCCTCTCCTCAGCTTGGTCCCACTAAAGTGCTTCGACCCACCACGGCTCCTGCATAATTCAGGAGGCTAATGGAGGCTGTAGCTCCTACTCGGGCCGGTGCCCTGAGGGGCTGCTCTGGCCGCAGACGGACTCACAGGAGCCACAATTGGGGGAGCAGCTGAAATGGACTTCACAGAGGGTAGAGAAAACTTGGGCTCAGGGCCAGTCCTGGTAGGGCGAGGTGGGGGAGCCCAAGGCGAGGGTGGCAGTGGGCGGGGGGAGGCCGAAACCACTTGACTTGGCCACCCACCCCCAGCCCAGGCAATAAACACTTGAAACTGCTTGTGAGAGCACACTGGGCAAGCTGTCTGTGACTGTAACACCCTAAGGCACAGGTAACAGCACTTCCCTGGAACAAGCCGACAGACAATCACACCCACACAGGACAGTCCAGCAGACAGTTAATCACCCCATAGGACACAGCCTGACAGAAAAACACCACCTGCACAGAACAGCCAGAGTGACCCTCGGAGCCCCAATCCTCCCAGGGCCCAGGCTGGCTTACAGTCATTCCCACACAGAACACCGACAGAACCTGCAGGACCCCACCTGACTGGACTGGACAGGAGCCACAGGGAGAGTTCCAAGAAACACTTCCACAGCCCGGGCCCCAGGGGAGGACCACGATGGGTGCGAGCTACAGCGCCTTCACTGCCTAGCATCCCTCTTCCACCACCCAGACCCAGGGCAGCAGGAGGGGCTGTGAACACCCAGGAGCCCAGGAGCTAGAGATGGGGGAAGGGGTTGCCCAGGCTCGGCCCTGATACAGAACAAAGGGCTGGCCTGCTCTGTGGTCCTGGCGTCAGCCCTCCCGACTGGGCATCAAGGAGCATGAGGGCCCAGGATACATGTCAAATACCCCATCTCCTGCAAGAACAGTCCAAGGGCACCCAACAGGTCATGTTCATGAAATGGATGGACGCTGTTACAGAAAACGTTCATTCAAGCAGGTGGGGGTCACACCCCTGGATGGGCGGGGCTGCACTAAGGTCAGCTCAGCTGGGGCGGGTGGTGCCACAGGCTGGTGCCACAGGCTGGTGCCACAGGCAGGAACAGGAAGTAGTGCCTGGGTGAGACCCCTGTTGAGCGAGGAGGCTCTCCTAAACCAAGAGTCAGAACTGATCTAGGGACCCAATATAGACCCTGAGACTATTTGTACACAGAAACCCCCAAATCTGGAACCAACCTCCATAGGGAGGCAGCTGCTCTTCCCAGGCCCAACTTCTGTGCTGAGACCACCCTGCCCTTGAACTCTGAGGGTCTAGAAGTACCCAAGGACACTGAGAGGTGGGGAGAAAATGGTAAAAATAAATCACAGTAGAAGCAACCATTTATAGGGTGTCTGCTCTGAGCCAGACACTGTCCCAATCCTCATCCTCTGCTCGATCCTTCCAGTCCCACGAGGTAGGACCAGGGCCCCAATTTAAAGAGGAGTAAACAGACTTCTGAGAAAGGCATTGATTTTCTGAAGGTCATGCAGGTGGTTAGTCGCACTTGAACGGGGATCTTTGAGTCCAGAGTCTGGGTTTTGAACCCCCAAGCTACAGGGCCCTGCCGCACGCATGCAGCCAGGTGCTGATGGTCACGGAACCCAGTCACATAGGACCCTGTACTTCTCAGTTGCCATTTCAGTATCTACACTAAAATCTTTACTGCATATTCCTCCTAGCGTCTGCTGGGTTGAGGGATTTATGGGTTGGTCCTCATTCTACTCTAGGGACAGGATGTTAAACGGGAGTTAAGTAATAACTGAGGGCCCACGACAAAGCAGGTTCTCAAGAGAAAAGGCAAGGCTTGGTCACACTCCTCCACCTCACAGGAAGACTCCCTCTGTGGCCAGCCTTGGGGACCAGGGCTTGGCTGGCTTCATTGCGGTAGCCGACAGGTCCCTTCTGTGGGGCTGGCCCAGAAGGCCCGGGCAGTAGGGCTTGCTGTCCCCAAGGCAGGGCTCAGCTGAGTATTTGCACAATCCAGACTTGCAATGGATGAGTCCACAGGAGGGAATGACCGAGAGTGGATGTGTGTGGTGGCCGGTGGTGTTGAGGGGGCCAGAGCTGGAGATGAGGAGGCTGGAGGTCAGGATGGGGATGGGGGAGGTGACGGACTGGACGGGATGGAGTGGTGGTGACGGCAGTGGCAAGGCGTGGCGTGGCGAGATGCACGGACAGCATTCTTACCTCTAATTGGTGAACCACCTGGCGAGGTAATTTGAATGCAAATAAGATCAGAGAGAAGCATTAGTACAAAAGGAAGGAAAGCCACAAAAAGCCAAATCAGATAAAAATAAAACACGAGAAAGGGCCTTCAATACATGAAGAAATCGAGGCTTGGGTTAGGCTGACGCAGGTAATGTGTGGGCACGCACCAGGTGAGTGTGGGTGAAGCAGGTCACACTGGCACTGCTCTGAGGAAGGAGAGAGTGGGGCAGGGGTCAGCAGGGCTGGGGGTGACAGGAATCAGGACGGTGAGTCAGGGTTGCTACAGACCAGACCCTGCGGGCTGAGGCCAATGGCGGGGGGTGGTGAAGAAAAGGTAGCAACCCCACCCTGCAAGGCCACCCAAATCCACAGGTGGGTAGATTTCAAAACAAAGCACTTACCAAAACAAACTAGGGCATTTAAGCAGACAGAAGAAAGGGCCAGGTCTCCCTGAACAAACACACCAGCCCACCCTACCATGGATGTGGTTGAACTCAACCCAGTGGCAGATTCCCTGTCAAGCCCCATCAACCCTGCTAAAAACTGAGTGACTACTGAGCTTCTCCCCAACCTGACTGGTGACAGCCAGAGGCCAGTGCCCACCCCTTGCCTCTTCGGAGCTTCACAACCCCGGGAATCAGTAACCAGAGGGCCAAGTGCTCACCCTCCAAATGTCCCGTCCAGGACCACTGTGTGGCCTCAGCAGGCTCCCTTCCCCATGGGGGCCTCCTCTGAGGCTGTGCTCAGGCCCTTCTTCTACCACTGCCTCACCCAGAGCAGTGAGGAGCCTGTGGGCAGGCCCAGGCCCAGAGCTGTCCATTCTGCTCCTCTCTGTCCACTTCTGGGGGAGGGAAGTGTGCCGAGAGACAAACACTGATCACTAACTATCTCACTGAACCTGATGACACCCGCCCAGGAGGAATTATCCTTCTCCATGTAGGAACGAGGAACCAGAGGCTGAGAAACATTAAGCAAACTGCCCAAACTCAAGATCACAAGCTTGCGAGTGAAGTGGCAGCAACTGACCCGATCTATCTGGCTCATGGCCTTCCCACTGGACGAGGCTGCCTCCGGCAGACACAGAGGCTGGAGAGAAGACAAGCAGCTGTTCGGACCTGGGGTGTGTGGCAGGGGTGCAGAGAGGTTGTCTAGAAAGAACCATCGTCACAGTGATCCTCCAAACTTGGTCCAGGGACCTTTAGTTTCCGAGACCCTTTCAGGGGCTCCACAAGGTAAAACAGTTTTCATAATACTAGAAATTATTTGCCTTTTTCACTCTTGTTCTTTCATGTACAGTTGAGTTTTCCAGAGTCTTATGACGTGTGATATTACCATACCGGTAGACCGAAGGCAGAAGCAGATATGAGAATCCAACCATCTATCTTCTATGAAGCCCCCAATTAAAAAGATTTGCAAAAGTATAAAACAATGCTACTCTTTTCTCACTAAATATTTTTGTTTTAGAAAATATAACTATTTTTCATTAAAAGTGTTATATTAACGTGTAATGGATTTTTAAGTTATTTTAAAGTGGATTAATAAATATTTATGGTCTTCTCAGATTTAATATATAACACAGAAAATCCTGGTGGATAAACAAAAGCTCTTTGAGGTCCTCTGATATTCACAATCAGAAGTCCTGAGACCAAAACGTTGACAGCTGCTAATGTATTCCTACAGTCCTGGCCTGACCTTGGAGTGGGTGGCAGTGTAACTGGCCAAGGTCTGAGACCCTTAGCTTCAGACCCCAGCTCTTTTAAAACCTAACCTGCTGTGTGACAAGTCTCTGGACATCTCAGAACAGCCATTTGCCCACCAAACTGAAAGAAGAATTTGCCTTTTCCATTTCACAAGAAGGCTGTGGGAGACTGGAGGGAACCCAGACGTCAGAAATGCCTGGGAGAGGTGTTAGTGTACTAAGGCCAAAGGGAAATCGTGACCGCACGCAGACGGCGTGCCTCCTGGCAGATCCAGTGGATGGCAGGGCAGAGTAGGGGGACAGGCTCTTCCCGTCAGAGCTGGGGCTGGCCATCAGAGTACAGGGCAATAGGCCTCAGGCCCACCCCATGGACTGCTCTGCACTTCCCACTGGGTCCCATCCGCTGGGGCCAGCGGGCCTCCTCTGGCAGCCAGATGCTGGCATCTCTGCTCGAGGTCTTGCAGTTTCAGCTCAGGAGCCGGAGGTGTGGAAGAAGACTGCTCTCCGTGTGAGCACGTGAACATATGCGTTAGGCTGTCCTCGATGGTGATGGGGATGACAGCTTCCACACTCAGGCTGCCAAGAGGAGTGGAGCACGGAAGGTTTCCTCGGGGCCCTGTCCAGGCTTGGCAGAGCGTGTGGCCAACAGCTCCTCTCAGGAGCCAGCAGCAGCTCAGAGCCTCACTTGGGAGGTCAGCCCCCACTCACTGCTCTGGGGATGCTGCCTGCTCCTGACTCAATTTCCACTCTCCCGGAGCTTGTCCCCATTCCTCTTGAGTCCGCCCTGGGTTTCAAGTTCAAATTCTCCAGGAGGCTTGTACTATGGCAGCAGGTCACATCACTTCAGTAAGGAATGTGCCTGTTGAGCAGAGCTCACAGCTGGACACATGCTGCCAGCTGCCCTCCTACCTAGCTCTGCTCTGGGGCCATGCTCTGGTGACATGTGCTGTGGGTTGGTCCACTGATTCTTGAGGAGTTCTGGGAACCAGTCGCGGTGTGGGGGGGGGTGGGGTGTGGTCTGGAGAGGATAGGACTGTGGAGTTCTGCCCAGCAGGCTCTAGTTCAGCCCTAGCAGGGTCTGGCCGTTCCCCGGGCACCAGGTTCTGCATATGTAATATTAGAAGGCTCCTGGGAATCCCACAGGGGAGCTCCCTGATCCTGCATTTCCATGTGTGACCCCAGGTGACTCTCTTAACTCAGCTGTAGAGTGGGCATGATAATCCCGGCCTGTCCTACACTTCTCAGGGTTGCAGGAGAATCAAGTGCAACCAAAGGCAGCAAAGCACTCTATAAACTGTCAGTGATGCATAAACTGTGCAAGTCCCTGTAAATAGCTGAGTGCTCGGGGGCCCTGATTCCAATCCATGAAGAGATGTCCCTGTAAGTGTGCAAGGAATAGCCCCAGCATCTTCCTAAGTGGTAACAGGACAGGGGCCGCAGCCACTAGGGTCAGGAACCAGGGGCTAGGATCAGGCAGTGATGGGGTCGAGTCCTGTCCATTATTGCTAAGGTGGGATGACCGAGTCCTCTCAGGTGCCATCTGGTTCCATCCCAACAGCTACTCAGCCCACAACCCTCAGGTCACAGCTGCCAGGGGGCAGGAAAGGTCAAACAAAGAGGTCTTCCCTGGACCTGGGAAGCAGGAGTGGACATCAGTCTGCAGGGACAGGGCCCATAGGTCATGTTCATGGAATCACTCATCCACAGAGACACCTGTCCTAAGCTGGGTTGTGCTGGCCACTGGGGCGGGCACCTCGCAGAGGGAAGGCAGACCCAGGCCCTCCCTGTAAAGAGTACCCAGCCTAAGTGAGCAGAGCTGGAGCCAGATGATAAAAATGTAAAGTGGGCATCCTGAAGGAGTAGCCTCAGGCACAGAAGGTGGGGCTTCTTGTACTAGGGAATGTGAGTGAATGTCCAGGATGGGGTCAGGGTGGCTCAGTGCAAGTGGGAGAGACCGGATACAAGAAAAGCTCTGTCTCTGGATCCCTCACCATACACCAGGCAGTCAACTAAAGCTCTGACTGACACTGTCTCACTTAGTCCTAACTGCAACTCCTGTTTAAAGATGAGAATACTGGAGCTCAAAGAAGTTTAGTAATTGAGGCCACAGAACCAGTAAGTGGTGCAGGCAGGACCTGAGGAGATAAAGCGGGAGTTGTGAGCAGGGGAAGATAGAGAAGGGTTCTGTGTGCCCTGTTTAGGGGCATACACCTGACAATGTAGGCAGTGAGACTGTCAGAGCACCGAAGGACACGAGCAGAAAACTCTGACAGCTGCTGGAGGATGGATTGAAGGGGAGAGCCCAGAGGCAGGGAGAGCAGTGTCGGGTGACCTGAAACACGGCTAAGTCAGTGAAAGGAAACAAGGGGACCAACTTGAGAGCCATGGGGGGAGAAATCAAGAGGATCTGGTGGTTCCTTCCTGGAGGAGGAATCAGGGTGTGTCCCAGATTTCAAGCTGGGGGGCTACTACTCCCAGAGAGAGGGTCAGTGGGAGAAGGGCAGGCTGTTTGAGGAGGTCATCACTCACCATGGGCAGAGGGACTCCCACAAGGCAGATAAATGTTTTGGTCTCGAGCTCAGGCAAGATGTTTAGGTTGGAGAGACAGAACTGGGAGTTGCAAGAGTAGAGAGGGTACCTAAAGCTACAGGAGTGGGTGAGCTGGCCCAGGGAAAGGCTCTGCCCATGGGGCAAGGCCAGGCTCCCGGGCTCCCTACCTGGGGAACAAGCAGAGGAAGAGGCTGCAGAGCAGATAGAGAAGTAAGAGAAAAGCCGGGGAGATGTGGGAAGGAGTGGTGAGAAAGGAGGAAGGGGCTCTGACGGCTGTTGAGAGGACCAGGAGGGTGTAGTACTGGGCAGGAGCCAACTCACAGGGCAGTGAATGGGTGGCACCGGGCCCGGCACACAGCAAGCACTACATAAATACTTGATGAACGAATGCGCGAGACAGTGTGCCTTCCCAGAACTGCTGCCACGGACAGTCAGTGCCATTCAGGGTGGAGGCCAGACCTGCGGGGAGGACCATCTGGCTGCTTGGGGAGCCTGCCTGGGGGACTGTGGGGAACTGCAGAGGAGCTGAATCGTGCCGGCCGCTGGGCAGCGCTGGGCAACGGCTGTAAATGCTGCCGGACTGTTTCCTGCCTTGATCATGGCTGTTTTAATTAACTGCGTTACAGCTGCCTCCATCTTGTTGAGTTTTAATTAAATTAAACGATCTAACACTTCGTAGGCTGTCTCAGGCGGCCATCGCTGGGGCCGGCCTCCTGCCCCTGCTGGGCAAATCATCTCTCCCTCCTCCCCTGGGCCCCATGGGGGTGTCGACCTGGTGGGAGTCAGTGGGGAGGGGCTGGCACCCCAGGGAGTGGCAGGGGTGCCTCTGAAGCTGGCAGAGCCCGGAACAGAGCTGAGTCATGTCCTCCCGTGCAGTGCTGACACAACTGAGGGGCAGCAGGGCTCTGACCGGTACTGGCCACCCTGACGAAGCCCCCAATCCCACAGCTGGCAGGAGGACTTCTAGACCGAGGCCTATCGGTCCAGCTACGCTGGCAGCAGACGCAGAATGCAGCTAAGTTGATTCCGAGCCTCCTTTCCCGCCTGCTCCGTTCCCACAAAAACTGAATCAATTATCCTGGCGGGAGCCTGATGGGCAGATCGATCAATGGGGCGACACCTCCCGCCCGGTCAAGACGGCATCCTTGCTCCCAGGGCTCCAAGCTGGCTCTACTGAGACATCCAGAGGAGACAGGTGGCCCTGGTGGCTCAGGGACGGCAGCCCGTCCCCCGGGCTCCAAGCCTCTAAAGTCCGGCCTTTTGAAGCCTGATGCATCAGGCATCTTTGGCCTCTGTCACTGCGGTCTGGAGAAGCAAATAGCAGCAGCATCCAGACCCCTCTCAGGCCAGGCTCCAGGAAAGGTGGAGGATGAACACCCACAGAACAACTTCGCAGAGCCCATCACCAGACTGGGCATGGCACCCATGATGTGAGGAGCAGGGCTGGCCCACAGTCTGGGATCTGACAATCTCGGGAAGGTAAAAGAATCACCAATAACTAGCCCTCACTGACCAGCTCTCTTCCCAGGCCAGGTGGGCCTATAGCAAGATGCAGTCCACCCACTGGGTGCCCTCTGCTCAGCCCTGGAGGGTCAGCTCCAGGCTGAGGTCTCCTGTGGCTCCCAGGCACCCAGGCCCAAGAAGGAAGACTGTGCTGGGTTCTGGCCAGACACCTTTCCTCACACCTGCATGGCCTCTTGACCCCCGCCCTCTGCTCACCTGAACGCAGCTGCTTGATACGGCCATTGCTGGTGGTGGGATCCACAGGGAGGAAGTCCTTAAACCAGGAGATCTCAGGATCTGGATTCCCGCCTGCTGCACACAACATGGTGGCTGTGCGCGCTTTCTCCACCACCTTCAGCTGAGGCCCCATGTCGATGGAGGGGAACCCTGCAGGCAGCTGGTCCTCTGCAGACAAATAGCAGATGTGCATGTCAGGGCTGGAACACCCCTCTGTGGGAGGCTTCCCCTGACTCCCAGGTTGGCCAGGATCCTCAAGATTCTTCTCTTCCCAATCCCTGACTTCCAAACAGTCCTTAGCCCCAGTGCCCAAGCCTGCCCTTCACAGGGCTGGGGGCTGCAGTGGGGCCCACACTGCCTTGTCAGGGAGTTGGTTTTCAGATCTGAGAAGCAACGCCTCAGACTGAAGATGTCAGCACTTATCTCTCTGGGCTCTGGGAAAACCAAGGATTGATGCTCTGCTGGCTGCAGCAGAAAGTGCTACACAAATGTGGGCTGCGGGGGGCCCACAGCTGACACGGTGGCGTCAACAGCCACACTCAGCCTGAAGGCTCCTCGTGCTGTCCAACACCCCACCCCCCGCCCCTGTCTGCACGTGCAGTGTCCCCAATGCTGCCTGCATGCAGCCTTTAGCTCCACCGCATAGCAGAGGCCCAAGTCACAGCCTGGGTTCCGGCCATGACTCCAAACACCTCCTGCCCTACCAATGCGCCACCCTCACCCCTGGGCTTGACTCTGGCCCCTTCTCTACTGCAGCCTTGACCATGATCTCCTCCCTTACTCGGTCTTGAGCTTGCAGCCCACTGTCAGGCCTGGAGACCATGTCTGAGCATGTGGAGGCTAAGGAGATAAAAAAGCTCTGAGGAAACCAAAAGTTGACGGGGGGAACAACACTCCTCCCTGGCTGCCTACTCCCAGTTCAAAGAGAAGTCACTTCCATGGGTGTAACAGAAGCAGACATCCGCAGCTCACCCCCACTGCCACTGCACACGGACTCCTAAACCGGCCCTCAGAGGCTGGGGAGCAAGGCTGCGTACTCCCCACTGTGGAAGCGTAAGGGGCTGGGAGCACAGGTGGTGCAGACCAAGTGGGACTCCCACTTCCACCACTAACTAGTTGTGACCTGGGTGTGTGACTCATGCTCTCTGTGTCTGTTTTTATCTGTAAATGGTGTTCAAGTGCCCACCTGGTAAAGCCATCGTGAGGACTACCGTATTTCCCTGAAAATAAGACCAGGTCTTATATTAATATTTGCTCCAAAAGACACATCAGGGCATATTTTCAGGGGATGTCTTGTTTTTTCATATACAACAATCTACACTTATTCAAATCTAGTCACGTCATCTTTTTCCGGAACATCATCATAACGTACTAAATGCATCTGTCTGGCTGACTGACGGTCTTAACTGGGGCTTATTTTCAGGGAAACACGGTACATATGATAATGTGTGTGAGGTGCTGCAGAGTGTCTGACAAAGACTCTGCACTCAATGACTATTAGCTGACATTATTACTATAACTAGCACGGGCTGCACCACTGGGGCCGACAGGTACCAAGACTAGGGCCTGGGGCCCCCTTCCCCATCCTGGGCTGGAGAGAGGCCCTTCCCCAAGAACAGACCACAGAGTGTGCGAGAACTCTCCAGAGCCTCTCTACCAGTGTGAATGTCTGGCATACCCCACAGGGGAAAGGAACACGTCCACTGTCAGTCTCCTGGTAGGGGCGACCAGGAGACTAGCACAGATCTGCACCTCCCTCCTACAGGCCCAGCACAAGATGGGTGTTTGGGGACATTTGCTGAGGTTTGGGGACATTTGCTGATGGGTGTTTGGGGACATGAGGATGCATGTGGCATCCTTAGGAGGAAAGAAAGTAAAGACTGGCAGTGCTGGCCTCCCTGGAAACTCTCAGAGACCCAGAGGGACTGAGTGGGGGTGAGGGGCAGGCAGGAGAGGAAGCTGGAGGAGCTCCAGCAGGCAGGGGCGAGACACCCTTCTATGGGATGTCAGATCCCTAGAGTGGTCTGCCAAGGCTCCAACTGCCATGTGCATCCCAAAGGGACCCCATCAGGAGATGGGGTTTGGGGGTTGGTAGCACAATTCCCAGTATGGCCTGGTAGGGGCGTCCCCAGCCTCTTCCGGTAGCTTCCCCACCTGCAGCCCTATAAATTCCAGATGTGACCCCAGCGTCTCCTTGGCTGTAAATATGACACCACAGCGTCCTAACTTTCAGCTAATTTTTAAAAGGAAAATGTTCAACAGTGGCAAGAAAAAGGAGGATGGAAATGAGGCAGGACTCGGGATGCACCAAGCAGGGGAACAGCTCTTTGGCTCTGCCGCTGCTTGCTTTCACAGAAAGGCCCAGGAAGGGCCTCAGGCCCAGCTCTCCCCGCCCGCCCTCCCTGCCCTCCTCAGCAGCGAGGGGTCACTCAGAACTGCCAGGGCCAACCTAGCCCAGTCTAGAGCTCTTCCCAGACATCAATCCTACCCCCTAAGTACCCCCGTCCTAAACAGTGGGGTGGGGGATGCAGAGGGGGTTCAGGGCCTGCCAGAGTTAGAGTCCAGGAGTCAGTTGGCTCCCAACTCTACCAGCAAAGTACTGATCAAGGAGAAGGAAAGTACAAACATTTGCAGCCCTGTGTCCCAGGAATCTACTCTGAATTCCTCACACGGAGAAGGTCTTTGGGATTTATGCCAAATTAAGGACAATTAATTTTCTTCCCTCAATTATCGCACCCTCAATGGCTCTGTCCTTGGCTCAGATCATACCTTAGGCCCCACCGCCAGAGTTTAAAGCCGGCATGTGTGAAGAGCTGTCCGTAAAACAGCAGGACCCAAAAGCCAGTCCCTTGTGCCAAGGAGGCTTCCAGGCAGAACTCACGAGGCTGCATGTCTGCACCTCAGGATGGAGACGCGTGCCTCGCAGGCGGACTCCAGCCCCTCAGGAGTCAGTGCTGTCTCTTCCTGCTATGCTCACTCGGGGGCCTCCAGCACATTCAGACGTAGCTAAGGACCGCAGCCGGTTACTGACGCCCGCCGTGTGGCTGGCCAGTCTGAGCGCTTGTGCACTGTTGTAACTGACCCATCACCGACTGGCACATTTATCCCCTTCAGCCCCCAGAACCCACAGGAGCTGGGTTCACTGTAGCCTAAACCACTCAGGCTGAAGACCAGGCAAATTCCTCATGATCACTCCAAACCCAGCAACAATTGTGAAAACTGAGGTCCAGATATGAGGCAGGAAAGGTTACATTAATGAAGCATTCAGTACCTTCTAGGTATTAAGTTAAAATGCTTAACAAAATAATTTAATCTTTACCAAAACCTTGAGGTATATGAACAAATGGGGGCTTAGAGACATCTAAAAACCTGCCCAAGGTCACACAGCTAGATGGGAGGGGGAGCTGGGAGGAGACCAGGTGCTGGGACCCTACACCTGGCAGGGCTGGGCCTGAGCAGGGCAGGCGGAGGTGAGGACGCACCTCTGGGGGTGCCCTGCCACCATCCTGGCTCACTTCCTTAAGGTTTGCCCCGCCCTCCCCCATGCCTTCCGATGTCTTCAGGCTCAGCCGCTCCACAGCAGGCCCCTCTGCACACAAACTGCTGCATTTTTATTTACTGCAGAACACTCGACTATCCCCACACGTGGCCACCCGTGGGCACGCACCCACGTTCCAACACCCTTATGTACCGGTCACGCAGAGTCCGCTCAAAACCTGTTCTGCAGAACCGGAGGGGAGGAAGGGCCCCTCCCCCTTCCAGGCCACCCGGTAACCATGGCAACTGCAAGGCGGCTGAAGGGTTGCGTGCGCACACGTGTCCATGCATCACTGTCCAAGGAGCTGCAGCCCCTCCCTCCTGGCCTGGGTGGAGCCTCTGTGCCCCCTCCCAGGACCCAGGTTCCCAACTCCAGGGAACCCTCCCTCTTAGGTGTCCTTCAGGATCAACGGATACTTAGCTACTTCCAACACCCTCTGCGCAGCATAGCACCGGGGAGGTCCCCACACCTGCCGCACAGCCTCAACGCCTGGCATCTGCAGTCTCTGTCCCTGTGGGGTCGAGGTCTCTCCACCCTCTCGTAAGGGACAGGAGAAGCCCATGGGGACTTTAGGGGACTTCAGAGGTGCCAGGAGTCCAAGTCTCTACAGCTGTTTGTGGACTGCAGTAGCACGCACATGTAGGGTGCACACACATTCCCCAGGGTCTGCTGGCACAGACCTCTGTGTACCTGTGGTGGGCGCCCATGTGTACAAATGGCTCCTGCTCCAAACCGTGCTTGTTTTTAGATACTGCAGAGGGAAACCTGACCCCTTTCCTGCTGTCCCCAATAGGCAGAGGAAGATGACAGGGTTGTGTGTGTGCTGGGGGAGGGGGTGGTAGGGGGGAGGTTGGGAGCCTAAGGCTCAGAGAGGTGCAGGAGCTTGGCTGAGGTACCACAGTAGTGGTGGTGTGGATCCGTTCAAACTCAGAGCTCACCTGCTACCTTGGTGGCTTCCTGGAAGAGGAAGGAGACGTAAGAGTAGGAAACACTTGAGTAGGGGAGGCAGGGGGAGCTTTCTGGGGGGAGGGAGGGACTGCCTGAGCAAAGGCTGTAGGAGGGTGTGGAGACAGTAGGAAGGTGAGTCTGGCTGGAGCTAAGAAAAATGTTGGGGTCATGATAGATGAGACTAGGGTGGGGGTGGGCAGAGGATCAGCTTCTGCTGGCTGAAATGATAAGACGGGGAGTCTGCTGGAGACCCCTACAAAGCACACACAAGTCTCTTTGTCCAGCTAAGCCTGGGATGCCTGAGGCAGAGTGTGGGCCAGAGGGAGGGGGCTGCACCAGGGAAGCCGACAGATGGAGAAGCCTTGCAGGGTCCCTGGGTGGGCAGCACCTTCTGTCAGCACAGCCTTCTCACCCTTGTTTACCCAGCTTCATGGCGTCTCTGTGTACATGCAGGCACACACCGGCACACACATATACAGGCTCCCTGGGGCGGCACCATCTGTAAGCCTGACCCCTTCGCTGCGTGGAGTGTTGGGCCTGGCCACCCTGTCTCTGAACACACAGACACTTAGAAACATGCACAGTCACAGAGACATACATGAGGAAAGAGACAGGTGCAAAAACAGAAACCTACATGTGCATGCGGAAGGGCACCTGCAGTGACAAGCACCTGTGGATACAGACTCACGCAAGCAGAGGCAGTGCACGCAGACACACAAACACACATGTAGAGACATGCAGTCAGAGATACAGGTGTGCTGAGACACGTGCACCTGAAGAGACACGCAGGAACAGACACGTGGAAAGCACGAAGACCTACAGACATACGAAGCAACCTTGTGGGTTGCTGCTGGCACCCCCAGCCCTCATGCACTCGGAGGAAACCAAGACCATCTCAGGCCCTATCCCCGAGACAGCTCCATCCTTAGCAGAGTCAGACTAAGATACCCCCTAGCAAGTCAGAAGGCACCCCCAGACCTGAAGGATCCTACACTCTTCCAGAAAGCCCCCCCCCCGCCCCCAGGCTTCCAGGCAGTGAAGGGGGGCCTGGGGAGCCTTGCCCATCTCCCTTCACAGCTTTCAGTCTTGATTTTCAGCTTTTTCCAAGAGAAAACTCCCACCTCTTCCAGCACTCAGATTTCATCAAACTTGGCATCTTAAAAGCCTGTTTTGTTTTTGAATCTGAGCTGTTTGGGGCCTGTCAGCAGTCGTGGCCTCCCCCTCTCAGTCGCCACTCCCAACCTGGGGCTTACCTGGCGCCTCACACAGCCCTATTCACCCTTCTCAGCAACACACACCCAAGTGACCTGGGGGCCATCTCCTGGGCACACACCCTACCCACACTATGGCTTCTGGGCCCTGGCCCATGCTGGACTCTCCTCCTGGAGGTTCCCCCACCTCCCTCCTACTCCAGGAAGATTCTTTTGATCCATTTACACCCCACCCTCCCAACCCCGTGCAAGCCGTGTCACTCCAGACCACGGACAACCTCCCACTCATTCCTTAGGCCCCTGCAGCCCAGCTGCCACCCCCACTGCTTCCTGCCAAGGTGCTCCCCAAGGTCAATCATGACTCCATGGAGATAAACCCGAAGGATACTTCTCAGCCATCTTGCCTCACCTCTGGACAACACTCCTTCCCCCTCCATGTCGTCTTTTCTCTTGACTTCCATGGCCTCACTCTGTTTCCCTCCTACCTATCAGGCCCCTCCTCACCAGATTCCTATGGAAACTCCCCTCCCAACATGAAGAGTTAGCTTCTGGTGCTCCATCCAGGTCCCCTTCCTCCCCTCTTGGCTCTGGCTTCCTGAGATTTCCCATTTCTTGGCCTTCAAAACTCTATCTCCATATGTCCCTTAAGAGTGCCAAGCAAATCTGAACAAGGCCTCCTTGACACCTCCCTGGGATGCCGGTGCATGCCTGATACAACAGATTTCTAACTGGACTCACCAACCTGCCTCTTCAGACCTGGTCCTCCTCCCATACCTGAATCTTGGAAAACAGCACCGCTATCTACCTGGCCCCAGAGCCAGTAACCCAGAGGCTCCCGCCTCTCCAATCCCACAAGTAGCCAGGCAGGCCATCACGCTTTCTAAACTACTTGTAACCCAGTCTACCTTCCTCCCTTACCCACTGCCTGGGTTTGGGCCTCTGCCACCTATCACCTGGGCTTCAAGGCTACCCCCAACTTCTTACTGGTCTCCCTCCACCTCACTCTGCACTCCCAGGGACCTTTCTGAAACATACTTTTTTTTTTTTAATTGAGGAAGGGCAATAGGACTTTATTGGGGAACAGTGTGTACTTCCAGAACTTTTTTCCAAGTCAAGTTTTTGTCTTTTCAATCTTAGTTGTGGAGGGTGCAGCTCAGCTCCAGGTTCAGTTGCCGTTGCTAGTTGCAAGGGGCGCAGCCCACCATCCCTTGCGGGAGTCGAACCAGCAACCTTGTGGTTTAGAGGACACGCTCCAACCAACTGAGCCATCCAGGAGCTCAGCGGCAGCTCAGCTCAAGGTGCCATGTTCAATCTTAGTTGCAGGTGGCACTGCCCACCATCCCTTGTAGGATTCGAGGAATCGAACTGGCAACCTTGTGGTTGAGAGCCCACTGGCCCATGTGGGAATCGAACCGGCAGCCTTCAGAGTTAGGAGCACGGAGCTCCAACCGCCTGAGCCACCGGGCCGGCCCCTGAAACATACATTTTGATCATGTCATTCCCCTGATTAAAATCCTTTCTCCTCTGGGAACCAGGGGGAGAAGGCACCTCACCAAGGATGGAGAATGTGCACACACAGGGGCATTTAAACCCTCCAGCTTGGGGTGGCCGGATGGCTCAGGTGGTTAGAGCTTGAGCTCCGAGCAAAAGGGTTGCCAGTTTGATTCCCACATGAGCCAGTGAGCTGTGCCCTCCACAACTAAAGACAACGAGCTGCCACTGAGCTTCCAGAAGGGGTGGCCGGATGGCTCAGTTGGTTAGAGTGTGAGCTCTCAACAAGGCTGTCGGTTCAATTCCCACATGAGATGGTGGGCTGCACCCCCTGTAACTAAAGACGGAAAACGGTGACTGGACTTGGAGCTGAGCTGTGCCCTGCACAATTAAACTGAAGGACGACTTGGGCCCGGAGAAACACACTGTTCCCCAATATAAAAAAAAAATTAAAAAAATAAATAAAACCGAGGGCCAGCCCAGTGGCTCAGGTGGTTGAAGTGAAGCGTGTGCTCCTAACACTGAGGTCGCTGGTTCAATTCCCACATCGGCCAGTGAGCTGCGCCCTCTACAGTTAAGATTGTGAACAACAGCTCTCCCTGGAGGTGGGCTGCCGTGAGCTGCCGTGGGCTGCCGTGGGCTGCCGTGAGCTGCCGTGGGCTGCCGTGGGCTGCCGTGAGCTGCCGTGAGCTGCCGTGAGAGGCCAGCAGCCAGCGTGAGCGGCTGTGGGCTGCTGTGTGCTGCCGTGGGCCACCATGTGCTTCTATGAGTGGCCGGCAGCCAGTGAGAGCTGCTGTGAGCGTCCGACCGACAATTGGCCAGGGAGGAATGCAAGGCTCATAACACCAGCATAGGCCAGGGAGCTGTGTCCTACACAACTAGACTGAGGAAACAGCGGCTTGAACCGGAGTGGGGGGGGGCAGAAGAAGTTGGGGGGAATAAAAGAAAACCTCCAACTTGGCTAGCTGTTCCCAGAACTTCCCAGTTCCGCTGTGGTCATGAGGCTGGGGGAGAGGGGAGTATTGAGAGGGCCATGTATATAGCAGGGTTTTGTAAGCACCTGTGGCTACAGAGGTGGGAGGGACAGATGAGCACAGGGGAGGTGAGGTGCCAAGTGTCTGTGGCTAATAGAAGAGGCAGGTGTACTGCCCACCCCCAAGGAGGACCCATTCAGAAGGAAGTCCGCTTGAGCCCTTGAAGACAGATCAGAACTAGAAAGAATGAGGGATTCCAGGTACCAAGAAACCCACAGTTTGACTTTCAAGGGCCTCCTGGCAGTGCCCACCTACCTGACGTCTCTCCCACCCCATGCCTGGGGCCTAGAACTCTCCAGGAAATGGTTGCAGAGTCTCATATCTGGCTGGTCTCAAATGCTACTGTGGTCATGATAGGGGTTGGAAGGTCAGAGACCAGTCAGTGGACCAGAAGCATGAAGTTTTGCCTCAGCTGCAAGGGGAGGAGCAGAAGCTGGCCCAGGTTCTAGGTTTTCTGTGGCTGCAAATCAGGAAGGTGACAGGCCCTGCTTCCACAAAATGAGCCTGTTACCCAGACACACATGCAGGCAACAGGAAAGGGGTACATCCTGCCACTTGGGAAGTCATCCTCTGCCTGCAGTAGCCCTTTACCCCCCAAACTCAGGCCTAGGCCAGGGGCAGGGAGGAGGGTGAAGCAGGTAGAGCTGACTCCTTGGAAAAAGAAGCTCCCTGACGAGCGCTGCTCCAGGTCCGGCCCAGCCCAGGAGAGCTCAGGACAGAGGCATAGGTTGCTCATCAGCCCTCATGTCCCTGGGTCTGTTTCCAAAGAGATTATGGGTGGAAGGGGGTTTAAGAGGTCCTTCATCACCGCACAGGTCCCAAAGCTGGCCAGGGGCAGAGCCAGGGCAGAGCCCAGGGATCCAGGCCCAGCACTGACTGTTACCCCACTCCAGTTACTACCCCACATGCCTGAGAGTCGGCCCCTCAGAGCCTGCCCTGACGTAGGCAAGACCAGGCACTCCATGCAGGCACCAGGATTTCTTGGTGTCTTGGCCAGTCAGCAGACACCAAGGCCAGGTGGGAACAGGTAAAAGGGTACCTAGTCTTGGTGGGGGTAAGGGGAGGGGAGGAGAAAGTCCCAAGGTCTAGGCAGGATCCCTGTCTGGTGCACCCTCCCGTCTGGCCTAGTTGCAGAAGAACTGCTGAGGTGCTGTTGCAGGCTCTGAGAGGAGCTCAGCCTGACCACTCTGTCCCACATTCATCTCTGGCCAGCTGCTCCAGCTGACCAACAACTCTGAGCAGGGAATCCTGTGGGGTTTCAGAGACAATGAGCCCAGACCCAGCATCTCTGACCTCCCACAGCACCAGTCTGACAACACGTTCGGCTCAGGCTGTTTGCTGAGCACCTCCCTTGCTGTACACACAGCCCATAAGGTGCATACCACCTGCTGTATATACCACACCATGCATACACACTGTCTGACGCATGCGTGCGCATGTGTGCATGTACACACACACACACACACACACACACACAATGCGTGATGTATACCACCTCCGTACACACCACACACCCCCAGTCTGCTGCTCACCCCCTACTGTATATAGAGCCTGTAAGCACACACCTGCTATACACACTGCACCACACACCTCACACGCACTGCCTTACACAAGGCACACAGGGCACCCACACCACACACAGGGCGCACATTATCTGTTTCGTCCCTGACCACAAGTCAAACGCTGCCGCCTACGCCCGAAGCCCTCAGAGCCAGGCCCTCCAGGACAAAGTCAGAAACAGCTCATCCCTGCACCTCCGCCTTTGCCTCTTCGACCTCCCTCTCCTTCCTGGCCTTTCCTGAACCCACCCAAGTCACCTCGGCCACACCTCTGCTGTCTGACCACCTCTGGGGCTTTCCTGACTACTGTCCTGCCTGGCCACATGAGTCTGTGACCTCGAGACTGAGCACCAAGACCCTCGCTCCCCCGACCTCCAGGAGGGAAAGGCCAAGAAGCCAGGCCTGCTTCCCCTCCCCCTCTGCTCCCCCTCCCTCACGAGGGAAAATGTCAGATTCCCTGTCTCAGTGGCGGCAGCGGGCGGGTTGGAGGGGGAGTGATTCAGCTGCCTCAAGAGTGTGGAGCGAGAAGAGCTTTTCCTGCCATTACCCAGCGAGGGAGAGGCTGGTGCGCTAATGGCTTCAATTACCACTCAGACAGGAACGCTGGGCGGCGGGCCCTGTGCTCCTCACGGCCCAGGCCAGGCTCACCCCCAGCCAGCTTGTGCTGCTGTACAGCCACCGAGGCATTGCAGGGCAGCAGGGACTCTGCCTGGGCAGCTGGGTGCGAAGGCCCTGATCGGGGCACTCCCAGAGGCTCCAGGGGAGCTGAGTATGAGGGAAATGGGGCGAGATGGACTTGTAGGCCTGGGCTCCCTTTTGGGGGTACACCGACCCCTCCTCTGATGCAGGCTGATCTAGGTAGCCCTCAGCCACTGCCCTGAAGAGCCCAGATTGTGGTGACGGCCCCTGTCCAGTGCCAGTCATCCTTCTGCCCTGTTCCTAGACACCCCAGGTTTTCCTGGCTAGCACAGGCGGCCTGGGACAGGGTGCAGGCGGGGCAGTCAGTCTGGGCCACATCCCGGCCGCGCCCCCTGGCACCTTCGAGGCCTCCCACTGCACTCTTTTCCGCCAAGCCCAGAGTCGGTCAAGGTTACACAGACCAACATGGTAAGTCAGCATTTCGTCTTCCGGGTGCTATGTTTCAGGAGAAGGAGGGGCTCATTCAGGCCCACAGCTCCACCCCCACCCAGACAGGGAGCAAGGGTAGAACAGGGACCTGCTCCAGACTCTGCCCAACATCCTCAGACACCTCCCATATCCTGGGAGCACAAACATACCCCAGACCCTGCTAAAGAAACCCTCATCTAAGGCCCCTCAGGATGGAGCGATCCCCCTGCAAGTCTGACTCCCTCACCTCGGGCCCTGAAAGACCATCCTCGTCCTCCTCAATCTTCTAAAAGATAAAGCTGCCCAGGGCAGTGGTGGGGGTAGGAGTTTGCTCACAAAGGACCTGGGGGAAGCGCCAGAGCTGGGGCACAGGGGCTTTGGGGGGACTTCTCTCTCAACATTAACAAGGAGGCCCTCTTTCTCCAGTATGAGAGCCCGAGAAGATGCCCTCCGGACCACAGTCTGGCTCTTCAGCCAGACTTCCCAAATGCCAGGGCAGGGCACATGGCTCCCTGCTGGGGCAGACACCAACAGGAGGGAAGGCAGTACTGAAATACTGTCCTCGGGTCATGAGTGGGGAAACTGAGGTCAGGGGTAGCAGAATCAGAATACTAGCAATCAGCGATTCTGACCCAGGGCCCATCCTCTAGTCCCCTACCACACAGGTAAGCACCCGCTATGGGAGAAGGTAGGGGCTGCATGACCCAGATAATGCCAGGCAGCACAGAAGCTGCCCATGCCTGGGCCTCAGGATGTGCAGCTTCCAGCCCAACAGTCTAGCTACCATTAATGATGGAATCCTGCGAAGTACTTAACTACATCACATTTGATCCTCCAAACAAGCCTCGGCAGTAGGTATTATATCCCTGTTTACAGATAGAGCAAACAAGGCTCAGAGGCACAGTTACTTGCCCAAGGTCATAAGGTGAGAGTAAGTGGTCCAGAGCCCCTGCTCTTAATTACTGTCCTCCACTGCCCCTTGAAGTTGGAGGGTCCCACCCCATCTCACAGGAGACACACAGATGCAAAGGAATTACCGAATGGATGTGTGAACAAATAAAGCCACAGCGTAAAAATGGCCAATGTGAAAAGATGCTCAACTGCTCTTGTAATCAAAGAAATGCAAATTAAATTGAGATGCCATTTTTTGCCTATTTACTTGGCAAAGATATTTTTTTAATGGTAATTCCCACGGCTGGGGAGGATGTGCAGAAAAGAGGCCCTCTTATGACCTGCTTGGTGGGACTGTAAACTGACACAATCTTCTGGAAATATTGAAAGGCTTAAAAATTCATGTGCCATTTGATTCAGCAATTCCACTTCCATGAATCTAGAATAAGGAAATAATCAGGAAAGTGAACACATCGTATCTGCAAGGACATGTATAGCACCTTATTTATAAAAGCAAAAAATTGGGAACAACCTATATGTCCAACAATAAGGGAATGGCTAAATAAATTAGGGTGCTTCCATGTGATACCCATAGCCATTAAAAATAACAATGCAGAAGAACTCTTAATAGGAAGGAAAATGTTCACGAGATACATATATATATTTTTTTAAAGCAGCCTACAAATCACTGGGCAAAATGTGATCCCATTTTTGTTACATATATAATGTGTGCACAGAAAATGGACTATAAGAAAATAATCAAATGTTAATAGTAGAGGTAAGACAACCAATGATTTTTATTTTTTCCTATGTGGTATTTTACACTTATCAAATTTTCAACAGTGAACAGGTATTGTTATTGTAATTTTTAAAAAAAGCAATAATGAAAACTGTATTTTGAAAATACGTGCAGACATAGTCAGACGGATGAATCCATCATAGCTGGGGGGGCTGATCAAATCACTCCCCATGCCATTCATGGCTTTGTATGCCCCCAGGAAAGTGCTGGATTGTTCTTCCCCGCTTTTCTCTGTGCCCTCCAGCTCCACCCACCTCCCAAAACCAAACTGAGCTGCTCAGGGTTCCTTGAAAGCTCCATTCTCTCCTGCCTCCGGGCCTTGGCACATGCCAATGCTGTTCCATCTGCCTAGGCCCCCCTCCCAACTCCCACTTATCCTCAGAACTAGCTTAGACAAAGCCCCCTTCTCCCCAATGCTTCCCCAGTCCCCTGGGCTGCCCCCACACTACTTAGTGCAGACTGAAGTCTTGAGGGCCCGGTCAGATGACCCTCTGGATGCACGGTAGCATGAGCGAGTTTTTGTGAATGAACGGAGGAGCCACCAAGTGAGAGAAGAACCTAGGCTCCCCACCTAGGGCCCTTGCAACAGGGAACACACCTCTCTGAAGCCCACCGGCAAGCTCCACATGAAAGTCAGATCCACTGCCACAAGCCATGTAACCAAGCAAGACAGAGCTGCTGCCCTTCACCTCAAGCCATACCTTAGGCCCCACCCGAGCAATGCCCTGGTCAGCAGGAGAATATGCACAGCTGACCTCAGCACAAGCCAAACAATCCAGGCCCGATCCAATGACCATCCCTGGCCACCGCTGACCTTCGTCAACCCCAGGATGGCCAGTTCTCCTCTCTGTCAAACACACACCAGCCCATGGCGGGGACAGGGCTGGCTGGATGGCTCTTCCCACACGGCAGTCTCTCTGCCCACCGTGCTATGTCCCTCCCTGGCACGTACCTTCAAGCACTGAGAGTTTGGCACTAGTGTTGATTTCTCCCAGACTGTTGGTGGCCGTGCACTCATAGATGGCTTCATCTCGCTGTACCCGCAGCGGCTGGATCCTCAGCACAGACCCTGCCCCATCATCAAACTCAATTACCTGCCGGAGGACAGACACGTGGTCACAACTCGCTCTGGGTCAGCCACCTCCCGCCTCCAAAATGCCCCGAAGGAGGGAGACCAAGGGAAGTGGATTTAAGACCAGATCGAAGAGTAGACAGACTCTGAGCCCCTTCCCACCCAAGGACGTACCTCGAAGCGCTGGGAGCTGACTTTCTTCCCCTTCTTCATCCATGTGATACGTGGCTTGGGTTCCCCTGTGGCTTGGCACACGAAGGAGGCCACCCCTCCTGACAGCCCAGTCTGGTCCTCAGGGACCTTAATGAAGACAGGTTTGCCTGGAGAGATGGAGACACTAAGTCACCATGGTACAGTCACTACAGACATGGTGGCAGTCATGGGGATGGGGATTGTGGCAAGAAAGATCTCCAGAGAAAATAACAGCAGTGACATCTAACCATTATACAGCGTTCACTATGTGCCAGGCACTATTCAAAGAGTTATAGGCTTATGAGAAGGGTGCTGTAATTACCTCTGCTTATACAGAGGAAAATTGAGGCACAGAGAAGTTAAGGGATTTACCCAGCATGACACAGCTGTTTAGTGGCAGAGCTGAGATGTGAATTCGGGAGTTCTGAGTCTGGAGTCCACGCTGTAACCTGTAACCCGCTACACGCTGGTCTCCCATCCCCCCATCAATCCCAAGCTCTAGGACAAAGGCACACTGAGAGCTGCCAGGAACAGCCCCAGCATCTCCCCCAGACCTGTGTCTTCCTCACTGCTCTCTACCTCAGTAATGGTACCTCCATCTACCTCAAGCTCAAGCCAGAAACCATGACTCCTCCTCTCCCCCAGCCCCCACATACCAGCAGTCCCGAAGGCCTAGACATTCCACCTCCTAAGTATCTCTGGAAATCTTCCCAGGTGAATGCTTTCCTGTAAATCTGCCCCCCTCACCCCGCCCCCACTGACAGGGTTATTGCCTTCTGACAGCCTGGGTGTCTCCCCACAGTGTCCACAGGGAGGTAGGGGGAGAGGACAAAGGAGGGGCTCAGACGCTGTACTGTCATGCCCACAACACCTTGAGGCACACACCACGGCCATCCTGGAGCACCTGTCTCCATGAACCCCACCACCAGGGTCACGTGACCAGAGCAACCCAGCCTTCACTAAGACGTGGCAACGCCTCGTTAATCCTGACAGCGGATCCATTTCCCATTAATCAGGCCAATGAACAGCTCCAGGAAGGCTAGTACCGTGAGAAATGACCTTTCAGTCGACCTGCTCGGTGCTGAGTCCAGGCCTGGCCCAGTCCCTGGCACAGAAACATGTATGCAGTGACGACAATACTTCACTAAGCACCCACTCTGCACCAGGTAGTTGATATCATTTAGTCCTGCATCAGTATTATCTCCAGTTTATAGGCTCTGAGAGGTCAAGTCACTTGTCCAAGGTCATACAGCCAATGAGTGGCACATTTGAGATTTGAATTCAAGCCTGCTTGAGTCCAAAACATCAGGCACAAAATCGTTCGCCTGGTATTGAAGGCCCGGGCAGGGGCAGGGGCAGTGGTGTGGTGGGGACCAACGCCAGGCCACAGAAGACTGAGGAGTGAGTGGGAGGCGAAGAAGTGGAGAGGAGAGTGAAGTGACTATTTAAACAAGACAGGCTGTGATGGGGAAAATAAAGAAAACATGGCACCGGGAGGGGATGAAGGCTGGAGGGGGTTTTTACATTTTGTTTCTTCTTTTTTTCCTAAGATGTGAAATAATGTTTAAATGCTGATGGGAAGAAGCCAGCATAGCGGGAGAGGGAGCCAATCCAGCAGTGAGAAGGAGAGCAGATGGGGCAAAGTCCAGGGAGACCACCAAGGTCAGGAGTTACAGGTACAGAGAGTAGGGAGGGCTTAGCCTTTTGGGAACAGGGAGGGAACCATCTTACTGAGCACCCTAGGGCCCAGTGGGCTCTGCAGGTTTTATGTAATTATTAAGCAGGACACTCACCATCTCTGAGCCTCCGTTTTCTCATCTGCAAAGTGTGACACAGATCGGTGCAGACGAAATATGATGCTGTCTGTAAACTGCCTGCACAGGCTCAACACACGGTGGGCCTTTCATGAGGGCAGCCATCACCCTCGTCAGCATTATCAGTCTTAAAACAATCCCATAACGTAGGTAGTATTATCATCCCCATTTTAGAGATGATAAAATGGAGGCTCAGGAGGTTACATAATGGGCAAATCAGAGTGATTTGGGGGTAAAACCAGGGTTTGATCCAGCGTTCCAAATCCTAAACTCAGGGACCCACCTGACTGCTCTTGGAGTAGCTAAAGGGGAGCAAGGGCAGCTAGCCCAAAGGAACCCGGGGCAGTCTTGGTGGGAAAACACACAAGTCTGGTGGGGACCAGAGTGGCATGGGGACAATACAAAGGTTCAGGAAGCCTTAGTTTGTCTTACCCTTCCCCCGAATGCCCTCTGAAGGAAGCTCCAGACTCCCCCAGTCTGCAGTTGTCTGCACAGCCTGTTCCTTTCAGACAGGTGCTCTCAGATTGGACTCTGACCACTCAAACTCCCCCAGGGGGTGGGGAGGATTCGCAGCCCCCCACATACACACACTGCATGCCCCTCCCGCACACCTGAGGACCTCTAAGCAGAGGCTTCCAGCACTCCTTCTGCACTGCCACCACCTTAGTCCAGACACCACCTTCCTTTGTCTGGACACTCCACCAACCTAACAAGCTGTGTTCCTGCCTCCAGTCTTGCCCCCTGCAGTCTATATTCTTTATTCAATAGCCGGGGTGAACTGACAGCCTCTCTCCCCTGATTAAAACCCTCCAAAGGCCTCTTACTGCTCTCAAAACAAAATTTAAACCTGACAGGTCTGATCCCGGCCACTCTCCATCCCCAGCCCCAGCCCCAGAGCCCTTGCTTCCCATCACCTGGATAAGCAACGTCCCCTCTGGCCTCAGGGCCTTTGCATAGACTGTTCCTCTGCCACAAACCCCTTAGACTATCTCTTTACCCACTAACTTCTGTTTCCCTTTCTGAACAGAATTTAAACATCATTTCTTCAGGAAAAGTTCCTTGGTCCCCCTGTCGCTGTCCCTACTTCCATTAGCTCGGTTCCTGGTTTAAAGCTCTCTGGTAACTCCATCTGCCTCTTTCATAGCGATGCTCATGGTTTGTTAACATACGTGTGTGAGGTTATTACTTTTGCTCATGGTTTGTTATGTACATGGGGAAGATACATAACATATACGTGTGTGAGGTGCCTACTTTTTCCACATTTGAGGGAGTATTTGAGTCCTAGCCGCTTCTCCACCTAGAACAATAGCCCTGGTCAGGGCAGACACCACGCATGCCTGCCTTGCTTCCTGCCCTGTCGCAGTGCCAGACCTAGTTGCTGGCACCCAGAGGTGTGGAAGGAATGAAGGAGCGACTGACAAGTGAAGGCCTGAGGCGGATGGAGTCTGCAGCCCCTCACACACCAAAGGGCAGCCCCTCATATACCAAAGGGGAGCCCCGCCACGAGGGAGAGAAGCCCAGGATAGAAACCCTCCTTGGCGCCTATCTCAACGTGTCTGCACAGTAACCAGAGACTGGAACTTGCTGAACCGGAATGGCTGGGCGAGTGTGCCTGGGGGGGTGTGGGGGGTGGGGCAGGGCCTCAGCGCCAAACAAAGAACCAGAAACTGGGGAGAGCCAGGTACGGATCATGAGGGAGAGCCAGAGAAGGGGAAAGGCCTTAGAACTGTGTGGAGGCTGGACTGGGCCCAAGGCCTGAGCCATGGAGGAGGCAGAACACCCCTTGGAGGCTGGAGGGGGGCCAGTCCCCAGCCGGGCCCCACCCACCAGACTCTGGGAAGACTAGCAATTGCTGCCCAAGCCTGGTGCAGCCCAGGGGGCAGGCCCTTCCCCTTAGTCTGGCCTCATCCCTGCTTCCCTCGAACCCACCCTTACCCCTACCTCCACCACACCAGAGGCACCTCACACAAGCTCAGGAGCCAAACCAAACTGCAGCTCACCCTTGCCTGAAAGCCCTGCCAAGCCTTTGCCCCTTCTGTTCACCAGGTGGACTTTTGGGGAGCACAAATCTGACCACGTTTCTCCCTAGCTCCAAACCCTGTGTTTGTGTGTGTCCCCACCCCCCATCCCCCACCCCACGTTTTGCTCCTACTGACCTCTCCAGGCTCACTTTTCTTGACACTCAAAAAGGAGAATCTGCCGTGGGCAGAGCACTGTGCTGGAACACAGCTCAGCCCAGTGGACTCGCCAACCCCCACCCAGGCCTACTCCAACAGGCCAGGCCCGTGGGCACCTCCTTGACTGTGCGTGTGCCCTGCCCCTCTCAGGCATCCCCCCTCCGCCCAGCCTGTGGGAGCTTGCTCTGCATCACTAAGCCCCTGGGGTTCCCATCCCAGCACCGATCATCATATGCCATGGTGACTGATCAGGTCCCCAAAAAGGTGGGCAAAACTAGGCAACTTGACCACTCTGCCCAGTGCTGACCCACAGCTGGTGTTCAGTGAGGGTCTGAACAGAGCTTCTGAGACCTTGTGCCAAGAGGGGATTTCTGCTCCACCAGAATGTGACTCTGCCTGTCTCCCCCTCCCACCACGTGGGTGGCACAGGCCTTTGGGCAGCAGCTTCCAGGAGCATGCCCTGTGACACTCTCTGGCAGCACAGACGCTGAGTCCATGCAAGGTGGGAGGGAGCGGCCTATGAAAGCAAACAGTAGGCTGGCCTGGGGGTGGGTGGGCATACTTCCCAGGGTCCAGCCCTGGGGACAAACTGGGCCACCTCCAAAGTTCCTCCGTGGGAGACAGAGGGCTATTTTGTGCCTTCACTACAGAGTACCCATACACACTACACAAACAGCACACGGAAGCAGAGAGCAGACACGGAAGCAGAGAGCAGACACGTAGCAGCAAGGGACTGCCAAGCAGGGGAGGGAGCTCCTGAAGAGGCGGATTTCCCAGGCAGGCCCTGAACTGCCTAATGAGCTGGGGACTCATTAGTGCTGGCTCTTGTGACTGCTCCTGGCGCCCCCCAGAGGGAGCCTGCTCAGAGACATCCCTGTGTTCTCCAGCACACACAGGGAGCTCTACTAGGTCATGGCCTTGGAGGGGGAGCACATACTAGGTGCCGGGTGCCTTGAACACGTGACCTTAGGTAACCTTTCCAGGTAAGAGTGATCACTCTCATTGTGCAATAGAAAAACAGGCCTGAGAGAGAAAGCAAGCTGCTGGAAGTTCCACAGAGGGCAGAGTCTAGACGGGCCAGCAGGTCCTGCCTACCCACCTGTAAGGACAAGGGGGAGGACATGCGGAACGTGTGCAGCACCCTGCCATGTTCCAGCTCCACAGGCTCTGGGCGGGGGGGTGGGGGTGGATTATGACAGACATTGGATTATCCTCAGCTACTCAGGCACTTGTCCCCATCTACCACCCACCCCTCCAGCCATTAGGCATCCTGCTCTGGGCTCTAAGATTCCAAGTAACTGGGCCATAACCAGGACCCCCACTCATACCTTGTCACCTGGTCCTGCATCCCTGCCTCTGTCCCAAGCAGTCTGGGGACAAACAGGGATAGTTCTCACTGTGCCTCTCCCATAAGCTCCATGGAGGAGCCCAGGCTCCTCCCTGCTTCTTCCCCCAATCTCATCTCATTATGCAATGACCCCAATTGGCAAATGCCCACTCACCCTTCAGGGCCCCTCTCTTCCAGGAAGCCTCCCAGCCTTCCTCCTAAGATGCTTAGGTCACTGCCTCTGTGCCCCAACACAGCACACACTGTAGTGACCCACACTGCAGGTTCCAAAGGCAGCAGGCCTGTCGGGATTCTTCCCACCTAGCACCTGACACACACGGCAGATCAGCAGAAACCTCTTCCTGTTCAGGACCACCTCTGGCCCGACAAGCTTCCCCCTCAGAAGCCACCAAGCCCCATCCTAGGGGAGTCACCCAAGCCCCTTGTGCCTAAGTCCCCATCGGAGCTGACTCAGCATTGGCATGGGGGCCTCTGGGCTAACTCTTGGCAGCTGTTTCTCCACCCCACTTCCCTCCGTTCCCCTCAGAGGCCAGGGCCCCCATTCATTTGTCTCGTTAAGAGGCCTATAGAAACACATTTGTCTGCTCCACGCTCCACTGCTCCAGTCGTCAATTCTATGGGGTGCCTGCCCTACCTTTTGCAGAAGCTCTGTCCATGTTTGCCGCTCGACCCTGGCTAGAAGTCTCCAAAGCCCAGCCCAAGCCTTGCCAAGACAGGGGGACAGATCTAAAAGTGTGTGCAGAGTAAGGGAGGCCTGTAGGACAGACTCTGCCTCCCGGGGCCAGGTCACCATGGCCCCCAGCCCAGGTCCCTGTTCCACAGCTCTCTGCCTGGAAGCAGTGCCCAACTCACCTATTTCAGGGTCTCCAGCTGGTTCCTACATTCAAGACCCTGGCCTTTGGGCTCTGGTCCTTAAGGGAATAGCATGACGGTTCTTGGACTCTGCTGTATAACTGTTCTGCTCTGCCTCAATTTCTATTGGGGGTCCAGGCCTGACTCCACCCCTTCACTTACTCAGCTACTACACACCAGGACTTAAGCTGGACAATAGCCTGAGCCCCCCAGAACTCACAGTCCAATGGGACAGGCAGGCCCAAAGCAGATGGTCACAATCATGCAATCCGAGGGGAATACAGAGGAGTAGCACAGGCTCATGGAGGAAGTGAGGCTCCAGGTGAGCAGGAACTGGTCAAGTGAAGGGGATGGGAAGTGTTCCAAGCAGAGGAAACAGAAGGAGCAGAGGCCTGAGAGCACGTGAGCAACTAAGAGAAGTTAGCACGGCAGGGGCGTGGGGTAGTGGGCAGAGTGCAGGATGAGACTGGCAGAGGCTTGACAACACAGGGCCTGGAGAAGGGCTGAGACCCTTAGGCTTGATCCTGAAGGCAACAGGGGAAGAGAATGAGGGGTGACACAATCAAGCTTTCATTTTGCAACGTGACTCTTACTTTGGAATGGAGAATGGATTAGAGGGAAGAGAATGGAGGCAGGGAAGCTATCGGGAAGCTGTTACATACAAAAGCCCAAACCAGAGCTGAGGGTGGCTTGGGTGAATGCAGCGGAGAGAGAAGTGGATGCATTCCAAAGATATTTAGAAGGTAGAAACAAGAGAACCTGGTGATGGATTAGATGTGTGGGGTATGAGGGAGGAGGCTGGGAGGAGGCCCAGGTTTCTGACTTGGGTGGCTGGGTGGGTGGTAATGCCATTCGCCAGGAGAACACAGGAAGACGAGCAGGTCTGGGGGGATGAGAGTGAGGGGTACAGGTTGGGGCATGTTGGGTCTAAAGCAGGAGGGGAAGGCAGTTATTCTCCTAGGATGTGTCGACTCTGAAAGCCCAGCTGGGCGGTCTTCCCTCTGCCCTCAAGCTCCCATCTGAAGGCCCTGAGAGTGTCCAGGGTGAGGGTAGGGGAGCAAGACAGTACTGCAATGTCCGAGAGCGACTGACCACACCTGACTCTCGCCAAGCCTTCACCTTCCTGCCAATGTGGGAGTCACACCTGATGACTTCTACCCCAACCTGCCCCTGCAGGCTCAAGCTCTCCCAGCAGCACCAACCAGGCCTGGAGATCACCCCCACCACCTAACCCCACCCTATTCAGGCTTACCCAGCCCTCTCATTGCCAGCACCTCAATGCTCCCAGTACCCCTCACCCCCACACCCAGGAGGAATGCCCTCCCCTTCCTCTTGCCCTTCTAGCCCTACCAGGGCTCAGCTTAGGAGGACAAAGGGCGGGAGCTCTAGTCCAACCCCTCACCAGATCTGGTCCTGAATAATTAATGAGCCATTAGGAGAAAGGGCCTGGGTGGGGCAAGTAGAGATCTTCGCCTAGAGACTTGGAGAGGGGGAAACCCTATGGCCTGCTGACCCTCAGGGTGACCCCTGGGTTGGCCCTTGGCCATCTCTGGACTCCTGACAAGCTGGGAACAACCTCCTCCCCCAAGGACCTTGGCTCCGACCTCGCCCCTCCCCCTCAGTGTACAGATTGGCTAAATAGGCCCTGTGCCCCGCCTCCCACCGGTAACCAAGCAGTGGTAACCATGGTGACGGGGCGGGCTGCGGCCAGTCTCCCAGTGCCAGGCAGGGGGAAGGGCACAGGAAAGGGACCAAAGTTCTGAGTTGGATCTGAGCAGGGCACAATCCCACCTCCCCCAACACAGACAGACAGACAGAGGGGTGCTGGAGCCCAGCTTCCTCCTGGCCAAGTGCAATCTTCCCGATTCCTGGGGCTGAGGGGCTGGGAGAGGGGGAAGGGCTCAGTATCTCCACACCTGGATACCCAGGGTCTAGCCACGGGAAGAGCTCTGGCTTGTGGACCCTCTCTGGACCTCTGGCTCCATGTGGCATCCCATTCCCACACCTAGACACACTCCGTGTGTTGCCCCCCCCATTCCCATGCCAACCCCAACATGGCTCATGCTGTGCCTTCTGCGCGCAGTGGCAGACACAGCACACGCCTGAGCACGTCACCCAATGACCACATGAATCCCAGACATGTCTCACCCCCAGCCCATAAAAAAGGGTCACGCTTAGACATGCCCCACCCTGCAGTGCCTTAAGGGACATACGGGCATGCCACAGGATGCACCCAGGAAGCACGGCGCTGGGGCACTCCTTGGCTGGGGACTCGCCATGTGTGTGGGGAGGTTCTCTATGGGACAGAAGGTGTAGAAGGGTATCTAGCCATCCTGTCTCTACTAGTAGCTGGTCCTGTTCTCCATCCCAGAGTCCTGCTAGGAGGGGGGGATGCCTTTTGACCTGGAGATCCCACACCTTGAGGGGTCAGACTTACTGTCACCATGGGCGCCCGCCACCAAACCAAGCATCACCAGTGCAGGCACAAGGGGCACCATTGTCCTTCCTGGGATGGGTTCAGGGGTCATCCAGGGCTCAAGCACCACGGCCAGCCACAGCCCAGGGCAATCTACCTGTGATGGAGAGAAGGGCAGAGCCAGTTAGCTGGTATCCACCAATGTCCCTATTGCCCATCCGTGCCACCTCCTGGCCGCACTCACACCCAGACCCCCGCTCATCCTCACTGAGCATCCAGAGCCCAGTTCAACAGACCCCCACTTTGGACTATCCAATGACCACCCAGACCTTCTGACCCGTGACCACCCAGGCTCCTCAATGATCCCCCAAAACAGCCAAATAGTCACACTATAGGGAGAGAGTACAAGAAGCCAAGGGCATTCCTTAAATCTGAATGGGGCAGGGATCTACTGAGACCAGAGGATGTGCAGGGATGCGCCATCCCAAACACTGAATTTCCAACTTGCCTCCATAAGGGGACAGGAACAAGGAAACGAGGTCAGAGAGACAGAGAGACCAAACAGAACAGGACAGGGAGAAGTTAGCAGACACATACAGGCTAGGGACTTCCGAGTCCCTGGGGCACCCTCTTTCCCCTCCTCTCCCAGCAGGGAGGGAGGAGGCAGGGGGCCAGACCCCACATGCTGAGTGCAGACCCCAGAGCACAAACTTGATAGTGGCAGACAGGATCCAGGTATCAGGGGCTTAAAGCCAAAGCCACAACCTGTCCGGGCTCGCCAGGACACGCTCTTAACAAGTTGCAGCTGCCCGCCTGGCCACCCTCGTCCTACCCAATTCCCATGGCACCTGCCCGTTCTAAAGGGAAATTACAGGGAGGCCCTAGTGGCCAGGAATGGGGGTACTGGACCCTAAGATTCAGCCTCACACCTCCTCTGTCCTTGTCCCAGCAGGGTCACAGGCAAACTTCAGGGCGCCACATGTTCAAAACGGCCATCCGCGCTGAGGCAGGACCCTGGGCACAGGGCAAACTGTATTTTGGATTGGCTGAATGCCTCCAGGCCTGGTGTTCCCTCCCCACTCTGCCGGGCACCTGTGTGAAGCCTTCCGCATGGCCACACCACCTCGTACAGACACACTGCTCCCGCTCCCCAGCCCCAATGGGGAGCTCCCGAGGGTTTCCTTCCCAAGTCCCCCACATAGTGGGCTTTAGGGGATTCACATCAGTGTCCACCGGCTTTGCTCATGCCTTGCTCTGGGCAGGGGCTAGCATATGGCAAGTCCCTCATTAATGCTCTAAAAACACCACAGGACATAGAGGGGGAGTGACTGGTGGGGAACACATATTGGGGCCCAGCACTGGTACCCACTGACTCTGGTGGGAGAGTCAGGAGGCAGCGGACCCTCAATTATAAGAGAAACTGCAAGGTGGTGACAGAACCGGTGAACACGAAGGGGCAGGGCTCACAGACGCGTCTGCTCCTTCCTAGAACCTGGAGCCTAGTCTCAACTGCAGCACTCAAACAAAGGTCATGAGATCAGGGGACAGCAGGTGAGCAAAGGGACTGGGACAAAGCAGGCAGGACTGTGAAGTGGAACGGGGCTGAACACAAAGGGAAAAGGGTGGGAGATGCCCCTTGTCCCAGATCTTGCCAAAAGTCTGAGACAGGAGCTGAGCAACAAAAAGAAGCAAGTTTGAGGGGCCTGGTGGGCATCCAGCCCCATCTACACCACACCTAGGCTTCCGCTCAATGATCAGAGCTCCGGTGGCTGAGACGAGAGAGGGAGCCCCCACAATGATGCCCTGCAGGGCCAATTGGGAATGGAGGTCACATATCACAAAGCCCTGCCTGGACTTGGTCATCATGGTGCAGCAAACAATAGAATTCAACGTCCCAGCAGACATCAGGTGGCGAACTGCCCGGCCAGGCTGGCATGGGGGGCACGGTCCCCTGACACAATCATCCTGTAGTCCCTGGTACAGATATCCTGGTTTATAGCTCAGTGGTGTGTTGTACCAAAGACCAGGGGCAGAGAGGCCTAGTATAGACATCATGGGGGCAATGATACAATATTCAGAGGTTTAATCTCAGGTATAAGCGTCCAGTGTGAACCCCCTCGGTACAGACATCGCAGGGGCTTAACGCGCAGCAACACACATCATGGGGGTAGAGCTCCCTGGGACAGACATGAAGGGTGAAGCAACAGAGAACAGACACTATGGAAGTGTCAGAGCATAGCACAGTCACCCTGGATGTAACTCCCCAGTACAATCACAGAGGCGTAACCCCCTGCAGCTGCCTTGGTACACACGTAGGGTAAGTGTAACTCCCAGGTGCAGACATCACAGAGGTGTAGCCGTCTGGTCCAGACGTCAGGGATAGACCGACAATACAGACATCATGGGGGTGTCGCCGCCTGATAAACATTATAGGGGAAAACTTCCCAGTACATTATTATAGAGGTGAAACCCCCTGGCATAGACATCATGGAGGTGTCAATCCCCGGTACCAATATGAAAAGGATATATGTCCCCAATATAGCCATCACGGGGGCATAACACCAAAGCAGACATCATGTAGGACAATCTTGGATGACATTCTGACCACGGGTGTCAGAGAACCTGGGCCTCTGGTAACCCCACTCCAACATGACAAAGACAAGTAGCCCTTACTTGGGGACTCCAGGGACCCCGGGAATCCAGGTCTAGGGTGTTCAGGACACTGCTCTGATCCAGGAAGCAGAACAGACAAAGGTGGAGAAGCCGAAAAGTTATCTCCTCCCCAGAAAGCTCTGGCAGCAGCCCATGGACATGGGGACACAGCTGCCCAGAGAGAAGGGGAGACACTAGAACACACAAACACAGACACATACTCAGGGAACTACTCAGGCAACCACGTAGCTGCCGGAGCCAGGGCCTCTCCCTCACCAGCTCCTGGTGTGGGCAAGCTGCCTCCTGCCCCACAATCAGCATAGTCCCTGCCCCATGTCAGGCAGTGGAGGCCGCTCCCAGCTCTTGGGGCCCCTTGTCAGAGTCCTGGATCCCTGGGCCTGCCCCCACTCCAGGACTCGGGGTCACCTGTGGGGAGAAGGTGGAAGAAGAGCAGGGAGGTGGGACCAATGCTAGCTAGCCTTGCGGGGGTTGCTGAGAACCTTCTGAATCCAGTGTGACAGTGTTAAGAGCAGACCTTCCCCTTCCACCAGCATGGTGGGGTGAGCCTGGGCTTTTAACGCCTGAGATGAAAACAAGGCCTGAACATTTACACACTCCGACATGTCTCTGAACTGCACTGTGGACCACTGGTTCTACCAAACTGACATACTCGGGCAGGAAAACAACTCCATACTGTATGACACTGTAGAATATAACTGGATGTAATTTTTTCTACATTCAGAATGGTTTTAATATATCCTTTTCCTTTGCTCCATCACTGTAAACCTGCCAACTGCCCTTTCTTGGGAAGAACTGTCCTTTATTCTCAAATTTTGTCCTTGGTGTTAAAATGTCCTTTCTTGTACGGAATGATGGTGATAGCAGATAGCAGTTATTTTTTTATAATGTCCTTACTTGGCAAAATTAAAAATTGCCAACCCCATGTCTGGCCCCCAAGTACTTTTAGAAATTGTACTTGGTTAGTGAAATCGAAGGGAAGAGGAAGGAGGAGCAGGCACCACACACAGCCACAGGATTCAAATATTAACGTCACGGAAATGCATGTTACACAGAGGTCACGTCACCTCCATGCAGCCCAGTCTAACCACCCCTGTCAGCCTCAGAGCACCCCCCCGGACCATATGATGCCAGAGACTGGGGTGGGGGGGGGTTTCCTGGCTGCAGAACAGCTGGGATCATTCTGAGTCCTCCTCATGAATATGCAAACACAGATTGATTTGTTTCTCTTGGGCACGTGTTATTATTCACAAATATTAATTAATCTCCAAATACCACCTGTTCCTACAGCCTCCTCCCTGCCTCCTCCCCAGGCCAGGACCCTGGCTCCCAGGAGGCTGGGGCCCCAAAATGAACACCAGCAGGAAGTGTATCCAGGGCCCCACGGAGCACTGGCCAAGGGGAGAGGCTGGTGCTTGGGCAAGAGGAGCCTGAGGGCAGGGTGAGCTGGGAGCTGTCACCTTCTGACCAGTGAGCCCTTTTGTCATGTCCTGGACAGTTCACCGCGTGGCACTGCAGCAGCGGCCACGGAGACGGAAACAGGCTTGTTACACTCAGGAAGGGAAAACCAACATGTTTCCAGCTCTCACCAAACCAACCGCCGGATTATGACGGGAATAAATCACAGGCTCAGCAGCGACCCCGGCCCGGGGGAAGGAGGCGGCCAGCAGCAGGCTGCCTTCCTCCTGCAGCCGGTTGGCCAGCATCTGTGAGGGCAGCCAGGGACAGCTCGCGTGCCCTCTTGCAGCTGGGCTCTACCCTCTCGAAGCCCTCAGCTTCTCAGTTTCCCCTGGGAATGGAGGAGGGATTAGGAAGAGTGTCCCAGAGTCTCTGGGGGTGTCACAAGGTCCAGCAGAGGCTTAGCTCTGGGGTCAGACCACAGGGACCAGCAGAGGCCTGTTCCTACAGTTATAATCCCTATGCCAACAGCCGCAGCCTCTTTCCTCAGGAGAGTGGAGCCTTCCCTGGGGGAATGCTCACCAATGTGGCTGCCTCCGGGCCTATGAACTTTCTGTTCTCTCTGTGGGGATGAATGCCCTTCTCCTGCCCCCAGCCACCTATTCACCCTTCAGAACTCAGCTCACGTGGCCCATAACTGAAAATCTGGTCCTCCCCAGTTTTCCAGATTTGTACAGATAAGTGAAGGCGGCAAGAAGTGGTACAGACCAGTAGTTCTCAATCCAGGGTGATCCTGTCCCCTGTGGGACATTGGGCAATGTCTGGGGGCATTTGTCAAGACTGGGGATTGGGGTGGGTGGGGAAGACAGGTACTACTATCATCTAGGGGGAAGAAATAAGGGATACTGCCAGGCATCCTACGTAACAGGCCAGCCCCCGACAACAAAAGATTATGTGGTTCAATATCAACAGGATTGAGGTTGAAAAGCCCTGATCTAGACAACAAGATCTTTTGCTGATGCAGCCTAGGGCCCACCCTGGCCCCTGCCCTAGAACCCCGTCCCCTGTGAGCACCCTGGGCCCCGTACCCAAGAAGGCCGCGGCCTGACTTAACTCTTGTTATTAGCTGTCCCTGGGCCTCAGGGTCTCAGAGCAGCGTCCCCTCCCCCTCCAAATCAGCCTTGTCTCCAGAAGCCAAGCTTTACAGCACAACCCACCCCTACCCCTTCAGACACGCCAGCAGCAAGTGGCCTCCCCAGAAGACAGAGGGCTCCACTTGCAGGCATCTCTTCTGGTGCAACTGGGCTCCCAGGTAGGTCTGACCCATCATCTCAGATGGACAGGTGAAGGGACACACAGTATTCCCTTACCCACCCTCCCCATCGGATCTCTCCGACCTGTGACAAGGCCCTTCCTGCTGCAGTCTTTAAATAACCCCAATGGCCATCTCACCACGCACAGGGCCCGGCCCCCAGCAAACACCAAATACACGTTTATTTCCCTCCCCTGCCCAGGCCAGACCCTTCTCTTCCGTGCCTTCTTCATTCAGCCCTCCACGCAGAACTGTGCAGTGAGCCTGCTGGGCCCCGAGCCAGGAGGCAGGCTGAGGAGCAGAACAGTGATGGGCTCTGCCTTCCAGGGGCCCCCAGAGGACCGCTCAGCTAGAACTCACCCTCCCGATCCCACTCCTCCTCCAGGTCCCCATTTCAGTGCCAGCAATGCCATCAAGCTGGGCACCCAAGCCAGCCAGTCCTCCTCTAATTCTCTTCTCCTCATCCCACACACCCACGTGGTCAGTAAGTTTCAATTTGCCTTGCATCCATCCGAACGACCACACTGTCAGGAAAACCTCATCACTGCCCACCTCTTTAGTGGGCTTCCTGACCCCGGTCACTCCCTTGCAATCCATCCTGCACACAAACTCATGCCCCGTTAGCTTACAAAAACGCAAATCTGATCATGTCCCGCAAGCGCAGCTTTGTTTGCTGTTTTATTCCACAGTAGACACGTAGACAATGTTTCCTAAATAGGTAAAAGGATGGGCAAATGGATAGATGAATGCATGGATGTTGCTTCTCTGCTTAAGAACCTTCAATGCCTCCATGTCACCCTCAGGGAAAAGTCCAGAGTCATTAGCCTGACATCCAAGGCCCATCATGCTCTGACTCCAATCTAACTCTCCAACCTCATTCCCTACAACTCCAACCCACCCCCTTGTGCTTCTAGCAGAAAGGAAAGAGAAGTAGACCTCAAGTAGGCAAGGAGGGATGTGCCCCAGATCCTGTGGGTATCCTCCTCTTTCTACCATAAGGAGTAGGGAACAGTCTTTTACATAAAAACGCGGCCAATGGAAAAGAAGACGAGACTGGCGTTAAGTCCCAGGATGTCACCAGGAAGCCTATTTCACACCTACAGCAGCTGACAAGCTGTATATCAGTCTTTACTCACCTCCATCATCCATTCCGGTCAGAAACCCAGGCAGCATCCCTGACACCTCCCCTCCCTCGTGCCCCACATTCAATCCTTCACCATGTCTTGTCTACTCCACCTCCCTAAATAGCACTCAAATCCCCTCCCTCCACTCCATCACCGCCTTCCTGGTCCAGGTCTCCATCACCTCTCAGCCAAACGCACACTGGATCATGTCATAACCCTAGAGACAATCCTTCCACAGGCAGGAGACCAGCCTGTGTGAAAATCCAAACTGCTCAGCCTGTCCCACAGGATCCCTCTGCACCCCTGCCCCCAGCACATTTTGGGTACACTCACCAGGTCTTTGCTTGCTCACACCAGTCACTCTTGGACAACCAGCACTGAGGGCAGGGCACCCGGGCCTCCGCTCCTTCCTGGAGAGAGAGGAAAGGATGAAAACATCAAGAGTTTTATACAGGGAGGACGGATGGCTCAGTTGGTTAAAGTGCGAGCTCTGAACAACAGGGTTGCCGGTTCGATTCCCACATGGGCCAGTGAGCTGCGCCCTCCACAACTAGATTGAAGGCAATGAGCTGCCACTGAGCTTCCAGAATGGCGGCTGGATGGCTCTGTTGGTTAGAGTGCGATCTCTCAACAACAAGGTTGCTGGTTCAATTCCTGCATGGGATGGTGGGCTGCACCCCCTACAACTAAAGACTGAAAACGATGACTGGACTTGGAGCTGAACTGTGCCCTCCACAACTAGATTGAGGGACGACGACTTGGAGCTGGTGGGCCCTGGAGAGACACACTGTTCCCCAATAAAATTTATTAAAAAAAAAAAAAAAGAAAGAATTTCATCACAGCAGACTTTTTGCTAACACGGAAAGACATTCAAAATTTGCTATTTATGCAGGGGGAAAACAGGTTATGGAACTGCTCACGTAGGACGATCCCCACTTAGTGAAAATGCCCATTTCTTCACTTCACTCACTCATTCACTACTCCTGAGCACCCACTATGTGCCAGGCTTTCTTCCAGCCACCCAGCTTATAGCTGTGAACAACACAGACCAAGTCTCTGACCTCCGCAGTAACTGTGTCCAAACTCCTCAGCATAACCATCCTGCCAGCAGAGCAGTCGGGGCCCCACCTCTGCAGCTCCACCTGCCCACACTCCCCTCTCTTCCACCAGCCAACTTCAAGAACTTCTCCTGATCCTCAAAAGTGCCACTTTTCTTCTAGTCTTCCAGCTTTGCCCATGCTATATGCCACTGGCTGGAATGCACTGCCCACGTTCTAGCCAATCTCCCCTCGGATCTCAGAGCCAATGGCACTTTCTCAGGGAAGCCTTCCATGATGTCCCAGACTACATGCTGAATCTTGCCTTGGTGCAATGACCACAAATGTGATGATTTATTTATTTACACATTTGCTGAGTGGTCGCTGAGTCCTGACCACGAGCTCGATGTGCGGCCAGCTGAGCTCCGTATCCCTAGCACCCAGCAGAGACCTGGCACACAGTAGGTGCTCTGTCAAGGTCTGCTGAATGAGTGGATGAATGAACAAACGAGATCACAGAAAACAGCCCAGCCTAGAAGAACCACACCAGCATACATGCAGCCCTCAAAGAAGCTTCAGAAGCAATATTTATTTTTGACTTTCTGCTTCTCTATAATTTTTAAAATGAAGGTGTGCCCTGGGATGCCTCCTCCGCTGGCACACAAGCAGCGACGAAGCCCGGCCCCTTCCTTCTAGATCCATTACTGAGCTCCCACCAGCATGGACACCATCCTGGGTGGGGGTAGGGGTCAGACACACCCACTCCACCTCATCACCGCCTCACCCAGCTCAGCAACCTGGCACCGCTGGTGTCCACTCGAGGCAGACGGCACCTCACAGCGGGCTTCTCCTCAGCCTCACGCCCCCACATGCACACGGATACCCGCCCCACACAGCAATGTCATGGTGGCTCCTCCCAAAGTGGACACACAGGAACGGGCTCAGGCAGCGTCCTTACCGGCCCACACCAGTCTCCCGCACCTGGGAATCGCCCTCATGTCCTCATTTGAGACTGACCGCCTTTGCCAACATGGGGGATGTCCTCACTGACTGAACTCACCAGTCCAGTTCCGTCCGCACTGATCCTGTAGCTCATACCCTCTCCTGCCTCCACCACCCCCTGGCCCCCAAGAACCCACAGCCCTGGGCCTCACTCAGGATGGCTGCTTGCTTCCCTGCCCCAGCCCACTGAGTTTCTCCACAAAGCTCCCTGTGGCCACTGCTCCCAGCACACAGGCTGCCAGGCGGGTCTGGCCAGACAAACCAGCTTCCGTGTCCCAAACTCAAAGGCCCATTTGTCTGGGGACGTCCGCGGGGCCTCATAGTGCCAGATGTGAAGCTGTTGGCTCCACTGCTGCTCAGGGACCCTGGGGCAGAGGGGTAGAGGCTCAGGCGGAGAACAGGGAGGGTCCCTCAAGCCAGCAGGCAATACCGCCATGCCCATGGCCACACCAAGAGTACTGGGCCTGGTGTATGGAGACTGGACTGAAACTGAGCAGGAACCATACCTGGAAAGAGGAACGTGCCCCAAATAGCCTGGAAACAGTCAGAGAACAGATAAAACAGATACTTGGAAAGACCCTAGAGCACACAGAACAGCACCAGGGCAGGATTCTAGAACAGCCATAACAGCACCTGGAATCACACCAGTCCGGGATCAAACTGGCCCCCAAACCACCTCGGCAGGCAATCAGAATCACCCCTCAGTTTCACCAGAACCACGCTAGACTCACCCTGGGACGAGCCCAGAACAATCAGAACTGCTGGATACACCCAGAAGACCAACTAGAAAGCTCCCCAGAAAGAAACTGACTGGTACTGGAGCCAGGTTAGAAATCACTGGTTGGCACCCAGAAAGGCCTCAGGAGGGGTGAGGTTGGCAGCGATGACCAAGATCAGGTAAAAAGGCCTTGGCACCAACCAGGGCTGCCTCCCAACAGGGCTCTCTGTCATCAGTCAGACCTAGAACCTGACCTGGCAGCAGGGCCAGGGACGAACTGAAATCTAGAGAAGCGCAGACGGCCCTCTGGAGCAACCCCCTCTGGCTGCACCAGGAACTGTCCCCAGAAGCAGTGGCTAAAACACTGCTGAGGAGCAAAAACCATCCTTAGATGTGGAGGTTAGGGACACAAAGTCCAGGTGCATCTGGACCTCAGAGGCAGACATGGGAGGAAAGAATCTCTCACTAGATGTCCAGGGTCCAGGCTGGGTAGGGGACATGGGGAACTGAACACGCTGAGGCTGCCCCTTCTCAGAATTCCCTGAACCCACCCCCAACATGGGGTCTCTTCCCCAGGGCTTCTTTTTCTAGTCTTCTCACACCAGCCTACCTGAAGGTCAAAAATACCTGAACAACACATACACGGTCCCATAGACGATGAGGGCTGAGGGCTGGCCACTCCCTTCGTTGAGCTCCTCCAACTTGGTAGCCTAAGCTCAGAATTGTAGCTACTTTAGGTGAGCAGGTGTCCTAACCTTAACAATGGAGAGTTTTTAAAGCCCCCCGCCATTCCGATGGGGGTGGGTGGTTTGCACCACCCCTGTTGGTGAGGATTATAACAACTGCTAACACGGAAATACTGGAAGCCAGGTCCTGTTCTAAGCACTTTCTGCATATCAACTTTAATCCTCATTAAGAACCCGTGGAGGCGCAATATTATACACATCTAACAAACAAGAAAATTCAGAGATGTTAAGCAACTTGCTCTAAGTCACACTGCTATTAAGTGGAGTTGAACCCCAACCGCTAGAAACCAGAGTCTGAGCTCTTAACCACTGAGGCTGTCTTGATGAGTACAGCTCTACACTCAGACAACTCTCCGTTCTTCCTGTGCCCCAGACTTCTCTCTCCAACTCCAGATGCTCACACCCAATCCCCTCCTGGATGTTCCCCCACCCCGGAAACTCTAATGCTGCATGCATCTCAAAGGCAATGTGTCCACCCCTGAGCTCATTATCTGCCCCCTAAATCTACCTCTCCTCCCAACTCCCTAGCTCTGTGAAGGACCCACCCAGTCGTTTCCAGGAACCCGGACCCCTTCCTCGTCCTCACTCCCCATCCAGCAAATCATCCTGTCCCAATAAATGGCCCATGTTACTGCTCTATCTAAGCCGCCGCCATCTCACCTGACTCACCTGCACCCCCTCCTCACTGAACATCCTATCTCCATCCACTTCCCATTGCCACAGAATCCTCACCCCAAGCTTCAATCCTTTGGTGTCTCCTTTCTGTGTTCTCAGAGTAAAGTCACAGCTACTTAACAGGGCATTCAAAGCCCTCTGTGATCTGCTCTCTCTCTGAATACCCCAAAAGCAACCAGACCTCTGAATCTTCACTCATATTGTTTTTTTCCTGCCTCGAGTGCCCTTTCTTCAACTGGAAAACTCTTATTCAGACCTCAAAACCCAATTCAGATAGCCCCTTCTTGGTCTCCTCTGGACTATCTCATCTTGACCTCAACCTGCGTTATCATGTTGAACGCTGTCAACCTTCTAACCTCAGCTCAGAACTTCAATTGCTTTAGGTGAGCTCATGCTGAGCTAAACCTCAGCAGCTTCTAAGAGGTGGGCTGTCTCTTCTACACAGCTGTTAATCCCACAGAAAGCAAGGCAGCCTGGCTGGAAGTGCCTAGCCCAGAGTCTGGCACACAGTCGACAATCAATAAGAGGTTACTGAATTGCTCTGCATTTCCCATGATGCAATCTGTTCCCCCAGGGACCATGAGCTTCTCAAAGGCAAGGCCCTGGCTGCAAGCTTGGTCCACGCACACAGCAGTGTCAGTCACACGGAAAGCGACTGCCACTGCTGTTGATGCACTGCCACACAGCTCCCTTGGATTCTCACAATAGTCTTGACACCCAACCAGGGTTAAATTAGCTTCCCCCTTTCACAGGAGGTGAAACTGAGGCTCAGGGAGGAAGGAATCTCCTTCAAGGTCTCAAACTGGGAAGCGGAGGCGCTGTAGTGTGTGTCACAGCCTCTATGAAGGAGGTCCAGGTCCCTCTTCTCCAAAAGACTCCCTGACTGAGGGCCCCCACCACTGGACCCCCACAGTTAGGGTGATGGGAGAGAGTGGAGGGAGCACAGATTGCCAGGGGCAGCATCTTGTTGCATACCGATACAATTTCCAAGAAAAGTTGTGGCCAGTCTCCTCCTGCAGTGCCCCTGCCCAAACTGCTTCACCAGCACCCAAATCCAGCCTCCTCTCTTGCTAGCCCCAGACACCACATCCACCCTCACTGGGTGCACAAAGATGAACAGAGAGGAGGTCAGGAGCTGCGGGGGGAGAAAGACGAGGAGAAAGGAAGGAATTATATTAAAACAATTTCCTCGTTAAAGGAAAGAAAGAGGGAAGAGGAAGAGAAATGAAAAGAAAACACAACTACAGAGACGTTTCCAATGATAAGAGGTACCCTGAGCCAGCAAAAAACGTGTAAGAAAGTGTGCACACGACAACGTACAAGACCGAAAGTGTGCACACCCCCCGCCCTAAATGTGCACAGGGGTGTTGTAAGTGCACAAGCACAGCAGTGGTACATGCTGTGCAAGCACAGATTTCTGAGCTCTGGCTGTTGTGCAGGCCCAAGTGTGCAAGTGTGAGGGCAGGAAGGCAAGTGGTTGTGGTGGGGGGAAGTGAGTGTGGAAATGAGGGGTATGTGGCCTGTGCGGGAACAAGGGGGGTACTGCGGATATAGGGGACTGTGTTTGGGGACTTACACCTGCTCCTTCTTGAAGCCCTAGGCTCATTCATGTAATCAGTGGAAAACAGGGATTTTCTTGCTTCCTGAAGCAAGAATTAATAAGGAGCCAAGCACAGAATTTCCTGAGATTTCCTGTCAGAACCCTCCTGTGGATCCCATCAGATCCCTATTGCCTCTCAAAGGATCACTCAGATCCTTTTCCTTCTCAGGGGATCCCTTACCATCCAAGTAGCCCCTGGAAGCACCACCCCAGCTCCTTTTCCAGGCCTCCCACCCCAATGCACTTTTCTGGATTCTCTGGCCAGATTCCCCCACCAGGTCACTCTGGATCCCTGCCCTTGTCTGTTCAGGAGCCAAAGTGGAGCCTTTATCACCACCACTCAGTAGTCCAGCCTCCTAGGCTCTGCCTCACTGCCCCCAGGGGAATCCAGAGGTTCCCCTAACTGGCAGCCTCCCTTCCATTTCACAGCTCAGGCAGGGACAGGGATCCCACCCCCAACCTGCTCCAACTGGGGGCCCCTGCACTGGAGAAGGGGATGTTGAAATGGGGAGGAAAGCTAGCCCCTCCCTCACCTTGGGGTGGAAAAACCAGAGGGGCAGCATTCCAGAGAAATGGGGAGGGGGTCTAGCACAGCGGGGCGGAGACTTGGGTCAGGGGGAGACAGAGACACCAAGAGACCAGTGAGAGACACGACAGAGAGATCTGGAAAGGGAGAATCAGTGATGGGGGCGGGAGCAGAGACCCGACGAGAGAAAACAGAGACCTGGGGATGGAGAACAGAAAAGACCATGGGACTGCAGGGGGTGGACAGTGGGAAGCAGCGACACAGAGAGACAGGTACAGAGACGATGAAGGGCAGAGACAGAGACCGAGAAAACAGGGAAAGAGAGGAAGAAGCTGAGACAAAAATGTGGGCACCGCGATGAGGACCAGGGCACACCAGGACGGGACGGGACGCCGGGCGGCGACTGAGTGAACTTTCCGGAGCCGGTCCGAGTGGACACGTCCTCCCGGGACAGGTCAATGCAGAGCCTTCAGGTCGCTGCACCGGGGTGGGGTGGGTACGGCCCACCTTGGCCCCTCCCCAGCCCGCGCCGGCAGCTGAGTGGGGGTTGGGGTTCCAAACCCGCGCCCGGCGCACCCCGGGACCGCACGTGCGCCGGGGCGGCGACCGAGACCCCGGTGAGTCGGCTGCGGATCCTCTGCCGGCTGGGAGGGGGCGCCCGTGCGGCGGGGGCGGGGGCGCGGCCTGGACCCGCCCGGGGCTGGGGTGGTGGTGGGAAGTGGAGGGCCGCCCCCGGAGCGCGTCCGCGCTGGTGGAGGGGGGGAAACAGGGCGGGACTGAGGAGGGGGAGCACAAATACAAAATGGAAACTTTGCACTGGGGGGTGGGGGGCGCGGGCTGCGGCTCAGGTGCGGCGGGGAGGCCGGGCGAGGCGGGGGAGGGCGGCGAGGAGCCGGCCAGCCGGCGGCGGTGGGGGGCGCGTCTGCCGCGGGGTAGCGCGGGGAGGAGCCGCCGGGCTTGGGGGGGTGGCTGAGCCGAGGCTGCGGGCTCGGCAGGTGGGGGCGCGGCCCGGCCTCAGCGGCGCCCCCAGCCCCCCGGGACCGCCCCCAGCTCTGGTGGGTGGACTCCGGGAGAGAACGGGGGGAGTGGGGAAGGAACGCAAACGGAGAGGACTGGAGGGGGCGCGGGGGTCACTCACCACCTATCCAGGGGCCGTCGGTCCGCATGTCCCCCCCCCAAGCCGCTGGGGCCGCTGCTCCCTCTCGTCTTCTGCCGCCGCCCCGAGGTCCCACTCCCGCCACCGCCACCCGAGCTGGAGCCGGAACCGGAGCCCGAGCCGGAGCCGGAGCTGGAGCCGCCGCCTCTGCCGCCGCCGCCACTGCTCCCGCCGCTCCCGCGCCAGCTCCAGCCGCGCGCCCCCGCTCGCGCCCGCGCCCGCGCCCCTGCCCCTGCCGTGCGCGTCCCCGGCGCCGCCCCTCCCCTCGTGCACTCTCGCTCATACAGCCGCGGAGCCAAGTAGGCCCGGCGAGGCCATAACCCAACCTCGAGTCTGCACTGACTGGAACTCCCAGTATTGAACCAGAACTCCAATAGTGAGCATGGACAATCCCGAACTCCCAGACGAAGTCCAGATCCTACTGGGGGCTCCCAATCCTAATATGAGCCTAATAGTTCTCTAGGACACCATTTCCTCCCCATACAAATCTGAACCTAATCTTGAGCCCAGACACACCCCAAACCCAAAATTGAGTTTAAATCCCTAAATCTGCCCCGAGATTGGCTTAAATAGTCATTTAAATCTGAAGCCCTATGTTGATCCCAAATACCAATTCTGATTCTAAATCCTTTTACCACCTTTACTTACCTGAGCTTGATAGTGATACTGGCACCAACCCTGGTTCTTAAATGGACCCCAGTACCACTACTGAGCCCTCCATCCTTATATGAACACTAAAATCTAATAGCTGCCTTGCTATGGACCCCAGTACTCTCTCTTTTGAACCCCAAACCTTAACATAACACTCCAATACTGCATTCCCAATCCCAGGTCAACACCACTACACTTTCTACATTTTGGTAAATTGGGACTCTGACTTCCTAAATCGGGATTGAATCATCAGAAAGTGACCTAACACAAATATTGACCTCAAACCCCACCCATCCTTGGGGCCATTTCGGACCCTAACTTAACCCAACTCTAATAATAATCGTGGAATCCAAGATTAATGAGATTGGCTTTGCAGAAACTCCATGCAAACCCACTTCATCCCCATATCCACCTTCTACTTCTCTGACCTGATGTCAACCTCAACTCAAGGCTAACCAACACCCCAATATTTATATCAATTCCTTCTGTGAACCTGAATCAAGTCTTGAATTGGCCCTTGAGTTCAAGACTTGCTGATGTCTCCCAAACTCGATATAAACCTTGGTATTGAGTTTCTGACTTCTGATATACCAAACTTGTATACATTTCTGAGCTAAACCAATAACTTAAGTAAAGATTTATTTCAAGCCCTGACTCAGGGACTTGGTGATCTCCAAACCCAGAGTCATATCTCGACACCAAAGCCCTCAGCTTAAGACCCACCCTCCCAGTCCATGCCACCACCACTTAAGAGTCAGCCAAAACCACACCAGCCCTCTCCTGCTCGCCCCCCTCTTGAAAGACGGAGAATCTGCTCCTACTGCCTTGGTCAGGTAAGGACTCCTGTGGGGTCTCTCATCTTCTATGGGGTCTCTCTGATACCTCTGTGAGTTTGGGGGTCAGGTGAGATATAAACAAAGTTTTGGGATTGTTGAAGCACCTAGATTCAGGGAGCACAGTGTAATAATGTGCAGGGATCTAGGGATCCAGGCTGAGGGGTCAAGTTCTGGTTATCACCTAATTCACTGCCTGCTTTTGCCGAGGACTTGGATTCAGAAACAGTGCGTGTGCGCCCCCTGGTGTGTGAGAAGGGGATGGTACTGGCTTCAGTGTTTCTAGGCAAACAATTAGATCTTGATGACAAACAGATCAAAAATGAATATTCCGAGTCAGTGGTTTTTTACCCATTGGTAATTTTGGTGTACTGTCGGGTATTGAAAGTTTTATGCATTTTTAGACATTTTTTTCCAGTGTTTCAGAATTTAGGGTGGGTTTAGGTTTACTTTTCAACCAATTATGCCTGCTCATTTCTGATTTGTGAAAACAGTCCTTCCCCTTGGCTTCCATGGCCTGTACTCTCCTCACTGGCCACTCTTTCTCAGTCTTTACCACCTCCTGCTCCTCCCAGGGTCTGTGCTAGCCTTCCCCTTCCCCCCTCTATCCGTTCTCTCTGGACCATCTAGACCACCACCAACCATATACTGATGACTTCCAAAACTCTATGTCCAGGCTGGGCCTCACTTTTGAGCTCAGGACCCACATAACCAAGAACCTTCTCCACACTACTCCCTGCATGTCCCTCAGGTACACCAAATTCACTCTCCCTCCTACCCCAGATCTGCTGGTCTTCAATAATTCCCGTCTCAGGCAGTGGCATCCTCATTCACTCAGTCACTGGGCCAGAAATACTTTCTGTCCTGCACCCCCATCCAGTCAGTCACCAGTCCTGCAAACCTTGAAAAACAGAAAGAGACTAGAGATCATGTGGCTCTGTGAGGTACACGTCAGATGAAGGAAGGGGCGGAGGAAGAGAAGGAAAGAGAAAAAAGGGGAGGGGAGAGGAAAGAGGAGAGAGAGAGAGGGAGGAAGAGAGATTCTGATTTTTGGGTTTTGGACCATGCAAAACCAAGTTGGTCGTAAAATCTCTTGCACATAGTCATAGAAAAAACACCTCCTAAGAGTTGCTCTATCTTGAGTTGGTTTCAGTATCTTGGAACCAATGGTACTTTGGAAACAATGGTCCCTGTTTAGAACCATCGCTTCCGCCAGGAAGCCATCCATAACCCCTGGCTGGGTTGGGGGCTTACCTGCTGAAACTCTAAGCACTAGGTGTCACCATCACCTGTACCTGTGTCTATCCCTTTACCCCACAGCTTGTGGATTCCCTGAAGACAGAAGGACCAGCATGGCTACCAGACACAAAATAGGTGCTCGATACATATTTATTAAAGGAATAAACAGGTAGATTTTTCTCCTGTGCTCAGGGATCCATCAGACGTCACTAGGTAGGGGGAAAGCTCCCTGACCAAGTCCCAGAGTTTGTCCACATCTGGGGCTTCTGTAGGCCTGGCATGCACTGAACAGGGACTGTGATGTTTCCTGACCTGCGTGTCTGCTGGCCTGGGATCTCAGTCTGTGAACACAATACTTAGGTCAGTGGGTCAGGGACCTTACACTCCTGTGGTTGAAGTCAGCACACCCATCCACTGCTGTGCTGACCGGGCTCTTGCTTCAACCCTCCATGGGGACACAGGGGTCTTAGAACCTCGACTCATTGGTCTCTAGCCCCTGCTCACCTACCTTTGGACCCCCCGTGGTCTAGTGTTTGCTGAGGCAGGGCGTGAGAATGCCTGTGGTCTCAGCATGCCGAGCACCTGGAACTGAACTCAAGGCCAAGGTTAAAAACCACCCAGAGGCCCAGGCCCTGGGGTCACCCAGACAAGAACCTCAGGTGACCGCGCCTGTGAGTGGATGACACAGAAGGAGAGGAGCCAAGACTCTGTCCAGACTGCCAAACTCAGCATGGGATCCATGTGGGACTGACTTGCCACGCTGCTCCAGGGCCTGGCAGGGAGGGACGTCCCTGTGCTCATCCGTGAAGGCCGGGTGGTGCCACATGGTAGTTCTGTGCCTGCCGTGTTCCAGCCCCAGGGTGCAGGGGGAGGGAGAGCCAGATGTCAGCTCTCCCTCACTGTTCACCCTTTGTCCGGGCCCTGGGCCCACTGGACACTCTGCTCAAACTCATGACGTGAATACATCTTTTAGTTGGTCTAAATCAAATTAAATTCAGCTTGAGTCCCTACCCTAACCAGATCAGCAAAAATTCCATGTCACTCACAGCCTTCCTTCACCTCCCTCCAATTGCCCAAGAACTCAGTAGCTTGCACAGCCCCAAAGGCAGTCAGTATGTGCTCCACAGCCTTGCAGGAAGAGGCTGAGGACTTTTTCGGGCCACGGCTGCTGTTGCAGACTTTAGCTGTTACTGCCATGGGGCTTCCACTGTTTGTCTCCCATCTGTAGGACCTAACTTGTCCAGTCCAGTTCTTGGGAAGGGGACATACCACTCTCTCCATCCCAGACTCTTTCAAGAGGGCCTCTCCTGTAGACTCACAAAGTTGAAACTCTTCGTTCGTGGCATTTGCAGTGACACACAGCCACTTTCTTGGGGGCCATGTCAGGGTGGCATGGGGCCCCTCACTTCCCTGCTATAGAATCAACTGCCTGAGACAGAGTGATGCTCTCCCTCTTAGTCCATCAGGAGCTCTGACACCAGAACTGCAAAGCAGTCTATTTACCTTCTCAGGTGTGGGGTGGGAGAAAAAAGGCCCAGGTCTTGGAACACAAAAGTCCAGCGAAAGCCCTTCATTCCTTCCTGATGAGTCACTATAGGGGTAAATGACACAGGAGTTAATTTCTCAATAGAACACTCTGCTGGTGACTTTACTTCAAGCTTCTCTGAGAAACCAGAAGTCATGGCAGGAGGACTCCTTGAGCCCCCCCCCCACCAAACTCACCCTCATCTATGCCTTCCTCTCTGTCCTCCTTCCGAGGAGCACAGCCCCAGCTTTGGCTCCACTTGTGCTCAGGGTGCTTTGGCTCCTCCAGGACTTCGCTTCTCTCCCTCCCCCTTCCCACCCTCTTTGTTGTATCATTCCCATTTGCCCGTGGTTATGCCTAAGTCTCTCCCATCCTAAAAAAAAAAATCTACTTCCTTGACTCCACCCCCCATTCCCCAGAGTGGGAGCGATTGAGCATTTCTCTGCTCACCTCACAATAAACCCGAGAGCTGTTTATACACGAAGCCTCCACTCCTCCATTTCCTGCTCACACTCAGCCCACTAAACCCAGCTTTTGGGACCAACACTTCACTGAAATTGCTCTTGACATAATGACTATTCACCTCCATTTTGCCAAATCCAGTGGCTGTGCCTTTGTTTTCAGCTTAGTGGACTTCTCAGTGTCCGTTGCTACTTGCTACCCTCTGCGTGGGTTACTTCAGCACCAGAGCAGGCAGACCAGCTCCCCGAGCTCATCACAGTGGCTTGGGCCACCCTCTCTTACCATCACACACTGAGCCTTGTCCCCAGCCCGAACTGCACCTCTGCTGCTCCCACCTTGCTCCTGCAATGTCAGGATAACTGTTTGGTCTGATCAGACCTCTTCCCTTTTGACCTCTTTGTGTTCTCCTAACATATCAGCTCCCTCCTTCCTTCCCTTTTCTTCTTGTCCAACTCAGATGCCAAGGCCCAACATTATAATGATTCGCTTGTCAATACCCCAAACCCCTTTGCCACTCGGCCTTTTGATCATATCTGCCTAACAAATCCCCAGGTCCGGAGGAGCCCTCCTTCTCTGCCTCCTTGTGCCATGGTCAAGCAGCCAAGTGACTTCACAGGTCAGACTGACATTCCCATAAATCATAGCCACTGACTGCAGTTGGGCCCTGGACACATTTCTCCAGTCAGCTTGGAACCCCACCCTCTGCAGTGGCTATTTCTAACTGTCTCCATCCTCTTTAAGCCTCTATTTCCTCACTGGCAGATATGACCTTGCCTCCTTCTTGAGAGAAGATTAAAGCCACCAGACAGGAACTACCCCAGTTTCTCACTAACACATTCACACATCTCCCTTCATCTGTCCTCTCTCCCAATGCAATAAGTTAAAGAGAGCACCCCTCCTCCTATCTCAGGTGAGTGCTCCTGCCCATCCTTAATTCCCTAGCGCCACCTGCTTCTCAGGTACCCCACTCTACCCATTATCCCCTCCCTCTCTGAGCACTTGATCCCACCCTCTCAACTGGATTCTTTCCTGCAACCTTAATTAAATTCAGCTCTCTTTCCCAATGTTGGCCATAAAGACATTCCTATTCATTCCAACAATCAGTCAAATTTGGCTTTCACCTCCCACCACTCCTCTGAAACAGGATATTTGAGCTATAACCTCCATGTCTCAAAATTGGGTGGGCATTTTTTTTTTTTTTTTTTTTTTTTTTTTTTTTTAGTATTCACCCTTTAGACCGTTCAATTACTACATTCTTAAAACACTAGCTTCTTTGACTCCCTTGGCACCATACTTTCCCAGTTTGTCTCTTAACTCCTTGGTCTCCTTTGCAGGGTCACACTCCCCCATTCAGCCATTAAACCCTCCTGTTCTTCAAGGCCCATTCCTAGGCCTTTACCCTCTCTCACTGTGGACTCTCCCAGGTGATGTCATCCATGCCTACAGCTTTGATTACCCTCCATTTGGTGGTGATTTACACCTTTATGTCTCCAGCCTGGAGAACTGCTTGTCTAAGCGCCTGACCAATGGGAGCCTAGCCCACTACCTAGAAAACGTCTCCACCTCATGTCTCAAAGGCACCAGGCACCTTAGCCCCAACATTTGCACGACCTAACTCATGATCCTCATTCTCTGACACCTTTCCAGTCTTCTCTGTCTTAGTGAATTTGCTGTCTAATAGGTAACCCACAATCCTAGGAACCACCACCAAATCCTGTTAATTTTACCTCCAAAGCATCTCTCTAATCTACTCCCTTCTCTTCATCTCTGCTGGTAGCTGGGTGGTCCAAGCTATCATTACCTCTTACCTGGACTCCTCCAGGGCCTCCTAACTGATCTCACTGCATCCCTATGCTCTTCTCCAGTCTTATCATGTCACTCCCCTTTGAGAACTTCTAATGGCTTCCCATTGTTCCTGGGATAAAGAGCCAACTCTTTAACAAGTACTAAATCCCACCTCACACACACCTTCCAGCGCCACATTCTTCCCTCCAGCTGCGGTGGCTTCCTTTCAATTCCTCAAACGCACATGTGCCCCCACCCTGACTGCAACCACCAGGACTTTGCACATTCTTTCTAGAAGACTTTCCCACCACACCCACTTCACCTTTTAGCTCATTCTTCACTTTCAGCTAAGCATTGCTTCTTTGGGTCAGCCCTGCCTGACTCAGTCTAGATCAGCGTTGTTTGGTAGACATTCTTACAGAGCCCTGTTTCTTCCACATGTTGTTAATTATGCATTCATATTTCTCTGGGACCCCAGCATTGTGTGGAAGGTGGGTGGAGTTCTTCGGGGTTTCTGGCAATGTTGGCAATGGTATTCAGAAGTGTTTTGGGGGCTTCTGGCCAGGGACTTAGAGCTTCATTGGTGTATATCATGGACACCTCCAGGTTTCCAAGAACTCCCCACATGCCACCAATATCATGGACGCCACCGGCTACACTGGCCGCAGTCACGACAGACCAGCTGCTGGGGGTAACCTGGCATTTGGAGACATACAGACCTGGCACTTATCATGGGTTTGAACTACACCCATGGCACTTCTTATTAGCTGTTTGGTCTTGGACAAATTATTTCTCTCTCTAAGCCTCAGTTTCCTGTTCTGTAAAAGGGTGTGTGACTTACTGCAGCTTTGTAACAATGACATGAAACTGTGTTTGTAAAGAGCTTTACTAGAGTTTTACATCGCAAGTTCTTGAAAATAGAAGCTACTTGATGATTATTAGAATTAGCATAATTAAGCCTCTAATAGCACAGGCTTGGAGGACCATTTAAACGCTAATCCCACTGGGCAGCGATATCCTGGTAATCCTCAGCTACTGTCTGAATGAGAACCTGTTTCATCATCAATCAACCTTCCGAACTTCCTCTCCCCTGATCCAACTTCCCCAATGCTCCCTCCCCCCTTCCCCTGTGGACCTCCTGAAGCCTTCAGCCCCTTCACAGGTCCTTCCTCCAATTCCTGCCTAACTGAGGACCCATTAAGTGTCTCCCCAAAAGCTGCTCTTCTCCATAACCACAGAGGAAGGAGGAGGGACACAGCCTTCCTCTCGCTCAGCTCTCAAAAGCCACTCCCAGTTCATTATCCCTCAGCCTCATGGAAAAATTCCTGCTCATTTAAGGCTCATGCCATCTGGCTCTTGCAATTCCTTCATTCAAGCAAGATTTATTGAGTACTTTTCCCTCTCTTTCTCTACCTTTCTTTCAGAAAGGATTTAGGTGACATAAAAAACATGTAATACAAGATGTTTGGTACATAGTAGGACTCTATATATTTGTGAATAAATGAATACATTTAAAAATATTACACAAATGTTCACCTATCCCCAGTTTCCCCTTCAGAGGTGGGTTTCATCTAACATAAACAGGGGAGGAGAAGTTTCCATGACCTCCCCTGAGTTGTTCAGTTGGGAGCCATTCCACTGTTTTAAATGTTCTGAGTTCTGCAAGGGATCACATCTCATAATACTGGTCACCACCTGGAGCTTGGGATGTGATCCCTCAAGAAATCTTTGCTTCTTCCCCATGAACACTAGCAAAGAGGTGGGGGTAGATAGAGCAGGCCCCCTGCCCTTTCACCATGGCATTTTCTTATTCCCCCCAAAGCTGTCATATGAGGCTAGGCTGCCATATGTGACTTGCTTTAATGATGAGTAGGGCAGCTTAACAAAGGAATTACAGTGCAGAAAGAGAAAATTACAGCTGGGTAATAACTCCGGCTTTCCCAGAGACCAAAGAGAAAAGTATCTCAAGAGTCAAATGGTAACTTCACTCTGCTATCCTCCATTATACAGCTTCTCTCTGGACGGCATCCTTCATCAATGCCCCTGGCAACCCACTTTCAGAAAACCCCTTCTTTCCTCACCAGGATGGTGTCTGTCTCCCTGGATCCTTTCCCCTCCTCCATTCAGTTCTCCAAGCCAAGGTAACTCATGAGTCATGTCTGCAGGGCTCATCAGGTTGATCAGTAATGTTCGAATTGGCAGCTCCTCCCAAAGATCAGTCTTGTGGGGAAGGGCATCGGCATTCTACATCCCATCCTTCCAAGTGGGTTTCTTTTCTTCGAAGGCTTTCTTTCTGATATTCAACAGCCATACTGGTTTCCTTAAATATTGACCCTACTAAACAAATACACTCATACCTACAGCTCAAAGACAGATGTTACTTCTTAGGTCTAGTACATTCCAAAGCCCTTTTGAGAAAGGAAATAATTCCTTAACTGCCTCATCATTAGCGGTGATTCTTCCTTTTTCCCTGGGAATCAGTAAATCCGATTATTGTGGCAAGGGTAGAATGTCTGTTCCTTTCTTGATCCCCTTTGGGATTTGTTTGAATAAGAAAATGGTCATAGTCCTTTTAATGACTTCTCAATGATTCTCACAAGAGAGGCTTTGATGACTTGATTTTAGGAAGGCTCAATGACATTCTTGCCAAGAGCTAATATCAATTTGGGGAAAGAGAAAGGAGATGACCTCTTCTCTCAGTTAAATAAACTTAAAGGTAAGTGAATGAAGAAACTGAAAACAAAGCAAAAACAAGGACAGTGATCAAGACAGTGTGATACTGGCATAAGAATAGACATACAAATCAATGGAACAAAATTGAAAGTCTAGAAATAAACCCTTACATTTATGGTCAATTGATTTTTGACAAAGGTGCCAAGGCAATTCCATGGGGAAAGGATAGTTTTTTCAACAAATAGTTCTGGTACAACTGGATGTCCCCATACAAAAATATTAATTTTGACACTTCATGCCATATTAAAAAATTAACTTAAACTGGGCCATTGATGTAAATGTAAGAACTAAACTCTTAGAAGAAAACAGGGGAGTAAATCTTCATGACCTTGGGTTAGGACAAGTTCTTACATATGACACCAAAAGCACAAGTACTATAAGAAAAAAAAGATAAATTGGATTTCATAAAAATTAAAAAACTTTTCAATTCAAAAAACACCACTAAGAAAGTGAAAACTAGTTACAGAGTAAGAGAAAATATTTGTAAATGTTATGTCTGATAAAGGACTTGTATCCAGAATATATGAAGCACTCTTATAACTCAATAATAAGAAGACAAATAACTCAGTTTAAACATGGGCAAATTAAGTGAATAGACATTTCACCAAAGACAATATATGAATGGCCAATAAGCACACGAGAAGATGCTCATCATTAATCCTTAGGGAAATGCAAATTAAAGCCACAATGAGACACCACTCCACACCCACTAGAATGGCTATAATAAAAAAGACAGGTAATAACAAGTGTTGATGATGTGGAGAGATTAGCCTTCATACGTTACTTGTGGGAATGTGAAATGGTGCAGCACTTGGGAAAACAGTTTGGCATTCTTAACATAAATTTACCACAGGATCCAGCAATTTCACTTTTAGGTATCTGCCCAAGAGAAATGAAAACACATCTACAGAAGGACGTATATGTGGAAGTTCATAGCAACAGTATTCATAATAGCCAAAAAGTAGAAACAACTCAAATGTTTATTAACTGGTGAATGGATAAACAAAATGTAGTATATCCATATAGTAGAATACTATATTTGGCAATAAAAAGGAATAAAGTATGATAGAGTCTACAGATGAACTTCAAAAACATGCTCAGTAAAAGAAGCCAAACACAAAAGATCACATATTGTATGATTCCATTTATATAAAATGTCCAGAGAAAGCAAATCTACTTTTCTAGAAGGCAGATGAATGGTTGCCCGTGGGAATGTGGAGTGACTGGAGAAGAGCACAAGGATTCTTTTTGAGCTGATGGAAATGTTTTTTGGTGCTAGTTGCACAATGTTGTAAATTTACTGAAAATCATTGAACACTACACTAAAAAAAGACAACAGGGTAGGAGGGAAATAAATGGAACCGAGAATGATGCTAGTATCCAAGGGGACACGGTGGAAGTGGGCTTTACATTTGGCTGAGCTTCCTGATAGCCAAAGGAAAAAAGAAAAAACAATTGCGTTTGCAATTCATAATGCCTTTAAGATTTAAAACAAAACTAACTAATTGTTTAAGAACTGCTTTGCTTTTCCAGGTTCTTAGACTTGAGAAAGTTTTTTCCCAGTGAGAGGACAATACATGAGCTAGTCAACATCCTGCTTACTAGCCTACAGTAAATTTAATTTCAAGGCTTTATTGACAGTTTCATATAATGTCCCTCTCTCTCATTGGTGGAATGAGGCTAGAGTTGTGCAGCCCAATGTGTACACCCAGTAAAATAATTAAAATTAAATAAATTTTGAAATTTAGTTCTTCAGTTACCCTAGCCACATTCCAAGTGCTGAAAAGCCACATGGGTTAGTAGTGGCTGCCATTTTGGAGAGTGTATCTATAGAACATTCCATCACTGCGGAAAGTTCTATTGGGTAGTGTTAGGCTACAGGATAGTTTAGTTAAAACAAAAGTTCAGAGTTCAGATTGTTGATAAAAGAGTGATGCTGTCTTAAATCGGCAAGAGCAGAACTTTCAATCTACTTTCACACCTTCACACATTTAGAACAGGGGCAGAAAGGTGGGTTGGGGATAGGAGTGGAAGTTTCATTTTAGAAAATAGGACAAGGTTTCACACAAATATGTTTTGGCTTTTTCTAATTTTTACACACAGAGTGGTGGGATAAACTGAGGCCCACCAGGAGCCACCAGAGAGACAACATTTGGTTAGCTTAACTGCTTAGCTAATGACCGGGTTTTTGTTTTGCAAAGCGCCCGTTGGCTGGCTTCTCTTCTGCTGATTGGTATATTCAGGTTGGCAGGATTTTGATATACAAAACAGGAAAGGGCCAGAACCAGCCTGGCAGGGAGAGGCTGAAGTGTGGTACATGGTGGGGAAAAGGGAAGAGTGTGGGTTCTGCCTTGGGGAGAGGTGATGAAGCAGCATGGATCTGAGAAGGTTCTGCTGTGAAGAGGGTCATATGGCCTTTTCTTCCAGCTCTCCAAGGAACTTCCTGTCACATGGGAGTTGGGTTTATATTTCGGGGAATTTCATGGTGCATAGAGACTGACTTCAAGTCCAGCAGAGGGTGACAGAAGCAGTGGCTCAAGGAGATCCAGTCCCGTGGGAGTTGAAGACTGGGTCCTGTCTGAGCTGTTTTATCTAATGGGGATTCTCGGCTACCACTTGGAATAAATCGTTCATCTCAAACTCCAGAGTCCAACCTCACTAGGACTGCCAAGTGTGCAGATTTACAGATTGTTCCCCTCCCCACAAACCACAACTGTATCACATGGCATGCCCAGGGAACAAAGAAATGAAGATTGATCAGGCCTGAGCTGCAATGAAATCTGGAGTCCTGTCTCAAAGTCAGGGGGAAATTGTGGAAACCACTCTGAGATAGAAATGACAACTGTGGTGGCACAAGGTCCCCTCTGGGCCTGTACCTGCCTTCCTGAAGCAAGGGACACATAAAGACCAGAGTGACAAAAGGAGCATGTGGCCATGTGACACCTAACCAAGGAGACAACAGCTCTTTCTGAGTAATAACACATAGGCCAGATGCCAAGAGGAGACTGATACTGCGAGTGTGAAAAGTCTGTCTTTCTTGTAGACATTCTGCCAACCAACGGCCGCCATCCCCATTTCTACCCCTCCTTATCTGGAGCTAAACCAGACAGAACTGAACAACTGACAGCTTGTCTCACAGTCTAATGAGGCAGGCTCCTGTGGAGGGACAAAAAGTGTTTATAGGACGCAAATGGGTGGAGCCAAAGAGGAGAGTGAGAGGATTTGAGAGGGATTTTTTGTCCTCCAGCGTGGAGGGATACAGTAAGAGCCTGCGTGAAAAGGTCCTTGCATACTGAGGTGCTGTTAGGGGTCAGCCACCCCTGAAAACACTTCTCTGCATAATCTTTGTACTGGTTGAAAGCAAAACTCAAGTCAGAAGTCAACATTGATTTTTGTACATTTTTCTATGTTGTAAGTGTGTGTTTTTCTGGCTAAAAGAACAGTGGTTTCTAGTAAAGTGTACTTCTCCCTCTTTCCAGGTTTAGAATGTAGTGTTGGAGTGAAAACCACCCAAAGGACTGACCGAGGTGATGTCAGCTGTGAATAGACCTCCCCATCCCACTGAACCGAGCCCATTGTGGTATCTCCAAGGAGCGGTAAAGAGCGGTAAGGAGCAAAGGGCATCCACAGGAGAAGGAACCAGAAGAGAGACAAGCTGGAGGCCACCATCATACCTAGCTCTGGAGCTGCTGGGGCCGTAATTGTTGAGAACGAATGGTTTAACCAGGCAGGCAACATCGAAGGGAGGCAGGCAGCTCATGTCGGGAGCTGTATGGACAGATATGTTCTGATCCAAACTGGAGCAACAGCTACAGTCATCATGAAAGAAACAGGTGATGTGTCACTGCCATTCTCCAAACCTGTCCTTCTTGGGCTGTGGCCAAAAGAATTGGAGAATTAGTTGGTATGCGATGGCAATCACGAATTCTGTGTACTTCAATTTGTCCGTGGTTTTACTAACATGGTCATTCCAGGGGTGTAGCGTTCCTTTTATTTTGCTTAGAGGGAGAGGGAAACCCAGGAGCTCACATTAGGTCGCTCTATGACAAAAGCTCTCAATCCCCATGAGTCAGGGATGTGGGTGGGGATCAGGAGATACGGCTGCTCTGGGTTCTCGTTACACCTTCAGGAACTGGGAGAATGAGTGCAAGATAGGGTTGGGGCCTCCCTGGGCCTTCTGTGAAATGGACTCAGGTTTAGATCTCCATTTGCTCCCAACCTCATCCACTCCCACTCTAACCAGGGGACCCCGGTGGCTTCCTGGAGCTTTAGGAATCAATATTAGGTCAGGGTGTGTGCCCAAGGACCTCGAAAATGTCTAGGCCCTGAGAGAGGGGAGGGCATTCAGAACCCCAGGGGTCAGCTCGTCTGTGCTCCTGTACTGATTCGGTTGATCCACCTGGCCTTGGCCTCTCTCACCACTCCACCTTGGAAGGATTCGTCCCATTGCACATGACAGAGAAAGGACAATGTAAAAGTCCAGGGTGTAGAACAAAAAGTTTAAATTCTCCATTGTGGTTTTAATGTTTCCTGCTCTGATCAGTATTTGTTTTTCTTGCGTAACTTCTGCAAGAGGGAAAAAACTTACAAATACTTTGTCCAAATGCCAAGAAACTCTACTACTCTTATACTGCCAGTTGATTTAAATAAAACAAGAGCACTGAAGTCATACTTATCAGGTTAAACATTACAAGGTTGATGGAAAGTTCAATTTCCTATAACAAACTTGCAATGAGTAAATACAATTTCCTACAATAAACAAGCATCATAGTCTCAAGGTTAAGGGTTATAAAACAATAAACCATTGTAATTAGAGTAGAATATTATAGGAGAGATTCTTGCATACAAACTACTCAATATCATTATGACAAGATACAAAAGAACAAGTTTGAAATAAGATCTTAACACTATATGGTTAATATTCTCTCTCTCTCTCTCTTTCTCTCTCTCTCTCTCTTTCTCTCTCTCACCTTTCAACTTACTCCTAATCTTTGCCACACAAAAAATTATATCTAGCCCAATACTTTGCGGTTTCCAAAGCCTTCACGTCAGTAACTTCTCATTCCCTCAAGTCTCTATTTATTGTTACTGAAACCTCAAGTTTCAATTACAACTTTAAACAGAGATGAAGTAAGAGATTGGGGCCTTATAATATTTTATTTACTCAAAAGGTAAATATTCAGAAATGGCTGGGTCTGGGGGCTCAAATGGTGACCAAAGTTATCTCTGTTTCTGTCTCTCTCTCCATCTCTCATCTCTACTTAACCTCTAGCTCACCTGGCTTGTGGGCCTCATTCTTTCTTCTTGTAGAATTTTTCCTCCATGGGGACAGTGAAGTGGCGTCTGCTTGCACTCCCAGAGAATAAGAGGGCATTCTCTTGGGAGGTCTAACAGAAAACTCCCAGGGAAGAGCCAGATTGGCCCTGTTTGGTCATGTGCCCACCCCTGAACTAATCACTATAGTTAGAGAAATGGAATGATCTGCAGGCCTCTGTCACATACCCACCTCTGGGCTCTGGGGGTGGGGGGCGGGGCTAAGTGGGGATCAGTGCCACCTAAACCACATGGAATTAGGGAGGGTTGGTTCCCCAAAGGAAAGGATTCCAGGCAGACAAAAAACCTTGGTTTAGGACAAAAGGATGGAAGGTGGTGTTATATTAGGTCAATGGAAATAATAAAATTGTGACATTTGCTCATGAGGGACCATCTAGTGGTGAGGTCCAATATCCCATCAACAGACTAGAGTTTTGACTGCTGAAGTGGATTATCAAGAACACATTGAAGGAATATGAGTGTGGAGCAGCCTTCCAGGGGCGGGCAGCTACCCGCCTGCCTCACTTACCAGCACTGACTTGGGCATCAGGAGGCATGTTGGATGGATGCTCCAGTGGTCTGGGATTCCAGCATCGTTATCATCTGCTCTGAAGCTGCAGCTGCTGTGTTACAAAGGTCATGACCTCGGGTCGCTGAGACTGTCTGTAATGAGGGAGTGTAGGCCGTTTGGATGGCAAATCGGTCTGGAAAAGAGTCTTGGCTGACAGCCTGGGGCAACCCTCCGAAGCTTTCCTTACAACTTTGAATTACATAACCCAGATCTCCCTCCCTGCCCCGGATGGAGGTAGGGGGCAGTCGGCAAAGAGCTTTACTAGGAAGTGAGCAGCAGTTGAAAGAAGGGGAAGAAGTGGTTTCTCTCAGCAGGGAGGGCACAGAGCTCCTCTTACGGCCTGAGCGTCCCACTCTAGGAAGGACAGAGGTGACCTCGATTATTTGGTATCGCACAGGGTCCTGTGTGCCTCATGAACGGACTGTGGAAGCAGTTGGTACTGTTTCAAAAAGCTGCCCCTCAGCACTGAGGTCCACACATGATGATTCTGGGCCTTGGGGAGGGAACAGAAGCTGGAGCTAATTAGGGCATGATTCCTCTGGCCCACGACGGAGGACATCCAAATAAAATGGGACACCTGCACCCAGTACGTGACGTGGACAACACTGCACCCAACTAGCCTACGTGGAGATGACTCCGAGTGGCACACTCTTAGAAATGGTGTGCCTTGAGTGTCGTCTTCTGGAACCGCACAGTCAAAACCTGGATGCACAGTTTCTCTGATGCCCATGTACCCCACTAGGGAGCAGGAAGCATCGTCTGTGTCAGGGGTGCAGTGAGAGAGGTTCTCAGTTTATGGGGTTCCTGTGTTTATACCTCACCAAAAGATTATAAGATTTTGAGAATCGTTTTAACAGCAGAATTATAATTGGCAAGGCTAGGACCGCTCCCCAACAGGGACCCCCAACCCAGAGGAGCTCACAGAATTCTAATAAATGTACATGGAATGCTCCCTCCTGATCAAAAGTGGCAGTGGGGCTGGTATGCAGACGCTCTAATCCGTACATCGCCCTGGGAACGATGTTGCTGACCGTGTTCTCTCTACCGGATGGTTGCACTGGAGCCACGGCTCCTTATTGATCTTGTTTTGGGCTTGACAACAAGAGGACACACTGAAGCAGTCTCCCTCCGTATGCCACCAAGCTGAGGGATATGCCCCCGCGGCAGCTCAGTGTAACGCTGCGTAGAAAACAAGATCAGAGCCTGGAGAGCAGGTATCTGTTGTTTTGGCCTGCTCGGAAGCCATTTATGCTTCCCCTAGGGACCACACCCCACTTTTCACTTGGGGAACCACACCTCAGGCACTCTCAGTCTATGGAGATTAGGGGCCAGGGGTGAGAGGAATGAACAATAACATTCAGGCCAGAGATAAAAGGTAGATTCCTGAAGCTTTGTATAAGCTAGGGGTCGGCAAAGGTTTGCTATAAAGGGTTAGTAGTAAATATTTTAGTGGTCTATGGGCCACTAAATAGTTCTGTGGGCCATGTGGTCTGTGTCACACCTACTCAACTGCAGTTGCAGAGTGAAAGGAGCCACAAACAATATGTAAATAATAAGCATGGCTGAGTTCCAATAAACGGTTATATATGAAACAGGTGGCAGGCTAGACGTGGCTTACAGGCTGTAGTTTACCACCCCTTTGTTTAAGCACCTGGATCCAGCTGAGCCTGAAGCAAACTCTCCTTGTGCCTTCTCAGTTTACGAACCAGTGCATTCTCCTTTTACTTAAAGCCATTCGAGCTGGTGCTCTTGCCAACATTACAGAGAAGTCTCTTACAGATGCACAGGTAAAGAGCCAGGGTTGCAGACTGGAGATTGGGTTTCACACTGGATTTGGTGGTCCCACATAGGCAGGAGACAGCTTAGTGCTAAAAGAAACCCCATATTTGATAGGGGACTGGAGAGGCTCCCTGACAGTTTATAACATGTAGTCAGAGGCCAAATAAACTTCCGCCCAAGGGAGACCTGGAAGGGTGGGAGAACACCTGTCTGAGGACATTGACCATAAGCCCCATGACCAGTTGAACAGGAAATGCCCCCACTGTGGCCCAGGAGAAGCCAGCCCTCTCTCGGTGAGGACTTGGTAGGAGCTGGATGGTGAGGAGGAGGATGGCAAACAGGGCATTTGCCTGGTGACTAACTGGGAGCCCAGCGGTGCCTTGATCTCAGGTCACACTGAGTCGGCCACTCTTCTTCATGGAGATGTGGAGAGCCCTCTCCACAACACTTAATTTGGAGACAGTAGAGGATAAGGAAGAAGAAAAGAGTATCAAGGGAATGGTGGTGGGTGGAGAGCTTAGGTGCTGGCGCAGAGGGACAAGTATTAGCCCCCATGGAGCACAGGGAAATCCACTGGTCACTCAGTTGATGGATTAGAGGGCAGTTTTGCCCAAGACGGGCACCCTCACCTGTCTAGAAGCTGCTTGCTCTGTGGGGCATTGTTTACCCTTGGTACCCTTCACATAGAAGGGATTTGTATCCCCTCTGTGAGAAAATAGGAAACTCTAGCCTCAACAGACTTACACTTCGTTAAGGGGTTGAATCTTTTCCTGGAGGAGAGAGAAGTTGGAAGAAGATACCTAGAGTGGTTTGGGGTCAGCACTGCTTCACCTGCTGGCTGAGCAGGTGCCAGGGGACAGGCTATGGAGCACGATGCCTTCTGCTCCCAGGATGCCCGATGACTTAGAATGGTGACTAGAACATGTCAGAGAAGTGTGGCAGCATGGCAGGTCTCAGATAGTAAGAGTTTGTATTAACAAGTAATTATAGAGAGACTGTAGCTGACGCTGCCAGTGCTCTGCCCATATTCCCTTAGATCGTTTGTTTTGTTCTAGGTTTTTTCATTTTGTTTTTTTTCTTTTTTTGTTTCCCTTTTGTTTTTTGTTCTTTTGTTTTCTTTTGTTTTTTGTTGCTTTTATTGTTTTCCCTTAGATCGTTTTTTGTACACCAGCTCCCTGCGTGCTTTCAACAGCCAGCACTCCATCTTTGTCAGACTGAGCTCAGGCAAGGGCCTGAGAATTGACGTGGGGCAGCGGTAGCCTTTACCAGTAACCGAGGGGCTGCCCGACTCCCTGGGCAGGGTGATCCTGCAGGGTGGCCTACACCATCCTCCAAGCCTCCCTGTAGCAGCGAGCCAAAGTCACCCCCCTGTGACTTTGCTCAATATCCCACCTCATTTGACCCCTCCCGTTCTGGCCCCAGAACTCTTAAATCACCAGCAAACAAATCCTCTTTTCAGGGTTTGCTCCTGGGGAAACGAACCCACATTTCTGGGTCCCTGCGAGCTGACGGCTGTGAGTGAGGAGCCCCAGCTCACCAGGAGAGGGGAGGGGCTCTCACAGGTGTGTGCAGGCTCCAGAAACATTTGGAGTGAGCTGTTTGACAAGGTGCACCGCACAGCTTGGAGAATCTGGGGTAGCTGAAGCTACTCATTGTTGGATGGATTTAGCCAGGTTTTCCGGAACAATCTTTGCTCTAAGAATCTGGAGGAGCCCACTGCATTCCAGCTGTTAGTGAAGGGAAGAAGAGAGGGAGGTTGGGATCAGGGCTGGGATCAGAGCAGGACAGACATGGGGAGCTGGAGGTGATATAGGGCAAATTTTCAATAGATGAGGCCTGGGGACAGAGGAAATAAGCCCGTAATCTGAGGGCCCCTCAGATAGGCCCGGACCTGGCTAGATACCCCTCCCTAGTCTGTCTTTGGGGTGGCAAGTTTGGTCCATTGGGATTCCTAGGTCTCTTGACAGGCACCCCACAGGCCTCAGCAAAGCTCAGGTGGCCTCAGGGCTTTGGGACATGAAGCCCTCCACTCTCCCTCTTCTGCCCTGCAAACGTGTACGGATCGTGCAGTGAAGGGTGTTTTACAACCGACTGTGCCTGTGGAGAAAAGCTTGGTGAACACTACGTTTCTCATGGGGAGGGGAGACTGAAGTGGGCAGAGCTACTGTCCAGGCTGCTGCTTTTGGAGTGAGGGATAAGAGACATGGAATGGGGGCCTGGCGAAGGTTCAGCTTGCTGCCTCAGTTCTTAGTGAAGCCCACGATTTGTGGGTTTGCCTCCATAGTAGTCACACAGCCTTGACTTCAGGCATCACCAAAGCCTTTGGTGACTACTAAGGGTCCCTGCCTACCAGCTGCGTTCTGAGAAGAGGCCCTGGAGGAAAAAGTAACTAAAGAGCCGGGCAGGGGCAGGCAAGAACATCTCTAAGGATGGGATGGGAAAGGAGGGGGGCAGTGGGCTGGGCTTGAGCCAGAGGGGACTCCAGGACACAAGCTAACAGCACACCCACTTTTCTTTGCTAAAGACCATAGCATTTCCTGAGCAGAAGAGGGTTGGGAGATAAACCAAAGCCTCCCAGAGGATGCTGGGTAAATTGGCTGGTGGCCTCTGTCAGGCTAAGGATGCTGGGGTTAAACACACTGATTTTGGGGGGTGGGGTGGGAGGAGGCTGGAGAGAGCGAGGAAGAAAGAAAGGTTAAAGAGCAGAGGAATGTGCAGCCACTGTGGGCAGAAACACTTGTGGGGAGCCTTATGAGTCCTATCATCTCACAAACCCGCAGGAAAATCCTCATTATCTGTCCACGCCTGTGGAGCTAGAATTCCGTTTATCTGGGATGCAGGGAATAGCCTGTCAGAGGGAGGGCAGGCACAGCCCTGTGTGGCCCACTCACACTCAGGTGACATGATAAGCCAGTGAAATCTCAAGACGGTTCACGTGGGGCTGTGAGAGAGGCCCTTGTGCTTGGAATCCAAATAAAGACTTCCTGTTTCTGATCCTCCTTTTTCCAGGACAAATAGGACTCCAGGCAGCCCGAGAGGGGTTGGTCGGTGTAGAAGAATGGCTTCTGGACTCAAGGAGGCCCCCTAGCTCTGGTCCAGCAGAACGAAGACTGAGGCTTGCTGCTTGGAGACCAACTCCAGCCTGCCCGGGTTCTGGCTATAGCCTCAGCTAGAACATACAGACATGGCCTGGGGGACATTTTAGGGAACATGGGCCTGGGGTAAAAGGATTTGGGGAGCCCACAGTGCCTGCCTTTAAGTTGATCCTAGGCTCATGAAGTGTCCTTCAGAACTATAGGGGCTTCCGGAAGAAATGGAGGGAATTGGCGAGACCCCAGGAAAAGCAGTGGACTTGAGCAAGTGATATAGGCCACTGCTGAGTGAGGGAGGGACCGTCTTCCCAAGTCTGTGTGAGTTCTCACTGCCAGGACTCTCATCTCTAGGGCTGGCTGTTGGGGAACAGGAATGTCTAGATGTGATGCTCGTGAGGGGAGCAGGTGGAGAAATCTAAGTCATGGCTGCTATCGGGACCCCTGAAGCATCAAAGTCTAATGAGTCTGGTGGAAGGCAGGTTACGCCTTTACTATGGGTCTGTTATTAAAGAAAGCTGGTTCTGAACAGAAAAATATTCCTTCTTGCTGCTGACATCTGCCAAACTTCTAGAGTTGTCGTTTTCAACTCTAACACACCCAACACACATCTACGTATAACAAATGTTTTGTAACATCCCCTGTACTAGCCTGAAAAAAAATGCATAGGCAACATTGCCTACTATATACATAGTTTCAGATGTCCAAACTGTTCAAATGTCAAAAATGTCCAAATAAAGCCAAGCAGTGATAAAAAGGAGAAATAAAGGGAGCGTGAGTATATGCGTGTATCAGCTTGTAGGTGCTCAGGCACGACTGCGTTAAAGTCGTAATGAGGGTCAGATGCTTATGTGAATGTGGAACCGCTGTGAACAGCACTGCTACAAATACAGTGTTCGGCGTGAAAATACCTCTACGGGCTTTGCGCTTATGTGAGCAGCTATTGGAAAAGTTCTAAGCAAAACAAAGGTCCCCCTTCCATGGATCGACACGACAGCTGCTGCATTCCTGGAAGGGTTACCCATGAGAGTAGTGAATCACTCAGGATTCTGGTAGCACCTGGGATCGGGGGGAACAGTGGAGGGGAGCAGTAACCCGTGATTCAAAGTCTCCAAAAGATGAGGAATAGTGTGTAGACAACCCCCCAGGAGGTGTTTAGAAAATGTGTGGGGGCATTCTGGTTTGTCCTAATTGCATGTCTCAATTGCAAGGGGCCAGGGATCCTCAGTGTATGAAAGAGTCACCTGAAGCCACTGTCCTCAAAAGGTAGCTTTGTGGGGGCCGGCCCGGTGGCTCAGGCGGTTAGAGCTCCGTGCTCCTAACTCCGAAGGCTGCCGGTTTGATTCCCACATGGGCCAGTGGGCTCTCAACCACAAGGTTGCCAGTTCGATTCCTCGACTCCCTCAAGGGATGGTGGGCAGTGCCCCCTGCAACTAAGATTGAACACGGCACCTTGAGCTGAGCTGCCGCTGAGCTCCCGGATGGCTCAGTTGGTTGGAGTGCATCCTCTCAACCACAAGGTTGCCTGTTCTACTCCTGCAAGGGATGGTGGGCTCCGCCCCCTGCAACTAGCAACGGCAACTGGACCTGGAGCTGAGCTGCGCCCTCCACAACTAAGACTGAAGGGACAACAACTTGAAGCTGAATGGCACCTTCCACAACTAAGATTGAAAGGACAACAACTTGACTTGGAAAACAGGCCTGGAAGTACACACTGTTCCCCAATAAAGTCCTGTTCCCCTTCCCCAATAAAATCTTTAAAAAAAAAAAAAAGTAGCTGTGTGTATAGCAGGCTCAAGCTTCCTTCCATCTCCTCTCAGCAAGTGGACAGCACCTCTAGGAAAGAGCGATTCAGAAGAAGACAGAAGGAATAGGCTCACAGGGAGGAAGAGATGCAAAAGCACTGGCTGCAAAAAGTAAAGAACGCAAGAAAACCCACCATGTGATGAAGGGGCAAATATTGCATTTTAACAAGTAGCACATTTCTTCCTTCTTTTGGGTAACGCCTGCCATTCCTCTGGGGAATACTTCCTGAACTCTGAAGACATCTTGGTGGGTAGGTCATCAGGTAGAGGTGTGCCGCTCAGGCCTGGCCAATCAGAAGGCCCCATGCTCTTGGACACAGTGATCAGAACAGGGGAGGCATGTAACCTAAGATGGACCAGTCATCAGCTGTCTGGGCCCTGCAAACATACAGATGCTGAGAGAAACAAATGCTTTTCCCCTGGGATTGCTAAGCTGAGGGAGAATATGTGAATTTGGAACTGTCAGTACTGATCTCCCGTGGCAACATGGAGGAAATCCATCTAGAGCTGGAGAGGGTCAGTTCAACACACAGAGAGAAGCAGAGGGAGCCCTGTTTGCATCGAGCAAGGCTCTGGATCCAGCTGTGCACAATGCTAGAGCTGTCCACGAACTTCCCACGGGAACAAGCTGATGAATCCACACCCCCTTCCTTATTTTTCTGCTGTAGCTAGTTTGAGACAGATTGTAACTAGAGGAGTCCCAACTTCTACAAATAGCATTAATTCATTCATCAAACGTTTACTGGGTATTTATCATATACCAGCCATTGTTTCATATCCTAGAGGTACTAGAGAAAACAAGTGGATTTGATCCCTGCTCTCAGAGAGCTTACTGTCTTGTGGGAGAGGCAGAATGAAACAATTCCACAATCAATTCTTTTATATAATTATTCTAAAAAGTGCTATGAGGAATACCTGTAGAATTAAGTTCCATAAAGGCATTGCTCACTGATGTGTCCCCAGGATCTAGAACAGTGTCTGGTGTACCATATATAGTAGACACTCAATAAATACTTATATTATAATAGAAAAAATAAACAAAAGACAAAGTTCCGGACATAAGAGAGTGGAGGTGCAAGACTCAGGGAGTTTCCCCAGGAAGCAACATTTAAGCTGAGATCTAAAGAACACAGAGGAGTTGGCAGCAGGAACAGAAAGTGTGAGGGTGGGACGGGCGGGAGCAGGGCTATACGAAGGAGGAAGAGGAGGCTGGCACAGCTGGAGCATTGGGAGCAAGAGTGAATGTGATGGAAGATGAGGTAGTAAGTGGGGGACACTCACTGGAGGTGGCAATGGCTGCACTCAGGATTTAGATCATATCCCCAGAGCACTGGGAAGCGAGTGTTCACAGAAGTGAACAAAGCGTCAGAGTCCTCACCCTCAAAGGTCATAAATGGAAGCAGAGAATGAAAAGGGAATAGGAGGCCGAGTGAAAGCAGTTAGACTAGTTTGAAGGTTGTTGCCTTCACCCTGGTGAGAGACAATAGAGAGGAGGGCATAGACAAGAGATACTTATAATCACTATAATCAAGTGAACGGAAGTAGTACTCACATACCCAATAGGAAATGACTTCCTGGGCTAAAAAATAATTGGGTAAATAAATCAGTGAGTCCCAGGGAAAATTAATAAAGACTTACATACCAGGACATATTCTGACAATGAAAATATTATTTTTTTTCTAAGATGAAGGAAAAAGATGACATGGAACCATCCATTAAGTTGGGTTACAAAGGGGAAATTTTAGGTTGGTCTTAGGCTTTGCCTCAGCATTTCTAAATGCTAGAAGATAGGGAACCACGGTTATAGTTTTGAATGAAAAAGATTGTGACACAAGAATTCTGTACCCAGAAAACTGTCATTCATGTGTAAAAACAACAAAAATATATTCCAGATTTACAGAGAAGGGTGTATAAAAATGTACCACTCATGTGTTCTCCTTAAGTAAACAACTTGAAGACATACTTCAGCTGCTCAAGAGATGAATTAAAATTAAGAACTTGAAAATGGGAGCATTATAACAAAAAAGATCTGGCTGCAAGCATTCATACCAACCTAATCTATCATAAGAATTGAACAAAAAATTCTATTCTTAAAAAAAAGATATATTTGATTGAAATGCAGTTTGGATTTATAAACCCACAGTACATTTTAAAAGACTGGGAAATGAGTGAGGAGGGAGTAACACAGGTAAAGATACATTGAACTCTATATTTGACATAAAGTAAAGGAGTTAGGAGACACTGATTTTTTTTAAACTTTTCTAATCAGAGAAATAGAGGTTTAAGAATATATTTGGTAAATCTAAAAGTCAATCACTAGTAAAATTAAAAAACAAGATTACTATCTTCTAAATTATAGTAGGCGACAAAAGAGAACAGAACATCCTATATGGCAAAAGCAGAAGGTACAGTATTCCTAAGTAATAGAGATGCAATATGAAAAATGATTTAAAAAAATAATCTGGTACTAAGATTTCAAATTACTTCAATAAAGCAGGGGAAATGAGGCATGAGGAGTAGATTTCAGGTGTATTAATGATCTCGTCTTGTTTGGGGGAAGTTATTAATTTATTTGATTCTTGACATTAATAGAAGACTATTTTAATACTCGACAAAACATGCAAGGACAACCACTGGAAGTGTAGAAACAGAATCAGAACTTCCGGACCACAAGAGGAACAAAGATATACTATCAAGCCCTCAAAAGGCAGGAAGGGAAAAATGAAATCAGGAAGCCATGTCAATAGAAAATGTAAAATAAAATAGTAGGCATAAGTCCAAATACATCAGTAATTACAATAAACCATTATTTGTAAACGATATGATGGTCTCCCTAGGAAAGAAATGATAATCAACTGTAAAACTATTGAAACCAAGAAAAATATTCAGGAAGGATGCCAGAAATAAGACCAACATACCAAAATCAATAGCTTTTCTATTTGTCTGTAGTAATCAATTAACAAGAACTTCGAAATACCTAGGAATAAACTTAAAACAATGTGTGCAAGATAAGGAAATAACAAACTACCCAAGAGAAAAAAAGGTTATAAACAGTCAATTTACAGAAAAAGAAAAATGGTCAATAAACATAAAAACAAGTTCAACTTCACTAGTAATCAGAGATATGGAAATTGAAACAATATTAATATCCAAAGTGAAAAATGATTCTTATATTTAGTCATGGTGATGGAGTGTGGAAGCAGACATTCTCATAGGAATAAAAATCAGTGAAGCAATTTTGTAGGGCAACTTTGGAATGTTTTAAGTTTAAATGCATATGTCATTTGACCCAGCAATTCTGCTTTCAAGAATCTGTTCTACAGAAACATCAGCACTTGTATCAAGATACTCATCACAGAATTATTTATAATAATAAAAAAGGAGGGAAACAAATACCTAAAAGTAGAGGAAGGATCAACTAAATTACAATATATCCATATGTAAGAAAGTGCCAAGCAGCTGTGCCTCTTCTCTGCTCAGGTGGATTTAATATTTCACCTTGAAACAAACCTTCTCCATTCAAGAAGGATAGCCTTAGTGGAATCCATTATTTATGGCAGTGGATGTTAGCTAGGCACCACTTGCCCTAAGAGAATGGTGAAATGAAGCCTTCTGTGGCTTCATAAAAGCATGATTCTTACATATGCCCTTGGTATGTGGAGGTTTGGTCTTTGAAGAGACTGTAAACTGATTTGCATCGGAAGCCCACAGTCTTTGAGAGGGAAGGGATAGTGATAGAAGGCTGTATTCTCTGACATTCGATGTTAGGGAGACCTGATCAGGTGGAGTTGTAAAGTCTTGATGCAAGTCTGCTGATAGGAAGAACAGCATGGTTTCTAATGGAGAAATCACCATGAAGGAAAAAAGAATCTGGGCTCAAAACAAGTATCGAAGAGATTATAGGGAAAGCTGTGCCTTTAGGCCCAAGTACCTCGGGATGATATTGTTTTGGGGAAACTATAGTTGAGCTCTAGCTCTACTAAGAAAGCTCTACTAAGAAAGAGAAATCACCATGAAGGAAAAAAGAATCTGGGCTCAAAACAAGTATCGAAGAGATTATAGGGAAAGCTGTGCCTTTAGGCCCAAGTACCTCGGGATGATATTGTTTTGGGGAAACTATAGTTGAGCTCTAGCTCTACTAAGAAAGATCTAGGCCAACAAGGTCATCACCAGAGTAGAAAAGCATCATTGGAGTATAAGAGCCAGGTTCAACAGGAACACCATGTGGCATTAATACTAGTGGCTCAAGGGGGTCAAAGTGACCCCCGTTCGTGGGCTGTCATGTGGAGGTAGATAACTACAGTGGCCTACGAGGCTCGGTGTTACCTGGCCCCCATAGCAATATGCCCTTATCTCCAGTTACTGTCCCTTCACTCTGCTTCAGACACATCAGCCTCTTTATTGTTCCCCAAACATGCTAGCGTGTTCCTGCTGAATTTTTGCTCTTGCTCTTACTGCTGCCTGCAAAGTTCTTTTCTCATATTGCCTCACTTCTTACAAGTCTGCTCAAACATCACTTTTTGAGTCAGGCCTTGCTTTTTCACCCTTTGAAAACTTGCAAACCCCTTCCCCTCCCACATAGCTTGTAGTTCTCCCTATGGCCTTTCTCACTTAAATTTTCTCCACAGCAGTTAACACCTTACTTATTTATTTTGTTTATTGTTTATTTCTGATCCACCACTTCTGATCCTCACTAGACTGTAAGCTCCATAAAGTCAAGATTTTTATGTTTGGTTCACTGATTTATCCACAGGACCTAGGACCTTGACAGAGTACTATGAATAGTTGATGAAAGAATAAATAGAAACATATAGAAAAACTCTAAAATATATAGTAAGTAGAAAAAAGCAGACTACCAAATAACATGTATAGTATCATACCATTCATGCAAAAATAACATATATGTGTTTGTGCTTGTGTGTGTGTATGTGTGTAAAGGATAACTAGAAAACTATTACGGAGAGGGGCGTATGATGGGGTAATTAAGTGATTTATTTTTTAATTAGTTAAAATTAAATTTTCCTTTGTATACTCTATATCATTTGGCAAATTTTTACATATGAGTATTTATTAATTGTGTAATAAAATAGAAAATAAATGAATACTTTTTATAACTAATATTAAAAGGTAACAGATCTGGAAAAAGGTCCTGACTTTTGGTACTAGCAAAGTAGTTTACATCTTTCTCCTGCAGATAAAAATTATAAACTCTGGCTAAAATGTTTTTTAAAATGACTTGAACCTACAGGAGAATGGCAAAAAGCAGGCCGAAAATTGAGGGGAGTCAACCCTTGAAAGAAGGGAACCATGCTGGGTGAGATCCACGTTTACATGGTTTCTCCTTGCAGAGCATGAGGATAGAGAAGAAACAGAAAGCTGGAGCCCGAGGAATCATAGCCCAGAGTGTGGGGTTATCAGAGCAGCAGGAGATTTAGGAGGAAACACCAAAAAGGAGGGAGCTACAAAAGGGGAAGCACCAAATCTATGTATAAATTTTACTCAGATCCTTGGCTGACCCCTAAACTACATGAGTGGAGAGACACCAAAGAGATTAGGGGAAAATAACAGCTGGAAGCCTGAAAGAGCTGAACAGATACTAATATCTCTTATAAATATGGATGTAAGAATTCTCAACAAAATATGAACAATCTGAATCCACCAACAAATAAAAAGAATTATACATTTAGACCAAGTGGGAATTTATTCCAGGAATGTAATTAAAATGTTAATTTAACACCCCAAAACCAATTAATGTAATATACAACATAAATATACAAAAAAACAAAAACTACAGGATCATCTCAATAGACACACACACACACACACACACACACAAAACCGCCTGTAACAAAATTTAACCTCTTTTCATGATAAAGCACACAACAAACTAGCAATTGAAGAGAACTTCCTCAATATTATATGGGACAGCTACGAAAAACTCACAGCTAACTTCCTACTTAATGGTAAAAGACTGGATCCTTTCCCCCCAAAATCAGGAACAAGACAAGGATGTCCACTCTTGCCACTTCTATTCAACATTGTACTAGAGGTTCTAGCCAGGACAGCTGGGCAAGAAAAAGAAATAAAAGTAATCAAGATTGTTAAGGAGAAGTAAACATATCTCTACTTGTAGATAACATAATGTTGTATGTAGAAAATCCTAAGGAATTCACTAAAAAACCATTAGAACTAATAAATGGGTTAAGTAAGGGTGCAGGATTCAAGATCATATACAAAAATTGTATTTCTATACACTAGCAATGAACTCTGAAAATGAAGTTGAGAAAACAATTCTATTTACAATAGCATCAAAATGAATGCACTACTTAGGTATAAATTTAATAAAGTATGTGTAACACTTCTACACTGAAGACTGCAAAACACTGTTGAAAGAAATTAAAAGAGACCTAAATAAATTTTTAAAATCCGATATTCATGGTTTGAAAGACTTAATAGTTAAGATGGCACTGCTCTTCAAACTGATCTAGAGAGCTAATGCAATCCCTATAAAAATTTCAACTACCTCTTGTGTAGAAATTAATAAAATAATCCTGAAATGTATACGGAACTGCAAGCGACCCTGAATAGCCAAAAAAATCTTGAAAAAGGAGAATAAAGTTGGAGGACTCACACTTCCCCATTTCAAAACTTACTTCAAAGCTACAGTAATCAAGAGAGTGTGGTACTTGTATAAGGATTACCATGTACATCAATGGAATAGAATTGCGAGACTATGGTAGATTGGTTTTCAACAAGGATGCTAAAACCATTGAATGGAGGAAAGAACAGCCTTTTCAACAAATGGTGGTAGGACAACTGATTATCCACATGCAAAAGAATGAATTTGAACTCCTCCTCCTCTATATACAAAAATTAACGCAAAATGGATCTAAGATCTTAATATAGGAGCTAAAACTATAAAACTCTTGGAAGAAAATACAGGAGGTAAATTTTTATGACCTTGGATTAGGCAATGGTTCTTAAATATTACACCTAAAGTACAAGCAACCAAAGGAAAAAAATACATGAACTAAACTTCATCAAAATTAGAAACTTTGTTCATCAAAGGACATTATCAAGAAAATGAAAAGACGACCAACAGAATGGGAGAAAATATTTGTAAATCATATATCTGAAAAAGGACTTGTATCTAGAATATACAAAGAACTCTTACAACTTAATAACAAAAAAGACAAATAACTCAATTTTTAGGTTATTTTAAACCACAAATAACCCAAAGGACCTGAATAGACATTTCTTCAAAGAAGATCTACAAATGGCCAATAAGCACATGAAAATATGCTTGACAAAACTAGTCATCAGGGAAATACAAATCAAGACCATAGTGAGATACCACTTTACACCCACTAGGATGGTTATAACAATAACAACTTAAAAAAGAAAAATAACAAATGTTGGGGCAACTGTTGAGAAATTGGAATCCTCATGCAATGCTGGTGGGAATGTAAAATGGTGTAGCTGTGGAAAGCAGTTTGGCAGTTCATTAAAAATTTAAACATAGAGTTATAATATGACCCAGTAATTCTGCTCCTAGGTATATACCCAAGAGAAATGAAGACATATGTGCACATAAAAATGTGTTCATAAATAGCAGCATTATTCACAATATCCCCAAGTTGGAAACAACCCAAATGTCCATCAACTAATGACTGGATAAACAAAATGTGGCATCTCCACCCAATAGAATATTATTCAGGCACAAAAAGAAATGAAGTACTGATTCATGTTACAACATAAATGAACCTTGAAAAATTATGATTAAGTGAAAGAAGGCAGGCACAAAAAAACAAATATTTTATTATTGCATTTATATGAAACATCCCAAGCTGGCAAATTCATAGAGATAGAGAGTATATTAGTTTACGAGGGATGGGGGAGAAAGGGAGAAGAAGTGACTGTTAACGGCTATGGGATTTCTTTCTTTCTTTCTTTTTTAAATTTTTTTGGGGGGATTGTTTTCTAAGGAAATAGTCTGGAATTAGATAGTGACAGTGGTTGCACAGTTTTGTGAATATACTAAGAGCCACTAATTGTACACTTTAAAAAGGTGAATTTTATGGTATGTAAATTCCATCCCAATTAAAAATAAGCCAGATTGGAAAACAGAATCAGAAATTAGGGCACGTGATGACGGGTCAATATAAATAATCTAAACTGAAGCACAGGAGAAAAAAAGGTTGGAAAAAAAAAGAACAGCACATCAACATGTGAGATAGCATCAAGAGATAACACCCACGTAATTGGAGTCCCATAGGAGAAAAGAAATAGAATGGAGGAGAAAACATGTTTGAATTCTATTTAGAGAAGTTTTGCCTCAAAATACTTCAAATTAGATTAGAAATATATAGCAAACCCAGATCCACGAGGGTAAGAAATTCCCAAGCTGGATTTAAAAAAACACGAACAATCACACGGGTGCACATCATAGTCAAACTGTTGAAAATCAAATATAGCAACAACAACAAAATCTTAAAAGCCACCAGAAAAAAACATACATTATATACAGGAGACCAATGATGAAAATGTCAGCTGATTCCTCATCAGAAACAATAGAGCCCAAAAGACAATGGAATGACATCTATAAGTGATCGAGGAGAAAACAAAAGATTGTCAACCTAGAATTCTATATCAAGTGAAATATATTTTTAAAATGAAAGTGAACATCTGAAACTAACATAAAATAATACTGAATGTAAAATGTAATTGAAAAAAACCTAAACATGCTCTAACCATAAAAAAGTGAATGTTAAGAAAGTTAGCCTTCTGCCCATCATATGTATTAAAAGTATTTTTCCTAGTTTGCTTGAACCTTGACTTTGTTAACCATATATTTTTCTTCTCAGAAACCTTTATTAAAAAGTTTTATCCCATGAAAAAAGACAATAATGGTTTAATGTTGTATATAAATTTTCAAATAAAATGTATTTGTCTTAATAAAAAATAAAATGAAAGTAAAATAAAGACATTATCAGATAAGCAAAAGCTAAAAGAATTCATTAGCCACAAACCACACTGCAAGAACTACTAAAGTAAGTTTTTTAGGTGTAAAGGAAGTGTTATCAGATGGAAAATTGGATCTACAGGGAGGAAAAAGAATACTGGAAGGGGTATATATGCATTTAAATATAGAATAACTATTTTCTATTTTTAAAATTCTTTAAAAGTCAATTGTTAATAATAACAATGTATTGTGATGTTTATAAAATATGTAGAGGTAAAATATATGACAACAATCGCACAAAGAATAAGATGGGGTATAAATGGAATTATATCATTGTATGTTATATATAATGTGGTATAACATTAATTCAGCAAAGATTATGATAAGTTATAGATGAATATTAAAATTCCTAGAGAAACCACTAAATAATAATATAAAGAAGTATAGGTAGGGGCGGCCAGATGGCTCAGTTGGTTAAAGCACAAGCTCTCAACAGCAAGGTTGCCGGGTTCAATTCCCGCATGGGATGGTGGGCTGCGCCCCCTGCGCCCCCTGCAACTAAAGATTGAAAACAGCGACTGGATTTGGAGCTGAGCTGCGCCCTCCACAACTAGATTGAAGGACAACTACTTGGAGCTGATGGGCCCTGGAGAAACACACTGTTCCCCAATATTCCCCAATAAAATTTAAAAAAAAGTATAGGTAAAAAGCTTATAGAATCCAAAGAAGATATATGAAGGCCACTAATTTAAAGCACATGAAAACATCTCAATATCATTCATCATCAGGGAATCAAAAACACATTGAGATATCATTTCACACACACTAGTATGGCTATAATAAAAAAGATAGATAATAACAAGTACTGGCAAGGATGTGAGAAATTGGAATCCTTGTACGTTGCCAGTAGAATGTAAAATGGGTCACTTTGGAAAACAATCTGGCAGTTCATTAAAAGTTTATAAACACAGAGTTACCGTATGACCCAACACTTAAACTCCTAGATAGATACCCAAGAAAAATGAAAACATATGTTCAAAAAAGACTTATACACAACTATTTATAGTAGTAGCATTCATTATAGCCAAAAAGTTGAAACAATTCAGTGTCCATAAACAAGTGAATGGATAAATAAAATTTGGTATAGTCATACGATGGAATGTTATTTGACAATAAAAAATGAAGTACTGGTACATGTTACAATATGGATGAATCTTGAAAACATTCTGCTAAGTGAAATAAGACAGACACAAAAGGCCACATATTGTAAAATTCCATTTATACTAAATGTCCAAAATAGGGAATTCTATAGACAGAGAAAGTAGATTGGTGGCTGACTAGGGCTGGTAGAGTGTCAGCTGCAGAGGGAAAAGGAACTAAAGGGTCTGAGGTTTTTTTGGAGGGGTGATGAAAATATTCTACAATTGATTGTGTGTGGTGATAATTGCACAACTCTTTGAATATACTAAAAACCACTGAATTGTATACTTTAAACAGGTGAATTGTATGGCATGTGAATTATATATCAATAAAACTGTATTTTTAAAAATACCAATGGAGAAGATAAAAATGGAATACTAAAAATACTTGATTAATCTAAAAGAAGGCAGGCAGCGAACAAGGGGAAAAGACCATAGGGAATAAATAGAAAACAAATAACAGGATGGTGAACAGAAAACCACTCATATCTATAACTATATTAACTGTAAGAGGACTATCTTGATTAAAAGGTGGAAATTGACAGACTAGATTTTAAAAAAAAAAGGACACTTTAATTCTTCCTGAACTTTGTTCTGGGATGCAATTAAGTTACTTTTAAACAGTTTGATCCTTTCAGGTCTTGCTTTCATGATATTTTAGCTAGGTCGGCTGAAGTGCTCGGGGTAAGACTAATTATTCCCCACGCCTGAATGCTCTTTCCAGTGCCTGGTGAATTTAGAGTTTTCCAGTCTGGTCTTGTGTGAGTTCCAGGCACTGTTCCCTCTAATCCTTTTGGATGGTTCTTTCTCCAGTTTCAGGAAGTTTCTTCACACACATCTGTTGACCAGTATTCTGTTGAATAGTGGAGTGGGATCCTCTTTAAATCTTCAGGGTTCTCTCTGCTGCTCTCCACTCTCTTGTAGTCTGTTCTATAAACTCTAGATGCCTTGTCTCCAGACTCTCAGTTTCATCATTTCAACTCAGGGCATCTCTAGGTTCTGTTCAAGTTCCCCCTACTTATGCCATGGCCTAGAAACTCTCTCAAAGCAGTAAGTTTGGGCAATCATAGCACTTACCTCCTTTGTCTCCCAGTCCTCAGGGATCACTGTTCTGTTTTGCCTGATGTCCAGTGTCTTTAAAACTTGTTTCATGTATTTTGTTTGTTGTTTGTTTCAGGTGAGAAGCTAAATTTGGTTCTTCTTACTCTACCTTGGCTGGAAGTATAAGAAAGCCGGTGTGGCCATATTAATATTAGAAAAAATAGATTTTAAGATAAAGAGTATTATTAGGAATAAAGATGTCATTTCTTAATGATAGAAGGATCAAGTGTTCAAGAGAGAGAGTGTTGAAATTTCCAATGATTGTGGATTTGACGAGTTCTCCCAATAGTTCTGTCAATGTTTGCTTTGTGTACTTTGAGGCTGTGTTATTAGATACTGCTATGGACTGAATATTTGTGTCCATCCACCCCAAGATTTATGTGTTGAAGACTTAACCCCCAAAGTGATGGTATTTGGAGGTAGAGCGTTTGGGAGGTGATTAGGTTAAAATGAGATCATGAGGGTAGGACCTCTATGATGCGATTAGTGTCCTAATAAACTAAGAGACCAGAGCTCTTTGTCTCTCTGCCAAGCGAGGATACAGCAAGAAGGCCGTCTGTCTGCAATCCAGGAAGAGGGCTCTCACTAAGAACTGAATCTGCTAGACTTTGATCTTAGACTTCCCAGCCTCCAGAACTGCGAGTTATAAATGTCTGTTGTTTAAGCCACTTACCTGTGGTATTTTGTTATGGTAGCCTGAGCTGACTGAAGCATATACATATTTCAAATTGTTATTTTTTCTTGGTAATTGATAAAACAAGTGCACTACAGATAGTAAGGATATAGAAAATTTGAACATTTCCAACCAATTTGACCTAATTAGCATTTATAGAACACTGATTCAACAACTTCAGAATATACTTTCTTTTCAAGTGCACAAGAACATTTACCAGGGCAGACCATATGCTAGGCAATAAGACAAGTCTCAATAAATCCCAAAGGACTAAAACCATACAGAGTAAGTTTTCTGATCACTATGCAATTAAATTTAAAACAAATGAAAATAAATTTTAAAAAAGCAAAAAACAGAAAATCTCCAAACATTTGGTATTAAAGAACATGTTTTTAACCTGAAGGTCAGTAAGAAATTACAAGGGATATTCAAAAAATATTTTGAACTGAATGATAATGAAATTATAATATATGAAAATTTGGGAGATGAAGCTAAAGCAACACTTAGAAGGAAATTTATAGCTTTAAATGCTAATATTAGAAAAGAAGAAGTTTTAAAATCAATGAACTAAGCTTCCATTTTAAGATGCTAGAAAAAGAAGGGAAAATTAAACTCAAAGTAAGAAAAATAAAGGAAAAAAATAGAGATCAGAGTAGAAACAAATGAAAGAGCAGACAAACACAGAAAAATCAACAAAACTAAAATCAGTAAAAAGAGCCAACTACTGATATATGCAATAACATGGATTGAATCTTAAAAGCATGCTAAGTGAAAGAAGCCAGACCAAAAGAATATGATTCCATTTTTCTGGGGTTTTAAACCGAGGTCCATTGGTCAAATCTAGCCCAATGCCCATTTTTATATGACCTTGAGTTAAGAATGGTTTTTACATTCTTAAAGGGTTGTAAAGAAGGAGAAGGAAGAGAAGAAGTAGTAATGACAGAAGTCCTATGTAGCCTGCAAAGCCTAAAATGTTAACTATCTGTCCCTTTACAGAAAAGTTTTCCAATGTATGATTGAGACAAACTAAGCTATAGCGATAGAAATGAGAATCGTGGTTACCTCTGGGGGAGGAGTGGGAGGAGACTGGAGCAGAGCACCAGGGAACATCGCTGTGTAATGGAAATGTTTCATATTTTGATCACGACGACTATTTGGATGTATATTCTTGTCAAAACTCATGAAAATATGAGCATTTTATTGTGTATTTACCTTAATAGAAGAACCAAGAGGTCTTCCCCTACCCCGTGAGTTGCATTCACTGATTAAAACAAAAAAGCATTAAAAATAGGTTTAACTCCCCCCCTCCCCTTATCTTTCCTTCTAAGTGGGATGGATATTTTGAATAAAGAGCTTTGTTCTAGAGGTCTTCTTTGATATTTTTAGCTTGATTGAGAGCTAATCAAATAAAAAACAGTGTTTATAGGGCTTCAGAAATTATTGTTTCCTTGGGACTGTGCTTCCCAAGTAACAATTTAACATGATTGAAGATATAAATTTATGTTGTGAAAACTGCAACAGATGTTCTCTTTCTAATGTTTGTCTGTCTATATGCGAACGGGGCTGAGCAGTGCATTCTCTCCACTTACATTAAAATTTATGAAAAACACAGGGTAAATCATTTTGCAACATGTTCCGTTTTCCATGCACTGGTATGAATTTGGCTGATAGAAAATCAACTTTTAAACTGATTTTAAATTATATCCCAGTATGATTTTCAGTTTTGAGAATCTAAAGTTATGAATTCTTCTTTCTTTCAAATTTATGATTTTTAATGCAAAATGCTGTTGACCTGTGTTTTTTTCATCCATATGTCAGAAGACCTAGCTCCCTTTTCCCTCTGATCAAATGATAAAATTGGATTGTTAGAAAAAAAACTTCATTGTATAAAATTGGATTGTTAGAAAAATAACATCATTATATAGATTTTGAGATATTTTTGATTTATTCATAAAGCAATACACAGGAGTAAAAAAACTCAGAGCCACTAAAGGAACCAATAACACTATAGTTTTTTTTATTTTAGGGATATTTCACTTCAAAATAGGTTTCTATGACTTTTTTAGATATCCAGCTGGCAATTAGCAACAGAAAATAGGGAGGAAATGTTGTTTTAAAAGTTGATTTAAAGATACCATTTCTGAGAAAAAAGAAGGAACAGTGAAAATGGTGGCAGAGTTCTTAGACCTCTGCCTCACACCACATATAAAAATAAATTCCAGATGGGTGAAAAATATAAGTAGTCTATTTCCAGCAATAGCTGTCTGGAGAAACCCTCCTGGTATGAGCACTTAGAATGCTGGATGAAATACAAAAAGCATCTTTCTTTTTAAAGGCGTGACGATGTTGTCAGAAAAGGAAGGGAATTATCAGAAACAAAAAGAAAGTTCCACTCCTGAAAAATTCCAGCTGGAGCTAGTGTTTGCATGGGGACATCTGTCCATTGCTGGTGGCCTAGCCAAATGCAGAGGACAGGAGTTGAAGCTTGAAGTCTAAGGGGGCAGGGAGGTTGGATTGAGGACCCCCATATAAAGCTGGAATTCCCGGTGGGTGAAGTAGAAAAATGACTGACCTGAAAAAATGCCACCAACAGAAAAAAGACAACGAGGATTCCTTTGTCCAAATCTGGGCCTGTGGTCACTGGAAGCAAGGCCTCATAACTGTGTGTTAAAACAAACTCAAGCCTAAAACGTAGAGTGATTCTGGGTTTGCGGTGCCCTTAACTACCTGGCAGAAGCAAGCATGAAAGATTTTTTTCCAAGGAGGAACACTTTTCACCCAGGCCTCAATTCCCATAGATAAATGTCCAAAGAATGAGTTCACACACAAAAAATATCCTCAAACATAGGTGATAATAAAACACTATGTGTATGAATCAGCAGAAACAATACACGGCAGAATCAGACCCATACGTACGATAGCTATCAGCATTAGATATAGAATATAAAATACGTATTTCATATGTTTAAAGAAATACAAAATACAGAAAAAGTTTGACATAGGAGCAACTGTCTATCCAGAGGGACTACGAAGAGTTGAAAAGAAACCAAACAGAACTCCTGGAAATTAAAAATAAAGTGGAAAAAATAGAAGGTTTACAGGGTAAATTATACCCAGGTGGAAAGAGAAGATAAATCTGGGAAATTATCCAGAATGCATTAAGAAGAGACAAAGTTAGTAAAAATGTGAAAGAGTAAAAGATATGGAGGAGGAAATGAGAAGATCTAACATAAACCTTGTCAGGACTTCTAGAAGGAACAGGACTTACAATCTTCAGAGATTATGGCTGAGAGTTTCTAAAACAGATGAGAGAGGCCAATTATCAGTACAAGATTCAGAAAAATAGATAATTCCCAAAGATGATAAATAAAAAGAAATATATATACCTATACAAGATGAAGAAAAAACCAGATCATTACATTACAAGGGGACAAGAATTAGACCGAAACTGTCTTTTCAACAGCCACAATGGAAGTCAAAAGATAGGAGAACATTATCTGCAAAGTGCTGGGAGAAACTAATTGTTTAATTATATGCTTAGCAAAATCTTCTTTCAAAAGTGAGGTCAAAATAAAGGCATTTCTGGACAAGCAAAAACAGAATCATTACCTTCAATTGACTAAAGAAACTGCTAAAGGTTAAGTACATGAAATACTCATTTTCAATAGTCATTAGGGCAATGCAAATTAAAGCCACAATGATAACACTACACACCCACTGCAAGAACTAAAATTTAAAAAGACTGACCACATCAAGTGTTAGTGAGAAACTGGAACAACTGAACCTCTCACACACTGCTGATGGAAACTGTAAAATGGCACAACCACCACGGAGAAAAAAATGGCAGTTTCTTAAAAAGTTAAAACACACACCTATCCTACAATCCAGCTATTCCACTTCCTGGTATTTACCTAAGAGAAAAGCAAATATATGCCCATACAAAGACTTGCACTAGTGTTTATAGCAGCTTTCAGCAGAAAACTGAAAGCAATCCGAAATCCATGTAGAGCGGAATGAATAGGTCAGTGGTGGAGAGCCACACAATGGAACATTATTTAGCAGCGAAAAAGAATGGGCTGCTGATGCACACAGAATGGATTCACGCAACTTGATTCTGCTGAAAGAAGCCAGACCAAAAAGAGTACACACAATATCATTACTTTTATAGAAAACTCTAGGATATGTGAAATGATCGTTAGTGACAGGAAAACAGATCAGTGGTTGCTAGGAATGAGGCAGGGGCAGGGAGGGGCTGGAGGATGATCACCAAGGGACACAAGGAAACATTTTTGGGTGCTTTAAATAAAAGTGTACAATTTGATAAGCTCTGACATCACCATCACCACAATCAAGACCAACAGGCCCATACTGGAGTGTCAGGCTAAATTGAAAATGATCCAGTTGGAGGGACGGCTGGTTAGCTCAGTTGGAAAAAGCATAGTGCTAATAACACCAAGGTTGCCGGTTCGATCCCTGCATGGGCCACTGTGAGCTGCACCCTCCTTAAAAAAAAAAAGATCCAGTTGGAAGCATAGCATTGTAGGGTGGAGTATCTATATCTATATATGTCTATATCTAAATCTATATCTATAACTATATTGTGTTTCATGAATATTAATTGGTTAAGACAACAGTAGTACCTTGTGGAGTTAAAACATGTAGAAATAAAAAGGGTGACAAAAACTGCACCCAAGATGAGATGAGAAAGAAGTAAAGGGAATTAAACTGTCTTAAGTTTCTTTTATTGTTTAGGAAGTAAGAAAAGTACTAATTTAAGGTAGACTCTAGTCAGCCAAGGAATCATATTTTTTAAATACACTTTTTATTTTAGAATAGATTTAGATTTACAGAAAAGTTGAGAAGATTGTACAGAGAGCTCCCGTATACCCCACACCCAGGTTCCACTATTATTCACAGCTGACATCATTCTGGTATGTTTGTTGCAATTAATGAACCAATATGAACACGTTGTTATTAAAGTCCAAATTTTATTTACAATTCTTTAGTTTTTACCTAATACCTTTTTTTCTGTCCAGGATTTAACCTAGGATACCACATTACCTTTACTTGTCCTTAGGCAATCCTTGGCTGTGACAGGTTCTCAGACTTTCCTTGTTTTTGATGACCTTGACAATTCTGAGGATCACCGGTCAGTATTTTGTAAAATGACCCTCAGTGGGATTTGTCTAATTTTTTCCTCATGATTAGATTGGAGTTTTCTGTCTTGGAGTCGAAGAACACAGTGGTAAAGTGTCATTTTTTTTCACATTTCAAGGGGGAACCTGAGTTATTGTTGTTGATGATAACCTTGGTCACCCGGCTGAGGTAATGTTTGTCAGATTTTGCCACTGTAAAATTACTCTTTTTCTTTGTGTACATACTATATTTTTTGGAAGGAAATAACTATGGTCCATACTTATGGAGTGGGGAATTACAGTCCACCGCTTTAAAGGTGGAGTATTTATATAAATTATTTGGAATAATCGGGCAAGGGAGATTTCTCTCTTCTCCCCTATTTATTTTTTCATTTATTTATTTATATCAGTGTGGACTCACAGATACTTATGTTATACTTTGGGTTATAATCTAGTACCATTTGACTTACTTGTTTGTTTGTTTTGCTCAAATTGTTCCAGCTTCAGCCATCGAGAGCAGTTTGATTCCTGTGTCCTTTTGACATCCCCTCATCTTTTTTTTTAAAGCATTTCTTTATTTTCTGGTATTATAAAATAACATATGAGGTATGACAATTAAGTTCGCGAACTTATTACAATGATGCTGCTAACCTTTTTTCATATCAGAGGGATTATTCATTACAAATTTGTACCAACTGGACAAACAGTTAGCCAAGTTTACTATTTGGAAGTGCTGAAAAGGTTGCATGAAAAAGTTAGACGACCTGAACTTTTCACCAACAATTCATGGCTCTTGCATCACGACAATGCACCAGCTCACACGGCACTGTCTGTGTGGAGTTTTTAGCCAGTAAACAAATAACTGTATAGGAACACCCTCCCTACTCACCTGATCTGGCCCCCAGTGACTTCTTCCTTTACCCAAAGATCACAGAAATATTGAAAGGAAGACATTTTGATGACATTCAGGACATCAAGGGTAATATGACGACAGCTCTGATGGCCATTTCAGAAAAAGAGTTCCAAAATTGCTTTGAAGGATGGACTAGGTGCTGGCATTGGTGCATAGCTTCCCAAGGGGAGTATTTCAAAGGTGACTAGTGATTTCAGCAATGAGGTATGTAGCACTTTTTCTAAGATGAGTTCGTGAACTTAATTGTCCGAACTTGTAGGCTCATTGTGTATATTTTCTTTCCCAATTTTAGTCAGCCATTTCTCCAATGAGCCCTGGTCTCTTTGATTTGAGAATCGTATTAGAAACCAAAGTCTGTGTGCTAGCTGTGCTTGTTGCTAATGGGGTATCTTCTTTTTAGGCCCTCTCAGCTGACAGAGCAAAAAAAATATGTGTGTATAGTAGTCTGTGTACACACACACATACATATGTGTGTCTATCTAAACATTTATAAATATATGTTTCTACATGTGACCATCTTTACCTATATAAAACTAAACATGGGTTTATACTGATGTAAGAAGATGTATTCAATCTCTATGGTAACCACTAAAAGAATAAGAAAAGAATGTAAAACTAACAAGGTAATAGAGGGAGAAATGGAAAAATAAAAAAATAATTAGTATCAAAGAAGGCAAAAAGGAGAAATAAAAGAACAAAACTTGATGAGACAAATAGAAAACAATGAACAAAATGGAAGATTTAAATATAAAGATAAACAAACAGTGTCAGAATAAAATTAGTAGGACATTCACCTCTCCAGATCCATTGTAGGTCTTTTACCACCCTGCTCTTTGCCTTAGGGCTGACCTGCATGGACTATGTTAATGGGTTCCTCACCTTCTGGCTTCTTCTTGGGTTCAGACAATGCAGATCCTCAGTAAGACAACTCCCTTAGAAGTCCACTTGAGCTGGCTGTGTTCCTGACCAAAAGTCATTGCTTTTCTCCAATTGATCCACTCTATAGAAATTTCCTTCTGGATTCCAGAAACTACTCCCTCTCCTCATCCCTTCAGGCCTACGGGTGCTAATAGTTCTGCCGTTATTAGTTCTGGATTACCACATTATCCCTTGTGAGTCCCCTATACACTGCCCAAGACTTAATAAACAGTCTCTTCATAAAACCCTCCTTGAGTTATACTAATTTCAGTGTGCCATCTGTTTTCTATTTGGACTCGGACAGATACAGTAATTGTGGGATCAGGAAATAGTCCCTCAAAATGGGATTCTAGAATTCAGTTGCTCATATATTTGAGAAGCACAGTGATAACCTTGCTGGGGAAGAATTTAAACGTGGGTAATCCATGGCATGTGGTGGCATCATCGTTACTCAAATTATCAATGGTGGCAGCATGTGATGAAATGCAGATGGAGGGTAAGACATTAAAGAGATCAAGCGGCTCTGACACTTAATTGCTATGGCAACAACAGTAGCTATAAAATAATGGAACCAACTGGATTTTTTTTTTTACCACCCTAAAAACTATACATAGGGAAAAAGAGAAAATAAAAGCTATGGAAATACAATTAAAAAGACACATGGAAAACCAGAATACCTCCGTGGTGGCATTGAAGGAGTCCCTTGCTTCCAGTAATTGCTGAGTAAATGTGGCCAGGAACCGAGTCTAGGGTCTAATTGAGAGGGTTGTAGATTTGCAGCACCAATTAAATGCTTAACTCTGCCAAGTCTTTCACACCCAGGCAAGGTTATTGGTGGGAGGAGTAGAACTCTGGGACAGGAAAGGGGATACATGATGCCCAAAGGTCAGACTTGATGGGGCTAAGAATTTTGACCCTTCATGTTCCTCCAAACCTCTTCTGCGGGCTGAAGGAACTAGCTCTCTTCTACATAAAAGCCTAACAATAATTGCACTAGGGCAATAGCCTCATGAGCTGAGGCTAATTCTCCTTAGGACTCATCTCCTTACCTCTTATCACTTTCAGGCCCATAACAAGGCCCAGGTGGAGGGGTATAAGGCCTGCTCCAGAAGAACATGGCCTGTGCATAAAGAGTTACAAAACCTTGCCAAGGTGTAGAGTCCAGAATCTAAGGAAACGTGTGGGAGTGGATTATAAGGGTGTTAGACGAGTGGTTCTCCAGGTGCGGTCCCTGGACCAACGGCATCAGCATCACCTGGGAACATGTTGGAAATTCAAATTCTTGGGCCTCACCTCAGATCTATAGAATCATAAACTCTGGGAGGAAGGCCCAGAAATCTTTGTTTCACAAGATCTCCAGGTGATTCTGACACATCTGACAGTTTGAGAACCACAAGGAAAGACACACGCACACAATAGACCCATTGTATTCCCATTTCCTGAGTCTCCACACACTTTCCTCTATAGCATCATTGCTCAAAGCTGTGGACTCAGGTCAGAAGCACTGGCATCATCTAAGAACTTGTTAGAAAACGCAGAATTGTGGGCCCTACCCCAGATTTACTGAATCAGATCCTGCATTTAAAAAGATTCCCAAGTGATCTGTATGCACATTAGGCCCTGTTCCACAGCAGTCGTTCTCACACTCTAGCATGTAACAGAAACACACTTTGAGAGTGACTGTCCCGGGTAAACCAGCTCACATCTCCCCAACCAGAGCCCTCAATAAGGCCTGGAGAACACTCCCCTCACTAAGGCATTAGGAAGTCCTTGAAGGGCTTGCAGTGGTTGTCAATGATAGACTGGAGATGACAGTTGGGGATAATGCAAATGAATTGGGTTACTTGATCTCAATGGAAATAACAGGATCCCAATAGCAGAAAAGGCAGGGTGGCTGTGCTTAACTCCCAGAGATGAGGTAGGCCCACAATGAGCTACAGATATGGAATGACAGCGTATTGTCATATATAGGAAACACGCAAAGATTTCTAGAAATGAAATAGTTGGGCAGCCTACGAAGGTGCCGTTTGACAAACACAATTGAAAAAATCCTAGGTTTCTGGGTAGGAACTGGAGGAGTACTCATAACCTTTTACCCAAGTCAGTACACAGACTCAGAGACCCTCAACTGAGAAAAGATCCTGCAATGTGGCCACAGATACTGTGCGTCTTCCCCAAATGACTTACAGCCATTTACCAGGGTTACCAGGGTAACTGTAAACTAGTGAAAGTGAAACACTAGATCTTCCTGAGGTTAATGGGTATTGGCTCTGAATTCACTCTGATCCCCAGGTGCCACCATGACCCACCAGTGAGACTTGGAACTTATGAAGGTCAGTTGATGTGTGATGACCTAGCCAAAGTCTGTCTAATATCGTGTCTATGGGGTCATGTACTCACCCTATGCTTTATCCCCACTCCCAGAATATATAGTGAAAAGACAGATACATAATAACTGGCAGCATTCTTATATTGGTCCTTTCACCCATGAAATGAACACTAGCATGATGAGAAGGGCAAAGTGGAAGCTCCTGAAACAACCTCCCACTCCTACCCTCACCACACCGAGAAAGTAAGTCAAAAGCAATACTTCAACCTTGGGGAAATTACAGAGGTTTGTGCTCCCATCAAAAACCTGAGATACGCAAGGGCGGTGATTTCCAACACATCCCCATTTAACTAACTTGTCTGGCTAGTGCAAAAACCCGATGGGCCATGGAGAAAGATAGTAAATCTTTGTAAACTTGGTCAGGCAGTAATGCCAATCACAACTAGAACACCAAATTGTGGAACTTTTACTATGGCAAGTCAACACAGCCCATGGCACCTGGCATTCAGCATTTGACCTGGAAAACATTTTCTTTCCAGGAAAATCTGAAGTAATTTACATTTGCACAGCAGGGCAAATAGAATGCCTTTACCATCCTGTACCAAGCCTTCTTGCTGTCAGAATATTATGTGAGGGGAACTCAATCATCTTGATATCCTACAAGACATCCTGGGTCATTACATTGATAGGATTATGCTAACTGGACCTAGTGAGTGAGAAGTGCTTAGGACTCTAGATACCTTTGAAAGACATATGTATGCCTGAGGCTGAGGGGCCTATCATATAGGTGATATTTCTAGGGGCTCAGTGGTCTGGGGCATCCTTCTTAAGTTGTTGCCCCTTGAATTTCACACAAGGAAAGAGACACACTGAGATTAGAGGGAGATCACCTTGGACCCCTCCATCTTGGAAGGAGCAGAGCTTTGTTCTCATGGCATAAATACATACTCTGCTAATTTGTCTTCTCTGCCTGAAGTGCTTCTTCCACCATCATTTGTAGACTTACAGAATGCCTTATCCTTTACCATGGTATTAAACTCAATATCACCTCTAAGAAGGGGACACGTTTTAAAGCATAAGTGTGGCAGTTGGCTCATGCCCATGAAATTCACTGACTGGTGTTGCCATGTGGCTTATCACCTAGAATCAAGTAGCTTAAGAGAATGGTGAAGTGGATTACCAAAGGCTCAGTTACAGTGCCAGTGGGAAGACAACATCCTCCAAAAAGTATATGCTTTAAACCAGATGTCAGTATATGGTGCCACCTCCCCCATAGCCAGGATGCATGGGTCCAAGAACAAAGGGCGGGTGATAGAAGTGGTTCCTCTCACTACCGTGTTTCCCCGAAAATAAGACCTAGCTGGACAATCAGCTCTAATGCGTCTTTTGGAGCAAAAATTAATATAAAACCCGGTCTTATTTTACTATAAGACCGGGTCTTATATAATATAATGTAATATAATATAATGTAATGTAATGTAATATAACATATCATAATATAATAATATAATATAATATAATATAATATAATATAATATAATATAATATAATATAATATAATACCAGGTCTTTTATTAATGTTTTGCTCCAAAAGACGCATTGGAGCTGATTGTCCGGCTAGGTCTTATTTTCGGGGAAACAGGGTTTTATACCTCATCATTCACTAGAAGAACTTTTGTTTCCATTCTTGCAACCTTAGGATCAGTGGATCTGAAGTTTCTAGAGTCTGCAGTAGTAATTCTTCCACCAGGAAACATGGTCATGGTTCCAAGGAAGTAGAAGCTCACAGAGATTTACCCTGTTCACTTTAGGCTTCTCCTGCCACTAAACCAACTAACAGAGAAGAGGTTCTCTAGCTGAGCTGGGGTAATTGATCCTGATCTGATCACTAGGGGAAAATGATACTGCTGGTACACAACGGGAGTGAGGAGGACCCTGTTTAGGGCACCTCTGATTCCTCTCTTGTTCTCAAGTTCTGGTCAATGGAAAATTGACAAGTCAGTGTCAAACCCACCAAAGACTCAGATCCTATAGGAATGAAGGTCTGAGTCATTCCACCAGGTCAAGAAACTCATCCAGCTGAGGTGCTGCATGACAAAGGGAACTTAGATTGAATGATGGAAGAAGACAGCCGTGATTACCAATTTAGGCCCTATTACCAGCTACAAAAATGGGGACGGTAACAGCTGTGCTTTGTGTTACTTTTTTGCCCCCTGTACTGGTTTCTATTGTTATGTGACAAATTATCACAAATTTAGCAGCTTAAAACAACACAGTTCGTATTTAGTACGTATCAATCAGCTCATAGTTCTGTAGGTCAGAAGTCCAGGCAGGCATTAGCATAGATGGTTCGGTTCTCTGCTCAAAGTTCAAAGGGCTAAAATCAAGGTGTTGGACTGCATTCCATCTGGAGTTCAGAGTCTTCTTTCAGGTTCACGTGGTTGCGACTGACTTTAGTTCCCTGTGGCCATAGGATTGAAGTCTCCATATCCTTGCTGGCTGTTAGCCAGGGCTGCTCTCAGCTCTTAGAGGACATCCACGTGCCTTGTCCATCTTCAAAGGCACCAGTGGGGAACTTCTCATGCATTAACTTCAAATCTCTTTCACCAGGAACAGCCCTGGCCCTTTTATGGGCTCACCTGATTAGGTCAGGCTCACCTGGCATAATGTCCCTTACATAACTGATTTGGGACCTTAGTTACATCTGCAATATCCCTTCATAGAAGTACATAGATTAGTGTTTGATTGAATAACTGAGAGAAGGCGTGTGTACACTGTGGGCAGGAATTTTGGGAGGTCATCTTCCAGTTCTACCATACCTCTCCTCACTTTTACCCAATTCCTATTTGAAGAACACCAGTAGTAGTGATGATTTAGATTTTAGGAGGGATTATGCTGGATTGAGATTACCTCAAGAAAAAATGATAGCCAATGAGACGTTGTGCATCCCGTTGACGGGGACAAGACTTTTTCACCCACATGGAGGATAAGAGTGCATATACTGAGTGAGGAAAAAGGGGAACTGTACCAGAGATATTCTGTTTGTCCCTCTAGATTTCTTTTCTTCCTTGCTCTCTGTCCAAGAGGATCTATGTTGATTGCATAAAGGGTTCCCTTGCCCTCTGGCTCTGGTTGGCTTATCTATGGGGAGAGCCGGAGATTAGAGGGGAGAAGAAAAGTGAGGTGAGGGTATTTATTTCTTCTTGCAGGCTGCCTCAAGCTGCCTGTGTCCTTCACCTGAGGGCAGCTAACTCTACGACCCTCTCCTCCTGGATTTCAGTAACCACACACCCACGCCCTTCACCCTTTCAGACCTAGGAGCGGTCAGCGCTGTTACCCGCCATTGGTTGTTGCATTATCCCATGTATATCCCCTACACCCTGCCCACACATTCGTAAATAGTCTCTTTATTAAATCTCCTGAATTATTCTAATTTGAATGTCCCATCTGTTTTCTGTTTTGACTCTAACTGATACAAGAACCTGTTAAGAGAGAGACACAGAAGTGTGGCAGATGGAGATACAAATATTACTTTTATTACCACAACTGATACCGGACAATATGGCTGAGGTCTGCTAGGGAAGCAGGCTTGCTAATACTTTACTGCTGAGGGCAGCCTTGTGAGGGTTTGCCCTGTAAAACTCATGGCATGGAGGAACAGAGACGGATGTGTGCTTGTTCACAGAGAGGAGGGAGGATGGGACGGAGCTGAGCACTCTGGCTCCTCCTTTTTGCCAAAGTCACCAACCACTTGAGTCACTCTCTTTCCCCTGGGGAAGACCGAGAAGGCAAGAGGCCAGGAGCCTTCCACACAGAAACATGAAGCTTGATAGAAAGGTGGCACTCTGCCAACACTTTGAATAGCAAATGATACTTTAAATAAAGTGAAATATAAGCAAAAATAGCCGAAGACTTAATATCCAGAAGTTCTATAAAGAACACCTACAAATAATGAAAACACTAAGAGTCCAATTGAGAAGTGGCCAAATGCTACAAATAAGCAATTCACAGAAAAGGGAATATTAATGGCAAATAAACATTTACAAAGATGTTCACCCTCAGTATAATCAAAGACTTGATTTTTTAAAATGTTTTTTCCCTTCAGATTAACAAAAATCTTAAAGACTGATGTTATCCAGTGTTGATGAAGATAAACAGGCACTCACAGACTTTTAGTAGGGATGTAAATTGATAAAGCCTTTTTGAATGGCAATTTAGCAGTGAATTAGAACTTTGTGCATATCCTTTAGCCCAAAGAGTCCACTTTTAGAGAAATATACTAGAGAAATACTCATATTTTTATACACACAAAAAATGGCATATATAAGGATGCTTATTGTTTGTAATGGAAACAATCTTGTTGTCCATCAATAGGGGAATGATAAAATCTTCATATTCTGGAATAAAATGTAGTTAAAAGAATGGCCAAAGAACAGGAGATGATTGAGTTTACATAAATATTTTTTTCCCAAGGAAAGATATATATATATATATATATATATATATATATATATATATATATATCGCTACATATATTGCTATATGAAAAGAAGCAAATCGCAAAAAACATGTACATAACACGCTGGGTAGAATTCATGAGTGTAAAAATTAAACAAGTGAAGAATAAGCTTCTGTAGTCAGGTTTACTGAAATTTTTCAAAATTCCAAATGTAAAAATAAAAAGTTTGAATATTCACACGCTCACCCTTTGAGTTATACATACACCGGTTGTATTTAACTAAGTTTAAAGTTTGCATGTGGATGGGTGTGTAATTAGTTAACACTCCATTAGTTAAGACTGCAAGAGCCTTCTTGTGTCACTAACAGCATGCCTATATAAGGAAGGGGCACAAGAAGAGTTTCTGGATGCCATCCAACCACTCAGTAATAGAATAGAAACTAAAGATAAAGTGCCAGTTCTAGGCACCTCCTTTTAAAGATAAGGGTGTATTACACAGAACGGCAAATATTATATTCTTCCAAGAATGTAGATGATCGCTCATGCAAGCACAAATTTCGTAAAGTGATTCAGTACTGTTTGGTATAATGATGTTATTCAATATACTGTACGTGTGAAATGATTCTGTTTAAATGTGCTGAAATTTTAGTTACAGAGTGTTAATGTAGATGTATCACAGATATTCCTTTATACATGCTTGAATACAATAGAAACCTATGAAAGAAAAGTTTCACCAAAGATTCAGTTTCCTTTTTGGCACAGTTACGAGCTCTCATGAATCCATGTGATATGGACTATTACTGGTAAAACTGAGTAAAGTAGGAAAGTTAAATTCTGAAGCCTTAGAAATGCAGGCTCAATGGCTCAAAAAAAAAAAAAGATAGAGTGACACCTGAATGTTGATATTCTTAAATCGAGGCAGCTGTAACTGAACACATGGTTGGACGTGAAAATATATAACATGATATATAAAATCTGATTTGAACATGCTGTACAAAAGTGATAAAAAGACCGGTAGCTCAAAAAAGAAAGTTAAATAGAAATGAAGATGCTCTTGTATTAGAACAAGGTAGGAAAGACTTAATGAAAATTGGATGAAATAAAAAACATCAGCATAAACTCATGACTTTAAAACATAAAGATTCCCTCTTAGACACTGAAATCCCTAAGTTGCTGTGGGGTCATCCAGCATATCATTACAAGCTAGATGAAATTATATAAATTCATGAAATGATATAAGTACATAGCCCCAGTGCCCAGGGTTCAGTTTTCTAAATTGTATTTTTACCAAGAGAACCAAGCGTTTCTTGAAATGTGCATAATGCTGGATCTTGGAATGGGAAAAGCAAGTTAGTTCTGGGACATCTTATTTTTGGAACAAGTTAAGATGAAGCAAGGAAGGCCAGCTGGTTGGTTCCCTTACGGAAGTTCCAAGGGCTGAACACAATGCTTCTCTCGGTTTTCTTTGCCACTGCATTCGTACATTAGTTTTATTCTCTCTGGCTGACTGTCCCCACGAGGTATGGTTCTATTAAGAAGGAGAAGAGGGAAGAGATGTTGGGTAGGGAACTTACAATATCTATAACAGGTACCATAGTTGGTCCAGCTTGAGTCACGTGCCCACTCCTTGACCAATCACTGGCTCCGAAGAGACAATCTTATAAAATGGCAGCACTCATTTATACCTTATTAAGGTGAAGAAGTGGTGAAAGTGATATAGTTTCCCCAAACAAGGGAAATGTTTCCAGGAAAAGAGACCCTCTATTACTTATCTATTGCTGCTAACAAATTACCGCAAAACTCGGTAGCTTGAAACAACAAACATTTACTATTGAAGAGTTTCTATAGGTCAGGAATCTGGGTGTGGCTTAGCTGTTTCTGACTCAAACCTTGTCTGTCACAAGGCTGCAATCCAGGTGCTGGCCAGGGTACAATCATCTTGAGATTGAATAGGAGTACATCTGCTTCCAGGCTCACTGACATGGCTGCTGGCGAGCCGCAGGTCCTTGCTGGCTGTTGGCCAGAAACATCAGCTCCTTGACACGTAGGTCTTAGAACAGGGCAGGCAGCTCACAATATGGCAGTTGGTTTTTCTCAGAGCAAGTGAGTGAAAGAGTGAGAGAGGGCACCCAAGAGAGAAGCCACAACATTTCTGTAGCCTAATCTCTGAGGTGACATTGTATCACTTTTGCTGTATTCTATTTGTGAGAAGTGAGTCACTAGGTCCAGTTGACATTCGAAGGGAGGGGGCATGAAAAGCAGGAGGTAGAGGTCATTGGGGACCATTTTACAGGCTGCCTACCATAGGTTCTGAGCAGGTAATATAACAAAAGATCGCTACACTGAGCAGGAACGCGTGGAATCTAAAAAGTGGTAATTACAGCTTAATACAAACAAGCTGAGTCTGTAGAAAATCCTTGAGATTATGATGATACTACAATGAGGACGTTATAAAATGTGATAACAGGTGGTGGTAATGCATACAGAAGGTTAAAAAATTTTTATTTAATATGTAACAGATACAAAATATATGTTAATATATGTAAGATATAAAGAATAGTGATAAAATGAAAATACATGACCACACCAATTAGTGTAAGAGAAAGGGGAAGACCATTACTTTTGAAGTTTCCAATATTACCCCCATCTTTTCCCTTCCAGAGGTCACCATCATCCTGAATTTTGTGATCATCATTCACTTGCTCTTCTTCCTAGTTTTACCACAGATATTTGTATCTTTCAAACATCTTACACAAGATAGTTTGATTTTCCCTGCTTTTGACTTAATATAAGTGGAATCACACTGTATGTATTTCTCTGTGATTTGCTTCTTTCACTCTAGATTACGTTTCTGAGATTTATCCATTTGATGTGTTCACACTGATGTTTTCAATTTGATCCAAACTTCACTAAGCTCTTTGTATATTACTCTAATACAAGAGCAAACTCAATTTTATCATTTGAGCCACCAACTTTCTCTTCACTTTTATATAAAACGTATGGCTATACTCCAACTCATCTATATATAATTTGGGTTAGTTCCACATTTTTGTTATATAAATAGTGCTGCTATGAACATTGCCGAACCTTTTCCTGGTACACTTGTGCAAAAGTTTCTCCAGGGAATATACCTAGGAAAGGAACTGCTGGATCAAAGGTGTATGAATGTTCAACTTTTAAGAGAGAATGTCATATTGTTTTCCAAAGTGGTTGTAGTGATTTACACTTCTATCACCAATAAATAAATGTTCTAGTTGTTTCTAATCCTAAATTTGATATTGTCTGAGTTAAAAAATTTTGCCAATCTGGAATTTCACTGAGGTTTTGATTTGCATTTCACATGTGAGTTATTATTATTATTATTTTTTACCACATTGGCAAATGCAATCCAGTGATCAAATGAGACTCTGAACTCCACACTCACGTGGTAGCCATTATCCGAGTAACTATTTGCAAATTATTGCTACCTTAACTGTCATACTTGTACAGATTTTTTGGTTAAGAGTTAAATGCAAAGAATCAAGATTTGTAATAACCTAGTGTAACGCCTATGTTGCAAAGTGTCATAAGGTAGACAGTCAAATGGTAAGTAAAGAAAATAATTTTCATGGGCATTGTTCTCCTTTTGTATTTATTTTGATATATTAAGTGAAAGTATGGGAAGGGAATTAAGGGGAAAAGTGAATCATGCACATCTAGTTTATACACCCTCTCTCCTGCCCTAAAGGGTATACAAGTAAAGAAGGAGTGGACCATTGGGGGTCGGACAAATTTTGTTCATGGTACAAACCCCAGCAAATGGTGGTGCTTTTGAAGTTTTAAATAGAATTTGCATAGAGATTTACAGTGAAGTATTAAAGGAATTACTTCCCTTAGATGTTACTCTGTATGGTCAACATTGGATTGTAAACACGCTGAAGTTGGGATTGATTAAATTGTTAAATTTAGTAAGATCACATCCTGATTGGACGACATCCAAGAAACATGCTCTAGGACAAGTCAAAGTTCCAAGTATAATGCCAGCTGCAAACAGGCAAGAAATCAGGTGATCTATATGTAATAGCTGGTGGTGGCCTGTTCCTAGAGGCGGAGCTGGAGAAATAGGACATGCCAAGCACTTGGATAAACTATGAGGGCAGCCTGGCCCCCAGGTGTCTGAGTTTGCCTGCCTTGGGATGGAGGCTAGCAGTGACAACAGTGAAAGCTTGGGTGCTCCTGATGACGGAATTTGATCTTTCTTCTATCAAAGCTAGCACAGAAAATAGACCAAGATGAGTTCTATTCATGTATTATTGAAGTATAAACTTACAAGGTTTTTGAAAAGCAATTTAGTGCAGCCATGAAGAATTTAAACATGTTTCTATTTTTTGACCATGTAATTCCAACCTTAGGAATCTGCCCAATGAGGGGTGAGGGAGGGGAGTGAGAAATGGGACCGGACCAGGAGGAAAGAGAGAGAAAGAGAAATGGAGGAAAGGGAAGTGAGTTTGTGCACGTGTGCGCCCACATGCAAGGAGCGGTGTGGACGGGTGTGGGTAGGTGGCAGTGGTGGCAGCTGTGGTGGTGGGCTCCCATCCCACCTCCCCCTGAATCCCCCTCTTCCTCCACAGCCCTCTACACTCATTCTCTTGCCAACTCTAGCCCCAGCTTCAGGAGGGTGTGTGGGGGTGGACAGCATGCTGAACCGCCTCACATCACCAAGAGCTCGTAGTTAACTTCAACATTGTAGTTGGGTCTGACATTTTCTTTCAACATCGCGAACTAACTTGTTTATAATCCATTATAATCTTATGGGACCACTGTCATATATGTGGTCCCTCATTGACTAAACATCGTTATGTGGCACATGACTGTAACAGACCTTGAGCAGGCAAACACTGTAATGGACATCTCTACAAAAGGAACCGAAGAAACCGATGCAGAAATGGGATTGAGAGGTGCATTCAAGTGTTTTTGTTGTGCATCCACACACACTGAAAAAACCCTAATGTCCTTCAACACAGTAGTACGATAAGTTCTGGGCTGTCCAGGTGTGGAACAATAAGCAGCTAATGTAATGACTTTGAAGAATATTGAAGAACACAAGCATAAAAATTAAGGACACCTCGGCTAAAACTGGAGTCAGGAAGGCCTGTCGAGAAAACTCTCACCCCCTACCACTCATTGTCAATTATTCCAAATAGGAAAAGACATACCTTGCATCTCCAACAGGAAGGTGTATCTACGTTACTACCCTAGCAGGAGGAAGATTTTCTTCTTGCCCAGCAACAAGCCCAGCCAGTGAGAAATGCCACAACTCCGCCAATGAGAAGTCATGGCCACCCTGAACTCTTTCTTTCAATGAACTTTCATTTTTCTTTTGCTAGTGACTTTTGTCAACTGAAGGTCGTCATCACCAATTCAACACCAACAGGAGTCCCCAATTTGGGGTGTGGTAAGGGAAGAGAGTATTCAATGAAAACAGTTCAATCATGAAACAGCACAGCTCTGAGCTAGCTCAGGTGTTACAACTCTGGTGTTGCAACTCAACAGGGTAAAAAGCAACCTTCAAGGGAAACTGAAAGCATATTCCAGGGAAACAGAGGGGAAGATGGTTTATACAGAGAAGAGTTCCTGCCCCCAGACCCTGATTGGTCCGTTCCCATGGAAATGAGGACTCTAATTCCTCACCGTTTGATTGGTCCAAAAAGCAAGACCTGATTGAACAGAACAGAGCCATTCTGATTGGTCAGTAAAGATGCAAATGAGACTATAGCTACACAGCTCCAATTGGATGGAGAAAATCTCAGTTCTATTGGTTGAATTTCGATCCTAGGAGCTTTCTTATGAGGGTTGACTCATGTAGGAACATAGCGCAGGTTTCATAGTGGGGTCTGTGCAATTTCCCTGAGGTGCAGCGTGCTCTGCTTGTGAATTTGAGCCCAATTAGCTAAGAAGAGTCCTTTTTGGCAGGTATATTCTTCTTGGAGTCAACACTTCCTTGTCCCACCCTCTTTTCTATAAAAGCCTTCCATCTTGTAAAACTCCTCCGGGTATCTCTGCTTGCCAGATGAGATGTTGCCTGATTCATGAAACTTTTTTTTTTTTAATAAATTTTATTGGGGAACAGTGTGTTTCTCCAGGGTCCATCAGCTCCAAGTAGTTGTCCTTCAATCTAGTTGTGGAGGGCGCAGCTCAGCTCCAAGTCCAGTTGCCCTTTTCAATCTTTAGTCGCAGGGGGCACAGCCCACAATCCCATGCGGGGATTGAACTGGCAAAATTGCTGTTGAGAGCTTGTGCTCTAACCAACTGAGCCTTCTGGCTCCCCTACTGGCAGCTCATCGGCAGCTCACAGCAGCTCAGCAGTAGCTCGTGGTCTTCAAACTAGTTGTGGAGGACACAGCTCATGGGCCCATGTGGGAATAGAACCAGCAACCCTGTTGTTCAGAGCTCCTGCTCTAACCAACTGAGCCATCCAGGGCCCTCATGAATCTTTTAATAAAGCCAATTAGTTCCATATATATATATATATATATATATATATATATATATTTAGTTGAATTTTATGTTTTAGAACAGGGAAATGCTCACAAAATAATATGAAATGAAAAGCAGGCCATAAAACTGCATATACAGTATAATTAGAATTTTCTAAGAAAAAACCCTGCACATTTATTTGTTAATCTGTAAGGGAAAGTTAACGGGTGAATGGTGTGATAACTGTTGGTTTAAATGTTCTTTACTTGGTCATACAGCTTTCAAATATTCCATGATGAATGGGTGCTATTTTTATAAAAATACTAAGTATTTGTTAAAGTCCCATTCGTTCATTTTAACTGGGCCTTGGAGGCAGGCCAGCTCTTTCTTGCCACCCCAACCTCAGCCAAAAGCGTGCCTGGGCTCCCCACCTTCTTCCTGCTTACACCAGGGATAAACTGTCCTTGCTTGGCCCTCTCGCTTCTCCTGGAGCTTCCCTTTCTCCTCGTTTGAAATACAGAGGGTGCCAAAAAGATGTATACACATTTTAAGAAAGGAAAAAACTATTAAAATCATAATACTTAATATATACTGATAACAAAAGATGAATACAAGTGACCATTTGATGCCTGCAATTACAAGAGGTACTCAAAGTGGTTACCATCAATGTAATTTTAATAGTTTTTTCCTTTCTTAAAATGTGTATACATTTTTTGGCACTCTCTGTATTTCACTTTTCTGGACTGTCCACAGTTTTTACAACATGTTGCTTTTCTAACCAAAAAAGGCCCGCAGAGAGCTCCTGGCCTGACTCGCAGCCCCAGCGCGCCCCCAACCGGGGGACCCGGGCCTGGCTCCTCCGCAAGCGCCCCGCGCGCCCTCCCCGGCTCCCCGCCCGCTTCCGCCTTCCGGCCGCTTTGGACTCTGAACTCACCCTCGCTCTTACTGGGCCATGGCTCCGCTGCGCTTCTCGGCCAATGTGTCGTGGCTGTTCCCCGAACTCCCCGGCCTCCCCGCGCGGCTCCGGGCTGCGGGCAAGTCGGGCTTCAAGGCCGCCGAAATCGGCTGGCCTTACGCTGAGACGCCCGAGGCGCTAGCGCGCGCGGCGCGAGAAGCAGGGCTACAGCTGGTGCTGATCAATACGCCCCCCGGTGCGCCATGGGGGCCCGGCCAGGGAGCTGGGGAGCCAGGAGCCCTAGCCGGGGGCTGAGGTCCATTCTCTCCGCAGGAGACCGAGAGAAGGGGGAAAATGGGCTGGGGGCCGTTCCCGGGAAGCAGGCGGCCTTCCGAGAGGGGCTGGAGCAGGCTGTGCTGTACGCCAAGGCTCTGGACTGTCCCAGGTATCTTATTCTGTCCTCCTCCCCATCTATGACCCAAGACCCTGCCGCACGTGGTTTGGGGTCTGGGAGAAGAAGACACCAGGTGTTGAGAGGCTCAGTGTCTGAGCGCATTGGCCCTTCTTCACCCCTGCAGTCGCGGTCCTGGTGTATTTTGTGTTGTATGTTATTATCAGTTGGCAACTCTTTCATGCTCCTCTCCTGCTGGGAGCTCAGTCTGACCAGGGAGATAACAAAGTAAACATAAACGGTGGAGGGATCCATTTGAGGACCGGTCAATTCACTGTGGTGGTGGGAGCGGAGCAGGTACCTGTCTGGGATCGGAGACAGCTTCCTACAGGTGTACTGGTGTTGAACTGGGTTTTGAGGAGTGGACATTTGTTTGATGTAAGGAGCATTCCAGGCAGGGATGCAATGGCCAGAGGCAGGAAGAGGGTTGGTGTGTTCAGCAGAGATCATGAGACTGGAGAGGTAGCTTGTCCAGGTTGGATGTGGCCTGAGAAAGATCAGGTGGTGACGGCAGAAGGTGGAAGCTCAAAGTGGGGCTGATTGAATGTCAAATCCTGCAGAGCAAATAGACTGAGAAGGAACTGGCAACAAGCGGTCATTATTGGGGGGGTGGGGGGGCAGAAATCAGATGGGAAGAAGCTAAGACAGATATAAGAAGCAGAGACAAGCAGCATGGAATTCTTGAGAAGGGTAAAGGTCAAAATAATTTCTGAAAGGAGAGACAGGCATGTTTATCGGCTGAGGACTGGGGCCACGGGAAAGGAGAGGTTGCAAGTACAGGAGGGACTAAGTGAGGGACAGGTCTGTGAGGCAGGTGAGGTCTCAGAAGGGCTGTGGGAAAGGGCTTGGCCTCAGGCTGCCACACGGAGTGTCTGAGGGTGTTCGGGGGCCTGCGCGTCAGGGCCAGGTGGTATGGACTAGAGATCTGGGGGGTGGGAGGGCTGGCATGGTCGGAGGACAGCTGCAAGGAGGTGCTTCTGTGATGGACTCCACGGCCCACTCCAGTCCCATTTCCCCCACAGGATTCACCTGATGGCCGGCCGAGTACCCCAGGGTGCTGATCGAGCAGCAGTCAGGGGTGAAATGGAGACAGTTTTTCTGGATAACCTGAGACATGCAGCTGAGGTTTTGGCTCGGGTAAGATGGCAGTGAAAACACGCATACTGACACAAACGTGTGTCTGAGCGTGTGCAGAGGGGTTACACAGTGTGGAGAGCAGTGAGGCACAAGGCTGGCCTCTGGCCCAGGTCAGAGGGACTGGGGAGGGGCTTGACCAGTGGCTGAAAGGTGGGTGACAAACCTGGGGAGAAGAGCTCTGTTCTATTCATGGATCCAACCTGGTGCTAGGAGAACCTCGTGGGACTGCTGGAGCCCATCAACACCCGCATCACTGACCCCCAGTACTTCCTGGATACGCCCCGGCAGGGTAGGACCCTTGGCCTGGTGCCGCCTCCTGTCTCGTTGATTCTTGTGCTTTCCTTGAGTGTCACGGCCCCCTCCTGTTTTCCTTCCCAGCGGCGGCCATCTTACAGAAGGTTGGAAGACCCAACCTCCAGTTACAAATGGTAAGTGGAAGAAAGGGAGTGCCTCCCAGAGGGCCCTTGTTCTCCAAACCTGGGAAGAATGGTGGGGCCTGAGGGTTCTCTGACTAGTAATCTCTGTCCCAGGACATATACCACTGGCAGATCATGGATGGGAACCTGACAGGAAACATCCGGGAGTTCCTGCCCCTCGTTGGTGAGGGTCCCTTTCTTTGCTCCTTCCTTGTCTGCTGTCCTCCCACTCTTCCAACCCCCTACATCTGTCCCTCCGGCCTTCGCAGGAGCCTGGGCCCCACATCTGCCCATATCTGTCCCCAGGGCATGTGCAGGTGGCACAGGTGCCAGGCCGGGGGGATCCTGGCAGCCCTGGGGAGCTCAACTTCCCCTATCTATTCCAACTGCTGGAAGATGAAGGCTACAAAGGCTTCGTAGGCTGCGAGTACCAGCCTCAAGGTGAGGGGTGGGCCCTGGGCGGAGGGAGCACTGGAGGGGCAGGTATCGGACAGGAGCTGTTTTCCTCCTCATGGGTTGAGATGCCACTGCCTCCCTCCCCCTCAGGAGACACAGTGGAGAGCTTGAGTTGGCTACGCTCCTACTGGGATAGGCGGGGCCACCCACAGGCTGGCCAGTGAGGTCCTGCCCTCCGTCCACGTGCTTTTTGGGGAGTGAGTTGAGCATCCCGAGTCTCTGAATTAAAGACAACCTCTTAACATTTTCCTATGTGTATGTTATTGGGAGAGGGGTGACACACAGTGTCTAACACTTCAGTTTCTCTGGGTCACTTCCCTCCTGTTGAGAAGGGACACCGCTCATGCTCAAGTCCTCCAGTTTGTGTCAGTGTTGCTATGGAGATGGGAGAGCTTTCAGCCCACCTCCTCATGTATAAATGAGACACCAGGGGTCCGAGAATAAAGGGATTTGCCCATTGTCACTGGTGCTGCAAAGGTAGAGCTGGGATTGGAACCAAGGTATCTTAGCTCAGTGGCAATGTCCAGCAGTGATGTCCCAGTGGGAAATGAAGACCAGAGAGCTCAACATGGGAGGCGGGTGGCTGACAGCAATCAAAGACTTGGAGGCAGGATTCAGGCACAGGAACTCTCGGGTGAGTGCTTGCCGCCTCGTGCGAATTGCTGGGACTCCATTAGGTGAGTGGGAAGGAGGAGTCCCCTTCTGGAAAGGTCCAGGATCCTAAGAGGAGATGGGCACCTCAGCGAGTTCACCTCACCCCCTGGAGCTCTGGGTTGGTCAGAAGCTGTGAGTGTTTTGGGAGGGCGGCCCCTACTGCCAGGCTAGGGCTACAGAGCCCCCATCCCAGATATATTCACAAAGCTTCTGTGTGTGGGTTTGCACTGGGGCACAGGAAGGCTGGTCAGTCTGCTTCAAGTGGGCAGTCTTAGAGGTCCATGATTCGAGGAACAGTCACATTCAGTAGTCCATTCCTCAGAGGAGACGGGTCCAGAGGGTGAAACAGGCTGTGTTGATGACGGACTCAAGGTGGTGGTAGGTGGACACCAGCTGGGCAGGGGGGCTCTCGCTGTCCTGGGGCTGTACTGGGAAGGGCTCTCGGAAAACCACTGTCAGAGACTGGGGGGAATATAGTCGGGGTACAGTGGTAAGAGGTGGAGCATTTGGGGTACAGCCCCCCACTGATACAAAGCCCCTCACCTCACCCAGTTCTTACCGTCTTTCCCAAGTGGGAATCCAAAAACACAAGAACAAAACAGTCAGTGAACTTCTGATTCAGCACAACCTGTGCAAAAGACAAAAGTGAGATGGGGAGTGAGGTGTGTGTGACCTAAGGAGGCAAAGACCCTCCCTGACAGCATCCTGGAAGTGGGACCAGTCTGAGGAAGGCCTGCTTCCATCACCACACCTGACCTCACCTGCTCTCGTCACCCAGAACCTCATCTCCAAATTGAACCTCGGTTCTCATCCTCCCCGGCAGCCAGTCGAGCCTCGTCAGAATGAAGCTGGGGGGCTCGACTGGAAGGTTCCTGAAGTCATCTATGTAGAGGCTCCGCACAAAGCTGGCACTGAAGCCCAGCAATGAAGGGGAGTTCTCATCCTCGACACGACCCCTCTTTGCTTCCTCTCCTGTCCAGATCTTGTATCTCTCTGACCTCCCCTGGGACCGTGCTCTCATGTTTGTCCCTAACACTCAGCTTTGCAATCTATCCCTTGGGTGATTTTCACTGGCGGGGCCGCAGTGACCCACCTATTCATATAGATACACCTCTCTCCTGAGTGCCAATCCCCAGTGTCCACGTAAACGTAGACTGTGGTCCTAGAAGGTCCTTATGGTCTCAGACTTACCACCCTTCCCAAGCCCACACGTGCTTCAGCCTTCCCACCAGCTCTTGGAGGCCCCATCTGCTCACAGTCCACTCTACTGCAGCCTTACCCTCAAGAACCTCCACTTGTCTGGACAACCCGTCTGAACACCTTGAAACTAATCTTCCCCACAAGCACTAGGCTGCAGGACAACTATTTCTTCTGAAGTCTTCTCTTGAATGTCTCCTTTCCTGGACCACTACTCTCACTGGGCCCATTTCTCTAGTCTCTTAATCCCCATGTATGGGCCCACCCCCATAGTTTTCTCTCTACCTGTCCTTCCGAGCTGTGCTTTCAACTACTAATGCGTACACCAGTCACCTGGGGATCTGGCTCTGAGTCAGGGGGTCTGGAGTGGGGCCTGAGAGTGCATTTCGGTGCTGCTGGTGTGAGGGCCACACTTTGGGTAACGAGGCTTGAAAGCCCAAGAGGTCCTTTCTGGGGCTGCAGCCTCCAAGACCAACCATTGATGAGGTTCCAGAGCTTGGCCCTCAGGGTCTCTAGCCAAAGCCGCTGAAGGCAGAGCTCTGGGTTGTCCTTAGGGAATCACATGCGTGGCTCGACGCTCAGGGCTCACAGGGTTTTATGTGTATCTGCATCCCATCCAATCTAGGCCTCTCCCAGAGCAGAGCTTGTTTGGTCAGGCTGGAGCTCCTTGAGGGGACACCTGTCGCTCTCTGATGAGGATTTCCGCTAAGTCTACCCTTTCTGAGGAGGGTCAGGGGACTTACCAGGTACTGAGTTCCCAAATCTGGGCTCTGGAAATGGCGACAGCTCTGAGGAAAGCGGCTTAGGAGAACCTTGATCAGACTCTGATACCAGGAGACGGTCATAGACAGGAAGCAGTCCTGGGGGAGGGTTGACAGGCCTGCATCTGCTGTCCCAGAGCCACTTCTGAGACCCTTGCACCCTTCACCTGGCTGCCCATGGAATTCCTAACAACATCCCAGCCTCTCTTGGAATCCACAGCCTTACCAGCTGCGGGTCGATGTCCCCAATTGACTTGGCATGGACTGCTTCTAGGAGCTCTTCCAGCTCGGCCAGGGCCAGGCGCCCCCCAAGCCGCAGCCGATCAGGCCCTGGTGGCTCCAGTAAGAAGAGGCGCTTCCACAGGGTGTCCCGGCGGCAGTGACCTCCCGCTAGCCGTACCAGTTGAGCCAGCCGTGCCCGGGCCACGCCCACCTCTGCAGCCAGCGGGGGGAACAGAGGAGTTGGTCCGGGGGCCACACCAATCCCCGAAGCCTCCCTAGGGCTACCAGCTGAGCTCCCAGGAGCCTCTGGCTCAGGGGACAGTCTGGGCGGCTTCCGGAACCGGCGCAGGTCAGCAGTGAGTCTGGGGAAGAGCTCTCGTTGGCTGGTAAGCACCACGAAGAACTGCAGCCTGCGGTGGGGAGGGGACAAGAGTGTGGTGGCTGCAGGAGGAGACACACAGCAAGGGCAGGGGCCAGGGGGCAACAGGCACGTTCAAGGTGGGGGATGTGCTGACCGTAGAATATGCCGCTCTGCCTCTCCTTGTTCTTCAAAGGGTGCAGCACAGTGACAGACAAGCAGAGACACATCAAAGTCATCCTGGTGACGAAGGCCCTCAGAGTCCAGGTAGGAGCCCGAGCTGTGTGGTGGGGATGAGATGTCAACCCTGAGATGCTAATAAAGCCAACCTCACCCAAGAAAACACGGGTCTCCCTACTGCGAGGACAGCGCTGACCACAGTTACATCAGGGTGCGTGCAGATGTCCCCGTCCGCCTTACCTGTGCCAGGCCGACACCAGGGCGTATTCATTATGTTCTGGGCCCCCTGGCCGGGCCATCCGCAATGGCTTCATGTGGTAGGAGCTGGCATGGTCAGCCACGTAGTTGTACAGCTGGTGGGCAGCAATGAGTGGTGTGGGGAGCTCCAGTGTCCCTAAGGGGCAAGTTACAGGAGACAATGAGCCTGGGATAGGCACACTTATCTGGGGGGTTGAGCGGTGAAGAGTCCTGAAGGCTCTGCCTTTCTGGGGAGCTCCTGAGATCCTGTGGAACATTGAGATGGGACAAAGTGGCTCAGGACAGACAGAGGGCAGGGTACACAAAATCTAAACTGATATGAAACAGACTGTGAAGAAGTTAAGACAGAGACATGGGGACAGGGTCCAAATGCTATGAGGCGATTAACAATATTGGATGGAGAGACGAGGTCTGGCCCTGGGAAGTGGTCCCAGTGGCCATGGCCTGGAGACAGCTTGTGGCCTGTTCTTTTTCAGGTTCACTGGCTTGCCCTTGGGCACTGACCTTGGTAAATGTGATTGCGGCCGAAGTGGGGCCCATCAGGGTGGTGAGCCAAGAAGTGCCGCAGGAAGGTGGTGAGGTGATAGCCGTGCCTCAGCACCAGATGGGCGCCCAGCACGTGTTGGTGCACGAGACGCAGGTGGAAGTCATAGCTGAATGAATGCACGTGCATCAGGTCCCGCACCTTGTCACACTCCTCCGTGAACAGCATGGACAGCTGGGGAGGCGGAGAGGCTGAGTTAGGAGGTGCTGGTACAGGCTGCCCAGCACTCCCATTTCCCTCCCTCTCGCATGGGAAAAGACAGCTCAAAATTCACCCTGTTGCTGGGGCCTCCCCTCTGCCAGACGAGCCTCTGGGAAGCCCTCCTCACTATCTTCTCTTTTTTATACTGTACTGTAACTCTGTTTACATGAAACTGACCCCTTGAGAAGATGGGCCTTTTTACTCCGTATTCCAGATTCCACTAAAGTCTGGCACAGATTCACTGATGCAACAAGTCCTTGAGTGCCTGCCTGGTACTGTTCTAGGTGCTGGGGATATATATATCCTTCCCTCAAGGAGCTTACATCCAAGTAGTGGGGAGATGAGACAATAAACATTAGGTAGTACATAAGGACAGAGCATGCAAGAAGTGGTGTTATGGAAAAATCCAGTAGTAAAGCAGTTGCTGTTTTAAACAGGTGGTCGGGGTAGGCAGATGTGTATTTACTATCAGGAAGTTTTTCCTTGCCCCTTCCCTTCTCTCCAGCTTTATTTTCCCATCAAACTGCGTGCTCTTCCCACGTACATCACATGTTCTCTCTACACTTTTGTACGTCCTATTTCTTTGCCTGGGATGCTGTGCTCCCTGATCCCCAAACCTGGCTAACTCCTCGTTCATAAAGCTTCATCTGGGACATTCTGCCAAGGTTAGGCCAGGGTGCGCCTCCTCTAACTGATCTGCGAATGAATGGATAAATGAACCGTTGATGCAGGAAGAAAGGAAGGAACAGATGGAGCTGATGCTTCTCTTGGTGAAAATCACCATTACTGAAAGTGTGTTAACAACTGGATCTGTGGTGCTAGAATGGCAGAATCTACATGACCATTTCCTGGGGGACATTGGGCCTAGGAGTTAATAGGAAAGGAAATAAAACTGTAGAAGAAGCGATAGCCTAGGAGTCCGAGTAGCTGCATGACCTTGGGTAAGTCACTCTCTGATTCAGTTTCCTTATCTAACATGGAGATGAAGTAAAGATCTTCATAAAGTTAGAGGCAGGGTAATAAACTGCAGTAACCAAGGATGAGCCTCAGAGTCAGAGAGCCAGTACTGGCCCCCCGAATAGCTGTGTGTCCTGAGGCAAATTCCTGATCGGCGAGGCACCTGTTTCCTGATCTGTACAGCAGGAGTAAAACTCCTCTTCACTTAGTGTATACACTAAGCACTTCATAAACAACAGCAGTAATACAGCAATCCAGAATTCTAAGTAGGGTTAGAGATTAGGTAAGTAGGAGCAGAGAGAGCCAAGCTGGATGGGGATCAGGGGGAAGAGAAGCCAAAAGGACTTCAGAAAGCTCAAAAGAATAATGGGGGTAGGTCCTTCCTGCAAATGCTACAGCCACGCATGGAAAAAGGACCTGCCTATCCATAGCTCCCTTCTGAACACTCTGGCCCGAGGAGGTTCCTGCATATAGTCACCCAGCTTTTCTGGATCACATTCTCCTGTGATGACTGGATTAGGTGTCCATACCCAAGTCAAAGACAACCAGCTGACCAGACATGAGAGGAGTCTGCTGTCTGGACTGGATGGCGACAGACAAGGCCCAGGCAGATCCTGGTCTCTCAGAAACTACGTGTGAGGCACAAAGAGGTGACAGACCCTCACATGACGCGTGCGACAACCTGACGGAGCTGAACTCACTCAAGTACAGCGGGCTTCAGGTCCCTGACCTCACTCGACCCTCTCACTCATTCTGAGCATCCGGAGTGCCTGGCCCTCACGGGGTACAGAGGCATAAATAACGACTAAGGGACAGGTACGCCACGTGGGTGGGAACTCTAGTCCACGTTCTAAGTGTTAGTGACTACACTGACAATGCCAGGCTGTCTCCAGCTCTAGATTAGGCCAGGAATGCCCATGGCACCGACGTACCCATGTGTCAGATTACCCGCTATGCTCAGATGTCCTCACTATCTAACCATCTATGGTTCTGGATGGACCACAGTGCTAGGCTACTCTCAGTACCAGAATGACCCCAGGCCAGACCAGCCACTTGTGATGGGTGGGCTGCCTTCTGCTCTCTTGCTACAGCTGAATACAGCTCTGGACCACCTGCAGAGAGACTGGTGGATGGTCCAGTCACCAGAATGACCCCTGACCTAGCCAGCCACAGCACCAGCTCGCCCCTGGGCCAGATTGCCTATGCACTGCTTTTACTGGTCACAGCACCCTGGGGATGGACTTACTATGCCTGAGAGCCCACATTCCTTTCACATACCTGAGAGTTGACGGCTTGCCCCATGGGGATCCGGGAACACTCCAGAGCAAACTGCTTGACACAGAAGTAACAGCCCTGGAGAGAGGGTGAAAATGAGGGCAGGAGTGCACTGACAGGGTACTGGCTGTCCGCACTCAGTACCCCTCCTGCTCACCTGGAAAGTCAGCTCCATGAGGATGATGCCCCCGGGCAGTGCCCGCTGCAGGTGGTATGTGGTGACTGGAGAGCCAGTGCTCTGAAGAAAGGAAAAAGATGGGTTCAGAGGCAAGGGTTGGGGGTTCCCCGGCCTCGGGCCAGCAGGGAAGTCCCTTGGGTCATTGACTTTAATGGTGTCAGGCTGGGATCAACAACGTCAGTCAACACCCAGGCTCACTGACCTCAGGAGCTGGGGAAGTAATTCAGGCTTAATGACACTGGTGTCTGGGGCATCATTGAATCACTGTCGGGGAAGGTACATGATGACGTGTTACCTTGGGGCTCCCATCAGTCTTGGTTTTAGGGCAGGAGAAGGAGCCCCGACCCTCTGTTCCAAGGATAGCCATGGCCCGCAGCCGGCTGGTGCTGCAGGAAAGGAAGAGGGACAAGAGGATGAGGCAGGCCAGTGGGATGAAGGATTATGGCGATCAGACTCACCATCTGTTTCACGTGGAATTGTTTTGGAGGAGACAGGACTGGAGAGGGCAAGAACCTGCCCGGGGTACCACACTGCAGGCCAGGCCTAGACTGCGGGGCAGGGCTTTCTATACAGCAGCTGCTGCTCTAAGGGGACGTGGGAGCAGTGCTCAGTGGGGAGGCCTCTCTCTACCATGAGAGCATGAGGGTAGGGCCAGAGAGGCTGCTGAAACTATGGGGGACACCCATGAGGGGATGGAGGTGTTGGCTTACAGGGGGGCAGCAGGAGAGGGTGAGAGGAGAGAGGGTGATGTATGTCTGAGGTTTCATTAGGAAAGTTCAAGGACATGCTTGATTCCCTGGTTAGGGACTTTTCTCTGAAAGGGAAAGGAGGTTCTCTCCTGACTGGGGAACGGCACTTTCAGCATTCCACAGGCCTCCTGGTTCATTTCTCAACTCAGAGGCAAGGAGAGAAGAGAAGCAGCGAAGGTACCGTGAACAGGACAAAACAAAGGGCCAGCGGGAACAACTCGTTACACTTAGGGGGTATAACCCGCCAGGACTCTTGCTGGAGGGGGTCTAAGCCTCTGGTGAGACAAAATGTCCCATTTACTCCTCAATGAAATAGGGGTAAGACCTAACTAGTGATTGGTGATGGTTAAAGACTGGTGACAGAGAAAGGCCTGACTTTAAATTTTGCTCTAGAGACATGTTTTAATCTAAGGTGTTTTTTGTTTTAAAAAGAATTCAGATTTCTGAGAAGACCATAACTGAATGGAAAGTAAGCAAACGAAAGTCTCTGAGAAAAGCTCCGACAGCTGGGACCTGGCTGCCATGGGCAGCAAGCGGGGCAGCTCCTCGGGATGGGGGTACAGGCCTGTCCTCTCTTCCTGAGGCCTGGAAAAGATGGAGAGGCCTGCGCGGTGCAGAGCTGGCCACGAAAACACTAAGGAATCAGAATTGGCTTTCTGGGCCAAGGTGTTGTCTTGAGTAAGGAAGTACAATTACATTTACTAGCTTAAAAAGGCATCAAACTAAAAATAGAGAGAAGGGAGAAAATAAACTCACAAATCCAGAGACATGAAAGGAACTCTGTGTAACGTGAACAGATACTTTCCCATCAGGCATTGGGAAGAGGCTGGGAACACAGAATCTGGAGGCTCATATTTGAGAAGAGAGTAGAGCAGGGCCACACAACTGAGAATTTGAGATTTGATACAGGAGGAAAAGGTGGTTGTGGACTTGTCACTGAGCTCTGGGGAGATGGAAGGTGGTGACAGAGGGGCTGCCTACTTTCCAAGACTCAGACCTGTCACTACTGGCCAGTGAGTGAACATGACCAAGAGGCCAGAGGACAGTGATGCAAGTAGGCCCAGTGCAGGGCTCCTTGGCGAGAAAGACACCTAACCTCAGCGAGGAAAAGACTTCCTGGGCCAGGAACCGTGTCAAATCTCAGGAGGGGTCAGTGGGGTGATCAGGACAGCAATGATAAAGAGCCAGGGCCAGAGGCTTGGGTGTGTGTACCAGATCCACGTGTGGACTGTGGATGTAAGACGTACGTGGGCACGAGCTCTGTGAGAAGGGACACAGATCTGTGAGTTCCACAAGATGTGCGTGAAGGCTGCACGGAAGTGTCTAAGATCCTCACGTGTGTGTGCTGGCCTAGTGGGATGAACGTGCCCAAGGCCTGAGCTGTCCACGTGGGACCCATGTGAAGACAGGAAGGGCAGTGGGGCCTCACCTGCGGGCGGGCGAGGGCGGCCGCAGTGGCACCAGCGCAAAGCCCATGCTCTGCAGATACTGCACGTACTGCTGCAGGAAAGCCAGGCTCAGCTCCTTCAGCCAGGGCTCCTCACGGGCACCTGGCGGAGGCACATCCAGCGACTCACAGCTTGTGGGGGCCTCCCGGCTCCCAGACCCTGACTCAGGGCGATGGCGCCGCTGTGGGAGTGGAGAATAAGGCAGGCTCTACCCACTGTCAACCACCCGACTGGGGGTGGAGGAACTGAGGTCACTGTGGGGTAAAGGGAAGCCCCAGGGGAGACACCCAGGAGTCCTGGGCCTCACCTGCCCCTCAGGCGGCCCACAGGTCTCCGGGGGCCCATGCAGCCAGGCAGCTGGGTCGAAGAGCAGGGCTGTGGCACAGTAATGCACCAGGCGGGATGACTGCTTCAGGGTCTCCAGCTCCCCAGCCTGGGGAAACGGGGCGGTGAACACTAGAGCTGCTCAGGGAAGGGTCCCAGGACACCCCTGGAGGGTGCAGGTTTGGGCCACTCACACTGACGGGCATGCTGGCTGGGGCGGAACGCTGCTGCCAGGTCACAAACAGGTTCTCCATCTTCATCTGGCGCTCCAGCTCTGGGGTTAGAGGCATTAGCAGTGGCCCCCACGACCTGCCAGACTCACAGATCGCCCCTGCCCACTGTCCGGCCCAGTGTCCTCACCTCTGCGCTCTGTCATCTTGATCTCCAGGAACTGCTGTCCATGGTAGGTGACGGGATCGGGAGGTCTGGGCACAGGGCCGAGTGAGGAGCTGGGACGGGCAGCTGTGATATCCCTCAGGGCCTCATCGAAGGGGAAGGTGTCCAGGGGAAGGGGACCCCCACCCCGAGAAGACCCACTCAACCGGCCTTGCTCACGGCTCAGAGGGGGGCTGGCACTCCGGATGAGGGTCTCTGCTTCCATGGTTGGCAGCAGAAATGGGTTTGGCTCCTGAGAGAGATGGAGCCTCACAATGGGTTCATGGCCTTTGCCCTCAGATCTGTCCCACCCCATGGCCTCCTCTTAGACTCTCCCTCCCCACTACCTCTGCCCTCAGTCTGTCCCCTCTTCCCTGCTTCAGGGCTGGTACTTCCTTAAACTGACCCCTCAGCAGCCAGAATTAGAGGAGGGATCCTGAGCAGCAGGCACCTTTTCATCCCGCACTGGGAAGTCCAACTGGCCATAATGATGGAAGAGTCCAAGCTTCTGGCTGAGGAGGCAGAAGATGAGATGGGCGCGTGCGTTCTGCCACTGCACGAGGCGAACCAGTGCTCGGCCCAATGCTGCCCCCAGGTCTGGAGCCCAGTTGTAAGTCAGCAGCTGTAGCTAGGAGTCAGGGGTCAGGGTCAGTGAGATCACAGAACCCCTTCTCCCACCCAGCCTCTGGCCCCACATCTACCTTCTTGTCCACGACCTCTAACAGCAAGAACCTCTGCCGTGAAGCATTTCGCCCTGAGCTCCCGTCACCTCCTGGCTCGAAGCGCTGCAGGGCTTTGGCAGCTACAGGGTGGGGGACAGGAACAATGGGGTCTAGAGGCAGATTCCCCCTCAATTCCACCCTGGCCTTGCAGCGTCAGAGGCTATCCCATCAGTCCCTCTAAACCCAGCCTTCCCTAGGCCATGCCCTCACCCTGCTGGGTTGGTCTCCTCCACTGCAAGAAGTTCCTTCCCAGAAGCAGCAGATGCCGCTCAGCTGCTGGGCGGGGAGTTGGGCCCAGTTGTCCAAGTGAACAAGGACTGAAGATGTCTGGCTCTGCACCCCTAGCGGGAGGGAGGGACACACAGAAAGCACACTATCTATGGCCCCATCCACTGGCCATCACTTCCCTGGGTCTAAGCCTCCACCGCTACTAGCTCAGCCTTCACGAGACCCCAAACTCACAAATGCTGCTCAAAGATGCGGACACTAGTGTCTCCAGCCATTGAGGTGACCAGATTGGTGAACTCAGACAAGATGGATGGAAGGAGGAAGCGGGACACCACGTAGGTGGAGCTCCTGGACACGGAGGCACACCCTGGATCCAGGGCAGAGAAGTCACAGTGAGGCTCCGGGATGGGGCCCAGGCCACGGGGTTCGTGATGGGAGATGGGGGCTGGGTCTCACCAATTTGAATCATGAACTCCATCCAGCACTGAATAACGTGAGCAAATACAGGCTGCAGGGTCCCCACCTCGCCCTCCTCTAGCTGCATGGTCCGGCGTCTGAAGACACAGCAGCAGTAAGAACCTTGCATCCATACATGTGTGTTTACACAAACTCAATACCCATCCGTGACTTCACACCTCACCTCCATGACACAGTACACATACATACCTTTGTCTCTGGGCTCCAGAATCTGGGCCTGGTACCCGCTCAGTTCCACCAGGAGTCCGAACATTCTCAGTTTTGTGACGCCTCCGGCCCCGAGTGTCTTCTGGCCGATCCAAGACAATGTCATCAGTTGTTTTGGGGGAACCCAAGTCCCCAGATTCTGTTTTACTCTGGGGGCAATGCAATGAGTGAGAAGGGGTTATTGGAAAGGGGGAGGGGGTAGAGGATGGAGGCATCATGGAAGGGTAAGAAGAGTCCAGAGGACTGGGAAGCCCGGGTTCAGGCCCTGGCTTCACGGGGGGCTTAGCAGCCTTGCGCAGGCTACTCAACGTTCCTGAGCCCCGGATGCCTCCCTGGTAAAAGCCCTGCTTGTCCTGCAGGCTGTGAGGATCTGACAAGAAAAGTGGAGGTGAAGGCACTTATACGCTGAGGCTCTCTCTGTATCACTGAGAACTTGCCACCTTCTGCAAATACCTACCCAAGGGACAGAGTAGTTTTACTTAACAGGTGATCTGAGGCAAGGCCTATCGGGGAGTTTAGGGGGAGCTGGGAGGCAGGCAAGAAAGTAGATGTCAGCTTCACCACTTCCTCCCGTTCTCCCATTACCAGCATATCCCAGAAGCTACGCCGGCCAGCTTTGCTGGGGGGAGTCACAGGCTCCCCAGGGCCAAGGCCAGGGCCAGGGGGAAAGGTGCTGGCGCGGCCTGCAGGGCTCTTGGTTTCCAATGACCCGCTCCTGAGACTTCCTGTGGGCCAGACATTACAGACTCCCGTCACTAGCCATCAATCCCCATTCCAGACAACCTAGCCCAATGCTGCTATGGCAGTGACTTACCACTTACTTCTCCTGTTAGTGAATGACGGTATACGTCAGTGATAGTACATGGCTGCTTGTGTTTGTGTGAAGTGAGTTCCTGATGAGAGTCCCCTCTCTAAGCAGGTAACCCTAAGCATGCATACGCTTCTGCCAGTGTATCTATCACCTTGCTGATGCAGGCAAGGGAATGGACACTGTGAGTGTGTATTTCAGATAGGGCCTCTGTGAGGTCTTCCCCCATATTGCACCCTTACCTGAAACACCATCTTGCCTGGATCTGTGATGTTCTCTGGCCCCCACATACCTGGGGACGTGTCCTCTGTGCATAACGAGGCTGGCAGCAGCCGCAGCTCCATGATGGCATCAGCCAGGGCCTGACGAGCTGCTCCTCGGAGTTTCTCCTCCAGCTGCACAATACTGATGTTCCCCTTTTCCCACACATCCAGGCGAAGCCGTGGGGCTCCACTCTGAGCTGAAGGAAAGAAGGGGGGTCACTGGAGGGTGCCCCTAGTTCCCACAACACTAACTGAACCCCCTTCCTCTGACCAAGCTGCCCCACCTGAAAAACGGTCCGGCACGACTGAGCAGCGGGTGACCTGGGTCAGCTGTTCAAATTCTTCCTCTTGCGTTAGGTCTGGGGGCCCCGGATAAGAGGGGGACCATGATGCCAGTGAGATGGGGGCTCCTTCCTCATCCACAAAAGCTAGAGTGATGCAGGCAACTCCTGGGTAGAAATCCACAGGAAGACTCAGGTCTGGGACTTCCAGACACCCCCTTCCTCTCCCCCAGGTCCCCCTCAGCTGTAAGGCTGGGCAAGGCCGTTTCAGCCACGAGCCAGGAAAGGCACCAGCCCTCGCAGTGCCGTACACTGTACCTTTGCCCCCAGTGCCCTGTCCACCAGGCTTGTTATACAAGTAGATGTCCAAGTCGGGGAGGCTGCCCTGTGGTGGGAGTGGATGCTGGGAGAGAACAGCCACAGAGCATTAAGACGAGGCAAATGGAGAAAAGCCATCAGGGAACGGGTGTCCACAGTGGGGAATGGGGGACAGGCACACACAGGAACACAGCAAGACACAGGTAGGTAATAAAGGTGTGTGTGGAGGGCATGAGTGTACAGTGTGTGGGCAAAGGTACATATGGGGCATCTGCAGAAAACAGTTACACAGTAAGGGGGTGTGTGTGTGGAGCAGGGAGGCCGGGTGCACGTGGGTGTACAGAGGTAGGTGAAATCTCACCTGGAAGTGGTTCCGGCTGTTGCTGTCTGTGTATTTGGGAGAGTGCAGGAAGATGAGCAGGTTCTGCCGCAGGTACCAGGCCAGGGCAGGAAGCCAGGGCCTGCAGGAGGTGGGGAGGGCCAGATGCAGCACCTCTGAGGGCAGACTTCCGGGAGGCTGGATGAACTGCAGAGAGTGGGAAGGGGAGTCGGAGCTGAATGAGCAGGTCCTGTTTGAGACTGTCCCTACGCCTGTGGCTTTGCCATGGACGGATGCTGGAGTGTGGGAGGGAGCTGACCTCCACATCAGCTGGTGTCAGCTTGCAGTTCCGAACAAGCATGACCGTGATGACGTCCAGTGTGGCCTCATCCAGGCGCCGACGCAGAACCCGCACTAGTTCGTCTGTGATCTCGGGACCTCGACACAGACATGGTAGGAAGGTAGAGACACTGGCCAAGGATCCAGCTACCCCAAACCAGCCCTTAAACCCCAGGCTCAAACATTCTCTCACACACTAGAGCAGCCAGCACTGGGTTCTAGTTCTGCTAAACTGCTCACCGTGTGACTGTGGACAAGTGAATCTTACCTCTCAAAGCCGCAGTGCCCTCAGCCATAAAATGGGAATAACAGCAGCTGCCTCCTATGTAACAATCTTAGCCCAAGACCTAGTACACATTAACTGAGCCGTAAGTATCAGCTGGAAAATCCAGTTGCCTAACAGACACCTTACACTTAACCCATCTCAAATCGAACCTATCATCTTTACCCCAAACCCACCTCTGGTACCCAGCCAGTGGGACCACCATCTATGCACATACTCATCCAGGCTAGATACCTGAGTATCAACTTTAGTGACTTCTCTTCTCCAAGCTGCATTCCAATCAGCTATAGGCCTTACCCCCTGGGCGCGCCTTCCCACCCAGCTCCTACTTGAGGGAAGCCCAGAGCATAGCATGACCTGGAGTAGGAAGGCTCCAAGAGAAGTACCAGAGGATTCTGGAAACTCATCTGGTCACTCTCCTACCCCCGGCCCCTACAATCCTCACCTGCCTGCCCTACGCCATGCACCAGCAGCTGGATATGTCTGTCCACCTGGCCCACCGGGCGAGCAGCGTCTGAACTGCGGCTAGAAGCCATGTCCAGGGGAGAACGAGGACCCTGCAGGGAAACTGTGGTCAGGGCCCAACACCAGGGAGTGAAGTCTGAGGGAGTACGCACAGGCATCGGGGAGCAGGAGGATACATGCCGAGGCTTCCTCAGAGTAGATGGGCTCCTGGCTTCGGGACAGAGCTAGGGAGGGGGGCAGAGTATCGCCTTCCCATGGCCGCTCACTGCAGGATGTCTCCAGGAGCCTGCGAAAGAGTGGCAAGGTCTTTGGACGTACCTCCTCCCGGGCCATCCTTAACCCGAGCTTTATCCCGTCTTCCCTGGGCCCACATACCGAAGATAGTACACAGCCTTTGTGGCTCGCTCCTGGTAAACAAACATATTCTTCCGGTTCACCACGGAGAAGGCATTGAGCACAGAGCGCAGGGCCTGGATGGCTGCGGGAGCAATGAAGGCTCAGGAAACTTCCTTCTCCAGATCCCCCTCCACACTCCACCCGACTCGTGCCATCACACACCCCGAGAGACGCCCATGCTGGGCCCCATTTTGAGGCGTGAATGGACTCGAATCACGGTTCCCCACACAATGTCACAAGAGAAATGGCCAGGGACAAACTGCATTGTGGCTGCCAGGTACCCTCGGGGTGCACAGCTCTCATCAGCAGCATAATCTGATGGGGGAAGAGAGACAGCAGATCAGAAACAGGACACAGCCCTCTGCCCTCACGGACTTCTCACCTGTGAACTGGCCTACTCATCCTCATTCCCCTGGCTCCTCAGCCCTGCCTATTATCCTGTAGGGGAAAAACGGTCATTTTGGGTAACAAGGCAGGACCATGCTCTTGGAAGGCAAGTCGTAGCACAAGGTTTTCAGAACTATCTCTGAGATGTAGCAAAGGAACTAAGTAAGAATAAGTGTCAGGAAAGGCAAAGCATGAGAAAATCCTGAAGATATTGCCAAGACACTGATCCTGTCACAATATACATCATCATATATATACCCCATCTGTTGGGAGTTACAACAATAACCCCTTAAACCAAAAGGTATAACGGCTTACATGCACCCACTGTAGAGTGCGGAAACTACGTCCTGTGATTTGGAGGACAGCTATCCCAAAGAATCCAAAGGTAGCATGGCGGTATGCAAGCACCCACAGCCACACTCCAATGCCTTGGTCAACCCTTTCCAGGTGTACAGGTTGACAAGAAACCTTCCAGTTGTCTAACGGTGGCATTTTGGTTTCCCAGAGAAGCTGCTAACAGATGTGAGCAGCGTATAGGAAACCCAAGAGGCTGCAGAGTCTGGAATGGAATGCTGGTTGCTAAGGGTTTCAGTGAAAACACATGGAGACTAAAATGAGGAAGGGCTGTGTCTGGGTTCTGACTGGTCTTACATCTCAGGCTGCTGAAAGTCATTGTAAAGAAAAAGTGCCTGGCTGTCCTAGCTCATACTCAATTTGCAGAAGATGCCATCAAAACCCCAGAAGCCCACTAATTATGGGACTTCTGCTTTGATATGGAATACATCCCTGGATGTGCTGAGAGAGGCACTGTTTGGAGCTGTCAGGAACGTTCACCTACAGACTTGCTGAGAATGTTAAAATTAAGGAGTGGTCTGATTTTACTTTTAAACCAGAAGGGAGAACTGCAAAGGAATGGCATGATTTGGCTTTCCTCTATGAGTTGGGGTAAGAGGTCATCCGGGGTGAGAGAAGGGAGCAGAAGTGTGGGGACTTTAATTACCATCTCGAGGAGATCACCATGTTTCCTAACCATGACCAGAAATCTCAGAAATCCCAACGGGGTCCTCTGCCTGCCTGTCTGAAGAGACAGCCAATCACATGGCAAATCCTCCTAGTGGGCATCAGGTTCCCCTCTGGTCTTCTCTCACCTATGAACTGGCCTACTCGTCCACCCAGCTCCCCTTCGGGCCTGTCTATCACCCTGCAGAGGAAAGATGGTCACTTTGGAAAACAAGGCTGGGCCAGGCAGAGGCATGAGCTAAGGAAGACGGTCACAGCTGGTGCCCCTTCCATGACGTCTCCTATATTCTTCAACCTCTCCCTCTCTACTGGATCTTTCGATGTGGAACACAAATGTGCTCAAGTCTTACCTTATTTTACAATTCCTGCCTTGCCCTCCATTTCCTTTAGTTCCTGCCATATCTATTTTTGTCTCTCCCTTCACTGCCAAGCCACTAGAAAGAGCAGCTTTGCTCTGCCCCACCTATCTAACATCCTTTTACTTTTTAATTTCCTCTGACGTGCATTTCCATCTCTCCACTGAAAGTACGTTCACTAAAGTCACTGATGAAGTTGAAACAGCCAAATCCAATGATCCTTTTGTGTCCTCTCCTCTTTGCTTTCCCTGTATTACTTGCCACTGATGACAAAGTAATGGTGACTCTCCCCCCAGCTTCTCACCAGAGTCTTTGATAAAAGAAAGGGCAACAGCACCCCCTTGGTGAGGGAGGCTGCTGGGTGGGACCTCACCATCACTGGGCAGTGGTGCCCGCTGACGGGAGTGGAAGGGGGTCTCGCTGCGCCACAGATCTTCTTCACTCTCGGCCACGAGGAGAGAATTACACACGTGAGTGTCGTGAAGGTCCTGAAGGAGCAGCCGCTGGGAGAAGGAGGAGCAAGGTATCAGGGACCTGGAATATTTCCTCACAAATTGGTGGTGGTGGTGAGAGGCGATCAAAGGCCAGAGAGAATGCCCGTTATCACTGGGGTCAGAGGTCAAAAAGAGCCTCAGTAATCACTGGGAGGTCTGAGAGACCGTGTCTGACAGTCACTGGGCTCAGGGCTCTGAGCGGTGAACCACTTAGGAACTCTCGTCTCTCCTCTTTGCCAGAATCTGCTCACCATCCTTCAGGTCTCAGCTTAAAAATCACTTCTTCTAAGAAGCTCTCCCTGACACTTCAGGTGGTCAGATCCTGTTATATGCTCTCACAGCAGTCTCTACTTTTCCTCTGTAGAAGTCTTCACAATTGAAATCAAAATAATTTGCGTGATTTAGTTGTTTAATGTCTATCTCCTGCACTCGACACAAGCTCCAGAGTCAGGGTTTCCCTCTGTCTCGTTCACCATTATATACCTAATGCCAGCACAGTGCAATGAGAGGGAACACCTCATAGTTCCTGGGAAGGTATGAGAAGAACCCACAGTGCTGGGGGTGGGTTAGGGAGAATTCCCTAGTTTGTGGGGAGTGACAAATAATAGCATCCCAGTAACTTCAGGGTCAAAGAAAATGTAGAGGATGGAAATGTAGAGTTCCTAGAAACTCCTTCCTCATCTGGACTGTGCCCCATGCCTAGACAGCCCTGCCCTGCTGTCCCTTACCTGGTTGACCTCCCTGCAGATCTCCCCAACTCGCCGCACCAGGAGCTGTTGCAGATGGCGACACTCAGCGCCTGGCCCCCCGTCCTCTCGAATCAGGCTCCTAGGAAGGAGGAATAGATCAGATACAGAACTGCAGTGGGGAGGGAGTTGGAGGAGGTCATGAGAGCGGTAGCCAGGAGGAAGCATGGAAAGGAAGTAGGACTAGACAAAGGGGAGTAAATACGATGGGAAGTGGGAAAGAAGAAATTCTCAGTAGCAATTCTGGAAGCCTAGGCTCCATGCTTGGCTCTCCAGCCTCCATGTGGGCACTGCACTGAGGCTTCCATCATGCAGTTCACCTTTTTATTCTCAGATCTTCTTATCAGACTGGTGGTCTTCCCTTCTCTCAACCCCACCCCACCCCTGAGATAGAGCACTATTTAACCAGATGCCTGGGTATGAACCCCGGCTTTGCTACTTTCTAACTGTGACCTCGGCAAAGTACTTACCTTACCTGTGCCTGAGTTTCCTCATTCATCCCATAAGGATAATAATACTTTGTAGGGCAGTTATATCGATTACATGAGCTGATCCAGGTATAAGTGCCTGCCACCTATACGTAAGTATTTATTAAATAGTGCCCATTATTCCTTATTTTTATATATCAGCTTCTGAAGCGGCACTGAACTGCAGATGTCCTTAACGCTCAGCTAGACACCAAAAGCCCCATCAGCTTTTTAAGTCCTTTAGGTTAGTAGAGTGACATGCCTTGCTACAACCAGTGGGAAGTGTTCAGGAGCCCCCAACCTTAGAATACAAGTCAGACCCCAACCCAAACCTTCAGTCCCATGTTCTACTTTTTAATAACATTCAAGAAGGGTGTTGTGGAACAAGGGAAGCTAAGCTAACATCAGTCGGGATGCAGGGCCCTGGCTTCTACGTACCGTGCGTGTGCACACACTTCCACACGATCCTGCAGGATCCGTACGATGAGCCAGAAGTCAGGCAGGCAGGGTCTAGGGAGGCCTGGGAGCGAGGGCTGTGGAGGTGCCGGCCCAGGCGGGGTCCGCAATGTGAAGGGGGCCTTCTCACCCAGGGTCTCATTGGGACCTTCACTGTCTGAGCCACTGCTGCCACCATCATAACCTGTGTCAAATGTGCTGAAGTTCAACTCCGTCCTTAGGTTCATCTGAGCCTCCAAGTGCATCAGGGTCAATGGGCTCCTCCAGGTTAGTCCCTTCGGATGCCCCCTGCCCAGGCCTTTCGCTGTGCAGTACTAAGTACACTTCCCATCAGCTCAGAGTCCTTCACCCCTTGCCCCAATTTACCTAGGTGGTCTGAGTCCACACTGCCTTGACTGGACATGAGGCTTAGTCCCCGGCTGGGCCCAGGCTGGCTTCCTGGGAAGAGAAGAGAAATAAATGCCTGGAGTTTCTCTCATTCCCACTTAGGACCACCCTCCAAAAATGGAAGCAGGGCCAGGGATGTACAAGTCCCGGGTCTTGGCCCCAGACCTTGCTGCCCAAGTCCTCTCTTACCTCCTGGTGGCAGGCTGGGAAGACTGATGAGGGAGGGGCCCTCAGAATCCTCTGGGGAGCCAGGGGCTTGGGGGCTGGCTGTCAGGGCCTGAAGGGAGGAAGTCACGACTGAGTACAGGCCCCACACACCCACCACCACCCCTGCCATTTCCAGGTCAGCCCAGGAAAGACTCACCTCCCCTTCGGTGGCTTCAGCCCTGTCCTCATGACTGTGCCAAGCCCAGGCCGCTGAAGGGGGTACCTCATGGGACCCATCCGGCTGTTGGCCAACTGCCACAAAGAAGAAGCCACTGTCAGGGTCCTCCAGAAGTACATGGCCAGGGAGGTGAAGCCGGCGGAACTCCTGGGGAGCAGGAGCCAAGGTCACAATTTAGGCAGGAGCAGCTCTCCTTATTTGTGGGACCCCATACTCCCTCATCAGGCCCTATCAACTACCTCATAAAGCAGACCCCAGCATCCCCACTGCTGAGGTTTGGTAAGGTTCTGTGACTTGCCTAAGGTTCAACGGGCCAGTGGCAGGTCTGGGAACTGGGTCTCTTCCCACTTAGCTGGGCTGCCAGGCATGGCGTGAGGGACAATGTGCTGAAGAGCTGGGCAGGAGGATAATTTTAGGGACCCAAACCAAGAGAGGGCCTTCCAGTTCTGTATCTGGAGTCCAGGGAAGGATAGCCCCAAGAGGCCCAGGAAGTATTCTAAGAGAAGCATACCTCCTTGAACTGTGTGAGGGAACGCTCTGGCCCAAACACAAAACTCAGTGGCAGAGTTTGGCGAAGGCACGTGGAGCGTCCAGGAGAGCTGTGGATGTGGGCGGCCGCACGGTGCAGGGCAGGGCTCTGGGGGATGCCCCCTCTTCGGAGTGCCCCCACCATCTCGTCCTCCAGCAGCCAGCGGATCTACAGTCAGAGGGCAATCCAGGAAGTGGCAAAGGGCACTTCCATTGCTGACTGGGGCATCACCTCCCTGCTAGACTAGAAGATACTAGAAAATAGTAGGCCTCACAGACTCGGCCTCACAGGTCTCACTTCGATCTCAGAATAAAGGGGGTGCCGCCGTACCTCACTGATATGATGGAAAGGGTATCAGGTACAGTGTTGAGGGGCTGTCACTCAGATTGGGGTAGGGCAGGCCCTTACCTCACTCATGGTGGTCTCGATAGCCAGTCTGTGGGGTGTGGCCAAACTGGACAATCCTGGGTGCCTAATTGGAAGAAAGGTTTAGACACTGGTTTCCAGAAAATAAAACTGAGGTGGGGCAAGGAACTCTGACAGGGAGAAAAGAAAATACCTATCTTCTTCCGGGGGTGGCAGTGGGGGCCCCAGGCCATCATCCGACCTTAAAGATGATGGTTGCCCTGGAGATCTTGGGAATGAAGCACTGCTCTCAGATGTTGACCTGAATAGAGTAGAAGCAAAGGTCAGCTAACCTCCTGCTAAGACCTCCTCAGCACTCCTTTCTTAGAATACTTCAGGTGCCCTTAGTCCCAAAGTGCCCCTAGATTCCTTAATGGTCCCCCTACCCCAAAAAGGCCCCAGGTCCCCCCACCAAACTTGCTGCCACACCGGTGGTGCTGAGGGTCCGAGGTTGGGGGGAGCTCCACTTCCAGCGGCAAGGTCAGCACAAAGACATCCAAAGTGACACTGAGGTCCCTCAGGGGCACTCGGCCCCCAATGGGGGGGCCCTCCAGACTAGAAAGCACCTGGCCTGGGACAGGGGAAAAGTTAGGGGTTGCTGGAGGCCCCGGGACAAGCATAGATTCCAAGTTCTCAGTGCTAAAGAGTTACACACATAGACTCTCCCCCACCCCCAGACAGGTAGGCAGGCAGGCAGGCTGTACTGGGCCCTGTGGCCCTCCCCTGGGCACCCCCAAACTCACCCAGGCAGGTGGGCAGGCTGCACACAGGTACTGAGCTGTGCTGCCCACGCAGCCGCACAGAGCACGTGAGGTGCAGGAAGAGCGGCGGCAGGTCATGCACGAGGCTCTCAGGTCCCGTAGGGGAATCGCCCCCGAGGACACTGAAGGAGTCTTCGTCAGGGTTCACCGTGTCTGCGTCTGACAGCGAGGCAGAGTCCAGGCCCGCAGGCCCCATGTCTGGCTCACGGCTCTCTCGGTATTCCACCTCCAGCTCTGGGTCACTCTCAGTGACCACACAGCAGGCAGATGTGTCTCCTAGACACATGTGGCGTGGTCAGTGGGAGAGGTGGGCAGTAAAGGCTCCTGAATCCTGGCTTGAAGCAGCCTTCTCCACCTCTAGCCACTTGCCCACACACCTTCTTCTCCCATGAGCTCAGCCTCTGAAAACTCCAGGTCACTGACTTTTCTGTCTATTGTGTCCCGGGGGCCCTCATCCTGGGCAAAAAAAAAAGAGACAGCTTGATTCAAGGCAGGACAAGAGCCACATCCAAGCCTCAGGGAACCAAGAGTCAAGAGGATCCAGGTGGGCCAAGAGGGACCTCTAGGGCTACAGGTTGGGGGAAGGAGGGAGGAAAGGATAAAAGCCGCTCACCTCTCGCCTGCTGGATGGAGGGCAATAGAAGAAGTAGTGGGGATTGGAGGGCACTGTGCGGAAGTGGAGACCACTGATTTCCAGAAACTTCTCCTGTTTGGGGGTTAGAAGGAGGCTACGTCACTCACTCCTCAGAACACTGCTACCCTAGAATAGACATCTCTACATACCCTCAACCCAGGAGAGAATATTGCCCCCCTGTGCAGGCAGGACTCTACCCCCTTACACCCTCACCAAGCTTCTTACCTGGATGAGGCTATGAAGGACATCATGTGCCTCTCCTCTGAGCTGGCAGACGTCTGTCAGAGAGATCTCCAGGCCAGGGTCCGGGTTGCCAGGGACACGGGTGCTTTGAAACTCAGGTTCGCTTAGGTCTTCGGTCTCTATGCTGAGTTGTTGGGGAGTGGGGGTGTTGAAGTGTTACAAACCACTAAGTCCTAGAGGAGCCTGCTCCCCAACTGGGAGCAGCACACACCTGTCTGTCTTTGTCTCTAGGAAGGGTGCTTAGGACAGTGGAAGAGGCAAGGAGAACCAATCCACCCACTTGGGCTCGAACCTCCGTGTTTCTTAAGGCAGAACATTTTTGTGAAACAGAGGAAGGAGTAAGGTTGACTCCCAGTTTTCTGACTTGGACCACTGGGTGGAGGGTATCATTCACCGTGGATGGGGAACACAGGTGGAGAAACAAGACTGGGTGGGAAGAAAATGCATTCATTTGGGAGACATGAAAGGTGGGGGATTTAGAGCTCCAGAGAGGAAACTGGGCTGGAGTTTGGATCTGGGCATCATCAGCACTCAAATCTCTGCCTCTTCTGTTTCCCCAACGCCACATACTGCAGACACCAGACACACAGCTGTCTGCCTGCTTGCTTTCCTCCCTCCCTCCCGCAGCAGGGACATGCTGGGCCCTCAGGTGAGCTGGGGACTCTGCAGTGGGCAAAAGTACAGTTTTTGCCTCACATATTAGTTCGGGGGATCACTCCTATTACATGAATGTCCTCAGAACAAGCTTCTACTTTCACTGATGGCAAACGGCAACTCCCTACGCCAACCCAGCACAATACTTCATAGCAGAACAGAAGAGACGGGGAAAGCCAGGAGGGAGACAGCTCCCCATGCCAAATGAGAGAAAGAAGTCGGGGCAGGAGGCAGGAAGCCAGCCACAAAGCACTACTGCCCTCTCTGGTGCTCGGATGCTACCTTGCAGGGCCCTTCCCTGGGGTCAGACGACCCCCGTTTATGTGGACTCTGTGTGCCCCCTTCTGCGTTATTCCGGGACAATCCTAACCTGGACTCGGAAGCCAGGACAGCTCGTTCCCGAGGCTCGGGGCCCTCCTCAATGCTGCTGCTGAAGGGCCCAGGGCTGAGAGGACCCGGGCTTGGGGGTGCGTGAGGCAAACCCCGAATGTGTCCACACAGTGCGAGGAGAAAAGGGGTGATGTCTACTTCTTGCAGTAGCTCCTCACAGGCATCCACCGCCATCAGCAAGTCCTGGGAGGTCACGCTCTGTGCTTGCTGCAAACTCCGGAACAGGCCTGACAGAAGTGGAAAGGGCCACAAGGGTCAAGCTCTGGCACGGCCTCCCCATTCCCAGTCCCCAGGGTCCCCATGTCTCCTCCCTGTGGCCCCCCGCTCACCACGGACGTAGCATCGCTGAGCGTGCTCCTGCAGCAAGGCACAATGGTTGGCTGCCTCCTTGGACCTGGGCTCCCTCCAGGCTGAGGAGGGGGAGGGCTGGTCGAGGAACTGAGTCCTAGGAATGAGGGAGCTTGGCCACCTTCCCTGTGACACCTCACTCAACATCCACCCACAATCCAGTGGATTGTCCACAGGTCCCCACTGAATGTATTCACGGCCCAGCAAGCTCAGCTGATTTGCTGAAGGAAGCCCAGCAAGGAGCTGGCAGGACACGGCTACGCAGCTGAGTTCCTGCCATTGACCATCAACCTGTCTGTCCACACCCAAGTGTGTACCTGAGCCCTCGCTGGGGGACCCTGGGTCAACAATGAGGGAACTCACTGGAAGATGAGGTCTCGGGGCGCCTGAGGAGGCTGTATGCCAACCATTTGCTCCCTCAGCGCTTCCAGGGCACAGCTGTAGATGAAGACAGGACACCGGGTTCGGGGCCCATCTGCACCCTCTGTCTGTGGAGCCTGACGCCCAGTGTAAGCCTGTAAGTCCTGACGGAAGGGTGGGCTCAGCTCTCCAGGATTCTGGGCACTGTCTGTGGGAAGAGGTGTCACATGATCTTCAGGCCCTCTACAGGTTCTCATTCCCGCTTCTATGTAACTAAGAGTCAGAAGTTTTGGGGCGGCTGGATGGCTCAGTTGGTTAGAACACGATCTCTCAACAAGGGTGCCGGTTCAATTCCCACATGGGATGGTGGGCTACGCCCTCTGCAACTAAAGATTAAAAGCGGCGACTCGACTTGGAGCTGAGCTGTGCCCTCCACAACAAGACTGAAGGACAACGACTTGGAGCTGATTGGGCCCTGGAGAAACACATTGTTCCCCAATATTCCCTAATAAAATTAAAAAAAAAAAAAAAAGAATCAGCAGCCTTACCACCGGCTGGGGTGACACTGAGGATGGGGACCTGGGTCTTTGTAGCCCTGACCCCAGTTCCTCCCAGATCTTTCTGGCTGGAGGCCCCACTCCAATCTCCAAACTTAGGCTTTGTCCCCTCTTGAGAGGGTCCCTCTTGAGAGGGTCCCTCCAGGCCATAGACAGCCAGATGCTGGACATCTGAAGAGAAAAAGAAAGACATAAATCAGAGCTGCCTGGTGACCCAGTGAGGGAGCTCAGGGGTGCGTATCTGAAGGACTAATGAAGAAGGTCTGTGGTTGGTACCTGAGAAGGTGGCGGGGAGGAAAGTCAGAAACACATGCTGGGGGGTCATAAGCCTCGCATAGCAGCGCCACTGAATGGGCTGGCCCGAGATGAGAGGCTTGAGAGTTTCAGGAGGGCCTGCACTCTGTAAGAGAGAAGCACAATTAGAGCAATCAATCTATAAAGGACCATCCAACCCCTGCTCCCTTCCTCCACCCTAGAGGGTATATAGTTTGCAAGATCCAGAGCAAAAGGAAACAACAGTATTCTGTCTTTGGCAGATGGCCTTTAGCATCCCGTGATGGAAAAAGCTGGGGTATGAGTATGTGATGATGGAAGGAGGTCAGTATGAAAACGGACTCAAGGAGATGAATCAGTGCTGACCAAGGTAGGAAGAGCCGAGTCTCCAGTCGCCTGAGTGCTGACTGACTGATCCTTCAGGATCCCATGGACCTCCTCTGGTGGCCTCTCTGGACCTACAATGGGGGTAGAGATGGGTGGAAGAGGGCAGGGCCAGCAGAGAGGCAGGGCTCTGAGGTGAAGAGAGGGGGAGACCAAAACCCAAAGACAGAAACCACCCTGTGGGGAGGGGGTGAAAAGGGGCTGGGCTAGAATCTGGTGTTAGGAAAAGAGGTGGGGCGCTCACCTGGACTGTGGTAGGTCCGCCGCAGCACCTCACTCAAGAAGGTGGCCTGGTCGGCTGTGCTCAGCGGGATCTCCCGGTCACTCAGCTCCTGCCCCAGGCAGCTGTGCAGCAGGCACAGCACCATGTCGTTGGCGGGACAGGGCCCCTCGGCGAGAGGGGCGCCCTCTGGCTCTGCCCGACACACACTCCGCTCAGCACCGAGAGCCTCCTGCTGCCCAGTGCCTGGCTCAGCCCTGACCGCACAGCCCCTCCCTCCTTCAGCCGGCAAGCCTCTTCCACCCCCATCACTCCTTTGCTGGTGAGCTGACTCATCTGCTCTTGGCGCTCTAATATGCCTGGGCTCACTGGCCCTCTAGCTGTGGGGCAAGTGGGTACAAAGTTCACCCACCTCTGGAAAGCAGAAGGAAGAACATCTGGAGCTGCTGGCACTGAGGCAACAGTCCCATTAGGTCAAAATGGAAAGGGATCTCATGGACACAGGTGTCTCCTCGCCGGTCTAATCCTAGGAGAGAGGGAAGGAAGACAGGAAACCACTTTTCGGTCTGTGGCTGCCTTCTCACCCCCCACTCGCCTGCTCCATCCCAGGGAACATTTCCCCACTGACCATCAGAGACCCTCGGTTCCGGGGACAGGGGACCCCATTCTTTGCTTTGGCACAGCTGTATCAGGTATTCAAAGCTCAGCAGGGAGCCTATGCAGGCAGCATCCCGAGGGTGAAGCTAAGGGAGGAAAAGCAGAAGTCAAAGGTCAGCCCTTCCGAGCCGAGACGCTGGCCTCTGGCTCTCAAGGAAGCCCACACAGCCAGACATTCAGAGGGATCCGGCAGCCCACTGGCTGTGGTACTCCCCAAGGGATGGCACCCAGCCTGGTAAGGGGTGGGGGACTTCTGAGGTCACTCACAGCTCGAGGGATCTCAGAGTATGTCAAGTCCTGGAGGTGCTTCCAGCTCTCGGGGCCGGGTCCTACGCGCCCATACTGTGGCTCCACCCACACCTCGGTGACCAGATTGAGCTCCGAGTCTCCCTCCAGGGCCTCCACCTCCACGTCGTTGTCATCATCTGTTGAGAAGCTAAAGGAGGAATGGCCCTGAGCCTGGGAGAGAGGAGAGTCCAATCCACAACCTCATGGCAGGACTCAGTCCAAGGAAGCAGGAAGGCAGTGGACACCAAGGACAGCCACAAGCTGCACGTGGCCTTTCTAGACCTGTGCCTGCCTGAAGCATCTGAAAACACCGCCCCCGCGACTCCCTCGGGTATGGGAGACAAAACTTCAGGGGACAAGCAGGGAGAAGGGTGAACATGCAGAGAGATGGCTGTCCGAGAGGGGCCAGAGCTCACCTGTCCTTGGTGGAGGTGGAGTGTGGGGGGAAGAGGACATACTGCACAACGCACGTGTGCCTCTCTTCCACGGCAGCCTGCCCTGGAGGCTCGTTCTGAGGGGAGAGCAGGAGATCCTGGGCAACCCCAGCCCAGAAGGAGACCTGGCCCTGCCCAGCTCTGGCCCTCAGAGCTTTAGTCCCCTCGCCACACCGTCCTGGGACGGGCCTCAGGCCTCGGTTCCTGTGGCCACAGGGACCCTGTGAGGCAGTTTCCAATAGTCCCCACCCACCTCAGAGGCAAGTGTGCCTGGGATGATGGACCTTGGTAGGAGGTGTCACGAGGGATGGCACTTACCTGAATTGGAAGTTCCAGTACCATGTTGATGATTCCTTCCCCGCTGCAGGCGAAGTGGAACCCTTCAGAAAGTCGGACTCTGAAGCCCCATAAAGGTGGGAGAGGGGCAGAATGAGGTGGGGGAGAGACACTCAGAGCACACACCCTTGCCCTCCACGCCACTTCTGTACCCACCTTCCAGCAGCCATCCAGGCAGACCTGTGCCCTGATGGCCCTGCTCAGACTATTGGTCCCTCAGGTATAACAGGTCCAATTAGGACCAGAGGCCAAAATGAGTAAGGAAGAGGAGGAGGGGACGGTGGTGGCATGTGCTGCTGTGTTCTGGACACTTTGCATAACTACAGCAGCACAGAGACTGGGGCTTAGAGAGGGGCCATGTCTGGCTTGGGCTTTCTGCCAGTGTCCAAACCCAGAATCTACACTAGTTCTCTTCCTGCCCCAGGTTGCCCGGCGGGCTCAGGGGACATACTCAGTAAGGATGGAGAGCAGCTGGGCAATAGCGCTGAGTGGCAGTGCGGGGGCCAGTCCTGATGGGACACTCCAGAGCCAGCGTTGATGGTAGAGGTAGCGAGACAGCGACGCCAGGCTAGAAGAGGCTGAGCGGCCTGACACCAAGGGCAGTGGCCCTGGTGGCTCCAGTGTAAGCAAGAAAGGTGCCCGGTAGTCCAGGGGTAGCTTCTCATACCTGGGAAACAGGGGCGACTCCCAGTTGATTGCTACTCAAACCCAGCTAAGCCACAGGCCTCCCACGTGCTCCTGGCCCCAACCCCACCCTCTGTACCCACCTGATGAGTAGCTTGTCCAATGGCTTATGTAGGACCACAAGGCAGGGCCGGTCAGACAGGGCCTGTTGTGGCCCCAACATGGGGGGGGACTTGGAGGGAGAGTTGCCCCCACCAACACCCCCTAGCCCTTTTCGTTTCACTTTGGGTGTTAGCTCCTTGCTTTGTACTCGGTGGGGGAAACGCAGCCGCAGAATCTCTTCCCGCAAGTCCGACACAATCTGAGGGGAAAATGTGATCAGATCCCTCTACTACTATCTCCTACAGATCTGGAAGAACGGGCCCCCATACAAGGTTTCTTAATCTGGGAGCTCCTCTCTCTACTGGCCCTGGCCCTGTGGGTTTGGGGAGGAAGGAGCCCATCTATACTCCAGGCTCCCTGGGCTAGGAGTCAGTCAGGGCCCAGCTCACCTTGTGCCGAGCCTGTGCTGGCGTGCCAATGGGGAAACCCAGGCGAAGAACCATGCACGGGGCCTTGGAGATGATGCGGACCATGTAGAAGGAGGAGGGGGGCTGGTTTGGAGCACTGAGGAGAAATGGGAGTCAGTGCGCGGGCCTAGGTTGCAAGTCAGTGAGTTTAGGAGCAAGTAGGGACGAGGTCTGAGGTTAGAGGAGGAGACATGGGATGCGGTGGCAGGAAAGGAGTGAGGGGACACCACTTCACCCACCTGGACAGCAGCTTCACATAGGAATAGCCCTCCACTAGCACGAAGCTGCTCCAGTCCCGAAGCAGAGAGGTCAGCGAGGAGTGTGAGATCCTGCACTGGACAGTGCTGTAGCGCCCATTGCTACCCGGGGTGTGCAAGTGCTTGGGGATCGGTCTGGGAAGAGGGGTGCACGTTGAGGTCAGACCTCCCAGCCCCAATCTTGGGGGTATAGAACAGATTGCTACCTCTCATCTAGGCCCTGTCTGAGGATATGGGGATGAATGAGCAGGAAGACTAGGGAAGGGTCACAGGTTTTCTTGGCCAAGGTTGGTAAGGGCTCATCTGCTGCTCCCCTTCCCTACCACCCCCTGCCACCTCACCCCTGCTCCTCCATCACAACTGGGGCCCGAGAAGGATACCCACGTGTCGTGTTCCAGGATTAGCACGAGGCGATGCATGTGTAGCCAACGCTGCCATGAATTCGCATCCATGGACAGCACTGGCTTCCAGTAGGCAGCAAACTGGGCATGGGATGAGTCAGACCCACTGTGCTGAAGAGAGAGCACCTGGGGACAGGAGGTACAGGAGCATTTGTGGAGAACCAGGGTATCACCTCCAACAGCACACAGAACCACAGGGATCGGGGTCAGAGATGGCAGGGGTTTAAAGCTAAAGGAACTCACAGCCCAGCCTGGGACAGAGGCAAAAGCTGCCGCCAATACTAAAGCTAGATTAGGGTAAATGAGCCCAGGAACAGACGGTGTAGCCTTTTAAAGCTGAATCCAGGCAAAAGATGGGACTTGCCATGCTTCTATCACTGACTGTAGAAGTTAAGCTGCAGAGGGATGGCAGGACCTCAGATGAGGTCCCTGCTCATTAGCATAAGCTCCCTGCCTGGCAATGCTAGGCTGACAGGCGGGCGCCAAGTGTGAAGAAAGCACAGGACAAAGGAAGCTATGGTTTTCAGGAAGTGCACAGTTCACGGTGGTTGGCAGTGGTGGGAAATGGGTGAAGGTGTGGAGAGGGTGGCGGCCAGAGTATGCCAGGGGAGAGGGGGTGAGGGGTCTTGCAGGAGGCTGGGATACCACCTAGACATCCTGCAAGTCTTTACCTCTGACCCCTGTGGTCTGCTGAGCACAGCCACAGCCTCTCTCTACAGATCCTTCTCTTCCCCTGGGGGCTTGGAAGGAGGGCGGGGAATTGCTCTCAGAGCTCAAGAGTTCTAATTTAGGTGCCTCAGACTTGAGTGGGAAGGAAAAAGGTGGTGGTTCTGGGCTCCAGTGCCATGTCAGTCCAAGTCCGGGTGGGCATGGAATGCGGATAAGGAGCGTCAGAGCCACTCACCGGGGTGGTGGAGCCAGGAGGGATGTAGAAGAGTGGCACTCCGCTCTTGGTGCTATCCGGAAGCGTGAAATGTTCTGGGACTGAAGAGAAGGACTGAAGGTGGGCTAGCATCTGGTCCGTCTGGTTAATGCTGTGGGACAGAGCCAAACCCTGAGCCACACCTGACTCTGGTGGGTACAAGCCCCAAGGGGACAGGAGACCCTGGACATAAGCCTGGTCCTCAGAGTGACTCTCTCCAGCTCCCAGCTTCGCACATCTGTCCCTCCACACAATAAATGGGGCATCACTGACTGAGCGGTGACCTCACTCACCTCTGCAATGTGTTCCAGAACCGCCGGATAACGTGTGTACGATACAACGAGCGAATGGGTTGCCTTAGTGCACAGGACACATCGTGCAGGATGTCATAGCCACCTTCCATCGTCACTTCCACCCGTGTTCCTCGAGGGCCCTCCGGCTCCAGGGGCCAGGGTGCCACAGCCACATATTCGATACGCATGTTGTGTTTCCACAGCAGCACCAGCTTCACCTCCAGCTGGGACCCTCCTTCAGGGGAAGCAGGAGGGCTAGTTAGGGAAACAGGCAGAGGACTCCGGGCCTGGGACTGAGTCCTATCCGAATCCCCCACCTACCTCATGGAACTCTAGCCTGGCCAAAGGTTCCAAGCATGGTTCCATAGATTTCAGGCCCACAGCCTGCCAACTGACACAAACAGAATTTTGCAGTAATCTGAAACAAAGCCAAGTAGTTCAGGACCCCAACAGCACCCTCAGGGAACTCACTTTGGGCAAAAGGAGATGGAATCGAGCAGCGAACCGCTAAGAAAGCTAAGCCCTGAAGGCAACTCAGAACCTGCTTGTTTCAAATGACAAGGAGAATCTTTCACTGTGACACTTGCGTGTGTGTCCTCTGCTTTGTTCCACTGCGTGTGTCCACACGCAAAGTCTGAGAGACCTGTGGGATACAGCAGAGCCTAGTGACCCTTACCTTTGGCCAGCGTGACCTCTCGGACGCTGTAGCCCTCTCGAAGCCGCACAGACACGGTGCTGACCAAGTCGGCTGGCACCTCCTTCTCCGTGTGCTTCTTCCGTCGCAGAGCCAAGGCAGGGTTGCTGCTGGCGGAGACCAAGTGCTCGTTAAACAGGCGGTGCTGAGAGCCTAGTGAGGGTGGGGGAGGGGACATGGTTACCTGTTAGCTGACAGAGACACAGGGGAAGGGGCCACACTGAAATCATGGGGACAGAACAGTGCCAGAGTGTCAGCCCGTTATACTTGCAGTCCCCCCAGGGACCCAAACCCTAGCCCATTCTACACTGCCCAGTTCCCACAACCACCCCAGTCTGCCTCTCACCACAATAATATTCAGGGTTCAAGGCTTCCCCACTGCGCAGGAAGGAGTAGAGGAGAAATGCCCGGTGGTAGACGGTCAGACCCAGGTTGCCTGGCTCGGGCTCGGGACAAGTGGACAGGTAGGAGCCAAATGTTGCCATTGCGATGAACTTCATCAATTCCACATTGGGCACGTGGCCAAAACTGCAGTCATAAGAGTACACTCCTCCCACCTGGAGAAAGGGAGCAATTGGAGACCTCACTCCCAAAGTGGCATGGGAGAAGGGAGTACAAAGAGAGGAAGAGACTGGGTAGCCCCTGCACCACAGAGTGGGAAGTGGGCCAGCGTTCTCCCAGGACAGACCACTGCTCTACAACTTTCCTTCCCTACCTCTTCTGTCTGAAGCCTGTGCCATCTGGTCACATCCTTCTTCCTCAACATCAAACACCAGCTTGTTCCCGTTCACTAAAGATTTTGGCAACTGGTTCACTGGCTTCCTATCGTCATCCTGACAGCCTTCAGTGTCTCTTTAACAAAGTGCTTCTCAAATTTAGGGTGCATACAAAACACCCAGGGATTTTGTTAAAATGCAGTAGGCCTGGGGTGGGGCCTGAGATTCTGCATTTCTACCAAGTGCCCTGGTGATGCTAATGCTGGTCTCTGGACCATATTTTGAACACCAAGCTGTAGATCAGAGATTGGCAAACTATATATAACCTGTAGGCCAAATTTAGCCCATCAGCTATTTTTATAAATAAAGTTTTATTGGAACACAGCCATGCTCATTTATTTTCATATTATCTATGGCTGCTTTCACACTACAAGAGCAGAGCTGAGTAGCTGTGACAACCATATGGCCCACAAAGCTTAAAAAACTCTCTAGCTGGCCCTTTACAGAAAATGTTTGCAGACCTACTCTAGATGATTCATTCAATTCTCTGGTTCCTTAACCCTCATCTCTAGAAACTTGCTCTATTCCACTCACCTGCCTGCTGGCTACATGCTGGCCCTTGGCTCTGCCTGGAACTACAGTATTCCCCTTGTCCGTGGTTTTACTTTCCATGGTTAAAGTTACTCATGATCAATCATGGCCCGAAAATATTAAATGGAATATTCCAGAAATAAATTATTCTGAAGTTTTAAAATTGCGTGCCATTCTGAGTAGAGTGATGAAATATGGGCACCATCTTGCTCCATCCCGCCCAGGACGTGAATCATCCCTTTGTCCAGTGTCTCCATGCTACATATACTCCCTCCCGTGAGTCACTTAGTAGCTGTCTTGGTTATCAGATCAATTGTCACAGTATCACAGTGCTTGGTTCGAGTAACCCTTATTTTATTTAATAATGGCCCCAAAGTGCGAGAGTAGTGATGCTGGCAATTCGGACATGGCCAAGAGAGGCTGTACAGTGCTTCCTTTAAGTGAAAAGGTATATATGTGTATGCACAGAAAAAAATAGTATATATAGGGTTCAGTTCTGTCTACGGTTTCAGTTATCCATTGGGGATCTTGGAATGTATCCCCTGCAGATAAAGGGGAACTGCTATACTTCACCTTTGCAATTTAAATGGCCACATCCCACTGATTACATACAATCTTATCGCTTTAGGTTCTTTCCATCCTCCTTCTCCTGCTGCTCCTGACCTTATTAAGACTGCCAGGCCTTCAACCTCTGCTCTCTCCAAGTCTACCAGCAGTCTCCTCACTGTCCTTTCTCAACCCAGCCTGGGCCCTGTATTCAAGCAACTTCATAAACATCATTCTCAACTCCCTGGCCCTCTTCACTTTTCCCTGCTTCCACCTCAAAACCCCAACTAGGATGACAACCTTTACACCTGGTTCCCAATGAGATCCCATTGGACCTCAAATAGAGAAAACTGCACAGTTGGGTACATTGGTACTACATACGCCACCCAACCCAACTCGTCCTTCAATGCTATCCTCAATCCTGTGCCTTCCTCCCAACTCTGTCCTGCCTCCCTTACAGGACTCATCCTCACCTTTTCCTTCAAAGAGAAATCACAGGCCCTTGGTAGAATGTGTCTACCTCTTCACTTCTATCCTTCTAGTCTCAAAGAAAGATGTGACACTATCCTGTTCCAAAGAGTCCCTCAATCTGTTTCTTAAGCTAACACCCTCCTGTCAATTTAGGGACTTTATTCCATCAGGCTTCCTTTTCTTTCCCCTGTTTTCAAACTGTGCTTCACCATGGCTCCTTAGAACCATGCTTAAGTCTGTCTCCAGCTTAAGGAACAAAACAGAAAAACACCCCTCTCCTTCCACCCTGTATTTCCCTTCGGCTACCATTCTCTCTCGCTCCCTACTTGATCTGAACAGCCAAATTCCTTGTGTCAACACTTCTCTCTACTTCCTTCTCGTCTATCCACTCGTCGGTCCATTGCAATCTTTCCCCTCACCACCTCTTCACCAACATGGCCTGAAAAAGATCCCCGTGACCTCCTAATCACCAAATCCAAAGGGCACTTTTCATTCCTCATTTCACATAATCCTTCTGCTACATCTCACACTGTTAACTCCTCCTTTCTTCCCAAAACTCTGAATTCTCTGACACCAGAATCTCTTGGTTCTTGTCTGATTATTTCCCTTCATTCTATGCTGGGCCCTCTTCACAGGAGACCTTTAAACATTAGTGTTCCCCAGGGTTCTTCAGCGACCCTCATCTCTTCTCATTTACCATCTGTAGGCTGACAAATCCTAACTCTCTCTCAACTATGCTGTCTCCTGAGTATCAGATATGCATATCCAACTGCCAACTGCTATGAACAGCAGCCATTTATCAAGTAATTATGCACTGCGTTAAGCACATTAAATGCATCCTCTCACCTAGTAAGGTAGATACTACCATAATCTCCATCTACATATGAATCCAACCAAGAAGTGATGTGCCGTGTCACACAGCTAATAAGCTGGAGCCAGGATTCAGGCTAGGCAAGCCTGACTCCAAAGGCAATGTTCTTAACTGCTATCCTGTTGACCCATCAACCACAACACGCATACACCTAGATTCGTCATCGGGTCCTCGCTATGCTCATCCCAAGTGCTTCTCTTCCTGTTTGCTCTGCCAGCTACTCAGTCAGCACTGAGGTCAGAAACCTGGACACATCCTGAACTCTTCTTTCTTCCTCACCCCTCACACCCTGCTAATCATAAGTCATGTTGACTCTACCTCTTCATTTTCTCAATCCTAGCCCCTTCTCTTTTACCCTAAATCTCCTAATTTAAGCACTAATCCTCTCACCAGACCACTGCAATTAATAGCCTCCCTGCCTTCATTCCTGCCCTTTACTCAGCATCGAGTGGCCTTTATAAAACATAAACCCAACTAGCGACTTTCCTTCTATTTATCCTCATCACCCACAGAATTATGCTGCAACTCCTTAATAGAGCAGAACCAGCTTTTCATGCTCTGGCCTATGGCCAGCCTTGTTTCCCACAGCTCTTTGCCTTCTACCCTGCAGTCCATCACTCCAAATTGGCTGTGGTTACCTGAATATGCCACTTCCCTACTTTGCATAAGCTAGTTTGAACTGGGTTTACAAACGAAACATTAATAACTAATCTAACGAGGGAGGTGGGATTTGAACTGACTGCCAGATTTCCAATTCTGCATTCTTTTTTACTATAACACACTGTCTCCCACCTCGTAAGGAAAGGACAAAGACGAGAGTGCTGTCTTCTCACTGCCACCTACCCTATTCTAGACATGACACCTCTCCCACCACATACATATTATTCTGCTATTGGTTTTTCCTGGGAAATCATTGCCTCAAGAAAATAACTAGCCCTACCCACCTTGTGAGATGCCGCACTTCCCTCTCCCCCTTCCTAAAAAGTCCTCACCTGCACAAAGGAACAGGCCACAGTGCCACTGCGAAGCTGGTTCAGCAGGGTCTCACAGACAGCAACATCAGGGACACTGGTCACCCCATCCGTAATCACAATGATACCTGGAGCAGGAAACATCAGACTCACACCCAGGGACACTGACCGGTCAAAGCACAGGGAGGCACTCAGTTATGGGGCCCCGAAGACCTCAGTGTCTGCCCACCAAGGTGCTTTATAAGCCTCAAGCACCTCTCCGCTCCCCTTCCCTCCTGCTTCTTCCTCTTGCGGGCTGGATCCATCTCCTCCTAAGTGATGGCCTTAGCGCTCTACTCCTTCCCACTAGGGCCCTTGATGATTGTCAGAGCTGGGGGTACTTGACATACACACTTACCTCTTACAAACAAGGAAACAGATCCTCTTCCCTGGGGACCACTGACCCCCTGGAGCCTCTATCGTTGCTGATAATGGCCCCACAACAACCCCCTGCCCCCCAAGTCCTCCTATTTCCCCAATCCCACCAACAGTCCTTCTACTGACCTGCACTAGAGTTTGAGGGGAGCAACTGCAGCGCCAAGATGCCCTGACGAATCATACTGACCAGCCCAAGATCAGCTGTCACCATGGAGACTCCCACTTTCCGGCCTGGAGGCTCCCCCAAGTCTGGGGACTGATCCTCTGCCTGGCACAAGTTACAGAAAAGACAGAATGGGACAGATGACATTGCCCAATCCACAGCAAAGCAGGAATTCACAGCCTAGCAATGCCAAGGCCAGACAGGCCTAATCCTGTGAGGACCCCAGCCCCCTGACTACGCAGCCGAACACCGCCTGTGCTCTGTCCCCCAGTGTGTGTTCAGACACTGACCCTCCGACAGGCAGGAAGTCCGGTACCAGATGAAGCACTAGATTGTACTGGAGCAGGGCTTCCCTACCTTTTGCCAATAGCGCCCCTTTTCCAGATTTTTCCATTGCCATTATGATGTATTTTATACATCAATGAAATTATGTCTGCAGACATATAGAGCTGCCACTTGCTGGTACTTCCAGGGAATCGAAAAGCATGACAGGGTGTATCCTAGTGAACCCAAGCAGCTTTGTCCCTGATTGTATAAAATCCTGACTAGAGATCAAAACCACCCATGATCACCTTGCCAGATCCATTGGGGGAGAAGATCCAGGACTAAAATAACCACATGCAAATGGCCTTCACATTTTCTCCCAGCGAGACTCTGTGTCTTGAGGAGAGTGTCCGAACCCTTCCCCAACTAGCACTTCTACCCCTGGCTCACTCTGTCTCCTCTGGCTCTTAGCTCTTTTTCCTGCCCTTTCCCCCGTTTTCCCTCTGTATTGGGCTTGTCCCTTAAAAGCTTCTCTTTCTAAGTGGTCCTACCCACTTTCTCCCCCACGTACCTGGCTCTGGGGGTCCGACTGCTGCTGCAGCATGGTGGCCACTTTATCCTCAAAGAGACAGAGCTGCTCATATACCTGCTGCAGGAACACTTCCCGCTGGGAAGGGTCCAAAAGGCAGCCCTGGACCAGCACCTGAGAAGTACAAGGGAAAGAGCAAGACACGAAGGTCAGGGCGACACTGGGCAGTGCCCCTCTGCTCTCCGTTTATTCTCCACAGCTCCCTCTAGGTGATTCTCACTTCCTACCCACGCAGGACCTGAGGCTGGCCAATTCCACAGCCAGTTCCTCCCTCATCAGATCATCTACTTCATCCATCCTCAACCCAGGCCCACCGTACCCCTGCTCAGGGCCCCCAGGTCATCAGTCACCCTAATCTGGGTTCACAACCTTCCTCGGCTCATGGTCCTCCACACTGGGTTCCCCATGTGCCCACATGGGGGCGCCATCACGTCTTCCAGTTCCTTCCATCTTAGGCTACCAGTTGTCTATAAGCTGCCCGACCTCAGCCCGGCAAAGCCTTTTTCATTCTCATACGCTTTTCCTCTTGTTGATTTCTGAGCACTGCACTCAGAGGCTGTCTGGAACTTTTCTCTTTTTTAAGCTCAAAATCCTCTTACTCCTCCAGTGAATACTCCTTCCTTCCCTTTACTCTCAGTGATAACCCCCCTCCTCTTCACAGAGAAAGGAAACCAGTCAACAGGAACTCCCCGCTAACCCTAACCCTGCGGGTATACTACTCTCCAAACCACAGAAAACACCCTCAGTGTTTGCTCGATATTTAAATCTGTGTTCTTGTGCCTCCTCTGAGGCTCTGAAGAAAAGATTCCTCATCCTCCTCTTTTTCCCTAAAGCGAATCTCTCCTTCTAGTCTTGGACCTTTTGTCTCTAATATATTCATTCCCTCTCCATGGGATTCCTTTCCTTCTACTTCCACCATAAATAAGTGTCCCCATCCTAACAATGCTACACAGGCCTGGTGGCCCTTGTGGTGACCCTCGGGATCTCTCCTCTCTCTCTCTATCAGACTCGCACAACCTGTCGCACACGTCCACTTCTCTCTAACCCCCACCTCCTGTGCAACGCTACTTCTTCACTCCCTATTCAGAACTAGGGGAGGGGTGAGCACAGGCAGACGAGAGGTGGGGGGACTCTGTACCACTCTACAGGCTGGACCCTGAGAAGCAAGACAGAATCAGAGGAATAGTAGGGACTGAGGCTATAAAAAAAGAAAGACGTTCATAGCTGTATTGCTTTGTTTTTTTAATTAGTTTCAGGTGTACAAAACAATGCGATAGACATTTCCCCCCTCATAACTCCCCTCCCCCAATCTATTGCTCCTCTGACATCATATATATCGATTACAATTCCATTGACTCTATTCCCTATGCTATACTCCATATCCTGTGATTATATATATTACAGTTGACATACAGTATCATTCAGCTTCAGCTTCAGGTGTACAGTGCAGAGGTCAAGCATCTACACCGTCCATGAAGTGGTCTCCCTAGTAAGACATGTGCCCATCGGATACCCAACAAAATCTTTACAACATTATTGGTTATAGTCCCCACACTGCCTTTCATACCCCGCGGCAATAGTGTAGTTACCAATTCATGCTGTCTAATCCCTTCCCCTTCTCCCTCATCGACACCCCCCACCCTTCTAGCAACCACAGTTTTTCTTCTATATCTCTGAGACTATTTCTGTTTACTTTATAGCTGTATTGTTTAGAAGAGTAAAATTTGGTCAACCCAAGGGTTTAACAATAAGGGTTTGGCTAAAAACATAATAATAAAATGCGATAAAGTCAAGCAGCCATTAAAAGTCATGCTTGCAAAGAATATTTAGTGACATGAAAAACACCCATATTACACATTTAAAAAGCAGGAAGTAAAACTGTGTCTGGAATGAGTCTGATTTTTCTCCTCTTTTTGGATGAGTGATGGTAGTAAGGGAGGATAAACAGACTCAAAGACGAGAAGGAAATTCCATAAAATGTTAATAGTAGTTATTTCTGGGTGATATGCATATTATGGGTGAGTCTTTTTTTTCTTTTATGTATTTTCAAATCTCCTTCAATGGACATGTATTATAAATGTGATTTAACTGTTTTTTTTCTTTTAAAGAGCAGGAAGATACATCTTAAGGGAGCTATAGAGATAGCGAGGAAGCTGGCTCAGGGCTGACAAGTGGCCCTGGGGGCTTACCTAAGTCCTCTTCCCTCCACAGCTGCTGTCCTTCTTCAGACCTGTCTCCTCTCCTATGCTGTAATATTCTATTCTCCCTAATCTACAATTTATCCCCTAATCTATTGTCCTCAAAGGCCACAAACAAGTGTGAGCTTCCTAATGTACAAATCTGATCCTGTTACCATCCGCTTAAAACCTTCAAAGGTTTCCCTGCCACCTATGGCTAATAGCTCTCATAGCTAACATGTGCATTGTTTTCTATGTGGTAGGCACTGTTTTAAGTGCTTGACATGTATTAATTCAATCACCATATAATACTGCTACTGTTAATATCCCCATTTTGGAGAAAAGCACAGACATACAAAGACATTAAATAAATTGCGTAAGGGCACACTGCCAGTAAGTGATAAAGTAAACACAGACAATGTGATTCCAGATCCAGAGCTCTTCACCACAACACTAAACTCCCTGACAGAATAGAGTACAAGTTCTCAGCCATGACATTCAAGGCCTTTCATAATCCTGCCCCCACTTACCTCTCGAGTCTCTTCTTTATCACTCCCCCACCCCACCACATTCAAACTTGACTGTGTCAAACTGAATAACATGCAATTCCCTAGAATACCTGTGACTGAGCAGTTTCACAGCTCTGTCTTTGGATTTGCCAGCCCCTCTTCCTGGAAAGTCCGTTTCCCTGTCTTTGAATGGTTACCTTCAATTCTTCCTTCAAGACATAGTGCAAACCCCCTTTGTCACAAAGTCTTTCCTGTCTCTGCCCCAGGGGTGGCTACGCCCTCTCGGTGCTCCCACAGCACCTGAGTCATTAAGTTATCAGTGCCCTTATCATGTTCAACTGAAATTACCTCCTTCAGTATCAGTCTCCCCCATTAAACTCTCAACTCCTCCCATCAGTATAGGGACAGTGTCCGATTCATTTGTGTCTCCAGGATCTAGCCCAGGCCTGGCAGAGATCGGGCTCCAGTAAGTGTTTGCCAAACCAAACCAAGTGTTGAGTGATTACCTAATACCCACGCTTTCTCTGCCTTGGCTATCAGCACCTACAAAGCCTGGTCTCTGGGGACGGAGCCCACAGCCGGCAGTCCTCCCAGCTGCACTAGAAGAGCACTTTAATCCAGAGCAGAGGGCTGGGATCCAGGCGTGGGATCCAGAGTTGCCTTGTTGTGTATTTCAGACTCTCAGATGCTGTTCCTTGCATCCCTGTCTCTCAAAGTCAGTTTGATAGCCAAGGTGACAACGTAGCCATCAGGGACAGTTTCAGGGTGAAGCCCCTACCAATGAGTTGAGGGTGACTAAGAGCATGTGAGGGGAAACTGGGCCAGGCTTAGCTAAGCCAATAACAGATATTCCAGTAACAGACTTGGCCATTTTCCAAAAGGAGTGTCTTGTGATAGCCAGCTTGGGTGTTAGATAAGCCCTGTATCATCTGTACGGTCAGCATTATGCCTGACACTTCACAGGGCCCTCAGAGAAAATGACCCACCTCTGTCCTGGGAAGAAATTATGTTTCTGGGTATTTCTTATATTTTAAAATCATAAAACTATTCCTAGAGACCATCTTCGGGAGGTGGTACCAGGAGATAGGACACCAATAAACCTTCTGATGGAGGAGGGGCGAAACAGAGAAAGTAGACATTCAGTGGCCAGAACAAGAAACTTACAGGAGGGAGAGAGACATTTGTCCAATCAATGCTAACGGACCTACAGCATATGGGAAGGCTCTTTGAGACCAGAGGAACTGATTCTTTTCAAGAGGAAAGACACACAGAGATGACTGGGAAACAGTTTCAAGAAGCCAGCAAGCTGGGGACTTTGGGCACAGGCAGTAGAGATGGGATAGTCAGAGGACTATCAGAAATGAGGTCTTGGGGTACAAACCAGGAGAAAGGATACAATACCTGGTGGGACTGCAGACCGATGATTGAGGAGTAGGCCTGGATAGTTACGTAGATCTCAGGCTGGAAGTCGATGGAAGATCCAGGCACTCGGAAGGGCCGAAGCAGCCCGCCTAGGCAGCGGGAGAGGGCATGGAAAACTTCATCAAACAAGATCTCCCCTGTGGAATCATCCTGAGGGCAATGCAGACAAAGATCTCTTAAGGGTAAGCAAAGGCAGCCCTAAGCAGATGGCAGAAACAAGCAGCTTCCGTGGGTCAGTGGGACTCTTATCTTCAGGTTGATCACACCCCCAAATACAGTGCCATAGATGGAAAGGGACCTGTCTTAAAACACCCCTCATTCCTTTACAGCCTGTCTCCTTTTCTACAATGATAGACTGGAATCATTTTTCACGTCTTCCAGGCCTCTCCGTCTCCTCCTCACCCACACCACACCCTTTCTTCCCACCGTCTCGCCCCAGCCCCTTACCACAATGCCAGTAGACGGGCTAAGGTCCAGCTCAATGACAAACCGATACTGCCACGCCAGGAAGGTGACTCGGGTGGAAGGTACGAGGAGGAATGGCCTGGGGACCACTGGTTCATCTGGCTGCCACCCAGGGGGCAGGACACTAAGGACTTCCAACTCTTGCTCAGACTGAAGCTGACAATTAGGATGAAGAGAAAAGGAAAGGGTCAGGGAAGGGTCACCCTTTTCTTTCCAGGACCTGAACTTCTATCTCCAAAATGACACACCGTTGGCTCCACTTTCCGCAACCCAACCAAACACTCTTCTATCTGGAAAATCATTGAATCAAATTTCCCCTGTGGAATCACCTTTTGGGCCCAGTCACTTGCCCCTCCTAGAATCAGAGCCCTCAGACTCAGTCTCCCCTCCCGTCTCTTTCCAGTACCGTCTTAGGAAACAGATCTGAGCCAGCCCCTCGCATCCTGTATGTCTCTGGGCCTCACCAACATCTCCTGGGGTGTGGCCTGCACAGTTTGATGCAGGTGATTGAGGAACCAAGCCAGGCGAACATTTCGGGAGATTCGATAATCCTTTTTCATCAACAAGAACACCTGCCCAGCTTCTTCCACCTGGGGACAAAGAGGCATGAACAAATTTATAAAAATTCACTGAGTTCCTAGTACACATACATCGCTGTGCAAGCAACTTGACCAGGGAGCTCGCCATCCATAAGTAAGAGGCAAGGCAGCAGAGGTGAAACGGTTACCTCCACCTCCAAGCAAGGTGTTCCCCAGGATTCAATTCTCAGCTCCCTGCTCCTGTTCCCCCTGTAGATCTCTATGTAGATGTAGATGAAGTGGCCTTTACATATTATCAAACGTTTACGTGAGTTTACACATTATCAAGTGTTTATGTGAGTTTCTCCAATAAACTACAATAAGTTCCGTGAGGGCAAGGATTGTATCTTGTTCCATTTTTGTGTCCCTGTGCTTGGCACATTGTTTAAAATAGAGCAGACATCACTAATGCCAGAGTGCCTCCTAATCACCCTTGACAATGGCAGGACTAAAGGAATCTGCACTGGGTGAATGGCACACCTGCTGAATATCTCAAAGTCAAACTTCTGTGGGTTGTAATCTCCCACCCCCGCACTTGTCAGTTATCAACACTAGTTCTTTCCCTCCATTGCCTCATGGGCAGTCGGTTCAACAACGTCCTGACACATCAGCTCCCTTGCCCATGTCCCTGTCCTTCCACGACATTAAGCCCTGACGAATCTTAGCTCAGGGTGAGGTCGACATTCTCCCTTATTCATACACATAGCAAGCCAGCTGCACTTTGACAAAAAGAAACTTGCCACCTCTAGCAGGCCTTTACCAGTCCTTTTACTTCTCCCCGGCCAGCAACCTTTCCTATTCCCCTCAGAAGGTTTTCCAATCCCTCAACTCTCACAGCCCCAGCAGGTAAAAACACCTACTGTTTCACAGAGAAAATAAGGGTCAGCTGCTCTGAACTCCCCAATGTTTCTTCCTAAGTAATCCTTATCTGTAACATTCCTTTACTCCCTTATATTTGCCTCAGAGGAAAACATTACTCTCTTCCTGTTCTAGACAAATTGCAAATTTCTCCCCTGGTGTCCCTGACTAGTAAGGAGGAAAATGCCAGGCTGTGAGGATTGAAGACAGAGTGGTAGAAGAGAAACGAACAGAAGTCAATGACTGCCTGTTGAGAAACGTGGTGTTGAAAGGAAGTAAGTTTTCCCCCCCCCAAAGATGAGGAAATATGCATGGAGAACAGATTGAAATAGCCCTGGAAAAGCAATAATATAAGGTGCCTAATGTCAGAGAAGAATGAGGCGAGCAGAGATGCAATGACTGAAAATGAAGAAAGTCTTTCTTCTTCTCCAAAACAGAAGGTAAGCATAGAAAGATATAGAAACAGATACTGGGAAATGGCAGGGATGAAAGCAGAAGGCCAGAAGAGGAAAGGAACTCATATTTATTGAGCACCTAAAGTATATTCAATAGTACAAGTATATTCAAGGTTAAGTGCACGAATTTCAGAGTCAGAGCCTAAGTTGGAATCCCAATTTAGGCACTGGTTAGCTAGCTGTGAGATTGTAGAAAAGGCATTTAACCTCTTTAAACCTCAGTGTTCTCATCTGTAAAATGGAGATGATAATACCAATTTAATAGTGCTGTCATGTGGACTAAGTGAAATCATGCATATGAGGTGCTCAGCAGTGCCTGGCACTTAGTAAGAATACAATAAAATGTTACTGCTGGTTATTAGCAGACGCACAACACTGGGGTCTTTACATAGGTAGGCTCATTTATTCTTCACATAAAACATTTAACAGAAGAAAACCAAGGACCAAAAAGGTGAAGTGACTTAACATGATTAATAGGTATAGGGACAGAAGTCAAACCCAGGCCTGGTAAGCTGCAAAGCCCATTTACCGAGAGTGATAAATGGATAAAACTCGGGACTTGAGAACAGAAAAGATTGAAAGTGGTCACAGGAAGGAACATGATGGGAAGTTCACACGTAGAAAGGATACTCTGACATAATCAGAAAGACAAAGAAACAATTCACACAATGATATGATGTGGTTCAATATTATTGTGTTATGTCTCTACATCTTCAAAGATCACACTTTGGGAAATCCTAGTCTCTATTCTACTGCTTCCATTCACTGGGCTGAGGCAGGCAGGCCCTGGCTAGGATTTTAGCTTTTATCCTAAAAATTAGGTCTAGCTACTGAACTCTTTTTTTCTTTTTTTAGCAGTAATATGGCTACATTTTAAAAACTTCCCTCTGGCTACCATGTGATTCAGAAAGATCCCCTACTGACCAGGGGAAATGATAGTGGCCTAGACCAGACCTACTCTAAGTAGCTATTCTGTGAGCTATTTGAGACTGGTCCCCGACACGAGGAGTTGTGCTAGAACGTAAAACCACCACTTTCATTGAGAAAATCTTGTAATGAAGAAACAAACAAACAAACAAATGTCAGCTTGAACTAACCTTTAAGACAAGTGACCTTAGCTGCATTTTAAGTCACCTTTAGAATAAGACAGGTAAGAACTGGTGTTTAATTGGAAGTGAGGAGGAAAGTAACAAAAAGGTGTCAAGGACAACTAAGGTAGCATCGGAAGCCAGTTGTGGCAGAATGAGTTCCAGGTTAGCTAAAAAAAATTGATATAGTTATTTACCATCATTTCTAACCACCAACCACCAACCCCCTCCAAAGTTCCCATAAAATTATAGTCTTATTGTCAAGCTCCTAAAAACAGAAAAGGAGTCTATTGGCAAAGAAGGAAAGGGCAGCAATTACTTGCCATTTCTCTGGTCCAGGGTCTCAGGGTGGGATACTCATAAACCAGGCAACCTCTCCCTCGGGACTGACTGAGCTGGTGTGGGTGGGATATTAGTGACCGCTCTTATCTGTGAGCTGACTATGCTGGATCCCTAGCAAGGTTCTTATCTAAAAAAGGATAGGTTGGGGCTCAGAGTATTATCAGAACAGGAAGGATATCCCAATTTAGCAGTCCTTTCTGGTTTTCACTCTATCCCTGGCGCCTAGTGCGGTGCCTGACACATAGGATACTCAATACAATTTTAACAAACACCGTGTTTCCCCGAAAATAAGACCTAGCCAGACAATCAGCCCTAACGCGTCTTTTGGAGCAATAATTAATATAAGACCCAGCCTTATTTTACTATAATGTAAGATCGGGTCTTATATAACATAAGACTCAGTCTTGTATTAATTTTTGCTCCAAAAGATGCATTAGAGCTGATTGTCTGGCTAGGTCTTATTTTGGGGGAAACACAATAAATGAATTCACTATACTCGTATGTTATAAGCAAAGCAAACTCAAGATTTAAAACTAATCATAATCAGTACAATTGTCCTCAGGGTACGATCATCTTAACACTTGTCTGGACACTATGTTCCTTTTCTTCTTTGATGGTTAATAAGGACTTTTTTCAAATGCCAGCCTATTTCAGGTATGCAAGGAAACACCAAGGAGGAGTTTGGGCCCATATTCAGCCAGGGTTAAAGGGCAGAGAGCACATGTCCACAGGTCAACAACATAAGCATAGTTGGAGACACTTGGTCACTCTATCTTCTAGGACTTAATCTTGGCAATTCTGGGTATCATGAATAAATCTTTCCATGATTCCCTGCACTGTTAGGTACCCCTGCTGGGCATTCACAAAACAGTCCACAGTTCTTCATAGCTGCCATTACAGTTTATAATAAAGGATTTGTGTACTTTTTAATGCTTGTTTCCCCTATAAATCTAGAATCTCTAGGGAGGTAGGGGCTGTGTCTGTATGTTGTTCTTTGCTGTATCCCTAGCAATTAGCACAGTACCAAGACACACTAGGTGTTCAAATATTTGTTGAAATACATGAAAGGGAAATTGCTCTCACAATCAATTTCTTACTATTTATTCTTAATTTTTCACTTTTATCAACATCTGCTCTTTGTTGTTCAAGAGTTTCCATCCTTCCTCAGCCACTTTATGGAAAAACTAACTCATTCTATTGTTTGGATTTTTCCTTTGCTTCCATGAAAGTTTTTTTTTTTGTTTGTTTGTTTTTTAACCAGTTTTTCACTAGTATGTTCTTTTCTAGTATTATCTTCTTTTTTGCTGTTCTTGGAATTTGGGTGGGGGGTTCTGGTGTGGGTTCTAATAGATTTGTTTTGAAAGAAATTGTGATTTGATAGCTCAGACTCTGGGCTCGAGCTTTAAGTTCCTCCTCTATGAAATACTACTATCTACCCCAATGGTGTAAGTATAATTGTAATATCAGTATAACAAGTAAACCATCAATCAGTTGCTTCTCTGAGTCTATCAAACATCTGATGACAGCCTCCAGTCTTGTTTCTCCATAATAAACACCTCCACCTTCTTTAAGTATGTCTCAAATGGCATGGCTTCAAATTTCATTATATCATATGCCTCTGAATAAACTCCGACTGGTCTACTTTTCAACTTAAAACGAGGAGGCCAGAATGGACCCAGGTGAGGTCACAGATTCAGTCTCCTAGGTTCCATTTACTTTTTTGGAAGCTTTACCATACTGTTGACTTGGGAAACCTCTATGACTTTCCTACTTGTGCTGTTGTTAAGACATATCCCCCATTCTGTCCTCATACAGCTGGCTTTTTGGGACATACAATTATTCAATTAGTCCTATTACATTGGATAAATTCAGTCTATTATTCTATTATGAAGCTTAGAGGGCTGTTTTCTCGTCTAGTAAACCTCTTTCCAGCTTGATTTCCCTGCTAATGTGATCAGGGTGCCATTAAGTCCTCATCCAAGTCCAAAGAGGACAAAGGCAAGGTGAGCGCGCACTCGTTCCTCAGCCAACAAACTTATGGAGAGCCTGCTACATGCTAGCACTGGGCTGGATTCTAAAGATACAACGGAAAGCCAAAATTGGCATTCTCTGCTCTCACAAAATTTTCACCCATGGAGAAAAATATTAATCAAGTAATCACTCTCATTATTGTATTATTACAAACTGAGTACGCACATCAAAGGATAAGAATGTGGTTCTATGATAGTGTGGAACCAAGTAACATGATCTAGGCTAGAGTCTTAGGAGAAAGTAACGCTGACAGTTGCGCAGGGAGGGTGTGCTAAGTGAGGAGGAAAAGGGGGATAAACCAGCTGGATGCTATAGACGAGCACTGTGCTATTAGAAAACTTTCTTCAGGTTATTAGCTAGTAGGCTGCTTAATTATACAACTGTACATCTTCCATTTCTCCATCTTATCTCAAAGGTTATTTTGAATGATGGACTGGCTATCCAAGGCCACGCTGAAGTCTAGTTCATCAATCAGTTCTTATAGAATCTACTCTCTTGATACTAGGAACATTTGCCTAACTCGAGCTTGCTCACAACATTCCCCCTTATACCTGATGCTTCAACAACAACAACCACGTTTTCAAATCATCATCTCTAAGTTATCTTCACATTCAAGATGTAATTTATCAAAACCATTAGACTTCAGAATTAATTTAACCGGCTAGAATGGTATTTTTCAAAGTGTGCTCTAAGGACCAGCTGCATCAGAATTACCTGGGGTGCTTATTAAAATGCAGATTCCCGGGCACCACCCCAGACAAACTGAATTAGCGTTGAGAGGGCTCAGGACTCTGCATTTAACAAACTCCCCAAGTGATTCTGCCACTTTAATGTTTGAGAATCCCTGAATTAGTTGTATTCTCACAGCATCCACACTCATAGGGAGCTTCAAGTCCCTAATCTTTAATCCCCGAGTCTGAGCTACATGACTCTTGTAGTCTGGCAAAGAGAGAGCAAGGGTTTGGAGTTAAGAGAACTGGAATCAAATGTGGTTCTACTACTTGCTATCTAGGTGAGTTTGGACAAGTTACGTAAGTTTTCCAGGCCTCAGTTTCTTTATTGATAACATGCAGATGTCTACTTCAAAAGGATGTTATTGCAATTAAACAGGAGAGTCAGAACAATCATAGAGGAAGCCTATCATTCTTTGGGTCATTTACTGAGGCCTACATACATACCAGTTATAACAAGATGAATAAAACATCATCAGGTGCTGTGCTGCATACCATGTATTCCAGCCTCACGGAAACATCCCCATCTCATTTATTTGTTATTTTTTGAACCTGTCCCTTTGTGGTTAAGGTATAAATTATGTTTTGAGGCTTTTCCAACCCTTGTGCTGCTTTCTGTTAACAGAGACCCACGAAATAATGTAGATTTCTCCATCTTGAACTGTCTTAAGCCTCCTTACCACTATTCATATGCCAAAGTCTTGAAACTCTAGCACGGCCTCAACCTGAACCTTCTTCTCCAGCCTCTCTCACCCATTACCCCTGAAGTATAGTCCCTAGGAGCAAACACTGGTTCTGCTGCTTATTAGTGAAGTTACTTAAACTCTCTGTGCCTTAGTTTCCTCATCTGTGAAATAAAGATACTAACAGTATCCATTTCATGCGGATTTGAGGACTATTAGATGATTATTTGGTAAGCACTCTGTGTTAGCTATTCTCATTGCCACACTGCAACCATACTAGAAGCTGCTTCCTCTCAGTTCTCTAAAGGGTCTAAGCTCCTTCTCATCTCAGGATTTACACTACTCACTCTGCCTCTTCTCATAGCCAACTTCTACTCATTCTTCAGGCTTAAATGTCATTCCTCTCTAGCAGCTTCCTGATCCACCCTGCCTCCACCACTTCTTAATAAAGTAGGTTAAGAGCCCCTGTTAAACACTCATTCACTCTGTATTTTTCCTTTGCAGCACTTATCATAACTTGATGTTTGTTTACTCCCTTAAAATAGGGAAGGTGTCAGTCTTACACTGCTCCGCATCCTCCCTGATAATTAGCACAATTCTGAGTCCATAGTAGCACTCATAAATATTTTAAGTATTTGATGAATGAATGATTTCTTAAATCTGACTATGCCCAATCTTTCTCTCTTGAGATTGTAACAAACTCTAAAAGTCAGTCACTTTTCTGCCCAGGGGCAGAAGAACTCTTTACTCCCTTCACCTTGTGCCATAAAATTTTCAGAAATACAAATCAAAAAATTAAGAAATGCTTAGCTTTTACCTGAATGAGACCCCCAGGTGCATGTGTCTTGGCTCCAAGTTACTTTAGATCTGTAATGTTCAATGTATTCGGTATCCCCTACCACATGGGGCCACTGAGGACTGAAATGGTGCTTGTCTAAAATAAGATGTGCTGCAATATAAAATACCTACTGGATTTTAAAGACATGATACAAAACAAAGAATGTTAAATGTCTTATAATTTTAAAATATTTACTACATGTTGAAATTGTAATATTTTGGAAATACGGGGTTAAATGAATGCATTACTAAAATCTTCACCTATTTCTTTTTATCTTTTTGAATGTGGCTACTAGAAAATTTACATATATGGCACACATTCAACTTCTATTGGGTAGTGCTGTTTTAGACTATCTGCCTATAAGGCATGTTTTATTTCCCCGCAAAATACCTGTATTTCCCCCATTTGAATCCATAGCAAAACATAACTCCAAATGGTTTTTTTCAATACTGATATTTCTGATGCATGGGCTATTCTACCATCCCTGTTTTAAATAAGGCATAGTTTCTTACTTTATCTTGGGCCTCGTCATATCAAATCCCAATGAACTGGAGGTTTACTATCCCACACTTACTTTCTTATTTACATTACAAACATTATGGTTAAGAACACAAGGTCTGGAGCCAGGCCTCCCCGTTTTGGAGTCCTGGCTCTACTACTTACTAGCTGTATCTTTATTGCTCTGAATCTCTGTGTGCCTCAGTTTCCACACCTGAAAAATGGGGATGATAATCGTGCCTACTTCATAGGGTTGAGCACATTAGTTGGTATTGGTGAAGTGCTTAGAATGGTACTTGGTACGCTGTAAGCATTCAATAAGTAATAACTACTAGTTGTGTCATTATATACATCCCTCACCCTTCCCACCTATTCACATATTCTCTTGTAATACTGGACACCTCTCCTAGTGATGTTGTTCCTTCCAAATCTCAGGGATATTATGCTCAGAACTTCCAACTCCAAAACTCTGCTACTCCCCAGCTGAGTAGCACTTAGGTAAGGTACTTAACCTCTTTCACTTTTCAGTTTCCTTATCTGTAAATGAGAAATGCTACTGCCACCTTCCTTGCACAAGTACGAATAACACAATGTATATGAAATTCCTTGCGTGGTCCTTAGCACCTGATGGATAAGTCACATGCGTTTTCTGGTTTAACACATGCGATCCTCACAACGCACCGTAAGACAGGTATTTTATGAAGAAGGAAACAGGATCTGGGAAGTCAAGGCTTGCCCAAGTTGCACAGATAGCTAAATAGCAGCGCCAATATTGGAACGAGGTTTCACTCTGGGTCAAAAATTTTTCAGGAAACCAAAGCTGCTTTCCCACAGCATGAGCGCTAGAACTAAATTAATTCATGCTGTTTATGGGATTACAATGTTTGGAGAAATGCAGAAACCGGCCAAGTATATATTGCCCTGTTGCCCGCTGAAACTGCAACAGAAAAATCAAAATACAGTTTTTGTTAATATCATTATTATTAGGTCAAAGAACCCGACAGCCCTAGAGTCGGCGACGTGGATGAAGTTTCAGTAAACAAAACAAAGCGACGAGTTTTTCCTCAAACCCCCCGAAGAAACTGCGGACCACGAGGAGGTTCAATTGTCGGGCCTTAGAAGCTGGGCCGGTCCCCGGCCCAGACGACACGTCCAGGTCGCCCCCAGACCCGGAGGAGGCCACGGCAGCGCGCGGCCGCCGTACCCTCCCCCTCGGATCTCGGGAACCAGCGCTGCGCCCGCCCGCCCCTCACCTCCGGCTCCGGGCGCTCCGAGGCCATCACACAGCCCTCCCGCGCCGGCCCAGGCCAGAGAAGATGTTCCACTCGTGACCCCTGACCCGGCTACCTCGCACCCCGCAGTAGCCGGAAGTGAACGGGCGGGCCGCGTTCTGAGCTCTCTGATTGGTGGACGAAGCCCTGTCAGAGTGACTCGCGACTTGGAAACCGGTAGAGGAGGTCGTTGCGGCCGCTACTGCTGCCGCTATGCAGGTGAGAGCCCGGTCGGGACTATGGATCGCCAGCTAACTTCGAGTAACGGGGCCGAGAGTGAGCCAGCCGAAGAGAGATGCAGTTGGGGCTGAGAGGAAGGGGCAGAGCCCGCGGCTGATGGATGGGGAAAGTGGGGTGAGGGACGAGGCCTACTGGACAGGGAGAGGCGGAGCTGAGAGATGGGGTGGGAGCCCCGCTGACAGGAGACAGAGACTGCGGCTAAGTCGAGAGGGAGAAGGCAGCACTGACTTGCTGGGGGGTGGGGAAGGATCAGGTTGTAATTGGGGAAGGTTGAGATTCAACCCAAGGAAGATAGCTTAAGAAAGTGGCCGGTTGGCTCAGGACCCGGCCTAGGCTGTTGGACGCTGCTGGATGCAGACATAAGAGGGCATCTGTAATTGGAGAGAAGCCCGAGGGGTGACGGAAATGTGGTGCCGCGGGGGCCAAAAGCCAAGTTAATGAATCTGAGGCCGTGGGTAGAATCCAGGATCAAGGCTCCTGCCCTACACATTGGCTGGCGTGTTTGCAAGACGCTTTCCCAGCCTGTGCCTGTAGTCAAGGGTGAAGAAATGAAGTAAAACTGGAGACCATAGATGGAAAGGAATTGCTTTGCAGACACCCCAGCATTTACAATTGTTTAGTGCTTAGGACGTATGCATTTTTTTGTCTGTCATTTGTCATTTAGTTTCTCACGCCTGGTAGTTGGTCAGTAAGTGTTTATAGGTTGACTAAGTTGGTGAAAGGGGCACAAGAATACTGGCACAGAGGTAAAGTGAGTGCAGATTAATTTCGCAAGGAGGAGGTTGAAACATCAAATGCTGAGGGCAAATGAAGAGTGAGAGAGAGAGAGAGAGAGAGAGAGAGTGTGTGTGTGTGTGTGTGGTGCAAGGCCCTATTCTGAGAAACTTTCATGTGTAGGTAGATTTCCCAGAGATTGTGTGCCATTGACAAGAACAGCCAGGCTCACAAGGCAGGTTCTAGGACAGAGGAGTACATATGCTGCAGAGGTACACAAAAGATAATAAACCCAGGTATTAGGTCTGGTGAAAATTTCTCAACGAGAGACAATAGAGTGTACCTAATCCAGAGAAAAGACAGGCATGGATTAGGACGTGATGAGAGAAAGAATCAGTTGGTAGGAGGAATTGAGGTCAGGTGAATGGGTTGAAAGGTCTAAAGGTTGATGCTCTCTGTAACCCAAATACCAAAGATAGAAAACGACGTGGCTCTCGTATGCCAGTGAGATCTTATGTCACTTGACTAGTGTTGCACACTGTCACCCTGGCTTTCCAGCCTTCTTCTGTATGTGTCATATTTACACCCATTTGGATAACCAACGTGTTCCTATTGGTGCAGAGAGAGGAGAAGCAGCTTGAGGCATCATTAGATGCACTGCTGAGTCAAGTAGCCGATCTAAAGAACTCACTGGGGAGTTTCATTTACAAGCTGGAGAACGAGTATGACCGGCTGACCTGGTAAGGGTTGCCAGGGCAATCTGGGGAGGACTCCATGGGTGGCAGGGCAGGCCTCCTGGTGGATGGGATATCTCCAATGATGTAACCATTTATCAATTTGCAAACATCTTTTGATTTGGAAAGAGCTGGCTTTCCCAACATTTAACAAATGAAGTTTAGCTTAGGGCCTCCATGGCAAGGAAGTAGAGAAATGCCCAGTTTCCCAACCTAGGTTCTTCCTAGCTTTTGATTCTCGCCCTTTGACTTCTCTGGGAAGAGGTCCTCCCTTAGTGTGTCCTCCCACTGCAGTAGGCATACAGTGGTCATACTGGATCTTCTACCACAGATGTTGCTGAGTCTTTTAGGTACAACCTATTCTGGAAGTATGGATCCTATTTCCAGGCCAGAAAGGAGGCTTTTACTCAGTTTCTGAATTTTCAGTGGTAACAGTGTAGCCATGGTTCCTATTTTACCACTGTTCCTCACCCCATTCAAATAATGAGCTGCCTTTTTTCTCCATCTGTGTCAGAAACTGAAAGCGTGTCCCTCTTTCCTAACCCCACAATCCCTGTAAGCCAGTCTGGTTCCCACCCAGTCCAGCCATGGGCTGTCTTTTTGGGGTAAGTCCAAGTATTCCTAATCTGAAAGACCCCCTTCGAGGCTACTTGGAACATTCTGACATCTTCTTACCACCACCAGGCCCTCTGTCCTGGACAGCTTTGCCTTGCTGTCTGGACAGTTGAACACTCTGAACAAGGTCTTGAAGCATGAAAAGACACCACTGTTCCGTAACCAGGTCATCATTCCACTGGTGTTGTCCCCAGACCGTGATGAAGATCTCATGGTAAGAGGAGGAGAAGGGTGCAACTTGGGAAATTAAATTCTTTGATGACCTAGAGCACAATTGTTGGTTGGTTATTCTGGAAGTTCTGAATGTGGTGTAGTGTGTGGCAATAAAAAGCGTGTGGCAATAAAAAGTGTCGGCTGAATTTTGGTCTCCTAGGAAGCTAAATATTGTAAGTCTTAAGCTGTGTTTTCCCTGAAAATGCACTGTTTGCCTGTGGCAAGAACTATATATCAGGCCAAACTGAATCTTCTTGGAGTGCATAGAAGGATCAATAAAATCTGTGTTTTACAGCGGCAGACTGAAGGACGAGTGCCTGTTTTCAGCCATGAGGTGGTCCCCGACCATCTGAGAACCAAGCCTGACCCTGAGGTTGAAGAGCAAGAGAAGCAACTGACAACAGATGCTGCCCGCATTGGTGCTGATGCAGCTCAGGTTGGACTGAGTCACTGTCCTGCTGCCCCCATTCCCCAAGTCCCATCATGAGAAGCTAGGCATTACCATTGCTGTCTGGTAGGGATGTATAGTTGTTACACGTAAGTTGCCCCTAGAAGAGCACAAGGAAAAAACTTCCCCGCATAATTTCTTGCTTGCCCTAATCTCTGAACCAATTTATGTGTGTTACAGAAGCAGATCCAGAGCTTGAATAAAATGTGCTCAAACCTTCTAGAGAAAATCAGCAAAGAGGAACGAGAATCAGAGAGTGGAGGTACGGAGGGATCAGTGGCAAAGTGGAGAAGGAAAGAAGGATAAGATCAGTGTTATAGGAATAGTGGTTTTGGTAAGAAAGATGTAAGAATGAACTGCTCAGGAAAGGGTTACATCCATTCTGTTAGCCTTTTGTATTTAAGACCAGCCCTGGAGCAGGTGGAGGAAATGGGCAAAATGAAAATGGAGAATCCTGAGCTAGTCGTGAGGGTCCTCTGGCTCTTCCTCTGGGCTGCCAGGGAGCCTAGAGGCTGCTGACGTCAGACCTGCAAGCCCTGGTACTCAGACTAGTCTTCCTGCTGCTAGGTTCAGTCCAGGGCCAGAGGCATACCTCAGGGTCCTCACCTACCTTTTTCTTCAGGTCTCCGGCCGAACAAGCAGACCTTTAACCCTGCAGACACCAATGCTTTGGTGGCAGCTGTTGCCTTTGGGAAAGGGCTATCTAATTGGAGACCTTCAGGCAGCAGTGGACCTGGCCAGGCAGGCCAGCCAGGAACTGGGACAATCCTTGCAGGAGCCTCAGGATTACAGCAGGTGCAGATGACAGGAGCTCCAAGCCAGCAGCAGTCAATGCTCAGTGGGGTACAAATGGCCCAAGCAGGTCAACCAGGTAAGGTGGCAGGGATTGAGATGGTGGCAGAACTTAAGCAGGGAAGGGGGAATAAGCTGAATTGTCTGAGCCTCCAGCATCCCCAGAGCTGGAGAATTTCTCCTATTCTCTTAGACTGTGACCCAGAAAATGATTTTTAGGGGTAAAATCTCATTTGAGACTCTTAACAAACACCAGAGAATGAGCAACAATTTTGAATTGCAGAAACTGCTCTGGCCTTCCACCCCCATTGCAGACCTCTGTCTCAGCTACCCTTCTGTCCTATTTACTCTGGATAGTAGGTGTGTTGTCCGGGTCTTTTCTTAGAGAAACCAATGGTCAGAATTTAATTAAAACTATGTGGGAGGTGGGTTGGAAATTGACAAGCGGGCAAGTTTCCCAGTGCTACCTGTATCCTTTTCTTTGTATCCTGTCTCTCCTGCTCACTTTTAATAATGACGAGAATAGTCTGGAGGAGTTCAGATGCAAATAGCTAGAAGAGATATTTTCTTCCAAGCTGTCTAGGAAAAGGGACAATTAAAATAAGAGAGCACATATTCTTTTACCTGTGACAATAAATGGGGGTCACACAGGTTTTGCTGTCTTTTCCAGGAATAGATGAGCAGGAGACTGACCCTCCCACTACCCACCCCCCCCATCCACCCCCTTCCCATCAGCCCTTTCTTCCTCGACACCTTTAGGAAGAGAGCTGGTGAGGAACCACATCACTGATGTTTGTCACCCAGGGGCAGATGCCACAGAGATTCTGAGATGATGGAGGGGTGGCAGAAGGAAACCTGAGAGACCACGTTTCTGATTTATCGTGCCACTCTTCCCATGCTTCAGGTGTCTTTCTTCATGTTCCTTTTAGGGAAAATGCCGAGTGGAATAAAAACCAACATCAAGTCAGCTTCAATGCATCCCTACCAGCGGTGAGTGTGGCCGGCGCCCTCCACTCCCAGGTGCTCTTTGCAGAGTCGGGCAGTGAAATTGCCTTTTGCCCAAAGCTGACCTAGATGGGTACAATAAAAAACATGGGCTTTCAGCCACAGACAAATCCCAGCTCACCACTGACGAGCTGTGTGACCTTGGGCAAGTGACCTAATCTTTCTGAGCCTGTTTTCTTATTTGTAAATGATGATGACACCTATACCTCCTAAGGTTTTTGTGAGGATTGAAATAAGAAAATGAATGTAAAACACTTAGCACAGTATATGAAATAATGGGTATTCAATAAATGATAGTTTCTACAGCCACTTCTCCCCGCTGTCCTCCTTAATCTTCAATCCAGAACTGACCCTGATCTGATACTGCTGCATGTCAGTGGTGAGTTGATGGACACAAGATCATGGACCACTCTGTTCTGTTTGAAACCCTGTGCTTATTTTGTGCTGCCAGAAACTATGGCAGCCTCTGTGTCCTGAGAGGCACACTCTCTGCAGGCCCTCCTGCCCAGGTGCCATCCTGGCCATCTCTCCACGCCGTGGGCGACGAGGCTTTTGGGCTAGGATAAACTGTCTACCTGTAACCCTGGTGAAGCTTGGGCCTGCTCTGCTCTCCATCCTCAGAAGCCAATTCAGCTCTTACCTGGGAAACAGTCACAAAGTCTCCTGTCCTTTCCCCCACCCTGTACAGATGGAGGAAACTGTCGAAGACCCAGTAGGTGGGGGCTTCTCAGGAAGTGGCTCTATCGGGCAGGACTGTGTGGAAAGGGTTTATCTTAGCATATGAAAAAGCCCCTTCCCTGGACTCATTTTTCTTACGTTGGAGGGTGAGGTGGATTTCATCTCACACCATCTTTCATCAGGGTTTAGTTATTCTGCTCATATGCCTAGTTCCTGGACTCCAGCCAGGACGGATTTCCTCCAGTCCACAGAGCCTGTGGCTCAAATAAGTGCCAGATTGATGGTGGGAAGGGGCAGCTGTCCGTACTCTGCCTGCTTGTGTAAAGCTTAAGAGCAGAGTGAGTTTGGGTCTCCAGCCTAAGCTGCCTCCCTCAGCATTCCTTTGTGGTTGAGGGCAGGGGTTGTCAGCAGAAGTGGACCAAAGGGTTTCTCTGAATAAAGTTATTGAAATTTTGATGGTCGTTGTGTCAGGCTTATCTCACAGCAATTTATGAGAAAGCTCTATAGGGGTCAGAGATCATGTATCAGAGACTTTCAAGGTTGCTACAAGGCAGTTCTAATTTGCTCTCCATAAAAAGTTTTCTTATCTTGGATTAGCTTTGATCTAAAAGTCCTGAGAGGTATGAGGACGACCTGCTCACACCTTCCAGCTGCCTTTTTTCTGTTCTCTTTGGTCACACGCTAGTACTTTGGCATCTGTTCAGTGCCAGGCAGAATTCTGCCAGGCTGTGGCAGTAAAGGACGGGAAAAGTGGTCTGAGATGTCACATCCATTTCTGTTCCATCAGGACATGCAATGGTACCCAGAAAGCACAGTGACCATCATGCACAACAGCTCCGGGCGTCCTGTCATCAGCTCTGAGGCAATGCCAGACCTTTCCCCCATTTCAGCAGTTCTGCTTTACTGCTGTCAGTTCATTCAGGTGTTCTTTATCTTCTGATCAAGTCCCTTCCTACTGGTGATGTCAAAGCTGTCATGTTGCCTAGGGATCAAGCTGTGCTTCGCTAAAATCTCTGGAGCATCTGTTAGCAACTGCTATTCTTTATTCCACCGAAAGATGCCTTCCTCTTAAAAGGCACCAAACCCAAGTTTCTTTGTTGTCCAAGGTTAATACTGATTTCATTCCCACCATATTATTTGAAATGGATTCCTTGTCCTCCAGGAATGGAAGTGTCCTCCTGCCCCAATGTAGGACCTGCCCTACAGCTTGTGCCTGTAAGCAAACACTCCTTATTCTGCACGCCTCGCATGTATATTCTTTACTCTGGAAGCACATGCTGTCATTTCCAAGCCCACCCTCCACCCCCAAATCCTCTGGAACACACAACCCGGTAATCGCCTCAGTGGAGAGTATGTATCTCCTATCCCTAACCCTCATTCCCTCAGAAGAGAATATTACGGAGTTTCCTTTGATGAAGAAGACGTGACCTGCTTACTTGCTCAGATTTAGGATTTGCAAAAGATAGCTTGCTTGCCCCACTCTGGTAATGGTCTTCCGTTTCTGACTACTCTGTTTTGCCTGGGAACTGCTTTCTCCTACTCTTGGGGCCCCTGAAGGATGAGATTAGGCTGTTGTCTTCCAGGTTTATGTCTTGGATGGAGAAGGAAGCATCGGCTGTGAAATCTCGAGATCTTGCTACAGAGTTCATCCCGCTGAAGGCGGCAGCTTACTGAATCAGTGTCTGTGTGACACCCATTGCCTAGCACCTTTCCCTCTCCAGCTCTGCCCCGAGGCCAGGATTGGGATATCATTGTTGAACCTCCCTTTGCTCATTGCCACAGTCGCCCCATTTTCTTCTCTTTCTGGTCTTGCTTTCCTACCTAGCTAACTTAACTTCAGTTAACCTTGTACTTTCTTGGGAAACAGCCAAGATAGATCGGTTGTAGCTAAGTGCTCCTTCCAACTCAATAATGGGTCCTGGCATTAGGACTGAGCTGGAGGGGGGTGTATTGCCCACCTCCTGTCCTGCTGCTGGAGAAAAGAAGCTGAACTCGGCAGGAATGCCCTAGTGCAAGGCTGGTCCCTTTTCCCACCCCCTTCTCACCTCCCCCAGGCAGCTGGGAACAACCTCTCCCTTTGTCTGAGCTTCTTGTACAGAATAATCCTCCTTATGGACAATGTATTCTCTGTGTCCTGTGGACATAGGAGCCATGTGAGCTGATCCCAGCACCAGGCAGGACGGAGGCTGAATCCTTCCAATGCCCACCCTGGGTCAACTTCTGATTACTGTCTAGAGAAACTACTAAAGGATGTACATTTTCTTCCATTTGCTTCAGATTTGGGAAGATAGCCTATGGAAGTTGAGCGACAGGCTAGGAGTAGGGCCAGAGACTTTGGTCCCTTTTTGATTCAGTCCTGAGGGTTCGCCGTGCGTAACTGGAGGCTTGATGTGGCTCTGGCTTGACAGCCTTGAATACACAGGGGCTGACATTTGGAAGGGATTTGCCACCTTGTAGATGGGGCTTTCTAATTGGAACAGAAGGCAGACCCTCCATCTGACAGGGCCATAGCACCCCATTGCTTCAACATGTGTTCTGTCCCACAAGGCAAACTTCCTCTCTCCTTCCCTTTAACTTCTCTCTCTTGTTCTTGAGCTCCTGTATGTCACTGTGGCAGATCCTAGATCCCTATTGTGGTCTCTTGATGGGTTCACATGCTCTCAGCATGTCACCTACCATTTGGACATGGCATCTTCCACAAGTGCATCATGGACAAGGCGCCTGACTTCCCTGGGCCTCCATTTTTCCACCTGGGTGATCCCAGTGATCCTTCCTAGCTCCAAAGTCTCCAACAACGATTCTTTTTTCTTTTCCTCACTGTATGACTGTGTTATATAAAATAGGGCAAGTTTTTCCTAGATCAGTCCCCAAATCCCTCGAACCTCTACAGACTGTTTTTAAATTTCCCTCTCTGTCACCTGCAACTTAGCATACCAACATCCTTCTAGAGCACCACCCTAAAGTTGTTTTCCAGCTTGCACTAGTTCTGTAGTGAAAAGTCATCTGAGCGGTGGTAAGTTACCACAGAGATACATGTGTTGTATATCAGACGTCACTTTTCCACTCTCAGGCATCCCTCTCTCTCCCATGCGTAAGATATATGTGCAGAGAGACTCCTCCAGTACAAGCAGTAAATTATACTTCTTCCATGTGATGAGAACCTTCCCTGCTGAATCAATCCAAAGAGCCCTGGCTACTCCCCTTCCTACTTTCCCTCTGCCATTCCACTCCCTTCCCTCCTCTCACGCAAATGTCCCTCGTTGTTGGTCATTTTGATTATTCTTCTCTTGCCCACACCCCACATGGAGACCATCTTTGTTCTTTTTACTAATTTACCTGGGCTTCACTCATTTTCATGGCCCTGGTTGTTGCCCTTTTAGTGTCTCTTCCATATTAATCTTTCTTGACCCCACATCCCCAATCACTGACTCACAGCCATGCTCTTGAAATAAAGAGTCTGCAATTACTGTCTCTTCCACACGTCCCATTCACTCCTCCACCTGCAGTGGGCTTCTCCTTCTACCATTCCTCTGGAACTACTCTGTTATTAACCTAAGGGCTAAATCCAGGTTTGTTTTTTCAATCCTCGTCTTATTTGATCTCCACAGTGTTTAACGGTGCTGACCATTTCCTTCTCAATTTTCCCCTCAATAGGAGAAGGAATGGCTCCTATTTCTGTGACCATTCCTTCTCTGTAGTGTTTGGCCTTATGTCCCTCTGCTTGCTTCTCGAATGTTGTCACTTTCCAGGACTGTCTTGAACCCTCTTTTCTTCCTATTCTTCCTGCTGTCTGTGATCACCACTTTTAGGTACATGACTCAGTTTTATTTTCAGCCTAGACCGCTTTTGCTGAGCTGCAGATGACTTTTGGGCATCTCTACTCATATGATCCACAGGTACCTCAGGTCTAAATCCAATCATCCTTCCCTCCAACCGTGTTTTTCTTCGAGTTTTCGTCAGTGTGACCTAAGCCAGGTCTATGGAAGCCACTCTAAACTCTTCCTCCTCCACGTCCCCAGCCCCCATACCCAATCAGATACCAAAGTCTGTCAATTCTCTCTTCCCAATATTCATCCATTCTGCCCTGCAGTTTAAGGCCTGGGCCTCTTACCATGGAAATACGATTCAGACCCCCTGTCTCCAGCCTTGCCCGCTCCAGGTCACCCCCACATGGCTGCCACATAGCTCTTTCTAAACTTCAGGCCTGACTACGTTACTCCCTTCATTAAAATCCTTTTGAGAGTTCCCATGTTTCTCAAACAGGTCCACATACCTGGCAGGTTGGTAGGGGCAGTGCCAGGCATACTGAGAGGATAAAATCATCCTGGACCATCCATTTTACTTGAGAGTAAATAATTTAAAATAGAGAATGCAAAATTATCATTCCTGCATTATTGAGAGAAAATAGACTTCAAGAATTTCTACTATAGACATGCATTGCTTAATGACAAGGATATATGCTAAGAACTGTGTCATTAGGTGATTTTGTTGTGCAAACGTCATAGAGTGCACTTACACAAACCTAGATGGTACAGCCTACTACACAGCTGGACTGTATGGTACAGCCTTTTGCTCCTAGACTACAAACCTATATAACATGTTACTGTACTAAATATGGTAGGCAATTGTAATAGAATGGTAAGTATTTGTGTATCTAAACACAGGAAAGATACAGTAAAAATACAGTATAAAAGATAAAAAATGGTACACTTGCACAGGGCATTTACCATGAATGCAGAAGTGGGATTTGCTGAGTCAATGAATGAGTGGTGAGTGAAAGTGAAGGCTTAGGACACCCCACAGCTGTAGATTTTGTAAACACTGTACACCAGTACCACCACAAACATTTGAGTAATGCATTGCACTATGACATTATGACAGCTACGACATCACTAGGCGATAGGAATTTTTCAGCTCCATTCTAATCTTATGGGACCATCACTGTACACATGGTCTGTCATCAACCAAGACTTTGTTATGTGGTGCATGACTGTAGTCTGAAGGGCTTCAGACTAAGCCACCGGATTCCCTGGGAATATTTATTTACTTTTTTCTTTCCCTTTGTTGTTGTTGTTGTTTTGCCATTACATTACTTCACTAGAAAAGTTTGAAAAACACCTCAAATTTCCTGGAAAGGCAAATAAGAGTCTGTGTGATCTAGCCCCCTGATTTCTTCACCTGACTTCTATGTTGTCCTGCCACCCAAATTATTCCTAAGCTATACAAACTGCCTGAAGTTTCCTGAATGTAACAGGCCTCCATTCCTTTATTCCCACTGGTCCCTCTACTTGGAACACTTTGCCTCATCATTCTGTCTGATGAATACCCAGTCATCCTTCAAAATTCAGCTCACAAGTCACTCCCCTGGGAAGGTTTCCAGTCTGTTCTCATCTCAGTGCCACTCCCACCAGGTAAGGTCAGTGACCTCCTCTTTTATGCTCCACATTTGTACTTTGTACAAACTGGCTCTTGCTGCCCTTTATTGTCCCCCAAGTTCAAGTTCCCTAAACTGTTAGGATTTGAATCCCAGTTCTTCCACCTGAGAGTTGTGTGATCCTGGGTAAGATAACGTGTGTGTCTGGCATACTACAGCATCCGGCCCATCATAAACACTATAAATGGTCACTGTTATTATTATTACTTAGTTGATTTTAGAGAGATAGTATAAGGTAGCATTTGAGTTACAAGAGCAGGTTCTAGTGTCAGACTGCCTGGGTTCAGGTCCGAGCTGTGCCACTTACTATGTGCCTTTAGGCAAGTTATTTACTTCTCTGTGCCTCAGATTATCACCCTCCTTGAGGAGGATGTTAATAGTGGCTACTTCATAGGACTGCTGTGAAGTTTAAATAGATTAACATGTACCAAGTGCTCAGAATAGTGCCTGACGATAGTAGAAGCGCAATAAATATTACCTATCTTCAAGGTAGTGTGTAGGATGCTACTCTCAGTAATTGTTGCTTAAATCCGTGATCGATCAACATCTCTCAGGAGGTAACCGCGTCCCCCCTCTGCAGCCTCTCGATGCTCACATGTTAGGAGCGTGGCCTCAGGAAACACCCTCTGTGCCCATTTCATCCCCCACAGTGTCTGCTTTGTTCCTAGGCACTGACACATGTTTACACCATCTTGCTTGATATGATAAGTCACTTTTGAATCTAATTTTGTGAATTTTCTTTCTCCCACTTGGACGTCACCTATACTCTTCCATTAAAGCCCAGTTTGGTCTATTAAATTGTGTGCTTTTCATTTGAGATCAAATGACAAGCTCCCTCACCTGAAATGCTCTTTTTCATCCCTCCGATACTCTTATCTGTTCCAAGGCCAAAGCAGCTAAGTACTTGGTTCCCTACTCTGCCTACATCCTGTCCCGAAAGGGGGCCTGCCCCACTCGTAGAGCTCTCCGTGCAGCTGTGATCATTCTCTCCTTGATTGTCCTTACTTACTAGGTCGGGGCTCAGGCCTTCATGGGTGGCTGTGTATAATTCACTGGGTATCACAAACCAGAGCTCCACGCAGGCCTCTTCCCTTCACACTCACCACCGGTCCTTGAGGCCTTGTTCTGTCAAGGCAAACTCCACTGTTCTTACCACTAAACTATAAGTACTCTCACCTCTAGCCATGAAGAAATACCTGGGGCTCAGGTGTTGTTTCACACCTCCATGGCTTGCGCGTGCTCTACCCTCTACTTGGGATGTCTGCCCTCTTCGTCCGGCTGCAACCCCCTTGTTCACCCACTGAACAACTCATGCTTCCGGTTCAGGTGTTACCTTCTCCTGTAAAGTCTGTACTAGCTCCTCTCCTGTACATGACGTTCTTGAATTATACCTCTCCTGTACCTTCTACACACCTCCATTACAGTACGTGTAATGCCATTGCAGTTTATTTACTTACAAGTTCAAATCCTGACCAGGACACTTATCTGTTGTGTGGCCTTAGGCAAGTTACTTCACTTCCAAGCATTTGTTTCCACCTCTGTAATGTCGGATTATAGATAGCATTGACCTCAAAGGCTACATTCAACTGAGCATATTTAAAATAAATTTAAATCTTAATTTTCTACAGGATAAAGTCCAAGCTTCTTAGAAGGGTGTATGAGACTCTTCAGGCATATAGTCAGCCCTCAAATGCTGACTACTATTTCCCTCTTCCTCTACTCCCCTGAGCAATCTCATTTCTATTGAGTGGTATATAGACTGTTTTGATTGCAACACGTTACAATTAAACTAGCGTAACCAAAAACAGGGTACCCAGTTGATTTGTGTTATGCAGACATGGAGTGAAAAGTGACTGGCTCTACGCGGGCTCAGGGGCTCCAATGTTGTCTAAACTCTGCATTTCTCTACTCTTATTTTTTAAAATTTTATTGGGGGACAGTGTGTTTTTCCAGGGCACATCAGTTCCAAGTCATTGTCCTTCAATCTAGTTGTGGAGGGCGCAGCTCAGCTCCAAGTCCAGCTGCTGTTTTCAGTCTTTAGTTGCAGGGGGCACAGCCCACCATCCCATGTGGGAATTGAACAGGCAACCTTGTTTGTTAAGAGCTCGCACTGTAACCAACTGAGCCATCCCGCTGCCCCTGCATTTCTCTACTTTTGAGCAGTATAGCTCACCTTGTGGAAGAACTCTGATTGTTCTTGCCTGGATTCTGTGCCATCAGAATACCACGATTAATGGACAAGTGGGGCGGGGCAGGAAATCCTTAGAGGAAATGAAAGCAGGGGAATGGGAAAGTGTCTGAATACAACCCAAACTAGAGCTACCGTGGTCCACTTTGTATGGTTTCTTCTGTACAGAAAATCCTTGTGTTCTTTTCTTGAGCCCCATCCTTTTTCCTAAACTTATAGTACTGTGTCTCAAATTGCCTGCTGAATGTCGTACCTTGAACTTAGGATGTCAAAACTGCATTCCTTTCCTTCATCCTGCTTTACCTGCTTAACTTTGCAGTCAATTCTGGGTCCTCTTTCTGTTCTATCCCCTCTTCTTTCTTCTCACTCCCATTGCTCTAGGTCAGGCCTTCACTGCATCACACCTGTGCCTCTCAGCTGGTCTCTCAGTTGGTCTCCCTTCCTTTTTCCTCTTGATAATATAGCTTACTGTCGCCAAGTTTATCTTTGTAACAATGGGGACCATACCAACCCCTTTCTTAAAAATCTTCAGGGACACCCCCAATACAAATGAAACTCCTCATTCTTTCATTCAAAATGCTTCATGATATGGAGCCAACTTACTTTTTAACCTTCCTTCTGTCACATGTGGGCTTTTCATTCACCCAATCCGTTAGCCCAACGGAATCACTTGCAGTTCCCTACACCTGTCCTGTGCTTTTCCTCCATTCATCCTTTCGTCCACACTTTCTTTTCAGCCTGGAACACCTATGTTACTTCCACCTTACTTGCTATGTGACCTTGAGAAAAATCCTTTACCTTTTCTTATTCCATGCTTTTCATCTGGTAAGTGGTGATAATAGTACTTACCTTGCCGGATTAAACCATGAGATCGTATGGAAAGCAACTGGCCCCAGGCTTGCCAGAGAAAGTATTGACTACTAAGCTACGTTTCCTCTTTCCCCCTTTTGGCCCTTATCTTCCAGATCTTGCTAACTCTCTTTCCTCCATCTTGATAACCTCCCCTGATTTGTCCACTAACCAAAAGCCTCCCTTTTTCTCTCTCCAGAGCTCTTCCTGCAGTTTCTTTCGTTCACTTCAGCAAACACTGAACGATAACCACTCTTATCTCTGGCATTGGCTACCCACTCTTATCTCTGACCTCTCAGGAGTCCAGGCAAACCCCCAAATTCTGGATGATATGATAAGTGTTTGCATACAGTCTCCCTTCTGACAACCGGATGTTTTCCCAGCTTCAGTTTCTTCAGCCAAGGTCTCAGCCTTAGGCAGAAGATACCAGCTAGCTGGCTAAGGCCCAGGGACATGCAGAATGATTAACTGACAAATCCTTCACCCTCATCTTCACTTGCCTGTCCTCGTGGACTCAGCCCTCCTTTCACCTCCACTGTGCGAGCACTGTGTAGAAAGTGCCCTTTGTCCTTTGCAGGATGGGGATGGGGGAAGCTTGACACAGCCCCTAGAAGGCTGCTTCCATCTCTACCTGCCACTCCTGATGTCCCTCAGCCTAGACCCTCAGTTCCTGTTGTTCTTAGCCGATTCCATGTCTGCTGTACTCTGTTCCCCCCACGGATCCCCCTGCTCATTCACTCACAAACAGGCATACCTTATCCACTTTTCACCCATTACCATTCCTGCTGCTTTGATCCCCCTTTCCTTTAATTTTTCTGCTGAAACGTATAAAACCTCAAATAATTATGGGAATAGAGTTGTTAGCGCTGATACAGGTGGTGGTTTTCAGACTAAACCCTTGGAGAAAGTAAATCAGTGCCTTCTGGGGAAAGAGGATGGAGAAAGGCCCATTAGAGAGCAGTGAGTGAGGAATGAGTCAGACAGGGTGGGACGTGGAGGAAGTTGTCACCTCATTTCCTGTTAATCAGAAAAACTCCATACAGGAGGGGGCATTTTAGCTGTAGGACCAGATATTCTTTTGCCGCAACACTGGACCTTCATCCTTCTCCAGACTGTGAGTTCCTGGATCCCTCCAGTTTCACCAGTTTATCAGCCTGCCCCTCGTGTGGGGAGCCTTCACGGAACCCTCTGACCTGGTTCAAGGCCTTCCACCACTTCCCTGCAGGTCCGAAATGGTTCCATTTCCTCCCAGTCCCTCTTCTTTTCCACACATTTCAGTCTGTGAGGAATTCTCCTTAGTCAAAGGCTAATCCTTCCAGTGTGCATGCTGGAGCCCATTGTTTCCTTCCACACAGCACATAAACACACTTAAGCCTCTTCCCATTAAAACAACCATTAGAATCAATCTGGAGGTGAGAGCCAAGCATTGATACTTTAAAAGCTCCCCAGGTAATTCTAGTGTGCAGCCAGGGCTGAAAAAGATAAACAATAAAATCCAAACCATGGCATACAGGGATCTTCATAAACTGACTCCTGCCTGTGTTTCCTGCCTTTACCTATATGCCCTCCGAGCTGGAGCCACACCAGACTACCTAGAGCTCTCCAAACCTGCAACATGTCAAGATGCTATGCCTTCACACACTTCCTTCCTTCTGCCTGGAATGCCTTTCCCTGCTTTCTAGAAGCTGTCCTTTAATGCTCAACTTAGGTGTCATTTCTGTGAAGCCTTCAAGAACAAACCCCCACCTTGGGGTAAGGTGCCGTCCACCCCCGTGCTTCCATAACCCTCTGGTTTTATCTCTATGGGAATACTCAACACATGCTACTCTAATTGTTCATTTATATGTCTGTCTTCTCCACTAGACCATGTTTTACAGGAACTCCATGGCCATGGGGGTGCCGTTTGCTAGGACCTGGGCCTAGGTGGTCTATAGCAAATATTTGAAGATGCTTTCTGCCAGGACTGGGACAAGAACAAAGAGAAGTGAGTCTTTAGGCGTGTTCATTCATGTAGCCAACCAACACTTACTGAGGGCTTGCAATGTCATTTGCCATGTGGTACAGGTGGGTACATGGATAGTTGATGAGTGTGTTCAGGTGGGGAAGCTGGATAGACGTGTGTGTGTGTGTGTGTGTGTGTGTGTGTGTGTGTTTTCTCCAGCTGACTCATGGAAATCTCCATAGTGTCTGCCTCCCTCTCCATTCCCATCAGTTTCCAAAGCTTCTTAGGCCAGGCTGTCTGTCTCACTGGTTTCCCTGCAATGCCCTCTTCATACTGGCTGCCAGAGGAAAGTGATTCAGCTAGATGGCAAACCCCATAGAGGGACAGCTCTGCTGTGTTCATTGATGTGTCACCAGTACTTAACACAGTCTTGCACATGGTAGGTGGTCAATAAATATTTGATGACTATTTGAAAATACAAATCTGATTGTAGCCTCAAAAAAATCTTCTGTTTCTCCTCTGCTTCCAGAATAAAATCAAACTGCCCCCGTTTGGCCTTCAAGACCTACTACATTCAGCCACAGCTAGCTTCACTTCCCTTTTACCCTTTCACTACCTTGAGGGCCAGTGTACACTGTGATTCATTCACTGTATCTGCCCCAGGCCATTTTATTTTCCCACCTCCATGCCAGAAATTCTCTCAGCTCCTCCTAATGCTAGGGCTCATCCAGGTTTATGGGCTCGTAGAGAGGTCTTCCATGCCCAGCCGCTCCCTCGGACAGAGACCTCTCTGCTACTCCTGCCCATCTCTACGGTCTCACCCTCCCAAGAAGGGGCTCTTTTGAGGGAAGGGCTAAATCTTGGAACTTTTCCCAGGGTCCTAAGTTGGGTGGGCCTGCCACAAACAGAAGATGTGTTGGCTGTGCTGGATTAATCACCAGAGGACCCAGAATGAGGTCATCCAGGGGCTGAATGTCAGGGAGAAGCAGGGTGCAACTCCGGCGGCCCGGGCCAGGCCGCGCCACCTGACAGCGGCAGGCTGAGAGATGCGGAGGGAAGGGGTGGGGAGTCCAGGCTGGGCGTGCTTCCTGCCCCGGGATCAGACGGCCCGCCCCTGCTCCCGCCCCTCCCGCAGAGCCCAGTCGGGGACCAACGGCCCCTCCTGCCTCAGCCCGAGGCCCAATCAGCAGGCACCCCCCCACCCGGCCCGCCCCCTCCCCCTCTGGTGACAGAAAGTCGGCCCAGCAGATGAGGAAGTGGCAGGCAGGCTGGCCCTGGGGACTTCTCTCTGGCCCTGTACCCTCCGAGCCCTCCATTGCTGCCCGCCTGGCACCCGACTGGTGAGTCTGGACTGTCCTGGGCGGGCGCTCCATTTGCCCGGGCCCCCTGCCTGGCTGGCTCGGCCCAGCCCTGCCCTCTCGTGCCCAGGCTGTGGGCGAGGCTGTTCCTGGGGAGAGTGGGTGGGAGGTCCCAGCTCTGGGGCTGGGCCTCTCCGACAACCTCCCTCCCGTCCCGGCCCCCATTTACTCAAACCTAGGCCTTCCTCTACCACCTCCTGGTCTTACCCTTCTCCTTTCTTGTCCCCGCCCTCCTCTCCTCTTCCCTCCCCTCCCTTCCCTTCTCTTCCCTCCTCCTTTCCCCTCCCCCTTTCTTTGCCTGTCTCCTCTTCCCTTCCATCCATCTTAAAGGAAGGAAGGACGGGACTGAGTTCCCCTACCGGAGACACACCCAGATTCTCTAGCTCTGAGAGAGGTCCTTTCCAGAAGCCTTGAGCCACTCCTGACCTCCAGGGTGCATGCGTGTATGCATGTGTGTGGTGAACTTGGGGGTGGTGGTTGAGAGAGATAACAAGCTGGCAAACTCACGTGGGTCAGGGAGGAACTGTGTGTTAAAGCGCATGCTATGCCTTGCGGGGGGTAGGCCCCACCACAGAATAGGCAACCCACAATGATTGTGAATGAATGAATGAATGAATGAATGAATGAATGAATGATGGTTGTCATCTGAGAAAAGAGATCTGTATGTAGGACCAAGGGCAGGTGTGTGTCTGCATGTGGTATGGGTGATTTTATATTCATTCCCCTCTAAGTGGGCTGTCTGAGTTTATGATGTGTCCACATTTATCTATGACTCACATATGTGTGAGTAAACCTGTGTGTGAGCATCAGCATTTGCCTGGGACCTGTAAGGGAGGATGTGTGAGTGTCTCAGGTGTGTTCGTCAGTGTGAATGTAGTTTGGAGCAAGTCTGAGTTATTAGAAACTACGCATGTCAGAGTCCGTGGAAGCTTGTTTGGGTGGTGTGTCAGAGGAGGGTAGTGACTGCCAGCAGGTGTGTGGGCTCTGTGTACATATGTGTGCTAGCCACTGGTGAGTGTGTCATTGGGTGGGGGTGGGGAGGAGAGAGCTGTGTGACGGCGTGTGTGGATGGGAGGACTTGGGCCTAACCGTGATGGGGCACTTGGGGGTTGACAGAGCGCCTGGGGAACATCTGTGAGATACGTACCCAGTGATTGTGTGTGAGGCGCGTGTGTACAGCCTCCGTGGATGTCAGGCATGTTCTTCAGTCGGTACCTGCACAGGTTGTTCTCTGAATAGAAGGAACCTGGCTGACTAGAGTCCAGACAGCTCACAGAGCATCTGCTGCCCTGGCTGTTCAGGGACTGCCTTGTCCCTCTGGGACTGCCTCAGAGCCCCAGGCTCCCTTCCAGCCAGCTTTTGTCTCCCTGGGAGCCGCTGTGAGCCCTCCCCCTGGCCCTCCCCCGACATTCCTTCAGGCTCTGAGGGGGAGAGGGCCCAGCTCATTAGACCCCTCCCTGAGGGAGGGGAAGATTCCTGAGACCTCCCCCACTCCCCCACCTCCTCACATGCCACTGGCTTCCCTGCCCCTCCCTGAGAGAGAAGGGTAATTGTACCCATTCTGAAGTAGGACAAACTGAGAATTTATGGCTAGATTAGGAGAAGATGCTGGGTGTGGGTTTTCTGCAGTTCCTTGGGGTCAAGGTTTGGGCTGGGGCTGGAGCCCCCGGAGGTTGTGGCTCAAAACCTAGAACCTTAGCCCATCTGGCTGGTCTGTGGTGGGTGGGTGGTTGAGTATGGCTTTACTTGGCTTTCTCAATCCTCGTGGGTCCTGCTCCTCCAGGCACTGACCTGTGGCCTGGACCCACCCTCCACCCCATGTGCAGTGCAGCGGGGGTGGTTGGAGGGCGGAGCTGCTGCCAGATCTAGTCAGACAGGTGGAGCCACTGGGGCAGGAGTCTCAAAGAGCCAGGCTCCCAGAGACGAAGGGTGAGAGGAGAGCACCGGAGAGGAGACAGAGGTGAGAGCCCAGGAGGAGTGTCCCAGTAGAGGAGGGGAGGAAGGGGCAGGAGGGACCCGGAGGTGAGAGTCCTGGAAGGGACTGTAGGGGCCGAGAAGTGAGAGTCCCAGCAGAGGGGAAGAGGGACCCTGGGGAAAGGAGAGTCCTGGAAGGGACAGGAAGGACTGGGAGTGAGAGTCCCTGAAGGGACAGTCCCAGGAGATGAGCATCCTAAAATGGGACAGGAGAGGTTGAAGGAGAGGATCCCTGGAGAGAAGAAGGACCCAGAGCTGGAGAATTGAGACTTTGGTGAGGAAAGGAGAGAAGTGGTTCATTGTGGAGGTGATGAGCTCCCTGTTGGTGAGAGCATAAGACTTTCCAGAAAGAGACCGAAATTGAAGAGTTCTCTCGTGGAGGAAGAAGGGAGGGGAGGTTGTGAAGTAAAAATCTCCAGAGAAGAGCAGAGAGTGAGGAGAGGAGAGGAAGGTGTGGAGAGGAAGGGCGGAACAGCCCTTCCCAGGCAGGCAGGATGTGTGGGAAGCAGATGCCCCCGCCAAATTGCCTCCTCCTGCCCCTGGTCCCCAGCAATTCCTTCCTCTCACGGTTAGTGTCCTTTTTTGCCATGAAGCATCTGCAGTTGTCTTGTCTGGTCTGTGTCCTGTCTGTGGGTCAGGGCTGGGATGGCGGAGGCACAGTCAGCCCCGGCTGACACCCACCCTTCCTACCTCCCCAGAGTCTTTAGCCAGGATGGAGGCTGTTGTGAATTTGTACCAGGAGATGATGAAGTACGGAGGTAAGATGCTGTGCACCTGCCCTTCCTCCTACCCTGAGATCCCTGACTCTAGGGCTGTCTCCTAATGGAGAGTCCCTATACACCCCTTGACCCTTTGTGACCTGACCTCTTATCTGTACACCTGGTGGGGATCCTTTGAACCCTGTGGCCCCTCCTGACTCCTTTAACACTTATTCACAGATTCCCGGATCCAGAGCTACCCTCTGATGGGGTCACCCCTGCTAATGACCTCCATCCTCCTGACTTACGTGTACTTCGTTCTCTCACTTGGGCCTCGCATCATGGCCAATCGGAAGCCCTTCCAGCTGCGTGGCTTCATGGTTGTCTACAACTTCTCACTGGTGGCACTGTCCCTCTACATTGTCTATGAGGTGGGCCCCTGGGGTGCCTAGGCTTTAATTCCTGTTGGCAGGAAAAGGGGCAGGCCTAGATCTGGAGCATGGCATCTTCCTCCCAGAGAGGCTCAGCTCCATCTCTTCAACTAGAAAACGGGAGGGATTGGGGTTGTGGGGGAGAGAACTCTGGTGGTCTAATTCACATCCCTTCCTAGTTCCTGATGTCTGGCTGGCTAAGTAGTTACACCTGGCGCTGTGACCCTGTGGATTTTTCCAACAACCCGGAGGCACTGAGGGTAAGTAGGGGCAGGGGCTAGGTCATAAGCAACCTGGGGACAGGAGCAGGTTGGGTGTGACCTGTGCTCATGGGCCAGTTTAGGGAGGCTCTTGGAGTAGTGTGGGGGTTCTAAGGCTGCACTGACTTTTTGCAGATGGTTCGAGTGGCTTGGCTCTTCCTCTTCTCCAAGTTCATTGAGTTGATGGACACGGTGAGATTATATGAAATGTGAGAACTTGGGGTGGGGAGGCAGGAGTGAGAGGCCCTGGCTCTGAAACCCCTTTGCCCACCCTTCTCTCAGGTGATCTTTATTCTCCGGAAAAAAGATGGACAGGTGACCTTCCTACATGTCTTTCACCACTCAGTGCTTCCCTGGAGCTGGTGGTGGGGGATAAGAATTGCCCCAGGTGAGTGGTGCAGTCCACTGGGAGAAGAGGGGCAGGCACCGGAAGCAGAGGCTCGTCTCTCCTGACCCTGTTCATTGCCCCTCACAGGAGGAATGGGCTCTTTCCATGCCATGATAAACTCCTCTGTGCATGTCATCATGTACTTGTACTATGGATTGTCTGCCCTCGGCCCTGTGGCTCAACCCTACCTTTGGTGGAAAAAGCACATGACAGCCATCCAGCTGGTGAGGGGCCTGGACCTGGCCTATAACCATTACCCCAACATTCCTAGTCTGGATCCTTTATCCAACCTCTCATCTTTGACCCTATCCTACCCACTCAACATTCAGTCTTGCTCTACCCCCGCCCCCCTTCCTTCCAGTCTTATTCCCTCTGACCTTTGCCTTTCTGTCCTAGATCCAGTTCGTCCTGGTCTCGCTGCACATCTCCCAGTACTACTTCATGCCCAGCTGTAACTACCAGTACCCTGTCATCATCCACCTCATCTGGATGTACGGCACCATCTTCTTCATGCTCTTCTCCAATTTCTGGTATCATTCTTACACCAAAGGCAAACGGCTGCCTCGTTCAGTTCAGCAAAATGGAGTTCCAGGTACCACCAAAGTCAAGGCCAACTGAGAAACATGCTCTAGCTAGGCGCCCACCTAAGTGCCTCAGGACTGCACCTTGGGCAGCATCTGTCATCGTCCTCCCCGCCTACACCTGTGACCAGGGCTTCTGTGGTCAGGACTGAGCAGGGGACAGGCCCTCCCCTCCCCACAGCTGGTACAGGGACCACTGCTTCCGTTCCTCACCCACTCCTCCAGGCCAGCCCCAGGGACGTGGCCTGATTGCCCTCTGCCAGTCCAGAGCTGGGGGCTGAAAGGGCTGGACACTTACTTCCCCCTCCCTGCCTTAAACTTGGGAGAGGAGCACTCAGGGCTGGCCCCCACCAGGGTCCTGTGGCCTTTTTCCTCACAATGAAGAGGTCAGCAATAATCTGTCACTGTGGACCCAGGCTCCCTCCTTTTCCACCCCACAGCAAAGCAGGAGCTTCTTTGGCCAAAGGTCAGAGGGGGTGGGAGGCCTGGGAATACAGCCTGTGAAGGCTACTCACTCACTATGTCTTTATTAAAAGTGACAGAGGACACCACTGAGGCTGTGTGTGTACGTGCATGAATGGAGGAGGTGGGGTACAAAGCCTGCTAGCTCTGTCTACAAACAGGAGGGATGGTCAAGGCTCCCACAGGATGAACGTTTCTAGCTCTTTGATCACAGAGAGGAGCCTCTTGGGAAGGCCACTGGGACAGAGGTCACACAAGGATAAGAGGGAGACGTGACTTTATTAGAAAAATTTAAAAAAAAAAAAAAGCAAACAAAACTGAGGTGATGAGTCGGTCCTCAGCGGATGCCTTGATGGATGAGGCTGCTTTTGGCTGCGCTGGCCTTCTCCCGCTCCCGCCGCCGGGCAGGGTCCAACTCAAAGCAGCGCCATAGCCGTAGGGTCTCATCTGCTGCTGCTGATGCGACCGTGGCCCCATCTGGACTCATGGTCAGACTTAGGACCCGGGCCGTGTGACCTGGGACATGAGGGAAAAAGTGAGAGCAGCACACATGAATGTAGATGTACTATACAGCACTCCAATTTTGAGGGCCACCTACCTTTTTTGGTTTTTGCTTTTATAACAACTTTGAGATAATTCAATAATTCACATACCATAAAATTTTTCTTTTAAAATGTACAATTCATTGATTTTTAGTATATTCACAAAGTTGTGCAACCATCACAATAATTCCAGAGCACTTTCATCATTCCATAAAGAAAGTCACTCCTCCTTTGTCACTTCTGGATATTTCATATAAATAGTCATACAAGATGTAGCCTTTTTGTGTCTGGCTTCTGTCATTTAGCACCTACCTTTGAGTTCAGCCACCTTAGCCATGGTTGGGTACTTCCAAATAACCAGCTGGTTCTGGGCAAAGCCATGGCCTGAGATGAGTTCCTTGTAGTGGGAAGACCAGAGGATGGAGCACACCTGTGGAGAGGGGTTGGTTGGGCACGACAGAGCCAACATTACTCAAATCAGAACTAAGTCCATTCTAGTGGTAGGCACCCTGCCAGGAGCTACGGACTCAGACTTCAATGATCATATCCTTTTGAGAGTTACAACTGTTGTCCATTTCACAAATGAGGAATCGAGCAAAAGGAAGATCAGCAAGTTGCCTGAGATCACATGCAAGTTAGTAGGTGACAAAGGCAGAATTTGAATTCTGGCTCCAAAGCCCCAATGCAGAATGAAGGATGCATGGGGGCATGGGGGCGGGGTAAGGAGAGGAAGCTGGAGTGGTTGCAGAGACCAACCAGCAAGAGCCTCAAATTCTAACGGATTTGGATTATATGCTATAGGTGATGGGGAGCCATCGCAGGATTTAAGGACAATAAAAGATCACTCAGACCATAGTATATAGGACAGATAGGAGGAGATAAGAATGCAGAGACCAGTGCAGTGGGCTTCCGCTGGGAAGAGGATGAGTCTGAAGGGAGGGGACACATATAAATGATATTCTGAGGTAAAACTGACATATCTTGGTGACTCGGTGAGGAGGATGAAAGATTCTAGAAGCTTCTTCAGATTTCTGAATAGGTTCTGTCTCAAACAATATAAGAGTAGGAGGAGGAATACATTTCAGGGAGGCAAGGGGAAATAACAAGTTTAATTTGGGAGATATTAGGGTGGTACCATCTATAGGACATGGGATTGGTGATAAGCCACATGATATTGGAAATATGGTTCTGGAGAGCCGATTTAAAAGTGTGGAAATCATCAGGGTACAGAGTTAGGAAAGCCACTGGAGGGGACATTATGGCACAGGAAGACTAGAAAGACTAAGACTACATCTGGGGGTAAGAGGCTGTAATAGGGAAAAGACTACCTGGGAGTGGGCATCCACAGCATTCAGACAGGCCCCAGAGCAGACATTCCAGATGCGAATGTGTCGATCACTGGTGCCCCCTCCAGTTGCCAGGATATTGGACTGCCAGGGACACCAAGCTACAGCCTAGATGGGATTAAATGGGGGGGCAGGGGGGTCAGCAGGCACCAGACAAGGAGCTACAGCGGTCACAGATAACTCAGTCCAATCCCGCCATCCCCTCGCCCCATAGTATTTCCCAGGTTCTGGGTAGGGGTCTGCAGAGGCCCCAGCCCAGCCCCATTCTCACCTTGACAGCCCCTTGATGTTGGGTGAATGTCTGCAGGGGAACCCAGCCACCCTCTCCAGGGGCACTAGGCCACACATTGACCAAGTTATCATTGCCACCACTGGCCAAATGTCGTCCATCTGGGGCCCAGCGCAGCCCACACACTTCCTGGCTGTGACCGCTCAGTGTGGCCACATGGTGGTCTGCTACGCGAACATCATGGTGATGGATGTGGCCAGAGCGTGAGCCACTGCAAGAAGGAAGAAGGGAATCAGGTTCTATGGCAGCACTAAATGCCACCAGCAGGCCAGAGCTGCTTCAGTTCAGAGGTGTACAGTCTGGGAAGAGTGGGCAAAGATTATAGCCTGATTTTACAACAGACTAGCAAAACCACTGACCTGGACAGGATATAGCTATTCCAACATAGGGAGCCCACTCGGGCAGAATGACTGGTCATGTTTCGAAGCCGCTTCTGCTGTTGCACATCCCATAGCTAGAGAGAGAGAGAGAGGACCACTATGATCAGAGATTGGGCTTTGGCATTAACATCCTCCTGCTGGGGGACAATAGAGCTGTAGCACAGGGACAAGTCTCACCTGCACCTCAGCACTGCTGGTGCCCACAGCCAGGTAGTTTCCCTCTTTGATCCAGGACACAGAAGATACATAGTCCCCGGGCTGCTCCATCTGCAGCAGCTGCAGGATGTCACCAGAGCTAGCGCTCCACAAGTACACACTGTTGTCCAAAGCCACAGCCAATACATTCCCAGAGCTCCAATCCACCAGGTTGAGGTCTGCCAGAGGGGCAAAGAGAAGAGCACGAGCTTCCTCGTTTGCCTGGGCCCAGGCCCTCTTTTCTCCATTCACCCAGCAAGGAGCAGGCTGCACTTACAGTAGTCATTACGGATTTCAGGGGCATCCAAGATACGGTCTGGCAGGGAAGGAATGTAACGGCAGGTCTTCCGGGTGGAGCCAGGCGTGGCCTTCTGGCTATAGAGGACTTTCAGTCTGTTCTGGTAACCTGTGGCAACGGAGTGAGTCTAGACACTGAAGAAATGACACCTCTCCCGGTCCCTAGCCTGGAAAGCCAGGTAAACACTTCCTCTCTCCCAGTCTTGGGTGGGAAGAGCAGACAGCCATCTCAACTCAGCCCTGGTTTGGGCTGACACCTCTCTCCAAAAGCCAAAAACTTCAGGTCTTACCCTCTGGGACTTTTTGTGGTTTTCCACTGAGCCGAAGGATCTTGGCTTCCTCCACATCAAAACCATTCAGGTTCAAAGCCCAGGCTTTCTGATGTTCCTGGCACACAAGGATGGTGGTGAGGCCGGATGACATTATGCAAAGTACACAGACGGATCCCAAGCCTTAAGTCCCTCTGGGACACATACCTTCTTAGTGGGCGTCTGGCTGTTTTCAGAGTGGTTCTCTTTGCTCAGGAGGAAGTTGGCCACTTCCATCTGGGAAGCACTGCGATGGGGGATATAGCGGTCACCGCCAGGTTTGTTGGGAGTGGTCTGAACCTTGGAGCTGGATTTGCCTGGTGCAGGGAGAGGGAAGCCAGATAGTCTGACAAGGTTCCCGAGGGAGGGGGCATGGAGGCTGCTCTCAGCCGTTCCCTCTCCCTCCCCATGTCCGTCCACACCCCACTAACCGGGAGTTCGGCCAGGGGTCCTGCCGGCGCTGTGGGATCGGTTGGCGGCCCGCATGGGTGAGGGGCCCGGCCCCGAGGCTTCCTTAGCTTTGCGCTGCCAGCGCGCCGGGGGTGCATTGGGGATGGGTGTGTCCAGCTGCAGCAGCGACTGCAGGTCACTCTCGAACACGAACTGCGCCATGGGAGCCGAGAGTCTGGGAGGGAAGGGTCCTTGGAGGGGGTTCCTGCCGAACCCTGGAGGAAGACAGGCGATTGGGCTCTGGGAAGGCCGGCCACACAGTCAGGGCCACACCAGCGACAGCCTCTCTCAGCCCGGCACCTCCGGCCACAGTCCCACCTCGGCTGGGTCCAGACGCCTCACACCGTCAGCTCCAAGCAGGTTCCGATCCCGAACCGGCCCTACAAATGCCGGCCTACGCTTCTTGAACTCTCCGCTCTGAGTACTCATTGGTTCTTTCAAAACCCAACCGTCGCAACAGTCGCCCTCTCCCATTGGCCTCTATGGCACTGGGGGCGGGTCTTCCGGGGCAAGTCACAGATCTCACGAGAATCCAGCTGTGGAGCGTGATTTGAAGGGTAAGAGAGAGGCGTAAGGCGGGTCCCAGAGAACTCGTGTCTGAAAGCGAGAGGGAGGGACATGGAGCATCGGGGGCGGGGCCTGCGCTGCCTCCGCCTTCCTGAGTCGCTTCCATTCATTTCTCCGGTTCGCCTGACCCGCCCTTCGCACTTAAAGCCGTGTTTGTGGATCGTATTTACGATACTTAAGTGCAGAACTCGGTGGAGCGACCTAAATAAAGCACTTGAGCCGTTTAGAGAAAGGAAAAGCAGCGGGCGGCCGGCCGGCGGGCAAGGGTGAGACGGGGGAAAGGGCTGAGAAATTTAGGAACAGAAAGGCCAGAGCTAGTAGTTAGGGTGCATCTGCTATTTGCTTGGTGCCTGTAGCAACACTGCTAGGAAGGAAGTACATAGTACATGTGTTTGTCTTTAAAATCTGTTTTGTTTGTTGTTGTTTTACAAAGAGGGAAAATGAGGCCGAAAGAGAGGTGAATTCCTTATAGTCAAGAAAAAGGATCAGGTGTCAGGAATTTTAGAGACCCACTAGTTTAATCTGTAGTGGCACCCTCCCCATCCTGGCAAAATATTTTACAGATGAAGAAGCAGAGGCCGCGGGGAAGGGGTTTGCCTGAGGTCACACAAATTGGGAATCCAGGTCTGACTCCCATTCTATCCAGTGCTCTAATAATGACTTGAATGAACTGTGTGAATAAGCTTAGAATTGAAGCAGCAATAATAATAATGGGTACTATTTACTGGCTATCTGCTAATAACTGTGTTTAAACAGTTTACATACATTATTGAGTTTAATCCTTACTCCGTTTAGGCGGACAGACACTATCCTTTTATAGGAAAAGAAACTGGGAAAGAAGTTAGAAACTTGCCCAGAGGCACACAGCCAGTAATAATAAGTAGTGAACTCTGATGATAGAGAAAAATCTGGGGCCCTTAGCCCAAATTTAATGTTGGTATTATCTTTGATTTTGAAGTGTTTATGTTCTCTATTTCCAATTACCTAGGAAAACAAGGAGTTGGATGTCCTAGGGTTTTAAATGGGGAGTCCTTGAACCCCAGAGAACATAGAAAATGCAGTTTAGAGTCTGACTAATCATGGCCTTAAATGTTAAGCTAAGGAGTTTGGACCTTATCTGCTAGGCCTTATAGAGTCAGCACGAGTTTCTGTGTAGGGAAGGGCCAAACAAAACGTGCCTGAGGGTGGGACATGGCAAGCAGTTTGCAGCTACTTGGGTATGGGTTAACTGCAGACAAAAAAGGATAGGGTAAATACGGGTATAACCTTAGGGAATTCATACATTTTAGAATAATGAAAGAAGCCAGATTATACTGACATGGACCTTGAAATGGGAGGAATTCTAATACGTACAATGATCAAGGAGGATGCTCACAGAAGAGGTCAGCTTTGGCCATTGAGACACAAATCATCAGTGACCTTGGAGAGTGTGGGATCAGGAGAGTGGGTGCTCGGGTTCCATTTGAAAGGGTTGCAGGAAGAAGAGTGGGGAGAATGTGGAGGCAGCAAGCACAAGCTACTTGTGTGAGAAATCTGGGAGTGAGAAAGGGTCAGTGCATGGGAACTTGAGGGAATACTAGCATCAAGAGGCCTGTGCCTATTTGAAGGTGAAAGCAAAAGAGTCAGGGGAAGTGAAAGAGGCCAGGCAAGGGCCAGCTGATAGAACAAGGGGCCAGGGTACTTCCCCAGGAAGAAATGGGATAGAAAACACAGGGAGCTTTTCCAATTCAGGAAAGAAAGATCATTTCCCCTTAGGCTGGAGAGAAGGAGAACAAGGCTTTAGAGATGGATAATTAGAGGGTGAGGAGCTGGTTAGATGGGAACTCCCCCCTGAAGGACTTGAATCTAGGGAGGTAAAGGGCATGGAAGGAATAAAATATAGGTGATATTCAGGGGGTGGGACAACTTAATTGGGCCAACAATAAAAATAGCTCAATAAACACTGAGTATTTACTATATGATTGGCATTGTGTTAACACTTTTAATCCTCACATAGGGAAACAGTGGAAGAGAAAGAAATCAGGAGTGAGATGAATAGGAATATTGATCTGGAGGCAACATATAGGTTGAGACTGGAGAGAGATAAAGAGAGAGACTGGAGGCAGAGCTATTAATTAGAAGGCTATAGTAGTACCGTGTTTCCCCGAAAATAAGACCCAGCTGGACAATCAGCTCTAATGTGTCTTTTGGAGCTAAAATTAATATATTATATTATATTAGACCCGGTCTTATTTTACTATAAATAAATATTAATTTTTGCTCCAAAAGACACATTAGAATTGATTGTCCAGCTAGGTCTTATTTTCGGGGAAACAGTAGTTCAGTGGAGATGGAGAGGGAATTTTGGAAGTAGAAGTGATCAGGACATGATGGCTGAGTGGGTATAAAGGTGAGAGGTTCAGCGGTTTGGGTTTCAATCCATCGAGTCCCTACGTACGCGTAGAGTCAGAGCCTTAAAGATGACTGGGGAAGGAATTATGGGGAAAAATGAGTGTACTAGATGTCATCCATTTGTCCCATTCAGACCTACCTTTCATCCTTCTCTACCCTGCCCTGTACCCTGTGAGGCTGATTCATTGGGCCTGCATCAGTGGATTCCCTTAGGCTCTGTCTTTATTTTGGCTTCCACCAATGGGAAGATATTTTGAAATGTGTCTCCCCAAAATTCACATGTCTAATTCCTAAGCACCAATACTTCAGAGTGTGACCTGATTTGGAAATAGGTTATTGCAGATGTAATTAGTTAACATGAGGTCATTTGGGTGGGTCCTTATCCAATGACTGGTGTCTTTATAAAATGGGGAAATTTAGGCACAGACATACACAGGGAGAACACCATATGAAGATGAAGGCAGAGATAAGGGTGACGCTTCTACCAAGCCAAGGACCACCAAAGATTACCAGGAAACCACCAGAATCTAGGGAGGAGACATGGAACAGATTCTTCCTCACAGCCCTCAGAAGGAACCAACCCTGCTGACACCTTGAGCTCCTAGCCTCCAGAACTGTGAGACAATAAATTTCTGTTGTTTAAGCTACCAAAGTTGTGGTAATTTGTTATGTCAGCACTAGTAAACTAATATAGAGATCAGAGGATGGGAGAATAGTGAGCTTGAGCTATTTATTCCCCTGGCTCTCTCCCTGCCACAACCTCCCAGGTTGGCTGTATCTCTCTGTCTAAGGCCACGGCTCCTGCCAGATAGCCCTCTCTACAGCTACTATCTCCAGATCTAGTAACCACTCTCTCCCCTCACCCCTTAAGGCCTAGGGGTGGAACCAGCTCCCAGCTGGTGTTAGCCCTGGGGTACTGCACTATTCCATCATGGTTTTCCTAAATCCTGCCTCATCTTTAGAAATATGCCCTTTATTAAATTCTCATCAAGATACCTAGTTTGAGGGGCCTGCCCGGTGGCTCAGGTGGTTAGAGCTCCGTGCTCCTAACTCTGAAGGCTGCTGGTTCAATTCCCACATGGGCCAGTGGGCTCTCAACCACAAGGTTGCCAGTTCAATCCCTCAAGTCCCGCAAGGGATGGTGGGCTGCGCCCCCTGCAACTAGCAATGGCAACTGGACCTGGAGCTGAGCTGCGCCCTCCACAACTAAGATTGAAAGGACAACAACTTGACTTGGAAAAAAAGTCCTGGAAGTACACACTGTTCCCCAATTAAAAAAAAAAAAATACCTAGTTTGAGTGTGCCATGGATTTCTGCCAAAATACAGTAGGTATGTTTAGAGCCAGCAGAAAAACAAAAACTAAACAAAACATTTGTTTGAGAATTTGAATGGGTCAGGGGAATCCATAGCCAGAACGGCCTGAGCACATTTACTGCTGCATATGAGTTGCTTAGAGGATGAGGAAGGTTAGCATGAAGTTAAGGTGGTGTATCCAGAAAGATTTCATTCATTTAGAAAACATTTATTGAAGGCCTACTACCATGCACCAAGCATTACTCTAGGTGTCGGGCGAGGGGGGTGCAGGGGGGGGGTAAAGACAAATCACGGCCCTTGCCCTCAAGGAACTCACAATCTAGTAGCAGGAGACAGACATGTAAACCGTTACTTGCATAAGGCATCGCAGGTGCTATGGTTGAAGTCTGGGCTGGAGACAAGAACTTTGGAGTGGTTGGCATAGAATAAAGGCAACGAGAATGGATGGGATTGGAGACTGTGTTAAGAATGGACTCTTGAGGGACTGTAATAATTAAGGAGTAGAAGAGATGCCAGGATAAGAGAATAGAAAGGAATAATTATGATCAGACATATTAAACACTATGTCCTAGGCACTGTGCCTTATTTAGATTATCTCACTGAATCCTTTTCACAACACTGTAGGGTTCTATTAACCCTGTTTTACGGATGAGAAACTAAGGCTCAAATGTTTTATTTGACCACAGCTAGTAAGTGGGATGACAGGAATTGAATCCAGCGCTGACCCCAGAGTTTATGCTCTTAATTACTGGTATACTTGCAGAGGCAGGAGCAGAGGCAGGAGAAATGGCGATGTTATGGAAGCCGAGGTAGGAGAGAATTTAAAGGAGAAACAGGCAGTCACCATGACAAATGCCACAGAGAGATCAAATAAATGGAGGGTTAACAAGATCCTATTGGATCTTGCAATTAGGAAAGTTTGAGGTGAACAATGCCTAAGCAGATTCATTAGCGAAATGATAGGAGGGGAATTAATGGAAGTAGTCCGAAGAGCAAATCACAAGTGGGAGCAAATCACAAGTGGGAGCAAATCACAAGTGGGAATTCCTTCTTTTCAAGGAATTTGGCATTAACGAGGAGAGAGAAAGAAGGTGGAAGTTAGAGGAGCTTAGTCAAATGATCCTTGTCTGAGGAAAGAGCAGCAGGACTGAAAAATCAGTGTTGTGAAGCCCAGCTGTGATGGTCAAGAAGGGGGATGGAAGAGAGGTCTGAGATATTTATAGTGTGGGGATGGGGTGGGGTGGGAAGAGAGGCCAGGAAGAAAGGTCTAGAGGGTTTGGATCTGTCCAGGGTACTGGGAGTGAGGGGCCTGCCAACAGGTCAGTGGTAAGTAGGAGTGGTTGGCAATGTGAGTGGTACAGTAGGACCCTGACTCAGCCATGGGTGGGCACACAGACAGGGGCATGGTCCCCAGGCAAGAGTGCTGCAATCCTCGGTAGTCCATCTGGGTCTGGGAAGAACATAGGGGCAAGGGAGTCTTCTCTGAGGACTTAGGTAGAATTTCAAGGAGGCTGGGTTCCACTTCCTCACAGGCATCTGAGACTGCAGCCTTGGGCTGGGAGAGAGGGGAGGGAAAGAGGTCTGGATTAGAGCAGGTCCTATAGGAGAAGGACCTGGATTGTGCAGGAATGAGGGTTTGGCTAGGGGTAAGGCCCAGGAATGGAATTCTGGAGGGCCAGGGCCTTGAAAATGTTTTGTTGTGGGGGCAAGGATCCAGCTCCGGGTAGGGCTAGTGGTGGGTAGTAGGGAAGGAGTGCACTCACCGGACTCAGAGCTGCAGTATCCCTAAGGTACTGGCCTACGACCCGGTGTAGGTCCGGAAGTGAGGGCCACAGGGCATGCCTCAGGCTCCTTGGGGAGAAGGTAGAGAAGGAGACTGAGTCATGAGAGTGAGTTGGGAGGGAGAACACTGGGGTGGGGTAGTGGGGGAGGCAGTGAAGTGGGCAAATAAAGCTTAGAGAGGTAAGAGTGCAGTCAAGACAATAAAATAAGATAGAGTTGCATAGGTGAAAAGGAAACCTCAGCTGGGGGAGGGAAGTCAGTGTTGGAGAGGTTCAAAAAAGGCGTGGTACAGAGTGTCCTCAAACATTCTTGCTTTGGGCTCTTTGCCCTTTCTTTTCTCTCTGGAACACTCGACTTATTTCCTCACTTCATTTGGTCTCTGCTCAAATGCCATTCTGACAGAGAGGCCTTCCCTGACTACCCTGTCTAAAATAGTACCATCTCCCTTCCGCATCACTCTCTATCTCATGCTCTGCTTTATTTTTCTTTATAGCGCTTGACTTATTGTATATTCATTTTTTGTCTCTTTCACTCCACTAGAATGTGAGCCCCATGAGAGCAAAGAATTTGCCTAATTGCCTACTCTTGTACCACCAGGGTATAGAACAGTGTCTGGCTCATGATAGGTGAAGAAATTAGCTGAATGAATGAATGAATGAGCCAGTGGGGCTTATTATTAAGTTACTAGGGAAGGTGATCTATCTGGGAAGAGTATGGATTAAGGTATGCTGGCGGAACTGCCAATTCTTTAGGTTCATATTTCCACATGGAGGGACTTTAGCTGGACAACATTTCAGGCCTCTTCTGTGACCTCACTCATGTCTCTCCAGGGGAGGAGGAGTAACATCTGGTAATTCAGGGAAAAGAAACTGAATATGTCTGGTTCAGCAGCACCACCTCCTTATTTCCCCGGCTTTTTTGTTGGATCTAGCTACCTGCATAGAGGCTACATTCCAGTCTGCTTATATACATGAGCAGATTAAAAGTTCCAAGACAGGCATGTTCACAGAGAAATGAGAACCCAGAACAGAGGCATCTAACCTAGCCATGGGCCATCAAAAGAAGCTGCCTGGAGGAGCTGCCTTCTGAGCTGAGTCTCCAAGAATCAAGAGATGTTACCAATTAAAGGACTGAGGTGGTATGGATTCTATCCTTTCTGTTTATAACATCCAATGACATTTCTCCTCAGTCTTAGACTTCCCACATAAATGAGTCATTTATTAATAAAGTTTATTTAAAGGCATGCTATTTGGCAGGCACTGTCTTGAGGATTTAAAGATGACCAAGTAAGGAATAGGAACACACATAAAGAAATAAATCTAGGGGTACCTCGGTTTTCAAACATCTCTGTTGATGAACATTGCAGTTTACAAAGGCCGTAAATTTTATGGATCCATGGTATCATTAGATAGTAAAATTCATGCTAAATTTACAGTCTTAAGGGTTGATGTTAAAGGTCTGGAACGGATTAATCCATTTTGCACTACTTGCTAGGGGGAAACTGTGCCTCGGGTTTTGAACGTTTCAGAACTTGAACGGTCTTCCGGAATGGATTACGTTTGAAAACCAAGGTACCACTGTACAGTGAAATGCTACTGGTACTGTGACAGAAGTCTGTACAGAGGCACAAAGAGAGTAGCCAACAGGGGAGGGTTAGGAAAGGTTTCCCAGGAGTTGAAGAAAATTATTTAAAGGAAAATGGGTATTAGTCATTCAGGGAGGATATTCCTGATAGAGAGGACATTATGTGCGAAGGCACTGAGAAGTAAAACCACTTGACTCCGGGAGGAAATCAACAACAGTCTGGCAAGGTGGATGCACGGCGTGGGAAAGGAGGGAATTTTGCGGAGCCTTGCTGATCATTCTAGAATCTGGACTGTCCTGGGGAGCTAATAGTGAGATTTAAGGAGGTGAGTGATAAATTAATGTGTGCGTCTTAGATTTTTCTGGTGACTGAGCGAGGCTAGATTAGAGGGGAACGAGGCTGTGTTTCAGCCAGTCAGGTAGTGTACGGGTAGAGAAAAGGGGCCATTTTTTGAGCGGGGTTTAGGAGGTGGAAGGACCTGACCAGACTAGACTGGATAGGGAGGAGTGAGGTGCCTAAATGTGTCGGCCTTGCTACTGAGATGAGGAGCCAAGGCTGTTTGAGGTGTCCAGTCTAGTGGGCACGTGAGAGTGTAAGGAGATGGTGCGGCCCCCAGGAAGCGGCTGAAGCCAAGGTGTGGACCTGAGGTTGTCTAGAGACCAAGTGTCAGAGAGAGAGCTTGGCATGCTTGTTTAGAGGCCTCCAGCTCCGCCCTGGCTACCGCCGTCTCCCGCCTGACCAGAGTGGTACCTGTAGTGCGCGAGAAACTGCCACCTCAGCAGCAGCAGGCCCAGGAGGGCGCTGAGGCCCAGCATTAGGAGCAGAGCGGTCACCAAGGAGATCCAGGCTATGGGACAAAAACAGTCAGACCTCGGCCGCCCACTGCCCGCGTTCCGCCCCGGGGTGCGGCCGACCCTCGCCATCCCCGGACCGCGCGTACGACTGCGCAGCCGCAGACCGGTGCGCTCGGAGCCCCGCCCCTCCGCACCGGCGTGCCTCCGGTCGCTCAGCCGCAGACCGCCTCTACCCGGGCCGGCTCTCACCTGTGTCGGAGGCGGTCTCCACCCTAACTGGGTCTGACCAAGTGCTCCAGGGGCCTTGGTAGGTGGGACCGTGGAGCCTGGCGCGCAGCTGTAAACGGTAGCGGGAGCGCGGGCGTAGCTCCAGGATCTCTCCCTGGGCCCCAAGAGGTGGCTCCAGTACCTGCAGAGAAGCGAGCGGGTGGTCAGGCTCCCAGGGCCCGTGGGAGGGCTTCGATAGACGGGCATCTGTTGGACCAAAATCCTACCGCTCTGGATCCCAGGGGTTCTCCCCAAAGATCCTCCCTGACAGACTACGCATCATGGCGGAAACTTGGAATGTCGAACGCAGAGAGCCTCCCCCTGAGCGGCCTCGCCCTGTTCGAGGCATGTTCAGCCCCGAGAGAAACGCTCACTGACACCCAGACCTCATCTGCACTGTGACCTGCTCATCCTGATACAAATACATACGACACACCCCGACAGAGATCCCGGTGCACTCACACGACCAGGACACACAGACATCTTTCCAGAAGCCAGAACTCCAGGTCCGGCGATGAAAACCCCAGACACAATCAGATACTCAAGGCCACAAAGGCCATTTGCAAATGACACACATTCAGCAGCGGATTCCAGAATTGTGCTAGGTGCTGGGGGTACAAGGACAGATTCCAAGCAGAGGGACCAAGCATCGTTTGTACAAGCAAGGAGGCTTTATTAATTTAATAATTTAACAAGCACCTATGAACTGCTTGTGATATGCCAAGCATTGGGCTAGGCACTAAGGAAAAAGGTAAATAAAACATGGTCTCTCACCATTCTAAAGAGGAAGACATACAAACAAGTAAATAATTATAAGAAATTAGTGCTATATTAATGAGGTAAGTAAGGTATCAGGGACCTGAAAAGCATTTAGTGCTGCCTGAGTTGCTTGGTTGGGGGCTACAGAATAGGTTAGTGTGCAAAGAGCATGGGTGGGTAGGCTTGGTGGTCGAAGATGAGGCTAAGGCAGTGGTAGTAGCGATCTGAGGACTGTTAGTACAACAAACTCAACTTATTTGTTGATTAACAGGGGGAAGAGACAAGGGAAAAGGAAGAAGAGTCAAGGAGGATTCCATGCTTGGGTAACTGGGTGAGTGGTTGTGCCATTGTCAGAGACAGGGAACAGAGAAATAAGTTTGAGGAAGAAACACTGTATGGTTCCATTTTATTAAGTTTAACAACAGTCAAAACTTAGTGGTAATGTTGAAATAGTGGTTACCTTGGAAGGGAGGTACGTGACTATAGGGGGCATGAGGAGGTTCTGGGGTGCTATAAATAACCTATATCTTGATCTGAATAATGGTGACATGGGTGTATACACATGTACAAATTAATCAACGGTATACTTACAATTTGCGCACTTTACTGTAGATGCGTTAAGGTTTGAATATATAGTAGTCCCCCTTTAACTGCAGTTTTGCTTTCCACCGCTCAGTTACTTGTGGTCAATCACGAAAATATTAAGTGGAAAATTACAGAAATATATAATTCGTAAGTTTTAAATTGTGTGCTATGCTGAGTAGCATGATGAGCACTCACGTCAGTCCATTCCATCCTACCTGGACAATGACTCATCCCTTTGTCCTCTCTGTTAGTCACTCAGTAGCTGTCTCAGGTATCAGATTGACTGTCAAGGTATCATGGTGCTTGTTTTCAAGTAACTCTCATTTTACTTAATAATGGCCCCAAAGTGCAAGAGTAGTGATGCTGGCAATTTGGATGTGCCAAAGGGAACCCATATAGTACATGTATGTGTGGGAAAAAACATAGTATACATAGGGTTCAATACTATCCATGGTTTCAGAAATCCACTGGGGGTCTTGGGATGTATCACCCACAGATAAGGGAGGACTGCTGTATTGAGTCTAAAATGCCCCTGGGGTTTTTAGGTAGAGCTATCTGGTAAGAAGTTGTATGTACTGTATATGTGGTAAGTGAGAATAAAAGTAGAGAAAGAAACTAAGATTTAACTAATGCATATGTGTACCTTCTATCTGCCAAGTAGTATGCTAGATATTTATAAAATTAATTTTTACTGTAACTCTGCTGATTTTACCAATGAGGAAATTGGAACTTCAAAAGTTTAGGTAATTTTCCTATGGTATAGAAGTTCCTTGCCTTATGGGAAGTTTGGGATGGTTAATGTATGGTCGTTAGAACCATGGAGTTGAAACACTCACCTAGGGAGAGCATATATATTTATCTAAAGGAGAAAAGAATCTAGGATGGGACTATGGGAAGCACAACATATTAGGGAAGAGTGGAATAGGAGAAGCCAAGAAAGATGAGTTAGAAGGTTTGTCACAGAGGTGGTATGAGAATCAGGAGAGACTGATATCCCAAAGGCAAAGGAAAGAGAACATTTTAAATGGGAGTAGTCAGCAGTGTCAGATGCCAAAGAGGGGTTAAGATACCCATTGAATCAGATAAACATAGGTATGCAAGCCCAGACATGGACACACAGACACCTTCACCCCTCATAACACCCTATGTGGTGAGGTCTGTGGGCGTTTGTTTCTTGACCTTACCTTCCAGTCTTGATGGCCTTCTCCTATGTATCGGAGCTGATAGCAGGTCTCTTGGGCTGCCCAGGATGATGGGTGCTGCCATTCCAATTCCAGCTGCCCACTGGAGACCTCACTCCAGTGCAAGTTTGGAGTGGGGATAAGCACTACAGGGATGTCATCAGGGACTGGCCTAAGCCCTTCTGTGCATGAGACATCATGCCACCAGGGCCATGGATCAGAACTGTCTGAGTTGGTGATTCTGAGCATGGGGTGAGATGCAGTAGGGGAGGAACTGTGTGGGAGGAGAAGGGAAGAAAGTTCTTACCAGCCTGGTGGATCCAGAAAGGGGAGCCCAGGTAGCTGTGAAAAGCACCCTGGGCTGTGGTCACCTCCACAAGGATGTGAATAACACTGTCATTTCGTGACTTGAAGTGGCAGCGGGAGAACTGGGAGGGCTGTAATCCTGGATTTTTCTCCTCCTCTTCACACTTTTCCCAGATGGGGTCCCTAAGAATCAGCCCATAGAGTCACTGAATCAGGCCTGCCTCAGAGACCGATACTCCCCACCCCCCAGGGGCTGCAAGGATTATAATCTAACTCCTCTCTTGGATGGGCCTCCAGGACTTTCTCTCTGTGTTCATGCCATAATGCTTTATTTTCTGAAGTTTGTTTTGGTGTCCAGCCTTTTCCTCTTAACGAAGGAGCTAGATGATACATAAAAATAGCACAGGCTACAGGGTTCAGGTTTGGCTTATTGGTACCGTGTTCCCCCGAAAATAAGACCTAGCCGGACCATCAGCTCTAATATGTCTTTTGGAGCAAAAATTAACATAAGACCCAGTATTATATTATATTACCTGGTCTTATAGTAAAATAAGACCGACTCTTATATTAATTTTTGGTCTAGAAGACACATTAGAGCTGGTGGCCCGGCTAGGTCTTATTTTCGGGGGAACGTGGTATATAAATCCAGGCAAATTACTTGATTTCTCTCTTCCCCAGTTTCCTCATTTATAAAATGGGTTAATAATACCTACTTCTTGGGATTGTTTCAAAGATTAAAGAGACTTCATCTTTCTGCAGGAAAACATTCTTATGTTTTTAATCTGTTCTCATACAGCAGCCCTCTTAGTCACTCCTATATTTTATTTTACTATTAGATTATTACAACAGGCTTCTAACCGGCTTTCCTGCCTCAATTTTTGCCTCTCCCTTCAATCTGTTCTCCACACAGCTGCCAGAATTTGCTTCTAAAATGTTGATCTGATAATGTCTAGAATATATCACAAATGTGTCCCTTTATTTTGATCTTGACCGCTGCCACATTAGATGGAGCCACCATTATCTCTTGCCTGGATTGAGGCAAATTTCTAACTGCCGATCCTGCTTCTACTCTTACCACTTTCTAATGTCACAGAGAAACATATCTTTTTAAACTGTAAATCATATCATGCCGCTCTTCTGCTTAAAATCCTTTAACAGCTCCCCATCCCACCTGGAATAAAATCCAAACTCAAATCCAGGGCTTAGAGGTCTCCATATGATTTAGTTCCTCCCTACCTCACCGTTTTCATCTCCTGCAATTCTCACATCAATTTACCATCCTTCATCCAAGCAGGCCTTCTTTCTGTGCTACAACTATGCCAAACGCACTGTCTTTGCACTTAACCTTGCTCTGGATTGCTGTGACTCTATATTTTCTCCCCACGTAGGTCTCAGCTTACCCGTCACCTCCTGGCTGAGGCTTTCTCTAACCCTTCACTCTAAATTAGCACCGCCCATCCTCCCACTTAGTCTCTATCATATAAGCTTTTCCCTTTGTTTCTTGTTTGTTGCCCCATCCTTTCACCCCTTTAAAATGCAAACCCTCAACAATGCTGGAGCCTTTTCTGTTTTATTTGTCATTCTATCCCCAGTGCCTGGCACACAGTCACCTTTGACAATTATTTATTGAACAAATGAATTGTGTCTCCTTCCTGATTATGTCCCATAAATGGCTAGCTATTACTGAAGTTATTTATCATTTTATGTATTTACGTGTATATGTTTACTCATTTATTCAACAAATAATTGATACTATGTGCCAGGCCCTGTGCATGCACAGAGGAATAATCTCCAGGGAGCTCTCATTTCAGTGGGAGAGGCAGAAAAATAACTAGACGGTATTTTTCTATGATGGGCATCAGCGGTTCGGGAGTATCAAGGAGGATCACCCAACCCAGACTGGGAGGGCCAGAGAATACTTCCTGGACAGGCAGTGCTTAGACTGAGTCTCAGACTATAAATAGGAGGCACAGGGGACAAACAGGCACCCCAGGCACATGCTTGGGCACAGATAAGAGATATGGGGCTGTGGGGGAAATTCTGAGTGGTGCAGAATGCTTTTAGCACAAAGGGCCTGGTGGTGAGTCGGGAATGTGAGACAGCAGATCAAGGTCTCGGATGATCCTGTGGCCTTTCTGAGGGGTTGGAACTTAATCTTGTAGTAATTATGGAGACATTTAAAGATTTTAAACAGGGAATTGTCAAAATTAGCTTTGTACTTTGAGAAGATCACTCCAACTTCAGCTTGTAAGAAAGGATTGGTGAGGGTGGACTAGAAGGAGAGAAATCCATTAGGACACTTAATGCTTTTCCACATGCAAAGTGATAAGGATCTGAAAAAAGGGCTGTGGCAGTGCGGGTAGAGGGAAATCGATGGATTCGAGGGCTATTGGAGAAGTAGAAATGACAAGGCTGTTTCTGATTGGGTCTGGAGGTATAGAAATGGCAGAAGTCCAGGGTGATTTCCATGTTTCAATCCTGGAAAACTGCGTTGATGGTAGGATGGAGGACAATAAGAGGAGGAGCCGGTAGAGGAAATAACGACTTCCTGTTTGCCACCCTTTAATCATTGAAGGCACCGCTTATACTATGGAAATCTGTGCAGTTATTAAACAGAATGAGTCACATTTTTGTAATGATCTCCAAGACATATTTTTAAGTAACAAAGTAAGTTAACAAACCATATATGTGTACATATGTATATGTATATATAGTGATCCCATTTATATTGAAAACTAAATATGTATAGACATACATATAAATGCATAGAAAAACTGGAAGAATACATTAAAACTGTGAATAGTGGTTTTTTTTCACTATTCATTCTTTCAGTAATTTTTTTACTGAGCACCTGCTATGTTCCAGGCACTATGGTAGGTGAGAATATGTTGGTTAGTAAAAACAGACATTGACTTTGCTCTCATGGATCATGTATAGTCGAGATTAGCCTTTTTCAACTGGAATTCTGGGAGAAAATTTTATTATTACTCATTTAAATAATCACGTAAACTATAAATGTAAAATTGTAACTATGACAAGTCCTTAAGAATGAGAGGTACATGGTACAACAAAGATGTGTAGTAGTGCTATTGGAAGGTCAGGGGAGGGTTCCCTGAGGAGGTAACATTTGCGTTGAGATCTGAAGGGTGAGCAGAAGTTAAGTAAAGACAAGAGGGTTGGGTAAACAGCATGTGCAGAGGCAGGAGGGAATGTGGCAGGTAAGAGGGAACTAGAGAAGGCCCATACTGGAGAGCAAAGGGCAGCATAGTGTAGGACAAGGCTGAAGGCATAGGTGGGGGCTGAGTATTTCAGGACTTTATAAGGCCATGATAGAGTTCTTTTTCTTTATCCTAAGATCAGTGGAAAGCTATTAAAAAGTTTTAAGCAGGGAGTGTTGTGTTCATTTTCGCACTTTTAAAAGATTACTCCAGCTCCTATGTGGAGAATGATTTGGAAGATTCAAGAGGTGATCAGTTAATGAGCATTCTCAGTGGCCCGAGTGACAGATGATGATGGCCCATGCTGGGATAATGGTGAACAAAGTGGGGCAGATGCCAGACATGTGTGTTAGGAAAATCAGCAAGCTTGGTTATAGATTGGATATGGTGGGGACGACAGAGCTGGGAGGTGTTCGGTGGAAATTCTTGAAGACCAGGCGCAGTTTTGATTGGATTTGATAGAGAGTGGAAAGTTACAGTGGAGGGGAACGTTTGAGTTTAACAAAGGTCACTCTGTCAACAGCATGGAGGATACATTGGAGGCGAATAGGAATATAGGCTGTTGCAGTGGTCCAGGTGACATGATGAAAGCTAAACTGAACCAAGGCATTCCCGGTGGGAATGGAGAGAGGTTGAGGGGATAAAACACCCACTGGAGGATGAGAGCCTGGAGGCCATTTGGTTTTGGGACAGGGAGGGGAGTGAAGAGGACCAAGAACAATCTCTCCCCTCTTTCTTCAATAGTGTGTCTCTCTCCCATGACATCAAGCTCAATCAGTAGTTCAGCTCTCACCTGTTTCTGGGGCAGCACCGTGGCCTGCTGTGATAGAAGAAGCCTTGGGAGCTAGCATGGTCCTGTCGCTGCCACTCACAGGTAACGTTCTTCAAGTCCCGGGTAAAGCACTGCAGTCCAATTTCCACTGAAGTCAGAGAAGGAAGTCCCATCAGGACCCACAGGCTCCTACTCTCTAGGGTATCCAGATCACCTTTACACACGTAACTTGGAACATTTATTCCTATTCGTTGTTTTCTCTCTGAACATAGTTCCCTCTGTCCAGTGGTAAGTCCGAGGCCATCAGGAACGACCATGGTTATCAGAGCTGCCATGTCCAGCCCAGTCCTCCCTAGAGGTCTTCCTATTTCCTTCTTATCTCCCTATTCCTTTATTGACTCACCTGCATCCTCAGGCAGGTCCGTGGTTACAGGGAGGGACCAGGGTCCCCAGGAGCCACGCAGGGACACCCCATCAGGTTGGCTGCGCAGCTGGAGCCGGTAGGAGTTCCCAGGCTGGAGCCCTGAGATGAGGCAGCTTCCATCCATCACTGTCAGAGATGGAGCCTTGGGAGAAGAATCTCAGCCTCAGGATCTAGCTCTGTCTCTCAGCCCAGACAGTCTCCATCTCTTATATTTGAAGCCCCACAGCATACCTGTGGAGAGACTCTTAGTTCCTTACGGGATAGATCTGTTCACAGACTGGGGATCAGGTTGGTGGATTTCAGGTAGTGTTCAGGGGTTTTTAGGAAAATTCCCATTAATTTGCAGGCCTGAAGCTCTCAATTTTGTCAATGTGAATGACCCTAAGTGAGAGATCCCTAAATAGACATGGTTCCTGAGGACTAATCAGAACTTGTACTAACTCCCCAAGGACCAATCCCATCTGGAACTCCCACAGTATGGCCTGTCTTTTCTAGGAGATAGGAGATGGGGCACAAGAAGGGTAGGATACTTCTCTAGTTGGGGAGGTCTGCTCTGGTCCATCCTGTTGGGACATCATGGGCTGAGCACATGCAGGCTCGTCCAGAGCTGGGGCTAGGTTTGGCCTCTGCAGAGCTGGGCAGCAGGTTTCAGTGGACAGCAGCTGCATGACTGTGGTACCAGTGGAGTTCCTGGGATCCTTGGGGCCATAGCGGAGTTGGTGCCTCAGGAAATCACTGATTTCGGGAGCTGGGGCCTCCCAGCTGATCTGAAGCTCCCCTGGCTGGCTCCCGCTCATGGCCTTGATGATACTGGGCGGAGCTGGCAGGCCTGAGGGTAAGACCTCTCTGAGTGCCACAGTCTATGGCTCCCTTCACGGACTGAAGAGAGGGGTGAGGAGGGCAGGACAGGGAGGCTCCTTATCCGGTCCTCCTTTCCTCATGAGAACAGTGACCTCATGGCAGGTTAGCTAGACTCAGCGCTCCTCAAGAGCAGGGATCTCTTTTTGTCTCCATGTCCTGTCACCTAGCACAGTGCCTGGCACACACTCTGTGACTGTTGAATGAGTGTGTAAATGAATAGGTTAGTGATGGGAGGACCAGGGTGTCTCTGAGGTGAAATGAAGTCTAGCTCTGGATGCCAAGGCTGGAAGGAATGATAAGGGGGTCTTGAGGTGCCTTTGGGGCCTAGTAATGGCGGGCATCCATGTTGTCCTGCAAGAGCACAGAGCAGTCTGACTCTAGGGTTTAGATCGAGGGCAGCAAATAGAGGGGCCGGGGTGAACGGCGGAGGGCGCTTACCCACACTGTCCACAAAGAGCACCCGCTGGCTCAGGTTCTGGTTCAGGAATGTGTTCTTCACCCAGAGGTGCAGTGGAAAGAAGAGGCGAACTTCATCCTGGGCTGGAAACTGGCACACATATCGGGTTCCAAAGGGGGCCACACTCTGTGAACTCAGGGGGCAGGCACGGGGCTCCTCCCTGTGGGCACAGGAGAAGTCCATCCTACCTACGGCCACCATGCCCAGCCCTCAGGACCCAGGAGGGCCCAAGCCCTCCTTCTATTTCCATTACTGCCTTTTTTTCTCAGTGCCTGGGATAGGCCTTGAGCTGGGTTTCTCCAAAGCACATCTATTCATTAAGTGGCTACGTAGGGCAGGTACTTGGAGTACTTGTCTGGTAGGCCAAAGGCAGGGAAGCTACTGGGGTGGGGCTCAGCTGAGACAAGGACAGGACAGATCGGGGTGTGGGGCACAGCCCAGCACATACCCTGGGTAGGCATACAGCAGCTGGTATATTCCACTGGGTGCTGCCTCTTCCTCATCCCAGAAGCAAGTGAGGTCCTCAAATGTTCGAGTAAAACAGTTCAGGGTCTCTGAGTCCGAGGCCAACAAGGAGGCATCTGAGGAACAGCTGGTGAGTTGAGCTCTGGGTCCTTCCAGGCATGTTTATGGGCAAGAGTAGGGGACCAGTGGGACCCTCCTACCTTGCACCCTTCCCAGGACTCCCTCTTCTGAGTATAGGTGATCTCCACCCTCCACACACCTCACCTTGGTTGGTGACTTGTGCCAGGTTTTGGGGGTCCAGGAGGAGGCAGGAGGTGACCACCAAGAGGCCCCAGGAGGGCATCTTCTCCGGCACTATGTGCCTGCCTTAGCCCATCCTCCCTTCAGGAAGCCGGGCCCCAATCCCCTCCCGGGCCAGCCCCTCAGGTTCCTGTCAGATACAGCCCCACGTCCTGTCCCTGTCTCTGCCCCTGTGGGGCCCATCCAGACCACACTGGGGCCAGGGGCCAGAGGAGGGGGAGTGGGACAGGGCAGGAGGCTAGAAGGAATTTGAAAGAGAGGATACAGGCCTTGGTGGGAGGGAGATGGGGCTTATATTTTTGACCGTGTACCAAAAGGAGACTAAGCCTCTGTGTGTGTCTATGCCAACTATCGTAGAAGGGTACATTATCAACAAGAATAGCACCATTTGCTGAGAGCACTTACTATGCTGCTATGTGTTAAGCACTTTGTATCTATTGACTCAACTAATCCTTACAATATAGTCTTATTATTCCCATTATAGCGATGAGGAAACTGAGATGCAGAGAAGTTAAATATTTATCTCAGATCACATCCCTACTAAGAGGTAAAGCTTAGGAACCCAAGTGCTTGACAACCATGCAATGCTCCTGGAAGGGGTAACCTGCCACGAAATGACCTTCTGCCTCACACCCATGATAAAATGGTGGCCATTTCAACTTTAATAGGTTTTGGGACTTTGTATACAAATGAACACATTCTCCCTGGAACGGGACATGCCCTCTCCATTGTGGGTAGCTCAATAGCTGCCTCTAATCCTTTGCTACTCAGAGTGTGATCTGTACCAGCAACAAAAGTATTACCTGGGAGCTTGTTGGAAATACATAATCTTAGGCCCTGCCCCAGATGTACTAAAACAGAATCTACATTTTACCAAAATCCCTAAATAATTTGAATACATATTAAAGTTAAAGAAACACTGGTCTTCAGTACTTTTATCTGGTTGCCTCAGAATCAGGGGCTGGTTGTCTCAGCTCATCAGCTCGTGCTCATCTTCTTCACATTAGTGTCAGAATAGTGGCTATGACCCCTTGCCTGAAGCCCAGGCCTCCTCCTGGGAGTGCTGTAACTGTGGGTGGCTTTTATGCCAACGCTCAGGAGCTTTGACTCTTGCTGGGTGGGGGGATGCGTGCTGCATAAATTCCCACACTTATCCCCCTGGCCTCTGCCGGAGCTCTTACTGCTGGCTCTACAGACTAGGTGTCCTCAATATCACCTTTTTCTCTTCCTCCTGAATTGATGTTACTAACAGAGAAAATTATGGGAGGTGGGAGGAGGGAGGAAATGGAAATCCTTCAGCCCTCCTGTGAGGTCTTAGTTTCTCTGGCATTGTTTCTCTGCAAGAAGTCCCTGAGCCAGGTTTGTCCTGATCTTTGTTCTGCTTTCAGGTTACAAGGACCAGCTTCCTCTGCCCAATGGGGATGACTTTGGGTCCCTCTCCCAGCCCCCAACCAGGGCCCAACCAACCTCTGTCAGGTCAAATGAAAAAGGAACCACAGCTTGAATGTTCATATAGGCCCATGGCTTTGATGCTATGTATATGCTGAGGACTTAAAATTAATATTTCCAACTTCCCCCCAGGTTCACGATTTGGATCACCAACTGCCTACTTGGCATTTCCGTTTGCATGTCTAATGCGCATCTTATATACTCAAGACGGCCAAAATAAAAGTCTGTTTCCCACCCCTAGACCTGTTTTTTTCCTTCTCTAGTTTTACCCACCTCTGTAAATGGCACCACCATCTACTCCACTGTTCAAACCAAAACCCTCAGTACTCCTTGGTTCCTATCTTTCTCTTATTCTATATTCAATCAGATATCTTTTCAAAATGTACCCTGAATCTGAACACGTTTTACCACGTCCACTCCTCCCATTCCAGTTCAAGTCTGGGTTGCGGCAGTCGCCTCCTGACTGCCTCCACTCTTACGCCACGTCAGTCCATCCTTCACATAACAACGTGATACGTTTCAAGTGCAAATCAGATTTCTTCACTCCCTTGCTTAAAATTCTCTGATGATTTCCTACCACACTTAGGATAAAATCCAGACACCTCCGAATGGCACACAAGCTCCTGCCTGACCTAGCCCCACCCCACTGAAATCTCATCTCCTATCACTGGCCTCGTCACTCTGGACCAGCCGCAATAACCTCACTGTGCCTGTCATCTTACTCCTTATCATTCTCAACCTTTCTGCAACCTTTGATATTCTTCTCCTTCCTTGGGTTCCACAGTGTATCGCATTCTCCCCATTTCCTCTTATTCCTGTAACATTTCCTCCCAGTTTCTTTCTTCTCTTTCTCCGTGATCTCATGGTTTCAATTCCACCTACATAGCAGTAACTCCCAAGTCTTTAACTCTCTTGAACTTAAAATTCTCAGTTACTTTTTGGACATCTCTCTTTGTTGTTCCATAGGGACTTCAACTCACCAATTCCCAAACAGAACTATTGCTGTAATAACTCCAATGCACCCTTTTGGATCGTCTCTTCCTATGTTTGCCTCTCATCATTGGCCACCTGGACATCTAAGCCTGAAGCCTGACAGTTATCATGAAATCTTCATTCTCCTTCCACCCTTGCATCTGAGTTTTACCAAATCCTGTGACTTCTGCAAGGAGGCAGTACAATAGTGGTTCAGGGTGCAGAGCCCACAAGACAAGAGGCTTATATCTCTGACTGTCGGCAAGTTGACATGAGGGCTTTCTGCTCCTGCATGGAAAAAGGTCCAGCTACCTGTCCTTGTCATTTCCCCATTTTTCTCTGCTTCCACACAACTGGGAAGAGGTGCCTTCCCCAGTCCTTTACGTCTTTAGAATATCGAGCAGGAAGTGGAATAGGCCTTCGGGGAAGGAAACCATTTAGGTTTACCTCCTCTTTGGCCGGAGAGTCCAGTAGGCTCCTTAAGGTCCAGCCCAGGTCAGCAGGTCTGGGCTTTCCTGTTGGGATGTAAGGTTGAAGCCTTGGCTTATAAGGTAAAAGCCCGTTTCTGATCTCTGTGCAGCCATTGCTGAGAGAACTCAAGAGGTTGCTGGATGAGCATTGGCTCAGGTAGAAGCTGCTGTTAAACTACTCTCTGAGGGTTGGGTGGGGGAGGAGGAGTCTTGTTTTGTAGCATTGGCTGCTTCTTGTGGTGTAAATACCCCACCATGGCCAATTTCAAGCTACTAACATGATGTCGCTGAACAGTGATTGGGAAGAGAATTGGCTCTCATGAGCCTGTAACTGTCTCTCTCTTTTCCCAGATTTCTAACACCTGCATTTTTATCCGGTCAGAAAGTCCCAAATAGGTAGCTCCAGGCACTTGGAGTCCTATCTCCCCATCTCTTCCCACATTGCCAAACTTCTCTCCAAAATGGTTTTCCATTTATACCTCTAGCAGTGTGTGAGAGCACTGTATTTTCCCCACACCTTTGTCAGTGTTGTTTCAAGCTTGCCATTCTGATAGTTGACAGATAGTATCTCCTTACTCAGTGCTTTTCCTGAACCTCAAATTTGCCTTTATTCTTTCTCTGCTTAAAACCCTTTCATGGGTCCACATGATCCTTTGAACCAAATCTCATCTCTTAATGCTGAAACACAAGCTTTCATACCTTTCGTCTTCCCATTTTTGGAGTCTCTCGCTCATTATGCTCCCTTCACTACTTCCCAAACCCAGCCCCCATCCTGCCACAGAGCCTTGTTTGCTTGCTTCCCCAGGCACAGAACCCTCCAAACGCTTAGCCTGCTGGAACTTTCTTTGTGATTCAAGATCTGTCCCCAGGTCACTATTTCTTGAGGAGTCTTATTATTATCTCCCAACTATTGTAATTGGGGCGGGGTTATTTGTAATTGGGGCGGGGGGGGGCGGGGGGGAAGCTGATTTAAAAAGAGCAGTGCAATTTCAGAGGCTTCCTAGCTCTTTTGTGATCAGAAAGATCTTGGTGAGCCTTTGGGCATGGCCTTGATAGGAAGGCATTAGAGAAATAAATCTGCTGAATATGATGGGAATTCTGGCATGTTCTGTGCTAACTCCAGAGATAAAGGAGGAGGGCTAGTAAGTGAAAGACAGCAACCCAAGGAGAAGAAAGCTACACCAGTGACAAATTCCAGTAGAAGGACTGTCTGAGGAAAATTTTTAAAACCGTGATGCCTACTCCTCAGTTTTAAGTTTACACCCTATTCTGTGAATGCTTAGCTTCCTTATAGTACCCTCAGACATTCGGTAAAGGTGTCCTACACACAAAACCTGATATTCATGGTGGTTTGGGGACAAAGAGAGAAATACCTTCCCCAATACCTGTGGAGTCAAGAGAGGATTGCAGCCATGGAAAGTTAGTGACCTAATGATCAAGAATTTAGCAAGAGCAGGATTCAGATTGAGCGGTGATCGGTGATCTGATCGTGAGGGTGTGAAACCTTGCAGAGTCCTAGTGAAAACAGAGGAGGGCGTGGACTTCCCTGAGAATGTGGAATAAGGACTGAGTTCTAATTGGATATCAATGGAAAAGGTGACTCCAAAAGGTCTGCCTTGAGGACATTTAGGTTGCATGCATACAACCTGTCATTCTTCTGAGTCCCCTAAAATGTTGTGCTTCTGTTGGGGTGCTATCATACGTAAACAGCCATGCTATGCCTCCACCTTAGCTAGACAAGATGCAAACCCTGCCATGTGGGGACTGGCGTCTTCACTCACTCCTCCTGGGTAAAAGTTGGGTGGGAGTGGGCCTCCCTCTTCCTCCCTGATTCATTATCCTACCAGCTACCATGAATGAACACGTGATATTTGCCAGCACTGTGCTAACACACGTCTTATTTAATCACACAACGATTCTGTTAGATGTCCTTTTCCTTACATTATAGAAGGGAAAATAGAGGCTGAGATGGATTAAATGAGTTGTCTCAAGTCCTTATTAAGGAGCAGAGCTGAGATTTGAATTCAGGTCTGTTTGACTCTGAAGTCTGTTCTTTTAACCACTACATGTACACCTCTTAATAAGAGTTCTGATTCCTGCATTTTATTCATTTATTTACTATTATATGCCTGGTACAGGGCCTGGTGCGAGTGTCTCCCACAGTATGAGGCTGAGTTCAAAATAGGCATCAGGAGAGGCTTAATTCAAGTAAATGGGAAAAGGACCAGTAGATGCTCAGGAGGGACCCCAAGCGAGAGAGCTGCAGTGGACCCAATTTGGTCAGCCGTCTATCTTCCATCCTTTGAGAGACATCCTGGTTCCTGAGCTGCCTTTGCTGAGCTGCCAGGCTCTCTGACCCCTGAATCCATGTTTCCTGCGGAGGAAACATGAGGTCAGCCTATTACAGCCATACTCTCGTTGGCCTGCCCCACCCCAGTAGAGGGCCCAGGGTTAGATAAGGGGATGCACAGCCCATGGGAGGAGCCTGAGCTGGCCAGAGGGCCATGCAGGAAATCAGTCTTTCCTTGGGGGCCAAGAGGGGATGACTCAGGGCTGGACTGGTGGGAGTTCCGTTTTTGTGGCCAGGACGGGCTGCTGTGCGGCTCCTTGGATAATGTGGTCAGGTTCCCCTTCCCTAGCTGCCTGCCTAATGAGGCTTTGAGAGGTGTGTCTTGGTCTTTCCTCTTCCCTTTTCTATCATGTCTCTGGAAAGAAGTTTGTGCTGCTGGACTGGTGTCTTGCTGCAACCGCTGCCCAACCTCAGCCACCCCCTGTGTGTATATAGCTGTAGAGAGAAGCAGTGAGAATTGAAGCTAGACAGGTGTGGGGCAGGTGAGGCTGAGTATCTAGGTGCTCAGTACCTGCAGTTTGTTGCATTTGTAGTGGGGCTTTGGGTGCTATGGGATGACAGTGGAAATGTGGGGATCTTCTGTTGGAGGAGGATGCCCTTGGGGCCTGCCCTTCGCCCAGGACCTGGCATGCAGTATGAGAGCGGTGTATTTGTATTGAATTTGGTAGTTGTATTGTACCCCAGTGTGACCCCTTGTCACTGTGTCAGAGAAGCAGCATAGCATTATGGCTAAGAAGGGACACTGAAGTCAGAATATCTAAGTTTGAATCCCAGCTCTGCCATTTACTAGTTGTCAGACTTTGGCTAAGTTACTTAACCTCTCTGAGCTTGTTTTCTCTTCTGTAAAACAGGGATGATAATAATAGTACCTATCAAATATGTACAAAGTGCTTGGCAGACCGGCTGGCAATTAAGTGCCATGTAAGTGTTAGCTGTTTTTGTGCTTTTAGCGACTGGCGTCTCCGTCAGCCCAGTCATCTAAACAGAAGCTTGACAGTCATCCTAGACTCTGCCCTTTCCTTCCGCTCCTATATTCAACCTCTGTCCATTCTTTCCCCCATGTGTTTCTTCCAGTTCACCACCATGCCATCATTTCTCACATGTACTGCTGGAATAGCTTCTCACTGATCTCCTGCCTTCACTCTTTGTCTTTCTTTAATAGCTTTATTGAGATATAATTCACCCACTTAAAGTGTACAATTCAGTGGTTTTTAGTATATTCACAGATATACGCAACCACAGTCAATTTTTAGACCTTTTTTATCACCTCAAAAGAAATCCATGTCTTTTAGCTCTTGCTCTCCTATCCCCCAACTTCCTTCCAACCCTTCGCAGCCACTAATCTACTTTCTATCTCTATAGATTTGCCTATTCTGGACATTTCATATAAATGAAATACAAATATAACATGTAGGCATTTGTGACTAGCTTCTTTCACTTAGCATGGTATTTTCAATGTTCATGTGTGGTATAGTGTGTAGCAATACTTCATTTCCTTTTAATGACTGAATATACCACATTTTGTTTACCCATTCATCAACTGATAGACATTTGGGTTATTCCCACTTTTTAATATCATGAACAATGCTGCTATAAACATTTGTGGCCAAGTTTTTGTGTGGACACATGTTTTCATTTCTCTTGGTTATATACCTAGGAGTGGAATTGCTGGGTCTTATGGGAACTCTGTGTTTAATTGAGGAACTGCCAGACTGTTTTCCAAACAGGGTGCACAATTTTACGTTCCCACCAGCGGTGTATGAGGCTTCTGCTTTCTCCTTCTAACACTTGTTATTATCTGACTTTTTGATTATAGCCATCCTAGTGGGTGTGAAGTTGTATCTCCTTGTGGTTTTGACTTGCATTTCCCTGATGACTAATCCATGTCACATGAACATCTTTTCATGTGGTTATTGGCCATTTGTACATCTTCTTTGGAGAAATGATTTATTCAGATCCTTTACTCATTTAAGAATTGGGTTATTTGTTTCTTTATTATTGAATTGTAAGACTTCCTTATGTATTTTAGATACAAGTCCCTTATCAGATATGTGATTTGCAAATATTTTCTCCCATTCTGTGGGTTATCTTTTCACCTTCTCGGTAGTGTCCTTTGATGCACAAAAGTTTTCAATTTTGATAAAGTCCAATTTATCTGTTTTTTATTTTGTTATTTGTACTTTGATGTCATATCTAAGAATCCATTATCAAACCTGAAGTGATGAAAATTTACCCCTATGTTCTTTTTTAAGGGTTTTATCATTTTTGATCTTACATTTAGGTCTTTCATCCTAGTTTTGAGTTAACTTTGTATTTAGTGTTTGGGTAGAGATCCAACTTCATTCTTTTGCATTTGACTATTCAATTGTTCCAGCATCATTTGTTGAAGACTATTCTTTTCCCATTGAATGGTCTTGGCACCTTTGTTGAAAATTAGTTGACCATAGACACATGGGTTTATTTCTGGACTCTCTATTCTATCCTATTGATTTATTTATCCTTATGTCAGTACCACACTATCTTGATTTTTGTTGCTTTCTGGTTAGTTTTGAAATTGGGAAGTGTGAGTCTGCAAACTTTGTTCTTCTTTTTCACAATCGTTTTGGATATCTAGGTCCCTCGCAATTCCATATGGATTTTAGAATCAGCTTGTCAATTTCTACAAAGAATCCACTTGGGATTCTGATAAGGATTTCATTGAATCTGTAGATCAGTTTGGGAAGTATTATCACCTAAATCTTCCAATTCATGAACATGAGATGCTTTTGCATTTATTTAGATCTGCTTTAATTTCTTTCAATGATGTTTTGTAGTTTTCAGAGTATAAGTTTTGCATTATTCGTTAAATTTATTCCTAAGTATTTTATTCTTTTTAATGCTATAAGTGGAGTTGTTTTCTTATTTTCATTTTCAAATTCTTCATTGCAAGTGTTTAGAAGAAAACTGCTTTTTTTAAAGTTGGTTTCAGGTGCACAAAACACTGTAATAGTTAAACATTTATCATTTATATCCCTCACACAGTGTCAACCCCCCTCCCCCATCCACTACCCCTCTGACATCGCACAGAGCCATTACATTTCCACTGTCTCTATTCCTGATGCTGTAGTCCACTTCTTGTAACTATATACATAACATACAAACTTGTAGTTGACATTCATTATTGTTCCGCTTCAGCTTCAGATGTACAGTGCAGTGATCAGGCATCTACATCGTCCCTGAGGTGGTCTCCCTAACAAGACAAGCGTCCATCAGATACCCTACAAAATCTTTGCAACATTATTGATTACATTCCCCAAATTGACTTTCGTATCCCCATGGCAAGCCTGTAGCTACCAATTGTGCTTTCTAATCCCCTCACCTCCCCCTTATTCCCACTCTCCCTCCCATCTAGGAACCTCAGTTTTTTCGCTTATATCTCCGAGACTGTTTCTAATTAGTTCATTCATTTATTCTTTTCTTTCGATTCCACATATAAGTGAGATCATATGGTATTTGTCTTTCTCTGTCTGACTTATTTCACTTAACATAATGTTTTCTAGGTCCCGCCATGAAAACTGCTTTTTGAATATTGATCTTGTGTCCTGCAATCTTGCTGAATTCATTAGTTCTAATAGTTTTTTAGTGGATTCCTTAGGATTTTGTATATACATAATCATGTTATCTGAAAATATAGTTTTACTTCTTCCTTTCCAGTCTGGGCTGTTTTCTTTTCGTGTCCAAGTGCCCTGGCTAGAAGCTCCAGTACAGTGTTGAATAGAAATGGGGAAAACAGGCATTCTTGTCTTGTTTCTGATCTTAGGGTAAAAGCATTCACTTTTTCACTACTATGACGTTCACTGTGGGTTTTTGTTAAATGTCCTGTATCAAGTCAATGAAGTTTCCTTCTATTCCTACTTATGTTTAATCATGAAAGAGTGTTGGATTTTGTAAAATGCTTTTTTGATGTCTATTGAGATGATTATGTAGTTTTTGTTTAGTTTTGCTGTTGGTTTGTATTACATTTATTGACTTTTGGATGTTAAACCAACCTGGTATTTCTGGGATAAATTCCACTTGATTATGGTATATAATCTTTTTTATATGCTGCTAGATTCTGTTTGATAGTATTTTCTTGAGAATTTTTGTTTGTGTATTCATAAGATAATTGGTCTGTAGTTTTCTTTTCTTGTGATGTCTTTTTCTGCTCCAAGTATCAGGGTAATATTGACCTTACAGAATAAACTGAGAACTATTCTCTCCTATTCTTTGGAAGAGTTTGTGAAGAATTTGTATTTACTCTTATTTAAATGTAGAATTTACCAGTGAAGCCATCTGGGCATGGGCTTTTGTTGTTGGTTTTGTTGTTGCTGTTGTTTTTTAATTACTAATTTAATCTCTTTACTTGTTATAAGTCTATTCAGATTGCATATTTTTTCTTTAGTCAATTTCAGTCGTTCCTTTCTTTCTAGGAATGTGTCCATTTCATCTAACGTGTGTAATTTACGGGCATACTCCTCACCTTCACTTGCGTTCCTCTATAATCCAGTCTCCACACAGTAGTCACAGTGACCTTTTAAAAATGCAAATCTGATCATGACACACCCCTGTGCCCAGCTCTTCCATGGCTGCTCTCTGCCCTTAGGATAGAGATCCATATCCTTAATGCTGCTGTAAGGTCCAGCATGAGCTGGGTTCATTACCCTCGCGGAGCTGGGTTCATTACCCTTGTGGAGCTGGGTTCATTACCGTCACACAGCTGTGTTATTATTCCTTTGTTCCAGACGTATGGAAATCTTTGCAGCTCCTGAACATACCATGTCACAGGTGCTATTTCCTCTGCCAGGAGCTTTTCCTCTGGCGAGCCCCCACTTCTTCACGGCCCAGATTAAAAGGTCACTTTCTCTGGAAAAGCTTCCTGACTCCATCTCCTTTCTATGTGTTACCCAGGTCCCCTCTCTCTCTTATAGCATACACTTCTATTTTATTATTTGTTTACATATCTGTCACCCCACAGGGGCGTCTTTGTTTATATATTGGTCCCCATCAGGGACAACGTTTTAATCCCATCATGGACCTGGCAACAACCCTGTAGTGGATCTGAAATGACGTTTCTTTTTAGCAAATCCCATCTCTCTCATCCTACACAGCCTCCCATTTACTCCAGTTAATTCCCTCTTAAATTCAGCCCCACACACCAAAGTCTTGAGGCAGCTATTACTAACCCCATGTTTCAGAGAAGTTAAGTGACTTGACCAAGGTCACACAGAGAGTAAGTGATATAGCAGGGGCTTGAACATGGATCTGTGTGAATGCAGAATGTGTGCTCTTAACTACAATGCCATACCATGTTATGTATTCTTCGATTCTATCTTATTCACTGAAAAAAATGTGTGAAGCAAGACAAGTGTTTCCTAAGGACCAGTGGGAGAGAAATCAGAGGCCAGACAAACCCAAAGGATAGGCAAACCTGAAGGCCATACAGCATGGGGTAGGACATGGGACTGGCTTTCAGGACGGGGAGCACCTCCCAGCACACCAGGAGACCCTGAGGAAGGCAAAAGAATCTTGCCAGGTTGGCCGAATATGGGAGTGACCTCTGCCTTCCTCAGTGGGTACCCACAAGCTGGGCAGTAAAGTGCCTACCAAGCCAGGAAAGGCCATGCTGAGACTTAAGGAAAAGTAGGAGCTCATGACAGGCCAGATCTGTCTGGTGCTGAGGTGGCAGTTTGAGCTGAGGCTGGGCTACAGCTGATCCTGGTATGACTGTTTGGACAGAGCAAAGAATGCTAGGCTGGCAGCTACCTGGAGATATGGGCAGACATGTTGGTGATGGGGCTGGAGAGTATGGAAGAGACCAGAGGACATCTGGGCTTTTCGTTATGACAGAAATGGGCTGGTGCAGATGTAAAATGGCTCTACCAGAACATCTCCCATTATGGAGAGGCACCCCCAACACAGGGATTTTGCCTGTAACAGTAATAGGCACAGCGTTTCTTTTCCTGGAAAGTCCAGTTTCTCTGTCTCTGGTTCAACTTTTCCCTGGGATTGGCAGAGTAAAAGGCACACATTGGATGGAGCTCCTGAGAGCATTTATTTCTTCTGATTATGAGCCGGGAGGAGGGAGTAGCTGAACAGGGCATGTTAGTGGTGTGAGTGCTGGCTTGGGGGGAGGAGCAGAAGTCGGGGTTTGAGTATGGGCAGTAGAAGAGGAGCACATATGTGGAGCAGCTGAATTAGAAGGAAGGATGTGAAGGTAGCTGTAAGAGTAACTGCAGGAAGCATGGGAACAACTGCCAAGAAGAAAGACCCAATTCCCCATAGCCCACCCCATCCCCGGATCTCCTCTTTTCTTCCTTAAGTTAAAAAAAATTCCTTGAGGCAGCTCAGGTCAGAGGCTACAAGGATCAGAAGTCACAGATTGGAGAGCAGTTTGCTCTGGCCAGCAGAGCCTGGTTCTGGCTGGACGGCGGCTCAGGCCTCCTCAGCTGTAGCGTCGATGCCTGCGTAAGTGAAGTTCTCGAACAGCGACATGTTCACATAGGCCTGGGGAGCAGAGCAAGATTTAGTGGGGGCTAGGGAGGAAGGTAACTAGAGCCTGCAGGTCCTTGACTTCCATGTGGTTGGGGTATCTGAAGAGACACTGATTTGTTCTGGGGACTCAGGATGGTCCCATGGCCAAGGGACAGCTCAGAACAGCAAGGGCATCAGACCACAGTTGGAGGCCCCGGTGCGAGGCCCCTGACACAACTGTTAGATAGGAAGTTTCTCATGTACTCATCCAATGAATTGTTTGCTTACTCATTCATTCACTTACTCATCTATTTATAAAACTATTTTTAATGATTTATCCATTTATGTGGTTATTTGATCATTCCTTCATTCTTAAGATAGTTTACTAATTCCTGTAGCTATTTAGTCATTAATTCATATGAATGACTCTTTTTGCATTTACAAATGCATTACATTTATTTTGACATATGTCTTCATGTACATTTATTTGATAATTCATTTATTCACATGGTTATTAGATTCAGCTATTTAATTGTGTTTATTCATATGATCATATCATGTGATTGTATCATCCATCCACTAATTCTATTCATTCATTCATTCATTGAGTTACTGTACCATCCATCCATCCATCATCCATTTGCTTAGTTGACCACTCAGACACTGCACTCTGGCTCTGTGCCAGGTGAGGAAAGATGTCCCTGATGAGAATGGGCTGATGGCCTCAGCAGAGGACGACAGGCAAGCAGTCTGGGACCTGGGACCTGGCACCTCGGGAGGGATTTCTGCTGGGGTTAGCAGTGGCCTTGGAAAAGTTTAGAAGGCCTAATGTCCAATCCACTGAGAGCTGGAAAGGTGGGCTGCATCCTGGGTCCCGGCCTAGCTGTGGTGGCAACTAGTGGTGGGGAGAGGGACCCAGCGGCTACCGCTGGCTCTTACAAGAGGGCAGTCCTGTGAGCCTAGGAAGTCCCACTCCTCATTCCCTCCAGTCTCCTCACCTTCCTGGCTTCCAGCATTCGGCCCAGCTGCACCGCGATCTGGGCAAAGGGGGGTCGCTCGTATGGACGGTCCCGCCAGCACTGCCGCATCAGCTCGTACCTGCAGAAAGGGCATTGCTGAGATGAGTGGTCAGGGCCAACTGGATTGATGGGGTCGCAGGGTTCAAGGCTGAAGTGACTCACACTTCGTCATCACAGTTACGAGGCTGCTCCATGCGGTAGCCCTGAGGCAGCTTCTCATAGAGCTCAGCACAGGTCATGCCACAGTAGGGTGTGCCCCCTGCAGGAGGGGACAAAGCTCTTCAGCCCAGGGCCCCAGAGGGGGAAGGTGGGGGCACCCTGGGGAATGGGGGTCGGGGACTCACCAAGGCTCACGATCTCCCAGAGGAGGACCCCAAAGGACCAGCTGAAATGAGGAGGGTGCACTGAGGGCCCAGCAGTTGAGTGTCTACCTACCCCAGGGGTGCAGCCCATCCCAGCCCCTGCGTGTCTACTCTGCAAGTATCAGCCTTGGCCAGCTGTTGTCTCTACTCCACTGAAACCCAGGCATTGATCATTTAATGTATACATTTAACCTGCACACCAGCCCTATTATATACGTACGATCATTATCCCCATTTTATAGAAGGAGACACTGAGGCACTGAGAGGTTAGCTAGCTTACCCAAGGTCACATAGCTAGTAAGTATGAAAGCTAGGATTCCAAACCTGGCAATCGGACTCCAAAGCCCTTGCTCTTAACTGCCTCTGTGCATGTGAGAGTCAGGTGAGGCCAGGGTGGGAGTCCTAGCAGGGGGAGGGAATTAGGGGTTTTGGGAGCAGACGCAGGAAGTGAGTGAGCGGTGGTCAGGGGGGCAATCGTGTGGTAGGCAGGCCAGGCCAAAGGGCTTGGGACAAATAGGCAGAGCCAGGGCTGGGCAGGCTAGAGAGAGGGGCAGGCGTGTGTCAAGACGGTTGTCTGGGGGTGAGGAGCACAGAGAAGGACTCTTGGGGGTCATGTTCTGGTTAGGTCCTCATGTGGGGATGACCCTGCCCTTCAGAGAGGAAGGTGAGAGCATTCCTTGAATGATCGCTCCATCCACCTGGGCATTACTCACCAGAACCCCAAGACTTCTCCACGGCATCCCCCAGTCTCTTAGACAAACCCTGCCCTAAACTACCCCTACCCCAGTCCTACCCCTGGAACGCCTTCTAAGATAAAGCTTCCTTCCAGCTGGCTCCCCTACCTTCCCACTACGATGCTAAGTATCACCAAGGTGTAGCCAAGACACACCTGTGTCGTAGCCGGAACACACCCTAGGGACCTCTAAGTCCTGCCTTGGACCACCTGAGACATGTTGGGATGTGTCCTAGTTATGCCTGTGTGCATCTTTGGGGGACCAAACCCTCTTGCCCCTTCTCACCCCCACACTCACACGTCACTCTTGGTGGTATAGACGCTGTAGTTCAGAGACTCAATGGCCATCCAACGTACGGGGAGACGCCCCTGGGAGAGAGTAGGTTTGAGGGGTTGGGTGAGGAGAAAGGGCCCGTGAGGTGGTTCCGGGAAGCAGGGCCAGGGATGGAACCTGAGGGGAGGCCTGGGCCTTACCATTGTCTTCTTCACATAAACTTCCTCCCCCCGAGAAAGGCCAAAGTCAGCAATCTTGGAGGCCAGATTCTCTCCGACCAGCACATTTCGGGCAGCCAGGTCCCTGTGGATGAACTGCAGGCATGGTCAGAAGTCAGCGAAGACTGGGGAGAAGCGAGCCCAGGACTCCTGGGCCAGGGACGGGTCTGACCCCACTCCACGGCCAGTCCCAGTCTTCGTGGCCACCCTCCGTGCCTTTAGTAGCCCCTGACTCTTCTTCCCACCCACCCAGGCCTCCTGCTGGGTCAGCCACTCCTGTGTAAGAAAAATCATCCCTTCCTTGCTGTGATCCAACCACGGCCAAGCTCAGGTGTATCCCTCTTCCTGGGAAAATGGTGGGCTTTTTCCCCTGGTGACCTCATGGTACCTTCCCCTTTGCATTCTCCTTACCCCCTTCTCTCCCAACCTCTTCTTTTCCCTCATTGATGAGAATGGGGAAGGCCCTTCTGTTGCCCAGAGTGACCCTTTCCCTTGAGTTCCAAGTTCTTCCTACTTGGCCCTCCACTTTTTTCAGAGACCTCTTTCCATCAACCCTTCCCTCTGTGCTAACCCCCCTCCCCACTTTTAAAATTACTCAAAACTTGACTACCTTTAAAATGCCTTTCCTTAGTCTCATGTTCCCCTACTGCTGCTGTCCCTCTCTCCTTTCATTCAGGCAGGGTGTCTTTGCCCTTGGGCTCGGGCCTCCATTTTCTGCTCTTCCCTTTACCCTCTTCTGGTGGGTCTCACGTACTCCCTCACCATTAGTGTCCCATCTGTAGGGTGACAGCTTCCAGATTGTAGTCTCCAGCCCAGCCGTCTCTCTAGGGGGGGTTTAGGCTAGCATCTACAACTGCTAACTCAACACCTCCACCAAGATGTCCCTTGGATGCTTCAAACACAATACCTCCTCCATACCTGCTTCTTGTCCTGTGCTCTCACCCGCCCACCCAAGCCAGCACCTCACGGTCATGTCCCTCTCTCGAGTTCTCAATCCCACGTCCGATCAGAGCCGCTGATTTTATCTCCTGAGGACAGTCCAGTGGTCTCCCTTCTTCCCTCTAGCACACCTTCCTTCCCTGCACTCACACACTCACACACACCTGCTTTTCACTCAGGTACTGCATGCCATTGGCAGCGTCACTGGCAAAACGCAGCAGCTGCCGGGAGCTGAGGGTGGAGGCCGTTCCATGTTCTCGGGCAAAAGCTGGGTCCGTTTCTAGGACCCGGCTCTTCCGCAGAAAATCTAGCAGGTTCCCATAGGGGGCATATTCGATAGCGATATACAAGTAACCTGCGAGGTGGGGAGATACATGGTGGTTCATATACAAGGCAACCTGGTAGCAGCAGGTACCCAATGGTAGACAGGGAGCCTGAAGCATGAAGGAGAATCAATAGTGCTGTTTAGGTAACCTGAGGCTCCCTGCGAGCTACTGATGTGGAGGAGGGGACGGCTGATGACGGGCGTGTCAAAGAAGGGGTAGGTGATGAGTTGGGGGCTCACCTCGGTTCTCACAGGCTCCCAAGAGGTTGATGATATTGGGGTGATGCCCCAATTTGCATAGAACTTCCAGTTCTCCCGCAAAGTCACGATGGTCATTTTCAGAGGCATACTCTGTGTAAAGAATCCAGTATCATTTTTGTCCGAAATAATTCTGGAGAAAGGGTATGGGCTGGTAAGGACTGGGGTCAGTTACTGGAGGGAGCCAGGTGGGGCCTGGGATCTATGCGACAAAGGAGAGGGTTAGGGGTCAGTCCCAGTGGACCTTTCAGCATCTTGATGGCTGCATTCATTTTGAGCCCGTCCTTCTTGATCATGGCCCGGATAACCTGGCCGAAGTTCCCCTCTCCGATGAGGTCCTCAAAGGTGATGTCCTCCCATTCCAGCACTGGGTAACTCAGGGGCTCGGGCTGTGGTTTTGGTCGCCGGGTGAGTGTCAAGGTGCCTGAGCTGAACTGCAGGATGGTCTCCTCGCCCTTCACAGGAAAGGACAAGTGGGCAGAAAGTTCACACAAGAGACATGGTTCCGGGAAGCAAGAGGCACAGATAGGCAGACAAAGAGTAGTTAGACACATGGACAGAGACCGAGACAGAGGCAGCCTGGTGGTCAGCTGGGGACAGACGTACAGATAGAGGGCTCATACTGAGACAGAATCATAGGAGATGGAGCCATGGGTGGGCCGTCTGGTGGATGGATGTTCACGGACGGAGGCTGCAGCCTGGGGGTCAGGTGTGTGGGGCTATGGAAGAACAAGGATTGGGCAAAGTCGCTAGAAGCCAGGACATGAGTCAATGGGAGGATCAGATTTCTAACATTTAAAACAGAAAAGAACTGGAACGAGCTGTGATGGGAAGTAGTGAGCTGATCCTACAACCAGGCTTTTTGGTCACCAGGGATGTTCTAGAAAGGATTCCAGAAAATGGGCAGTGGGTTAGGGTTTGTTTACTGAGCACCTACTGCATGCCAAGCCCAGAGCTGCTGGATGCCAGTGGCGGGGTTTTCTTCTCCACAGCAGCAGAAGCAGAGATTACCACCGTCCACTCACTTGGCGTCCGTACATAGTTCTAAAACCACCCTGGGGCCTGACGATAGAAAGATCTTAACAAAGAGGAGTGTCCACTCCCCCAACTGAGTAGGAGCTGGGCCTACTTGGGCAGGGCTAATGGAAGGAAAAGGAAACAGTGGAACAGGACAAGGGAGCTGCCACTATGAGAACTGGAAGAAGGGTTAAGATAGTCCTAATGGTGGGGCTCCCTAAGTGAGCCAGAACCCCACTTCATGGGGAAGGGCTGGGGACACGGGTCACATGGATTTGCCTGAGACACGGACGGCTGAAGGCACACACCAGCACGCACATGTGTGTTCTAGTGGAGGCACTATATGCAGGTGCATCAATGCAGAGGTCCACACAGATGTGAGCGCATGGAGGAGCCCATGTAGAGGGAGACGTGTGTCAGGGACACAGGGACACACCCATGGGGGTTCCCACAGGGCACGTGCACGTGCACACACACACGGCACACACGTGCACACCCACACGCAGGCACACGTAGCAGGTGTATATCTTGATATATGTCAGCATAACATATACGCTAAAGGCTGCTTCCCCACCCCCTACCCTAACATTTGTACCCATTACCCTCCCCCACCAAACAGTGGTGGCTTTCTGTAAGTGCTGACCACAGAGGGAGGGCCAACCCAGCCTGAACAAAGAAGCCAATTGAATCTCTAAAGAGAGTTTTTAAAGGCATGGCAGAGACAATAGCTGTGGACACTAGGCTTTCTATCACAAGAACCAGCCCTTGAGAGAAAAGAGGGTTTTTTTTTTGTTTGTTTTTTTTTTTGACATGCCAAAGCTTGGTTGTAAGTATCAAGAGCCCAGGCGTGAGGACCAAGGCCAGAGTTCAGGTCATCAGTTGCAACAGTGGGGAAGATCTCAGAGGAGACAGGAGCAATGGGTAGGAGAGAGAGCTGGGAGGAGCGAAAAGATGAGATCATGCAGGGCCCTGCAAGATGAGCCAGCACCCCACCCCCACCCTTCAGTAAGTAGCTCCTACAGGCTGGAGGAGCAGAGACTACTAACGGACAGAAAACTCAGACAGGTTTGCAGGAGCAATGGGTGAGGCTGCAGGCCTCAGGCAGCTCTACCGTGGTAGAAACAGCTGTATGAGGGGTGGTAGCAATGAGTCTGAGGGCCAGAGGATATGCTGCCCTCCCCAGGGTACAGGGAAGCACCCCAGAGTACTTAAATCTCCCCAAGGAGGCCCTGGGATTTGCAAGGAAGGAAGATGGGATGAGGAGCTCCCAGAATGAGTAGTCTGTTGGCAGGAGGCCACAGAGGGGCTGAGGCCATCAGCCATAGACATTGCAGATGGGAGCTGGCTCCCAGGTCCAGGAAGGCCTGTGAGGACAGGCCAGCATGAAGCCAGGCGCCCCTCCATGATGTCACCATGCTCCCTCGGCTTAGGTCACCCCCAGGGATGAGGGGGAGAATCCTGAATTGACCATGGTGAAATATGGACATAACCGAATTCTTCTGAACTGGGAATATTAAATATTTCACCACTAATATCAATGGCTCGTGGGCTGAGTTCAGTTCTAGTGAAATAAAGAAAATTATTTTATGCCCTTGAGTGTCATTGAGTCTAGCCCTTATACCTGTGATATAAACACACACACACATTTGGGGGTGGTACAGGTGACTGACCGATCCTGACTGGTAGGTGAAGGTACGTCTGCGGTGCAGGCAACTTCTGCGGATGCACACCAGGGTTAGGAGGGCAGCCAGGATGGTGAGGCACGTGGCAGACACGGAGCCCACCACAGCCAGGATCAGTTGCCGATCTAGGCCCTCTTCTGCTGCCCGGATCTCTTGGACTGGGCCCTCGCTCTGCAGCCCTAGACACATAAGATAGGCAGATCCTGGGGACACCTGGGTTACGGAACCCAGAGGCCAACATGAGATCACACAGAGGGAGAGGTCAGAGATCCCACCATCAGGGAGGCACCAGGGCTGTCAGGTCTAGGGCCAGCGGGTGACATGATTTTCCCAGCACTAGGCTAGCAGATCCTAAGAAGGGAACTGTCAGGGTCCCGAGTACCAGGGCTCGTGTCACTTGTTAATAGGGGTGTGGGATGCCCTAGCTCCAAGGCAGGGGGTCACATGGCAGGAGGGCTTACTGAGACTGACCGCAGGGCCCAGGAGTCCCCATGCACCTTGCCCTCTCACCGTTGCCCAGGGTGGACTCTTCTACCATGTTGCTCCAGTCACCGGGACCCTGGACGCTGGCCCGCACACGGAAGAGGTAGCGCGTGCTGGCATTGAGGCCGCGGACAATGGTACTTGTCTCCTCAGGCCTGTCCACATCCATCCACAGTGGGTCTCCTGAGCCCCCAGCCACCTGCATCTCCACGATGTACTTGGATATAGGCCCAGCCGGAGCCTCCGGGCACTGCCACGTCAGCTGGATCTCAGAATCTGAGAGAGCCTGGGCATGGAGGTGTCGGGGGGCGGGGGGCCCTGGGGAGATGGGGATGGGAAGGGCTTAGACAGGACCAAGTTATGGAGCTGTGGCGTCAGACGGATCTGCTTTAGGGGTGTCCCCTGCTCTGAGGACCCCAGAATGGGAGCTACTTGCCAACCTCCTCCTTTCCTCCTGGGCTGAATTCCTCTGCCTATGGCCTCCTTCACCCCTGAAATTCTGCTTCCCCTTATTCTCCTTATATCCCAAGTCTTCCTGTTGTCCCAGATCCTCCCAGTATCCTATGTCCTCCCCATGTCCCCCCATGCCCTGTGTTCCCCATTCCATGCCCTTCCTGTGTCTGCGTCCGCCTGATGCCCTAGATCCTCCTCTGCCCATTTTCCCCACATGCCCTGGGTTCTCTCTATGTCCATCCAGTCTCCCGTAACCTCCCATGTTTGTTCAGGTCTCATGAGTCCCCTGTCCTCCCCTCATTCCAAGCCCATTCCCCCTTCCAGAGCATACCACTTGGGGGCAAAAGCACGCGTGCGGGGGGCGAGGCAGGGCCCAGGAGGGTACAGTGGTAGAGCCGCACATCCAGCTGGTAGTGGGTGCCAGGCGTGAGTCCAGTCAGGAGGGCGGTACGGGCCTGGGGGGACGAGACATTCTCCCGCCGCTCCTGTCCCCGTGACCCGTCCCATAGGCGTAGCAGGAAACCATCGCCCACCAGTGGCCCAGGCGCCGAGGGTAAGGACCAGCTCAGTCGCAACCGGTCAGGGCCCTCCACATGCCAGCTATCCAGCCATGGCTGCAACAAGGGCTCTGGGGCCAGAGGTCAGGGGTCAGAATTGCCCAGTGGTACTTGGGTCTGGAAGGGACAGTGATCCCCAGGGGATAGGGCGGGACAACCTCCAGTGGGAAAGGCAAGGGACCCTGGGGTGGACAAGACATGATAACCCCTGAGTGCACGGGACAGTAGCCCCTGGGGGGACAGGAAGGGATGACTCTTGGTCTCTCACCGGGACAGTCTGTGGTCATGAGGGTGGGAGGCCCCCAGGCCCCCTCCCCACCTTCCCCTGGCCGGCTCAGCTGCACACGGACATTGTATCCTGTCTTCGGCCTCAGGTTCATTAATGTCACATTCTCACTGGGGTCCACTGGGGGTGGGGTGCACAGCATACATCATTCAGTCCCAACCTCTTCCAGAAGCTGCCATTCTCCCTCAGCCCCTCTCTTCTTACACCACTCTCCCTCCGCCTCCATTCTCCCTTTCTCCCCTTATTATTACCCCTGTCCTGCCCCAGTCCCCATCTCACCCCAGCTCTCTCCACACTCACCCACAATGGCAGACCAGGCCATGCTGTCCTGGGGCTGGTAGTGCAGGCGGACAGAGGCAATGGGTCCGTCCCCAGAGAAGGAGACCAGCGGGGACACCACGAGCTGGCGGCTCTGCTTGGCCAGGAGCCTAGGAGCAGTCAGGGGCACCGGGGGCACTGCCAGGAGACTCAGGGTAAGGCCTGGCCCAGAAAGCCTACCCAGTCCTCAGAAACATGAGAGGATTCTGTGCTTTGGCCAACAAAGACACCTGGGGTCTCGGTTTGGACCTGGGGACCTTCTGGGCTGGGAAGAGACCAAGTTCAACAGATGACCAGAGTGGCCAGGGCCCAAGGAGGACAGAGTTCTGCCCCCTGGTCAGCTTGGGGCACAAGGGTGTGGCCCTGTGATACATGTTTAAATGCTCATCTCATTCACTATTCCTGGCACCCCTATCAGGGGAGCGCTGATACCCTCATTTTACAGAGAGAGACAAGCGAGGAGGGCTGAGTAACTTGCTTAAGGTGATGGAGCTAGGAATTTACTGTCGAGTGAGGATTAGAACCCGAGCTGTGTGGGTCCAAAGCCTGGGGAGTGTGAGAAGAGAAAGGCTGGAGGTGGAGCCCAAGGCCCACATTTCTATTTCCTGGTAGTGGCAGGGGCTGCAGAGTGGTGGGAGGGGGATGGTGAACAGGTAGGAAGAGTGAGAAAGAGGAAGTGAGAGAGGTCTGGGCTTCTGTGGGGAGCGGGAGTGCTGGGAACACAGGGGAAGAGGAGCCAGGAGGTGTGACTAGCCAAGGCTTATGGTGCTGAGAAGGTGAAGGGACACCTGCACTGGGTGGGCGTGCTCTGCTCGGAGCACGCAGGCGCTGACCGCTCCCTCCTCATTCACCTGTGCGGCACCTCTGGGACACTGCGGGTCAGCCTCTAAGCTCCCCTGTCCTGGCACTGAGTGCCCTGTGGTGTGACTCGGGGGGAAGCAGCATCCCACAGGCAGAGTTAAAGGCCACTCTGTGTGTCTGTGTGGGGGGGTGGAGTGGGCAAGCATGGCCGGGCAGGAGGCTGGGTGAGGCCAGAGGGTGTCCCATTTCTGGATGACGGGATGTCCTTTCCAGATGGGACTGAGCAGTACTCCCACCCTGCCACCCCCCAGCCCAGACTTCGATGACCACATCCCTTCGTCTCTGCCAGGTGTTGGGCGTGACCTTAGATGCCCTTGCCTTTCCTGCTCCAATGCCCAGTCTGAGCAGCACTGGCTGGTGCCTACTCTGCCTGCTGTCCGTCTTCCATGGTCCCAGGACATCACTGACCTTTGACATTGACCTTGAAGCGCCGGCTATCTTGACCACCAGACGTGGAGACACGGCATTCCCAGATCCCACTGTCCCCAAGAGCCAAGCGTGGCACCTCGAACTCGGCTGTAGTCCTATCTGGCTCCACAATGGCCTTGGTGGACTAAGAGACAGAGGAAGAGGACATACCACAGACAACATACATCCATGTGGCAGATACACATCTGTCTGGACTGATGAGGGGACAGAAGCCGGGAGGCAGCCCTTCAATGATCGGTCTGACCCCCTGTGAGCTGTGGTCAGGCCAGTGGGTAGAGCTGGAAGGAAACCCTGAAGGGCCAGGGGTCTGAGGGAGCAGCTGTGAAGCTGGCAGTCATGGGTCCTGGGTCAGGGTCATGGGGCTAACCAGGAGGACGGTGCCATCTGGCTTGCGGAGCTCCATGCTGCCTCGTACGGGGAAAGGGTTCCCTGCGGCTGCACAGCTGATCCGGGGCGTCGTCTCCAAGTTGAACTCCAGTTCTGAGGCCATGTCCAGGATCTGGGGGATCCGGTCTAGGGAAAGGAAGGACACTCATCCTGGAGCTGCCACGGGGCAGACACGTGACCACCAAAGTACCCCTCATCCTGTGTCATGCATCTCAGTGGAGGCACTGCCATGTGCCCAGTCACTCAAGCCTGAAAGCCAGCAAAGTCCTGTGCAAGTCCTCGAAGACTCGCCCCAATTCTGATCAGAGGCAGAGTCTAGTTCCTGCAACCCTCACCTCCTAAGATCCTGTCAGACGGAAACTCGGGCCCTTACCAGCCTCAGCCTCGTGGCCAGAACAAGTTCAGGCCTCACTGTGGCCCTGCCTCAGCTCATTGGGGGTCCCCTGTTCCTCCCTCCACCCAGCAGCTCGAGTCCTTCTTTTTCAAACACAGATCTGACCACCGTGTGCCTCTTCAATAACTCCTTCTTGCCCTTATCATATTAAGCGCAAACTTAATTTGGCCTGCCATTCAAAGTCCCCAAAATGTGACCTCCGCTGACCACTCCCCAGGCTCCCTTTACTCCACTGTCCTGGTACCTGAGCCTTGGTCCATGCCCTTTCCCCAGCCATCTCTCTCGTCTTTCATAACCCATCTCAGATCTCGTCTCTTCCCAGAAGCCCTCTCTGACCCTCAGACTGGTCAGGGCGTCCTCTGGCCTCCCACCCACTTTGGGCTGCTGCCCATCTCTGAATGGCTGGTGTGGACTGGGTGGTGAGAACTTCCAAACCATGAGATCCCTGAGGGCAGGACTTAGAGCATGAACAGGGAGATGTGTCTGGTGAAGGTTGGCTTGTCGTGAGGGTTCTGAGACCCTTGTGTTCATACCTGACTTCTCACAGTACACTCCATGCCACCCGGAGGGGCAGACACAGCCGCTGAAGCGGTCACACGTGCCGCCATTCTGACACTGGCACTGGAGGCGGCAATCAGCCCCAAAATGACCCGGGGCACAGGCTGGGAACAGACAGGGTATGGTTAGAGAGGCACAGGTCAGGGGGCAACAAGGTCACAGCTGAGTCCTGGGTAAGGACAGGTTGGGTGGAGAGGGCAGTGGTCAGGTGAGCAGGTGACTGTGGAAGCCTTGGTGTGCAAGTCAGGGCTAGAATAAAGGGTCCAGGTCAAGCCTGTGGCCGGCTCTTTGGGTCAGGGACCACGGAGAGTGGGTTAATGCATACCTTCTTGGCACTGGCTTCCTCTCCAGCCCGATCCACAAGAACAGCCATAGGGGTCTGGGAGGCAGAAGGTGAGGCCCCGGCAGCCTCCTGTGCTTGGGCACTGCTCCTGGCAGCTCTGCCCAAAACGGCCCTCTCTGCAGGCTAGAAAGAGGGCACATGGGTATAGGGGCCTCTTTTGGGCCCCAGGGTCTGGGACCTACTTGGCACTCTCACCCTCCAAGCTCCATCCCCATGGTTTGAGGGTATTCTCTGAGTTAGGCATCCTTTCCTGCCCAGGTCCTAGCTCCCCCTCCTTACCCTGCTCGCAGCGGGTACCAGTGAATCCAGGGGGGCATACACACTCGCCGTCCTGGTCATGGCAGACACCTCCATGCAGGCAGCCTGGACATTCCTTGGTACAGCCTGGTCCCCAGCGCCCTGCCCCACAGCCTGGAGGAATACGCGTTCAGCAGCTGACCCTCAGGCACCTCGCCATTGCTGTTGAGGACTGCGGCAGCCCTGGGAACCAGGGGATCCAAGGGACCCACAGGAAGGACCCACAGGGCTCCCCGCCTCCCATACCACCCACCACCTCTGCTCTCTGCCCCTAACCCCGCACGATGAGCCGAAAGAAGGCGCTGCCCAGGGGGCTGGCTTCCAGGTAGGTGGCACTGTAGATGCCGCTTGATGACGGCTGCACGTTCGGGAGCCGCAGCAGGAACCGCCCATCCTGGGCCTCATGCCTGTCCAGGGTATAGAAGTAGGATCCTGGGGGCATAAGTGGGTCAGGGGCCTCAGCACCATGTGAGAGCTGGTGTCCCTCCCTCTGCTCACCTCTGCCCAGGTCACATCAGTGTGCACCATGCATTGTGATTGGACCTGGGGGAAGGCACCTTCAAGTGTTTGTACCCAAGCCAGAAAGCTGGGAAGCACCCTCTGTCCCTGTTCTACCAGCCACTCAGTAAATCACAGGTCCTGCTCATTCTAGCTCCTGTGGTCTCCTAAAGCATCCTCTTCTCTTCACACCTCCTGCCACCTGCCACCCAGGTCTCAGCCTCTCTGCTTCCAGTCTCCTACTTCCCCCTGCGCCCTCCACTTAGCAGCCAGTGTGTTTTTCTGCAGCAGACTCCCCTGCAGCTCCCCCTAACCTCTTCAGTCGTTCTCCACTGCCCTCAGGACCACATCCAACTCCTGCACCACTGCACAGCCCTCTGGCCTCACACCTCTCCACACCCTGCCTCCCTCCCGACATTCCTGAATTCCTGAATGGCTGGTTTCTCTTCCAGAAACAACTGCACAGTATTTCAGAGCTTCCTGCCTTTGCTCTTCTTCTTTGTCTGGCTAATTTCTATGCCTCCTTCTGGGTGCAGTTCAGATGTCATGTACTTTAGGATTTCCCCCAGGAGCCTCTGTCCCCAGGACCTGCATCCCCTAATATTAGACAAGCAGCTCTGTTCCTGCCCCACCCGCTGCTTGCCTCTGCCCAGGACCGAACAGAGACTGTAAGGAGCTCAAGTCTACCTGACTCTCCACATCCCTCGTCAGTTCAGTGGGCCTGGAGCTCAGGAGGCAAACTGCTTGGCCCAAGGGAAGGGTCTTCCTCCCTCAGGATCCGAGGGACTCAATAGGCAAGCAAAGGGCTGTGGGTCTGAGGGCTGAGGCAGGACTCTTTGGGGCCACAGAATAAACAGCTTTCTCCCATGGGGTGGCTGAATTCCCCAAGTTTGGCCAGGCCCCAGCACACATCTGGACAGATCTCCAGAAGAGGCTAGACCTTCCCTGTCTGTGCCAGGACTCTGTTACCAGTTCTCTTCCCCTTGGGGACTGCTACTCCCCGCTATGTGGGCTATGTGACAGCACCTGCTAGGTCCCAGGGGAGAGTCAAAGGTGAGGGCTTACCATGGTGCTGATTTGGGAGTGATAGGGAAGGAGGTAGCTAACCATGAGGCTGCTGGTCCTCTGGGTACAGTAGGGGGACAGCTCAGAGCTACAGATGGATGCAGGTGCTTCCCACGCACCTGGTCCAGAACAAAGAGGGCCCTGGAGATTGGCCAGGGGAGTAACAGGTGTATGAGAGTGACAGGTGTGTCAGGGGCTAAAGCTGGGGATGCCCATGGCCATGAGGAGTCCAGATGTGGGATCTATGTGTTTCTCTGCCCAACCAGCCCAGAGCCCCTCTCACCATTGCTCTTCCAGATCACATCTGTCTGCTTCTCTTTGGACACACGCGCGGAAAGCACAGCCGTGTCGCCCTTGTTCACTGTGTGTGTGACCTGGTCAGGGAGCAGGTGGGCTGCGGGGGTGGATGGAGGGTGGGGTCAGAGGTTAAGGACTGCGGGTTGGATGGAAGATGGGGTCAGAGGTCAAGGGCAGTCCTCTTCTGCCTGCTGACCTGTGGGCCAAACTCACCTCCTGGGCTGTTGTGCACGTAGAGGACGCTCGTGCGCCGGGCCCCCGCGCCGCCCACGCAGGAGAAGACGCCCACCAGATCCGAGGGCCTGGAGAAGCCGCGCAGCGTGATCCGCTGCGAGCCATTGCGGGCCAGCTGCGGGGGCGGCCAGGGCCGGGGCGTGCGTACGATGCGGTCGTCCTTCTCGAGCTGCAGAGCCGGGCCCCAGGCGTCTGTGCCCCTGCCAGCGCCGGCCTCCCCAGACACGCAGGTCAGGAAGAACCGCTGCGGCTCCGTGCGGCGCAGATCGGCCAGCAGCGTCAGGTCCGAGGCTGCGCCTGGCACGGGACAGCAATCCTCTGATCTGACGGGGTCCCCAGACTTCCCCCTCCTTCCCCTCCCCCTCCATTCCATCTCCAGGCTCTGCACTTGAGCAGGCATTTCCGTCCTCCTCCCTTCCTGCTCCTTTCCCCTTCCCGGTGCACTGGCCCCTTTCCCTCTTCATCCTAAAAGAACAAAAACAAAAACAAAGCCCCTTCTCTGGCCTGGTCCCCTCCCCTTCTCCTGCCAGATGGCTTCCCTTTGCCGCCCAGCTTTGGAAAGAATGATCTATGCTCGCTGTCTCCGTTTCCTTTTTATTGCCTGTTAGTCCCCTTTTCCCGATCTGTCTCCCAAACTGCCCTGCCAAGGGAAGTCCCTCTCCCTGCTCCCCACCACGAGGGTGCAGGCTGGGAAAGTCACGGAGATTAGAGTGCCTTGGAGGAACCCCTCCCTTTCACTCCAGAAATTCAGACATGTTTTCTGTGCTGGGGTGTAAGTCGGGAGAGGCTGCAGCCAGGTTGCTGTAGGGCAGAAAGGAAGAGATTTGCAGCCCCACGAAAGGCCAGAGACAGAGATTATAGACCAGGGCAGTCCCCAGGCCAACATGTACAGGTCGGGGGTGGGGGTGGGGGTGGGTGGGGGTGGGGGCTAGGGCTTTACCTTCCAAAGAGCTCCCTTCCTCCCCGGAAGACAGACATGGACACACCTGTCAAACTCAGGGCACCTGTGTGGGAGCGCAGAGGATGGGTACCTAACCCATCAGGTGTGCCATAGGGGATGAAGAGATGCCTTCTGGGAAATAAAGACCCGCCCAGCAGGATGGAGAGGGGAGAGAAGAATGGGGTGGGGGAGGTCAGTGATGGGAAAGGGCAGTCTAGGTGGAAGGCACAGCCTGAGTTAAGACACGGAATGAAAAGTATTTGTGGTGTGGACAGCGGGACGTCCAAGCTCCATGTTGCTAGGGCAATACAACGTGAGGTGGGAAGTGGGGAGAGACCAAGGAGAGCCAGTCGGTGAGACTCCCCTGCTCCGTGACCCCACACCCTTCGGAGCCCCTCCTTCTCTGTCCATGCCTGTTAACTGCCGCATGAGTAGTTTAAATGCCTCTTAGCTTATCCATTAATACTCTTCGACAGTCTACCATGAGTAAACCAAGCTAGCGTTTGCTGACCGCCTGCCATGTGCCGAGCACCTGATTTCCAAAGGATCCTCACACCCTTCAGTGAAGTTGATGTGTTTCCATTTACAGAGGAGGGTAATAATTGTTCTACAGCTTTCTTTGAGCAAGCTCACCTACTGCTCCCTTGGCTTTAACAATCACCACCAAGTCATTAACGCTGAGATACCCTCTCAGCTTGGGCCTGCTTGTCCGTCAGCTTTCCCCACACCTGCTCCTTTCCAGCGCTCCCTGACTCAGCGGGTGGCATCAGCCACCTGAGACACAAACTTCCGAGTCATCTCATATTCCTACTGTCATAAGTAGTGTTTATTGGAGGTCAATTGTATGCCAGGCACTTTACGTATGCTATCTCATTTTATCATCCTATCGGGGGAGGTGGGTGTTATTACCCAGATTTTATAGCCTGCGAAGGAAGGCTTAGAGAAGTAACTTGCCCAAGGTCATACAATTAGTAACTGGCAGAGCCAGGTTGTTTGACTCTAAAGTCCACACCTTTAAGCATTATGCTGGCTGCCTTAATCAGTCACAAAATTCTGCAAATTCTATTTTCTCCAAGCCTCTTGACTTTATCCCCATCTCCAAGCCTGCTCTTACCTAGCCCTCACCATTACTCACCTGGACCATCCCAAAAGCCACACCCCTCCTTTCTCAACTCGTCCTCCACAGTGATCCATCTAAGACCTTGTGATTCTAGCCTACAACCTCCCATGGCTCCCTGTTGCCCTCAGGATAAAACGCTTGCTTTGAGCTCCTTGCTTGTCACACGCTGCCCTTCCTGCTGTGTTCCCTCCAGGGACCTTCTCTCCCAGGCACTGCATGCCTCTGAGATTTGCGTCTATTGCTGGCTGCCTGGATGAAGACTGCTGCTCTTCGTGAAGTCATTTGTGACCACTTTTCATCTATTGCCCGAGGTGGAGTAAGCTGACTCCTCCTCAGTGCTCCACGGGGGCTCCTTGTGCTTGGGTTTCGCCCTCACCCCATGTCCTGTGCCGCCCACGAGGCTGTGAACCACTCAAAGGCAGCCTCTGCCTTCTCATCCTCTTTGGCCAGCACCCTGAAGGAATCAGCTACCCCTTACTCAGAAGCCCTTAACAAGTGCCAGGCGTCGTGCAAAGCCCTCTGCATGCATTACCTCCTGGAATAGTGTTGGTTCTTTAATAAATGTTTGTCAAGTGAATAACTGAATGAATGCAGCACACTGTGAGTGACAGTATGATCACTCACTGAAAACTTCACGGGACCCATAGGCCCTGCTGTTCTGGACTGATCCTAAGATCCCACACAGTTGGTGGCCGCTCCCCTCCCCTCCCTCGCCCTCCCCTCCCCTCCTCCAGTCCCCCACTGCAGTGATTTCCAGCACTTGCCTAGGTTTTCCTGGCCCTGATCCCACTTTCTCTCTGCTCAGGGTATGGCTGAAAGTGATGGCGGTGATGATAGGGTTTGCTGGGGGAGAATCAGGGCCTTGGGGGCTGGATTGGGACATAGTTCCAGGGAGACTTACCCACATGAGAAGCCAGGAAGACAATGGGGAGCAGCAAAGGGGGCCCCAGCCAGACCATGCTCCGGAGGCTGACCAGGCCAGCCAGGACAAGCGTGGCCCTCGGTCAGTGACTCTGGGTCTGGCTGCTCAGCCTGGGATAGTGTGTGTTGGTGTTGGGGAGGAAGGGGAAGTGAGGTGGCTTGGGTGGGCGGGATGGGAGGGGACAGGGTGGGAAGGACTTATCCTGTTTCTGGGCCTCTAGGCCCCTCAGTCTGATCCCCAAAAGGCTGGCGATTGGTGGGGTCAGGAAGACCCTGGAATGGGGTCCATAGAGGTGGGGAGAGGGTTGTGGTCAGGACAGACCTGGGGACTACTGGGCTGATTTTTCCATCCTCTCTTCTCCCCTTGGTCCTCAGTCTTGCCAGGGAGCAGGAGGCAGGAAAGGGAGGAAGCCAGTGGCTTCCGCCTATTGAGGAGGGCTGGGGGGAGGATATTGTTCTGGGGTCTCCCCTCCCCCTCATACACACAAAATGACCCATATGATTCCTAAAGCAGTGCCCCGGGACACAGTCACATAGGTGTCCTAGAGAGCAGTTCACGTATGTAACACGTGAATGGACACACTCAAAGGAACAAAAGAACTCACACTCGGGCCAAAAAAGGACCTTGAAGTCTATCTTGTGTAATACTCTCATTTAACAGATGGGAAAACTGAAGTCTGCAGTGCTTGAGGGCACGCTGAGGTCATGGCAAAGCTAGAACTTGAACTTCTGACTTACTTGGTCGCTCCTCACAGGCATGCGTCAAGCAGACCCAGGGAGCCATGCATTTACAGTCCTGAGCTTAAGCCACTAACAGAGACTTCAGCTCTTTGTCTGCCTGATGTCATTTTATTTTTTTACAGCAAACCCTGCCTGTCCCTGGGCGGTGCAGGAGCAGAAGTCTGCCCAGGGAGTGCACTCCCTCCTGAGGGCTGACAACAGCCTGGAGCAGTCCCAGACCCTTGGCAAAGCCTCCAAAGGCCCATGGATCTTGACTTTGCTGTGCCCCTTCATTTCTCACTGCCTTGACACCACTGGTCCCCCTGGCACCACAACTGGCAGTTTCTAGAACAGACCATAACCTGCAGGTGTGGAAAGCCTGGCAAGGTGTGAGAGTGTGTGTGTGTGTGTGTGTGTGTGTGTGTGTGTGTGTGTCCCTGGCAGGGAGCAGAGTGAGAATTCTTGGAGTCATCAGATGTCCAGGGCTTGCTGGTGAAATCTGTCGCCCTCTGGCCTGGAAAGGATGGTTGGGGTGGGGATGAGACCTGGTGCCCTCTTAGGTGACTTGGGTTTGGAAGTCTAAACCCTCCCTATGGTGCTGGAACATCTTCCTAGAGACCATTCCTGGGTGAAGGGTGGACTCTCCTTTGGATATTCTAGGCTCCAATTCACTGTCCTGGGGAAGTTGGGTCTCTGTAGCTTGGTTGAGCTGGCTTAGTCCTGGGGCTCTTCTGAAAATCCTTGAAAAGTCCCAGGAGAGGCTTTGACTCCTGGTATAGCATGGAAAAGGATCAGGGAAGACCCCCCACTCTATAGGCCTTCAGGTACCCCATCCTAGGTCTGAGGCTGGGAAGAGCTTTCTCTGGACAAGACGTAGGTGGGAGTGAGAACAGGAATGGATGTGTATGTGGTTGATGCCTTAGATTTCAGCTCATCTTGGTGCCAAGAGCTTGGAATTCAGCGTGAGACAGGAGCTGGGAAATGCCGGGGCCGTTTGTCTGGCAGAGTACACTTTTGTGGTACTTCCACCTTGGTTCTGGGAAAACCTGGAGGGCCTGATGTCATTGCAGAAATGTAGAGAGCCCTTGGGCGGCCTCCCTTCTTGAAAATGACACAGATACTGGCACAGGTGTTTTCTCTGAATGAAGTTTGAGACTCTGTGATGCCACAGCATGTTCAATGACTCCAGGCCCATCTGCCCTCCCCACTTTCAACTGAGAAACAAAGCTCAGTAGTAATGATCTGTAGGTAAATACAATGCAAACCTTGCAGAGTTTGTTTGTATACAAGGATTTGGAGAATAGAAAAATGTCCGATAAGTGTAAAAGTATGTATATTTTTACATGTGTTACATTCTGTTGCAAGTAATTTAAATAGCACCCGTTTACAAATAGCATGTTAAAATGAAATATCACTGCACAAAAAATTTTGAGTGGGTTGTGTGTACATCTGCTGTTGCAATACGAATCTTAAACCATAATGCATATCTTAAAGGCTCAGTCATCAGAAAACTATAGGTCAAAAATAATGTTAATGCAAATACATAACACAGTTCTACACATTGTAAGGTCAACCCTCAAACTCAAAACAAACTAAATGGATAACAGAGCTAAACTAAAGATAATTTATTTTTTTAAAAAAGGAAAAATAACAGCGTGACTAACTCCGCACAAGGCTGATAATTCACTGTTAAGAAAGCCGCCTTCCTGTAAATAGTGGGAATTCCAGCTGTCGGCACATGGGCACGTACAGGAGTCTTGTCAAGTTGCCAGGAGTTTCAAGGTAGTCAGTAGAGATTTAATAAATTCTACTTGCCAATTTTAGTTTCTAAATGCCAAATTTTAGTGATCTTCTATTAGAATGTTACTAGTCAAGAAGCCTATAGTTGGACCTAAAAAGGAAAGGTAATGAAATCTGTTACCATTTGCCCATAACAACTGGAAAAAGGATGTGCATTTTTGGAACTATCTGTGACCTTTGGGACAGCCTCATGTTCCACTGTGGGCTGTGGAGCTAAATAGGTCTGTGTTTGCTCAATGGTGTCAACTGTTTTGAGTCATACTGAAAATTCTTGTGTATTTTTTCGTAGCTAATCTGTAGATTTGGGGCTGCTTCTTTTGGAGAAGTAGTCTGTCTTGGTTTTGTTGGGCTGCCATAACAAAACACAAGACTGGCTGGCTTGTAAACAACATTTATTTCTCACAGTTCTGGAGGCTGGAAGTCCATGATCAGGCTGCCAGCCTGGTCGGGGCGGGAGGGCCCTCTTCCAGGTGGAAGGTCCTCACAGGGTAGGAAGGGCAGGGAGCTCTCTCAGGCCTCTTTTATGCGGGTATTAATCTTATTCATGTGACCTAATCACCTCCCAAAGGTCCTACCTCCTAGTACCATCACATTGGGCATTATAAATTTTGGGGGGACACAAACATTCAGACCATAGCAAATCCTTCTCTAGGTTAATGAAACCAAGGTGGGGACAGGCTTACAGCTTCACAGGAACCCATTTCTGTCTGTACCTGTTTTCTGAGCCCGTCCTATGTGCCAGAGCCTGTGCCACATGCCGAGGTTACAAACATGCGAAGGACAAACAGCATGCTTTGAAATATTTAGCCAAAAAGGCAGGAGCGATCCTTTCATGGCAGAAACCTGAAGACTTGAAGCTTCAGGGCACCTGTCCAAATGGAAGCCAGTGTACTTGTTGGGGGCAAGGCCCATGTTTTACTGGGGTTCCTCTTAGAGATTCAGTGTATGATTTAGTGACACACCCGGTGATGTCTGACCCGTATTGAGGTTCCTTTGGAATGATGTTTCTTTTGGGGGTTTAGGTCCCAGAACAATAGCTGCAGAAGCACAGGGAAGGACAAGACTGGAACAATGCACAACGCTGACTGTGCTTTCTTTCCTACATGTGCTAATAGTGTGGAAAAAATGATAAAATAGAAGCTGTCCTTTTCCATTTTTGAAGGGAGAGCTATAAACCACCCTCCTCAACCACCCCACTGCACACACACACGATGCCCAGCTATTGCCCGACGACAATGTGTGTGTGCCTCCTCGGTGACCGTTACACTCTTTCATAGCCTCCTGTCCCTCTCCATTGTGTAACCTTCAGCTTCCTTGCAATACCTGGTCGATGCCTCCTACTGGACAGTGAGCTCCGTGTGGGCAGGGACCACAACTACAAATGATTGGCTCTCAATAAATAGTTGGCAAAAAATAAATGTGTTTGTTGCATTGTATTATGACAGGGAAAGGCATGGGCAGGGCCTGGGTCTTCCTTGAAGGGATTTCCCAGTTTCCATCATCCCAGGAAAGGTGGTCCCCTCACAGGAATCCAGCACCGAGTAGCAGCCTGAATCAGAAGTGGCTTCATTCCTGGTGGAGACAGTTTGGGCAGATGCACTGATGGTGTGAATATTCATGGAGGTTCTATCTGGCGATTCAGGTTGGGTTGGGAAAGAAGTGAAACCAGAAGGGGAGGGGTGAACGCCTTGACTCTGAAGTATTTCTCTTGAAGAAGAGTTTCTTCTCCAGGAATAGGTTACAGGGGGAGCAAGAAATACCTGCTCCAAGGTTGAAGATAGAAGAGGTGGAGGAGCAACTTCTCAAGTCATATTGACTAATATGTGGTCATACTGTGCATGCCTACAAGGCAGCTCTTGCCACTTGTCACTTGTTTGACTTCTTTAACACCTGATCTGGTCTGTACGAGTCCACTGGTCACGCACTTGGCTATCGCAGCAACATCCAATTGCTGTGAAAGTTTCTGAGTGCTGACTCTTCGTTTTTGCCCTTGTCTCTTTGTAACAGTTCTCAGACTAGTGCTGGATCACTGGCCACATTTTGAGTAGCACTAGTCTAATGGGGTATCAGACAAAGAAGGTTGGGGCAGGGGTGGGGTGGATGGCTGAAGTGGGAGCTGAGATCTGATTTGTTTGAGAGTTCTAGCATTTCTGGGTTATGACAGAGTCTATGGCTGCGGAGTGGCAAGAAAGTGAAGGACACAGGAGATGGGGAAGGCCTACAGTGGTTTACAGGACTATGTGTAAGGATATGCTACTTCCGCCCTCCTCCACCATTCCAAACACACTGAATCTCTACATAAACATAGGCATTTAAAGACTGCGCTGGGCCTCTCCTATAGAGGCCTTCCTGATGTCCGTACCATTTGCATGTTTGCTGTAACACATCAAGACCCTTAAACTAAAATGGAATTTCATCTTTCCTACAAAGTCATTCTAAGTTCTCTTGGTGTGGTTGTGGGAAAGACAGACCTCCTCTAAAATGGCGAGAGCTAGGGCCGCAGCGCTGGCCTCCTTTGTCAGGTCTGATCAATGTGTGTCCTACCTGACCTGGGGTCTCTGTATGGGAGGACCCCAGACCATCGGAGACCTGCTGTATTTGCTTACTTGGGGCTGAGGACTGCTTTTCTCCATATTGGACCATTCCCCATCTTCCATCTGGCCTCTACCATTCTCTTCTGTGAATGGAGGTTGGGGAAGGGCAAAAGGAGGACATGGGAGAAACAGGGAGCAGCAGATCATGCTGGGAAGTAGTCAGGGGCCCGTGGGGGCAGGGCAGAGCTCACTCTTAGGGATGAGGACTGGCTGGCCAAAGCTGCACCTAGTTTGTGTTTTAGATGGTGGTGGTCCTGGGGGGGAATATCCCTTTTCCTCATCCTAGGTTTAAATCAAAGGACAGCCTGACCTTTCACCTTGACCTAATAGAGAAGTGAAGGATAGAAGGCTGGCGATGCCTTGCTGGGCTTCCTCCGTCCCAGGACAATGGGGCAATTGGGCAGTGGGGCACTGGGGCAATGGCTGGCATTGTCCATGGTCACAACCCACGAGTTCTGTGAATCTTACTCTCCTGAGCTAGAGGGGCCAATGCTTTTTAATTTTTTAAAAATAGATTTTACTTTTTGCGACAGTTTTAGATTTATAGAAAAATTGAGAAGCTAGTACCGAGAGTTCCCACATACCTCACACTCACTTACAAATGTTTTTCATTAGTATAATATATTTACCGTAAGTAATGGACCAATATTGACACAATATTGTTAACTGAAGTCCATAGTTTATTTAGGTTTCCTCAGTTTTTCCCTATGTCTTTTTTCCCGTCCATAAAACCATATTATACCATATGACATTTAGTTGTCATGTCTCCTTAGCTTCTTCTTGGAATGACAGTTTCTCAGATTTTATTTACTTGTTTGCTCACATTGTTCCAGCTTTGGCCGTTGGGAGCTCCTTCAGTTGGCTCCTGAGTTCCTTTGGCATATCCCCACCGATGTAGGTTTGTTGTTTTTGTTTGTATTTTAGCATTTCCTTACTTCCTAGCACTAACAAGATGCTCCAGGCTCGTCTCATATCTCCTCTTCCAGTCCTAGAATCAGCTCTCTCTCTGAGGAGTCCTCGTTTCTTTTGAGAATGACATTAAAAACCAAAAGCCGGGTGCCAGGTGTGCTCATTGCTAGTGGGGTATCATTGCTTCTAGTCCCTCTCAGCTGATAGAGCAAGGAAATATATGTGATTATACCAATGAGTGCATGTACTCAAAGCTATAAATGTTTATTTAACAATTTATGTTAAGCTAAACATGAGTTCATAAGGATGTCTCCAACTCTAATCCATGACCACATGAGTCAGGGGCAGTGCTTTTTATCTCAGAACCATCCTCTCCCCCACCAAACACAACATTCATCCCTAGTGTTTGATGTTTTTTTAAAGCGTATTCAGAAATTAACCACATCTGATAGTGGGAGTTTATCTATAATTAGAAGTAAAAGTACTTTATGAATAATGATAAAAGGTTAACACTTGAGGTGATTATCAGCACACTCACCTCAAGTATCAGATTTCTAAAAAAGGCTACTTGAAAGAAAAGAGTTTTCTCCTGGTAAGAATAACTAGCAAAACTCTGAAATAGATCAAGGAAGGACGTGCCAGCCCTATCCAAAAGTAAAACGTGGCAGATTGTATTTTCCCAAATTGGCTACAATGGTCTCTCTTGTCCCACAGGTTTTTCTTACAGATGTGACCCTGCCATTTGGGCCACTGGGAGGAGGGTCCATGTCTCCTCTCCTTGGCTTTGGATGAGACTGACTTACTTGCTATCAAATGAATGCAGAGAATGTGCTGCTGTGCGGCTCAGAAACGTGAGATGGCTTCCAGTTTGTTCTTGGAAGCATTTGCATTGCAGCTCTGAGCTGCATGTAAACAGTCCAGCTTCTGTGAAGCCACCATGCTGTGAGGAAGCCCAAAATATTAGGCTGGTGAAAAGTAATTGCAGTTTTTGCAAGTATTTTTAACCTTTTAAACCACAATTACTTTTGCACCAACCTAATAGCTCATGCAGAGAGACCACATAAAGAAGCATTGAAGCTACGTGAAGAGATGCCCCCCCACACAACATTTTCCTGAATTCTTGACTTACAGAGACTGTGAGATACAGTATAATAATTGTTGTTTTTAATGACTCAGTTTTGGGGTGATTTAATTCACAGCAATATTTGCCAAAACATAAAACATGTAAAGTCTCAATAATCAAAACAGTGTAGTACTGGCACTGAAATAGACCAATAATAGAAGAGAAAAACCAGAAATGGACCCAAATACACATAGGAATTTAGCATATGTAAAAAATGGCATTTCAAATCGGTAGGAAAAGTGGGGTTTTTTAATAAATGATGTTACAACTGGTAACTGTCTATAAAAAATAAGGTTGGATTTATACTTTACGTTGTATATTAGGATAAACTCCAAATGGGTCTAAGATTTAAACATAAAAAATTAAATCCACAAAAGAAGTAGAAGAAAATATGGATGAATTCTTTTATAAATTTGGACTGGGTATCCTCCCTAACTAAGCCTCAAAATCCACTGATCTTGAAAGAAAATTAACCAAATTTACTACACATAAAAAAACTTGAAAGGCAAAAATAAGAGACAAATATCAAAAATATTTGTAACTCATATTACAGATTAAAAATAAATAAAAATGCATACAATCCAGTGGATGAATGGGCAAAGATTATGGAAAAGATAACACATTGATATTCAATTTTGTGATTATAAAAAGTTTATGAAAAAATAAATTCAAATGGCACTTTAATAGTCTTGCAGAAATCGTGGTGAAATCAAGACGCATTTGGATGAAATTGTTACGCAAATTATGCACAGAAACCACTGATGAAATTTAAGCCTGGGTTGATATAGGGGAAGAAAACTAATCTCTCCAAGTTGCCCCTCAAAGTTGACATCAAGGCCATCTGAATAGGAGTGTCAAATGGGTACCCTTCTAAATAAGGGACGCCTGCCAAGGAAGCCCGCTAGACAAGGATCGACTACCTGGGTGTCCATGTAATTATTTCTCAAAATAAACAGAGTGAGAGGTCCATCTTTGCTTCTTGGATTTAAGTCAAGCTATTATATATAAACTGTGTAAAGTCAGTATGTGAAATTGAATGCTGCTTTGTTTTCTTCAGTGATTTTAAAGGAAATGGGTAATTCCAATATGCTTTCCCCCTCCCCCATTACATTCCTATGTTCTCCTAAAGCATGCCCTTGTGTCTTGGCTCCTAGAATATGTTGAAAAGCATTTAAGATATTTCTTTGTTATGTGCCACCCCAAATGCGGGTGTCTTTATATATTCCATAGTGCTTTAACTCTACTGTTTGTCCCAATTGCTTTTTGAAGAATCAAATAAAATGTTGACCAAATATTTACTAAGTTTTCTTTCAGTTGAAATAAGCCACATGTTAACCGAATTCCTAAGTCCTGTCTTTGCCTGAAATGGACTTTACCAATAAATCTTTCTTCATATTGATCAGCAAAGGAAAAAAAAAAAGAAAAAGTACTTTTCATTTTTTTAGGCTAATAGTTGGTAACAATGGTACTTTCACTTAACTTCAGTAGTAACTAAAGCCCTATTGTCAACTCAAAAACAGTTTTTGCTGTTCTTCCAGGAAATACCTCTATAGTGAGAGGAAGTTGCCAGCAAATGCTTTTGGAACTTCAGGCTGACGCTGTGTTCCTGAAGTTAGCAAGTGAGAGTGTGTGTGTGTGTATGTGTGTGTGTGTGTGTGTGTGTGTGTGTATGTGTGTGTGTTTTCACTCTGAGCTGCAAAGATGTGCCAGGAGTTTGTGACAAGCTGTGATGAAGACTATAGATTACCTGGAATCCATTGTGTTCTTTTTCCTTGTTGGAAAAAGAAGGCTACTGAAAACAAACCCTTATTTAAAGGAAGTCCCACTTAATCCAACAAGGCTTTGAATGAAATCCATTTTATATAAACTACTTGACAAAGGACATTTGGCCCCAAGGAACTCGGTAAGGCCAGAAACTGGAATCAACACCCCACAGATGATTCAGACAGTTCAAAGCTCAGGACCTGTTTAAAACATAACAGACTTTTACTGACCTCAATCAGAATGAAATTTACCCAAAAATATAAGCAGAGGTCTTACGTAGAACACCAACAAAGCTCTGTTGCAATGACTAACAGTTAGTGAACATTTACAGGTGCCAGGAAAAGGTGCTGATGCCACCTCATGGGTTCTCCGCCTTTTCAGGTAGGCTTTATTATTATTAGCCCCATTTTGCAGATGAGGAAAATCAATGTTTTCTAAGGTTAGTGAAGTGGTGGAGCTCAGTTCTGAACCCCCAAAATCTTTAAAAATGATTTTAAAAAGACAATTCTTATGTATTTAGAAAGCATCAGAGATTTTATTCTGGGAATATAGTAAGCTGAACTCTGTGCTGTGTTACGATCCAGTGGGACCCCTTTAAAAGGCAAGGGTGGACCAACAGGGACAGGGACAGGCAGGCACCAAGGTTCAAGATGGCTGGCATTTAAGGTACAGCAGGTTCTTGCTTCATCCCAGGTCACTCTGAAATCCTAGAACCAATAGCAGTCAACACAAATGACTCATTGTCCTTCTGTCTCAACCAGCAACAAGCCTACTTAGAATACAAAGCACATTTTATGAGCTAAAGCTGCCACCCCAGGCCACAGCCACACATTCCTGCAGGATCCGGAGGTTCAGGAGGCTGGATGAACCGTGCTGATTGCTTCCTGGTCAATCTCATTTAAATGTTGTGTGAACATAAGAGGCAGCAACAGCACAATGAATCTCATGATTCATTCGCGTGACATAGGGATGAGAGGGAAAAATCGGAAGGCAGTGCACCAATTCCCACCCTTTTCTTAACTCTTTTTACCTGAAGGCATTTTGGGGCTTTGCTGTCTCCATCTTGCCTCTATCCTGAGGAAGGGATGCTACAACACGCGGGAGTGGGCTTCCTGTGCCCAAGGTAGTCCCCTGCCAGGTCTGCTGAGCTCTGTTCTCCTCGACCCAGTAACCCCAGAGATAACTGATCACGGGGGCCCACAGATTGCTACCTCATTACACTGGGCGCGTGTGATGTCTAATTATATAGTCTACGTGGCAAGATGGAACTTGTGGCTTGGGACAAAGTTGTCCCATGAACCCGGATATTGGATCTGATGTGGTAACCATATGAGTTAATTATACTGGAGTTTCAGGATGGTGTGTTTGGGGATACAAGAGGCTTGGTAAGCTCTCCCTCAGGGCTTCATGGAATACCTGACAAACTCGTCCACTGTGAAGAAGTGAATAAACCCTGGAAGCTGCAATTGATTCCAAAGCGGTCCCTTAGTCTCAGGCCAAGGTCTCGGAAGCTCCACTGGGGATACATCCTTTGAGGTTACCTCAGTGAACGATGACTTCTCAGTGGTGACTGAGTCAGGGCTTGTTTTCACGAAGCTTCAAGCCCAGGCCCCACTGGACTACTTCCGGGAAGCCCTGGATGCTGAGGCATAACCGGAATGGCATCAGTGGCAAACCGCGAGTGGGGGAAGGGCAGTCTCCTAGGAAGGTGGGGTTGAATAAAGCGGGAAGAGTGCAGGGAGGTCCGAAGGAGGTGCTGACTCTACCTCAGGAGTCTGGATGTGACTGGAAGCAGGAAATGGGCAGCCTCCCTCCAGAGGCTTGCAGAGAAGAAGGGGATCCTCTACCTATTCAAAGGGGGCATCTGTTTCCAATAAAAGAGAGGTTCCTGCACACAGAGTGCAAAGGGTTAACCATACCGGTTCTTAACCTGGAGGGAACAAGTGAGCCCCCTGGAAATCTAACCATTCATTCATTCATTCATCTGACAAGTTTTTATTGGGCACCTACTATATGCCAGGCCTGTGAGCATATTTGTGACTGGGTGTGCACATGCATATTTCCCTGCTCTCATCAGCTTCTCGGAAGGCCACTACAACACTCCCAAAGCTAAGACTCATGCAGGAAGGAGTTGGGTTAGATGGAGAAGGGAGTAGGTAAAACAGGTGGGGATCGGAACATCTCCTTGTTTTGCTATGTCAGCATCCATTTCTTTTGGGAAATGTAACCAAATCTTTAAAAGCAGTGTGATTACTACCTGTCACTCCAAATGATTGTGAGGAATGAAACACCTTGGTGGTAAATCTTACTCATAGGACCTGATAAGAAGAAAATAGTGAGATGTTCTAAATTAATTCACAGGGGCCGGAGCATGAGAGAAAGAGACAGAACTGCTGGTTTGTTAATGGCTGCTGACCAGCTGATGAGAGACTTCTCACATTTCCTGCTTTGCCTGTTGGAATTTTGGATTAATTTCCAGGTGGCTATTTCTACAGATTATTTCAGCCAGAAACCATCTAACTCCAGGAGCCCCCAGTCTACAGGAGTGGACATTTCTTTATGTGGACTCTGCTATCCCAGAGCTGGTCCCCTTTGCCTTACCCCACCCCTTTGCCTATAGCGCATGTAAATTCTTTTAGACTACCTCTTTCCTCTCCTTTCCCCCTATTTGATGTATAAAATGCTTGCAAAACTTTGGGACAGAGGACGTGCTAGTTTTCCTGTGTAGCCATGCTGCTGATAGTTTAGACTCCATACCCCAAGACCGGTCTTTTGACTAGTATTTTTGGCTCAAAAAAACCTTACTTACAAAAAGACTTTTAGCCCTGGAAGTTAAAAAATTTTTAGGTTAACAGAGCAGAGGGATGTAGTTGGCATATAACTTGGAAAGGTGCTGGACCTAGAGTCAGAAGACCTGGGTTTGAATCCTGGCTCTGCCATTTTATTAGTAGGGCTGTTAGTGTGTTATTATTAGACCTCTGATGTAGAAGTATGAGTTAATCACATGCTTCAGATACTAGTAAAACCCCCATTGGTCTGTAGGCCCCACCCTCAGGACACTCCATGGTTTATATCCTAGGGCTTGTCTTTATCAAGAATTGCATCCCTCCTAACCTCCATTTCCATACGACACCACTTCCTATTTTTTCCAGCTTACTCTCTCTAGTATGCCAGCAACTGCTCCTAAAATCCATCCATATGTTTCAGGGCTACTCACACCTCCGCATTCCGTCCTCTCTTCCCTCTTTACAGGGCTCAGGTTGCACAGGCCATCATGGCAACTGCTTCCTTGTCTCCAAATCTGGCTCCCTTGCCCCACAAAGCCCCATCCTGGTAAATCCCTGTCTCCATCTTCTCCCCACTTTGGAGTGGCTAGAAAACAAAATCACTCAGCCACCCTAACTGACCTGATTCACCTGAAGGGGGGCCATGCTGCTGCCTGGGGAGACTTTTACATGTTGGCAGGTTCCCCATGGCCAATTCACACCTTCTCTTCTCTCCTGGAACCCCAATACCCCCACCCCACTCTTCATTCTCAGCTGATGACATTGCTTTCTATTTCTATGGAAAAACAGAAGCCATGGGAATAAAACTCCCTAAGACCCCCATCATTTCACCTGTATGCTCACCTTTGTTCGGCAGAGGGACTCTTCCTGCTTCTGCCCAAGGTCAGTCTTCCATCTGTGTACTCGACCCCACACCCCTTGATGCCTGCAGGACTTCACACCCCTTGTCCCTCCTCTCTTCCTTCTGCATCATCAATTTCCTCTCCTCGATTATTCTGGCCAGCATACACACACGGCCTAACAGCTCCTAGTCTTAAGAAAATCCTCCATTGATTGCACCCCCGCCACCAGTGTCTGCACCACTTCTCTGCTTCTTTTACAACAAAATTCCTTGAAGACGTGGTCTCCACTTCCTCTGCTCCCATACTTGTGCATGGCTCTAGTCCGGCATTTGTCTCCAATACACCAGTGAAACTACTCTTGTCAAAGTCACCAGTGACCTCCACATGGCCAGTTTCTCAGTCCGTGACTCAGCTGACCTATCATCAGCATTTGATGTAGCTCACCAAACCCTTGCCCTGGAAACACTTTCTTCTCTGGCCTCCAGGACACTTCTCTCACGTCTGTCTGTCTCCCACCATGCTGCTGGTCATGTTTCAGTCTTTCCTGCTTCTCCCTCCCGTTCTCCAACTCCTTCTGTACTCCAGGGCTCAGCCCTCAGCCCTCTTCTCTCCCTCCAGCTAAAAATCATTCACATTTGACTGGTTCCCAAATTGATATTTTCAGCCTTTACCTCCCCTGCGTTTCAGCTAAATGTATGCCACTGCCTACTTAGGATGCTACCTGGATGTCTCACGGCCATCTCACATCTAACATGTCCAAAACCAAGGTCCTGATTGCCCTCCCAAATCTGGCCTTTCCAGAGTCTTCCCATTTGAGTAAATGACAACTCTATCCTACTACTAGTTGCTCAGGTCAAAACTTTTGAGTTCTTCTTGGTTCTTTTCTTTTTCTCAAATGCACATCCAGTCAGCAAATCGTGTAGGCTCCACCTTCAAAATATATCTAGAATCTGAGCACTTCTTATTTTTGCCTGACTACCCTGATGCCACATTTCCTTGTGGGGGCAAAAAAATTAATACTTTTCCTCCCACCTTGTCAGTTCTTCCAGTTGGGCTAATAATCAAATTAACAGAGACTGATTAACAGGAGAAAATCAAATTTTAATGCATGCACATGGGGAAGTCACATAAGCATAAAAATTCCAAAGACAGTGAGGCAACACTGGGTATATATGACATTTTGGACAGAGAAGAAAAGGGGAGGTGAAATGGGGTCTTAGATTTCAGAAGTGGGCACGCGCGCGCGCGCACACACACACACACACACACACACACACACACACACGGCAAATTCTTGCTGGCAACTCAGAAAGAATGGGACACAGGGTATCTAGCTAAAAGGCCCCTGCTTGAAGCACTCCTATTTACCATACTTAATTCAAAGTAGGCTAGGATATCATCCTAAGATATCCTTCCTGAAGCAGGTTTTTCTGTCTGAATCTCTCGGGCAGGAAAGGGGGGAGGGTCAAAGGTTCTTTCTGAGTCTTGTTTCTTAATAAACGGCTTAAAATCAATATCTCAAAAAGGCAACTTCAGAGTGGCAAAACTTTAGTTCCCTTTGTCCCCTCTCCTGGGTGACAGTAACAGCTTCCTAACTGGCCTCCCTGCTTCTATCCTGGCCTCCTCGAATCCATTCTTCACACAGAAGCCAGAGAACTGTCCTTCGATCCCCAGCGGCCTCCCATCTCACTGAGGGGAGGACCGGATGCAGCCCCACGTGCGCCGGCCCCTGACGGCTCCTGACGCAGCTCCCCCCATCTCTCCCCACTTACTGTGTTCTATCCAGCTGGCCTCGGCTGTTGGTTGAAGAAGCTCCTGCCTCTCAGTTTGTCGTGACTGTTCCCTCCTTCTGGAATGCTCTGCTCCCAGATATTGGCATGGCTGCTGTCTCACGCTTATTTAGAGCTCAGCTCAAACATCCCCTTTGCGGTGAATCCCCTGTTTCTGACTCTCTAAGGTAATGTAGCAGACCCCTTCACAACTCCCTATCACACGAAGCTGTTTTATTTTCATCATAGCACTCACCATTAGCTGAAATAATCTTACGTATTTCTTTACTTGTGTATTGTCTGTCTTCCCCACCAGAATGAAAGCAACAATAAATACTGAAATAAATGAATGAAAGGAAAATGAAGACTCTCTGGGATGGGGCAGTGACGCATCAAGGAACTCTGTCCCCAGCAGCTCGCACAGGGCCTGCCGGATGGTTGCCAGGGCTGCCGTGAAGGTTGTAAAGGATATCCACTGCACCAGAGCTCCCGGCAGAGGGGCCAGTGGGTGCCGATATCCACTGTTCTCTGTTCTCCATGCTTGGGGGGCACCCAACAGGTTGCTTTCTGCGATTTCACAATGTATGTTTATGGGCAGGCTGTGGCTTTGTGAAGGGTGTCCAATAAATATTCATCGATTCAATGACTGACTGTGCAGACCTTTACTTTACTTGTTCTTCTTTGGGACTTCACGCAAATTCCCTTCTCAGGACTTCATTTTCTTCATCTGTTAAGGGGATACTTAATATCAATCTAATAATGCAGCTATCAGGATTAAATGAAAGTTCATTCAAATGCTGGCACAAATGTGATTTCATTTGCGTGAAGTATCCAGAATAGGCAAAGCCATAGAGACAGAAAGCAGATTTGTGGTTGCTGGAGCCTGGGGGGAGGGGGCAATGAGGAGTGACTGCTTCATGGGTAGGGGGTATCCTTTCGGTGTGATGAAAATGTTTTAGAACTAGATACAGTGATGGTTGTACAACGTTCTGAATGTACCAAATGCTACTGAATTGGGCACTGAACATGGCTAAAAATGGTGACTTTCTTTTGTTATGTGAGTTAGGTTATGGTACATGAATACCTCAATTAAAAACAAAGCAGCCCAGTGCCCAGGGCATGGTAGGTGTTCAATTAATATCTTTTGAATGCTATGATTTCCTTGCTTCAAAATCAAAGCAAAACCCTAAACCTTCCTTGGTGCCTCACTGCCCCATCCCAGACAGTATTCACTTTCCTTTCATTCATTTATTTCAGAAGTATTTATTACTGCCATTTTAGATAGTGGGGATTTGATGGGGAACAAGACAGGTGCAGACCCTGAGTTTCCAGGTTTGTCAGGGACCCTGCCAAAGAGAAAAATCACAATACTGTGCAGTCAGGGCAATGGGGGAGAAGGGCTAGGGTCTGCGGGGGCACAGAGGAGGGGTGGCGGGACCCAGGCCAGGGAGAGTCAGGGAAGGCCCTCTAGAGAAAAAGGCACCTAAACTGGGGCCTGAGGGATGAGTAGGCCTGGGAGGAAAATCAGCCAGGTAGGAGATGGACAAATGGGGGGGCGGGACTGGAGGTGAGTTCCGGGAGAGTTCCGGGTCCCAGGAACAGCTCATGTAGAGCCTGGGAGGTGAGAGCATGTTGGGTTCTAGGAATAGAGAACAGTTTGGTGCAGAGCATATCAAGTGTAGGCATGAGACAAGGTGGGAGAAGTAGAAAGGGGCCATTGGTAGTGAGTTCAGACTCCATGCTAAGATATTCAAGGTCCTGCGTGAACTGGCCTCCACTTTGCAGCCACAGTTCTGGCATGTACCCTGAGGGTCCCTGTGAATTCTTGTGCCCGCATGGCTTAGCTTATGCAATCCTTCTTCCCTAGATATTTACAGAGTGCCTGCCTTGCGCCAGGTGCTGGGAACCCAGAAAGGGTCAAAACCTGGCTCCACCCTGGGAGAGCCTGCGAGTTAATGGGGGAGGCAGCACAGGAAGAAATCATTACAACATAAGTAGAGAAATGCGGTGATCAAGAGGGTGATCAAGAGGGTGCGCAGGGCATGGAGGAGGCGGGGCTTGCGGGGGTTGACTCCTGAACTGAGGTGACTCCGGAACTGAGACTAGGAGGCACTAGGTCTGGGGACAAGGAGTAAGGAAACAGGGAGACTCAGAACCTAACTTAGTGGGATCACAGGATCCTTGAGATCCAGATGAAGGCTTGAACCCTCTACCCAGGTCACACCAATACACGATACCCTCCCGCCCCAAGGCACATACACACTCCTCATACACTCCCTATAAGGCCTCTGAACTCACACTCCCACTGACCTCAACATGCCTACATCCCTCCTACACACACACACACACATTTGCAGGCAATTTTTAGTGTTCTTGGTCCCTCCGGCTCTGCTCAACCCCCGTCCTTCCGGTTCCGGCCCTCCGCCCTCACAGGCCTGCAAAGCTCCCTCTACAACTCTGGACTTTGTACCTGTCACCGGAAATGCACCGCTTATCGGGGCCGCCAGCTGAGCAGCTGCCTGCTGAGGCGCCCGCCCCTTCCAGGGCCCGCTAGACCCCCCTCTGGATCCCAGCTGTACCCGCTCCCACCCCCACGTACTGGGGGAAGGGGTGAGGCCTGCGCCGTCCTCACAAAAGCCTGGGAAGATGAAGAGTCCTCCCTTTTGGGGGCGTTGCCGACTGCCCAGCCCGCAGCCTTCACCTGCGGCTTCAGCCCCGCCTGCTTCGTTCCCAGGTGAGTCAAGCGGCTGCTCTGGCCCGCCCACCTGTGTGCCCGCCCCAACCGGAAGCTTCCTCCACCGACTGAGCACAGTTCCTACAGGTGGGGAGCAGAGGGGAAGAACTGGGGGGCTGGGAGGGGGAACCCATAGATCCCTGAGGGCTCCTGGGAGCTGGAAAAGAGCTACAAATCAGGGTGGGTGTGAACGTCTGTGAAGATCAGAGGGTGTTTGCGTTTGTTGGTGGAAGAAGTGTGACCTGAGGGGGGAGGGGTGACAGCCTGTGGGTGTGGGTATGTGTCCTTGGGAAGAATTCACAGGGACAGGGCAGGAAGGAAAGGAGTAGGAGTAAGTAAAATCTTAGAAATGTCAAATTGAGTTCAATTCATTTCAATTTAACAAACTCTTACTTTTTTGAGGACCCAGTGCATAGTGTTGGACCCACAGTGAGCACTCAATGGATATGTGCTAGTAAATGATGTACCTTTCCTTTCTAATGCCCCCTCCGCCACATGCACGCAGCCACACCTCGCTCTCCCGCACTCATCTCACAAGCCCCTCCTGAGCAGCTCAGTGCAGGCCTCTCTGGCAGTGCCAGGGCACAGGTTAATCGGCCTAGTCCTTGCCCCCAGGGAGCTGCCCGTCTAGTAACTGGCCAATAGTTGATGGGGTGGGCCAGGAAAGGGGGTATCCAGGCGGTCCTGGGACAACCTCCTAGGCAGGCATGGTCTGATTTGGCTTTGAGGGTGGTGGACTCAAAAAATGGAGGAGGGAGGGGATGGCTGGGAAACCAAAGGGTGGGTGAGGTGGGAGGTGTGTGTGTGTGTGTGGGGGGGTGGTATGCAGGAGGGATCTGTGGAGAAGAGAAAGAAGAGTTCAGCCTGAGAGCCATGTGCTGGGTTGTGAGGTGAAATTTGCATGCAGTCCTAGGGAGCTCTTGAAGGATTTTTTTTCTTGTTTTTAGTTTATTCTGGAGTTTTATTTTATTTTATTTATTATTTATTTAGTTTAAGGTGTACAAAACAATGTAATAGTTAGACATTTATCATTTATATCCCTCACACAGTGATAACCCCCCGCTCCCAATCTACTACCCCTCTGACATCGCACAGAGCCATTACATTTCCACTGTCTCTATTCCTAATGCTGTACTCCGCTTCTTGTAACCATATATATATAAAATTATAGTTGACATTTATTATTGTTCAGCTTCAGCTTCAGGTGCACAGTGCAGTGATCAGGCATCTACGTCTTCCCTGAGGTGGTCTCCCTAATGAGACAAGTGTCCATCGGACACCCTACAAAATCTTTACAACACTATTGATTACATTCCCCAAATTGACTTTCGTATCCCCATGGCAATCTTGTGGTTACCGATTGTGCTTTCTAATGCCCTCACTTGAAGGATTTTTAAGCAGGGGAGTGATGGGGTCAGATTTGGGCTTTAGGTCCATCACTCTGGAATGGACTAGAGGTGGGGAGGACCAGTAGGGAAGTTACTTTAAGAGTCGAGGTACAAAATGAAGGTGGCTTGGACTGGGGCAGTGATAGTGGGGAGCAGAGGAGGGGCATAGTCATTCCGGACATATTTAGAGGAGGAACTTGCGGGCGTGGTGGCCAGTTGGTGGTGAGATGGGAGGGTCTCATGAAGGTATCGCTATGAAAGGCTATGGTGTAGTACGCCCCTAAATTATTGTTTCTCTCCTAGTAGGTGCTTTCCTAGCTTGGATACTCCTCACCAGGTACTCCTCTGATTCAGGTACTCCACCTCCGATAACCGTTAGCCCTAGCTGGTCCTCCAACAGTTACTTTACTAACCTAGGTGCTCTTCCTCTAACTGCTTTCCAGAGTCAGGTGTTGCTCCCCCCGGACTCTCCTCTGATCAGATGCTCCTCCTCTAGGTACTCCTGAGCCTGGATGATTTTCCTCCAGATACTCCCTTCATTAAGATGCTCTTTCTGTAGATTTTCTCCAGCCCTAGTGATTCTCATCCAATTAATTTCCTCACTCAGGTGATCTGCATTTGGCTGCTCCCTGAATCCAGCCTCCCTCTGAGGGCACTGGCGCCAAGCGATGTGCCTGAGGGCGGAGGGTAGAGGTAGGGTAGCAGGGGCTCCTGACTCAGGAAGAGAAGGGCCAGGGCTTCCCTGGCTGTGTCTGGGACCCCTGCCCTGCGTGGGGCTGGCACCATCCTCCATGTGTGGTCTCCACTTTGGCTCGTTAGCTGCAAGCAATTGCTGTTGTCCAGTCTCTGGAAGCCAGGACTGTCTCTGCCACCACTTCCCATCCTCAGCTTACCAAGCAGTGTAGTGCACTGGGCTCTGGCCCCTGGTAGCAGAGACCTGGGTTCAAGTCCTGGGTCTTTGGCTGCGTTAGTTAACCCTTCTGGGCCTTAGAATCCTCATCTGTAGAGGGGATAATGTTTACACCCACGTTGCAGATTTCTGCGAGCATGTTGCCTGGTGCCTGAATCATAAGTTCTAGCACCGATTTATTGTGTCAGCCGTTTCGAGAGCTGGACCCTACAATGTTCCCTTACGAATAGCGAATGTCTGTGGCTCAGCCTGTTTCTCTCCTGTGAAAAACTGGTTGTGGTCCATTGTCCAGTCCCCACAGTTTGTGTAGCACCCTAACATGGCTGTGAGTGTGGCTGAAATGCGTGCCCTGTGGCCATCCCTGTGTGTGTGCTCTAGGACTGTGCCCCAGGGCTGCTTGGCACCTGGAGATCTCCTTGGACCAAGATCTGGCCAAGCCTGAGACTCATCGGTGTCTTCGGGCCCTCCATGACTGAGATAAACCAAAGTGAGTGACAGTGGGAGGGAAACTAAAGGGGAGAGGGGGTTCCCTTAGATGCTGGGATGGGGAAGGACCCTGCCCCCATTTCTCAGGGTTTTCAGGGAGCTTATCTGGGGCCCCATCCATGATGCTGTCCCTTTCTCTGCAGCTGTTGTGGGGCCCTCGGAGATCCCCACAGCATCAGCCTTGGCGCCTGAACCAGGCCCGGGGGCCCGGCCATGGCCAGTGCTGGTGGGGGTTTTGCTGGCGGCTGTGGTCCTCTCCCTCCTCCTTGCACTTGCTGCCAAATTCCACCTCTGCCGCAAATACCGCGCCAGCTACCAGCACCACCCACTGCCTGAGACAAGAAAGGGTGTCTTCCCCGAGGTGGGTGAAGATGAGGATGATGACGGCTTCATCGAGGACAATTACATTCAGCCTGGTGCCAGTGGGCTGGGGACAGACTGTAGCAGGAACCACTTCTCCCTCTGAGCCCTTATGTTTGGATACCTCCCAGTCCCCTCATGCCTGACAGATTAAGGACAGCAGATACTGCATGGGACAGCAGATACAGCCTCAGGGACAGAGGTGGCTAGGGTTTAGGGGCTGACCAGGGGTGGAGCAATCGTGCCTTCCTAGACACTAGCCACCAAAGTGACAATGACCCTCTCTTACTCAATAACCCTCAATGGCTCCCTGCTATTCTCAGGATTAAGGCTACCAAGGGCCCAGCTATGGAAATAAGGCCTCTGTCAGCCTCTTGGTTTCCTTTTTTGCCTTTCTCTACTTCCTACTTAACTAATTCTTATTCTATGCCAGATGATAACATTTTAGCAAGTGAAAATCAGTGTGCCAAGTTTCTTATTGAACAATTTCCCTATCAGTAAAGTGGGTAATCTAAATGGGTAACCTAAAGTGGGTAACCTAATCTAAACTAGGTTTTCCACAGGTATTAAAAAATCTATTTTAATTCAAATAAAAATTAAAAGTTGCTCATTTTTATTTTCCTGACCTGGAACTTGGGTATAAAAATGTTCTTTGTCACTCAGCCTGAAGATGCTGCTTGGACATCCGCCCCCAGGACACCTTCTGTGGGCCCCTCCCTCTCGGAACACCCTGTGAGCTTCTGTACCATCACCCTCCGTATTTTACCTCCATTTTTATTGCAATTTGCACTTAACCCTACTGTGCCTGTCCCCATAGCTAGACTGTGAGCTCCCAAGGCCACAGGTTATGTCTTATTTGTATCCTCAGAGTCTTGCACCAGGCAGATGCTAAGTAAATATTTGTCAAATTTGTTGATTTCCTGTGGGCTCAGGAGTAAGTAGATGAAAGGTAAGGAAGTGAAGTCAGATGCAGAAGACTTAAGAACTGGACAAAAAGGAGAAGGACAGGGTCATAACTGCTGGTGTGGACATTGGGGCAAGAGAGGCAGTTAAGCTTCTTTTGGGTCTTTGCTTTTTGTGCATGCAATGAAAAGGGGTTAGGGGGAAGAATCCTGGCTTTGCATAGAATTAAAGGAAAAGCTTACTCAGGAGGGCAGGAAGCAGGTGGTCCCAGCAGTCTGAGCTTAGGCATGGTACCTCTAGTGCTCTATCTAATTTATGGGTATTAATGGGACTCCACGCCTGGGACTCCTAAACTCTCAATTCTGAGTGTCAAGCACTCGGGCGAGAGACTCTGATTGGCCCAGTTTGGGTCAAGTATCCACCACAGGGCCAGCCAGCTGTGGCCAGTGGGGGTCAGGCTCCTGTAGCACATATGTGATTTGGGGAGCCCACCCATTTGTTCTAGGTCATTCCCAGATAAGGGGAAGTCATTAGGAACCAGGTGGACACCCCACAAACGTCCACCTGGATGCAGTGTTAGCTTTTGAGGAAAGAGCCAGCCGAGAAGGAAAGTGATGACTAATGTAGGGAGGTACCTGAGAAAAAAGCAGGCGGTCAAGGGGGGCGGGAGCGTAGGGTCTGAGGGGTGCCCATGGCAGTGATGAAGCTGAAGGTTGGTGCCCAGATAGCTTGCACTTCAACCTAAGAGTAACCTCAGCTCATCTGTGAACTCTTTTGGCAAGGGAGTGACATAAGCAGGACAGAAACGTCATTCTGGAGGCTGTGCAGCGATGGAGTGGAGGGCAGAGACCGAGAGAGAGAGGTGACTAAGATGTGACTAAGGTGTGGCACAGGGAACAGATTCCAGATATTTGAAGGAGGTGGGGTTGTTGACGGCTGGATGTGGGAAGTAGGAAGGAGACAATGAAGCTGCCCTTGTTTCTGACTTGTTGGCTGGGTGCATCAAGAGGAGCAGGTTTCTGGGGAATGAGGATTCAATGCCAGATGTAACATTTCTAGGGAAAGATGCCCAGGGGCAGCTGGATTCCAGGCGAGAAGTCCAGTCTGCAGACATAGGTTTGAGAACAGTCAACTGTAGGGTCACTGAGACCCTGGGAGTGATTTAGATCATGGGGAGGGGGCAGCGTTGAGGAGGCGTTGAGAGCTGAGTAGAGAAACACTAACATCGAAGGACTTGTCAGCAGAGGACATGGCAGGGGAGAAGCATCCAGGGAGGAAGGGAGCTGAGCACATGCAGCCCCAACTCCAGCAAATGCTCCTGAGTCCCGAGATGGTCAGACTGTCACAGGCCTGGGAGGTCTCCGTCTGGGAAGCAACAGAGGCTGCCCCAGCCTGAGAACTGGAGGAAGAGCCTGAGCAGAACTAAGGGGCCCAGGACATGTCCTGCCTCCAAGGGAAGAGCTGCTGCAAACATAGGGAGTTTGTGCCCTGTCGTTTTGCTGCACCCAAGGCCCACCTAGAGGGGCCATCCTGCCTGCAGTTCTGGGTCAGAAAGCAGCTCAGCTGTCCCTGTTTTCAGATGCTCTTTGGGACCTGAGTCAGAACATCTGAGGGATCCAGGAGAAGGTAAGGGCTGATCCCAGGTTAGCAGCTGCTTTTCCTGAGTCCAGCATCCAGCAAGGTGGGCAGGGAAGGCTTCCTCTCAGAACCTAGAGCGATACCCTGGGTTCTGAGAACCTTGGACTCTGTCCTGAGAGGCCTTGCTGGATTCTTCTGAGGAATTTTTCCCACTGTGCTCACATGCCTGCCCCAGGCACAAAGAGGGCGCATGACCTGGGTCTACAGGTCCAAGGGCCCAGGGATGCTGAACTGCTGGGAGGCCTGGGACTCAGCCAGACCTGGCGCTGGTCTGCCCTCCTCCGGCCTCAGAACCTAGCCTTTTACCCTGTCCTGCATCCCCCAGCCGCTGCCACTACCTGCTCTGTCCCGGGTCCCCCAAGCCACACCTGACTGTGAGAACTACCCATCTCCTGGCTGCCTTGTCCTGCTGCCCCCAAAGCAAGGCCATATTCCTTGTCCTTGTGTGGAGACCAAAGACAAGGGTCACACAAGCCACAGACATGAAGTTTGAGACGCCCCAGCAGAGTACCAAGGTGAATGAGGGCACAGACTACATAGATTCAAATCCCAACTCTGCCATTTCCATGCTGTGTGACTTGGGCAAGTTGCTTACCCCTCAGCGCTCCAATTTCTCAGTCAAATGTGGATCATAATAGTACTTGCCTCACATGGTTGTTAGAAGGATTAAATGAATCATATAAGTAAAGTGGGACAGAGCAGTGTCTGCGAGTGTTAGCCATATGCCTGTGAGCGTCCCAGGGCAATGGCTCCCCGCAACAGGCAGCCAGTCTTAATCCTAAGAGAGGAACTTGCCAAGGCTCCTCCTTCCTCATTCACTCTGGGCTGGGGATTTGAGTGCCCCTGTTTCCCAGGACTCAGCTCAGAAGATCTGGTCAAGATAGCAAAGGACTTGAATGAGAATCTCTGATGCTGTAGAATATAACAACAGCAAGAACAATGACAATAACAGCACTGTTGTTCTAGCACTTCTTACAATAGCCCTGCTGGGCAGCCACCCCCATTTTATAGACTGAGAAGTTGAGGCTCAAATACAAGGTAACTGTAACTTGCTTCTTCACTCAGCAATAACGTGCTCATCTCACCGGGAAGTAATGATTAAATAGACCCAGAGAAGCAACCTCTTGGTTGTTGTACTTGCATCCACCCGACTTGGGCAGGCTTCCCCTCCCCCGAGTGAATGGGCTGAGAAGTCTCCAGGTGCGAGCTCCCGGTTTGGGAGAGCAGGCAGTGAGGATAGCAGTGCTATGTCCCTTCCCTGGGGGGCTTTCTTGGTCCCTGAGGTTGTCTTCCACGTGCCCAGGGGAGTCTCACAGGTCCTGAGGAACAGTCAGGAAGGCAGCCCCTGTCCTGTGCAGAGAGCTGCGCATGAGGGGACATGTGTCGGTCTCCTGCTGCCCAAAGGAAGTGCCTCTAAGGGGACCTGAGTGTCCCCAGAAAGCCTGAGGTCTCATGTGGGATGTGCCTGGATTTGATGTGAGCTGCACCTGGATTGGAACAGATTTGGAAGTTTCTTGAACACGTTCTTCCAGTATCCAGGCATCCAGGTGAGATGGCTGAGAACCTAGAGTTTGACCGTTGAGCCCAGGAGGAACATGTGGCGTGTCTGTCTCTCTCTTTCTACCTCACCTGCTACCTGATGGGAGCCTGTGGCTCCACACCCCTCTACTCTGTCTCCATCAGCCCCTTCTTGTCTTTTCTCTTCCCCCACCCAATACCAGTTTAGATTTCAGAGTCTATTATGCCAGCGTCTTTCTTGCCAATATCCTCAACTTACCTGTCCCATTGTCTCACCATTGCACACACCAGGTAATCTCCAGCCTAGGACCTGATGCTGTTAAGAAAACCCCACCACCGCCCAGGCTGGTGTTTCTGTCAATGCCTGGCCTGCAGCCTCCTGTGGGCTCTCAGAGCTTCCAGCAATCTTGCTGTTTTCTCGGGTACATCCCTCTCCCATTCTCCGTAGCAGCTCTTTAAAATGACCTCTGCCTCACAGAGAGAATAGTTGTTGGTTAGGCCCTCCTTCAGTTTTCTCCCACAAAACTCACAAACTTAACCTGTGCCTATTCTTCCTTCTCTCCCAACCAAATGGCGTTATAAGGCCAATCCCTCCACCTCGTGCCCTGGCTCTACCCTCCCTGACTCCCACTCAGGGACTTTAAGACTGGTCTCTTCTCTACCTTGTAATCTTAAACCTCTTTCTGTCAACATTAACCCATCACATCTCTCCCATCTTAAAAAGTTCCTCCAGTCAGTCACAAAAACCTGTTGGTCCCAACTTCTGAGCATCCATCCAATCTGTTCTATTTCACTTTGCCCCAACAGCCATCCCTTTTTCTAAGCCCTAGCATCTTGTATCTAGACTATGGCATTAATCAACCAACAGATTTCTCTGCCTCCATTTTGGCCCCTTCCAATTAATTCTCTGTGCTGCTGGCAGAATGATTGTTCTAAAACACAATTCTGACCAGGCCTCTCCTCTCCTTGCAACTCTACTGGATTTCTCTTGGCCTTGAGAAACTGTGTCACCTGCTAGGGAGCTACTGAAGCCCGGGACAGGCCCAGGGCCCCTCCCTAGCTATACCCCCTTGCCTCTTTCCAGAGAATGCTCCAGTTCCTGCCACACATACCCTTCGTGGTTCCTCAAAGGAGCTAAGTTCTCTTGTCCCTGGACCCTTTCGCAATTGCTTCTTTCTGGGACACTTCTCAACCTGTCTACCTTGGCCAGATGCTTCTCATCCCTCAGGGCCAGCTGAGAAATCACTTCTGGGGCTGTTTGCCCATTTCTCCTTTTCCTCGGAAGGCTAATCCTGGCCCACACTGCAACCAGCGAGTCCTAAAACCTATTCTGACCAGAGTACTCCCCTGATTAAACTTTTCCTGTGTTTCTCAGTGTCCTAAGGACAAAGTCCAAATTCCTCGGCTAGCCTGCCAAGGCCATTGCACAGACAGGAGTAAGGAGCAAGGTGAAGGCTCCCCTCTACATGACTCTCATTTTCTCATAACATGGGGGGCCAGGCCACCTGCAGAGAGTGGTGTTGGGGGTGATGCTGGGGTGTGAAGGAAGTGGAGGGAACTCGAGGGTCACTGTCGGAGCAGGAGCTGACCAGGGTAACAGTGTATCTGATGAGCTGTGTTGTGGTCCCAGCTGAGATTTGAGATGAGGAATTCATTCATGGTGAGCCTGGCTGCCCGGCTGCCTGGCTGTGCGGATTTCTCTGCTAATTGCTCACTTGGAGACAGCAGGTGCAGTGAAGGCAGATGGGTGGATTCGTTCATGGAGGGGGGGTTGCTGGAAGAGTGGGACCAAGGGGGCAGGTGGCTAAGGAGTTGAGTACTCTGTCAAAGAGTGGGTGAAGTGATGGGTCACAGAATCTTTACCAGAAGGGAGATGAAAACAGGAAGAGGAAGTAAGAGAGGAGGGAGTAGCTTTAGAGAGAGGTACTGTGTTTCCCCGAAAATAAGACCTAACCAGAAAATAAGCCCTCGTATCATTTTTCAGGATGATAGCCCCTGAACATAAGCCCTAATGCGTCTTTTGGAGCACAACTTAATATAAGACCTGGTCTTATTTTTGGGGAAACACGGTAGCAGAGGGGCCGGTCGACAGCTGGTTGCAACGTGGACCAAAATGGGGTTTAGTGAGATGTTTTAAGCAAACAAGCTGGCGGCGGGAGGCTGTGGGTGGGATTTAGTGATTGAGGAAGCAGGAACATTTTGGCTCTGCCTGTGCCTTGGCCCAGCTCTTACCTTTCCAACACATGTTTCAGTTGGGTGTGTAGATGCCAACTTTCCACTGCTCTTTGGAATAGGCCCTCTGGGGGCGTGAACTCTCTGCTGCATCTGGCATCCTTCCCAGGAGAGCCTGGCATGCGCCTTGCCTACAGCAGCTGCGCATCCAGACATTTGTGCCATGTAACCCTTCCCCCTCCCCATTTTCTAGACCTCTGTTTCTGTTTTCCTTTAGTTTCTTAAAATAAATATTGTGGAAGAGTCTAACCCTGTCTCAGCTGAAAAGAAACAGGATTTCTCACCATATTACAAGATGGAGAAGTGTTCTATGGTCCTCTAATGGCCCAGGAGTTGGTAATAATGATAGCTGCCTCTTGGGAACCCAGGAAGAGGGGCAATTTCTAGGGCAGACAGTGTGGGGTCTCAAGAGATTCAGGGCCAACAGTGGACAGTGGTCTAACTTCCTTACCCTTCCCAATTATAGGCGGGCCGCTCCTTGATCCTAGCACACATATTGCCATCCAACCAAGCCAGAGACCTACATCCATCCCAAAAAGTACCTACTATGTGTCGGGCCCATGTTAGGAACTAGGGACACATAAGTGAGAAGACCCAAACCCTGCTAGGGGGAGCTCACCACCTGATTAAAGAGGCACACAGAGAAAGAATTGTAGGCGGGTGTCCACAATTGAGAGTTTGGGGCTAGAAAAGGGGGCAACTTGGTAGTTTAGAGAGAAGAGGGTCAGGGAAGACTCCCAGAGAATGTGGCTCCCTAGAGAACTGAGTCTTAAAGGATATGAAGGCAAGGAGAGAACATATGGAGGCTGGGAGAAGTGAGAATAAAGTGAAGTCACGACAGCAGTTCAGTGTGTCTGGCTCACTGGGTGCTTTGAGGGGAGAGCGAGGCCGAATCATGTTAGAAAGTCTGCCCGCTAGCCTGCAAGAGGTGGCAGGCCATGGAAGGATCTTAAGGTAAGTTTGCATTTTTCATTTGAGGACTGTCACTGGGGCTCAAGTGTATGTGCTGGGGGTGGGGGAGATGGATTTAAGAGGAGAAAAGAGCAAAGGAGGGAGAACAGTAGAGAGGTTGCTAGTGAGTGTAGAGGTAGGATTCCCACATGAATGTCTATAGAAGAAGTCCTCAGGAGTTGACGTGTGTTGGACGCCGGGTGAGAGAGAGTGAGGGCGCCCTCTGGGACCATGCTGCGGCTTCTAACCTGGGTGTTGGGTGCAAGGTGAGATGGAGGGGCTAGTTCAAGATAGAGATGAAAGGGGTTCTGTTTGGAATATGTGGAGTCTGAGGTGCCCCCTTGGAATACCCGGTACTCCTGGACATGCTCTATTCTTTCTGCTCATGTGGCTCCCTCCCTGGGTGGGCAATATCCTTCCTCTCAGCCATCAGCTCAGTGTTTTCTCTAGACTGCCTTGATCTTGGCAGCTGAAAGCAATTGTTCTCTTGTTGGAACCTCTGTAGTTCTACGTTTAACACCTCATAGGAGACACACGTCTGGGTGCTTCCCTGCCTCTCTATCCTCTGAGGGGCTTCATGGAATCTGTGAAGCAGGAAGTGATGAAATGGTAACCGACGCTCTTGAGTGCTCTTCCAGTGGAACTATATTTTTGCCACCCAGGAAGTGTTCCTGCACCAAAGAAGGGAAGAGCCCTTCTGGGGCGGACCCCAAAGAGGAAGTGACTCTTACCTCCCAAGAGGGTTTCCAACTCCCTTCCCATACCCAGGAACCCAGAGGCAGGCCAACCAGTGCTGTGACTACACATCCAGGATGTTCTGGTTTCAGAGGTGGGGTAGGGAGTTGCAGCCTCCAGAGAAATCAGATGATAAACTCCAGTACTTGAGCCTTCATCTTGAACCAGCACATGAGCAAATGCCAAGGACTCAAGCTCCCAGCTTCCCTCCCTGGGACCAGAAACTCACCACCTTCCCGAAGCTGAGTGCCATCCTTCCCCCTGCCCCGCAAGATTCACAATACTTCAGAGGAGAAACCACAGGCCTGACTGAGGACACCTTCGAGGCACCTTTTGTCAGCCTTAGACAGGCACAGCGTTCACTTTGGAAAGGGTAGGTGTGAGGAGGGGAAGGGTCTCTGGGTGAGATGGGGATGTAAAGACAATCACAGTAGCAGCAGCCACCAAGTTTAATGCACGTCTGTCATATGACCAGTCCTTCTATACATGATGTCCTTTAATCCTCACAATCGATGACCATGACCATGACGCTCAAGAAACTGAGGCTCACAGAGGTTAAGTCACTTGCCCAAGTTCCCCACCTGGTAAGTGGTAGAGGGAGGATTCCAATCCAGGCCTGTATATTCCGGAGCCTGTGTTCTCTCCGTTGTGCCACCAGTTATTCTTCTCAGTGAAGACCTGCCGGTGCCGTCTTTGAGCTGGACAGCAGCCACTGCTGGGGAAATCCTTGACAGACGTTAGAGGACAGGTTGGCTTTGAGGGGTGCTAAGAATAGGGGCCACGCCTCTCCAGGGATCTCAGACACCTCTCTGCTGAGAGACTCCAGATATAGACAGGCAGATTCTGACATTTCCATGGACACAGCACTCACCTCCCCATGGTGTGGCTGTGTGGGTACACTAGGCTCTCAACACACAATCCCACAGAAGGGCTGGACAGTCCTGGGGACACATACACACTCACATACACTCACTGTCCCCTTTGCACGTGCACACACTCACACACACACTCACACTCAGTCCCAGCACAGTTCTGTGGAGGCTGAGACAGGCCATGGGAAGGGCTCCGGCTGGCTCAGATGAGGCTGGCGATACTGGATGTGGTTTCATGACGCCGGCCAGCAGACAACCGGCCTGAAATGCTGAAGATGCTGCCAGTGTCACTGTGGGTGGAGGACGTGGCTGCGCGGATAAGGGGGCAGTGTCCACTCACGCCGACCTGATACAGCAGCAAGGCCAGCAGCAAGAGTGAGCCGGAGGCAGCCAGGGCGATGCCCACGGACAGCATGACAGCCAGTGGCTGGGCAGGCGCAGGGGCGGCGGCCAACCCAGCCAGCGTCAGGCCGGTGACCAGCAGCACCAGGCCACTGAGCAGCACCACCAGGGCATCGGCACCACCGCCACTGCGCAGCAGGGCCACATGGTGGGGCTGGCGTATGCAGTTCATGTCCTGCACGGCTGAGCTCATCAGCTGCTTAATCAGAACCAGCAGGGCCAGCAGGCACAGCACGGTGCCCACTGCCAGCCGCCACTCTCCCGAGCGGCTGCTGGTGGAGGCGAGCAGTGCCACACCACCTGCCCCACAGCCCGCCACGAGGCCCACGGCCACGGCAAAGCAGAGTGCCGAGCGCCGAGGCTGCTGGGACCACCACAACTCCACCTGTTCTGCCAGCGCATCCGGGGGCAGCCCCTGGCCAGGCAGGGCTCGAGCCTCTCCTTCAGACATGGCTGGGTCTGGCACGAGTCAGGACAGAGGGCAGCACCAGGAGTCAGAGGGTGCAGGTCATGGCCTGCAGCCCCCACCACCTGCTTGGCAGCTAGAGGCCCAGAGTCCTATTCCTCTCACAATCCAGGGTAGGGTCACCACCATCTGCAGGGGAGAATCACCGTTGTTACCTGCCCCGCCCACCTGCCCCACCATGGTCTCTCCTGAGGGCTGCGGGGATGATCCCTTGGAATCCTCCCATGTCCCCTGGAATATCCTCCCCCTCCCCCACACTCAGGAAAGCCCCCTCCCCAGCAACGCCCCTTGGGAATGCCTCTCCAATGATCCCAGTAGAGTTTGCCAACATAAAGCACCCCCACCCCTCCAGGAAACCCCCTTTGCCCAGCCCCTGACCTTTCTGGCTCCCTCAGTTGCCTGTCCCATCCCAGCTGGCTGGTGGAGCTGGTGCCACGGTGGACAGTGGATGATGATGACGAAGAGCCAGAGATAAAGCCTCATTCAGGATCCAACTCACATGCTTCAGCTGTCACTGCTGGCTCCTAGGGGGGAGGGCCGTGGGCAGGGAGGGGGCTATGACTTAACCCTTCTGGAACCAGCAGCCTGACCCTGAATCTTCTCTCTTAGGGCTGTGGTTCCTTCTCTGTGGGTTAGGGTCTGACCCCTAACACCCTCCCTCCCCTACCATCCCATCAAATCTCACAGCCGCAGCTGCTGGTTCCCAAATACCTCTCTCTCTCAAACCCAGATCTCCCTCCCAAGCTCCAGACCCATAAGACAATTGTCACCGTGATGTCCCTTAGTCATCTCTGATGCAACAGGTCCAACCCCAGCCCGTCACCTTACCCAAACCTGCTCTTCCTCGTGTTCCTCATTTACACATCCTGGGGAGGACACCTCTAAACATGTCTCCATCCTATTCCCTGCCCTCATACCCACTGATTCTGACTCTTCACCTCCCGCCCCCACCTCCTCACAGATCTTCTGGCCCCTAACTCTTCTCCCTCTCACCACCCCCCACGCAATCTTCCTCCAAGATTTTTCAAAAGTGGTGCAAAGGGAAAGGAGGGCTCTGGATTTGAACCCCAGCCACAGGCCTTACCACCCATGGGAACTTGGGTGAGGGACCTCACAGTGTTTACTCATTCAACATGTCCTTCAGAGCCTGTCAGCAGGACTCACACGGGGTAAAATAAAGCGGCCCAGATCCTCGCCCGCAAGGAGCCCTTTATAGCAGGCCCATTGGTGTGAATACTAATGGGTGTGGGTTAGTCAGAAGAGGGGTTTCGGGGAGGGTCAGGAAAGCCCCCATAAATTCACCTCTCAGAGCCCTAGGCTCCTTATTTGAAAATTGAGGACAATAACCTTTCTCTTGGCGGGGAGCGAGTCATTTGGTATCTCCATTTCAGAATTCCAGTGGGAATTTGGGGGCCTGAACAGATAGATGCCCAAAGCACGCTTTTTGAATAAAAGAACACAATGTTCCCCCCTCCAATTCAGGATAGGACTCCTGTTTTATACATAGGACGCAGGTCCTGGATCATTCCAGGAATGTGACTACGTGGCTGTACATAGGTGACACCCCTGATGAGGTACCTGTCCTCCACAACCTCTCTGGCAGGGGCTGCCGGCAACCTGGTGGGAGGGGCCCATGCAGATGTCCCCAAGGGAGGGGCTGTGGGAGGGGCCCTGAAGTCAGTCCCACATTCCCCAGGGCGATGACTTCACCGGGCTGAAAGTGCTAGCACAGGTGTTCTGGGACAGCGGGGCCAGGTTGGGGGTGGGGTGGAGGTTCTCCGGGGACGAGCCAGTGGGAGAACGAACGTGGGGGCGGTGAGGATGGGGGCTACGGGGCACTCACAAGAAGCCTGGAAGTGCTGGATCCGATCTGAGCCGGGCAGGTGGGGCGCTCCAGCTTCGTTTCCGGGGAGGTGCTTCACCTGCCTAACCTGCACCCAGGTGAGCCTTGGAACAGGGGGTGGGGGAAGGGAATCAACAGGTGTTTCCTAGGCAGGGCTTGAGCCGATTGGCTGACGTGGCACTGCTCCTTCTGCAGTCCAAGGCATTCCTGGGAAGGGAGGGGCTTCTGTCAGCTGCTGTTAGGGCTCAAACACAATTCTCAGACCTGGGCAGCAGGAGAAGTGTCTGTCTGCCCCACCACCTGGGCTCTAACCCATCCCCTCAGCTCCAGCACCATTTTAGCTTTAGCTCCAGCCCCAAATCTAACGTCCACCCAGCTGTAGTTTCAAACACTAACTAGAACTCCTAGCTCCAACGCCAGCCCCTACCCGGAGTCTCAGCCCCAACCCTGAGTCTTGGATCCCAATCTCAACCCCCAGCCTCATTTCTGAATCCAATTCCAATCTCAGCTCCAAGTTCCAAACCCAAATCTGGCTTGAAACCTCAGGTCAAATTCCTCACACTAACCCCAGCTCCAAATTCTGGAGTTAGTCCTAGACCTTACCCTCACCCTCAGGGCCAACCTTACCTCCTGTTCCTGAATCCAGCCCTCATATCCTAAATCCAAACTCAAGCCCAGCCTCAGCCCCCAAATCCAACACCAGCTGACCCCCAAACCCAGCCCGTCCCCTCATCCCTTGGCGCTTTCCCCTGAGCTGGAGCCCCCACACGCCCCTTGCTCACTCTCCTCTAAAGCCTCCAGTGCCTGACTGTGGCAGGCCTGCCCCACACAGCTGGCTCCTGCGGGGAGCAGCAGGATTTGAGTGCACAGGGAGGAGAGGCAAAGGCTCTTCGTGTGGGGAACTGGAGCTCCCTTGCTTAAAATACTTGCAGAATAAACACTTCCGGATAAATGCCACACTCCTTCACAGGACTCACAAGCCCCTGCTGTCCAAACCAGGCCAGCCAATTGCCACTGGCCCCTGCCCTCCAGGCAGAATGTGTGTAGTTCAGTTCTGCACGCTCTGCTCTCTGCTCTGCCCTTCCCGTTGGTTGTTGAACTCAGAGTTCCCTCTGCCTGCGATATTTACCACCCTCAGCCTCAGTCTGGCCAATTTGAATTCTTCAACTGAGATGTTACTTCCCCCAGGCCACCCTCACTGACCTCCAGGCTGGGTTAGGTGTCTCTCTGGTGCACGCATGGCCCCTGTGCTTCCCCCACAACTTCTCTCATACTGCATGTGCTGTAATTGTTCTTATTTACTTACCTGTCATCCCCCACTAGACGTGTGGTCCCCAGTGGGTACAGGTTTAGTACCTGTACCATCATGCCCTCAGCAGCTAGCACTGTGCTTGGCACATGAGCAGTAATCAATAAATATGTTGAAAGAATGAATGTGTGAACTGACAGGTGTGTGTGGGTTTTGAGCAAGGAGATGAAGCTGGAAACATGAGTTTGGCTCAGGTTGCATAGGGCGTTGAATGCCATGGGAGGCATTGGATTTCATTTGAGGTACCTGTGGGGGGTCCCAGAGAATAACTGGGATATGGTCAGGGCTCTGCTTCTAACAGGTAAACCTGGCACCAGACCCCACATGTACTCTGGATGAGCTAAGGGGGTTGCTGGTTGGAGATTGTTGTAGGCTGTCACCCATCTCTTGGATTGAGCTCCTTCTAAGGCTTCTTGCTCTCTCTCCTTCTGATGTGTCTGAAAGAAACAAGAAAAGCAAACTAAAAGTTATCTTTCTAGCGGCTCACAAAGTAATTATGCTTGACCTTTGCTTCTCTTTGCTTTGTATTGTGGAGTTGACTGGGGGACCACTCATAACTCTAGAGCAGTGCTGTCCAGTAGAAATATAACTGAGCCACATATGTAATTTGAAGTCTTCTAGTAGCTACAATAAAAAAGTGAAAAGAAACAGGTGACCTCAATACATTTTTATCTAACCCCCCAATAATTTTCATTTTAATATACCAATTGTTAACGAGCTATTTCAGTCTTTCATTTTGTATGCAGTCTTGAAAATTTGTGGTGTAGCTTATACCTGCAGTGCATCTCAGTGCAGACTAGCCACATTTCAAATTGTCAATCGCCACGTGAGGCTGGCGGCTCCCTTACTGGATGGACAGCGCAGCTCCAGGTAGTTCTTTCCCTCAAGGAAAAGTTAGGGTAGGCTGTGGGTTTGCCACTGTGCAAAGCACTGTAAAGGTGTCCCTTTCCTTGGGAAGAGCAGGGGAACAGGGGACCTGGCAAGGCTTGATGGCTGTGTATTTCTCTTGCACATGTCTGACATTTATCCTCCAGGTCCCAAGGAGGGGCCAGTCTCAGGCAGACCCATGGTCCAGCTGTCCCAGATAGAGCTAGAGCAGGGGAACTCATGAGATTTCCCCTCCCTTTTCCCTGGGGGGTTTGAAAGGAACTTTCTGGGTTGTGGGGATAAAGCCTAAAAGTTTCCACGGTTTAAACATTGATTGAGTGAGCCTTTGTTCTCATTCTGGGGTTCTGGGTCTTATTAAATAACTTGGAGTTAAAGTGGACAGGCAGGGTTCTCACTGGGCTGTCAAATTCTGTTCCCAAAGCAGGGGCTGTTGGGCAGCTCAGATGGGCCAGAAAAGACCAGGAGGAGAAGGTAGCAGTGGGCACAGAGCACAAGGTGTGTATTCTAACTGACCCATTAGGCAGCCATTGACTGGGAGTGTTGACCGAGAACAAGAAGCCCTGGGGCCTAGTCTCCCTGCTTTGGCCACATTCCCAACGCAGACTATTCTCAACCCAGTAGCTGGACTGATCCTGTTATAAGGTAGATCAGGTCACATCACTGCTCTGCTTGAGCTCCTCCAGTGGCCCATCTTACCCAGAGAAACAGCCAAAGTCCTCCCAGGACCTCTAAGGCCCCCTTCATCCCTCCTTCCCTCCTTCGCTTGCTCTTGCTCAGAGCCTTTGCACTGCTGTTCCCTCTGCCTGGAATGCTTTTCTCTCACATGACTTCCTCACCTTCCTTCAGGAATGTGCTCAAACGTCACCGTCTCAGTGAGACCTTCCTGGCCATCCTGTTTAAAATTACAACCTTCTCCAATACTTCCCATCCCCCGCCCTTATTTCCTTTATTCTCTTATGTTTCTCCTTAGCACTTACTTATCACTGTTTAAAGCGCTATGTATTTTTCTTATCTGTCTGGAATATTGTCTGTCTATCCCCCTAGAATGTAAGCTTCATGAAGGGAGAGATTTGTGTCACGGTGTATCCCTCGCTCCTAGACTAGGACTGGCACATAATGGGTGCTTGATGAAAGCTTGTTGAATGAATGAATAGAGGAAAGAACACTGGTTTGGGAGTCACAGCTCTAGCTGTGTAACTTTAAGAAAATGGCTTAAACTCTATGTGTCTCAGTCCCTTCATTTGTAAAGTGGGGACAACAATATTCAGTCTAAATGGGCGTGGGGGGATTGAATAATGTAATTACTTCATCTAGCAAACATTTGCTGTTTTCCTTCTCTGGACCAGCTATTGTGCCAGGTGCTGGAGACACCCTGAAGGGCAGTCTGGGGAAAAATAGGCAGAAAGCACAGGTGCAACAGCAGAATCTCACAGTCCCAATCTAATATATTTACTACATTAGTGCACACAGTAGGTGCTTAGTAAGTACTGGTCTACACTCTCTGTCCCTGCCAAATCCCACCATGTGACACATACTAGATCAGCAATAAATTTGTATCAAATTCTTACGCATGACTGGTCATCACAGGTAATCAGGACCGCTCGTCCTCTCTGCTGGCGGGTACACAGCAGAGAGTACTGCTTATAACAGCAGAGTTACTTCCTTATAAATCTGCTCCCCAGCCCAGCTCAGCTCAGGGGAGTCTGACAGCCTCTCAGACACACTCAAAGTACAAGCAGGACCCCAAACTTCTGTGAAGGAGGAGGTGGCACCAGTGAGGTGAGAACCTCCCCATGGGATCAAATAGGCAAAGCAGAGGGAGGTCCCAGATGCAGCGGCCACCCAATCAGTGCCATCCAACAGGATGACGTAGGGACGTGGAAGGCAGAACACGGACAGGTGAACAAGATTGTACCTCTGGTCCCAGATTTGCTAGCAAGAAGCTGTCATCACCCTTGTGCAGCTGAGCGAGCCCTGTTGGCCTGCTGGCTGTGGTGCCAGGCCCTGCTGGGGTGGGGCTCTCTTTGGTCTGGCCTTTCTCCTCACCCCCTTACCAGCTGGACCGCAGCCAACCGCTGGCTTAGGTGAGCTTAGCTGGGAGGTGTCAACTGCTTTTATTTCCGCTTTAGACTTTCCAGGCGTCACATTCCTAAAACTGTCACCACTTGGACCGGTGTTCTGTTTGGGTGCCTCTCTGGTGCAGGCCTCGGAGTGTGGGATGTGGAGTCCACTGGGCAGCTGGCCTGCTATCCTGGCCCGGCCAGTGTGACCCCGTGCCAGCGACTTCACTCCTCCTTGGCTTGGGTCCCCTCAACTGTAACCTAAGACCCATCTTGTAGGGGAAATGTGATATCTTGATTCTAAGGTATCTTTAAGTTGAAAAGTCTGTCAACTGAGTGTTGCTACATCCTAGCCACAGTGAATTAATTTCCCTCTGGCCCTGAGACGAAGAGCCCTTATTTCCTTGGCATGTTTCTTCTTCCCAGGTCCTTCTCCCTTCCCCTTTGCTTGGCTAACTTCTTCCGGTCCTAAAGTCAGAAGAATTCACCCCTCTGCATCTCCATGGCCACCATGTTGGTTCTAGCGGTTGTCCTCTCACGTGTGGTCAGCCAGGGTCCTCCTCACTGGTCCCGCTGCCTCCACTATTGGGTCCCTCAGTCAGTCCTCCACCCAGATACCTCAGTGAACTTTAAAAACAGACACAGCCCTTGCCTCCATGGAACTGAGAGCCTAGCAGGAGAGGCAGCATCAGACCACTGACCGGATGTGTCACAGTGAGGGTTATGAAGGAAAACAATATGGCGAGTGTAATTTCGATGGGGTGGGGGAGGGATCAGGGACTGTGTTTCTGAGGAAGTGACACTTCAGCTACGATCTGAAGGATAAGTAGAAGTTCACTGAGTGACGTGTTGGGGCAAGAGCATTTTAGGCACACAAAACAGTAGGTGGAAAGGCCTGGAGGCAGGCAAGAACTTGGCCTTCTACAGGAACTGAAAGAAGCTCGGTGTGTCCAGAGCGTGGGAAGTGGTGGGGGGTGGGTCTCAGTGGCTCAGCACTGGCCTGTGTCCTGTGCCTCCAAGACCCTGCACCATCTGGCCCCGCTGAACTCCCCGTTTGGACCTCAGCCTCATTCGGAGTCAGTTTCTTCTGCAAAGGTAAAGCCAAGATGCTAGTTTGGAACGGAGAAGTCTGAGTCCCGGCAGAACCCACTTACTCAGCATGATAGTCTAGTGGGCTGCTGTCTTAGTGAATGACTCTCTCAGGGGGGGCCTGACTGTTTTCCTGCTCCCTGGGCCTGGTCTCTCAGTGGACAGAGGACATGCTGGGGTACACGCTGGGTCTGGAGGGGATAAGATGGCCACTGTGACAGGGTGTGGGCTGGGGGTGGGGATGGGGAATAGCTAAGGAGGGACAGGCCCATGTATACTTTCCTTTGTGGCCTTGGCCCTGTGCCTTCCTTCTGCTAAGCCCAGCCCTCAGGAGAGCCTTGCCAACTGTGACAGCTATGTCTCACCTCTCATTGGGGAAACTAGCCCAAGAGCAGTGGTCAGAGTTGGGGTATAGCAGACTGGGGGAATTGGGAAGATGCCTTGGAGATGCCAGCTTTTAGACAGCCAGCAGGGACCAGCACGGACTGGGGGCTTAAATGTTTGTCATTTGGATATTAGAAGAAGGGTGCTTGGCATCTGCAGGTGGCAGAATACAGGGACATCTGAGTATATTGCTTTGCTTTTTAGTGCATAAAACTATCTTTTCTGGTATGTGTAGCTGGGTCACCCAGTATGGGGCCCAGAGGGACAGGTGTCCCCTAGAAATGGAGGAGTGGGCAGGGCCCCATGGAACAAAGATGACAAGTGTAGAGTGGCATGGAGGTGAGAGAAATAAGGGCAGAGCTCTGCTTCTGTAGTTCTAACAACAGGGTCAGCAGATAATGGAGACTTGGGGGAACTCCAGTAACTTTGCCATGTTCAATTATTTTACTCTCATCTTCACACAGATATAAAAATTCTCAGAAAAACCTCATGAGGTTTCATAAAGGAGAAGAAAATGTAGGAGGCTTTGTCTGGCCCTGATTTGGCTGGTAGAGAAGAAAGCCAGGTCAGAAGTGCAGGCAGTGATACTTAAAGTGGGAGCAGGCAGCCCATCCTTGAGGCCCAGAGAGGAAAGCGCTTAGTAGGAAGCCAGCTCAAGCTGGGTGTGATTTCTGCAGGGACAGGCCACGGTGGCTTTGCGTGAGCTGGAGCCCCTCCAGCCTTCAGCGTCCCCTCTTTCCCTCCTCCCTCTTCCTCAGCTCCCTGGCTAAGCAAAGAATTGGACACAATTGTGGGCAAACATTTTTATTCTGATCACGTGCCAAATTCCCCAGGGCTGGAGAAAGGCTGGTGCGGTCAGTGCCGCGGGAACTGCAGCCCAGAGTCGGCCTGGGGACAGATGCACAGTGCTTCTTCTCGTGTGGCTGGCGATAGCTCACCAGAGGGGATCACTTGGCCTGCATCTCAGAGTCCACTTTTGACTCGAGGGATGGAAGATTAATGCCCGCAATGGGGTGGAACCCTGGGACCTGCTCTTGTTCTTGGATCTGGTCTCTCAGACGTCGGATTTCTAGGCGTTGCATTTCAATAATTCTCCCAGTTTCTTCTTGCTCATTTAGTCTCCTGGTGGGAACGATGCTGAGAGAGACCTTCCTGGGTGCTGTAAAGGACAGAGCAGGATTAATGTGGGCCTGTCACCGGGCTGCTGCAACACTTTTTTGAAGCCAGGTTATCCTCCCTTCTTCCCTGCCCCCCAAATTTTTATTGACCACCTACTATGGAGTCGACAATCCCAGATGCTAGGGAAACAGAGATAAGCCATTTCACTCTCCAGCAGAGATGGAGAAATGAAGAGACACGCTTCAGAGTGACAGACAAAGGCTGAGCATGACCTCAGCCCAGCCCCTCTCCTGAGCCCTCCAGTCTGCCTGCCTTGAGGGCCCCCTCCAGTGCAGGCTGCTCATTCTCCCATTCCCCACACCTCAAGCAGGTGGCACTGTTCTGTTGACTTAGGTTGGCTTCCAAACTGCCAGTCTTCCTCCTGAGGTAAAAAAACCCTTGCTCCTGGACAGACTCCCCCCTACCCCTCCTGGTGTGGCCACTCATTCACATTCCTTGAGGACATTCCCTGCGACTCTCAGTCATCCTTAGTTGCTGCCATCCTGAGCAATGCTGGTGTCCCCAAGGGTCCAGGGCTCATCCCATCACCTAGCCTCACAAAGCTGGACCCTCAGCATCAGCGTCCTCGGCCTCCACGCCACGTCGGCCCCCACTCCTGTGGCTTCCCCTCCCGCATCACAACCAGGACCCTGCATCTTTTAAATCTTTCACTCTTGTACTCCATTCTCCCATCACAACCTTACTGCCTTGTGCTCAAGACACTTGTTCCCTGACAGAATTTAGACCTCTTCCCAAACAACTCCATTTTTAACCTACCAAATGGATTCACTCCCTTTTCGGTCCGGTTAGACCCAGTTAGAAACAATGAGTTTCTCGCACCGTTTTCTTGCAGCATGCTCGGAGTTCTAGATGCCTATCCTTCTGCCCCCCCCCCCCCCCCCCCCCCCCCCGTGCTCTGCACAGCCCAAACCTGAGATTATCCAACCATCCGGGGTTTCCACTTTTATATCTGACCTGATGCAGGCTACTGAAAAGGTAACATGTGAGATTGAAATTCTTGGTTTTCAATCCCAGATGGTGTTTATGTCTATACTGTGTTTCCTTGAAAATAATACCTAGCTAGACCATCAGCAATAATGCGTCTTTTGGAGCAAAAATTAATATCAGACCCGGTCTTATATAAGACCTGGTATAATATAATAAATATAATAAATATAATATAATATAATATAATATAATATAATATAATATAATATAATAGCGGGTCTTATATTAATTTTTGCTCCAAAAGACGCATTAGAGCTGATGGTCCGTCTAGGTCTTATTTTCAGGGAAACACGGTATATGTCTGTTTTTATGCTAGTATCACACTATTTTGATTACTTAGCTTTGCAGTAAGTTTTGAAATCAGTGTGAGTGTGAGACCTCCAACTTTGTTCTTTTTCAAGATTGTTTTGGCTATTTGAGGTAACTTGAGATTCGATATGAATTTCAAGATGGATTTTCTATTTCTGCTAAAAAACATCTCTGAGCTTTTGAAAGGTATTACACTGAACTGGTAGATTGTTTTAGGGAGTACTGACATAAATGTTTTTCCATTTATTGGTGTTTTAATTTCTTTCAGCATTGTTTTATACTTGTCAGTGTAAATGTCTTTTGCCTCCTTGATTAAGTTTATTCCTAAGCATTTTATTCTTTTTGATGCTTTTGTAAATGGAATTGTTTTATTTTTCCAGTGGTACCAACAAATTAGTTTCATTTTTTATATTTCCTTCCATATTTAAGTCCATGATCCACTTTGTGTTAATTTTTAAAAATATTTTTATTAAACTATATCTAATATACAATATTCTATTAGTTTCAGGTGTACATCATAGTTATTCAACAGTACCCACCTAGCACTATATAGAGTTATTACTACATTATTGCTTATATTCCCTATGCTAAAGAAGCGATCACCAGCAACCATCTGACACTGTACCATGCTATCACAATATCATTGATCTTTCCCCCCCTTTTAAATTTTTTCAATTAGGTGACATTCAATATTATTTTATATTGGTTTCAAATGTACGGCATAGTGGTTAGACATTCATATAATTTAGGAAGTGATCCCCTGACTAATACCACCTGGCTCTATACATAGTTATTACCATATTATTGATTATATTCCCTATACTTTACATTCCCATGACTATTTTGTACTACGGATTTGTATTTCTTAATCCCATCATCTTTTCACCCTGCCCCCAAGTCCCCTCCCACTTGTCACCCCAATAGATCTAGTACCCATCTGACACCATACATAGTTATTACAATATTATTGACTATATTCCTTAGGCTATACCCTACATCCCCATGACTACTGTGTAACAACCAATTTGTACTTTTTATTTTTTTTAAAGATTTTATTGGGGGAGGGGAACAGGACTTTATTGGGGAACAGTGTGTACTTCCAGGGCTTTTTTCCAAGTCAAGTTGTTGTCCTTTCAATCTTAGTTGTGGAGGGCGCAGCTCAGCTCCAGGTCCAGTTGCCGTTGTTAGTTGCAGGGGGCACAGCCCACCATCCCTTGTGCGAGGAATTGAACCGGCAACCTTATGGTTGAGAGCCCACTGGCCCATGTGGGAATCAAACCCGCAGCCTTCGGAGTTAGGAGCGTGGAGCTCCAACCGCCTGAGCCACCGGGCCGGCCCCAATTTGTACTTCTTAATCCCTTCGCCTTTTTCATCCACCACTTCAACCCCTCTCCCATCTGGCAGCCATCAAAATGTTCTCTGTATCTATGAGTTTGTTTCTGTTTGTTTATTTTGTTCTTTAGATTCCACTTATAAGTGAAATCATGTGATATTTGTCTTTCACTGTCTGACTTATTACACTCAGCACAGTACCCTCTAGGTTCATCCATATTGTTTCAGATGGTAAGATTTCCTTCTTTTTTATGGCTGAGTAATATTTCATTGTACATATGTACCACCTCTTGTTTATCCATTCATCCATTCAGGGACATCCAGGTTCACTTCATAACTTGGTTTATGTAAATAAAGCTTCAATAAACATATGGATAAGCATGTTCCCTTGAAGGAACATGTTCGATTTGTTCGGATAAATACTCAGAAGTGGAATTACTAGGTCCTTCTTTGTCTCTTGTTATAGTCTTTTTTAAAAAGTCTATTTTGTCTGGTGTAAGTATTGCTACCCCAGCTGTTTGTTTCCGTTTTCATGAAATATCTTTTTCCATCCTTTTACTTTCAGTCTGTTTGTGTCTTTTGATCTGAAGTGTGTCTCTTGTAGGCAGCATATATAAGGGTCTTGTTTTCTCATCCATTCAGCCCCCTATCTTTTTGACTGGAGAATTTAATCCATTTCCATTGAAAGTAATTGTTGATAAGTAGTTATTGCCATTTTATTATTCATATTTTTTATTTTTATTTATTTTACCCCCTTCTTCCTCCTCCCCTGCACTCTGGTTCAAGCCGTTGTTTCTCAGTCTAGTTGTGTAGGACACAGCTCCCTGGCCCATGCTGGTATTACGAGGCTTGTGCTCCCCCAGCTGAGGCAGTCGGTCGCCAGTCGTCGGTGGGCCGCTCACAGCAGTTCACGGCAGCTCTCACCAGCTGCCGGCCACTCACGATGGCTACCAGCCACTCATGGCAGCACACGGCAGCCTGCAGCAGCACACAGCAGCCCACGGCAGCTCACACCAACCTCCGGCTGCTCACAGCAGCCCAGCTCCAGGGAGAGCTATTGTTCACAATCTTAGCTGTAGAGGGCACAGCTCACTGGCCCACGTGGGAATCGAACCCGCGACCTTGGTGTTAGGGGCACGGCATTCCAACCACCTGAGCACCCAGCCGACCCTATTTTTATTTTTCATCTTAAAGAAGTCCCGCTAAGATTCCTTGCAATACTGGTTTGTTGGTGATGAGCTCCTTTAGCTTTTTCTTGTATGTGAAGCTCTTCATCTGTCCTTCGATTCTAAATGCTTTGCTGGTTAGAGTAATCTTGGTGTAGGTCCTTGCTTTGCATCACTTTGAATATTTCCTGCCAATCCCTTCTGGCCTGCAAAGTTTCTGTTGAGAAGTCAGCTGACAGTCTCATGGGGGCTCCCTTGTAACTAACTGCTTTTCTCTTGCTGCTTTTAAGAGTCTGTCTGTCTTTAACCTTTGGAATTTTAATTATGTGTCTTGGTGTGGGCATCTTTGGGTTCATCTTGTTTGGGACTCTCTGTGCTGCCTGGGCTTGTATATCTATTTCCTTTGCCAGGTTAGGGAAGTTTTCTGTCATTATTTCTTCAAATAGATTGTCAATTCCTTGCTCTCTCTCTTCTTCTGGTACCCCATAATGTGAATGTTGGTACATTTGGTATTGTCCCAGAGGCCCCTTAAACTCTCCTCAATTTTTTGATTTTTTTTTTCATTTTGCTGTTCTGATTGGGTGTTTGCTGCTTGTCTGGGTTCTGTGAAACTTTGAGAGACCCTAGGAAAGTCTGCAGCATGAGCTAAGACAGGTGGTTTGTACAAAAAAAAACAGTGGAAGTGGCTTGGGTGTGTCCAAAAGTTGGGTGGGGCGGGGTCTCGAATCACCAGGGCGTGGCCAACACACAGCAGAGACTCAGATATGGCGGCCACCTGTGTCTGCATGCTGGGAAGACAGAGGGCTCAACAAAGAAATGATGGCCTCTGCCAGTTCTTTCGTCCAGGAGGCAGCTGCCCCTCCAGCTCCTGTCTCAAGCCAGACAACTCAGTTCCCCACCATATGTCCCTGCTGCCTCAGCGCTGGAGTTCAGAGTAAGTCCTTGCACAGTCCTTTTAAGAGAAGTGCTGGGACTCCAGCTATCCTCTGTCTTACTCAGTCACAATCTCCGCTGGTTTTTACAAGCAGAAATTATGGGGACTTCTCTCCCTGGCACTGGAACCCTGGGCTGGGGTGGGGCTGGGATCTCTCGCTCTTGGGGGCGGGGGCAACCTCTACAGCCAAGATATCCCTCCTCATTTTTAATGGTCACACGCAGGTGTGGGACCAGTACATTTAATGCCTCTGCCCCTCCTAGCAGCCTCGAGGTGGCTTCCGCTGCATGTCCGTTGTTGTGGGGCTTCGATTCAGCAAGATTTTAGGTGCCTCTCAGTTGTTTTGTAGTTTAGTTGTAATTTTGATGTGGTCATAAGAGAAGGTAAGCACAGCATTTACTTATTTCGCCATCTTGACCGGAACTCCCCTGGAATTGTTTTCTTAATTTCCTTTTTGCATTGTCGTTGTTAGTGCATAAAAAAATGCAGCTGATTTTTGTGTGTTGACTTTGTATTTTGTAATTGGAATTTTTGATCATTTGCATGAAACCTACTCCAATCCTCTTTGGAAGTTTGGAGGATTTTTTTTTCTTTGTACTCTGGTGTTCTGAAATTTCATGATGATGGTCCTGGTGAAGGTCTATTTTTAACCATTGTATTGGATACTAGATAGATCTTCTTAAAGATTTTTCCCTTTTGTTTTGAGCCTCACCTTTACCCCCACTTCCAGAGATGTTGGCTTTTGCTAATTCCTGAGCCTTCTGAGGGTTCTGTGATATGCATTAGGTTTCCTCTAGTATTCCCACTTCTGGCTTCTGGCAACCTTGATGTTGAGAGCTCACGCTCTAACCAATGGAGCCATGTGGAAACCCCTTCGGCAGCTCAGCGGAAGCTCATTGCCTTCTTCTAGTTGTGGATGGCGCAGCTCACCGGCCCATGTGGGAATCGAACTGGTGACCTTGGTGTTTGGAGCACAGCGCTCCAACTACCTGAGCAACCCGGCTGTCCTGATATGGTTATAATAATTGAAAAAAAGCAGGTGTGTCTATTAGACCTGTTAGTTAATTATGTGAATGAAAACTGAGTAATAAATGTTACTAAAACAAGTGATGGTTTGAGGGTGGCAACCTGTCCTATTTGGATAAAGAGTTCTTAAAAACCAACTGAACTGGTCAATTCATTAAACAACTGGAGGATGTATATTTTGAGCTAACTTGCCTTGGCAGGCCCATGTTCAAAATCAGAGGTCAGATTTAAGTTCTTCATGATCAAGGCAGACAATTGGTAGTACCCATCTTTAACTGTTATGAACAAAATCTTCCAGAAGAAAAACTATATGATATGATGTTTGGTTTGTTTCAAAATAATCCAGTATGGGTGTAGGAGGAAATAACTGGGGGTGGGGATACAGATGAAACAAGGATGACAGAAATAGATACTTGTTGAAGTTGGGGAATGGATTCATTAGACTTTTCTAGTTTTGTGTTTGTCTAAAAATTTCCATGATACCGTGTTTCCCCGAAAATAAGACCTAGCCGTACCATCAGCTCTAATGCATCTTTTGGAGCAAAAATTTATATAAGACCCAGTCTTATTTTACTGTAATATAAGACCCAGTCTTATATAATACCGGGTCTTATATTAATTTTTGTTCCAAAAGACACATTCGAGCTAACGGTCCAGCTAGGGCTTATTTTCGGGGGAACACGGTAGTAATAAGAAGAACCTGGATCTATCTCAACTGATTATTTGGTAGGATGCTTGGGCATATTTGAAATATTTTTTAAAGAGAAATTTTGCAAATGTTCATAGACACATCTATGCTTCACCTTCAACCGAAGATATATTCACCTCCAAGAAGTCAAATATCTTGGTCTTTATAATACAGGCTGTGCTCTTATGTCGGTTCTTTAGACCTTCAGGTACTACTCAGAGGATTTACTGTTGTCTCAAGGTCTGTTTAACTCCAATGAAAAGGGCACATGAGAATACAAAATTATTTGTATACATATATAATTTTGTCATAGTTTAAGCCTTACAAGAAGTTATGAAATTAGTAGAGTTCCTGTGTATCCTACAGCTACTTTCTCCTCAATGATAATATCTTATATAACCATAGTACATGAGGAAACTGATATTTGAAAAACCCAGTCCACAGTCACGAGATGTTTCGTTTATCAAGTATCTAACCTTTATTCCTGAATGTAAACCACCAGAAAACAATATACTTAAACCACTTTGGCTTACTTTTCCATAGAAATGCATTTTACTCTTGGTATTTATTGACTGTCCAGATAAAAAATAGACACCTGAAGAATCTTTTTTAATTGTCTGAAAACCTACAGTTACAGACTGTTAATTATGTTATTCAGTATCCTTTTCATAAGCATCCACATGATAAATTTTTCATGGAATTTAGTGCCAGGGAAAGGTTTTTTTCTCCAGGAAAAAACAACACCAAATACCTTCCTTTGTCCAATAATGAGAACTATATACATGATCATATTTCTTTGTTTCCCTTTTTGCCTTGGCGGTCAGTAATTCAGTTATAATTGCAATAACTACCTCATTTACTACTTCTAATGTTATTCTTTCCCCTCTCCCTTTAAATAGCTTTTGATTGTTTTTTTTTGCCTTTAATTGTACAAGTTTACAATCCTTTATCCATAATTCTAAAAGGCACAAAGCTCTAAAAATGAAAAACATTTGTAAATGATGAGTTTCGGGTGAATACGCGTATGTTTCATGACAGAAATACTCACGTGTTTGATTTCAGGGCACTGCCCCAGACCCCTCTAGGGCTGTCATGTATTAGGTTGGTGCAAAAGTAATTGCGGGTTTTGCAATTTTTAACCTTTTAAACCGCAACTACTTTTGCACCAACATAATAATATATAGTATACACTATTCTTTAAGATCTGAAAGATTCTGAATTCTGACACCGGAGCTAACCGCAAGGATTTTGTTTGAATGTGGCGGGCTCCTCACGGGAGAGCAGGAGTGTGGCATGGAGAGGCTCCCAGAAGGCCATGGTGTGTATGTGATCTGATGATATAGGAAGACACTTAGGAGAGGCCTTGGAAGACAAAGGGAGACCTGCTTGTGGCTGCCATTGGTCCCTTGGTCCCTTGGTTCCAATGCCCATCTCCCTTGGCCCTTGGTGACATTACCTGTCTCTGGGGCCTCTAGTGGTCGGATTTTCTTCATCAGTTTCAGAGCTGCTTCAAGGTCATAGACTTGGGAACGGGTGAGTTTCAGTTCTCTGCGGAGCTCATTAATCTCCTTGATAAGGGAGACATTTTCCTGCAGTAAAAAAGGGAAGAGAGTGAGTACGGATGGATGAGTGATTAGTGGGCACGGTACTTCCCCTGGCCAGGGGCCGAGGGTGTGGGGAATAAATGGGGTTGGTTCTGGACCAAGATGAATTCTCTGGTTCTGCTATTGGAGCATGAATCTTTATCCTAGCTCATGGATCAGCCTCTCAAGGTACCAGCTCACTTACCTTCAGGTGGACTCTGGCAACGTAAGATACAGACAGTGCTCACTATTCCCATCTATCCAGGCTCTTCCCAACATCAACAGCAACAACACTTTTCTAAGGATTTGATATGAATTTAATGCATTGAAATAGCATAATAACCCTATAATTAGATCTATTACAATCACAATTTTACAGAAGAGGAAACTGATTCACAGAGAGGTTATGTAACTTGCCCAGATTACATAGATAGCAAGCGACAGAGCCAGGATTCTGACCCTGACAGTCTGGTTCTGGAGCTCTGAGCTCTTAAATACTGTTCTATGCTTTATTCATTTTTTTTTCCATTCATTGTTGAAGCTACATTTATAGGGTATCTGCCATGTCCCCGAGATGCACACAGAAATGAGACATGGTTTCTGCCCCCAACAGCACACTATTTGGTGAGGAACACAGAGAAGTAAATGGATAATTAACATTTGCTACATCCATTGGAAGTTTACTTCTCTTGTTTGTGTTTGACAATATCATCCATCCATCCATCCACCTCCCATCCAATATTAATTCAGTACTAATTCTGTGCTGCCCTGAGGTATATAGACAGTGAGACCTGGCCTCTGCTTTTGGTAGTTTAGGGTGTAATGGGGGATCTGGGCACAGTTCAGCATGGTGGCCGCCTTGCTGTGATGCGGGAGTAGGGCACAGAGGAAAGGCACTTAGCTCTTCCTGAATGACCAGGGTGGTTCCTTGCAATTGACCCTTAGGCTGAGGCTTGAAGGAGTTGCCAAGGAGAAGGTCAGGGGATCCCAGATGACTGGAGCAGCAGGAGGAAAGCACAGAAGTATAACATGGCTGGGGTGAGGGGGGCACTTGCAGTAGTTCTGTATCACTGGAATGCTAAGTGAGAGAGGGCAGCAGAGAGGATTGAGGGTGAAGAGCCTGCTGGAGGCCAGGTGGTGGGGACCCTGCACCCTGGGACTAAGCACTCTCTCCTCTCTTCCCTCCCACACCTCAAATCACTGCCTTCATTTTCACACTCAGCATGAGGGCACCAAGGGTGGCTCCATGGAGGTGTCCCCATCACTGTGGGCTGAGAGAGACACTGGCCATTTTGCTCTTAGAAACGCCGCAGCCTCAGGACGTGGCTTGTCTACAGCAGCGCCTCTCATACTCGTATGACTGTGCGAACAAATCACCTGAGGGTCTTATTAAATGTGGCATCGGACCTGGTAGGTCTGGAGCCGGTCCCAAGATTGTGCATCTCTAACCAGCTCCCAAAAGATGCTGCCGCTGGTCTGTGAGCCAGGCCATCTGTGGGTAGCTAGGCCTTGAGGGTCTGGGTACCGAATGAGGCGAATGCAAGCCAAATCTATATAAAATGGACCTGTGCCAGGAACAAACTGTGCTTCCACTAGGGACATTCTCTCCAGAGTGGTGAGTGTGAAGTCAGAGCCCAGAGAACAGGATGATCCCAAGCACTGTTCTGAGTCCTGAAAAGCACTTCTTGGTTATGGGGACAGGCCTATGGGGCCCAAGAGGGAGCAGGGGCTGAATAGGAGACAGCGCATCATATCCTTTCCCTTCAGAGCCTCTTTATCTAAGCACGTCATATGTACCTTCAGATTTTCAGTGTGTCACTTAATTTTAGTATTCGTCATTCCTCTCTCTGGGATAAAATGCCCAGTCGTTGCCAATCCCTCATTCTCAGGCTAAGCTCTGTGCTGTTTTTGTATAAAGTCAGCAGGTTTTCTCCATCTGATCTTTTACCCTTTTAACCCATCCAGGCGTGGGTGATGAATCTCCCACATTTCCTTTCCAGATGCTCTCCTGTAAAACTCTGCCAGTTTCCTCCCCTGGAACTTCTCCATGCAGACTTTATATCATGACACAATCAATTAAATTCATATTTATTGGGTTCTACGACCTTGGACTCGGCCTTGCCTGGAAGAGATGGTCCATAAATATTTGTGGATTGAATAGCAAATGAGTAACTAGTGCAGCGGATACCAAGTTGAATAAGATGAGATTCTTCCTAATGAGGAAATTACAAACCAGGGGGTAAAGCTCAGGCAGGGGAGACCAGCCAGAAAGGAATCTCCAGGGAGCCGTAGGGAACTCATGGGGAACCTGCGCTCAGGGTCTCTCTCCATTCCTCTTAGTTGGTGTCACTCAGCTTTACTGTCCTGCCTCATTCAATGCAGTCATAGTAATCAGAATAAAGATTACAGGCTGAAAGTACCATTTCCCCAGTCCTCTTCATAAACATCTTTAGTTACTACTTCTTCTTGGTCATCTCCATCCATTTTGTCACTGAATTCTGTCAATTTTGTGTCTGAACTGAATCTCATACCCACCCTTCCTGTTGTGATTCGTAACCAGCTCTCCGCATCTCTCTCCTTTGCTACCGTAAGGGCCCCAAGGGCAGCCCCTGTCCTAGTTTCTCCCTGCCCCTCCATTCTTGACAACCCTGTCACTCTAACTGGGTCTTCTGGCTCCTGGTACCTTTTGGTGTGAATGCCTGTTTCTGACCCCACTGTCAGCTTTGGACATCTCCATGATGCTGGCCACCTGAATGGACCTCCAGGTCATGGCTCAATCCGTATCAGAGTGTGATTGAAACCTATGACTCAGTACAGCCCGATTCCCCTGTTCTGTTCATTCATTCATTCATCCATCCATTCATTCATTCATTCATAAAAATCACTTAAGAACCAGTTGCCGAAAGCCGGTTACGCACTGATCATTGTGCCAGACAGAGGAGCACAATCCAGTCCAGCTCAGCTCCAATGCCAAAAGATGCCATGAGAGTCTGAAGAAGGGAGCTCACCCTGTGTGAGGAGGGCTCCCCGGGGAGGCAGGGGATGGGGAAGGGTGTTTCAGGCCCAGAGCCAGAGGGAACAAGCAGGAGTTGAGGCATTAAATGCTTGATGACGACAACGATAACAGCAAGAGTAATCATAACTCCAGGGGCTGCCTGGGTCCCTGCGCCGTATCAAACATTTCGCGTGGATTTACCTCATTTCATCCCCAGAACCCCCGTATGAGGAAAGTATTATTAGAATCATTTTCATATGAGGGAACTGAGGCAGTGCATAAATGGAAGAGCTGGGATTCGAATCTGGCTGTGTCTGCATCCAAGTGCCTGGTTCCTCTGTGACTGCAGCTGCCCAGAACCAACTTTCCCAACTCCATTCCATCACCTCCCATAGCACGATGGCCATGGAAGCCCCCAAAAGTACAAGCTGGGCTCCCTAAAGTGTGCTTTCCAGGGTGGTCCATGTTCTGAGGAGTCTAGACATCACAATGGCTCAACTATACAGGCCCCCCTCAGGGAGATATTGCGGTTTGGTTCCACACCACAATAAAGCGAGTATCACAATAAAGCAAGTCACATTTTTTTGGTTTCCCAGTGCAAATAAAAATATATTTATACTATACTGTAGTCTAAGTGTGCAATAGCAGTATGTCTAAAAAAGTAATGTACATACCTTAACTAAAAACTACTTTATTGCTAAAAAATGCTAACCATCATCTGAACTGTTGGAAAAATGGCGCTGACTGACTTGCTTGATGCAAAGTTGCCAAAAACCTTCACAAAACCTTTACAAAATTTGTAAAAAACACAGTATCTGCGAAGTGCAATAAAGCGAGGCGCAATAAAACAAGGTATGCTTGTATGTGCTTTGGGTAGCTTTGTGAATTTAAAAGGTGAATGTAACAGGTTTGCTGAGCCTTCTGTTCCTGATCCCTCCTTGGTCAGGATGGTCTACAAAAGCCCCACCCCCTCCAGAGCCCCACTCAGCTTCTCTGCAGCAGGGAAAATCTGACCTGGAGTCCCATCAAGTGCCAAGTCATGGGGTATGTAGGAGAGAGACTGGCTGAGGATGCTAAGGTCCATTTATACAGAAAGTATTCTATATAAAGGGGTTATGCTGAGCTGTCCAGGATTGCTTTTGGTTGAGACCAATGCCAGAGAGCCACAGATGGGAACTGACTGGCAGATCTTTCAGACCCCTACCTTGGGCCCAGAAGAGAAGCAATGCCTATAGCACCCCCTACTGGCCTTCCCTGAGTTGACATCTTTAAGAATATGGCCGCTTTTAAGAATATGGCAGTGTGGAAAGAGTCTGCACCTGATTTGTTCCGTGAACTTTGAAGCACTGTATTGGTGGCATCTTTCTGGAACCCACAATTGGTGGGCTCACCATCTGCCTAATTGTACAAGTGAGCCATTTCTCCGCTTCTCTTTCAACCTTCTTCTCATGTCTAACCTGACATTTCTATTAATCATTTCTATTCTGAAATGTCTTTTGACATCGCCAGTTTCCCCTGCCAAGCCCCTTCGCATCTCCCTATAACATGGCAGTCATCTTCTAATGGGTTTTCCTGCCACCTGCCTTTCCCACCAGCCTTCCCACCTGCCAACTGAGTTAACCTTTGCAGAACAGATAACACCCCTACCTACTTTAGAAACCTTGGATGGCACCTGCTTGTAAGATAAGCTTTATGCTTCTTGATGTGGCATGGAAAGCCCTTTCAATGTGACCCTAAGCTACCCTTTATTCCTGCCCCCATGCTGTGCAATAAAGTTAAGGGCTCTGGACTCCTGGGTCCCCAAACACCCGAAGGCCTCATTCTTCTCTGCCCGTTCACAGGTTGTACCCTCTTCCCGGAAGGCTCTTCCCCCATTTGTTCCCAGTGCACACGCTACTCACCCTTCCAGGACCAGCTCAAATGCCACTTGCCCTCACTGAAGCCCGCCCCTACCAGGAGCTCACAACACTCGATACTGTGGGTGGCGCCGTGCTTATTTGTACCTCACTCAGGGTACCTTTGATGAGTTCTCTGAGGGTAGGTATACTGTCACACTCATCTTGGAATCCTCCATGGCTGGCACAAAGCGTGCCCTCAAAAATGTATACCGAATGAGATAAGTATGTGTCCTAGATAATTTGTATTCCACAGCAACTCTTGTTTTTGTATCTGCAAGTAGCTGGAGAATGAGTGGGGAGGCCCCACCTTCCTGTCTGAGCATCCAGATGAGACAGTGACCTCATTTTCTGTTTTTTCTAATGAGTTTCTCTCAGGTGCCTTGTCTGCCCTGGCCTTCCCTGGCCTGTTTGGACTGAAGTGCCAGGGCCTTGGAACCTGTAGACACAGCTCCTTCCCAATGCATTCCAAGGCCCCGGGCCACAGCTGGGGGGCCCTGGTGTCAGTGTGGTCCCCTGTCCCATGCCCCCAGCCCACAGGCACCCCTCCCTGGTCTGTGCTGTGGTGGCCTTCCAGGCTCTCCCGCTGGATTTCCACCTTGGTTCTTGAACAGGTCTTTTGCTTGGTGGCGGGGCAGGGAAATCACATTTTTTGAGCACCTGTGTTATACCTGGCCAGTGCCTAATGCTTTATGTTCGTTATCTTAGATGTGTTCAAACCTTGCATTAACTCGTTATAGCTGGTGTTTTCTTCCCCATTTTACAGATAAGGAAGGTGACTCCTAACGGTAAGGAATTTACTCCAGGTCTCCCCACAAGCGTGGCTGAGGCAGGATAAACTGGGTCTGCACAGCGACAGTGCCAGCTCACTTGCACTTGCCCTGATACCTTCCTGGCCTGGCCCTGGCCCGGCCCTCTCCTTCAACTTAAGATCAAAGAAAGAAAACAATTTGTATGATTCAAAAGAGTGGTTTTTAAAGTTTTTCTTTCTTTTAATCATCCAAACAAAACATTACACAGAGCCCACTGTAATAAGCAAGGAGTCTCCCTGGTTGAGGGGTGGGGACCCAGAGCCCTGCCTCCTGGGTCCTCCTTGCTCCCTGCAGTTGTCTGGGGCATTTTATGGGTCCATTGGGCTTCATAACACGTGGGTTCACAATCCTGCTCGAGAAAACCCTCTTCCAGGTATTTCCCTCCTGTAGGGCTGGGCAGGAGCCCTGCCTGGGTCTCCTCTGCTCCCTCCATCCTGACTTGCACCCTGGCCCAGCAGGAGTGGGCACACAGCTTCCGGGGCATCATGCCTGCCCGGAGCAGCCTCAGGCGATGCTTGCGCCCTCTGGCTAGCCTGTGGTCTTCACTTTCTTTCTTCTTCCTTCTTCTCCTGACCTGACATTTGACTTGGGTGCCTGCGTGGCATGGACAGAGGCCCCCTGCCCCCGGAGGGTGTCTCCGGCCTGTGCTCTCATGGCCAGGCGCACATGACAGCTCAGCAATGTCACCAGCCGACAAGTACTCCAGCAGTCGCACTGGTCCCACTGCCCAGCACACTGCACCCCAGAGCCTGGGGAGTGGGCCATGCTTGGGGGCACTTGTGACACTTACAATAGCTGTTTATCAGCTATTTGTGCCTACGGGTCCCTAGTGCCAGTGGATCCACTCTATTTCTGGGCCTCTGAAACTGCTTTCATGGCCCCCGAGTAGGGCGGTGGTTTGACGGTGGGGCTGCTTTTAAGCAGAGACTGGTTATAAGATGGCCTGGTCCTGGCCTGCACTGCAGTGGGCTCCGGCCAGCTGTGTGTGGGCTGGCCAAGCTGCGGACTGCTTTGTTTCAATCCACCTGCTGCTCATCCCCACTCCAGTATTTTAATTATGACATTAAAGAAATATTAAGTGTAAAAAGGTACGTGCCTTGTAAATGAGGTTCTGATGTTCTCTTTTGATATTAATTGCTTCAGACAGTACTGACACCCAAACAGAAATCTGGCAGGAGATGCCCGACTGGCAGTCTTGATAATGGCTTAAGTGGAGGTAGAAGTAATGGGGTCAGGCTCTCTGAACAGCCCTACAGAGGATCCTGGGAGGGGGTGTGGAGAGCTCATTAAATTAGAGTGAGGCCAACCCTTAGGGTGGGTGGAGTGAGCTCTGTCCCTAAGAGATAAGGGTTGCGACCTGAGGCACCAGAAAAGTCAGCTGAGGCGGGTGGAGGCAGGTGTGGTCAGAGGAGAGGACTTGGCCAGCAAGTACCATGTGATACCAGCATCAGAATAAAAAGCAGCAGAACAAAGTAGGGTGAAATAAGAGTTGGAAACAGAGGAAAGGAGGAGAGAGTGACTCAGGAAAGCTAACGGCCTGTGGATGAAGGTTCAGAGGGGGCAAGGGTCAATAGGAAGGAGGAAGGACACAGAAGTGCTTTGGGTAAAGAAGGGGCAAAAAAAAGAAAAAAAAAGAAAAAGAAAAAGAAACAGGTGCCTGGTCAAGCATTTGGGGGAGAAATGAATGGGCATTGGTGGGGCAGGGGTGGGCATGGAAATGCCTAGAAAACCTCCTTGGCGGGGTTCTGGGCCATGGTCACTGCCAGGATGAGCTCTGGGAGGTCAGAGGAGAGAAGTCGAAGAGAATGTTTTAGGGAAAGCTAATGGGTAACCCTGGACACTTGGGGAGCCCTGAGCATGGGTGGTCTCCGAGAGGCCATGAACAGGCTCTCTCATCTGTGATGGCTCAGTCCCCAAGGGAGCTGACGGGGACCTACTTGCATGACGCGGACGTAATCGGAGCGGTGCAGCTCACTCTCCTTGACTACCTTCTTCTTCAGAGTGGCCAGGTTCCTCTCCAGGTGCTCCCGCTGACGGGTATACTCCTGCTGCAGGTCTGTGTTCAGCCCTGCGATCTCCACCTGATGGGGCAAAGGGGGTTCTCAGTGAGCAAGGGGAGACCCAGAGAGAAAGGGAGGGCTGGTGAAGGAAGTAGAGCTCACCATGTCTGCCCGCTGCACGTACTTCTCAAAGAGACCTCGGATCTTGTCCTTCAGCTGCTGGGGTTCCTGGATATATGCCACGCAGTTGTGAAGGTCTGTCTTAAACTGTTTGACCAGTGCCTCCAAGGCCCGCTCCTGCAATCAGAGGTGCTTACTTTTGGCACTGAAGGGATACTCCAGGGGTGGGGGCTGCAGGCTAATGACTGAAGACAGGGACAAGAGACACCTCATTGGAGACTTACAGTTGCCCGCGAGGGGCCCCACTGGGCACAGAGACCTAGATGGGCACACAGCCTAGAGGTGAGGGCACTAAAACTCTTGTGCACTTGGCCCAAACAGTGTCATCTTTCAGAGGTGACACAGACTGATTCCTTTATTGGCTCTGGGTTCCTTTCAGGATCACAAGCCTTAAAAGATGAAAGGAAGCACAGTGGCCACCATTCCTTTCTGAGCCAAGATGGAGAGCATCAGTTCTCTCCTGCAAGGCTTCCATGCTCCCTTATTAGCTCACTCAGGGGTTATCCTTCCTTGGGGGCTGCTGTGAGTGGGTAGGAGAAAAAAAAAAAGACAAAATTGTGCAGATTGGTTCATCTGCAAACTTGGGCTAGATCCTCCCTTTTCCATTAGACTTTCTCTGATACCTATCTTCCCCTTCCCCAGACCAAGCAAGTCTTGCCTTTCTCTTGGATCCACAGCCCTTTATTTATATTCCATAATTTCCACCGTGCATTATAAATTGTTATGCACACGCCACAAATCACTATCGACCTCTTCAGTCTGTGAAGGGCAGGATCTGTCAGTTCACGTTTGTAGTCCTGCAGCTTCTAGTATTACCTAGTAGAGCCAATGTTTAATGTGGGGGATGGAAAAATTCAATGTGATCCAACCACCACGACAGGGTGCCCTGTGCCAGCGAGTGAGGGTGCAGCCAAGTCCTGGCCCAGGACCAGAAGACCTGGTTCCCAGTACTGGCTCTGTATGTGTTAACTAGCCACGGGTGCTGGGTGAAGTTTCTTAACCTCCTAATCACTGTGGCCCTGCTTTCCTTACTTCTTACACAGAGAGACCAGAAGAGGCGATTTCTGAGGGGCTCCTAGCCTCAGTATTGATTTGCTAGTCAAGGTTTGTAACCATTGATTCCAAACGACCTCGCCGAGTAGGCTCTTTCCCAGGACAAACGAGACAGCCCTGCAAGCATTCCCATGAGACTGGCTTCCCACCCCTTGGTCACTTTACCCAAAGTCATTTTATAGTCTCAGAGGGCTCCAGTCATGTACATTTGCATGGGCCTGAAATCTGGCAGGCGGCGAGCACATAAAGGATGTGAGTCAAAATGGGACTGTGTCTTAGCAGTGAGTGGGCTGACTGTCTCCGAGAAGCCAGCTGCCAGTGGCAGACAGGTGTCAGGTCCTGAATCCAAGAACTGCCAGGTGCTGAAAATCCCCACACCTTCTGTATCTCTTTGCGCATCTCCTGATTGGTGGCTCTTAATTTCTGCCACAATTCTGTGATGTTTAGTTCCAGCTGCGTGTTCTGCTTATGGAAACGCTCCAGTTCAGTTTCCATCTGTAGAGAGTAAGGGACAGAGTCAAGACTGAAAGAGCCAGAGAATGAAAATTAGGTTTGAGGACTGAAGTCTTTCAGTGGGAAGGCCTCCTCCCCGATATCGGGCATTTTGTTTCTGGTTCCCACCTGTCCTCTGGAACAAAACCTTTCTTCTTACTCCTTGCCGTCCCCAACGCCTCCACTCTCGTGGCTGTTATGTTGACCGGGATCAGGTGTTTCTATAGCCAGGCTATGAATTTTTCCCTCTCAGGTGCCCTGTTCCTGCAGCCATGCTGATTATGTTGTTTATAAAAACTCCTTATAAATAGGTAACTGTCATGTGCTGGTGTCTCCACTCTAACCAGAGGCAGGCTCCTGCAGTAGAAGTACCTTCCTTGCCTACTTTGTGAAGTTGTGTGAATTGTGACCCTCTGGGGCCACAAGTCATCAGAGTTGATTCCAAAGCAGCAAGTTTTGAGGGCCTGGCATGTAGGCATCCCCAGGCAAAGGCATAAAACAGTAAAGAGGAAGCTGAGAAGGAACCTCGGCCTCATCATTCTATTGCAAAAGTCTAAAAAAGAACAACTGAGGAGAGAGTGTCCCATCTTCAAAAGAAAAAGAAGAAACCATAAGTAATTTCGGAAAGATTTTTTATTCATTGTCGCATTTGTATTAACCAAAGATGTGGCTGACGCCGGAGCTTCTGATGAGGATGAGGCCAGTTGTGGGTGAGCCCCCAGTTGAGCTAATACCTCCCAAAAGAAAGGAGTGATGTTTGATTTTCACACTAAATCTGGTTGATACTAGTAGTTCTGTTAATAGAGAGGTTCGCTGCTATTTTGGGGGTGAGACAGTTCACTGGTTTATGTTTTCATGGCTGGATGGAGTAGCGCCTCTAGTCTATTCCTGGCCCTTTGCTCAGATTTTAGGCTCCTGGCCACCTTCTGGGGTAGCAGGAGGTCCTCCTGAGACACACTCATGTTCGGACATGAAGGGGCAGCTTTTAGAAGAATGTTATCCTCATTACTGAAAGCACCCTGTATAGACATAAAGGCAGACTCAGTGTGTATTCATATGAATGAATGCACGGCAAGTGTGCACGGCAAGGGGAACAACAAGGAAGGAAGGGGGAGGGGATGAAACAGCCTGCCTTCTGGAAGAAGGCTGATAGGTAAATATACAGTGTTGGCAGAGCCACCGTGCAGAGGACACACAGGTAAAGCACGTGTGGGCATCTGCACAGGTAAAGCTAGAATATGCCCACTACAATGGGCATACGGATTCAGAACTCATTAAGAGGGAGTTTCTATCTTCAAGAAGCCTCAGGTCTAGAGGAATAGGACGGAAGGGAAACAGAAGTTAAGGTGGAACAGGATAAACACCGTCTGCGGTCAAGGTGGAAAGGAACCTGTTTCTCTTCTTTACATACACAGAAATCAGAAGAATTGCCAGGTCTTCTATAATTGCAAGTCACCTGGAATATATACCATTTCTGAACTAGAAGCTTTACGATTGCATAAAAAAAAAAAAAAGTGAAATATGTCAAATTTGAGTAGCTGGCTGAACAGCCAGGAGACAAGCTTAGTATTTGGGGACAAGCTTCCTTTTCCTGAAGTGGAAAACCCATCTACTTTTCTGTGTTACTCATCCTACTCAGCGACTCAAAGGGGGTGAGGAGGAGTGCAGGGGAGAGGCATTTTGCCTTCCAAGGGACATCTGGCAACATCTGGAGACATTTTTGGTTGTCACGTCTTGAGAGGAGGTTTTACTAGTGGGTAGAGGCCAGGGATGCTGCTGAATATCCTACTACAATGCACAGGACAGCGGCCCCATAACAAAGAAGTATCCACCTCAGAAACCCTGCACGGGATGAATTAAAGAATGTAAAGTAACTTGACAGTGTTCTGGGAACTCCTCCTCTAGGAAGCAGATACATGTCTCATCAAAGAGAAGCTGGAAAAGTGCATGTGACGGGAGGTACCTGAATCAGGGAAGCATTACGTTTTCATTCACAGGGGTCTCTACAAATGAACCCAAATGTGTCTCTGACCTCCCCCTCCCAGAGGAAAGCCCCAAGGTCAGAGGCCCCTTGGGAAGGAGTCAGGCTGAGCTACCAGGCCTGGCAGCAACTGGCACCAGGGTGGGGGTAGGAGGGGCCCTGTTGGAATCACTCCCAAGGTGTGGGCATATCTCCTGCTGAGAATCAATGCCGTGGTTGGCCCAGTTACTGATGGGGAATGAATACGCTCTCAGGTATGTGGGGGTGGAAAGTAACCGACTAAATCTGAAATCCAGTTGACAAATATGTGAAATGAGGAGGGAGAAATGGGGCAGTGATTTCCAGGGGCCTGCAGCATGTTGATTTCCAGGCAGGTGGGCCCTCTGCTCTCTCTCTCATATTCTCAGGCTGCCATTTCTGGGCCCTGAAGTCACTCAAGAATGGCAGGAGGTCCATTAAGGTAGACAGGAGCTCCACAGGAGGCAGCTCTGTGGTCAGCTGGGGCATCCTTCCTTAGCTCAGAGGCCAGGGAGAAAGTCACTGCCACAAGGACATGCTCTCTCTGGACTCCCCTAGCCCTGGATTGATTCCCACCACCTGACTTCTTTCCTGGGCCTCCTAGAGAAAAGAAAAGGCTTTGCTTTTCTCCACTATAGCTTTTGTATATTCAATTCTAGTTGGGCCATCAATGCTCTTTGACACCCTCTTACCTGTTATCCTTGCTCAGCACAATTACAGAGAATGGAGAGGGAGCAGGAGGCTATTTTGGATAGGGTGGTCAGGGAAGCCCTCCTTGAAGAGGTGACCTATGAGCTGAGACCTTGAAAGATGCAAAGAAGTCAGTCATGTGAAGATCTGGGCAAAGGAAGCAGCATTGCGAAGGTCTGGAGATGGGAAAAGCTTGGCTTATCCGTGGAACTGTCAGGAAGCCTGTGGGCCGGAGCAGGGAAGGGAACCTGGAGATGAGGCTGGAGATGCAGGGAGAGGCTGGATTATGCAGGGCCTCTTAGGCCAGGGTAGAGATTTTGGATTTTCTTTTAAGTGGAATGGGACACCACGGGGGCTTCACTGTGGCCTCTATGCGGAGAGCAACCTGGTGGCTGGAGTCAAGTCCAGGCCAAAGACGACAGACGCTTGGACCGGGATGAAGGCAGTAGAGGAAAAGAGGGTTGGATTTGAGATATCTTTTGGAAATTGATCAGATAGGTATTGATGATGACACGGATATAGGAGTTAAATGAAGGGAAGAATCAAAAAGACTTCTACACTTCTACCCTAAGCACACGGGTGGATCGTGGTACTATTTACTGAGAAACGGGAAGCTGGAGGAGAGGGAAATCAGGAATTCAATTTTAGATCAATCACAGACCCCACTGTCCACTGCCGTCTGCCCCATGAGGAGACGCTAACAGGTAAACACTTGTCATAAGGAAATGCAATGTGTATGGGGCAGAGGGGCCAAGGAGGACACTTGTACCTCACTGGACTCTCAGAAGCCCTCATCCAGTTGCTGTTGCTTCTAATCTTTCTCCTCTTTACCTTCATCCTGTTTGCTTCCCAGAGCACACACTTAATTATGCCCCTCTTCTGCTCAAGGGCCTTTGATGACTTCCCACTCTTTATCATATGAAGTACAAACACCACGGCTTGCATATGGCCCCAACCAACATTTCCAGTCTGAGAAAAAGCATTGACTAGGAGGGGTGTCCTTTCTGGTGCCTCAGGCTGGTGGCTGAGTATACATCGCCCCCTGGTGGCCAAAGGCCCCAAAGCCGCGGTTTCCTTCCCTTCCAGGCCCAGAGCAAGCATCCTGAGATGCTGGTAGGGCTGGAGCCCACCGCAAAGACACGGCAAGCCAAATGCCAAAGCCTTTGCTTTTGCACAACCAAAGCCCCGGTTGGGCCTTTTCTGTGGCATCCTCTGCGGAGTGGAGGCTGTACACACCTTGGGCGCAGAGGAGCCGTGAGGAGGTTTCATCACCCCCAGGCCAGCCAGGAATAACCTAGGAGGAGGCAACTGGTTGGAGAGGGCAGGGTTGTGGCAGTGACTTCTCACCTCCTGAATCTGTTCCTTCATCACCTTGATATCATTCTCTCGAGGTTCTATTTGTTTCTTCAGCTCCTTTATTTTGTAGTCGAGCACAAACTTGAATTTCTCTAGTTCTTGGTTTTTCTTTTTCAGGTCATAAATTCGCTTCTCCTGCAGTTGAGGAGAGAAGCGAGAGCTGTCAGGAGGCCCGGATATATGGGATCCCTTGTAGGAGGCCACAGCCGGCTTTCCTCACTGGGGACACACTAGGAGGTGGCACTGACTCCTTGGCTTCTGTGCCAGGACTGCATGCATTCACTCACTCATTCATATACAGGTTGTGGCTGTTTTCCAAAGCTGGCCTCGACATCATTTCTCATCCCTCGTGGTTTTGTACAATGCGACCTTACACTTCTCCATCAGGAGGTAGGATCTGATTCCCTCCCCTTGCATCTGGCTGGGCTTATGGCTTGAATGTAATGCAAAGAATGCAGCTCACATGATGTGTGGCTTCCCAGGCTAGCTCAGAAAAGGCCAAGCAGCTGCCACCTGGTTCTCTGGGGGAGGCTATCTGCTATGTAAGTAGTCCCACTACACGGAGACCTCCAGGCTGGAGAACACGTTAGGTGCTCTGGTGGGCAGCACTAGCTGATGCCAGCCTCCTAGCCATCCCTGCCAAAGGGCTGGGCATGTGAATGAAGGAGTCCCCCGGATGCTGACCTTCCAGTCCCCCGCTGTTTGAGTCACCCCTGACTGTGGCCCTGCTGGGCCCATCAGGGACAAAGACAAGCCCTCCTCTTGTGCCCTGTCCAAATTCCAGACCCATAGAATCTGTGAGCATTATAAGACAGTTGTTTTTTCACCACTACTAAGTTTTGGGGTAATCTGTTGCCAGGCAATAGTAATTAGAATGTAGGTCTAGCCATCCATCAAACGTATACTGAATAAAGACCTTTCACCAAGGTCTGAGATCCCAAATATAAATATGACACAGTCCCTGCCCTTAAGGAGAAAACACTAGCTGGGAAAGCAGATGTGTCAACAAATGTACCCTACGCTGTGAGAGGTGTCATAGAAGAGGCAGGCATGGAAGCTGTAGTGTGTACTGAGGGTGCTGAGAACAACTTGCAGGCGTGTAAGGTGGTGGCTCACGGAGGAAGTGAGAACTGAGGCTGGTGGGAGGAGGGGAGGGAGGCAAGGGTCTTGAATGTCGGGTTAAAGGTTCAGAATTTATCCAGGAGACCAGGAGTTGGCAAACAAATCTGACCTGTCGCCTGTTTTCATAAAGTTTTATTGGAACATAGCCAAGCCCATTCATTGGTGTATTATCTAGGGCTCATTTTACACTGCAACGGCAGAGTTGAATAATTGTCACAAAGATCATTCTGCCTATAAAGACTAAAATATGTACTACCCAGCTCCTTACAGAAGAAAGTTTGCTGACCCCATAGGCCCTGGGGAGCTACAAAGGGATTTTAAGTAGAGAATAACACAATTAAAGGGTATGGTGGCAGCGAGCAGGGGTGGAGGCCGTTGCAATTTTCTAGGTCAGGAGGTCTTAACTTCCTTCTTGTCAAAACACACCCCTTTGGGAATCTGAAGACAGCTTTGGGCCCTCCCTTAAAAAAGTGCCCAGCTACATACATAAATTCTTGCATGCAGAAATTACTTGCGGGTACTATCTCACCTCATCCTTATCAGATCCCCTGAGGCCCCATTTCACAGGTGAGAAAACAAAGGTCCTGAGGCCAGGAAAAGGAAGAGCCTGTGCTAGAACCTAGTTAACTACGTAGCACTGAAGCCCACCTTCTCAACCGCTGGAGAAATCTGCCCAATTAAGGCAGTAATGGTAGAGGGAATGGAGGAGAGGGCACGAAGCCTGGATTTGCTCAGGAGGATGACACGAAACTGGCTACTGAGATGGTATGCCTCACAAAATGTGATCTATCTGTCTTCTAAGTGTTTTGTGAGAGAGGCAGCCTAAAAAGTGATAACCAGCCTCTCGGTGGCCAGCAGTTATGGGGCCAACATGGGGGAGTTCCTCTGTGACCAGGGGGCACCACGTGGGCAATGGGGACCGTCACCCTAGGATACCTGGAGCAGTCAAGAGCAGAGGCCTTGTAGTCAGCTGACGGAGGTTCTTACCCCAAGTCTGTCACCTATAAACTGTACGACTTTCAGCAAGCTACTTAACCGCCTGGAACTCAGTTTCCTGTGCTATACATACAACTGGGTTGCTCATGGCCCCTGAGGTTGCTGGGAGAATTGAATGTGATGTGATTACAGCATTAGCCAAGCACACAGTAGACACTTCACTGGCTCTTCATTCCCCATCAAGTTAAATAAATGTGTTCCAAGAAGCCAAGGCCCCTCTCTCTTGGGCTTTGTCCTCATTGCCTGGGTCCATCTAGGCTGCAGTTGAGGGAGGACAGAAGATGAGGCTTCACCTTATCTTGAATCGTCTCATCTCTTTCCTGGATCTCCCGCTTGAAGCCTAGGATGTCCTTCTCCAGGGACTTAATGACTCCTTGCAGCTTCAGCTGCTCTCCCTTCAGGATTTCTATGTCATTGGCTCGCTCTTCAATCTCCTTCTGCAGACCGCTGAACTAAAGATATAAATGGCAACGACAAAGATCACACAGGGTCTTTGAAGTCGTCTCCATTCCTCCCAACTGTCTATAAATTTAAAGAGCTCCCCATCCGAATTTGGGACAGTCAGGAATTTCCCAGGCCAAGTAGATGATGTAGTATTCTGTCTGGTAAGGTCCGGTCTCAACCCCTGATGTGAGGACGGACTGTCTGCATCAAAAGGCTCTGGAGACCAGTTCCCTGACTGGATCCAGTTTTTTCCATGGAAACACTGACCTTGAAAGGTTGGAATCCGTGCCCATCAAGGTCAGAGAGATTGAGCCCTAACTGATGAGCCATCTTAGCCATGTCCAAGAAAGGAAGACATGATTGTCCCCTGGACTGACTAGGAGTGTGATTTCTAATAGGAAGGAATGTGAGTTTACTTTGAACTTGGCTTCTCTATTGCTAAACTGCGTTGGAAAAACTGTGGAAATTCTATAAGGATCTACAAATGGAATCCCTTCTCATCCCAACCTTCAGTGACTAAAAACATTGTAAATTAAGCATCCTACACCCCCCACGGATTCTGAACAGGAGCCACGCAGGACTCCCTCGACCAAGAGCCTGAGGGCACCACGAGGGGAGAACTATATCACCTCCAGAAGACCTCATTGCCATTTATATCGGGGTTGAGCTCTGAAATCTTTGACTAAATCCTACTTGCCAATAAATGAAAGTTCAGAGAGTGTCCGTCAGTGTCACAGCAAACCTCACTATCCCTGGAAAGAAGAGGGGAAGCTCTGACGGTTACCCCTTCATAGGATGCGGTAAGGATCTGTCTGTCTGACGGTGCAGAAAGAACCCTCACCCCAGTCGGTGCTCCTTTCCTAACCTGCTTGCTGGAGACGAGGACCTTCGGGCACGACTCTGCCAGGTCACCTGGGCAGAGTCCCGGTCAGCCGCCTGTCCACCCGCCCCACGCTTTCTCTGCAATGCTGCCCTGGCCTGCCCCCAGCCTCTCAGGAAATGGCCCGACCGGTACCTTCTTCCTCATGATGCCGGTTTCTCCTTTGAGCCGCAGGTTTGACTCCTTTTCGTCCCGAAGCTTTTTCTCATACTTGGTTTTGATATCTTGGATTTCTCGGTCTTCATCTTCTTCAATCTGTTTCTTGGTTTCCTCAAACTCGCGCAGCTGCTGCCTGACATCTTCCTGTGCCTGGCGCAGAGAAGGAGGGAACGTGTGCTGGGGGAGCAGGGGCGCATGACGCGTTTGTGCTAAGAGGGCCCGGGACAAGATGAGCATATGGGAACTGTCATGGGGAATGAGACAGTGTATTACGGAAATGGAAACCAAGGCCATGGGTCCCTTGACTTTTCCACTTTCTTCCTGTCTGTCCTTCTGCCTTCCCTTCTTTTCCTACCAGGTTACGCCTCAGCCTCCATCATTTCAACCACTATCTTATCTTGTTCCACCTCTGGTTCTTCACATTTGACACCCAGGTTTCCTCTACTTTTCCTTCACTGAATGTGTGACAGTTGTAACTTTATATTTATTTGTGAAATTAGTTGATTGTCCGTCCCATAAGATGTAAGTTCCTGGAGGGCAGAACGCCTAATTATCATGCCCACCACTGAGTTCCCCGTGTACAACACACCAGCAGGGACGATAAATATCTGAATGAATGAGCAAATCTTTAATTCTGCCCCCCAGCTTCTTAATCCAATCAGTCCTGCCCTTTCATCTCCCACATAGTTATTGAGTCCCTCCACCTCCCTTTATGTCTCTACCACTGCCTAAGCCACTGTCATCTCCTGCCTGGACTGCAGTCTCAGCCTCCTAACCAATCTCCTGTCTCCAGTCATGCGTCCGTCCAGTCTGTTCCCACTCTCTAGTCAAGGGGGATCTTCTAAATCATACACCTGATCATGCCACCCCCCGCTTGAAAGTCTTCCATGGCTCACCCTATCCTCAGGATAGAGTCCAGACTCTTGAGCTGGGTCTATAAGGCTCTGTGTGAGTTAGCACCAGCCTAGCTCTCTAGCCTCAGCCATCATTCCCACCCCACGCTCTTGCCAGAGTAAACTAAGTTCAGTTCTCCAAATGTGCATGTTCCTCAACGGCTGGGCTGGGCACATGCTGTGCCTCTGTTTTCAGCCCTCTTCCTGCTGCTCTCTCCTATTCTTCCTTCAGCTGTTGGCTCAGCTACCATTTCCGGTGAGAAGCCTGCCATTCCCCATCACTTTATGTTATAATTGCCCGACAGTGGTGGCACTAGAATGGTAGCTCCTCGATGGCAGGACCACATCTTTCTGCTGACCACGGTGAACACCCACCACAGATAGTATCTGGTACATAATTGGTGCTGAATGAGTAAAAGCCTAGAGAGCCCAGATGCTGGAAAAACTGCCTGGTGGAGATTGCAAGCGACTAGGACATGACTCCTCTTTGCTACTGCCACCAAGTGGTGGAAATTTTAGACTCTATCAGAATCAGTTGCTTTCCTACACATGTACCAGCCCTGGACTGTGTGTTTTGGGGATTAAGAGAGACAAGATGATTTTAAACCAGGGCTCAATGGCCTCCTGAGAAAGGCTTCTCTCTTCACCCATCACATGTCACCAGACCCCTGCTAGACAGAAGCCTGGCAAGCTTGGCTCTGTCTGCAGCCTGGAGTCACACACAAGCTCCTGCTCTTGATTTGGTGGATGTTGCTAAAGAGTAGACGCAGCCCAGCCAAATTAGTAAGATGGCATGCCAGGTGGCAGCAGCCTAGGAAAGTTCTGAGTTGAAACTTTATTGACTCAAAAGAAGAAATGCAGTGTGATCACTGTGGGAGGTCCTGCGAGGGAGGCCAGCCTCTTGCCCCTCTGGGAGGAGTCAATGTCCCTAAAAGCGGAGCTCAGTGAACACAGGGTATCACCTTGTGAGCCATGTGTGAGCAAGGGGCCTGGGGCCCTGAGAACACACACAAGAGGGCTACTTAGCCCTGTGTGAGGGGAGAGGGTTTAGGGAAAAATTCCTCAAGGAGCTGGCTCTTGTCCTGAGTCTGTAGGGGTGAGCACAAGTGGCCAGGAGAAGAAGGGAAAGGAGCCCTGGGAAGAGAAATCACCCTGAGCAGAGGCTAGAAGCCGTGTGGGAAACTCCCAGATGCTCTGTATTGTTGGATGGGAGGGAGCTGGACGGGACAGCAGGAAATGGGGTTGGGGAGGTGGGCAGAGGAGTCCTAGCAGCTTGTGCAGGTTGTATGTTAAGGAGCAGTCACAGAACTGAACCAGGTGGCGCTTGGGTGTGGGTGGAATTCCCTCAGTGCCGGCTTCCAGCCCTGTCAGCGCTCAGCCCGTTCTGAGGCGCCTGCCTCAGGAAGCCTCCACCCCTACTTCTCACCACGTTGATCCCCCACTGCCCGGCCACATTCTCAGTTCACCCAAGATTTCCGGATGCTGACTCAGTCTTCCTTGCCATAACTGGGGGTGGTTATAGAGGTTCCTGTAATGTCTCCTTTACTGACCCCTCTCTGGCCTGGACCCAGTGGTTGGTCATTGGCCGACCTTTATTTTCTGTGGCGTCACTCAATAAACCCCATCTACAAATGAGGGCTGCCGTGTCTTCCTCACTCACACACCTACTCACTGTGCCATGCTATGGAGAAGCACACAGCCTGCTGGATTAATGCCGCCAGAATTCATGTCTCAAACCTGAGCTGGGCTCTCAGCCACACACCTGCCAGTCCTCTGCTCGGTCACTGTTTCTCATTCCCTTCAAAAATTCCTCCACACCTCCATGCCTCTCCTGCGCCGTCACTACCAGCACACCGTCTGCCCGAATGTCAGGCTGAACAGGAGGCCGTCTGGCCTCTCAATTCTCTCTTCGTCTTGGGAAACGAGGTATTTCGGAAACAACTTGCTTGAACATTCTATCGCATTGCCCTGCCTGGGTGCCCTTCCCCCCTGGATTTCCCGTCTCCCGTTCATTCTGACTTGTATTCCTCCTGGATCGAATGAGCTCCAGCCAGCCTTGCCTGACCACCCAGGCCAGGGCGGCACCCTTTGTCTGCATCCCCCAGTATCCTTTACTGCTCTATGTGACTGCCTCTCTCCCCGGACTGAGAACCAGGCCCTGTGTTTTAGCTCTCTCGGTCACCCAGCACTCAGGCTGGCAAACCTGACGTCGTAAGACACGATCTGTGTTGGTGAAATCAGTGAAGGAATGACTTCACCTTGTAAGACAGAAAAAGTTACTAAGGGGTTTCTGGCAACCACCTTCCCTATTGTTCAGGGCCCTTGTTCCTCTCCAGCTTCTACAGGCTTCTTTTAGAAAGGTCTCCCCAGTTCTTAAGGCTTGAAGATAGAGTTAAGATAGAACGGGGGTGAACTGAACTTAGTCTATCCAAGGAATTTCAGTCTCAAATCTGAGCACCTCCTACCTCAGTGAGTCCCCTGGTCTACAGGAAAACAAATGTATACATTCAGGACCGGATGACACACATACTGAAAGGAAGTTGGGGAAGGAAAAGGAAGTCAAGTGAGGCTTCCCACAGCTCTTCGGGCTGTGCCCAGGTCAGGCCTGCAGGACGGTACCATGGAAGGGGGCACAGGTCAGCTCCATGTGAGTACCTCTTCCAGAAGGGTGGTTTTCTCCTGTAGTTTAGCCTCATAAAACTCGGTCAGCTCCTCTAGGGCCTGGCTCTTGGTCTCATCATTATCCCGAAGCTGCTTTTCATACTCCTCCTGCATCCTCTGGGACTTGAGTTGCAATTCCTGGTACTTCTCATATTCTAGAAGCAACTTTTGGTTGTTGCAACATTCTGGAGAAGCAAGGAAGGTATTTAAGGTGGGACAGTAGCACCAACCTCAGGGACACCTAAGAGCCTTGGGTGTTTTCCCACCCCCTTCCAGCACTAGCTGGAACATCTGCCTCCAAAGCCAAGATCCAAACGCTGGCCCATCTTCCTCACCTGCCCCTAACTCCATCATCTCATCAGGCAGCCAAACTCCCTCCCCTTTGCTGTCTAGGTAGAAAGGTTTCCAGGAAAGTACAGACGGAGTGTTTGGGGGTTCAGGGCCAAGAAGAATGTCCTGAGTGTGCAAATTAGGCGGTCGTACCCTCATTTTACAGAAGAGTAAACTGAGGCCTGGGGAGGTTAAGTGACTTCCTAGGGCTCCCAGCAGGTATGTGGTGAGTCTGGGACCCGAGGCAGTCTCTCAGGCTCTATCTAAAGTTGCACTTTTCTGGACCTCCTATTGCTTGTGTTTAATCTATGTTTAATGAATGAGTAAATACACAGGAGTAAAAATCACGGTGACTTCCAGGGGACACGTGTAGCCTGTTTATAGACAAAGCTGCATCAGCAGGGACTTCTGCGGGGTGTGGGGGACTTTCAGACTTCTGCCCTTAACCAACCACTCTCTGCCCACGTGGCCTCTACTTGTGGACTCACCCAAGTCCTGCAGTTCCCGGGTTTGCTTTTCTAGGAGATCATCCATGCATTCACGATGAAATATATCCTGCTTTTCTTTTTCTGTTTTTAAAATCTAAAACACAAGGTCAAATGTTCTCATTTCTACACATCTGCTGAAGGCACTACTGGGGCAAGAACACATTTTACAAGTGACATCTGCCTTTACTCACAAACATTTTGTACCAAGCACTGTTCTGTGAACAACAACCAAGCTATCCCTTTATTTACATTATGTTCTGCTCTGAAAGTGCTATACTTTCACTATTCATATCCTTCTATTAAGTGGGTCTTGTCAATGATGAATTCAGTTTTGGACATGGAGCAAATGCATTTTCGGTGTCAAAAGTAAGGATTCAGTGGAATCCTGTTGTCAGCACATTGCTGTCACCTAATACTTGGGTATGTTGGGTATGTTAATGTGTCAGCTTCTCTGAAAGTGTTTTCTTTAATGGAGTGGGAAAGCTCCTTGCAGTCAGGGGAGGTGCCATTTCTGGGACCTCACTTTATGCTTAGCTTACAGAATGCACCAAATCAAAGTTTGTTGACTAAGTGAATGAAATAATAAAATTAACAGTCATGGTTTTGTTTTGTTTTGTTTTTTTCCAGCCAAACTATGACCCATGGAGATAACATAAAAGGACACATATCCCTTGAGCAATAAATAGGGGGTTTTGGATGATGGGCCAGGCAGATTTGTGAGGAATAAAGAAATTATACTGGGAGAGTGCTGGACCACCTCAGGAAGACCACATACAGGAAGACCATTTTGATTAATTTTATTTAACCTACTGACAATCCAGAGATCAACAGTCTAGCTCTTTTCTTTCTATACTTAGTTTTTCTTGTGAACTTTTCATTTTGTTTTTAAGTAAGTTTTTGTTGACCATAAAGGTAATATATTCTCATTGTAGAGAATTTGGAAATTACAGAAAAGTATAAAGAACAAAATTTAAATTATCCACAAATTTAAATTATCCAGAGATAATCACAGTTAGCTACCATGTTTCCCTGAAAATAAGACTTAGCTGGATAATCAGCTCTAATGCGTCTTTTGGAGCAAAAATTAATATAAGACCTGGTATTATATTATACTATATTATGTTATATTATATTAGACCCGGTCTTATTTTACTATAAGACTGGGTCTTATATTAATTTTTGCTCTAAAAATCACATTAGAGCTGATTGTCCGACTAGGTCTTATTTTCAGGGAAACATGGTATTTTCTTAAAAACCATTCTATGCGTATTTATTTAACTATTATAATACTATTCAGTTTTATAGTCTGCTTTTTTTCACTTAGTACTTGTTTTAATCATTTCTGATGTTATCAACTATGCTTTAAAATCATACATTATCACATATCTTACTATATGAGCATATGACAGTCACATCTTGAGTAAATAGGCAATTTTTTATTATTTGGTGTTGGTTTAGTCGCCCATACAGACCTGGTTTTTTGTTTTCAAGGACTCCATTTCCTGGATGAACTTGTCTGTTAGGTCCTTCATCTTCTCAGAATAGTTCATATCCTTTAACCGCAGTTGATACTCATTCTCCATTTTTAACTCTTCCACACGAGTCTTCAGCTCCAACATGACCTGAGCCTTTGAGAGGACACAGAATCAAGGACATTCACAGTGTGATGCATTCGACCATTTATACCTGTGGCCTCGAGCTCTCTTGAGACCCGCAGCTCTGTTTAGCCTCCAACTCATATGTCTCAACTAGAACTTACCATCTTTCCCCCACAAAACACAAACTAAAAACTAGAAGACATATATGAGCTTCTTCCTCTACCCCTACAAAATATATTCGGTAAGCCCTACTGTGTGCTGGGCATTATGTTAATAACGCTCCCATTTCCTTCACACATGCGTAAATGTCACCTGCTCAGTGAGGTCTTCCTGGGTCACACTATTTAATCCTGCTACCCTCTCCTTCCCAATCCCAGCCCTCAGGACCCCTCCTCCCCAACTCCCTACTCTTCCCTACTTTTTATTACTTCCTTAGGTCTTGGCACTTTCTAATATATACTTTATTATTTTGTTTTCTGTCTTTTGTCTTCTTCTACTAGAATTTAAGCGCCAAGAAGGCTGAGATCTTTGTTGGGTTTGTATGCTGATATATCCCAAGTACCTAGAACAGTGCCCAACACATAGCACACACTTGAAAACTGTTTGTTGAACCATGATTCCCGCCCCCATGGAATTTACAGAGGCAGCCAAACAAATGTAGCATTATGAATTGATACACGCCCACCGCGGGGCGGTTCCCAGGACTGTCCATTTGTCCCTCTGGGCCATCTGTCCACTGTTAATTAGTTTAGATCCTAACTCTTCCCGCCTTGCTGGTTCCTAGGTCTAGTGTCTTCTTCCTCCGATCCATTGTATTCACCATTGCCACAGTTTTCTAAAAATACTGCAAGACACACACCCCTCATTTTTCTTTTTTTTTTTTTTTAAAGTTCATGTTGATGACAGAGCAGGTGAGAACACAGGTGTTTTCTTCTTGCTCACCTATGAACACACTGTGCATCCTCATTTTGTCTTTTCTGGTCTGTCTCCGCTATAGCCCATGGACAACTAGAGAACAATAAGGTGTTATGTTTGTTTCTGCATTCCTGGCCAGCAGGCTAGCATGAACCTGGCACACAGGAAATACCGAAGTGAGACAGGAACACAAGTTGCATATGCAAAGGCAAGAAGGTAAGAGCGAGGATACCAGGTCTGGGCACTGCGTGTGCTTTGTTGCAGGTGGGGGAAGCAGAGGGTGAGGGAAGAGACTGAGACTAGGTCAGGCCATTAGAGTCCCTGTTGGCCATGCTAAGGAGTTTGCGTTTTATCCTGGAGGGCCTCCGAAGGTCCTCAGTTAACCTGATTAAGCTGACTTTGGCTTTAGAAAAACCTCTCTGATGGTAGCACGGAGCTCGGGCTGGATTAGAAGAGGACTGACGGCAGGGGGACTACAGTCCAGGTGTGGGATGGGAAGGGCTTGACCGGAGGTGGGGTAGAGGGAGCAGAGAGGAATGGAAAGATTCAAGACAGATTATACAGAACATGGTGCCTGACTGGGTGTGGGGTGAAGGTGAGAGAAATGGGGTGAAGACTGTTTCTCCCGCTAGATGGTTCCCTGTGGGTGCACTTGGCTTGCCCTGCTTCCCTGCTTTAACCCGGGAGACTGGCACAGGCACAGCAGCAATGTCAGTACTAAGTAAAAATTTATCAAATGAAACTATGACCCCAACTAGTGGAATACATTCATGGGTGGGATGATCTGGTGTTTGACATGTTATGTTGAAGTACTTGTTCATCGTCCTTCCTCAGTCCCTTCTCCTCACTGCCGCAGAGGAGACTCTCTAAGATGTGGATCTATCGAGTCATTCCCTAAGTTAGGTCTCTCAGTGGGTTCTTAGGAACAATTTCCAAAGTCTAAAACATGGTTTAAAAGGCCCCGCACGATCTCTCTCCAGCTTCATTTCCAACTCCTCTCTCCACACAACCTCCCTTTTCCAGCCTTACCTAGCCAGGAGCATGCCTCTCTTATTCCTCAGTGTGGAACATCCTTTCCCATTTGTTTTGGAAGGTTCCATCCAAGGCTCACTCCCTCTGGCACCACCTGACCTGGGTCAGAGTCCTTTCCCCTGTGCCCCCACGACATGGTTCCTTCATAACACCCATCACACACTTAATTCCCGTTTTCATTTCACCTATACTTCCTCCCAAGCTATAAGCTATGGGCCCTCTATGTCTTTCATTTCTGTGATCCCAGACCTTAGTACAGTGTCTGGTACATAGCAGACCCCTCTGTAAATACTAGTTAGACAAATGAATAAATGAATGACCGAATGAGTGGGTAAATCATCGCCTAAGAGACAGTTACATAGAACATCATAGACTATAAAGAAAAAAAGAGAGCTGGGAATTCTGGGGAACGTGACTTTTAAAAGACAGGTGGAAGAAGAGCCAGGCCCGAACAGTCAGAGAGGCTCACAGGGAATAAATAATAAGAGTGAGGTAGTGTGACACCCAGAAAGATAGGAGTTTTAGGAGTGAGCAGTACACACACTAGTCATTTCCACCTTGGCAGCAGTTCTGGCAGGCCTGGCTCGGGGCTGGGGTCAGGCCAGACCCCTCAGGCCTTTGGTGCAGCCTGGTGTCTCCTATCTGGTCTTTTCCTCTACCCTCTGGGAGGAAGAGAGAAGAAAAAAGGAAGAAGAGACATAGTCACCTGTCTGCAGTAGGTCAGACCCCAACTCTCAAAGGCTCTCCCTCCCCATTTTCTTCTACTTTGCCTTTCCTGCAGGAAGTTCTAGGAAGCTGTAGGAGGGATCTTGGGAAATGCCAGGGACCCATCATCCTGCTTTGGGGACATTCTGGCACTGATGTTCTGATGGTTTTACTTGTCTCTATCCCTCACTTGACTGTGAGTTTCCTTGATCACAGGAGCCATGACTGTCTTTTCACACAGGCATCCCTAGTGCCTAGCAAAAAGTAGGTGTTCAATAAATGCACTTTGGATCCTGGATGAACAGCAACGAGTGCATAGCTTTGTCATCCTCTGTTTGCCTCGTGAGTCTACCATCCATTCGTCTTCTCCCTTAAGGAGTGGGGCACACAGCTATGCACTCAGAGCTGTCTCATGGAATGTCTGCATGGAACGTTTACTGCATAAATAGGACAGAAGGCCCTTTGGGAGAGTGGTTAAGAGAGTGGGCTCTGGATTAAATCTAGATCAGAACTCTGGTCCTGCTGCTTACTAGCTCAGTGACTTTGAACATGTCACTCAACTTCTCTAAAACCATGTCTTAGAGAAGACACGGGGAGAATAATAGTAACTTCTTCATAGAGATGTTGTGAGATTTAAATGAGAAAGTACTTATAATCAGCACAGTGCCTGGTTTGTGGCAAACTTAAAAATTGTTGGTTATTATTACTTTTATTGTTTTATTATTGAGGAATGGGCTTCAGAAATGCTTTATAAATACCTCTTCTTTGTTTAAAGAAGGCTCCATATACTAGCAATTATTAAGTTTTACAGCTACAACTGGGATATTTAGTTTGTCAGTTAATTAGTTCATTTTGTAAATATTTATCAATTGTCTTCCATGTGCTATAAATTGTTGGTCATACAAGAGAATTGTACGTCATGGTTCCCGCCTTCAAAGAGTAGGAAGAAGAAAGCTAGTTCATGGGCTAAAAGTAGAGCACAGCTTAAGATGATGACGTGGCAGGCAGGGTGCGGTGGAAACAGATCAAGTGGCAAGGAAGAGGGGGGCATGGCGGTGTGGGCAGAGAATGTGCAGGAGAGAGCTGGGCACTGGGTGCAGCCAGTCTGTAGCGGGCCTCGAATGCGGGCCCAGGAGTGTGGGTGTAGTCTAGTAAGAAATTTCTATGTCCCTCTTCATTAGATCCGATTCTTACCTTCTCTTCCAAGTCTATTTTCGTAACAAGCACCTCTTCGGCAAAGCCCACTTCTCTCTCTCGCTTAATTCCCCGACCTTCCTTATCATAGACCTTCCAGGTGTACAGGCAGCCATCCTGGGCGACTGTCAGCAAGTGCTGGTCATCAAAGGTGAGCAACATCTGAGGAGAAAAAGATCATGGACAGGAGGCTTTCTGAGGCCCTGGGTGACCAGGATTGAGCTCACTATTGTACAAGCCTCACGGGGAGGAAGACTTGGTCATGGGTAAGAATGAGACAGGAGCCCTCACGGGCCTTACGTAATGAATAAAAACAGCGAGACTATGGTATCTCAAGAGTAAATTATCACCTAGACTATACAAAGGACTCTCAGAACTCCATTCCCAACTCGGATGCCTTTTATAGCTTTCTCTTGCCTGATTGCTCTGGTGAGGACTTCCAACACTGTGTTGAAAAGCAGAGGTGATAGGGGACAGCCCTGTCATGTTCCTGAACGTAGAGCAAAGGGCTTAGTTTTTCACCGTTAACAATGATATTAGCTGAGGGTTTGTCACATATGGCCTTTATTATGTTAAGGTATTTTCCTTCTCTATCCATTCTATTAAGTGTTTTAACCATACATGGATGTTGTATCTTGTCAAGCGCTTTTTCAGCACTCTCACAACTCAAGAGTAAAATACTCAAACAGTCCAACTGGAAGGTAGGCAAAAGATATGAAGATATTTCACAGAAGACAAGATACAGATGGCAAATAAAGACATGAAAAGATGTTCAACATTATTAGCTGTTAGGGAACTGCAAATTAAGACCATGCATTCACCTCCCAGCTGCTGAGTGTTGGTTGATCACAGCTCTCCATCCTCCACAGGCGTTCCCTGGACTGAAAGGAGTCCACAGGATAGCCCCTGCCCCTCCCCAAGGGTACAAAAGGTCTTCCCTGGGGGTAATAAGATGAGCACACATTTGTAAACTGTCCTCACTACACATCTATTAGAACAGCTAAAATAAAAATAGTGACAATACCAAACGTTGGCTGTGATGTGGAGAAACTGGTTCTCTCATGCATTGCTGGTGGGAATGGAAAATAACTTGGCAGTTTCTTAAAAAATGAAACAAACACACACTCACCATGATCCAGCAATTGTACTCCGGGGCATTTATCCCAGAGAAATGCAAACTTAGGTCCACACAAAAGCCTGCACATGATTGTTCATAGCAGCTTTACACTTGTAATAGCCAACAACTGGGAGAAAATAAAAATATCCTAAACAAACTATGGTATATCCTTACCGTAGAACGTGACTCGGCAGTTCAAAGAAATAAACTATTGATACACCAAATAATTTGGCTGGATCTCAAGGGCATTATGCTGAGTGAAAAAAGCCACTCTCAAAAGGTCACATACTGCATGATTCCATTTATATAAAATTCCCAAGATGATAAGATTTTAGAAATGGAAAAGAAACGAGTGATTGCCAAGGACTAGGGGTGGGGGTGGTACGGGGGGTGGGTATGACTATGAAAGGGCAGCGTGAGGGAGTTCTTTGTCAGAACGGCAGAGTTCTGTATCTTGATTGCTGTGGTGGTTACACAAATCTATGCACGTGATGAAGTGCCAGACGTAGAACCACACACACATATTGTACCAATGTCAATTTTCTGGTTTGATATCGTACCATAGTTACCGTAGATGTAATTATTGGGGGAGGGTACATAGGACCTCAATGCTGTCTTTAAAATTTCTTGTGTATCTATGATTATTTGAAAATAAAAGGTGAAAACAAAAGAATCAACTATGAAAAATGTCTTTTTACTCACAGCAGTATTTGTCAAGAGTCCTAAAAATGGCAATGCTCTTTCCCTCAGGAATTCTATCTCCATCTAGGAATTTAGCCTTAGGAAGAAATCAGAGATTCCCATGGAAATCTGTAGACTAGGACATGTATTAGCGTTCATAAGATAATTTAAATGACCAGTTATATGAGAAGAGTTAAACACGTTACAGTCCATCACAGGATATGGTATTTGTGTAGCTACTAAAATCATGCTTTTGAGGAGCATTTAATTACATGGCAAAATGTTTACAATAGCATTAAGTAAAAACAAACAAACCAGGCTACAAAAGAGTGTACATACAGAATAATCTCGAACACACACAGCATATATATATGTATGTATATACAGAGGGAGCCAAAAAAATGTATACACATGTTAAGATAATATCTCTTAACATGTGTATACATTTTTTTGGCACCCTGGTATATGTATATATATACATACATATGTATGTATATGTGTGTGTGTGTGCGCGTATATACATATATATATACACACACACACATATATATAAAATGCACCAAAATATTATTGTTATGAGGACTTTTATTTCTAAAATAAACATGCATTGCTTTTATGATCAGAAAAATAAACACCTTATCCACAAAACTTAGTAGATCTGAAGGGAAGGGTGGGGGATATTTTGTAGTAATTTACTTTGGACCCAAAACCCAGGCTCAGTACAGGCATGTTCCAGTTTATAATGAAAAACCCTTTCTCAATAAAGATAGCGTCTACAGGTAAGCCAATATAGAGTTTGAGACATAATTAAAAACCTCAAGAGTTGGTATTGTTCAATCTAGAATAAGGGAGGAAGGGAGAGGAGGTACACATTTTTCCACTGTCTGTTTGTTGTCACACAGCAGCCTACTCGATTGCCGCCCCCCCCCCCCATGTCTTTCTTTGTGGAAAGAAAAGTCTGTGAGACTGTGCATTTCTAGGACAGTATATTTCTCTCTATTTAGTCTCCAAAAGAGGGTTTGCAGCCAGTGACGAGTAAGATTCCCCACGGGGGGAACAACTCAAGCCAGGCGGAACCCCTTGGAGACCCCCAATGAGCTGCCTTAGAAAGATTTGGGAAGGGGCCTTGTCTCCCCTTCCCCCTGCCTGGGAAAAGCCGCTGCGGATTCTGGCTTACCCCTCTCACCTAATTGTGAGAAGAGTCTTTAGAGCGATAAGATTAAGCTCTCTCTGCTCAGCGCTGTGAAACAATTTCGACATGTGATATATGTCCCTCAAGGGAGTCACATATCTCACCTCAAGGACTTTCTGCTTCGGCTGTTTAAAGATCAACATAATTGGTTTGGGTTGTTTCTAAAACGTGATAAATGAGTCTTACAGACCGTGCCAGAAAAACACTGCTACCCTCTCGTGTACTTACCAGTAAAAACCTCCAGTTGGCTCACATCTGGGCTCCAGTCTTTCATGACTGTGAGACCCCTGGCCTTCTGAGATTTAAACTGCATTAAGTCTCTGTTTGTTTCTTTCTTAAAACTTAACCCAAAGCCGCCCCTTCTCGCACCCTCACTGCCCGTGTTGCGCTGGACGCGACATCTGTTCTTCAGGATTCCATGTGAACATAGACAGTACGTTTTTAGAAAGGAGAATGAAGGGACAATTTACAAATGTGTGCTCATCTTATTACCCCCGGGAAGATCTTTTGTGCCCTCGGGAAGGGGCAGGGGCTCATCTCTTGGGCTACGACTCCTTTCAGTCCAGGGGACTTCTGTAGGAGACGGAGAGCTGTGAGCAGCCAACACTCAGCAGCTGGCAGATGAATGAGTGCATTGGCCTGGGAGAGAAGATCTGGGTGAGGAGCCTATAGCATTTCTCAAATGGCCCGTTATTACCCATAATATTATGGTGAACAACCTTGTACATAAATATTTAGGTGTATCTCTGACTATTTCCTAGGATGAATTCCTGGGAAGAGTTTAAGCAAAGAATATTAATAGCCAATAAATGTTTACTGAATGGACAGCTGTATGAACAAATAAGGAGAGAGAAAAGACGTTGAGAAGTTGATAGGATGAAGAAGGTATGTGGAGGGCAGGATCAAACAGATCTATCGAGAGCTAGTTCTGGGACGGAGCCCCTGACGAGAGGGACCCCTCTCACCTTGGTGATAGGACCAGCATGAGCCTGGTACTCATTGAATTCTTTCTGCAAAGGCAGAGGGTACTTCATCGCACGAATGGTCCCCAACGAGGTGCCCACAAACATCATACGCCCAGCATGTGAGATGACGACGGCTGTGTAGACAGCGTCAAATGCTGACATCTCTCGAAGGACCTGGAACACAAGACAGCTCCGTTCAGTTGGAGGGGCTGAGCTGTGTTCTCAGTGTCCCTAAGTCATTCTCTTCCTCTCCTCAAACAGCAATATTAGAGCAAGTTCTGTATTTTAAAAGATGTGTTTCCTGTTGCTTATAGCCTTTGGCATAGTTCCTACATAGCACAAAAAAGGCAAAGCTAAATATTTCTTGGCGGTTTGATGGATGAATAAACAGTTGTTCATCTATAGGAGTTAATAACACTAATAAAAGGAAACCTTCAAAAAGCTCCTACTAGGTGCAAAGCACCATTCTATGGCTTTCGCGTGTTGTATCTCATTTAATTCTCACAAAAACCCTTTGAGGGAGCTACTTTTATCCCTATTTTAAAGATGATGAAACAGTCACAGAGATGGTAGGTAACTTGCCTCAACTCCCCCACCTTGTAAGTGGCGGTCAGGCTCTGGAGGATCTGCTCTTGGCTGTTACAGAAACATGCATCTCAAACTCAGGATGGGATGTGGACCATGAACATATTCAGCAAACATTAATTACTACCCATTACATAAACAAAACTATCCTTTCAGGGTACTCATTCATTCCTTCATGCATTAATTCTCTCGTCCACTCATCCATCCACCCAGGCATCTGCCTACACACCAAACATCAACTGAATGTTTGCAGGGGGCCATGCAGTGTGTGTCAGCTAGAAGGGACATCAAGAGGAGAGCACCATGGGCTTGCCCTAAAGGAGTTTGGTTCTGGTGCAGCACTGTGCAAACCACCACAAAATTAGGACGACGCTACTTGGGGGCACAATGGAGAGACACCCTACTCTAAGCTGTGTTCCCGTCAGGGGGACACATGCCTCAGGTTTGCTGCTGTGGTATCGCCGCACTTCCCCAGGGACCAGCAACAGGAGACTGACAAGCACCAAAGAAAAGCGAGAGAAGCCAACGATCAGCTGCTGCTGGGCTGCTGGAGAAGGACACAGCCACGTGTGTAAGAAGTGTCCTTACTGAGCTCTTCTGTCTTCCCACAACTATTTGGAGCCAAATGTCGTAATTCTGCAATTTCAGAGTTTGGGGATTTCAAATGAATATGGTGGCAAGCCTAGGTGATAGCAGTAACTATAGTTCTGGTTTTAGACCAGGAAAGTAAGTGGAAATCAAGGGTAAAAGTGCCGTTTAGAGATGCTGCTGACCTCCATGCCTGGAGGGTGGAGAGGAATTCTAGACAGCAAGCAAAACGGAAATGGAAAAGGGCTCTACAATTAAAACCAGTCAGGCAAGGTGCTGGGCAGGAAATTCCAGAAGCAATAATAACCGAGCTAACCGGAAAGGAATGGGGAGCCAGGTGTTATCCCATGAAGAAGGGACACTGTTGTCACAGGCCCTCTACCCACCACACTCTCTGCTGTAAACACGGGGGCTGTCTTCTGCAGATCGTTGCAGCAACCCAGAGGCAGGGCGGGGGCGGACTCACTGAAGAATCTGCAATCTCCTTGAGAGTACAGTCAGATCCAACAGCAAAGATAATTTTGGAATCAGGGGAGATGGTAACACAGTTGTAGCTGCAGGATTTGAGCACACATTCCGTCTCTCTCTTTCCCGAGGACAGATTCCATTCATATACAGCACCATCTGTGCCACAGGAAACCAGTTTGCTGTCATCTGCATTCCACGCAATGGAACGAATCTAGAGGGGAGAAGACAATTCCAGTGAAGAGCACGCATATGTATGTGTGTACACACACACACATCCCTCACATGGCAAAGGAGAATGAACTCCTCACGTGTTTCACTAGACTGTCTTTTCCTGGCACGTAGCCTTTAGTAAGCACAAAATATAGCTTCTTGAGAATGTGGGTCCGAAAGATGGGTCTCCCTCTCCCCACCAGCTCTCAGTCTTTGGCTATGGTTTCATCCTGGGAAGGGCAGACTGCTATTGTTTTTTTATCCCTACTCAGCTCTATTCCAGGCAGGCACGGCCAAGAGGACCTGGTCTCCTTTCCCCCAGCCAGTTCCCACTCGTTGGTGGCAGCTCTACTCCAAGTGCAGGAGTCCGAGAACATGGTGCCCTGACTGTTCTTGCCCCAGCTTCTCTTCGAGTGGAGGTTCCTTGCCATGAGGGGACAGCTGAAAAGACCAGGGGCTTCTACCCCTCCTCCGTCTGCAAGTGTTACTCATAGAGTTGGGGTGTTACTCCTGGAAAAGAAGGTCCCTCCTCCAGCTCTAGCGCAGAGGAGCAGGGGTTCTGCCCAGGGGAAAGTCAGGCCATAAAACAAGAGCTCTACACTGGGCTTGACGGGACTGACTTATTTGGAACAGGGCTTGAGGTGCTTTCATCTGTGTCTCCACAGTCACCTGAAGACCAAGCCCACTGCTGAAGCTGAGGAAGCTCAGCATCACTCAACAATGCTTGTGGTTGCGTAACACTTCCTCTCATGCCCTGTTCTTTGTGAAAGTCAATGGTAATTTCTCGTCCTTACAGGACCTCTCTCTGATATTTAATGCCACTGACCACTTTATCCTTTTGGAAACTAGTTCCCTGGCCTCTCTGACTCATGTCCCTGATTCTTTTTGTATCTTCATTTGCAGTCTTTCTTCTCCTTTAAATGTCGGTCACCTGAGATACTTCTCAGATTAGGCCACTGATGATCTAATCTATGTCCCTGATTTCCTCTACCACCTAATCCCTTGGATGTTAATTTTCGGTCTTGACTTCTTTCCCAATCTCCACACTCACATATCACACTTCCCGGACACATCAAACATAACATGTCCAAATGGAACTTAGTGTCTTCCTTCTCTTTGTCCCTGCTACAAAAGCCGTGATGTAGTCCCTAACTCATCTTTCATCCTCACTTCCTAGCTGGTCTCCATCACTCCAACTTCCATTTCCTTTAAGTCATTGTCAATACTTTTTGGAAAATTGCCTGTCTGATCCCATTACTTCCTTTCTTAAATCCTCCATTGTTTCTGGTCACCTACAGACTGACGTCCAATTCCTTGGCCTGGCATACACATTCTATGGCTCAGCCAACCTCTCCAGCTCTTTCTCCTCCCACCCTTCAAATGTGCCCAATGTTCCAGTTATATAATCCACAACCTACCATCCTATTTTATACCCCTTTTCAGTCATCTGTAACGTGTCCTTCTACCCAGAATGCCTTTCTTTTTCAATTGTTTTTTTCTCTTCAAATTCATCTGCTGACTTTTTATTCCTTTCGATCTCTGGCCCCTCCCTTTTCTTCATGCCCTGTATCCACTCTACCATTAGGAACTATTAGTTTTACTTCCTAAGTATCTTTTGAATCCATCCACTTCTTCCTATCTATACCACCTCCATCCTGGTCCAAAATACTATTTTCTATCATGTAGATGTCCACAGTAGTCTTACCATTTCTATCTACCCTCATCCCTTTCAATACAGTCTTCATTCTGCAGCCAAAGTAATCTTTTTTAAATGCAAACCTGGTCATACCATTCCCGGCCCTGAAAGTCTTCAATGATTTTGAGGAACAAAAAGGATAAAGTACAAAATCCTTAAAAGTCCTACAACGTTCCATGCACTCGAACCCCTGCTAACCCCTTCAATCTCAGCTCATCCCAAGTTTCATCCTGATCCCTATGTTCCAGCCCCACAGACACTTTAGTTCCTCTGACACCCCATACAATCTCCCACCAAAGACAGGGTCTTTGGATCCCTGTCGGCAATGATTATCCCCAAGAGCTCTGTCTGGCTAACTCCTACCCATTCCTTTAGGACCAAGCCTTTGTGACCACCCCAATCTCCTTCATCACGCCAATTCCTTCATTATTTCCTCTCTTAGCATCTCAAGTTTGTCTTTCATTGAATGTATTGCAATCAGGAATTACACTGGTGCATTCGTTTTACTGTTTCTTTCCCCAAGTAGACAGTGATCTCTCAGAGGAAAGGAATCGCTTCTCTTTTGTTCACTTGTGTCCCATTGGCTGGCATAATGCGTGGCTCTGTGTCCCTTGCTCCCCCGGACACTGTTCACTCACTTACCTTCCCTGTGTGTCCTTTCAGGTTTGAGATGTTCTCTAGGCTTGTGGTGGTAAAAATGTGAATCACATTTCCATTGACTGCAGCAAACAGGTGACCTCCGTTGCTAAAAGCACACTACAAGAAAATACAGCCAGGGAGTACGAATGAAAGAAAGGGGAGGTCTCATTGAAGGCTATAGTTAAGAGCCCCTTTTTTCAAAGAGTTCAGGCTGACACGAGGTGTGGAGGTGGGAATCAGGGGAAGGTACCCATAGATTGAGAATTGGCTGACATTTTCAGACTCTTTCACTATTCCTGTCGCTCACACTGGCCAGGTTGATAGCATTGCCATGTGTGCTTAAGCTTGAAGCTGCTTGGATTATAGAGTAGAACACTCATTTGTCTGTAGAAGAAGTTTCCGAGTGGGGAAGCGATTCCTGGAATCATTGTCTCGTTTCTGCCAGTCATCTTGGGGAAAACTGACGGGCTGCTTATTGTCTCTCCCGGTTGCTTATTTTCCTGGCTCCTCCTAGTCTCCAACGTTGCCTTCCCAGTTGTGACTCTGATTCTAAGGTAACTTTTCAATACTTTTGTATCACTCCACAATCACACAGAGGACTTATCACAGGTGGGGCCTCACAAGGCCTTCAGCTCAGTGAAATATTTTGGTGAGAATAAGAAAAAGGTGATAGAGCCATACACTCAATAAGTTTGGTGAAAGAATTGATTTTTTTTCCTTTTTCTTTTCTTAAAAAACAAGAACACTAAAGTTCTCTGAGACACATTTTGGTCCCACCTCCCCATAGTGTGTTAGTTCTTGATGTTTCAACCCTGGCTTTCCAAGAAACTGGACTTTATCTTCAGCAGTTCTTACCTCTCTGCATCCTCTGACAGAGTATTCTTTGAAAGGACGTATGTCATCAATGAGCAGATTCATAAGGCGTAGTTTGTCAGCAAACCCAACCACAATGAAGTGTCCAGATGGATGGAGGCCAATTGCATACGCTTCTTCTTGGTATTCCTTATATAGTTCCAGAGCACTGTGAAAAAGATCAATTATTGAATTATAAGTCTGGCCTGCTAAACCCCTCAAGCCCTCCACCGTATGTGGTACGTATTTTTATCATAGCATTTGAGATACTTCATTGCTTGCAATGATTGCTTCCTCTCTTTTCTAGATTTTGGTTATTTGAGGATAGTGTCCAGCAATGAGTATAGCAAGTAGGGAGAATGATCAGGGGTTGTCTCTTGATGTTGAATGCACAGCTCCACTTAGCTCCCCAAATCAGAAGGACTGCACTTTTTTTTTTCCAGCAGCCCCAGCAGAACAAAGAGATTACAGGGTGGGGGCCAATCTAGATTGGAGATTTTCAGGGTAGCTATGCCAGGAAGATAAACTCACTAGGGAATTGAGGGGGGTTGGGGCAGTGATGAGGAGAAAGAGGTGGAATAAATGGTCTGGCAAGCTCCATGAGGCCCAAAACAGATAGAGTGTGAGGGGATAGGAAAGCTGGAAGGACGTAGGAGGTCATGGAAGAAGGGGAGATTCTGGAGTGTTAGCTCTATGTCCCTAGAGTCTAGCATAGTGTCTGGCACATAGTAAGCATTTAATAAAGCACAAAGTAATTTTTAGCCCATGCAAAAGTGAAAAGAGAAGGTAGGATGACTGACTTGATTAAAAAAATTTTTTTCCAACTAAAAGCTTCTAAGTAATTAAAATTTAAAACTCTCTTAAAATAATTCACATCAAAAATTTAACAACCAAACTCCTACCTATTACGGTATCTAAGCCTTTCATTCCTTACTTTGATTCGTAATTCCAAATGCGAATGGATCGATCCAGAGAACAGGTGGCAATGAAGGGTTTGCGGATGCAAGTAGCTAGACCAGTGATGGATGCTGAGTGTAATGGGTACATCAGGTATTCAAAGTGGGCAGGCTCCCCCTGGAGAAATCATACAGAATGAGATCCGGCAAAGTAAGCAAAGGCTGGCTACGCAGTTCAGCTCTCATCACCCATGCACATTAATTAGCCTGGGTGCACAAAATCAGGCTATGAACAAATTATTTTAATATTATGCATATTTTTCTATGCCACTATTATTTAAAAACATTATTTCAATGGCAATAAAATATTTTATTCCACAAATATACCAGTGTCATGCAGGGAGTCACGTGGGGTCTCTTCTGGGGTCTCTAGCCCGCTCCCCACATAAGAACGCAGGATATGGTGAGGCCAAGAAGGAACACCCACGGAGCCGTAGATGGGGGAGCCATACCACTATATTCTCACTGACGTCTGGGTTGGAGACACAGGAAGCAAGAGCCACACGCTCTGCAACCTGCTGTCCACTTCTCTCTGCCAACCAACTTCACTTGCTAACTGCAATCCACCCTGCTAACTGCAATCCGCACTTGCTAGCTCAGCCACCATCCTCTTGCTAGCCCCCATTTGCTGCTAGCATAGCCACAGCAGTTATATTAGTGGCCAATGGCTCACTGGTTAAAGCTGATGGCCAACTAGCCACAGCTGATGGCCATCCAATCACAGTTGATGGCCATTTACTACCTGAGCCAGCACCCTTTAGCTTGAGGCTGAGAGCCTGGAAACTGCACTCCTGGCTCTGTTCCCACAACCAGAATTCAAGAGCCTGGAAACTGCACTCCTGGCTCTGTCCCCACAACCAGAATTTAAGTTAGCCATTCCTCTACTGTGGGAACATTTACGTGGTCTCCAATTTTTGTTACTTAGGAATAACTAAATAACTAGACTAAAATCCTTGCAGGTGAGTCCGTGTGCCTCTCTGATTATTTCCTTAGATACTGTAGTTAGGTGCAGACATTAATCTTCCTGATTGCAGTGTAGGTGGCTGACATTCAGCTGTTGATTGTCAAGGCATCCATTTCAAGACACTCATCTTGAATAAACGTATTGCAGTTGTATGGCACAGCTACTAACAAAACAACCAGATATGGAATTAGGACCCGCGAAGGTCCCTCTTCCCAAAAACACTGGATAACCTAGATAACTGATGGCTTGAGTGAGCCTGCTTCTCCCTTCCTGTGCCCTAATTCCCGCTCTTATGCTGTAAATCAGCCAACAAAGAGTGAACCCATGAAACCCTAATAAAGGGTCACCCTTGGACCCTAATAAAGGCAAAGCCCTAGGTCCATGTTCTCTCTACCTGTGACCTCACTGTGTGGCCCCTGGGCATGCATACCAGGTACCCTCCAGGACCTGTGAATAATAAATCTTGTTCCTCAAAGTTCCCTGATGGTTTTTGCTAAAGTGCATCCTGCAATTATATTAAGAAGCACAAAGGCCAGTCCATCCACAACCCTGGCCTTTGTGGGGGAAATGTACAGTGACTTAGGCTTTCCTAGCTGATGGCATCACTGTCAACTGGCTGGGGCTGATACGTACAACAGATGTATTTCTAGAAGTGGAATACAGGGGAAAATGGAAAGAATGATTTTAAGGATCTTGATAAGTACTGCCAAATTTCTCCCCAGGGAGACTATATTACTCTACCACCAGCAGCCAACGACTTGGGTGAAGCTTTTAAATTAAAATGTATCCTATTACACTGGTTGTATAGGTTCCAGCGATCTGTCACCAGAGACATTAGGCCTGGGACACATGAATGAGGAGTGGTGATTGAGAAATTGTATGTGGTGCACATATTCTGGGTCGGCACACTAAGTCAAGACAAAAGCCAGATGGGAATTCCCCCCATTTTTGGCCCTCCCCCACTTAGAAACTTATCTGCATCACTCTATCCTCCTCTACTATCTCAGAAAAAGGTGCTGTACTGGGGTGGGGGGCAGGCACAGATTATTTCTGGTATTCTCCATCTGTTACCCCTTCTTTTTCCAATATCTTCACCCTCCCTGCCTCTGTTAGCACATTCCTATTAGCTGCTTTTTTATTTTCTTTCCTGAAGGATGAGCAAGAACCAACGTGGGGAAGAGGGGAAGGAAGAATGTCTCAGGCAGAGGGACCACGGTATGCAGTAGCCTTTTGACAAAAGGAAACATGCAGATTCGTGGTGGTTGGAAAGGCCAGTCCTATTAGAGGGACTGATGGGATGAGGCTGGGGAGGGAACCAGGGCCAGACCATGCTCAGCCCTGGGCCCCTGATCTGGCTCTTCTCAGAGCACGGGGAGGCCACTGAAGGATAGCTGCTGTGATGGTGGTGGTGGCGGAGGATGTTTATCTTGCAACGACCAGATCTGGAATGTATCTCAGGGACAGGAGGGCAGAGTGTATGTGGAGACAGGCAGGAGACGGTTACAGCCGAGGAGAGAGAGTGGAAATGCTCCCCTCCACAGAAGACCCAAATCCTCTGGTCAAGTTCTCTCCTCCTCTTGCAGCCTTCCTTCTCAGAGGCCCTGCACACCTGGATGGAGAGAGGCTCTGTGCAATGAGCTCACCCCTTTAGACAGAGAAGGCAAACTGAAGATCCAGCCCTCACATTAGTCCTTTTTGAGTCCATGTGAATCAGTTCTCCCCAGGTGAAAGGATAAAAATATAGTTTCTAAATCTGCACGTTAAAAACAGCCCTGGATTCACGGTGACTCCACGGTGACTGAAAGGCCCCACCTGAGAATATTAGCCAGGCAGCATAATCTCCTTTACTCACCTCTTAACTCCAGTTAAGAGGCCACTTCTTGTGGAAACAACCTGTGTCCATTGATGGATGAATGAATAAAGAAGATGTGAGATACACACACACACACACACACACACACACACACACACACTGGCCTATAACCTTTTAAGATAAAAACCTCTTTTATCTTAATTGAAAACAAGCAATTCTCTCTTCTGCTTTGTCTCTGCACCTCATTCTATGAGGCCAGTATTACCCTGATACCAAAAACAGACAAAAGCATCAGGAAAAGAACTACAGACCAATTCTGTTACGAATACAGATGAAAAAAACCTGGAAGGAAGTATTGCTGGGGAGACCCACCTTGCTGATCTCCATCAGGGACATGGTGATGCTGTAGAGCTGGTTCTTACTGGTGGTGGCGATCAGGGTTTCCTCGGAGGGGCTGAAGCACATGCAGACGATGTCCTGCTTGTCACACTGACTCGGGTTATTGCTCTGTGGGTCCACGGGAATCTGCCCAAGATGTAAGACCGCTATCAGTGATGTCCCACATTGGCAGTGGGTCCTTGGGCTTTCAGAGTTCTCTCAGATACTTTGAGCTTACAGACTCCCAGACTAGCATGTTTCCAGGATCTGCCGCAGATGTGGAAAAGGGAGGGCTTGAGTTGCCCATGTTTCTGTGGGTTTTGTATTCACCTGTAAGCGAGTAGTGACTGAATAATAAGACAGCGGCATTCGTGAAAATGATCAATCTATGGATCTCAATTTGAGATCTCCTCTGAAAACAATCGTTAGTCTAAATCCCACTGTCGCCCACCTGTCAGAAGCGCAGTGTGGACACCCGCCTGCACCAAGTACACCAGTGTGCACTTCAGGGCAGGAGAGGGGAAGGTGACAGCCCTTCTTCTACGTGGGGTGGATGACAGGGCAGAGAGAATAGAAGGGGTCACATAGCTCTTGCCAGCAGTCTCTGAGAGGGCCTGGAGTTCCCAAGTAGACATTATAAAATTAGATTTCCTTTTCCCTGTTACTGCTTTTCTTCTATTAATAATCAAACTTTCTGAAAGGTTCTCCTGCACATACCATCTTACTTTCTTATCACCCAGTTATTCGTTCCCTATAATTTGATAAATTTTCCTTCCACTCAATCATTTACTGTAACTGTCCTCATGCACATTAGACATTTCCTTATCACCAAAGTTAGGTGGCCCTGCTCTGCCCTCAGCTTCTTGACTTTTCTAGAGCCTATAGCAGTGCTGGTGGCACCCACCTCCCTGGGGTCCAGGACACTGAGCTCTTGTGTTTCCCGTCCTCTCCCCGGAATTCTATCTTCTTACATACCCCCTCGCCCTTCTTCATGTAGTCACCTCCCCCTGCTCCACCAGGACAGCGAGGGCTCTGGGAAGCCGTCCCTGACCTGCCCTGGGCTGGGTGGGCCCTAAGAGTCCCTCAGTGCACCCATAGCACCCCATAGTTCCTTCTGCTGTCATATGTGTCACGCTGTATAAAGCAGACTGGGAGCTCATGTGCTTGGAACAGTGCCTGCATGTAGCAGATGCTCAGTGAATAAGTCGGTGTTGCCTTGCTGCCCTCGTCCAGAGACAGTGGGGTCCTTGAGGGAAGCAGCCATGTCTGACGCATCTCTCAGGCACTGAGCCTGGGGCCGGCCCACGGTAGGTGTGTAACAAGCACTTGTTGAATGAATGACTGAATGAGCACTACTTCTCAGTGTCTGTCCTCTGCTGGGTTCGCATCCTGTCTCAGTCTCTAAATTTGGAAATGCTCAGTTTTGTCTTCTGTACGTTTTTTTTCTCTTTATTTTATCTCTCAGTGATTTTACCTATCATGAGGGTTTCAATGAAAACAAAAGTAGTGAAAGTAATTACAATGACAAATACCTAAAATAGTAAAAATAAAGCATCAGCTATGTGCCGGACATAAGCCAAGCACTGTGTGTGTGTGTGTGTGTGTGTACATATTGATCTCACTCCCAAACTCTAAACCACATCTCCAACTGCTTCACTTTATCCCGGTGGTCAGGTCCACTTCCTCAGAGAGGCCTCTCGCTTCCTGCCCTTTTCCTGGCTCTATATTCCTCACAGCCTTGATCCCTATCTGACAATCTGTTCCTATAAGTCTGTTTGCTTGTTGGCTGAGCTCTAAGTACAGACAGGCTCTTAGTGTGTTTGCTTCCCTATTGTGTCGCCCCAGCCCCTAGCACAGAGCCTGGTACATAGTAAACACTCAATAAGTATTTGCTAAATGAATAAACAAATAGGAGAATTGCTTTATAGGTAAACTCGTAACGCTTCTCCATGGTCCCCACCCACCTTGCTCTTACCCCTAATTTTCCTTCTCTGGCATCTTTTTCAGGTATCCAGTCTCGAAGCCAAGGCATCCCTTCTGGCAATTCCTTATCCCTGACCTCCCACATCTACTCCTACAGACTTGACCTTCACAAAGCCTCTTTCCCTTCCCACTTCCCCCGCTACTCACTGCCATGACCCTCGACCTCATTACGTGGCTTCAGGAACAAAAACAGCCTCTTAACCGATTCCTAACCAGAGTCGTGTAACTACTATCATTTATTGAGCACCAAGCACTGTGTCCAGTGATTTACACAGATATTGTCTCATCCTTTGGATAACCACAAGGGATGGGCTATTTTCTTAATGAAGACACACAGGTTTTGCTCGATTCAGCCACTCAATCTAAGTCACTCAGCCAATAAGCAGCAGAGTCCAGTCTAACTCATCCAGTGTGTTTTGAACCACTTCACATCCAATGAATTATCCCATTATCAAAGGCAGAGTATTGTTCTTAAGTATACGCTTCCCCACTCAGAAACACATTGCCTGCTGTAGGGACCTGGCCTATAGGCAGAGACGCAAGCAGGCAGTCAAGGTCTCCTGGCTCCACGGGAACGCTGTTTATCTGAGAGCCAGTTCTGTACGCTGGACAGCAGTCAAGGTCTCCCAGTTTCTTGGGATGCTGTGTGCAAGGCCTGCCAGATGATTTCTCCCATGGAATGCTCTTTGTTTTCCGTATCTACATAAGCTTGCTTCTTCTCTGCCTGGGTGTGGATCCCTACCTCACCAGCAGGCTGCCACCGGAGACTCTCCCCAATCAGGAAGTCTCAATAAACCTATGTCTCGCACTCAGCCACCTGTCGTGTTCTTTGGGCTTGCAACTTCTCAGACACAAATCTTGGAACAACTTGGACTCAGTCCTAAGACCTGCTGAATTACAAACACACTCCTCAGGTTGGCATTTGATATCTTTCACCAGCCTTAGCTCCCATCTTTTTCCTTCAAGTGACTAGTCCCTTTCCACTGAAGAACAGAATGTCTCCCAAATACAATACCTGCTCCTGGTGCCTTTACTTAATTTGTGCCTTCCATCCGGAATTCCTAATTTGTCTCTTCCTGTCAAATGTCTTCATCCTCTAAGGCCTTCCCTCAAAGATTACCATTAAAATCCAGAAGCCTTCCTGGTTCTTCCCAACCAGATATGGTCTCTCTCCATAACAGTGTGTATTTGTTTTTTCCATTTACTGAATGCTTGCTATGGGCTGGGCAGAACGCTGGACATTAAATATCAGTTTGTATCATAACAATACAATTTGCATGGGAACACTAAGCTTCAAAGAGAAAAACAGAATTTGCCAAAGTTCTCTCCCAGAATTCAAATCCAGATCCCCTTAATTCTAAATTGAGATCTCCCAATTCTGTTCAACCCATCCTAAAACTTCCCTCAGGACAAATGGCTCGAGTCTCCATTTCTGCTCGGTGCTAGAGCCCCTCTCTTCCTCTGTTGCTGGAGAACAAATGCCAGTAGGACCCCAGTTTTTCTTCCTCCTCCCTTCCTTACCCGGATTTCCTTGCTCTCATGGTAAAAATCCTTATCTTCCATCTTCTCAAACAGGAGAACTCTCCCTGGCCCAGCAGAACAGGCAAATCCCTTTGAATAGGCTGCCACGGCAAACACCTGGGGCAAGGTCAGCTGGCTGTGGCTGCTGGCCATCATGACCTGTTCATAGGAAGGTATCGGGGAAGTCATTGTTGGAAACTCGATCAAGCTGGAAAAAGAAAATAGCATATAAGATTTAGAGACAATCCTAAGGGGATGAAATCTGCTAAGGATGAGAAAGATCGGCTGTCCTGGGGTGGGAGACACCCCCTAGTGTGAGCCCCTTTCCCATAACCAAAACACTACCCTTTGTCTGCGATGCTACACGAACTCCAAAGAAAAACTGGAAAGAAAGACATTTACTCGGTAGTCTCACCACCCTGTGTGGTCACTGTTATTAGTATTATCATTGTCATTTTGTTGTTTACAAAAAAGTAGGTCAGAGGGATTGCGTTTTCTAAGATTACACAGTCAGTAAGTGGAAGAGCTAAGATTTGAATCTAGATGCCCATTCCCTTCCTCCTTCCCTCCCGCCTCCCTTCATTCATTTATTTATTCAATCAATCCTTCATTCATATAACAATATACTGGCATTACACTGTGTTAACAACTCTGTGAAACGATGGTAAATACGATGGCCATAGTTCCTGCCCTCAGCAGCTTACAGTCTAGAGGGCATGTGATAAGGACTGTTAGGGGGCAGCTGAGTAGGATGGGAGCAGTCCGTCGGCAGGTAGCCAGGGTGTTCTGAGGACAGTTATAGAAGAGGTGCACCTATGTGAGACGAGCAGAGGCTGAGAGCTCCCAGAGAGACCTGAAGGACGAGCAGCAATACGTCAGGTGTGTCTCGGGGAGTGGGACAGGGGTTGGGCGGCAGGGCAATTACACATGACCAAACCCAGAAGCAAGAGCACGCATGGGGCATGTGTAGTCGACAGAGGCCAGAGCTCATGCTCCAGATGTGTAAGAAGGGTCAGAGCAGCAGGGAATGTGGAGTCTGGCCTTTATTGTTGGAGCCCTGGGTCCACTGAAGGATTGTGAACACAGAAAACTGGAGTGCATGGAAACTTCTTAAGAAGCACTTAACCAAATCCTGACAGAAAAGGAGATGTCATTGGCATGGGGGGTGGTGAGAACGGGTGGAACAAAAGTTATTGAGAAAGAAGGATCTACAGTATGCCACTGTGGTTGAGGGCTTAGGCTGTAAAGTCAGACAGATCTAGGTAGGAATCCTGACTCTGCCACTTAACAGTGCTGTGATCTTGGTGAGCTATTTAAACTCTTTAAGCCTTAGTTTCTGTGTCTATAAAATGGGCACAATAATAATATGTACTATATAAGGTAAGACTCAAGTGAGAATATATATAAGAGGCTCAAGGCAGTGCCTAGTACATACAATGCTACATTCCAATATGTGTGAGATAGATTATTGGTTGTAGTAGAGGCAAAATCCACAGCTCCCTCCTGAGCCCCCACTTTTGTCCACATGCTTCTGTCAGGTTTACTGACATTTCTTTGCATGTCTTGGTTGGTTTATCGCCTCCTACCAAATTGTAAGGTCCTGAACGATCTGTGTGCCCAGCAACTAGCAAGATGCCTTGTACACTGCAAAGGCTCAACGGACATTTATTTAGTTGATTCAGTAAATTAGGCAGCCTTTAGAAGATACATTTTTGAAAATTTGCAGTTTTGAAGACCAGTCATACTAAAATGCTTATAAAATGAAAGGTGTAAAATAAAAATAAAAAAAACTGTATCTAGGCTATGGTCACACTGTCAAATGTGTGCTTGAATACAGACGAACACTAGAAAGGCAGAGAAAAAAAATGAAGAATTGATTTTTAAGGTTAGAGAGGTTATGAGTGATTTTTAGAGTGTTGTTTTTGGTATAATGCTGTTAGTACAATGAGTATATTTTTGTACGAGCCCCGAGGGGCGCCATTACCTCTCTGATTCCTGGATCATCTCCAGGTTCCTCATCTCGCTGGCATGCTCCTTGAGCATTATGCTTGTCTCCCAGCGTTGATCTCCAGATTCAAAGAGGAAGAGCTTGCCTGTATCAGTGCCGACGACAACCCTGTCATCAGACACCCAGGTATGGGCTAGGTAGTTTTGGGGTTCTCCCCTCTGAAAGTTGGTTTGCTTCAGGGTTCCCTCAGTAAAACGGAGAAGTTTAAACATCCCATTTCCAGTGACACAAACCTGTGTATTATCCTGGGGACCAAAGCTCACCTGTAGAAGGTGAAAGAATAAAAGACGAAGACTTATAAAACTAATCTTGATGGAATTATTGCCCATTTTCCTCATTAATATTTATTTCAGGTAGCTCGGAGTATCCTTTAAACATCACTAAATCATATCATTTTGATACCATATTTGATAAGAGTACAGATCTATATCCATTATGTTTGTGGGGACAAGAGTCTAACATTAGGAAACCTACAAAAGTCATTTTACAAGGACCAAAAAGCAAAATGAGCAGGTCTTGACAATGGCCAAACTAAGTGCCCCCCCCAAAAAAAGAGGAATGAAGGCTCCGCAGGAAACACAGAAACAAGAGAGTCTGGCAGGCTTATGTGCCCCATCCAGGGGGAGTGAGCCAATGTCAGGGACTGCTACGTGGTCTCCGACCAACTGAGCTTCCTTTACCTGCACCCTCATCACAACATAAAGGACAGTCAACCTGTCACCCCACTAGACAGTGAGCCACTTGAGGGGCTGTGGCCTTTTCTTCTCTGTGTCCCAGTGCTGGGTTCACAGAGGACATCCAATAAATGTGAACTGAACCTCCTGGAGTGGAGGTGCTCTCTACTCTGAATGGGGATGCTGCACAGGCCTCATGGTGGCCTGGAGGAAATTATCTTCTGGCTTTACCTTCTGGCAGCCTTCTGATTACTAATTTCACCTCTTAAGTTCTCTATTATTAGGGAGGAAATACACTGGATAAACTATGTGAGTGCTCTGGTCCTGATGTACTGGTTTACACACCGGTCTCTTGTGAGAATAACTGAGTCCATGCCTGACACACTGACTAGTTAGTATCTCTGAACGTGAACAGAACTGAGTTCCTGAAAACTTGTAAACCTGAGTATTTGGTCCGAGACGGGGTTACTGCACCAAGGTAAAACCTCCTTGGGACCCACGGCCGAGGCAGTCAACCAGCTTCCTAACAGGTGCTGTTCATTTTGCCTTCATACCACGATAGAAAACTCTGCTCCCCACGTAACTGCAATTTTATTAACAGCTTCCTAAAGATGTACTGCTTCACATCACATCCCTGAAATCTTCCCACTGCCCAGCAACGCTGCTGAAAAGAGGTCAGGACCAGGAAGAGAGAGTGAGTTTGATCAGTCCACCTCTGGGCCTGACTTGTGACCAGAAAGCAGTTCTAGGCCAGAGTAAAGGAGACAGGCACTACTATTCACTACTCTGTGATTTCAACCTCTTGGAGCTTCAACTGTATAATAGTTATAATAATTATGCATACCATATATGGTTATTGTGAGACTAAATTTAAAAATGCATGTTCAGAAATCAGCACTGCTCCTGGTACATAGAAAACATTCAATAAAAGACAGCTCTTACTATTGTTTATAATTTACACCATACTTGTGCTGGGAGATACCTGATAGACACCATTGTTCTGAGAGTCGATTCTAACAATGGCCATTACTTTCTGTTTTTCCCACAGCCAATAGACAAGGTTGGACTCTGGAGGTGATGTCTGAGTCAACAGGTATTTGGAGTCTGGAGAAAAGGCCATGCAAGTAAATTTCTGAACTGGGAAGTCAAAATTATTAAGGATTTTGCGCTTCCGGACAGGGATGGATGACAGTTCATAAATGGTGATGACAGGTTTTTCTTGCACCATCTCTGAGACAGCGAGGTATCGCCTATTGGGACTGATGGACAAGGCCAACATGCCTTGACTCTTCTCTGAGCCTGAAAATAGAGGTAAAAGGGAGAATAAGGGTAGATGAAGCTTTCACCAAGATTCAACGTGAAGCAGCCACAGCGGCTGACGCAATAGGAGAAAAGTGCAGAAACAGGTCATTGTCAGTCCACGAGCCCCTTGGTACAACTATATCTGGGGTATTATTAAAATGACTAGGATGGGTACCTCCCTGAGGCGAAGCTTGGAGGAGAAGTCAGGGAACAATTCCTGGAGGCGGACAATGTGGGACAGGGAGGGGAGTGGGGCAGGTGGCAGGAAGAGAGAAGGTATGAATGTGAGAAAGTAGGATATTGCTAGAGCATCACATGTGAGCCAGGGATGACCAAAAATGGGTCTAGAGGGGTGGAAGAGGATCAGATCATAGAGGCCTTTATGCCCTGAGCAGGCAGCACTTAATACTCTCCGTCTACTTTCAAGGCCGAAATGCTAACCACTGGATTCCTCAGCCTCCCTTGCAAATAGGTGATCTATGTGCCATTCTGGCCAGGAGATAGATGTAGAAGTCTGCTGACTGGCTTTATGGTAAAGCTTGTGCTTTCTTGAAAACCAGGGATGGATGCACTCTATCCCCCTTTTCCTGGAATACAGAGGTGATATGTGGAAATACAGCAGTCATCGTGCAACCTTGAAGTAACAAGCATGAGAATGAAAGCCACGGTCCTCTAGATAGCAGCGCCTGCGGCAAAGGTTAAAGTGCAAATACTTTATTTGTGAAATGCAATCAGGGCCACATTATGATTTTTGTGGGCCTTAGGTACTTTAGCTTTCAGGGACACCTTCCTCTATTAAAAATGTTAAAAATTATATTTTGTGACAGCATTTGTATAAAGAGGAATATATCCAGGCTGGATTCATTGATATGTTCATTATTATTATATTCATTTTTTTCCTGATTTTAAAATAAATTAAAATTAAAACATTTTCTTCTATCCTTAAATGTATCATGGGTCCTAGGCTCTATGCCTACTGTGCCTTGTGGACAAGTCTTCCAGCTCAGTTAACAGCAACTCCATCCTTCTGATTAATAAGGCCAAAAACCCCACTTCTTTTTCTCTTTCACCCTACATCAGATCTCTGAGAAAATCTGTCACCTCCACTTTCCAAGTGTATCCCGGATTTGATCTCTTCCCTATGGCCTATAACTTGCTCCATGACACCATTTTCTCTCACCTGGATTACAGCAATAGTCTCTCAACTGGTCTCCTGCTTCCTCCCTTACCCCTCCTTGCATCTACTCTCTAAACAGTAGCCAGATGAACCTGTTAAGTCAGACCATGTTATGCTGTTGTGAGTACCCCCAGGACTTCTCATTTCACTCAGAATAAGAGCCTATGACCCATAAAGCCCTAAGTGAGGTTGCTCCCCATCACTTCTCTGCCTCACCTCTCAGTGCCTATTGTTCCAGTCACTTCACTTGAGCCACCCTGGCCTCCTTGCTATTCCCCTAACACACTGAGCACCCTCCTAACTCTGAGCCTCAAAGGTGAAAAGCAGAAGTATAAAGCATAAAAGAGATAGTATGGGAGAATAATTAATAATCTTGGGTTAGGGAGAAATTCCTGAACAAGACACAAAAAGGAAAATGTTGATAAACTTCACTTCATTAAAACTAAGAATTTCTAAAAAAAAAAACAAAAAACAAAAAAAAAACTAAGAATTTCTGTCCATCAAGATACCGTAGGGAGAAGACACAAGCCCCAAACTGGGAGAAATTATTTGCAATACATATATTGGACAAAGGATCGGTGGTATACAGAATATATAAAGTGTACTCATAAGTCAGTAAGAAAATTGCCCCCCAAAACCACAGAAAAATGGGTAAAAGACATGAATAAAGCATCTTACAGAAGAATGAATAGGAATAGCCCATAAACATGTAAAAAAAAATTCATTCTCATTAAGGGAAATGCACACGAAAACCAATAAAATCAATCACTAGGTTAGCAAAAAATTAGGAAGTTAGACAATACCAAGGGTTGGCGAGGTTGTGAAGGAATGGCAACTCTCATATACTCCTGGTGGGAGTGTAAATTGGTACTACCGCCTTACGTAATTTTAGTCCTGGCTGTGTGTCCTGGAGAATCTCTGCACAAGCGGATGAGCATACATGAATGCAAAGACATTTTTACACTAGCGCGGTTGGTAACAGCAAAAAACTGTTGTTTCCCAAATGTCCACCAACACCAGAATGGATAGATACAGTTGAGACATTAGATTCATAGGACGGAACACTACATAGCAATAAAATGAACTCAAGATGCATGTAATATATATCAAAATGTATAATCTCGAAAGCATGAGCCACCTTGTTTGTTTTGATGTTAAACAAAAGAAGCCAGCCATAGAATACATATACTATGATTCCATTTATATAAAGTTAGTAAATAGCAAAAAACAAAACTGTATCTTACGTGGAGTTACACATATGTGGTAAAACTCTATGCAACAAAGAGTGGAAAAAGGGAATAAATAATCAAGTTGTAGAAATCATATATATCGACAGGAGCAATGTGAACAAAAACAAATGTGACATTATACAAATGGTTATTTGTGACTTGGGATAAAATCTCCAGTGTCTTCATCATGCATGAATTATAAAGGTGCTGGGATGAAGGTGGTATACTCTGAAAAACTGTCAGATAACTCAAAAAGTGGCCCTGGTGATGACAAACACAATGATTTTGAAGATGCATGAAAAGACACTCTTTACATTTTTTTTTCATTAGATCACAGTGGAAAAAAAACTTTTAAATTAACATTATTTTACATGTGATTTTAACTGTGTATGTGTGATTGATTACATGTTAAATAATGCAAGCAGACATGTATTCCTTCCACATTTGGAAAACTATACGTTTATTCAAGTTGGCCAAAAAAAATTTCCTTTCAGTCATCGTATTGAGACTATGGGGTTATATTTGCCACCTAAGGTTAATGTACGAGTATGTGGCAGGATGGAAAGGGGTTTACCTGGAATGAATTTTTGCCACTTCTGATCCATATTGTACCTCACACACTGATTTCCTGCAGGAAATATAATGATCTGCTCATCGAAGAAGAAGATATTGTTGGCCACTTGGGATTGAAGACCAAAAACATGGTGCGACTGAGCTACTACGGTCGACATGGTCCCTGGCCAAAGAGATCTGTAAAGACCGAGCCCGCAGTTGACATGGAGAAGCGCATCGCCGCCCAGCCCCGCCCAGGACACGCCCCTCACCACGCCCCCAACCCTCCTCCACCGCCCACTCCAGAGCCCCTCACCCACTACCCCGCCGAGGCTCCGGATTCTCCCTTCCTTTGCACCCTCGCGGCTTCCTTCTCCTCCAGCCATCCCCCCACCTCCCGGTATTCCCTCTCACCTTTCGCTTTTCCTCCCCGAGTTACCAGACCACACGTATATCCCGGGGTAGTACCACGGCTCTCAGGCAACCTCGGCACTATGAGACGCCGGAGCGGTTCCTATAGCAACGGAAAACCGGAAGTGTGTCTGGGCCCGGAAGCGGAAGTCCAGATCAAGAAGTCCCGCAGCAGTAGTGAGTTGTTGGCTGTGGAGCGGTTCGGTTCCACGTGGAGCCGCGGCGGGAAGGTAGAGGACTGAAGAGCGGCGGCTGCAGCGAGAGGTGCCCTTTCCAACCGCGCGGGCCTCGGCCTACTCCGCTTCCCCAGGGACGTGTTGGACGTGCGCGCAGCCAGATGGACACTCCTCCGCTCTCAGGTTCGGACTCAGATTCTGATGATTCTCTTGTCACGGACAAAGAGGTAGGTGTCAGCCGAGCTCGCGTGGCTGGACGCGGGGAGAGGTCCTTACTCCCCTGGTACCTATCGCCGATTATGTCCTGCAGTTGCAGGATGCCTTTTCCCGAGGTCTCCTGAAGCCAGGCCTCAATGTCGTGCTAGAGGGGCCGAAGAAGGCAGTGAACGACGTGGTGAGCTCGGGCGCTTGGCGGAGGGGGGTACTCGGACGTGAGATGAGCACAACGAAATGTGCTTGGGTGACTGAGTTCTTGTCCCAGAAAGGACACTGCGTGCGTATTGTCAAGAGGGTCAGTTACCTGTCAGGGTATTGGGGGATAGCACTTTGTCGGTTCGCCTAGCACCCTGGGCTTGAGAGAGACATATTCAGGGTTCCCTTCTTAGGAGCTCAGTGTCTGAATTTCTTAGAATGGCCTGAAGCAGTGTTTGGCTGAATTCAAACGGGATCTGGAATGGGTTGAAAGGCTTGATGTCACCCTCTCTGAATTTCTTAGAATGGCCTGAAACAGTGTTTGGCTGAATTCAAACGGGATCTGGAATGGGTTGAAAGGCTTGATGTCACCCTCGGTCCGGTGCCAGAAATCAGTGGACCCCAGTCACCACCTCAGGACAAGGATCAGAAAGCTGTTGATCCAGAAAATGACTTCCAGCGGGAGATGAGCTTGTATGTTTGTTTTCAAATGTGGGAGAAGTTGTCGGTCCCTATGCTAGAGAGGGAGGAGAGAAGGAAAGTGGGGAGCCCGGACTCCTCAGAAGTTATCACAAGCCTGGGATCAGGGTGGGAGGCCTCTTTGGACTAAAAAGAGCTAAAGTTTTTTGTACATTCAATTATTAGAACAAAAATTTGCTTATGGAAGTTTCTTATATAGACATTTTTAGCGACTGCCTAATAATTCATAATTGGCATTAGTTTTGTAAGTTAGTGGGTACTTTTAGAGTGGTGATTCTCTTAAACTATTCATTTATTTTCAGCAGTACTTCCCATCACCCTACCTTTTTAAAAGAGTGTACAGTTAAATTTTTCCAAGATTAACTTAGATACCAAGTTAATGAGGTTTAAATGAGGTTAAATTTTTCCAAGATTAACTTATATACCAAGTTAATGAGGTTTTTATTTGTGTGTTTTTGTTTGTGTGTTTGTTCTTGCTGGTGGAGGTCAGATGTTGAGAGTCTTTCTGACCTTGGATAACTCATGAGAAGCAGTGAGAAGGAATGTAAGGCCTCTTAGCTTATTTCACACTTTGTCCTACATCCTCAGCTACCGTCAGGCCCAGGCCGCAGTGCTTGCAGTATTACCCCGCCTCCATCAGCTCAAAGTCCCTACCAAGCGGCCCACTGATTATTTTGCAGAGATGGCCAAGTCTGATCAGCAGATGCAGAAGGTAAGAAACAGGGAAGGTTTTTTTTCTGGAAAGCCAAGGTGTTGTACTTAAGTATATTCAGCTGGCTTACCTTCTGTACTGTTTAAAAAACTAAGCCTAATAATAGGGAACCAGTTGTCAAAGGACAATTATCACCTCTGTTGTCTACTTCACACTCATGACAATCACCACCAATTAGATAAATGTAAGGGTGACTTTTTCCTAATTTAAATAATTAAGATGGGGCGGCTGAAATACTATGTGGTGGACCTTCTTTAATAAAATTTTTTTTAAAAAGCAAAAAAACGAAACAGTTAAGGGGAGGAAAAGAACTGGAAGTGTGGTCCCCAAGGTAAACATGGCCTTTTGCATTTCCTAGCTGCCATGATCATGGCATGTTGTATAGAAAAAACACAGTTCTTGTCCTGCCATTACCAGTGGGCAGTGCTACAACTTGTAGACAATTCATTTTCTCTGGGCTTCAGTTTTCTCTTTGGTAAAATGAGGGAATAATGTATGGCTGAGATGTAGTATAATTTAGGGTTAGGTACAGCTTGGTCCTCGTTTAACTTTGGGAGGAAGAGAATTGCCAAAATCTAATCCAAGATGTATTGACATAGTTCTCTTGGGTCATAAGCTGGATTTTAGGGAGCTCTTATCTTGGCGGTACTTAGGGAAGCTAATCTAGAGATGGGCCCAGACACATCTCTGTACATTCACACTGACAACTGTTCATCCTTGAACTGAAATGTGTATGTTTGATGGAAAAGGCGAAGTGCCCAATATCTGTTGGAGTTTTTAATGTGTATGTGGTATATTGGAGAAGGGGACAGTAGGGATGGGGAGAAGTTAATTTCTCTTGGCAAAATTGCAAGCAGTTTTGTATAATGGAACAAATAGCACAGTGGGAATGGGAAGTTTGCTTGCAGGTTCTAGCTCCACCGCTGCTACGTTTGGGATCTTGGACAGAGTGCTGAGCCTTTGGGCCTCATTAGCCTCAGGTGTAAAACACAGGACTTGGAATAGGTGATAATCAAGGTTCCTTTGAGCTCCACAGTTTGCAGCACTGGGAATATCTGTTTTCTGCTCCAGTGTGCCCTAACTAGTGGTCATCTCAGATTCAATTAACAAGCTGACAACATTTTGTGTTTTAGATTCGACAGAAACTGCAAGCTAAACAGGCCGCCATGGAGAAGTCTGAAAAGGCTAAGCAATTGCGAGCACTTAGGAAATACGGAAAGAAGGTGAGAAGGAAAGTGTGCAGGGGATAGGATGAGGCCGAGTGTGTTTTTCAGGCCAGATTGCGTGGTCTGATTTGTTCCATGCCCTGTATGTGTTCAGTCATGTGCTTATTATTTCATAGTGGGGTGTGTGTGCTCTAGTATTCATGAACTCATTCTCTTCTTGATGCCAGTGTGTCACCAGGAATAGTGTGTTAACTGCAGGAGAGTCATTCACCTCTCGGGGCTTCAGTTTGCACCTCTATTCAGTGAAGAGTTGGGTCCAGATCGGAGGTTTCCAAACCTAATCTCACAGCAGAATCAACCGGGGATATTTTTCAAGACAGATTTCTAGGCTTCAGAAGAATCTCTGGGAATCCATGCATGTTTTCTTCCAGTCCCCCAAAGGCTTCTCAGATGATTCCAACATGCATACTGTTGAGAATCACTGGCCTAGCTGATTATAAAGTCCTTAAAGGAATCATGTTATTGATTGTCATCCAATCTGGAAAAAAATGGCACCTGTGTGTTAGAACTATGATTGAGTTCTAATGTAAAATCAGAGCAGCATACCATGAAACTTTTCGTGGTTTTTCTTCCTTATTGCCTGGTCACCTAAGAAGGAAGATGACAGGAATTAAAGTTAGGGTTGTGGGAAGAAATGTTTGTGAGGAGGATCAGCATGGGTGTTGAGACTTTGTCGACGTTTGGGACATAAGCACTGTGATCCTGCGTGCTGAGTTGCTTCCTCATTTGGAGTCATTTCACTGAGGGATTCAGCGGAGTATGAATAGCTGGCCTCCTGTCCTCTGCATACAGGCAGCTGTGGACTTGCTGGATTGATCTGGTCGTGTGACTGAGATCAACTCAAAGGCAGGGCAATTGGATTCACAACTTGTCTGAAACAGATCCATTTAGTCAAGTCTATGAGCTCACTGTTTCTAATCTGAGGAAACCTCAGGGCAGTGGCTCTCAGCTAGGGGTGATTTGGCTTCCCAGGGAAATTTGGCAATGTCTGGAAACATTTTTGGTTGCCACATTTTGGTGGGGAGTGTGCTCCTGGCATCTAGTGAGCAGGGGGCAGGCAGAGAGGCTGCGAAATATCCTACAATGCACAGGACAGGCTGTTCCCCGCTCAACAGAGAGTCGTCCTGTTTAAAGTGTCAGTAGTGTGGAGACTGAGGAACACTGACCTAGAGGAAAAGCGTCTCCTTTTGTCCTGAAAGCTTTTTTGTTTTTCAGGGAGATTGTTGTTTTCTGTTAGGACTTTCATGCCTAGTAACTGTAGGTTAGATATTTAACATGCCCAAATAAAATTAATGGGGAGAAGTGGATGTGCACTTAAACATGATTTGCTACAGTTTTGTAGGTAGGATTGTGTAATGGAGGAAGAGTGCAGACTGCCTGAGTGTGAATCTCAGCTCTGCACTTTCCCGCTGTGTGACTCGGGCAAGTTACTTAACCTCTCTGTTTCTGTTTTTCGTGGGTTGGTGATAAGAATTTTTACGTCACTGGATTGTTGAAAAGCTAAACCGAGAATGTACTTAGAGCCTTAACATAGTTTGGGCACACAGTACACGTTCAGCGGTGGTGATGTTATCACAGTGTTGTCACTGGGAGAATGTATACATTTGCAGTGATGGTTTGGAATGGCTGTGACAGTCCTGTGCCCATGTCCCAGGTGCAAACAGAGGTACTTCAGAAGAGGCAGCGGGAGAAAACACACATGATGAATGCCATTAAGAAATACCAGAAAGGTCAGTATGTCTCTCCTGAAGATGTAGGGGAGCAGGCTGCCTGCTAATTGTGACACCTCGTGCCCTGGAGCCTGGATTGATGTGGAACTATTGGGCCTAAGGTTTGGGGACGGGATGGGAAGCAAGATGTGCCTCTTACAATCAGTTCGGCAAACAACAAGCTTCTTTTGATGTTTAAGCTTTTTATAAAATGTGATGGTGCTGATCGAAGTACTTCTTCACTCGCAGGCTTCTCTGATAAACTGGATTTCCTTGACGGAGATCAGAAACCTTTGGCACGGGGCTCGAAGGAAGGAGCTAAAGGCCAGCAGACGAAGAAGGGGTATTAAGTGTTTGATTTTGTTTTGTTTTGTGGTGTGTCCTGGGCCTGCAGTTCACAAGTATGGCAGGGACTGCCCCACGAGTGGCCTCAGAATGGAGAAAGTGTAGCTGCTGCCTGTGGCCGAGACCTTCAGGAGTCTGTGATGGGTGGCGTTAGCCATATCAGTCTTTGAAGATTAAAGGGAGGTGATTTAAGGATTCAAACATTTTAAGTGAATGCTTAGTCAAAGTGAATTCCTTACCTCACAGTGTGATGTGTAAGATTCCAGACCTCGGGTTCAGATCTGGACTCAAGCAGTCACTGGTAGGGTAGCTTTGAACAAGTTACTTTACCTTTTTCAATGTTAATTTCTTCATCTATGAAAATAAGAAAATAGTATGTGCCTCATAGCATTATGAAGATTCAAAGGGATAATGTTGACTATTACAATTGTGCTTTTTAGTTCACCAGTGTGCATTCCTGGACACCAGGCCTGTAATAACCATTTCTGTGTAATGTATGTAGTAAATGCTATGATGAGTCGTTTAGGGAGTAGTAGGATACGCATTGTAGAAATATCTGACATGGTCCGGGGAGCAGGTCTGGGGTTGGCTTCCTGGAGAAGGGACCCACCTGAGCTTAGCCTGAAGGATGAATAAGAAGTAACTAGGAGAATAGGAGAGACACAAGTTTTGGGAAGACGAAAGAACATAAATGAGCAAAAGCTTAGAGATGAGAACAGTAGGTTTGTATGTGAGGAACAGCAAGCATTTGGTATCACTGGGAATACAGTGTGAGGCAAGGAGTGGCAAGGGGGATTTGGAGGGGGGTCTGGGCCCAGTCACAGAGGCAAACTGTTTGCCTAGTTGAGAAGCTTGGGCTTTATCCAGTAGACAGTGGGAAGACACTGATGGGCTTTACTCAAAATAATGAGCAGGTCATATTCATATTGCAGTGGTTCTTGTGTAGATGATAGACTTGAGGGAGACAGAGAAATTGATTAAGGGACTATTAAAAAAGTACATATAAGCATTGATGATGACCTGAAAGTAGTCATGGAAGTAGAGAACAGAAAATGGCTTGAACGAGTATTCAAGAGGTTAAATTAGCAGGACTCAGTAATTGGATTGAGTGTAGAAAGTGAAAGATAAGAATCAAGGCTGACTCCCAGGTTTCTAGTCCAGTGGCTAGGGCATGTCTGTAGGAAGTGAAACCAGGCTAGGAAGGGAGACAACATGTGGTTTTGGAATGCTGAATTTGAGATTCCTGTGGGATGGCCAGTTTTAAGATTTATTACATTTGAATATTAAATGCATGCATATATCCCTGAAAGGACTAGAAACAACTGTGGATGATTTAGGAAGGTTTAGTTAAAATAGAAAGCTTTCCAAAGATAACTGGTGAGCCACAAATTGTATGTGGATCCTTTCCTGGTTCTTGCTTTGTTTTCCTGCTTTAGTGGTTAAAACTATAAATAGATGAGCTTGCCTGGGGAATTTGTTAAGTAGGAATGTAAGGCCAAGGATGAACTTTTGGGTAACAGTGGTATCTACTTATAGACAGAATACTCTAGGGTATTGTTGGGCTATGAGGTTCGTCAGAATTTGCAATGCTGTGGGTAACCCGTAAGACTGCTTTTTTCCAGTCCCAATGCCAAACGGCGCTATAAAAACCAGAAGTTTGGTTTTGGTGGAAAGAAGAAAGGCTCCAAGTGGAACACTCGCGACAGCTATGATGATGTATCCAGCTTCCGGGCCAAGACAGCTCATGGCAAGGGCCTCAAGAGGCCTGGCAAGAAAGGATCAAATGTGAGTCCCAGAGCCAGGCCCACACCACCTGCCCACTCTCTTTCTTTCCCTTTGTATCCTGACCCTGGGGCAGAAAGCCGAGCTGCTATGTGACCACATGTGGTATTTCTTTTTCTGTAGAAGAGACCTGGAAAACGGACAAGAGAGAAAATGAAGAGTAGAACACACTAAGCAACATCTTTGTGTGCATAGAACCAAGAAAAAGGAATGAAGAATTGGGATTTCACAATACAATTGGATCCCTTAGGTTGGTTTCTTTTTGTTAAAAAAAAAAAAAATTATTCAATAAACTAAAAAATTATCAAAGAAACATACTCTTGGGTGAAAATTCAGTTAAGACAGATTTAGAAGTTACTTTTACATATTAAATAATACTTCTATTTATTGATAATTATTTAGACATTGAGCCCAAATTCCCTTCCTTTTATAGTAGATGAAGATTTAACACGCTCATCAATTCCTCTTCCCCGTCCCGCCAGTTAATATCACGACTTTGGGTAAATCAGTAACCAGTGTTATATCATCATGATTGTTTAAATACCAATCACTGGAGAGCTACATGAACTATGATAATTCTTCCTGTTTAATACAATTTTTGGTTTTTCTTTGAGTTAATTATTACCTTATGTTTTTCTGTATAAAATTTTCCTTCTATATCGTTAGATGTTTCATCATTTTATCCATCTTAAAATTTTTCTGCTATAACCAAGGTCTGTCCTACAAATGTCACCCTGTCTCTTTTCTATACCTTCTAGGTTGGCTCCACTATTAGGTTGGTGCAAAGGTAATTGCGGTATTTGCAATTTTTAACCTAAACCACAATTACTTTTGCACCAACCTAATATTTCCTGGATCCCGTATTTTTCTGTCTTAGCTTATGCCAGCCTTTGCTCTACACCGTTTTTTAGTATCTCCCTAAGAATGGGAAGATGAGAGGTGAATTTTTTGTCTCTTTGCATTTCTGCAATTGCCTTTAATCTGGCAGCTATGAATTTCCCGAGAATGTTGCAGGCATGCTGCTTTGTCTTATACAGCCTCCTATGTTGCCAGTGAGAGGCTTCTCTCTGGAAGCTTTTCTTCTCCCCGTGATCTGACCTTCCATGATGCCATACCTTGGTGTGCTCCCGTGTTCGTTCTTTGATTAGGGTATTTGGAAAGATTCAAGCTCTTTGGTTCTGGGAAGATTAATTTGATAACTTCCCCCCTGTTTGTTCTAATTCTAGAATTTCTGTTAGTTAAATGTTGAACCTCTTCTGATGATCTTCTAAGTTTGTGTTTGTATTTAAGTTACACTTTGGGCCAAAGACTTCTTTGATTCTTTTTTCTAATCATTTTATTGAATATATATTTTAGCTTTCATTTTTCACTTTGTGTCCCGAGAGTTTTTTCTTCTCTAATTGTTCCTTATTCAGATGATTTTATGTTCCCTGCTGGTCTAGTGACTGGCATTTGGCGCTTTCATATCGTTTTACTCGTATTCTATAGATGCTGTCCCCAATCATGTCTCTCAGAATGTGAATTATAGTTTTGGTTTTTAAAAAAGGTTTATTGTGTTCCCTTCATTCTGTTACCTCGTGATTCCTCAAACCCCACCGTATATGCATTTTGGTCTCCCTTTTTAATATAGACTTTCTAGTACAAAAGAATGAATTTAGCTTTTGTAAACTAATTTCGGTTAACAAAATTCTGAGTAAAGAAGTTGCGTTTTCAGAAGACCAATGATTTCCCCTTGACCTATTTTTGACAATCTGTACAATGAATGTGGCAAAACATAGAAATTCAAATAAGGAGCCTCAGGATCAGTTAGAAACTTTGAATTATGTTTGGAAGATATTGAGAGTTTTCAGACAGTAGAACACAGGTTAACAGCAGTTCACACTGTAAGGCCAAAAGTAAGTTATTAATGCTAAGTACTTTTAAAAGGTTTGAAAACCATGTCCCTCCCTTCCTTCCTTTTTTATTTTGGTATAGCAAAGTTTTACAAATGGCGTCACTTTCCTTAATTTCAGAGGTATAGTCCATAGAACTCATTTATCTCACTTCTACCATTTCAGTCTTCAAATGAAGTATAATAGGGTGCGGGCATTGTTATCTCACATGTCCGTGCATTGAAAGGTAACAGCCTCGCAGTTCCCTGTCCCCAGTACCGGCTGTTCGTGCTTTGCTTTGTTCCAATACGCGTGGGTCTGTTTTCAAGTGCCGTTAAGTAAGAGCAGTTTCTCAACAACACTGTGTATAAGTAGAAACTTTGCTGCTAGCTCTTTAGTCCTCAGATCACTAAGTAAATTGAAGAGGCATAATGATTTCACAGTCTGACAGTGATTGATCACTGCACATCTGTTACTCGAATCTAGACTTCGAAAGGATTAAGACAGTTTGCCAAGGCATAGAAACACGATGCTTGCTCCATGTCATGTACAAGAAAAAGCAAGCAAGCTCTGTTTTGTTTTTTGATTTTTGTTTTACAAATAAAACACTTGATTCTCAAAGTTTTTAATGTTTTAATCTAAATAAATAATAGTGTTACTGTTTTTCATTTTCTTAAGCATTTAACAGTAAGGTGTTTAATCATTTGACTAAGTTTTAAAAATTCATCATGAGGGTATTTTGAGGAGAGCATAAAGAGTGGATTATGTGATATGCGGAGAGGTGAGTCTATGATCTAGTATAAATTAGACAATAGATTAGGTTCCTGATCCTCTTTCATCCCAAAGTTAGCTCTGATGGAGATCATTATGCCCCTGCTTCTCTGTTCCTTTAAATAGAGCAACCCGACTTTTTCTGCTTTCACCTCCTTCCCAACATCACCAAAAAAATGGAGGCTTACTTTGTACACTCAACTTATCTAAAAAATATTTACAGTCAGTCTTCACTTTGCAATGTAGTGTAGGACCATGAAAATGACTTGCTTGCTAAAACTATGCCAAGTAATCTTAACACATTGTGACAAATTTAAAGGTATGGGAGGGGTGTGGGGCACAGACTTCCGTGCCTGCTTTGGACATACCACCCTCCCATTACCTCAATGTGTTCACCACCCTGGAAGCTCTCCAGACCCTGTGGTTGAGGGGTTTTTATGGAGGACTCAAGTATATCTGCAGGATTGATTAAATCATGGCCATTGGTCTTCAGCCCCTCTTCTCTCCCCAGAGATTGGGGGGTGGGACTGGAAGTTCCGAGTATCTAATGAAGGCTTCGTCTTTTGGGGAACAGCCCCATCCTGAGGCTATCTAGAGGCTGCCAAGAGTCACCTCGTTAGTATAAAAGATGCTCCTGTCACCACTGTCACTTAGGGAAATGCAAATGATGCAGGAGCTCTGTGTCAGGAACTGGGGACAAAAGGTAAGTATCTCTGTGACATCACAGGTCACCCTCCTGTCTTTGGCCATGAATCCTTATGGCAAAAGGATTATAATAGTGCAGAGATAGGTACATTTCTAGATTCCCATGTAGTCATTAATGATTAGTCCATCATCATATTGTATGAAACTATCTCTGGGGCTCAGCCACTCAGGTTTGTAGGCTTCCATTCGATCTTGTCAGGTTCCAAAAGCAAGATGATCTCAGCAGAATATGGCTTCACCCTTCCAGGCATAACTCAGGAACAGCCATGTGGAAAAGATACTGGAGGTGGGGGGTGGGGGTGCGTGGAGCTTTTATGCCCAACCTGGGCATGCACCGCTCTCCCAACAGCTCCATGTGTTCACCATCCTGGAAGTTTCCTGGCTCTTTTTATAGAACCTTCAAATGGTACTTTGTCCAGATGTTTTTTTAGAGCTGTTTTTTTTTTTTTTTCCAGACAGGATTCCATCAGCTTCAAACCCAGGGAGAAAATACAATGTAGGTGTAGGTTAAGGGTTCAGCCTTCCCAGGTTTTTATTGGTTGTTTTCAACCTCACACCTCATTCCTTAGTGTCCCTGTGTTTTATTTAGTGTCCCTGAGCCCTATGCTTTTCCCATTTCTCTAAGAATAGCCCTCCAATGCAGCAATATTACATGCCTGGCTGCTGGTAAGTATGGAGTGGGACACCCTGGAGACCGCCTACCAATGTCCATTTTCAGTTCCCTGCTTCCCGCCCCTCTGTCTCAGAGTCCTGGGAGGACTGGGGCATGGGCTCCAGGATCAGAGGTATCCCATTCGGCTTGCGTTTTGTGGCTTCCTCCGCCCTCTTCCATCAGCTTTCCACTTCTAAGTATGCCTTCAGTTTTCTTGGTTGCTAATGGTTTTCTCCCATTCTCTCTGTTTTGGGTCCATACCTTTTGTATCCCCTTATTATCCTTACTGAGGTCTGGGAAGGCAAAGGAGCGATTGTTCGCAGTTTGCCCTCTTACTGGAATTCTCCCACTAGTTTATGTGATTGAGGATTTGAACCAGTGGTTTTGGACAGGACGGAGAAATGTAAGACTCGGGATAGGAGAAGTTTGGGCTTTAAAGTATCTTTACTGAGCAGCTCTCACTTCGGGCATTAAAGACAGGTTGACATCACTGCTGGAAACTACTTGTGGCGATCATCTTCTCCCAAGCTCCACATTTTAGCCTTGTACAGAGTGATGTCTTGATGGACCCTGTAGTGGTTCAGCCTGTGGTCATCGCGTGCTGGGTTGACCTAGAGAGGAGAGTGTAAGCATCAGAAAGAAGCCTGTGGGGAAGGGGGAGGCCCTGGGTTTGCAGTCAGATGGACCTGGGCTTGAATCAGGCCCAATCTGCTGATGTGTGACCCCTGGTGCTTTACCTTGCTAAACCTGTTTGTGAAATGAAGATGACAACATTGACATCAAAAGAGTCGTAGGACTGAATGACAATAACCTATGCAAAGTTGCTGCCCACCCCTGTCCTCTGCCTAAGTTGGAGGCCTATGGACTCTTTCCCCACTGGAATGTAAGGTCCAGGAGGGCAGGTGCTGTGTCTGTTTATGTCACTGCTTAGCTCCAGCACCTAGAGCAGTGTCCAGCACACACTAGGTACTCAAGTACATATTTGTTGAAGGAAGGAAGAAAGGTGGTGAAGTAGTTACACAGAACTGAGTATGAGTGAGCAGTCTGACACATAAACCTTAGAGAAGCAATTAACTTAAAGGACACACGTTCAGCACATTTTATTAGACCAGAGGCTGAGCTGTATTCATAGTGTGTGGTTTCCCCAGTGTCTCAGTATTGGGGTTGGGGGTTCTCTGCCTGTTTGGGGTGAGGTACTGCCAGGGGCAGGAATCCTAAGTTAAGTTGGTGCTGAATCAAGCCTCGTCAGCCCCCAACCACATCACTGAAACTCCTGTGTATTTACGTTTTAGGGTTGTTGTACAACACCTGGATATAACATTTTTTTGCTTTTACTTGACTGCCAACAGCGCCATCTAATGGCATTGTCCCCAGTTATAGTGATGAACAGGCTTGGTGTCTGCAGACCCTTTGTAACTCCATAGTGATGACTGATCTGGCGGCCACGCAGTCAGTTATCTGCAAGGCCTAGGAGGGTCTGAGCAGGGCAGGGCTTGTCCTTCCTGTCACGGCGTGGTAAGCCTGCCATGAATTGTGCTGGTGAAAGATGGGACCTTTGCACATGCACACCTGTACTCATGGAAGTCAGGCCTTTTTTTAAAAAAATGAAGAATAGTGAGTTAAATTATTTGTGCTTCATAATACTTTTCTGAGTTGCTAAATCACTAACTTGGATGATTTTTATCTTCACCTTCACCTACCTTTCTTCACAACTCACCTCCAGTTACATGCACACCATTTCCTGTTGAGCATTTCTCTCTTCCCCGGCTGTCTAACCCGACCTCTCCCTCTTGGATTCAGTTATCCTTGTGTAAATGGCAGGGCTTCCGCTGGAACCCTCACCCTGTCTCCCGCAGTCTCATCTCTCCGTGGTGATACCTCACGTTTGAAGAGGAGCTGTTGCAAACGAGCAGCTGTTAGATCTCCTCCTCACTGGGAAAACCTGGCTTACTGAGCCACTTATTCCTATCGGCATACAGTACCCCTGTCAGAGCCACATGCCCGACTAGAGTTGTGTAAGTGGGCGAGAAGGTCAGGTCTCCATAGTAGACACAAGGGAAGGACAGGGTATTGGGAGTTTGTGGGCAGGGAGCAGTTAGTGGACAAAGAGAACTGGGATCAAGCCCAGGGGCCAGGAGCAGCACGTGATGGTTGTCGGTGGGGCCACATGCCCTTTCTATTGTTCCTCATGACATCATAGTAGCACACGTTTATTGAGCGCTTACTATGTGCTAGGTACTGTCCTAGTAGGTTATATACATTGTCTCAGCTAATCCTCACCACAAACCTTCAGGTGTCCAAATTATTATCCCCGTTTTAAGGTAAGTAAATGGAGGTTGAGAGATTTAGGTCACATAGCAGAAAGTGGTAGAGCAGGGATTTGAACTCACGCTGTCTGGCTCCAGAGTCACCCTGTTACCTTGAAACACTGAGGCTATAGAAGGATGGGGGCAGTGCCCAACTCTGCCTGGTGGGGGGCAGAAGTCACTTAATGGGACTTTCTGGAAGAGGTGACTCCTGAGCTGTCTCAAAGGATGAGTAGGAGTCCTCGAGGTATATGGTCTAGGGGTCCGGAGGTGGCGACAGGAGCCGTCCATGTGGAGATAGATACAGGGGATGCAAGATTCTGGTGCCTGCGAGGCAATGACGTGAGTTCTGATACAACTGAGGAACAGTGTCTCCAAATTCACATCACCCACAGAACATGCAGATGGTCTAAGAGCCAAGTGTTAAAGAAACATAACAACTTAGGGGAAATAGAAGTTTTGTAACTCTTGATGTTGAAGGTTTTCCTGAGAATGGTGCAAAACCCAGAAACCATAATGGAAAATGGTGGCAAATGACTACTTAAAAATGAAAACCTTCTATGTGGTGAAAGACATAAACAGAGTTAAAAGACAAGAGCAGCAGGAAGTTCTTCAAGTTGTCTATTCAGAAGTCTGCATTTCTTAGTAATAGGGCCCTATATCATCTAGGGTGATGACACACCAAAGGTTCCATTTCCCAGGCTTCTTGCAGCTCCTGGTGGCCTTCCCATCACATGAGGTGAATATTGTTACTATTATTCTCAGTTTCCAGGTAAGAGAGAGAGTAAGTGACTTGCTGAAGACCACACTACTGGTAGAGCAAACAAGGCAGTCTGTCATCAGCATCATTTACCTTTGTTAATCAACACTTCCATGGTCCTATGTGCCATGTGCTGTTCTAATCACCTTTTAAATTCTACCTCATTTATGCCTCATAACAACCTTATGAAATAAGTACTGTAAGATCTCCATTTTACACCGAGGAAACTGAGTCACTTACCCAACATGACACAGCTAGTACCGTAAGTGGTAGGCAGAGGTCAAACCCAGCCAGTCTGGTCCGTACCCTGCTCTCTCAGCCCCCACCTCTACTGCCTCTGTGCTTCCTAAGGAGCCACACTTACCAAGGGGTCTGCATTCCATCCAATTTCTTGGCTCTCAGTCTGTGTCTCTGGGTATTTCTTCCTTGGTCCCTGGGCAGCATGGTGAATAATATTCAGAAACCTGTCTGGAAGACCAGGCATGTATTATGAAGTCCGGCTTTGGGAACCCTGAATGGTTCTGTGCTTTTAACTCTGGCCACATCCTTCCTTAGAGGCAGAGCACCCGGTCTCAGAGGCTTCCTTAGGCCTCACAACATGGGTCTGCTTCCTCCTCTCATCATTCAACACATACTTATTGAGCCAAACTCTGTGCCTGACACTGTCCTGGGCCCTAAAGATAGAGCAGATAAGACAGACACGGTCCCTGTTCTGGAGCTCCTGGTCTATGTGGAGGGACAGGGGACACAGCACATCAAACCCGATGGTGGAGACTGACGCGAGCTGTGAAGAAGGGAGCAGGCAAAGGGGCATTCAGAGGCTGCTGGCTGCTTCAGACAAGGTGGTGAGAGGCCGCCTGTCCGGATGCCAAGCAGGAGCCAGCCCTGAGAAAGAGGCAGAGAAGCACACCACGGGCGGCAAGAACAAAGGCCCTGAGGCCTGAGCGAGTGTGGCCAAGAGAGGAGGAGGAGGGCTGTAAAGTGAGGTCAAATCCTTCTGTATAGACAGAAGTCTGGCTGCCAACACCAGGTGTATTTGTAACTCCACAGCTTAAGGACTGAAAACATTGTCAGTTTCTCCACTATCAGTTCTCAATTTGTGAGAAGCCATTTGACAGTGGGCTTTGTAATTGGACATTCCTGGACCTTCCACTACCAGCTTGTCAGGTGGCTTAACTTTACTGGGCCTCACTTGCTCGTATTTTCCTGTAAAATGGGAGGAAAATATCCACCTCAGGAAGATGCCTGGCAATGGAATAAGAGAGTGAAAAGGGGCCTGACATCCAGCCGAGCTCATCCTTAACAAAAGGGAGCTAGTAATAAATTACTGCCTGGCTTTCAAGACTTCATCATCTGTCATTTTCCTTATTTCTACAAGTCCCCAGCTCCTATCCTTTAGCTAGGCTGGTGTCTTCACTGCAGATAAGGACCTTACTTTCTTTGGTTGTGCTCTCTCCATTAGTCTATTCACGTGTCTGTCTGCACTGTGCCAAACGATCCTGTGCGCTCTCGCCACGCCACACCCCTTCCCCATCCTCTGATGTGTCCCACATCCTTCCTCTACTCTAAGAAGGTAGAGGGGAAGCAGAGAAGCTTGCCAGGAAGGATTACGCTTTCCATCAAATCTCTCTTCCTTCATTCTCGCACGTGATCCTCACCCCCCTGTATATTTCAGACAAGCCAAACTAGTGACAGTTCTAGGGCCATGGTCTCTCTCATTCCTGTGCCTTTCCATGGACCTTGGAATTTCCTTCCACAGTTCTATACCTGACATACTCCTCCTCACCCTGTTACCAACTCCTTTAAGACCTCCCAGAACTCAGTACCTGATTTAGGCACCTGTTTTCTATGCTGTTGCCATCTCTGTCCTAGGCTTCACTAAGGTATGAGATTCCCCACCCCACATAGCGACTATCACATAGTAATAATGAAAATGACATTAATAACATTTCATGATCACCAGTACCACATACTGTCCTCAGCACTTGCATTAATTATTTTGTTTAATCGCACAACAACCCTAAGTGATAAGCTCAGAGAGGTCTAAAGTACTTGCCCAAAGTCACACAGTTATGAGTGGCAGAACCAGGATTTGAACTCAGTATGACTCCAGAACATGTGCTTGTAACAGCTAAATGTTTGGTGGATGAATAAATGGAAAGTTAAGGCCATTAGGAACATTTTTGTTGGCTTGTAAGTTAATAAACTGGCAGGATGGTAGAATATGTCAGTCTCTTTTGAGCTTATGAGTCCAGTTCTCAGATGACCGAAGCAGAGGACTGATGTTTGCCCCAAGGTAACTACCCTGCCAGGTCTCTCCAGCCAGTTGCCTCTATGTGCTCTGCCTCAGTGGTGTTCTCAAAACCCCGGACTTACCATCTGCAGGTTCCTCCAGGTGATCATGCCAAGACATGGGCTTTCTGCTAATTATGTGAACTGGAGAAAAACAGCATCACAGGTTCACGTTAAAACAGTATCTCCCTACCTTCTCTAAGACCAACCTTAGGCCAGACGTCATTTAGTATTTTCTCAGTGTCTGTCACATGTGCTGGGCACTAGGGACTAAGGCCTTCAAGGACCTCACAGTCTAGAGTAGCACTGTCCAGTTCATTGGCCATCAACCACATGTGGCTACTTGAATTTGAATAAAGTTTAATACAATTAGAAATTAATTCCTCAGACACACTAGCCACATTTCAAGTGCTCAATAGCCACATGTGGCTAATGGCTACCATTTTGAGCAACACAGATATAGTACATTTTCATCATTGCAGAATGTTCTCTTGGACAGCGTTGGCCTCCTGAAATATACAAGGGAGCCAAAAAATGTTAGATAGCTCCATTTGAGCCTTGGTGGTATTCAGGAGGAGCTGCTGTTGCAAGACCAGAGGAAACTCCTGAAGGAATGTGCAGTGAAGAGTGAGTGAAGGGTAGGGCCATTTGATCAGGGGGATACTGGGGGCCCTGAGTCTATTACCCCTGAACTTTCCAGAGGTCTAAGACAATATTAGAAGCCTGAAAAAACCCTAAACTTTAGCTTACGAAAAACAAACCAAAACAGAAACAAAACATAAAACCCTGCTAAATATAATTATTTCAAAAGCAAAATGATAAAAAGCCTTCCAACTTTTTTATAACAAAACTATTTTAATTGCTACCTGGGTGCATTTGAATATATCTAATATATCTGATGTGATGTGCAGCGACAACCTCCCCCGGCTCGCCGCTCCCCCTCCCCTCCGCTAAAAGTCGGAGTTTCTGAAGTCTAGGAAGTGGGGCTAGGTCAGAAAAGGCATCTCCTGTGCTCTGCCCCAACCCCGCCTCCCCATCCAGCACCCTGGAAGGTTCCTCCTTCTCCGAGCGCCCCCCTCTCCCCTTCTTCCACCCCGCGGCGCCCCTCACCCTTGCGCAGGGGATTCACGTGATACTGCGTGTAGAGTTTCTGGGTTCGTAGCTCTTTGAGGTACAATTCCCGCAAGATCTGGTTCTGTTGGACCTCATCTTGCATCACCTCCTTTTTGTGTCTGGCCATGGCTTTGGCCCTGTTGGATCTGGCTGGGCTTTCTCTCACAGTCCTCTCTACGCTTGCGGAGTTGGGGGCCAAGGGCCGTCTCCAGGCAACGGAGTCCTGGCGGTCTCCAGGCAACAGCGTCCTACGTTACCCTCCTCCCTCGGACCTCACTGCAGCCCTCCCATACCCCACTTCCAGAATCGTATTCCATGCCCCGCCCCCTTGGGGCGCTGGACTAACCTTCCGCATCTTTTCAGGACAGTATGGTTACTAGGACCGCCCCTGGATACGGCCAGAAAAGTACTCGGGCCCAGTGGCCAACCCAGGCGGTAATGGACTTGATTGAACCTCACCTTGGCCAGTCATTTCCTGAAAAAGATTTTGGAAAGAGTCAGAAACCTCTCGCACTTTAGGCATTCACGGCCACCGCAGCCTGCCCCACCCAGCGGCCCCTTGGTCTCTCGTGGCTGCTTTCCCAGGCCAGGCCCTGCTTCACTATGGCCGCAGCACAGAACAGCACGCTGGACTTCATGCTGGGTGCCCAATCTGATGTCGAGACCATTCTAAAAGGCCAGCGGTCCATTTTCCAGGAGCAGGGGATGACGGACCCTGGCTGTTTAGCGACCTACATCAACAAAAATGGCGGCTTGGCCAACTTGAGGATTTACCCACATGGATTGGTATTACTGGACCTTCAGAGTTATAGTGGTGATGCACAAGCCAAAGCTGACAGACTTTTGACCAAAAGGGAAGAAAGAATGAAAGAATTGAGTCAGGACAGCTCTGGTCAGTGATTACCACCCCTAGTTTGAGGAGGGGCCATTGACAGATTCTGGCCCACTGCTGATGGCCTTCTGGTTGATTAGGACAGCTGAAGTGGTATATGATGAAGACTCACCTTATCAGAACCTTAAAATTCCATGTAGGAAGCAGTGTGGACATATTCTCATCTTGAGGGGTTTGTTAATCTCATGAGGAGTGATTGGGCCCAGGCCATCATGGGCAATGGGAGAATTACACTGGCAAAAATGTACTGATTGTGGGAGGCAGAGATGGGGCACATACGATGTGAAATAGTCAAACTGAAACCAAAGATGGCCACGGTGCTAGAGATTGACCAAATGGTGATTGATGGATGTAAGAAATACATGCAAAAAACTTATGATGACCTATTTTTGACAATCTGTACAATATTAGTGAATGGGACAAAGTATAGGAATTCAAATAAGGAGCCTCAGGATCAGTTAGAAACTTTGAATTATGTTTGGAAGATATTGAGAGTTTTAAGAAAGCAGAACACAGGTTCTTGGACGAGGTCTTGGAGAATCTTACAGGAGGCTGCTAGCAGGTTCTCACAGAAAACCATGCTCCTGTACTGAAGAGGTAGGGCAAAGAAGGTAGAGAGATTGATTATGTGATCAATGATTTGACAGCTGTTCCAATCTCCACATCTCCGGAAGAAGATTCCACATGGGAGTTTCTCAGACTGAATCTTGGCCTCTCAATGAGAGTACTGAAGCAGGATGGGAAATATTTTACACGGGGAACTGTGCCAGTTTGACGGAAGCCCTTTCACTCTATGAAGAGCAGCTCAGATGCCTATATTGTCCTGTGGAATTCTGCAAGGAAGTGGTTTGCGTCCATCCATGTTTGCAGTTGTGGGTATTTTACACTGGAAGAAAGCTCAGCCTTGAAGATCATGCCCTCATCCTGTGTGCTGCAGATAGGCTTCCTGACCATTCACATGACACTGAAATGAGTCAGGCAATTATTATTGTTAATTTTAAAAAGCATATGGAAAACGTATATTTTGATGAGCTAGGATGCTATTTTTTTTTTGAAAGTCAGCTGAAGGATAGTGAGACAGTACAGAGAAGGCTGCTAAATGCGCTGAGCCCCGAGAATGTGATTTTATTACTTTTTTTCTGTGTGGGCTTTTCTTGTTTTTATTTTGTTAGACTTTGAGTTTGATTGTTGGAGGAATGAACATCCTTGTTTTGTTCTGGAGGGAAGTTTTTGATGGTGTTCCTTTCCCCCCCAAATCGACTTAGGTATTAAAATTTGGTGCTTATAAGAAAAAATTTAAAAAGACTGAATCAGCAATGTTTTGATTAAAATTACAAGGGAGAAAAAAAAATGAAACACACCCGTTTCCCGCTTTAAAGCAGTTGCCCAGAATCAAAACCCTCTGTATCTATCTTACAAAACAGCAGAGGTTTCACATCTAAGAAGACATTCTGGCCCATATCACCCATGTGATAATATAGACAGAATAACCCTTTCCTAATCTAAGTAATTGGGGGGGCTTTATAGTTTATTTTTTAAAATTTTAATTGTGGTAAAATACCCATAAAAAATTTACCATCTGGACCATTCGTAAGTACACAGTTCCATAGTGTTAAATGTGTGCACATTTTGTGAGACCAACCTCCAGAACTTTTTCATACCCATTAAATAACAATTCCCCATTTTCCCCTACTCCAGCTCCTGGCAACCATTTTACTTTTCCTTTCTATGAATTCGACTACTGTAGATACCTTATATAATATAGTTTATTTTAAAAAAGAACCCAAAGTAGGCCTAGCATAAAGAAAGGAGCCATCCTGGTTTTAGTAAACACCTAAACACTGACTCCACAGCCTGTGCGCTTCCCCACTATGTCCGTCTGTCCTTCATTCATACACACATTCATTCATTCATGACCCAGTGTGTTCCCAGGATGTGTTTAAGTCTGGGGGGACACGGTGTTGAACATACCAGTTGTGTGAACATGTCTGCAGTTTCCTGAGCCCGGCAAGCGACTTCATGTCTCCTTGCTGTAGCTCCTGTTCCTCGGCCTGGAAGGCTCTTTCCCACATTGTCTGTCTGGGGAACACACACCCAGTGTTTATAATGAGTTCACATGTAATCTTTCAAAAACCTTTCTGGATTCTATAGCCCCTAGTCCAGTTTTTCTTTGTGCTATGCTCTACCCCAAATCTATAGTTACTAGAATAGTTTACTAGCCTAATGTATTCACATCTAATTTTCTTGAGTACAAGAAATATATCTGGTCCATCTCTGTATTACCGGTACGTGGCACAATACGGATAGATGTAGGTGTTTGGTAAATGCTGGCTGATTTTATGTCTGATCAGTTGGCACTGTGATTTTCTTCTGCATCATTACATAAACCCTTACAACATTCAGAAAACACAAACAGATTTTATCACACACTGAACTGAGCTGGGGAAGTGCCTTTGTTGCTTGTCGTTGTGAACCACGGTCCATTTTCCTAGCAAGGTTCAAATAGCCTCCTGAAGTTGTCACTACCCTCCGAAGACTGAGAAAATCATCATTCTGCTAAGGAGCTACACTGTTAGCTTTGGGACAACGAGCAAGACTGTATTTGTTCCAGCCAACTGACATTTTTCTTCAGCCTGGGCTCAGTGGTCCAGCAGCCCTCCTTCCACACAGGGCTAGGGTTAGGCCAAGTCTCAGAAGGAAGTAGGGCTGGAATCGCTGTGGCTTCCTCTTCTCTCCACATTCTTATGTTTCCCAGGAGCCCCGATATGGACTCTGAATATATCACAGCCCATCCCAGCCCAGGCCAGCCAGCCCAGTGATTCTCTAGGGCTGCGTCTGTTACCTTGGGTAATTCCAGGCCATCGGTGTGCTTCCAAACTCTGAGACTATGTATTGAGAAATACCGAAGAGCTGAAAAACATAATAGTCCAGGCGCTCCAGTTTCTCATCCAGTGTCTGAGGTTTTAGATTTTTCTTAAAATTTCTAGGTTACATCTCAATTAAGATCAAATGCAGAGACCCAGATAACAGGGAAATCAACTAGAAAATATAATAGAAAATAAAATACCGTTCACATTAGCAACCAACTGAACTGTTTAGGAATTAACCTAACAAGGAATGCATGAAACTTTTATGAGGAAGAAAATTACTACTATTTTATAACATACCAATGATCTTAATAAATAAGCAGATATGCATTGCTGGCATGACAACTCTGCAGTAATTAGAACCACAAACTAGATGTACTACAGCAATATGGACAGACCTGTAAAAATTATGTTGAGGCTAAAGTTTATAATACAATACTATTAATTAAAACAACAAACAGACCAACTCTATATGGTACAAGACCAATTGTACATGGTATAGAGTTAATGTCTATTTGGATAAGAAGATTGGGGAGGCAAAATATAGGGTGGAAAAAAAAAACACGACTTCTAGGCTGAGTCTGCCCTAGGAGGCCCGAGACAAGGTAAGTCACAGCCCACCCCACCCCCCACAGGACCCAAAGCCTAGTGAGCATCAGGACCAAGGTCAGCTAGACTCCCTGTCCACACAGTTAGGCACACCAGTCCTCTCTCTTGGTGCAGATAATCTGAAAAAGATTTCCTGTGACTTTGTAATAAGTCATATCTTTTCCCCGGGCAGATATTCCACCTTTGTCATCATAGCTTTTGCTGCGATAGTGTCCTCTGTTTTTGCTGCAGGGCAGGGACAAGTAGATTAATTCTGCATTCACTGCACATGAACCGGCCACCTTTCTGGGCCAGGCATCGCAGCTGGTGCTGAGGGTACCACTGAACAAGACAAGCAGAGTCCTGCCCTCATGGCGTTTGCAGCCTATAAACAGGTGTTCGTTAAAAGCCTCCGTGTGCGCTTCACTCTCCAGGAGAGGGACTGAAACACTCCCACCAGGGATACCAGGGGCCACCCTTGTGAACCATGAGCAGTGCAGGCAGCAAGACCTTTCTGGAGGCAGAAAATGGATCTTGAACAAATTTGAGGCTTCAGAGGCTGTAGCCCCAGCTCAAGCCACCTGAGTCAGAGCACCCAGTGCCTTTCAGGTCTCTGGCCCAACACCTGTCTACCTTCTGCCCGAGTCCATTCCCTCCATTATGGCCACCAAAAGGGCTTGTTCTTCAGTGCATGGTGTCTGGAGCCTCCAAAATATTTACTGGATGAATGGATTAAAACACATCTGCTCCTATGGGGGAAAAAGCACAAGACTTTTAGGTACAATAGAGTAACTGGGACTGGGCTTGCCCAGACAACTGGACAAAAAATACATGAAACAACTGTTTTCAGACATCGGATAACAAGCAGCAGTGGTCTGTGGTTTCTTGAGAGAAGGGAAACAAGGGAGATAATTCCTCCAATTGCCCTAAATTTCTACTTGGAGACACTTTCTGAAATAAAGAAATGGGAACACAAGCTGAGTGTGGTAATATTGTGTGATTGGGGAGACATAGATTGAGGAAGTGTGAGGCAGCTGAGAATTTGTGGTGCAGTAAACGAAAGGAGCAGGAAGAGGAAAAGAGGAGAAAGGAACTTTAAAGCTTTAAATACTGGTATTAGATCCAAAGTACAGTATTGATGGACTAGGCTTCTACCTCAGGAAGCTAGAAAAAGGACAAACTTTAATAAAAATTATAAGTAGAAAGAAAGAAAGAATCAAGAGTAGAAATCAATCACATGAAAAATAAGCAAGCAATAGATAAAACTAATAAAGCCAAACCTGGTTTGCTGAAAATATCAACAACGTGGATAAACTTCTAGCTAGACTAATCAAGAAGAGAGAGAGAGAGACAGAGACAGAGACAGAACAGAACCAAAATAATGAATAAAAGTGGGGCATTACTGCACATTATACAGATATTAAGTGGGTGATAAGGAAATGTTAAAATGAATTTTGTCAATAAATTTGACAATTTAGACAAAATGATAACTTCTGTGAAGATATAAAATTCCAGAACTGACATAAAAGGGGAAATCTGCCATGCTTCATTTCTATTTAAAAGTTGAATTTTTGATTGAAAAATATTCTCCAATATATAACCTCCCGGCCCTGATGGCTCTTCTGGTTACTCTGTCAAACATATAGTGAAGAAAATACCAATCTTAACACAAATTCTTTCAGAAAACAAGTGGAGGGAACATTTCCCAACTCATTTTATGAGGTCAGCATTACATTGATGCTAAAATCTGACAAATTATTACAAAAAGGAAAACTAAAAATAAATAACCTTCATGAACACAGATGCAAAAATTCTTAAGTATTTAGAAAATAATACTTAAGAATATAAATACTTAAGTATATAAATAGAGTAATACATCATGACGAAATGAGGTTTGTCAAAGAGATGCATAATTGGTTTAATGTTTGGCAATATCAGTTAACCATTAGTAACGAATAAAAGAAAAAAGCCATATTATCCTCTCTACATTTTGCAGATGGGGAAGGATGGAAAAAGGGGAGAGCTGCTGGGTTCTTCCGGGGAGACCCTTGCATCTTCCCCCTGACACGGCAACTTATCAGAACTCACAGTTCCAAGTAAGGGGGTCTTGATAAACACTCAAATTTAAAACACAAAACAAAATCTTTTTATTGTGAAATATCACACATATACAGAAAAGTGCTGTCCTCCAAACTGTATAGTTCACACTGATTTATCACACTGTACATATTTTTTTCCATCACACAAGCCGAGATAGAACACTGACTGCACTCCAGAAGACTCTCTCATGCTCCTTCCCAAACACTGCCTTCTCCTTTGTCCTCAGAGGTACTCAGTATTCTAACACCAAAATTATCCTTTAACTGTTGTTTCACTTTCTATAAATGGAATCAACAGTATGTGTGCTGTTGTGTTTGACTTCTTTTGCTCAAGATTATGTTTGTGAAATTCATCTGTGTCAACAAAATAAAGAGGCAACCAACCGAATGGGAGAAGAGTTTTTGCAAACAGTGCCTCCGATGAGAGGCTAATATCCAAAATATATAAGGAACTCATACAACTCAACAACAACAACAAAAACAAACAATCCAATTAAAAAATGAGCAGAGGACCTGAATAGACATTTCTCCAAAGAGGACATGCAAATGGCCAATAGACATGAAAAAAAGCTCAACATCACCAATCATCAGAGAAATGCAAATAAAAACCACAATGAGATATCACCTCACACCAGTTAGAATGGCTATCATCAACAAGACATAATAACAAGTGTTGGAGAGGCTATGGAGAAAAAGGAACCCTCATACACTGTTGGTGGGAATTCAGATTGGTGCAGCTGCTATGGAAGGCAGCGTGGAGGTTCCTCAGACACCTAAAAATCAAATTACCATATGACCCAGCAATTCCTCTCTTTGGTATCTACCAAAAAAATTTGCAAACATTTATCCATAAAGATATATGTGCTTTGATGTTCACTGCAGCTTTGTTTACAGTAGCCAAGAATGGAAACAACCAAAGTGTCCTTCGATAGATGATTGGATAAAGAAGTTGTATATATACACAATGGAATACTATTTTGCCATAAGAAAGTATGAAATAGTGCCATCTGTGACAACATGGATGAATCTTGAGATTATAATGCTAAGTGAAACAAGTCAGACAGAAAAAGTCGAGAATCATATGATTTCACTGATATGTGGTATATAAAACTGACAATAACAAAAGAACAAGAAGAACAAATGAAGAAATGAAACTCATAGACACAGACAATAGTTTAGTGGGGGGGTGGGAGATGAGGCTAAAGGGGATCAAATATATGGTGGTGGAAGGAGAACTGACTCAGTGGTGAACACACAATGTGAGATATAGATGATGTATTACGGAATTGTACACCTGAAATGAAATCTATGTAACTTTACTAACAATTGTCAACCCAATAAACTGTAATAATAAAAAAAGAAAAGAAATTCATTTATGCTGTTGCATAGAGCTGTGGTTTCATTACTTTTCATTACTGTGTAGTATTCCCTTTTCTGACCAAACCACAATTGATTTATGCATTTTACTACTGATGGACACTGGGTTGTTTCAGGAAGGACTATTAAAAATCACGCTGCATGAACATTTTTGTAGATGTCTCAGTGCACATGTGCAAACCCTTGGCTGGATATATACTTAGGAGTGGAATTTCTGGCTTATAGGGGATGCGTATGGTTCACTTTTAGTAGATGATACCCAGCTGCTTTCCAAAGGGGTGGAGCTGATGGACTCTACCACTAGGGTTCTTGTTGCTGCACATTTTAGCCACTACGGCACATTGTCAGTCTGTTTAATTATAGCCATCTGGTGGGTATGTGGTGGCAACTCATTATGGTTTTAACATGCGTTTTCCTATTGACTAGTGAGGTTGACCAACTCTTATTTTGTATGTTTATTGGTCATTTGGATAGCCTGTTTTTTTGAAGTGTCTGCTCCAAATCTTTTCCTATTTTTGAATTCCTATTTTTGGATTGCTGTTTCCTTTATCAGCTTGTTGGAGTTTATATATTATTGACATAGGTCCTTTTAGAGTTATATGTGCTGCAAATTTATTTTTCCTCTATGGCTTGACCTTTTAGTCTCTTAATAGTGTCTTTTGATAACTTAAAGGACACTAAATAGTGTCTTTTTAAAATTTGATTGTGGTAGAATATGTCAGTCTTTCCTTGTTTGGTTAGTGCATTCTAAATGCTTCTTAACATGTTTTTTCCTAATTTAATGTTGTGAAGACATTTTCTTATATTACCTTCTAGATCAGTGTTGTTTAATAAAAAGTATGAAGCAAGCTACATATGTAATTTAAAAATTTCTAGTATCTAATTATAAGAGCAAAAAGAAACAGATAAAATTAATATTTAAAATGTGTTCTTTAACCCAATATACCCAAATTATTATTTCAGCATTTCAATATAAAAATTATTGCGATATTTTATTGTTTTTTTCATACTAATTGCAAATTTTACTCTTAATAGCACATATCAAATGATCAATAGCCATGCATGACCAGAACAATTCTATGTTCTACCTGAAATTGATTTTTGAGTGTAGTGTGAGATAGGAATCTAGCTGAAGTTTTGTTCACAAGATCATCCAAATGAACCAGAAGAAATTTATTGTAAAGACTGTCCTATCCCCACTGTTTTACTATGCTACTCTAGTTTTAAAGCAACTGTGAGTCTGTTTCTGGACTCTCTTCCATGCCATTTGTCTATGCTTGCACAGTACTACACTATCTTAATTACTATAATTTTTATAATAAGTTCTGATATTTAGTAGGAAAATTGTTCCTACCAATTCTTAAGAGAGTCTTGGCTATTGTTGGCCCTTTCCATTTATTTATATATTATAATCAGCATGTTCAGTTTCCTAAAAATATATGTTAGAATTGTTATTTGCATTGCATTGGTGTATATATCAGTGAGGAGAGCACTTTCAGATGTCATCTGTTCTTCTGATGCTACCATCTGAGTTGGAACTAGACATGTCCTTGCCTTCTAGACTCTGCTACCTGCCACATTCTGGGGCACAGGCAGAAAATGGAGAGAGAGGCTCAATCTTCAGAGCTGTGATGAGAACACAATGGAGGGCCCCCTCCCTCTTCTTATAGGAGGCATTTCTCAAGGGCAGAATGTCCCTGGCAAGGTTCTAGAATCCCAGGATGCAGAAACATAGTCTTGGAGGAACCAGACCATAAAACCTGAGTCCTCATTTATCTATAGTAGGTCTAGCTCTGTGTGGGAGTTCTTAGGGGCCACCCATTCTTGTACTCACTTTAACTCAGGGTAGGTCAGTTTGATTTACCCTCCTAGAGATCAGATTAGATGCTTTCGACTCTTCACTCTTCTCTACCTTCTCTGTGACCAGTCTTCTTGTCTGCTCTATGCTCACAGAACAATTTTCATAGAGAAACCAGTAACAAATGTAGGGGCCTCTGCAACGTGGCTGATCAGAGAGAAGAGGAAAGGAATAGACTCTCTACAAAAGTACTTGTTAAATATGTCTCTGGCATCTGAAGAAGATTGATAAGACGAGGATGCAGGCAAAATACAGATAATAGTAGATGAGCAGGATCTGGTCATGGCTGAAAACACTATCATGGAAAAGGGGGTCCTGTAAGTAACTGAGCTTACCCTCCAAGCTGAATGTTGGTAGGCCCTTATCTCGAATGCCCTATGTCCACAAGGTCAGGCTACTGGCAATCCACAGTCCTGGAAGTTCTGAACGGCAGTAGAACTGTCCCACTAGTAGGGAAACCATCTCTCCAGGATGCTATTTGTGAATTACCAGGTCTGGTTGAGGGTGGCTGGAGTGTTGGTGAGGAACAAGGTCTAAGGGACTAGACAGAGGGGCTAGCAGGAGGAGTAGGGGCAAAGATAGAGGAGTAACAGGAAAGGGGGCTATGATGAGGAGGGCGGCAATGGCATGGTCTGGAAGGAACAGAGGAAGAGCTGATCAGGGAAATCTTTAAGGTAGGGTAGTAGGATTTTTTGGTACTAGTCAGAGGAGGGAAACTGGTAGGACAGAAAGCTGGAAGAGATGGGTGGTGCTGGGGAGCAGGCTGAGGGACAGAAGAGTGAGGAACCAGGGCAGGGAGGTGGATTGAATAACGGGAGCCTGAAGGAACAGAAAGGGGAGGTAGAGGCTTGGGTTGAGATGGAGAAATTCGAGGTAGCTTTCTTTTCATTTTTCCAAATGGCCTATGACTAGATATTCATCTTGTAAACCGAGTAACTGGGCATAGTTTCCAATGTATCCGGCAGTTATCCCACACACTATCTCTTGTATCTTCCCGTGACATAATGCCCATTATGAAACAGACAGACATACCCCTCCCTTTTGGGCATGTCAGAGAAATGGTCCTAGTTTTCCAAGTGATCGTGGGAAATAGCAAAGAGCAGAAATGCGGCTGTAATATCAGTCCCTATTCCTTTTAATAACATCTGTTTTTTGCCCCTCAGTAGGAAAAGATTGATCAAAGGGCTAGGATAGGGTTAGGGGTTTGGGACCTAGGAGAACCCAAGGTGGGAGAAGTCAGTGCCCCCATGGATTTAACTTACTACATTTTTCAAAGGCCTTTCACATCATTTATATCACTCCATGACTAAGAGGCCATCAGAGTAGGGATATGATATCTATTTTACCAATGAGAACACTGAAGGCCAGAGAGGGAACTATACGGGAAGGCAGTAGGTAACACAAAATAGATGTGACTAGAACGTGGACAAAAAGTTGGGGATTTGAGGGCATGTAGGAGGGTGCATAAAATGACACAGAGCACTGACGTTCAGCATGATTCTTCCCATGTTTCTGGACAGGATTATGTAGGGGTGCTTCAGAGCAGGATTTTACAGATAGCTTTCTTCTTAATTGCTGTAGTTTCCTGATCTGTTGTCTGATCCTTAACTGAAACCAAAAACATAGGGCCAAAGCTGGTAGAATGGCTGCCCACTATTGAGTACCTAGTGGCCAGTTTTGGACTTTCTTGCTTACCACCTGTGATACCTAACTCTGTGTCAGATGATTTAGGAAGCTACTGCACCCTCCATCTTTCCTTTGCATAATGTAGCAAATCTCTTTGCTTATCATTCCTCATTTCTTTGACCATCACACAAATCATTAGCCCCTTTGGTCCCCTGTCCTCTCCTATACTTTCAACATAATAATAATCTGATATTTTTCCCTTGAGCCAATAACATTTTCCTCCCATAATTCACAAAACTTTCAGTTGTACTCTCTGGAAATCCAAGTGTATGACTATAAAAGTTTCCTATTTCCTTAGACTGTTTCTTTATTGACTGTTCTTGTGTCTCGTCTTAAACTGTAGCCTAGCTTTCTTGAGGACATTGCTTCCCTTGCATATCGCTCAACTAGAGACTTCTCCTTCTCTCAAGCTCTAAAGTACTCCAGGGTAGGGATGTGTTGTATTCTCTTTGTTCCTTCTGACTCCTTTCAAACCATTATTCCTCTCTTCCTACTAGACAGTCTCTTGCTCCTTAGAAGCTTGTGTTTCCCACCACCGTTTTCCTGGCATTGTCCCCTTCATATCTCCTGAATACTCTCTTTTTCTATGAAAACTTTGTTCTGGTCTCAAAGTCTTAGTCTGGTGTCCATCATCCTGAGTGATTTCAGTGTCCATGTAGATGACCTTATTCAATGCTCTAGCCTCTCCTTTCCTTGATTTATCACTGAAGTCCATCACCTACATTCTACTTTAGCCACTTATACGCATAGCCACACCTGTTTTCTTCCATTACCCAAGAATTATCCCACTGATGAATCACTTATTCAGACAGTGTATCCTCTGACCACTAATTCCTGTCCTCACAGTGTAATCACTCATGTGCTCCCACTTCCCTGAGACCTCCAACCCACGGACTCTTACTTTCTTCTTGTCTATCAACTCTGATTCCCTGTTTTTATTCCCCTCCTGACCCATTTCAGAATTTATGATTCATAATTTTAGTGACTTTCTTACCAAGGTTCTAAATTCTCTTGCCATAATATTTTTTATTGCACTTTCCTAGGGTGAGGGGATTCACTAACCTGGGTGAATCCAACTATTAGACTTCCCTGTGTTTCCAGCTGACTACTGCTGGAAAAATTTTTCATACCACCTGAAAGATGGATACTAAATTAATGGTCTAATTTCAATTCTATTCTAAACAATACCTACAATACTCAATACCTATGACACTGTTCATGGCAATATTTTTTATTACAGTTAAAAACTGAAAACAATATAAATACTTATAAATAAAGACTTAGGTAAATTATGGTTCAGGCACACTGTGGAATATGAATAGGAAACCTCCAGATGCAAAAAATGGAGGTAAGTACTTGAGATGATGCTATGGCAGTCTGACATGGGATGGGGGTGAGGGGAGCTTACTGAATTTGATAATTGCTAGGGGCTTTGGTTTTGCTGCCTATCTAGATGAAACTAAAAACAAAAACAAAAACAAAAAAAACCACCACCACCAACAACAACAACAAAAAACACCCAAATTATCCCTTGTCACAGAGAAATGACAAGGTCTCTGACTGTGATTTGAGTTAAAATAAAGTTTCTCTTGAAATATTGAATTTCTGTGCCTACTGCTTGTCCTGGTTTTGAGTTTAAAATTTAAACTCCATGATGTAGAAACCCACAGTCAACAATTAAATTGGTTTCAGGTCAATGTTACCTCTGAGGCCTTAGGAAGATGCAAGTTTATCACTTTGTAGGAACACTACCATATGAAGGCCACAAGGAAATCCCCACTGAAGATGAACTCACAATCCAAAATTACAAAACACACGAGCAAAGAATTCACATGAAGGATTGTCAGCTGATACAACAAAGAGAATAGTATACACACTTCACCAAGAATTTCATATAATTAAAGGCATAAAACAAGGCCTTGAAATTAAAAAAAAAAAACAAGATACTAATGAATAGATGGGGAAAAAAGCATTCAAAATGAAAAATGTGTTCATTGAAATAAGGAGATTCTGAGTAACAGTAGTGTCTAAGGGCCTTTGCTTAAAGACAAGAAACTGTGGGTATTTTTGTGCCATAAGATTCATCAGAATTTGCAGTGCCATGGGTAACCTTTAAAACCACTTAACTACTATCCCAATGCCAAATGACGTTATAAAAACTAGCAGTTTAATTTTTTCTTTCCAAACTTCAGTTTGGAAAGAAACAAAGGCTCCAAGTGGAACACTCGTGACAGCTATGATGATGTATCCAGCTTCCAGGCCAACACAGCTCATGGCAAGGGCCTCAAGAGGCCTGGCAAGAAAGGATCAAATGTGAGTCCCAGAGCCAGGTGACGGGCTGATCAGCCTCCTCTTCCACCCCACACCTGCCCACTCGCTTTCTTTCCCTTTGTATCCTGACCCCGGGGCAGAAAGCCGAGCTGCTATGTGACCACATGTGGTATTTCTTTTTCTGTAGAAGAGACCTGGAAAACGGACAAGAGAGAAAATGAAGAGTAGAACACGCGAAGCAACATCTTTGTGTGCATAGAACCAAGAAAAAGGAATGAAGAATTGGGATTTCACATTACAATTGGATCCCTTAGGTTGGTTTCCTTTTGTAAAAATTTCTTCAATAAAATAAAATTATGAAAGAAATATATACCCTAGGGCGAAAGTTCAGTTAGGACTAAACGATTTAGATGATATTTTTACATATTAACAAATCCTGCTATTTATTGATAATAAATAATAATTTAGACTTTGAATCCAAATTGTCTTTCATTTATGATAGATGAAGATTTAACACCCCCCAGTTCCTCTTGCCCATCCTCCCAAAGAGTTATGTCATGATTTTTTAAAAATCAATAATCAGTGTTTATATTATTATGATCATTTAAATACTAATCTCTGGGGAGTTGGATGTGCTATGATATAATTTCCTTTGTGGTACAGTTTTTGGTTTTACTAGAGTTATTTGTTACCCTATATTTTTCTGTGTGCCTAATTTTCCTTCTACATCGTTATTTTCATAATTTTCCTGCTGTAACCTAGACCAGTCATACAACTGTCACCCTGTGTCTTTTCTTGACCTTCTGTGTTGGATCCACTATTTCCTGGATCCTATATTTTTCTGTCCTAGTTTGTGCCTCCTTTTGCTCTATACCATTTTCTAGTATCTCCTAAGAAAAGAAACATGGGAGGTGAACTTCTTACCAATTTGCATTTTTTGAATTGCCTTTAATTTATCTGGTCCAATTTGCATTTTTTGAATTGCCTTTAATTTATCTGGTAGGAATTTTCCCTGAGAATGTTGCAGGCATGTTTTCTTGTCTTGCAGCCTCCTATGTGGCCCATGAGAAGTCAGTACCATTCTAGTTCTCATTCTTCTCTCTGGAAGCTTTTCTTCTCTCTGTGATCTGAAATTCCATGATGTCTTGGCTTGGTGTGCTCCCGTGTTCATTCTTTGATTAGGGTATTTGGAAGCATTTGAGCACTTCAGTTCTAGTAAATTTTATATTTGGTAACTTCCCCCCATATTTTCTTTGTTCTAATTCTGGAATTTCTGTTAGTCAAATGTTAAACCCCTTCTGATGATTTTCTAAGTCTGTGTTTGTATTTAAGTTGTGCTTTGGGGGAAAGACTTCTTTGTTTTTTCAAATCACTTTATTGAATATTTATTTTAGCTTTCATTGTTTACGTTTATATCCAAGAATTCTTTCTTCTCTAATTGCTCCTTTTACAGATCATTTTGCTCATATTTTATAGATGCTGTCCCCAATCATGTCTTTCAGAATATGAATTATAGTTTTGATTTTTTAAAAAGGTTTTTTTTTTTTCATTCTGTTTCTTCTGGTTTTCCCAAGTCCCTCTGTGTGCACTTTGGTCTCCTTTTTTCATATAGATTTTCTAGTACAAAGAGAATGAATTTAGCTTTTATAAACTAATTTCAATTAACAAAATTCTGAGCAAAGAGGTCATGTTTTCAAAAGACCAAATCATTTCCCCTTGACTTTTTTTGACAATCTGTGCAATATTAGTGAATGGGGTAAAGTATAGGAATTCAAATAAGGAGCCTCAAGATCAGTTAGAAACTTTGAATTATACTATATGAGTTGGAAGATACTGGGAGTTTTCAGACAGCAGACACAGGTTAACAGCAGGTCACACTGGTAAGGCCAAAAGTAAGTTAATGCCAAGTACTTTGAAAAAATTAAAAACTATCTTCTCTCCTTCCTTCCTTCCTTCTTTCCTTCCTTCCTTCCTTCCTTCCTTCCTTCCTTCCTTCCTTCCTTCCTTCCTTCCTTCCTTCCTTCCTTCCTTTTTTATTTTGGTATAGCAAAGTTTTACAAATGGCGTCACTTTCCTTAATTTCAGAGGTATAGTCCATAGAACTCATTTATTTCACTTCTACCATTTCAGTCTTCAGATGAAGTATAATAGGGTGCGGGCATTGTTATCCCGCATGTCCGTGCATTGAAAGGTAACAGCCTCGCAGTTCCCTGTCCCCAGTACCGGCTGTTCGTGCTTTGCTTTGTTCCAATATGCGTGGGTCTCAGTTATCAAGTGCCGTTAAGTAAGAGCAGTTTTTCAACAACACTGTTCACCTTCCAGTTTCCAAGTATTGTTAACTATGAGTACTTGCATAGCTCTTCCATCCCCAAATCTCTACATACGTTGTAGGTACATAATGATCTCAAATCTGTTGGTGATTTGTTCCTGCACATCTGTTACTCAGTTCACACTGCTGGTATGTGTGTAGTGAGACTTCCTGGAGACCAATGTCCATTTTCAGTTCCCTGCTTCCCGCCCCTCTGTCTCAGAGTCCTGGGAGGACTGGAGCATGGGCTCCATGCTCAGAGGTATCCCATTCTGCTTGCGTTTTGTGGCTTCCTCCGCCCTCTTCCATCAGCTTTCCACTTCTAAGTATGCCTTCAGTTTTCTTGGTTGCTAATGGTTTTCTCCCATTCTCTCTGTTTTGGGTCCATACCTTTTGTATCCCCTTATTATCTCTTACTGAGGTCTGGGAAGGCAAAGGAGAGATTGTTCGCAGTTTGCCCTCTTACTGGAATTCTTCCACTAGTTTATGTGATTGAAGATTTGAACCAGTGGTTTTGGACAGGACGGAGAAATGCGAGACTCAGGATAGGAGAAGTTTAGGCTTTAAAGTATCTTTACTGAGCAGCTCTCACTTCGGGCATTAAAGACAGGTTGACATCACTGCTGGAAACTACTTGTGGCGATCATCTTCTCCCAAGCTCCACATTTTAGCCTTGTACAGAGTGATGTCTTGATGGACCCTGTAGTGGTTCAGTCTGTGGTCATCGTGTGCTGGGTTGACGTAGAGAGGAGAGTGTAAGCATCAGAAAGAAGCCTGTGGGGAAGCGGGGGGGGGGGGGGGGGGGGCCCTGGGTTTGCAGTCAGATGGACCTGGGCTTGAATCAGGCCCAATCTGCTGATGTGTGACCCCTGGTGCTTTTCCTTGCTAAACCTGTTTGTGAAATGAAGATGACAACATTGACATCAAACGAGTCGTAGGACTGAATGACAATAACCTATGCAAAGTTTCTGCCCTCCCCTTTCCTCTGCCTAAGTTGGAGGCCTATGGACTCTTTCCCCACTGGAATGTAAGGTCCAGGAGGGCAGGTGCTGTGTCTGTTTATGTCACTGCTTAGCTCCAGCACCTAGAGCAGTGTCCAGCACACACTAGGTACTCAAGTACATATTTGTTGAATGAATGAATGAATGAATGAATGAATGAATGAATGTGTTGAAGTAGTTACACAGATAACTGAGTAAGAATGAGCACTCTGACGCATAAATCTTATAGGAGCTCCACTGTGCAAAAATCTTAAAGGACATACATTCAGCACATTTTACTAGACCCGTGACTGAGTTGTGTTCGTAATGGTTGGTTTCCCCAGTGTCTCAGCACAGGGGTTGGGAGTTCTCTGCCTGTCCAGGGTGAGGTACTGCCAGAGGCAGGGATCCTAAATTAAATTGGAGCTGATCAATCCTCTTCAGCCCCCAACCACATCATTCTGAAACTCCATTGTAATTATCTTTTAAGTTTGCAAAACATCTGATCTATTGGTTTTGGGCTATACTTTCTTGTTATGCCACCAGCGCCATCTGATGGCATGGTACCCAGTTTATAATGATGAGCAGACTTGGTGTATTTGCAGATCCTTTGCAACTCCATAGTGGTGACTGATCTGGGGGCCATGCAGTCAGTTACCTGCCAGGCCTAGGAGGGTCCAAGCAGGGCAGGGCTGGTCAGGGCAGCCATACTTGTCCTTCCTGTCACAGCATGGCAAGCCTGCCAGTCAAAGAGGTAGCAATTCCACCTGCACAATAAGTATCCATGGGACCCAGGCCTTTGCTCTTTAAGAAAATGAAGAAGAATGAGTTAAATTATTGTGCTTTGTAATACTTTTCTAAATAAATTCTAAATTACCCAACTTGGATGATTTTTATCTTCACCTTCCTTCTTTCACAACCCTCTTCTTCCTACCGTCATTCACTGTAAGTTTGTTGCCCCCGGTTTCCCCATGCACACTTTTCCCTATGAGCATTTGTCTCTTCACCAGCAGTTAAACCCAGCCAATCCTTCTTGGACTCAGTTATCTTTGTGTAAATGGCGGGGCTTCCGCTGGAATCCTCACCGTCTCCTGCAGTCTCCTCCATGGCGATGTCCCAACAGGAGCTGTTGCAAATAAGCAGCGATTAGCTCTTCTCCTCACTGGGAAAACCTGGCTTACTGAGCCACCTATTCCCATCGACACGCAGTACCCCTGTCAGGGCCACATGCCCGACTAGAGTTGTGTAAGTGGGCGAGAAGGTCAGGTCTCCATAGGAGACACAAGGGAAGGACAGAGCACCCGGCCTCGGAGGCTTACTTAGGCCTCACAACGTGAGTCTGCTTCCTCCTCTCATCTTTCAACACATATTTGTTGAGCCAAATTTTGTGCCCGGCACTGTCCTGGGCCCTGAAGGTAGAGCAGATAAGACAGACACAGTCCCTGTTCTCCTGGAGCTCCTGGTCTATGTGGAGGGACAGGGGACACAGCACATCAAACCCGATGGTGGAGACTGACGCGAGCTGTGAAGAAGGGAGCAGGCAAAGGGGCATTCAGAGGCTGCTGGCTGCTTCAGACAAGGTGGTGAGAGGCCGCCTCTCTGGATGCCAAGCAGGAGCCAGCCCTGAGAAAGAGGCAGAGAAGCACACCACGGGCGGCGAGAACAAAGGCCCTGAGGCCTGAACGAGTGTGGCCAAGAGAGGAGGAGGAGGGCTGTAAAGTGAGGTCAAATCCTTCTGTATAGACAGAAGTCTGGCTGCCAACACCAGGTGTATTTGTAACTCCACAGCTTAAGGACTGAAAACATTGTCAGTTTCTCCACTATCAGTTCTCAATTTGTGAGAAGCCATTTGACAGTGGGCTTTGTAATTGGACGTTCCTGGACCTTCCACTACCAGCTTGTCAGGTGGCTTAACTTTTCTGGGCCTCACTTGCTTGTATTTTCCTGTAAAATGGGAGGAAAATATCCACCTCAGGAAGATGCCTGGCAATGGAATAAGAGAGTGAAAAGGGGCCTGACATCCAGCCGAGCTCATCCTTAACAAAAGGGAGCTAGTAACAAATTACTGCCTGGCTTTCAAGACTTCATCATCTGTCATTTTCCTTATTTCTACAAGTCCCCAGCTCCTATCCTTTAGCTAGGCTGGTGTCTTCACTGCAGATAAGGACCTTACTTTCTTTGGTTGTGCTCTCTCCATTAGCCTATTCACGTGTCTGTCTGCACTGTGCCAAACGATCCTGTGCGCTCTCGCCACGCCACACCCCTTCCCCATCCTCTGATGTGTCCCACATCCTTCCTCTACTCTAAGAAGGTAGAGGGGAAGCAGAGAAGCTTGCCAGGAAGGATTACACTTTCCATCAAATCTCTCTTTCTTCATTCTCGAACGTGATCCCCACCCCCTGTATATTTCAGACAAGCCAAACTAGTGACAGTTCTAGGGCCATGGTCTCTCTCATTCCTGTGCCTTTCCATGGACCTTGGAAACACACTTAAAAAACAAAACAAAAACTTTTTATTGTGCAACATCACACATACGCAGAAACATGCTACCTTCCAAACTGTGTAGCTCACACTGATTTACCACACTGTACACATTCTTAACTGTCACACAAGCCGAGATAGAACACTGACCGCACTCCAGAAGCCTCTCTCGTGCCCCTTCCCAAACACTGCCTTCTCCTTTAACTGTTTTTTCACTTTCTATAAGTGGAATCAACAGTATGCATGCTTTTGTGTTTGACTTCGTTTGCTCAACATTATTTTTGTGAAATTCATCTGTGCTGTTGCATAGAGCTGTGGTTTCATTACTTTTCATTACTGTGTAGTGTTCCCTTTTCTGACCAAACCACAATTGATTTATGCATTTTACTACTGATGGACACGGGGTTGTTTCAGGAAGGACTATTAAAAATCACGCTGCATGAACATTTTTGTAGATGTCTCAGTGCACATGTGCAAACCCTTGGCTGGATATTACTTAGGAGTGGAATTCCTGGCTTATAGGGAATGCGTATGGTTCACTTTTAGTAGATGAAACCCAGCTGCTTTCCAAAGGGGTGGAGCTGATGGACTCTACCACTAGGGTTCTTGTTGCTGCACATTTTAGCCACTACGGCACATTGTCAGTCTGTTTAATTATAGCCATCTGGTGGGTATGTGGTGGCAACTCATTATAGTTTTAATATGCATTTTCCTATTGACTAGTGAAGTTGACCAGCTGTTATTTTGCATGTTTATTGGTCATTTGGATAGCCTCTTTTGTGATACCTTCTCCAAACCATTTTCTATTTTTGGATTGTTTGTATTTTCTTGACCAGTTGTTGAAGTTCTTTATATATTGTTATTGGCCCTTTTAGAGTTGTATGTGCTGCAAATTTATTTTCCTGCTATGGCTTGTCTTTTTAGTCTCTTAATGGTGTCTTTTGATAACTTAAAGGGCACTTAAGAGTGCCTTTATAAAATTTAATTGTGATCAAATGTATCAGTCTTTCCCATTATGGTTAGTGCATTCTAAATACCTATTAAGACATTTTTTCCTAACTTGATGTGTGAAGATATTTTCTCATATTACCTCCTAAATCAGTGCTGTTTAAGAAAAAAATATGAAGAAAGCTACATACATATGTAATTTAAAATTTTCTGGTATCAACGTAAAAGAGCAAAAAGAAACAGATAAAATTAATATTTAAAATGTTTTCTTTAACCCAATATGTCCAAATTATTATTTCAGCATTTCAATATAAAAATTATTGGGATTTTAAAAATAATGTTTAAAATCCAGTGTTAATTTTACACTTAACAGCACAATAGCCATGCATGACGAAAGCCATTCAGAAGATTTCTTGTTTTTTTCCTTTCACATTTAGCTCTGTTTCACCTGAAATTTATTTTTAGAGTAGTGTGATCTAGAACTCTAGGTGAATATTTTTTTCGTATGAATATCCAATTGACACAGAACTGATTTGTCAAAAAGATAGTCCTATCCCCACTGCTTTAGTATGCTACTTTTGTCTTAAAGCAAATTTCCACATATGTGTGAGTCTGTTTCTGGACTCTACTTTATGCCATTTGTCTATTTGTCTATGCTTACACTATTACTACATTATGTTAGTTACTGTAATTTTTGTGAGAATTCCTGATATTTAGTAGGGAAATTGTTTCCACCAGTTCTTAAGAGAGTCTCAGCTATTCTGGAACTTTCCCTTTCCATATAAATTATAATCAGCTTGTCAAGTTACCCTAAACTCTATGTTAGAATTGTTACTGGATTGCACTGAATCTATATATCAGTTTGAGGAGAGAGAGCACTATTACATATATATGCTAATATCATCTGTTCTTCTTATGTTACCGTCTGGGTTAAAACTGGACATGTCCTTGCCTTTTAGACTCTGCTACCTGCCACATTCTGGGGTACAGGCAGCAGATTGAGAGAGCGGCTCAACCTTCAGAGCTGTGATGAGAACACAATGGAGGGCCCCCTCCCTCTTCCTGTGGGAGGCATTTCTCAAGGACAGAAAGTTCTAAAATGGCAAGGTTCTAGAATCCTAGGATGCAGGAAAAAATGGAGTTTTAGAGGAACCAGACTTAAAAAAACCTTGAGTCTTTATTAATAGTGCCCTGTGTGTAAATTCTCAGGGACCACCCATTCTTCTACTTACTTTAACTCAAGATAGATTAATTGGATTTACCCGCTAGAGATCAGATTAGATGCTTTCCATCCTTTGCTCTTCTCCACTTTCTCTGTCACCAGTCTTGCTGTTTGCTCTGTGGTCACAAACCATGTGCCATGAAAAAGCCAATTACAAATGTAGAGGCTTATGCAGGCTGACTGATCAGGCAGGAGAGGAGAGGAACAGACTATAAAAGAACTTAAAGTTGTGTCTCGCATCTGAAGAGGATTGATAAGATGAGGATGCAGGCAAAATACAGATAATAGTAAGAGGACCAGGATCTGGTCATGGCTGAAAACACTATCATGGAAAAGGGGGTCCTGTAAGTAACTGAGCTTACCCTCCAAGCAGAATGTTGGTAGGCCTTCATCTCGAATGCCCTATGTCCACCAGGTCAGGCTACTGGCAATCCACAGTCCTGGAAGTTCTGAACCACAGCAGAACTGTCCCACTAGTAGGGAAACCTGTCCAGGATGATATTTGTGAATCACCAGATCTGGTTGAGGGTGGCTGGAGTATTGGTGAGGAACAGGGTCCAAGTGACTAGAAAGAGGGGCTAGGAGGAGGAGTAGGGGCAAGAGGAGTAGGGGCAAGGAGTAGGGGCAAGGAGTAGGGGCAACAGGAAAGGGGACCACGATGAAGAGGGCGGCAATGGGATGGTCTGGAAGGAACAGAGGAAGAGCTGGGTAAGGAAATCCTTAAGGTAGGGTAGAAAGAGTTGTCACTACTAGTCAGAGTGGGGAAACCGGTATGACAGAAAGCTGAAAGAGGTGAGTGGTGCTGGGGAGCAGGCTGAGGGACAGAAGCGTGAGGAACCAGGGCAGGGAGGTGGCTTAGAAAATGAGATCGTGAAGGAATAGGACGAGTTGGAGGCTGAAGTCGCAATGGGGAAATTCGAGGTAGCTTTCTTGTCATTTTTCCAAAATGTTACTACTCATCTAATGAAAACAAGTAACTGGACTGTTTCCAGCAGTCATCTCACTATGCTACCCATAATCATGGGATTATGTCATCATCCCGTGACATAATGCCCATTGTGAAATATACAGACCCCTCCCTTTGGGGCAAGTCAGTAGTCCCCACCAACCAGGGAAACGGTCCCAGATTCTAGCTGAAGAGTGATCATGGGAAATAACAAAGAGCAGAAATGGGGCTGTCATATCAGTCCCTATTTCTTTTGATAACATGTAGTTAGTTATGCCCCTCAGTTGGCAAAGATTGATCAAAGGGCTAGGATTGAGTTATGGGGTTGGGATCCAGGAGAACAGATCTGAGGCAGAAGTGGGCCAAGGGGGAGAAGTCAGTGCCCCCATTTACTTAACTTACTACATTTTTCAAAGGCCTTTCACATCGTTTACATCACTCCATTAATATGAGGCCATCAGAGAAGAGATCTGGTGTCCACTTTGCCAATAAGGCTACTGAAGCCAGAGAGGGCAGTATATAGGAAGGCAGTGCATGACAAAGCAGGGGAGACGAGAACTTGGGCCAAAAATCAGAGATTAGGGGGCATACAAGAGCGAGCAGAAAATGTCACAGAGTGCTGACAGGCAACATGACCCCCTCCCATTTTTGGACAGGATCTTGTTAGGCGTACTTTAGAGCAAGTACTCACAGTATGGCTTTTTTTTCTAGGTCCTGTGGTTCCTTGGTTGGTTGCCTGCCCCTGAAGTGCAACCAGAAACATGGGGCCAAAGCTGATAGAATGGCTGCCCACTCCTGTCTAGTGGATAGATTTGAACTTTCTTACTCACTACTTTTGATACCTAACTCTATGTCATATGATTTAGGAGTCGACTGCACACTCCCTCTTTCCTTTGTGTCTTGTCTTTTGTCTGGGAGTAATGTTAAAGTTGCCTAAACAATTTTGGAGACAAGTTCATCATTCCTGACTACATACCTTTGTAACCTAAGAATAAAACTATATTTTATTAGCATAATAACAGCCAATAAAATCTCCAATAAAGTTTCAAAGTCATTCCAGATTGTCTATACCAGCAGATCTAGCTCAAACTGATTCTACATATTAAACTGCTGCAGATTGGTTCGAAAGGATTAGACCATTGCAAATTACTCCATGTAGACGGAGTCAAATAATTTTAAATTGGTCTAAACTTTCCCTTTCTACAATTATTTTCTGACCTTTAAAGTTGAGGCTACTATTGATAGGGTAGAGAGATAGAAACGAAAGATAGATAGATAGAAAGGAGAAGGAGAGATCCAGCCCCGGTTAGAAAGCCCCTTGCTGCAGCTCCTACTTGGGTCAAGACCCCTTGCAGCTGCCCTCATGTAGGGCACCAATGCCTTACTAGCCCAGTAGGATTCCAGGCTTACACATACCCCTAAATCAAAGAGATGTGTTGTTAGAAGCCAGAGAAGGGAGGAGGACATCCCGCTTATCAGACTATACGTCCTGCTTATCAGGACCGTTTTAGTGAGCTTCTCAAACAAATTCTAAAAAGAAAAAATGGACAGAAACTGTCATGAGAACTAAAAGGGAGGACTGGGCACCTCAGCAGGAGGAAGAGATAAAGTGAAGGGAGAGGGAGAGGCAATTCTACCCATAGAATTAAAAGCCTTCATACAATGTAAGGAGAGGCCTTTTCCCCTTTTGGGATTGGTCTCCTCCACAGCTGGCAGTGTATCTGCCTTTGCTAATAAACTTCTTACTACCCTATACCTGCACAAAACGCTGTCTCTCAGCTGAATTCTTTCCCTCAAGGAGACAAAGAGACAAGGAATATTATCACAACCCAGTAACTCTATCTCTTTTCCAGCTAGAGGCAGGCTCAGAGAAGCAGTATAGCATAGAAAGGAAAATAGTGAAGGATTTGGAATCAGCCTAGCACTATCACTATGAATACCTCCTTAACCTCTCTAAACCTCATCCCTAAAATGGGTAAAATAATAGTACTTATTTACTTATTTGACAGAATTATTATGAAGACTAAGATACTGAATGTAAACTATTTAGCCCAATGCCAACTCAATATATAATGCACTCAATAAATATTTGCTCTTATTACCCATTTCATTAGTCAGGATAGGATAGGCTATATTGTGGTAAAATATAACCCCTGAATGTCACAACAAATCTTTGTTTCTGGCTTATCCCAGGCCAAGAGGAGCCAGAGCACTTTCCTTGGCAGCTGCCCTACAATGGTGACTTGGGGATCTGGGCTGCTTCCCTCTTGCAAGCCTGCCTTCTCAGAGGTTTTCAGTGACCAATCACACAAATGGAATAATGCATGAAAAATTCATAAAACTCTGTCCGATTGTCCCAAACTAACCACAAGAAGCCTGGATAATGCCCAGGAAGAGGAATCTATGGGATGAATACGTAGCATTGTCACCTCCCTACTTCTATCCTGAGGGCGCTATTAGGGTTACTCCTTGGGCAAGGGTTATGGTCCAGTCAATAGGATGCTGCCTCCTATTCAATTCTAGGCAATTGTTTTAATGTGGAAATGTGAGCCCATTGTTGCCCACTCACCTGGTTTTTCAAGAGAAGCCAGAGAGAGAGAGAGAGAGAGAGAGAGAGAGAGAGAGAGAGAGAGAGAAAGAGAGAGAGAGAGAGATCTGCCCAAATTATATTGAATCCATTGGTTGAAAACCAGGTACCACCTCTGCTCCAGTCCCACTTCTTAGATAAACAAAGAAGATAAAGCCCAAAGGGAAAAAGGAATTGGCAAAAAACACAGCCAACCCAGACTGGGCTCTTTGCCCTGAAACATAGTTACAGCAAGTCTACCAGTCTACCATTTTTCTGACTCTTGTTCCCAGGCTTTGTGGTCTTACTAGGAGAAGAGGCTTCCTTGTGATGAGCTGTGGGTGAAAAGCCTGGCCCAATAGAGCTGTGGATGCAGACACAACCAGCAATGAGCCCCAGGGACATTTTTCAGGGTCAGGCCCCCACCTTGGGTCTCCCTCACCTTGCAGTATGTTTATTGCTGACTTGCATATCCTTTTTTATGAAGTGCCTATCCTGGATTGCTTATGTTACTGATTTGTAGGAGTTCTGCAGATATTCTGGATAAGTGAATGCTCTCTGAAGACTTTGTATAAGTTAGAAATGTCTTAAGGGCTTGATGTTGAGGTTCTCTAACTGCTTTGACCCCAGGGGAAACAAACCCTGGGAAACGGGATGGAGTGGGTGGTGGGAGAGGCACAACACCCAACCTTTAATCTTTCCAAAAGTCACCTTCACTGCTCTCTCTCCCCACAAGGCTGCTGAAAGAATCTGGTGGTCATCAGCAATCCAGTTATGACACAGAGACACCTGAGGTATTCTGAGTCCTTCAGAAAAGTGGCAGATCACAACACTCAGAGGAATTAGGTTGGTTCCATTGATCTTGTCCCTCAAAACCTCAAGAGGGTGTGCCAGTTTGATCCCTTGGGCCCTCTGATGCTCACATTTCCTCAGAGAAGATTCAGGCAAGGTCTTTCTGTCTCCACTTTCTCTATTAAATTCTCTATTACTTTCTCTATTACATTGGACCTAAGGTAACACCTATTGGAGAAGGAGATGGAGCCCCTTTTCCACCCTGCCCACTCGTGTTGCTCCATCTTCCAAAGGCGGCACCAGTCTGGTTGCCTGGGAGACACAGAGCAAGGGAGTTTGGGGATGCTCAGGGAGTCTGGCAGGCTGGTCCAGGTGTGGTACTACATACAGAGGGACTGGGGCACCACATCTCCCACTCCTCCCCCCACCCCACACACACACATACTTATTGGCCTTGGGGTAGGAGCAGGTGAGCTGGTGGTGAGGTTGCTCTGGGAAGGCCCCAGGAAAGCCATCCTGTCAAATAGGACTGTGCAGACAGAGATGACTTCATCTTAAAAGCTGACTCCATTTTAAAACTAAACTACCTGAACCCTTGTTCCACTCCCACTTTCCCCTACGGATGGACTCTGGAATATGCACAGAAGCTTTGGGTTAATTGCAAACTACCATTAATCCTTCCCCTCCTCTGGGCAAGGTGCTCTAAATGTTTAACTCACCCTGGCACCAGAGCCCCGATATCCCCCTGCATTCCTTTAGGATTACATAGGTCCATTTCTTAGGAACGTATAAAATAGGTGGTCTGGGGGGTGAACAGTGCATGAATCCATTGTCTGCTACTGCCCAGAATGGCTTTCTGTAAGTAAGTTCCCTATTAAAACCCTATAAACTGACAAGCTGGACTTGTCTGCATTATTCTTTGGCTTATCTGCTCGTTTGGTATTTGGGGACTGCTTTGCATATATGGCCTCTTCAGGAAACAAGGACCTTCAGAATACAGGAAGCAACAACTGAGAGATCTCCAAGGAGAAATAGACAAATCCATAATTACAGTTAAAGATATCAATACTCTTCTCTCAATAATCAATGAAACAAAAAAATTCACAGGGGTATTGCAGACTTTAAGAATATTATCAAACAACTTGACCTAATTGACATTTATAGGACACTCCATTCAAAAACAGCAAAATAAACATTTCTTTCAAGTATTTAGAGAACATTTGACCAATATAGTCTATATTCTGAGCTATAAAACAACTCTTCATAAATTGAAAAGTATTCAAGTCATACAGAGTATATTCTCTGACCATAATGAAATTAAATTAGGAATAAATAACAAAAATTTCTAGGAAATCTACAAATATTTGGAAACCAAATAACATACTTCTAAATAACCATGGGTCGAAGAAGAAATCGACATGGAAAATTAGAAAGTATTTTGAACTGAATTAAAATAAAAACACAGCATATCATTTGTGCAATGTAGCACCAAATACATATATTAGAAAAGAAGAAAGATCTGAAATCAATGACCTCAGCTTCCACCTTAAGAAATGGGAAAAAAAACAGATTAAACTAAAAATAAAACTTCCTTTTGCTTAGAAGAAATGAAATAATAGAGTGGAAAGCAATGATGCAAAAAATAGTAAAACAGAAAATCAATTAATAGTTCTTGAAGAAATCAACACTCACTGAAGAAGAAGTGTATTCAAATCTTTTATTTATTAAATAAATTGAATTTTTAGTTAGAAACATTCTTCCAAAGAAAGCTCCAACCCAGACAGCTTAACTTGTGAATTCTATCAAATATTTAAGGAGAAAGTAATGCAAATTCTACACACACTCTTCCAGAATAATGAAGAGAATACTTTCCAACTTGATCTATGAGGCAATCATTACCCTGATTTCAAAACCAGACAAAGACATTACAAGAAAAGAAAACTATAGATCAATGTTCCTTATGAACATAGATGCAAAAGCTCGAAACAAAATTTTAACAAATCAAATCCAACAATTTAATAAAAGAATAATACATCACGACCAAGTGGGATTTACTAGAGGGGTGCAAGGTTGATTTGACATTAGAAAAGAATCTCTGTATTTCATCATATTAACAAACTAAAAACCATATGATCATCTCAATAGATGCAGAAAAAGCCCTGACAGAATCCAACACCCATTTACCATAAAAATACTCAGCTAAGGAGGAATAGAAGGGACTTCCTTAACCTGTTAAAGAGCGTCTATGAAAACTATAGCTAACATTATATTTAACAGTGAAAGGCATGACTGATTTGCAGTGATAATAGGGATAATGATCCTACTGATGATGGTGGTGGTGAGATGATGAGCTGGGTGATAATAGTCAGAAGAATACTGCAACAGGGAAAGGATGCATTTGGGGGGTGATGATGAATGAAAGCGGTGAAGAGAATACTAATAGGGTGATGAGGTTATGATGATGTAACGTATGATGAAAATGACAGTGGTAGTGGTGGTGAAAGTGGAGGTGCTTTGGGTATGTGCTTAGCAGCTAGTGTACACACTTGGGATAAAGTTAGGTAAAAGTTAAAGCAAGTTTCTTCAGACGCCTCTGAGGGACACTGAGTCACTTCTGATCATCCTGCTTAGCTGCAGACGTTGGCCCAGCTGTCTAATAAGTTGAAGTTCTTAATGATGTTCCTTCCAAGTTCTTAAGCACTGAATTTAACAAGCCTCCCAGGACTTCTCATTTCAGAGCAACTCAACTGTGGCATAATTGGGCCACCACCAAGAAGGAGGACTCCTGGGGTAGAGGGACCCTGATGGCTCCCAGGAACTGGGGAATAAACTGGGGAATGAACTGGGGAAACTCACAGCAGCAGGGAAAAGAGGAAAAGTGGCCAAGGTTTACTTGTAACTTAATTGGGATTAGAAGAGTGTAGCTCTCTATATAACTGACATTTCGCACATCCTCCTGGGAAGTATCAAACTAATACAGAGCTTATGGAGAATTCTCAGTAGCTCAAAGTCTGGGGCCTATGACTGCTCTTGGCAGGCTACATACGCAAGCCTCAGACAGGCCCTGAATTCAGGTGGCATACGCTGCCTGAGAAGTTTTTCTATACCTTGAACTAACCTTGATACACAAGTCAGTTACTAAAGATCAAAGCTATTAGGAGCCTTAAAGGTGAAAGTGATAGCCTAGTTACATCAGGAACTCTTAAAGTGTTTTCATTGCTATTATTTATAATTCCTTTTATTTCCAGGTAAACATTAATACACTCATTACAAACATTCAAACAGTACAGATAAGTAAAAATCCCCTTGGACCCTCCCTTCAATACTCGTCTGCACACCACACCAGTGGTTAAGTCTGCGTACAGATTTTTAAAAATATATGCTTTAACATTGCATACCTATGAACATATAGAAATATAATTTTGTTCTCTTTTTACTAAGGTGAAAGGATATAATGATATCATCACATAATATAATAATGATATTAGTGACATTATTTTTATTACTGGGACAAAAGGTATATATACTTAAAAATTTTTTTTCAGTTCTATTGAGGTATAATTGACATGTAAAGTTATAAGATATTTAAAGTGTACATCATGGTGATTTGATATACATATGCATTGTGGAAGGATTCCCCCCATCTAGTTAGTTAACATTTATCACCTCACATATTTATCTTTTGTGTTTTGTGACAACATTTAAGGTCTACTGCCTTAGCAAATTTTAATTCTGCAATGCTGTTTTGTGAACTATAGTCATCATGTTTTACGTTAGCTCCTCAGACCTTATTCATCTTATAGTTAACATTTTGTACCCTTTTACTAACCTTTCCCTATTTCCCTGACTCCCTGACCCTGGCAACCACTTTTCTACCCTCTGTTTCTGTGATTTTGACATTTTTCTTTTCTTTCTGTTTTTTAGATCCCACATATAAGTGATACCATACAGTATTTGTCTTATTTCACTTAACATAATGCCCTCAAGGTCGATCCATGTTGCTGCAAATGGCAGGATTTCCCTTTTTCTCCTGGCTGAATAATATTCCATCATAAATGCACCACATCTTCTTTATCCATTGAAGTGTTGATGGACATTTAATTTGTTTCCATCTTGGCGATCATGAGTAGTGCTGCATTGAACATAGGAGTACAAATCTCTTTTCAACATCCTGTTTTCAGTTCCTTTGGTTATATACCAGAAGTGGAATTGTTGAATTATATGGTAGTTTTATTTTTTGAATTTATGAGAAACCTCCATACTGTTTTCCATATTTGTATTTCCACCAATTTATATTCTCACCAACAGTACACCAGGGTTCCCTTTCCCTCACATCCTTGTCAATACTTGTTATCTCTTTTTCTTTTTGATTAGAGCCATCCTAACAGGTGTGAAGTAATACCTCATTACAGTTTTGATTTTCATTTTCCTGATGATTTGTGACGTTGAGCAGCTTTTCATATATACCTGTTAGCTATTTGTATATCTTCTTTGGAAAAATGTCTATTCAGACCCTTTACCCCTGTTTTGATGGGTTATTATTATTATTATTTCTACTGTGATATATATGAGTTCCTTACAAATTTTAGACATTAATCCCTTCTTAAATATAGAGTTTGTAATATTTTCTATGTAGAATCTATTGTCTGCCATTTTGTTACTTGTTTTCTCATAGATTATGGATTTCTTGTTCTATTCCTCCATTACTGCCTTCTTTTGTGTTAAACAGATATTTTTTAAATTTACCAATGTAATTCCCTTGTCATTCATTTTCCAAGTGTTTTTCAGTTATTTTCTTAGTGGTTCCCCTGGGGATTACAATTAATATCTGAATTTATAACCATCTAATCTATTGAAGCTAAATTTCAATAGTGAACAAAAACTTTGCTGTTACCTTCATTCCCTCCCTACACATTTGTGCTCTTATTGCCATTTTAATTGCATCTTTTTATTGTGTGTCCATCAACACAGCTTTGTAATTATTATTTTATGCAATTGTCTTCTAAATCAGGAGAAAAAAATTCTAACAAAAAGTACATATGCTGACTCTTATATTTACCTATGTAATTATCTCAACCAGTAATCTTTATTACTTCATGCAGACTTGATTTACTGCCTAATGTCTTTTCATTTCAGTCTGATGGACTCTCTTTAGTATTTCTTACAGGATAGGTTTGCTAACAACAAATTCTCTCAGTTTTTGTTTATTTGGAAATGCATTAGTTTCTTTTTCATTTTTGAAGAATCGTTTTACTTGATATAGAATTCTTGGTTGAAAGTCTTTTTGTTTCAGCATCTTAAATTTGTGATCCCATTGGCTCTGGCCTCTGTGGTTTTGATGACAGCTCATATGTGATCCCTTGTATATGATGAGTCACTTCTCTTCTTTAAAGGTTATGTCTTTGAGTTTTGATAGTTTGATTATGATGTAGTTTTATTTTATTTTTTTATCTCTTTTAAGTTTATTCTACCTGGGGTTCATTAAACTCCTAAGATGTGTAGAATAATGTTTTTTATCAGATTTGGAAAGTTTGGGGCCATTTTTTCTTCAAGTATTATTTCCGCCTCTTTCTGATAATTCTAGGATTCTCATTAAATATATGTTGGTAAACTTGTGGTGTTCCATAGATTTCTGAGGCTCTGTCCATTTTTCGTCTTCTTCTTCTTTTTTTTTTCTGTTCCTTGGACTGTTTAACCTCAGTTGACCCATCTTCAAGTTTGCTGATTTTTTTTGTTCTGTCTGCTTAAATATGCTACTGAACCCCTCTAGTGAATTTTTCATTTCAGTTATTGTACTTTTATACTGTAGAATTTTATTTGGTTCTTTTTTATAATTTGTTTTCCTACTGATATTTTCTATTTGGTGATACATTATTTTTATACTTGCCTTTAATTATTTTGGCATGGTTTCCCTTAGTTCTTTGAACATATATAATGTAGCTGATTTAAAAATCCTTGTTTAGTAAGCTCAAGATCTAGGCCTCCTCAGGGGCAGTTTCTATTAATGTTATTTTCCCCTCTGTTTTCATGTCACAGTTTGTTTTCATGTCACATTTTTGCTGTTGTTGAAAACTGGATATAGTATAATGTGGAAACTCTGAAAATAAGATTCTTCTTGTTCCCAAGGGTTTGTTAATGTTTATTTTGCATTTTTTCTGAGCTAATTCTGAAAAGTCTGTATTCCTTGTCGTGTATCATGGGCTCCTGATACTCCCTGCTCCGTTAGCTTAGTGGCCAGACAAGGATTGAACAGAGATTTCCTTAAACTCTTGGAACCAAAAAGTTTCCCAATCTTTGCTGAGGGACACTATGTGCACGTGGGGCAGGCCTTGGACTCCGCAGGCAATTGACTGCTCTGCCTTCGCTCTTCCTTTCCGATTGTTCAGGACCTCAAGGACAGTCCAAGGTGAGAGCTTAGGACCTTTTCAGGTCTTTGCTGAGCGTGCCTATAGCCACGGGCATGCTCACAGTCCTACACATGTCGGAGCTTTCTAAAGTCTCAATAGACATCTCATTCCCTAACTTTTTCTTTTAAGTTTTTTGACTATGTTATTGTTTGTCCCAATTGTTTTCCATTACCTCAGGAAGTTGTGAAGTTAATCAATTGCTTTTCATTGTTTTCAACATATATCCCTGGAGAAAAGGCTTTTTGTACCAGGAAAGGTCCAAATCAGTTCAAATAAAGATAGCCATGCAAGTGGTGTCTTCCAGGGAAAAAAACAGAAAGGTCAAGTAATGACAATTATCTATACAATATTTTAATATTACTACTACAGATTAAATATATAGACTTAGTTAAATCAATTCAGTGCTTACATCCCTAGTTTCTCCATTTAGCTCTTATTTTGGCCAAAGTTCATGCTTCGGTTATTTATTCAGCAAAGGATCATGGAAACTGTATTTCCTGAATTCTTGCATATAAAAATGTTTGTTACCCATGTATCAGAAAACAAGTTTGGCTAGATATAATATTCTTGGGTGACATGTTTTATTCCCAGTTGAAAACTTTGGGTAAGAATCATTCCAATGTCCCCTGCTTTCTGCCATGAAATGATGTTGTGAAAAACCCTGAGGCAAGTCTAATATTTTTCCCTTATAGGAGTTTTTTCTTTGGATCTTCCAAAGGAGATTTTATTGAAGCATAGTATACTTATTAGGCTTGCCTCTTTGTGATCTTCTACACAGTTTTACTAGCATATTGTACGGGTTATCTTTCAGTTTGTAGAGTCAAAGCTAATTTTTCTTTTTAAAATTTTCTTGCATTATATATTAAATTTTAATTTCTGTTACATATATTCAATTTAGTCTTCAAGATGCAAATTGATGTATATGTTGGTTTTATTTGTGTTACATATTTATCATTTCTCTATAACCCTTTCAAATTCTTGGTTAATTTCATTTCAATTACTTACTTTTCTTGTTCTGATTTCTTGTCCTAAATGTGGTTTAGCAATATCTGGCCTACATTTTGCTGCATGCCGGTATGGCCAGATTTCTATGGCCATCTTATTTTTCTCTTTCACTTCTTCCAGAGTTATACCAGCTCTTATTTCTTGATGTTGTCATATCATGTATTCAATGACTCTTGAATCTCTTTTTTTTTTTTTGAGCTCTTAAGTTGTTCATTAAGCACTTTGAATTTTATGGCCAATAAGTGCTATATTTAAACTATAGTGACTAAGCATGCTGTGTGACATGTATAAATCCCTTAAGAGTAGGAGCCATGTCTCATTTTTTTGATCTTCAGAGAACAGACACTCTGGTCAGGCTAATAAGAGAAACCTCTTTAAGCCAATGTTTATTCATTCACAAATAGAAATGTTGCTTCTCAGATAGAGTGAGCCTGTTCCAAATAACATATGATGAAATGAGGACATGAATCTAGGACTCTGACACCCCACCCCCACCCCCGGACAGGTCTCTTTCCATGCTAGAATGCCACAGAAAACCAAAGCAGACCCATTTTGAAGTTTGTAGGTAGGTATACAACTACAGGGGCGATATCTGAACTCATGCTCCTAGAGTTCTGGCTTTCTCCACCTCAGCATCACTGGTATCGTGGCCTGGGTAATTCATTATTGTGGGGAGATGTACCCTGCATTGTTGGATGTTTAACAACATCTCTGGCTTCTACTCATTAGAGGCCAATAGTATTGTATCTTCCCCCAGGTGTGACAGCCCAGTTTGGGGTTATCTCTTTCTGGGTATCATTATCTTTAGGATCTCTTATCCAGTTCCCTCCACACACCAGCCATCAAAGTGATATTTCAGAAATTCAGACCATGTTATTTCCTTACATTAAATGATCTAAAATCTCCATATTGCCCAGGGTAGAGTCCTAGATTCCTATCATGGTTTAGGGAGTCTTTTTTAACCTCGTCCTGCTTCCCTCTTCAACTTCTTTCCTAATTCCAACTCAGATGCACACTCTCAGGTCAATCCACCAAAGTATTTTCTGTTCCCCAGACACGTTGTGGACTTTGACATCACTTAGACTTTGTTTGCCTGTGTCTAAAATTCTCATTCCTTTCCATATAGAATATTTTATTGCATGCTAAAGGCCCAATGTAAATGTCATTCTCTTGGGCAAACTTAGTTGCTACTCATTCAGAGCCCTTGCATTTGGTGCAAACCTCATAGAATGCCCTAAAGACATTGGTTTGTAAGTCCTTATTTACAAGGAAAAAATTCCTCTTGGCTCTAAATTCTCTTTCCCCAGCACAACGCCTGGCCCAGAGGAGACATGTGAAATGTGCATTGGAAGATAGAAAATGGAGGTGCCCAAGGAACTAAAGCAATTCTGTGTGCTTAAATAACTCTGTATGCTTAGAGACAGAAGCCATGCAGATGTATTAGGTTGGGGACTGAAGCTGGATACTCAGAGGGATGAACTCCTCGGAGCCCTCACAGGTCACCCAGGAATCCCAAGAAGAGTGATAGAGAGTGAGGGTAACAGGAGGAGAGAAAGGGGCAAGTGCTCACGGCTGCTTTCCTGGGGGAGGTGAACCTGAAATTAGGGGAGACTTGAAGACATAAGGAGAGAGGATCTTCAGGTGAGGAGCATAGAAGGTGCAAAATGGGGGAGAATAGTAACTTTACAGATCACTTACTATAAGCCAGGCACAGTCCTTAAAACTTTATACTTATTAACTCATTTTCTCTTCACTAAGACCCTATTGAGCAAGTTCTATTTTACTGAGAAAAGGCTTGGAGGACCAGAGAGGTTTTGGGAATTTGCCCAAAGTCACATTGCTGGTTATTCTGTGACACCAGGGATTCAACCATGCAGTCTGGCATTAACTCAAAGAAAACATGGAGCATGGGAGGGCATGGACAAGCAGAAGACAGGCCTGACCAGAGCAAGGAGGACCTTTGGGGAGCAGTTAGGCCTTGGGCTGGGAGGCTCAGGGGTCTGGTTGTACACAGTCTTGAGCAGCTGAAGTTCAGACTTGATGTTCAGACCTTGGGGAATTCATATATGCAGGGAGCTTATTAAGAAATCATTGGATTTGCCTTCCTGGGAGTCAGGGCCCCAGGAGCAGAGTTTCAAAGGAGAGCTCCTCAGACTCCTGACCTGTCCCTCATACAGAGCCCAGTAGCAGGTTAGAGTGGCAGGGATGGGGGTAGGCGGCCTGAAGCTCAGAGTCTTCTCATCTGAGGTATCCCTTCTTGTGCCTACCTTGGCTTTCTCTACTGTTGACAAGTCCTCACATCTGTGTCACTTCATGCCTGTTCTTTCTCTGTCCTTTGCTTCTCTGTCCACCTCTTCTTCCTGTCTCTCTAACTTCCTTTATTTTACTTCACTGTGTCCAACTGCCCTTCTTTCCTTCTCTGTCTTTATGTGACTTAGTGTGTGAATCTCCCTCAACACACCTGGCCTTGAGTTGCCAATGAAGACAAAGATAGGGAGGACGGGCTGTTGTTGGGGAGGCTGAGGCAGCTGGGCTCCCCACGTCCATGTCCTCATCAGTGGGCCCTTGGAAATGGGCAAGACGACGGGATGGCAGATGGAAGGGGGACGGTTGGTAGGGCAGCACTAGGATATGGGAGAGGAGAGGAGTTGCAAGGAGATCTCACGGGAGGCAGGGATTTGGGGGACCACCCTGAAATTGGGAGTTGCTCAAAGGATCTCTTATTGAGGAGGGGGAGCAAGGCAGACTCATCCCATCAAGATACCTGCAGTCTAGTGATGCTCCCTGTTGGTCACCAGGGATGCGGGGGCTGAGTTGGCTTTTGGAGCCAGGTCACCTATCCCCTGTTCCTATTTCCTCTGCTTCTTCCCTTATAAACACTCCTGCTGTTTCCCTCATATGTTCTGCACCATGTTATGGATACTTGAGTAGACAGAGATTACAGCAAACATGCTATTTTTCTGAAGACTGCTGCTAGCAAATACCACAGGACTGAGTAGGGAGGACTGGAGAATGGGAGTCACAAGTGAGAGGTTGCAGCAGTGCTCCAGGCACTCAAGCGCTGGGAACAGGCGAAGTTAGATAATAAAGAAGACAGAGAAGATGAAGAAGTCATTAACTCTTCCAGGTGGAATGGACCTCAGCAGTCCTCCTGCCTTTCCTCTCTCTGAGTCCAGGCTGATCCCAATGCATCCCTGACATATGGTCAGCTAGATTCAGCCTGAACCTCATTGCATTGGGAGCTCATTGCTTCTGAAGTCAGTCCTTTCTGTCTATGAGTATCTCTGAGTGTCAGAACATTTTTTCTAGTCAAACTGAAGCTTATCACCGTGGTAAAATTTACACTTAATTCTAAATTTGGGACCATGTAGAGCAGTTCTTATCCATCTTCCTTAACACAGTTCTTTAGACACTTCTGTAGACAGATCTCGGTACCCTCTCTAGCTTAAATTTCTACAGAGAAAATATCACCAGTTACTTAGATATATTTTATTTTATTTTTACCATATCCCAATATATCTTTTTTATATGCTGCAAATTGTCCACACACCCATCTAAGGCATAGGTGTAAATTCTACATTCCAAATGTGTTTGCCCTACTGGAAAGGATAGGTGTCAATCACCTCTCCTTGTCCTGCCAACATAGTTTCTAGGATGGAGTCTAGGATTGGCATCTCTGCTTTAATAATTTAATAAATATCGTGTTCCTACCATGTGCCAGGCACAATGATTGACACTGGAGAAATAGTGGTAAGCAAAACAAAGTCTTTGCTTTAAACAATCTACTTGAGAGTGAAAGACAGTAATCAGAGATACAAAGGATGTGAAAACGTGAAAGAACTTCCCCTGAAAATAACTTTGTAAAAGAGCATAAGGACTGGATATGGTGGCAAAGGTCCTTAGGTGAAGGTATAGTTGATGGACTAGAAGGATTATAGTGTGGTTTTTGTGGAGTGAGCAAAGGGGACAGTAAAGGAAGATGAGATCCAAGAGCTACGTAATGCAGTGAAAATTAAGAGTTCAGTTTTGGATATGATAAGCTTAGTGCCTTTGAAATATCCAAAGACAGAGTTCAAATGCAGAGTTGGATACATGGAGTTCAGGAGAAGGGTCTGGGCAAGAGATGTAAATATAGAAAAGTATTTAGGCCATGAGACTGGCTGGTTTCAGACTGTTTTTCTTGTGAGATGGTTTTGTATGAATTTTGATTCTGTTGCTCATTATATTATTATAGATCATTTTCCACATTGAGTATAAGGGATGTTAAAAAAAAAACACCTCACAGCTGTCCAACAGATTTGATACGGATATACTTCAAAATTTCTAATACATGCTGACATTTCAAATAGTCTGTGTCCACACTAATCTTCACCTCTTTTCCATCAGCCACAGTGGAAGGGGGTCCCTTCTCTGATTTCAGCCCAATCCCTCCATTTGTAGCCTGAATCCCACCCTTTCTTGTTTCATTGAAAACTTGCTCCATGATTTAGCCTGTCACATTCGTACAATTATATCCTTCTTATTTAATCAACAATTTCCCTCACCATATAAGCAAGCCAGAATTCTTATTTCATAAAAAGATATCCATCACCATCTAGGTCCTGATATATACCTCCTTCGGGTTGGTGCAAGTGTCGTAGAATTCCAGGGTACACTTGCTTCTTTTAACATACTACACACAGATATCTGCTGAAACTATTCTCCCAAAGCCTCTTTATTGCCAAATTGGTAGGCAATTTTTGGTCTTTGTCTTGATGTCTGTACACATTTGATCACAAAGACTATCCTCTCCTTGCAGACCTTGCCTCTCCTTGGGTTTCTGTGTCACATGTCTTCTATCTTTGGCCTTTCAATACAATTTTCTTTGGAGTCTTTCCTTGAAGTCAGCCCTTAAATGTTGCAGCCTTAAGTGAAATAACTCAGACAGAAAAAGTCAAGAACCATATGACTTCACTGATATGTGGGATATAAAACTGAAAGCAACAAAGGAACAAGACAAACAAAGAAACAAAAACTCATTGACACAGACAATAGTTCAAAGGGAAGGGGGAATAATAGAAGAGGGTAAAGGGGTTCAAATATATGGTGATGGAAGGAGAACTGACTCTGGGTGGTGAACACACAATGTGATATATAGACGATGTATTACAGAATTGTACAATTGAAGCCTATGTAATTTTACTATCCATTGTCACCCCAATAAATTTTAACTAAAAAAAAATGTTGCAGGCTTTCAGAGTTCTGCTTTCAGCTCTCTTGTCCCTCTGCCATTCTCTCTGGGTGATCTCATTCCTTCCAATGGCTTCAGTTCCTACAGAAGTGCCCACGACCCTCAGATTCCTGTCCTTAAAACTTTCTCTTCAGCTCTTGACCCATCAACCCAATAAATACTGGGAGTCCTAAAACTAGAGTCATCATGTGTCCTCTTCAACTCCTTTCCCAAACTTCCCACTCCCAGGTTTCTTATCTCAGTAAATGGCACCATCACTGATCCATTTACTCAAAGCTGGAATTCATCCTTGATGCCTCTTTCTGTCTCACCACTCCCTAATCACTCACCTAGATCCACAGATCCCACCTCCTAATGACTTTGGTCTAACATCTATCTTCCATATTAATAATCACTGCCTTAGTTCTCTTTCATCCTTTCCTTCCTGAATTAGTGCAGTCGCTGACATCCTCCTCCTCCAATTTAGTCTCCACATGACAGCCAGAGTGATTGTTTCCAGATACAAACCTGATATCGTGCCTATTAATGGGTCCTTATCTTTCTCTTTTAAAATCCACCCTCTTTAGCCTGTTCTGCAGGGCGTGAGAGGTCCTCCGTGGTCTGTGCTTGCCTACATCTCCAGCCCCATATCTCATCACTGTCTGGTTTAGCTCACGCTTCATGACTTCACACATGATGCGGCTTCTGCATCGCAGATCCTTTTCGGCACTTCCCTTGTAGTTGGCATCTACCCACTCTTCAAAGACTGGCTTGACTTTTACTTCCTGCAGAATGCCTTCCATAATTCTTCAGATTGAATTAGGCTTGCTACAGCTAGCTGCCTGCAATAAAAAGGGGGAAGTATGACACATTTCTTCATCCCATAATTTGTCAGTTCCTCATCCCAGTTCCCTGTGGCTTCAGTCACTGCTGGACTTGTAATAAGAGAAAGATAAGGTGAGGGGCAAGAAAGACTAAGTTGATTGGTACTGTCTTTCTTTTTTTAATTTGAAAACTTTGTTACACATTTTTAAATTTTTTAATTCAATTTACTTTATTTATTTATTAAATTTATTGGGGCAACATTGGTTAGTAAAATTATATAGGTTTCAAGTGTACAATTCTATAATATATCATCTACACATGGGGGTAAAATATATGGTGATGGAAGGAGAACTGACTCTGGGTGGTGAACACATCTTTTATTTATTTCTTTTTCTTTTCTTTTCTAAAAAATATTTGTATTAAAAATATAACTAACATACACTATTATATTAGTTTCAGGGATACACCATAGTTATTCAACACTTACATACCTAAAGAAGTGATCACCATGATAAGTCCAGCAACTATCTGACACCATACCATGCTATCACAATATTATTGACTATATTCCCCATGCTGTACATTACATCTCCATGACTTATTTGTTTTATACCTGGAAATTTGGGCCTCTTATTCCCCTTCCCCTTCCCTCCTTTTTAAATTTATCAATTACAGTTGACACTAATATTATTTTATACTAATTTCAGGTGCATAGTGGTTAGATATTTATATAATTTAAGAAGTGATCCCCCTGACTAGCTTAGTACCCACCTAGTACTATACATAGTTATTATCATATCATTGACTATTTTCCCTATGCTTTACTTTACATTCCCATGACTATTTTGTAACAGCGAATTTCCACTTCTTAATCCCTTCACCTTTTTCACCCTGCCCCCAACCATCTTCCATCTATCATTCCAAAAAATCTAATACACATCTGACACCATAAATAGTTATTACAATATTATTAACTATATTCCTTAGGCTATACCGTACATCTCCATGACTACTTTGTAACAACCAATTTGTACTTCTTAATCCTTTCCCCTTCTTTCACCAACATCCCCAAACTCCCTCCCATCTGGCAACCATCAAAATGTTTTCTGTATCTATGAGTTTGTTTCTGTTTTGTTTGTTAATTTTGTTCTTAGATTCCACATATAAACAAAATCACATTGCATCTGTCTTTCTCTGTCTGGTATGCTCCGCTCAACACAACACTCTCCAGGTCCATCCCTGCTGCCACAGATGGCAAGAACCCATTCTCTTTCACGGCTGAGCAATATTCCATTGTATATATGAACCACATCCTCTTTATCCATTCTTCCATTGACAGACTCTCAGGCTGCCTCCACATCTTGGCCATTGAAAACAATGCTGCAATGAACATATGGATGCACATGTCCCCTTGAAATAACGTTTTGGGTTTCTTTGAATAAATAACCTCAAGTGGGATTTCTGGGTCCCTTTTTGTCTCTTCTGTCTCTTCTAAACAAATAGCCTTTGTTTTAAAGTTTATTTTGTCTGGTGTAAGTATTGCTACCCCAGCTTCTTTTTTTTTTTTTTTCCATTTTCATGAAATAGGTTTTCCATCTCTTTACTTTCTGTCTGTGTGTGTATTTCAATCTGAAGTGAGTCTTTTGTAGGCAGCATATATAAGGGTTTTATTTTCTTATCCATTCAGCCTTCCTATGTCTTTTGATTAGAGCATTTAATCCATTTACATTGAAAGTAATTGTTGAGAGATATGTAGCTAATGTCATTTTATTATTCAGAATTTTTTTTTTCTGTCTTTAAAGAGTCTCTCTAAGATTTCTTGTAATACTGGTTTGGTGGTGATGAACTCCTTTAGCTTTTTCTTGTCTGGGAAGCTCTATCTGTCCTTCAATTTTAAATGATTGCCTTACTGGGTAGGGTAGTCTTGGTGTAGGTCCTTGCTTTTCATCAGGTTGAATATTTTCTGCCAATCCCTTCTGGCCTGCAAAGTTTCTGTTGAGAAATCAGCTGACAATCTTTTGGGGGCTCCCTTATAAGTTATCAGTTGCCTTTCTCTTGCTGCTTTTAGGATTCTCTCTTTGTCTTTAACAATTGCCATTTTAATTATAACATGTCTAGGTGTAGGCCTGTTTGAGTTCATTCTGTATGGGACTCTCTGCACTTCCTGGACTTGTATGTCTATTTCCTTCACCAGGTTAGGAAAGTTTTCAGTCATTATTTCTACAAATATGTTCTCAGTCTTTTGCTTTCTCTCTTCTCCTTTTGATACCCCTATGATGCAAATATTGTTGCACTTGATCTTGTCCCAGAAGTCTCTTAAACTGTCCTCATTTTTTTTTTTTTTGATTCCTTTTCCTTTTTGTTGTTCCAGTTGGGTGGTTTATACTACTTTGTCTTCCAAATCGCCAATTCAATCCTCTGCTTCATCTGGTGATTCCTTCCAGTGCATTCTTCATCTCAGTTATTGCATTGTTCACTTCTGACTGATTATTTTTTATGGTTTTTATGTCCTTTTTTATGTTTGCAATCTCTTTGTTGATGTTCTCACTAAGTTCCTTGAGCATCCTTATAACCATTGTTTTGAACTCTGTCTCTGATAGGTTGCTTGCCTCCATTTCATTTAGTTCTTTTTCTAGATTTTTCTCCTGTTCTTTCATTTGGGATGTGTTTCTTTGTTTCTTCATTTTGGCTGCCTCTCTGTTTGTTTGTATGTATTAGGTAGCTCTGGTATGTCTCCCAGTCTTGGCTGGGTGGCCTTACGTAGTCTGTGTGCTGTGGGGCCCAGGGGCACAGTCTTCCTAGTCACCTGAGCCTGGTGCTCCAGGAGTGTCCCTTGTGTAGGTTGTATGCACTTTCCTTTTATAGTTGAGCCTTGATTGCTATTGGCACATTAGTGAGTGGGATTGACCCTCAGGCTGACTGTCTATGTCCACAGCTTATGGGCTGCTGTGTGGGAGGCTTACTCCACTGAGTGGGATTTGCCCCAGTAGTCTCTGGTGCCTGTTGAGACGACCCTTTGTGTGTGCCACTTGTGGGGCTAATTGGGCAGTGCTCTGCTGTGGTCTGAAGCCAACCTCCAAGTATGGTGCTTCTGGGGTCTCTTGGGAGGGGATCTGGTCAGGCCCAGGTCATCCACTGCCTATGACTGGCCAGGGGCTACCTGGGAGGAGCTACAAAGTGACCTGCAATTGTTCACTCTCTGTGCTAAACCTGGAGGCACGTGGGAGAGGCCACTCTGCAAACTGAGGATGGCTGGTACCAGTACCAGGCCTAGGATAACTGCAAAAAGCCAGGACACCCAGAGACCTGCTGCCACCTGCTGGCTCCCTCAACATTCAGCCACTGATAAAGCCTCAAGCAGTACACGAGTTAAGTGAGGCAGGGCCTCAGGGAGTCACTAAAGTGGGAAGAGCTGTGGTCACTAGGTTAAAGTAGACTCTGGTTTGGTGCCAGTGCTGAGCCTGGAGTGACTTGGCAAAAGTCTCAGAGCACACCAAGACCAGTTGCTACCCACCTGGGGCTTGTGAACTCCAATAGTTTTCCAAGAAAGTGCAGTGTGGGAGGTGCTGGCTGCTCATGGAGAAAGTGCCTCCAGCAGTGCTCAAGTTGTTTGGAGCAGGGCCCCAGCTGAGTCAACAGGGCGGAGCAGTGGAGCTCACCAGGCCAATCAGATTCACATTTGGCCTGAGGGGGCGGGCTCAACATAGGAAAGATGGCGCCCGCCTGCCGGCTGCGCAGGAAGAGGTCCCCTCACTGGTAAAGTGCTGACGGTCCTCCAGTCGTCCTCCTGAAGCCACACTCCTCAGTCTGTCCCAGTATGTCTCTGAGGCCCCCTGAGTTGCCATCTCTCCGCTGGAGCCCAAGGTGAGTGCCTGTAAACAAGTGAGTCTGTACGTGGGCTGTTTAAGAGGACGTCTGGGTTTCCCACAGCCTTCCATTTCACCCGAATGGTCAGAATCCCCACTTTTCTTCACAGTCAGATATTGTGGGAGCTCCTCTTCCCAGCATCAGTAATCTGGGCTGGGGAACCTGGTGTGGTGGGCTGGGTCTCTCACTCCTCCTGGGGTGAAACTCTATGGCCTTCTGACTCTCAACACCACAGGGAGGTTTGGGGCGCATTCTGCATCTCTGCCCCTCCTACCAGTCTCAACATGGTTTCTTCTTTATACGTATTTTTGGTCATAGGACTTCTGTTCAGCTAGATTTCAGATGGTTCTCCAGGTTGATTGTTCTGTAATTTAGTTGTAATTTTAATGTGTTCATGGAAGGATGCAGGCAGAGTGTTTATCTACTCCACCATCTTAAATCTCTATCTCATTGATATTTTAATTTGCATTTCTTTAATGCCTACTATGTTGGGATTTTCTCATATGTTTATTGACAATTTAGACTTCTTTTTTATGAACTGTTCATATCTGTTGCCAGTTTTCTGGGGTGTTCATATTTTTCTTACCAATTTGTAAGCATTCTTTCTAAGTTAATGATATTATCCATGTGTCTGTAAGTATGTTGAAATTATATGCCCTGTTTTATCTGCCTTTTACTTTTGCTTCATTATTTATGCAACACTATGACTCCTGGACAGTGGGGTAGGGTTATACCTTTGAGGACAATGTGAACCTTTGCCCTTGGCATGGACCCTGTCAAACATGGACTCATGGAGAACACTGGCATTCGTGTTAAATAATTGTGGCCAGCTCAAGTTATTTTTTGCAAGGAGTTTCATAGGTATGTGCATCAGCAGGGGTCTGGGAAGAAGAACCCGATGGGGCTGCATGTTAGCGTAGGGGAGATGTCCCTAAAAACGTCATGGGCATGGTTTTATTGGGTGATGGAGTTTCTGCAGCAGCAACCAGATGCAAAAGCCAGTAAATATGGTTGCTGCTCAGTAATGTGACCCTGCAGATTGGGGAAGCCTGGGGAAAAAACAAGTTACATTTGTAAAGATTCTGTGAGGAATAAACAGAGTTTTGGGGAAAGTCCCTCCAAACAAGAGGAAACAGAGCAAAAATCTCCATGTGACTTTTTTAACCTTTCTCTGGACTCCCTAAAGTTTGCATCTGAGGGAAACATTATGCCCACTCTCCTCTCTCTAATTTCCCTCATCCTTACGTGGACAGGGTCCCTCTTCTTTGAGATGACCCAATACAGGCTGTAGTTTTCCAAAATGAACTTTGTTAGAAACAAGGAGAAAGGGAAAGCAAGAGGTATAAAAACACAAATGAACAGAAACAAATGGTCATAAAAGTGTTTTTCACCTAAGATCCTTTCAACCGACCTCAGATGTTCTAACTGGCACAATTTGTAGATGGGTAGGTATAGGTTCATTTCCTCGTTCTCAAGTTTCTTTCTCACCCTCAGATTGTACACTTTTCAGTTTCTGAATTTTTACTTATTCTACTCCTCCCATTTTCTTTATTCTCTAGGGCTCCAGTTACTTCCACAGCCCAGGAGGGTCCTAGCTCATTATTGGTTGATAGTTCATCCCTGAGTAATAAATTATAAAAGTTAAAACTTAACATTTGTTGAAAGATTACTATATACCAGGTTCTGTACTAAGCGCTTTTCATATATTATTTCATTTAATCATCACAACTTCCTGTGAGGATGAGATACAACCCTTAGAGTAGTTAAATGACTTGCAAAAATTCACGTATCTAGTTATTGGTAAAACAAAGTCTCTCATCCTGGTCTGTCTGGCTCTGAAGTTTAGGCTCCTGACCACTGTGCTCAATCTTCACAGTCATCTCTGTCTCAAAATACATCACCATAGATTCTGCAGATGTCTGAGTATCCTGTTCCCTCCCACTGGACCAGGGTGAAGAGTTAGCTTTATGGAGTCCAGCTCTTCCAGGTCTCTTGGAAGAGTCTCCAGGGAGCTGGTGAGTGTGAGTCCTGCTTTGTTCAGCTCCCCAGGTCTTCAGCTTTGAAGAATCATTCTGGGGCCCTGCCCCATCCCATCAATTTGAGGAAAGCCTTTTTCACGTCCTTGTTCCTCAGACTGTAGATGACAGGGTTGAGAAAGGCTGTGGCAATATTATAGAAAAGGGCCATTTTCTTGCCACTGTTTGACAAGGAGTCCGAGCCTGGGCTCATGTACATGATGATGCATGGAATGGCGAACATGGTGACCACAGTGATGTGGGAGGCACAGGTGGAGAAGGCCTTGATCCGCCCCTGGGCTGAGCGGATCTTCATGATTGCAGCAAAAATGTTGGCATAGACAATGATAACTAGGGAGAGTGGGACCACAATGACATTGAATCCTGTGATGAAGTCCACCAAGTCATTGAGGGATGTGTCTGCACAGGCTAGCTTCAGGACAGCAGGAACCTCACAGAAGTAGTGGTCAATTTCATTAGGGCCACAGTAGGGCAGGCGCATAGCAAAGAAGGTATAGCACAGGCCACCCACCACACCATAGGCCACGCAGATGCCCACCAGCGCGAGGCACACCCAATGGCTCATGATGACCTTGTACCGAAGAGGCTGGCAGATGGCCATGTACCTGTCCACAGACATGATAGAGAAAAGCCAGGACTCAGTGACCCCAAAGAGGAGGAAGATGTACATCTGGGCCGCACATCTAGCAAAAGAGATGGCCCTCTTCTTGCTGAGAAGATGCACGAGCATCTGGGGCACAGTAGTGGTGGTGTAGCACACATCCAGCATGGAGAGGACACTGATGAAGAAGTACATGGGTGTGTGGAGGCACGAGTCCTGGTGGATGAGGGTGACGAGGAGACTGTTGCTCACGAGGATCAACAGGTAAAAGACTAGAAAGAAGGTGAAGAGCAGAGGACTGATCCTGGCGTTGGGGGCGAAGCCCAATAGAATGAATTCAGTCACGGCAGACTGGTTGACATCCCGCATTGTGATCTGCCTGTTTAAAGAGTTTTGAGGAATATGTAATTGATCGTGTGCCCGTGCTGAAGGCGTGTAAGGCGTTTTCACACTCATTGTCTCATTTACATTCCCTAATAGGAAGTTTGGTTTGGCAGATGGCACCACCTGGTATGTCCCTGTAGTAGTTTGAGTGATATTGGGGTTTGGTTCAGGATTTAGGTGAGGGTCACTGATAAAAATAAAGACCAAGTCGGAATGGAACACGTCTGCTGTGTCCATTCTGCCTGTACGTATCTGTGCCTCCTTTTCCCGACACAACCTTGCTTTTCTCTTATTATTCACCCCATTTTCCATTTTCTCTTGTGACTACAGAAGTTGCTAAGCCTTGTTTAAGATTAGGACCCGTGCCAGGACTATTATACTCATTATTTGGGGCAGGGTTTTTATCATTGTTGGGACTGGACTCAGGTCAGAAGTGGGGATTAAAGTCAATGCTATGTAAGATAAAAGTCAGAGTTAATATTTAAGATTTAGCTTTTTCTGGTGAATGAGACTTCACTGGTGTACATTAATTATGTCATTCGTTCAACACATGTTTACTAAATGCTTCCTACTTCTTATAAATCAGAGGGCAAGGAAGAGTTATAAATATAATCTGGGTGGAAAAAGTGATTTCACTCTGTCTACCAAGATAAATTCTAAATGTGTTAAAGAACTAAATGCAAAAATAAAACTATAAAGCAACCTAGGGGAAAATATATGCCTGAATGTTTATTTTATGGTAGGACAGAGAAAGGCCTTTTTAAGCATCACCTGAATGTTTCAAAGTAAGTCCTTCAGCCTCATGGTGATGACCTCATTTTCTTTAATATGCAAATAAAGCAACATAGCGTCTCATCTATCTGCTGTAAGAAGTCTAACACTTTCCCCAATATTTCAGAGGGTTCCTTGTGCATTCCTAATCACTTTGCTCTAAAATCCTGCTCTCGTTGAATCCTTGACCCTCCTCCCTGCCCAAATGCCTTGCCTCATGTGGGTATTCACCTCTTCAATTGTTTATCCCTATTCTCTTTATCCTTTATGCCCCAAACCTCACCAACACAAGGTTGTCATTTGGAAGACTTGTCCTAAAGGTATAACTTACAATGCAGCACAGAACAGAAAACCATGTACAACGGAATATTTAATGTTGTATAGTCCCTACATCATCTCTGCAGCAGTTTTTCCTGGCAGTTTCCTTTTTAATTCTCAGCAGCTGTATTGTTACTCGGGTCTGGTCTCTTTCCTGGGACTCCCTTTCATCTCCCCTTGAGTCCCTGTTCTACAACTTCTTATTCCCTGTCACCTGGGTAACCAGCCACAACCCCCAATTCCTCTACCTCAGTGTTTTGAAACTTTGTGCATCAGAATCTTGTCAATATGCTGCTGTGCCTCATACCCAGAGTTTGGATTCAGTAGGTCTGGGGTGGAGCCTGAGCATTTTTGTTTCTAACAAGTTCCCAGGTAATGCAGGAGCATCAGGGACTACACTTCGAGAATCATTGATCTACTCAGTTGTACAGAAAAAGTTGGCTTTCTCTCGATTTCCCTGTGTCCATATTATCCCCAAGCTACTCACATTCCTCCTGCCTAAATATCAATATTCCCCCCCTCACATAAGTATAAAAACAAAAGAAAAAACAATAAAGGAAAAGATCAATATTTTTGGCCATGTAAAAAAATTTTTTTCTCTAAGTTAAAAAAAAAAAATCAATGTTTGTTATATGTGGAAGATAAATAATTAATGTCATTAGAACATAAAGAACTTTTTTAAAACAAGAAAAAGCACTAACAACTGAGAATGAGATATGAATAATAAATTCACCCCAAAAAAAATTTGAAAGGCCAATGAACCCACAAGTTTAACTTTTACGATAATTAAAGATTGCAAGTTAAAACATCAATGAAATAATAGTCTTTAACCTATAAAATCGGCCAAAAAAATTCTTTGTAAATGATAATGCCTGGCATTTGCCAGTTTAGAGTATGACAGAAATTCTCATGTATTGCTATAGGAAATAAATCACTATAATCTTTCCACAGGAAAATTTGACACTATGCAATTTTATTTTAAAGAATTTTGCATAGGGAAAAATCAGCAATATGGAGAGAGATTTTCATCAAGGATGTTCACTGCTGTATTATTTATAATAGGGAAAACTGGAACCAACCTAAGTATCCTATAATAGGGGACTGGTTAAATAAATTATGGTATATTGATATGATTGAATACCTTGTAACCTTTAAAATCACATTTTGGAGACTATTTCACATTGTGGGGAAACGCTCCAATAGATTATTAAGTTAAAAAAACAGGATATGAAACTATGACCCAATCCTGATAGTATAAAGATTTATATTCATAGACAAAAATTGGAAAGGAATATACCAAAATGTTAACAATGGGTTATTTCTGGTGGTTAGATTTATAGGTGATATTTGTTTGCTAACGTAACGCTCTCTGAACTTACCATATTTTCCACAATCAACATGAATTACTTTTATAATAAGGAATAAAGTGATACTCGGAAGACGGAATGTACAGGGATTTGGCTTCTTAGGGTGGAGATGAGACAGGAAGATCAGAGGGGGCAGAAGACGAGGTGGACCCAGAGAGGCCAGAGGAGAACGGGACGGAGGCTTCTCCCGTTGTTCATTCCCCCAACTGAGTTGCACTTGGGAATCAGCTCTTGTAGTTTAATGCCAATACATTTATTTACTGGTTAAGCTAAAAGTGTTTTGGACAGGGGGTTACTTGAGAGGTGGAAGCCTAGGTTGACTGCAGTATGTGAGAAGTTAGGTTGGAAGACAGAATGGTAACCCAAGTCAGAATGACTCAACCGAGGATGGGACCAGAGCAGCTCACAGAGGGGAAGAATGTGATCATAAACACAAAAGAGAGGTGAAATTAGATTCTAGATTCCAGAGGCTGGTAGACCTCTGAGGCCAGCAAACCAAGGAGAAATGGGGCGTGAATTTGGGCCATCATAGCATGAGGTAGCCTGCGAGGCAGAGAGCCCTGGATTTGAAGGTAAGCACACCTGGGCTCCAGGAGCAGCTTTGCTCCTTATGCTATGTAACCCGTGCAAATTACTTCACCTCTCTGAAAGTTAGTGTCTCGTCTGGACAGTGGAAACTACAGGGTGGTTATGAGATTAGATGAAGGTAGTCCTGAGTTCATGCCAGAGAACAAAGTAGGTGGTGAATAAATCAAAACACATGAGGGGGCAGTTGGTGTCTGTCTGAGCCGCTACAGGAGGTGGGGACATAAAACACAGCCACTTCTCTGCCTCCGAAGCCACCATGAGAGCCCAAACAGTGCTGGAGCTGAGGAGAGGAGGAAACTGATCACTGGGAAGGGTGACCCCAGGCAGAGAAGGGTCCAGCCTGCGCTGAGCTCTGGCCACTCACTTCTGGCTCTGGCCCTGCAATGTGCACCCAGGCACCCTCACAAGAGGCCCGGCCCAGGTAGACACAAGACCAAAATGAGAACTGCCCACTACTCCCAGCTTACACCCTCCTCTCCGCATCCCTGCCTGCCATCCAACTAGGGCAGGAAGGTCAGTCATCGTGATTAATAACAAAAGAAGCCAGAATTCTTAATGTGCGTCCAAGCCCTTCACCATAGGGCCCAGCCAACTTTCCTGGCCATCCCCAGTATGTCCTGTAAGAGCCCAGCTGTTGTGCTCACTGAAGCACTAGCTTGCTGTATGACCTTGGGAGAGTCACCTAACCTCCTTGGCTCTCGTGATCTCATCTGTAAAAGGAGGGTGGTGGATAATCTGAAACTGCTCCTCTAGGACAGACATTCAACACTTTTCTATTTATGCCTAGACTTGGAGGCGACTGGGGCCAGGAAGTGGGGCTGCAGAGACAGAGCAAAGGGTGCCAGCACCCCACCATCTCTTCCCTCTCCAGGTGCCTAGGTGAGACTGTGGTTAAATGTCCTCCGAGGAGGACAACGAATGCTGGAAGATGAAGGGAGGCCTGTGTCACTGAGGGGACATTATCCTCTAGACTGCTTGCCTCTTGAGAACAGAACTGGAAATGGTTTTGTACTGCATGGGTTTTGGTAAATGTTTTTACCAAAGCCCAGAGAGGGGAGGCGACTGGCCTAAGGTCACACAGCAAGAGAGTCTGAAGTAGGGTGAGCACCCAAGTGACTTGAACCCCCCCCCCGTCCAGGCTCTTGCACTACCAAGTGCAGCTCTCAGAGATGAACCGCAAGCCAGGATGTGAGACTTAGTAACAGAGGGAACCTGACGCAGCAGACTACATTCTCTCCCCGTCTCCTGAGGTATGGAGAGCCTTAAACAAGGGCATGGTGATGAGAGGCTGCCCAGTTCTTACCTCCAGGTTATGCCTGTAGACTGAGAGCAGAGGAAGCAGAAAAGATGTGGGTGACAGGCCTCTGGTCCCCAGGACTCCTTGTCCTTTGATGAGTTTGTGTCTCTGTGGAGAGCAGAGTCTGGGGACTGGTTTCTACTCTCACTTTCTTTGGCTGGTTTGCTGAGTGTCTTAGGGTCAGTTGCTTGGTGTCTTTGAGCCTCAGGTTCCAACCTTGCCACAGACAGGCTTAATGATGACCTGTTACCAATGAGAAGACAGAAATGAATTATGTGAGTAGTTGCAAGTTCCTGGTAGGGGGTGAGTCTCCAGTCCCCATGTTGGTTGGGCTTGGGGCTGGGCGTACCAGCCTTGGTTCCTTCTCAGGATGTAATGCAAATCAGAGAAAACTCATTGTATTCACTTTGGACTCATTTTTATCTCCTTCTCTCATATCTACTCTCCTGCAGCACAGGCTAGGAGATGAAAGACTTAAGACAGAGTTTGAATTTTCACTTTTGCCATTTATTACCATGACTCCAAGCAGGTAATTGTTCTCATCCATTAAAAAAAAGGAGGTTGCTTTGCAATAATATCTGATTCTGTCATGTTCTGAGATGCATGCTTTCTCTTCACTTCCCCTTTCTTCAGCCCTTTCCCCTAACACACACACACACACATATGCACACACACGTTCGAGCACATATACACGCATACACACACACATACACACACACATACACATGCACACATATGCATATACACACACATATACACGCATACACACAGACACACACACACACGCATACACATACCTTCCCCCAGTATCAGCACAGACCTGTAGGAGCTAAGAATGACCTGGAGAGAAACAGGTAAAATTAGAAAGCAACAAAAGCAGAGAGAATGGGGCCTGCCCGGTGGCTCAGGCGGTTGGAGCTCCGTGCTCCTAACTCCGAAGGCTGCCGGTTCGATTCCCACATGGGCCAGTGGGCTCTCAACCACAAGGTTGCCGGTTCAACTCCTCGAGTCCCGCAAGGGATGATGGGTTCCGTCCCCTGCAACTAACATTGAACACGGCACCTTGAGCTGAGCTGCTGCTGAGCTCCTGGATGGCTCGGTTGGAGCGCATCCTCTCAACCACAAGGTTGCTGGTTCGACTCCCGCAAGGGATGGTGGGCTGCACCCCCTGCAACTAAGATTGAACACGGCACCTTGAGCTGAGCTGCGCTGAGCTGAGCTCCCTATGACTAAGTTAGTTGGTTGGAGCGCGTCCTCTCAACCACAAGGTTGCTGGTTCGACTCCCACAAGGGATGGTGGGCTGCACCCCCTGCAACTAGCAACGGCAACTGAACCTGGAGCTGAGCTGCGCCGTCCACAGCTAAGACTGAAAGGACAACAACTTGACTTGGGGAAAAAAAAAGTCCTGGAAGTACACACTGTTCCCTAATAAAGTAGTGCTCCCCTTCCCCAATAAAATCTTTAAAGGAAAAAAAAAGCAGAGAGAATGACGGAAAAAGAGGTCCAGGAGGGAGAAAGACACACGCAAACAGAAGCCACAAGGAGGCAGAGAGAGGCACCGAGAACCGGAATCTAAGGGACACAGACAGGAGAGAGAAAGATGCCGGGAGCTCAGCTGACATCGACAGGAGAAGGATGGGGGCTCAGAAGGAGGAAGTTGGAAGAACGAGTATTCTTTTCTTTGTGAAGTAACAAGAAAGAGGCATAGAACTGTGGAGCCAGCCCCAAAGGAAGAGTGAGAGGGACAAAACGAGAAGAAGACACAAAAGGAGCAAGAGGCCGGGAGACAAAGGAGAAAGCAGAAAGGAATGCCTGAGGTTCTGGGAAGGTGGGAGGTGAGCGAGGGCTGTGGGAAAAAGACACAGCAGGGCTGAGAAGGGCGACTAGACCAGCAAAGAGCCAGCAGAGACCAGACAAAGAAAGAGAGAGGCAGAGGCCATCACTCAGGGGGTGTGGACAGAGGTGGGGGACAAGTCCGGTCTCCCGGAGAGAGAACAAGAGCTGGAAGAGAGGCCAAGAGCAAGACGATGGGTGACTGCAGGCAAGGGAGCAATGGACGGAGTGGTGGAGACAAGGGAGGGGGAAGGTGAGGCGGGATAGGCAGAGAAGCAGCGTGAGGCGGAGACCAGAGAAATGCTGTAAGGGGAAAATCCTTCTGCATCACAGAGGCAGTGACAGGCTGAGGAGAAGAGGAATCAGGGATGGCTAGAGAGGGATTGTGCCACAGGCAAGTCCAGAGGCAGAGCAAGCAATAAACAGAGAAGCCAAGAGGGAAGAAGGCGAACAATGAGCTGAAGACCCATCAGAGAACACAGAGATGCTGAAAGCAGACGGGAGAGATGGGACAAAAACTTTGGAGGCAGAGAAACAGAGCAGCAAACAAACAGAGGCAGAAGGAGACAGATGGAGAGGAATGGAAAGCAAGACAAAGAGTCAGAGAGAGATAACAGACCCAGAGAAAGAGAAAGGAATGGATGGATACTGAGTCGGAGAGGCAGAGACAGGGCCATACGCACACTCACATAGACATGGGGAAGGAGGCAGAGGCAGAGAGACAGGTGGCTGGTAAGTGGGAACTGTGGACCAGCCAGGGCTCCTCACGAGGCTGGACATGGGGGGCAGCCAGTAGCCTCACTTGCTCCCCGGAATGGTTGGGAGCACTGCTGTCCTGAGCTTATAACCCTGAAGGGAAGGGAGTTGTGGGCAGGGCTCCCTCAGACTCAGGGGGCCAATCCAGGGCCCCAGCCAGGACAGTTCCTGAAGCCACCTCTGGCCCAGGGAGGAAGCATCAGGCTCCTGCTGTGGCACCTCGCTCCCCAAGGACGTTCAGGCCATGCCCTTCTGGAGGCCCCGGCTGGCTGGGCTGGGGAGTGTACGGCCCAGCTGAGGATGGAGTGCCAACGCTGGAGGTGGGGTGGAGGGGGTGCCGAGGCTCGGACAGGACCCTGAGGACAAGCCGTTTCTCAGCTGCTCCTCCTTCTCCAGGAGGAAAAATAAATGAGGCATCCTGGGATGTCTAGGGTGATGAAGGCCAGGAAATTGTCCCTCGCCCTGCCAGGTGGCATCCCCAGGGCTGTTTCATCCGTCAGGCACTGTAGGCAAAGTATCCAGGGTCCTTGAGCTTTCATAGTCCACAGACATGTTGGAGACCTGAAAGAAAAGATTGTTGGCTCAAAATTAGGCATCCTGTAAAATAAAAATTAGTCATGTTTAAATGACTATTATTAATTTCAGGGTCTTTTTACCTAAAACTCTGAGATTTCCCAGATCTGCGTGTCCCTGGAAAATCATAAAGATTTACTCTTTCACATTATAAAATAGAAATAATTAGTTCTCTTTGGTCTGCTCTATATTTCTTAGTTCAACATTGTTGTAGGGCTATAGGAATTGTCAAATCAGAAGAAACTCTCAGCTTTCCCTAGGTCAAGTTTCTATAAATAAAATTTTATTAATGTAAATATTTCAGAAATTGTATGTTTTATAGAAAGGATCTCAGGATTTGTCAATGCCCTTAGTACCCATAATATTTTCTTACCCCCAGGGGAAATACTGATCAAACCCTTATGAAATAGTCATGCACTGTAGCCAACTAGAGTACCTTACTCCCCTCTATTCTGACATAATTGGCTGATGTAGTAAATTAACCAGATAGGTTCAATCTTTGTCATCTACAGGTAACGTCTGATGCTTGCCTGTGGGCTTGGCTATAAACTACAGGCCAGCATTTATGTTTTTAACAAAGAACAGCTCATAGAAAGAATTATATCAGGTTTTCCGAACATTCGCTGTTTCAAACAATAGATGCTTGTCTTGGGTAGATCTTCCAAGCTGGTATCACTCAGGCAAATTTCCAAATGTAATGAATGGACTGAATCAGGACTCCCAAGACACTTTTCAGTCTAGAATCAGGTGGACTTTATGATATTGATGGCCGACCCAAGAGTCAGCAAGAGTTAATTACATAGAGGAGAATGAACTAATGAGGTTGTTTGTTTGGATCATTATTGCTATTGTTTTTAATGTTCTATTTTTTGGATATATGAGAAAACTCTTTGTCTTTCCTCTCAAGCTATCTCTAGCACTCAGTTTAGTAGATCCTGTTTTTATAAACGGAAATGAAACATTTTCAACTGATGTTTTTATTAACCCACCAGAATTTAGAAACTTAAAATTAGTCTCCTTACTTTCCATAGCAGCATAAGTATTAGCATACATTCAATATGAATTTTTTTTTTTAACCAGGATATACTTGTTTAAATTGATAGTGTACCCAAGGTCATTGTTGAGAGTTATTATCTTTCAGTCAGGCGGGATGAACTACTACATAAGCAGCAAGGGTTGACTTTACTTGTGAAGTCAATCTCTGTGAGGTCCTCCCAGGAAAACTGACCTCGACCTTGCATCTGTCTTCCAAGATCTCAACCTCACAGATGGTCAGGAGAATCAACCCCTGGACAGCAGGAACCTTAGTAATTTAGGGGCCTTGTTGGAGAGGAATTTACTCAAATTTATAGGTACTAAGGGTAAAACATAAAGGAGAGAATTTCTTGGCCTTGGTTTTTCAGCCTCAGTAGAACAAATAATAGAGGATTTTAAAAGTACAATTTGATATTCCTTATGAAAACTGCTAGGCACAAGTTACTTCTGTACCCTTAGAAGTAGCTCAACATTGCATTTCTCTAGATTTGCAAAGCAAACTGGAGGTCCTTGTAGTGAACATTTAACATTTCTACTACACCTGTATAAACCATGAGGCCATACATAATGAGTCCAGTTCTGTGATCAGAAATAATCTTTGAAGATTACTTAAGATCAAAGTGTAGATATTGTCAGAAAAACATCATCTATGACTTGCAAAAAGGCAAGAGAGATTTTTTGGTGCCCTCTTGGTGCAGTGCTGGATCTTGTCTTAGCAGATCCTCTGAGGGTTATCTGACTTTATAGGGAGGATGCTCCTTTAATTGACTTTTTATGAACTAGGGTGTTGTTTTACAACTCAGCAGGTGTAGCTGTTAAGTTATAGAAAACTGACAGCATTGCAAGTTATTCCAGTCCATAGTAACGCAGATGTTTCCTATTCATAATGATGTTTCCTATTGAAACGTTCAGTAGAGAACATAAATATCTGTAAGTCAAATTTTTCCTTGAACCAATCCTAATGTTACTGGTTCCTTCATGAATTAATGAGCTCAGTGAAATTTTTGACATATGTTCATCTAAGAAAAACCATAAAGGAAAAAATTCATAAGTTCATTAAGAATTCATTAAAAGTTATTCAATTCTATTCTATTCATCAAAAGAAAATGAAAAGAATAAAAACAAATCAACATGGATACATGTCAAAAACTTGTTGAGCAATTAAGAAAAGTTACAGAAGAATACTTACTATATAATTCTATTTTTAAAATCATGAAAACAAATAATAAATTAATTACAAATTGTATTATATATTTCTTCAAAAATAATAAAAGCAATTTAAAAAATTTAAAACCCTGAAATATGGACACTAAAATGTTAACAGTAGTTATCTCCAGGTCTGAGGAAATGAATGATTTTCATTTTCTTATTTTGGTTTGCCTCTGTTTTATAAAATTTAAGAATAAACATAACTACTTTTGCAATAAAAACAACAAGTAAAAAACGAAAAGAAGATATATTCAATGCATGTAGTAGACTAATAATTAATATTCAAAATATACAGCAAACTACAAATCAAGAAAAGAAAAGGCGGTGATACCTTATATTATTGAACACCTTACTATTTGGTACTCACTATGATAAATGCTTTACATGCATTATCTCATTTAATCCTTCCAACAAATCTGTGAGGTATGTATTATTTTCTTCCCATTACCAAGTGAGGAAACTGGGACTCAGAGAAATGAAGTAACTTGCCCTTCATTGCTGTTAGTAAAGGGTAGAGCTGGGTTTGGAACACAGAAGTCTGACTCCAGAGTCTATCACACTCCTTCACAAAACTACCAACAGTCTTATGAAAAGATGTTAAATTCACTAGGAACTAGGGAATTACAAATGAAACAAAAAATGTTGCCACTTTGCATCTATAAGATAGATAAGAACCTTAGAATGTTTGAGATACATAGAAAATATCAAGTGTTGGTGAGAATGAAAGGTGTAGTTGGTATAACTATTTGAAAGACTAATTTAGGAGGATCTAGTAAATTTGAAATTTCTTTAATTCTGCATCTGCAAAGTCCAATTCTATACATATATCCTAGAAAAAATACTTATATGTGAAGAAATGACCAAAGACATTATTTGCAGAATTGTTTAAATAGTGAAAAATTGGAAATAAACAAATGTTCAATAATAGATAAATGAAATGTGGTATATTCAAATACTTGTCAATTGGAATAGGTGAGGCCTATGATTATAAAATGGGTGGTTTTCAGAAACATGTTGAATTAAAATTTTTTCAGAGTGATACTGACATCATGCTACCATTAAAAATTTAAACTCATACGAGAACAATTCTATATATTGTTCACTGATACAATTCTATGTAAGCAAAAGTTTAAAAACACACTGAAAAAAACAAAAAATAAAAACACAATGAATAGACTTGAATCAGACTGGTTGAGTCAGGGGAGTTGGGAATATTCAGAGAACACTTCAATTTTATCTGTAATTATTTCATCCTTTTTTAAAAAGACAGGCTAAGTATGGCAAAATATTAAGTGTTTATTTTGGGTGAGGAAAGTTGGAGTCTTCGTTACACTATTTTATACCTTGTCTGTGTGTGTGTATCTCTCTCTCTGTGTTTCTCTCTCTATATATATATGTATTTCAAACATTCTAATGTATATATATACATATATATCGATGCGTATAGATATATATAGAGAGAGAGAATGAGAGGGAGAGAATGCAAAAAGATATATAGATATACATACACACATATATTTTTTCTTTTATGAAATATATAGATTTATTTTCTCAAAATCAAAGTGAGATTTAAAATGTAAAACCAGGTAAGAGTCAGTTTCACAAGCCAAGTCCAGACCAGATCAAGCAATAGCTGTCTTGTTACACAGATATGTCTAAAATAATGTTAGCTTAGATGTTGATAGCACCTAGTGCACAAAGCAGTGCTAAACGTTATGTGTAAACGCATGTCAAACCGTAACGCATGACTATATTCCTGTATAAGCTGTCCACTCTTTATGGCATTTTCACCCCCAAATCCTTTACACACTGTAGAAAAGCATGTGCACATTTTAAGCATTTGGCCGTGATCATATTGCACTGACATAAACTTCTAGAGGTGAGGAAAGGACGCAGGAAAAGCAGTAAAGCAATGACCTTGAACCATAAGGACATAGTCTTTGTAGAAGAAATCCTTTGTTTTCAACGTTCAAATGAGCCATTGGGTGGTGGCAGCTGAAAATTTTCCAACCAATGGGGAGATCTTCAGTTTAGGGGTGGCCACACCCTCTCCCAGCAGCTCACAGCCCCAGGAAGGCTCAGGTTGATCAGAACTGATGTATTTTTATGATCCTGCCTGAGCCCCCTCAAACCTGTCCATGACTCTGGACAACCCTGAAACATCCGGGGTCATTGAGCTGACCCTCTGCCACTGAGTACTTTCAGAAAGGCCCCCTTTACATCCCTGTTCCGGAGGCTGTAGATGATGGGGTTGAGGAAGGCAGAGACGACGTTGTAGAACAGGGCCAGCTTCTTGTCCCGCTCTGGGTCATACCAGGAACCAGGCCTCATGTACATGGCCATGGCTGGCCCATAGAACATGGTGACTACAGTGACATGGGAAGCACATGTGGAGAAGGACTTGAGTCTCCCCTGGAATGAACGGTTTCTCAAGATGGAGGCAAAGATGCAGACATAAGAGGTGAGGATAAGGGAGAGTGGGACAAAAAGCAGTATGAAACCCAAGATGAAGTCTAACTGGTCATTGAGGGATGTATCTGCACAGGCCAACTTCAGGACAGCAGGGACCTCACAGAAAAAGTGGTTTATCTTGTGGGGACCACAATAAGGCAGGCGCATGGTGAAAACAGTGTAGATCAGGGCCCCAGCTATGCTAATAGACCAGCAGACAGTGACCATCTTGATGCAAATGGGACGGCTCACGAGTAGGGTATAGTGAAGGGGGAAGCAGATGGCCACATATCTGTCATAAGCCATAATAGCATAGAGAACACACTCAGCTATGCCCAGGACCAAGAAGGTGAACATCTGGGCTACACAAGCTCCCCAGGAGATGGTCCTCCTTGGATACACCATATTAACCAACATCTGGGGCATGGTGGTGGTGACATAGCTCATGTCCACCAAGGAGAGGATACTGAGAAAGAAGTACATGGGTGTGTGGAGGTGTGAATCCAGGTAGATCAGGGTGATGATGAGTCCATTGCCCAGAAGGGTGATGAAGTAGAGGAGGAGAAAAAAAGTGAATAGGGCCATCCTGACCTGTGACTCACTGGAGAAACCAAGGAGGATGAACTCAGACACAGAGCTGTGGTTCTCTTTGCCAAAACTCTGCATGGTGATCTGCTTATCAAAGACAGGACTTCCCGTTCTGTCCTGGGTCTTGGGGGAGGGAGGACAGAGTTGACAGAAGCTGAGTCACACACACACCTTTCACAATAGTTTGCACAGAATTGGTCAAACCTTTGTTGAGTTGCATGAAAAGGGAAAGGCAGCTCTGGCACTGGAAAATAAGCCAGAAGATCTGGATTCATACCTGTAATAAAATAGAGGATGTCTGACTGCCCACACACCCTTCTCTGGAAACCACCTTCACCCATAGAGGGCAAGGTGTTAGGTATCCGTGTTTGTAGCAAGGGACCCAGCCAACCCCTACCCACTACCAAATTCTACCAAGTTATACACTTGTTCCAGTCCAGAGGACAGTTCTCTGCTGAGAATTTAAAATGATGACACTGAAAGTCTGTGTCAGTGGGCGATGGGTGCGTGATGTACTGTCAGCCCAAAGCTGGAGTGGTGGTGACTCAAAGCCACAGGGGAACTGAAGCTATAGAGAGAGAAAGGGCAGGCCTTGCAGAAATGATTAATGAACAGACATGCTGGGAAGCAGAAAAGAGACCTCACAGCACCGAGCAGCTGAGAGAATGACTGCTTCCTGACGCTGCACCCAGTTTCCCTGATGCCTGTCTGAACTTTGTTGCTTGCGCTTGGGTATCTGTGGGATTTCTGTTGAATCCTTACAATTACCACCCGGGACCACATTTTAAATCCAGCTCTCCCTGAATTCAGCTCTTGTCATTTACCTAGCCGTGTGACCTTGGGCAAGTCCCTTCACCTCCATTGGCCTCTGTCTCCCCATCTGTTAGATAGAGATGAAACCTCTATGGCACAGGTTAATGGTAAGGAGAATATGAGATACCGTATGTATGTCAAGACATTTTACAAAATATTAAATACTTATTTAATATTAAATACTTATTAAATAAGACAAGAAAAAGGGGTTAGTATAACTGAAATGAGTCTGGAAATCAGAAGATTGGGGGGCTGGTCCTGACTCTGCCCTGATTTGTTGTGTGATCTTGGGTAACTCCATACCCCTCTGTGAACTGCAGAGCCCCATTTTTAAGTGAGGCTATTGGACTTGACCCCTCCAAAAGACCCTTCCGGCTCTGCTATTCTTTGATACGAGGAACACCAGGCCAGAGACCTGTGATTGCATCGGTGCCATGAGCACCAAGAGGAGCTGAGCAGTTAGCTGAACAAGCTTGTGTTGGCAGGAGGTTCCTTCTGGGAGCTGGAGACATGAGACCAGAGCATAGGAGAGTACATAGAGCATAGACTCAGGTGTCAACACACCTGAGTCCTGTAGCCTCTCTGTCTACTTCTAAGTCACTTACCCTCGCAGAGTCCCAGGTTCATTTGTAATACCTCCTCCACAGTGGAGATGGCATGAAATATACCTGGTCTATTGAAAGTGCTCAATAAATGGTAGCAATTTAGGTAATGGGAAGCTGAATGGAAGGAATAGAGAAGAGTGGGGCGAGGAGCTACAGTGACATTTTCAAGCTTCTGGGTTCCAGAGGACAAAACTGAAAATGCGACTGTGAGTTCTGATTGTTGCAGGATGATGGTGGAGGTCTGGGAGAGAAAAAAGTTGTATGGAAAAGGCTGTAAGGGCAAAAGAAGATGGTGTGATATTTTTGTGTTGAGCTTTAGGGAATATCAATAATTGGATGAAAGAGAAAAATTTCCCAGATCAGAAATGCTTGTGAAGAGAACTAACTAGGGAAGCTCAGCATCTTAGACATCAAGAGGAGAGACTCTCAAGAGATAAGGGTGGGTCTGCAGTGCCAACGGCAATCCCTGACGCCAGGATGATGAGGGCTGCTCCACCCCACCCTCCTTTCTACCAGTCCACACCCCAGACCTGGACTTTTTCAGTGCCCCCTTCCTGGCCGCCCTTCCCGCCCACCAGCAGATACTGTTTCATCTCTCACGACCTTTCTCATGCCTCCTTAGGCTAGAATTTAAGGCCTTTCCCATCTGCTTCTAAACAATTTTCAAGACTGTGTGATTCACCGATACCTCAGTGAGATTTCTGAGCCACGATGTTAACAGCACAACCACCAAAAGGATCCTAGTCTGGGCAGCTGGGTGCCCTCCTGTCTGAGCCACAGATCTTCCCAGCTACCTGGCTTTCTCAGTATGTGCCGTATATGCCATGCAGATCCCCACCACCCTTCCCTCAAGCTATTTATCTGCTGGAATGCCTTCAGTAATCCTTTCTGCTTCTGCACGTCCCACCTACCGTCAAGGCTCAGCTTGGGGTTTCCTCCTCCTTATCTGAGCAGCCTAGCTAGCCGTGTAGATTTGGGGTACTGTCTTCCCCGCCAGGCTGTACGCAGAGACTATGTCTCGTTTAGATCTCTCCACAGGATCTAGTAGGGATGAGCAGACTGCTTTTGGAGCCCTGTTACAGAGCTCGTTGTCTCTGCTTTAGACCAGATTCTGCTCTGCCTTCTACCATGCTAACAAGCGGTAGAACCAGCCCTAAATCCTCGGTCTCTGGCTGCATAGCCTCCCAGACTCTTAACCACTGTGATCTACTGCTTCTCTCAAAGGCACTCATGAAGAAACAATTACCTCAAGCCATCGCACTAGGAAACGCCAAATTCATATCCATGCCCCTTTCTCCACCTGCCAATGCCTCTCTGTTCCTTCCCAGCCTCTGGAATTCTGGCGAAGAAGAAGGGCGCAGAAGCCTCATCAGGGGCCCACCAGGAAGCCCAGGACACATTCTGGGTGTGGGGGTGGGAGGGTAATCCTGAGAGGTCCGTGTGCAAGCCTAGAAATGGCCATGAAAATGCACGGGAGGTCCCACTCCTGCTCAGCGAGGGCAGGTGCTGCCTTCTCTCCTCCCCCAGTGAGTGGGCAGAGAAGACTAGCATGGGTCTCCTTTGTCCATTCTTGGGGATGCCCAGGGAAGGAAACTCCCCGAGCCCCTCCCGCAGTCTCCCCCACAAATGACCAGAACCCCGTTCTGCTTCAGTCAGTCTCTTTCCCACCTGCGGCAGCATCAGCTTGATTTCTCCTGGTCTCGTGCAGTGCAGCAGAAAGCAGGCCACCCCTCTCCTTAGCGTGGTGGCCCAATAGGGGACATCTGCGCCTCTCTGAAGCGTGTTGGATGCAGAGCAGCCCTGGAGGGAGGGGCTTCCAGATGGCAGATACAGGGGTCCTCCTCGCATCAGAAGGGAGTTGGAGAGTGGATTTCCAATCCCTGAAAAGCCCTGAGGATTTCCTGTCAATGCTGGTAAATCCAGCACAGAGCCTCAGGCAGCCAGGAATTTAAAGCCCCCACAGCATTTCAGGCTTGGTCCCTGGAGCTAGTGAGCCGGGCATCCTTATGAAGTTTCTATTCAGGGACTAAAATTTCTCCCCACTGAGACTTAGAGGAGGGAGGAGTCCTATGACTGAGTTTCTACATCCCTGCTTGACATAGTGATAACACTAACAAGATGTGCTTTGTTTCCTTCCAAAGCACTTTTGTGTGTCTTTTATATTCTCAAGCATCTTATCCAAGACCACACATCTAATAGAGATAAAACTAAGGCTTTGCTATAGATGATATAAATGCTCCTGATACTGATTAATGTCCTCATAGCTACCATTTATTGAAACCTATTATCCAAAGCCACACGCCTCATTGTGGCATAAATGCTACCAAACCAATTACTATAGCAATGACTACCTACAATTAAACACTTACTCTTATCTGATGCTGCACCAGGCACTACACATAATGTAATTAATCCTTATAACAAGTTCAGCAAGCTATTTGATAGATCAGGAGGTACAGACAGTTTCAGAATACTCAGTGGTTCACACCACATAGCAGATACATTGTATAGTCTGAATTTGGAACTTAGATCTGGAAACTTCCAAATCATTCTACTGCAGTATCCCTATGACCAAGGTGCAGTACTGGTTTACAGGGTATGTAGAGTCAGGCCGTGGAGTGTCTATAAGGCTGGGTGCAGGAGCCACCTGGTCAAAGGCCAGGACAGAAGTACAGAGACTGGCTCAGCCTCATTAACACTGCAGGACAGAGCTCACTGGGAAGGAGCCTGCCTCATGGGTGGGAGGCACTGATCAACTATGAGAGCTGGTCCAGTCCAGCAAGGTAGAATTCGACTTCTGAAGAGTGTGGTGATGACAATCAAGTTCAGGGCAAGGTGAAGTCCAGTTTGGACACTAAGGGACTTAAGGCCACAGGAGAATACTTTTTCCTTGGTAGAGGTCAGTGAGGAGGAATCCAGAGGTGGGAGGGTGGAGGGGCCGCTATAGGACAGAGGGGTGATTTGGAGAGCACATCATTGATGTCAGAAGGCACCAGTACTTCCTTTTAGCTCAGTACTAGAAAGGCTTTTATGAAGGGCAGAGTCAAGTCTTCTAAGTTGCTTTGAGAGGTAGTGAGCCTCCTGTCCCTGAAAGTATGTAAACAGGAGTTGGGGCATCCTTTGCCAGGGAGCCTGTAGAGAAGATGTGTGCTCAGCTTCTGGTAGGGACTGGATTCTCCAAGATCACCTCCAGCCTCAAGGTTTGAATCTCTGAAGTTGTCCAGAGCAGATCTGTGGGGTGTCACTGAGGGCTGAGGGAGGCACGGGCAACCCAGAGAGTATCAGAGCAAGACCCAGAGCCTGCTTGCTCTGGACTCTGGCCCACTCCTATCTTCAGCTCAGCACTGGCCACCACAGACTCAGACACAGGATCCGAGGAGGACTGGGATTGCCCTTCTTGGCTGGGAGGGGAACCAGGGTTCGGGGTGCCATGGGCTGGGGCAGGGTCTTACTCTGACGGTAGCATCTGCCTGTGGTGCTTAGGGGGGCTGCACGTTTCAGACATCCATGTAAAGTGTGCTCCGGCCAGAGTGGGTGAGTGAACGTGGCAGCTGCCCTAGCCCACACACCAGGGGCCCCTGGGAACCAACACCTGCCCCCTGGGGCCAGGTCCCAGGCTCCTCTCTGACCCGCAGATTCTGTCTTCAGTTTCCATCCCTTTCCAGTCTAGTGATGCTCTTCATTTCTCTGTGGTCCTCTGTATCTCCTCGTCTTTCTATCTGTGTACATTGATCCTTTCTGGTGTGCCTGTATCTCTATTCTGCCCAGTCTGGATCTCTGGTCTGTGCCCTAGTCCATCCTTGCTGCCCGTAGATGGGGAACTGCCACCTCAGACCCCTTTTCCACCTGCTCTATCTTCAGCCTCCCAGGATCTCCAGATCCCGCCAGGCTCCCATGGTTCCCCCATCTATCCCCTGGCCCAGCAGACCCTGGGCCTTCAGAGGAGGGTACAGCCTGGTTAACCCTTGTGTCCCAGAGCCAGCACTCTCTCCTCTTCCCACACAGCACTGAGGATTCCAGGGCTGCTGGACGTGACAGGAGGGATACTTGGGGGAGGGGCGGCCCTGACACCACTGCCTGGCTCCAACCTCCCGTCAGGATGCATGTTCCCTTCATGCAGCTCACTGGAAAGAAGAAGACCATGGTTTGGAGGGCAGAGGGGGACATGTAGCCTCAGGGAGGGCCAGCATGTGACTGTGTTGCTGCTGGAGGGACCACCAGCAGCCTGGCGTTCTCGCCTCCCTGCATCTGCTTGGCCTGGTCAGCTGCCTGCCCAGCTTCACTCACCCCACTTTCTGACCATGATGTCTGCTCCTCCTGCCCACTTTCATTTTAGGCAGGTCAATCCAACCACATTCTTGTGTAGAGGCAGTGTCACCTGCTGGTTGTGAGCACAGGCTCTGGAGTTGGCTACAGCTGTGTCCCTAGGCAAGTTGTGTCATCCCTTTCCTTACCTGTAAAATGGGTACAGAAATAATGCCCACCTCACGGGCAGCTCTGTGCAGGGCTCATGTTCAGCCTGTAGGCATTCTGGCACGTCTTTTCCTGTCTTCTGTGACAGGTGTCTGTTCTGATTGGAGTGTGCCCATATTTATTGTTCAATTTTTTAACTATCACCCCAGTTACGGGGATAAAATAAAATCATGCATGTAAAGTACATGTCATAGTGCTTGGCACATGGTTAGCTGTTATAACAATAATGATAATATATTAAAATGTTAAAATAATTATATTTGTTATATAATTGTAGTGATTTGTATTATTAGTTATTAAATTATTATATTATTTACAATAACATTTTATATGATTATTCTTTATTGGCTGGGACAGGAGTTGACAGAAATGCTAGAGAAATTCATAACACTTGGTACCAACTCTCCCAATCTTCTTCCCTCAACCGACTTCTCCTGGGGACTCATGACCTTTGGACACAGGTGATTTTCTCCACACCTCTGAGGAACAGGAAGGAAAAGTATAGAAAGAGATCATGTCGATTCTCTTTTTTCTGGCTTCTCAGGACCTTCCAGTCTGTAGATCATTCAGTAAGTGTTTATTGGGTCTCACTCTGAGTCAAGCTCTGTTTTAAGTAATGAGGTTACAGTAGGAAACAATAAAGTTATGCACGGTGAAGCCAAGCTGCTCAGTGAGGAATTTCCAAATCAGCCTGGGCTTGCCTTGAGCTGAGACAGAGTCCAAGGAGCTGACCAAGGTAGTCTAGAGGTCTGGGCCCTAGTCTCAACTCTGTGACGAACTCCCACGGTGACCTGGGGTCCGTCTCCTTCCTCTGTCTCGTCTCTTCGCTTGGTGTCTTGGGCCACTGTAATCCTTTCTGTTTCAGTCCTTGCAGCAGCCGAAGTTCTCTCTAAAGCGTCCGACCTGCTTTGGAGGCTAGTGACTAAAACTGAATCTGGCTTTCAGAAGTGATGCCAGGGTATTGACCAAACTCTCTTAGACTTTTCCTTGTAGACGAGGGAGCCACTGAAGGATTGACGGAGTGGCCAAGTCAGATTTTTGTTTTAGAAAGAGTGCTCTGAAGGCCAGTGCAGAGAAGGGGCTGGACAAAGATCCAGCTGGAGGACTGAGATGAAACCCAGGTGAGAGAAGATGCCAGTGTTTGAACTGGACGGTAGCAATGGAATTGGAGAGGGACAGACGAGTGTGAGGGGTACTTTGGAGGTGGTAGCAATGGAACCTGGGGACAGATAAGATGTAGGGGGATGAGAAAGCAGTTGAGGGAATTGTCCCAAGTTTCTGACTGGTGTGATAACATTGATCTTAGAGATACCAATGGTTACTGTGTGTGCGCATGTGCACGTCTATATCCATATAATCAAATTAAGTCCAACACAAGATTCTTTGCTTTCATGATTTGCCTTTCCCTTCCGAGCATCAAAGCCAGAAAACATTTCAGTTAACTGAGGACTCAGATTAGTTGAGTTCTGGTTAGCTGTGGTTTTACTGCATGTGGGAAACCTTAGTGCTGCGGAAGGATGAGTGAGATTCAGTTTCTCCCATATAGTCCCTCTCCGAGCCTCAGTTTCCCCAGGATGAATAATGATCCTTACCCTATACTTCTCACAGTCATCATGAGGCTCAAAGAAAGAACGAATGTCAAGGTATATTGTAAGGTACAGCCCAAAAGCTGAACTCCAGATGTTTGGCCCGAATGGAGGCAGAGAGGCCAGGCTCATGGTACATAGTGGTGCCACCCTTTGTTCTCCCTCACATGGGGCTTCTGGTTCCCAGCCCTGAGAGCTAGGCAGTTTTTCCCCGGGAAAAAGTGTTTTACCCTCAGGAGTGTCAAGGGAAGAATGATGGGGACCCAGGGCTTCAAGAAGCCTGAGTCTGTGACCCAAGGTCCTGATTGCAGAACAGCATCCATGGGCACATGTCACACTGGTTTATAGACAGCTTGTTCCAGCTGCCCTCAGCCTCTCCATGTGGTTCGACCAGGTTAAACACTCTTTAATATCAGACTCTTAAAGAGCAAGCCCATTCATTGGCTGTGTGTGAAAAAATGAAAAGTTAGAAATGGCAGCACATTTTCTGGCTCTCGGCCCCAAGGTAGAATATTCTTACATCTTTGGGATTTTCTTCTCAGAAGGAACGTGGCTTGCAAGGTAGGTATTTTTCTTCCTGTTTTGCAGGTGAGGAAACTGAGGCTTAGGAAGTGAGCTAACAGCTTGCTAAGGTCACAAGTAAAACCAGGGCCAGGATTCCAGCAGAACCCACTGTCTCTAAACCCTATGCCCTTACCATGCTGCCATGTGGTTTCTCTCTCTTCAAGATCACCTGGCCCAAATACCATTATACTTTATGCAGAAACTGAGGCCAACCTGGAGAGATAATGCAACCTGCAAAGGCTTTTTGATGAAAGATAGGGATTTAATAAAAATAGTTATCTGCCAGCTACCTGACAGCTACTGGATAATGTCTGAGATGGTCCAAGAAAAGAACGTAGCATATAGGAGATTCAAAATGTGTTCAGTCTTTTGGCCAAAGTCAAGAAACCATCTTATGTGTTGAGTGTTGGCACAAGTTCTTGTGAAGACTCATTCATGGTGCTCCAAAGGAGAACAAGCAGATTGGAGAACAAGTAAGTTGAGTCAAATAAATTGGTGCCAGGAAAAGAATAATACTGACAGCATCAATACTGCTTCTATTCCCTAAGTACCGATGAGGCACATGGCATCTCTTCGGTAAGACTGTCCTCTCCCTGTTCCCCAGGAAGAAATGAAGGCTCAGGGCAGTTAAGTTGAGAAAGAACCAAGAATCAGTAAGAAGCTAAAAGAGTGAGTGAAATGCTGGCTTTGTGGGGAGAAGCAACAGAGGGTGAACATCTGGGAGAGTGAAAATTGACTTTGGGCATCAACTCTGATGGGATACTTCTCAAGATGCTTGCTTGTGTAGCTTGGACCTGAGTCTCAGTCCTGTGCGTGGAGAACCATTCAGAAATGCAGTTAGCATTTATTATGCATCTACCACACGTTAGGCCTTCTGTGTGATACTGTTCATGCCAAAATATCACTCAGTACTTGCAGCAAATGTAACAAAAAGACAATTTTTCTCATTTAGTACTGCAAGTAGTCTTAAAGGGGTAGGGAGTGAGGTAAAGGGCTTGCTCAAGGTCACTCACTCAATAAATTATAGATCCAGGACTTGAATTCAGTGCTCCTTCTAACATCCCATGGCCTGAGGTGGGGTGGCTAGGTAGTCAGAGAGCTGTCCTGGACTGGGGCAGACTGAGGGTAAAATTAAAGTGAAAAAATTAATCAATGTCTTCAACAAGGCCAAGTAAGTTCTCTCACTGTAATTTGCTAAATTGCAGAGTCTGTACACCAATATCTATCTCTAAACATATGGATGCCTTACTAAGAAGGGGAAGTACCCTGTTTCCCTGAAAATAATACCTAGCCGACGATCAGCTCCAATGTGTCTTTTGGAGCAAAAATTAATATAAGACCGGGTCTTATCTAACATAATATAACATAAGATCGGGCATTATATTAAGTTTTGCTCCAAAAGACGCATTAGAGCTGACTGTCCGGCTAGGTCTTACTTTCGCGCAAACACGGTAGAGATCAGCTAGCCCAGTGCTTTCATTTCACAGCTGCGGAAACTCAGACTGAGATGGGTAACTACTGGTGGGTCAGAGACAGAGGCTGGATCAGAGGTGGAAGGCTTTTCCTCTTCATCTATTTCCTGAAAGTGGTGGCAGTGGACAAGAGCAGGTAAAATGGACTGGCATGTTCAGGGGGATCGTGGTGTTTCATCCTTACTGGACACTGACCAGGACTCCAACACCATCAGTAACCCTCACCCTGGTGCACAGCTTCGCTAGTCCTTGGTCTGAATTGGTGCCTTTCTTTTTTATTCAGAGGTAGAACACAATGCGAGAGCCTAACCAGTCCTCTGTGACTGAATTCATCCTGGGCTGCTCCTTCAGTCCCAGGACCACGCCTCTGCTCTTCTCAGACTTCCTGATGACATGACCTACCTATTGATTATTCTGGGAAACAGCCTAATCACAATCCTAATCTGCCTGGACTCGCACCTCCACACACCCCTGTTCTTCTTTATTGGTGTCTTTTCCATGTTAGATCTGGGATACACCACTATAACTGTGCCCCAGATGTTGGCATATCTGGCAGAAGGAGACTATCTCTTTTGACAGCTGTGTGGCCCAAATGTACATTTTGTTGTTGCTAGGCATCACTGAGTCCTGCCTCTTTGCCATCATATCTATAGACAGGTACGTGGCCATCGGCCACCCACTCAGGTATAAGGTCATCATGAGCCCATGGCTATGTGAGAAAATGGCCATTTTCTGTGGACTCTGGGGTGTCGTCTCTGCTCTTGTCTACACTGTCTTTGTCGTATGTCTGCCCTACTGTGGCCCCAACAAGATCAATCACTTCTTCTGTGAAGTCCCAGCAGTCTTAAAGCTGGCTTGTTGGGACGTCTCAATCAGTGACTGAGTAGACTTCATCGTTGGCTTTAGTGTCATCCTGCTTCCACTTCCATTTTCCTTCATCTTTGTCATTTTCATCAACATCTTCATTGCCATCTTGAGGATCCACTCAGCCCAGGGCAGCTGAAGACGGCCTTCTCCACCTGTGCCTCCCCCATCACTGTAGTCACCATGTTCTGTGTGCCAGCCATGGACATGTACTTGAAGCCTGGCTCTGAGGCCTCACCAGAAGAGGACAAGAAGTTGGCCCTTTTCTACAACTTCATCTCTGCTTTCTTCAACCCCATCATCTACAGCCTCCAGACAAGGACTTTGCGTAAAGAGGGCTTTCCTCAAGATGATAGGCCAGGGCAGTTCCTTGGAAGGATCGCTGGAGGACAGAGAAGCAAGACTCATGATGTGTAGTCAGTGCCCGAAACATGTATTCATGTGATCCAGCAGCACCAGTACACACTCTCCCTCAACCCCAATCTCAACTCTACACAAGTCATGATTTTGCTGACAGACCAACTCCATGAAATGGCTCCTAGGCACATCAGTCTTTTAGTTCCGTTTTGTTCTAGAGTCTCAGTGGTTTACAAAAGGAGGGGTACGTGAGCCATTAAAATCTTTTATTGAGACAAAGGGAATGAGCTTTGGGGTATGCCCTGTGGCTAAATCTTGAAAGAGGTTCATTACCCTCTGGAGCCTGCACAGGTGGTATTAGGTTACCTAGAGGGAAGGGCAAGGGCATCAACAATGGAGGTGGGGGGGCCGGCCCGGTGGCTCAGGCGGTTGGAGCTCCGTGCTCCTAACTCCGGAGGCTGCTGGTTTGATTCCCACCTGGGCCAGTGGGCTCTCAACCACAAGGGTGCCGGTTCAACTCCTCAACTCCCGCAAGGGATGGTGGGCTGTGCCCCCTGCAACTAGAAACGGCAACTGGACCTGGAGCTGAACTGCGCCCTCCACAACTAAGACTGAAAGGACAACAACTTGAAGCTGAACGGCACCCTCCACAATTAAGATTGAAAGGACAACAACTTGACTTGGGGGGGAATAAAAAAGTCCTGGAAGTACACACTGTTCCCCAATAAAGTAAAAAAAAAAGACCACGTGACCTAGAAGAAAAAGACACAGTGGAGGGGGAGGAAGGAGTACACGCCATTGCGGTGACTCACAAGGCATGGCGGGCTGGCTTCACATGCGCAGGCTGGAGACGAGCTGGGATGGCTTGAGGCCAGGCGGGATCTGGCCTCACTGACTTTCCCAGACTCACCACACGTCACTGAGTTCTTCCCATTCTCACTCCAAGTAAACTGGACTCTGCGTTGCATGGGCCACACTCCTTCCCATTTCAGGGATTCCACATATGCTGTTCTTTCTTTTCTCACCTTTTACCCCACTCTGTTATGCCGTTAAGTCCTGTTCATCTGTCAGGTCTTAGCTTAAACTGCAGCTCCTAAGAGAAGCCTTTCTTTGAGCCTCCAGAGTGAGTTAGCCTTGCAAAGCACCCCGTACCTATCTCATAATAATAAAGGCATGTGGTTCAACATCTGATAGCAAGTTCCATGAGGCAAGGACCATGATTGTCCAATTGGCTGCTATGTCCCTAGGACGTAGCCCCATGCTGCCCACATATTGCCCTTCAACAGACATTTTATGAGTAAAGGAGTGAAAAGGAAAAGCCAGAGAGAGAATATGACACCAGTGCGTGGGAAAGATGATGAATTAGGTCTAGCAAAATGTAGGAAATGGTGGCAGGTACGTTAAAGGGGAGAAGATAAAAAAGATTAAGTGTTTTTCAGTTATAATCATATGGAAAAAATTGTTTGCTTTTGCTATTAATAAACATGAATTGAATCAGTGGAATATTGTTTTTCACCTTTTCTAAACTAACAAAGTTTAGAAAAATGGTGACACTCAAAGCTGGGATGGATGCTATGAGACTGACACCCACATTCATTGCTGAAAAGAATATCATTGATTCTACCTTTCCAGAGCAGTGCCTTCCACAGAGTAGGTACTCAATATATTTATTAAATGAAGAGTAATAATACTAATAATTATGGCTCTATTTATTAACCATTTATGTGCCAAAACAGTTTTAGGAATTTTACATGTATTATTCATTTAATAAAAATATTGACAAATGGAAAGCATGTAACGACATGTATCATGAACCTTTACAATGTCTATGTACTTGGGTCCAGAAATTATACTTTTAGGATTTTGTTCTAAGAACGAAATCAGAAATGCAAAGTTTTATGTACAAATATGTTCATCAAGGAATTATTGGAAACAGCTGTAAATAAGATATATTAACTTTATGAAATACTGTGCAACCAGTACTATGTACTATCATGTTTTGAAACCATATTTAATTACACTGAAAAGTATGATATAATGTTAGGTGGAAAAAAAATCAAGGTATAAATTGTATACATAAAGATAATCCAAGTTTATAAAATATGCAGACATTCACTTTTTAAGGCCTGAAAGGATATGCAGTTGACTTTTGAACAACTAAAAGGTTAGGGCCACTGACCTCTGTGCAGTTGAAAATCCATGTATGACTTTTGATTCCCCCAAAACTTAACTTCTAATAGCTTATTGTTGACCAGAAGCCTAACTGATAATATAACAGAATTAACACACATTTTGTATGGTATATGTATTATATATTGTATTCTTACAATAAAGTAAGCTAAAGAAAAGAAAATGTTATTAAGAAAATCATAAAGAAGAGAACATACATTTACAGTATTTATTGAAAAAAAATCTGCATATAAGTGGACCCATGCAGTTGCAACCTGTATTGTTCAAGGGTTAACTGTATATTAACATGTTAACACTGGATATCTCTGGTAGTAAGAAAATAAGTGATTTTTAATTTTGGTCATGCTTTACTGTCTAAAATTTCTACAATCAGCATATATTGTCTTTATAATAGAAAGAAATAAAGATTGCTTGAAAAACATTGTTGTCCTGTCAAAGAAAAGGAAGTTAGCCGTGATGTTGGCATCATTCATTCATTAATCAAACATTCATTGATGCTTAGTGTGTGGCAGGCCTAATGCTAGGTCCTGTGGATGCAGGCAGGAATAACCTAAGTCCCAGTCTAGTGGGTGAGAGGCAAGTGCTAAGACACCAACGCCTGCGGTACTAAGCATGCTGCTCGAATCGTAAGCTCCGAGGGAGTGACAAGGCCGTGGGCCTGGCTTCCCAAATGAGGCCATATTTCTGGTGGGTGTTGGAAGCATGAGTAGAAATTTGATCATTCAAAATAGGGCAGGGAGTAGGGGGATGGGGGGGATTCCAAACAGAGAAGACAGGATGTTGAAGGCCTACAGCCATGGAGGTTTTGGAGAGTGGGCAGGATGGCTGGGATACAGGCTGGGCAGGGGAGAGTGGATGTAATACACGGGGCGTGGCGTCCCGTGTTAAAGAACTTAGGTTCCCCCCCACCCCAATAGGGAAGTATTTTCCAAGGACTGTTACCTGAAACTCCGGTCTGAAGAAAATTTCTGTGATGAAAATATTCCTTGCCCAAATAAGCTCAGAAGCACTGCTCTCCTGTTCGGGCTTCACAGTGTACACTAATATAGTAAATACTCTGGGAAATGCAATGGTCATAAGCCAATAGGTAAATGAACACTTAAGAACGAGGAAAATACCTATGCTAGTTCTATTTAACACAATTATTTCCCAAAATGGTTGGATCACAGAACACTCTCTTGCTGAAACATTTATTAGCCAAAGAAACTAGTATTTTCTAACAATCTACTATGAGAAATGCTATGGTATGCGTGAATGGACTTGAGGGGGGGGAATACAGAAAAATATGAAGTAACTAAAGTATACCCCTCAGAGTTCACCATCCTTAATGTTTTTGTGCACTGCTTTATGTCTCTATGCATCATGCATCATTTGGCATAATTAATTGAGATGATATATAAACATATAGCCTTTTACTATGAACTATATGTCTCTTACATTTATCTTTTCCATAATTTTATTTTACTTGCTTCAGTTTGGAGAGAGAGAGAAAGAAAGAGAGAGAGAGAGAGAGAGAGAGAGAGAATAGGAATCCTCTTTCTTATGTCTCTTCTTGTAAGTTCACTAATTCCATTCATGAAGGTTCCGCTCCCATGACCTAATTACCTTCTGGGTCCCACCTCCAAATATCACATCAGGGATTTAGGATTCAACATATGAATTTGGGGGGGGGGGGCCACAAACAGGCAACCCATAGCAGATAGATTCTTAGAAGGAGAACATTTTCACCGTCTCAGTACATATGGCCAAATTTCTTCCATAAAAGGATTATAACATAAAAAAGTGATCCATTTTATATTTTAAAAGGCCGTTCTGAGGCACCTAGAGAAAGTCTATGAAAAAATGATTTGGGAGAACACTGAAATAAAAATGAAATTGTCCTCAGCCTCAGTTTCCCTACCTCTAAAATGTGAGTTGGGGAAGGCAACACTGAAGAGTTTTCCTGTTCTGACATTTTTACCTATGGAGGATCTAAATAAAGTTCAGGTAAGACCAGTAGAGCAGCTAAAACTTGGGTCCTGGTGTTGGCCTCCTAGCTGCACTTATTAGGATCTCCAAAAAGGACCAATCTTCACCACCTTTACGTGTATATAGTTCTAGTTCCCAAAATCTTAGGTTTCCCTTGGGGGCACAGGCAGACCTCTCTATCCTGATTGCTCCCTCACTGCTGAACCTTCTCCTGAATAATGGGATCCCTCGAGACTGGAAGGCTCCAGAGTAAACACTGGGATTTATCTGGCTGCACCCTGAGGGACTCCTTGATCCCTCATACCCATAGGCCTCATTAGTACACCAACCAGGTGTCTCCCAGGGAGCTGCTGAGACGTGGCAGCTTCTGGAGAGTAGCTGAAATAAGACCCTCTTCTAGACAAGTATATGGATGCTGGAGCTGCCCGAGGCAGTTGTGGGACATGGGTGTGTGCTGGACGTGGATGAGGGCATGAGAGACAAGACCAGGACCCTTGGAAGGCTACTCCCACAAGATCACTGCCAGCCACAGCTCTGGCACAGTGTCCCCTGTGGATGATGCAGAAGCAGCAGAGCCCAGAGGCCCTTGGTGACAGACCTGGGTTATGTCCTTTAATACTGTGCTACCTCAGAGAAGTTAGTCTCTCTGAGTCCCAATTTCCTTCTTGGTAAAAATTTGGAATTTTTGAAAAAGATTCGTTGTGAGGATAAATAATGTAGCTACTCTTTTTTGAACAATAGGTATTCTGCAGGCACAGTGCTAAGCACCTTACATATACAATTTTAATTAATCATCAAGACAGCCCTTTGAGGTAAGTACCATTATTGTTACTGGTTTCCAGAAGAGGACATAGACACACAAAGTTTAGATAACTTTCCCAGGGTGACTCTGCTAATTAGCGATGGAGTCAGGACTAGAACCCAGGTCTGATTCTAGTGCCTATGCTCTTCATTATTCTATCTTGGATGTAAAGTAACTGGTTCATGGTAACGTTCGATTAAAATGGGTTCTATCCCTGCCTCTTCTCCCACATTAAGGCCATTTCAAGTGGCACAGACCAAGACTAGAAGAGAAGCACATCTGAAGAAGATAATACAAGAGCAGACCACGTGCTCCTGATTTCATTTCTCCTGCTTTCAGTTCAACCTTATTCATTTCAGTTTAAAAAAAAAATTGCTAAGGAGACGATCTTGGTTTGCTGGGAGTGGACTGCAGGTAGAAGTCCTCAAGGAAGAAGACGTCTAAAAATGATGGTAGTTTTGAAAGAGAAAGTGATACAGAAACCATTGGACTGGGAGTCCATTCTTACAATACAGTCACTCTTTTTTTTCTTATTATATCACTGGTTTATTATAAAGGGATATACATCAGAAAGAGACGCATAGAGCAGAAAGGGTGTGAAGTTTCCATACTGTCTGACTGTGCCTCTCTCCCCAGACCTCCATGTTTTCCCCAACCTGGAAGCACTCCAAACCATACCCTTTTAGGGTTTTTATGGAGCTATCATTACATAGGCATGACCAATTAAATCATTGGCCGTTGGTGATTGAATTCAATCTCCAGCCCTTTTCCCCTCCCCCAAGGTCCGGGGGTCTCAACACACTCATTCTTATACCATTGTCACAACATCATAAAGTCATTTATCCAATATTTATTAACCGCTACTCATACCCTGTGCTAAGAATTGGAAATAGAAAGGTAAGATACGGTTCTCCATCTTTAAGGAGTTTCACAAACCATTGTGTGTCTCAGTATAGATATGGGGAATAATAGAGGCACATTAACAGTGTTTTTAAAGTCCAGAGGAAGGAGAAGTACGGTGGGAATCATAGAAGACTTCCACGATTAGTATTTTACCAAGAGGAGAAAACAGAGAAAGACATTTCAACTGGGGAGTAATTTAATAATAGTAGTGATAATAACTAATGCTTATTGCTATAACGTTTCACATGCCTAAAATATCATTTAATCTTCACAAAAACCTTCAAGGTGTATGTTATTTTCTCAGTTTTACAAGTGATGAAATGGAGATACAATGAGGTTAATGACGTTCTCTCTATTGTGCTATTTGTAAGTGGCAGAGCTGGATTCAAACCTAATCTGTGACTGCAGAGGCTCTACTGCCTCCTGGATACACACTGCCTCATGGAGAACCGCTTTGTGAAAGGACCTGGAATATTTGGAGGAAGGTGAATGAGTTGGTTTTTCTTGAGCTGGAATCAGAAAACCTTTCCTGTAAAGGGCCAGATAGTATTTTAGACTTTGCAGGATGCACCCATATCCTATTGTGACTTCTCAACTCTTATTGTAAGGCAAAAGTAGCCACAGACATAAATGAATAATTTTCTTTAACCATCTTAAAATGCAAGAGCCATTTCCTAGCTACCATGTTTCCCTGAAAATAAGAGCTAACCGGACCATCAGCTCTAATGCGTCTTTTGGAGCAAAAATTGATATAAGACCCAGTCTTATTTGAATATAATTTACGACCGGGTCTTAAATATAATATAATATAATATAATATAATATAATATAATATAATATAATATAATATAATATAATATAACATAACATAACATAACATAATAATACAGGGTCTTATATTAATTTTTGCTGCAAAATACACCTTAGAGCTGATGGTTCTTCCAGCTAGGTCTTATTTTCGGGGAAACACGGTAGCAAGCTATATGAAAGCATGTGAGTTGAGTGAAAGTACAGGAAATAAAGCCAGAATTCCAGATAGGTAAAGATCAGATTTCAAAATGCATTGAACACCATGCTAAGGAATTTAGACATTAGCTCATAGACACTGGGAGTTTTTAAAGGCCTTTTAAGCAGAGAAGCAGCATGATCAGCTCTGCCTGATTTCATTTCTCCTGCTTTCAGTTCAACCTTATTCATTTCAGTTTAAAAAAAAATTGCTAAGGAGACGATCTTGGTCTGGCAGTGTGTAGGATGGGTTGGATGGAAGGAAGACTAGAACAAGAGAGATCAGGAAAGAAGCTGCTGTTTTCCTTCAGTGAAAATACTCTTTTGGAATGTTTTTTGTCCCTTCTTTTTCTTGGATCTTATATAGCCCTCCTGTTACTTAAATACAGTTGCTACTTAACAGCTTTTTAAATAGTTCCATGTTTCACCAGTTTGATTCTTAGAACACTCTCTCAAAGGAGACAAGAATGAAGAATTTTAAACAGGAAAGTATAACATAAATTTAAAGCATGCTTTATAACAGTTCTCCCTTTAGCTTTTAGCCTGCCCCTTTTCTCAGGCTCTCCCTTTTCCTTCCTGGACGGATCCTATGTAGGGCTTGATCAGGAGGCAAGAGAGTTACCCATCCTGGGCACCAAACAGCACAGAAGGGAGCTCCATATTTGCAAAAATAAGAGAGTAGAAACTTTAACTTACCTTAAAATTTCACCTTGTAGTTGGCTACTGCTGTATTTCCACTTTCTTTCAATCTTCTTTGGTTCTCACTATTACCATATTGCTTTGTTTTGACTCTAGATTCTGTTATGAGGTTGGGTACACAGTGAGAAGTCATTCCTAAAATCATAGATTCTCTGAATCTTAGTATCATTGAGCTTTACAACCTTAGATATTTGTGGTAAGGGACTTTAAAGTTGACCATTCTAACTTCACAACCAAAGCAGCAATAGTACCCCTGAATGATATCGCTTATAGCTTATTCTTGAACACTGCTAAAAATGAAGAAATTGCTATTTCACTCTCCCCTTAAGAGCAGAAAGTTTCATTAGTGGACAGTATTAATCACCAGAGGTATCTTTTGTAAATTGAGCTTAAAGTTTGCCTTCCCCTGCCCTGCAACTTTCACCAAGTAGTTCTCCTTTTTCCTTTGTAAACATACAATACACATTTCTACCTTTCTTGGCATAACAAGTTTTGAAATATTTGGTGAGATCTCTAAAGTTCCTCACAAGTCTTCAAGCTAAACTTTTTCAGTCTCTTCCACTCCTTAAATAACATGGTTTTATAGGTCATTTACTGATAATTCTTTTCTCTGTATAGCCAAACTTTAGTATGTTATTTTCCCTTTTAAATTGCAGGTCCAAGAATTAAAAGCAGAGCTCTGGGCAGCCCCTTGGGCTTTTTGCTTAAGTCTGATGAATACCAGTTTTCTCAGTTGTAAGATGCAGCTAACAGTAGGCATTGACTTTGTGGCATTGCAGGGGGATTATGATTAACGTATTTAAATAGTATGGATTGGCATCTATTTAGAAATCTGTTGAGAGCGATGTAAATCCAAGGGAAGGCTCCAGAATGAGGTCAACATAATAACTAATGCTATAGGAAGCAAAGTTCAGCACCAAGGACAGTTCCACCATAAGTAACACCAGCATCTTAACACTTGGGGGCCCAGCCAAGATTTAATCCATTCATTTATCTAACATTTATAATGCCTACTATGTGCCAAGCATTATTCTAGAATCTGGTGATATGCAATGAATCCAAAAGATTAAAATCCCTGCATTCTTGTGAGGGAAACTGACAATTGGAAAGATTATATAGTACATTAGAAGATACTAATACAATGAAGAAAGATAAAACAGGAGATGGGAATATGAGTATGGGATATTTCAATTTTAGACAGGATGGTCAGGAAAGACTCGACTCTTCCCTGAGAAAATGAATTGAAGGAGGTGAGGGTGTGAACCATAAAGATATCTGGGGAAAGAAAATTTCTAGCAGTGGGAGCAATAAGTAAAAAGCTCTGAGGTAGGAGCATTCCTTGAATGAGGAGCAGCAAACGGTTTGGGGCTGGAATGGATAAAGTGAGAGAGAGATCAGGCCAGGGAGGTGATGGGGGACATTAGAGCCCTCATCAGGACTTTGGCTTTTCTTCTGAGTGCTAAAAGAAGCCACGTAGTGTTTCAGTAAGAGGATTTATGTGATGTTTAAATTATCTGACCTACATTGTAATAGGATCACTGTAGTTACTGTGCTAAAAATAGACTGTGCGAGAAGAGAATTGAAGCCATGGAACTAGTTAGAGATTATTGCAATATTCTTGGTAAGAGAAGGTGATGATTTGGACCAGTGTAGTAATGGTATAGATAATGAAAAGTGATTTGGTGGGGTATGTCTTTTAAAAGGATCTGACAATATTTCCACGTGGGATGTGGGGGAAAGAGCAAAGTTAAGAAGAATTTGTGGGATTCTTTTTTAGCCTTAGCTACATCAAAGGATAGAATTGCCACTAAGTGAGCTGAGGAAGACTGAGAAGAGCAGGATATAGGGAATTGGAAGTTTAACTTTTTTAAAATGTTACTTTGAATATTCTTATTAGATATCCAAATGAAGAAGGTGTCAAATAAGCGAGTGGATAGATGAATTAAAAGAAGAGATCTGGGATGTAGATATATTTCAGATTTATCAGCATATACTAGTATTTAAAGCCTAAGTTGTATCCACAATAAGGATTCAAATCAGATCCTGCTAACTTTCATAGCATTGCATACTGCCTCTAACATGAGTAATAATGCAATAATATAATTTTTCTTATCCATCTGAGCCTGAGTCCTGTCCATGGCTTTATGTGTATTATTTTATCCCCAATCAATAGCTACCTACTTTTTTACTACCAGTGCAATGTCTCAGATATTGAAATTCTGATCCAAGGTTTTGGGATTCTCTATGGAAAAAAAAAAAGCCCTGACAATTGGTATGTTGGGCAATGTGTACTTTCTGCCCTCTAAAAGTAATGCACAGGTCAGTTTTCTCTCACATCACCTAAAGTGGGCTTATTTTGTGTTTGGTGACCTGTTAAACCCTTCGTGAAATTTGATGATGGGAAAGACACATTTCAGCTTAATATGGTGGTGAGAGCATGGGACATGTAGTTTGAGTCCTGACTCCATCACATATTCTCTGCCTGGACTTGGATGGCTGATTTTATAAAATGAAAATAGTGTTATTGACCTCAGTGGGTTGTCATGAAAATCTGATGAGATCACAATTTATTAATACATTTTTATAGAGCGTCATTTTATAAATTACCATGTCCTTCTTTTGAGTCTAGAAAAGGTGCTTTCTGTTAGTATTCTGTTGCAGTAATTTAGGGACCAGCAAAAAGATTAAGAGAAAAGGACTGGTCAGTAACATGTTCTGTTGTCCAGGCCTGCCAAGGTAGGATCAAGGATTGAATCCAGATCAAACTGAAGATCCATTCCCACTCATCACTCAGCTCTCTCCCATGAGCAACGTGGCTGTGGAGAAGTCCTTACTAGTTTTTAAGAAACACCTCCAGACATATAGGTACTGAATTCCCCGGTAGATACACTTCATTTTCTTGAGAAATGCCAGTGACACAGAAGTTTTCTCTAGGTTTCGATTCTTGAATCTCAGGCCATCTTTACATGTCAACTTGTTCTTTATAGTTGTAACCACTGCACATAGGACAGGAAAGGTGGGGTGGAAGGGATAAAAGTTCTCGGAGAAAGATTTCTCTTCCCCAGAAAAGTTTCTTTGAAACTCCCCTTTTTCCTGAAAATTTATGGTGTGTGGGTTTTCAAAGGTATAGCATCATAGAGAAAAAAGAAGAAGCTAGGGTTGTTGTTTTACATTTACACTCTCCTTTGCAGCACCTATTAGTCTTAATATTTGAAAGGATAACTTTAGAAACTACAGACAGCTCTAGAAGTTTTTGGTTTACTGTAAAACATTTTGCATTTCCCTAGCCTCCTTGTTTTGGTTTAAGGGTGTGTGTGTGTGTGTGTGTGTGTGTGTGTGTGTGTGTGTGTGTTCGTTCTTCAAAATTCCTTCCATGGGCCCTTGGAATTTTATTAGGGCTAGTTAGTTAGACAAACTAAGAAATAATTATAGAATCCCTATTAAGTGCCTGGAGCAATGCTAGGCTAATTTGGATAGAATGTTTCCTGGGCATGGAGGTGGATATCTTGGTTTGATTATTTAGCTCTGAAATGCCTTTAGTCCCTGCATCTGTGGATCTCACATGGTATTCTCTAATGGAAACTTCAAGGGATTCAGGAATATGTCCTTTTCTTTCCTTAGAAGGAAGGCCATGCATAGCCGAGGCTGGAGAAATCATAGTTCTATAACTGAGTTTATTCTCCTGGGCTTTTCCAGGAATCCCAGGACTAACTGGATCCTTTTCTTTCTCTTCATCTTCATCTATTTATTAACAGTCCTGGGCAATGGGCTTTTTGTTACCCTGATCAGAGTAGATGTGCACCTCCACACACCATGTACTTCTTTCTCAGCATCCTCTCTGTACTGGATCCCTGCTATGCCACCACACAGTGCCCCACATGTTGGTCCATCTAGTAAGCAAGAATAATACCATCTCCTATGTTGGGTGTGTGGTCCAGATATATGTTTTCCTGACCTTGGGCATCACTAAGACCTGGATTTTTGCAGCAATGGCCTATGACAGATATGTTGCTGTATGCTATCCACTCTACTCTGGGGTCAATATGAGCCATACTCTGTGTGTTCTTTTTTTCATTATGTGTTCTTCTGGCAGCCAGCTCTGCCCTTTATAATGAAAAAAGTGTCAGTCCTTCAAGAAGATATAACAATTATAAATATATATGTATCAAAAAACAGAAACTCAAAATACATCTAGCAAAATAGTAGGACTGAAAGGAGAAATAGACAGTTAAACAATAATAGATGAAGACTTCAAAATCCCACTTTGAATTACGATGAAACAACTAGACAGTAGAACAACAAAGAAACAGAATACTTGAACAATATAAACCAATTACCCCAAGAAAGTTATACCCAAGTTATAGAATATTTCACCTAGAATAGCAGAATACACATTCTTCTGAAGCGCACATGAAACATTTTCCTGAATAGGCCATATGTTAACTATAAACAATGCCTAATCCTTGAGAATGTTCCATGTACACTAGAAAAGAATGTATAGTCTGGTGTTCTGGGATGAAAGGTTCTGTAAATGTCAATTAAATTATATCCATTTGGTCTAATGTGTAATTTAAGGCTGATATTTCCTTATTGATTTTCTTTTTGGATGATCTATCCATAGCTGTCAATGGTATATTTAGGTCCCCTACTATAACTGTGTTTTTGTCAGTTTCTCCCTTTAGTTCTGTTAGTAGTTGCTATATATATTTTGGTTCTCCTTGACTGGGGAGCACCCCAATCAATATATATCAAATATATATTGGTAAATATTATGTCTTCTTGTTGTATTGTCCCCTTGATCATTATGAAATGTCAATCTTTGTCTCTTGTTCCTTTTTTATCTTGAAGTCTATTTCATTAGATATAAGTGTGAATACACCTGATTTTCTCTGAATGCCATTTACTTAAAGTATCATTTTCCACCCTTTCTTGAGTCTGTATTTGTCCTTGAGCTGAGATATATCTCTTGAAGGCAGCACATGGTTAGGTTTGGTTTTTGATCCAATGTGCTACTCTGTAGCTTTTTATTGGTGAGTTCAGTCCATTTACATTTAGGGTGATTATTGATACATGAGGATTCTCTATAGCCATTTTATCTTTTGTTTTCTGGTAGCTCTGTGTCTCCATTGTTTCTTTGTTTTTATGTTTCTGTCTGTTATTTTACTTTGGTGGTATTCTGTGATTTTTTTCCTTCTGTTTCCTCTTTTTTATGTTATATGTCTCAGAACAAGGCAATATACACTTAAATATAACATAAGGTACAAAGAAGATAAAAACATAAAAAAGAAAAAGAGAAGAAGAGAATTTGTTACTGCAACTCGGAAATTACTCACAGCATAAATAGAGATAATTTGTGACAACAAAAACATAAAAGGAGAGTGGTTAAAGGTCTGAATTTGCAAAGAGGAATGGAAATAAGATGCATGGTGAAGAAAAAGGACTACTGTATATGTGAAACTTTCTTTTACATAAACTTAATGGTAATCACTCAAAAAAAAAAAAAATCCAGAACTGAGACACATAACATAAAGAAAAGAGGAAAACAGAGGGAGAAATAATCAAGAAAACAAAGAATATTGAAATTTTTTTAAAAAACACTATTCAATAAGTTTAAAGGATTGAAATTATACAAAGTGTTTCATCTGATGACAATGGAATTAAATTGGAAATCAAGAAAAGAATAAAATTTAGGAAATCCTAAATACATAAAAATTAAATGACATACTTCCAAATAACCAATGAGTCAAAGAAGATATCACAAGGAAAATTAGAAAATACTTTGAGATTAAGGAATATTAAAACGACAAAATTGATGGGATGCAGCAAAAGCAATGCTTAGAGGAGATTTATATTTGTAAATACCTATCTTTAAAAGAGAAGAGAGGAGTTATATAAAAAATGGTGGAATAGAAGTTTTCTACCATCTTCCTCTGAAAACAACAGCAATTTTGACAATCACCTATTGACAAGAGAACTTTTATGAAATCCAGGAACCTGGTGGAGAAGTTCCAGCACATTGCTGAAGCAAAAAAATCCACAACTGGAAGCATTGAAGGGGGTAAAAAGAACAATCTGACTTTACCCATATCACTACTCCCCCAGTGCCAAGGGAGCTCTTCTCAGCTCCCAAATTCTTTCATGGGGGAAAGTGAGAGCATATAATGGACCTTGAGGGCATTATGTTAAGTGAAATACGTAAGATAAAGAAAGACAAATAGTGTATGATCTCCTTTATATGTGAAAACTAAAAAAGCTGAACTCATAGAAACAGAGAGCAGAATGATGGTTGCCTGGTGTTGGGGTTTGGGAGAAATGGGGAGATGTTAGTCAAAGGGCACAAACTTCCAATTACAAGATGAATAAGTCTGGGAATGTAATGTGCAGCATGATAATGCAATGACTATAGTTAACAACACTGTATTGTCTGCTCCGTTTGGTAAATGTATAGTCATTATCCAGAACTCAATGCAAGTGTTCTCCTGTGAAATTGTCATGTTCCCCCCCGCCAAACAGAGCTAATCAGTCCTCCTATCTCTCTGTACCTTAGATGTCTCCCATGTTTTAACTATTTCTCCTTAGTACACCATGAGCCTTTGGAGGGCACAGACCATGTGTCATTTATCCCTGCATATAATGTGATAGAATGGTATCAGTAAATGTTTCTCAAGTTGAATTGAACATACTAATAAGAGAGGAAATGATAAAAAATTGATGAAAACTTTTGGAACACCATACTAATATCTATAACATGTTTCACTAATCTCTCTGTCCAGTGCTCATGGCAGATGTTACTCACTGAGCCTTGGTGTGGCTCTGAATCTGTCACAATCTAATGTTCTAGGCAGAGTTTGAAAACAAGTTGACTCTATTTGCTGTCTCTGAGTGGTACTAATGACTCCAGTGATGGTGATTTCAAATCAAAGAAGGCTACTTCAGACATCGCTCATCATATTATCCAAGGAGTTATCTCCTCCATTTATCATGCTGCCCATAATTATGAAGAAGCTGCTGTATGCCCTGCCCCATCCAAGAAACAGAGGAGGAGCCTGAGTGGTTTGGTCCCTGATCACCCTGAAGTCTACTTACAAAAATATGTATGTATACATTTGTAAGATGAGCAGAACAGAGCAACCATCTGACATACACTAGGGAGTCAGGTTGAGCATAAATCACACGTATATTTAACATGTAAACGTATGTAAATGTATTGCATACCTGATCATATTTAATCCCCACAACTAGCCTATCCTGTTATTGCCCCATTTTACTGATGAGGAAATTTAGATACAGGGAGGCTCGTGTCTCGTCCAGTACTACACCATAAGGATGTGGCAGAACCAGGATTTGATCTCAGATCTTACTGCTCAGGGTTTTGTTCCCACGTGGAATGTTTATCAGCTGCTTCATCCTGAGTTAGGTTCCATGCAGGATCTTACAGTTGTTTGGGGCATATTCCGTTCCCTGCAGGAAGTCACAGACTTTGAGGACCGCAAGATATCAGGACGCAATTCAGACCAGGATCCAGCAAGGCATGATGGAGATGGTGAAGTAGGGCACTCTGGCTGAGATCAGATTGGAGTCCTTCCCTGATTACCCACCTGGAAACCCCTATTCATTCTTTATGGCCCCTGGAAACCTTCCCTGGCACGCCTGCCCAGCCCTTGCCCCTGCACTTCTCAGTCCATGCACTTACTCTAATTGATGTTTACACATTGGTCCCCTTGGACTGTGAGGCACAGTGAGGCGAGGCCGGTGGGGAGTGGGCAGGGGTTGGGTCGGGAGAGTCAGGGGCCCTGGGTGTATAGGCCTTGAGTGCCAAACTGGGAAGGTAAAACGTGTGCTTAGGGCTTGGGAGGGCTGCTGGGGGCCTGGGAAATCCCATGGCACACAGACTTAGTAAGAAGTTGCCTGATTTGTCTTCCCTGAGGATCAGGACCAAATATTAAAGGAGAACCTAGCAGTCTCCTGGCTCATCCCTCACAGAGCCCAGTACCAGGTAAGGAGAGGACTGGCAGTGGCAGGGGCCTGAGCCGTGCAGTCCTACCCATCGGCATCCCCTGCCTGATGCTCCCTACCTGATCCCACCTCTGTCTGACTGGGTGCCTCCGCCTCCTTTCCATACACATCAGACCTTCCAGGCCTAGGCATCTATCTCCTCTGCTCCCTGACCTCTGTCCTCCTTTGTTCATTGATTTCTCTCTCTACTGTGATCTGTCTCTTTGTCTTTCTTGATCCCTCTTTATTTGTCTCTCGGGTGTGCTCCTTGGTTGAGGGGAGAGAAAAGTGGAAGGAAATGAAAGCTGTCGCTATGAAACTGAGGCAATTGCCTCTCCTCTGCAGCCCACTGAGGATACAGAACAAGACTGGTAGAAGCAGTAAAGGTAGAGATGACAAGTTATAAGTCGGGGAAAGAGGTTGTTTGAAGGTTCAGGGCAGTCACTGAGCTGGAGGAAGACACCGGAACTGGGAAGAGCTCTGATGCTCTCCCTGGGGAAGGGAGGGAGATAACTGCCTCCAGACAGGATACAGATATCCTGGCATTCCTCCCTGCACAGCCTAAGACCATGCCCTGGGATAGCTGGAAAGGGGGCTCACAGTGGGCTTGGAACCCACATTTATCTATTCTTAGCCTTTCTATCACTCTCTTTTCCTCAATTCTGAGCCATCTTCTGGTCACAAAGTAGCAGGGACTGGAAGTGGAATGCCTACTGAGAGGCTACTGTAATAGTCCAGGCATCAGGTCCAGGTGAAGCTGGAAGAAGGAGAGCACAGGGGGATGGCAAAGTCCTCAACTCTTCCAGACAGAGTGGACCAGAGACCCTCCTGCCCCACCAGCATAACTGGTCACAATGCATTCTTGACTTTTTGCTTGATCCTCTCATGGGATCAGCAAGTTCACTAGCTTACAGGCCTATCTGTGGACTGCCCTCACTAATGTAAGCTAGTTATATTATGCTGGTGTAACTCCCAACTGTACTTCTTGGGACCAGCCAGAATAAATCTCATCTGTCTTCCACATAAGGGCCTTCTCTAGAGACTTGGCCCTCAGCTTCCCGAATGCCCCTCACTTTTCATTCTGCGTGGAAAACATCCCCATTTGTTTCTACTCTTCCCCACATGATGTAGTTTTCAGACCCTTTCTTCATAACCTGTTTCAACTTGCCCACACTCCCTTTAACATGTGGCCCCAGAGTGAGAAAGATGCCCCACGTGTAGTGTGGCTACTGCAGACACAGTTTCATACCACCTCCCACGATCGGCCAGCATCTTTTCTCAATGATGTCTCCTCACATTACCTTTCTAGAGGTGTCCTTACACTGATCCACTTTCAGTCCTCTGCTATTGCCCAGTGAACGGCTGTCACATCACATCTGAGCTTTGGTGTAGTTGGCTTTTCAAGCCCAAGGGAAGGACAGGGGATTTTACATTTGTGCTGTGTCATTTCTTTTTCTTGACATCAGCTTCTTTTTCCATCCAGTTGATACCTGAAATTAGATTTTCCACTACTGGAAAATCACTTCCCTCACCGTCTACAAACTGGGTTGTCAAGGAACAACCCATGAGGCTGGGTGGTCCATGGAATGTGATCTTGAATTTTCTAGTGGTCATAGTTAGATAATCTGTAGACATCTCATTCTTACCTCCTCCCCTTCCATTTCTACTCTGGCTGAAGCTGCCTCCCGTGACTTGTGCTCTTCGTCCTGTTGCTGTCCTCTTCCTCAGAGACCTTGCAGTGTCACTTCTCACTCCCTCTCCTATGGCTCTCCCCAACCCCCAGTGTATATGCATTCTGAACTCTCTTCTATCTCAAGAACAAAACAAAACACTCCCTCCACTTTATGTCCCAATCTCAAGCATCTCCTCCCCTCACTCCTTCTCTTTACAACCAGTTCGTTCCTCACATCCCACTGATACTTGAGTTCTGCCTTCATCACTCCACAGAAATTTCTCACATCCAAGCCTCTAATAACTCTCACATTATTACATTTTTGGACAGTTTTTACTCCTCTGCCCTCTCTGTAGCATCTGACACCATATGCATTCCTCCCTCCTGGAGACGCCAGCTGCCTGACTTTGGGACATCAAGCTCTCCTGACTCTCTGATGTTCTTTCTCAAGCCCCATCTCTTCTGCTGATCTCACCAAAGTCATGCTCCTGGGAGACATCTTTGGACTCTCTGTTCGCTCTCTCTCTCTCTTTCTCTCTCAGAGCTCTCCCTCAGAGTTCTCATCCATTATGTGCCTTAATTTCCCTCTAAATTGTGATCTTCCACTTAGATGTCTTTCCTGAACTGAGGCTATCTGTCTAACACTCTGACGGTCAGATCCTCAAAGATACCCTATGTTTCAAACTCTGCATGTCTGTGACAGAATTAACCGTTACCTCCCTGCCTCACCCCATCTCTCCTTCCTCCACGACCATCTAGGTTCTGTCTTGTAATGGTACTACTGTCAACTTCGGTTCCCAAGCCTGAAACTTCAAGCTTATCCATGTCTCTTCCCTCTTTTTCAATTCTTGCACCTCTCAGTTACCAGATCCTGTTGATTCAATTTCTTTAATTTTTCTTCTCTGTTGTCTGGAACACTACCCTTCTGAATTTTCTCCATACACCTCAAATCTTCCTTAGTGCCTTCTCCTAATTTCCACCCAAGTAGAAATGTTTCTAAAACCTAAGCCTGAATGAACTACTTCTCTGCTTAAAACTTATCTGTGACTTGCCATGGCCCTAATGATCAAGTCCATGCTCTTTAGCAAGGTATACAGTAATCTTTTTCTTCCTACCCTTTGCCGTCAGATTTTATGGTTCCAAGAAGCTTTCCCTTGGTTATGGTTCTTTGCACCGGCTATGCCATCTGCTTGCAAAACTCATCCTTGGGTTCTTTTCTTGGCAAATTCCTACTCATCCTTTAAGATTCACATCACGTGTCCTCTTCTTGGAGAATTCTATCTCCTAAACACAAGCTCAGGTGCTCCTTTAATGAGCTCTCATGACACCCTGTATTTGTTCCTGTCACAGCATTTATCAATTGACTGCCATTCCTTGTTTGCCTGTCTCCTCCATGTAGGCTCTTTGAGGGCAGAGATTTTTACTTCTGCAACCCTAGTGCTTCGCACAGAGCTATGACTGCCAGCACGTATTTCCATCATAATGTTAAACACATTGGAATGTAGTTTGTGTCTTTACTTCTATATTTCCTCAGCTTGACTGTAAACTCCTTGAGGATTAGCGCATATAGTTTGTTTGTCCTCGTCTCTCCAGCTCTTAGTACAGCACCTGATAGGCAGTAGGTGCTCAGTCAGTGTTTGTTGACCATTTGATAAATGACACCATGAGGAAGAGGATTTTATAGGAACTAGTGAGCTCCAGCTCTGTGCTAATCACAGTGCTAGGTCCTTCACACATATTACATATACATGTCACAGGATCTCTCCCTGGTAGCTATTATGTCCATTTTGCAGAGAAAGAAATTGAGGGTCAAAGAGATTGCATTGCTTGAACAGGACCAGAGTAGAAGTACTAAGATTTTAACACAAGTCTTCTAATTCCAAACCCCACATTCTTCCACTGGATTACACCACCTTCAATGGTACACAGAATCAGCCCTGACTGTGAAGAAAGAAACTAAGCCAAGCACAGTCTTTAACTGGGGCTTCCTGCCAATCATAAATCTCAACTCCAGGAGAGAAAGATACTCCACGGGATATATTACCATTGGAAGGAGTATTCCCATCAGGCTGTAGGGATTTAGAGATGCCAAAGCTGCCAGTTAGGGAAAAGCTCAGCTATTATTCTGCCTCAATTATAGTTTTAGGGTCAAGCAGGAAAACCCTTGCCTTCAGTTGTGGGTGAGGCCAGGAAAGGGCAGAGTGGTGAGCATCTCCACCTAAAATAAAATCAGGTATGAGGAGGCTTCCTGAGGCCCCAAAGATTCTAGAAACACAGACCTGGGTAAAATTTTCTAAAAACTTTTAAGTTGCTTGAGTTATACATCTTCCCCACATATCTGACTCACCCTGTCTATGTAACCATAGTGGTCAGAAGTTTAAAGCACTAAAGGAAAGTGCTCTCAGTGCTTGTCTTCAGAGAAGAGAGAGAGAGAAGAGCTTCACATCTTCATCATTCCACTCTTCAGCCAGGACCGGAGGAGAGCCCCCACGCAATGCGCGGTGTGTTGGTAGCTCCTGAAGGACAGGAAAGCAGATGGTCTTGTGGAGGCTGATAGACGAAAGGAAAGGAAACCCTGGAGGTCTTGAGAAAGATTTGGGGCTGAGAAACAGAAAATCCGTGAAGGTTGCCCTCCCGTCCTCCAGTTAGCCTCATGCCAAGTAGACCTCAGTCTCTGACTTGATATTACTTTCAACTAGGATCCAAATAACCACTGGCCTTGCCAGAAACTGAATAACCACGTTACCTGAATATTCAGCTAAACTGGGCCACTAGTAGGTCCACTTCTCTTCCTGCAGCTTAAGGAGAATGTGGAACTTGCCCTGGGAGAACCACAGCTCCGTGTCTGAGTTTATCCTTCTGGGTTTCTCCAGGGATTACCAAATTAATACAATCCTCTTCAATATCTTCTTCTTCCTCTACCTTTCTACACTCGTGGGCAATGGGCTCATTGTCACCTTGATCCACCTGGATTCCCGCCTCCACACACCCATGTACTTCTTCATCAGTGTTCTCTCCATGCTGGACATGAGCTATGTCACCACCACTGTGCCCCAGATGTTGGTGCATCTGGTCCGCCAGAAAAAAACCATCTCCTATGTTGGGTGTGTGACCCAGATGTGCATCTTTCTGGTGCTGGGCATCACTGAGGGTTGGCTGTTCTCTGTCATGGCCTATGATAGGTATGTGGCCATCTGCCACCCACTTAGGTACAAGGTTATCATGAGCCCATGGCTGTGTGGGGCCATGGTGGTCTTTTGTGGACTGTGGGGTGTCATCTGTTCCCTAGTCTACATTGTCTTCACGATGCGTCTGCCCTACTGTGGCCCCAATGAGATCAACCACTTCTTCTGTGAGGTCCCTGCTGTTCTGAAACTGGCCTGTGCGGACACATCCCTCAACGACCGAGTAAATTTCATTCTGGGCATCATCCTTCTCTTGGTACCCCTTTCCTTCATCCTGGCCTCTTATATCCGCATCTTTGCCACTATCTTGAGAATCCACTCAACCAAGAGTCGACTTAAGGCCTTCTCCACCTGTGCGTCCCACATCACTGTGGTCACCATGTTCTGTGGCCCTGCCATGTTTATGTACATGAACCCTGGAGCCAACGCCTCCCCAGAGCGGGACAAGAAACTGGCCCTGTTCTACAATGTCATCTCTGCCTTTCTCAACCCTATCATCTACAGCCTCAGAAACAAAGATGTGAAGAGGGCTTTCTTCAAATTAACAGGCTGGGGCAGGGTCCCTGAGTAAGGTCACAATCACAGAAGGCCACAGCCAGACCTAAAACCACAGATTTTGTGGTTTTTTTCATCCCATTGCCTCCCATAACCCAATGGACAGGCAAGAATCACCGACTAATAGTTAGAGGAAATGATGTGTTAAGGTAGGTACCTGGCTGGGACTTGTTGATGGCTCTTGCAGCTGGGTTACCCTGGGTTATCAAGAGACCCAATTGTAGACAGAGGGCCAAGACAGACACTGTGTCTGATTCATCTCTGTTTCCCCAGGGCCCAGCAAAAGGCTTGGCACAAACAAAACATCATTAACATTTTCTGATTGGGTACACGAGGATTTTGTCTATTAAATCAACTCCCAATGGTTGGGACAAGAGACTCACAGGACCCAGATCAGTGGCTTTATCAGTCAGGAGCATGAACAGACCTAAGGAAACATAGTCTCAGGAGAAAGCAAAAGTGACCTTAGCAATAGGGTTCAGGGGTTGGTCATTGTCCATCCAGGGGAGTGTGGGTCCCAGGGTACATGCTGAGCCCTTGCTGTGGTGAAGAGATATTTTAAGGGTTCTCTCAGTACACATGTGAAACATCACCCAAACCATATTACAGTGGGTCAGAGCTCATACTTGTAGGATTGTTGTGAGAAGTTAATGTAGGAAAGTGCTTAAAATAATGCTTGACACATTGCATGCTCTATATAAACACTGCCATTTTTGTTGTTATATCCTACTTCTCTTTCCTAATACCGTAATTGCCAAGCAAACAACTGAGACCATTTCAGCTTAAAGAAAGGGGGCCATTCTGCTCTCTGGAAAGGGATAGCGTACATTAAACATGAAAAGGTTGGCATTTGTTTATATGTCATTCTGGTATGGATTTAGTAAATTTGGGTCTGTCACCAAGAGGCTCATGAATGCTGAGTCAGCAAAACTATAGAAAAATTATGCCATGCCTTTAAGATGCCAAATGAAGAGGCCTTGATTACAGATAACCAGTACTCCTCAAAGATCCTTTCATCGATATTCTCACCTAGTAGAGCTTTTGAAATAAACATGTTCAAATCTGAAGTGAGTAATAATGGTGTTAGCAGAGAGCACGTGACTTAGGAGGACACTGACAGGTATGGCAGGATGTGATGATCATAACGGTGCTGGCTTCTGTTAGTGGTTCCAGAACCTTCTCTCATGGCTGTGGCCCCTTACAGTCCTGAGCACGCTGGAGGAGTTGCTCCACAGAATCTCAGGAATTGTACTGACCACACAGTGTCTGTCTACCAAGAAAAGCTGGCAACACTCCAGTGAAGACTGATTCAGAAAGGGAAGCCTCGTGAGGAGCCTCAACGGACCTCTGCAGAATCTCCTCCAGGTTTTGCCGTCACTCTTTCTCCCACCAAAGAAAAAAAAAGGAGGCAGGAGTTCCTGGCATTCATTTTATCCTTGTCATCAGTCCGACATTTCACAGTCCACAGAACCATCTTAGACTTTCTTGCTCCAAATTTGGCTTTGAATTTGAAAGTCTAAATCACCTAATAGATACAAATAACAAGTTAGCTAAGGAAATGGTTCTATGGTGACATACTGTCAGATTCTTGCTTTGAGCACAAAGGAAATTTTAAGTGATTAGGCCTCTTTCTTGATTAATGTTGGGGCTCTTTAGCATCAGAATGATCGAGCCTTCGTTAACTAGCAGTCCTCAATAGAAGTGGAAGCAATACAGATTCAATCCAGCCAGAGGTCAACGAGTGCTTTCAATTTAATAAGGAATTAATGATGATTGTGGTACTGGTGACAGTTATGATGATTATAACTTATATAAGGAAGAATAATATTTGGCTGCATATTTTGCAGCTGGTTATAATACATTTGCTGAACATCTTTAGAAAGTAGTAAGGAAGGTGGTTTAGGAGAGATGCTGAGGCATTGGGAGAGAGATCTGCTGGAGCCTTATAGAAAGACTGGCAGGATGCACCAAGTCTCCATATCACAAGAGCAAAAGTAAGGATAGTAGAAATAAGAGTTGATCATGAATCCAGATGACATCAAGATAATGCCTGGGGTGCCAAAAAAAAATGTATATACATGACTTGTGTTCATCTTTTGTTATTGGCATATATTGAGTATTACAATTTTAATACAGCTTTTTCCTTTCTTAAAATGTGTACACATTTTTTTGGTATCCTCTGTAGTTGCACAGTGGGAAAAGATGTGAAGACAAAGGTGTTTGATCAGGCCAGGGAACAATATGGTGGGATTAAGGACTAGAGAGAACTAGGGGAGTTGCTGGAAAAGTGTGGGATACAAGAAATTTAGATCTCAGAGTGGGAAATATTTCAGGTGATTATTAAAAAGCCCACCTCAGAGTATCTCCCTTGGGAAAAATTTGGATTTTGGTAAAGAGGTGGAGGGAACATTCAATTAAGAGATTTGAGATATGCCTTAATTTTAAGAAACAGGATTTCAGAGAAAAACTGCCAAGAAGATGAGATGAAGCTCAGTATGAAAAGGAACATATGAAATGGATGGAAACCCAGGGGTTGGACATTTTGGGTGGTAGTGACCAGAGAGGGAACAGACAGAACAGTGTTGAAATCCCAGCTCCTTTATTTACCAACTGTGGGGCTTTGGAAATGGTCCCAACCACTCTAAGCATTAGTTTTCTGAGCCTCAGTTTTTCTCTTCCTTAAAATGGAGATAATGATACTTACTTTGAAAGGTTCAAAAGAGACTGTAGCTCTCTAGGTCTAATAAGGAGACAGAAACTACTCAGTGAGTTAAACATGGGAAGTTTAATGTAAAGAAGTATAAACTATAATAAGAGAGTAACTATAAGATATAAAGAAACTCCATGTGGTACTCAAGACCAAGGGATAGTAGCCAAGTTAGGACAGACCGGGAGGGGTTCAGACTTCATTGGAGAAGGTGTGATCCACGCACTGAATTGCAGAAGAGTTCACTGGTATAGTGCAGCCATAGTTGGTCTGCAGTTGCAAACTATCGGCCACCTTTCAGAGTGCAGGTGAGGGACCCAGCAATTGGCAAACAGTGGTGTGCACGTACAGTTAGATGCTAGAGCCAATGGAACAGCAAGCCTCCACAGTGCGGGGGTTTGCAGATGGAACAACTTCTCATTCTGTGACTCTGAGGACTACAGGTGCTGCATGCATACTGGTGGGGACTTGCTGAAGGAGTCCACCAGGGGATGCATGCAGGCCACTCCAGGGCTTCTGAGGAAGTCAGGCAGGTGGCGGGCTGTGTACGGCTCTGATTCCCACGATGGAAGGGCAGCCAGACTGAGGTTGCAAGGTCATCGTGCATGCTGGGCGGCCTGTTGCCCAGGCTGGAAATTGCAGGAAGTGCACTCTCCTGCAATGTCCCTCCAGTGCCCTGTGAGAAAGCTGAACATCACGCTCACTTTAAAGGAGAAATACATAAGGGAATTCTGTTGTTTATTGCAGAGCATATACTGAAAGCTACATTTGGAACTGAGAGGTAATAAGTGGGTAACTGGTCCAGTCCACTCAGCGTCCATGTGCATCCCTCCCTTACAAAAACAAAACAACTCTATATTTCTACCCAATAGATGCATCTCTCCGTCTTACAAATGAGGGACTTCATAGACTATATTAATTACTCTTAAATATCAGCCATGATCTCACTGAAAATTTTGTTACCTAAAAACATTATAATGTTAACTTCTAATAACAGTATTAAATAATTTTAAATGGTGATAAGAAATAAGAAGAGAATGATTGCATGCAAATAAATATGTGTATATCACAAGCAGAAAGTTCCCCAATTCTCCTTCTCTTTGTCATCTCAACTTCAGTACTGTAATCAGCAATGGCCCCTCCCCATATGCTAAACTGGATTTTTCCCTGGAAACACTACATCCCCTGCAACTTTCTAAAAGGGTGATTCTTTGTTTTCATTCCTGCCTTGTGAGTCCCTGACATTCTCATCCCCAATGACTTTTTCTTCCACCTCCTTTCCAGTCACCTCACATCACACTCACAGTAGAGTTTGTCATCTCTAAAGCCATACCCCTCCCCTAACAAGAGCCCAAGCGTTCCCACTGTACTTAGCGTAAACACTCCTTACAGGGCTCTTTAGGACTACACTTTGCCTCCCTCTCAATACTCTCTCTACCTCTCCTGCTGACTTTGTTATGACCACATGACCCTTCTTCCAGCTCTGTGGACAATGCAAAGTCCTTTCTTGACTTGGGGCCTTTGTGCCTGAGGTCCCCTTGCCTGAAATGTCCTTCTCTTGGTTATTTGCATAGGTGACTCCTTCTCATCCTCAGGCAGCTGAATATTAATCCCTCACAAGTCTTTACCTGTCAGCTGTTGGCAAGTAGGTTTCCTTCCTCCATTTTTCTCTATCACAGAACGCTGTTTATTTCTTCAGAGCTCTGCAACTTTATTTTTCAATAATTAAACTTAATTTCTATTTCGAGCTATCATTGCACTGGTGGGAGAAATAATATTAATCCTCTTGGTGTTTCCCTCTCCGTCTCCATGATGCCAACCTCTGGAGAGCTTACAGAGTGCTGAGGGACACAGTGGTGGTGGGAGTGGGGTGAGGCGTAACCTGGTCTTCTGTATCTGGTACTCACTGAAAGAACTTCACTCCTATGAGGTCATCAGTGCCAACAGATCATTGTGGAATCTTCCTGGGTTGTGGATTATAATTTCATGACTGTAAATCTCTCCACATAGCTCTCTTGGTTTCCATAGAGCCTTATACTGGCTGGATCGTCATGGATGCTCAAGAAATACTGGATGTCTGTGCCAACTCTGAGGCCCTATGCCAGTATTCTTAGAGAGCCCCATATGTCATTCAGACCCTTTAGAAGAATGAGTCACTGCTATGTGTGCCGGCCATATGGTTTACAGATGGGCAACACATATGCAACAACTCTTATTCTTCTATGGTTTCTTCTTTCATCTTATGGTTCACAGAAGAGTCACATTACTGCATTTGAGTTTCATGCACTCCACCTACTGGGGCATAGAATTTTAGAAGCACATAGGTCTTGGGGACTATTAATTTTATGGAGTTCCTTTTATAGATGAGTAAAGTAAGATGCAAGGAAAGGAAATAAATTCCCCAAAGTCACAAAAGTTTGAGACTAGAACCCAGACCACTTAATGTTAGGTTCTGTATCCTTTCACCACACAACGCAGAGTATACCATGTTAGCCCGATGAACCACATTAATTCCATGTACCAAGTAAAGTCCGTGCACTGCATTCCTTCCATATGACGTTGGCTTAATATTCAATATTGTCTACAGATATTTATTATTTACATCTACCACTTGGATCGCCTGCGTCACCTTGGTCCTCTACTGTGTCCATGTACAATGTGAATTCCGTTTACCATGTTACATGTTGGTTACATGTTTTCTATTGGTTCCATAGAGAGCCATTATGGTAGATTATATTATCACCTTCATTATCTGCTATTCGCACTGTCGAGGGATTATACATCTGTACCACCTGCCACATGACTTGCGTTACTTTTCTGTGGGAAAAATATACTTCCTCCACTTTTGCTATTAGGTTTGACCATGTGACTTGCTTTGGCCAATATGATGTGCAAAGAGAGGCGTGTCACTTCTATGCAGAAGCTTTAACAGTTATCATGTATTTTGGCCATTGTTCCCTCTGTCATGAAAATGGTATGTTCCAGACAGGGCCTCCTCCTTAAGTTGGGTCCAAAAATCCAGTGGCAGAAGGCCAGAGTCCACCTACAACTGCCATGGAACATGAGCAACAAATGAACATTTGCTGTTGTAAGCACTGAGATTATGGAGTTGTCACTGCACCACAATGTAGCTGGTTGACCATGATAGCCATGCTGGCTTCACATACAACATTTGTTCCACTGATCAAGTACTATGTTCATTCAAATGCACAATGTTGGTTGCATACATTATAGATGTTGTCTCTTTCCTCAGCATTGAACATTCTACCCTAGTCCTCGTGGCTCCCCGTTCAACAGGCCAACCTCCCCTGCCCCATGACTTTGAGAAAAGCCCCTTTGATGTCCTTGTTCCTCAGGCTGTAGACCACAGGGTTCAGCAGAGCAGTGAAGGCATTGTAAAAGAGTGAGATCTGCTTGTCTTGCTCATGGGAATAGCTGGAGTTGGGCCTCATGTAGATATAAATGGCTGGAGCATAGAAGAATGTGACCACAGTCAGGTGGGAAGCGCAGGTGGAGAAAGCCTTGCAGCGGCCCTCCATGGACTTGATCTTGAGAATGGCCTGGGCAATACGGATGTAGGAGGCCAAAATGAGGGAAGGAGGGACAACAACCATGAACACACTGATAATCAGGTCCACCTTCTCAGTGAGGTGGGTATCCATGCAAGCCAAGCTTCGTACTGAGGGGCCTTCACAGAAGTAGTGGTTGACCACATTGGGCCCACAGTATGGCAGCCTCATGGTGAGGAAAGTATGGATTAGAGAGAGGAAGAAACCACAGGCCCAGGTCCCAGCTGTCAGCCGTGTGCACAGACCCCAGGTGAGGATGACAGTATAATGCAGTGGGTAGCAGATGGCTACGTAGCGGTCATAAGCCATGACTACAAAGAAAGTGCACTCGGTCAGGCCCAGGGCACAAAACACATACATCTGTAGCCCACAGCCAACAAAGGAGATGGTCTGAGAATGTGCAAGAAGATGCACCAACATCTGGGGCATGGTGGTGGTGACGTAGCCCACGTCCAGCAAGGAGAGGACGCAAAGGAAGAAGTACATGGGAGTGTGAAGATGGGTATCCATACAGATCAGGGTGATGATGAGCCCATTGCCCAGGACTGAGCTCAGGTAGAGGAGAAGGAAGGCAACGAAGAAGATTCTGTTGAATGTAGGGTCATTAGAGAAGCCAAGCAGGATAAATTCAGAAACCCAGCTTTGGTTCTGCCCTGGAGGCATCCACATAGTGGCACCTATAAGAGAATCACACTAATTTAAAAATCATCTAAAGTATGGTAGTTTAGCAAGAATATCAATTCTTTAGGCAAACAGGCTAAGATTTTCATTCTGGCCCCACTATCATCGGCTATCTTGAACAAGTTACTTAACTTTTCTAAGCCTCAGTCTCCTCAACTGTAAAATATGGCTAATACTACTCATCTGTCAGGGTTTTTATGAGGAGTAGAGGCAATGTATATGAAGCACCTAACACAATGCCTTAAAACAGTAAACTGCTATATGCAATCTCCCCAGTATTACTCCACACCCCTAAGTGGATAAACTGGTCACTCACATGCCTAGCACAACCGGTTCACACCGCATCAATTCCAGCCCCCAAACCTTTAGGGGTGGAATTTCCATCTTCCTTAAACCATTTGTCTGGATGTGCTACAAGCCTCTCTGCTCACCCTATAAATATTTTTCCTTTGTCAATTGAAAATGTCAGGCTTTGTCAATAGAGGGCGCTAGAGGGGCATTGTGATATAGCAGCAGGAAGTTACTTAAAATATAAAACAGGTAGGTCAATTCGAAAATAAAGGGAAAGATGATAAATGTGAACTTTAGTATATAGATAATTACTTCAAATGCAAATGGACTAGATATTTTTGGGGCCGGCCAGGTGGCTCAGGCGGTTAGAGCTCCATGTTCCTAACTCTGAAGGCTGCGGGTTTGATTCCCACATGGGCCAGTGGGCTCTCAACCACAAGTTTGCCGGTTCAACTCCTTGAGTCCCGCAAGGGATGGTGGGCTGTGCCCCCTGCAACTAGAAACGGCAACTGGACCTGGAGCTGAGCTGCGCCCTCCACAACTAAGACTGAAAGGACAACTTGAAGCTGAATGGCACCCTCCACAACTAAGATTGAAAGGACAACAACAACAACTTGACTTGGAAAAAAAAAAAAGTCCTGGAAGTACACACTGTTCCCCAATAAAGTCCTGTTCCCCTTCCCCAATAAAAAATCTTAAAAAAAAAAAAAATACATATTTTTGAACTGTTGGTTTTTTCTTTAAAACCTACATATTTGTTAAAAGAAACATACCTTAATCATTTTGCAATATATAAATGTATCAGATCACCATGTTGTGCACTTTAAACTCACACAATGTTATACCGATTACATCTCAATAAAGCTGGGAAGGAAAAAAACACATCTTAATATAAGGACATAGACACACTAGGAAGAAAGAATGGAAGAAAATACGCCATGCAAATACTAACCAAAAGAAACATGTTGGAGCTTCATAAAATATTTGTCAAAATTGACCATATTTTGCATCATAAATGTAAACTCAAAAAAACCAAAGTTTGGAAATCTTTTAGTATGTATTCTCTGATTACCAGAAAATTGACTAGAAATCAATTTTAAAATAAATATAATGGGGAAGTACCTAACTTCTGAAATTAGGATACACTGCTAGATAATGTATTGGACAAAGAAAAATCAAACTGGAAATTAGTGTATATTGACTAAATGATGAAAATAAAACATTATTAGTGTTTAGGAGAAATTTATTTCCTTCTTTCATGATTTAAATGCATATATTAGAATAGAAGAGAGGCTAAAAGTTAATTAGCTAAACTTCCATCTCAAGAGCTAGAAGAACTGCACATCAAATCCAAAAAGAAGTCGTAAGAATGAAATAATAAAAATAGGAGCAGAAAACAATGAAATGGTAAATGAACTTACAATAGAGAAAAATCAACAAACAAAGCCAATAATTCATCTTTGAAATAATATATAAGTCCTTAGCAAGACTGATAAAGAAAAATACATAAAACACAAATTACCAACATCAGGAATGTGAAGGGGAACATTACTACAGTTCCTATAGTCATTTAAAAGACAATTTTATACCTATAAATTTGACAATTAAACAAAATGGACAGTTGTCTTAAAAAACACAAATTACCAAAACTGACACAGGAATAAATAAAAGTCAAGATTCCACTGTCTTTCAAAAAAACTGAAACTATAATTTAAAACTTTCCTGGAAAGAAAGCTCCAGGCCCAGATAGCTTTACTAGTGAATTCGCTCAGCATTAAAGAGAGGAATAATGCCAATCATAACAAACTTTTCCAAAGCTTAAAGAAAGAGTTAAATTTTGCTAACCCATTTTATGAGACCAGCATAAACTCAATACCAAACAATAATAAAGACAAGAAGGAAAACTTATAAACAAATCCCTCTCACGAGCATTGTTGCAAAACTCGTAAACAATATACTAGCAAATTAAATTCAGCAACATAAGAAGAAAAAGACATCACAATCAAATTGTGTTTATTACAAGAATGCAAGCTTGGTTTGGCACTTGATAAGCTAATAATGTAATTCATCTTATTAATAGAAATAAGGGAGAAAAACTATATTATTTATCCAATAGATACAGAAAGAGCATTGGTAAAAGTCAGCAATCAATATTAAGATTAGAAATAAACCCCTAAGCAAACTAGGAATAGAAGGGAATCTTCTTAATGTGATAAACGTTATCTCCAAAAAAAGAATTAGCAAACTACCGCAGATGTCATACTGAATGGTGAAATATTGATAACTTACTCCCTAACAATGGAAGTGAAACAAAAATGTTTACCATTACCATGTCTATTGACCATTGTACCGGTTGTCCTAACCAGTGAAATAAGTCAAGAGAAAGAAATAAAAGGCCAAAGGATTGGAAAGGAAGAGAAAAACTGTCATCATCTGCAGAGTACATTGTTGTGCAGGTTGAAAATCTAAAAGAACTCAAAGACAAACTGAAAATAATAAGCAAATACATGAAAATCCGTTGGATTTCTCTGTACTACAACTAGAAAATAACTCACAAGAACATTTTTAAAAGTTAAATATGTGCTAATAAATCTAATGAAATATGTGTACGAAAACATTGTTCAGAGAAATTAATGAAGACCTAAGTAAATGGAGGAATATGTGATGTTCATTGATTGGATAATTCAACATTATAAAGATACAAATTTGATTTATAGATTCAATGCAATCCCAATCAAAACCCCAGCAGTTTTTTTTTTCTATAGAAATTGACAACCTGGTTATAAAATTTATATGGAAAGTTTGAAGAATCTTGAAAATAGCAAAGCTGAAAGACCTACCAGAAATTAAGACTTACTATAAAGTTACAATAATTAAGTAAGTATGAAATTGGCAGAAGAATAAACAAATAGATCAAACAGAATAAAGTCCGGAATAAAGGTGAGGCTGTAATGCAATGGGGAAAGGATGATCTTTTTAATAAATTCTGCTCGAACGTGCGAATATTCACACAGAAAAAATTTTTGAATCCTACCTCTCCCATGGTACCAAAAATCAATTTCAAATGTAGTGTAGATTTAAATGATAAAGATAAAACAGTACACTTTTTACAATCAAACACAGAAAAATATCTACATCACCTTGGAGAAGGTACGCAGAGATTTCTTAAACCAGACACAACAAGCACTAACCATAGAGAAAAAAATGACAAACCAGATAACATTAAAATGAAGAACTTAAAAGATTTGTACCCAAAGTAAATGAAGAACTCCTACAAATTAACAACAACAAAAGGCTACCCAATAGGATAATGGGCAAAAGATTTTAAGACACCTCACCAAAAACGCTATCTAAATAGTCATTAATCAAGTGAAACAGTGTTCAATATCATTAGTCATTCAGGAATTACAAACTAGCACCTGAATGTCACACCACTACACATTTGCCAGAATAGCTAAAATGAAATGGAAGACTAAATTTGTACAATCTCTTTGGAAAATGTTTGGTGGTATCTCTTAAAAGTGAACATATATATATACCACATTACCGAGCACTTCTATTCCTAACTATATCCATAGTTAGGAATATCTATATCTATATCTATATAGATATATCATGTACAAAAATGTTCAAAAGACTAGTCAAAATAGCCCCAAATAAGAAACTACCCAAGTTTCAATCAACAGCATAATGGATAAAAACACTGTAGAATGGTCACATAGAGGTTACCTTGGTAAGGGTAGAGACTCCAAAAAGACTTCATTCAAGCCATTCTCAGTCTTCACTATCCCTGTGCCCAGCCCCTCACCTGACCGATCTACCACCTCTATATCCCTCAGGCCATCCCTTCCTTTGCCTTGAATCAGAAGCCCATGATTTCTCATCTGCATTCATGCACCAACTCCTCCCCTGTCGCCCTGCCTTTGGAGATTTCTCTTTCAGTGCATTCTCCATATGGACTACTGCAAGTGGTTGTTCAAAATACAACCCTGGTTCTGTCTGTCGCCTGCTTAAAACCCTATAAGACCCCATCACTTTAGACAGATACATAGAGCCTTTCTAAATGATCTGTGCCCTGCAGACTTCTTCAGCCACAGCGCACACTCTCTCACCCATTCTACCTCTTCCCATACAAGCATAATTTCCATACAAGTATGCCTAGTTTCCTGTATGTCTCCAGCTCTGTCACATCTTCAGGCCCTTGCCTCGCTCTATCGCATGAAAGAGCGCCGCCAGCTGCATCCCTACTGCCCACATACACTCTGCAGCATGTCCAACCCTTATTCCCACAATTGGACTCAGGTTGGGTATCATTCCACCAGGAAGCCTTCCCTGACTTCTGACTTATTCCACCACCTCCCACTCCCAAACCTCTGTTTCTCACAGCCCCCTGTGCTTACTGGCAAGTTATAATCCTAGTAATCTTAAAGGGTTCTGATACAAAGTTTGAGATCTAATATCTTAGGAAAAATTTCTCCCTCTTCTGTTAACTTAATTTTTGCTAAGTTGGAATATCTGTAATAAAGTACGGCTATATGGGTGAGTTTATAACCTCCCTTTCAATAATAATAATAGCTAATACTTAATGAGGAATTTCTGTGTGCCAAACTCTGTCACACTAACTTTATCACACTATATCATCCACATAACAACTCATGGAGTTAGTATTATTACAGATGAAAAACCAAGGCATAGAGAAAAAAAGCATAGAGAATAAGTGATTAGTTCCAAATTACATGGTTGGCGTGGTGGGCCTGGGATTCGAACTGAGGCAGTCTGGCTTCAGAGCCAACTCTTAGTCATTATCTTTGCCTGCTTGCAGCAAACAGGCTGTAAGTGGGAAGGGTGAAGAATCCAAACTTCCCCATCTGCACATCAAATTGCACTTCATGAGATTTGGAAGAAATACAATAAAATCATGGTCTATGAGGTACAGCCACTGGACAAGATAAGATCAGAATCCTCCTAGGACAACGGGCTAACATGGCAGCCACAAACTACTTATCATCACAAGGTTTCCTCCATCTGCACCCAACACTTGGATGGGGTTGCGTTGGAAGCAGAGGAAATAACGGAAGGAGACTTGGGAAATTATCACCCTCCTGGAGCTTAGTAAATCTCTGTACAAGCCTCTCGCTCAGTCAACTTGATTTCCATGAGATAGAGGATATCATTTAGTTAAATTAAACGAAACAAAAATGATAACAAAACAGTCTTCTGAGACTGTCTGAATTCTCTGCCTTAAATTACAATATCTCAGGCCTCTAGAGAACATAGGGAGTGAGTCCTAACCATAGTGATCCTTGTCGTTATAAAGGCTAATCCCAGGATAACCATCATTGTCCTTCCATGGAGATCCATAAACTTAGGAAATTGTATAATTAATTCACTTATCTGTTTCTAGCACCTAGAACATGGCTTGACACAGAGGAATTATCAATAAATATTTATTAAATGAATGAAAGAAGAGAGTCTAGGAAGAAGGAAGGAATGGGAGGGTGTTGAGCATATGGGACAATGAAGAAAGAACACTGGAGAATGAAAAAAGGGGGCTAGAGAAATATTGGGCTATCGGCACAGAAAAGACCCAGGTGACCTGCCTACTTCTGACCTCTGGAACTTGCCCACAGCCCCAAGCCCAGCAACCATCTCACCCCTCAGGTATCCACAAAAATAAGTCAAAGAGAGGGTGTCACTTGCTCTGAAGAGTAAGAGACTGAACAGGAAGCCCCCTGGGCAACTGAGTCCAGCGAACCAGCATTCCGGGTAACCTAATCTCCAGAAAAGCCCTACTTTTCTGAGAGGTTGGATGCAGGAGCCCCTACCTTCTCTCCAGCGTGCAGCTCTCTGCTCGTGGCCAGGCCAGCCCTGGCTCCTGAAGGCCTTGTATGTTGGGTCCGGGGGCCCAGATAGAGGGAGCCTTGGCCATCCCAAGCTCCTCCCAAGCTGCCGATGTTTTATGGCCTTGCCTCCTCACCAGGCTTTCCTAGCAGAGCTGGGGAGGGGCCATCCCTCTGCCTCCTGACACCACCTTGCCATCCCAAATGGGGATGCCAAGATGGAATTCCCTGAATGTGTCAAAAAGAGCCCTACCAGGAAGAAGCCCTAAGGGACAGAGCAGGAACAAACCACACCCAGGTTGAGGGAAGGGGTAGTGATCTGTCTGCATCCTTTTCCAGCATTCTGGGGGATACCAGCCCAAGAGAGAGGAGGTTGGCGCCTGGTCATCTTGTAGAAGTGTCGAGAACTGAAGGCCTCATTCTGATTCCCCTCTTACCTCCCAATCCCCTGTGCCCTGACTTGTCAATTTGAGTCACACTTCTACCGTACTAAACTACCTTGAGCAGGTCAGCATCCTCTTCCATTCCCTACCAGTATAATACCTTGGACAAGTTCCTCAGCCTCTGTGATGACGAGTAAGAGTTGACCATGGAGAACCTACCTCATACCAGGTCTTGCCCAGGTCCTGGCAAACAGCACCTAGAAAGCACATAGCGTCTGCTCCATGTTACATACGGTACGAGGAATGGGAGGCCCAGGGCAGTGGGGACCTTGCTAAGGGCTCACAGCTTCTAAGTGCGGAGCCAGCATTTGAATCAGGATCTATCAAGTTCTAGTTCCTGTTCTTTGAAGCTTGCTGTTAGTCTGCCTCAGTTTTCTCCTCTGTAAAATGACCATCGTAATCTCTTAATAACCCCAACCTTCTGCAGAGTTAAACGAGATGATGTGTTGAGAGCCCTGGCACGAGTCCTGGCCGTGGCTTCCATGACTGTGAGTCCCAGCCTCTGCCTTCTGTCTGGGCCTTGGTGCCCCATCTATTCAGAAAGGGAAGGTTGGGCTCTGAGGCCCCTCCTAGGCAGCCACAGGTCACCAGGCTCAATTGTTGACGTTTCAGAAATGTTGTGAGGTAGTTGTTAAACAAGATCATTATTAAAGTTAAATTATATAAAGCAAAACTAAATAAATTACATGACAAAGATCAGTGAACCCTGAAGGCATTATGGTAAGTGACGTAAGCCAGACAGAGGAAGACAAATACTGTGTGATCTCACCTATATGGGGAATCTAAACATGTCAAACTCAGAGAAACAGAGTCGAATGGTGATTGCTAGGAGCTGAGGCATGGAGGAAGTGGGGAGACGTTGGTCAAAGGGTACAAAGGCTCCGGTATCAGATGAATAAATTCTAGGGTCTAATGTACAGCACGGTGACAATAGTTAACAATACTGTACTATACACTTGAAAGTTGCCGTGAGACTAGCGCTTTAAAGTTCTCACCATAACAACAACAACAAAATGGTAATCATGTAAAGCTTGTGTTAACTGACCTTATTGTGGTACGTAAATGTTTTGTTATGTATAGTGTATCAAATCATCACATTGTACACCTTAAACTTATGCAATGTTGTATGTTAATTATACTTCAGTAATTAGCAGAAAAGAAATATTAGTTTATAAAAAGAAACAAACCCAAAGGTCAAAAACAAAAGCTCAAAACTCTTCACGTCCTAATTATTCTGCGACTAGAATGTAAATATCTGTTATCTGTGTCCTAGAAGTTGTTTGCAGCTACTGGATTTGTGTGGTGGAAATACTCTATAATCATGCGTATCTGTGCACCTCTTCCCACCTCCGAGTTCACTGACATCATGTTGTTAGCTTGAAATATGCTGTAATGGATGTATTTATACCACAAAAATCAGCAAACAATATGAATCAGAAGCTCCACCTCCCCTTCCAGACTGATTGTTAAATATTTACCAGCTTCCACTCTGAGTCCTAAGAATCTAGACATCTCAGGACAGTCTAATGCAGGAGGCATCGTACTCCTCTATTGGCAGCAGTGGGTGGGGCCCTCAGTGAGCAGCCTTGGTCCAGGAGAGGGAGAGTCCAGCAGCTCAGTCCTCCCTGCCTCACCCTGACAGCGCCTCCCAGACAGCCTGACGTAGCCCCTGGCCCTTCCTCTGGACCTTTACAAGTCTCCTCACAAACCTCAGCAGGGCCTGTCACAGTTGAGGCCTTCCACGGCACACCAGGTAGCAGACCAGCTCTGCCGCCTGTCCAGGGAGCAGAAACACCTCCCAGGACCCACTGGCTCTCACTTTTAGAAACAAAGGCCAAGGACACTCAGAACCTACTTTGCATGAGCACCACTCCAGCCCTGGGAGGCAAGAGTATCAGAAAAGATAAGGGACTTGCACAAGGTCACATGACTAATAAGTGGAAAAGCCCAGATGTAAACTGAGTCCACTGCTACCTCACTTGGCTGTGTCTTCTGAGGCCAGCTTCAGTTTCCACTTCTCTAAAATGGGGAAGACTCTTATTTCTCTCACAGTGTTATGCAAATCTAGGGACACATGCATGGGCGTGTGACTCTAATGCTTCACACAAAATGAGCACGTAGTAAAGGTCAGTGTCATCCCTGTGTTGACTTGCTAATCTCCCCTCTCCCACTCCCCCTTCCTCAAATTACACCTGGCAGGGAGGGAGCACACTCCCTCTGGATCTTCATCCACTATGTGTCCTTGAACTTTTCCTGGGGTTAGCAACACGAGAGGGTCCCATCTTGGTACTTCATGGTTCCCTGTGGGAGAAAGGTGGAAGGCCTGTGGTCCCAAGGATCCTTAGACTCAACTACAATCTCAGACGACTGTCCTGTGGGAGATTCCCCTGTACCCCAACTCCTACCCTCCCTGGCGTCCCCACACACACACACATTGCCTTGAGGACGGCCTGATGTGGCCCAGAGGTTCAGAAGGAGGAGAGAATTGGGGCCCAGAACTCATGACAGATGAAAATACACCTGTCAATAGTTTTCCTTGGAGCCATAATGCAAACAATACCCATCTCTTGCCGGGAGCCAAAGCTCTGACTCTTCTCACACATGTTATTGACTCACTTCAGCTCTGAAGGGGTAGTGCAGGCAGGAATCTCTCTCTCCAGTGGATGGATGAGGAAACTGAGGTCCAGGGAGAAGAGTGACTTGCCCAAGGTCAGAAGCAATCTAGGATCATAGACAGAGTGAAACTCTAGCCACCCGGTTTTGTCAGTGACAGAATTACTTAAAGTCTCCCAAGCATGGTTCTACTCTCCATTTCCCAGAAAATGAAATGTGACCAGGAATTGCTAAGGGATTTGGCCAAGAACATGCAGCTAGACAATGGCAGACCAACACCAGAACCCTGGTACTGGCTTTTGAGCAGGCGCTGTGTCACAATATTGTGTACGTCAGTGCTAAACTCTAAACTAATGGCTGCCCCTAAGCTCTAACTGAAATCCTTCCTGCTGTCCTGAGAGCTGGTCATGATCACCAGTGGGGTTGGGGCCAGCCCAGGGGTTGACATGAGGTAGAAGGCTGGACTCTGGCTGCTAAATTCTGAGGTGGTTCTGCAGGCCTCAAGGAGAAGAGGGCTCATGAAAGGGGAAAACTAGGATGCGGCCGTCCTAACAACCTGAGACTCTAATTGGCCCCAGGCTGAGAATGCCTCTGGGAGAGACCTTGTGGGGATTAGCTCTCGTTTGCTACGACAGGCAGGCCAGGAAGTTTTCTGCGTTTGTGTCTGGGGAGTGAGCTGAAGGGAATAGCAAGAGGTGGTCATGATACTAATGATCAAGATCGTGTTAATGCTCCTTTGGGACAGGCTCACAAAACTTTACAGTTTACAAAGCACTTTCACATGTATTTTCTTTTCATGTCCTCCCAGCACTCCTGTGAGGGAAGTGTTATTGTCCCCGTTTTACAAATGATGCAAGAATGAGGACAGATACCTATGGAGCACTTGTCATGGGCCAAGTCCTGAGAGAGTCACGGACACTGGTTTTGGTCACTTCACTGCTCTCAGAGTCAGAAGAGGACCTTCAAGGTCAACAGGACCACACTACATGAGAACGTAGGTGCAGTGTACGAAGGGTAGTGGAGCAGGAGGAGCGTATTTGGGCCGTTTCCTCATGCTAACTACTTGTGCCTTCAGGACTACTAGAGCCCAATTCCATAGACACCACCTCCATTTGATGATGTAGTGCTACTATGCAAGCCAACTCTATGACTTGGTAAACCAGACATCAAGTTCATGATGGGAGCTCAGGTCACATGGTAATTTGGTGACTCGTAGTTAAGCAAGCGTTCAGTCTCTACTAAGGCCCCAAAGAATGAAAGCTAAAAGCTGTTTCTCAAAGGAGAGTAATTATCCTCAGAGAATAGCAAGGCTTTGATCCAAAACCCTACGGTCTATGCTATGATTCACCTATATGGGCCTGTCAAAGGCTCCAAACAACATCTCTCTCTGCCACTGACACTCCCAGTGTCATCAGATCTGCTGGATCACATGGTCCAAATGGCAGGGCAGCTTGCACAGCAGCTTGGACCTACTACAGAACCCTCTCTTGCTCTGGGCTTCACTCAAAACAAGAGGTTTTTCAGGTCATTTAGTAAACGTACCAGTGTAGCACCACCCAAATGAAGACTATGTTGCCTCCAAAATCCAAGGAAGAAGCCCCACGAGGCATTGCGCCTGTTTTTGGTTTGTTGTTGTTGTTTTTTGGTGGTTTATTTTTTGTTTGTTTGTTTGTTTGTTTTTGTTGTGTTTTTGTGTGTGTGTGTGGTAGGGACGGCCAAAGGTAACAACTTATCTTTCACTTTAGAAGGGATATATGACATGCCTCACACCACTGGACCCCCTAGAAATTTCACTGAGGTGGAAGGCCCCTAGATTTTTGTTGGATATTTCCCATCCTCTGGCATGCAAAGGTCTTACCACTATGCCTCATGTAGTGGCTACTTCTCACCAGATCCAAGCAGCATAATATCATCAGTGTAATGGACCACGTGATGTCTTGTGGAAGCAAAAGGAGATCAAGATCTCTCAGGACTAAATCATCACATAGGGCTGGAGTGTAGACATACCCTTGAAGTAGAATAGTAAAATATGTATTACTGGCCGTGACAGCTGAACACAAACTATTTCTAGGGATCTTTACTATGAGCTATTAAAAAAAAAGCATTTGCCAGATTGATGGCTACATACCAGGTGTCAGAGAATGTGCCCACTTGCTCGAGCATTGAAGCCACATCTGGAAATGCAGTTGCAATTGGAGTCACCACCTTGTTCAGCTTATAATACTCCGCTATCTTTCTCCAAGATCCATGTTTTCTGCTTACGAGGTCTGACACTTACATTCGGGAACTCATCCTAGAAGAAGTGCTACATAACCCATTGCTGAATATCACTATGGTCACCTTCAAAGTACTCCCCTTGGGAAGCTATACATTGATGCCACCACCTTCCACCCTTCAAAGCAATTGTGGAACTCTTTTTCTGGAATGGCCATCAGAGCTGTCGTCATATTACTCTTGATGTCCTGAACGTCATCAAAATGTCTTCGTTCCAATATTTCCTTTATCTTCTGGTAAAGAAAGAAGTCATTGGAAACCAGATTAGGTGAGTAGGGAGGGTGTTCCAATATAGTTATTTGTTTACTGGCTAAAAACTCCCTCACAGACAGTGCCGTGTGAGCTGGTGCATTGCTGTGATGCAAGAGCTCCTTCGGGAACATTTTTGTACACACCTTTGTCATGCCAAGATTTTCATTTAAGATTTTCCTGTTTCTTGATGTTTACTTGGTCTGCTGTGCTTCTCACAGTCAGCCGACGATTTTGATGCAAAATTTGATGACTTTTTGCAATGTTTTCATCAGTTCTGCTCATTACTGGCTGCCCTGACCTCTCTTCATCAGTGACACGTTCTCTTCTCTCAGAAAAACATTTAACCCACATGTACACTGCTGTTTTCTTCATGGCATTATCCCCATAAACTTGGGCTAACATGTCCCTGATTTCACTTCCACTCTTGACAAGTTTAACAAGAAATTTAATGTTTGTTCGTTGCTCTGATTCAAACCCAGACATTTTTGTGACGGCACACAAAAACACACAACAAAAATAATGAACGCCACTCAGCAAGACACCTCCACACGTCGACATGAACACAGCTGAGAGACACTGATATACCAAGGTTATGAAACCTCACCGAGCCGTTTGTACAGTGCTGTCGATGTAAGCCACGGTGGCAAGTTTGCAAACTTAATTGGCAGATCTTGTATACTGTGTTTTTTCCTATACATCCATACCTATGATAAAGTTTAATTTATAAATTAGGCACAGTAAGAGAATAACAAAAATAACTGACAATAAAATAAGACAATTATGACAATATACTGTAATAAAATTTATGTGCATGAGGTCTCTATCTGTTATATCTTCCATCCACAAATTTAATGACTTTTCCGTCTTACCTAAGCAGTTATCTGTTATACACTGTGGCCATAACTTTTGCAGTCTGAGGTGTGACAGCAAAACTAGCACAAATTTCTTTTTCCTTTTTCACAATTGTATGGGTAGAAGATTTGTTCTTACCACAGATCTTAGCAACTTTAGCATATGATTTTTTTGTCTTTCTTTATTAAGAACTTTCATCTTTTCATTTATAGGAAGCACTTTACGGCTTCTCATTGGCATATCCAAACTTCCAGCATGACTTCTGTTATGCCTTGGGGCCATTATTTAAAAAATAAGGGTTATTTGAGCACAAGCCCTGTGATATCTTGGCAGTCAATCTGATCAGCAAAATGTCAAGGTTAGTATGATTCTTGCAGACTGTATACGAAGATAGAGAATAACACCATTAATTAACTTGGCCCTGAGGCAAAATGGCGAAAGTGTATTGATATCTGTGCCATGAGTGCATGTCTGTTTTCTACCACTGTCACTCTCTTCTAAGACTGGGAACTATATTTCTCAGAATCCCCTTTCCTATTTGATTCCAGATTAGTTTCCCAATAAAAGGAATTCACACAATATTTGGAAGGTGTACGTGAAATGGAGGCCATTATTCTCTAGAGGTGGTTGAAGCAAGACACATGAATGGAGAAGAATGCCACTAACTGGGTACAGGTAGCATAGACAGTGTGGATAGGCTGGGCAAAGGGATGATTCGCATCCTGGGTGAGACGAAGTGGATGCAGCAAGATTTCATCACGCTACTCAGAACACTACACAACTGAAAATGTATGAAATGCTTGTTTCTGGAATTTTCTATTTAATATTTTCAGACAGTGGTTGACTATGGGTAACTGAAACCCTGAAAAGCAAAACCCTGGATAAGGGAGTGGGGAGACTACTTTATACAGGGGAATAAGAAAGCAACCAAGAATGGAGAAGGCTAGAATCAGCCCTTCACTTGAAGGAAATTGTCTCCTGCTGCATAAGAGTAAGAAGCAAAACAGAAAGGTTTCAACACACCCTAATTTCTATTATCCACAACTAAAGCTCCTAAAGGGACAGAGCCAAACCACAGCAATGGGAAACCACATGTTGGCCGCACACACCCACAGCACACACAAAGCCCATCCTTGCATGCCTGAGCCAGAGGCCTCACATCTTGGCCCACTTTCTGGACAATGTTCCCATATCCAGCTGTGACTTGTCCCTGGCAGCACAATAAGCAGCTGTTCTCTGGTGTACATCCCAGGCCGTAGCCACTGACAACAGAGCTCCTGGAGTTGGCTGAGAGCTTCCTGATGTCCTTCTGTCCTGGTAGTGAAACTGTTTACCTAATTGATAAGAAATCTCAGTGCTGTGGCCATGCCCTCACAGGATAGATTCCTGTTTCCAATTTGGGACCTCTTCTAATGTCATCATTGGCAGCTTCTCTTGTTCTTGGTGGGCCTGACCTTGAGAGTTCAGGGCCATGGTAGCTCTGGACTCTGCATTCATCATTCATTATACAAATATAGAGAAATCTAAAAATCCAAGCAGTTCCCTCTCTTCACCTGGAACAGAGACAAACAGGGCAGAATTAAAGTGGCAGAAATGTGTCAGAACCAGCCAATCTCAAAGACCTATAATTCACGTATACAGAACCATCAATCAATGAGTTCAAGGAAGTTCAATTTTCTTCAATGATGACTTACAAAAATATGTAACAGATCTTTTAGGAAGTGAAATTTAATAGGAAGTTGGAAAAAACAAGAACAATTAAACACTGTCCCAAGAAGCAGCTTTACCATTCAGAGAGGATCTGAGGAATATCAAAATCAGAAGGAGAAGGGAGCAAGGAACAAAAAACAGAAGACTAAGAGCTTTATTTGAAAGTCCCCGATAAATTATTGTAGGTTTGTTATTTTTAAATCATATTTGGGGGCATAAAGAAAAGAATACTAATGAAGGCTTCAGCTGTGGAAAAAATTGTTATGAATTTCAAAGTTCCCGATATGGTAGGTTAAAGTAGAGTAAGTTGAACAGCCTGGATCAGCTGCAGAACCCTTTTCTCAGGGTCCTAGTTAAAACTGGAAGCCTTACGAGTCACCTGATAATAGGATCAAAGCAATATTCTCAAATGTGGTAAATGCTACCACCAAAGTACAATCAAGCATTGTGCCTCTTTCTTAGTGATGAGATGTGTGAGGAGTAACAACTGTCCTTTACTTTAGAAGGAATGTCTCCTCTAGGACAGGGGTTGGCAAGCAACTGTCCACAGGCCAAATATGGTTCACCTCCTAATTTTGTAAGTGAAGTTTTTTTGGAACCCACCCACGTCCATTTGTTTACATATGTCTATGGCTGGTTTCACACTACAGTGGTAAAATTGAGTGGCTGCAACAGATACCTTATGCCCTGCACAGCCTAAAATGTTTACTAACTGGCCCTTTAAAGAAAACTTTGCCAACTCTTGCTCTAGGATAAGACGTTCCCTAAAAAACTTCACCAATGTGGCAGACCTTTGAAACTTCATGGAGTTATCTCCCATCTAGAAGACAACTGGGGTGCTTGATATTTCCTGCTCATGGGTCTAATGAGCTGAGTGCTATTAATAAAATGAACAGCATGATATTCTACAAAATGTCAAGGTTAGTATGATTCTTGCAGACTGTATATGAAGATAGAGAATAGCACCATTAATTAACTTGGCCCTGAGGCAAAATGGCGAAAGTGTATTGATATCCGTGCCATGAGTGCATGTCTGTTTTCAACCACTGTCACTCTCTTCTAAGACTGGGAACTATATTTCTCAGAATCCCCTTTCCTATATGATTCCAGATTAGTTTCCCAATAAGAGGAATTCACACAATATTTGGAAGGTGTACGTGAAATGGAGGCCATTATTCTCTAGAGGTGGTTGAAGCAAGACACACGAATGGAGAAGAATGTCACTAAAGCTTCCCACAAGCTCTTGAGACTGAGGTGGTGGGAGCTTGTCAGAAATTTTTTAGGATCACAGCAATGTCCACATAAGCTTTTGGGAACCATGCACTTCATTGCTTTAAGAAGAGATATTCTTGGGCCGGCCCGGTGGCTCAGGCGGTTGGAGCTCCATGCTCCTAACTCCGAAGGCTGCTGGTTCGATTCCCACATGGGCCAGTGGGCTCTCAACCTCAAGGTTGCCAGTTCGATTCCTCGAGTCCAGCAAGGGATGGTGGGCTCCGCCCCCTGCAACTAAGATTGAACACGGCACCTTGAGCTGAGCTGCCTCCCAGATGGCTTAGTTGGTTGGAGCGCATCCTCTCAACCACAAGGTTGCTGGTTCAACTCCTCGACTCCCGCAAGGGATGGTGGGCTGTGCCCCCTGCAACTAGCAACGGCAACTGGACCTGGGGCTGAGCTGCGCCCTCCACAACTAAGACTGAAAGGACAACTTGACTTGGAAAAAAAAAAAAAGTCCTGGAAGTACACACTGTTCCCCAATAAAGTCCTATTCCCCCCCCAAAAAAAAGAAAGAAAAAGAAAAAAGGCTGACCTCTAACAATATGTACAAAAATATACAATGTAAAAATACACATTTCCCTTAAAAAAAAAAAAGGGAAAAAAAGAAGAGATATTCTGTGTTAGCTTCTCTAGACTTCTGACCTTCGGCAACAGTTTCCTTGATCTCCACAACCTTAGCACAACTTTTCCCACTGTTGTATAAGCCCATAATTCTGTATTACAACCTTTATTCCCAGAATACAGAGGTGTCTTCTGTCTTTCTAAACGAACTCTGAAGGTATTTTGTACTGAAAAATCGTTCTGGAACTTGTTCTTCAATCTGATTAGATTTGAAAGCAGTAATGATCTCATTGAAATTGGAAAAGGGGACACTGCTGGTCCATGGCATTCGATGGCAATACGGTTATTTAAATTATCCTCTGTAATTGGCTAGCATCAGGTGCCTACAGAAGGCAAGGTTTTGGAAGACCGAGTAGTTATAATAATCAAACATTATGGTGGAAATGAAAAATACAAGAACTGTGGGATGGGCTGGCTTTTTCTGAATGCATTGGAGAACTTGGTAAAATAAAATTTTTAAAAGTATGACAAATTTTAAATTCTCATCTGAATAGATGGGTAGAAAGCCAGAAAACATGAATGCCCCCAGGGAATCTCTTGTTTTGTGTAGTGCAAATTCTGGACGTCTGAAAACAAAACCAAGAGTCTGTTCCTGTGGTTAAGAAAGTTACACACAAATTGAATTCATAGTCTTGTTTATTATATAATTAAAGTTATAGAGTTAGTAGAGAAAGGCTTGGATTCTGAGAATTGTAATAGGGATCTTTGGGTAAATTCCCACCCCTTCCCCAGCTCCCAAATCACACCAGTCCTTTTTTGCCATTAGCCAGAAAGCAGCCCTTCCTCCCATCTGAGAACATTAGCTACCCCTTTCTTGAAGATTCTATAATTACCTTGCCTGAGGTACTCACCTTGCAGAGGTATACTGATTATTCTGAAACCCATATTCTTGATCCCTCATTGCTTCCAGACACATAACAATACTCAAACCCCAATAGATCTAAAGAAAAGGACTACAAAGTGTGACTCAAGAAGAGGTAACAAAACACCAAAACAGTCACAAAGTTTTGACAATTTATATCAGCAAAAACCTGGTGAATATGTATGGAAATGGATTCCAAAGATGTTGTACTAGGGGGGAGAGAAATATAATTTTGAATTGCACTGAATTTATTGATATAGATATGTTAGCTCAAGCAACTTAGAATGGCTGTGACAGCCTATTTTACTGATTTGACTGAAACTTGGACTTAACAGTAGCTTGTATTTAAAGAGAGATGCCAAAACTTGCTCGGTATATTGTAAAACAAGATATCCAAAGACGAAGAGAACTAAGAATGCCTGTTGATAAGACCTCCAGAAACAGAGTGCTTTTACCTGGCAGAGTCAATAATACACCTTCACTTTCTTCATTCAGGGCTATATCAATCTTTCAGCTTCTGTTAAAACCTAGTCTGCTAGGATCTTGATCATCTCATCATTTTGTAGAAGATCATGCTGACTTACTATACTGGTAATATCATCTTGATTGGACCAGGTGAGCAGTATTTGATACTCTAGACATCTTGATAAGACACAGAGGTGTCAGAGGGTATGGAACAAATCCCTCAAAAATTAAGGTACCTACTACCTTAGTAAAATTTCTTGCTTCCCGTAGTCTCTAGCACAAGAAAATATCACCTCCAAGGTGAACACTGGAATATCCCCTCCAAGTGAAGGATAGTTGCTGCATCTGACATCTCCAGTCACAAAGAAAAAATTACAACTGGATTTTTTTTAATTAAAATTTATTGGGGTGACAATGGTTAATAAAATTACATAGGTTTTAATTGTACCTATTCTGTAATACATCATTGTGTAGTTTTATTTGCATTTCCCTGATGACTAGTGATGTCAAGCATCTTTTCATATGTCTATTTGCCATTTGTATGTCCTCTTTGGAGAAATGTCTCTTCAGGTCCTCTGCCCATTTTTCAATTGGGTTGTTTGTTTTTTTGTTGTTGAACTGTATGAGTTCCTTATATATTTTGGAAATTAGCCCCTTATTAGAGGCGTTGTTTGCAAATATCTTATCCTATTTGGTTGGTTGCCTCTTTATTTTGTCAATGGTTTCTTTTGCTCTGCAGAATCTTTTTAGTTTGATATAGTTCCATTCATTTATTTCAGCTTTTATTTTCCTTGCCTTTGAGGTCAAATTCATAAAATCCTCTTTGAACCCAAGGTCCAAAAGTTTCGTACCTGTGTGTTCTTCTATGCCGTTTATTATTTCAGGTCTTATGTTTAGATCTTTGATCCATTTTGAGTTAATTTTGGTACATGGTGACAGATAACAGTCTAGTTTTCATTCTTTTTTTTTTTTCAATTCTCCCAGCACCATTTATTGAAGAGGTTTTCTTTTCTCCATTGTATGTTTTTGGCTCCTTTGTTGAAAATTGTCCATATTTATGTGAGTTTACTTCTGGGTTTTCAATTCTATTCCATTGGTCTGTGTGTCTGTTTTTCTGCCAATACCATGTTGTTTTGATTATTGTTGCTCTGTAATACAAGCTGAAGTCAGGGAGTGTGATACCTCCAGCATTATTCTTTTTTCTTAGGATTGCTTTGGCTATTTGGGGTCTTTTGTGGTTTCATAAAAATCTGATGATTTTTTGTTCTATTTCTTTAAAAAAAAATGCCATGGGGATTTTGATGGAGATTGCATTAAATCTGCATATGGCTTTGAGTAATATGGCCATTTTAACTATGTTGATTCTTCCAATCCATAAACACAGAATGTCTTTCAATTTTTTTGTGTCTTCTTCAATGTCTTTTAAAAGCAACTGGATTTTGGAGGCAACATATTTGGCAAGCTGCTATGGCCTATTTACTGAGTAATGCATCAGGCTTGCCACGGGGGTGCAGTGTGGGCTCTTGGAAAGTTCCCTGGCTTCAAACAGGTATGGGTGACCTCGAGCCTATTTTCTCATACATAAAATTGTAAGTAAAAACTTCTTCACACGGTTATGGTGACTATAAAATGAGCTAACAGGTGAGAAGGCCCTTAAAGCACACATCCTCAGGTGTTGCCTACACTACTTTACAATTTGATGCCAGTCCAAAGACAATATTTTCATCAGCCCAGAGAGTAAAAATTGCCCCATGAGGATTGGCAGCAATTCTTTTGTTTTCTTTTTCTATTAAGTTGTTTCATGGGGACAGAAGTGCACATGAAACATTAACGTAGGGTTTAAAGAATAATAATAATGCAATATCCTTCCACTAGCACTCGAGTCAGAAATAGAATACTGGCCAAGTGGCTGGTTACCCAGATGAGGCCAGTGGTGCCTGAGCTCTGCAAAGCTTCTACCCAGTACTGTCTGCAACACAGGTTTGCATCCAGTGAACTATTGGGTGAGATGTGCACAACTCTCCCTGAGCTCCCAAACTCTGAAAGGAATACTTGGGGTTATTCTGAGCTCATCCCACCCCACTTCTGAGACAGGCAGATTGCTTGCTCTCCTCCCTATCGGGACATGTCACACCGAGAACACCAGAGGGCCACCACTCCCCTCAGATGGTGATGCCTGGGAAAACAGCAGCGAAACCAAGGGTGAAATGGGCCACAGTCTCCCAGGCCTCCTCTTGTCCCTTCTCAGGCCTGCACCACACATCAGAATGGTGCAGTGCAAAGACCCATGGCTCTGGTAATAGAGACCTGGGCTTGAAGCCCAACTCTTACTTCCTATGACCTTGGACAAGTGACCTCAACCCTCCAAACCATGGTTTGCTCATCTGCAAAAATAGGGCACAAAAATAGTACCTACCTTGTAGGATTGCTGAAATAAGTGAGATAATGTGGGTAAATTGCCATTGTCCAAATATTAGTTGTTCTTAGGCATCATATTAGTTAAACTAATTTGATTCTCATCTGAGTCCTAGCAAGCACAGTAGGTAAACATGATTTCCATTTTTCAGATGAAGAAATTGAGGTTCAAAGTTTAATGACCAGCAGAATCGTGGTGGTAGCAGTAGTTTCACTATCTACACTTCTCCCTGAACCGTTATACGGTGGTGGCCTCTGCCCTTCAGAGACTTGCTTTCAAACCTTTTAAAATTCTGGGATTCTGCAGCTCAGAGAGGGCAAATATCTCACCTAAGGCTACACAGTGAGCCAGGGGCCAATGTGGGACCCAACAAGCCAGTTCAGTGGGTCCCCAGTCCGGTGCACCAGCCACTGCCCCGAGATACCCTGTGAGACACTCTGCTCTTGATTGCTTGCTATGGGAACCCAGCTATGAGTCTTGTCTCTCTAACTGGACTGTAAGTTAACAGGGGAAAAGAATTCTCAAGGAATACATATTACTCTGGAAAAGCATCCATGGCATGGTGCTATATGAAACGAGGGCTCTACAAAACACTGGGTATATGATTCCAGTATGTATTTATGTGTAACAGCAGAGGGAAAAAGTGGGGCATCTTAACACGCAATGGCAAAATTGCTTATCTCTGGGTGGTGGAATTAGACGTGATTTTTGTTTTCCCTTGCATTTGTGTGTGTGTATGTGTTTCTAAATTTATCCAATAAGTATGTTTTACTCCTGTGATCAGAACAAATGTGTGTGTTATTCTATTTCAATTGTCCACTTGAAAAATTACTACATTAGGAGTCAGGGATCTTGGGCTGTCCTCCACGTTGTTTATTGTGGCTTTGCACAAGACTCTACCACTGTGAGCTTCGGTTTCTCTAGCTGAAATATAGGGAGGATAACCATTGTCCCCCTGCACCCAGAGACGCAGAACCTTCCCAGTTTGGCTGCCTCAAGCCTCTCCCTCTTCTCCTTAGCCAAGCTTCCCGGCAGTTGAGAACCCCCTCCTCTTTCCCCACTCTCCTTGTTCTATTAATTAATCCCTCACGTGGCTGCAGCGTGGGGTTCGCCCCCTCTTCTCCAAACTGATCTACAGGGGTCACTGGCAGCCTCCTCGTTGCTAAAACCAATGACCCCCATGCTGTCTCTCTCTCTCTAGCTCTATTTCTCTCCCCACATCCCTCTTGGCTGCCCAGCACGGCTCTTGGTTGCGCCCCCCTCCTTGAAGCACATCTTCCTTCACCTCCTCTAACCAGGCTCACCTCAGTTTCTTCAGCCATCTCCTGCCACGTGGAGTCATCCCCAGGTCTCGGTTAACGCATCTCACAAGCACTTCTCTAACTGACCCTCCTCAGCAAACCCTAATGAAGGCCTCGCACCTGGGGAAGCCATTCTCAATATCTTGCTGACACTCACAGCCACTTACGGGAAGAGTTCTGCCTGTCTTTCTGCAACACGGAAGAGCTTCTTAGCGCGCTACCTGGTCCCTTCTTCATTCGGCGGATATTATCCTGGACCTCCAAACCACTCATCTTCATGACATCCCCACTGGTCTCCCTGCTTGTACTCTTTCCCTCCAACCAAGACTAACAAACAGATTACAGTATGATCATAACTGTTACTGAGCCCTTACTATGTGGCAGGCATTGGAGGCTTTACCTGCATCCTAGTTATTCATTTATTCGTCACAATAACCATATGAGGGGAGCACTATCCTTAGCTCCATTTCAAAGATGAGATAAATGAGGTGCAGAGAGTGTCAGTGACCCGTTCATGGTTATAGAGGTAATTATACAGCTAGTAAAGTCTTGGAACTGGGATTTGAGCACAGCTCGTCTGAGCTGACTAACCACTCTGCCACACTGTTGATTTGCTCCTTTTGCCAGAAACATCTATAGATAAGTCCCTACTTTCCCACCTGGACTCTGAAGACCCTCCTGTATAGCTCAGACTCAGCTTTTCACTTCTGTCACCCACTATGCCCAATTGGTACCCTTCCAGCCCCCATCCTGAATGTACCCCTCGCCTGCCCACTTCCACACTTAACCCATGTCTTCTGGCCACCTGGTGCCTGTCCAGCTCAATCCCACCTCCATACATCCAACCCTCCTATTCTTCAAGGCCATCTCAAATGCCTCTTCCTCCATGCTGAGCGGGCCCTGCTGAAAAGCTGCCATAATGGAAGACAGGAGACCTGCACACACGGTCCTTGCCCTTCTAGAAGGTAAGAGGGGAACCTGGAGCCCTCACTCCAGGCCTCAGTTTTCCCACCCATAAGATGGAGGGGGTAAGAGTAGATCATCTTTAGGAGCCCCTCTTGGTCTAACAGTCTAAGACCCTGTACTTTCACAATCCCTGAAATGGAGGTGAAGTTTGTGGCCCTTTTGAATCCCTTTAACATTCACAGAATGGAGAGAATGTTAGGACTGGGAAGGGCTTCAGAGAAAATGTAACCCTCCCCCCTCACTCCCCCCCCAGATGCTGAGGGAGAAACAGAGGCCTGACTAACCACCTGGGGGGTGATAGGACGGAGGCCTGCTGGGGGCTTAAGGGACGACCCATCTCAGCAGGGCCCTGGCCCCCAGAGACCGGGGATGGGAGGAGCCTGGAAGGGCAAGAGCTGCAGAGCCTGGCTCTGGGCGGGCTTGGCCTGCCCGGCCGCAGGTGTCCTCAGTAGTTTTCCATAGCTAGCAGGCCTGTAGCCCAGGACATGTGCTCCCCTCTCCCCTTGCCCACCACATTCCTCTGCACACTCAGGCATCAAAGTTGCATTCAGGGCCCTGTTGGGGCAGGACAAGAAGGAAGCAGAGACCCAGACACACGCAAAGACGCACAGATACTGGTACAGCCACAAACGTAAAGACCCAGAGAGATAACACAGGTCCAGATGAGGCAAAGAGGCCCAGATACAAACAACACACACAGATATAATAAGCCCATCCTGCCAGACACGTAGACCCATTCTCAGAGGCACACACAACTAAGACCATCACACGGAGATATTTATCCCATGCACTGACACACATAGTCAGGCTTACTCAGCAGATTCCTCTCCAGAAACCTCTGCCATTCTCCCTTCTTCCCCTGAGATCCCACACTGCCTTTTTAGGTCAAACATTTGTCTATGAAAGGGGGAAAATTCCTGAGCTTCCCCAGGCCTGAGAGGCAGGACAGAAGCTAGACAAAATCCAGGGGCCAGCCAGGCTCCCTCTATGCTGAGACGGCGCCACTTTTTAAATCCAAAGAATTCACTGGACCATCCCCACTCTGTTCCCAGGGCCAGAGTAAGGCTGGTTCTGAAGCACCACCCCATCCATGACCCTTTCTCCAGCCCCAGCTGTGATGGGCGGAGCAGAGGAGCGTCCAGCAGCCATTTCCCTAGTTTATTTCTCCTCCAATCCCCTCTCCACTCCCACCTGGGCCCTCCACCCTACCTGATTCCTCTATCCACACACCTGTCTCCCTCACTCAATCTCCCCCGGTCAGCCCCACATCTGTGCCCCAAGAGATGAACTCCACACCTACTCTGGGTTCACTACACTCAAGAACCAGAAACACAACTCCTTGACCAAATGGACATTGTAACTTACACCTGCACCAGAGACTCTTCCCATTGGATGCTCAATGACCACCTGGTGGCCGCGAGTCTGGCCAGGTGAGTGCATGTACATCTGCCATGTTGGCAGACAAGGGCTCCAGTCTCAGCCTCACGCCCTGTGTGTCTTGGGACCTTAGCAGGTGGCTTCAACTCTTAGAGACTCCTTTATAAAATGGGAATACTAATGCCACCTTACTCTCAACGATGTCTATAGTTTATCAAGGGGCCTGATATAGAACCTAGTTTTAACTAAGAAATGGGCTATGCAACTTTGGTTTAGTGATTCAACCTCTCTCAGCCTCAGTTTCCAAGTCTGGGAAATGTGATAACCCTTGCTACCCTGGGGTGCTGAAACACCCTGTCTGGGAGCAGATGACCTGAGAGGGGATCTGGCCATTCTCCACGCCCACCCCTTCCTGGCCCTGCTGGTTCCCACACTGCCTGGGCCCGCGGTGGCGCGTCCTGTCAGCCGGAAGGGATTTGCAGCCCCAGAGCCGCATAAGCTGCGTCATCACAGAGGCCCCCTTGTCCGCTGGAGACCCGAGGCCCCGGTGCCAGCGGCCCCCCAGCCCCCGCCCGACCTGGGCTGGCTTCAAGGCCTGGCTCCGGATTTCATGGCCAGGTGCCCAGAGCCCGGCCAGCCAGCTTTTCAGGGGCACAGGACAGGGAGTTGTAGGTGCTCTGAGGGCTTAGTTTCTGCCCCAGCACCTGACAGGGGTAGAGGGGCTGCCACATAGTCCCCGCCTGCGGGCAGGAGAGAAAGCCCACCCTTAAGCTGGACCCCTACCCCTCTCCATAAAGGGCGCAGGCTTGGCCTCCTGCACCCTACCCCCACCCAGGGCATCCTGAGGGATGACCACAGGTTTCCCCAGAAAAAGCCTTGAAACTTGGGAGACCTCTCAGGATGAGTTCAACTGAGGATGGCAAGAAGGGGTGGGGAGAAGCCGAATGAGTGGTTCTGTTGAGATGTGCTCTGCGTGTTCTGGGTCAGGTGAGCATCAGATCAGGGTGTTCACGGTCTGCGTTGGGAGACAATCCAGGTGTTACCTGGTCCAGATGTTGGGATCTAATGTCAGAGTTCGGGTGTTGGGATCCTTTCTGCATGTTCTCATCTAAATGTTAAGAACTTCCCTGAGTTTCTGGATTGAGTTGTAGGGATCCTCTCGGACCGTTCTGGGATTGCAGTGGAAGCCTGTCTACATGCGTCTGGTGCTGGTGTTGGGATCCCTATTCAGTGCTCAGAGTCCTGGGGTCTTCTCTAGGTCAGGCTGTTGGGGCTTTCTCTGGCATGGTGCTTGGAAATCAGTCCCAGGCAGGTAGCCCAGTGTTGGGGACCTTCTCTGGGTGTCCAGGATCTGGGTTTGGGACCTGCACTGGTGGATCAAGTACAGGTGGCAGTGGCCATCCTGGGTTTATTTGGCGCCCCTAGACAGGGACATGCTGTCCAGCCCTAGGTCCTCCCATTGGTCTGGAAGTAGACATCACTGCTAAGTCCCCACACCAGTTCACCAGGACCCTTATGGAACGAACAAAAGGAGGGTCCATGGCAGCTCAGCCTGACAACCCTCTTCAGAACGTAGGAATTGGAGGCCGACTCCAGACCCAAGCTGGGATCAGTCATGACCTCACTCGGCCCAGAGTCACGTCCCTACCCTCCTCCAGCTTCAGTTTCCTTACCAAGAGAATGAAAGAATTGGATTTGATATTCTTCAAGGCTCCATATCTCACCCTCTCCCTGATCCTCCTCTACACACACACACACACACACACACACACACACTACTCAGTCCCAACTCCCTACTTTTGCCCACTCTGATCTTCCCACCTAGAATGCCATCTCTCTCTTCCCTCTGCAGCCTCCACCAGTCCCGTAAGCCCCTTTCTTCTAGAAAACTTCCTCTACGTCTCTATGCCAGGCTACGGGTATGAGCCATTGTTGCCCTGAGAGGAGACCATGGGCAGCCCTAGACCTGTTGCTGGGTCTCTCCACCCAGCGGGCTGCACTCTAAAGGCAGCACCCTGTCCGCTCCTGGCCCCCACTCTGAAGCCTCATTCTAGATGGGCATGGGCTCAGGGTCTTGTGCTCAGCTCAGCCACCATTCAAGCTGGCAACGGACTCTTTACGAAGAAGGAGAATCTCTTTAGTCTCTAATATCCCGGATGGCGGCATGGGCACTAAGCGGATTTGGGAGTCTGTCTCCTGCCTGCACCGATATTCCTTTTTCCAGGCCGCTGAACTCATGTGACAGCCAATCTGGGACACCAGGGAGCCCTCAGAACCACGTGGTCCCATGCGAGTAGCTAGAGACTGACCACCCAATTCTACCTTTCCTGGGTGACTGTGCACCCAGCAGACAGAAATCAGAAGCCTCCGAGGGCAGGAGTGATCTAGAGCAATTCCTCTGGCCCAACCTGCACAGTCAAGCATGTCAACATGAGCGTCCACGTGTGCACATACATACACACACGCAGACACACACGCAGACATGCACCTCTCACGGAAAGGGAATGGAGCCAGATTCTGGGTTAAGCACGTTGTAAATATGTATTAGTTCCACAGCAGCCTTGTAGGAATCCTTCGCCCCATCTGCAGATGAGGAAACTGAAGCTCAGACAGAGGAGGGGGCTGAGCTGAGACCTCACACACACTGTTATTAAGTGTGGAATCGGAATTCACTTCTCCTGTGAAATAAAGAAGACAAAGAAAAAAAGAAAATAATTCAGTCACGCCTTTTGCGTGATACCTCCCTGCTGCACATATACACATGCGCAAGTGCACACACAATTTTCACACACTTGTGCTCAACCCCTAAACAGGGTTATTGAATATCAAAACTAGAAGGAAACTTAAGAGATCATCTTGTTTATGCCATTCCATTTTACAGAAAGAGAGAGGGGAAGGTATTTAAATTTTCAAAACATTTAGGAAGTGGAAGAAACAGAACTAAAATTCACTCCTGTTGTCACAGAGTCACATGTATACACATCCACATACCACACAGCGTATCCATAGGCTCTAACCCATGAATGCACACATATACTTGCACCCATAGACGGTCACTCGCACCTCACACATATTCCTGCTTGTTTTGTATGCCTGCATGCCGACCACTGCACACATCTACTCATCACACACAGACACACACAGACATATGGTTATATATAATTGCACATTCATATACACTCATTCACACACAATCCTTTCACTCATACATGTCTTCATACACAATCCATGTTCTCTCACTCCTACACTCACATACATCCACCCTTCTGGTGCAGAAGAGATAAGTTGACCCTGATCAGAGACCCTGCACAGCTCAGACTGGACACTGGGGTGGGAGCTACACACTGAGCCTTTAAGAGGGGATGTCCTGGAACCAATCTGACATTATATAAGTGTGCCCTGGCACTGCCATCAGCAGCTCTCCACAGGCTCAAGAAACACGCCTTGGCCAATCCCAGCAGGTAAGCCAGGAGTGGCTGGGCCAGGCTGACGGCAGGGCTGGTCCCAGCTTGTAAGCTATTTGTCTTTTGCCTGGAGCCACATCAGGGACTCTCCTCCCTCAAAGGGCCAGGCCCTGAGTCATGAGGCCTCTTCTTACACCCACTGAAGACGAGGATGGAGATGCCAGGATCTGGGAGCAGAGCGCCCAGAGCTGCCAATGGGATTTACCAAAGTTGATGAGCCAGCTAACTCAGGCTTCCAAATGGCACTTTGAATGGGCCAATTAAGTCATTGAAGTCTTTCTCAGTGACTGAAACGTTATGTATGTTTCAAATACAAACTAATTTCAAAAACTAGCCAATTAACATTGACAGCTGTCAAAGTTCTCTAACAGATGCTCCAAGCTGGACAGACCAGATACACGAACAAATGATTACAAAGCAGAGTTTGGGGGCTGTAACCCAGAGATAGATGGAGCATGGCGGGAACACGCAGCAGGGAGGAGCCAGGTTGGATGGGGAGGGCACTTTTCCTGGGTTCTTGAGTGATGAGTTAGCATTCACCAAGAAGCTTTCGGAGGAAAAATTGTGTTTCAGGGAACAGAGACCAGCATAAGTGTGGGCTGAAATGGAGGAGTGGAGAGTGGGCTCGAGATACAGGAAACGAGGCCTATCGGAGTGAGCCAGTCAAGAAACGTTTATCAGGTACCTGCTGTAGCTCTCAACAAGCTCAGACTCAGGGGTCCCAAATTCAAGTGCTTTCAGGTGACGCAGATGAGTGACATGGGAGGGTGTACTAGGGAGTGGTGGGGTAGTGTTTAACCAGAGAGTTCACGCCCTGTCGAAAGCATTTACGTCCAAGAATATTTGTTGAAACTGTGACAGCCGAAAAAACTGGTCTGTGGGCTGAGTTCAGAGATAGACCCTGAATCTCCACCCCATGGCTCTAGTCTCCAGAACCTAGCCCCTAGAATTTGGAGGAAGCCTTGCTTGTAGAGCTCAGGAGTTTGAGCCTGACCCTGTGGATGGGGTTAAACCCTGGGAGGTTCTTGTCACCAAAGGGCATTTGTCCCAGGAGCCTCCAGGAGAAAGCCCTCACACTGTGATCATCATACATCACAGGGCTGTGTGTGTGTTGCCCAAGACCCTGAAGACAAAGACAACCTTTTGCTTTGTCCTGTCACAACTACTTCCCAGCAAGAGCCATTCTGTCCTCACATGAATCTTCATCCTCACCCCTTTCCCCTACCCCTGACCCAAAACCTTCCTTTTTCTATCCATATCCTGCATAGAAAAACTGACTTGAGTGGATCCCTCATATTTCTCACTTTGATCCAAGGACCCCACAAAAGGACACCCAACACACACGCACACACACGCGCACACACGCATGCCCACACACACCTCTGTAAGGTAAGGATTGATCTAGGAATGATTCTCCCTGTGGTAACGTCAGAACAGCTTTAGAGATGAAAATGCATGACTTGGTGTCCTGGTTCATCTGAAGTTTCTTGGGACACCTGGAGCATAGATTGTTGTCCAGGTAGGAATGGGGAGCCCCTGGGGTTCAGAGGAAGGTCTCCTATTGCATGGGGAAGGAGGAAAGCATGGCCAGGCACCCAGCACAGCCTCCCCTCTCCTCGCCATATATGCAGACCCCAGATGCTTGGGTGTGGAGCCTGGCTCTGGGCACAAACCGGCACCTTTCCCACCCCCACCCCCACCATCCACAGCTTCCCTCCTGGACCCTTGTTAAATTATTCCACCCACTGGCGCCAGCCTCCAGCTGCCTTTGATGTGTGTCCATCCAACTTCTGTGGCCAAGACCAGGCCCCTCACACCAGGCCAGGCTAATGGGCTCTGACAGCTTCCGTGGGGACCCATGGTAGTTGGGACACCAAGGCCCACACTCACTCCCACAGGACACACGCTCAGGCCCGTGCACAGCCAGAGATTCCCACACTTACATACAACACTCTCCTACACACACACACGCACCACCCTAACCCTCAAGGAACCTGCACTGTGGCACAGACATGTGCACCCCGGCACACTCACATATACTCAAGTATACCCATGTGCACACATTCATGCACACACACATTCATACACACACACATTCATACAACACTTGCAGCACACACCCTCACGCACTCTTATGATTTCACACACTCACATCATGCTACCTGGGCTCTTACATGCGGCCTCCTGTGCCTTCTTCCTTGCCCCTCAGCTGGCATGTGAGGTCTTCTGCAATCTCACATGACCTCCTCATCTTCTTCATCTTTTGGAGGTCATTGGGATTATGAACCCAGGCAGCCTGACTTCAGGTCTTGGGTACCCCATTTATAAGCTGTGGGACTGTGGGCAACTCCCTAACCTCTCTGGGCCTCCATTTCCTCTCCTGTAGAATGGGAATGATGATAGTATCTTCCCAGAGTGCCTGCATGGCTTAAAAGAGGCTCTGTACTTAGCACTTAGAACCGCGCTGGTACATAATAACTCCACTAACGTTGGCTGCTGTCTCTTCCCTTCCGTTTCATACCCTTTGCCTCAGACATCACAAAATCATTACGTTTCCTAAACATGCCGGCCTGCTACAGGCTTCTGACTCTTCGCATGTAGTTTTCCTTCATCTGGGGACATCTCTTCCCCGCTTGTTCCCCACCCCACCCCCATCCACCTGGTGAGCTCCTACTTATTTTTTAAAACCCTATTCAAGGGGGCTCTGCCCATGGGAAGGCTTCTCTGTCCTCACCAGCTGAACTGATCACTGATTACTTTGGATACCTGAATTGTCCCTCTCCCTAGACTGTGTGCTCCTCGAGCACATGGGGCCTGGTGAAATTCATCTCTCCAATCCTGTACCCAGCACTGGACACGTGTCCTCATGAGCATCAGGGATATGTGAGAGAGTAAACGGGGCGACACCATAACGAGGTAGAAACAAGAAGCACTTGAGCAACAGATTACTAAACGTTATGGAAACTGCAGAGCCTAAAGTACCGACATACGCAGTAATAACATACCAGTAACGATGGCTGACTTCTGAATGGGAACTTTGGGCAGCTCCGAATCAGAGGGTTTCTAGGTAACGCTTTCAGTAACGCTATGAGGCTGTGGTGGTGATGTGTCTATTGCTCGGGAGAATGAGTGAAGCATGTTGGATGCCGACAATGGAACACTGCGCAGCAGCGAGAATGAACAGATCACTCCACACACAGTAACGTGGACAGACCTCCAAATCATGGTGCTGAGTTAGACAAATAGGGACCAGAACGACTCACAGCACAATACCATTTCTGTAAATCAACGTTCCTGCCCGCAATGCATGTTTTATCAAGACAAACACATTTTAAGGGCATATGATTTAAAAAAAAAAAAAAGCATATTGGAGTGGCTTCCTGGAGTGAGGAAGGGAGTAAGGAATGGAAATGGGGATCTGGAGGGAAGGGGAAATTAAATTAGCAGAGGGAAGTATGAGAAGCTCAACTCTATGCACCTGAAGTCTAAGCAAACAAGGGGGGAAACATCTAAACCATGAGAGTGTATCATTTTTATCTCTTTTACAGTGGAGAGAATAAACTATGTAGTCATTCTCTTATTTAGGTGTTGATTTTATAGTATCTAAATAGCAGCATTATTGATAGTTTTCCTTAATGCAAAGAAAAATTTAATTGTCATTTGCTGCTGTTCCTCCCCTGTTCTCTCTCTCTCCGTCTCCCTTTCCTTCTCTACCTCTCTCACCCTCTCTCCCAGCCCTGATTGAAGCCTGAATTAGATCCTTCCAGAGACTAGGGCAGACCCCAGGACTTCCATGTCCTGTCGAGGAGAAAATGAATGAGTGAACGAAGAAGGAAATGAAGAAAAGAAAGAGGGAGGTAGAGATGAAGAGGGCTCTCCCAGAACCTTCTCTTCCTTTCTCCCCCCTATCCTGGGCATGAGTCCTGGGCTGGGCAGGGGGAAGGGGACAAAGGGCTAGAAACTGGACTGCTGATCTTCTCAAATCCTCCCATCACAAACAGCAGTTGCTTCCCATGTCAGGAGGCTGCAGGCGCTGGCACAAGATACTGAAGCCCAGGGTAACAGCGCTCCAGGGATCCCAAATCCTACAGGACAGGAGGCCCCGGTCCAGCAGGGACACTGGGGCAGTCCCTGCCTGTAATAACACCAACAAGAACAGTAAGAGCGAATGTGCTCCCTTGTACACGGTCTTTCTCCCTTTTAATCCCCTTCAATTCTCATATCGAGTATGCACATTAAGGATTATCCCCATTTTACTGGTGAGAAAACTGATGCTCAGGGAGATTGAGAGTCTTTTAAAGTTATTTGATGCTCAGTAGTAATAATAATAATAATAATAATAGCAAACACTTTTTGAATGCCCGCACTCCATGCCAACCCTTCTAGCGCTTTGTATGCCTTAACTCATCTGATCTCGAAACAGCCTCTGAGCAGCAGTCATTCCCCCCAACTGACAAACAAAGAGCCAAACACCCAGAGGCGAAGTGCCTGTCCCAGAGTCACAAAGTTAACGCGTGGGAGACCTGGAAAGTGAGGTGAGCTGGTCTGGCTCCAGAGCTTACTCACCTCACACCCAGGCTGCGCTGCCTTTTGCATAGCACAGCTGGGATTTGCACGGTAAACCAGCCATGTGGAGTGGGGTGAGGGTGGGTGGGGGTGGGTAGGGCAGCTAGTTTCCTTGATACCTGGGGAGCCTGGCTCCCTGCCAATGAAATGGGGCCCAGTGGGAATGAGGCTAAGGACACACAGGGTCACTCACTGGCCCAGATGGGGCCCCATGGTCTGCCCACAGCCTCCCCCAGAGCCCCTAAGCCCGGAGGGATGGGAGAGACCGCCCCCCACCCCTTTCCCAGCCAGGGCTGAGTGAGCTAATCCTGGGGAGAAGACATGTTAGTCTGGGGGAATCAGTCCCAGCCTGCCCTGCTGAGTCAGCGGAACTACAGCCCTTGCTCTGCCAGCTACGTGAGCCCCTGCACGGGCCACCACACTGCTTCCCTGCCCCCGCAGCAGGGCCCTCATCTTAGGCATGCCTCATGGGCCTGGTGTCTGTTGCCCTGTCCCCACAGAGCCCTCTCCAGCTCAGCAACCCCAAGCCTCCCTCTCTGTTTACTTTCCTAGCAACAGACCTGTTTCTCAGGGTCATCCCCACTGACCCTCCCACAACAGCCATCTCCTGACGGAGAACTAAGCCTCAACAGGAATGCAGCTACGGGAAGGAGGCTTTGGAAGAATGTGTGACCCTTTTCCCCACGTCCAGCCCAATCAACTCTAGAGAGGAGAGCTGTGGTCAGCTCACGTAATCTAGGGGGTCACTGGCAGAACTGGTGCCACTCACCACTGTCCTGGTCTTTGTCCCTCTCTCCATTACCACCCTCCCCACTGCTGCCACACCACTGTGACCACTACCGTCATCCCCACTCCCATCGGCCTGACAGCAAGGCTGCCGTAAGTTCACCACTGATAGCAGCACCCACATCCCCACCCCTTCCATCTGTTAGTGCTACCAACCAAGACAGACAGATGTCACCAACACAATCAAAAACAGTACTGTCACTAGCACTGATACCAATACCACTTTCATCACCACCAGCACAAAGCAACATTACAATCATACAATCAACAAGCCCTCTACTATCCTTGTACTAACCCCACCACCCAAGATAGTTGTCATTTTACCACCAAAAATATGGCCACCATTTGCAACAACAGCACCACCATCACCGTTATCACTGTCGCCCACACCGGCACCATCATGCCCACCACCATCTCGATCACCATCACCACCACCAGAATCAATGCCACCATCACTCTCACCGTACCCACCACTACCATTGCTTCCATCATTACCGTAACTATAATAAATACCACTGACGTGGACACCACTCACACCAGCGTCACCACTTGTATCACTACCATCATAGCTGAAATCAATACCAAACTCACCACAACTACAACCAACACCACCAAACAGGGTACAACTGTCAGCATCTACACAATCCCTGTAACCACCACATAGGTGTCACCAATATCTCCACCACCAGGAATACCTCTTCACCCCCAACACTGTCACCACCACGGTATGTCTTTATTAGAATGAAAAATGTTTTGGTTTATCTGTCTGATCCTTTTTCTGTGCCAGGAAGAATGTGAAAAGAACAGTTGAAAGAAAGCAAAAGTAAAGTTCTTCCAATTCATTGTTCTGACTACACAATTATAGATCTACTGACTTTCTGTTAATGTCCTCCTCTGATTATTTCACGAAATTTGTTCATTTAGAGATTCACACAGGACCAGCCATGCATGCTTGAAAAACACAGGATTGGTTACAGGAATCACCCCCTACTCCCTGTGACATCAAGAAGTCCAGCTCCCAACATCACATACCCTTTTTCAACCCCACCTCCCTCCAGACATTCTGGGCCCTTGAAGATTTGTGTGTCTCTCCAATGTGGATGCACTTCCGTTACCTTCCCAAATTTTCGTTCTGCTCCTTTAGAGCAGAGCAGTCTGTGGAGAGTGTTGGTCTGAGAGTCAGAGCTCTGGATCTTAGTCTTGCTTCCACCACTAACTCTCTGTGTGTCCTTAGCAAACTCACTTTTCTCGGCCTCAGATTCCCCACTTGTAAAAAGATGACCTTCTGACTCTGGTGCTTTAAAGATTTTTCGAGCTGAGGCACTCCCAGGACAGATTTGAACCCCTTTTCCAGAAGCTCCCTTCGATTGGGAAAACAGACTGTCAAGTTATCTATTGGTTCCCCCAGTAGAGTCCCTTGGTCAGCCTGTCCTGGGACCTCAAGGGACCTCCTCGAGCCACGAGATGCTGCTGCTGCCCGGGCAGGGTGGGCTCTGAAGAGTTAAGCCAGTCAGGGCTGTGTGTGAGCAAGTAGCTCAGATGAAAGGCTGATCCAAGAGAACGCCATGTGGCTGTTGTGGTTGGCAGGCGCGGGCAATGGGACCAGCGAGGTCCCGAAGGAAACCCCCTCCTAGTCTCACCAGAACAAAGTGGTGTTTTACGAAAATGCCATTGTTCTTGGGCAAGTCTTTCCCATCTCAACATAAACCAGGAAGCAGTGCTTCCTTTCTTTGGGTGAAACCGGTGAGAGTGGGGGGAGAAGAACAGTTTTTCCTGTCTTGAATGATCTACCACAAAGCCCCTGCCCAAGGCTGGTGTGTGTGTGTGAAAGCGTGTGCATGCACATGCGTGTGTGTGTGTGTGTGTGTGTGTGAGTGTGGGGGTGGGATGGAAAGAAGAAACCGAGGGGCACCACCTAGTCCAGTCTCTTGCCTCCAAACAAGACTCTGTAGCCTGAGCCAGACTATGAAAGAGGTGTCACGGCCCATCCATCTCCCCTCACCCCTGTGTCACTCGGGCTTCCTTCTGTTCCACCAACGTGGCAACCTTGTTCCTTTGCCTTTGCATGGCCGTTCCCTCCGCCCAGAAGTCTCTTCTGCCCTCACACACTTGCTCCTCCTCATCACTTTGGTCTCTGTCCTAACTGGTGAAGCAGTAACTGTCTAATTACTTGTTCAGTGTCTGCCTTTCCTGAAACTCTGCCCCATGAAAGGAAGGACTGAGAACTGTCTGTCTTGCTCATTGCTGCGTCCCAGCACAGCAATGGCACAGGATGGCCCCAATGTGTGCGTGCGCGCGCGCACGGGTCTATCCCTCCTACCGCCAATAAAGAAAATAGGTCACAACCTCTCAGGCAGAGGAATCACTTCCCTTCTCAGGCTAAACGATCAGAGCATTTCAGGCCTTGGAGAGCATGCTCTCCAACCACTCCATTTTCCTGAAAGGGAAACTGAAGCTTAGAACCTAGAAGGTCCTGGCCAGAGGCCCATGGTTGGTAGTAGAATTGCTGAGCCAGATTCCAGGTGTCCTGATGTCAGAGCTACTGGACAGGGCCGATCACCTAGTTTCCAAGCTTGGGCATAGCCTAGCGCTAATAAGTCTTGCACTCTTCAGATACAAGACCCAGAACATTTGCACATTAGGGCGCCTGCCACAGACAGAATTCTCCCAACCCACTTTGCCCACCTCCCTGAGAACCAACTCACTGAGGGCCCAGAGGAAGGAATCCCTCCATGGCTTTTTCTGGCTGAGGAGATCAGAAGCTCTCTCCTCACCACCTCTATACTTCTCATCTATCCCTTTTACCAAGAGAGGGGTGAAATAACCTTCTGGGGTGTCCCCATGGCAGCAGCTTTCCATCCTTTTCAACTTCGTTTTTTCTTTCTTGCCATTGATATTTCTGTTTGTTTCTACAGCTTTTGCTTAAACCAGGAAGGCTCCTTCACTTAAATACTTGTGGATGAATAAAGGGAGAAGGGGTATTACTGTGTTTCCCCCAAAATAAGACCTAACCGGAAAATACGCCCTAGCATGATTTTTCAGGATGACATCCCCTGAACATAAGCCTTAAGGTGTCTTTTGGAGCAAAACTTAATATAAGAACTGGTCTGATTTTCAGGGAAACATGGTATTAATATCCCCTCATGGGAGTTGCTGGGAAGCTTACATGAAATGCTACCCCTAGTATCTATAAGTTGATGCTTCATTAATGCTAGATCCCTTTGAAAAATTTCAAGTGTTGTGCAAATACAAGATACTGTTACTTTCAAGGCAAGGAATATTTACAAAGAGTTCCTTTGAGGAATGTATGTTGAGGCACTCTGAGGAAAGAAGGCAAAGTCCCTTTCAAGAATCGTTCCCCGAGGTTGGGCAGTAGCTAGGAGGAGGGCTAGGCTGGGAATGGTTCGCTTTTCTCTATTCTTTACAAAATAACGTTTACTCCCAGGTAGGACAAGCACGCAAAGGAAGTGCAGATGAACAGGTAAACAGAGTTGACACTAACAACACTTCCCCGAAAACACAGATACCTTCAAAGCGGGGAGCTTGCTGCATTCCATTCCATTCTTTTGTGACTCCTCGGCTTGTCTTTTATCCCAGGCTGGGGGAGGGAAGATGCAAACAGATGGATTTTGTGCTTTTCTGCGAGGGCAAGATACAGAACAGATAAAATTCCACCAGCTTAAAATTAAGATAAGCAGCTATTTCATAGATTTAACCCTTTGGGGTGGGAAAGGGGAGGCAGAGAAAAAGTCTCTACTCCTAGCTCAAGTGCTTCTCTGAAAACCAAAACAAAGGACCGATGCCCAGAGGATTTCTTACCCTGGGAAGGGAGAGCAGAGAATCCACTTAGTAAATCCAACCCTGGAGCAAGAGTGAGTTAATAACCCTTGAATTTCCATAGCGATGCTGTTTAACCTGGGCTATGGTTAGGAGTTTGCAATCACAAATTCAAGTGTGTGAGAGCTTTCAAATCAAATGAAAACTGATGGTGCATCCATTTCTTCTGTGTTGATGGAAAATTCCAGTTCTGTTATCATTGGAAGGGTCTTTCCTGTTCTAAGGATGTACAAGAGTCTGGAAAGCTTATATTGTACCAGGAAACAAGGGACCAACCCTTTGGACCCTTTTTTCTCCTTTCTACTCTTAAGTATTATCTTAAGAGCAATATCAGAGTCCCTGATTAGAGCTCATTAGAAATACAGACTCTCGGGACCCACCCCAGGCCTACTAAGTCAGAATCTGCATTTTATCAAGATTTCCAGGTGATACATGTGCACGTTCATGTTTGAGAAACACTGTAAGACTAACCCCAAATCCTCCAGGAGGCTGACAGCACTGCGGCTTTCAGCTTTCGTGGATCAAAAAAGAATGGCTGTCTGGGGTCCCGCCCCAATAAGGAGACAACACAGCCACTAGCCTCTGATATTCTGCCAGTTCCTCCCAAGCCCTACCCATCCACCTCCCTTTGTTCCCTCATTCCTGTCTTTCAGCACAATCCCCTCAATAAACTCAGGCTTTCAATCAACAAAAGCCTGAAAGAGCAGTTGTCTGCAGGAGAGCCCCGATTTCAGCCAGCTTCACCACAACACCCCCTGAGGGTACAGAAGCACAAAGGCAAGGCTCTCTGCTCTCTGCCTGGGATAGGGATAGGCCTGTTGGAGAGGGGGATGCAGGATGGAGAGGGGGGATGCAGAATGGAGGGGGGGGCATGCAGGATGGAGAGGGGGATACAGGATGGAGAGGGGAGATGCAGGATGGAGAGGAGGGATGCAAGATGGAGAGGAGGGATACAGGATGGAGGGGGGATGCAGGATGGAGAGGGTGGATATGAGAAGAAAAGACACTGACACAAACTGACATCTCAATCCATTGTCCTGACACACTTGTAATTCTTTAACTCTTGCTCTCAATTATATCTGGATTTAAGAGGGCAAAACAAAGGTTTATGCTGTAATTTTAATGGATTTGCTTTTATAGGAAAAAAAAAATGAGTCCCAGAATCCTGGAAATGATTGCTTCTGAGACTTAAGGGATTTAATGAGCTCCTAGTTTAGGGATTAAAATTTTTTTCAGCCTCCGTGGACCATGTCTCCCACCCCCAAATAAACTACATGGAGAATCCCATTTTATGAAACAGAAATAGAGCTGCTTTAGTTGTCAGATGGAGACACAGAAACCCACTACATGGTTTCCTCTTCATTCCCATAGCAACCCTTGCAGTGCCTCAAGCAGACCCCAAGGCTTGGAGGAGCACAGAACGAAGAACCAACTTCAGCCTGAAACCAGAGGCCAACCGAGTCCGGGGCTTGTGCTGTCTGCGCGGCTCAGCCAAAAGACTGACACAGGAGTTGAGTTGTAGAATAAGTGTTTATTATCAGAGCACCGGTGGTCTGAGAAGGCAGCAGGTTAACACTTCCCAAACTGCCTTAACATTTTCAGTCCGGCTTGGGGTATTTAAGGGAAAATCTGGGCATTCCTCCAGAAGCTACCTGACAGTTTCGGGGGTCTGCGTAGAGCCTTCCCTCTGGCCATGTGATTCTCTGTTGGAGTCAGCAACCCAGGAACAATGATGGGATTAGCCTGGAAAGAATGCTAGATCATAGAGATTGTGATCAATGAGCCCAAGTGTATTAATGATAAGTTTCAGGGTAATTTTCTAAAACAGGGAACTGGGTGGGACAGGGGAGGGTCAGAGTTCAAGCCGCAGGGGGTGATCAGCTATAGGCAGGTCAAGGAAAGGTGAGGCCAGGGACGTGGAGAGGCCTGTATGTGGGGTCCCACCAGGCCCTGTTTCAAGCCCACCCTCCACCCAGTACTGGAAGCCTCTTCACAGCTTCCCTGCTCCCACCTCTGATCGTTCACTTCCAGAGAGAAGCCTCACAAGCAGCCTGACCCATGGGCTAGCAGCACCCAGGACTGGAAAACACCTTCCCTAGGACCTGAATTGGCTTCCCTGTCACTTTCCCCCCAAAGTCCAGTTCTGCCTACGGGACTGTAAGGAACAAATTTAGTTCCTCTTTCCCGTGACTTACAGAGTATATCTTTCCCTGGAGTCTCTTTTCTAGATGAAGCAGGCATGTAAAGCTATGATAAGTGGTAAATGAATGAATAAATGAAGAAAGAATGAGTAGATTAGAGGCGGAAAATGAAGAAAGAAAAAACAGCTCAAGGAAATATCCTGGTCATTTTCTCCTGGACACCCTCTTATTTAAAAGGGGTTCTCTTAAAACGTGACAAGTGTAAGAAAATTGTAGCTTTTGGGACTGAACAGAATACTCCACAAAGACCTTAAACCAGTGTTTTTCAAATTGTGGGCAGTGACCTATGTGTATCGTAAAAAAATCAATTTAATGGCTTTCAACCATCATTTTGCTTAACAAAAGAATAGAACAGAAAATATCTTAGTTTATCAACCAGCACTGAGGTTGGAAATTATTTGGAAAACATTTTTCCACTTATACATACACGTGTATGTGTATATAGGTAGGGGTACGTGTACTGTGTCGTGATATATAATGTATTTCTTACAGGTCAAAAAAGTGTACCAGTGTTCTAACCTTATTAATCAGAACATAATTATTATCCCCGTTTTCAGATGAAGAAAATGAGGCACAGAAAAATTCTTAACTTGCCTAAGGTCACCCAACAGGTAAATGCAGAACTGGGACTAGAGTGGGATGGGGTGGGGGTGGGAGGCAGTGTGACTCCTGAGTATGAATTTTGAACCTCTTCCTTCCATGGCCTCCAGCATAGAAATGGCCGTGCCAGGCAGGCAGGTGGAGGGTCGTGCAGGACCAATCTCGGGACCGGGGGCATCCAGCAAGGTTTTCCTGTCACATGTTAGGCACACATTACCTTCCTCTGCACCCAGCCCTTCACACGGGCCCACCCAGAGCAGACACTAGTCAGCATTAGTGTTGCAGTGGATTGAAAGCCATCACACTGAGTTTTTTATGGTGAAGGCCCATACTGTTGATGCCCTGGGTCATAAGGGAGGCAGGCTCCCATCTAATAGAATCAATGAATTCCTTGTACCCTGGGCAGAGGGGTTCGACCAGCGATGTGAAGGCTGAGCTACCCTAAGATTTGGTCCATATTTCTCCATTAACTTCAAAATGTGAGAAACATTTCAAAGTCCTCGTCACTAGCAAAACTGACCTCAGTGTTAGTGATGCCTCACAAGGAAATCAGCCTGTCATGTATTCTGAGATTCTTGATGTTTTCTTCCCCTGGATAAACTCTAAACTTTCTAGATCCTGAGTGCTTCATTGGACAAATTCTCACCCTCTCTCATATGTATGTTACCAACCTCCATCGCCTCAGGATGTCTCCTCTTCCTCACTTGGGTGTCCCACTCTCCTCCTCCATCGCCGGCCACCAGGCAAATGTTGGCAGCACTCTTGAGTTTACTCTGCTATAAAAGGAAGCCTATAATTTTGATATGTAAGGAGATGGGTGTGGTCAGATTCCAGAACCTGGTTGATGAACTCTCTCCTTTCTTCCTCAATGCAGTTCTTACAACAGCAAAGTCTTATTTTTAAATTCTGAGTTTGCAGTCCTCTTCCCACAATATGCTCTGATCACCCTTCCTACAGGGGAAATCTGGAGCATTAGACATGCCTTGACCTAAGTGAACCCATCTCAGGTCCCAATAATCCCTGCTTAGAAATGGAACTTCTGGAATTTTGCCTGGGATTATCATAAGATCAATGTACCATATTTTTCCCAAGCTCCAATGGAGGTAGTATTTTTTTTTTTGGCTTCCTTCCTGGCACCCCTCCTCTCCCGAGAAGGGCCCCTGGAAGGACCCATCTCTGCCTAGAGGGGCCTTGAACAAAGCAAACGCAGTTGGGGAAAGCCAGGTCCCAGCCCAGCCTGGCCTTTGGCTTCCTGTTAGCCAGGATTGCTCTACTTCCCTCGTTTGAGAGCTTTCTCCTTGATAGAGAAGTCAGGGTCCTTTGGGTTCTGTTCTGTTCTGTAACACTCTGTTATGTTCTGTGAACATTAATCCTGCTCCTCGTTTTTTCTCTCTGGCTCTGAATGGGATTCAGAAAGTCTCTTCCATCTTCTTTAAGTCTTGGCATTTCAGGGAGGTGAGACTCAGCCCCACGTAGGAAGGCCTTATCCTTTCCACAATCCAAGCCCAAAACCTCAGGCTTGCTCTGAGGAGCCAGAGCAAGGGAGGAGTGGTGAGCAGGGCAGGGATCTGGCCAAGGCATAGTCTGCTGGGGCAAAGGGTTATCAGCCGCTACCGGGGAGATGCGGGTCTGCACTGAGGTCCGTGCGTAAGCTTTGGAGTCACACAGTCCTGGCTGCGGAATTCTGGATAACAACTCCTCCTTCTCAGAGTTGCTGGAGGATTAAATGAGATCATGTTGGTTAACCTTCAGTGTTTGGCATGTAGTAGGAATGTAACAAATCGCAGCTGATACTGTTAGCATTACTTTTGCTATTATCCAAAAAGCTCTGGTAGTCCCAAACATTCCAGGGAGAATTCCGGGCCTACCCACGAGTTCCCTGATCCCAGGAGCTCCTCCAGATGCTTCTTCCAGCACATAGACACCACAAGCCAGGAAGGGCTGGATTCACTGCGTCCCTGGCTCCCCAGTGTCTAGTTACGAGCCAGACTTCTCAGCTCTCTGCCCTTCAAATATGGGCGATGACCCCAGCCAGCGGTGCTTGCCTTAGTGAAGGAGCACTGGTTTTGGAGGATGGTTGGCTGGGATCCAATCCCAACTTCACCTCCTGACTCTGCTGAGCCTCAATTTGCTCACTTGTCAAGTGGGTGTAATTACAGAGCTGGCCTCATTGAGTCGTTGTGAAAGTTATTATGGAAAAATGTCCAGCTTGGGACCTGCTACCAAGTAGGGACTCAAGAATGTTTACTGAACTTTAATTCAGCTACCCACGTGCCTGGCCTCCTTTGGAGAATTAAAGGAGGCAGGTATTCTGGGGAGGAAATAAGAGGCCAGGGAGAGAGTGGGAGGTCTTCAAAACAGAGACTTTTCCTCACGAGCTCATTGGTAGCCCCTGGCAGCGAATCTGCACCTGCAGGATTCCGGCTGGGCATGTGGCATGGAGGGAAATGGGGAAGAGAGAGAGAGAGGAATCAGAGAGACGATAAAGATGAAGCTTCTTCAGGAAGCACAGAGACCGGAGCTCCAGGACCAGTCAGTGGAGAAGCTGAGATTGGAACCCAGGTATATCTATCTGACTGTAAAGTCTGTGCCCTTTCAACTTCCAGAAGCTGTCCAGGGGGGAGGCATGTTTTTCAGTGGGGCCTGTGAATGACCCTCTCACTTTTCAGAGCCATCAAATGGACACCGAAAGCCCAAGGTTACCTGATGTGTCCTCAGATCTCAAAAGTTGCTCAGGCTCTGATCAGACTGTGATGCAAAACTGACAAAGTCCAGCCAACTTGGTGGGGAGCTCCTGAGCAAAGACTGCCCATTAGAAGAGTTCCGCATTGGGCAGAAATGGCCAGAGCCTAGGACCCACATGCTTCTCTTTGGCTGGGAGCTGCCCAGAGAGCACGACCTTGGCCTGAAGGCTCTGCAGACGGAAGCTGTCATCCTACTGGCCTTCGAGGGCGAAGCTGAAGGGCAAGTTCTTCATGGAAGGCTCCAGTAGTGTACCTTCTTGACTTCCAGTCTACCTATGCCCTGGATGCACTTTTCCAGGGTTCTGGTAGACCTCTCTTCCTGAAGGTAAGAGTCTTAGAGGAGGGAGGTTAGTGGGACAAACTACAGCTCCCATCACTGCAGCCGGTCTTGAACTTCAACTGGTGCTTATACGCTCATCTCCTCCACTCTCCGCTCTAAATTCTCCCCCACACCCCACGCTCAGCTATCACCTTGGCAGGTCACATGATGTGACCCAAGCCCTTATTTCTCGTCCCAGAGCCTGCATTGTAAGTCCTCTTCTGGAGTTTGCCACAAACATCACACCACATCTTTTTCTACACTAGCATCTCCAACACCAAGATCTGCTGGATTGTATGACCCAGGTGACAGGGTTTTTTACCCTGCATCCCCGACTTGCTGCAGAACCCTGTCCCCGCTCTGGACCCCATTCAGAGCTGGGCACCTTTCATGTCACCCCATATATGGACTGGAACAGTGTCCCTACATATGGAATGTGTGCCTCCAGAACCCAAAAATGTCTAACTGACACAGTGATTCCTTCTCTATAGTGACAGAAGCAAAATGCAACCATTTCTCTTTTGCTTTGGATGGGATGTCCTAGCGCACTCTGAGTCCCAGACCCCTAGAATGGTTCCTGGTGTGGCAAGCTTGTGAATCTGTGTAAGGCTTATCTCCCAACCTCTGCAGTGCGTGTGTCTCATCAAGGCCTCCAGTGTGCAAGCCACCTCTTGCTCATGCCCCTGGGGAGTATGATGTCACTGATGTCATCGATCAATGTGATGTTCTCTGGGATGTCCAGGGGGTCTGCATCTCTTTGAACTATTATGACAAGGAATTATTATTAAAGAGAATTAACATGGCTCTGGGATCAAACTATGAATGTATATTGTTGTTCATTCCATGTGAATGTGAGCTCTTTCTGATCTTCTTTCCTGACTGGGACAGAAAATATCACATTTACCAAAGCAGTAGGGGCATGCCACGTACCTGAAGTCATATTAATCTGCTCTAGCAAAGACCCTGGATCAGTATGGCAGCTGCATTTGGGACTACTATTTCGTAGAGTTTTCAATTGTCTATAGTCACACTCTACGATCCATCTGGTTTCTGCCAAGACCAGATTGATAAATTAAACAGAAATAGGATAGGGCGCATCACTCCTGCGTCTTAAGATCCTTAATGATAGCATTAATATCTGCCATCCCTCCTAGGCTACAATATTGGTTGTGGTTTACTCTCATGGCGAGGACTGGGAGTGAAGAGACTAGAGAGTGGATGGGAAGGAGGGAGAGGAGGACACCTTCACACGCTTCCGCTTGGTCTTCACTATAGTAGCTCTTAACCACAGGTCAAGGACCCAATGTAAGGATTGCTCTATCTGCCCAGTATGCCAACCCCAGTTATACATTCAGAGGTCAGAGAGATGAGTACTGAGTGGTCTCATATCCTCACTGTAAACTGGACTCTGGACAGGACTCTGTTAACTACTACCTGACACTTATGAGGATAAGTGTCCATAATGACACTTCAGGTCTCTGGGTATCAATGTCAACTCAGACTTTGGTCCAATTCTCCAAGAAATGTCTGGGTAGTCCCATTTCCCCAGTACAGACTCTGAGTATATGGCCATCAGTCCCTTTGGGGAAGGATTAGGAACATCCTTACAATATATGCTTGCCATGGTGTAGCATAGTCCTTTTTTTCTGGAGACCCAGCCACCTCTTCAGTTGACAGATACTCCCTTCTACTAACACAAAGATCTAAACACTAGATCACGTCCAGGAATTGGGCAAGAGATTATGACATTTTGTTTTGGCAATCACCCTAAGTGTCTTGCTTAAACATTCTTGCTTTCTTTTAATGATACCCTCATTGGTTATACATCTATTTTGCCTGTAGGGATACTGTATGCTATTAACCATTTCCATAGCTCTCTAGGTCAAGGTCCCTGAGCTGCTATCCCAACTTTACTGGTTTTAAAATAATTGTGACATCCTGGCTTTTGTACGGGGCCTCATCACTTCCATTGCTACCAATGCGCAGGCCAAGCTCTATGAGAGACTCATCTCTGGTTTGCAGAGGAGAGAGCCACCTTTGAACTTAGTGACTCTGGTACCCTCTCACCAACTCACTCCTGATGAACTTGGTGAATGACGTCTTCTTTGGGTCTTCCCATGGACCATCACCCTCAGATGCATCTTCTGGCCTCACACAATATATCTACTCTCACAGTCTTCTTCCCTGAGCCTTTCAATCCCTTTCTCCACCATTTGCCATGGCAATTCAGGCATTTCAACTTTGCTCGGTGTGGGCCATCTAGGAGCCTCCCCAGCAGCAAGTTTGCACTGGACCCTGGGAAAGTTTAATCCCATATCCCCAAGTAAATAAACTCTCCCTTACCCAGTTGGCTGTGCTGGATCCCTTGATCTGACATTTTAAAAATACAGTTTACTGCATGATTCTTGCAGTTCCTCTGCTGTATTGTCCCTTTCTTCTCAATTAAGACCCTGGTTGGGTTGTGGTGCAATATAGTTCTAGTTATCAGTCTGGCGGCCAGAAAAGGAGACGGGGCAGAGTCTGGAGAAGACCCCTATTGCCTACCTGGTGGGGGAGAAGCCTCCGCAGTGGGGACTGCTATCTTTTGTTGGGTGTGGGTGGGCCACTTCTACATGCTCTGATATTGCAGAGTCCGGGAAGCCAAAATATACAGATGTCCCCATCCCAGGTGTTTGGCCCAGGTTTTATCAGCTAGGGCCCTGATCTTAGCATAGCAGACTCACCTCCTTGAGCCTTCTACCACTTTTGAAGCTCCATAATATTAAATCCTGATTTTGATCATAAGCCTTTTCCGCACTCCCTTTGCAGGAAATAAAGGCTTATTTGTAAGGTACCCAAAAGTGCCTTCACACCTAAGTTTTTGTTTCTCAAGTGCCCTCACCTTTTCATTATTTCTCGGTAGGGTCAATGCAACTTAAATAACTTAAATGTAGTCAGTTAATTCCATTGTCCTTTACGCACTGTCCCTGTGCTTTTTAAACACCTGAATCATTGCATGGCCAGCGTGTTCTCTCTACTGGAACTTTCTTCCAAGTATTACCAATGAAAGTTTTAGCAACTGAGCCACCTCCTTGTGCCAGGGTCTATCTTACCCCATGTACCTCTGGACATGGGGTCTTTATTGACAGCTGGGCAGCAAGTGATCTAGTAAATAAGTTAATTTTACCTCCTTGCCAGTTTTAGTCCTTCCGGAAGGAGACACTGATGGAGTTAAGAATACAACATACTTATTAGGAGATAATGCCTGTGAAAGATGGAGGGAGAAAAACAGGATTAGGCCTTCTGATTATGATAAAGCCTCTGCCTCCCTGGTTACCCAAAGGTGTGGCTACCTGAAAGGTAGTGTGAGGAAAGTGTGGTTACCCAAATGTGCTGCAGCAAGAGGGGGTCCACTAACTACACTCCTGGTAGCTTGTTATGGGTTAAATTGTGTCTCTACCCAGCTCTCCTGCGAAAATATATATTGAAATCCTAACCACCACCCCCGCCCCCCCGTACCTCTGAATGTGACCTTATTTGGAAAAAGTGTTGTTGCAGATGTCATTAGTTAAGACAAGGTCATGGGCCCCTAATCCAACATGACCAGGGTTCTTATAAGAGGGAAACATGTGAAGATGGAGACACACAAGGAGAACACTATGTAAAGATGGAGGATTGGAGTAATGCATCTATAGGTCAAGGATGCCTGAGGCCAGCAGAAGCTGGGAGAGAGGCAGGGAACAGATCCTTCTCTAGCACCTCCAGAGGGAGTATGGCCCTGCTGATTGCTTGATTTGAGACTTCTATTCTACAAAACCGTGAGAAAATAAATTTCTGTTATTTAAGCCACCCAGTTTGTGGCATTTTGTTATGACAGCCCTAGGAAACGAATACGCAGCTGACTAGGAAGTTCCTTTTTGAAGGGATTGCTGAGTGATGAACTTTCCTGGTTGACACAAATCCCAAAGTGGCTCCAAAGCCCACATTCTTTATCTCCTCCAGGGTTCCGTGAACTGGGGAGGGAGACAGTCAATGCCCCATGCTTTTCCTTTAGAAGTCCCCCCTCACCACCATCACCTCCCTTCTATACTGGCCCTCTGCTGTGTTGAGTAAACGACTGGGGTGATGGAGACTTAAGGCAGTCCCCCTGGATGAGAGAGGCCAAATTCTAAGGCTCCTGAGCCCCATCTAGGTCACAGCAGCTCATCTGGCCCCATCACTTACATGACAAAGAAGGAGCTTTATTTGCCACCTCTCACTTTGGGGCTTCCCTCCCCTGTGAGGCTGGCCTCCAGTTCCTCTGAAGCTGGAGACACTCACTGAGGGGAAGAAAGGGGGCTGCAAAGGGTGCCCTGTTTCAGGCCTAGCATCTCTGGGGAAGACCCTGCTGTAGCCTCTCCAGTCAACACACATACATATTTCTGGGGAGAGGGTATAAACTTTTCATCAGATTTTCAAAAATGTTTCTGACCACTCCTCCAAAGGTAGGAACACCTGGCTTGTTCCAAACCTTCCTCTCCACCCACCTCTCTTCTCAGCTCTGCACTGAGCTCACTGACTTCCTCCCCTGCTTACAGCCCCAAAGACCTGCCCTTTGGTGACATCATAGGGCCATTTCCATTTTCTCCAAAGAAGATTTTGGCCACCTTTCCCACAGACTTACCCAGTGCCTCTTACCCAGACAAAATGCCATCCACTTGAGGTCTCAGTGGACTGGAAGTGCCAGGTGGCTGAAATGAGCAGCAGCCTTTGCAACTGGACAAGACTGAATGCCTTGAGAAGCCTTTGAGGATAGTTTCAAGAAGTGGGGAAGGAAACCCCTGTGTCCTGAGTTCCCACTCTGTGCCAGGTCTGGTACGAGTCTGTTCCCCTCCGAAATTTCATTGTTATTGGCCCCGTTTTGTAAGTCAGAAGTCCTGGGCTCAGAGAGAAGGGAATGAATGGCTAAAGGCCACCCAACTACAGTGATGAGGTTGGACCGGACCCAGATTTTGTGCTTCCTAGCTTCATAGTACGCTGCCCTCTCTCGAATCATCCATATGGAGAAAAGGAACTCTGCAATGATTCATCTCCCACTTTGATTCAAATACAATCAAGTTTTCATGAAGTTCTTCGGATGTATCTGCCAAACTTCTTTTTCTGGTGTCAGGGGAAATTGTGAGAAAGACTGACACAGGCAAAGAAGAGTGTGCTGTTTAGAGTTCTCTTCTAGGTTATCTTCACATTTTATTATCCTTGAAATATTTTACAACTCTCTAAGTCGTGGGAAATTGATAGTAACGCAAATTATTCTTTTCCGTAGGAATACAAATTAATTACATCCAGTAAAATGCAATTGATTGATTATTGCCCCACGGGTAGACCAATTTTGTAAATATTTTAAAATATATCAGCATTCTTATAACCTATATACATGAGGTTTTTTCAGTTCTCTTTGAACCACTTGTACCATCTTACTGGTTCCCTCATTAATTAATGAGTTACTGACACGTTTCATTGTACATTTGTATATAACTGGGAGATTCATACTTATTGGGTGACTTTGGCTCCGACCCAAATCTGCTCCCCATCGCCTGAAGTGTGAGAACCTTCAAGAGGCAGGATTTTGCAGTACCCAGAACTAGCTTTTTAAGATCTCTTTCAGGCTATATACCACCAGATTCAATAACCAAAAGAAATAGACAAATTTATAGAAGTATATAACCTTCCTGGTATGAATCATAAAGATGTGGAAAACCTAAAAAGGCCAATCACTAGCAAGGACATTGAAACAGTCATCAAAAACCTCCCGGAAAACAAAAGTCCAGAACCAGATGGCTTCACTGGTGAATTCCACCAAACATTCAAAGAAGATTTAATACCAATTCTTCTCAATCTCTTCCAAAAATTTGAAGAAGAGGGAATACTTCCTAACTCATTTTATGAGGCCAACATCACCCTGATACCGAAACCAGGCAAGGACAACACACACAAAAAAGATCTCTTTCAGAGTCGATAAAGGGACATTCTTTTCCTTTTTGTTCTTTTTCTAGTTTTTATTACTATTTCCTGTCTTTTTAATATCTATTCTGTGTGTATGTCATAGGAAGAGCCAGGAGCACACATCTACCTGTGTCCCTGAGTAGAAACGCATGTGTGCTAGCCAAGGCCACACAGGAGACATTTATTGACACTGTCACCTCCTCTGTTTACTCTCGCCCCAAGGACGGACCATAACTCAGCAGGATGGGCAGGAGGTTCAGATTCCTTGGACACTGGGGCTCTGATAACAGGAAAGGCTGCTGGAAACTAGTGCTGATAACCTCCTAGGCCAGTGTGAGCCAGATAATGCAGGAACTGGGGAGAATGCGCAACTCTGATCAGGCTGAGGATCCACCAATGCCTGAAAGATGATGCTGTTGGTCCCTGCCGGTCCCCTGCAGGGACCTGGCCTGAGCTGAGCTCCTGAGCAGGAAGGAAGTCATCCTGAAAGCCAAAGTTCAGGATGGTTCCCTAGAGCCATGGTCTCCAAACCTCTTTGATCTCATATCACTATTGGTTAAAAATAATATAAGCGTGCTGCTTCAAATATTTTCTTTCTAAATACTATGTTTGTTTATCTCAATATTAAATAGTAACAAAGCTTAATGACTTTTTTAAAAATAAAAATGCATATAAAGAGAAGTTCCTCCTGCAGCCCAGAGAATTGTCTTGCACCCTCACTTTGGAGACCACACTGCCCCGGAGGGAGCCCATCACCTGTCACTGTCATGCCTCCCTTATCGTTTTAACATGTACACCAGCTTAGGTGAAAAGTGCAGAGTACTGTAATTATCTGCTGTGGGGTATCATTTCCAGGATACCCCTGAAATGCTGGCGTTTTGTTTTTGTTTTTAATAGTAGACAAAGCCTTTCAGGCCAGAATGAACGAAAGCTCAGGTATAAACAAGGAATACCTCCCAGAGGGTAACACGTGGATGGGCATAAACTCACCCAAGCAAAGCCACACTAAATTACCACAGTCAGATCCTCTTCCAAGGACACACCACAGCGAGAGGGAACCCTGGAGGGGACAAAGGGATGTAACCAGGACTCCAAAACAAATGTTGACTTCTTTGCCTCCAGCAATATCCAAAATGTTGTGGTTATATTATTTGCTAAAAGTATTAATACTAAGTATTACTATTTACTGAGCACTCAGGATTCCAAGTACTTTACATGTATTATCTCATTTACCTTGTTGAAATAATACCAGAGGTAAAGCATTATTATCCCACTTTACATATGGGGAGCCCAAGACTCAGAGACATTAAATAAGTTGACCAAAGTCACCTGGATGCTAAGTGGTAGAGCTAAGTTTCAGACCCAAGTCTCTGGCCCCAAGGCCACCTTCACTACCACACTCTAGCCCACCATGCTGCCTTTCTCCCTGGGCACCTTCATCTGTAGGGAGACAACGGATGATGCCCTTCTGTCAGTCTCCCTTCAGACTCCCTTAGAAATGGGGATCCAAATGGGCCACCAGCAACTATGGAAGTACCCTGGGACCAAGAAAGGCCACCAGCAGTCCTGAGCCATGCCTGAGATGAAGGGGGCAATGGCTGGCACAGCCATTTATGGAAGCATCAGAGCTTACAGCTGGGGAGCATTTAAACTTGTCCAGACTCCCACCCAGTCTTTCACTGACCTCTCAAACTATGGCGCACAAAGGTGATGCACCCTGCTTGGGAGGCCCTGGGGTTGGCTGGCCCCGGGGTTGGAACCAATCTGAGGTTTGAATCCCGGCCCTGTCACTTATTCATTGTATCTATCTTTGCAAGCAGCTTTATCTCTGGGAGTCTTGGTTTCCTTATCAGTAAAATAATACCTATCTCATGATTGCTTTGTGATTTATTCACGCAACAAATATTAGGTTGAACCCTATGAAATTGCTGATATTTAACCATTTCTTTACTCATGAAAACAGCAATTTCATATGGTTCGACTCCAATATTTCTTGAGTGCTGTATTAGTCAGGGTTGTCCAAAGAACCAGAAAAACAGAACCAATAGACTTGATGGATAAATAGAAAGATAGACAGATAGATAATAGATAGATAGATAGATGATAGATAGATAGATAGATTTATTTTAAGGAATTGGCAGCTTTCCCTTATTTTAAGGGGCTGGTAATTGAAATCTGTAGGTAAACTGACAGGCTGGAAATTCAGGTAAGAATTGACATTGCAGTCTTGGGTCTGAATTTTATAGACCAACAGGTGGGAAACTCAAGCAAGGTTTCTATGTGGCAGTCTCGAGAAGAAGTCGTTCTTCAGGAAACCTCAATCTTTGTTCTTCAGGCCTTCATCAGATAGGATGAGGCCCACCCACACAGTATGGAGGGTAATCTGCTTTACTTAGAATCAACTGATTATAAATATAAATCATATCTACAAATATCTTCACAGCATCATCTAGACTAGTGTTTGACCAAACAACTGGCTACCATGGCCTAGCCAACTTGACATATTATTAACATTGCTAGTATCTACTACATACCAGGCACTGTTCTAGGTGCTTAGGGTACGTGAGCGAATAAAATTGACAAAGATGCCTGACCCATTGGTGCTTACATGCTTGTTGAGAGACACAGTCAATAACTAGCATAATAAATAAGTAACGGTCTATTAAGGGTGAAAAGTACTGTAAGGGGAAAAAAGTAGGCTAAGGGGGCATGGCTGCAGAGAATGGTTGGGGTAGGCCTCATTGAGAATGTAGGACTGAGCCATGGCCTGAAGGAGGAGGGGTCAGCCATGCCAGAGCTTTCTGGACAGAGGTAACAGCCTGTGGGAGACGTTAAGGCAGGACTGTGTCGGGTGTGTTCTGGAGCTGAAAGGAGGACAGCATAGCTGGAATGGAGGAGGAGAATGAAAGAGGATGAGTTCTTAGAGGTCCTGTGGGACCTCGTAGGCCACGGTCAAGTAAGAAGACAAGACTTAAGTCAGAGACACATGCATGTCAAGTGCCCACCCAGACAGTGCCTGGCAGAAGGTAGGAGCCATCCCTCTTGGCAACATAAATCCTTGGGCACAGGCCAGTGGACTCTGGGTTAGTATTCTTTCCTCCCGCCTCTTGGATTCTGACTCTAGTTTTACCCACTTCATTCCCCAACTGGGATTTTGGGAGCCAGCAGACTACCAGGACAGCCTGGAGATCCTACAGCAGTTGCTATATATGTGAGAGAGCCAGAACCCACCATGAAAAGAGGCCAAAAATACCATGGGGTGTCGAGGCTGAAGAGGGGCTGGCCTGAGACATACAGGCCACTGCCCCCACTGCCGTCCTAGCCCTGGCCCACTTGCCAGACCACCCACAGGCCGGGCCAGCCCTGTCCCAGGCTTTGTTCCTGAGTCTCCAAGGCCCCTTTTCCTGATAAACAAAATCCCCAACCCCCTCCTGCTATCCAACAGTCACCTGGGGCCTCCGGGCCTGGGAATCAAAGCCTGTTTTGCAAAGGAGGCCCTGTGTTTGGAGAAACACCCATCCCCTGCTGCCCAGCCCTTCAAAGAGCCCGCATTGTTCTGCCTTGAGAAGGCGCCTCCTGACTTGAGAGCTGACGCAGGTGGACCTCTGATCTCAGGCCAGGCCCCCCACCCCACTAGGGGGGAGGGAGGATACAAGGGGCCAGGCCAGGAGAGGTCTGCCCTCGTGGCACTGTGCCCCTTTCCTGTCCTCTGCCCACCTAAGTCCCCATTCCTTTCCCCCTGGCTGAAGCCAGGACAGAGTGGCCCGGGTCCTTCTACCTGCCCAGATGACAAAGCAGGCCTAGAGGGGCATCAAAACAAGAACTGAGGTAAAGACCACAGGAGTGTGTCAGGGCAAGTGTGTCAGGGAGATTATATGAAAGATGCCTTGATTGTAAGACTAAGGCCAGAGAACAGATGGAACTGGACCCGGAGCCCAGCTCAAGCTAGGGGAAGACTGGGGCGTCACTCTACACCCTTGGTAATGACAGAGCCAGACCAAAGCACAGACCTTCTGATCTGAAGTCCAGTGCTGCTTTTTTTTTTAAAGAAGTACTTCATTTATACTCGCCCCTCCCCCGACCACCACTACCACCACTGTTTTTATTAACTTAACTTTGGGTAGAGGTAACCTTTACTTTAGATAAATCCTCTTTGAGAGTGGAGGCCACAGAACTGGCAGTGGGGCCCAGGTGGGTCCTGATCACTCACTCGGCACCCAGAGGCACTCTGTTGCTCCTGTTTTCCTTCTCCTGCCATCCTCACACAGCCCAGAATTAGTAGGGGGTGCCTCTTAGCCTCACCTCGATTGTACTGAGGTCTGTCAAGGCACAGAGAGAGTAAGTCATCTGTCCAAGGTCAGACAGGAAACCAGGGAGAAGACACAACTCAGAATCACATCTTGGATGCTACTTTCATTCTCTTTTTTCCCTCCGACTGTACTGAGGAAGCTGTGGCATTCCTGGTCCCTTGGCTGCAGTGTCCCCAGTACCAACGATTACTCTGAGTGTAGGATAATGATTTAGAGCACAGGCCTGACAATCAAATGTACTTGGGGTCCAGTCGAGGCCCCTTCGCTGCACGACCTTAAGCAAACTACTCGTCCATTCTGAGCCTCAGTTTCCTCCTCTGTCAAACAGGAATGACAACACACAGGAATGACATCAGCTGCCAAGTTTACAGACTATTATGAAGATAAACTAGAGGGAGGCGGGGTATTGTGTAGAAAGTCCTTAGCACACAATAATAAACATGTAATAAGCATTATCATGATAATAATAATAATTATTATTATTCCTACTTTCACTATTTGGAGGAGGGGGAATGGAGGGGCCAGGGTAAGGTGTGGCACTGTCTAGTTATGGGAGCTGCTTCCTGAAACAAACCCCCAACAACTCCTTCCTGTCTGACTCAAGAGAGAAGGAAGGGCCAGGCAGGGAAGGGGGTTGTTAAGGAGAGACTTTTGTTCTCCATCCTGGGATTCGCATTTCACCTACTTGGCCTCTGGGCATTGAGTGTTATCTTTTGACAGGCAGGATGTTGGTGTCCTGGTCATCTTTGTCAAGCATCTAATAACCATAGAGGTCACTTCCAGCCCCACATTCCTGGGAAATTCCACAAGGCTGTTTGGGGAGCGATAATGGTAAAGTAGAAACTGTGGTGACACCTTGAGCAAGCCACTAAACTTCTGAGACTTGCTTGAGAGACAGGCAAGCACAGCAGTTAAGGGTCCCACGGTGATGTAGCCATGTGTCCATTCAAGAGACTCAACCTTCCCTTCTGAATGATTCATTGAGAGGGAGACAAAGGAGCTCATGCCACATGTGAAAGGACCAAGAACAAACATCTGTTGATTATCTGTCACCATGCTGGGGACTTTCAGGCCAACCATTCAATGAGTCTTCCCAACCACCTTGCATCTCCATTTTTGCAGATGAGGGGACTGAGTTTCAGAAAACTAAAGTTGCCTGTCCAAAGTGAACCCAACTAGTCAGAGAGTGAGCTGGGATTTGAACCCTTCTGAGCTCCATCTGACTAAGATACCATTATCCTCCTACTGTAGGAACCACTGCCTCCCTCTGTCTCCTTCACCATCATTCACGTTCTGAAGCATCATGTGCAGGGCACCTGGTTAATGGCATTGTCCTAGGGATTGAAGGTCTCATTTAATCATCACCTAGGTGGAGGCAAGAGGTAGATGTTGTTTACCGATGAGGAGACTGAGGCTCAGAGAGGTTGCCACCCACCTGCCCCAGGTCACACAGTTCTGGAGTGGTGGTGTTGAGATTTACCATCTGTCCTATGGGGTCCCAGAACGCTGGTTCTTAATGCCTGCACGACCCTGCCTCTCCTCCTATCTTCTGGTTAAACTCTGAACAACATGGCATCCCTTTGGAGTAGCATCAGAGAACATTGACAAGGTCAGCTTTTCTTTTCCCTTTTCTTGCTTTTTACAACATTCATTGTCCTCTAGCAGGGAGTCTGTGTCATGTGGAAAGATAAAGAAGGTAGAGGACTATAGGAAAAGGGAAAATGTAGGAAGAATGACAATTTATCGACCTGGAAGAATCAACCCCTCATTGTTTGACAGGTATAAAAATTTAGTTTCTGAAAAATGAGTATAGAAACATGGTAAGGAAAGAGAAGGGAGAAAAAAGGCTTGAACCTCAGTTCTTGGTGGTATAGTTAAAGGAACTGGAAATGCTTAATCTGGAGAAAAGTGGTTTTATTCACTCTACTAACAAATATATATAAGGCTTCTCCTCTGAAATAAGCACTGTGCAAGTGCTCGAGATGTGGAAATGAACAGGACAGACATGGCCTCTGTCCCTGTGAACCTAAAATGGGTGGGATGGTCATCCTCTCTGCCTGCAAATATCTGAAGGGGCACCAAGGAAGAGAGGACAGCTTTGTGCAGGTCCAGAAGACACAGCTGGAATCATGTGGGAGCCTCAATGGGCAGATTTCATTCCTGAAGAAGGAAGAACTTGCCAAGAGACAGAGTGCTTCTAAGATAGACGGGCTGCTTCGGGGAAATAGGAAGCTCCTTGTCGTACAGGGAAAGGAAATACGAGCATTTTGAGAGAATATGAAACAAGGGGCTGTCTTAGTCTGCTCAGGCTGCCCTAACAAAATATCATAGGCTGGGGGTGCTTAAACAATAGACATTTATTTCCCACAGTTCTGGAGGCTGGGAAATCCAAGATCAAAGTGCCAGCCAATTTGGTTTCTGGTGAAGTTTCTCTTCTTCACTTGCAGATGGTTGCCTTCTCACTGCATTCTCATATGGCCTTTCCTCAGTGCATGTGTAGAGAGAACGTTCTGGTCTCTTCTTATAAGGGCACTAATCCCATCAAGACCTCCCCCCCACCCCCAACCCTCATGACCTCATCTAACCCTAATTACTACCCAAGGGCCCCAGCACCAGATACCATCACATTGTGGGGTTAGTGCTTCAAGATAATGAATTTGGGGAGGAGCATACGCGCTCAGTCCATAAAGGGTCTCCACATGAACAGGGCAGTTGGATTAGCTCACCATAGAGAGCCTTTCCATAACTGTTTCTGTGCTTCTGTGGGAGTTGAGGACCACGTGGACCCTGTGCTGTGGGACAGGTATGACTCAGCTAGTTGAACTTGAACAAGGTGAAGAGCTGGGAACCAGACAGAACTCCTGAGTGGTTCACCCATTACTCCTCTCTGATCTGGGAGTAGAGATGCAAAGATAAGCAAAACCACTATTTGGTTATACAGCTCTGGGCAAGTCATTTGCCTTCTTGTAGTCTTCTTCACTTGAAAAAGAGAGTGTGACATACCACTCACTCATGAAACTATTGTGAAGTAGGGAAATGTTAAAGTTCAGCACAGAGCCTGACACATAATAAGCACTCGGTGGCTATGAACTGCCATTTATGATGACAAGTAATAATTATAACAAGCGCCTGCCATGGGGTTTCAACCAGGGTGGGGAACACGGAACACAGATGAGGAGAATACAGGGTAAGGAGAGTGGCGGCATGTGTTAACGTCATAGGGGTATCTACCGCAGAGGGTATTTAATTCTCACAAGAACCCCTCTTGAAGTAAGAGTCAAGGAAGGCTTCTTGATGGAAGGGACATTTTGAGCTGAAACATGAAAGAAGAAGTCTAGGGGTGTGGGGCAGGTTACTGTGAATCAAAGGATGAAAGAAGGGGGAAAAAGACAGGCTGTTGAGCTAATTAGAGAAAGAAAATGTCTCAGGTTACCACATAAATATATTCACTCATCCACCCACTCTGTCATTTACCACCTCCCACCGCTTACCTTGGACCCTGCTGACACCATCATGGCTCCAGCTCGAAAACCACAACTTGAATAACCCACCATCTGACCACAACCTCCATTTTTCCACCATGCGTACTGCACAGTCCCTTCCAGCTGTTTATCACACTGGCATCTCCAGCCACTGTCCCGCTCCCTGCACAAGAACATAGGACATGGTGAGGCCAAAAAGGAACACCAACGGAGCCATGGATCCTCGCTGGCGGCTGGGTTGGAGACACAGGAAGCAGGAGCAGCAATCTGCTGTCTTCTTCTCTGCCAACCAACCAACCAACCAACCCACCCCCTTGCCAACATAGCCACGGCGGTCATAACAGTGGCTAATGGCTAACCCGTAACAGCTGACGGCCAACTAGTCACAGCTGATGGCCATCTACTACCCAAGCCAGCACCTTTCCGCTTGCGGCCGAGAGCCTGGAAAATGCTCTCTGTGACTCTGTCCCCACAGCCCCTCTATTTCTTTCCAGTCCACCATCCCTCATCCACCTCATGTCCTTCTTAGTACCACCCCCACTGCCACCACCCCGCCAGCCCTGGCAACCACTTTTTCACTCCCTGTTTCTATGAATTGACTTTTTTTCTTTTGGTTTTGTTTTAGTTTCCACACGGAAGTGATACCGTGCAGTATTTGTCTTTCTCTGACTTATTACACTTAGCATAATGCCCTCAAGGTCCATCCATGTTGTCACAAATGGCAGAATTTCCTTCTTTTTCACAACCAAATAATATTCCATTGTATATATACCACATCTTTTCATCCATTTATCCATTGGCGGACACTTGTGTTGTTTCCATATCTTGGCTATTGTGAATAATGCTGCAATAACATGAGAGTGCAGCTATCTCTTCAAGATCCCGTTTTCATTTCCTTTGGATAAACACCCAGAAGTGGAATTATTGGATCATATGGTAGTTCTATTTTAATTTTGTGAGGATCTCCTTACTGTTTTCCAAAGTGGCTGCACAAGCTTACATTCCCACCAACAGTGCACGAGGGTTCCCTGTCTCCACATCCTCACCAACACTTGTTACCTTTTGTCTTTTTGATGGTAGCCATTCTAAAAGGTGTGAGTCATGTCCTTCTTTATCACATTTCAGAGTCAAGGTGCAATATTTCAATAACAGTCTTGCCTATGCCATGCATTCTCTTGGCGCTCTATCTTTAGATCTCACTGGTGGAGCAAACCCCTCCATATCTGCTTCCTCCATGCCTATGCCCAGCTGCCAAGCACTGCTGAGACCAGCATCCCACAGGGCAGGGGACTTCCCTGTAACCCTGGGACCCTCAACCACTTTCCAATGGTCACATCACACCTTCACCACACTCCCCAAAACTGCTTCCTCTGCCCTCATTCTCAGCAGTGACTACCTTCTACTTGAGAGAGAAAGAAAACATCATCCTATCTTCTCTCTCACACACACACCCCTACACCCATCCTCTTGTCTTTCCTTTCTGTTTAAACACGGGGCTGACTTTTTTCATTAAAGGCTAATTTTCCACATGAAGTTTGGCACCCTCCCTTCTCCCTTTCTCAAGAACTGTGTATTTCTTATTATTCCTTCTTTCTCTTGGATTTTCTATCTCTACTTTTCCGTCAGATCCTTCCTATTAGCCTTTAAACACAGTCAAATCACCTTGTTAGACAAAAACAAAAGCCAACGCCCCCAACCTCACATCCTCTCCAGCAACCACTCTCTGCATTTCTTACTTCCTCTGCCTTGACCTCACCTCTTGCTCACCTTTTCTGAGGTATAACTGGCATACAATACACTGTATATATTGAAAGTGTACAAGTTGGTAAGTTTCTCCATATGTATACACCCACAAAACCGTCACCATAAGGACAAAATGAACATGTCCACCACCCTTTCAAGTCTCTTTGTGCCCCTGTATAAGCTTCATGCTCCATCACTCACTGAAAACTCTCCTGATAAAGGGGCTAGCGAGCTGCAGCTCACTAAATCCAATGGAAAATGGTTAATTTCCTCTTCAACATCTCAACAATACCTCAAATTCAACCCGTCCAAAATCAGACTCATGAGCTTATCCCCCCAAACCTGCTCTTCCAGTAGTATCACCATTCAAGTACTCGTGCAAACCAGGAGCTCAGGAATTGTCCTCAACACACTTAGGAAATGCTGTACTATGTACCATCCATTTCATCACTGCAATTATCTCTGTCCCCTTCTCTCCATCTCTGTCATCACCACCTTAGCCCAAAACTCCTTCATCACTCACCCTGCACCACAGCAGTGGTCTCCTCCCTCCATGTTGGTGTACACACTTCATCTCCAAGCTGCAGCCAGAGGGACCTTTTCTGAAAGCAAGTATGAGCATGTCATCCCCACTCCCACTTAAAATATAGACGAAGACTAAAATCCATAACCCAGCTTATGAGGCCTAGGAGGTCTGGCCTCCTCTTCTCTCCAACCTCACCTTACCCCACACCCCCTTGATCCCTGGGCTCTCACCACACTGGATTCAAATTCTGCCATACCAGATACTCTTTATAGTCCCTTTAATATACTGGGATCTCTCCATCACAGGGCTTTGCACATGTTGTTCCTTGTCCAGAAAGTTCTTCCCGCTCATGTTTCAGACCTTGGCTCAATTATCACTTCTTCAGGGAAGCCCTCCCTGACTTGCCTAAGTTGATTGAATTACATGGTCACACCTTCACGTAGCACTCTCTACCTCACTTTGTAGTATGTTCCATGGTTGTGATTTGATTTTCTGTAGGCTGATCTGTTTCCCTTATAATATCATTACCTTTACTCAATTCCTAAGCAAGGGACTGAGTCTGTCTTTGCTCGCCATAATATCCTCAGTGGACCTAGTCCTCAGCATTAGTAATAAATAGGTGTTAAAGTAATGAGTGTATAGTGAGCATCTGCTGTGTGCCATGCTCTTCTGTGTACTTGGTTGCATTTAATCCTCACAACAACCTTGGCAGGTAGGTAGTTTGCTCTTTCTAGAAGAGGTCACCAAGGCTCAGAGGAGCTAAAGCACTTACCCATGGTCACACAGCTGGAGGTGACTGAGCCTGAGCAAGAACCAGGTCTGTGTGACTCCAAGCCAGAGTTCTTGTCAGTTTCACCGGCTGCCTGGAAGGTGGAGGAAACGCTCTCACGTTCACTGCAGTATTCTGAGGGCCTGTGCACACCAGGGGCTCTGCAACATTACCTTGGTTCATCCTCAGAATGAGCCTGTGAGGTGTATGTTCTATCCTTTCTCAAATACCGTAATTGAGATACAGAAAGATTATGTGAACAACCCAAAATTACTCCGCAAAATAGCAGAACTGTGTTTCTAACCCAGGGTACCGGCCTCCTTTCATTGCATCAGGCATGCTGGAACAGGGAAGTAGAAGGATGGAGGAATTTGACCCCATCAGAGGACTGATCTGGCTTCTGGGCCTCTTCTCCGGCTCACACTTGCCAACCTGAGTCATCGTGGCTTTGAGAAATACTTGTGTCTGGAACTGCTCTGTTGGCCCAAGACCCTGGCATCAGAGAGTTTCCAACCAAGGGGGAAGCGAGGGTAGGAGCCATGCCACATCCCTGATGTCAAGATGGAAGGTGACAGCATAATCCCGGAGCTGACTTTTTACCTCAGCTTAAAAAGAAACTATATGATCTTAGGGTAGCTTTTCAAGGAGAGCTTGTATCAACCATCACCCTCCTTCCAGGGCACAGTGTGGAAGCACAGAGTGGGTGGGGCCCTGGCTCACAGTGCTAGGTGTCCACAAGCTCTGGGCAGAATCAGTTTCCTTGTTACTGAGCTGTTGTGGTTTACTATCCTTGGGACTCGGGAGCTGCAGAGCCAAAGATGAATGAAACTGGCAGAGGTAAGATTGGGAAAGCCAGTACAGGCAAGAAGATTATGGAAGACTTGAGGCAAGTGGAAACATCAATTGTGGGTCCGATTTAGGTGTCATCTCCTTTAGAAATTTTTCCTTGAACTTCACAACCTGGATTAGACCCGACCTCCACTCCATCCCAGGCTCCCACGGTCCCCTCTGCTACACTCTGTCATGGCATTTTAACTTCTTCTCTAGGATTCGAGAAAAACCCTTAAAGGAAAAGATCATCACCTCTGCATGAATCTTAAAGTAGCAAATATGAATGGAAAGTGCTGGCAGTGTTGCCGGGACCCGTGCATACTCATAGTAGTGATATGAGTCAACACAATCTTTCTAGAAACTATTTGTCAATGCTTAGTAAAAGCCGCACACTTAAGTATCAGCTTTAGCTAAGTAAAACCAGTTTTGGGAATATATTTAAGTAAATAAAGGAAAGGGGGAAATACTTATTTTCATAAAGATGTTTTGGCTCATTATGTGTTATAGAGAAGAGTGGAAATAACAGAGCAATGAGTAAGTATACTACAAACTATGGTAGGTGACAATACACTGACAATTCAGCACAGTCCAGTGAACAGTAACTGAGTACAGAGCATGTGTCAGTTCCTAAACTCTACCCTGGGAAACTGGGGATCTCTTCCTCATCTGTCAGGTAGACAATCACTGTAAAGTGTGACAAATATGACAAGAGGAGGGGGGAAGTGTGTGTGGAGGGGTTAACGCCATGGGAAGGAGGTCAGGAGAGCTTGTGGGAGCAGATACCTGAGTTGGCTTTAGGCAGCTGGTGGTAGGAAAAAGAAGGACTTTCCAAGTAGTAGGGACAACTTAGACAGAGGTGGGGAAATAGCAAATTATCGGCGTGGCTGGAGAATCTGGCAGGGGCCAGATCATAAAGGGTCTTGAATGAGAGTTTGTGCTTTACCCAACAGAGTTGGGGCGCATCAGCAGAGATCTTTGAACTAATGAGCATGAACATCACGTTTGTGATTTAGGAAGATTATGGAGTAGTGGTTTGGAGGATGGATTGGCGAGACCAAGAGGCAGAAAGACCTGGTGGGAGCCTGTTACAGGTTTAGCTAAGACAGGGCGACAAGGCCTTGGGATGGAGAGAATGGGGCAGCCTCATGAGGTTTGTAGGAGGCAGGAGAAACAGCACGTGGTGATCGACAGGATATTCAGGACAGGCAGAGGCAGGTTTGTGGCTAGTGGTGCCGATCACTCCGTAGGTAACACAGGAGGAGGAGACAGTTGTGGGGGAAATAAGGTGAATCCATCGGTTTTGGATCTGTAAAGGGTTGGAGGAAGAAGAGGCACTCTGGAAAGTGCCTTGAGAAAGATCCAAGAGGTAGAAAACCCAGGAAGATCCACCTCATAGAAGCCCCGCAGGAGAGTGCAGAAAGGGGAATGTGAACAACCGTACAAGAGTGCTGAGTACAGGGTGGGGCCGCGGTGATAGAGGGTCCTCCAAACCCTCCCTGGCTCCCTGCCTCCTCATCTGGAGGCTAGGTGTGCCCTTTGGTAACCCCAGCTACCTGTGTGTCCTTTGGTAACTCCAAGGCCTTTTGAGGTGTTGGTATTCAGAGCTTCAGATGAAAAACTGGAGACTGTGCTTTATAAATTGCCCAATAGATGATTACTGACTCAGGCCTTGTAAGTCTCGGGCTTTTCCAGAGGTTGGTTGGTTATGTTTTCTCTTGTCTTTGGTGGCTTCTTGGCTCACATTTCTCTTCTCTAATCTTTTTCTTTTCTGTTGTTCTATGGCTGCTGGCAGTCTGTAGCTGTGCCATCGAAATGGTGTTTACTGAGTCACCCATTCAGCCTTGGTTTATTGAATGTGACTCTGCTCTGGGGCCTGCTCCTTGCTCTACTGCTCCTCCCCTCTCTTTCCTGTATCTTCAAGCTCTTCCCCCTTTGCTACCATCTTCCCCCCCACCCCAAGAAACTCAAGTGTCTACCCTATTTTTAACAGGAACAAAACTTCCCCTCCAGCTCCCTCTCCATCTGCATTGCTTCTTAACCAAGTCTCTTAAATAATTGTCTGCATTTCTCATCTCTCCTTTGTCTCTTAATTCTTTGCAATCTGGCTTTGACTCCCATCTCTCCAAAGAAACTTTTTGTAATGACCATTGCAGTGGGCTGAATACTAGTCCCCAAAATGCTGTATTTAGGTCCCAACCTTTGGAAACTGTGAATGTGAACTTATTTAGAAAAAGGGTCTTTGCAGATGTAATTAAATTAAGGATCTCAAGACGAGGTCATCCTGGATGTAGGGTGGACCCTAAATATAATGACAAGTGTCTTTATAAGAGAAAGTCGGTGGGAGATTTGAGACTGAGACACAAAGGAGAATGCAATGTGAGTGCAGAGGCAGAGACTGGCATAATACAGCTACAAACCAAGAAATACCAAGTTCTGCCAGCAGCCATTAGAAGCTGTGAGAGAGGTATGAATTCATTCTCCCTCAGAGGCTCAGAAAGAGCCAATCCTGCAGACACTTTATTCTGGCCTCCAAAAGTGTGAAATAATATATTTCTGTTGTTTTAAGCCATCCAGTTTGTGGTAATTTGTTACAGCAGCCCAAGAAACTAATTCAGCAATCATGATAGCAGCCAACATTTATGGAGTATCTACCCTGTGCCCGGCATGGTTCTAAGTGCCTTACAAGCATAATTTCATTTATTTCCTTCACTAACCCAATGAAGTAGCCATCAGTAATAAAAGCGGTGTCAACGTAATCAGTTATTGAGGGTTTGTCATGTCTTTGGCATTTAGAAATGTAACCCTCCACCTGAGTGGTATGTTTTATTATCTTTCTAGATGAGGAATCTTCAGACCAAAAAACTTGCATCATTGCCCAAGGTTACATAAGAAGTATATAGTGGAGCCAGGGTTTCTGGCAATTCGTGTGGGTGCCCTTAACCACTTTGCGCTTCTTCTAAGGCTACAGGTGGAGAAGGAGCTGAAGAATGATAAGTGAACATACCCAGAGTTGGGTTTTGTACAATTGGAGGGATGGAAGGATCCAAGGACAGTTGAGTTTGTGAGAGAGACCTATGGGGTTTGTAGGGAAGGTCTATCCTAGAGGCGTCAAGAGACAGAGAGGAGGACATCGGAGACCTTGCTAACCTCATAGAGTGGGTGTCCCTGGAAGAAGAGCCTGAGAGAGATGTGTCTGTGGTGACGGGGAGCAGAGTTTGCCAACCCAAAATATATACCTCTTTGGATATTGATTATTTTAAGCAGGTTATTTTTAAAAAATGAAACACTCAGGAAAAACCTTTGAACTTCCTCCTTTCTAAAAGAATTTAGAAAGATCCTGCTCCAGGAAGAAAGCTATCATCATAATAGTTTTAATATGAACTAGTATGTTGCCTCGTTAATACGAACTAGCCAGGTGCCTTTGATCCAAGTCTTCTCTGCGTTCTGTTGTTAAAGAAGGCATAGTAGACATTTGTTTACCATACATTGGCTTTTTCATCTCCTTGTAAATTGTCTTCCTCCCCTCTGATGTCCCAAACCACCACTCCCCTTTCTCCTTAGCTCAAGCCTTCACTGCCCCATCTGTCCTTGGGCCCCAGAGTCTTCTGGAGTCTCCGTATGGACATAAGTAATTAAATTTGGTATTTTTCTCCTGTCAATCTGTCTCATGTCAATCTGATAATTAGACCAGCCAAAAGAACTAAGAGGGGAATTTCCCTCCCTCAGTTGGTAAGCCAGCCAGGAACCTTTACTGCTGGACGTTGCTGACTTTGGGATTGACGCCCATGAGGCGGTCTTGGGGCGTGTGATACAGGCCAGCAGAAGGTGAGAGTTCTTACCATGTTAGTCACCCACCTCCCCACCCCTTCCTCAGAGCTCTGTCTGCAGGATCCTGTAGAAGTGAAAGTGGTGAGCTTAGACCCGCCACAGCACTAAGAGGGAAAAGAGAGGGAATGTCCCCCTCCCCCACAGTGGTCACCCTGGAGACCCTGGAGTTTAAAATGCCAGAGCTGGAGCAGTGCTGGATGATGATAAGGTCTAGTTGCGGTTGAACAAAAGGGGTGGTGGGGGCAGGGGGATTGTTAATAGACTCCTCTAAGTCCAGAAACCTGGAGGACAAACATCATACCAAGGGAAGTGGTAGACTGCTCTGGGAGTTCAAAGGATTGAGCAATCATTCTTTGTGCTTATCATGAAATAAATGGAATCGGAGCTAGTTCTTGAAAAAAAAGAGATGACAGATGTGAAAGCAAGAGGTCTTCTAGGCAACAGGCACAGAAAGAATAAAACCGTGGAAGGAACAAAACCATGGAAGGCTAAATGCATGGGGCATCTAGTTTATAGTTTTAAGTTGGCTCTAGTTAAAGGTGCATGAAAGGGTGTGATGGGACTTGAGCTTTGAAAGTGTCCTAATTTGGGGACCCTGCAAAGCAGATGCTGAATCAAGGATTTAGGTGCAAGTATGTTATTTGAGAGGATGTCTCCAGGAAACATAGTGAAGGAGTGGGGAAGAGAGAGAGAGAGGGGAGGAAAGCCAATAAAAGATGAGCAAGTTACCCCTTGGGTAATGGGTTCAGTCCCACTGGGGAGCCTCTGAGAGACAGTGCAGAACACACCTCAGAACTGTCCCACAGAGGGACAAGGAAGCTGGAGTATTTGTCCAGCAAATCTGATCTGTCTCTGGATCCCATCTATGGGGATGAGCCCACTCCTGCTGCCACAGAAAGTCCTTGGGCAGAGAGGTGTGAATGCTTGAGGTAGGAACCCACCACTGTGGACAGGAGCTCTCCACCAAACCTGGAGCTGACTTTCAGGATGGCTAAAGGGATATGGGTGGGGTACCAACAGCACCTGTTCTCGAAAGGAAAGCTGAGAAGAGTTCGTGGGGGCCCACAATCCCCACTAGAGATTTGCTGTTTATCTGTTAGGCAATGGGAAGCCATGGAAATTTTCTGAACTTAGGGCAGTGCTCCTTGAAAGCTCCTGCCAGCCCCAGAATGTGCTACAGGGGAGAGGTGGTGAGATGGGACAGAAAGGATGCAGGGTGGAGGCTGTGTAGCAGGGCAGAGGGAATGGGAAGATGGGCAGGAAGAGATGGCTTGGTGAAAGAGTGTTGCAGAGTTTGAATGGACAGGATTTGGCAACTGATTGGATCGGAGAAGAGCAGGGGAAAGTGAGGATATCAAGAGGTGGTGCATCGCAGGCAGGTTTCTCCAGGACATGTCTTGTTCAGGAAGCATCAAAGGAAGAACACCACACGCTGAGCAGACCAGCAAACCTTTTCTGAACATTAGTCAGCTGGGTTTCTTCTACATTTGGCGTCCTTAAAAAGTTATTATAAACTCCATTTTAAGAGCACCTACTTTATGCCGTGTGTTTTAGCTACACGATCACTCCTCTCTTACAGCCATATTATTATCCTATCTTAAAAATGGGGAAACAAGGACTTAGAGAGGCTGAATCATGAGCAAAGTGTCACAGCTAGTAAGTAGAGATCAGATCTTTTGGACCAAGCCCTTTCTCTACACTTTCTCTACCTGCACATGTCACATGGCCTTGAAATCAGTATGCCAGCAACATTCCTGGGTAATGCCAAGCACTTTAAGCTCTAAATCATGTTTGCTCATGACTATGGCAAGTCCTTTAAAGAACTCTAAGACAGACAGCATCCCCATTTGACCGACGAGAAGGCCGAGGTCCAGAGGCACGAAGTGGCTTATCCAAAGTCATGCAGCCTCTTGACTTCAGATTGTAGTCTCTGACCTTGCCTGTCCAGGATGCATATCAGTAGGGAGCCCAGAGAGGAGGAGGAGAGCTGGTGGAGTGTGATCAAGGACAGTGACAGGTAGAAGGAGAGGAAGGGATGGTGGAAGCTCATCTGGATCTAGGCACTCAAACACTATTACCAGGAGCCTTTCTCTCCAACTTTTGGCTCAGCTTTCTTCTGTACTAGCTTCATTTTTAGAAAGGCTCTCTTTGTGCTTAGCAACTCCAGCAGAAAAAGAGCATCTTTTCCCTAACACATCCAGCATGGGACCCAAGACAGGCTCTCAGTGGCTCCGTTTGGGTATGTGCCTGTCTCGGACCAATCATATGGTGAGGATGATTGAACTTGATAACGGCCACTCTTAGGTTATGTACTCAGCCCTGAAGCCAAGGGAAGGGGTCAGCCCACCCAAACCCAAAGGGAAATCAGATGTCACCTTTGTCCAGATACTTGACAGAAATAACAGATATGTTTTATACTAGGCATTCCCATTTTCCGCATAAAGAAGCAGACTTAGCAAACAGAGGTGACTTGCCAAAAGTTATACAGCTTAGTATCTGGTATGGCAGAATTTGAATCCAGGTGTCTGTCTCTAGAGCCTGTGCTCTTCCAGGGCAGCAGATAGGGTCTTTCTAATTCTTGAGTCTTAGCCTATCGTGGGTCCTCTATTCCAGTGCTACTAAAAGTGTGGTCCATGGACCATGCTGGTCTGAAAACTCTTTGCTACCTGTCCACAATGAGTTAAGTATCAAAATTCTGAGTAAGCATTTGGAAACATTTTGCAGCAATTTGAAATTGCTTTGACATACAAGTATAGTAATACAGAAAGATGGGCCTAAGATGTGTTGTAAATAATTTGAGAAACAGCTCTCTATGCAGTTATCTCTTCAATAAAGGCATGAACAAAGGGAACCATGATAGCACCAGTGGATCCTCCACAGGGAGGCCCAGGTGGACAGAATGTCCATCCCCCCACTTAGATGGTGGTTCTGTCACTCATCCAGCCAAGGGAAGCCTTCCTAAAACCCCTTAGCACAGGCCTCCACAGCTGAAGTGCCTCTCCTGTCTACCCGAAGATCAGGCAGGTAGGCTCAGGCCCAAGCAGCTCCAGTGACAAGAGGCTCTTGGTTCTAGTCCAGCTGGAAATCAGCTGATTCTGCCCAGAGCTTGTGGACACCTAGCACTGTGAGCCAGGGCCCCACCCACTCTGTGCTTCCATACTCTTCCCTGGAAGGACTGTGATGGTTGATACAAGCTCTCCTTGAAAAGCTACCCTAAGATCATATAGTTTCTTTTTTCTTTTTTTAAAAATTTTATAGTGGAAGGGGAACAGGACTTTATTGGGGAAGAGTGTGTACTTCCAGGACTTTTTTCCAAGTCAAGTTGTTGTCCTTTCACTCTTAGTTGTGGAGGGTGCCATTCAGCTTCAAGTTGTTGTCCTTTCAGTCTTAGTTGTGGAGGGTGCAGCTCAGCTCCAAGTCCAGCCGCCATTGCCAGTTGCCGGGCAGCGCAGCCCACCATCCCTTGTGGGACTCAACGAATCGAACTGGCAACCTTGTGGTTGAGAGCCCACTGGTCCATGTGGGAATCGAACCGGTAGCCTTTGGAGTTAGGAGCACGGAGCTCCAACCACCTGAGGCACCAGGCCGGACCCATCTAGTTTCTTTTTAAGCTGAGGTAAAAAGTCAGCTCCAGGATTATGCTGTCACCTTCCATCTTGACATCAGGGATGTGGCATGGCTCCTACCCTTGCTTCCCCCTTGGTTGGAAACTCTCTGATGTCAGGGTCTTGGGCCAACAGAGCAGTTCCAGACACAAGTATTTCTCAAAGCCACGATGACTCAGGTTGGCAAGTGTGAGCCGGAGAAGAGGCCCAGAAGCCAGATCAGTCCTCTGATGGGGTCAAATTCCTCCATCCTTCTACTTCCCTGTTCCAGCATGCCTGATGCAATGAAAGGAGGCCGGTACCCTGGGTTAGAAACACAGTTCTGCTATTTTGCGGAGTAATTTTGGGTTGTTCACATAATCTTTCTGTATCTCAATTACCGTATTTGAGAAAGGATGGAACGTGCACCTCACATGTTCTATCCTCACATGTATATGCTCACTATACACTCATTACTTTAACACCTATTTATTACTAATGCTGAGGACCAAGTCCACTAGTCCTCACAAACAAGGAAACTGAGGCTCACAGGGACCATGCAGCCAGTGAGAGACAGGATTAGAACTTCAACGAAGCCCTTCATGACTATCCCTGGGCCAGTGCTCTCCCAGCCACCACCACTACCACCATCCCCACTGTCGACTGGACACAATGATTCTCCAAGTAGTCTACTAAAAGAGGTTTTATTTGGGAAAAGAAAAATAAACAAGACCACCACTGCAGTGCGAGGACGCACGCCTCCAGCCGGCCGCTCATGTGCAAAAAGAAGTGACTTCTTCCCAAAATGGCCCCCTATATAAATCCCTCTCCTGAAAGTTGGAACCACAAAGTTTTAACAGAAGTCAGGACTAGAGAGTAACAGGGAGCCCAACTCTGCCCGTTGACCTCAAAGTTCTATGGTTAGTCATCTTAAGGTGCCAGTTCACTTATATCACCACCCACCCACTCCCCATTGAGAAGAGAGGAAGAGGACACTTCTTGAGAAAGATTATGTACCAGGCCCCAAGGAAGCCACTTTTTACCTGTGATCTCATTTACAACCCTGGAAGGTAAGTAATACCAGTCCTAGTCTATGAAGGAGGAAAGTGAAGCCAAAAGAGTGTAAATGACCTTTCCAAGGTCACACAGTGTGGCAAGTCCAGGGGGACCCAGAATGTCCAGGAACATAGAACCCCTATGGAAGTTTTCCCCACCCCCACTTCCCTGCCACACTTATCCCAGAGGGCAGTGTTATGGGTTGAATTGTGTCACCCCAAAATTCATGTGTTGAAGTCATAACCCCTTGTGCCTTAGACTGTGACCTTATTTGGAAATAAGTTCTTTATAGACATAATCAAGTCAAAATGAGGTCACATGGGTGGGCTCTAATCCAATATGACTGGTGTTCTTATAAGTAGGGGAAATTTGGACACAGAAGCAGATACCCCCAGAGAGAAGGTGATGTGAAGACACACAAAGAAAAAGTAGACAAGAAACACCATAGGCTACCAGAAGGTAAGAGGGTCCTGGAACGCATCCTTCCCTCAGACCCTCAGAAGGAACCGACCCTGCCAACACCTTGATTTCAGACTTCTAGTCTCCAGAACTGTGAGACAATACACTGCAGTGTTATTTTAAAGCCACCCAATGAGTGGTACTTTGTTACAGCAGCTCCAGTAAATGAATACAAAGAGAAAACTGCCACCCACCCCAAGAAGAAGTGCTGAAGATATTTTTTGAACAAATGATTTTATAATTTCTAATGTTTCTATTATTATCTATTTTTATTGAAGAAAATTTAGAAAAGATCAGAAAGAAGAAAACAAAAAACATATGCCCTCTTTGAAGTGGATTCTTCTCTAGGGGGAAAAAAACAATATATGCCCTCTCATTTCACACTTGACATTTTGGTGAATTTCCTTGTGGGATATTTTTTTTTTTTTTTGACTCCATGCAGTTGCTAGAATTTCGCGTGCAAGGATCCTGTGATGCTTGAATGACAGATTGGGTCAAGATCTTAGCACAGAGTAGCGCATCCAATCCAGCACAATGAATGGTAGATATTGTGCATATTTATATAAACATTATATAAAATTGGAGTCATGCTGTTTTATCACTTCCCCTTTATATTTATCAGCATTATCTTGAGTGTTTCTTCATATCTTTAATATTCGTCAAGTGCCTAATATTTAATTTCTGCACAGCCTTCCATCTATGAATGTGGTATAATCTATTGACCCAATTCCCTGTCATTGAACATTTAGGAAATTTCCAATTTTCCCCCATTATAAATAAGGCTGGGATAAATAATCTTTGATTTTAGGGTATATCCTGGAAGTAAAATTGCTAAATCAAAGTATAACTCTTTTAAAAGTTTTTGTACGCGCTGTTGAATGGTCACGCAGAAACCTTGTACAATTTACCTCCTTGGCAGAGAAAAAGGCACTCACATCTTACCCACATCTGTTGTCCTCATTTATTTTGTCTTGACCAATTCTATAGGTAGGAAAAGCTGCATCTCCTTTTCATTTGTACTTTGGAATTTCTAACATTTTTCATAAAATTTTTATATTTCCTCGGTGAGTTACGTTAATCATCCTTTGCCTGTGGTGCCTGTAGGTCAGTTCCTCTCATTGTTAAGGGTTTAGCAAGACTTGAAAGGGCCGCTGCAGACGGGAACCCTTGGGCAGTTTCCTTCCCGCCCTTCTGACCCTCCTCCTCCCGCATTCCCATCCTCACAAGCCTTTCTCAGCTCCCCGGGGAACTCTTTGTCATTCAAACCAGTCTTGGCTTCCCAGGGCCTGGGAAAGCCATCACTTGTGGCCTTCTTCACCTTTTGCTAGGTTTCTGTCCTGGGGCCCCACATTCCATTTCAGGTTTCACCACACCCTACAAATTCTCTCATCGAAATTCCTCAAGCAGCCCCAAAGCTACAGGGGCCTCAGAATAACCTGCCCTGGTGCAAGAATCCCACCCCTGCCCTGCTCAGGCCTTTTGAATAGGGGGAGGGAGCCAGAGATGGGGAGCTGTCAGAGGAATAGTTGTAGCCAGGGGGAAGGCCTGGAAGAGGAAGGCAACAGTGTGGGGTGGAATAAACAGTATGTTTTAGGGTCAGTCACCTGTAGACTGCCAGCTAACTATTTTGCAGGGTTGCAATGAGGGGGAATGCAACATTATCTGTAAAGCACCAAAGGCATGTGCACAGGTCACTACAAAGCCCCAAGCATCGGGTATGGCTTCTCCAGGAGAGATGAGCCTTGGAAGGGTCTGGTTTGCACCTGCGGCTGGAGAGTGTATCAGGTAGAAGGAACAGCTTGAGCAGAGGCTGGGAGGCCAGAGGTTCTGGCTGAGCAGGTCATGTAAATCAAGGGTCTCAAAGCTCTCAAGGGGTCCCTGGGGTGGGTGGCCAGGGGCAAGGAAGCTCAGGTATCAGCTGGGGTAGTGGACAGGGCCCATGCTGGGCTTTCACCCTCCGTCATCGGTTTTCTTTCCTGCCTGTCTCCAGCTTCACTCATTCACTCTCCCACTGAACACATCTGTTGGATGGTTTGGCCTGTGTGGCAGAGAGTGCTGGGTCCCGCCCTGGATCCTGAGGGGAGACAAGCCTCCACAGGAGTGATCAGACACAGAGGGCTACCCGAGGAGAATGACTAAAACTGGGAGTCAGAGAGGCTTCCCAGAAGCCGCCTTTGAGCTGGGCCTTGGGGTGCGAGTTTGTCAGGCAATGGGGGCGGGGAAAGACTGGTCTCCTGAACCCCGACTAGAAAGTGCAATTTGGGTTCCGTGACGGTGGGTGAGCAGTCCACGCGGGTGTCGGGAAGGCAGGGACAGGAGGAAGCCAGCGAGGGGCGCGGGAGCGGGTTTCACAAAGATGATGAGGGAGGAGGACCCAGGCCGAGGCCGGGGGTGAAGGAGGGGGCGTGGAGGGGGAAGGCCGGGCGCCCCCGGCCCCGCCCGCCCCGGCCGCACGTAGCGCTCGTCGGCTTGGCGCCGGGCAGGTAACAAAAGGCCAGTGTCGCCCGCCGGGCGCCGCCCGGCCCTGACGCCCGCCGACTCCTGGGCTCCGCAGATAGAAAGGGGGGCAGGGTGGGTGCCGGGGCACAAGGGCACACCCTGCCTGGGCCCAGGCCGTCTCCTCCACCCGAGCTTTCACTCGCACGGCCCCCACGGCCCAGAAGGGGGCGGGGTCCCTGTTTGGCAGACGGGATGTCTGCGACCCAAAGAAAGAGGCTGGCCCGGGGTCCTGCAGGGAGGAGCCTACCGCCGGGGTTGGGGGCGAGGGGCTGGTGAAATGCACAGCCCTGTGTTTTGCAGGCGAGGCCGAGGCAGGGCTCCCGCTTGTATTCATGCGTGGCCCGACGCACCTCCACCCTTAGTGTGAGGACCGGGTCTCTGCCCCAGGCCTCCAAGCAGAATTCGATCTGCAAGAACATTCAGGTGCTAGTCTGCTCTCCGGAATGTCTTATCTAGGAGGAATCAACTTGAACGGACAGTCTCCAAGCGGCTCTTTAGGCGAGCTAGTCCTGTCCACATCAAAGGGAGGGGGAGCTGTGGCGCTGATGGAGGTTAGCGGGAGACCAAAGCCTTCTCGAGGCATCCATGGGGGCACGATTGCATATACTCATGCTCACAGGATGCCTTCATGGTGCTCACAATCTCGCAAACACGGGTACACATGCACGCGTTGGTTTGTGCCCCCACTAACCACTTAAGAGATTCCGACTGTCAGAGGGCTGGAGAATGAACCTTAGAATGATCCTTAGGTATTTACCCCGTACTTAACTCTCCCCACGCGCCCCTCCTCCACCTCTCGTCCTCCATGCTAGGGCAATCCTGGAGCAGAATTGGGAGGAGAATTGGGCCGGGCTCACTGGAGATCAAAAGCACTTTGGGAGGAAATGTCCTTTGGACTGGGAGAGGCTGCCCTCCCCCACCACGCCCACCACCAAGCCTATCACAGAGAGACCACCATCAAAGCAGCCAAATGGGAGGCCAGGGGACCACCCAAGATAGGCGTGCAGGCAAGGAGAACTAGGAGCTAAGATGCTGGGCCCCCACCAGTTGTAGGGGGTGAGCGGTAGTGACTGCCTCAATTATCTCTTCAGTACAGTGGGGAACAAGGCTGATCGCTGTGACCTGGGCCCCTCCAGTTCTGCCCTTCTGCTTTGGAGCTGATCAGCAGACCTAGGCAGTGGGGTCCTTGTGCTCACACACACCTCCTGTCCTTGCATCCTCGCCTTGAATCCCTATTCCTAGACAGGGAGTGCTGGGAACATCAGAGAGAAGCTCCTAGGCACCAGATAGTCTGGTGCAGTCTCCTCTAGGTCAGCTAGAGAGGAGTGAGACCAGGCCCCTGCCCTGGGGATGTCCAGGCCACTGAGCAACAGTCATGTACATACGCAAATGCAGACCCAGGGCTGTAGCTCCACATGCTGAGGGCTCAGGACTGGTGTTCAAAGAGGGAGGAAAGGCTCCGCTAACAGACACAGGGCTGGGTACACAGATGGGTCTCAGTACTGTGTGATGACTGAATGAAAGAACAAATGAGTGGATGAATGAATGTCCAAGGCCATGGATTTGTGTGGGTTGAAAGCCCTGAGCATGCCCAAGCTGGGACTTCTTGTGCATTGTCACTGCCCTGACCCTGGAGTGTGTGTCTTCACCCCCGGTAGCCTGCAGCTCTCCATGAGCTGGGAAGCCCTTTGATTCAGTCCTAGTCCAGGGCCTGACATCCACCAGGTCGCCAAACTGCTTGGTAAACATTCTTTGGAGTGGAGCGTTGATGTGCCCACCTCCCCACTAGACTGAGAACTCTTCAGTGTATCTTCAGTGTCTGGCTCAGATTCCTTCCTATCCTCCATCCCAGTGTCCCCTACAGTATAAGGCAAACTGTGCCAAAAGACAAGACCCTGGAATGAAGGCAGCCCTGGCTTCTTCCTGGTGGTATGACCCTAGATTGTCATTTCTCTTGCTGAGCCTTAGTTTCCTTATCTGTAAAATGGAGACAAAAATGCCTTCTTTGCTTTGCAGGATGTGGAGTCATATGCGGCACTATCCCTCCCTCCAAGTCCCTCCCCCTCAGCACCCAGGGATCGTTATCTACCGTGTACACACTCTTACCCACCCCTCCCTTTATGTCTGCCTTTATACCTGCACTTGCAGTTCTCCGAGGCCAGGAACTGGGCCTCCTTCATCTCTCTGTGTCCTCTGTTGCCAAGCATCACCCAACACTTGGTCAAGTACACGGCAGTAGAAGTAAATGTTCACTGAATAGTTAGCGATGAGTGAAAGCATTTTGTTAACCAGAGAGGGCTGTGCAAAGACGAGAGCTTTTGTCAGTATGACAGTATTTTACATCACAGAGGTTCAGGACTTGAACATATCTTCCAAATGAACTGAATCCCCCCATTTCACAGGTAAGAATACTGAGAATTTGAAACAGACCTCCAGAGATTACTCATGGAGGCTTGTCCTGCTTGGACCTCAACTGAATCTCCTACCTCCTTGGGGAGAAGGGCTTTCTCCTTGGCCCCTCCTCAGGTCATTCTCATCAGACTATCCCCCGTGCCCTGCATGGCTCAAGCCAGTGTAGAAACAGGGAAGCCCAACACGAGGACCCTTGCCTTTCTCCGGTCACTGCCTTCCTCAAGACACCTAAAAGCCATGAGCATATTGGGATCTTGAGGGCTGAAGATAGGTGCCTCTGTAAAAAGGCTGTGAACACTAAGGGTGCACTTCTGGGAGAAGGCAGTGGCAGTAAGAGCAGCGTGTGTGGGCTGGAGCTGGAGCCTTAGCTCGGGAGTTCCCAGGGGAGTCCAGGGCAGTGCAATCAGCATGGACTTCAGAGCCAGACCAACCTGGCTTTGAATCCTGACTCGGACAGGTGAGTTACTTGGGCAATTATTTCCTCTATGAGCTTGTTTCCTCACCTGTAATATAGGAATACTAATCCCTATCTGACAATATAGAGATGACGCAATAAGAACATAAGCAAAAAGTTCTGTTATGGACTGAATGTTCACATCCCCCCCTCCCCTAAATTCATGTGTTGAAGCCCTAACCCCTAGTGTGGCTGTATTAGGCCATGAGGCGTCTAAGGAAGTAGGTAAGGTTAAGTGAGGTCGTAAGGGTGGGGTCCTGATCTAGTAGGATTAGTGTCTTTCTAAGAAAAGACACCAGAGCGCTCGCTCGTGAGCTTGTGCTTCCCCATTCCCTCCAGCTCCATACACAGAGGAGAGGCTGTGTGTGTGGGGACATAGCAAGAAGGCAGCTGTCTGGAAGCAAGCAGAAGAGCTCTCACCGGAAATGATGACACCGGCACCTTGATCTCAGAGTTCCAGCCTCCAGGACGGTGAGAAAATACATTCCTCTTATTGAAGACACCTGATCTGTGGTATTTTGTTACGGCAGCCCAATCTAATACAGTGTCAAATTAGTCGGAAGGCCATCATTGTTCTCTCTCTTGACTACCTCCAGTTTCCCTTCTGCTCCCAGGAAGAATAAGGCCTGCTGCCTTATAAACCCTGGCCTGCTGCTTCTTCCCCCACAGCTCAGGGGTCACTGGAAGGAAGACAGCAGTGTGGCATGCTGAGGTCTGGGGTCAGCCAAAAGTAGTGCCCCCAAAAGATATTCACATCAAATCCCTGGAAACTGTGCGTGTCACCGTATGTGGCAAAAGATGTGATTAACGTAAGGATCCTGAGAAGAAGAGTGTATCCTGAATTGTGCAGATGGGCCCTAAATGCCATCACAAGTGTCCTTAGAAGACAGAGGCAGAGGGACAGACAGAGAAGACATGCATACACAGAGGAAAAGGAGACGTGAAGATAGAGGGAGATTGGAGTGACGTGGACACAAGCCAAGGAATACCTGCAACCACCAGAAGCTGGCAAAGGCAAGGAACCAATTCTTCCCCAGAGTCCAGGCAGGGAGTGGAGCCCTGCCAACATCTTGCTTTCAGAAGTCTGGCTTCCAAAATTGTGAGAGAACACATTTTCTGTTATTTTAAGCTACCCAGTTTATGGTCATTTGTTGCAGCAGCCACAGAAAACTAATCCAGGTCTGTTGGTTCTGGCTCCAACTCAGCTAGCTCCGTTGCTGTACCTCTCATCTCCTAGCCAAACCTGGACTTAGACCCTCACTCACTAAGCCCTAAAGCCTGACCCTGGGTGGGGTGGGACACCTGCCATCCACAGCTTAGGCTAGGTCATAGCTGTTACCTGCTCCTTGGCCCAGCCTGCCTCCACTGGACTGCAGCACCAGACCTCATCAGACCCCAGTGGGAGTGGGAGGTGGGCATGCCTGCGAGAGCCAAGTACTGCTTCGTGGAAAAACAGTAACTTGGGAAAATTAGGGCGCCTATATTTATATTTTGCCTCTATATGAAGCAAATATATAGTTTTCAAATATATAGTAATGTCAGGCCATAGTTTTTCCACCTGCCACATCCCTGGATTGGAGTGCATGATTTTTCTGGGACTTTCAGTTCTGGCTATGAATGAGCAGAAAGGAATAGGAGGGTTTGGGGGGGAGGGAGATAATCAATGCGTAATAATATTCAGTTTTATAAGTGGGGTCTGGGTTTCGCTCATGGGTTGAATGAGGAGCAGTGTGAAGGGCACAGAGTGATTCAAGACTAAGGAGGAGGTAGGACCTAGGGTAGGAGGTCTGCATGAGAGGTGTCCATCGCAGGGCCCACCTCATCGTACTCTAAGGTAGACTGCTCTGTCCCCAACCCCCACAGCCCAAGCCGGTACATTTGGACCATGAAATCTTGTACCCTATGGACAGGACAAACTGGAAGAAAGGGAGACCTGACTACCCAGTCAGGGCTGCCTGGCCACCAATGACATGGAGGGAAAGGATGAAATGGTCCAAACCAAATTGTCACACTTGGGAACTTGAATGGGGAAACATATGAAAACATGACAGGGAACTGGAGGCAAAGAAGTCACAATATGGAGAGGTCCAGAGATCTGAGCCTGTTCAAGCCTGTTCAAGTGACTGAAAAGAGAATTTAAAGTAGCCAGCAGAATTAAGTGAAGCAAGCTTGGATGATAGTTGAATTGTTGTGTTAATCTTAAACTGCGAAAGTAAAATCTATGTACTCCTGCTATTGGTTGTCCTAAAGGTTCCTAGTGTTAGAGGGGAATGACCACAGTTTTAGAATTAGTAAGAATGTGGTATTTTAAAGGTACACTTCAGAAAAGAAGGAGGTGCATGCCCCTAAAGCAGGAATTAAGGACTATCACACTAGTTTCCTAGCACATCAAAATTACAGACTGGTAAGCTACTAGAATTAAGTTTAGCAAGGTCACAGCACAGAAAGTCAATATTCTAAATTCAATTATATTTCTATGTACTAACAATAAACAACTGGAAACTGAAGTTTTGAAAACATATTTTTAAATGGCATAAAAAAGAAAACAACCATCAAATGTATCTATTGCTGTGTAACAAATTATCCCAAAGTCAGTGGTTTAAAGCAATAAACATTCACTAGTTCAGTTTCCATGGATTGGGAATTCATGAGCAGCTTAGCTGGGTGGTTCTGGCTCAAGGTCTCCCATGAGGTTGCAACCTAGATGTCGGCCAGAGCGGCAATCATCTGAAGGCTTGATGTTGCTTTTAGCAGGAGGCCTCAGTTCTTCATCACATGCAACTCTGCACAGGACCGCTCAGAACGCAGCAGCTGGCTTCTCCCAGAGCGAATGATCCATGGGACAAAGGGCAACCCAATTAGAAAGCCACATTGCTTTTTACGACCTAGTCTCTGAAATTCCACACTATCACTTATGCTTCATTCTCTCTATTAGAGCAAGTCAAGTCACTAAATCCAGCCCATTCTCCGAGGGAGGAGAATTAATATCCACCTGTGGAAGGGAGGTGCAGCAAATAATTTGTGAAGGTATTTTTACAACCACTATAACGAGCACACTGGAAACAACAAAACATTGCTGAGAGAAATTTTACAATAGAAAGGTACAGCATGTTCATGGATGGGAAAACTTAATACTAAGATGATACTTCTCAGATTAATCTGTAGATTCAATAAAATCTCAATGAAAACACCAGCAGGATGTTTTTGTAGAACTTAACAAGTCGATTCCGAGATTTATATGAAAACGTGAAAGTCCTAGCATAACAAAAACAATTTTGTAAAGGAAGAACAAAATTTGAGGATTACTCTACCTGCTTTCAAGATTTAATATAAAACTCAAGGCAGTGCAGTACTGATAGACACATAAATCAGTGGACTAGAACAAAGTCCAGAAATAGACCCACACATATATATTTAATTAATTTTTGATAAAGGGGCCAAGTTAATTCAACAGGGAAAGGATAATTTTTCAACAGATGAAGCTTTTGAAACAATTAAGTATCTCTATGGGACAAAATGAGTCTTAGCCATCACATCAAATGCAGAATTAACTCAGAATATTAAATAGAAAGCATAAGTTAACACTAGAAAGCTTTTAGAAGAAAATGTAGGGAAAAATTATTTTTATCTTGGTTCGGACCGGTGTTATTTAACTTGGGGTAATTTTTTCTCCAGGAAACATTTGGCCATGTCTGGAGACATTTTTATTTGTCACAACCAGAGGGGTGGTGCTACTGAGTGAGTAGGTAAAGGTCAGGAACGCTACTAAACATTCTACACGACACAGCACAGCCTCCCACAGGAAGCAACTATGTGGTCCCAAATAACATTAGGACTGAAATTGAGAAGCCCTGGGCTAAGCAAAGATTTCTTAGATAGGACACAAAAGTCAGAAACCACAGAAGAAGGAAAAATTGATAAAGGAGACTTTATCAAAATGAACAACTTCTGCTCTTTGGAAAAACAAAAAGGAAAGGCACAGATGGATGAAAGCATTTGCAAACCATGTATCAGATAAAGAACTTTTATCCAGACTATAGGTAGAACTCTTTCGTCTCGTATCTATTGGTGACATAAATAATGAAAACTGGTTTAAACAAAAGGAATCTGTTATTTGGCTTCAGGTGGCTCAAATGGTATCATCAAGAAAGGGGAAGGAGTCTCTCTCTCCTCTCTGCTCTGATCTCGGCAGTGTCAGTTGAACGCTTCCCATCACCACCACCATTCTGCTAAAAGTCTCCTTGCCCTTCTCTGTATTGTTCCATGAAAGGGAGTCTCCCTGGTAGCACCCATGAGAAAGACAGGACACTTCTCAAGAATGCCAGAAAAAGACTCCTTGCTTTTCCCTGCCTCTGATTGGTTCCACAATGGCTGTGGATATATGGATTGGCTAAAACCTATCAGAACCTATTCTTGGTGCTGGGGAGTGAGCAACTTTCTAGAGACATAGGGAGAATGGGTGCTTGGTGGTCAAAAATGACAACTGTTACAAATAATTTCAGGGCCTGGATTAGAGATCCAGGAAGGCCCAGTTTATAAACAGTAAAAAGGGTGAGTTGTAGTTTTTTTAGATCAGGGTAAGGAGGAAAACACCATAACACTTTGTGCCCTCCATCCCACTTTTTAGGACTTTGAAAGGAAAAAAATCACCGACCTAAAAGCTGTTCTTCATGTTGTTCTTTGTGTAGAAGAGAATAAGACCACATGTAAAGATGTAAAGTTGTGGGGGAGGGAAACAAATTGCTGAATTATGCTGGTAAAAATACTGTCTTCACATAGATAAAAAATAATGGAAAATAAAAATCATTAGATGTGTTAGGATATTCAATGATGTACAGGGATTGATTGAAAGAAATTTAAATTTTTAAATATAGTTTCCCACAAATATCATAATGTTTATATAATCATAAGAACAAATCAGAGTTTGCATTAAGTTAGGGGTAAATGCTGGGGCCGGGACTCACAGGTGACATTTCCTTGGAGAAGTGACTTAACCTCTCTGACCTTCGGTTTCCTCACATGTAAAACAGAATTAATAATAATAGCACAATAGCCCAAGGCTATTGTGAGGATTAAATGGAAAATTCCATATAGTATTTAGCAGACAGTACCTCCTGCGTGGTAACCATTCAATGTACACTGTCCCCTAGAAGGAGGAGATGGGGGAGGAGTGCCGGGTAAAGACCAGACTGGCTGTGCCTATGCAAAGCTGGCTTCAGGTTTTTTAAACAGCTTTATTGAGGTATAATTGACATATAATAAACAGCACATGTTTAAATTATACAGTGTGATTTTTTTATTTTTGCTTTTAAATTTTTATTGGGGAATATTGGGGAACAGTGTGTTTCTCCAGGTCCCATCAGCTCCAAGTCGTTGTCCTTCAATCTAGTTGTGGAGGGCGCAGCTCAGCTCCAAGTCCAGTGGTCATTTTCAATCTTAGTTGCAGGGGGCGCAGCCCACCATCCCATGCAGGAATTGAACTGGCAACCTTGCTGTTGAGAGTTCACGCTCTAACCAGCTGAGCCATCCGGCCGCCCTTACAGTGTGATGTTTTGACATGTGTACATACACTTGAAGCCAGCACCACCACCAAGATAATAAACATATCTATCACCCCCAAAAGTTGTTTATTCCCCTAGGTGATGCCTTCCCCCTTATGTCTCCACCACCATCCATCCCAGCGAAACATTGGTCTGCTTTCTGGCACCATAGATTAGTTTGCATTTCCTAGAATTTCATATCAATGGAATCACACATGTTATGTACTCATTTTTTTTGGAAGGGGGTCTGGCTTCTTTCATTCAGCTTGTTTTAACAGTTCATCCATATTGTCGCATGTATCAATAGCTCATTCTTTTTCATTGCTGAGTAGTACCCCCTTGTGTGAAGAGATCACAGTTTCTTTATCCATTCACATGTGGATGTGAACAAGTAGATTGTTTCCAATCTTGGACTATTACAAAGAGAGTTGTTATGAGCTTTCACAAGTCTTTGGGTAGACATAGGCTTCCCTAAGTCTTGAATTGCTGGGTTATACTGTAAATATATATCTTTATAAGAAACTTTCTGGCAATAAATGTGGACTTAAAGTGTGGGGTTCCCCTAGACAGGAGTGGGAGACTGGGGGTCAGAGGGCTCTCACACCCTCCCCACCCTCTCAAGCTCTGGCTCAAATCTCGGAGGTCTGGGGCTGGTATTTCAACGGAGCCTAGCCATGCTTAGAGACATTCCCTCCCCATGGCAGGGTTCCCCTACCTCGGTAGGCATCAGAATTTCTTGGGGAGCTTTAGATAATATAGATTGCTGGGTCCCACCTGAAACCTCTCACTCAGAATACTGCTGGGTGGGACCTTGGAATCGATATGTCTTTTAAGTCCCTTGGTGACTCCGCCCTGTAGACAGGCATAGAAACTCCCCACCTACTGGAGCACGTGTAAACCCCCAGACAAGGATTCTGAGCCCTTTGCCATCTGGACCCAGTGCCCCTGTGCAGCCTCACCCCTCACCTCTCAACCCAAACATGCCGCCCAATGAAACCACTCCATGGTCCCCAGACATGCTCAGGGCTGCTCACCACCTAGTCTGTGCTCAAGTTCATGTCTCTACCCTCCCCCTCCTCTACCCAGGGAGCTTCCACATGTCCTTGAGGCCCAGAAAGTGCCACTCCCCCAGGAAGCCTTCCACACCCTTCCTCCACCCAGCGGGGCAGACTCTTGTCAACACCCTGTGAGTCTCACCACACCTCCCACCACCTACATCAGGGCACCTGTCAGTCTGCCTGGTCATGATCCGATAACGCCCGGGTCAGACAGTTTGCACCAGTGGCCTTGTTAAAGCCTCCCAAGAATCCTCGAAGATGGATAATGAAAATGACGATGATGGTAGCAAAGACTGATTGGGTAAAAAGTCTGCGGGACTCATATACTCATATACTGCTGGGCTCTGCAATCCTCACAACAGCGATGAGCTGGGTACTTTATTACCAGGCCCACCTGACAGACGAGGAAACTGAGGCCCAGAGAAGCAAATTCACTTGCCCTGGGTCACACTGGAAGTGGCAAAGTCGGGATTAACCAGTCAGGGCTCCAGATACCACGGTCTTGCCCACCTGGCTTCGGCCCTTTTACAGATGAGGACACTGAGGCTCAGGGAAATATTTACCCAAACTCACCATCCTCATAAGTAGCACAGTCATAATTTAAACCCAGGAGTGTCTGATGTCAGAGCTCCACACTCCATATGGCCCCTTTTAAGCCTCCATCTAAGTAATCCCCAGGCCAAGCTCTTATTCTTTTTCCTTGGCCCCAGGACCTGGATTGTTTCCAGGATTTGGCTATTACAATTAGAGTTGTTATGAATATTCATGTACAAGTTTTTATAATGCTTTTATTTCTGTTGGGAAAATAATTAGGAGCGGAATGGCTGGGTCCCATTATGGGTTATGTTTAACTTTTTATGAAAATGCCAAACTGTGTTTCCAAAGTAGTTATACCATTTTACACTCCCACCAGCAACATCTGAGAGTTCCAGCTGCTCCACATCGTCACCAAACCTTGGTATTATAAAGTCTTCTTAATTTTATACACTCTGATAGATCTATAGCCGTAACATATTGCAGTTTTAATTTGTGGTTTCTTTAATGACCATGATATTGAATTCTTTTCATGTCTATATTAGCACCCATATATTTTCTTTGGTGAAGAGTTTGTTCAAATCTTTGTCCATATTTTAATTGGATTGTTTGTTTGCTTAATGCTGACTTCTAAGATTTCATTATATATTCTGCATACAAGTTCCTGGTCAGATATGTACTCTTTTTACTCTGTGGCTTGTCTTTTCATTTTCTTCACAATGTCTTTCTAAAAGCGGTAATTTTTAATTTTTTTTTTTTTTTAACGATGGTGCAGCTCACAGGGGCCCATGCGGGGATTGAACCAGCAACGTTGTTGTTATTAGCACCACGCTCTAACCAACTGAGCTAACCAGCCACCCCGGTAAATTTTAATTTTGATAAAGTCAAATTTATTAATTGTATTATGGATAGTGCTAACTTACCTCAGCAATATTTTATCACTTTCAGTGTATAGATCTTGCATATATTTTTTCAGATTTATCCCTAAATATTTCATAGTTTTGATGCTAATGAAATTTTTTATTTCAACTTCAGATTGTTCCTAGTGTGTAGAAATGTAATTGTTTTGTATTTTGAGCTTGCTAAACTCACTTACTAGTTCCAGTATCTTTTTTGTAGATTTCTAGATTTTCTAGATAGGCAATCATGTTGTCTGTAAATATAGTTTCACTTTTGCCTTTTCAATCTTAGTTGCCTTTTATCTTTTTGGGGGGCTTTATTGTACTAGCTATTTGGCTGTTTGAAGTTGTACCACAGTTGACTAAACTGTGTTTTTTTAAGTCTTTTTTCTCTGTGTGTTTCACTTTGTGTAGTTTATAAAGCTATGTCTTCAAGTTCACTAATCTTTTTTCTGTAATCTCTAATTATTTCCATCCACTGTATTTTGTATCTCAGACATTGTAGTTTCCATCTCTGGAAATTTTTATTTGAATCTTTTCTTAATTAAGATTTCTTTAATTTAAAATTAGAAGTACCTTTTTTTTTTTTTTTTTTTTTTTAGGTGTTACATGTCTCTACATAGTCAATCTTCTGGTAAATATATGGAATACATCCATAATAACTGTTTTAATGTTATCACCTATTAATTCTACCATCAGTGTCACTTTGGGGTCAGTTCAATTGATTGATCATCTCTTCATTATGGGTGGTGTTTTCCTGCTTGTTTATATGCCTAGTAATTATTGATTGAATGCCAGACACTGTGAATTTTACCTGTTGGGTTCTGTATGGTTTCATTTTCCTACAAATAATCTTGAATTTTGTTCTGGGAAGTAATTAAGTTACTTGGAAACCGTTTGATCTTTTTGTTAGGTATGGCCAGAGATGCATTTAGTATAGGGTTACTTTTCCCCTAGGCCAAGACCCTTCTTAGTAATATAATTGATGCCCCTTGAATTATGAGACTTTCTACTCTGGCTATCAGGCTATCAGGAACAGGAGCTATTTCCCAGCCTTGTGTGAGCTCTGAGCATTATTCCCTCTTATCCTTTTCAGTGGTTCTTTCTCTATGCTCAGGTAATTTCTAGTTGATTAATACTCAATCGATTGGTGAAAGAGAACCCTCTTCAGATCGCCAAAGCTCTTTCTTTGCAGCTCTCTTCCCTACACACTCTAGCCTCTTCAGCCTCCCCCCAGACGCCCAGCTATGTCTCCTTAATTCAGGAAGACTTCCAGGCTTTACTTGAATTCCCTTACCCCTGTGCCATCATTGGGAACTCTCTCCAAGCAGTAAGTTGAGGTAGTCATGGGACTCACCTTATTTTTCTTTCCTTCTCCAAGTGATTACTGTTTGTTATTGCATGCTGTGCGATGTTTTGAGTGCCACTTTTTTTGTATTTTTTTTTTTTAAGTTGTTTCAGATGGGACGGTAAACCTAGTTTCTGTTACTCCATCTTAACCAGAAGTAGAAGTTCTTGTCATCAGAGTTGACATTGGAATTGATCAGGAAGTGTCAGGTTTGGCTCTGAACTGGATCTAGGAAGTTTTTCCTCCCTTACACAAGGTGGCATACCTGGCCCCAGGGAAGGACTGATCCTACTGTACTCTCAAGCTCTCAAGCTCTGGGTGCCAACCAGGGCAGTAGCCAGAAGAGCAGGTAACCACTGTGTCCCACGGGAAGATGGAGCTATGGTATCTCATTATATCTTTGTCAACAAAATGATTCTTCACTGAGGTTCCAATGCCTCCACCTCCCCCAGCCATTCCAGCAGGAGTCTCTGACAGCTCCCATCTGTTTTCTAGTTACTGACGTCACCTGAGCTGGGCTAAATGGGTATTAGCACCCACAACCTTCCAGCTGGCAACACTAACTACTACCTAGCAAAAACAGTAAAAATTTCCTTTTTTTGAGCAGTTGCCATTTTCCAGGCCTTAGACCACTTATTAAGAATCTGAGTCTAGGGGAGGAAAAGTGACTTCCCTAAGGTCACATAGCTAGAAGGAGCACAATACCTTCAGAGACCAGGTGTCTTGCCTGCCAGGAATGAGCCCTGGGAAGTTTCTTATTATTCTTTGGGTCCCATCCTCCATTTTGGCGTGGGCTGCTGTCTCTAGTTCTGACTTGTGTCTGTCTCTGGGCCTGAAGCCCTATCCAGAATCTGCTTAGTTGTGGGAGGTAGCATGATGGGTGGAACACACACCAGGTCTATAATCAGACAGAACGAAGTTCAAATCCTACTTTCTAACTGTGTGACCTTGAGGGAGTCACTTATTCTTGCTGAACTACAAGAATCGCTTCTACAAAATGAGGTAATGGTGTTTCTTCCCAGGACTGATGTGAGGATTAAATGAGATAATATCTAAAAAGTGCTTACTTCACATGGGTGTTCAATACATGGTAGCAATGTAACTGCAGAACCAGCTCAAGATGGTCCTATCTTGCTTAATGAGATACTGGGCTGCTTTTCAGACACAACAGACCAAAATCTCAAGTCATGCAGCCTAAGCATGCACAGAGGAGAGAACTTTGATCTCCCGATCTCTAGCTGCACTCAGAACCAAAGTCACCCCTGCCCCACATCCCTCCCCATACAGAACCAAAGGACCAGGACATAACCGGAACTTGAACACTGGAACCCTTTCAGAAGCCAAGGGTCCACTGTCCAGGAAGATCCAGTGTTGATGCCACTTTACCATAAATGGCCAAATTCAAAGGTCGCCCAATTGAAACTTGTCCCACTAGCACTTCCGCATTCCTGTTCCCTCTAGCCCCTTAAAAACCCTTAACCTAGTCCAGCAAGCAAGATGGATTTTGAGACACCCTTAGGTCTCCCATCTTCTCGGTTGGCAACTTCTCGATCAATAAACCTTCCCTTTCTCCAAACTCTGACATTTTAAGTTTGGGTATTTCTAAGTATCAGGCACACAAACTTTGGTTCGGTAACAGCAAGACCCCCAGTTTCCAGTGTGGCATATGAGGAGTTTGCAAGTCGTCACTCTACATTAAAAACAAATTTAAAAAGCTGAATAAACTGAAAAGCAACAACACTTCTTAGATTCATCAGAGAAGTGAGGTCACGGGGCAAACCACTGCACCCAAAATTAGAGAGATAGACAGCCGAAAGCAAAGAATAACAACTTTCCAGAGCAGAAGCCCATGAGGACAAACCCCCACAGGAACTAGTATTGGATAGGAAAACCTGAACTGTAATTCAAAGAATTGCTAGAGGCTCCATGTGGACAAGTCTGAGAGTTTAAAATTCCAGGGGGACCCAATCACAGGGAGACATCCATGTTTGTGAATTGTACCTCCAGCAGCTCTATCAGGCCCTCACAGTGACTAGCTGAGAAAAATCCCCTCTACTTCCAGCAGGGGGAGAGAAAAAAGGAACCATTTTTAAATACGCCAGAACACTCTTAACAAGGCTTGCCCTCAGTAGAATACATTTTACCAGAGCCTAACCTATTGGGGTTTTATCAGAGCCTAATCTACCTAAAGGGAAATACCCAATTCCAGCCCCTTTCAGCCAGTCTATCCAAGGGGCAAGGAGGAGTGGGGGGACAGATGGAGAAGCACTTGTGAAGTTCACAGCCCAGGGACACAGGTTCACTAAAGACGGAGACCTAATCATAGGACTGTAGAATTCTTTGCATCCCCCACACCTTTACCACCACATCACTAACAGCCTATTTAGAAAGAGTTCCATCTACCTAGTACATCATGCACAGCTTTCAACAAAAAATTCCAAGACAGGGAGACGGGGTTTGTAGAAGAGGGTAAATGGGGTCAAATATATGGTGACGGAAGAAGAACTGACTCTGGGTGGTGAACACACAATGTGAGATATAGATGATGTATTACAGAATTGTACACCTGAAACCTCTGTAACTTTACTAACCATTGTCACCCCAGTAAACTTCAGTTAAAAAAATAATAATTCCAAGACATACTAAAGAGCAAACACAGTTTGAAGACACAGAGCAAGCAGCAAAACCAAACTCAGATACGGCAGGGATGTTGGAATGATCAGACTGGGAATTTAAAACAATTATGGTCAATATGCTAAGGGCCCTAATGGAAAAAGTAGACAACATGCAAGAACAGATGGGTAATGTAAGCAGAGATGACATTTATAAGAAAGATCAAAAAGAAATGTTAGAGATAAAAAAAAAAAAAAAAACTCTACAGAAATGAAGAATGCCTTTGATGGGCTCATTAGTAGCCTGGACGTGGCTGAGGAAAGAATCTCTGAGCTTGAGGATATCTCAATAGTAACTTCCAAAACTGAAAAGCAAAGAGAAAATACACTGAAAAGAAAAAATAGGACAGAATAGCCAAGAACTATGGGACAATTACAAAAGGTGTAACATATACATACTGGGAATACCTAAAGGAGAAGAGAAAGGAACAGAATCAATATTTGAAGGAATAATAACTTAGAATTTCCCCCAAATTAATGTCAGACACTAAAATATAGATCCAGGAAACTCAGAGAGCACCAAACAGAATAATTGTGGGGGGGCGGGGGGGGAGAAGCTACACTTAACCATATTCTATTAACTACAGAAAATCAAAGATAAAGAAAAATCTTGAAAGAAGCCAGAGGAAAAATATACCTTATCTATAGGGAAACAAAGATAAGAATTACATCCAACTTCTCTTCAGAAACCATGAAAGCAAGAAGAGAATGAAGTGAAATATTTAAAGAGTTCTGAGAGGACAAAAACACAAATTAGAATTCGATATCTTGCAAATTTTTCTTCAAAGTGAAGGAGAAATGAAGACTTTCTCAGACAAACAAAAATTGAGAGAATTTGTTGTCAGTAGACCTGCCTTGCAAGAAATATTAAGAGAACTTCTTCAGAGAAAAGGAAGGTGATATAGGTCAGAAACTTGGATCTGCATTAGAGTATTAGAGAAGGAATGAAGGTAAAATAAAAACGTTAATTTTTTTTAATTGATCTTAATGGATAGGTTTGTTCAAAATAATAATAGCAACAATGTATTTGATGATTACAACTATTATAAGTGAAATGAATGACAGCAATAATATCAGGGTTTGGAAGGAAGAATTAGGAATATTTGTTATTATAAGGTACTCGCATGACTGTAAAGCAGAATAGTATTATTTGAAAGTGGGCTCAATTAGTTGTAAATGTATATTGCAAACTCTAGGGCAACCACTAAAAATGTTTTTAAAAGAGTATAATTGATAAGCTAAGAAAGGAGAGAAAATGGAATCAAATAAAATATTTAACTAAAACCACAAAAGGCAGAAAAAAAGTGGAAGACAAAAATAGGAACAAAGAGCAGGGCAATGAATAAAAAACAGCAACAAATGTGGTAGATATGTATCCAACTATATCAATGATCACTTTAACATCAATGGTCTAAATGTACCAATTAAAAGACAGAAATTATCAGCGTAGATATAAAAAAATAAGACCCAACAATATGTTGTCTACAAGAAATCCACTTTAAATATAAAGATTCATATAGATTAAAAGTTAGGGATGGAGAAAGATATACCAGGCTAACACTAATCAAAAGAAAGTTGGAGTACCTATATTTATTTCAGCCAGAGCAGACTTCAGAGCAAGGAAAGTTAACGGGATAAAGAGGGGCATTACATAATGAAAAAGGAGTCAATAGTCCAATAAGACATAATCCTGAATGTGCACGTGCCTAACAACAGAGCGTCAAAATACATGAGACAAAATCTGACAGAATTTCAAAGAGAAATAGATGAACCCACTCTGATAGCTGGAGACTTTAACACCCCTCTATCTGAAATGGACAGATCCAGCAGGCAGAAACTCAGTAAAGACTTAGTCAACTCTACGGCACCATCTGGATACAATTGACATCTATCAACTACTTCATCCAACAACAGCAGAATACACATTCTTCCCAAACTCACATTCACCAAGACAGACCACATTCTGGTCCGTAAAACATAACTTTCACAAATTCAAAAGAGTAGAAGTCATACAATATCTACTTTCAGACCACAATGGAATGAAACTAGAAAGCATAACGGAAAGCTATCTGGGAAATCCCCAAATATTGGGAGATTAAACAACACACGTCTGAATACCACATGGGTTAAAGAAGAAATCTCAAAAACAATTTAAAAATATTTTGAACTAAATGAAAATATAACTTATCGATACATCCTAGCCACTACCATCATCCTGCCCCTCGAGCTGCAGCTCTGCCCCAATCACAGCTGAGCTCACCATGATTATCATGGTACCCAGGTCCCAGCTCTGGAGTCTCAACTATCATTGCTCTAAAATGCCAGTCCACCTGTGTTATCACAGGTACAAAAGAAAGTAAAGGGCCTCTTTATCTTAAGCATTTCTACAGGCAGGCAGCTGATGTTGTAATCCTACAATGGAACAAACAGATCACCTGATGAGAGAGTAAGAGCTGTGTTTAAATAGAGGCAGGATGAGCAGCCGCCAGCCGTGTTGTTATACAGATATCTGCATTGAATAAGGTGTGGACTCCATGACCCTTTATGGCCTCTTCTAATTGTAGGATTTGGCAGATTCTAAAATTCTTCACGATTCTTAGAACTTGTGATCCTTAGGCTAGATCGTTTCAAGATTCTTGTTTCTAAGATTATTTGATTTTAATGTTCTGTGAGGTTTTATTAGTGGTACTAAATGTGATGACGAATACAAAAATTACTACCTAAATATATGATCCAGAATTCCTCTTGGGAAAAGAAGGAACTATTTTTGTGGGGAAAATGCTTTGATGAAGGCTTTGAGTAGAGACCTGAGTGAGAGCCGGGACTCCTGAGGAGTGGCTTGGATGGGAGGGAGAGAGGGGGTGGGGACAGAGCTATAAGGTGGGGGAGGGGAGCACATGTCCCATTGTACATGTAGATGTCAGCAGGCTGAGCTCCACGAGACGTAATCCTTCTCTGGAACATTCTGAAACCTCTGTACAGTTTACTCTTAGGAATGCTTGGGAGGAGTGATTTTATCTTTTTATAATAAATCCAAACAAGAGTCTGAGTTTCATCACATTCTGTCAGGGTGGTTCAGGACAAAGCCAGCATGCTTTGCTGGAGGCATAGATTGGGGGTCAGGGAGGGATGTGAACCCCCTGGGATTTAGCAGGCTTTTCTGGGATAAAATGGGGCATCTCTGTGTGGTTGCAGGCACTGCGGGGTTCTATGGCATCGAGGGGACTCCATTTATATGAAAGTTTATGTGAATGGCTCTCTCTAGAGGTAGAGAATGCCCATCGTGAGCAACTGAATGTGACAGCCCCGGCGCTGAGGCAATAGAAGAAATTTCCCTACCACATGAAGGGACAGGGACACCCACCCAGCTAATATGTGGGCTGTGTTTTATTTAGTTTCTATGTTTAAGGTTTTTAAGCGCTTAAGGTTCTGTGATTCTACAGTTTTCTGCCTTCAAGAATCGAAGGGTATAATCAGGTTTTAAACTTCTAAGGCAACAGCAACCATCACCACAGCCAATGCTACCGTGTCACCACATGCCAGGCGCTGTGCCAGGCTACATGTATTATCTGAATTAATCCTCAAATCCTAAGAGAGACACATTATTTTCTCCATTTTGCAGATGTGGAAACTGAGGCACCAAGCGTTTACGTCAGCAGTCCAAGATGACAATGGCAAGACCAAAGCCAAGTATTCTGACCGTGGAGCCCCTTTATCTCTGCCCTCTACTGCTGGCATTATATCAGCACACCGCTCCCTACTTAGTAAGCCACCATAACCCTTTTGCCTATGAGGTGTCCTTTTTTCCAGCTCAGGCCCCAGAGAGCTGGAAAACAGACCTGAAATCTGAGATGTGTCGCGCTGATTTGAGTCATATGGAAGTGTGTTGTGTCACATTCTAATAGGTCGTATTGTGTTGAATGTGTTTGTCTATCTCCAGTGTACTATGAACCCTCAAGGACTAAATCTGATTCAACCCCGTAAATCCAGCTCTCAGTGCAGGAACTGGCATTGTGAGTGCTTAAATAAATGTTTATTATATGAGTGACTAATTGGCTAAATGCACTCTAAGAAGTGAGCTCTGGGGTCCATGTACTGTGATGTATCCGGTGACTGTATTGTGATGGGGCCTGGCAAAGTACACACACTTCCAAAGGCACCTGAGCAGGTGGAGCAGAGTTCATCCTCACAGGAGCTTAGAGCCTGGGGCAGGACAGACCTGCTGTAGACTTTTGGTCCCCAGGTCAGGAGCAGATGGTAACTGGAGTCAAGAAGAGGAGCTTGATGGGCAGCCAGATGGCTCAGTTGGTTAGAGTGCGAGCTCTAAACAACAGGGTTGCCGGTTCAATTCCCACATGGGATGGTGGCCTGCGCCCCCTGCAACTAAAGATTAAAAAGGTCGACTGGACTTGAAGCTGAGCTGCGCCCTCCACAACTAGACTGAAGGACAACGACTTGGAGCTGATGGGTCCTAGAGAAACACTGTTCCCCAATATTCCCCAATAAAAATTAAAACAAACAAACAAACAAAAAAAACAGAGGAGCTTGAGGGAAGCTCCTCTGAGTGGCCCAGGCAAGGGCAAGAAAATAGCCCAGGTGCCCCCGTAGCCTAACCTCACAGGTAGCCACTGAAGGTTAAAGGGAGGTGGTCCAGGACATAAAGGTGCTGGAGCCAGTTGTCCTCTGCTCTTTGTCTTGTAGCTTCTTCTCCCTTCAGGACCAGGACGCCACCCTGCCATGGCTCGTGGAAACTCTTCCCCAGGGCTGGACCTTGCCCTGATTCCTCTGTATGACCTGGGGTCCTGCTGTGGGACCTCCCAAGTCTCTATACACACACCCAGCTGCATCATGCTGACCTTGAGCCTGCTCAAGCCCAAAGCCCAGGAGTTCCTGGAATTCCTGCTTGCCTCAGCCTCTCTTTGACTTGGAGACACCTAGCTGCCCTGGGCGAGGCCAACTCTACAGCCCATCTACCCCACACGCACCTTGGTTTCTACATCCAGAGATGCTCACACCTGCTGAGCCACATGCCCCGGCCTTAGGTTAATTAGGTTTGGCTTCTCCTACCTGGGCTATGTCTGGTCCTCTTCACTGGCCACTCTGCCTGGCCTCTCCTTCTCCAGCTCATTCCCCCAAACCTGCTTCCACATATCACTCTAAGACACAAGTCTGACTGTGTCCCTCTCCTGCTCACAATCCTCCAACTGCCTAAGGCAGAAATTTCTAGTTCCTAAGCCCAGCATTTAAGGTCCTTCATGGACTGCCCCTCTGACCTTTCTAGCCTCTGCTCCTGCTGTCCTTTGATACTGCCCTACGCTCTAGCCTTTGCAAACCATCTTTTTACTCCTCCTTTACCCTTGCTGTCCTCACTGCTTGCCACACTCTCCTTAAGTTCCTACCCCTTCTTCTAGCATCAGCTTTCCCTTGGTTCCTCCCTGGGTTTATGACACCCTCTGCACAATACCATGATGGCAATAATCACATTGTTTTAGAGTTGTCTCATTGTGCTTCCCCATCTAACTGGGAGTTCCACGTGAGGCCATATTTTGCCTATAGCTTCAACCTCAGGGTTTGGCGCGTGGTACGTACGTGTTGAATGAATGAAGAGACAAATGAACGGCAATGAATGAGCGAGTGCGACAGTGATATCCACAGCACTCACACTGGCGATGGTGTGGGTGGTGTTGGAGTGGGCAAGGGAACCTGATGAAACAAAGGAAGAGAACAGAAGCATGAAGACACAAGGAGACGGCTCCAAGAGGGGGGCCAGGAAGTTGCTGCAACAGGTTCTAACCCCTTCTCTCTGCAGGGCTCCGTCCTGTACCGGAGTTGTATGCTCTGAAATCCCTGGAATCTCTGTCATTTCCTTGTGTTTGTTATTTCTACTACCTCTGTGAGGAAATGCTCCTTGACCGTTCCCTTGGGAAGAGTTGCTCAGGCCTTCTCCAAAGCTGTTGCCTTCTTTGTGGGCTGGGGGTGGGGAGTGGCTGCACACCTCACACCTACCCTGGGCACCAGGACTCTCCTGGCAGGAGGCATCACAGGGAGAGCCTAGGAGGCATGGGGCCTGGACACTGGACCAGTGGGCTCTCCTGCTGCCTCTGTCCATATAGCCCCTGGGTGGGTTTCCTGTCATAACTCTCTTGTACTTAGCCATATTCCTGATGACAAAGCCCTCCATGCTCAGGCACCTGAGAGAGCCAGCACTGATAGAAACCTTTGTAAGGGGTGTGGAGTGTTTGCTTTATTCTCCACTGTACCTGCAGGACCCAACCCCATGCCTGGCACATGGTAGGGGAGCTCAAAAACTGTTGGATGAATGAAAAGATGGATGGGTGGTGGTAGGGAAGCTGTCCTTCCTGCGGCTAGAAAGCTATAGAGTAGTAGCATTTCTAGAGGCCAGCCCTGTTGGAAATGTGACCATCAGAGTGTGGGGTTCCCCTAGAGAGGAGTGGGAGGGTGGGGGTCAGAGTCAGAGGGCTCTCACACCCTCCCCACCCTCTCAAGCTCTGGCTCAAATCTTGGAGGTCTGGGGCTGGTATTTCAACGGAGCCTAGCCATGCTTAGAGACATCCCCTCCCCATGGCAGGGGTTCCCCTACCTCGGTAGGCATCAGAATTTCTTGGGGAGCTTTAACTAATATAGATTGCTGGGTCCCACCTGAAACCTCTCACTCAGAATACTGCTGGGTGGGACCTTGGAATCGATATGTCTTTTAAGTCCCTTGGGTGACTCCGCCATGTAGAAGGCATAGAAACTCCCCACCTACTGGAGCACGTTTAAACCCCCAGACAAGGATTCTGAGCCCTTTGCCATCTGGACCCAGTGCCCCTGTGCAGCCTCACCCCTCACCTCTCAACCCAAACATGCCGCCCAATGAAACCACTCCATGGTCCCCAGACATGCTCAGGGCTGCTCACCACCTAGTCTGTGCTCAAGTTCATGTCTCTACCCTCCCCCTCCTCTACCCAGGGAGTTTCCACATGTCCTTGAGGCCCAGAAAGTGCCACTCCCCCAGGAAGCCCTCCACACCCTTCCTCCACCCAGCGGGGCAGACTCTTGTCAACACCCTGTGAGTCTCGCCACACCTCCCACCACCTACATCAGGGCACCTGTCAGTCTGCCTGGTCATGATCCGATAACGGCCGGGTCAGACAGTTTGCACCAGTGGCCTTGTTAAAGCCTCCCAAGAATCCTCGAAGACGGATAATGAAGATGACGATGATGGTAGCAAAGACTGATTGGGTAAAAAGTCTGCGGGACTCATATACTGCTCATATACTCATATACTCATATACTGCTGGGCTCTGCAATCCTCACAACAGCGGTGAGCTGGGTACTTTATTACCAGGCCCACCTGACAGACGAGGAAACTGAGACCCAGAGAAGCAAATTCACTTGCCCTGGGTCACACTGGAAGTGGCAAAGTCGGAATTAACCAGTCAGGGCTCCAGATACCACGGTCTTGCCCACCTGGCTTCGGCCCTTTTACAGATGAGGACACTGAGGCTCAGGGAAATATTTACCCAAACTCACCATCCTCATAAGTAGCACAGTCATAATTTACACCCAGGAGTGTCTGATGTCAGAGCTCCACACTCCACATGGCCCCTTTTAAGCCTCCATCTAAGTAATCCCCAGGCCAAGCCCCATTCCTGGCCTGTTTCAGGCTCCCTTCCTCTTTCCACAACTCCCCAGACACCTGCGCTTTAGTCTGCCTGGCCTGGCCTGGCCTGGCCTGCCCTCTGATCTTACTCCCACCCATTCTGCCCCACCTTGAGTTCCCTGGAAGGAACACACAGTCCTTATTAGGCCACAGCTCATCTGGAAGGCAGAAGTCCGACACCACTGGCGAGCTTTTCCCCTTCACTTCCCCATCCAGCTTTCCAAACTGAACAAGCTGAGGTGGTGCAGGGAGCGAGCCTCCTCCTCTCCCTGAGCCTCAGTTCCTTCATTTGTAAGGCAGAGAATGGCTCTGCCCTGGCTGCCTTCCGGGACTGAGAGGAGGCTGTCATGATCACAGGGTGAAAGGCTTTGTAAACGCTGGCGGTCCAGCCCTGAGCACCTTGCTTCTGGGCCCTGGTTAGGAGAGCGGATCCTAAGTCAGCCTGGAACCAAGCTCTACAACCCTGGCAGCTCACGTAACCTCCCTGTGGCACAGCACCTCATCCAAAGAACAGCATCACACAGTACCTTCCACATAGAATTATTGTGAGAATTGACTGCAATAAGGTACCACTAGATGCATATAAAGTGTACCTAGCACCCTTTATCTCCATAAATAAATGGTACTATTAAGTGAAGGGCCTGCCTCCCTCTGTGGAGAGAGCAAAATAGAATTGTAGCTGTGAGATCAGGTACCTTTCCGGAAAACTCCAGCGGAATCTTGGTTAAGGTGGGTCCCTAGCCCAACTATCCCCTGCACTGAGAATAATTCTAATTAACTGTCCAGCTGGTGATGGCAGGTTTTATAAACTGTGCTGTCATTGAAGATACTTTTTAACTCACAAGAAGCTGAAGAGCTCTTTAAGATGTCCTTTTCTTATCCAATCCTTTACAAAGCCTGTAGAAAAAGTATGTCTAGGCTTTGGTTCCAGGTTGGACTGAGCTCATTTCCAACTCTGCTCCTTATTTGCTGTGTGATCTAGGGCAAGTTAATTCCCTTCTCTGGGCCTCACCTGTAAAGTGGGCAGGACATTCCCAATCTTGGAGGGGTCCTGTGAGGATTACAAGTGTTGGACATAGAAGAAGTACATAATAATCCTAAAAGCTCCATTACCCCCATATTCTAGATGAAGAAACTGAGGCTCAGAAAGGCTTCATTGCTTGTTCTACATCTAGTAAGAAGCATGACTCCCACTTCCACACAGGAAGATGTCCCCCATTCATGAGGTTTTGAGGCCATGAGAAATGGCTCTGGCTTCTCAAGGCCAAGGATGGATCTCGGTTCTTGCTGGGTACACCTCTCCTTTCAATTCTCATTAGTCATAGCCGGCCAGGTCCAGACCTCAGTATTAGTGGGTCAGAGGGGACAGGGCCAGAGTCAAGATGGGTATGGTGGGTGAGACAAGTGAGACTGTGTACCCTCTGCCACTGGAAAACCCGCAGACACAAAACAGGAGAGTAGCAGGCGTGTCCCAGTCAACTGCACTAAAAGGACACAGTAACCTCCTCTTCGCACCCAGGAGCTCAGCCAGCAGGGCTGTTCTCCTTTTTTACAGCCTGAAATCAGTGGGCCAAGAGCCATTACACTGTATTGCCCTCATCTATGCTGATTTATTACGGCTGCTTCCGAGTAAAAGACAAGAACTCCCCTTAAGCATCTGGCTCTGGGAGACTTACTTTTAATTTTCTCTCTTTTGAAGACAATGATGAGATACCATTTGTCACCTATCCAACTGACAAAGACTGAAAAGATAAACACACACATTATTGGCCAGAGGATTGTGAAAAGGGCAGGTCCCTTTATAGGTGGTAAAAGGGCAGTATGTACTATTTTTTTGAAGAACGATTTAGCAAAGCCTTAAAAATGCCCATTCTTGGATCCTGTCATCTCTCTCTTCCAAGGATTTGAACTGAGCTCTTGGTACAAAGTTGAGTTTCACGGAGTTGTTTATAAGTGCCCCCAAATGAAAACCACCTAAATGTTCATCAATAGGGGATTGGTTAAATCAACGATGGACTATCAGTCAGTCATTAAAAATCAGTCTGGGAAGAATATTCACTCATAGAGAAAATGTTCATTACAGATCGAGAGACAAAGCAAGTTCTATCCCGAATGATTTGCACTGATATAAGCAGGCTTGAGCAGCTTTCCCACATCGGGCCTTGTACTCTTGGCATGTTCCCTCTTGGTCCCAGCCGCCATGCGTATGCAAGTCCAGGCTATCCTGCCGAGAACAGAGGAGAATGAGGCACCATACGGAGAGAACAGCCCCAGCCAAGGATCCCTCGGAATACAACTGCATGAATGAATACCTCAGCAGTGCCTTGGGGGGAGCAGAACTGCACAAAATCATGAGAAATACTACGCTGTTGCCATTTAAAGCCATTAAGTTTTGGAGTGGTTATTCTATAGCAATAGACAGCTAAACCATCATTTCCTAGATTTTCAGAATGCATATAGACCATTAGAGCAGAAGCACCTAAGTCTGAGCTTCCAGACTTGTGCACTTCTGGAAGGCAGGGCCTGGGGTGACCCCAATTATTGAGCCTCTGTCATTGACTAGTCATTGTGCAGCATTCACAAACCGTCATGTACGAGGTGCTTAATAAATATTTACTGAATAAGTGGATAAATGTCTTAGTTAACACACACTGAAGCCCTGGGAGGTAAGAGTTATTGTTTTATTACAACTCAACTAATATTCATTAGAGAAAAATGCAGATATTACAAAAAAGAAAAGAAGAGTTACCCCCAATTCTACTACTCATAATTTCAATTCACATTTAGCACATTTCTATAGAAATCAATGATATTATATATGCATATTTACTTTTTAAAATGTGTAAATGTACTGTTTTGTAACCTGTTTTTCCCATTCAAAACAAGCTTCCCTTTCTTTCCACGTCAGTGAGTGTATATCTCTATTCAACATTTTTCATGGCTGCACATATTTGCCTGTGTAACTCACACCCCTTCCTCCACCCCAACCCCACACAGAGGTGAGCCTTGTCTGCTTTGTCTGTGTTCTATGATCCCATTATTTAATCACAGCCATTCAGACCTAGGGCAAACATTTCACTCAAACAGGGCTAATCTGCTTCTCTCTTCTAGAAACTCAGAATCAGGACCAGGAGACAGCTGAGACAGACTTGCGGGTTGTGGAGATGGTCCCCTATGAGTTTCAGCATTGTGCAGTGGTCATATTCTGCCACATGGAGCAGAACACGTCTGTCTATGAAGAGAGAGAGGAACAAAGCAGAGGTGAGGGATGCAGATGGTGGTCTACTTGCCGAGTCCGGAGCATTGTTAGCACCTGACTGCATCCTTGCCACTGATTTGGGAGACACCTCTGTAACTTTAATAAATTCTCTTTTTTTTGACTGAAGTTGGCTTACATATATGGATACTTGCAACCAAAAAATCCTACATCATTACTCTAAGGAAATAAAAAAGACGTGACTCTCAGGCACAAGGCCAGGCCTCTGGGAACCAGTAAAAGGCAGAACAAGCCAAGACAGAAGAATATTGCCCCAGCTCCTTCTATAAGCAGAGACGCGACCAGCCACTTTACAATTCCAGGTACACGGGCTGGAACACGAGCTGCTGGAGGGGAGGGCTCCATAGTCAAGCAGTCAAGGCCCTCCTTCTATGCCGTGGCCTCCACCTACCAACCTTAGCAGCAAACACCTGTTGGGCACCTGCCATATTCAGGGCACTATGCTCAGGGCATAGATGAGAATGGCTGCATCAAGTTCCATGTGCAACTTTGGGCAAATCATTAACACCTCTCTAGGTCTCAGTCTTATAAGGAGAAAATGCACAATTCTGAAGTCTTTCTCGCTCTCACGCCTATAAATCCAGCCAGGGTCCTCAGCCTAGCCCTCAAGAAACAAGATATATATATATCAAGCTCTAGAAGTGGCATCAGATTTTCCAAACACTTTCACATGTATTGTGTCCTGTGATCCTTCCAATAGCCCCACAAGGCAAGGCTTATTAGGCCAATTTTAGAGACTTGAACAGGAGAGAGGCAGAGAGGTTAAGCAACCTGCCTGAGGGCACACAGCTGTTGAATGGAAGAACTGGAACTTAGTCCAAGTGGGAGCCAACTGCCCTCCGAGGAGGAAGATCAAATAACTCTTGACCTTTATTATCATAGTTTTAAAGATGAAGGACGTTTACATGAGATAACTAGAGTAGTCAACTTCATAGAGACAGAAAGCAGAACAGTCGTCGTGGGGGACAGAGGAATGGGAAGTTACCGTGTAATGAGCACGGAGGTTGGGAAGATACAAAAGTTCTGGAGGTGGACGGTGGTGATAGTTGCACAACAGTGTAAATGTGCTTCATGCCACTGAACTCTTCACTTAAAAATTGTTAAAATGGTAAATTTTTTAAATTTTTTAAATTTTTTAAATTTAAAAATTTTTAAAAATTGTTAAAATGGTAAATGTAATATATTGTAGTACAATATATTACAAATTTTTGTAATCTATATAATTACCACTTTTTTTTTTTGGAAACAGGTCTAGCAGGATAAAGGGAGTAAGTGTAGATCCGTTTATGAGCATACCGGGGACAGACGGGGTCCAACACTCAGATCTACCACTTACTTACGGTACTTGCTCGACCTGGGGCAAACTACTCTGAAACTGTGCCTTGGTTTCCTTCTTTGTGAAATGAGATAAAACAGCCTGTCTAGGATTTGTTGTGAGAATTAAAGGAGATAATTATATGCCACTCATTTAGCCCTGCACCTGGCACAGAGTAAACTGTCAATACACATGACGTTATTATGACAAAGCTGTTTAACCCAGAGCTAGAAGGGCCTTGGAAGTCAGCTGTTGCAACGCCTTCATTAAGAAACTGAAGAGAGTGAGACTTAGAAAGGGACAGTGACTTTCCTGAAGTCACCTAACAAACCTGTAACAGCCCAGGGTGGAACTGAACCATCCCTCTGAGTCCGGAGAGCTCTGCCTCCAGCCGGCTCACAGTGCTTTCCCTTTCTTAAGAGTTAAACTGCCGTGAATTTGGGGCATTAATTTCAAGCCCCAATAAGGAAGGGAAGGAACCTCAACTGGTTCTGACTCTCCTGCTTCTAAAGAAGTCAGCTCCAGTATAATGGGCGTGAGTCACCCAACTCCGTGATTAACGTGCGTGTGACTGCCAGGTGGCATGCAGGTGGGGGAGGGCACAGCCGGATGCTGACGGGGTTGTGGCTACTTGCTTGAGAGGGGTGGGGAAGCCCTCCCCCTCTGGGAGGGGGGGTGAGCTGTGTGCTTTCTTTTGAATTCCAATTGCTATATGGTGGTATCTAGAAATTAAGAGGTCCAGGTTTCATATCTTTAATTTGCTACCAAATTCCTCCTTCGGTGTGACCTCAAGCACGTGGCTTTAACCTCTGCGTGCCTCAATTTCCTCAACTGCCTAGAGGATGTATAAATAAATTTGGTCTTGCCCTCAGCACACGGTATGGGGAGGAACCAAGGAATGACATGGGGGAAGGTTTTGCAGTTAAAAAGTTGCATCAGCATAAAGGGCATTGTCATTTCACTCCTCAGGAGAAATAAGGTTCTAAGAACAAAACAGAGCCCAGCCAGTCTGTTTGTTTTTCCCATCAGTCCTGGAACTTCTCAGGGTCTCTGAGATGCTCAGGTCTCCATGCTCTTTTCCCACACCCCAGAGTGCCAGGTCAATTTCTCAGACTCAAACTTTATGGAGGGCCTACTTACTGTGTGCTAGGCCCAGCGACAAGCCATTGGACCCTCCCCCAAAGCCCATAAGATCAAGATAATTCTGAGCCCCATTTTACAGAGCGAAAACTGAGGCTCACAGAGAGGAAGTACCACCAAAGGTGGCACCACTGGCAAGGAGGAGCTGGGCCATAAAACCAGACTTCCGGACTCTTCCATCACTCCCCCTTTCTGTGGGCTTAAGGAAGAAAGCTCCTGAAGGCTGCATCACGTCCCCTCCTTCCAATTCCAGAAACCCCCAGAAAACAATACATGGAAATTGGAAGAGGTAGATCCCTGCCACCCTGACGTAAATAAGGCTTCGAAAATATAAAATACTGGAAATGATAATAATTACCATTTTTCAAGTATTAATATATGCCCATCACCTAACAGTTATTTTCTCCTTCATGTTTTCAATGAATCTTTGAGGTAAGTACTGATATCATTCCCATTTTACAGTTGGGGAAATTGAGACTCAGAAAAGTTAAGTCATATGCCCCCAAACACACAAGTAGCAGATCTGTCTTCAAAACCTGTGTTCTACCCACCACATGTCACTGTTGGCCCCCTCATTCATTCATTCTTTGCTTTATTCATTTATTAAACAGTTATAGCTTCTTCTCTGTGCTAAGTAACAAGCCGGACAGATGGCAGTTAGGAATGCCTGAGTCCCTGCCCCTAGGAAGTCATTATCTAGGGAAAGATTTGTCTCAAACAATCATAATCTAAGTGAGAAAAGCCAGGCCCCAGTACATTGCTTGTGCTAGGTGCCTGAACCAGCGTTGCTGGTTGGAATTTTTGTTTGTTTATTTTTTTAATTGAGGTGCTAGAACTCAAACCTACTACTTGTGTAATCTTAGTTGGGCAAGTTACTTCTCAGAATCTCAATTTTCCCTTTTAGAAAAAGGAGAGAAAAATACTCATCTCATAGAGTTCTTTCAGGGATTAAATAACTGGAATAACATTGCACTCATTCACTCAACACGTAAGTACTGAGTCCCAGTGTGTAGCAGGTATTATTTTTGGTGCTGGGGATGCTAGCTAGAAGAAGTGGACAGCAGATATTCCCTTGAAACCAGGGAAAGATTTTCATTAAAAAAAAGAAAAAAGAAAAAAATTCTTTTAATTGAAGCATAATGTGCATACAGAAAAGTACAAAAATTGCAAGTGCACACCTTGAGGAATTTTGACAAACAGAACACACCCGTGTAACCAGCACCCTGATTACAAAACATTACCAGCGGGGTCAGGATTAGGGTGTGGCAGGGGAAGTATTCACCTACCCCCCAGTAAGATTCAAGGGGGTGCCAAAAAAGCCCAGTCATCAAGATAAATAATACTTTTATGCAATATTTTAAAAAAATTAAAATTAATGCAAAAAATCCATGATGACAAAATATCAAAAAGTTTAAATGACAGTATTAGTAACATTGAGTGCCCTGTTGAGTCATACTTAAAGCTCAGGGCGAAGGAAAACAATCAGTAACTTGGTGGATAGAGGAGCCATCTCTGAGGAAGGGACTAGGAGGGATGGGGGAAGATGAGCTTAAACATGGTGAGTTCGAGGTACCTGTGGGACAAGCAGAAGTCTCTCCTGAAGATAAGCCTGGCTCTCCGGAGAGAATGAAGGAGGGGTATGTTCCTTCAATAGGCCCAGAATCAGCGAGCCAGAGGTGGCCCTGAAGAGAGCCCTTGTAGAGGACGGGGGAGGGGCACACAAACAAAAGGATAAAGAAGGAAAGCCAAAAAACTTTCCGGGAGCAGGTGGTGTGCAAATGAGAATGAAAATATCCAACACACAAAGCTGTCCTGGAGTCCAATACCGTGTTTACCTGCAGCCTGGAAGGATTTCAGTTGCAAAACATACTGCGGATTTGGGATTCCCGCGTCCCAACCCCTGCCAGCCTCCTTTGTATCAGCTGCAGTTGACTCAGCAGGCCTTTTCTCCTAGCTGTCAAGGACGCTTGCCTTTAAAGGCGGGGTGGGGATGGCGGGGGCAGGAAGCCCTTTCTCAGGCTGTCTTACGCACTCCGGTCTCTGCAGCCTCAGGACGGAGCCTCTAGGACCCTGTTCAGCGCCGCTGGAGCCCATGTGCGTGCCGTTAGGCACGAACCAGCCAGCAAGCATCTGCCTGGCCACCTGGCACCGCCCTGGCAGTCCCAGAGAGCTTTTTTCCTCCAAAAGTGGCTAGGGCTGGAACTGCTTGGAATCAGACTCAGAAAAGTCCCAAATTCCTTCCAGGGCTAAAAGCAGCATCAAGGACAAAGCTGCCAGTGTGAGCATAGCTTGTGGGGGACCGCCCTTGATCCCTCCAAGCTGACCGCTAGGGCTCCCCAGCCTTCCTCACAAGTCCTTTAAAGCCTCAGGGTAGGGTAGGTTTGAAGGAGGCTGAGATTTCCTTATATCCTTCCTTCCCCTGTTCCAAAACCCTCCATGGCTCCTCACTGCCCACTGAATAAAGCCCTAACTCCTATACTTGGCATTTGAGGGCCTTTGTTATACCACCTCTTCAGCTTCTCCTTTCACTCAAATTCCCCCTCTCTTCATCTCCTCTCTCCCAACCCCCACACTCCAGCCACAGGGGCTATTATACTTAGCCTGGCCCTCTCTGGGTTAAGCTGCACCTTCATGACCCACTTCCAGGCATTTATTTGTTCATGCTCTTTCTCCCCCTGCATCCCAACCTTCCAGGCTCAGATGCCACTTCTTAGATTTTTCTCTGGTGTTCCCTTCCTGGTTGGAGTTAAATCCTATTATATTTCACAGGACTAAGCCACCCCCAAAATAAACTAACTAGCCCACCTGAGAATCTAATCTCTGATCCAATAGCTTCTGAAGTGTGTACCTCTAAATGGTAGCCTCCAGGGGTCATAAAACTTACAGAGAGAGAACTCCTAGAAATGGAATTTCAAGCAGGTTAATGGGGGTCTGTTTGGGCAGGTGTGGTGTGGTCGGGGAAAGGTAAACTGACCACTCTACTTTGTCTTCAAAGGCCATCCTGATTATAGGAAGGAAATTTGATTGAATTTCTGACATCATGAATTAAAACCGTTTATTTGGATAAATCTTAATACACATCCATTTCGCTCAGGCTGACCCAGGAGGGGATTATTATACCCCTTTTACAGATGTGGGTCTTGAGGCTCAGAGAGAGAAGGGAGTTGCTCAGGGATGTTTGGCAAGTAAAAAGCAGCGCTGGGATTCAGTAGTCCAAATCCAGGGCTCCACCATCAGTCACTGAGTTGGAATCTAGAGATTCTTTCTTCCCTTCAGCAATTATTCTCTGCCTGTCTGCTGTCTTTGTATGTTTTCCCCTCTGCTTAAAATGGTCATCCTTCTGATCCACCTGGTGAACTCATTCATATTCAGCCACCTAAACCCTGCTCAGCATGCCTTCCCCCGTCCCTGAAGCCCTCTACTCTCTCTCCTTCCTCTAATACAAATTCAGCTCCTGTACACATTCTTATCCCTGTACCCTCAACTTGGTCTTGTTGTTGTACATCTCTGCTCTTGCATACTCTCTCGTTTGGAGGCTCCATGAGGCTAGCACCAGATTTGCACGCCTCTGTCCCTGGGGAAGTGTCCAGCACAGTGCTGGCCTGGAGAAGGAAAGGATGCCTGATGGTGAGTGTGACCTCTGGGCTGAGTGGGGCATACCCACAGCTGGGAAGAGGAACATACAGTTGACTAGATATGCTAGGGAACAGAGGGACAGAGACTTCGAGCAAGGAAGTGGAAAAACCCAAGAGGCACTTAAGGAAAGACTAGAAGAGTTGGCAGGAAAGAGGTTCTTGCCTTCCTTCACTTCTTCACCCATGTGTCTCACCTCAAGGCTCAGTCTGGGGAAAGACAGACAAGACAAGCAGCACACTTAGAAACACCAGAGGGTAAGGAAGAGAGTCCCCTTGGGGGACTCAGGGACACTTCCAAGAGGAAGCCCCATTCCAGGGATGCTTTGTGCCCTCAGAAACATTTTGGCATATTGAGGTGGAGGAGAAGGGAGTTCAGCAGAGGAAACAACCTGACAAAGGTATAGATATAGTAGAAAGTGCTGGTGCGAGAGATAAGGCTAAGCTTCAAACTGGTGCCTTGAGGACCTTGCTCCCTTTACAACCCTGGACATTTGAGCAGGAGAATGGGAGTCAGGACTGAAGGGGCTGTTGGCCCTGCAGATAGCAGGGAGGCAAGAAGGATGAGGTGGTGCATAAGGTGAAAACAGCAGGATTTGGTGGCTTCTGGAACCCAGATAGGGAAAGAAGCCCTAAGCCCTAAGCTTTCCAGGCTAAGCTGCTGGGCTCCCATAGAAATGGGAGCCTTGGGTAGGGGTGTGCCCAGTGGCCTGCCTTCCCTTTCAGGGCTCCATGCACAGCCAGGGTGCCCCCTCGGCCAGCACTGGATACACAGCCCAGGCAGAGATTCCAGGGGTCATGTGGTCAGCTCAGACTTCTTTCCAACAGAGAGTAACCCCTCCCCCACCCCCGGAAGCGGAAAGGGACCCTCGGCCTAACCTCAGGATTTTGGCCAGACCTTTAGACCAGGACTCTTACCCTTCACTGAATCTCAAGTAAGGCAGGGTCTAGAAGAGGAAATGAGGTCAAATCAGATGAAATAAGGTGAAATAATATCACTATTACTAAAGGAGGACTTACTGTGTGTCAGCATATGCTTCTCTGGAAATTGTATCTCTTGACAACACATGAGGCTGGTGGTGGTGGTATTAATTTTGCTTTACCCATAAGAAAACTGGGGCTCATAGGCCAGCCCCTCACCAAGGATCATACAGGGCTAGTATACAGTGGAGCTGGTTTAAACCCAAGGTCTCCTGTGTTCTTATTTATATTTTTCACACTTACTTGTCATCATAGATTCAGTTGTACTGTCAGGAGTAGAAGAAGTCTTCACAGAGGAGGTGAGATGAAAGCCCAGAGAAGTGGGTATAGATTTCCAGGCAGAGGGCCCAGTCATTGCAAGGTTTTAGCGTGCAAACAGGAACGCCCGGAGGAGGGAAGAGAGAAAATAGCGCAGGGAGAGCTCCCATAGTCTAACGAATACTTAAATACAACTCACCACTTCACAGACGCTATTCTAAACACTCTACAAATATTAACTCAATCTTCATAACAAACCAATGAGGTGGTGCTCTTATTATCCTTAATTACCCAAGTTTTCCAGTGGCGGACAGCCAGGTACGAGCTCCATCATTTTGCTAGAGGCCTCTGAGGCTCAGAGAGGTGTGCACACTTGCTCAGGGTAACACAGCGAGACACTTGCTCAGGGTCACACAACGAGCACTCTCCCCGGACCCAAGGCACAGGGAGTAGGGCAGACTCGCAGCTAGAGCAGGGTCGGGGCCTGGAGCCCTCTCCCCCGCCCTAGCCCCCTCCCCCTGGAGCCCCGCCCAGGACGTGCCCAGGCCACGCCCCCTGGCTCTGCCCACACCCCCACACACACCAGCTACGCCAGCCAATGGCTGGGGTCCTATAAATGGCGGAGCGGGTACTGGGAGTCAAGAGTGGCAGTCGTGGGTCCTGAGCCGGAACCTGAGCGTCTCCCGCGCGCAGCCAGAGCCTCCGGCGCAGCGCGGCCATGGATCCCAGCAGCAAGGTGAGTCTCGCGTCCGTGGGCCCTCCCCTCCCGGAACAAAGGCGCGGACACTTGCCCACCCCTCCGCAGGCCTGGGTTTCTCCCGCGGTCCGGCAGCGCTGTGCAGTCCGGGCGGGTGGCGCGCGTCTCTGAGCTTCATTGGGCGCCGGCCTAGAGCGCAGTGCCCTGGGGGAGAGGGATGCGAGTGGGCATGAGCGCGGGCGCATTTGGCGCTCGTACTGAGTATCTGGCTTCCTTCCGGGGACGCCAGGGGAACCCAGGGCCCCGGCGCAGCAGGATCTCCCAGCAGCGGCCCCGCGCAGACTCCTCCTGGGGCGAGGGAGGGGGCTCGTGCGCGGCACCCATTGGCTGAACGCGGCACCCATTGGCTGAGCGGGCCGAGCCCCCGGCCCGGCCCCAGCTTCTGCTTGTAGAGGAGGCGGGACCCGTCCCCACCAGGCTGGCTTGGAACCGCTGCTCCCCTTTCCTGGGCGCCACACTAAGCGCGCGGCCTGGCGTTTGGCTTTTTCCGCGGCTACGCGCCAGCTCTGTGCTTCCGAGGCGGGGGACACTTTCTTAAGGCCGGGGCTCCAACTCCAGGGTGCCCGGCTCTCCAGGCTTGAGTTAAGAGCCGGCCTCTTAGGCCCTTCTTTCCGAGTAGCGCAGGCTCCAAAGCTTTTGCCAAGTCCTGGGGAGATGTGCTCCGAGGTGGCACGTTTCCCTCTTGGGCGGGGCTGGTGCGGGCTGGGCGGAGAGAGAACACCCCTGGGGCCGTCCCCGCCGCCTGGAGAGATTATATCACTTGCTGAGGAAGGGGCCCCAGGCTGGAGTGGAACGGGAGGACTGGGGGACGAGGGAGGGCCTCTGTACTCGGAATAGATGAGGACTCTTCTCTGGAGGCAAACAACTGCATGGATAGAATCTCTTTTGTCATCTGTAAACGGTCTTGTCCTGCAGGAGATCTTTGTGACTTTCCCAGAACGGTTTCTTCTCAACAAATATGTATCGAATCTCGCCGGTGTGCGGGACAGTGTTTCTTTCCTTCCTCCCTTCTTTCCCCTTGTATAGAATATTTTCAAGTCACTTTTTTTTTTGCCTGCAATAATCTTTTATTCCTTTGACGCTACAGAAAATCTGCACCTAGACAAGGCAATTAATTCTCATAATAAAAATGCCCCCGTCCAAACAGCCAACGTCTCCAGATTCCATGATGAATTTATATAGTTGTATGGTACATCACATTCTTTTCTACAGGTGTATTTTCTTGTGAGTCTGTCGAGTTATGATCAATTCTGCCCGGAAATATTAGCTTTTCACAAACTGCCTCCTTTATTGGTAAATACTGTGGTATTTCATTAGGGTCCATGAAGAGGGGAGGTGAAACATGCATTAAATTAAAAATTTTGCTCTCGTGATGTATATTCTCATAACATGTAGGTCTTGTCACCTCATGGTAAAGTCTCAGGTTGTTCATTCCGATAGGCACTCCATCAATTCTCAAGAAAAGCTGAAACAGCAAGAAAAAGCTAGAAGGCCTTACTCTAATTTTCACGCTCAGGCTTGAAACTCCATGATCATGAAGTTCATCCTCAGACAGAACTTCTTCAAAAAATTTAATTTCTCTGGCTTTCGATTTCTCTGTATCTATGTGATATGTTGTAGGTACAACTTTTAACTTGAGTGCTTCTCCAAGTAATGTCTCCTTATAATCTGTTGTATATATGTCCAATCGTATGGTTTAATAACCTTCTTGGAATGTTCATCCTCCATCCTGCTTTCCTGCCACTCTCAAATCACTTTTTCCTTTGAAACGCTCCCTCTTATCCTCTTGAATGTTCCCATCTCCTCAGCAGGGAAGGCTCATGGATGCCCTTTTTTTTTTTTACCTGAAATGCTGGAGTGCTGGGGCAGTGCTGAACTCTGCACTGCCCTTCTGGTGGGCTGTGAATGTGTCTGGTGGGACTGAAGAGGGTCTTGGCTGGGCAGAGTGGTGCTTGAGAGTGACGCCAGGCTGTCCCCTCAGCGGGAAAAGGCTGCTTCATACCTGTTGAATCCAGACAACCTGTTTCACCTTGCCGTGGCCCTTGGGCTTGATGGGAGACCCTGAGCTGGGAACATATTTCCTGACAGTCATAGATGAGCCATTATGTTGGGATGTAACAAAATAAAAACCAAACGAGAAGCGATTTTAGATACTGGTAAGGGCTTGAGACCCAGAAGTCCAAATACCTCCTGTCCTCTTATCCACGTTACGTGGTAGGCCACGTTACTACCTCTCTGGGCTTCAGTTTCTCCATCTGTAAGACAGATAACTTTAGTCACTTCCTCAAAGGTAAGAACTATCGGTTCAGCATGGATGCAGGATGTGGGTATTTATTTCTTGAGTGGATAAGAGAATATTCTGAGTGGAGACAGAAAAGTGGAGGAGAAAATTCGTAGCCACTTACAGTTTACTAGGCCCTTGGCTGACATGCTTTACAATGTCACTGACCCTCCACATAGCCCTATTGATTCAGAGAAGGGAAATAACTTTCCTGAAGTCCCACAGCTAGTAAGGAACTGAGCTAGATTTGAACCCAGGCCAATCAGAAAGGACTTTCAGTCTCCATTATCCCTTTTCACCATAGCCTTTCTTGAAGTTTGGGTTGGGGTGGGGAAAGTTTGCCTGAATTCAAGGGCTGCCCTGGTGCCAGCTGATTCTAAATGCTGTAACAGGTGGGTGTTTTCTATGCAATAACCTCCCAATTTGTGACTCCCCCGTCAGTAAATAATTTTGGAGCACCTACTTCCAAGTGGTTTATCTGTATTTATAAATTCATGTACATGCAGTTATGCTAGTAGATCGTATGCCTCTATCATAGAAATTTCAAAGAACAAATACAGATAGCAGTTCTGGTTAAAAAACAGTTTTTTCCTTTTTGCTAAGCCTTCTATGGATCATCCTGTATACATTTTGGAATAAAGCCCTTCCCTTTGGAGATTGCTGATTCGATCAATAAGCACAGCCCTTTTATACAGGCTGTTAGACTGAGGCCTGGAGAGATGCTATCACTGCCCAGAGCCAGGCACGTCTGGCTCCGAAGTTCTTTCTCCTATGTTCCTCTTCATCTCTTAGGAACGAGTCATTGACTCAATTGCCTTCTGTGTATTCTGTCATGCTCCTCTGCAGCTCACTGAGGAGTTTTACTGAGTAGAAGGAAATAGGGAGGGGACAGGCTGGAATCCCCTTCCCTTCCGGCCGGGGCTTCATACTCCCTTCTGGGCAGCAGGTAGGGGTGATCAGTCCTTTGTGAAGAACTCCAGCTAGTCTCTCGTGGGGCCCGGGTGGCACCCCAGTGTCTCTGCCATCTCTGCCTTGCAGAGAAAAAAGAAATAAAAATCTTCAGGGTCCCCCAGTGGTACAAGGAGCATAGGCTTCTGAGGTGCTGCAGACGGGGTTTTGAATTCTAGCTGAACTCAGTTGCCTCATGTGCACAATGGTGTCATTTTCATTATAAGAGTATCTGTAAGAATTCAGGGGGAAAAAAGTGTTCTCATAGATGCTCCATTAATCTTCCTTGCCTCTTTGGACTCCCAGGATGCATTGCACTTACCTGGGCCTTAGGTGACCTGTACCTGGGTTGTGGCCTCTAGAAATCTGGCAGTATGAGCTTTTGGAGAGCCCCAGGAGGCCCAAGCTGTGAGTATCACTTGGTTGAGGAAATCATTGAAACTCTGGCTGGCCAGTGCTTCTCCAGTAAGGGTTTCTCAGGAAGCTGGTTTGCAGAGGTAGCACATGGGTGAGAGTGCCTGGCCCAGAGATGGGTCAACTAATGTGGCTGCCCTGCCTCCCCTGTCAAGGAGATACGCGTCACAATGACATCACAGTCCAGTGACTTTCCCAAGGTCACACACTGAGCCTTCACCTCAGAACCCGCTGCCAGACGATCTAATATGACATAAGGGGATAAAGGAAAGTCAGAGCAGGAAGGGACCTTCCAGTGGACGGCCCAGCCCTCCATTAGACAGATGGGGAAACTGAGGCCAGAGAAGGCAAGAGACGTGTCCAACATACGGCTACCACAAGAAAATCTGAGATATTCTACAGTATAAAAAAGATGCCTTCCCCACACCCCTCTCCTCTGTGCCACCTTCCACTCACCTCAAATGAGCAGGAATTCCCAGACCTTAAGACTTTCCAAGCTCTTTCGGGGTGAGCAGGAGTCTCAAAGTTGGATTGGACAAAAAGTGACGACTGAAACCCTTTTGTGAATGGACACAAACCGTGTCCTCCCAAAACTATGACCTTGGGGAAGTGGCCTTCCTCAGAGCCTTGCTTTCTTACCTGTAAAACAGAGGTTTGCTACCCTGCGGTGGATGTGGGGAGACTGGCCCAGGGCGCTAAATCAGGGTGGTGGCTATTTGAAGTGGAAAGACACTTTGTACGGCAGTTTGGGTGTTTGGGAGTATAGGCCGTGTCAACATCTCCATGAAGATCCTGTCCCATGCTGAGCCATTCAGAGACCCGACCCAACCCTACTTGCCCCAGAGCTGGGTCAGCCCCAAATCCCCCGTCATCAGCTTGTGACTTCAGGGAGCTCAGCTTTACCCGGTGCCTCCCAGTCACGGGGGTCAGAGCTCTGCTAGAGCTCTGCTCTGGCTCCCAGGGTACAGGCATCCAGTTTCCCCCTCCCCCAGGCTGGCAGAGCTGGGAGGCCTGGAACAAAGCTGGAAGTGTGTGCAGCACTGGCTTGGGACTTGCAACCTCACCCCTTCCCCCCTGTCACTCCTGGGCATAGAGGTGACAAAGCCACTCAGTTCGGTAACTGGCGTCCCCAGGATAGTGGAGGCTGAGAAGGCTCCTGGTTTCACTTATGGACTCAGAGAGGCTGTGTCCAGGCCAGCAGGCCCAGGCCTGGCCACCAGAACAAACCTCCATTGTTACCTCCCTCTGTGGGAGGAGTGCAGTGGAGCCATCCAGCCACCAGGCCAGGGAGGCAGTAGCATGATGCATAAACTGAGCAGGGCTCCCAGGTTTTGAACTTGGGCAGAATGAGGGCAGTGTTCATCCTCTCGGAGACCTCAGCACTACTCGCTTGCTGCCGATTGCCTCCCCAGGGCCTCGGCGCCCAGGAAGGGGAGAGAACTCTTGCCAGACGGCGGCGTACAAAGCCTTTGGCTCCTAAAGCCTGTACTGGACAGGACATCTGCCCATATCGCCTACCCCAGAGCTGGTCTCCCTCTATCTTGGCAGTTGGGTGTAGGCAGGAAAGGGCTCCCTCAGAAATGCCTTACCATTCAACCTCAGGCCAGCCACACCTCCTGTTGGAGCTCGTTTCCTCAACTGTAATAGGAATAATAAGATATACCTCTCTGGGTCAGGTTGTGGATTTTTTTTTCATTATGGAAGTAATAGAGCGAACTACGGAGAAGCATGCTTGTAAAAGAGTAAATGTCTTCTTCTCCCAGTTGTAATGGGTTGACGTTTACCTCACAGACCTTGTTTTCTACACGTGTATATGTGTGCCTGTAAATGTAATTTTTATGTCATTGGATCACACTTTCTACCTAGTTCTATGCAGCCCTGCATGGCCCACCCATCCTGTTCACCCACCACCCCTTAGAGACAAATACCTACTTGCAGTGTTTCTCTCTGAGTAGACAACCAGCAAGGGCTCCTACACAAGTTATCTACTCCTTCCTCACACAAAATGTACATCGTATACATTGCTTTGTGCCTTCCTTTTTTCTTTTAACAGTCTACCCTGGGGCTCTTTTCATATCAAGTACATACAGATCTGATGCATTCTTTCTAACGGCTACCTAGTATTCCATTATAAGTATGTCTTGCCATGATTATGAAATACTACCCCCATCACTTTCTTCATACCACTCACCACCTGATGTATTTTAGGTATTTATTATCTGTCCCCACCCTCAACTAAAATATCAAGTTCCAGGAAGGCAGGAATTTGGTTTAGCTTATTGCTGAATTCTCATTGACTAGAATGGTGCTGGGAACATGCATTCAAGCCTTAGCTTTCCTTAGTAATATATTTTTCTTGGAAAACCTCTCTTATTGAGAACTGGAGGTCTTAGGGGAAGGGTCTTTTTCAAGGCCACACAAGTGGGGAAGATGAGATGGAAACTTGCCTGTTGAGAGTGTTAGTGACCTTTACATATTCCCATGGCCTTATTAAATTAATTTTATCAGAGTTGAATTGGTTCCTACCTCACCACTGAAAGGGTACTTCCTCAAGGGTGTCAGCTTCTGCAGATATCCAGGTCCTGACCCAGGGCCCACACACACAGCCCAGGGAGCCAATTGTTTGCATTGAACATCCTGTTTTAGGGGAAACGCTTTGTCAGTTATTTAGGGAGAAGGATTTGATTTTGCCTGGATGGCTTTGAAAGTCCTGTGCAGTTCATGTCTCGGGTTTGCACATAGCAGTTCAGAGGGCCTGGGGCTTAAAGCAGAGATTAACAAACTTTCTTGGAAAGAGCCAGATAGTAAGTAAATACCATCAGCTTTGTGGGCCATATGGTCCCATTGGCCACAACCACTCAGCTCTGCCTTGTAGCACAAAAGCAGCCATAAACAACACCGTATATAAACAAATGAGTGGCTATGTTCCAATCAAACATGCTCACTGAAATTTGAATTTAATATAATTTTCGGGTAGCACAAAATATTAGTCTTTTTTCCCCAATCACTTAAAATAATGTAAAACCCATTCTTAGCTGGCAGGCTGGATTTGGTCCACGGGCCATAGTTTGCCGACCCTGGCTTACAGCAGAATCCACCCAAGTAGTCAGAAGGTTTCTGAGCTTGGGTCTGGGCTGTCCTGGCTCAGACTGGGCAAGCCCCACAGTTGCTGGAAGGGGAATTTGACCTACATAGAACGTACCAGGTAGAAACCTTGTTTCCTTCAGGGACCAGTACCCGGAAACGGGGGAGGACATGAGCAGGAAGGGCACAGAGTTGGCATCAGAGACCCCCAACTTGAAGTTTCACGGAGGCCGAGGGACTTGCCGATATCCACTTTTCCTCTCTGAGCCTCCCATTTTCTCATGTGTGGAGTAGGACCGTCTCCTCCGAAATGTGTTCGTGGTGGTTAAATCAGGATGCATGAGCAGCCCCTGGCATGGTGCCTAGTGCCTTGCTGCTGGTGCTGATAAATTCTGCCCCTCCCTCCTCTCCTCTCTGCTTTAAAGATTGATGAATCCCTCTGCCTCTGGGGCCACCATGGGGTGCAGGGGAGGCTCAGCCAGGCAGAAGTCCTAACATTACTGGAAGGCTTGAAGGAAATGGCTTCAAGGGGAATAAATGCCTGAGGGCCCCTGAAGGTCAGACATCTGAGCACCAACCCATTATTCATCTGTTTGAAAGAAAAGGGTAAACCCCAGTCCTAGCCCTGGCTTTTGTTTACTGTGTCCTGGGCCCCTGCCTCTGGCCTTCTAGCTCCCATCGATCACACAAGGGTGTTAAAGCAATTCTGCCATTTCTTGGGCTCCTTTCTTTTTTAACGCCCAGAATTTTATTTAAATGAAATCTCAGACACGAAATGTACACAAAATACATAAAAAGGGAGCTGTGATGGATCTGGTAAGCCCTTGCCTCACCCCGTCCCGCCCTCCTTGGAACTGGAGGCCAAGCCGTTATTAAGGCTGAACCCCATGCTCCAGTACACCTGGGGAAACCACGTGGACAGCTGTGGGGGAGAAAGTGGGTGGGAACGACCTGGATTATGCCTGCTCCCTGCTCCTGGACCCTTTTCCCACAGGGAATAATGTCCTCCCTCTGAATGGCAGTAGCCACATGCCCTCCCTCTGCCGATATTGACCTAGGGCCTGCTGAAGTTCAAGCCCAGGCCCCAGGCCTGGAGCACTCTGCTGAAAAAGGGCAGGCACATGCAGGTCACAAAGGCTGCAGTGCTTGGGAAGTTATGCGTCATGGCCAGGGCCATCAACGTCCAGGGTGTGGGGGGAGAGGTCCTGGAAGCTGACTTCCTGGGAGAGGGAGAGCTCTCAGTGGGACTCTGGACCCACAGAATGGGTATGGAGGTGATGAGGGTGGGGGGCACGAGATCCTTCTTCATGCTGGACCCTGAGCCTGGGCATTTGCTGAACTGAGGGGCCTGTGGCACTCCTGGAGAGTCAGGGTTTAAACTCGGTTGGTAGTCTTTCCTCTACAGCCCTGTGGGTTGGTGTGAGGGGTTCCTGTTAGCCTGTTTCCACCTCTCAGAGCTGATATTCCAGTACTCATCAGGGCTTTGATTAATGGACAAGTTAAAGTCTATAAGGATGAACACCGTTCTGGCAGAACAGATATACACAGAGCCAGTTTTGCCCAAAAGAGAAATGCAGAAGTGGTGGGTCTTCTTTTGCAAAGGTTCTGTGCTGTGTCCTACCCTGGAGACACTCTTGGACCCATGCTTAAGGCGTTCCCAGTCTGGTGGGTGAAGAGCAGATGGGTATTCCCAACTACTTGTGCAAAAGCTGAAGTCTGCAGAGGACACAGCAAGGGCGAAGGCCTGGAAGAGGGGAGTGGTTCTAGAAGGTAGCCCATCCCCAGGGGGTGGGGATGGGCTGCTGGGGGGTCCCAGGTTCCAGACTCTACATTGCTCCTCCACCCCTGAAAAAGGCTTCATAAGAAAGCGGCAAGCTGTGGGGTTTCTACTCCTGTCTAAGGCATCGCCAACTCGTCCATCAGTGTGATACGAAAATAAATACATGTTGAATGAATGGAGTTCATCACCATGTTTCTGTTCCAGCCACAGGGTTGGTGGGGGCAGATGGTGCCATGGTGGCTCCCGATCCTTCCCTGATTCAGCAAGCGCTTGTCAAGTGAACCCTGCAGGCTCCATGATGGGCACTGATACAGACCCGGATGGCAACTCTTATACCCACTTCCTATGTGAGGAAACCACGGCCCAGAGCCAGGGCCACCATGTATCTCAACTCCAAGGTGATAGGAAGCAATTCACTGCCCTAAAGCCTGGGTCTCCTGACTCCAAGTCCAGCAGAGATCAAGCAGGATTTGGTGGGTGCAGTAAGGGTGGGAGGTGGGAGTGTGGATGTGGGAGTGGTCTCAGTATTGCGTGCCTACCAAGGAGCAGGGGCCACACTCCACCCCTGCATCTAGCATCTAGTCGCACTGAGCACAACCCCTTCTCCCCCCACCATTTAATCTGGACATATGGAGCGCCTTTTCTTCCCCCTGTACCTACTGTTTTGTCTACTTGGAATGCAGTACTGCCACCGCTTCCCCAATTGGCTGACTCCCTGCATGTCCTTCACGGCCCAACTCCAGTGTCACCTCCTGAGAACGCATCTTTGGTTGTCCCCAGGCAAAATTACAAGTCTCTCCCTCTAGGACTCCCACAGTGCCTTCTCCTACCCACTGGTTGGAGCTCAGACCATACCAGCCTCCCCAGCGCTGAGGGCTGTTTCAGCCGGGGCCCGAGCATGGGTCACTGAGCAATGTAGCAGCTCCTAATGCAGCAACCCGCCTGCAGGTTATGGATATAACCCAGGACGTGGGTAGGCAGGTTTTCTAAAGCAGAGTTTGACCTTGACTTGCCAAATGGCGAAGTCCAGCAGAGGGGGTTGTCCTTGGCTCCCAGCAGCCCCCACTGTCAGAGGCTACAGCTGTTCAGTGGGGCCCCAGGGGTGATTTCAGAGGCCCACAGACCCCTCGAACATCAGAGCCAGACTGAAACCAGGACCTGTAATAATGGTACTGCTCACAGAGCTTCTGCTGCAGCGTCACTTCTTCATGTGCTATGATTTTTACCAGAGCCACATAGCATCTGTATTATTTTTCACTTTAATTTTTATTTGAATTACATGGTTCTAAGTCATATGACACCACGGGGCTTGTAAAATTTTCTTTTGAGTAGATGATACATTCATGTGGTTCAAAATTCAAAAATGTGCAAAAGGGTATCAAATGAAAAGTCTCTCTTCTACTCTGCCACCCACACCCCCTAAGGTACAACGGGACCTTTCTTGTGCACTCTTTTAAATACATATGTATAGTTTCCCCCCCAGCCTTATTTATTATTCTTTGTTTTACACAAAAGGTAGCATACAACACACACTGCTCTGAAGCTTGCTTTGTTTTACTTAATATATATTGGCATGTGTCCTAATTCAATACCTAAAGAACTTTCTATTTTATGTATTTCATTATATAGCTATGCCACATTTTATTAAACCATAGGTTTGCATTGCTGGTTTTATATTCTAATGTGTACTAGAAAAACATATCTTGCATAATACCATTGGTATCACACTCTGGACAACCCAATGGACAGCCGGAGCTAATGCATAGGACTCAGCTGGCAGAAAACCCTCACACTGTGGGGTTCAACAGCCGCTGTGGAGCCTTCCCTCCATTGATGCTCAGTACCTTGTGACAGCATCTTACTTAATTCCACTGGTCACACTATGTGTTGGGCTTGGCTGAGGCAGACCAGAGGAGCTTTCAGCTACTCACCGCCCACTCAGAACCAACAGCCCTGGGTCTGAGGCTCCCTAGGGAGCTGAGGGGGGCTCCGGAGGGGTGGGGCACTGGGGCATGCTGTGGTGCTCGGGGGTGTTTTTGAGCTGGGCTGTGAAGGCCAGGATTTTAAGGGAGTGCAGCCCGCCATGAAGAAAGCCCCAACATCTGGATGAATGTCCAGAGTTCGGCCAGGAAGGGGCCAGGTGGGCTGGTGGGAAGGAAAGGCCCAGCATTCACCGCCTGAAGAATGGGCTCAGAGCTTATGCTCTCGGGCGAAGCTTCCCAAGCTTCCTTCCTATTTCTCAGCCTCTGATGTGAAAATCTTGGCTGTCTCAATCATTGTCCTGATGGCTTCTGGAGAATGAAAACACCGTACTAGGAACATGTCTGATTAACAGCTAAGCCCAGTGCTGTCTGAGGATCTTCAAGGGCAGCTTCTGGGTTCTGTGAGGGAAACCAAGGCCCATATAGCAAGGCTGTGACTGAGCGGAAACTCTTGCCCCCCGCAGGTGTGGGCAGGATTGTGTGCTTCCCGACCCGACCCTCCACTCCCCATCCCGGTGCGGTGCACAGAGTTGTTCTTTGGTTTCTCTCCCCTGGCTCCATTCTCTCACTGCCACTTAAGGACCTGCTTAATGTCACATTTCTTGGCTTCTTCAAAAGGAAAAAAGTTCTCTCCCTTTTTCTAGCAAGGCACCTTGTCACCCAGGGCCCTCCTGCCTGCTGCCTTCAGGCCCTTGGTTTCCAGGAGACAGAAACCCTCCACCTTTTTTCTCCCCTAGCTCTTTGCCCATTGGAAACACCTTGCCCCCACACCCTTACTTGCCTTGTGTCATGTACTTTTCCAGAGCACATTCCTGGTTGGTATGTCATCTGTGTCCAAATAACCCTGGGAGACTCATGGTCTGCAGATGGTTGCCATGAGGGACACTGGGTGGGGAATCAGGAGCCCCAAGCTCCAGCCTGACCCCGAGTGAGCTGGAAGTCGTCTCTGCCTCATCTCTGCCTCTCGGGGCTGTTTCCCACCCTGTGAATGGAGGGATGGGGTGGGGAGGGCGGGACCACTTCTCCATTGCTGATAAGCATGAAACTGTTCCCATTTTGCAGACAAGCAAACAGGATCAGGGAGGAGTGGGGAATTGTCACTTAGCCTATTGGAATTCACAGAGTAAGGAGGCAAGTGGGCTGGAATCAGACGCCAGCACCTTTGGATCCAAATCCAGGGCTCTTCCCCCCATGTATGCTGCTTCTCCCATGTAATCTGGCATCCCTTCCATAGGGGCACTGGTTCCTGGGCCTCCCAATCAGAGTCTGCAGCCACCTGACCCCAGGCATGGCTCCACCAGGGGAATGAGACCCCAGAGAATGCCAAGACCTGGCTGCAGGAAGAGAGAGAGAGAGGAGACCCTAATTCTCCCCTCTCCCTGGGAATGGGTCTGGCCAGCCTCGTGTCTAGAAGTCAGCAGGGCTGGTTTGGGCACCTGAGGTCAGGAAGTGGCCAAGTTTCCTGGGAGAAAGACTGGTGTGTTGCCAGGAGTCAAGCAAGATAATCTGAACAAGGGAATCTGCCAGCCCAGGCCCTGCCCTGTAGTAACCTGGGCCCAGACCTGCCTGTAACAGTGTGTTTTTCTCTGCAGAAGCTGACCGGCCGCCTCATGATGGCCGTGGGAGGGGCAGTGCTTGGCTCCCTGCAGTTTGGCTACAACACTGGAGTTATCAATGCCCCCCAGAAGGTGAGTGCTGTGCCTTCCTTGGCTTATTCACACCAGCTTCCTCTGCTGTGCACCACACACCCTCACACACTCACCCAGCCTCTTGAATATCAGTCATTTACTATCCACTCAACCATCTGCCTCACCAGCCAGTTGTCTGGCCCTGAACAGGCGCAGAGACTCAGCTTTGGCTTTGAAATCTTGGGGCTGCAGAAGTCAAGAAGCTCGGGGCCCATAGAAACATGGGGTCTTAATAGGTCATCTTCAGCAACCTCCCGTACAACACAGACATTTGCAATAATCAGAGCAATCCCTGGTATAATGGGACTACAGAGGACTCTTGTGGTGCTCCTCTCATCTGCTGTTCATGCAGCACTATAAACAGGCCAGGCTGGCAGCATCCACCATGCCCATCCTGCAGGTGGGGAGAGTGGCCAGAGAGAAGAAACCTGCCTGGCGTCACCCAGCTAGTTAGGGATGGAGCTGGTATCCAACACCAGTCTGTCTTGGAGCTCTCCTGGCCAGGTGGTCCCCAAGCCCATGCTCACACCCATCCATACACAGCACACTCCCTTGTAAGGCATCCTGTTCTGGGTTGAAACTGCCTCCTCTCCCTGGAGGCCCTGTGCCAGTCAAAACAAAAATGGCGTCTTGCCCTAGGGAACTACAGGGGGTGAAGGTGTCTGCTTATTTCCTTCTCCCCGTGACACATCCCAGATCAGTCCTTACTTGTTCACTTGAAAGTCAGGACTGGGAGGGACCCCGGTGATCACCTCCAGCCCAGCCCACTTGCTTTAGGGAGGAGAGACGAGGAAAGGGGGCAGGAAAGGAAAGTCCCTTCTCCACAACCAGGCCTTTTGCATATGTTCCGGAGGTCGGTGGTGATTTACATTTTATAGACCCGAAAACAGGCCCTGAGCAGATGAGGGCAGGTGAAATGACCAGTGAGCTCCAGGCCATATAGCTAGTGAATGGTGGAGTCAGAAACCAAACTCTTGTTTATGCAACTTCTTCCTGACCAACCTTCTTGTCAGTTTAAAACTCCGCACCTTGCTGGGGAGAATGAAATCAGAGTGGACAGCTCTCCTGTCAAGAGCACATTCATTGTGCAGATGGGTAAAACTAGAAAGTGAGTGTAGCTGGCTCCCAAGGCTCCAGGGCCTTCTTCAGGGAACTGGGCAGTATCGGGAGTCAGAACTGGGCCTCCTCCAAATAGGCGGCGGGTTTCTGCTGGGGCTACGCCTGATGCTGGGGAACAGGTCACCAGGAAGGCCTAGCCTGCTGAGTCATGCTCAGCTGTAGCGGACGTGACAGAACTTTTCCAAGTTCGCCTGAAATGGCGACTGTGGGCCCATGCTTGGAACAGCCCCAAACCCTGCTTTGCTTAGTGCTCTGAACAGCTCTTGCCAAGGTGTGTGCCTCAGAGCTGGCTCCGTTTGGAAGTCCTTACAGGCAGAAAGTCTGTACCTTCGCAGAGGGAGGTTGAGTGCACGTTAGGGTCCCCTGGTCTAATTCCAGATTCTGAGCTAATTGGTCTGGGCTGCTGGTATAATGTGGCTACATTGTCGAAGTTTGAAAGCTTCCCGACTGATTCTAACGTGCAGCCAAAGTTGAGAACTACTGGATTGAATGTTGTCCTGACTGATCACATAGTGAGTTACTGACAGAACTAGGAATCTAAGATCAGAATAGAGGAGGTGTTTTCCAGAAACAGAACAAGTGGGAGTGAGCAGAGGGCCTGCAAAGGGGGTAATAAAATGCCCAGAGGAGAGAAAGTCTGATGTGTGACTTGGGTGGATGAATGGGGGGAGAGAGAAGGTTGGGGAGGTCCACAAGATAAGCCAGAGCCTGGCCACTAAGGGCCTTGTGGGTAGGTTTCCTCTGCAAAATATCCAGCCACCAACATGGCATGGGACAATCAGAATGTGGACCCCACCGCGATGGCCAAGCTAGGGAGTGTGGACTTCGGAATGAGAAGAATGGGGACTCATTAAAGAAAACAGATATGGTCAGATTTGCATTTTAGGGAAATGATTCAGGCGTCTGGTGTAGTGGGATGGATCTGAGAATGTGAGACTAGAGACAGGGAAACTAATGAGAGAACTGCTATTGTCAGAGGGATAGAAAAATAAACACTGAGTGGGCAGGATGAGCGTTAGTTCGGTGTGAGGACAAAAGAGTAGGTTTTAAAAATGGCTTCTAGGTTTCTGGCTTGCGTGATGTAGGGTCTGGAGCCGGAACAGGTAGGGAGACGCTAATAGGTGCCCATGGGACATGCAGGAATTGAGGTTTGGTGTAATACAGCCTGAGACGTCCGGGAAACACTTGAACGTGGAATCTGTTTCTTAGGCAGGTAGCCAGCTGGAGGCAAGTTGCTAACTGGTCACTGATATCTAAGTGGCAGGAGAGAAGAGACTGTGGAATAAAGAGAGGAGTAAGGGTCAAGCCCCAGAGCACACCCACGTTGAAGAAGAGGCGGATCCCCGGCAGGGGGAGAGCTGGTACCTCTAAGCCAGGAAACCAGAATCTCACTAAACAGAGGAAGAGTGGCAGCACCTGAGGGTACGGGTGTTTGGTTGTCAGGGCCGTGCAGTGCCTGCCCAGCCTCAGGGGCACTCCGATAAGTCGTGGGTGGAAGAACAGAGTAAAGGAATGCTCTCAGGAGCCCCACAGGTTGACCTGCGCAAATCAGTCCCAAATTTATGAATGGGAAAGATCCAATAGTGGCCAGTGGTGGCAAAGGCTGACTTGGGGAAGCCATGTGGGTAGAAACCTCCCTGCAGTGGTTGAAAAGGGAGGGAAACTGAGAAAGTAGATACAACCCTTCCAAGGGACTTGGTTTAGAAGGGAGAAAAGAAGGGTGGGTCACTAAAGGGGTTGTCTGGCTAGGATTTTTTTTGTTTTTAATATCAAGACTTCATTTTTAAACGTGTTGTAAGGAATCAACAGAGAGGAGAGAGTGAAGAAGGGGAGAGGAGGGATTCCTCTAGGAGGTAGGGGTTGGCATTTGGCTGGAAAGAACTTAAGGTACTTCTGAGGCTGTGGATGTGGACAGGTATCCAGAGTGAAGTTCTCCTGTTCTTATGCTGCCTATCTAATCAGAAGCAGGTGAAAGATGAGGATTGCTGTGGCAGATGGGTGGGGCAGCTGCCCAGGGTGTCTAGAAGGCTGGGAGGGCAGCATGGAGGGCCCAGCTGGGCTTGTAAACAGCATTTATAGGCACATTTGTGGGCACCTGTCCAAAGGTCACTTCAGAAACCAGCCTCTGAGGACTGAAGCCAGAGACCTGCGTGGCCAGAATTGATAGCGCACACACTGAAATCTGGTGGCGTTTCCTGGGGCGCGCACTCAGGAACTCAATCTGTTTACTTTTGCACTTTACAAACACTTCTCACAAGCCTGGCCTTAATTCTTCCAAGCAGGAGCAGATTAGAAGTGATAAATTTAACATGGGAAGAGGGGAGAAGACGGCACCAGAGTAAGAGATGAAAGGACGGCTCAGAGCCGACAGGGCAGTGATTTGGTTCTGCCGACCCTTTTCATTCAACAAGGACTATGCCAGGTAATGACCTAAACAGTGGGCAGGAACAGAGCTGTCAGCACAACGGGCACATCCTATCCTGGTCCTAACACATGGTCTGAGCTGAGCTGGGTCCCCGTCCTCCAAAGACTCAAGTACCCAGGGGGTGGGGAGACCCCTTGGGAAAAGCCAGAGTATAATGAAAGGAGGGCTTAAGGTGTTAGGGGAGCAAAGAGGAAGGAATGACTGAGGCTGTGGTGACGGTGGTGGGAGCGACAGGAAGTGTTTTGAGAAGGAGTTGGCAGCTGCCCTAGACCTTGAAGGGTGAGTCAGACCCACGGGGAAGGAGGGCAGTTGTCCCAGGCAATGGGGACGGCTTGTGCAGAGATGCGGTGGCATGAAGTGTGGCCCTAGTGCGGAATTGCTAACTGCCTGCATCGAATACGCCGACTGCTCTTGTCTGTTTAAAAGCACTTGTCTTAGGAAACTGCGCAGGGTTGACCGGCTTAGCCTGCTTTCCAGAGGAAACTGCCCTACTGATGTAGGGGTGCCAGTTGTGCTCTTAATTACCAGAAGCTGGGTTTCCTCTATAAAACAGGCCCCAAGGTGCTTTCTCCTGGAAGTGATTAATTAATCATAATAGCATCTTAAATGTTTACAAAGCACCTCCCGTTAATTATCTCCTCACCTCACCGCTGCTTCAGAAGGTGGGTGGGGCTAAGCTTACAAAGGAGGAAACCAAGGCCAGGTGAGGTCACCTGGGCAGTGAGGTGGTGAGCTGAGGTGGACTCCAGGCCTCCTGCCTCCTGACCGCCCTTTCCTTGCGTCACGCTGTGTGAGTGAGGACAACATCCCCAGGATTTCTCCCTGCCAGGCCTCCTATCTCCCTGGGGAAGGAGGGAGGAAGCGTAGGTAGAGGCAGAGGAGGCAGCCCAACCACAGAGAGGGAATAAATGAACAAGGGCCTCCTGATCATCATATAGGGCTGAGCTGCCAACAGAAATGACTAACGGCCATTTAGAAACCATGAGTTCCTGGCCAAGGGACAGGGTCAGCCACCTCTGAAAATGAGGCATCCTCAGAAGAAAGCAGACAGTTGGGGCTGAAGAGGCCTGATGGTTACCCTCTTTGTTTGACAAAGGAGGAACTTGGTCTGGAGAGCCGGCAAGGTCTGCCTTGCCTAGAATGACCCACTTGGTGAATGATAGTACTGAAGACCTGCCTCCCATCCCAAGCCCTCTGCCCCCTGCCGCTCAGACATCCAGGTGGCCTCTCCTTAGCTCTGTCTACATCCAGAGTTCTGGTTCCCTTCTCCCCTTCCCCCATTTCCACTAATACATTACTGTGTGTTATGTATTGTTCTCAGTGCTGTAGAAATCCTAATTCAGTTGTTCCTTATAATAACACTATTAGGTAGGCACTATAATCCCTGTTTTATAAGAAACTGGGGCACAGAGATGTTAAGCAATTAAACCAAGGACACACAGCCAGTAAGTGGTAGATCAGGGATTTGAATTCAGGGAGTCTGGCTCCAGTCTGCATCCTTGACCACTGTAGAAGCACTGGCTGTTACACTACAGTCAGATGAGCACCAAAACACCCTTTCACACACCTACAGATGCTACCCAGCTGTCCCTCTGGCTCTGACTTTCAAGCTGAGTTAAGCTCAGTCATGCAGACATCTTAACAGTTTCCCACACATAGTTGCACAGTCTCTTAACACCATTACATCCTATCACAGATACATCATCTCTTAAGCCCCTCAAATTCATGGCTTGTTTATTAGTGACAACTCTTTCTACGCCAGTCTGTGCTGGGTCCCAGTGACAGAGATGAATCAGACCACACCCATATTGGAATTTAGTCTAAAGGGAGCACATGGTGCCTTGTAGTGAGCTTCTCAGGGTAGTGATGGAAATGTGGACCAGTGGGAGCAGAAAAGGGGTAAGGAGAAGGTCCTGGCCCACAGAGCAGAGTTTTCTCAACACTATTGGGACCAGATAGTTCTCTGGTGTTGTGGGGTCTGCCCCATGCATTGTAGGATGTCTAGCAGCACCCCTGGCCTCTGCCAGCTAGATGCCAGTAGCACCCCACCAGTGTGACAACCAACAATATCTCCGGACATTGCTAGATGTCCTCTGGGGGGCCACACTGTCCCTGTTTGAGAACCACTGCAGTAGAGAAGGAGGAGTGGTTATCAGGAAGGCTTTCCAAAGGAGTGTTTGGACAGTTCTTGAAAGGTGATTAGCATCTTACCAGGGAAAAGGCAAAGAAGCAGCACAAAGGAAAATGCTGAGCTGTGGGGTACCCAGGTAGCATGTGGGTATCGTGTAGGTGAGGAGACATTTCATCCTGAGGGTGGTGGGGAGCCAAGGAAGGCTGTGAGCAGGGGTTGCCACGGAGATGAAATCCCTCTGTCTGCAGGGGCGAACCTGGAGGCCAGGGACCAGTGAGGAGGCCAGAACAAAGGGCTGGCCTGGATTTGGAGAGAAGCCAGGTCAGAGCTCTTCCTGAAAAGCAGTCTGGGTGGTCCGATCCTCTGCTGTGGGGTTGGGGCCCAGCTTCTAGCTCTTATCTGTTTCCTGGGCCCCACGCACTGGGGAGAGGCCCCGGGGGACCCAGCAGGGGACCCAAGGGACAGGGTTATCTGTTTAGCCCCACCTGTAGCATCTGGCTGTAAACTACCAGGTGACTGTGGGGTATGACTAAGGGTTGCTATGGAGACTGAGGGTTGGGGGGCAGTCCAAGCTGGTGGGAGAGGGGAAGGTAGGGAACAGGAAACAGGAGTCAAGGTCAGACTGAGGGACTAAGCTGGACAAGCTGGCCCTTTCCTCCTCCTAACTGGAGCTCAAAGCATGGCAGGCTGTTTAACCCCTTCATCCACTCAGTAACATCCACGAGAGAAGAGAGGGTTGTGAGGGAAGTCTGATTCCTGCTCAGCATGAACTAGAAGACCCAGGTCTCCTGGGCTAGAGGAGTGTCTACCGGGAAGGATGGTGAGACCAGCCAGAGGTTCCCAAACACATAACCCTTCTCTTGGCAGTAGTCTAGAATTCTAGATCAAAGGTTGGCAGGAAGACCAAATCCAGCCAGCGGCCTGTTTTTGTATGGCCCGTGAGCTAAGCTTTTTTATTTACATTTTTAGAGGGTTAGAGGAGGGGAAAAAAGAAAAATAAGCAACAAAGGCCATATGTGGTCTGTAGATTCTAGTATTTTTCTATCTAGCCTTTTACATAAAATGTTTCCCAATCCCTGCTCTAAACTGTGACTTGTCTGCTCCCGTCTCGCAGGGAACTCACCTTTGTAAGGTGGGTAATCTCATCCTCTCCAGCCTAAACAGCTGTTCTTGCCCCTGAGCTGAAGTGCATATCCTGGGGCTCTGCAGACCTTCTGGGTCCCCCTGCCCTGGGCAGCCAGGCAGAGTCTGAGGACAGAGCTTTCCTTCAGGTTCTTGACTACGCTATAAATTCCTTAGGGTAATGCTTTGTCTTCTGGCAGTTTGAAAATAGAAAACCCTGTCCTGAATACTCCTCGGAAAGTGGTGGTTCTGTCCTTGAGAGCACAATGGTGACACAAGTAGCAGCTTATTCTGCATGCCGGGCAGCGTGCTTCCCTTCACGCCAGGCCTCACTACAGACACTGCCTGGGCACAGAGGAAGTCAGGACTTCCTGTAGACAGGCAGATGTGTGGCCCTGTATCCAGAGTTGCCTGGGCAGGGCAGGGCGGTTATTCCTAAGGACTCAGACATGACACAAGACTTCCACTCCCACCCCCAGGAGAACTGGTGGGGTGAGAAATAGCCTTTTACTAGAAACCGTTCAGTTCAAGGGATTTCAGCCACCCAGAGCCGACCTGCTTTTCCATGCTGGCCCCTACAGTGTCACCGAGTGGGCCACTGCCCTCTAGTTCAATGAGGGGATAAGTGGACAGAGATCTCTAAATAGCCTCTCAACTCCTGACAATCCCCCCTCAAACTGACAGGACCCCCTCTTTCCCTCCAGAACGCACGCACTCACACAGACCTTTGGCAGAGTGGACAGGTTGGGAATGGGCTGGAACGGGGGAGCCAAGATGCAGAGAGATGGCTGAGCCTATGCATTTGATGGTCAGGGCTCCAACGGCCATGTTGGGGAGTAATTAACTGTGGGAAATGGAATCTGGCTTCAGCGGATGGAGAATGTCAGGAGCACAATCCAGGTGAGACCCAGGGCAGGTGCTGCATGGGTAGAGAGTAGGACAAATTAGGAGGCAGAATGGAAAGGACTTGGTGATTGATTAGCTGGAGGGTGTGGCAGGATCAAGGGCATCCCCCAGGCTTGTGAGAAGCATGTGAGATGGGAGCACGTGAGGTGGGAGCACTCAGAAGAGGCACACGCCTGACCTCACCTCAAACATGAGCCAGGCCGAGGATGTTGCCAGTAACCTTGTGGAGATTGGTTCTGTGGGATCCTGTTAGGGGAGCAGTAAGGAGGGGCACCCAGCCACTGCTAGGATGGGTGCTAAGGGCAGTAACTGGGTGGGTGGAAGCGGTGATCCCAGAACCTCTCCCTAGGTTCTTCTGATTGTCAGGGATCCCCCTGCCTTTCCTGGGCCAAGAGCCAGCTTTGAGCCCCACATGAGGCACAGACTCCCAGGGGCAAGAGGACACAGCGCCCCCACACCAAGAGCAGGGATGGAAAACTGGGCATAGCTTCTTCCCAGAAATCTCCAGTGCCAGATCAAGAGGCAGGAGTCCACTGTACAGCCTCAGCTTGGGTAGCAAGTGGATTGGGGGGGGGATGGGTGAGCCTGGGGCCAAGGTGAAAGTGGCTGCCTGCTCACCCTTTCTCACCTCTATAAAGGGGTCTGAGTAGCAGAGGAGCTCGTGAGCCATAGAGGAGCCAGCCATAGACAAGGTTTGGTCCCTCTGACCTGTTATCACAAGCAGGGGACTTAACTAGAGAGGCTCCGGTAACACCTCTAATGTGGTCCACAGCGTCTCCAGCCAGCCCCGAAAAGAGGTTTAAAGACCTGAACTGCCAAAACACAAACCTCAGCCTACATCCTTAAGCTCATGTAGGTAGTAAGCCCTTACTTAGTACCTATCTATTGCACCCAATTCAAACAAGTTCCATTAGCTGAGTTCTTGGCAAAATTTAAACCAATATGTTGAGAGTTCTATGGACAAGTCTCTGAACCACAGGAAGACTCTGAGAACTGCACAATGCAAAAATTAAAAGCCATCTGGGCAAATACCTCTCCTTGCCCCTGTAGAGAACCCCAAGGACATCAGTGTCCTGGAGTTCCACATATAGGTCAGCAGGGCAGCAAAGTGAGAGTGACAGGAGGAAGAAAAGGTTTCCACCCAGATGATGGATCAGGAAAGTTGGGGGCCCCAGAGGGGTGCGTGTCATTTATCTGGACAGTTCCCTTGTCCAGAACAGCTTATTCTGCTCAGAGCCTGATAAATGGAGCATGACTGTTCCCAAGCTGTCCTCCTCTGGGCTTGGTTTTGTCCCTTGAAGAACACAAGCACTTTGTGTTTTGTTTTGTTGAAAGCTGCCTCTCTCTGCCCCCCCGCAAAAGCAAACCTTTCTTCATTGACTCCTCCTTCACTCACCAGGCATTTCTGGCACCAGCTCTGGGACAGACCCTGGTGTGAATCCACTGAGATCCCTGTCCTCAGGGAGGATAGACTCCTGGGACCCTTTGAGCTGGATCTCAAAAGGTTTCAGCGTGGTAAGGCAGGGCGGGCCCTCCAGGCAGAGTAACCATGGAGGGCGAAGATAGAGATGTTACACTGATATCTGGCAGGAGCCTTGATTTTGAATTATGGGATGTAGGCTTGGTTAGACTTTGTCAGTGGTCTGCACATCCCTCGGGTCCATACTGGAACGTGGTGGGGTCCCTTGGCTCAGCGATGGTGCCAGACACCATATAAACACCCTAAGGTTGTTGTTTCATTAGTGCCCTGCAGCACTACACAGTAGGTGTTTCTAATGTTATCATTTGAGAAAAGATCATTTGCCCTGAGTCACACTGGAGATGAGTGGTAGAGCTGGGATCTGAACTTGATTGTGTCCAGGTTCCTAACCTCTCCACTGTCTGGCTTCCCTAGATCAGTAGGACTGCCTCACCTCTCCACCCCTCCCCATGTCCATCTATCCTAATCCCCTAGAGCCCGGCCTCTGTCAGGTGTCTACAGACCTTGGACAGATCATGGCAACTGGGCAGGAAAAAGATAGGTAGTGGCCAGGGACCTACTGTAACCATAGGGCCAGGCCCACCATATTCAAGGGGACTGTTGGCCTCAGTTTCCCCTTTGGCAGTTGTGGCTTGCCACAGCCTGCTTCCACTAGACCCCCGGTGCTTGAGGGTTAGGGAGGGCCAAGAGCTGTGCTTTTGGAGATCGTATAAGAGATGCATACTGCTATGTGTGCATGAACTTGCCATATGATTGTGGGCAAGGGTACTGGGATGGGTTGGGTTCGAGTGGAGTTGAGTTTGAGCTGCAAGTAGTGAGGGCAGGGGGGCATGCAGGGTTGTGACTGGCTGAAGCCGGAACGTTCAGATGTGAGCATGAATATGTGTGTGTGACGGTTTGTGTACACAGGAAGCTGTTTCTGGGTACATTGGGCCTGTGCCCGCTATACATGTGGCTGGGTAGATCTGGCCAGTTCCATGGCACTGGATGTGTGTCTGCGTTGCCTGAGAGTAGAGTGTGTATGCTCAGGCAGAACCTGTACCACCTGCCTGTCACATTCCTGGAATCTGGCCAGGCCCTCCCCTGGGTAGGGCCAGGGCTAGTGGGCAGGCCTATGCGAGGGCAGGTGGCTCCAGTTCCTAGAACTGCTTCCTTGTTCTGGCCTTCCCTCTACCTCCCAGCTGGGCACCTGGGAGAGGGGAGGAGGCCATAAGTCCTTCAAAGTGGAACTTCCAGGCCAGCCACAAGGAAGTGAGCCTAGGGGACAGACAGCGCAGTGTGAGTCTCAAGAACGTGGTTTGTGTGCAAGCTGGTCACACCAGACCCTGAGTGCAGTCAGTGAGCCTGCTCTTCCTTCCTCCCAGGGCAGAACCCATCTGTCCAGCTGTATTTCCTCCCCAGCAGGGGAGCTGGGGAGAGGGCTGGATGACAGGAGTTGGGGCCTTCAGCACCTTAAGGAGAAAGGGATAAGTGGGAAAGGACACTGTCTCTCTGAACCTCTCCTCTCCATGCCTGAACTTCCCCCACTGGTCCTCGGCTGTTGGTTCCCAGCAAGTCCTGTTGAATACGCAAAGCCACAAAACATGCCAAGGGGAAGCATGAGAGCAGGAGATGGAGCCCAGCCCCTTGTTTGTCACTTAAGAAAACTAAGCCTCACGAAAGGGGAGCGACTTGGCACAGGAACATGCAGTGAATTTGGGGCCAGGCCAGGTGCTGGTCTCTCTCCAGCATCCTGTGGTAAAATGGCCCTTTCTGAGGGATGAGTGCCAGGAGAAAGGAACGACTGGGTCCTGGCCTTGCCCTCCAGGCTGCTTCTCCCCCTGCAGGTGATCGAGGAGTTCTACAACCAGACTTGGGCCAGCCGCTATGGAGACGGGATCCCACCTGCCACGCTCACCACACTCTGGTCCCTCTCCGTGGCCATCTTCTCCGTAGGTGGCATGATTGGCTCCTTCTCGGTGGGCCTTTTTGTTAATCGCTTTGGCCGGTGAGCAAAGGGCTTCTGGCCCTGCCCGGGGAGTCCCAGTTGGGTGTGGGGAGTCTGGGGGGATTGAGGGACCATCTGACCTGTGACCCCACCCTCAGGCGGAACTCCATGCTGATGATAAACCTGCTGGCCTTCATGTCCTCTGTGCTCATGGGCTTCTCGAAGCTGGGCAAGTCCTTTGAGATGCTGATCCTGGGCCGTTTCATCATCGGTGTGTACTGCGGCCTGACCACGGGCTTCGTGCCCATGTATGTGGGGGAGGTGTCCCCGACAGCCCTTCGAGGGGCGCTGGGCACCCTGCACCAGCTGGGCATCGTCATCGGCATCCTCATTGCCCAGGTGAGTGGGGCAGCACCGCCCCCAGCCCATAGCTTCAGTGGCTCTTGGGGGTGTGTCCAGATGACACCTGATTAGACCTCCGACCCAGCCTTCCACATCCCTGTAGAGAAGGGCAGCCTCGTGGGGCACAGCCTAGCACAGGCCCCAGAGAACACGCCACCGCTCACAGTTCCCTGTGGGCCTCCTCGGGGGGAGAGCAAGTCCAGATGACTTGACCCTTGTCATCCCTGCCCACTCAGCCTTTCTTCTCACCTGGGGATCCAGCTGCAGGGAAGCCTCCGGGTTCCTCACCATGCTGGGCCCCACTCATGCCTGTAGGTCTTTATGCCTGCACATACACTACCCTCTCTCCAGAAAGCTTCCCTTTTCCATCCCTTAAAGCGTCCTATGGCAGAGTAGCAGCCGTGTGTCCTATCCTCCACGAATGCCGGGAGGTATTAGTGTTACAAATGAGGCAACTCAGTGAGGTTCAGAGAAGTTAAGCCTCAAGTAGGGTTTCCAGGTGGGAATTCCCGCCTGTTCTCAGGATTTTTTTTCATTTTCCCATTCCCGAATCCCGAGATATAAACTGTTTTCTGTTCTCCACGATGAATCGTTTCCACAAAGTGACAGCTGATACTACCAACCACCTGGGTTCAAGGAGCTGATTTTCTTGATTTCCTGACCAACTTTTCTCGGGATTTGGGAACGGAAAAGCGAAAAAAATTCCCGAGAACAGGTGGGAATTCCTGCCCGGAAACCCTAGTGATAAATAGGAAAACTGTCTAAGAGGTACATTGTGAGTAGTACGTTTATTTCCCATTGTGGGTATTACTGGGTTCAAAGAGCCGATTTTCCCACTTTCCCAAACAACTTTTCTCGAGATTTGGGGACGGGAAAGCGGGAAAAAATTCCTAAAAATGGGCGGGAATTCCCGCCTGGAAACCCTAGCCTCAAGTTAGTGGCAGAGCCTCAGAAGCAGAGCCCTTTCTCTAAAGCAGCAGTGGACACAAGCTGGCAAAGGCTAGTGGGTGGGGGGGACAGGGAGTAGGGGTGAGGGCTGGGGCGCTCACAGCTGCGTCCTCCCTCCCTGTTTCCCCCAGGTGTTCGGCCTGGACTCCCTCATGGGCAACAAGGAGCTGTGGCCCCTGCTGCTGAGCATCATCTTCATCCCGGCCCTGATACAGTGTATCCTGCTGCCCTTCTGCCCTGAGAGCCCCCGCTTCCTGCTCATCAATCGCAACGAGGAGAACCGAGCCAAGAATGGTACGGGCAGGGCCCTGCCGTCCTCCCCACCCCCTGGCCCCGGCCTTCTTCCCACTCTGAGCCACCCCCACCTTCCCTTTGGCTCCCCACCCCCCAGTGCTGAAGAAGCTGCGTGGGACAGCAGATGTGACCCGAGACCTGCAGGAGATGAAGGAGGAGAGTCGGCAGATGATGCGGGAGAAGAAGGTCACCATCCTAGAGCTGTTCCGCTCGTCTGCCTACCGCCAGCCCATCCTCATCGCCGTGGTGCTGCAGCTGTCCCAGCAGCTGTCGGGCATCAACGCTGTGAGTGCCCCTCACCCACACTTCCTGTGGCCCCAGCCAAAGCCTGTGGTCAAGTGCGTGCTGTGAACAGAGCCCAAATTTAAAACAGCAAACAAGCCCTTACCAATGGAGAAACTTTGGTTTAGAACCAAACCCTAAGTTCAGTGGTGCAGTGTCCTCTTCATTCTTTACTCACCCCCTGTCCCAGACCCACGGGGACAGGCAGGGAAAGGGCCCAAGGCCACGCCGAGCCCCAACGACTTCTCTGTCCTATAGATTTTCTATTACTCTACAAGGATCTTCGAGAAAGCAGGGGTGCAGCAGCCTGTGTATGCCACCATCGGCTCCGGCATCGTCAACACAGCCTTCACAGTCGTGTCGGTGAGTCCCTGTGTCCTTGCCCACCGCCAGTCAGCAGCCAGGGTCCAGCTCAGGGCCTCAGGGCCTCATGACTGAATGGCAGCATTTACCGCGAGCCAGGCATGTGTCATGTGCTCCCTAAGTGCTATCTCATTTCATCCTCAACAACTTGTCAAGTTCATTACTCACATCCAACAGCTGATGACACTGATGCTCAGAAATACAATGGCTCGCCCAAGGTCACAGCCAGGGTGCTTGGCTGTCTGGCTCTCTGGGGCCAGCTCTCACCTCCTGTACTCCTGTGAGGCTTCAGGGCCAGCTGTCTTTCCTTTACTCCGAATGTGGCCCCCAAACCAAACTCCAGGGAGGAGACGGTACCGGTACCGTCTTCCCCTCGGTCTCTGCAGTGCCATGTGGCTTTCCTAGCTCTAGGGGCGAGCCTCTGGATGGGGGAGGGGGCTCCAGGTGGAGGTGGCACTGACGTTCTGTCTGCCCACAGCTGTTTGTGGTGGAACGAGCTGGCCGGCGGACCCTGCACCTCATTGGCCTGGCTGGTATGGCAGGCTGTGCCATCCTCATGACCATCGCACTGGCACTGCTGGTGAGTTGCCACACTCTGGGGGGTGAGGTGGCAGGACTGGGTGCCAAGCTCACATGGGCTTCAGATCCCAAAGTGCCTGTCTCAGCTCCATCCTGGCCAGCAGCAGCCAAAGGCCGGGGTGCTGCTCTCCCTAGTTCTGCAACGCCCCCACCAGGCCTAGGTCCTGACTTTTGGCTCTTTAGGTTGTTTCCTTCTACACACTCACATCCTGCCTTGAACTGGCTCCCCCCTGCTTGGGGCTTTCTCACCATAGCACCTCCAGCTCCAGACCCCAAGTTCTGTCTCCCTAGGAGTTGCTTTGCCCAATATTAACCCTTTCAAAGTTTTCATCTGTAGTAGCCTCAATTCTTCTTCCAAACAGCCCTAGAGAGTATTGCCCTCCTTACCACAGAGGCGTAGAAACATGCCTTCATCTCACTCAATGCTTACGACTCAAAGGTGTAGTTCAGTTAGTAGTGCCATTTCACAGGTGAGAAAACCTAGTCCCAGTGAGGTTAGTAAGGCAGCAGATAAAAGGACCTCAGGCATCGACCTCAGGTGTTGGCCCCACACCCGTGACTCTAACCTCTGTGATAACCCTGTGCCAGGCACTTCACACACACAAACACTCATTTGTCCAACCTCTGTGCAAGGAAATCACCAGTATGCACGTTTTATAGCTGAACCAAGGCTCAGAAAGTCTGGTGATTGCTGAGGTCCGGCATACAGCACGTGACGAGCAGCAGCTCTGGGATCTGAGCCAAAGCCCCTAACTTTTATACCGTGGCCTCGAGGGGAATGATTATATATAGAACCACATGCCTGGGGCTTCCTCTGTGCCGACCCAGAGCTGGGTGCCTTACAAGCTTTCTAACACCCACCCCCAGAAATGTTCTTCCTCCTGCCACAAGCAGACTGGTCCGCAACCAGAGCCAGGGGACCACACCGATCTCTTCTTAGCACCTCCTGCAGGTACAGCACGTGATCATTCCCAGAGGGTAGACTGGAGCTCGCAACCATCATGCAGGACGTAAATCATTTTGTTCAGATGAGGAAACTGAGACCCAAGGCAGGGTACCCTAGCCACACCGCAAATCCAGGATCAGCCCCAGGCCTTCTGCTCTTATCCCTGCCCCGGATTGCATCTGCAGTTTATTTCCTCTGAGGCTCCATTACAGCCCTAACTTTTCCCCCCTCTCTCGTCCTCAACAGGAGCAGCTGCCCTGGATGTCCTATCTGAGCATTGTGGCCATCTTTGGCTTCGTGGCCTTCTTTGAAGTGGGCCCCGGCCCTATCCCATGGTTCATTGTGGCTGAACTCTTCAGCCAGGGGCCTCGCCCAGCTGCCATTGCCGTTGCTGGCTTCTCCAACTGGACTTCAAATTTCATTGTGGGCATGTGCTTCCAGTATGTGGAGGTAAGAACCCGTTGTCTATACATACCATTTCTCACCTTTGAAGTACTCTTCCAGCTGTTCCCACTGGAATTATGCTGAGGCGGAACAAGGCTCAGAAGCCCAGGTCACACAGCTAGGAACCCTGACCTCAAACCCCAGGGTTCTTTCTTTGGCTTTGCATTGTCTCCATTCTGCTCTGTAGTGGGAACCTGTTCCCTGGAGCCTATTACATGCCCAGTGCAGGCAGACTCTCATTTAATCATCCTAGCACTCCTAGGTTGTAGGTGGGTGTTCCCTTTCTCATATCAGAGGCTTAGGGGTAAAGTGACTTATCCAAGGTCCTACAGCCAGAATATAGGGTCAGGACTCCAACCAAGTGTGTATGTGTGTCTTTCAGCAACTGTGTGGTCCCTACGTCTTCATCATCTTCACTGTGCTCCTGATTCTGTTCTTCATCTTCACCTACTTCAAAGTTCCCGAGACCAAAGGCCGGACCTTCGATGAGATTGCTTCCGGTTTCCGGCAGGGGGGAGCTAGCCAAAGTGACAAGACACCGGAGGAGCTGTTCCACCCACTGGGGGCTGATTCCCAAGTGTGAGGCATCCCACACCACCAGCCCGGCCTGTTCCCAGCAGCCCCAAGGATCGATCTCTCAGAGCACAGGCAGCTGGATGAGACTTCCAAATTAGCAGATCTCAGTGGAGCTGGGCCTAGGGCTCCTTTCTTCAGCCAGCAATGATGTCCAGAAGACTATTTAGGACTTTAACAGCTCCAGGATTTTAACAAAAGCAAGACTGTTGCTCAGATCTATTCAGACAAGCAACAGATTTTATAATTTTTTTATTACTGATTTTGTTATTATTTTTGTATCAGCCAGAGTCTCTTATACCCACACTCCAGGCTTCACCCTGAATGGCTCAGTGCCTGAGGGTGGGGACCAAGTCCTGCCTAGACACACTTGCCTTCTTCGCCAAGCTAATCTGTAGGGCTGGACCATGACCAAGGACACACTAATCGAACTGCGAACTACAGGTTTCCACCCCTAGAGGTGGCTGTGGCCACTCACTTCTGCAGTCCTGGAGCTCCCCACCCTAGGGGTCAGGCTCCATTAGGACTTGCCCATTCCCGTCTCTTCCTACCCAGCTACTCAAATTAATCTTTCCTTGCCTGAGACCAGTTGGGAGCACTGGAGTGCCGGGGGAGAGGGGAAGGGCCAGACTAAGCTACCAGGTTCTAGTCTCCTTTGCACTGAGGGCCAGATGATCACCATGAGAGGAGAAGGGCCGTGGGAGGCTGAGAACTCATTACTCAAGAACACATGGATGCTCCCGCCCTGCTGTGTATAGATGGAAGATATTTATATATATATTTTTGGTTGTCAATATTAAATACAGACACTAAGTTATAGTATATCTAGGCAAACCAACTTGTAAATACACCACCTTACTCCTTCTGTAACTTACCTAAACAGATATAAATGGCTGGTTTTTAGAAACATGGTTTTGAAATACTTGCGGGTTAAGGATATGGAGATTTGGATGGAAGTAAAAGACAAGCAAGCAGTCACAACTGCTATAGTGACTTTAGACTTTGACTCTCCATCGAGTCCCTTCCAAGCACCTCTGATCAACACCCTCTATTGCTCAAGAATCTGTATGGATCCCTGTTACCCAGAGAAAATCTAAATATCTTGGCATTTATGCATTCCCATTTTCCTTCACAGATGATGGTATTCAAAAAATGATAGCTATGTGCTCACCTTGATGCTCAGGCCTTGATATGTGTTCTCTGGAATGTGAGATGGGTACTATATCTGCATTTGACAGGCTTGAAGAGGTTATGTGCCTGAAGTCTCAGGGCAAATATGCTAAAACCCCTGCTTTTAGTCATTATACTACACAACTCATATGCCATACCCAACTCCTCCCCCACCCCAAGCACAGATGCTAAACGAACCTTGTTCACTGCATTGGCTCAGTGAGCTGTCAAGCTGCCTTCTCCCATCAGTTTCATTTGGAAATGCCTTCTGGTTCCAGCTCACATATCCTTTCTAAAGACTTCCGACCCCCCTTTCACATCCCTGAATTTCAAGAACACTTCCTTTCTTTCTTCCCTGTGACACTGTTCTCATCCACCCTTTATTACAAATCCTAATTTTTCCAACTAGTCTCAGTTGAATGGGAAGAAGTCTATTTGATATATCTGAGTTGTCAGCACTAAATGGGCAGGCTTTGGCACACGGCAGGCAGTCAATAGTTGATGAAATAAAGCACCTAGGATATTTGTCCTTAGAGGCTCAGCTGCAAAATCTGGAAGGAATTTGCCTGTCAGAAGCCTCCATAACTGCACACAGGCAAAACTATAAAATCTTGGCATAACGAGGGCTTGTAAGGAGTGGGTGAGAAGGGAAAACAGGTATGTAGTAATTGGAAGTGCCTATGTGGTGTGTATTAGGAAAAGGGAACCTGAGGAGTTATCCATCCCCATATCACAAAATGAGTAGGTTCAAAGAAGGGTTGTACTTTGCCTGAGCCTGGGGGGAGGGGGAAGGCAGCGCGATCAACTGATAAAGGGCTCGGGACAGAAAATGAGGTTGAGTAGGATGAAGTCTTATAAAAAGGCTTCCTGAAAAAGCTATTGAAAGGAGTTATCTGTCGGCTTCATTGTGGGTCACCAGAGGCAGTGTAGAGAGTCGGGCCCAGGTTGCCAGGGCTGCACTCAGGACTTTTAAAATCCTGTGATGGCACTCTGGCTTCTGTTACCAAAGGACGGAAAGAAAACACGTGGGGTGGGAGGGGCGCGCTAGAGGCCAGAGCTTAAGGATGCAAAGCAAATGGCGCTCCGAGCTCATGTGGCTCCTAGGCGCCCACGCGCCCGAAGCTCCGCAGCACCCCGGCCCCGCCCCGGCCTTGGGATCTAGATTCCGGTCTGAAAATGCCCGAGAACATACTGCCCAGTTCCCTTCCCCCACTGGGTTTGCGACAACGTGCCCAGCGCCAGCCATTTCCCAAACCGCGAAGTGCGCGCAGGCGCCGGGAGTCCGGGCCGGATCCAGCTTTGGCCCACAATGCTCCGGGAGGCACAGCTTCCGGTCCCTTGACGCCTTTTCTCTAGGGATCGCAGTACATCACGGCTGTAGATTTGGGGCCGCGACGATCGTTCATCCTCCCCAGGCGCTAACAGCGGTGCTCCACGCCTCACTCTGCTGTCGCGCAACCACATCGTTAGCCTCCTTTCGTCGCCTCGCGTGAGGAGCGGGGCTATGTGGTGTCTCCACCAATCAGAGCCGCACTGTTGGGCGGGCACGGGGCGGGGCCCAGGCGCCCACTAATCACAGCCCGGCTGCTCCCCGCGGTGGTCCAGGAGCCTCGCTTAGGAACGTTTTGCACGTAGATCTTCTCGGAGGTGCGTTTACTCCAGGAGCCCGCGGCCGCGTCTTGTTTAGCGCTGGCATCCTGGGGAATGTAGCTCACTGAGATGCATCCCACGCATTAGGTGACGTCAACGGTTTCTTACGAAAAGGGTAAATAGGTAACAGGGCTTCTCTCAGGCCCCTTTCTTTTCCAGTGCTTAAAGTTCACTGACAGTTTTGTGAGATCCTTTATCTGATAACCTGTGTTCAAAAGCCTCCTCTCCCTGGAAATCTGGATCAGGTTTCCCTCCTGGACCCCATAGCGTCCTGTATTTTCTCCATCAAAGCGCACTGTACAGGAGTTGACTGCCCTTCCACCAGATCGAGGAGGCAACTGCTAAGTCATTCCTTTGTCCCCAGCTCCCACCACAGACTCTCGTCAGGATTGTTGAATGAATGAAATTGAATTTAAACTTTAGTGAAGTTCCACAATCTTTTTCCAGTGCGGTTTTAGGCAGAAAATCCAACAATTCAGAATGTGTATTTAATAATAGAGGAAGAATCTTGATTTTCTTCTGTCACAACTACATTTTTAATGCATCCTTTCTCACTATGGTTTTTATTTCTTAAGTCTAGAAATATGACCCCTTTTGTCCATTGCAATTGCTGGCCCTAGTGCGGACCAATCATCTCTCCCGGGATCACTGAAGCACTGCCTCGCTGTCCTCTCTGCTTCCTGTCTCTTCCCCCCTCATTCGCCACACGACAATCTTGGTGATCTTTCTAAAATGCAAATGTAGTCATGTCTCTCTCTCTCCTTAAAACCTTACCTGGGTCCCCAGTTGCCTCAGGATAATGTCCAGATTCCTTAACCTGGAAATTCAAGGCCATTAATGATCACTTTCTAGCTCTCTTACGCAGCCTCATCTCACACCACTGCCCGCCCCCATCCTCCAGGCATTGATCACTCTCTCCTCTGATCCTCACATACTCCTTCCCCTATGGGCCTTTTGAGTTCTCGCCACACAAATTGCCCTCCCACCTACTCTTGTTGTCCACCAGGTTATCATATATCCTATTATAATAGCCCTAGAAGTTGGCTGGGGGAAGCTTTGGGCTGGTTCATCTGTTTCTTGGGACACTGCTGCCAACTAGTGGTTGTTGTATGAACATTTAGGTCAGGGCTGGTTTTAACCTCAACCGCTCAAGGGTTTAGAGCAGGAGTGTCCAAACTTTTTTCAACGTTTTTCACCAAGGGCCATATGCGGTAAAATACACAAACAGCCGGGCCACTCACTCGAGGTGAAGTACGTATTGCCTCACCTGGTTTATTTAAGTAAACTATATTTTTGGAATTTGCTGCGGGCCAATAAAAAATGGATCGCGGGCCGCAGTTTGGACACCCCTGGTTTAGAGAGTAAATTGTTTTGGAGATAACCCTTCACTGGGACATTTACAACAAATCTACCGTGTTTCCCCTAGTGGGACAATCAGACCTAGTGGGAAAATAAGACCTAGTGGGACAATCAGTTCTAATGCGTCTTTTGGAGCAAAAATTAATATAAGACCCGGTCTTATTTTATACTATAAGACTGGGTATAATATAATATAATTAATATATAATAAACATAATACTGGGTATATAGTATAATATATAATGTAATACCGGGTCTAATATAATATAAGACCAGTTCTTATATTAATTTTTACTCCAAAAGACGCATTAGAGCTGATTGTCCGGCCAGGTCTTATTTTCGGGGAAACATGGCGTTTGGTAATCCTTCCCCCGCACCCCAGATTGACCTTCTTAAATTAGTGTCTGACCATGTTACTGTACTGCTTAATGCTCCCCACTGTCTTATGTTAAAGCCCAAATTTCTTAACCCAGCAGACAAGATCTTAATGCTCTGGTCTTTAGAGACCTTATCTCCCAAACACACTTTCAGTGCCCTAAATTCCAGCCAAGCTGGTGTACTCAGTGTTCCCTGAACAGCTCCTGTCTAATCCTACAACTTTTTGTTCAAGCTTCTTCTTTCTCCTGGTCTGCCTTTAGTCTCTATAAGGCTGTTTGATATCAAAAAGACCAAATTAACTGTCACTTTATGAAGTGTTTGTTCATTCCTTTAATTGTTCCTTAGCTGAGCGCACACTCTTTGCCAAACTTTCTCCTAAGCTATGTGGTATCTTGGAAAGAACAGGTTTCTAGAGTCAGAGCTTATTTTAGATTCCTGCTCTGCTACTCAGCTGAATCACCTTGGGTAAGCCACGTCACCTTTCTGATCTTCAGTTTCCTCATCTCTTGTGATATTAGGATGAAATAAGATAATGTATATGTAATGAAGGTGTCAGCAGGAATTACTCCTTAGTCCCCCTTCCACCCTTTTCAGAAAGTCTGGTGCTCACCCCCAATATTTCTGTGAATTCCCAGGGATCTCTTCCTTTCTCAAGGTCATCTCTGGCTCTGCTGGTCAGCATCTGTTAAGCCACCTGGTGCAGAGTTTGCAGCTGTCCTGTCATGGAACTCCAATCTTTTTTTATTAGTTTCACTTGATTCATTTACTGAGCACCTACTGGGCACCAGCCGTTATTCCAGTGCTGGGAATACAACAGTAAACAAAGACTTGCCTTCATGGAGCTTACATTCTAGTGGGAAAAAACCAATAAGGAATCAACAAATGTATAATAAAGTGTCAGATGGTGATTTGTGTTACAGGGGAAAAAGGGCCAACAAAAGGATATAGGATGATGGATTGTGAGGGCGGAGGTAGATGGGTCAGATTTAGATGAGATAATTTGAAAGCCTTCCTGAGGGAGTATCTGAACACAGACTTGAATGAAGTAAGGGAACAAATCATACACATATGTGGGGACAAGGCTTTTCTAAGCCAAGGAAACTGCAAGTTCAAAAGTGCAAAGGCAGTACCATGGTTGGTGTATTGGACAACCAGCAAGGAGACCAGGCAGCTGGACCCGTGTGACAGGTAGATGAGGTCAGAGAGGTAGCAGGACATTAGACCATGTAGGGCCTCATAAATCACACGAGGACTTTGGGTTTGTTTGTTTGTATTTTGTTTTTTTTTTTTTAATGTAAGAAAAAACTTCACAGTTTTGATATTTTGTGTTAATTATAATAAACAGTTATGCTTAGCAGGTTAGTTATCGTAGGGTTACTGAGCAAATCCAACCTCCTAGCATCTTTTACAACTTTGACGGGACCAACACAATTCCCACATTGCAACATACATAGTCTTCTATAATAAAAATATAGTTGTAAGTTTACAACAACTCATAGAGGATAATTATGAAAACAAACTTCTGACTATTACAGGGATTTCGTTACCTTTCCTACTAAGGAAATTCAATTGGTCTCTAAGCTAGAAATAAGTACACTATAAAGAATAAGTATAGAGTTAACCAGACTTATAAAAACTGGTAGGTAAATATTCTCCCATTTCTCTCCTTTCTTTCCAATCAGAGAGTACAAGATCTCTTGGTGTTTTGCATTTTCAAAAGTGTTGTGCCAACAAGCTTTACTCAAAGTTTCTCATGAAGTACCATTGTGGTCTGGGGATTATTCAATTTAGATCTTTCCGCTTTTCTAATGCATTCATTCAACGCTATAAATTTCCCTCAAAGCACAAATTTTGACAAGTTGTTTTCATTTTTATTTACTTGAAAACATTTCATTTCTCTTGAGATTTCTTCTTTGACCCATGTTTTGTTTAGAGTTTCTTCTTATTTAAAGTTCATTTAATACTTTAAGCTCCACGTATTTTGGGATTATCCAGCTACCTTTCTGTTATTGATTTCTGGTTTAATTCCTTTATGGTCTGAGAGCAGACATTGTATGATGTCTAGTCTACTTCTGGGTACACCAAGCTGTCCCAGCTAGGGAGAAGGGCTATCACGGGTGAAATGAAATGGTTCCTCTTACCTGTTTCAATGCAGCTGTTCTTGGCTTTTAGGTTGCCGGAGTACTGTGACTTATCAACTGGTTTCTGGAATTCTCATAAAGGCTTTTTGGATTGTATATTATTGTTAAGTCAGTGTCTCTGTGGGGGAAATCTGGGGCTTCCAATTCCACTGTCTTGCTCTTATCTGTCCTCTTAGGCAGATTAATTTTTGTAAAGAGGACGTGTGGAAGCTGAGGGTCTTTACATGGATCCCCTTTAAGTTAAATATGCTCACACACCCCTTGGAAAGTTTTGTGAACCCCCAAGAGTATGCATACCCAGTGTGAAGACCACTTTACTGGAAGGTCCAGATTACTATCCCACTGGCTCCCCTTGGAGTTTTGGTTCTTTTTTTGTTTTGTTTTTTAAAGATTTTATTGGGGAAGGGAAACAGGACTTTATTGGGGAACAGCGTGTACTTCCAGGTCTTTTTCCAAGTTAAGTTGTTGTCCTTTTCAGTCTTAGTTGTGAAGGACACAGCTCAGCTCCAGGTCCCGTTGCCGTTGTTAGTTGCAGGGGACACAGCCCACCATCCCTTGCGGGAGTCAAACCAGCAACCTTGTGGTTGAGAGCCCACTGGCCCATGTGGGAATTGAACCGGCAGCCTGTGGTGTTAGGATCACTGAGCTCCAACCGCCTGAGCCACCAGCCCCCCCGAGTTTTGGTTCTTAACTCTGCCCCTGATATGCTATCAAGGTGCCAGCTCCCATACTGGGTCTCTCCCATCCCCAGCTTGGGGCATCTGAGTCAAGGGAATTGTCTGGCAGGACTTGAGTGATGAGGGATGGACAGCTGTCCTGGGCCCCCATATTGCAGCAGCAGGGTTTGCATTTGGTTGGGAGGATAGGCTATTCTGTCTTTGTTCTCAAAAGAAGCGCTCTATTTAGCTCAGGCCCACTGAGAAAGGTGTGTCATAGTGGGCTGTCTTCTCTCACTAGCCTCTCCCTCTAGGAAGATAGGAGGGAAAAAAAAATGAGCTGTTTGCTCATATAGTCTCAATGGCTCTTTCTGTAGCTCTGCTAAATGTTTTCCACACTACCTAAGTAAGACTTGGCTTCTGAATGACCAGAGTCAGGCTCTCAGAATGGGTGCAGTTTGTTAAAGACATCCTTCCTCTACACAGCCAAAGCAAAAAGTGTGAGCAGCTCTACTTCACAGAGTCTCAGGCCTCGGCTCCCCACACACCCTCCCTATGGAATTGCCGTGTCTGTGGACACGCTGTTCACTGGGTGTCTGCTTTGACCCAGTCTGCCCCCTATGTCTGTGGTTTGGTAGGTATCTGAGTCTATTTGTGGCTAGGTTCTTCATACTGTTAACAGAGTCATGGGTGTAACCCTGCTCCAGGACCTGGGTCTATTCTGGGAAGCTCCTGACCTGCCTGTCCCCATGCCATAGACCTTGGGTATCAGGAACTCGAATGGGGCACTCAATAAATGGAAAGTGAAAAACTTAAACCTAACTATCATTACGCATGACAACCCCAACCCTCTCCAGGGCTCATTACCAAGGACTCTGGGGTGGTCCATCCTAATCTACATCTGGGCCAGAAGCAAATCACAATAACCGATACCTTCCATCTGTGTCTTCCTCTAGACTGGTTGCTCCTTGAAGGCCAGTGGAACACTGTTTCCAACAGGGATCAGCCTAACAAAGAAGTTATCAATATATGTTTGGGGAATTTGACTTTCCCTCCTTATACAACGTAGCTACCATGCACAATACCATGAAAACCCTTTTCCATCTTCATTTTTCTTTATTTCTTTTCTGAGATAACAAACTCAAGCTCCCATAACCTGGGTTTCATTCATTAAAACAAGTCCCCAAACAGCTTTTATGTCAGTCCCTGAAGAAAGGCAAAATAGATACCTCTGCCCTCAAAATGCAGTCATGGGAAGAATAAAAGATACACAATTAAATTATAGTGTGTCATGATTCTTGGCTAAAAGGAGTGTGTATCAGCAGCAAATGTGACTGATATAGTGAGGTACTCCCAAGAACTTGAAGTAAGAAAGGTAAGTTTGGAATTTCTCTGCCGGGGCCTTTCTTCTTGAATAAATTTTCTAACTTCTGAAAAAAAAAGAAAGGTAAGTTTGCCCATTGTGGTGGACATCTATCTGTTTTTGCTGACTGTCATCCAATCACACCTGACCCCAGGCATGGCCAGTTAAAATATCACATTCCTCCAGTCACTCACAGTGGTTGGGTCCAGAATAGACCGATAAATTAATCTGAGTCAATGAAAGGCAGTGATTTTGTGGGAACAGTTGGGAGAGAGACGGCCACATTCTTTAATTGTACTTGAGCCCAGAGAAAGCTTAAATCATCTTGCATCACAAGGAAAAAGAAAGCCTATCTGAATTGAGCCAACACAGACGGGAGACAGACAGAAGCAGGATTGAGTCTATAGCAACCCTGCTTGCAGCCAGACTTTTCCGTTACATGAGCCAATAAAGTCTCTTTCCTTGAGCCGAAGTGGACTGCTTAGCTATAAAGTCAACCTATAATACACATTGGCTTCCACTAAGTAAATCACTTCGAAGCATTTTATTTGATTGTTCTGAAGTCACTTGACTTTTCAGGGGGTTGATCTGGCAGAAAAACCACATGCACATTGACTAAGAAAGAGCACAGGCTTTAGAGCCAGACATGCCTGGAGTTGATTGCTGCTTTCTCAACCTTTCTAAGCTTTCAGTTTCTTCATCTGTTAAATGCAGATAATAACAGCGTCCGTGTTATTTTGTTTTCAGTCTGAGGGAAGGTTTCATAAGCACAAAAGACTTTTTTACAGCATCTTGGGTTTTAAATGAATATTAAAATTTTTCATCTACAAACTCAAAACCTTGATTTTTATTTAAACCTTAAAAGTTCAATTTCTTTTTTCTTTTTTTAAGATTTTTTCGTTTTTATTGGGGAAAGGGAACAGGACTTTATTGGGGAACAGTGTGTACTTCCAGGACTTTTTCCAAGTCAAGTAGTTGTCCTTTCAGCCTTAGTTGTGGCGGCCCCAGCTCAGCTCCAGGTCCAGTTGCCATTGTTAGTTGCAGGGGGCGCAGCCCACCATCCCTTGTGGGAGTGAAACCAGCAACCTTATGGTTGAGAGCCCACTGGCCCATGTGGGAATCGAACCACAGCCTTTGGCATTAGGAGCATGGAGCTCCAACTGCCTGAGCCACCGGACCGGCCCTGAAAGTTCAATGTCAAGTATATTACTGTATTTATAAATTGCTTATATTTATATAAAAATAATTGGGTTTAAGGGGATCTTTTATTATTGTTCAAGTAACTCAGGTAGAACAATCAAAACTCTGTTAAAAAATTGATCCCATTTTTAAACTTATAAAATGTAATTCCATTAAGCATTTTAAACTGAATTTGTAAATTTACTATATTCTCTTTTCATTTTACACCCTTTATATGCCTGATCAATCAACTTTCATTCCTAATGAGCAAATCCTTCCCAGGGACTTAACAAAAATTTGTTTTTTATATATATATCATAAATCTAGTAGATCTAGTTGTCAAATATTCCAATACAAGTTACAAACTTAACTAAATTTTCTTACATCTAATAGATCTAATATATTGAATTAAGCTAATTGATCAGAATCTTCAATATGCCTTCTTTTTTCAGAATTATACTTTAAGTACTCCCCCACCCGACACACACACACACACACACACACACACTTATTTTAAACATGAAACTATTAATATGATAGGTTTGATTTATTTATCATCTCTATATTTAATTCTAAGCCTTTTCGGGTTTGAAAAGCCACTTACTCACTGAGAAAGAGGTTCTAGCATCTTCAGGGAGTTCAGATTACTGGGTCAACAATTCACAACCATGATAGAGTTACCATCTGGGGGGCCATGTCGAGGTGACTGGCTCAACAATTCATGGCTGTGATATATAGTTACCTTCTCAGGAAGGCTGAGGTTGACATCTTAAACAAGTTGAGGCTATTGGGTTGACAATATATTAACACAAGAAGGTCATTATTAGTCAGAGGCATGAACTGGAGGAGCAGGACCTGAGCTTTGCAGGCCTCCAGGATGATTCTACCTGAGCCACATGTGGATACAGTGAGCCCTTTTTAAAAGTCACCATAACAACGGGGGACTTCTAGTCCATATCCTTCTCCTGGGTTCATATTACACCCTTCTGTAATTTATCTGATCAAAGTTTGTAACCTCACCCAGGGTGCAAGAAAGGAAACTTGTGTCACAATTTGAGTGGATTCTTGAGCTCTCAAGATATTTTAATGCAATTATTCTTTCAAAACTACTGAGGCCTTTCCGCTCTCAAGATTCTGATGCAATTGTTCTGGGTGTGACCTGGGCATCAGGATTTTTCAAAGCTCCCTAAGTGATTCTAATATTGCAGCCAAGTTTGGGAACTATTATGCCTTCTTTTCTAGCTCTAAAGACATAATTTTCTTCCTTTTGGTTTGTTCCTTTTTTGACCAGATTAAGAAATATTTTCCTATCTTGCAGTCACAAAGACAATCTTCTATATTGTCTTCTCTAATTTCTATTTATATTAAGGTCTTTAATACTCTAGGAATTGACTTACATTGTAAGATAAGGATCCGATTTTATTTTCTCCTTAATCGATAATTGTCCAAACACCATTTATTTTAGAAAGTGTGTTTTTGTCTTTGAAATTTTTTGTTTTGAAATAATTTTAGATTCCTACTAGTTGCAAAGATAGTACAGAGGCCATGTATACCCATCACCCAGTTTCCCCCAATGGTTATTGAGTTAGAAAATCTTAGTTTTCCTCCTGTGTTTCTCCATTATTCTCACACTCACTACTATACCCACAACACTTCTGACACCAGAAGTGTGGAGGGTTTTCCCCACAACGATCAATTCCTTGCCACACCAGCTGGGAGTCCTACCATTTAACTCAATTCCGACCCAATCTACCTGAAGATAGCACCAGATCCCACAGGTTAAGGGTTCAGTTCCACAAGACTGCCCCCCCTTCAGATGCCAATCACAAGTGGTAGGTCCCCAGGTTACCCCCCACTTCTGTCCGACCTGGCCATAAATCAGAGGTTCCCATGACCTTCTCCCCCTTGGATTCAATTATTTGCTAGAGCGGCTCACAGACCTCAGGGAAACACTTACATCACCAGTTTGTGAAAGGATCTATATAATAAAGGATACAGATGAACAGCCAGATGAAGAGATGCCTACGAGTAGGGCAAGGTCTGGGAGGGCCCTGAGCACAGGTGCTTCTGTCCCATGGAGTTGGGACATCACCCTCCTGGTACATTGGTGTGTTCACCCATGTGGATGCTCCCGAGCCCCATGTGATTGGGATTTTATGGAGGCTCCCTTATGGAGGCATGATCAATTATTAACTCCATTTCCACCCCTTCTCAGCTCTCTAGGGGTCGGGGGTGGAGGCTGAAAATTCCAAGCTTCTAATCATGGCTTGGTCTTTCTGGTGACCATTCCCCGTCCCGGAGCCCACCCAGAGTCACCTCATTAGAACGAAAGACACTTGTATCACCCAGGAAATTCCAAAGAATTTAGTGCACTGTGTCAGGAACCGCGTTCAAAGACCCAATATTAGAACAAAAGATGCTCTTAGTGCTCTTATCACTTAGGAAATTGTATAAGGGCTTTAGGAGCTCTGCACCAGGAACCGGGGGCAGAGACTAATATACATTTTCTATTATCTCACAGTTGTAGCTTACATAATTATGATACACTATCCAAACCAGGAATATGCCATTGCTACGATGTGTATGTATAGTTCTGTGTTATTTGATCACATTTGTGTAACCACAATCAAGATACAGAACTATGCTGTCACCACAAAGATCTCCCTTGTGCAACTCCATAGTCACACCCCCACCCACTCGTCTTTTTATTCTCTTAACAATGTCTTTCAAAGACCAGAAGTTTTGGCATGAACCTCAAAATAGTTATGCTGAGTGAAAGAACAAACAAGAGTACATACTGTATGAGTCTCTTTATGTAAATTCCAGAAAATGCAAGCAAATTTTCTGTGACCAAAGCAGATTCCATCATCACCTGGAGCCACGTGGAAGGTGCAGATGAGAGGGAGGGATCACCAAACGCATGAGGACATTTGGGGGATGCTGGATGTGTTTATTATCTTGATTTTTGGGGTGGATTTACAGGTACATACCCGTGTCAAAACTTACCAAACTGTTCACTTTAAGTATGTGTAGTTTATTGTATGCCAATTATAACTCCATAAAACTGTCAAAACAAACAACCCATTAAAGATTTATTTCTTGCTCATGTTCCATGTGCATCATAAATTAGCTAGTGGTATTTTCTTCATCCTGACTCTAGGATCCGGCGTGACAGAGAAGGCAGTGTCTGGACAGTCCTGATTGCCATGGCAGAGGGAAACGAGAGCATGTGGCAAAACACACACTGCTTCTTAGAGCTTCCACCCAGAAGTAACAAGGCCACACATAACTTCTGAGGATTTATTAGGTGCTTATAGCTTCAGGATTGTTATACATTCCTGATGAATTATACCTCATTATTATGTGGCCCTTTTTAACCTGAGTACTATTTTTTCCCTTATTGCCTGATTTCTCATATTAACATGACTACATACTGACTTTCTTTTGGTAAGTAATTGCCTGGAATATCATTTTAAATCCTTTTACTTTCAACCTTTCTGTGCCCTTACATTTCATTCATTTATTTAATTATTTATTGTGGTAAGAACACTTAACATGAGATTTACCCTCTTAGCAAATTGTAAGTGTGCAAACAGTATTGTTACTATAGGCACTATGTTGTCTCTAGAACTTATTCATTTTGTGTGACTGAAACTTCATGCCCATTGAACAATACCTCCCCATTCCCTTTGCACTTGGCAATCACCATTCTACTCTCTGCTTCCATGAACTTGAACTTGATTATTTTAGATAAGTGGAATCATGCAGTATTTATCCTCCTGTGACTGGCTTACTTCACTTAGCATAATGTCCTCAAGGTTCATCCATATTGTTGCACATGGCAGGATTTCCTTCCTTTCTAAGGCTGATTAATACGCCGTTGTACGTATATATTACATTGTCTATCTATTGTACATTAATGGACATTTAGTTAGTTTCCATATCTTGGCTATTGCGAATATCACTGCAATGAACATGGGAGTGTAGGTATCTCTTTGAGATCCTTCTTTCAATTCTTTTAAATATATACCCAGAAATGGGATTGCTGGATCACATGGTAGTTCAATTTTTAATTTTTTGAGGAATGTTCATACTATTTTCCATAGTGGTTGTACCATTTTATATTTCCACCAACAGTGTACAGGATTCCAATCTATCCACTATCCACATCCTCACCAACTGATACTTGTTTTCTTTTTTGATAGTGGCCAGTCTATCAAAGGTGTTAGGTAACAACTAATTGTGGTTTTGATTTGCATTTCCCTGTTGATTAGTGATGTTGAGCACCTTTTCATATAGTATCTGTTGGTTATTTGTATGTCTTCTTTGGAGAAATATCTGTTTAAGTTCTTGCCCTTTTTTATAAAAATTTTTTTATTGGGGAATATTGGGGAACAGTGTGTTTCTTCAGGACCCATCAGCTCCAAGTCGTTGTCCTTCAATCTAGTTGTGGAGGGCACAGCTCAGCTCCAAGTTCAGTCTTCATTTTCAAACTTAGTTGCAAGGTTGCAGGCAACCTTGTTGTTAAGAGCTTGTGCTCTAACCAACTGAGCCATCCAGCCACCCTCTTGCCCGTTTTTTAATAGAGCTTTTTGCAACTGAGTTGTAGGAGTTCCTTACATATTTTGGATATTAAGCCATTATCAAATATAGGGCTTGCAATATTTTCTCCCATTCTGTAGGCTACCTTTTCATTTTGTTGATAGTGTCCTTACTGTTCAGAGCTTTTTAGTTTGATGTAGTCCCACTTGTCTATTTTTGCTTTTGTTGTCTGTGATTTTGGTGTCATAGCCAAGAATTTACCAAGACCAATGTCAAGAAGCTGTTCCCCTGTGTTTTATTCTAGGACTTTTAGTTTCAGGTGTTACCATTTTGAGTTGAATTTCATGTATGGTGTAAGATAAAGGTACAGTTTAATTCTTTTGCATGCGATACCCAATTTTCTCAACACCATTTGTTGAGGAAACTATCCTTCTCCATTGTGTATTTTTGGCTCTTTTGTCAAAGATCAGTTGACTGTTTTTGATCAAAAAAATATGATGCCTCTATCTTTGTTCTCCTTTCTCAAAATTGCTTTGGCTTTTGGGGGTCTTTTGTGGTTCCATATGAATTTTAGGGTTGTTTTTCTATTTTTGTAAGAACATGCCAGGATTTTGGTGGGTATAGCATTGAATCTGTATATCACTTTGGGTAGAATGGACATCTTAACAATATTTTCTTCCAATCCACGAACATGAGATGTTCTTTTGTTTGTGTCTACTTTAACTTCTTTCAGCAATGTTTTGTTGTTTTCAGTGTATGAGTCTTTTGCCTCCTTTGTCAAGTTAATTCCTAAATATTTCATTCTTTTTGATGCTGTTGTACATGGAATTGCTTTCTTAATTTTCTTTTCAGTTAGTTCACTATTAATGCATAGAAATGCAACTGATTTTTGTATGTTGATTTTTCTATTTTACTACTTTACTATATTTATTAGTTCTAACAGTTGTTTTTATGGAGTCTTCATGGTTTTCTACATGTAAGTTCATTTGTGAACAAAGATAATTTTAATTCTTCCTTTTGAATTTGGATGCCTTTTATCTATCTGTCTACCTATCTCATTTCTCTGGCTAGGACTTCAAGTACTATGTTAAATAAAAATGTCGAAAGTAGGCATCCTTGGTATGTTCCTAAAATTAGAGGAAAAGCTTTCAGTTTATTATTATTGAGGATGATATTCCCCGTGGGCTTTTTATATATGGCCTTTAGTATGTTGAGATAGATTCCTTCTGTACCTAGTTGTGTGTTTTTATCATGATAAGGTGTTGAACTCTGTCAAATGCTTTTCCTGAATCAACTGAGATGCTCATGTGATTCTTGTCTTTCATCTGTTAGTGATTTATTACATTTATTGATTTTCATATGTTTAAGCATCATGTACCCTGGGGTAAATCCCACATGGTCATGTTGTATAATACTTTTAATGTGCTATTGAGTTCAGTTTGTTCCTACGTTGTTGAGCATTTTTGCATCTCATTCAGTAGTTTTCTTGTACAAGTGTTTGCCTGGCTTTGGTATCAGGGTAATGCTGGCCTCATAAAAAGAGTTTGGATGTGTTCTTCCCCCTTCAGGTTTTTGGGAAGAATTTGAGAAGGATTAATGTTAATTCTTCTTTAAATATTTGGTAGAATTCTCCCATGAAGCCATCTGGTTCTGGACTTTCCTTTGTTGGGAGCACTTTGATTACTGACTCAATCTCCTTAGTAGTTATTGGTCTGTTCAGATTTTCTATTCAGTCTTGGTAGGTTGTATCTTCCCAAGAATTTATCCATTTCTTCTAGGTTATCCAATTTGTTGGTGTGTAACTGTTCATAGTAGTCTCTTAAGAGCCTTCTTATTTCTGTGGTATCATAATGTCACATACTCTTTCATTTCTGATTTTTGTTGAGTCTTTTCTTTCTTTCTTAGTTTAGCTAAGGGTTTGTCAATTTTGTTGATCATTTCAAAAAATCAACTCTTAGTTTTGTTGTTTTTCTAATCTCTATTTCATTTATATCTGCTCTAATCTTTATTATTTCTTTCCTTCTGATAACTTTGGGTTTAGTTTGTTCTTCTTTTTTCTAGTTCCTTGAGGCTAAAGTTAGGTTGTCGATTTGAGATCTTTTTTTTTCAATGTAGCATAAGCTTTCCTCTTAGTACTGCTTTCCTGCATCCCCTAAATGTTGTGTTTTCATTTTCATTGTCTCAAGATATTTTCTGATTTCCCTTGTGATTTCTTTCATGATTCATTGATTGTTCAAGAGCGTTTTGTTTATTTTCCACATATTTGTGAATTTTCCAATTTTCCTTCTGTTGCTGATTTATAGTTTAATTCCATTGTTGTTGTGTCCAGCACAACACAGGCAGTGAGGGTGTGAGAAGGGGCGGCGTTGGGTTAGGTTTTAAGAAAGAAAGAAAGAAACAAACAAACAAACAAACAAACAAACAAGGCCGGCCCGGTGGCTCAGGCAGTTAGAGCTCCATGCTCCTAACTCCGAAGGCTGCTAGTTTGATTCCCACATGGGCCAGTGGGCTCTCAACCATAAGGTTGCCGGTTCAACTCGGATGGCTCAGTTGGTTGGAGCTTGTCCTCTCAACCACAAGGTTGCCAGTTCGACTCCTCGACTCCCGCAAGGGATGGTGGGCTGTGCCACCTGCAACTAGAAACAGCAACTGGACCTGGAGCTGAGCTGCGCCTCCACAACTAAGATTGAAAGGACAACAACTTGACTTGGAAAAAAGGCCTGGAAGTACACACTGTTCCCCAATAAAGTCCTGTTCCCCTTCCCCAATAAAAAATCAAGAAAGAAAGAAAGAAGGAAGGAAGGAAGGAAGGAAGGAAGGAAGGAAGGAAGGAAGGAAGGAAGGAAGGAAGGAAGGAAAGAGAGAGAGAGAGAGAGAGAGAGAGAGAGAGAGAGAGAGAGAGAGAGAGAGAGAGAGAGAAAGAGAGAGAGAGAAAGAAAGAAAGAGAGACTTAATGCAGTTAAATCTCATAAGGCCAGGGGTCTCGCAGTCACCAGAGAATGGAGCCCCGAATCAGGCCGACTGGTGGCTTTTATTGATAATCACACAAGGAAGTAGCATTATCTTTTCCACGGTCTGTGACTCTCATACATCATGTCACAAAAGTGAATCAAATCAATTATCTTTGTCCCCAAGCAGCTGGAACAGAAAGTCTTGTGATGACTTAGGTGAGGTATGCAGCTCCCTGGGGTGCAAGTCTCTCATGCTGTAACAGTTCCGTTGAGATAAGTGGAGAGAGCTGACCTTTATTGCCCTCATGACTTCTCTCACAATCAGGTGAGAGAGGAAAGCCAGAGTCAGCAATGGCTTTTCCCAGGCAGGGGGAAGGGGAGGCAAGGCTCCTTCCCGGATCTTCTAAGGCAGCTCACTGGGGGTCCCCACTCGGTTCCGCCTGTCTCAGGTTGTATCTCACATGAGATAGCTTACCCATCTTTGGCTGAAAACCATCTTTTGGGGACCAAACAGAGAGACATAAGGTGTAAAACATTGAGATAAGCAAAGCCCCAAAAGGCACAGTCTCACAGACTTTTCTTTCCTCAAGGAAAGACACGGGGGGGACTCTCGGCTAGGCTGCTGTGTGACACCACATTGTAGTCAGGAAAAAAAAAGAAACTTGGTATGATTTCAATTTAAAAAAATTTTTCTTAAGACTTGTTTTGTGGCCTGACCTATGATGTAACCTGGGAGATGTTCCATGTGTACTTGAGAAGAATATGTATTCTGTTGATGTTTGGGCAATGTTCTATCTACACATTTTAAGTACATTTGGCTTACTGTGTTATTCAGGTCCTCTGTTTTTGTACTGATCTTCTGTCTGGTTGTTCTATTCATTATCAAATTGGGGTGTTGAAGTACCCTATTATTATTATGTTACTGTCTGTTTTTCTCTTTAGTTCTGAAAATGTTTGGTTTATATGTTACAGTGCTCTAATGTTAAGTGCATATACATTTAAAACTGTTGTATCTTCCTGCTGAACTGACCCTTCTATCATTATGTAATGCCCTTCTTTGTCTCTTGTGACAGTATTTGACTTAAAATCTATTTTGTCTGATATAAATATGGCCACTTCTACTCTCTTTTGGTTACTATTTACATGAAATCTTTTTTTTATTAGTTTCAGGTATACAAAACAACATAGTGATTAGACATTTATATACTTCACAAAGTGATAGCTCCAATAAGCCTATTACCCATCTGACACTGTACATAGTTATTACAATATTATTGACTACATTCCCTATGCTGTACTTTTTATCCCTGTGACTATTTTTAAATTATAGTTAACATTCAATATTATTTTATATTAGTTTCAGGTGTACAGCATAATAGTTAGACATTTATATAATTTATGAAGTGATACCCCTGATAAGTCTAGTACCCATCTGACACCATACATAGTTTTTTCAATTGTTGACTATATTCCCCATACTGTACTTTTTACATCTCCCTGACTCCTTTGTAACTACCAATCTGTACTTTTTAATCCCTTCACCTTTCTCACCCAGCCCCCCAAACTTCCTCCCATCTTGTAACCATCAGTTTGTTCTCTGTATCTATGAGTCTGTTTCTGTTTTGTTTGTTCATTTATTTTATTCCTTAGGTTTGACATATAAGTGAGATCATATGATATTTTTCTTTCTCAGTCTGACTTACTTCACTTAGCATAATACCCTCTAGGTCCATCCATGTTGTCACAAATGGTAAGATGTCATTCTTTTTTATAGCAGAGTAATACTCCATTGTATGTATGTACCACATTTTCTTTATCCAATCATCTGTTGATGGGCATTTTGGTTGTTTCCATATCTTGGCTATTTTAACATAGGGGTACTACAGTGAACACATGGGTGCATATATCTTTTCAAATTATTGTTTTGGATTTCTTTGGATAAATACCCAGGAATGGAATTGCTCGGTCATAAGGTGGTTCTATGTAATGTTTTGAGGAACCTCCATAGTGGCTGCACCAATTTGCAATCCTACAAACAGTGCATGAATTTTCCCTTTCTCCACATCCTCACCAACACGTGTTGTTTTTTGATTTATTGATGATTGCCATTCTGACCGGTGTGAGGTGATATCTTATTACGGTTTTTATTTGTATTTCTCTGATGATTAGTGACATTGAGCATCTTTTCATATATCTATTGGCCATCTGTATGTCCTCTCTGGAGAAATGTCTGTTCAGGTCCTCTACTCATTTGTTAATTGAATTCTTTGTCTTTTCGATGTTGAGTTGTATGAGTTTTTTTAATAGATTTTGGATTATTAATCCCTTATCAGATGTATCATTGGAGAATATCTTCTCCCATTCAGCAGGCTGTCTTTTTGTTTCTTGATAGTTTCCTTTGCTGTGCAAATATTTTTAAGTTTGATGTAGTCCCATTTGTTTATTTTTTCTTTTGTTTCCCTTGCCCAAGGAAATATTTCAGTAAAAATATTACTAGGATAATATCTGAGAAGAAAACTGCCTATGTTTTCTTCTAGTTTTATGGTTTCAGGTCTTACATTTAAGTCTTTAGTCCATTTCAATTTATTCTTGTACATGGAGTAAGAAGGTGGTCCAGTTTCATTTTTTTGCATGTCTCTGTCCAGGTTTCCCAGCACCATTTATTGAATAGACTATCTTTACCCCAGTGTATATTCTTGTTTCCTTTGTCATAGATTAAAAGACCATATAGGCATGAATTTATTTCTGGGCTCTCTATTCTCTTCCATTGATCTATGTGTCTGTTTTTATGTCAGTACCCTGCATGGAATCTTTTTCTTTTTTTCACTTTCAGCCTATGTGTGTCTTTACATATAAGGTGAATCTCTTATAGACAGTTGGGTATAGAGTTTTTGTTTTTTTTTTGTTTTTTATCTGTTCAGCTCCTCTATGTCATTTGATTGAGGAGTTTACCATTTACATTTAAAGTAATTACTAAAAGGGAAGGATTCACTATTGCCATTTTGTTCATTGTTTCCTGTCTGTCTGAGTGTTACTTTGTCCTCTTTTCCTCTCTTTCTGCCTTCTTTGTGCATTGTTGATTTATTTTTTTTGTATTGAAATGTTTTGATTCCTTTCTCATTTTCTTTCGTTCCATAGATATTTCCCCCCTGTGGTTACCATAGGGCTTACACAAAACATCTTATAGTTCTTATAATCTGTTTTAAGCCAATAACAACTTGACTTCAGTAGTGTACTCTTTTGCATCTCTCCACCCCATTTTCTTATTGATGTCACAAATTACATCTTCATATAAATTGTATCCATTAACATAGTTTTCTATATTTGTATGTTTTTGTCTTTTACATTCTAAACTAGAATTAAAAGTGCTTTTGGCAACACCATTACAATAGTACGGTACACTTATGTGCTACATTACAACGTTTCGATGAGCAATGACTACATGTACAATGGTGGTCTCATAGATTATAATGGAGTTGAAAAATTCCTATCACCTAATAACATTGTAGCAACATCACAACATTATAGCACAAAGTATTATTAATGTGTTCCTGGTGATGCTGGTGTAAACAAACCAGCACTGCCCGTCATATGAAAATACAGCATATACAAATATAGCATATCAAGAATTATGTACAGTACATAACACTTGATAATATAATAAACAACTATGTTACTGGCTCATTATTTACTATATGATATTTTAAAATCATTTTAAAGTATACTCTCTCTACTTATTAAAAAATATGTTTACAGTAAAACAGTATGCCATGTTATCTTGGCAGCAGCCTCATACATCTCATGTTTACTGAGTCTCTTATTAGATCATTTTCTCCTGTGCTTGATTTAATCTCGTGTTGTTTTGTACAGTAACCTGGTGTACTGGCTTATAGTCTAGGAGCAATAGGCTATATCATATAGCCTAAGTGTGTAGTAGGCTATACTATCTAGGTTTGTGTAAGTGCATTTTATGATGGTTACACAATGACAAAATCACCTAACAATGCATGTCTAAGAACATATATCCATCGTTAAGCAGTGCATGACTGTATTCTCCATTTGTTTATATTTTTACCTTTACCAACAAGTTGTATGTTTTTATGTGCTTTCATGTTTCTGTCTAGCATTCTTTTGTTTCAACTTGAGTACTCCCTTTAGCATTTCTTATAAGGCAAGCCAAGTGGTGGTGAATTTCCTCAGCTTTTGTTTATTTGGGAAAGTATTTCTCCTTCATTTTGAAAGACAATTTTTTCCAGGTATAGTATTATTGGTGGATAGTTTTTTTTTTCCCTTTCAGCACCTTGAATATATCACCCCACTCACTTCGTTCTGTAAGGTTTCTGCTGAGAAAACATTGATAATCTTGTGGGACCTTCCTTGTATATATTAATAGCAAGTTGCTTCTCTCTTGCTGCTTTCAAGGTTCTATCTTTGAGTTTTGACAGTTTGATTATAATATGTCTTGATGTGGACCCCTTTGAATTAATCATAATTGGAGTCCTTTGAGTGTCTTGAATTTGGGTGTCCATTTCCTCCCTCAGCTCTGGGAGTCTTTTGACCATTATTTCTTCAAATAAGCTCTCTGTACTTTTCTTCCTCTTTTCTTCTTCTGGAACTCCATAATGCATATACAGGCATACCTTGTTTTATTGTGCTTTGCTTCATTGAACTTCACAGATGTTGTTTTTTGTTTGTTTGTTTGTTTTTACAAATTGAAGACAAGAAGCTCCACCAGCAAAAAGATTACAACTCATTTTATTGCAATACCCGCTTTATGGCAGTGGTCTAGAACCAACCAAACCCACAATATCTCCTAGGTATGCCTGTATTGGTCTGCTTTATGGTATGTCATAAGTCCCTTAAGCTTTCTTCACTTTTCTTCGTTCTTTTTTTGGTTTTGTTCCTCTGACTCAATAATTGCAAATGACCTGTCTTTGAATTCTCTGATTTTTTTCTTCTGCTTGACGACGTGTGATGTTAAACCCCTGTAATGAGTTTTTCAATTCAGTTATTGTATTCTTCAGCTCCAGGATTTCTGTTTCATTCTTTTTTATAGTTCCTATCTTTTTGCTATGTCCACATTTTGTTCATGCATCATTTTCCTGATTTTAAGTAGACGGCTTCAGGCAGAGGAAGACCTTTAATAATCAGCCTGGCTAGAGATTCTGGGGACCTCGGGAAGCTTTTTTGGTGCTTATGAGCTTTCTGAGCTTGTAAGGCTAATTTCCCAATTAGAGAGGTTGCTGCTTTCTTTTTTCAGGTTTCTTTTTCCATATCTCTTGCTCCCTCTGGTGTCTATTTGTGGTACTGCAAAGTCTCTGGTGCTACAGCCCCAAGCCATCCCACTCAGCAGCATCCAAAAGTATGTTATGCTCAGTGGCATCCAGACTATTTTGGCTCCCCATCAGTACCCCAGATCAGATGAGACAGAAACCAGTTCCCCAGGCAGCCCTCTGAAAAGTCAGAATGTTGGACGCATGTTCCAGTCTTCTCCCCACTGCCCACTCCCCCATTGCCCCAAGAAGAAGAAAACTGAACTGAGCTGTGAGGGATTGTAGGTTTGTGGCGTTCTCATAAAGGTATCTTGGTCCATGTATTGTTGTTAAGTCAGTGTCTCGGGTGGAGAGTGAAGACTGGGACTTCCTATTCCGCCATCTTGTTGAGATCACTGCCTCATCTCTTTCTTGTAATGTGATATTTCATTTATCTAAAACAGCATCAATTATTAGACACACCCCAATTATGAATATGTAAAAATGTGGAGAAAAAACTGACTAAAGGCAATAGTAAGACACCATATATAGTAAGATGTGCCACAGTCTTATCATGGCAGAAACTTATCTCTAAGTATTAATTAGGGTAAAAGGTTAATGTACTTTAAAAAATAGACCCAACTGGGGCCGGCCCGGTGGTTCAGGCGGTTGGAGCTCCATGCTCCTAACTCCGAAGGCTGCCGGTTCGATTCCCACATGGGCCAGTGGGCTCTCAACCACAAGGTTGCCAGTTCAACCCCTCGAGTCCCGCAAGGTGGGCTCCGCCCCCTGCAACTAAGATTGAACACGGCACCTTAAGCTGAGCTGCACGAGGTTGCCGGTTTCGACTCCCGCAAGGGATGGTGGGCTGTGCCCCCTGCAACTAAAATTGAACAGGGCACCTTGAGCTGAGCTGCCGCTGAGCTCCCGGAAGGTTTGCCGGTTCAACTCCTCGACTCCCGCAAGGGAATGTTGGGTTGCGCCCCCTGCAACTAGCAACAGCAACTGGACCTGGAGCTAAGCTGCGCCCTCCACAACTAAGACTGAAAGGACAACTCGGAAAAGAAAAGTCCTGGAAGTACACACTGTTCCCCAATAAAGTCCTCTTCCCCTTAAAAAAAAAGAGACCCAATTAAGTAGTGGCTTGGAGTACAAAAAAAGTGTATTTCGCTCTCGAAGGAATTCTAAACTTACAAGAAGGGATCCCAAAATGCGTGGTTTGGGAATTTCTCAGGGAAGCCAATGAGGGTGCTTAGCCCTGTGATAGGGATAAAGGGAACAAAACAGAAGACTTGTCCAGACCACAGGAACCTCTGGCAAGAGGAGACAATAAAAGCGTAAGTCCTGGGAATTTGTAGAAATTGTGTTGAGGGTTTGGACTTTCCCATTCTGTGCAAGCATACAGAGCTCTCTACGGGTCAGGGGAGCCGCGACTGGCACCTGCTAACGTGAGCCCCTTTAGTTCATCCTCCATATTAACCTAAAGGGTGAATGTGATTATGACATTCCCCTGCTTTCAATTCTGTTGTCCACAGCCCAAATTTCTTTATTCTGGCATCTAACACCCTTCATGATGTGGCCTCCATCTACCTTACCAGCTCCGTCTGCTCCTCACACAGGACACTCTAAACTACACCAAATGTTTCCCAGTTCTCTAAAACACTAAGCCTTCCCTCACTCTTCTTTACCTAGTAAACACCTATTCATTCTTCAAGACCAAATTCAATCATCGTCTCCAAAGAGTTAGCCATTTCCACCTGTGTTCTCCCAACACCTTGTTCAGGTGGAAGTTTCTTTTCCTCTGGTTTCCTTGTAGGAAGAAGTTTTATTCACTTCTGGGCCCCCATGTCCAGGATGGGCCAGGTTCAGACCCTCCACAGGGCCCCTACAGAACACTGGGAACAACTGTAATGACAGCCATCATCCTGCACTGGTACGCCGGGTTTATGTGCCAATCTCCTGCACTCAGAGAACGTAGGAGCCACGTCTTCTTCATTGTCAATATTCCTAGTAGCTAGGACGGAGTTGGGGCGGGGAGGAAGGAAGGAAAGTAAGGAAGAAGGGAAGAAGGAAAAAGGAGGAGTGAAGAGGGAGAAGGGGAAGGGGGAAAGAGAATGAAGGAGAAAGTAAAGGAAGTTAACAAAAAAGGAAGTCACAGAGTGAATAAATGGACTAGTCAAGACTAGTCCAAACAACACAAAATCCCTAGCCTATGAATTTGGTCAAAAAAGGGCAAATGAGATTAGCCAGCAAGTATGTCCCATGATCAAAGCAGGTGCCTGGTACATTGGTCCTCGGTCTTACTGGTAGCAGAGACCCCCAAAAAATCACAGTAGTTGTCACTAAGGCTCTAGGTCTGGAAGGATAATGATACCACGCTCCCCAGACTAACAGGAGACCAGCTGATCTAGCTCAGTCATGGGTATAATGAAGGGCACGGCCTTGGAATCAGACATACCTGGTTTGGATCCCAGCTCAGTCATAGGTCAGGTCATTTAACCTCTCAGAATTTTCTTATCTTGAAAATGGGGATAGTGCTGGCTTGCAGGATAGTTATGGAGATCAAAGGTAACAGGTGTGCAATAACTGGTGCTCAGAAGATGTTTGATAGATGGTGACTTTTATTATTAGGGCATGTGGGAATTCATACATGTAAGTTTGGGTGACTGTAGTTTAAAATATTTTGGAGATTTTCAAGGAGTTGAAAATGTATGTGAAATAAAAGTGGTTTTTAAACTGTAAAGTGTCCTACAAATGTCAGGGAACCATTTGGGAAGACTTTTATAGTTGAATAAAATACAGGATTTGGATTTGGACAGAAGGTTCAGTTCTTGACCTTGCCATTTATCTACCATGTAATCTTGGGCAAGTCACTTTCTATCAACCTGTTTCTGCAACTGCCAAATGTGGATAATTCTAACTTCACAGGGTTGTTACGAGAATCCAGTAAAATGAAGAATGTAAAGCTCCTGGCACGTCCATTCCTGTGTGGGTGCAGGTCCCACGTGAAAGGTCAGGTCATGGGGGTATCAGTTCCAAGCCTGGTGCCAGATTCACATTCTGTCCGTTAGCTCCAAATGAAGAGGGCCCCTCACTCTGGAGGAGCAGGACCCCAGATTGACAAGGAGAGAGGTGTCTTTTGTATTTGTTAGAGGAAATCTGGGTGAACACAAAACTTCCGGGCAGAAAACACTGCAATCTGCCATGTGGAGCCAGGCCTAAACCACGGCAGGAAGCCAGGCATGATTCCTGCCAAGCTGTGCCACACTTGGGACCTAAACTATTGCTACTAGGGCAAAGACTCTCATGATTTCTTCATCTTATGCCACCCTTCACCCCCTACTCCCTGCCACTGTCATTTTTCCTAGGCACAGAATTAGCGCTGTTAATAAAGCTGAAAAGGTTGGCACTGACTTCCCACAGAACAAATGGTCCAGGGCCCCATCAAGAGGCCATGATAGCTCCCACCTCCAGGCAGTCACGTGGTCCCAGCCCAGCCCCTAAGTGGCTCCTTCAGAAGTCAGCAAGGTGAATGTAGTGAAAAGAGCATCAGCTCAGAATCAAGGGAGGCCCAAGGCTGACCTCAACCACATACCTGCTGTGTGACTTCACAGCAAGTGGCTTCACCTTACCTCACTTGTTTCCTCATCGTATTCCCTTGAGGGTTGCTGTCACAACTAAATGAAATGAAGAATGTAAACGTGACCGGTAGAATCTATGGAAGATTATACAGTGGATGCTCAATGAATGTTACTTCCTTTCCTTCCTCCTCCCTTCTGAGGCCCGGAGACTCAGCCTGCTTTCCTTTGCTCTTCAGAGCAACCACCACTCTATCTTTCTTGAAATTCAACTTCCTTCCAGAGTCACTGCAGAGAGACCATCTCCCCAACTCCCCACTTCTTTGATGCCCCCAAATAAGTACACAGGTCCTTTTCATTGAAGGGTTTTACTGCTAATCATTTGGGGAACAGATGCAGGTTGGGGTGGGGATAACGAGTCACAAACACCGGGAGTGTGAAGGTCCCTGGATCATGGCTCCCTGAGGGTTTCCCTTTCATTCCTAAGGCAGGACTTCAGTCTTCCTCTCCAGGCCAAGGAGGCCCCTTCCTCTGGGAAGGCTGCACCTCCCAGCCCAGTTGGGGCACAGCAGATGGGAACGAGCAGGCCACTGCAGTGCGCCCTAAGCAGTTCATATGTACCTTGGAGGACCTCAGACAGTGATGCCCATCTTACAGGCACTTCCTCAAAGGCCAGGACAGTCACCCTAATGACAGGGGCATTACTAGGCCTATCCAATTTCTCTTTCACCCCAAGGAGACGAAGCCAAGACTGAATCCTCTGACTTTTCCAAGGCAAAAAATTGGCCTGGAAAGGGGCAAGGATTTTTACTCAGAGTCCCTTTGCAGAACTTCCCGGAGATCCTGGCTTCACAGGCAACAGGAAACCATTCTCCAAAGTGGAATGAAGGGCTTGAGGTCAAGGGGCCAGCAGCGGATCCTAATGATCTTCCTACACTAGGTCGGGTCTCTCTCTCCCTCACTCTCCTTCAGCTGGAATCTTTCCCAGCCTGCTCTCCCATGTGAGTTTTCTGGTGGCGGATGAGATTGGAGCTCCGGGAGAAGTGTTTCCCACACAGAGTGCACCGGTAGGGCTTCTCCCCTCTGTGGGTCCTCTGGTGTGCTCCAAAGTTGGAGATATCGCTGAAGGTCCGCCCACATTCGGCGCACTCATAAGGCCTCTCGCCTGTGTGAGTGCGGTGGTGCACCCCAAAGCTGGAGCTGTTGCTGAAGCTCTTCCCGCACTCACAGCAGATGTAGGGCGCCGGCTCAAAGTGGGTCCGGTGATGCACGGCCAGCGTGGCACTCTGGCTAAAGCTCTTGCCACAGATGTCACAGCGGTATGGCCGCTTGCCCAGGTGATCTTGCTGGTGCGTGGTGAGATCCGAGCGCCGCCGAAAGCTCTCCTGACACTTGGGACATTTGTAGTGCTTCTCTTCCAGGTGGATCCGCTCATGCCGGATGCGGTTGGAGCTTCTGGAGAAGCTCTTGCCACATTCAGAACACTTGTAAGGTTTCTCGCCAGTGTGAATCCGCTGGTGTGTTCTCAGGTTGGAGGTATTATTGAAGGTTTTGCCACACTGGGCACATATAAATGGCTTCTCATCGGCCTCGGGTCTTGGATGAGCAATGGGGTCCCCTGGCTCTCCAGCAGGGACAGTGACTTTCTGCCATGGCTTTTTTGGTTGGATCCCTTGTGGCCCCTGTGACTGGCTCTCTTGCCCAGGCTCTTTCTCGCCATCGGGGATCTGCAAACCCTCTGAGTCATCCACTCGCCAAGGCTTACCCCGTTCCCCTTCCTCAGGCAGGTGCTGTTCTGGATCCTGCTCCTTCTCACTGCCCATCTCTGAACCCTGAGAATGAACACAAATGGCCAACACCTTTAATCCTTGGGTCAGGCCAGACCACAGGGAAACTTTTGTTCTATTTGAAGGGGTATATACCTTTCCCATGGAACCATCCATCAGAAATAGCCTCAATTAACTGGAATACTTGCATAGAATGGCTTTACCTACTAACTTTCAAGTGACAAACTTCCACAGATATTTAAAGCTACCAAACCAGAACAAAAAGAAGGCACTGCTTTGTCCACTACCAATAGATGATATTGGTACATGAGTTCAGTTTTTCTGTAAGTTAACTGAAACTCTTTTGATGTTTAATCTTTTTTGAAAAGTCTTCCTTAAAAGCATCCATCTAATTGCCTGCTTTCAAAATGAACATAACAGAACCTGTAATTATTGAGGCTCTCCTAGTTGTTTACAAGACCCAGCTCTGAATCCTCTTAAGAGTTCTACCAACCTCCTCTCCCGTCCCCTTCCTCCGACCTCAACACAATCCAGCAACTAAAGGGTTAACATCGGAGCCCTCCAAGACCTATTGCAATCTGTTGTGACTGGTCAACATACACTTCCACTCGCAAACACCATCCACAGCCACAGGCACACACACACACACTTGCATCACACACACACACTCACATCACACACATAGCCGTACTCACACACCAGACACATTCAGCCATTCTCATACCACTCACACACAGCCACACAGACACATATGCACTGTCACAGCACACACAGCACACATGTACACCAGACAGTCCTCCCACATACAAACACATACACAGCTACACAATCACACACCATACACACACACAGCTATACTATCACACCACATACAATCTTACACACATACACAGCCACATGCTCCCATGCCATGTACACAGACACACAGACACACCAACCACACTCCCCGTCCCACATAGCTACACATGCACACACTGCCCAGCACAAGGCCTACCAATGCAAGCATCAGTAAATGCTTGCTAAGCTCCACAGACTCCTTTGAGGTCCTACAGCCAAGGACAGGGAATGAGGGGAAGAAAAAAGTACTTCTGATAAGAGGACAGCGTGGTGTTTCCTCCGGGCCTTGAAGAATTACATTCCACAAGGCCGAGTGGGCCGGTGAAGATACTGTACAGAGGGAAATGAACAAAGGGATGAGGGCGGGCAGCACAGACTATCACAGGACACTGATGATAGAAAATGAAAGATTGGGAATTCCTTCACGTCAGCAAGTGCTTTTGGAAAACAGCAACACGGGCACTGACTACATTTAGGGTTATAACCCACGTGTGACACATACTGTCTTCATAACTCTGCAACTTATTCAACCACTCTGAGCCTCAACTCCCACATCACTGAAATCGTGAGATGTACCTACACTGCAGGACTTTGTGTTAGAGGAAATGCCTAAAACATGCTCAGTGTAGTGTGTGGCACACACTAGTCATTCAGCAAATGACAGCTGCTATCACAGTTGTCAAAGACACTATATCCCGGCCCTACAGAGAATACAAGAATGAAAAAGATCCTTTTTGTGATCTTGTTACGGAAAAAAATGTTTTAATTAAAACATGGTACAAGACTGTATATAATCTAAATTGTGAAATACGAACAGAGCCTCAAATCTCTAAGAAGTGGAGGTCAGCAAACTTTTTCTGTAAAGGCCAGACAGTAAATATTTAATAACTATTTGGGGCCATAGGATCTCTGTTGCAACTACTCAACTCTGCTGTTGTATTGCAAAAGCAGCCAAAGACAATCCATAAACAAATGAGTGTGGCTATGTCCCAATAAAATTTTACTTAAAACAAAAGGAGGCAAGCTATAGTTTACCAATCCATTAGTTTCTTGTAGAATCTAAATAAGCAATGTGAAAAATAACAGGCTTGCTTCACTTTCAAATATGCAAGTAAATGTCGGAAACAATATTCACTGTTTCCTGACCATCCTTTTCAAAATTACAAATCCCTCCCACACTCTGTCCTCCTGCTGCTCGCTTCTAACATTCCATGTACTTATTACGTCTGTTACTTTATTGTCTGTCTTCCCCTTTTAAACCATAAGGCCCACGAGGGCCAGTGTCTTTGTTTTCTTCACTAATGTAACCCAAACTTCTAGAGTAGCAGCAGTCAGATAGCATAGATCCGTAATAAGTATGTGTTGAATGAGTTGAATAAATGAAGGCTAGGCCTATCTCAGAACCCGCTTCATGCTTGCTTGTGTCCATTCTCACCCATTGCCCTCAGCCACCTCTTGATTCCTGCCCACTTCCTCCTTTATGCCGTCACAGAATCTCGTACTTGCTTTTCTAGTGATTTGCAATGATCTGTTTACATGTCTGTTTCCACTAGTAGTTTATAAGCCACTTGAAGGCAGGGACTGGGTCGTTTTGGTAATCTCTCCCTAGCATAAGGCCCAGTGCTCAAATGTTGTTTTGAATGTATGAGTGAATATGATCTTAATTCACTCCCTGCCCATGGCCACTCCACCTAGGGCTCCAAGCAATGAGCTACACAGCCTCCATTCACTTCCAATCCTTATTCTGAGAACCTATACTTTACCAAGCTCTGACTCTACCCAGGGCTGAATGCTGGGTCAAAATAAGAGCTGATTTAGAATTGTGGTTACCACCCTCAAGCTTATTGTACAGTGCAGTGACACAGGCCGTGAACTCCAGAAACTGTTGTACAGTAGAAGGTTAAGTTCTGGGGGGACAGGACTGTGCCTTAGTCACCTTTGTACCCACTCCTGAGAGCCTCGTACTCACCTAGCACATTACACGGGAACCAATAACAATAATAGGTAACATTTTTTAAGTTCACACCAAGTGCTAGGCCCTGGACTATGCAGCATAAACGAATCATCTCATTTCATTCTCATAACTTATTTTAGAGATGAAAAACTGAGGCTCAGAGAAATTGTAACTTGCCTAAGGGCACACAGCAAGTGAGTGGCAGAAATGGGACCTACGTCCATCACTCCAAAACCAGTGCTTTTATCCACTACACTAGTATTGGGGGAACAGAGAGGGAGGAAGAGAGGGAAGGAAGGAGGGAGAGAAAGAGGAAGGAAGGAAGAAAGAAAGAAAGAAGGAAGGAAGGAAGGAACAGTGCCACTGGAGTTCAGATGACACTGGCATGTCTCCTTAAAGAGATCAGGGATGAGCAGCTTCGTGGAAAAGGTGGTATTCAAGCTAGGACTTGCAGGATAGGTGTGCAAGATTGGGACTCACAGAGATGGGAAACCCACTATCTACTGAGAAGACAGAGACAGACAGAAGCACTTTCATTTCACATTTCAGAGATTTGGGGGAGAAAGGAGCCCACCTGGCTTGTGTTCCCAGGAGGCTCAAAGATACAAGGAAAACCAAGGGTGGAAGGGATTCAGGCAGTGGAGAAGGGGCTAGGTCTGAAAAATAGCCAAGAAGATGGGGCTAGTCAGAAGCTGAAGGCCAAAGGCCTGGGATAGAGGGAAGAGATCAAGTTTGAAGTTGATCTGAAGAGCCAAAGTTCGGGTTCTTTAGAATCAAGTAAAGAACTGGTGGGAGGACGGGAGTAGAGGAGCTTGGAAAGAGCTAAGGTGTTGAAGAAGAGGGAATTGTATAGGAGGGCAGGATAATGGGTCAGAGATAGAGGAGGACCAAAGGAGTCAGAGGTCCAAGAAGGTGGTCAGGAGATAGGGCGCAAACGCTGCAATCAGAGGTCCCAGGGGACCGGGGCCCAAAAGGCTGGCTTGTGTGTTGTGGGTGGGGGGTAGCCTATGGCGGAGTCCGAGGGTACAAGCGTTCTGGAGGGCAGGAGCTGGATTGAGTAGCCGGTGGGCTTGGGACCAGGGGAGTGGGAGAGGAGGGTCTGACCCCAAAGGTGTGGTCAGTGGCAGCGGAGCTGGAGTACTTAAAGGCCAACAGGAGAAAGACCGGAGGGTAAGGGCTGGGGCCAGCAGCCTGGCGCGCGGGCCGGGAGAGGGGTACAGGGATCGGAGCGGTGGGAATCACAGGGCCCCATTTGCCACGACTGCCTATGAGGAGCAAAACAATAGCCTCTGGCTCCTCAAAGAGAGGGAAGGGGCCAGATTCAGGTTCCCCGCGAAGTCGTGTCCTCCTACCCCCGCGACCTCGGGCCCAGCCCGGACCCACCTCGCTCCCGCCGCTCGGTCAGGGACAGCGCCGCCGCGGTGGGCCGGGGGAGGAGCCGGAGCCGGAACCCAGATAGGATCCGCCCTGCCTCTCCAGGATTGGTTTCTCAGAATTGTCTTTCCTTTCCATTGGCTGCTCTAGCTGCCACAACGGAAGAAATCCGGGCAGGACCGTCAATAAGCTTTGAGCCCAGTCGTGGCCTGCTGGGAGTTGTAGTCCTGAGGAAGATCGTAGACGGAGAAATATGCGAAGTTAGGAAACCAGAGGTGGAGATTGGGTTTCCTCCTAAAGTCGTCAAATTTCCTTCTGCGCTTCAGCGTTAAAAGCCCAACGTGCAGGGAAGTTGTACGATAGATAGAGCTAACGTACATGACCTCCAATGGGTCACGAAGTCAGAGTTTCTTCTTTACTTTGAGTTGGTGGCTTGTTGATCCTGTAGTCATCCCACGAAGCCTAGAGTCCCGTGCCTCACTCGAGGTTCACAGAACTTCATAATTTGAAGTCAAAGGATTGTAGAACTGGAAAGGAGTTTAACGATCAGCTAATCCGATTCCACTCGTCTGAGAAGCTAAACGTTCCCTATCCGAGGAGCCACCTCCAGGTCTCCCAACAACCCGGTACAGGGCTTTTTCCAAGTCGTCTGTAGTTAAACCTGACTGGTCATTCATAAATCCTGACTGAACAAGACTACTAATGCATATCCAGGATTAGGATTTTCTTTTCCAGGTTTCACTTTTTAAAAAAAGTCTAAATGAATAGGTAGGCTAAAATTCTATAGACTTCTCAAATCTGCACGGTATTTCAGTGCAGAGTGTATTGTCTTCAGAGCTAGATAACCCAGATTTATAATCCCAATTCTACTACCTAGCCATTTGTAGCACCATTTTTCTCCCCTATAAAATCCCTGGCAGAATTGTGGTAAGGATTGAATGAGTTAACATATATCAAGCTTCTGCCTCTACAAATGTCAGGTCTCTCTCCTGTTGGTAAGTTCTCTTAGGTGCAACCAGAGAGAAAACGTAAGTTAGTTTTAAGATTGTGATATTCAGGAAAATATGTTTGAAACTGAATATGGATGAGTGAAATATAAATACCCCACATACACTATAAGTTTATAAATTGATTTAAATAAAATGCTGAGACAGACTCAGAAATTTAACTGTGGCTTTATTTTTAACTGTGGTTAAAGCTTGCTTGGGTAGATTCAAAGCTGTCAGGAAATCAATCCCATAATGCGTTTTTCTCTTACCAGCCCAAAGCCTTTTCCTACAACTTCTCACTCACGATGAAAATAACAACATGCCAAACAAAGAATACCAAACTTTTATTTAAGAACTGTACAAAGGAAAACTGTACAAAGGAAAAAGAAATTCCAGTTGGGCACTGTGGTGGTGAATTTTTTGTGTCAACTTTTCTTGGCCTCAAGGTGCCCAGATATTTGGTCAAACGTTATTCTTGGTGTTCCTGTAACGGTATTTTTGGATGAGATTAACGTTTAAATCATTAGCGTGAGTAAAGTAGACTGCCCTCCCTAATGTGGGTGGGCTTCATCCAATCAGCTAAAGGTCTCAATAGAACAAAAAAGCTGACCCTTCCCCTTGTAAGAGAAAATTCTTCCTGCTTGACAGCCTTCAGATGGGAACATCCACTTTTTTCCTACCTTCAAACTCAAACTGAAATATTGGTTCTTCCTGGGTCTCGAGCCGGTCAGCCTTCAACCTGCAATTACACCATAGGCTCTCCTAGGTCTTGGGCCTTCCAGACTCAGACAGGAGATAAACCATTGGCTTTCCAAGTTGCTGACTAACCCTGCAGGTCTTGGGACTTGCCAGCCTCCATAATCACATGAGCCAATTCCTTATAATCTCTCTCTCTCTCTCTCTCTCTCTCTCTCTCTCTCTCTCTCTCTCTCCAAATCTCTCTCTTTATATATAGATAGATAGATAGAGATAGATAGAGATGATAGAGATAGAGATGGGTATAGATATAGATATAGATATAGATATAGATTCTGTTTCTCTGGAGAACCCGGACTAATACAGTGACAGAGAAAACTTGTGAGAGAGAGAAAGATCCAGTTTCTGTTGGGTAGAACCGAGTAACCATCTGCAAACTGATAGTCAATATCTCCAAAAAGAGGCCAGATCACATATGTGATGTGACTTGAAAGTGACTAGGCTTCTTTCTGCAATCCACACCAAAAAATCAGATTCATTATTTTATCTTCACACCTGATCTATCAACTTCCTATTTAAAAGCAATACTGTCTGATCTAAGAGTCTGTTTGCTACACAAGAAGTCAAGTCTTCCAGTACAATGCCTTGTGGAAAAAAACAATCCACACTGGTGGTTAAAACTGCTACTTTTTTATCTGGGCCTCTCAGAATCCCAGGCGAGTATTCAAAAGGGCCAGCGCAATAGACTAACTCATCCATGGCTGTCTTTTCAAGGCCACACACAGCTGGGCTGCTGTGTTTCAAGCTGTGCTTCCTAGGTCCCTGATTCTGCTCCTGAGGCTTTTCAGGATCACAGCTTCCACATTTAATGTCCCTGTACCTGGTTATCAACAGGTAAATTAGCTTTGAAAACATGTGCGTTAGCTCTGGGTGTCACCAAGCTATGTTGTAAACAGCATCAAGGAAATATAAAAGGATGGCATGTTTTACCCCTCTGGCCCACCCCACCCTATATTCCAGAAGGAAGAAAGAAGAGTGTGTGATCCAAAACATGTTTACTTTTAAAACACTGGCTTAGGGGGCTAGAGGCCTGAACTAAGAAAAGGAGAAAAGCAATTCTTGAAGAGATAAGCAAGGGGTTAGGCACCGGGCCCTGTAACTTTGCAACTAAAAGCCCAGGTGCAGGATGAAGTCCTTCTAAATAGCCCCTTGATTGGAGAACCCTTGGAGCTCAGTGACCCACATTCAACATCACCACCTAAACCCAATCTGGTTGTTCATTTGGTTTTCAAAAATTCTTCCAGGGCAATGGGAACTTCAAATCCCCAGAAGGAGATAGGATTTATTTAGAACTGAGCCCTGGGGAAAGGTGATACGAATAGAAACCACAAAAGGGTAATGGATTTAGGGGAAAGAGATGAGATGTTCCAGAATCTGACGTCGGCCCAGGACACTGAAATCCAGAACAATGGACTAGATGGTCAGGGGAGCAAGTAATAAGGCACCTCCCTAAAAAGGAGGAAACTCGAGCCCCTGGAGGGCTGGGCCCATATCAGAAGGCCAGGACTGGATCATGTCTTTGAGCGGGGGAAGCTCCGGTGCCGGAGGGGGCAGTAAGGAAGAGTCCACCTTCAGGGCCATATCTCCATTAGCATGGCTTTTTTCTTCTGGCTTGGGGACAGTTGGTTCCTCCGGTTTCTGGAGTTCTGAACAGATGACTAAAGGTGCTGTATTTTTCCCTCCATCATGAAGGCAAGGTTCAAAGAAAGGGCGAAGGGGGCCAGAGAACGTGTGGGTGAAAGTAAAGATGTGAGACTGATTGGTCACATTGTAGAAAGAGATGACGCCTGCTTCGTAATCCAGGAAAATCCCCACACAGCGCGGAGGCTCTTTCAGGCGGAAGGAAGTCTGCGGGGACGTGAGAGCTTCGTACTCATTCCCACGACTCAGTCGCACAAGCCAGTGTCCGTTGGCGGGAGAGGCGGTGACCTTCCCCTTCCTGCTCACTGACTCACTACACACCCCCAGAATCCATTTGGTCTTGTTTCCCACGTACACCTCCCAGTAGTGACAACCATCCATGAAGTACTCGGCGCCCAGGACGCTGACGACGAAATCAAATCTCTGGGGATTGTCAGGCACAGGCTGTCTTCTGTCTCCAAGCGTCACACTCCTGCCGTCCTCAGACAGGAGGAGTTTGGGATGCGCTGTGTCAGGGTCCAGGGTCACCGCCACTGCAGAGAGGCACAGAGAGGTGAGGCTTGGGAAGGCTATGTCTTCCAAGATCTTTGGGTAGCTTTGGAGGGAAAAAAATATCTCTGGGTCTGCAACCCCTGTCATTGGCACTTTTTCAGTTCATGGTCCCCTCCTCCCTCATATGTAGGAGAACCAAAGAAAAGTGTTTTCTGCTTTCTCGATCTCCTGGTTGTGTGTAAAGTAAAAGCGGAGAAAGTTTTTCATCTGTCTATGAAGCTGCCTTAATCCTTAGGAAATACTGCTTTTGTCTTCCCCAAAGGAATCTAATGTGTGATAATAAACATCAGCTCTGATGTTAGACCCAGAAGCCACACTGGAAGTTTCAGTCGCACCTCTGCCACATGCTAGTTATGTGACCTTGGGCTTGTTATTCATCTCCAAACCTTAGGTTTTTAATCTGTAAAATGGGAAAACCAGCAGCACCTGTATTGTAGAACTATTGTGCACATCTGATGAACTAATGCATGAGACGGTGAGTGTGTGATGCTCAGTTTGTTAGCCAAAATTACTGCTTATAATTATTATTTTTAAATGTTAATAGAGAGAGAGAAGGAGTATTCCTTAAAATTGTGGATTAGGAAGGTCACAGTGGGTCTCCCTCCTTCCCAGTACAGAAAACAGGCTCTTTTGGAGAGTTAAATCCATGAAATGCGTACTCTGCCAAGGTGGTGGGCTGAAGCCCGACCATAAGTGTGAGGCAGGTTTGCGAGTTCTCAGAATTCAAACCAAGGTGACCTGGTGTGCTGTCCTCCAGTGGCCTCCCCACCATTTCTACTGTACCTGCCTAAAGGAAGACGGTGGGCACAAAAGCGGGGTGAGCAGCTTGGAAAATTGATAAGGACCCCAAAGCAGTGAAAATAACAGATCATGTACAAACAGCAGCAACAAAATGCAATCTATTTAGGAATAAATTGAAAGAGAGATGTGCAAATCTTTTAGAATAAAACTACGAAACCTGTTGTAGTCTACACACATTCCCTTCTTCTCTGAGAAGGGAAGAACTAACCAGCAAGAAAACTGATCAGCAGAGAAAGAAGAACGTGGCAGATGTGTAGACAGAGATGGGAGCACCGGGCATTTACCCAATTGTGGGATAAGAAGGACTTCCCAAACCTGCAAGCACGGAGGAGACTACACAGGAAAAGATTAATAAATTTGACTACATAAAAATAAAACACTGATATATCATAAAAATAATACAAGGAAATTAAAATGCAAATGAGGAAATCAGAAAAATAATTTGTGACAAATAGGACAGAGAGTTTCCACACTTTACATAGAAAGAATCCTCACAAATCAAAAAGTAGCCACAATAGGACAGGAGCAGACAAGTCACTGAGAAGAAATACCACTTAGGAAAAATCATAGAAAACCCATAAGAAAATCAAACTGATTATTTATCAGTGCTCTAAAAGAGACATTTTCTAAATCGAAATGTGACCCCCTCCCCCCCAAAAAAAAACTCACAAAGATTTTTTAAAATGTGCTAAGCCAATCTACAGAGTTGATAAAAATAAAGAGAGGTAGTCTGCATTCCAAAGGAACAGAGCACTGGGCTCTGAAATGTGGATTGATTCGACTGGTGTCACTTACCAAAGTGCAACCGGGCCCTTCTCCAGCCTGAAAGACATTAAAGGGACTATTAAAGTGATGGAGAAATGGAGAACTCCCAGAGGGTGGGGATCAAGTATTGGGACAGTGCATCTCACCTGAGTTGGCTGCAGCTCTTTTCAACTCTATAGAAAAAGAAACAAGCGGTGTGAGCTATCACTGGAAATATAGAATCAATGGGCGAGAAGTTGGCATGGAAGTTATAAGAACATAGGAAACTTACTCAGTTCACTCCGGAGTTTCTCTAAAGAATAAAAACCATGTGACAAATGAGAACAAGGGCTTTCACATCCCTATAATGCTCCACACCCATCCCAACCAAATTCCCATGTCAGATCCTCACTAGCAATACCCCATGACAGTGCTTGCAATAGCAATGGCTCCCAGCTGTGAGCCCCGAAGTCACCAGCGATATCGCAGAGGGCCAGCAAATTCCTAAGTGAGCCAAACCTGATCTGCAGACCAAATAAATAACACATCTCACGTATCTAGGTAATGGCAACATAAAAGTATGTAGATGTTGTGAGAGAATATCAGTTCATTGAAAACATCACTGAATTTCTGTAAGATTTCCTTATGTATGTTTCCTCAATGTAAAACAAAATAGACATGTCATATGTCTGAAGATTCGTTTTTATTATAAAGAGGTTCTCGTACGTGGGTTGGTGGAGAAGCACTACTCCACATGTTCCATTTAATGAGGATCCATACACTTTAGGCCCCACCTAGGGGAATATCATGCCTGCTGCTAAAGGGGTCTTCCAGATGGATTCACCTACGGGAGCTACATCTCTTCTTGGTTAAACGTTTCCCATTTAGAGACTAGGTAAGAGTTGTGTGGGAAACAGGACCAGGGAATATTTGAGAAAAGAGGCTTTTGAGAGCCAAGAATTCCCCAACCCCATGGCTAGAAGTACCCGAGCCCCCTCTCCTCTGCCCAGGGAAGTGAAACTGAGACCCCCATCCCAAAGCAAAGATGTCTGCTGATGGAGGCTGGTGCCACAGATGAGAAGCAGAACTTACTGAGGGCTTTATGGAGCCTTCCTGAAAAACAGAGAAAGAGGCACGAGTGAGCAGAAGCTCTGCTTTATCCCTGAGCCTAGGAAGGCTCATCTTACCACTCCATTGCTCCCACCCATAATGGAAAGGATGATGTTCCCATCAGCCCCTAGTCCAGTCATATCTACCAAAGGGCAGACGGGGAAATCCAGTGGTGTTTGTGCAACTTTCCCGATGACCAGACTGCCCAGGTCTGTGGTTCCTCTCTCCTTTTCCATTTTTGCCTGGTTTCACTTCTGCTGTCTGCATGAGTGTTTCTGTAGGTTTGTAACTGTGTGCACATAAGTGTATGCCTTACTGCCCTTTTATAACCTACTGTTTATAATATCTGTAGTGAAAACTAGCTAACGGCCTGGCATTGACTTGTTGACACGGCTTTATTATTCTCCGCAGCAACTCCCCTGAAGTTCTGTGGAGAGATTCACAGAGTAGGGGATTCCAGAAGGTTTGGGGATGGATGAGTATGCTTCATATCCTTCAGAAGAGTACTTGTGGCTTCTCTGGAGGGACCAGTTGGCCACCATTTTCCCTCAGCATTGTTTCTGCCAGATCACTGAAGTTACACATTTGAGTCCACCGCCAGGGCCTTGTGTCAAGGGCTGGACATGTGTTAGACATTGGGCATTGGGGCAATGAAGCTGAGTAGGAGCTTATGGTTTATTTTTTACCATTCCCACTACCAATAGCTTCCATTTACTATGTCCTGTTGTCACGAGGTAGGCACTGACCCTCAACAGTGTGAGGTGCATATAATTATTATTCCCATTCTACAGAGCGATGGTCGGAGGCTCAGAGGGATATGGAAATTTGCCCAGGCCATCCAATTAATAAGTCACCAAGGCAGTAGGCTTCAAGCCCAAGTCTGTCTGACTCCTAGTCAGAGGCCTTCACCACTGTACCACTGTATCTTCTGCTCTTGGACAGAACAGCCACAGTGTCCCTGCGATGTGTACCCCCACACGTTCACCCGCTAGTTAGAGATATAACGGAGGAAGAGAGGAGATGCCAGAATCATTGCATGTGGAACCATTTCTGAGCCAGTGACTTGCCTTCCCTGCTAGACTTTCAAAAGAGAGAGCTCTGCCTCTTTGTTTGTACCCTAGGTGTCTTTTACCCTTCGTGGCCCAGAGCAAACATTCAATTAATGAAGACAAAATGGCAATAAGGGAAAGGAATTCCAGACACTCTAATAGGAGTTGTTTTTTCTTTTTTTAAGTTGTCTCTTTTAATCCTGAAAGCAATCGGGTGAAGGGATTTATTAATCCCATTTTACAGATGAGGAAACCAAACCTCAGAGCAACAATGTAACTTATCAAGGTCAGTAAGTGGCAGATGATCTGAGCCAGGTGTCGCCTGTGATGTTCCCATTGTATAACACTGCCTCTCTCAATGCAGAGGCTCTATGGATCCTTGAGATTCTCATACATCACACGTGAGCATATTCATATATTTTTAAATACAACATAGACCTTCTTTTTAGATGATTGGTGCAGCTGAGGAAGGGAGCTCATGACAATCCAGACCTATCAGTTTTTACTATGACCATCCCCTCACCCACTGCCACCAACCCTATCGCCTCTTCATATTGAAAGATAAACTCCAGTAATACTAATGGAGGAGATGTGTGTATACATATATAATGTATGGATAATAATGGACTGTCAGCATTTATGTGGAAGGAGAAAGAATATGTTATTTGTTCCCTACCCCTTATTCTATACATATAATTAATTACCTTTTTCTTTTGCATGGTCTGAGAGAAGATTTTCTAGAGAGGAAGAAAAGTAAAAGAACGTAAGATTCTGTGCCATGACCTTGAAGGGCGCTGATGCAAACTGATTTCTCCTGCTCTTGAACCTGTCCACCTCTATCACCTCCACCTCCTCCCTGATCCAGGCCCTCATCTGGATAACATACATAGCGCCCCAAACTGCCCCCACATCCTGTCTTGCTCCTTCTGGTCTCTTCTCAGACGAGAGCCAGAGAGAGCCTTTCGAAGCATGACGGCAATCAGGATATCCCTGCTCGCTGCTCTACCACCGCCCTGAGGTGAAGGCCCAAAATCCTTCACGTGCTCTACAAGACCTCACACGGCCTGGCCCCTGCCTAACTCTGCAGCTTCGTCCCCTGTCACCTTTCCCCTCTCTCCTGCACTGTGTTTCTTTCTCAAGCTGTTCCTTTTGCTGAGGATGGTTTTCTGTTCCCTCTTCCCCGCGCCTGCCTGTCCACCAGATCAAACATCACTTTCCCTCTATCACTCTCCTGTCCCTGAACCTTGGTCATCATCTTCATAGCCCCCAGAATTTCCATTTGTATAGTCGTAGTTTGACATTTAGTTGTGTATACCTCCCTGACTGGACTGAAAGCTCCAGAACGGCAAAAGCTGTATCCGCTTTTACTCACCATTGTGTCCCCAGCATCTATTACAGTCCAGGGCACTTAGTAGACAATTATCAATTATTTGTTGAATGAATAAAAGCTCGCCCCCACCCAACCCTATTAGGCCTACACAACTCCCACAGAATAAGATCAAGCAATGAGTTCACAGACAAAAATCACCAAACATACTGGAAGGCAAACTATTATAAGAGTCAGCAAAGACCAAACGGCAGGTAGAGACCCCCCACACACACACAATGCTGCCACCAAGGACAGCAGATATTGGTATTTTTCAGTTACAAAATTTAGATTAGTGGGCTCTGAGGACACACAAAAATGAGCAAAACAGAGAAAAATCCCCATGCATTCCAGGACACTTACCTACCTCCATCACCTGTTCATAGAGAAGCTTCTCTGGAAGGAGGAGCGAGAGAGAGATGTCAGCTCAGCTTAAGGAGGGGCTTTTTCTAACAGGTGGAGTTGTCCAGGGACAACAAACTGCCTGAATAGGACTTTGCTCCTTGTCACTGTGGGTGTGTGATGATTGGAGAGTATTAAAAGGGTCTTCAAACCATGAGGGGGAAAGAAGTGTTGGAATATGTGTCTTTCAAGGTGCTGTGCAACCCTGAGATCCTGTGAAATGCAACCATGTTTATCCAGTGGGTAAAACTGGATTTCCTAATTAATTAAAAGACTGGCACGATCAATTATTTTGAATTGTGCAAAAGATGAGAATTCACAGATCTTCCCAGGGGCTTTCTGCACTTTCTTTGATCCTTTCTGCAATATGAGTCCCCAGAGCGTGGCTCTCCCAGTTTTCTCCCAGCCAACTTGCAGTCTCCCACCTATGAATAACCATTACTTCGATGTCTCCTTCCTCCCAGCCTTTTTCTAGAAAAGCCAGTCTCACTTCCTTCCAAGCCAGGCTCCCTTACCACGTAGTTACCTTTTGCTTTTCTTTGCTTCCAGATGATGCAAATGCCCATCACTATGAGAAGCCCCAGGAGAGGCAGGATCATAGCCAGCGCCACTACGGTGGAGGAGACCCTCTCTGGAGGTGGGGCTGAAACAAAACCACCAATGACCATTCTCAGGAGGCATCTCAGCGCTTCTCCCAGGCCAAGGGTCCCGCTCAGGTGGGTGATGGCTCAGGCACATCCATTGTCTCCATCACCACTAGGGAGAGACCTCCAGCCAAGATGGGTGAGATTTTTTGTCTCTCTCAGTAACTCAAACCCTGGATGACCCAGGTATGACTTTAAAGTAAGATGGTCATCTCTCAGGAGTGGTTTCAAGACAATCGGTTAAACTCAGCTTCTTAATCACAACCTCATCCTGCCCTGTAATTCAATGGAAAAATGATCCAGCTTCTTTGGAGAATTGGAGGTGCCTCCTCAGTAATCACCTGTAGTCTTCTCGTGAGCACCACCTGCCTCACTCTGTCCCCACTCTGCTGTCGAACAGCAACCCCTTTGCCCTGAGCCCTATCAGCAGGGGCAAAACTATTAATACTTACATGGGGGCTATAGCAGCAGGCCTAACACCTAGGCAGGAGAGAAAGGAGAAAGGAAAGAAGAAATAGAGAAGAAAAAAAGAACAGAGGAGGTACTAACACAAGTGGTGAAGAGCCTGAGCTGCAAGTGAGTGCTCACTCATCCACTGTGAGACCCTAGGCAGAACACAGAGCTTCTCCGAGCCTGGTTTGCCATCTGCAAAACGGGAGTGATAATAATCTCTGTCCCACTGGGTTGTTGGGAGATTTAAAGAAAGGAGGATGTAAAGCGTTTAGCACTAGTGAGAGGCAGAGGTAGTAGTGAGAAGGGAGGGGGACAGAAAGAGAAAAGAAGGAAAGGATTAGCAGAGGTCCATGACCCCTCCCGACCTGGGACCCCAGGCCACACTCTACAATTCTTGGCTCTAAAACCACCCTCCTTGCCACATAGTTCCATGTTTCTAGGGTCTTTAAAAAGTTCACAATCCTCCGATCCATTAATTCTACTTCTAAAAACGCATTCTAAGAAAATAATCAGAATCACTTCCCGAAATATATGCAAAGATGTCCACTGCACCATTAATTAGAGGAAACATGGAAACCATTCTGATGTCCAGAAATAGGGCTTTGATTAATTTTATTATGCTATAACCTCACAATGAAATACTATGTGTTTCACAGTATTTCAAAATCATGTTGCAGAGAACTACTTAACGACATGGGTAAAAAATGCTCATGACATTGTAAGTAGAAAGGGGGGGAAAAAAACCCTACGCAGAAGAAGACATATACATAACACTCAGAGATGTATGAATGCAAGACTCTTGAAAGAAATACCCCAAAATGTTAGTTTAGGTAGCAGTGATTCTCTCTAGTTTATAAGGTCATAGGCCATTTTTTTTGTTTGTTTGTTTCTTTAAAACGTTCTGCATGCTTTTCAAGTTTTCTACAATAAACGTGTCATTCTTAGCATTTGAAAAATTAAAAAATTCTTTATAAAGTTTCCACGAGGGTATGAGTTTCCTCTGGAACCACAAAGGACTTCACACCTGTTCTCCGCCGCAGCGTTTACCTGCTATGAGCATGGCTGCGGTCTTCTCTTGGCCGAGCGCCGTGCTGCGGACCGTACAGGACACGTTGCCCACAGCGCTGTCCCTGACTCTGCTGGACAGCGCTGTTTGGAAGAGGCCAGCGTCGTCTGGGGAGTAGGCCTCCAGCTCGGACGGAAGCACCCTGCCTTGAGGGTCTCTCCATTGGGCCCACGGCTTTGGGAACCATCCCACCGATCTGCACACCAGCTGGATCCATCCAGCGTTGTAGCCCTTCACGTGAATGTAAGGGGCAGAGCCTAGAACTGGAAAGGAGGGCCACATGGCAGGGCATCAGCAACGCAGGGGTCCCCTGCCAGAGCCCTCTTCTCCACCCCACAGGCCCCCTGGGGAGCAGTGGTGGGGTGAGGGCGGTGGGTGGCTGCTAATGGCATTTGAATGCCTACCCTCTCCCCACCTCCGCTCTCCCAAGCGCTTCCCAAAGCGGTAAGACAGACAGTCTCTGGCTGCATCCTAATACCTTTCCAAATCCACCCCTGCCAGTAATGGCATTCCATAAGTCAGTCCCTTTTAAACTTAACTAACCTGCAACCTGTAGGGTTACGGTGCCCTCTCGACTCCGGTTTCCAATCTGGACCTGACATCGGTATAGTCCTTTGTCCTCCAGCCGGACGTGATGGATCTTCAGTGTGATATTTCCCTCTTGGTCGTCTCTCGCCATCTCCGTCCTCCCCTTATATTCCGGCATTACATCTTCCTCTCGGTCTTTCCCATCCTGGAACAGGTGAACCACCTGGGAGCGTCCGGGGGGCGGGGACCGCAGCCACCACACCTCCGTGAGCGTCGTGGACGGCCACGAGGATACAGGGCAGAGCAGCTCGGCTGTGCCCCCTAGCGGGGCAAGGTGGAACTTGCTGAGGTCCCCTGCAGTGCAGACAAAAAGGGACAACGCCATCTGGGAGGGGTGGGAGAGCGAGAACTTGGCAAGGGAGGAAGAAGGGGATATCTTGGGGAAAGAGAGAGCCTGGTAAGGGCATTGGAAAGGATTAGGGGAAGAACAGAACCCAAGAAGAAATAAGGCCTCTGGCCAGAGCTACTTATTCTTGGGATTCCTTGGTCAGATGTCCCAGGCAGGGAAAAGAGGTTCAGGAACTCCTACCTGACACGTGCATGGGCAGCTGGAGGCAGACGAGTGTGATGAGGCAGCTGGAGAGCCAGGAGTCAGAGGACCTTGCCCTCTCCATCCGAACTAAGAGGCCAGACACAGGGAGACAGACGCCAGAGAGGATTGGTGAGCTTGATGTGAGAAAGTGTACAGCCTAGGAGGTGGGACGGAGATGGAGGCTGCATACACAGCATTCGTTCTGGAATCACATAGACCAGGGTTCAAGTCCCAGCTTTGTTATTCACCGCCGTGTGACATTGTGACTTAACTTCTCTCAAACTCTGTTTCTCCATCTTTAAAATGGGCATACTAACTGACTCCTTGCAGGATGATTGTGAGGACTGAAGGAGGCAAGTACTCAACCCGCAGGCTGGCATCATGGGTAAGTCTATAAATGCCATGAGAGAGGACGATGGTGGAGATGAGGTGAGGACTGAGGGTGAGACACTGGTGTGACATAGAAGGCATAGGGAGGAGTCTGGAAGAGTGAGAACTTACACCCGGAACTAACCTGGTAAACACCAGAGCACTGGCTTCTTTTTGCATTTAGTGTCCCAGGCCAGACTTGGGAAGTGTCTGTTACAAACCAATCTTGCCCCCTCAATGTAGCCTGGAGCTCTTCCCTGACACCCTTTCCAGTTTGACTCTTGAGAAACAAAAAAACCAAGGCAGTGAGGTCCCTCCATTTCATCACGAAGGCACTGATCCCACAAACTCAGGTCTGGAGTTAGAAAGACCTGGGTTCAATCTCAGCTCAGCATGTACTATTTCTGTGTTAAATAACATCTGCAGGCGGGCCTCCAGGTCTTAATCTATCAAGCGGAAACCTTCTTCACATGTGACTGTGAGGGTTCAAGGAGATACTGCTTGAAAAGCACTTGCCACAAATGCCCAGCAGAACAAGTGTTCGATAATTGTACTATTCTTGCCCTTAATTGTTACCAAACTAAAAGAGGACAGTTATCCCTGGGAGGTGTGGGGCCCTACATGCATTAACCACAGGGAGACCCTAAAGGATTCCCAACTATAAAATCTTTCCCCATTGACTTGACTGCCTGGAATTCCTATAGCAGGAAACAAATCTTTCATGCCACCTTTGGGGAAGAAGTTTAAATGTAAAAACACTCAAGGAAGAGACAATATCTTTTAACATCTCTCCAAGATTTCAAATACTTTCCCAAGAGGAGGGTTTCTGTAGAAGTCATCAGGCCAGGTCCCTGAAGGTCTTGGAATAGGGCAAAGATGGGACTTGGAAGAGGTAGGGCTGTCAAAGAGAGGTTAGGAAATTGAAGATGGATTTAAGCTTTGAACACATTTCCAGTTCTGTTTTTCTTGTGGCAAACAGCACACTGGTTGAAGGGTTGTTTTTGTTTTTGAATCATGATGTATATAACACACTCTTCTAATGTCCCAGTGTTACAAATGGCCACATAACACTAGGAGACAGTGAGGTTAGGATTACAGATGTTTTTGTTTTTGTTTTTTTGTCTCTATCCCACCCACTTTCCTACAGTTTGCCAGCTAGTCAGAAACTGAATAACCGAAGTTAGGTAAATGAGAAAAGCTCTCTACCTTATCAATTATCATTGGAGATGGACGTAGGCAGGGCCCAGGATCCCCTGGAGTTACCCCAAACCCCCAAATCCTGAGTTAGAAGGTGCTTTTGAAACACATCCTGAGTAGACATGCCCAGAGTGACACAAAGCTCCAAAATGAATCAGAGCTGTGTGAAATCAAATAAGAGGACCCCCACTCACCATGGACCCATCTTCCTAGATTCAGATAGTTTGTTAAGTGGTCAGAAGGATGGGCTCTAGAGTCAGCCTGGGATTAAGCGCTGACTCTGCCATTAACTAGCTGTGTGACCTTAGCCAGGCTGGTTTACTCCTCCAAGTCTCCTCCACTCACACATGAAATGAAGTTAGTAATAGTACGTACCTCATAGGTAAAGCTATAGTGAGGATTTGTAGAAAATACACGTGAAATGATTTGCACCAGATTCTAAAAATAAAAAAGCCAATGAAGTCCTTCCATCAGATTGTCACTCTTGTGTAATGAGGGCAATTGAGGTGGCTTTAGGAGGGGAATCTCCCTGAAGCACATCACCAAGTTATGATTAACGGAAAGCAACCATCAGAGCAGACAAACCCAGGAGAGGATGACATCAGAAGTAGGATTTTTACTCTCTAGTCATCAGAGAAATGCAAATTAAAACCACAGTTAGATATGATTTGTCTTCCTTCAAAGTATAAAATATTAGAAAAAAATAATACCCAGAGTTACTACACATGTGGACAAACTGACTCTTTTGCCCACTGGTAAACAACTGTCACAAGGATAATGTAGCAATGAGTATCAGATGATTTATAAACACACGAAAGTTTTAATCCAGTCATTTTACTTCCAGAAAAGAATCCTGCTGAAATAAAGATGTCCATAAGGTTTTGACGGTGACAGTGCTCATCACAAAGTTATTTACAAAAAGAAAAAACTCAAAACCACCTAGAAGTCCATTATAACGGGAATGATTAACTATTTGTGGTACATTCTTGCAGTGAAATACTGTATAGCATTTCACAATCACATGAAAGAACAATCTTTAATAGCACTGGGAAATTTTCACTGTAACCCAAACAATAACATTAAAAAGCTCTCCATAGTATGATACAATGTAGGGGGAAGATGCTTAGAAATAGAGACAAGAATGTATATATTAAACAGTGGTTACTTCTGGGCATAGGAAAAAACATTGCAACAGAAGTTCCCTTGATAACTCCAAGCAACTTAAGAAGACCCAGCAAATCTACAAATGATCAGTCTGAAAACACACCGCACAGGACCTGGCTAATAGTAAGGGCTAAATGAATGCTTGCTGTAATAATTAATGATGACAATAACAGCTAAGTGAGAGTCTTTAGACAAAACCCATTCAGCCCCCTTGTCACTTGTCTGCTTTTGTGCTCATTTCCCAATGCCCCATTTTGTCCTTAAAATGTTCTTGTGAATAAAGAGAAAGGGGTTAGTTTCTCCAATGAACCTGAGGATCCTGAGAAAGTCAAAAGACTATAAAGAATGAAGAGAGGGGAGGGGAAGAAGAACTTACCACCTTTGGTATCGGGGCCCTTTGTCCCTCACCAGCAGAGCTGGGGTCTCCAAGCTGGGAACACTCCCTCCGTCCATTCACGGAGATCAGACATCAGGCAGACTTCGCAGGAAGGGCTCTGGAGGTGGGCCTGGGAAATTTCGTTTTTTATTCTAACTTCTGAAGCCCTCAGCCAGGGGCTCCCTCTGTCCTACAGACTCCCTTCTCGCTGTCCCTATACACAAACAAGGCACACCCTGCCTGTCTGCCCCTGATAAAGAAACAGAGCTAAGAGGAGCCTCCCTAAAAGCGAGGGAACTTCTGGGTGCCACCAGGTTTGAGGTACCTTTGCCCCTCAGCAATCTTTCCCTCCCAAGCTAAGTACATACAAATTCCCTTTTATACGTTTTGATCCTAAAACACCCTTTCTGAAAAGCTTACTCTCATGTACTTTCCAAATCTGAGTAAAATTGAAGATTGGTTTCAAAGACACCCACAATTAGCCGCCTTCTTTAACTCACTACCTTTATCTCCAGCTGCACCCTCACGTGTGCTTTCTGACAAGCAAATTTGCTTACTGTTTCCCAACATGTGATAAACCCTTTCCTGCCTGTTTTGACAACTTTCATTATATCCATAATGGTATATTCATAGCGTCCGTAATTGTATCTGTAACAAGGCATTATGTGCTTTCACGTAGTTTTGAGCACATTGTACGTAATTCTCCTTGACTTCCTTTTTTTTCACTCAGCATTCGTTTCTGAGTCCTGTGGCCCAAACCATGTCCCCTCAGATCACCCTATTTCAGAGTAGGTGAGACTTGCAGACACGCTGCCATCAGGCCACCCCAAAGGCCACAGCAGCTCTTTGCTCATTCAGCTCAGGCTCTCTACAAAGCCTGGCAGCCCAGGAGTTCAGGAAAGTTGACCCTAGGGGATCAACTTGTGGTGACAGGAGTCAATAGAGGGGACAGTTCTGAACTGTATTCTACATGCTTTTCAGACAGTTCCCAGTGGGAAGAGCACAGTAGCCCACAGTCATCAGCAGCTCAATAACGCATATTTTATTGTTTTTTCTCCCTTTTCTTCTCACTCGACATTTCTGGTTCCTGGAATCACCTCCTAAATAAACTCTTGTATGGAACGACTTGTCTCACACTCTGCTTCAAGTGGATTATAAATTAAGACACTGATTGAACCTATGTAATTTTCACCCATTGTCACCCCAATGAGTTTAATTTGAAAAATTCTAATTGAATAAATGAATAAATAAATTACGAATGAATATCTTAAAAAAAAAAAAAGACACTGAAATTCATCCAGACTCATTCGCAGAGCTCCAGTACATTCACTGCTGTGTTGGTAGACCATTGCATGAATATACCAACAGTTTGTCCCTTCTCTCGTTGATGAAAATGTGGGTTGTTTCTAGGCTTTTTGCTTTTACAAACAATGCCGCTAGGAACATTCTTGATATATGTTTCCTGGTTCACATGTGCCAAAGTTTCTATAGGACAGCAGTTCTCAATGTGTGGTCTCTGAGCTCTGGGAGTCCCTGAGACACTTTCAGGAGGTCCGCCAGTATCATTATGTTCATAACACTAAGCCGTTGTTTGCTTTTTCACTGTGTTGACATTTTCAATGATGCTGCCAAAGCAATAATTTTTTTTTTTTTAAAGATTTTATTGGGGAAGGGGAACAGGACTTTTATTGGGGAACATTGTGTACTTCCAGGACTTTTTTCCAAGTCAAGTTGTTGTCCTTTCAGTCTTAGTTGTGGCGGGCACAGCTCAGGTCCAGGTCCAGCTGCCGTTCCTAGTTGCAGGGGGTGCAGCCCACCATCCCTTGTGGGACTCAAGGAATCGAACTGACAACCTTGTGGTTGAGAGCCCACTGGGCCATGTGGGAATCGAACCGGCAGTCTTCGGAGTTAGGTGCATGGAGCTCTAACCGCCTGAGCCACCAGGCTGGCCCAAAGCAATAATTTTTAAGGTACACACACACACACACACACACACACACACACACACACAAATCATGCCATTACTACACCTATCAAATTTAACAATTCGGGCAGCCAGTTTACTCAGTGTTTGGAGCGCAGTGCTCCTAACACCGAGGTCGCCGGTTTGACTCCCACGTGGGCCAGTGAGCTGCACCCTCCACAACTAGATTGAAAACGACTTGACATGGAACTAATGGGTCCTGTAAAAACACACGGTTCCCCAACATTCCCCAATTTAAAAAAAAAAAAAAACAATGATTAATTAAGATTTAAAAAAACAAACTTAACAACAATTCCTTGGTATTATTTGATATCCAGTCTACATTCACGTGTTTTCAACGGTGTCAGTCATGTTACACGATTTGTTCAAATCCAATCCAAACATACTACTGGACAACTCTTCTGGCCCAATGCCACCTGGAAGTGCAAAGTAACTCCCTCTCTCTCTCATTCTCTCTCTCATACACACACCTCTCACTGATCCTCTTCCTCATTCTTTCCCTAGCCAGCTCATCATACCTTCACTTTTATCAGTGGCTCCACTATTTTTCCGACCTTCTAGTTTGGCTTTTCCACTCTTTCAAACCCTATATCCAGTCTGTTTAGTTTTTTTTTTCTTTCAATTTTTGGGTTTGTTTATTGAGGAATATTGGGGAACAGTGTGTTTCTCCAGGGCCCATCAGCTCCAAGTCGTTGTCCTTCAAACTAGTTGTGGAGGGAGCCGCTCAGCTCCAAGTTCAGTGGCTGTTCTCAGTCTTTAGTTGCAGGGAGAGCAGCTCACCATCCCCTGTGGGAACTGAACCGGCAACCTTGTGGCCACGAGCTTGCGCTCTAACCAACTGAGCCATCTGGCCACCCCTCAGCATCCCCACCTTTAGAATTAAGAAACTGAGGCTCAGAAAGTTACAATTCTAGTCCCAGGTTTCAGATCTCACCCTTCAGTGCCTAGCAGCAGTCCCAGAAAATACTCCAGGGAAGAGGTTTTATTAAGCATCCCCAACCCCAGCCCCAGCACCTATGCCAAGCTTCCCGGCAGGCTCCCGGCGCACGCGCGGCTCGGCCTGAGGGTGGGGCCTCCGAGCGCGCCGGCCCCGCCCCCGGCCCCGCCCAGGCCGAGGCGCCGCGGCTCGGGACTGCAGTCGGGGAGGTAGGGAAAGGCGAGGGATCCTAGCGTGGCGCAGTGTCCGCGACGCGGCGGGGCCCCAAAGTGCTGAGGCCGGGAGGGAAGGCACCGACTCCCCAGCGCCGCCCGTCTCCCGCCGCCATTTTGCAGCCTCTGAGAGCAGCGGTAGGAGGGAGCCTCCCCCGGGGCCGGGCTTGGGCCCCGGGCTGGCGGGACGGTGGGGGCGGGCCTGGGCGGGGTTGGGCCGAGGGCGGGCCCGGCGAGCAGTGGGGCGGCGGGCTGTCCCCGCGCGGACGGCGAGGACGGGGGGCCCTGCGGGCGGGATTGGGCCGTAACTGTCCCGCAGGGCTGGGGAAAGCGCTAGCCCGTAGGCTGGAGGTGGCGCGAAGCTAGGGCCTCCCTGACGCCCCGCTGCGAGACTTCGGCTGACTTGTCCCTCCGGGCCTCGGTGTCCTCGTAATGATAACAGTCCCACGTTGGGTACTGAACGCTCCAGTGTACGAAAAGCTTTCACATGGGTCTTGTCATTTGGTCTTTACACAGCAGCTCCTGGAAGGAGGCCAGGGAATGGACTATTGTCCCAGAAAACTAGGACTCAAAATGGGGAGATTTACCTGGGAACGCCCAGCGAGGTCGTATTGCTGGGACTCTCGTCTTACTCCTCCAAATGCAGCGCCCTTTCCACCGGGCCACTCTGCCTCACCGGTTAAAGGAAGGGGCTGAGCTAGGGCATTAGGCGAGTGACTGGCAATTCTTTTACCTTTCTTTCTTTCTTCCTCCTTCACTTCCCCCTTCCCATCTTCTTCCCCTAACTCTTCTCTTGCTTTCCTTTCCCTCTTTCTGTACCATCCAGGTCAGAGTTGACTAAGAAGTATTCAGAAGCCAAGTCATGGATCCACCTGCACGTAAAGAAAAATCCAAAGTTAAAGAACCTGTCAGCAGAGTAGAGAAGGCCAAGCAGAAATCAGCCCAGCAGGAGCTGAAGCAAAGACAAAGGGCAGAGGTAAGATTGAGGAGGGGCCCTGTATACCTGTAGTCTGCTGGAGACAATGCTAGAGAAATACCGTGTTTCCCCGAAAATAAGACTTAGCTGGACAATCAGCTCTAATGCATCTTTTGGAGCAAATATTAATATAAGAACCGGTCTTTTATTATATTATGTTAGATAAGACCTCTTATAGTACAATAACACCAAGTCTTACATAAATTTTTGCTCCAAAAGACGCATTAGAGCTGATTGTCCAGCTAGGTCTTATTTTCAGGGAAACAGGGTAATAGAGAGAACTGTGATGGAAAGCCCTACTTCCTTCCAGGCAAAATAGGTGTCTTCCGAGATGTAGAGAGGAGATTGTTGAGGTCCAGAATGGTGAAGGGACAGCTCAGAGTTACATGCCAAGTTAGTATCAGAACCCCAACCAGTATCAGGTCTCCAGATGACTCCTGGTGCAGAGCTTTTGTGGTGGGGAGCCAAGGGAAGGAAGAAGGGAGAGAGAGAAGGGACATGTAAGGCAGGGGTCAGAGTGAGAGAGAGCAAGTGTCAGACACCCCAGCCCAGATGTTCTGTCTGGATTTGGCCTGGAGGATGGCTGCTCATACCCTGAAAGGAAGGTCCAAGCTCTACCCCCACCAATGGGTCCTTTATTTAGTCAACACTTACCATCGATTTGTGAATAAAAAGCTTAAACTGTTTACACTGCCTAGGTTGAACCACATCCAGACATGAGTATTTTATTTTAGTATTTAATATCAAAGGAAAGCTTGATGCACTCTTTTCCCTCTTTCTGTTTAGTTTTTCATTTATTCCCCCCCCCCTTTTTTTGGAAAAATTTAAAAAATACAGAAAAGTAAAATATTATAACAAGCACCTGGGTACTCTGTACTCCAGGTTGATAGTGGTTAACATTTTGTCCTATTTGCCTGGAGACTTTTTAAAGTAAGATAAATAAAAATTACATATAAATTTGAAGTCCCCTTTGTCCATCTCCTGTCTTATACTCTTTTTCCCTCTCCATGGGCAAACACTATTTTTTACATTCAAATATATTAATAGATATCCTTGAACAATATACAGTATTCTTTGACATTTAAAATTTTACATTAGTAAAATTCCATGTTTTATTTTGCGTTTTGCTTACATTGTTTCTTAGAACTATTCGTATTAATATAAGAATCTAGTTTATTCCTCATCACTGCTTGCAATAGTCTTATTTTATGAATCCACTTTAATATATTTACGCATTTCTCCAGCGATGAACATTTAAATTATTTATCTTTTTTTGCTATTACGAACAATGCTGTAGTTAAAAAACTTTTAGATGTCTTCTTTGGCACTTGTACTAGAATTTCTGTAGGGCATGTATAACTAGAAATAGAACTACTGGGTATGTTTCAATTTTACTAGACATTGCCAGATTTCTCTCAAAGAGATGGTACAGGCTTGTACTTGTATTAGCAATGTAAGAGATTTCTCATTGCTCACTTCTTTTCCAACACTTGACAGTGGCAGATTTTAAATGTTTGCTAATCTGATCCATTCATTAAACAAATATTGAGCTGCTACTATGTGCTAGGCACTGTTGTAGGAACTTGAGATACAGGACCAGACAAGGCAGAGGAGAATACCTGCCTGTGGAGCTTGCATTCAGTATGCGAGGCAGGCGGTAAACATAGTAAGTAATTTTAAAAGTGTGTTTGAACTTAATCCATAAACTGAAATCTGCCTTTGGATTAAGGCAGACCATCTGAGAGCTGAGCACCTGGACTCTAACAAATTGTTGTCACCCCTTTTCCTTCGCCTCCCTGTCCCCACCTGGATCCAAGCCCTGATGGTTTGACGCATTGCACTTTGGTGCATAGTTTGAGGGCTGTCCTTTGTGCACGCCATGGGGATAGATGTCCTCACTGATGCCCTTCGGGTGAGGGTCCACAGGTTAGATTTGTCTGACTTCCAATCCCAGCCCCTCTGTAAATCCCAGTTCTTTCCGTGGGACCCCTGCCAAGACACTTAACCTCTCGGAACCTCAGTTCCTCAATTCCTCCTTGGTAAAATGAGGATGAGCTCTACCTCACAAGATGGTTATAAAGGACAGAAATGTTATGTGGAAGCACTTAGCACAGGGCCTGGCACAGAGAGCACTCCGTGAATGGCAGCAGTTGTTGTCAGGGATCACTGTGCTTCCAAGCAGTCGGCTTGCTTTTAGTGTGGGGACTGAGCTGAACACCTGATTGTGTTTGTGTGGACTTGCTGAAATGTAATACTGGAGTTGCACTCTAGCAGCAGCTGCCACTTGTTGAGCTCTTCAGATGTGCAGGCACGGGGCCCACCTGCACATGCATGGCCACATGTGGTGCCCACACCAGGGCTTTATTGTTACTCAGGTATTGTTGTCCCTCCCATTTTAACCTTGGTAAATGCTTCCTGCAGTGAGGTAGGGAGATACCAGATCCAGGGCTCTGTGAAGTAGAAAGTATCCTCATTTTAAGATGAAGTGACATGACCAGAATCCCTAATCAATGAGGAATTGAGGGGCAGGACTGCCATCTAAACAGGTCTTCTGTCCTTCAGCTCCTGCTTTGTGCTTTGCCCTGTAGCTGCCTTGCTGTTTTCTTTATTTGTGTTGCTTGGAATGTCATCTCCTAAAATAGGGAATGTGACAAGACCCCTTGTGGGGAGGCAGAGAGACAGTTTCCATTCAGTTCTGCAAGGATGCCACATTCCAGAAAGGCAGCTGTGAAGGAGAGAAGTGAGGGTGACTGGGAACAGGAGGCCATTTGGCAGTTCAAGCAGCAGTTGACACTCTTGGTGATTCTTTGTTCTTCTTGCAAGTCTCATTCCTTAGTTCGGACTTCCTGACCAGTTTTGAGTCTCTTTTATTTCTCTGCTTCTTTCATTTTCCCTTTTCTCCTCCGAGCCTGCCTCCTTGATCTGGGGGTCTCCAAGAAGCTATTTAATATTCCTCTCAGTCCCTAGGACAGGAAGTAATGTGCAGATTACAGATTTAAAGCATGAGTGAATAAAGAGGTTTCAAAAACTGTGTGTGTGTGTGTGCGTGCATGCGTGCGTGCGCAGCTTACAGAAGATGAGTAAAACAGACACCCTTGTACCTACCCCAACTACAGAAACAGGACATGCCCAATCACTTAGAAGCTTCTTGGGCCCCATCCTGGTTATGTCCCGACCCTTCCCAGTAGCACCTCCTTCCTTCATTTCATGCTAATCACTTCCTTGCTGTTTCTTATTAATTTATAATTTCTGTGTGTACTCCTAAATAAAGTTTCGTAGTGTAACAATATAGTCTAGTTTTGCATGTTTCTGAACTTTATATCTGTTACTGTAGTTTGTGACTGGCTCTCTTCAGTCAGCCTCTTCTTTCAAACTTTTCATTTATTTTAAGTGTGTTTTTCCAGGCCCAGTGAGCTCCAAGTTAAGTAGTTGTTTCAATCTAGTTGTGGAGAGCACAGCTTGTAGTGGTGGCCCATGTGGGAATCGAATCGGCAACCTTATTAAGAGCACCGCGCTCTAACCAACTGAGCTAACTGGCCGCCTGAGCATCTTTTTTTAAACCATTCAAATTTATTCACTTGTTTCTATTGTGGTAATTTATATAAAACTTAACCATTTTAACCATGAGTATTATGTTTTTTAAGAATCATTTGTGTAGTTGTAACTATTTTCATCAGTTTGGAATTTCATTTTTCTTAAAAATTGTAGGCTCTTGTCACAATAAAAAAGATTATAGGATCGTTCAAGCTTACTGTTTAGTCTTGATCATTTTGCTTTCTAGGAATTTATTTCATTACCTTTTCAAACTTATTGACACAAAGTTCATAATGTTTTGTTGTAATATCCATTACATCAGTAATTATGTTTTCTTTTTAATTGTAATAGTATTTATTTGTGTCTGCTCCCTTTTTATCTTGATCATTCATGTCAGAGGTTTGCAGAGTTTGCTTCAGTATTTTCAGAGGACCATCTTGCAATTTTGGTGATCCTCTCTATTGTACATTTGGTTGCCTTTTCATTAATTTCTGCTCTTATTTTATATTTTCTATGTGTCTTACTTCTCAGTTTCTTTTTTTTCTCTGTTCTTGTCTTCTTTTTAATTAATCAAGTTATTTCCTCTGTACACAAACATGCCCCTTCATTTTTTTCTTCTACAAATTGGGAAGTTTTATGATGTTTCTGTTCTTTAGTGGAGACATTGATATTGTAAGGATAAAGAAAGGTGAGGAGTAAGGTCGAGATCCTGCCTTTACCTTAGAATGTCTCTTGCAGTTTTCGTTCCACCCAACTGCCTGACCTCGATCCTATTCCCAATACCCCCGCCCTGTACTGTTGCAATAGATGCCGCCTATAATCTGTGGCCTGTAATCTCTCCTCCCCCCACTGCATCCCGCACATGGTCTCCAGCTGTCCTTCCCAAAGCCCGGATATAACCAAGCTGCTCCCCAGCACACTTGCCTTTGCTGGCTCTCCAGAGTCAGCCAGATAAAGTTCAGACCCCTTGGCATGGCATTTAAGGCCCAACGTACCACTTTTCTTGTTTTCTCTGGCTCCCCAAACCCCGCTCTGTAATACCCTTCATATTAGCATACTTGAAGTTTCCAGAACTAATCCTGTGTTTTTCATTAATTGATTAATTAAATCATAATGTCCCTTCCTTCCCCTATCACCTATCAAGTCCCTTCCCCAATCTCTACCTGTTCAAATCCTACTGATCCTTTGAAGGCCAGATTAAGTCACCTGCTTCATCGCTTGTTTCCTGATATCCCAAATGGAATTAGTATCTACTTGTCCTGTTCCCTTGTCACTGTCCCTGCACTACTGGTGCAGTTCTGGCATTTTCACTTGACAGAGCCTATTGTGTCTGAAGATATGTTGAGCAGCTGCCTCCATTGCGACACATGTTTTTCTCCCATTCAGATCTATGCCCTCAACAGAGTCATGACTGAACTGGAGCAGCAGCAGTTTGATGAGTTCTGTAAACAGATGCAGCCTCCTGGTGAGTGAGCCGAGTGTTCAAAGGAGCTGGACCCTGGAGACTTTGTCTGTGAGCTACCAGTTTTAAGCTGAGATGGCCCATTTGGAGCCTGACAGAACTAAACAAGAAGACATTTGTGTTATTCCTAAAACTGGATAAATCTGAACTTCCTGTATGTAACTTTTGCTTCACTGGTTCCTCCAATCAGAATTGGCCCAATGCTTGCTGAAGAGACTTGTTTTATTCTTTTAAGACAGTGTTCTTTTTTTAAAAAACCTTTTTATATTGTTTGAGAAAAAAAAAATCAGTGTTTCTTGTGAAACTGCAAATTTTCTCCAAAAATACAAATAAAATACTAATAAAATGTGCATTTGCTCATACTTTAGTTTGGGGGTGCCTAGCCATAGAAAGTGGAGTCAAAAAGAATGCAGTAGAAAGAAAAGTTGAGGTGAGCAGAGGGGAGTGCCGAGGAGAGGGGAGAAGAGCGTGACTGCTTCCAGTTCTCCTTCTTCCCGGGCTGAAGCTCCGCAGCCTCTCCTGCCCTCCATTTTAGCCACACAGGTATAAGTCTGTGCCCTCTTACTCCACTGCGCCACATCAGAGGCTGGAAGCGAGGAGCCTCTCACCTTGTGAGTGCAGACAGCTAGCCCCGGACCTGCACCAACAGGGAGGGGAGTGCAGGCACTTTTGCTTTTTAATTTTGGGGTGACTCTCAGGCCCAGAAATAGGTTTATGATGGGAATATTCAGACTGGAATGTCTGAGTTCATGGATATTTGTAAGTTTGTTACCACGTGGTAGTCACCTTGCATATAGCTCACTAGAATGCACAACTAAATAAATTCATCTCCAAAGTAAACATTTTTGAGTGCCAGGCACAGCAGCAGGCAGCACAAATCCAAAAGCATAAGCTGAAGGAACTTAAAATCTAGTGGAACACAGACATAGTCATCTAACAAAAAACATAAATGCTAGAGATACGAATAGGGAGCAGTGGGGAAGAGGAGGGCCTCTGTTCCTGTAGCATCGGATCAGCAATGTGGACGTCTTTGGATTTTTGTTTTTAAATCCTAATTTTAGATTTAATGCATATTTGTCACAAACATTCAAAAAGTTAGCCCTGAGGTAAAAGGTGGTCTGGTGCCCTAGCTGAGGACAGGGTGGACCAGCCAACAATCCTTGGTATCCCATCTGCGGGTGGGAAGTTGAGGCAGTGCGGGGGCTCATCTTTCAGTGGAGCTGCGGTCTTTTTGGAGTATAATGTTAGGGTTCCATGCAATACTGTTTATTTGCTTTGGATTTGAGAATAAAGTGGCATTTACATATCTAGAATTTAGTATTTTAGAGCTTAGGAAACACATAATGAGGACCTGGTACCAAATGATGCCCTCAAGCTGCCATGTGTATGAGCTCTAAACAAAACAAAAGACAGAAGCTTAGACTGTTGAAATACAGAATTTTAAGTTACAAAATCCTACACATGTTCAAGTTGGGCAATGTGATTGTCCTGGGATTAGCTCTGCTCTATGGAGCTAGACGCTGTAAATTCATTGCAGCATTATTTACAGTAGCCAAACTATGGAAGCGAGCTATGTGTCCATCAATAGACAATTGGAAAAAGAAGATATGGTACATATATATACAATGGAATATTACTCGGCCATGAAAAAGAATGAAATCTTAACCATTTGCAACAACATGGATGGACCTAGAGGGTATTGTGCTGAGTGGAATAAATCAGACAGAGAAAGACAAATGCCATATGATTTCACTTACATGTGAAATCTAAAAAGCAATAAATGAACAGAAACTTATAGATACAGAAAACAAACTGATGGTTGCCAGATGGGAGGGGAATGCTGGGTGAGAAAGGTGAAGGGATTAAGAAGTACAAATTGGCAGTTAGAAAATAGTCATGGGGATATAAAGTATAGCATAAGGAATATAGTCAATACTGTAATGACTGGTGTCAGGTGGGTACTAGACTTGTCGGGGGTGTTACTTTGTAAGTTATATAAACATCTAACCACTATGCTGTATATGTGAAACTAATATATTGAATGTCAACTGTAATCGAAACATTTTTTAAAGGAAAAAATGCATTAGTGCCAAACCCCACCCTACCAGTGGAGTAGTGACCATCAGGCAGGGCCAAGGTGGAGGCTGTACTAATTCTGAAGGGTTTCACTCCTTTCTAAGGAATTAATCTTAGTGCACAAGGTCACCCAGGTGGTAACAGAGCTGGAACTCAAACCTGGCTCAAATTTACCTTGGAAAAATATCCTGTTCCACGTGACACAAACAACTGTTGTCCTTAAGGGATTCAGATCCCTGAATAAAAGGGAAGAAGTGAAGGCCGCTGGCCCTACCATGGGTTGTTCTGGTTCAAGGCCATATGTATCTACCACATGCACAACACAGGAACAAGGAAAGGTTTAGTGAAGACAAGGCAAGGCTTGGCCCACCAGGCTGGCATAAACCCCACAGAGGCCAGTGGACGTGAGTAGAGCTCCTTAGTTTCTTTGGTGATGTAGCCTAAGACATGCTGCCTTGCCCCACAGAACATCTGGAAAGAAGATGTAGGAGAGTGACCACATCAGGCAGTAAAAAGCAGTTAGTGAGAATGGACACAAAAGCAGCACAATGATACCTGGAAGAAGAAAAAAGGCAAACAGTTTTTATGAAGCTGTCTTACATGTATTTCCCACCCTCTACTCTCCCATCCCCACTCACCTCCCAGATAAACCATTTTTTTCCACTTCTCAGACTCCAGGATTTCATCACGTGGGTAGTAGCTCTGGTCTATCATGAATAGAATCATGAGTGAGGCCATGCAAGAGAGAATGAACGTGTTGCCTTTGGTCAGAAGGGAAGTGGAGGCTAAAACACAGGAAGCATAGGGGGAGGGTAGACCCTGGTATGTGAGGGTAATGCCTGCAAGAGAAGGAAAAGATGGGGGTTAGCTGCTTCCCACTGCCCTAAAGGTATCCGCATGAAGAAGCCTCTGTCTCTCTGGGTCTTCCTGCCCCCCTCTCCAAATCCCCTTAATCCCAGGACAGTGGCAGACTGTGAAGCATTCAGTTGTCCACAGAGATGATGTGTGCGCTTTGCATTGGATCCCAAGGTCAAGCCGGCCAGCTAGGACCAGACGTGCCCCCTGGTCCCTAGGAAGCCTCTATAGAAGGCTCCTTTGAGATCTAGTCACATCTGCATTCCCTTGCATTGGGATCTGAGCAGTTCCCTCACCAGAGCTCATTCTTCCCATCTGTTTTGGGAAATTGGAGTACGATCTCTAGTTCTAGAGTCTGAATCCATGTGCTCCATCCAGAGTTCACACAGTGAGAAAAAGGCACAGCTGGCCCAAGAAGCGAGGGCCCCCGCCCCCCATACCAGGGCTCTGCCAATGCAGCCTGCAGCCTCCAGTGGGGCTGGGGCACAGGAGAAGGAAGGAGGAGGGACTTTATAAAAGGAAGGAGTCATTTACACCCCAGGCTTCTGGCATCCAGCAGCTCCTCCCCCTCCATTGCCTACCTCAGCCATAAGGCTGGGTTCCACTCACCAGCTGAATAAAAACACAGGCGGAAGGAAGCAGCCAACACATAGATGATGGCCAGGAACGCTTTCAGAGGCCCATCCACACCTAGGAGCAGGGCAGAGGCCAGGCCAAAGGTGGTGAAGACAGCAATGTCATTCAGCTCAGCTCCTGCTCCAGAAGGCCAAGGTTAGAAGAACTTACATTTACGTGTCTTGTACCTTAGTTCCCTCTGGTGGGGGAGCTGGAATGGGGACAAGCAGGGTCTGAGGTCCCAGAGGGCAACAGCTGCCTGCGGTTGTCTACAGATCAAAGACGGGTCTCCTTGCGGCTCTGCCTCAGACTGACCATGTGTCCTTAGGCAAGTCTTTCCCTGTCCAGGTCTTAGCTCCCCAATCCTTTCACATGCAAGGGTTGGACTTCAAGTAGATACAAATTGATAAACTATGTAGGAATTCTTTTTCAAACAAAATCTTACATGGAAATATTGTATTTAAAACCAGCTGCTCTGCTCAGAGTAATTTTTCCCCTCTCCCCTCCTCCCCGTGCCAGCACAACCACCACTCCCACCCCCAGTCCCTGGATTGGCCCCGAACAGGGAGGCAGGGCAGACAAGGTAACTGAAAGCCAGGACAAGGATGGCCAGAGATCAGTACGCGAGCCAACAGAGGAGCGAGAGCTAGGCTGCGGGGCTCCCAGCTCCTGCTCGAAGGCTGCTTCTGCTGTACTCGAGGGATGTGAACAGGGCAATGACTGATGAAGGCCTGTTGATGTTAGAAGATGGAGAAGCTGACCTGACATGGGTACTTCTGGGGTCAGGGATTAGGGGCCTGAGGCCTGGACTCACCCAATTTAGAGCAGATGTTGAGGTGTCTGGTCATTGCTCTGACTGCCATGTCTAACAGGAAGCTGACCAGAAGCATCCAGGAGGCACAGTGGGATTTCCTAAAGTGTAGGCCAGCAGGCCCGAACAGGACAGCTCTTTCATAGTCTCTACGGGACAACCACTCCACACATCTCCAAGACAGGAATATATTTCCTACACTTGCACACATACACACCCCTGCAAAGTCCCCACACTCACATCCTTTCTGATATACACTGTTTTGCACCACACACACACACACACACACACACACACACACCTATATCCCTTCCATACTCTCAACCCATAGTCTTAAACGGGTGCCCCAAATCCCTAGGTAATCACCAAGGTTCCTTCCAACTCTAAATTCCAGGTACATTCAATTGCACAAAGGTCCTAGGATCTAGCCCAGCCTCTGCAACCATCTTACTGTGAATTCTCAGGTAAATCACTTCCCCCTTCTCTAGGCCTCTGTTCCTCCATCTGTAAAATGAGGGATTTATGCCAAATGATTTCTTTAATACATATAAGCCTATTCAGATTATTTCTTCTACTGTGAGTTTTGATAGCTTAAGTCTTTTAAGGAATTGGTCCATTTCATCTAGGCTATCAAATTCGTGGGCACAGTCATTCGTAATATTCTTTTTTTATACTTTTAATGCCCATGGGATCAGTAGTGATGCCTCTGCTTTCATTTTTGATATTGGTAACTTGTGTCTTATCTCTTTTTTTCTTGCTTCGCCTGGCTAGAGGCTTATCAATTTTATTGATCTTTTCAAAGAACCAGCTTTCGGTTTCATTGATTTTCTCTATTAATTGCTTGTTTTCATTTTTTTTAATTTAAAAAAAATTTTTTTTTATTGGGGAATATTGGGGAACAATGTGTTTTTCCAGGACCCATCAGCTCCATGTCAAATCGTTGTTTTCAATCTAGTTATAGAGGGCGCAGCTCAGCTCCAGGTCAAGAAGTTTCTCAATCTAGTTGTGGAGGGCGCAGCTCGCTGGCCCATGTGGGAATCAAACCAGCGAACTTGGTGTTTTGAGCACTGTGCTCTAACCGCTGAGCAAACCGGCCGCCCCAATTGCTTGTTTTCAATTTCATTAATTTCATTCAGCTCTAAGCTCTAATTTTTATTATTTATTTTCTTCTGCTTACTTTGGATTCCATTTGCTCTTCTTTTTCTAGTTTCCTAGGTAGAAGTTTACATTATTGGTTTTAGGTCTTTTTTCTTTTCACTTTTTTTCTAAGACTTCATTTTTTTATAGAAGTTTTAGGTTTACAACAAAATGAAGAGGAAAGGACAGAGATTTCCCATATACCTCCTGCTCCCACATATGCATGGCCTCCTCCATTATTAACTTCTGGCACCAGAATGATACATTTGTTACCAAGGAGGAACCTACACTGATACATAGTCACCCAGAGTCCATAGTTTACCTCAGGGTTCACTCTTGGCATTATATGTTCTATGAGTTTGGACAAAAGTATAATGACGTATATCCATCATCATAATATCATTATAATAGCGTATAGAGTTTTCACTGTTCTAAAAATCCTCTGTGCTCTACTTACTCGTCTTCCCCAAACCCCACCCATTTCTGGCAACCACTGATCTTTTTATTCTCTTCATATTTTCTTTTCCAGAATGTGTAGCCTTTTCAGATTGGCTTCTCTCACTTAATAATATGCATTTAAGTTTCCTCCATGTATTCTCATGGCTTGATAGCTCATTTCTTTTTAGCACTATATTCCATTGTCTGGATTACCATAGGTTATTTTATCCATTCACCGAATGAAGGACATCTTGGTTGTTTCCATGTTTTGGCAATTATGAATAAAACATCATGAACATCCAAGTTCAGGTTTTTGTGTAGACATAGTTTTCAATTCATTTGAAAAAATGCCAGAGTGTGATTACTGGATTCGCATGGTAAGATTATGTTAGTTTTGCAAGAAACTGCCAAACTATCTTCCAAAGTGGTGTACCATCTTGCCTTCCCACTAGCAGCGAATGAGAGTTTCTATGGTTCCACATCCTCACCAGTATTTGGTGTTGGCAGTGTTCTGAATTTTGGCCACTCTAACAGGTATATAATGGTATCTCATTGTTATTTTAATTTGCATTTCCCTGATGGCATATGATGTTGAGCATCTTTTCATATGCTTATATATCATCTATATATCTTTCATAAGGTATCTGTTAAGGTCTTTGGCTATTTTTTAATTGTTTGTTTTCTTACTGTTGAGTTTTAAGCTTTGTATATTTTGATAATAGTCCCTTATCCAATGTATCCTTTTTATTTTTTAAGGGGAGGTTGAATTACACTCAAAATTTCATGGAAGAAGTGTCAATGAACTTGCAAACATGTTTTACTTATTTTAATTAAATTTATTTGGCTGACAATGGTTAGTAAAATTACATAGGTTTCAAGTGTACAATTCTGTAATACATCATCTATATATCACATTGTGTGTTCATATAATACACACATAATAACATCAGGGAGAACTAATGGTTATATCAGTTCTCCCTCCATAACCATATATTTGACCCCCTTTTCCAATGTATCTTTTGCAAATATTTTCTCCCAGTCTGTGGTTTGTCTTCCAATTCTCTGGATGTTGTTTGTCATAGAGCAGATTTCTAATATATGCATTTAATGCTATATGTTTTCCTCTAAGTACTGCTTTCATTGCATCTCACAAATTTTGGTAAGTTGGATTTTCATTTTCTTTTAATTAAAAATATTTTAATTTCTTTGGAGTCTTTTATCCATGTATTATTTAGAAGTGTGTTGTTTGGGATTTTCTAGTTTTCTTTCTGTTACTGACTTCTAGTTTAATTTCCTGTGGTCTGAACACATACTTTGTATGATTTCTATTCTTTTAAATTTGTTAAGGTCTTCTAGCCTGGAATGTGGCCTATCTGGGTGAGCTTGAGAAGAATGTATATTCTGCTATTGTTGGATGAAGCAGTCTATAAATATCAATTAGGTCCAGATGATTGATGGTGCTATTCAGTTCAACTATGTCCTTACTGATTTTCTGCCTGCTGGTTCTGTCAATTACTGATAAAGGGATGTTGAAATATCCAGTAATGATACTAGATTCATCACGTTCTCCTTGCTGTTCTGTCAGTTTTTGTCTCATGTATTTTGATGCTGTAAATGACTTCCAAGAGCTCTTTCTGACCCTACATTTAAGGATTCTATGCTCTGTCCAGCACATGCTCCCAGACCCCCCTGAAAGCAGCCTCCACAGTTTCAGGCAAACCTGCCCAAGAAAGCTATTCCCAAGTCTACACCCTGATTGCAATGCTTGGGTGGCCCAGAGAGCCTGTCCCAGCCCTCAGCTGTCCCCAAACAACTTCAGCATTTCCTTTGTTTAGACTTATACCTATGTGGGAGCTGGGCCCATCATAATGGCATAAAAACCACACTGCCAGAAAATCAAGCAGAACTAAGAAGATAAAGATTTTCTGCTGCAGGTAGGCCCCACTTGATGAGACTCCAAAAACCCAGATTTAGAGAATCATAAAATTTTCAAAGTGGGAGGGAATTTAAAACATCATCAGGTAAAATCATTTTAGGAATGAGAAACAGATCCAGAGAAGTCACCTGCTGATGGTTATAGAGATTCAAACAAATTAGGAGGATGTTATTTGCATTATAAAGGATTTATCTATAAAGAGCTGATTTGCCAAGGCATTGAAATATGATTCAATTTATAAAAATATAATTCACTTACAACATTTGGGGGGCCCATATACGTGTCTCAGATTTTCCAGAACAGTGCTAACTTAAATATTCTACCAGATCATATGTTCTAATTTACGAATAAAAAAATTTGAATGGTATCCGCCCTACCCAAGGATTGTGTAAAGGCTACCAGAGCAGACTCTCTTGATTTTCTCATAAAAACCATTCTAGACTGCCATAGATGGAAGGAACTATAGAGATCATAGTGTAAACTCCTTGTTTTAAAGATGGAGAAGCTGAGGCTCAGGGACAGGACCTAGCCAAGGTCACATATCAAGTTGGTGGTAGAACTGAGGCTAGAATCTTGACCTCTTGACTCCCAACCATGATACTTTCTCCTGACCGCAGGCCTCTGGGCCTGGCTCTCCTTCCCTCATGCCCTTGGCTCCAGCTGTTCGCTGAGACCTTGCTGGGCCCCAAACCTACTTGCAGAAGCTGCAGAAGATGGAGAAGAGCCCCAGGATCATGTTGACCAGGGACAAGACGTTGGTAACATCCTTCCTGGAAAGTGCATTCATCTGGGGCTGACTCTGGTCGTTGGTCAGGAAGAAACTGGTGCACTGACCTAGGGCCGAGGGGAGAGGGGCAACGGGTTCCCAAGATCAAAGAGGCTCCCAAGGACCAGGTAGCTCCTGTTCCCCAAGACCTCATCCCAGAACTGTACCCTGTCAACACTGTCTCACTGGCTGTAATGAGGCAGACAGGAGGTGTATGGAGGAGACCCAGGAGGCGAAGACAAAGGTGTGGAAGCTGAGAGTCTTGGGAAAGCCCATCGGCAAAGCGAATGAACTGGCACAAACACAGTGCCCACCCCTCTCTGACTGCACCCCCTGTCCCATACCACAGCCATTTCTCCAGCCCATATGATGACCCTCCTGGCACCCCCCCATGGCCCAAGGGGTATGGGCCCTTCCCCCATTCTTTGTCACAGAGCCCTTTATCATAGATGAGACCTTCTTCTTCTTTTTTTCCCTTTGAATTACAAAGCTATTTCCAGTACTTTGGGTTGAGCCCCACAGGAATAAAAAACACTGGGAAGGGGCAATGCCCTTCCCCTAGAAGTGGTCCAGGGGGAAAGAGGCTACCTGAGGGGAAGGAAACACAAAAGGGACCGACTGCAAACTCAGGCTCCTTTATCCTGCAAGCCTCGCTCACTCTCTCAGAAGAACAGGGCTGCGGCTGAGATGTCCCAAGGTCCTGGTTCTGACATGCCCCAATCAGATCAGCAAGCCCGCTCCAACAGGGGAAGGGATGAGAAACAAAAAAAATGGATATGCCCAGCACGAAATAGTACACAGGCACTTTTCACTGTGTGCTCTCTTCTGATCCTGACGACTTTGGGGGATGGTGCTATAATTCTCCCCATTTTATGAATAAGAAAAGTAAGGTTCAGAGAAATGGAGACGTTGGCTCCAAGTCACATACTAGGTAAGTAGGACTTAATCCCACCTGTTTGATTCTAAATCTGGTGCTGCTTCCCCTGGGGGCACCGATCTCAGCAGGAGGAGGTTTGTGGGGTAGGGGCAAAAGAGCAGCCCTGCTGGGCAGCTACAGCCTCCACACAGGGGGCAGGCCCTGCCTGGGCCTCCCCACCCCTCCCAGCCTCTCACAGCAGCTGGCCTTGCCCATTTTCACAGCTCGTCTGTTTTCACTCATGCACACTCCTTACCTACACATAAACGGATTGTGACACCAAGTTTCTTTTGGAGAAAGAGCCCCAATGCTCTTTGAAATGGGGAAGCCCCACTGGTTGGTGTAACTATATTACCTACAAATAATAATCCTGCACTTGTGTAAAATATTCAAGTTCCAAGGTGTTATCACGTCTGTTTTCTCATTTAATCCTCACTCATTTTTAGAGGTAAGGAAGCTGAGACTTTGCCCCGACTCAGTACCTCTGTACAGCCCCGGGCCATTCTGCTCTGGGCAGCAGCTAAGACAAAGCCCGTCCTTTCCTATAAAGCCTGCTGCTAAGATGGTAGCGGCTGGGAGGGGCTAGACGTGAAGTTTGGGACTGGGAGTTTACGAGGGCAGTGCTGTGGGCTCACTGCTCCCACAGGACAGCCTGAATCACCAAGGCTGTCAGTGGCCACATCACCAAAGCCACTGGGACTCCTGAGACCTTCTCATGCCAGGGCCTCTCAAAACCTAAGACAGGAAGCAATGCGAGGCAGAGAAATATGGGGTGAGAGGGTGCACACCCCAAAGGACTGGGTGCACACTCCTTTCCCACAAATCTTTCCACCCGGTCTCTCCCAATCTCAGGGCTGACCCAGCAAGACCAAACAGCTCTGTTCCACAGTGGCCCCCTGTGGGCTGGAGGAGCAGTGGCCCAGCCTCTCTGCCTCTCAGGGGCGGTCAGCACATGCCTGGGTCTGTCTGCTGATAACCAGACACACCTCATCTAGTTCACAGTTTGGTTTTGTTTTTTAAATTAATAATCAATTGTCTACTTTGTTAGCTCTTTCCTTCACAAAGCACTTGTACCTCTGTGATTTCCATCGGCCCTGTGAGGTCTGCCAGATAAGGATCACTATCCCTACCTGCTCGACAGGTAAGGCAAAGAAGACTCAGAGAGGGGAGAAACTTGCTCAAGGACACACCGGAACTGGCAGATCAAGACTTACGACTTCTGTAAGTTTCCTCTGGACTCTGCTGTCTACCAGCCAACAGGACTGAGCACTGTATTCGTTGTAAGCTCAGACTGAGCTAAGTGCTGAGAAAACCCTTAGCCCCTGTCATCATGGAACTTCCATGGAACTTGTATATTTTACACAAGTGCAGGATTATTTGTAGGTAATATGTTTACACCAACCAGTGGGGCTTCCCCATTTCAAAGAGCACTGGGGCTCTTTCTCCAAAAGAAACTTGGTGTCACAATCCGTTTATGTTTAGGTAAGGAGTGTGCATGAGTGAAAACAGACGAGCTGTGAAAATGGGCAAGGCCAGCTGCTGTGAGAGGCTGGGAGGGTCTCTAAGGATGAACAAAGCAGGGGGAACTTCTTGGCAAAGGGAACTGCAGGTATGAAAGCACAGTGAGGAAGCTGGATCCAACGGAGAGAGAGGAGTGACTAGAGGGGATGTCGGTAGTGTGGCCACAGTTGTGGCACAGCTGTGTGACCTTGACTTACAGCCTATAGGGAGGCAGTGATGTTTAGTTAGAAAGGTGTCTTGGTCAGGTAGAGGCTGGGAGTGGAAGGTGGTCTGGAGGTGAGAAACTGCAGAAAAAAGACACCAGCCATGAGACTGGTGAGTGAGGAGATGTGAGGAGCAGAACTGGCAGGACACTGGGACTGTTTGCAGAAGGCAGGCAAGGGGACACTTAGTATTACCCTGAGGTTCCTCAGGAAAGGAAATGAATGGCGAGCAGGGTCCTTGCTGGGAAACCCGGGCACAGCACTGGCCTGAGCAAGTCCAGGTGGACCTACCTCTCCAGCAGGCAGTGGACACAGGGCACAATCACTCTAGTTAGAGACGTCCTCCCCCCTCCTCTCTGCCCCCACTCCACCCTCCTGCCGTCAAGGCCAACATTCCCCAACAACAGAGAGCCAGCCTCTCTGGACGCTGGTCCCTCTGAATTGGAGACCTTGGCGCTCCCCTCCCCGCCCTTCCCCGCCTGCTGTTCTGCCTCCAGTCCAGGCGCTACTAGACAATGGCGACACCGCCGACAAGAACGACATCCGTGCGAAAAGCTGGAAGAGATGAAGTTGGGGCTGGGCGCCCACAGCTCGTAACAACTTCTTCCCCCACTCTGGGGAGGGACAAGCACTGCCACAGATGCTCACCTGGGGGACGGGACATTCCTAGGTGGCACGGGGCCGCACTCCTTCCCAGCTTCCTGTGCGATGGAGAGGGGCTGGCCCAAGCAGGGCCGGCAGCACCGGTCCCAAGCCTCTTACCCCTGGCTCTTAGCTCACAATCCCCGAGAGGCGGGGGAGGGGCGGCCGGACTTTAGCTGGCAGAAGAGGGGCCTCAATTTGCAGGGCAGCCCTAGGTCTTGCAGTGGGCGTGGTGCGGATTGGAGGGGTCTGAGACGACTAGCCTCTCCATCAGCGGGCGTGTGGGAGGGCTTGGCAGGTGAAGAGAGCAGAGCGCAAGGTCAGTGGGAGGTGGGAAGATAGGGCTGTAAGGGTTACTGGGGTTCAGCTTGTGAAGGACCCCTAGAATGTAAGCCCCGTGTGGGGAGGGCATTTATTAGCGCTGTGTGGTTCACTGCTGTATCTTTGTGTCTATAAAATGCTTAGGCATACAGTAAATCCCCCCACCCCAGTATTTGTTGGGTGAATGACAAGCTGAGTAATTTACACTCGGTCCTGAAAAGAGTACGTTTTAAGTAGGGAAGTGACCTGGTCAGGTTGGGTTAGAAAGATTATTCTGGCAGCCATTGTGGAGGAAGGCTCTGTAAATCTGCATGTGAGGTGAGGTTGCAGGAGCAACACTTATAGTTGGACAGCAACAGACAGGAGTGGGAAGTAGCCAGACTAGGAGCCACAGTAAAACGGAATCCCAAAGGTGTGGGAGAGGACCGAGAGGGAGAAGGCAAGAGCCTCTCTGAGGTGTCTAGAGTTGGCAACGGTTTGAATAGTGTGCTGCGGAGAGAAACTTGTTGGTACTGGGTAGGATCCCAGGCACCACGCTAACACTTGCCCCACATCCTCCAACCTCGTCGAACGCTCAATTAGAGCAGCAACAGCTCCCAGGCCCCCATAGGAGAATACGCCAAAAGAAGGGGTGGAGCTAGAAGGCCAAGTGACACTGCCTTTTCCTTTCATCCTGGTGGGGAAAGAGGAGTTTAGGATCTAGCATGTCCGGAATGGCTGGCTGCTAGTCACCAACCACAGGGCTTAATGTGTTACAGACATTATCGTTGTTTACTGGATTTTCTCAAATGCCCAACGCTAGTATCAGCATTCCTGTTCTCCAGAGGAGAAAACTGGTTGATTTTATAGCATATGGTTGGACAGCAACTGACGAGAATGGGAAGTAGCTCAGTAATAATTAGTGGAACTGAACAGTCTGACACTAAAGTCAGAATTAAGGTTCTGAGAAACTAAAAGGGGGAACCAAGATGGAGGCAACTAGAGGTGTACTGAGTCCAAGCCAAGAGTCAGGTGGGCTTCTTTCTGTCGTTTTTCTCTTAATTTGTCCATGCCATGTGGACCATTAAAGTGGTCAGTTAAAAACGGTAGCATAATGGTTGTAATACTGGCTTTAACTTTTAACCATGTAACGTTCCAGCTCTAACACTTTCCAAATGTGTAAATTGGAACAAATTACTTTGTTTTCCTGAACCTATTTTCTAATCTGTAAAATGAGATTACATGACATGCTTAGCACAGAGTAAAATCTCCATATTATTATTGGTAGTAGTATATTATTAATATTATTACATGATCATGCATTTGTTACCCTAGACATCTCCAAGGCTTCTTTCAGAAGGAGAGAAGCAGAGGTAGCTAAGAAAGTCCCTCTTCTCCATCTGCCAGAAGTTTCTAGCTTCTTCCCTTTCTGGACATCACAGGAAGTGGAGAACAGAACAGTAAGATTAGACTATCTATACTTGCAATAACATGATAGCCACTAGCCCATCTGGCTCTAGAGAACTTAAAACATGACGAGTCCAAATTGAGAAGCGCTGTACATACAAAATATACACACACCAGAGTTTGAATACTTGATTCAAAAAAATAATTTAAAATAACATTAATATTTTTTACTATTATTTGTTGAAATGTTAATACTTTGGATATACTGGGTTAGAAAAAAATGTACTATGAAAGTTCATTTCACCTGTTTCTATTTTTTTTGTTTTTTAAATTAAAGTTTGTTGGGGTGACAATTGTTAGTGAAGTTACACAGGTTTCAGGTGTACAATTCTGTAATACATTATCTATATACCGTGTTTCCCCGAAAATAAGACCTAGCCAGACATCAGCTCGAATGCATCTTTTGGATCAAAAATTAATATAAGGCCGGATCTTATATTAATTTTTGCTCCAAAAGACGGAGCAAAATATATAATATATAATATAATATATCATATATATATTATATTATACCCGGTCTTATATTAATTTTTGCTTCAAAAGACGCATTAGAGCTGATGGTCCAGCTAGGTCTTATTTTCGGGGAAACACAGAATCACATTGTATGTTCACCACCCAGAGTCAGTTCTCCTCCCATCACCATATTTTTTTTTTTTTCTTTTTCTTTTTTTTTTTTAACTTATAAGAGTTTATTTGTGTCAACCTGATGACAATTGCTGGGAAACAAAATCTCAACAGATTGAGAAAATGCTCCCTCTATTTTTTAATGTAGCTACTAAAAAATTTTAAATCACACATGTGGCTCTCGTTATATTTGTTAGCTACATTGACTAAGATCCTTAGCAGGATGTAATTAAGTGCAGAGCTCCAGATGTCCCCCCATTCATCCATTCGTTATTATTTATTATGTGCCAGGCACTATTTTAGGTGCTAAGGATTAGCAGTAAATAAGACACCATTTCTGTCCTCACAGAACCTACACTCAAGGATGGGGGAAATGCAACCAATAATGTCTGGTCATGGTAAGTTTTGGGGAAAACAAAGCAGGGTCAGAAGTGATTTTGACATGAGAGGAGTTGGTATTTCTGATAGGGTCATCAGTAGAATCATATTCGAGCAGGGGTCTAAATGATGAGAAGATGCAAACCATGGAAAGATCTTGGGGGGGAAATGTTCCAGGCAGATGGAAGAGCAAATGTGAAAGCTCTGAAGTGGGAACAAACTTAATTTGTTAGAACAAGGTCAGCAGGACCATGGTGAGTACAGAGAGTGGTAAATCACATAGTACCTGGGCAAGAAGTGTCAGGAGCAATTCTTGGGTCATTTTTATATAGAAGTGTTGTGACCTGATTTATCATTTTAAAAGATGATGCCTACAGTCTCTGTGGAGACAGAATAAAAGAAGGTGAGAATGGAGGCAAGGAAGCCAAGTTAGGAAGCTACTGCATTAGTCCAGGCTGGGAATGTGGGTGCTGTGGATTAAGGGGATACAGGTGGAGATGGTGGGAAGCAGTCAGATTTGGGATGTATTTTAAAAACAGACCTAAGAAGACTTGCTGATTGTTGTGGGAAGAACAAACGGAATCAGGAATGCCTTAGTTTTTTGGCCTCGACAACAGAGTGAGAGAGGTGTTGATTCTTTAGTTGCAGGGGGCGCAGCCCATCATCCCATGCGGGAATTGAACCGGCAACCTTGTTAAGAGCTCGCGCTCTAACCAACTGAGCCATCTGGCTGCCCCTCCGGCAGCTCAGTGGCAGCTCTTTGTCTTCAATCTAGTTGTGGAGGGCACAGCTCACTGGCCCAGGTGGGAATCGAACAACCGGCAACCCTGTTGCTCAGAGCTCGAGCTCTAACCAACTGAGCTGTCGGTCCGCCCTTGGACATGTTAAGTTTGTAATGACGTCAAGTAAGGCTTTTGGATAAACAAGTCTACATAAAACTCGAGAGGGAGAGATCAGGCTGGACATGCATTCGAGTCAGCAGCAAGTGGTGGTATTTAAAGCCAAGGGAATAGATTAGATCACCCAGTAGAGAGAAAGTAAAACGGGCCAAGGGCTTGGCCCAGAGCAGTTCAAAATGATGTGTCAGGAGACTAACTTGTAAACGGAGTTGGGGGGTAGGGGAGGTCGGGTAGTGGTGTGTGTGTATGTGTTTGTGTGCATACACACAGTCTACTGCTTATGAGTTGTGTGACCTTGGTTAAGTTACTTCTCTGAACCTTGACATGTATCTTATGTAGGCTCATCACTCAACACTCAAGGGGAATACTCCTATACTATCCCACATACACATCTTACACATATACATCTTACTCTATCACTTTCATATTTTAACTTCTCTACCCCCTACACTGAGATCTTCTAGGGCTATCTTAATCTGCCAAAACAGCTGTTTCCACTCTGTAAAATAGGGATCGTATATGCCTCATCGATGGTGAGTTATATGAAAATTAGATCAGACAATGGATATGCTTGACAGAGTAAAAGCTCCCTAAACAGTATTTATCATCTTTGTATCTACAATACCAATATTCTCAATGCTTGTGGACTGATAACTTGAGAAGGTAAGAATACAGTAAGTCCTCCTTCCCTCATTCCAGAACCCTAGGGTGCAGAGAGGGAGGGAGAGTAAGCTGGTACTCACATCCAGTGAATCTGGGCAGGGTCAGCACAGTAGATTACAAAAGGAAATAAAGATTGCTAATTATTCTGGAAAATATCAGGGATGTCTTCCTCTTCCACATTTTATTGAGTGGATCCCCACCATCCACACACTCAAGACAGAAATTCAAGCATTATCTAAGATTCTTTTTTCTCACTCATCCTCCTACATGTTATTAGTTAACAAGGTGCAATCTTCACTTAATGTCAATAGGTTCTGTGGCTTTAAGCAAAACGTTGTATAACAAAACCAGTTGTACTATAGGCTAATTGATATAAACAATAGTTAAGTTCCTAGTGTTTTAACATCAACGTTTTAACAAAACATTAAAAGAAACATTATTTGAAGACCTGCTGTACTTTCAAAATGCCATAACCTCATCAAATCTAAGATGCCTCCATTAAGACACATTATTTGATGTAGCTCTAAGGAAAAAAACTATGACATGCCATCGACTTTTAGAAGCATTCAGGTTTCAGAGATTTTAAAATGTGAGGGAAGAAAAGTGCATCTTACAACTGATGAAATATGGCACCTCATTGTACCATCTTAGTTCAGACCTCCATCATTTTACCTGTACAAGGGATGGAGGCGCCTAATGGTCTTTCTTCCAACTCATCCTCTGCTACCAAAATGAGGCTTCTAAAAGGCCAGTATTACAAACTCACTACCCCAAACCCTTCAATTAGCTCTTCTTCCATAGCCCCCAGCCCACATTCTTCACTTTAAACTGGCTGCAATTCCCTAAATGTTATATTACTTCTGGTATTCATGCCCTTGTATAATTCATACCTTTGTATAATTCATCGCCTTGAGTGTGGACTGGCTTACTTCTGACTTACTTCTAATCAATAGAATATAGCAAAAGTATGAGATTTTACTCTCGTGGTTAGGCTAACTTCTATCCTGCTAGCCGACTGTCATCCTTGTTGGCTTTGATGAAGAAAGTTGCCATGCTGGGGAGACCCATGCGGCCAGGAACTAAGGGCATCCTCTGGCTAACAGTCTGTTAGTAAACAGTCAGTAACCTCAGTCCAACAACCCTGGAAGAACTGAAATTCTGCTAACACCGTAAATGAGCTTAGAAGCAGATCTTTTTCCAGCTGAGCTTTCAGATGAGAACCCAGCCCTGGCCAATAATTTGATGGCAAGCTTGTGAGAAACCTTGAAGCTGAGGACCCCTTAAGTGTGTCTCAACTCCTGACCCATAGAAACTGAAGTAAATGTGTGTTGTTTTAATCCAGTAACTTTGTGGTAATTTATACAGCAATAGATAATTAATGAAGCGCCTTTTCAAAATGCAAATGAGGACCTTCTGGAAACCTGGGAAACTTTCTGTAGTCAGAATCAACTACTGTACCATTGTGTGTGTGTGTGTGTGTGTGTGTGTGTGTGTGTGTGTGTGTGTGTCCCAGCATCCCAGAGGCTTTTGCAGCTTACTCCACAGACCATCCCCTTGTGATCTGATTGACCAAGTATCACCTGGTCAGTTTCTAGCCCCATATGTGCTAGGCCATCATGGACCACTTACAACTCACAAGGAGTGCAACGTATAAGGAAAGACCAGGTTGGGGTTAGGGTTTTACCAAGCAGATCAGCATGAGGGACACCCCTTGCCAGAAAGGAACCTGGACAACTGTGATTTCAAGTACACATCTCTACTTTTAATTCACGCTGTAAAGGAAGTACTGCCATGCTGAATATGCTATAAATTTCATTAATTCCACTGAATAAACAGGAAGTGAGGTGGGTTCCCACAAGAGTCCAATCAGGTTTAGTAACTCAGCCAGAAAGCCTGTTAAGTTCTTGAACAATTTAGGTCAAAATGAGTTTTGATCTAAGTTCATTCATAACCAACGAATTGGCAATTTTTCTTCTCACCCACTGCCCCATTCTCTCTTCCACAGTATTTTAAAGTTCTTATTTAAATGGATTTGTCTTGCTGCAGATGGCTAAACTCTGCATCTCCTCCTCAGTGAGGCTATCAAGTGAGGACTCATATAAAGGTTAGTAGCAGCCTCCAACATCTCTGTGAGTTTAAAATTCTGTGAGTTTAGAGGTTGACCCTCCCCAAACCTGGCTATTGCTGCTGCCTCAGATACTCCGGTCACTCTAGCAAGACAGAAAGAGCAGAAGGGGCAGGCCAAACCTCACTAATAGTGCAGCAATATCAGAATCCCAAATTCTCTAGTGCAGCTAAACTAATTTGTTTACCATCCTCCATTACCCCTCATTCTTGCTCCCAGATGAATTTGAAGCTGGAGTTCCACCATCTGTTAAGTAGCCTAAACCCAATCTTCAAGACTAATTACAGAAAAAACTAAAAAGAGTCGCCTCTGGAGATCCTTGCCAACCTTTCTGTGGGAAGAAGAAACTTGTCTTTCTCTAATGAAGTAAAGTACACTGGCTAGTATGCTGAAACGAACTGGGTGGGTATCTGAGCACCAGAGAGGATCTCCCAATCTCTCAAGTGATTCATTACAGTCCCAACTAAAAGTAATGACAGCATTACAATCACAGAGGGTCATGATTCACATACATGCTCTCAATTCTCATGTCACTTCCCATTAAGGCAAAGAATGGGGGAAACAAGGAGGTGACAGGTCCTTGCTGTGAGAGCCGTTTGTCAGCGTCTACTCTCAGTGAGTCAGTCTCTGGAAGTTGGGTTCAGAGCTCAGAGACAGGGCCAATGGCTGGCTTAGCAACTTGTCCACTAGGCTGATTTTAGCGTCTTGCTTCTCAATGTCCTCATACGGAGTCCAGGAAAAGTCATGCTGTAGCTTGTAGGCACCAAGGAAGTCATGTGGACACCCTGTCCCCCATTCCTAGGGAAGGCAAAGGAGAGTCAACTCTTGATCAGGGTAGGACATAAAGAAACATTTCCTAGTTATGGCACATTTCTTTTTTGGCTTTTCACTTCAGACCATTCAGAATCATCCTCAGAAAGCATTACATTACACATCAGATTTCTCCCTTCACAGAGATAATGGCTGGGAAATGAATTAAGCACATGTATATTTTTTAGAGTCATGTCTAGCTGGGCTCACACCACCTCCAATTTTCTCAGAAACCATTTACCAATGCCCATGCCTACATTTTCACACATGTGCGCCAAGAATTTTCAAAGACTAGATTTTTGTGCAAAAAATACACATTCTTACCGTTGGAGATATAATGGAAAAATACTTCTGACCACTTTCCCGTCTATAAAGGAAATAAATGTTGCCAGGTTTTTTCACTATATTACAAGCTACGTGGTGCAAGTCAGCATCTCTGAGACCATCTTCTAATACCTAAGAACCACAGAGAGGTAACAAATTAGGCTTTGGAGGTAACAGGCACTCACATTCAGTGATTATCCCAATGGAAATCTGGAAACTCTTCAATGTTTATGACCTTGCTCCCCCATTGCAATGAATCACGTTACTGGGATCCAGACGATTTTGAAGAGACAAAATTAGACTATAATTATACTGTGCTATAAAAAATTCCGTTAGAAAAACTGTATTTCAAAATGTTAAGCATTCTTTTTATTCATTTATTTATTTATTTAGGGCGCAGATCACAGTGGCCCATGCAGGGATCGAACCGGCAACCTTGGTGTCATTAGCACCACGCTCTCACCAACTGAGCTAACCGGCCACCCCAATGTTAAGCATTATTATTGGCTTTAAATGTCTTTCTTAGTTTTCTGTAGTAAGTATACGTCTTTTATAACTCAAAACAAATGTTTTCCTTAAAATGCTTTACCTTACTGAACTTTCTCCTAGTGAAAAAAAACGTATCTTATACTTAACTCTTGGGCTCATTCTATTTCGCTCAACACCTCTATATATTTGTAGGAGGTACTGAAGGCAAGCTACAATGATTAAAATAAGCAAGCTCAGTCAATCCTGGAAAGCAAATAAAGAAAATGAAAACCAGCTTAAAAGCCATTACGTACCTTCCTGGCTTGTTCTTGCAAATGTTGGATTTGCTCAGCTATCACTGTCAGCTTGTTGGTGGCATTTGCTCGGATGAATTCATTAGCCTAAAGTTGAGACAAAACTGAACTGTGGGTCAAAAAAGGATCAGACTTCTATGATGTTCTTATTTAGATACCAATGTGAAGAGTTATGGCACCTTTGTGTAGGCCTAAAATATTCTTCCTTCCTCACCATTTCCCCATGAACGCCCATTCATCTCAAAGCCCAGCTCAAACTGCACTGCTTATGAGAAGCCAATCCTGATGTGACCCCACACCACAGAATTAAGTGCTCCTTCTTTTCTATTCCCCATAGCTTTCTACCTTTTCACTCTATGTTCTAGTCACACTGAACTTCTTCAGTCCTCTAACATGCCCTGTTCTCTCTTGCTACCAAATATGTTGAATATGCCCTCTCCTCCATCTAAGACATTTCCCCTTGCTCTTTGCCTGACTAGCTGCACTTATTCCCCTGGTCTTCATTTATTTTCTCATGTTTAAACATTTCTGAAATCATGGATTGGTCTTAATGAAAATCCGAAGACACTTGCGATATAGCTCTTATCACCTGCTACATAGGAATCTAGCTATATATAGAAAGTATCTGTTAATCTGACCATTACCTCAGTTAAATTATTTACATCACACCTAGTTATATTTTAACTTATATTTACATTCCAGTTGTGAATTTTAAAAGACTGCCCTATGATGCAGACCTGAAACAAAGTGATAATGTACACGTAAGACTGCATGTCATATGCTACAAAATGCAACTGAAGGCAATGGAAACTGCTTAAAATAAATCAAATAATTTTCAAAGCTAGGAGAGACTGGTGTTTTCAATTCATGTATTTTCAATTCATGTACTGGGAAGGATTATCACTGAGGCATCAGAAATCTGTCAAAACTTCCGGTTTACTTTCAAGTAAAGCTGATTCACTTCCCGTGGAATACAATTAAGTTAAGGAAAAGAAATTAGAAGGTTAAATCTGAACTGGAATTAAGAAATATTAAGAGAATTTCCTGCCTAGTTGAGGAAGCTTAAGGTAAAAGTAAGGAATAAGCCCGTGAACAGAAACAGTTGAGTAAATTGAGCCAATCATTTACCGGTTCCACAAATATACATTTAGTAACTACTGTGTGTCAGAGACACCATGCTAAGCACTGGATGCACTGGCAAACACGAGAGGCAATTAACTTCGACAAGATTACTGTCCTTGCAAGATTACGTCTAATGCAACTGTCCTTTAGAATATGAAGCAAATCGCATATGCAATTTTTAATTTTCTTGTAGCTGTGTTACAAGTAAAAATAGATCCGGTTCTCCCAGAGCTCTGGCCGCGAGTCCCAGCAGCTCCCGCGGCTGCGGCGGCGGTGGGAGCAGCGGCAGTTGCCAGGCGGCACAGCTACACGAAGGATCTTGGTGCGCTGCGGCCCGCAGGCACCCGGCACGCGCCCGCCCCGACGCCAAGGTGCCCAAGAGGAGGTCAGCGAGGTGGTCGGCTAAACCTGCTCCTTCAAAAGTGGAAACGAAGCCCAAAAAGGCGTCAGGAAAGGATAAATCTGCAGACAAAAAGGGGGAACCAAGGGAAAACAGGCCAAAGTGGCTAACCAAGAAACTAAAGATTTACCTGCAGAAAACGGAGAAACTAAAAATGAGGAGAGTCCAGCCCCTGATGCAGCAGGAGAGGAAGAAGCCAAGTCTGATTAATATCACACCACGTCGTATCAGTGCTCCCTGTCTCTCTTGTACAATCCAGAGGAATATTTTTATCAACTATTTTGTAAATGCAAGTTTTTTCAGTAGCTCTAGAAACATTTTTAAGGAGGGAATTCCACCTCATCCCATTTTTTAAGTGTAAATGTTTTTTTTTTGTTTTGTTTTTTTTTAAGAGTTTAAATCATTTGCTGGTTTTTTATTTTTTGGTCCAACCAGAAAATAGTGACATATTATTGACTATGGAAGGCTTTGACTGTCTTTGGCTCAGCTTAAAATTCCATAGATGGGGGTAGTTTTTATATCCCATAATACAAAGCATATTAAATGGCCACTTGGAGTCGTGCATTTAATACGTCTTGGACATTTTGAATTACTTCTATTCTGTTTTTGGTAGAATTGTTTCCTAAACAAAACCACTCCTTGATCTTGGCTCTCCTTGTCCGGATTTTTTGCACTCTGTACCATCTTTGGTCGCGGTTGTCCAGTTTTTCAGTCATTTCGTGAATGTGCTGTGAAAGACTGAAAATTTGAGTATGTAGTGTATGTAATATTAAATTGTGAATTCGTGGGACTATGATATAACAGCATATCAACATCTGAAGATATTGGTACTTGATATTCTATTAAGGAAAATTAACCTCCAAATTGTAAGCTGAAAAGTCACTGGAATAACTTTAGAAAAGAATCACAACTACATTACTTTATAGGTTTTTGGTACGTACGTTAAAAATTTTGTACAAACTGAAATGTCTGTGTACTTATCCTCAAAACAACCGATAAAATCTTGGTTATGAAAGAAAAAAAAGTAAAAATAAATAAGTAAACCTAATTCTAATAATATGTTATTTAACCCAATATATCAAAAATGATCATTTCAATATGTAATTAATATTTTAAAAATTATTGAGATATTTCACATTTCATATTATGTGTATATTTTATACCTACAGCACCTATCAATTTGGATGCTAAATTTTCATTGGAAATACATGATCTGTATTTCAACTTCGGAAAAGTTACAGATGAAAGAGTTGATTCACACAAATTGTTCCAAATATACTTAAAAGTTTCCAATAATTAAATTATCAGGTTTAAAAGCTAAATGAAAACTACATAAAATTTAAAATTTGGTTTCTCAGTTGCAGTAACCAAAGGTTCCTACTCGACAGCCATTATGTAGCTAGTGGCTACCATATTGTACAGCACAACTCTGGGGAGTAATACAGACACCCAAAAGAAAGATAATCAAAGCTAGTATTATATGTACTCAGAACAACGACAAACTATTATGAAGGAAATAACCATAATTATGTGATAGAAGCAGATCAAAGAAAGCTAATGAGTGAAGTAAGTGGTTTACTAACAAGTAGTGGAACGCATGTGCATAATACTGTCATTTGGATGACGTGGGGTATAGCCCTCTACAGACAAGAAGGCCTCACTGAGGATGTGACATTTGACTTGGGTCTGGACAAAAGGAAAGGGCCAGCCATGCAAAAACTGGAGAAAAATCTTCCAGGCATTTTTGAAACCAGAGCAACTGAAGAGTAGTTAGTGAGGGGGAGGCATAAAAGAGGACGGGACCAAACCAGGTCAGGCCAGCTGTTATGGCCTGGGCAAAAGAATCTGCATTTTGTTCCAAGGACAATGAAGCACCTTATGGCCAACGAGAGATTAGGTGGTTTCTAGAACTAAGGTAGTTCCAGGTTAGGAGCAGCCTTGTAATAAATGTTTTTCTTAAGGTGGTGTCAGCAAATCTGTTCCTTATAAATAAAAGAGCCTAATTAAAACAGAAATGAGCGAAAGAGCACCTATAAACCTATAACTACTAAGCACATACCCAATCATTCTCAGTGAGGCCCTTTACATATAACATTATGATTTAATTCTCATAACACCTTATGAAGGTAAAGATGATAACTTCACTTTCTCATTTTAGGAATTAGACTCAGAGAGGTGAAGCAACCTGTCCAAGGTTTCACAGCTAACAAAATGGCAGTTGAAGATCTGAACACAGATCAGTCTGATTCCAAATTTCATGTCTTCACACCAGGTCTCCAGAGCTTTCTAAACACACAGTATCTAAAAGGCAGGTTCAGAGGTCAGTCCTGCTAGAAAGTACGTTTCAGTATACAGACACTAAATATGCGTGATTCAATTTGTCTCTAGAGTGTCTTTTTTATAGCTTCTCAAAGATTTATAGTATTGAGAAAATGGAGGCAGTACAATAATGAGTCCTCTGTATTTCACTAGATTATAGGCTGAAGTAACAAAAATTGCGTTTCTTCTTTGTTTCAGGCCATTGTAATAAACACGATGGTTACTCAGTTACCCAAGAAAATGTGTGCCTAAGATTTGGCCCTGGAAGCCTCCCTCTCAATAACAGTGATCTGATTAAACACATTACATTCTCCTAATCCATAAAAGTCATACTTTGCTCTCTACCTCTAGTAAAGGCATAAGGTTTGAATCAAAGCAGCTTTCCTAAGCATTTGTAGTCCTTAATTAAAAAAAAAACAAAACTGAAATACAGGGATGTATACGTGAGGCAACTTGAGCAAATTAAATTTTTTTTCTCCCTTCTTCCGCCTCCCCCCGCCCCCACTCCAGTTCAAGCCGGTGTTTCTCAGCCTAGTTGTGTAGGACACAGCTCCCTGGCCCATGCTGGTGTTATGAGCCCTACCCCGCCCCCCCCCAGTCGTTCGCCAGTCACCAGTCGGCCACTCACAACAGTTCAGGTCAGCCACTACAGCTCTCGCCGGATGCCGGCTGCTCACACTGGCTGCGGTCCACTGGCCACTCAGGGCAGGAAACATCAGCTCACACTGGCTCCCGGCCACTCGCGCGGGCACAAGGTAGCCCACCGCAGCACTAGGCAACCCCCAGCTGCTCAGGGCAGCCCAGCTCCAGGGAGAGCGGTTGTTCACAATCTTAGCTGTAGAGGGCGCAGCTCACCGGCCCAGGCGGGAGTGGAAGCCGACCTCCGCGTTAGGAGAACACCCTCGTCAGCCACGGCCCCACCGCCAATTATTAAATATTTCTGAGCAAAACAAAGACCTTTGAACATAATCAAGGCCAAACGTGATAGTGTATACAAGGATAAGGGGACATCATAAGCTTTAAAGCCCCAAGGCCCTATGTAGGTACAAACTGAAGAGGGTTCTACAACTGGAAGTCTTGATAAGAAATCAGATGGAATTTGGTTCTTCACAGCTTTGGATTTAGGAGCTCTCTTCGTTCCAACCCTGCATTTTACAGGTAAAAAAGTTAAGGTCCCGCTAAAGTAATCTGCCACAAGTCACAGTGCAAGTTAATATCAAAAGTGGGATTAAAACTCATCCAAATTCCAGTGTTTTTTCCTGTTATTTCGCATTTCCTCCTTATTTTACTTCTTTTAGCCATCAATACGCAAGCACTGGGCTTGTCCAAGGTTGCGTCCAATGAATGCGGACGGGGGGCAAAGTCAGAGTCCTTGCCCTTCCATAAGATGTTACGCTCTAAAATGCTCCTGAGATGACGATGTTACGGAGAGAAGCAGTTTGAAGTGGACTACGCACCCCTGCAGAATCTGCATGAGTGATCTTGACACTTCCCCAGAAAATTCTCGTCACGTGTCAAATGAGAAGAACTAACTTCTGTACCGCTTAATCCAAAGGGCTGTCATAAGGCCCAAAGGAAATAAATGTCGATTGAAAGTGCTGTGCAAACCTTCCCACGAAGGGACACCGCGCACCGGCACTCAAGTGGCCGCTGAAGGTGCCTTTGGTCTCCGATCAGAGTTCGAGTCAGGCCACTGACGCAATTACAATCAGTTTTCCCCGTGTGTACAATGGAGACGAGAACAAACGCTACCCCAACACGAAGTGTCTGTGAGAGTCGAGCCGTGAGACCCTGAGCCAAACGTAAACAAAGACGGTTATTTCCCCAGCGGCGTCTCCTCACCTTCCGCACCTGCTCTGCGAGCACCACGAGGTCCAAGGGGTCCCCGGACCGGTGGGTGTGGTAGGGGCTCACTAGGGCCATGCCGCCGGGGTTCGGCGTGAGCTCCACCAGGGCTCCTGCGACACACACGCAGAACACAGGCCGTGAGCGCCCGCCCTCGGCCTCCCGCGGAGGCCGGCAGACTAGCTGCTCCCTGAGGGCCTCTTTCCCGCTTCCGACTCCCGCCCCGCGTACCTCCCAGATGTGTCGCCGACTGAACTTGGTTTTCAGGGACCCCCTCAGTCCGCCCGAGCGTTGCAGCGTCCTCCATGACGGGACCTTCTGCTCCCCACTACTCAAGCGGCGCGAGGCGGAAGGGAATGCACATAAAGGCCGGTGGCCAATGACGCCGTGCTCCCGGACCTTTGGACGTCAGAGCGGCGCAACTGGGAGGTGGGGCTCCGGCTCACGCACGGGACGACGCTGAGGGGCGGAGTCCACGCAAGCCTCCGGTACATGCACCGCCCAATTTAGGAGGCGGGGCTTCACTCGGAGGCGGGGCGGGGCGGGGCGGGGCGGGGCTTCCCGGGGGTGGGACTCCGGTCTAGGTGGCGGGTGGCGAACGATAGGGTTAGGTGTGAGGCGGCGATGGCGGCAAGCGCTTTGAGTCTCCTGAGCACATTGCTGACTGTAGTCACGACTGCTTCCCGGGCCCAGGTCGAGTCCGAGGCAGGGTGGGACATGTCGGCGCCGGATCTGCTCTTCGCCGAGGGGACTGCGGCCTACGCACGCGGGGACTGGCCCGGGGTGGTACTGAGCATGGAACGGGCGCTGCGCTCGCGGGCCGCCCTGCGCGCCCTCCGTCTGCGCTGCCGCAGCCGGTGTGCCGCCGACGTCCCGTGGGAGTTGGACCTCAACTCGCCCCCGAGCCTCACGCAGGCCTCGGGCGCGGCCGCCCTGCAAGACCTGCGTTTCTTCGGGGGGCTGCTGCGCCGCGCCGCCTGCCTGCGCCGCTGCCTGGGGCCGCCGGCCGCCCACTCACTCAGCGAGGAGCTGGAGTTGGAGTTCCACAAGCGGAGCCCCTACAACTACCTGCAGGTCGCCTACTTCAAGGTGCCGACCTGCCTGGGCCTGGGCGGCCGGGTTCCATCTGGGAGTGGTTGCAGGCGATGCGGGGGAACTTGGGGGACCAGGGAAGTATCCGCGGTGACGGAAGGTGGTCTCCTGACCTCGGACCCAGGGAGAGCAAGGGCCCTGCCGGGAGACCTACCTCGCCCAGTTCGCCAATTCACTGGTAACCCCAAAAGGTCCAGCCTGGGATTAAGGCACCCACCAAGCAAAACTTGGGTTTGTGTGTTTTCCCCGGGAGGCCTCCTAGAGGGAACTAAAGCGGCACCTTGGGTCTCTCATCCTGATTTCATTGTAAAAGTCTGAGTGAGAAGGTAGGACCTTTCTACAATATCTTCCTTCCGGTTCGATTTTCAGTGATGCTTTTCCTGCCGCCCGAGTGCTGCAGCTTTCTTTGAAGACGCGAGGTTGCCACGTCGCCAGTAGGGGCTGTCTGGCCCTTCCCTGTACGGGACCCTCTGGCTGGTCTGTTAGGTTTCCAAAGAAAATGAGTAATTTTAGGAATTCCAGAGTGCCTTCAGTCCAAGTGTATACATGGATTTGGAGCCCTCTTGGCCTGTTTGATGGTGATGATGATGGAGCCAGCACATAACTTTCAGGCACCGTTTTAAGTACTTTGCTTTTATTAATTCACTTACTCAGATCCCAGCAATATTCTATACGGTGGGTGCTATTATTGGCCTCATTTTATTGGGTGAACAAAGAAGGAGGAGCTGTGCAGCATATTATTATATCCGTAGTGTAACAGACGTTCAATTCGACCTAAAAAGAAACTTAGAAAATTGAGGCGACCTCAGATTCCCACCTCTCCACAAGCATTTTGCATGCACAGTTTTGCTCCATTCCTCCTAGTTAGTCAGCATCGTGCTGGGCTTGAAACCAAAATAACTGGGCTGTGTTTTAGGTCATGTCACTTACCAGCACCTTTAAAAATTCTTTGATAAATGTTTATTGCATACCTACTACATTCCAGTTCTTGTCCAGGTCATTAAAGTGCTTGACTTTATGTTTCATTGTTTGTCTTGCTTTGCTATTGAGAATCACTACAGGGAGGACTACTAAAAGGGTACATACATAGGGCTATGGGAGCACAAAGGAGGGAGAATGTAGCTTTGTCTCGGAGAAATTAGGCTTGAAAAAAGAGATGACATTTGAAGCTGATCCTAGGTATTGCTAGAGGAGAGCAAGGATGGCCATTCCAGATAGAGTGAGGCCAGAGTGGGAAGTGAATTCTGCAGGCTTCAGGGAGCCATCATCAGAATTGGGTTTTAGAATGCTAATTCTGGAAGCCATGTGGAATATGCCTTGGAAGAAGGAGAAAGTGGCGGCAGGGAGAATCATTAGGAGATGAGTGCGGTTGTTCGCGTGAAAGAAGGAAAGTAGGTGCCTCAGTGCTTAGGGAGTAAGAAGGATTGGGAGTAGAGAGAGGAGTGAGGAGATGGGGGCGAACAGAAAGTCAAGAGCAATCTGAAAGATAGGAGAGGGAATACATCCATAAAAGGGATAGGCTTGAAAAAATTCCTAATCTTACAATTAAGGAAACTGAGGTACAGAGATGGGGATTATTGATCGTGGGTCACTTAGCTATTTTAAGGTCACAGCCAGGCAGTCTCCTTGTTTAGTGTGCATTTACTAGTACCAATGATCAGAAAAGAAAAAAATTAGCATATTAATATGCTAAGATTTACATTTACTGAGCGAACATTTATTGAGCACTTACTTCATTTGCGCTCAGCACCATACGTCAGAAGCGTATATATTATCGCCTTTAACTTTCCCAACAATGCTATGAGATTGTGAGTGCTATCTCCAAGTGACAGATGGGGGAACTGGGTTTAGAAACTCAGCTCTTAACTTGTCAAAAGCCCCAGCAAGTGAGTAATTAAACCTAGATTTGTCACTGGTCTGCCTGACACCAAAGCTCATGTAGTTAATCGTTAGATCATCAGTAATTTATTTTAGATTCTACATATGATCCTGTGTAACTTTGGTATGCTGGAGTCCCTTGCTATGGACAGTATTGTGGCCTGTAGCACAATTTTTCCCCCTCAGTTCTGTATAGCCACTTGTTTTAACCTCATGAGCCCTGGACTTTGAGTCAGAAGATGCTGTGTCTGGATTTTATAAAGAATCTAAGGATTTTCCAGCCACCCACCTTTTCCTTGAAAGTGTTGAAAATACTTATTTGATGCAAGAAAAAAGAAAAAAATTCTAGGCACATTCTTAGGCAAAGTCTACTTGTTAACTGCTCTTTCTCCCCTACTCCTAAATCCTTAAAGTCTTAGACTTCCTTCAGCTCGGTCGGTACATCTGAAGGTTGAGAATACATTCTTTGGGCACTTAGTTTTCCACAGTGTTCCCCCTACAATACAACCTTTGTTTTAAAACAGAATGTTCACAGTGTTGAAGCGTTACCTCCTGTAATTCAGGGAACCCCTAAGCCTGATTTGGGAAATAGCTGAAAATCTGCCCAGGGCCCTATGCTCCTAATCTCTGCTATGTAGTTCCTGCCATAGGTGTGTTTTCTGAGCCAGGCGGGGGCTGGGGCACACCGAGTAGAAGGTTCAGGAAGACCGAGATTTCCTGTTTACTGTGGACTGCACATTTGGACACAAACCTTAGGGTTTGCATGTGAAAATTACATTGCCTGTGCTTCATTCTTAGATAAACAAGTTGGAGAAAGCCGTTGCAGCAGCACACACCTTCTTCGTGGGCAATCCTGAGCACATGGAGATGCGTCAGAACCTAGACTATTACCAGACCATGTCTGGGGTGAAGGAGACTGACTTCAAGGATCTTGAGGCCAAACCCCATATGGTGAAGAAACTTTTTCCCTCTCTCTCTCTCTTTTTATTCAAGTGACATTGACGGGTTGTTTTCAGATTACAGAAGTAATATATGTTCATTATACACGATTAGAAAAAGGCAGATACATATAAAACAGAAAGCAATCATGTATAATACTGCCACCTTAAGAAAACTGGTAGTTGATATTTTGACCTATTTTTTTAAGTCTTTCATATGTAATGTTTTAACCTCATTTGGTGTCATATTGCATATGTATTTTTCATCGTCCTTTTTGAATTTACATTACATCATGAGCCTTTTCTCATGTCTTCAGATTTTCTTTCAAAACACAATTTTTAAAGGATGCATGATAGTCCATCTCATGCATAGATCGTATTTATTTACAAGTCACATTTCTTTGGGTCATGTAGGTTTGGCTTTTCACTATAATAAGTGGTACAGTATTCCTCAATGTTGTTATTCTACTTGTTTAGCAGGAAAAGTATGGATTCTATAAAAGAGATTGTGTGTGATGATATAGCATTTTTATAAAGTTTTTATATTCTCTTAAGTTTTAATAGTATAGAAATAGAGGTATTGGAAAAAATAGCAGAATGACTTTTAAAATAAATCGTGTACACCTAGTATATTATACAACCATACACAGCTTTCGGGTTATTTTTAAGTAATTCTGTGATCAATGAAAATAGTTATTGTCCACAGAGTGGGAACTGTGTCCCACAGAGAGCGAAACTAAAGTCTAGAATGTGTTGCATGCAGCAGCTCAAATCATCCCTCATTGCTGGAAAGATTGCTTTCATCACCACAGAGCACATTCTAACATTAAAGAGTTATATATATATATATATTTTTAGCCATTGGTATTTTTTTTTAATTTTATTTTTTAAATTTATTTTTATTAAATTTATTGGGGTGACAATTGTTAGTAAAGGAGTTATATTTTTTTATTAAACTTTTATTTTGAAAACTTTTAACCCTACAGAAAAGTGCAAGCAAATTACATATATCTTTCATCTAGATTTAGTTAAATGATTTTAGATTTCAAAAGAAACAAGTAAAGACCCCTTACGCAAGGCCTTTATTATGTAGCAGCCACCCTTTCCACCCATAGCCCAAGGTGAGCAGGCAATGAGATCCCTCGTGAAGGTGGACAGGAACAAGGAGAGGGGATGTCCGTGGCCTGCGTTTGAGTACTCCCTCCTCCCAGTAGGATGAGTTCCGACTGGGCGTGCGACTCTACTCAGAGGAGCAGCCGCAGGAAGCCGTGCCCCACCTAGAGGCGGCGCTGCAGGAGTACTTCCTGGCGGACGAGGAGTGCCGCGTGCTCTGCGAGGGGCCCTACGACTATGATGGCTACAACTACCTGGAGTACAACGCTGACCTCTTCCAGTCCATCACAGGTGCGTGGCTCAGAGCCTGGCCCCGGGTCAGGCCTGCCTGCGCTCAAGAGCAATGTTGTGAGAATACTGTAATACGTACGCACAGCATCTTCAGGCTCATTCCTAGGTTTCCTGAAAATTGCTTCCCCTTCAGTTTGTTCATCTTAACCAAAGCTTGGGTCCTGAACGTTGACCGTAGGTCCCCCCTTGGTTGCTTTCAGATCATTACGTCCAAGTCCTCGGCTGTAAGCAGAACTGTGTCGCCCAGCTGGCGTCCCACCCAAGTCGAGACAAGCCCTTTGAAGACTTCCTGCCGTCGCATTATAATTATCTGCAGTTTGCCCACTACAACAGTAAGGCCGACTCTCCTCTTTCTCTGCTGCTTTTGTGTACGAAGCCGAAGGCGAGGTAGGCAGGGATTATGGCCAATGTGCTTCTTGAACACGTTCGCCTTCTCTCTGGCCCTGGAAGCTACTGTGCCGCGGGATCCCTGGGTGTTTTGTCCCAAGCCACTGGACGAGGCAGCCAGTACCAGCAGCCCAAAAGCTGGGAGAGGCAGGCTCTAGGATCTCTCTCTCTCGTTCCTTCTATGACATCTATACTCTAATTTTGCATCTGAATTAAGTCACAGCAAAGGCGTCCCACCATTGAAACCAGCTCTCAGGGCATTTCCCAGCCCTTCTGCCTTGTATAGCACCGGTGTTCTCAGGAGGGCTTGTCAGTATCCAGAAAAACAAGTCAGCAGGTCCTCACGGAGTTCCTGCTGTGTGTTAAGCATTACAGCATATTCAAGAGTCTAGGATGTTTATAGTTGAGTTGAGACTAACACATATCAGTAAAGAGGCAACCTGCTATCGTAGTCTCCCCCCTTCTGAAAATCCATAGGGAAAAGAAGGTAGGAAAACGGGAATATTCCTGAATTGGTCTAATATTGAATCCAGTGTTTGAGTTACTGGAGAATTTGTGAATATGTGGGTTTGCAGAGGGTTCTACTTTCCATTTCAATCTCAGGCTGCCCTGAGGACGTTGAGCACCTTAAAATCAATCCTATATTCTATATTTATATAACTCTTGTTACTCTTACTCTTCTATAACGTCTCCTTCCCCCCCATCCGGCAGTTTTATTTTGCAGCTAGGCTACCTTGTTATGTCACCATCGCTTTGAGTTGTAGTGAGACTGAACACTAGTGGTTCCTGGGCCCCAGGATTAGACCCTTTCTCGTCAGCCACTTTTTTTTCCTTCACTTTGCAGTTGGGAATTATACACAAGCTATTGAATGTGCCAAGACCTATCTCCTCTTCTTCCCCAATGATGAGGTGATGAACCAGAATCTGGCCTACTATACCGCCATGCTTGGAGAAGAACAAGCCAGATCCATTGGGCCGCGTGAGGTGAGAGACAGCTGCTAGCTGAACCCAGACCAGAGGGCAGAGAGCGGGGTAGAGAAGGGTGAGCTGGCACTGCTTGGGTGTAGTGGGGACACAGTACCTGGGCGTGTGGGAGTGCGCTGAGCGGTTGTCGCTGGGAGAACAAGGAAACACAGGAAGCAAGGAGCCTTATTAACATAATTAATTAGCACGATTAATTAGCAGGATCTGGGCCCAGATGTCTGTTGTCTGAGTCTTCAAAAGCAGAACTGCAAAGCAGCACATTCTTTCCCTTTTGGCACCCCCTACTTTGAGACTTGGTACCATTTGGCCAAGATTAATCATTTTTAACATAATACTCATTGTTTTTTTGTTGTTGTTTTTTTCTCACTCACTTTCTGTCTTCATTTTCTTCCCTACCCTCTCTTCTTTCTGCCATAGTCTCATCTCTCCCTCTTTCAGCATTATTCCCATCCCACTCCAATACAAGTAGAAAAATCTATATAACACAGTGACCAAAATGAAATGCACTGAAATGTTAGCAATGGTCTTTCTGGGTGATGGAATTATGATGATTTTTGTATTTTGCTCATTTCTAGTTTCTAAATTCCCTACAGTGAACGAGTATTATTTTTGTATTAAAAACATAAAAAATTATTTCTTTTAACTTAATGAAGTTTGAGACTATGAACCTCGATATTTGTACATATGCCTTGCATAGACCCCAGACCCTCTTCTTGAGCAATGAGGTGGATTTGAAGTCACTAATCTGGGCTCAAGTCCTGGTTCCCCCACTTACTAGCTGTGTGATCTTTGGCACGTCATTGTCCCTCTGCATCTCAGTTTCTCCTTCTGTAAAATGAAATTATGGTTCTTGTTCTGTCTTCAACACAGGATAAGTGTGAGGGTCAAATGAGGTAATGAGCCAACAGGCGCGGTGTCATGCAGGGTGTCATGTGGGGTCTCAGCTCCCGCTCCCCACATAAGAACGCAGGACATGGTGAGGCCAAAAAGGAACATCCATGGAGCCATAGATAGGAGAGTCATACCACTATATCCTCGCTGGCGGCTGGGTTGGAGACACAGGAAGCAGGAGCCACACTATCCGCAACCTGCCGTCCACTTCTCTGCCAACCAACCTCACTTGCTAGCTGCAATCCACCCTGCTAACTGCAATCTGCTCTTGCTAGCTCAGCCACCATCTTCTTGCTAGCCCCCATTTTCTGCTAGCATAACCACGGCAGTTATATTAGTGGCCAATGGCTCACTGGTTACAGCTGACGGTCAACTAGCCACAGCTCATGGCCATCCAATCACAGTTGATTGGCCATTTACTACCTGAGTGAGCACCTTTCCACGTGAGGGCGAGAGCCTGGAAACTGCACTCCTGCACTCCTGGCTCTGTCCCCACACGCGGTACCATGTATACAAAGTGTTGTGTGGTTGGGTAGCATCACGGGTGTCTTGCTGATAGAGCACACGTGGCAGGTGGCCAGCTCCCTCACCTCTAACCTCAGCCACCTCCTGGAACAGAGGGTGACCCTCAATTGCCTGTGTCCTGCTGGCCTCTCTCAAACGCCATCTATGTTCTGTGTAAAAATGGCTGTAAACTTTGGAGCAGTTTTTCATCTTGTCAAAGAAAAAATGGTGAATAGCTATAATTACTCTAGAGGCCACTCAGGTATTAATACAACAAATATATTGGAGAAATGTAGGGGGTGAGAAACAGACACACTCATGCACTGTTCATTGAACCGGCAGTGGGACTGCTGCGGATTTGCCTCACGGTACTGGCATGCTGAGGTAAGTGCACAGGTGTGCATCGGAACATTGCCAGGGAAAGCAAAAAACTGGCAACAAGGTAAATGCCATCAATTTGGAGACGGAGTAAATTAATTTTGCTGCATTCATTCAGTGACATAAAAGACAACTATTATATTGCATGAATAGATTACTATGCACCGAAATGAAATTGTCTCCATGATACAATGTTAGGCAAAGAAAATAAAAGATATAGAATTGTAATTATATTAAATTCTATTTATGTTTTTTTGAACTACATATATATGCTTTAAAGTGTAAACTTTCTGGACAGATTGATAAGAAATTGTTAATCGGGATTACCCCTGAGAAATGAGGTCTCGGGTGGGGAGGGAGACTGAACGTTTCTGTTTATGGCTGTTGATACTCTGGGAATTTCTTTCAGCTATATATGTATTACTTTTACATCTTTTTGAATGCTATTTAAAACATACCTTATGGCACTGGTGATACAGAAAAATATAGAATCCAAAATCTATAGAATACTATAGTGGATATATTATAATAGACATGCGTGCAAGCTAGAGTGGAAGCATGGAAGAGAAGTAATAAGTGGCGAGTCAGGGTAAGCCACACAAGAGGAAGTGGTGTTGACAGTTCTTTGTAAAAGCTTTCAGAAAGTGAATGAGGCAGGGAAGGGCCTTTTAGACAGAGAACAGCATGTGCAGACGACCTGGACAACTGTGCCATGTGAATGGAAGATGATACTCGGGAGTTATAGGCTGTGAGGCCTGGGGTGTCAGATTTTGAAGGCTCTTGAGTGCCCCTCCAGGACCTTGGGCTCTAGTGCTTGAGATAGACAGTGGGAAGCCCTCGATGGCTTTGAAGCCTTAGTCTGATAAGATGTGATGGTGATTGACTCCAAATGGGAAGGTACTGGAAGCAGGACACCAGATGGAGGCTATTGAGGTGGGACCAAGGAGAGCTGCCACGGCCCGAGTGAGGCAGTGGCTAGAAGAGAGGAACTGATTAGGTGGAGGTAGGAGGTGGAATTGGCAGACTGGGGGGGGGGGGGGGGAGGGTTTCACTCCTCCTTCCTCTTCTTATCTAATTAGGCGCCAGATTCCCAGCTTGGGAGATGCATGCATGGTGCTGTCCACCTGGCTCAGGAACGCACAGGTCTGCTTTCCTCACAGATCTTCTGGCTTGCCTGAACTGCAGCCCAGGGTGGCTAATTTTTCCTCTGCTCACTGGGAGAAGTAGGTAGATGATGTGGCAGTGAGTTCCATTCGCTTGTTGAGCCATTTATTATTGAAAATAACTACTCATCAAATGTGTGTGGCATCTTACAGCTTACAAAATTCTTTCATCGCTTTTATTTCATTTAATTCTCATAACAACTCGGTGAGGTCGGGGTCACCAACCTATGCTGAAGGGAAAAAACAAGGTTCTTCCTTAGCTCTGGAATCCTGGGATCTCTAGTCAAAATCATCCTCTGGCCATCTCCCACGTGGGGACGGGTTATCTTGCAGTTGTCCTTTTTGGCCACTAGATGGGACCATCTGGTTTGGAGATGGCACTTCTAGTCTCTGTCATGCTGGGTTAATACTTTTTTTTTTCCCCTTTATGGTCACGTTAGTGAGTCTGGGGCAGAGAGGAAAATAAGCCCATATGGTCAATGTACCATTTTTAACTAGAACTCCCCTACTTGAAAGAAAGTAACTAACATTTGTTGAGCCCTGTCCCAGGCCAAGCCCTGTCCTGGGTGCTTTACACCTGTCATCTCATTGAATCATCACAGCCACCCTGTCAGGTGTGTGCTGTTCTTCTCATTTTAGAGATGAAGACATTTAGGCTCCAAGAGATGAGTTAACTCGCACTGTGACCTATGGCTGGTAGTGGTGACTGGAATTTGTTTCCCTGCTTTATACCACTGCTGGCACAGTTCCTGACACATAGCTGATATTCAATAAAATTGGTGTTGAATGAATAAATGCAGAAGCAGGATTTGCTCCCTAGCAGCCTCCCGCTTATAGAGCTGTTGGGAGCGTTAAATGAGATAACATCCCTAGGTTGGTGTCTAGCTCTTCGTGAAGAAAACCAATCATTTAAACTCCATAGGAGAAAATTCCCATCTTCCTCTTGGGTAAATATAATAGATGGTATAAGACTCATTGATGCTGTTAACATTTTCCTTACTGCCCTCATCTTTTAGTTCATCTGATGGTGTCTTGTTTTTCTTTTCCTTTCTTCTGCTGCTTGGAGACTAGCAGGGCACCTAGGGAAAGATGGGATGCCAGAAGGTAGTTTTCGTGCCCTGGGTAAGCCCTACCTGTGAGCACATCTGGGAAGGCCAGATGCCAGACCCAGCTGCTGTTGCTACAGCTGCCCATCTTCAGGGGAGGACACAGCCTGTTCCAAGTCTCAGGAGAGGCAGTGACATAACAAAAAGCACATGGGCTTTAGGATTGAAAGAACTAGGTTTGAATGCAGGTCCCTGCTCTACCATTTCCTACAGTGTCACCTGAAACAAGTCGCATATCCTCTCTGCACCTCAGTGTCTATAGAATGAGGATAACAGACCGACCTCAAAGATGACTGTAAATAAAACACGTAGGTTTCCTTCCTGAGGATTAAACTCCTGCAGAAGTCAAGAAGGAACTCTCCTCTGAGAAACATTTCTGTATCTCCTGAGAATCATCAGATTCTCCATCTCAGAGATTAATGGGGGTGGTGGAAGGGGGCTTTTTCCCTTCAAGGGAAGTGGTTTATGCCACCCTCAGAGGTGCTGCTTGAGCCAAGCAAGAGGAACCCTTGAACGTAGAAGTCCCACTTTTGTCCCAGATGGGGAATAACACGCTACTGGTGGGAGAGGAGCCTCAGGTCACACTGGGAGCAACACGTCGCATGCCAGGGGGCACCCCCAGGAGTTACAGAGCTGATTTCCAGGGCATTTCTTCTACTGTTTCCTCAGAGCGCCCAGGAGTACCGACAGCGAAGCCTGCTGGAGAAAGAACTGCTTTTCTTCGCTTACGATGTTTTTGGAATTCCGTTTGTTGATCCGGTGAGCCAGGGTACAGAGCTAGGGGTCAGGGAGGAGCATGAGGGCACAGGGGATGGGGGTGAGTGGTGTGGCATGGAATTCTAGGGAGAAAGCTGTCAGGGGGTTGAGCCAAGCATGGGATCTAGGAAATCCGTGGATGAGAGACAGAACGACAAAAGGGAGTTCTGGACAGCTACCGTGTTTCCCCGAAAATAAGACCTAGCTGGACAATCAGCTCTCAAGTGTCTTTTGGAGCACAAATTAATATAAGACCTGGTCTTATTTTACTATAAGACCCAGTATAATATAATATAATAATATAAGACCGGGTCTGATATTAATTTTTGCTCCCAAAGACGCATTAGAGCTGATTGTCCGGCTAGGTCTCATTTTCGGGGAAACAGGGTAGCTAGCAGTGACTGCGATTCAGAGACCTCTCACTTTATCTGCTGAGATGAGGCAGCAGATAGGTGGATTCTCCTGTAGGCCCTGTTCTATGCATCGAGACCTGGAACGTTAAGTCGGTCCCTACACTGTTAATTTTTTTCCTCACCTGCTTTTAGGATTCGTGGACTCCAGAAGAGGTGATTCCCAAGAGATTGCAAGAGAAACAGAAGTGAGGACCTTGAAGAAACTGCATGCTTGGATCGGTCTGATGAAGCACTTGAGGCTTCCTGAGCCCAGGCAGATGTGAACTCCTGGCACGGGGTGGGCAGGTCCAGTCTGGAAGTTGGGGTGGGAGCCAGGGCCAGCCCCAGAATCCAGGCCTCAGAGTGGCTGTACTCACAGGTCGGAACGGGAAACAGCCGTCCGCATCTCCCAGGAGATTGGAAACCTGATGAAAGAGATTGAGACCCTTGTGGAAGAGAAGACCAAGGAGTCGCTGGATGTGAGCAGGCTGACCCGGGAAGGTGAGAGGACCGAGCTTGGAGCCATCCATGGCTGTCGCGGAGGCAGCGACGCAGGTCAGCCCCACGCTAGCTGGGCGGCACCAGGTTCACTGTGGGCCAGCGTCCGGATCTGAGCCAGCGTGGGTCAGGGCTTACTCTGCCTCGGTGTCCTTCCTAACTCGCCAAAAGGACGTCCCCCGGAAAGAGCATAAGAATTGGCTTTTGGTAGGAAATAGACTCCTGTGTCGCAGTCACATGGGTTTAGTTCACTTTAGTGAGTATTTGTAGGACGACTCATCCTGTTTTCCTACTTCCAAACTGTTTTCTGCCAACTTCCATCATTCGTCCTGTTACTGAGCCTCAGAGTGTTCCGGGCTCCTTTGGTCCTCTCCCCTCCTTGCCGGTCCCCTCCGGTGCTCGGGGAGACCTACTGACTATAGCTCTGCTCTGTTTCTCCTCGCTCTCCTCAGCCCTTTTCTTTTCCCATTGCCTCAGACCTGCTTCGGGCCCCAGCAGCTCCTGTATGCCCGCATCTTTCCTGTTCCTGTCTGTCCCTGCCCCTGTCTGTCCCTGCCTCTTCCCACGTGGGGGCCAGACCAGCCTTCCAAACACAGGACTCTAACATCCTCCCCGCCGGCCTCGTATGTCCTGCTCCTCCCCAGCTTGCACCTTCTCTTCAGCCACACGGGCTCCTCCTGTTCTTGGAGCCTCTCTCTGCCAGAAGTCTCTCTTCATGCCTATCCCTCCTCCTAATTCACTTCCTGTCATCTCTCCCTGTTCGCGTCTCACATACACCCTACAAAGCCTCCTTAATCTCCCGGCCATTTGGAATCCCCTTCCTCTTTCTACTGAACTTCCAGGGCCCTTTCTTCCTCCTTTCCCCAGGTCTGCCAGTTGTTTGTGTAAGTGTTGGAATGGGTGCCGTCTTTTGGTGTCAACCCCTCGCCTTGTCCAGCTCAGTGCCTGGCACATGCGGAGGCCTCAGTAAATAGAGGCAGTTGGATTGAGTCTCTACTGTGTCCCCAGCACAGAGAGACATCATGAGAGAGAAGAGAGAAATGTCGGCCTTTGCTCTACAGTTGCTTCAATTAGCAGTGATTAATTGAACAAGATTGGCATGTGAAAGAATTTGTCCAGACTTCCTTTGTTTTCAGGGACCTTTCATTCAATATTTCTCTTGATTCTCATAACTACCTGGGAGGTGGGCTGGGCAGATTGTAAGATCCTCGTTTTTGTTTTGTTTTGTTTTTTATTGGGGAAGAGAAACAGGACTTTATTGGGGAACAGTGTGTACTTCCAGGCCTTTTCCAAGTCAGGTTGTTGTCCTTTCAATCTTAGTTGTGGAGGGCGCAGCTCAGCTCCAGGTCCAGTTGCCGTTGCTAGTTGCAGGGGGCACAGCCCACCATCCCTTGCGGGAGTTGAGGAGTCGAACCGGCAACCTTGTGGTTGAGAGGACGCGCTCCAACCACCTGAGCCATCTGGCCGCCCGGGAGCTGAGTGGCAGCTCATTGACTTCATTCTAGTTGCGGAGGGCACAGCTCCCTGGCCCATGTGGGAATCGAACCGGCAGCCCCGTTGCCCAGAGCTCACGCTCTAACCACCTGAGCCACCCGTCCACTCCAAGATCCTCGTTTTAAATCGATGATGATGATGATGTGATGGGAGCTAAATATTTTAGCATTTACTATGTGCCAAGTATTGTGCTAAGCTTTTAACTTGCCTTACTGTTCCTTACATCAAACAGGCATCACCCTTACAAGGTAGATGCTGTTTTACAGATGAGAAAATTAAGGCTCGAGGAGGTTAGGTAACCTACCATCACCATACATGTCTTACATGGAGGATCAGGAGTCAAACCCAGTTCTTTCTGATTCTGGAGCTCATGTTTTAGGAATGTGTTTATAACGTTTCCTCAACAACGTGTGAAGGCCCAAGAGGTAGCAGCTGTGTGGGAGTCGAGCTAAGACTAGGACTTGTCTCTCCGATCTTTCAGCTCTGAGTTCTGCTCTCTGGACCACCTACCTTCGGAAGTGACCGAACCAGAGATTTTTCTGGTGAACAGGAAACAACTAGAATTTCTCTTCCTTACAGGGAAGCAGTATCCAATGGTGAGTGTCTGGACAGAACAGCTCTTGGATTTAGCCCGGTCTTGTCATTGCTTTGCAGGTGGCCCCCTGCTCTATGACGGCATCCATCTCACCATGAACTCCAAAGTCTTGAATGGTTCCCAGCGGGTGGTGATGGACGGTGTAATCTCTGATGCTGAGTGCCGGGAACTGCAGAGACTGACCAATGTGAGGGAAACCCAGTGACCCCTCCTTCTCCCTAAGGGCCCAGCCTCCCCCAACTCAGTGCCTCTTAGGCTGAGGGCCTCAGGTGGTCAACTGCCCTGACTAACTCCACCTGTTTTTTGGGCCTTGTAGGCAGCAGCAACTTCAGGAGATGGCTACCGGGGCCACACCTCCCCACACACCCCTAATGAAAAGTTCTATGGCGTCACTGTCTTCAAAGCCCTCAAGGTAGAGTCAGTACTCAGCGTTGGAGTGTGGAGAAGGGGAGGGGTGGCCCAGGCTTTGGGAGGAGCTGGGGATGGTGCTAGGAAAGGTTAAAGATGTCTACCTGTCGACATTCCAACTGCCATGGAGGGATGATAGATTAAGCTGAGAGAGGTTAACTTTTGAATCCTGGCTATTAGACCAAGTGTAATAAAATGAGGCAAGCAAGACACGACTGATATCCAAAGCTATGAGAGTACTTTCTGAAGAATGGCTGGCTCCAGGGGTCTGTGTTTCTGCATAGCACGCACAATTATTCACAAAGAGAAGTGTGAAGGAGCAGGGCAAGTAAATACAATAGGGATGTGTGGGAAGCAGAGACTCTGCCCCTTTGGTGGGGGGCTGAGGAGTGGGGCGTGGGGCCTCAGTGGTCCCTGTTGGCCCACAGAGGGGCATTCAGGGCAGCTGACCACTGGTCTCCTTGGCAGCTGGGACAGGAAGGGAAAGTTCCTCTGCAGAGCGCCCACCTATACTACAACGTGACGGAGAAGGTGCGGCGCGTCATGGAGTCCTACTTCCGCCTGGACACCCCCCTCTACTTCTCCTACTCCCACCTGGTGTGCCGCACCGCAATCGAAGGTGGGCGTCCTTCAGCCCTGCAGCCCTCCTTGAGCACACACTGTGTGGGCCCTGGCTAGATGCTGAGGACATGGAGAACAGGATATGGTCCCTTTCATCCTGGTTTGGAAACCAACATGAACAAATAATTTGTGGCAACACAGTGTGATAAGTGCAGTGGAGGAAGTTACACTTAGTCTACCCGGGGAGTCAGGAGGGCTTCCTGGAGGAGGCGATGACAGTTGTGCAGGATGAATAAGGGTTGTAGAGTACTCAGGGTGATGGAAGGATGTTCAAGCCAGAGAAAACAGCATGTGCAAAGGAGTGGAGGTGTTGAGCAAGGAAGTTGGGGGAAGTAAGAAAGTTGCCATTCTGCAGAGTAAGGTTAAATGGGGGAGCAATCAGATAAAGCTGGTGAGATCCTCAGAAGCCAAATTATGGAGAGCTACAGTCAAGAGTTGTTTTAGGCCAGTGATTTTTAACGATGGTATTGGGCACACATATGATTCTGTCCTGACTCCTGGGCTGAGATGGCTTAGCCAGAGACCCAGCGTTCACTGGGCATTCCCACAGACCCAGGAACATTTGGAGCAGTACCCCCCATGCAACAGGAGAGTGGTGGTGTCTCCTAAGGTACCTCAGTGCTAATGTGTGTTACTTGGCCCCAGAGGCACAGGCTGAGAGGAAGGACAGTAGCCACCCCGTCCACGTGGACAACTGCATCCTGAACGCCGAGACCCTCGTGTGCATCAAGGAGCCCCCAGCCTACACCTTCCGTGACTACAGGTGCCAGCTCGCCCTGCACTTTGTCCCCCCAACACACACACACACACACACGTTTCGGACCAGCTGTTCCCAGAGTGCAATCCCTTATCCTCAGACTCCCTGAATAGGAAGTCAGACAATCAGGGAATCATTCCAGTGTAGTGATGAATAGAACAGTGAAAGGTGCAGAAGGATCCAGGGGGAGGGCATGGCAGATTCTCTGGTGTGAGAGGGGTCGGGTGGGAGGTTTGGGATACATTTGGGAGGCTTCAGAGAAGGGTCTAGAATGCTTTCTTCCTGTGAAAGGTCGCCCTCCAGCTGCTGGTTGAGAGCACTTGGAGATGAAATCACGGGAGCTGTGGGTTGTCTGGGGAGCGGGAGGAGGAGGTCTGTTCCAAGATGTTCTCTGCCTTTCCCAGCGCCATTCTTTACCTAAATGGAGATTTCGATGGAGGAAACTTTTATTTCACTGAGCTAGACGCCAAGACTGTAACGGTGAGTGTGCCCTTGTCCCACCCCTGGCAGACAGAAGCCCCCAAAGTGCAGGGTAAGGACAGCCACTTGGTTTTCCTAGTGGCCAGCGCTCCCCCCCCAAACCAGGGGGCGTGGAGGTATGTCCCCTGCTCCTCTGACTGGTCACCTTTCCTCTTCAGCTTGGTCTTGGGGGAGCCAGGCTGAGAAGCCACCCACAACCGAGAACCCTGATGACTCCGTGCCTCTTCAGAGGCAGGTGACAGTCTGTCCTGTGTCCCCTTTTGTGCCCTTCAGGCAGAGGTGCAGCCCCAGTGTGGAAGGGCCGTGGGATTCTCCTCGGGCACCGAGAACCCGCACGGAGTGAAGGCCGTCACCAGAGGGCAACGCTGTGCCATCGCCCTGTGGTTCACTTTGGACGCTCGACACAGTGAACGGGTGAGAGGCTGGTGCTGCTGAGACCGGGAAGGGTGCTGTTTGCTGCTTCCACCCCCACCCCCTCACCCCCCTGCCCCGTCCCCTTGCCGATGGCTTTGACATAAGAGGAGCACTGGGCTCGGGAGTCCAGAGAGACTCCTTGCTCCAGCACTGTCGCTGTGGTTGCTTTGCCTCTTCCTTCCTGGCCCTTCTTCCTACTTGCAATGGGAGTCCTGATGGGGGTCCAAGATGGAGAATGACCTTGGCTCTTGGTTCCTCGTTGGCCACCACCTCAGCTGTCTTTGCCCAGAGAGGAAGACCTGCTGGGAAGGAGATGAGCTCAGAGGCCACCGAGGAAGAGCCTCCTGTTCTCCAGGAAGTGGCACCTGAGAGGTGGTGAGTACCTGGTCCAGACGCCTCTCTGAATAGCAGGGGTTTGTCCTTGCAGGACAGGGTGCAGGCAGATGACCTGGTGAAGATGCTCTTCAGCCTAGAAGAGATGGACCTTCCCCAGGAGCAGCCCCAGGAAGTGCAGCAGGGCCCCCCCAAACCTGTAGAGGAGTCTGTCTCCAGCAGTGAGTCGGGGCACAAGGATGAGCTCTGACAGCGTCCAGCCCCCCACGGGCGGGAGACCAGACCCACCGTGAGGAACTGTCTCGCACTCTGCACTGGCCAGCCCTGGGGCTACGTCTGCTGCCCTGCCGAGGGGACCCTGCTCACAGCCGTCTGCTCGGTGCTGCTGCTCTTGGAGTGGACATGGCAGGACGGCCCTCTCCCCTCTGGACCTGGCTGAGGGCTCAGGACACAGGCCCACAGCCACCCCCGGGGCCTGCACAGGCAACTGTGTGAAGCAATACAGTATTTAAGTGTCTGTGTAGACAATCAAAGAATAAATGATTCGTGTTTTTTTTACTCAGTAGTTTGTTCAGAGACTAGAAACATGCCCACCTGCCCCAGAGGTCTCACCTGCTCTGGGCAGGATGCAGTGGCGGACACGGTGGCTCAGAAAGCCGGCTTGGCCTCTTCCCATGCAGCATCAGGCCAGACACTTAACCTGAGGGACCTCAGGGTTGTCGTGTATAACGGAATCACAGTCCTCGCGCGGGCCCCCGTGTGGGCAGTTGTGTGGCCCAGATGCAATGTGGGACATAACAGCACTTTATAAACTGGAGGAGTGGCAGGGATTATTATTAATCCCTCCTGGCGGGGAGCCGCCAGTCAGCAGTGCTCTGGCGCACTGCCCCTGTGTCGGCTACGTGCGTCCTGCTCCGCAGTCTGGCGCAGAGTCCACATACCTCAGGGGCTCCGAGTGGAGGGCGACACACACCTCTGGGAGACAGGAAAGGCACAACTGGAGATTCAGCTCCTCTGGCCATGAGCCCATCTCCCCTCCTGGGCTTGAGATGCGGTGGGGGCGTGAGTTTGGGAACCTGCACTCAAAGCTCATTTATTCAGTCTACTAATGTTTGTTTATTGAGCCCCAGCTAAGTGCCAGTGCTGGGGCTATGTAGCAAACAAAACAAGTCCCTGCCCTGGTAGAGCTTATGTTTTAGTAGGGGAGACAGGTAATAAGTGTGTGTGTGTGTGTGTGTGTGTGTGTGTGTGTGTGTGACAGAGAGAGAGATCCTTTGAGGTGGAAAAGAACAGCAGTAACCTCGTCGGCCACCATGCGCACTGGGGCTTTGACTCATGGGGACAGCAGCCCGCAGGGGGGTGGGGCAGAGAAAGCATCCGAGTTATGTTTTAAAGACCTCCATGAAGAGCGCGTGTGGAGAATGGACTGTGGTGATGAGAGAGGACAAGGAGAGCGGTACGGCTGTCGTAACTCCGAGAGCGATGAAGGTGGTGTGGCCAGAGTGTTGGCAGTGACAGGTCAGGTTCTGGGTCTATTAAAGTAGAGCCAACAGGAGTTGCCGATGGATTGGATGGCAAGAGAAAGAAAAGCATCAAGAAGCGTTCCAGCCTACGCAGTTGGAAAGATGGAGCCGCCCCTTCCTATGACAGGGAAGGTTGCAAGAGGGGTGCTGATGTGGAAACCAGGGGTTTGGTTTTGCACGTGTTGCTTAAGTTTGAGGAGCTCCCTAGGTATCCAAGTGGAAATACCAAATAGAGAGTCAGATGTGTGAGTCTGATGTTCAGGGAGAGGCGGAGGTAGGACCGTGACTTTGGGAGTCGTCACTGACGTGTGGATGGTGCTCAAAGCCGGGAGTAGTCCGTGGAGACAGAGGAAGAGTCAGAAGACAGCCTGGATGGAGGCGACGGGCTAGAGGACAGTGGGATCCAACAGAGGCTATCAGGACCTGCCCTGAGTGGGGCACCAGGAGGGAGGGTGTCCTGGAAGCCGATGGCACTGTCTTATGAAGGAGGAAGGACCTGAGAACCCACTTTTGGGTTTGGTGCCATGGCGATCAGTGAGAACTTCAGCAAGAGGTGTTTTGGTGCGGTGGTGTGGACGAAAGATGGGCCGGAGTGCGCTCAGGTGAGAAGGGGCGGAGAATACGTGGTGCTGGTGGGAATAGACAGCTCTTTTCAGGAGTTTGGCTCTACGTGGGGGCAGAGAGAAGAGCTGAAGGGAGATGTGAAGTGCGGGAACGGTTGTTTTTTACGCTGGGAGCCAGCACCCCATGTGAGTACGCTCATGGGAATGATCCCGTAGGGACGGTCACTGTTCCTTTAGTCACTGATGACCCTGTGTCCTGTCTGGTGACTCACTTGCCTTATGGAGAGAGAAGCATGTTAGTGGGAAGAGCATGAGCTTCACCCACGTGCTCAGTGGGCAAGACGCCCACTTCCACCTGTTGGAGTTGTGTGACCTCCGGGTGTGTTTCCTCCCCAGGGACATGGGGTTGCAGTGCTGACCTCCCAGGATGCTGAAGAGGATTCCGAGGGTCCCTGAGGGAAACCTTATAAAGTGCCTGGCACGATGCTTAGCACATAGCAGTTACTCACCATGACAGAAAACTATAGCCACCTGATTCCGGTCTTCCAGAAGTTTCCACATCAGGGCAAATAGTAACCTTTACTATTTCAATGTATGCTAACCACATGGAGACAGCAGACCATCTCAGCTGAGCTCATGAAAGGCCAAATGTTTTCAACAGCAACAAGACCAGAATAAGTGCATACAGTTAGGGTGGGTGAGCCGGCCCGGAAGCAGGAGGTGACTGCCCGTCAGGGCTGAGATTCGGCTGTGATTGCGCGGTCTGTGTAACGCACGTGCAAAGCCCTGTCAGCCATGGGGAGTCTGCTTGAAATGAAGAGAGTGCCCATGGGGCATTACAGGGGTGCACGCAGGTCCACCAGCGTGGGGCAGATGTGGACGTGGGCCATGTTCACAGCCAGATGGCATGTGTGCCACCGAGGCGCCCCGCCCTGGGTCAGGCGTGGGGCACAGACATGAGGCTGATAGCAGGGCCACAAGGTGCTTAGAGTCCTGGGGAAGGGGAGCAACGCACCAAGCACTGTGAGGGGACCTATGCGGGGATCCCAGATCAGGGGCCCAGCCTGGGAGGGCAGGGTGGCTGGGGGGGCACATTGCTGGCTGAACTGAACTGCTGTCTAGCTGTGTGGCCTGAGGCAAGTCTTCTCCATGCCGAGCCTGTGCTTCCGCAGGAAAGTCAGACTCGGTGGGGGAAGTAAGACCAGCACCACCTCCAATGTTCCAGGTGGTAGCTGCATAGAATGTGCTGCATGGCAGCCAACTGAGTCAGACCCTCCTGACTGGCAGTGGGGAAGGACCCGGGAAAGGGCTCCGGGATTCCATTGGGAGGGAGGCAGAAACACGTAGTCCTCATGCTAACCAGTCAACGATCAACGCGTATCTGCTCAGCGCCCGCTCTCTGCCAGGCACCGCCGGGCAGGAAGTGGCAGTGGGTCTTCACCCCCAGCCAGGACGAGAGGGCACAAAGGGGAGACCCAGGCCGAGGGAGTCTTTGGGGAACAGAGCTTCCATTAGCCACATTTCTTCAGGCATATTATGTTTTCCAAAAGCAGTTCTCACCCATTATTTGATCCCTGTAAACTCTGCCATGACCCAGACAGGGCAAGTGGTATTAGACCTACTTTTCAATTGTGGGACTAGGTACAGAGAAGCTAAGGGACTTGCCTAGTGTCACACAGCTTTCAGTGGCAGAGGTAAAGCTGGAACCCTAAGCTCCTTATAATCATATGTGGAAGCACTTTTTAAACTGTGAAGTGTGACACCCCGGGGCAGTTTCTAGTTGACTCTTAATGGAGGCTGGGAGGGGCCCTGAGCCTGCCTGCTCCCCACATGCCTGGGAGTCACTGGGCTGGGTTGGGGGAGCACCAGGGTGGTAGGAGCCATGCCAGGTTAGGGAACTCTACTCCGGCATCAGGATCTGGATTCCAAAAGGCTTTGGAACGTTGGTGACAGAAGACCATCAGGGTAGGAGAGGACATTTTGGTAGAACAGACACAAAACCTCAAATAAGAAAGACAAGGAAAAACAGAAGGGCTTCACAGGGACATGTGAGCACCACCCTAGATCACAAATGGCTAGAGCCTTTGTTTGAGGGAGGTTCTGGGGCTGCCCAGGATGGAGGCACAGGCAGGCATCCTCTGAGGCCTCAGAGCCCCAAGACTTTGGTCTTGGGGAGAGGGGTTCACTTCCCCTCTTTAGCTCTCATTCCCTCATTTGTCAGTGGAGGCAGTTATAGCCCCTGGTTTTAGGGGCCTGTGCGGCTCTGACACTTAGTTTCTTTGCGGCCTTGATCCCAAGTCTCAGAGACGCCCCAGGTGCTCCCAGGGACCAGGATGGTCCTTACAGAGAGAGCCCCTGAAGAAGGGCAGGAGAAGGGGTCAAGCCCAGCTCAGAGACAGAGCAGGCCTGACCTTTGGGGAATAACCTGTGCCAAGCGGCTGCCATGTGTGGGCACCCTGCCCTCCCTCAGATATTGATCAGCTCCATCGTCAATCATGACCCCATGAACCGGATGTCCTATTTAGAGGGAAGGATGCAGGCTGCACTGCCCGCCAGGCATCACCTCCAGAGCAAGCTCCGACTGACTACCCCCAGTCCTCCTGAAAAGGGCAGGGTGGGGGGTGAACAGGGCAGGAGCCCACAGTTCTGACGGGAAGGCCTCCCCTGCTGCTTCCTACCTTGGGGTAAGTTACCCCACTCAGCTCTGACTCCTCAGTGAAGGGCTGCCTGGAGGACAAAATGATTAATGCATGAAAGGGTGCTCACTGGGTCCCCAGGAGTGTCCACTCTGGGCTCTGGCAATGTCCTCTGCTCCCCTTGATTGAACTGTCTCAGCATTGTCTATGCTGGAAGAGGAATCTGAACTCAGGACTGACTTCTCTACAGCTGTTTAGGCCCTGTTTGATCTGGAGATTTGCAGGCCTTCCCAGGAAGCAGGTTGGCCTGCACACAGATCCACGTGGCTCTGGCCTTCCCAGCAGGGAGGGCTACAGGGGGCCCAGTGTTCAGAACTGCAGGCCAAACAGCACCCACCCCTGACCCCTCAGAGAGCAGGCTGCTCCCCCAGCCCCCACTGCCCGCAGCTTTAGGCCATACCAGGGGCCCACGCCTTGGGCGGGCACACAGGGCAGCCATTGTTTGTGCAGTGCCTGGCACCCTCTCGTTTTGCATAGCCACGTGAAGAATGCAAGGGTGCAGGACGGGGACATGTCCCTGCAGAGGGGCGCTGGGGCTGTGGGGGAGGAAGTTGGCCAGGGTGTGCGTAGGGGGGGTCGGCAGCAGGACCCTGCCTTCCCCCAGTGCAGTCCAGGAAAAGCAGGTGGCCTCTGGAGATGAAGGGGGTGTCCTGGGGGCTGGTGGGAGTGAGAGCAGTGTTCTGACATTCCCCCTGCACCCACTGAACGTGAGGGGATTGCTAATGAGGTGGAGGAGAGTTAAACATTCCCCTGCTCCAGAGGGCTGAGCTGGGCTGGGAGAGAGAAGGGAGAAGTGGGCCCTGGGATGGGGAAGCCTGAACCCCAGGAATGTGCAGAGGCCAAGGCTCCCTCCCTCCAGGCTGTTCTGGAGCTGGGGCCCGAAGCCCTGGGCCCCTCTGGGCCCAGCAGGAGCTGCTAAGCCAGCCAACAAGGGGATTAAGGGGCTGAACAGTCTGCCTTCCTTCAGGCTGATGCCAGAAGGTGCTATCTCCTACCTCCCTGCCAGGCCCCTGGCTGACTGGCAGCTGGGTCTGGCCCAACTTTGACTGGGTCCCTTCTTCTGCCCCTTTCACATCTCAAAGAGACCCCACGGTGCATATTCCCTGATCTGTTTTTGATATGCATGGTCCCCAGGTACCCAGGACCCCCCTCTCCCCAGTACCCTTTCTCCAGCCCAGTCTCTCCATATCTGGCTTCAGAGCCCACTCCCAAAAGTTTACCTTGATGTCTTACCTGCTGCAAAGTGGAATTCCATTTCCTTTCTGTCCTACAGTTAGAGAGGACAGACAGTCCCCAGGGTCAGATCAGCTGTGCAAGAGCAAAGTCCGTCACCTCAGGGCTGGTGCTTGGGGTAGGCATTAGGAGAATTTTAGGGCACTGGCATCAAAGGGGTTTCCCAGCGGAAAGGCCCTGAGGGAAAGCAGGGTCCCTCCTCCTAGGCCCTCCCTTCTCTATCCCTGGTGGGGGCGGGGGCAGGGGCTCCTACCTGGGCCAAGGCCCCGCCCCCTTCCCCAGGGGACTGGGCAGGAGCTTTGCTGGGGACCCTGCCCTGGCTTAGGCGGTTGCTGTGGGCGGGCCCCTGGCCCGGCCAGTGCCTGGGCCTCCGCCTGCATTCTAGAGCCCCAGCCGCTCCACTGCTGTTGCTGCTGCCTTGGCTGGGCTGCCGCCTCTCCTCAGCCGCTGACCACTGCTGACCACCCCATCCCAGCCCAGCTGCTCTGCTCTCCTGGCCATGACCCCAGCCCCTCAGGGACTCTGGCCCAGCCCTGAGCTCTGAGGCCCCCTCCCTCTCCTGTGGGCCATGGCCAACTCGGGCCTCCAGCTCCTGGGCTACTTCCTGGCCCTGGGAGGTTGGGTAGGCATCATTGCCAGCACAGCCCTCCCGCAATGGAAGCAGTCCTCTTACGCTGGTGATGCCATCATCACCGCCGTGGGCCTCTACGAAGGGCTCTGGATGTCCTGCGCCTCCCAGAGCACCGGACAGGTTCAGTGCAAGCTCTACGACTCACTGCTCGCTCTGGAAGGTAGGCCTCAGGCCAGCTGGGTAGGGGTGGGATCCGGGGTGAGGGAGGTCTGCAGCATCTTTCCCACGGCCTGCCATCTGCTCTGGCCTCCACTCTCCAGCCCCCTGCCTCGCTGCGCTTTTGAAAATCTAGGCTAGCCCAGTGTCCCCACACAGGGAAGGAACTCTGGGCTCTGGCAGCTCTGGGTCCAGATCCCAGCTCTGCTGCTGTAACCTTGAAGGAGTCACTGGTCCTCTCTGTGTTCCGGTGTCCTCATCTGTGAAGGGAGTGCTATGACTTCTATAGGCTGATGGGAGGGTCAGGTGAGATGGGCGCCTGGCACTCAAAAAGGCGCAGTCAAGACCCTCCCCTCCACTTCTCCCCATGCTCTGTAGGCAGACATGCTTTGTGCACATGCCAGCCCAGCCACTTAGACAAGCATGCCGGCATGCAGGAGGGTGTACCCACACACATGTACACACCCCCCACACACACACACACACGCATATGCACACACAGGTACTCAGGCCACAGGTCCCTCCCAACTCCTCCTGGGGTATGGAATTGAGCCTGATAAGTTTGCTCATAAACAGGCACCACTGTGCTCTGTCCCTGGCTCTAACCCACCTGCCATCTGCCCAGGGCCCCAGGCCAGGGCTGGGCTGCCATCACATGGCCCCTGTTTATGCCCATCCCAGCAGGTCACCTCAAGGACCCAGATCCCCTGAGTTGCCCCCTGGCCCAGGAATGACCCAAGACGCAGGCATGTGGCTGCCATAGGTGACTCACAGGGCAGAGAGGAAGGTGACCAGAGTCAGAATGGCCAATGGGGGAGGTGTCCCCACCCAAGGGCCACCTGGGCTGAGCTGGGCCTCACACTGTTCAACTCCTCATTTTGCCTCTACTGCTCGGGAGGCATGGGCCAGGCCCAAAGAGAGTCCCCAGCCACAAAGTGGCAGATGAGAGAACTCAAACTGCCCCGTCACCACAGGCCACCTGGAGGGGCCTGCAAGGGGGAGTGAACAGTGAAATCACACGGGGAAGCTCAGCCCCACCCCTGGCTTCAGTACCCCTCACACCTGCCCAGGTGGCAGCCCCTCCCATCCTGGGCTCCCACCACCTGCTCAGTCCCTCCTGCCCACCCAGGTCACATCCAGTCTGCACGAGCCCTGATGGTGGTGGCTGTCCTCCTGGGCTTCGTGGGTATGGTCCTGAGTGTCGTCGGCATGAAGTGCACCCGGGTTGGAGACAGCAACCCCACCGCCAAGGGGCGCATCGCCATCTCTGGGGGCGCCCTCTTCCTCCTGGCGGGTGAGTGCCTCTCGCTCCTTCTCCATCATCTTGGCTATGGCAGGTAGCTGTGCCCTGGGTGGCCAGCTGGGGCAGCTCTGAGCACCCCTCCTTTGTCCTTAGGCCTCTGCACTTTGACTGCTGTCTCATGGTATGCCACTCTGGTGACCCAGGAGTTCTTCAACCCGAGCACACCTGTCAATGCTAGGTGAGTGGCAAAGCATGGCTTGGGCCACAGGCCAGGCTGGGCCTCCTTCTCCACTGGGGCCACCGGTATTTACCCTGCAGGGCACTTGGAGGGGAAAACAGGACGCCCCAGATGCTGTCACTGAGAAGCTGTCTGGAGCAGGGAGCCAGGCAGGATGTGGCTGGGCTCTCTGAAGGGACAGGAGACCTGTGAAGGACACGGCAGGAGCTAAGTGCCCTGGCTCTGGGCTGAAGTCCTAGCTCTGCCCCGCTGGCTGTGTGACGGGCTAGTTCCTTAATCTTTCTGCACCTGGTTTCCTCCCTGTAAAACAGAGGTGGGACCTGAGGACCCAGCTCACGTGGGATTGTGAGGGTTCAATGAGATATGCAGGTAAGGGCCTCAGCACAATGCCAGGCCCTGGAGAGCACTCAGTCAAGGGGGCTGCTGTTATTCTTGCAGGAAGCAACTGTTACTTTGGGCAGGAAGGGGGTGGGGGTGAGGCTGGAGAAGATAGGGCAGATCATGGAGGGCCGTGCAGACGTAGGAAGGTCTTATTCCCCACCCTGGGGTGGAAGGCAGCTGACACTCCTTCCAGCTGTGGTATGAGTGGTGAGGAGAGGGTAAGGGCAGTAAGGCACTGCTGCAAAGGTCTGAAGCAGAGGGTGTGGCCAAGGGTGCTAGCAGGGGACAGTAGGTTCAGAGAGATTTAGAAGGTAGAATGGTCAGGACATGTAGGTCAAGGGTGTGGGAGCTGAACAGGGGACTATGTGCAGGGCCTGGGCCTCTCTTGCTCCTTCTTCCCCTCTCAGCGCTGCCAGGAGCAAAGAACGAAACAGTGTCAACCCCAGACATTCCAACAGGCCTTGGTCCTGGGGTGGACGGACGGTGAGGAAAGATGCCTGGGCTGTCTAGTCAGGAGAGCTCGCTGGAGGAGGCAGAGGTGTGGAGAGGGGAGGAAAGGGACCTCAGGTGAGAGGCTTGTTCCCTGGGGCTGGCAGCTCTATGAAGACCTGCCAAACAAGAGGCATCTCAGCTCAGGGATGCCAGGCTGGCACTTGTCCCTTCATCCCTTCAACACTCCCTAGAGCCGCCTGGGTGGCAAGCCCTGTGCTGGGCCCTGGGGACACGGATGAATCCGGAGCTGTCTGCCCTGGAGGCCTTTCCCCATGAGCCAGACAAGCAAGGGACTGAATGGCCACCTAGAGAGAGTCAGCTTAAGGCAGGAAGCACAGTGGGGTCTGGGGAAGTCCCCTGGAGGAGGTGGCATCTGAGCGGGGCCCTGAAGTAGCGCAGGAGACGCAGAACGGGAGACATTCCAGGAGGGGGCGCCTCGTGCGAAGGCGCTGAGGTCGGGAGACCCCGGGCGCCGCTGAGAGCGGTGGGCTGGCCTGCAGGGCCCGGGTGAGGAGAGCCCGGGAGCGCTAGGGGGAGGGGTGTGACCTTCTCCAGAAGGCAGTGGGGACCCCCGATGGGAGTTCTGTGGGCCGGACGGTGACAGAGATGTCAGGGATTGTCCTGCCCCTCCGGACTAGACCTGTGGGCCCTCCCCTCCCCACTCCACTGGCGGGATGGAAAACCAAAGCCGAGGCAGTACAGAGCAGGCCTCTGAGCCTGGGTCACCTGTGGTGTTGACATGCTGGGGGGTTTGGGGGGAGAGGAAGGATGAGCATGCATCCCTGCCTATCGGGAGAGGCTTCAAGGCCTGTGAGGCCCCCAGTCTCAGCTCCTCTGCCCAGCGAGGCTGGGGAGCCCCTGGGGAGCACTACGGAGGGCTGGGCTTGCAGCCACACCTGACGGTGTCCTCCCTTCCCCTTGCAGGTACGAATTTGGCCCGGCCCTGTTCGTGGGCTGGGCCTCTGCTGGCCTGGCCATGCTGGGGGGCTCCTTCCTCTGCTGCACGTGCCCGGAGCCGGAGAGAACCGACAGCAACCCGCAGCCCTACCGGCCTGGCCCCTCAGCTGCCGCCCGAGAGTACGTCTGAGCCCAGCCCACCCGGCCATGCTGTCCCACCCAGCACTCCGCTGACCCCTGCAGCACCCTGGGCAGGACCAGTAGGGCACAGGGTGTTTGTTCCCCGAGCTCGGTTACAACCCTGAGCAGCTTGTCCCCAGCACAGGCACCTGCCCTTCGCTCTGAGACCCAGACTCAGATACTCAGAGAGAGGCCAGAGGCAGGACCCAGCCACAGGTGCAGGCACAGCACCAGGTGCCCACATGGCACCAGGATGTTTCTCCACACCAGCCCAAGTGCCAGTCCTTTTACTGGCAGCTTATTTACTCACTGAAGGGATATGTGAGTGTGTACTCGGCTGAGCCTTGGGGACACAGCAGTAAAGATGGGACACAGCCAGAGCCCTTGGCCTCCCCAGGCCCACAGGTCCTCACAGCCACCCCCCAAAGGAAGCAGTGTCCCCTCATTACACATGAGGAAGCAGGTTCAGAGAGACCATGAGGCTTGGCCGTATTGTCTCTGAATTCAGGTCTCAGGCTCCTCCCACAGGCTCAGCGCTGCATGGACACCCATAGAGAAGTTTACCCCAGACTGCATTGCCCCTGCCCCCAGGAATGGGCCCCAGGCCAGGCTGCTGAGAGGACCCAGGTCTGACCCTGCTGGCCAGTGCCTGCGCCTGGGCCTGACCCCATAGCCCCTGCTCCCTTTCCTCCACTGCTGCTCACCCCACTAACCAGCTCTCCTCTCTTTTGACTTTCAGACCAATTGTTAAATTGTCTGCCTCCGCCAAGGGTCCCCTGGGTGTATAATGTCCAGGTCCCCAGCCTGGCTCTGTCCCCCTGCCACACCTAGACTGTGTGTTTGGTATTTTTTGGAAAGAGAAGTGAACGTCAAGCCCCAAGTGTGGTGTCTGTCCCTGGCGTGGCTAGGGTGGGGCCTAGCTCAGAGGTCAGAGCAGGTCCTCGGTTTTGTTGGGCATAAAAATGGGGACACAGAGGTCCAGGGTGGGTTACAAAGCACATCCAAGGCTGATCAGGGCGGCTACCCTATGCCCAGGGCCCTCCCCAGCCTGGCCTCGGGTTGGCACCAGGACCTCCGCGATAGGACACGCTACTCTGAGGCCGGGTCCAGCGCTGAGAGCCAGCCCCAGGGTCAGGGAGCCTCTGGTCTGACAGACACACAGCCCCACCCCTGTTACTCTGCCTGCCCCTGGGAGCCCTCCTGGTGGAGGGGAACGTCCCTGGGAGGCCCTCCAGCTGGGTTCTGGAGGTCAGAGCTGGGTTTGCCGGGAAAGGGTAGGAGTTCGTTAAGTGGCGAAGGGACTGGGGGAAGGATGGCAGGGCCTTTCGGGCATTTGGACTGTCCCGAGCAAGGTTGGAAGCTCCAGCTCTGCTCCCACCCAAATGCGGCCCCTTTCCCACACCCACCATTCCTCCTCTCCGGTCTGCGCTGCGAGGCTCGGCTATATTCCTGTCCTAGAACCAGAACAGGGAGGGGGTGGTCTGATGCTGCCCGAGACTGGCCAGAGCTCCATCCTCATGCAGAGGTGCAGCCAGAGCCAAAGGGCTTTCAGGCTTGAAGTACAGGGAACCAACCATCCCCTTCCTCGAAAAGGGGAAATGTCCTCAGAGGAATGTAAAATTAACACAGATCAGCTCCTCCCCTATGTTCAGGCCTCTCCAACCCCAAACATCCTCCCTAGAGCCTGGGTCTCTCTCTGACCACTTCCTCCTTTCTCTTCCATCTGGAAAGAGCTGACCATAACTGTCCCTTGCCTCCCCCACACCCTCCTCAACCAGCTTCATTCTGGTTTCCTCTGCCAGCATATGGTGCCACATCTCCCATCAGGTCACACATCCCAGAGACACAGCTCCGCCTTCCCGAGCTTAAATCTGAGAGGCGAAGTTGTGGACTCCAGTGGGGGCCAGAGGGATGGGAGGAGGGAAGAGCTGCAGAGGGATAATTTGTGCGGCGCCCTGGCCTGGCAACTGCCTGTATCCATGGGAAGCCTTAGGAGAGGCTGTTGCATGAGGCCTGTAAAGCCTCTGACCACAGGGGAGGGACACCTAACCTAAATGGGTTTACCAGAGTCCTGCCCTCCCCAATTGTGAATGAGAACTATGGAAGTCCCACTAGGTGCCTGAGCTATAACGCAGTGGATGCACATTTGAGTCACCTGGGGAGCTGACACCCAGGCTCTACTTCCAATATTTCGATTTAATTGGCTTGGAGTGGACCTGACATCTGAGTTCAGGCAGTTCCCTGAACGGCTGCAATGTGTGGCCGGCAGCAGTTGGGGCCTCATTTCTCACCACTCTGAGAAGGCTCAGAGGGAAAAAGGCACCTACAAGAACAGAAGAGGAAAGTCAAGTTCTGTCTCCTTCTGCCTTTCCTGAGACCAGGCTACTCCATGAGATTCCCACATCCTCCCCATAAATATGCCCTTTCGGCTGAAATAAGTTTGAGTTTGAGTTTTTGTTACACACAACCAAAAGACCCCTGACAACACCAAATGTGGAACCTGGACACTGAGTGTCGCAGTGAGAGCTCCTGTTATGGGTGCCAACTGAGCATGGTGGGACGCAGGGCACAGAGGCTCCACCTCCCTGTCCCAGGCTGGGACTCTGTCATCCCTTACTATCTGGTCATGAAGCAGTTGTCCAGGAAATGGTACATCGTCTCTTGAGGTTCAGGGCCTACCAGAGGCTTAGGACTCTTACCAAGCAAGGGTTCACTGCTGATGTGCATAGAAGCCACTACTATGGCACCGGCTTTTGAGAAAAGAAAGCAGCTTTATTTGCAAGTAGATTGGCAAGACAGGAGGCAGGGCTCAGATTTGTCTTCCTTAGTCCAGGATATGGGGTGGGGTTTTAAGGGGTAGCACTTAAGGGTTCACGAGTGTTACCTTACTCCTGAGTGTAACTTTTGTTCTGGGTCTTGTCGGAAACAAGATAAAACCAGGTTCTATGCGTATAGGACTTGGTAGGAAGATATTGGGATAGACTGTGCTGTCTGCTTCTTGCGGCTTTCAGGGACAGGCTGTGAGAGAGACAAGCTCCATGCCAGCGGGCAGGCCTGACAGGGATAGAAAAAGCGTGGGTGTTCCTTTGTGAAGGGAAGCCCTTTCTGCCCCATAGCCAGAGACTGGAGACGTGGAGTCAGATCACCACATACAACCCAGCTATAATCATACACTGATCAACAGCACAGTGGGGTGCTGGCCATGCGTAGGAGACGTCTGGAAGAAGTTAGAGGGCTTTGAGGCTAGAAGATTTGGGGAAGCCTGACCCCCCCCCCAGGCCTCTCTGAAGCAACCTCTTTCAAATGTCCACATCAAAGTCACCTGGGGGGCCGGCCCGGTGGCTCGGGTGGTTAGAGCTCCATGCTTCTAACTCTGAAGGCTGCCGGTTCAATTCCCACATGGGCCACTGGACTCTCAACCACAAGGTTGACAGTTCAATTCCTCGAGTCCCGCAAGGGATGGTGGGCTGCGCCCCCTGCAACTAAAATTAAACACGGCACCTTGAGCTGAGCTGCCTCCCGGATGGCTCAGTTGGTTGGAGTGTGTCCTCTCAACCACAAGGTTGCCGGTTCGACTCCCGCAAGGGATGATGGGCTGTGCCCCCTGCAACTAGAAAACGGCAACTGGACCTGGAGCTGAGCTCCGCCCTCCACAACTAAGATTGAAAGGACAACTTGACTTGGAAAAGTCCCGGAAGGACACACTGTTCTCCAATAAAGTCCTGTTCCCCTTCCCCAATAAAAATCCTTAAGAGAAAAAAAAAAAGTCACCTGGGCTGCCAACCTGCAGCAGGGCCAAGTTTGCAGCCTCATGGCTGGGTCCCTGTTTACTGTCCCAGCCTCAAGGCTAAAGGATTGGACGGAGACCCAGGAAGGTGGGTCAAAGAGCATGATCCTAAAGCTTTTCCATTGTTTATTAGCAAATCGTTCCCGAGAATGAAATCGGCATGCCATGAAATACGGTTTGGAGAGTAATATACCTGTGTGCCAGCTCCTAAGGAATGCCCAGGTAACTAGGGGGAGCAAACCCAGGGCACTGAAGTTGCTGGTCAGGGGACTCATCCATTTCCTGCATCTGAGAGCATGGATATGGACTGGGTGTTAGCCGATGTCAAGGAATTAGGGTTCATTTTGTTCTACGTATTGTTCACTTGTGTGATGACACTGGTTACTTTTCTTTAAACCCGTCTCTGTTTGAGGTGCACACTGACATGATACAATGGCTGGATTTGCTTTTAAATACTCTAGGAACAAAACGGTCAGGGGCAGGGGAAGTAAGACTGGGAATCAGTGGTGCTTAAGGGTTCACTCTATTCTCTCTGCGTGGACATTTCAAATGAAATAAGTAAAAGGTTAAAAACCCCTTCGAGTTCTGCTGGTTGTATAATTTAATGTATCCCTGCTGACCATGGGAATAAGCAGGATGAATAGAGATTCACTACTCAAGGCACAGACCTGACAGCAGTGTCACGTGCACATGTTGGAAATATGGCATTTCTCAGACCTCACCCCAGACGAAGCGAAACAGACTAGGCATTTTAACAAGATCTCCATATCCAGGTGATTTGTGCTCACACTGAAGTTTGGGAAACGCAGAGACCTACGCTAGTGAGAGCTGTGTGGTGCCTGTCTTTTTCTAGAGGATTTCAACTGAGCTACCTTGTTCTCCTCCATCATTTGGATTCTAGGTGTACTGGAAGTGGGTCAATTTATGATTTCGTCTAGAGTTAGCAAGAGTAGGGGAAGCCCCAACTAAACTTGATTCAGGCAAAACTAAAGAATGGACAATACCCAAAGTCAGGCTTCCTGACTTTTCTTCTCCTCCTAGAGCACATACAAATAATATGTTTCAATTCACGAGAAATTGCAGGCAATTTAATTCTGGACAACACTCCTGTTGGAAACAACTAAAAATTGTTTGGGAAAGTGTAAAAAATTCCTTAAAGCATCAGAAGGCTGAAATGATGCTATGGAATCACCAAGTCAAAATCTGAAAAGCACTCCCTCTCAGCCACATAGTGGCCTACGTGGCCACCACAGGGCGGAGGCGTCCTTGCCTGGCCGGGCGGAGATCGGTGACATTGAACAGGTTTGAACAAATAAGTAAATATACTGAAGATAATGGAAGCCAGGCTTCTTATGGTCAGAGAATCAATTTACAAAGGTGAGAACAGGAAAGACTAAGATAAATCCTGTGGTGGTGTATTGGAATTGGAGGTGTCTGGATGAACTCCTGGCTTTTAATATATGTAGATAAGTATCGAAATAGTTATAGCTGTGTATGTACATACATGCATGCGATATACCTATATACATATATCTATAAGCTCTATCCCCTCGGAAGGACTAAAAGCAATGACACTCTAGCAGCAAGCCCATATCTTGATTTCTGAATCCCATTCTCCACTGAAAGGTACCAGACCTCCATGGAGAAATGGCTGATTTGAGGGGTGGGGTAAGAAAAGTACAAAACAAACTTGGAGTGTCTTGTTCCAGAAAGTGAGAAAGTGCTCAAGGAATGATGAAGACTTGTCTAAAGGATAAAGATTAAAGGAGTTCCCACTGCCTTTACCTGGGACAATTTGAGCATTCAAATAAATAATGACAGTAATGGATTTTAACTTAGTGAATAAAAATCAGAATTCTGAATAAAAATAAACATAAGTCCATACTGATATGAATAATTAAGAAAAAGCTCTACAGTAAAATGCCAACTAATGTGAATAATTTATTCTAGTAAGTACAAAATATTTACTTTACAGTGGTGAAACATAGCAGACATACCTTAATTGATAAGAGTTAACACCATCAATAAATAGGACAAGTCATGTGTCCCTTGATATAATGCACTGAGATCACAGCATCATTTATGATATTCCTGCCAAAGGTATATAAACTGAATCTACTTATGACAAGTCAGAAAAATCCAAATTGAAGTTATTCTATAAAATAACTGCCCGTACTCTTCAAAACTGTCAAAGTTATGAAAGACAAAGAAAAACTAAGGAGCTATTCCAGACTGAGGAGATTGAAGAGATATTACGACTGAATACAATGAGTAATCCTGGATTGGATTCTGGACCTGTAAAGGATTCTCTTGGGACAACCAAAGTGAATGGTGTCTGTGGTGTAGATGGCAATACTATATCAAAGTTAATTTCTTGAGCTCGATAGTTTACTGCGGTTTTGTAGAACAGTGTCCTTACATTTTAGGAAATACACACTGAAGTAGTAAGAGGATAATGAGGCATCAGAAAAAATATTCATAGATACACATGAAGAGTTACAAGACAAGTATTGACAGTGTAATAAATAATTGGGCAATCTAAGTGAAGGGCAGACAGGAGCCCTTTGAACTATTCTTGCAATTTTTCTCTAAAGTTTCAAATTATTTCAAGATAGAAAGTAAAAAAAAAAAAAAAGTGAAAATAAAAAAAGTCTAAGGAAAAGCTAGAACACTCTATTGCTGCTATTCGTAGAGGGCATTTGAAAATCCGGGCAAACGTAGATGCCTCGCAAGATGGAGATGGAAAGGAAAGCTTTGGGTTCACCTATGGTGAAAACAACAAAATATTTATTTCATGCTCATTTTTAAAAGATGTTTTCGCTGGGTATAGAATTCTGGTTTGAACCCACCCCCACCTCCCACCTTCAGTACTTGCTGGGATATAGCAAAAGTGAAAAAAAAATAGACAAAACCCCTAACCTTATGAAGCTTACCTTCTAGCAAAGACAGAGAATAATGTAAATGTAGATTAGCAGGTGAGAATATGCATTACCGAAAAGAAATGGAGCAGGGTAAGTAAGGTCAGGGGATCTGGGTGGGGGAGGGGCTGCTACATTAACAGTTCAGGAAAGTCCAGACTAGTCAGAGACCTGAATGAACTACTAAGGTAGAAAGTCCTTTCATTTTCTGAGGAATCTTCCTGTCAGAGGGAAAAGCAAGTGTAAGAGCCTTCAAGTGGGAGTGGAGTAAACCAGGGAAGAGCAGAAAATGGGAGTGGGGTAGGTGGGGACACATTGTCAAAGGAGGACTGGATGCGTCTGGAAGGTTTTGAGCAGAGAAGTGACACAAAATCTGACACGGTTTTTAAGACACCTTGGCTGCTATGTTGAGAACTGCCAGCGGGAGAAGGGTGGGGGTGGGATAGAAGGTCACAGGGAGCTCACCTTGGAGGTTACAGTTGTCCAGGTGAGATGATGAAGGTCCGGATCCATGTGGTTGGACGTGGTCAGATTCTGGAGGTTTCAAAGGCAGAATCAACAGGCTTTGCAGACTCATTAAAGGTGGAGTGTAAGGAAAAGTGACAAGTCAGGATGGATCCTCAGGGTTTGGGCTGGGACACGCCCGATAGGCCGGTGGTCACTGAGATGAGGAAGGCAGTGGGAGCAGCAGCTGTCACCCCTCCGTCTGCCGCAGATGGAGCCACATTTTCACAGGACTGCTCTCCTCAGTAGTCTCCTTGTTGCTAAACTCAATGGACACTTGTCAGCTTCCACCTTCTTGGACCTCTTGGCTTTGATGGCAACTGAACCATTTCTACTTTGTTCTCTAGGATTCTATGCTGCCCACCTTTCTGGATGTAACATCTTTTTCTGGTCATCCCTTTATGTCCTTGGCCTTGTTCCACAAGTTTGGGCCTCTCCCCTCTGCTCTTCGCAGATGCTCCTTGAGTGATGTGACTTCACCCATGACCACAGCTTTCAATAGCCACCTGACGAGTGTCATTCAGCTTCAACCTACATCTCAAACTCCAAATGTGCTTCCTCAAACTCCCCACGGATGCCCCATACGCACTTCAAACTCCAAATCTAAAACTGAACAGACCCCTTCCCTTTTATTAGGATGGTGCAAAAGTAATTGTGATTTAAAAGGTTAAAAATAATTGCAAAATCCGCAATTACTTTTGCACCAACCTAATAGTCTCTATTCCAGCAGATGGCACCATCTGCGTCCTTCTGCAGTAATGCTGGATTCTTTCCTCCTCCTCTTCCCTACATTGCCACCTACACCTGTCAATTCCATTTCTGAAAACATGTCAAATTGGAGCCCCTGTCCTACTGCTATATTTATGGTCCAGGTCTCATCATTTATCTGGACTTCTGCAACAATGTTAAAATCGGTTACTTTTGATCAATTTTTTTTGCCCCAGAATAATCAATCTTTCTAGAGTAAAAATCATTTAAAAATCCACATTCCCGGGGCCAGCCCAGAGCCTCACGCAGTTGGAGCTCCGTGCTCCTAACTCCGAAGGCTGCCAGTTTGATTCCCACAATGGCCAGTGGGCTCTCAACCACAAGGTTGCCGGTTTGATGACTAGACTCCCACAAAGGATGGTGGGCTGCGCCCCCTGCTACTAGCAACGGCAACTGGACCTGGAGCTGAGCTGCGCCCTCCACAACTAAGATTGAAAGGACAATTTGACTTGGAAAAAGTCCTGGAAGTACACAGTTCCCCAATAAATTCTTGTTCCCCTTCCCCAACAAAAATCTTAAAAAAAAAAAAATCCAGATTCCCCATCGATGACCAGCTCTTCAGCCCAGAAGAGAATTCAAGTGCAGGTGAGCTGTACCAACTAGTTGCCCTGAACCTGTAAGAGGTGTTAAAACACCATTTGGATAGGTGTAAATACGGTGCAAATTAACGGCCTATGAGTTTCTCCTGTATTCTTTACAGCTTTTATAAGCAGGTGGCCAGAAGGAAATAGGCCTTCCTCTACCTGGAGCACCATTTAGAGTACGAAGCAGCAGAGTTCCTAAGACTACTCCTTCCCCAGCCACAAGCCAGCCTCACTAGTGTCATACTAATCCTTCCTCTAGGACTAAGCTTGCTACAAGCTATACTTCCGTTTGCCTCAGTTTCTACCAGATGTTCAAGCTTCCCCCCATTCAGCTGTCACTACCTCAATTCCCATTAGCCCTTGTACTAATCTGACCCAGTATTTGCTCCCTTCCCAAACCTTCCACTGTTCTGTCTAGAATTCAGTCACCACCTATTATTATTCACCTTTGTACTCTACCTCTAACCAGACTCACCCCTTAGGACACTATTTCCCTTGCAGCCCCTTCAGTAGTGGCTTTTTCCTTCTAATCCTCCAAGGAGCATGGTGCCTGCTGGTGGGCTGGGTCTCTCGTTACACCATCGCCACTTCTAAACCATTTTCCTCCCTTGTAATCCCTCAGAAACTCCAATTTCTTTGAAGCCCACACCTGCAGACTAAATCCGTTATCTAGCAGCATTCCTTGAAGATTTTAATTCCAGGGTCACCATCAACTTCTCCACACCCACTACTTCTACCATCACCTGCAGCAATTTCAACACCCAAGGAGATCCTTTGAACACCATGGCCCATTTTTAACCTCTTCACTTGCAGTAGTTTCTCTTCCTCTTGTCTTCCACTCACATGACCATAAGCCAAACTTTGTCACGACCAGTTACTGCACATCTCGAGGTTAAGCAAGCCAGTCTAGGACCATCCCATATTCTTCCAGCTCTTTAACTAGTACACCTATTCCACTGAGTCAATCTGGAACACTGGCCAACTCCTGGATCAATTCATTACCAATGTTCTGGATCTGGGCTGGAAGCAAAGTGGATGCTGGGAACATTACTGTCAACTATAACCCTACATTCACTTTCAGTACCTTTGTGCTTTTTCTATTGAATTGAGTTAGCAAAGTCTTGGTTAAACCCAACCCATCTGCTGGCTATTCTATTTCCCTAGTATACTTGTTTCTCGTTCAAGACAACTATGTCAGTCATGTGCTGCGTAACAATGTTTTGATCAATGGCAGACCCCATATATGACAGATCGTCCCCTAAGATTGTAACAGAGCTTAATTTCCTGTAAGAAACGGACAGGTGGCTCAGGAGGGATTTTTCCTCTGATGGGAACACTATCTGTGGGACTGGGCCACAGACCCCATCTCTCTCAGCACCTCGATTGTTTTTCCTAAAACTTTTAAGTGTTTTTCCAGGACCCATCAGCTCCAAGTCGTTTCAAGGTAGTTGTAGAGGGCGCAGCTCACACTGGCCCATGTGGGGAATCAAACCGGCAACCCTGGTGTTACGAGCATTGCGCTCTAACCAACTGAGCCAAAGGACACCCCAGTACCTCGAGTGCAGATTATATTCCAGTCACTGAACTTTCCCAGCAGGAGCCTGCTCCCCTAGCACTACAGCCATCCAGATCTACCTCGATGGTCCTTCAGAGTACCTTGCTGTTAAATTCTTGGTGGAGGACCTCAGATCCTGTACAAGGACATTGCCACGGAACTACCTTAGTGAGGTGGCACTGTCACTTTAACAAAAGCTTTCCGTGGTAGTGTGCAGCCAGCCTGTCCCTGGACTTTGGGAATATTTTCACGCTGTAATGATGTAAAGCATAGGTTAAGTTTGATTTCTTCCATCACTTCAATGCTCGAGAGCCCTTTGTGCCAGACGGGATCAATGAAACAAATTTCCAAAGTCAAAATACGGAGTCCCCAAATTCTAATCCCTCTCCATGTTAAACACCCCTTTTTAATACTGCAGTTCCTTAATCTGACCTCTGCTCCAACATGCAATAGCCAAAACCACACTGCTGTAACAATTCCGTTCCTTTATCCCTCCCATCTTAAATGTTCCTTCTGACCCCCAAGGCACCACCTTTCATTCCCCCTCCTGACAGTCACTATTAAGGTGATCTAGGTCCTACCTAGCCAGTTTCTCCTTGGTATTTCCAACCAATCCAGCTCACCTTCCTGTTCATGGAGCCCTGTTGACAGCTTTGATGTATTCCTGACCCTGCTGGAGAGCAGGGGGAGGGCTTGTGGGATAGTCATTACCAAGTCTACAGTCGTGTAACGTCCTAGGCCTTCATTCACCATGACTCACCCAGAGCAACTTGCAGTCCTACAAGCTCGTCACAGTAAATGCCCTATACATACTGCATCTGTTCTGTTTAGATACACAAATACCATTGTGTTTACAGTTGTCTACAGTATTCTATACAATCTAGGCTGTTGTAAGGGAACTCTGTTTGTACAATGAAATCATAACCTACCCCACTTCTCAGAAGGTATCCGTTTTTACCATCGTAATATGGCACATCTTTTTCTCTTCAAATCTCCAACCTCTAAGATCACTCTTTCAAATTTATTGAATTGACATCGTCTCAATACCCATGAACATGAAAACTTCAATTTTTTCAACCTTTGCTTCCTCCCAGACTTTGAAAATGTTAGTTCTAAATATATTTCCTCGATATTATCATGATGTACGTTTTACCAGCTTATATTATATGGAAGTTTTAGCCATTTACTAAGTTATCCATTAATTTGACTGTATTCTTGGTTTCTCTGTCACCAGTATCTATACATGACATATTCTTGCCAATTATTTTTCTCACTGTACTGCCTAAGCCCATCAGTGCAATGAGCAACAGAAACCATGACAGCAAACGTCCTCACCTTCTTCCTCACGTCTGATGTGATATGGCAACTAATTCCTTACCACCCTCCCATGCTAACTCTGGCCAGCCACATAGGTCGTCTTCTAAATTAGGTTGGTGCAAAAGTTATTGCGGTTTTGCATTTGTTAATTTTTTAAACACCAATTACTTCTGCACCAACCTAATAAGAAGATGAGGTATTCATGGTTGTTAAGGATGGAGAACCAGGCTAAAGGCCCGTCAAAAATCTAAGAGGCAGAGTTGTCAGGTGAGGAAACCACTGCTGCTGCTGCCGCAAAGCAGCTTCCACCCTCCTAACAGACTTGGCTTCTCCCAACTCTCATGGGGGTGCATCTGACAGGTGGACCATGTTCTAAACCTGCTTTCTGCTTGCAAGAAAGATGAATGTTTTCTCTGGGTGGTCTTACAGTCACAGGCTATATAATCCTTACACAACATGAAAGAAGTGCTGGGCAAGACACAAGATAAAATACATAGGTAAATTTTGTGTTAACACTAACAGAGTATCACAAAAAACACCCATTGCACTCTTGCCAACACAAAATATCTCCCTAAAAGGCAGAGTTGATCCCAAATTTGGAAGGAGTTTCAAAGAGTGTTGACTGATAGTAGCCTCGCCTACTTAAATATCATTTTCCCACTTATTCACCAGTCCCCTAGAATGAAAGTACCAGCGCACTGTAATCTGTTCTGCAAATTCTGAGTACATTCTGGATAGGGAACCACCACGTAGACTTAACACAGCAACGCAGGGCTCTTGGACGTACCACACTAGCCTGTACCCCCACCATCTTCCCCCGACCACTCCAAAGCTGGTCAGGATGATTCAGAAGGTGTCTCTTCATAGCAGTCACTAATTATTCCATAAAGTATGTCAGAGAGCATCTAACAAGACATTATAAAAATATACCCAGAACAGGCTTAGGCTACAAGGAAACTGAGACCACATGATTAGTATCGTTGACCTGCGAGTTCTTTTAGCAGCCTTCTCAGGCATTATATTATTTGTTGTTAACATCTCTTCTCATCACACAAAGGAGCTGAACATACCAGGCTATGTGGCAGACATCAGGCAACCCGTCAAGTAAGTATCTTCAATTGGCAGGCTGAAATAACTCCCACAGGGACAGAAATAAGGGGCTTCCCGGGATTAGAATCTGGTTAAGTCTCTGCTACAGCAGGCCCTCACCACATTACCACTGCCTCCCAGCAAAAGGAACTTAATAAAAAGGAAAATGGCCAGATTATCCTAGTAAGTATTTTCTAATTTTCAGTATGAACCCACAGGTATGTCACTCAATGAAGGATTACACATTAAAAGACTTTCCTGGAGTAATGACCCATGAGCACCATCTATTTTCAGATAGGTTAAATTTACACAAAGACAATTATTTAAGAGCTAAGAGTCCTGTAAACCATCTAAGGACTTATAAACTAAAATAGAACCAGACAGAAATTTACACAAAGACAATTATTTAAGACCTTTATTAACAGGTGCTTGCAGTTTGTTGACTTTTTTGAAAAAATCAAGTTGTAAACTTTTATTACAAATTAAAAATGAAGTTCTTAAAAATCTCAGCTTGACCAGATATGAAACAATTTAAAAACCTTTAAAGGTGTATTGAGAAAAAACAGGTTTTTTTTTTTATTAAAAAACACGTTTGTCATTACCAAAAAGAGACGTCTTTAGGTAAAAATAATAAAAATCCCATGCTGCATAGATAATGCAGATAGTTCTAGTTATCTGGTCAATGGGCAAAAAGCAAGCACTTAAGGTCTTTAGCTCCACTCTTTCATTTCTTATTGCTGGAATTTCATATTCATTTCTTCTTGGATGACTAAACTGCAAAAGAAAAAAAAAAGATTATCTTGTACAATTCACTGCAATATTCTTTTAGTATACCAAACTGTTCTAGATCACATTAGCTAAGTAGGGAAGGCATTAACCAATCTCATATTGGTTTATCCTAAGACAGTGATTTACAACAGGCAGGGGGACATTGCTGTGACAAGAATCGTTAACTTGTAGGTTCTAGATGATCTTTTGCCACGCAGAAAATAGTATAGGGGGGGAAAAACCCCAAAACATCACTGGCTAAAAGTGTTAATTCCAAAAATAGAACAATTACATGCCTCTCAGTATCAAGTAAAAAAGGAATTCCTTAATTTTGGAATTAATAATATGATTAAACTCATATTAAACTCACCACTTTCCCTAAACAGACTATACTGGTCATCATCATCTAGCTTTATCAATTCTATTAGTTATCCCACTTCTTTTTGAAAATGCAGAGTAACAATGTAATTAACATACTTCTTAGGACTAGGTTACCAAGACTCTTCTCGGCTTACTGGTGAAATCACAGAACGTCCAGAAAGTTCATAAAAAGCTCTAATATTCAACATACAATGTGAAGACAGGCCTCCAGGTGTTAGAACTGAGGTGGATAAAAGGCCAAGTATGGCTCTGATACATGCCATTACCAAAATGGGATATTTAGGTAATTTTAAGATTAATTTGGGAAGACGTTATAAGTAAAAATGGCTTACCAGATTTCATGAACTGGGATTTTCTCTCTTGCATTAATGAACACTACTCATGACTGCTCAGAGGCCAAAAGGCCATCTAAGTTACTTACCCGGATGATGGTAGAGATGGTAAGCCGGCATTTACTCAGCCCCGCCCTGCTCAGCCTCGGGAGCGGACGAATTCTCAGCTGGTGGATCGGCTGCTTTTGTCTCTTTGCCATCTTGTGGTTTAGGGTTTTCTGGGCGTCTGCGTCGGTAATTAAAGTTACGGCGGTACCGACGTTGAGGTGGCTGCTGACCTTGGGTCTCATCTCCTTGATTTTCTTTATCTTCTTCATTGCCGTCCTCTCTAGGCTGTCTTTGGCGAGGAGGGCCCCTGGAATGAACATTGTGCAAACCTGCAGTGATGAAACTTCCTTTCCCCAGTGCCAACACACCATATCTGGTTTTTCTGTTTATCAAGTGGTCTGCAGGTAATTTAGCCAAAACAAAAGAGCAGACTTGATCTGTATTTTATAAACTGAGTGTGGTGACTTTGTATAAGGCCTTGGAAGTATAAACTAAAAGATGAGCATTTAACACTGGTTTTTGGACTAAACTTTCACCAATAGCGTAATCTATTAGAAAATTAACCATGAAATGATTTTAAAAGTGGCACAATACCAACACTTTATGTCATTTAATAACACTTTTAAATGGGTAACCAGGTTTGGGAACAACTATTAACTTATATAATAGATGAACACTTGCTAAAAAAGTAGGAAATCCAAACCAAAGATGCCCTCTTCATATAAATGAAAGTACACAGTCACTAGGGAAATGCATGAAATACCACTTCATATCCACTAGGACGGCCATAATCCAAGGGTCAAAAAATAACCAGTGTCGGTGAGGATGTAGAGAAATTAGAACCTCAGACACTGCTGACGGGACTATAAAATGGTACAGAAGCTTTGGAAAACAGCTTGGCAACTCCTCAAAATGTTAGTTACTATGCGACCCAGCAATTCCACTTCTAGGTCTATATCCAAGAGAATAGAATATTCACAATAAAAAGTTTTTAAAAAAGCAAACAACCCAACTGTCCATCAATTGATTAATGAAACAAAATGTGATACCCATACAATGGGACATAATTTGGCCATAAAGTACTGATCGATACACGCTGCAACATGGATGCACCTTAAAAACAGGCTAAGTGAAAACAAGCCAGACACAAAAAGCCATATATTATATACTTCCATTTATATTAAATGTCTAAAATGGGCAAATGCAGACACAGAAAGTAGATTAATAGTAGCGGGGGGCTGGGGTAGAAGGAAATGGAGAGTGACTGCTAATTTTATTGGGGGGGGGGGAGATGAAAAATGCCTGGAATTAAGACAGTTGTAATGGCTGCATAATTTGGTGACTAAAAGTTCAAGTGTCAACATTCCAGCAATTATCTTCAATGGCCTAAAATTAAAGATATCAGGATCAAAGATAGTGTTAGAACTTAACCGCCAAGGAGAAGATACTATGATTTCTTTTGCTGCTGATTATACATGTTGATAACAGTGATTTTTTCTTGGCCTCCCCCCATCCATATGAACAGCATCCCAGAAAGCCCTATAAACACCAAGATTTTTGACTTATTTGGTCATCATGGGCTCCAATTCCCATTTAGATCTCTACATTCCATCTTCACCGCTAAGCTCCCAACCCCCCATCCCCAATGCTTACTCCCCACCCCATGTTTTAGAACTCATGGTCTGTCTTTGGCGAAATTGCTGTGGCTTTCCGCTGAAGCCACCAAGTGGCGGCTGTTCCACCCCTATCACTGTGGCTTGTAAGTCAATTCTCCCCATTTCTTTCTAAAACGCTAGCTTTCAAACCTTATGTGAGGCTATATGGTTCAATTTACTTTCCCTTTTTCTGTTGTACTCATCATGAAAACCCCAAATAATCTAGGCTTTTAGATTCTTTCCCTTCCATCTAGTTGTCTTCCACCTGGGTTTTCTCAATTTCAAGCATTCCAGTCTCCAATCACTCCCTATTTTCCCAGTTTCTCTCTTCCTGTTTTCCCATACTCTATTTCTACTAGGACCTATAATGCTATCACCTGTTCTGCCCCTAACTCTCCCCGTAATCTTTTTCCCTCCTCTACCCCCAATACAAAGTCACTGATTAATCATAATCAACCGCAACCCTACCATCTTCATTTGGATAAACAAATGCCAGACAAATCTAACTCTCTGCTCAATCTGAGCCTGCTGCTCAAATGGCTGGAAAAACACAACCGTGACGGTTAACATTTTAAATGTGTGATCACTACTCTATTTGATTTCCTCTATTTCTCTTTCAGAGAAAATTTCACAACCTTTGTCCCAAATTTCCCAAACCTCCTCTTACTTCTTTCAACTCCACTAACAAACCAATGCCCAAGTACTCTGGCTTCTTACACATGAAACAGCCATGGTTCAGAGTAAAAGACCAACTTCTTACTTGTGGACAAAATCCTGTCCTAATTCATGTTTCAGCACTCACTTTTAACAGTCTTCTTCTTTTCCATTTTTTTCAGTCTACAAATACACTGTTATTTCTCGTAAGCAAAAATCCTTTCTTCACACTTTCTCCTTATTGCTACCTCATTTGTGTCTTTTCCAACAAAATTGCTAATACTTGTCTCAGATTTCTTTCAATTTTCTCTTGGACTTACACCACTCAGGATTTCTCCCCACTCATTACAGGCAGTGTATGTCATTTAACTACTCATTGGGGGGGGGGGGGGAATTAAATTCCTGGCTACACATTTTGAAAGCTCTGCATTCAATGTAAATGTAAACTTCAAGGCAATTGTATGTCATCATAGCAATATCTGGCACTGTCAACTAGTCTATCCATTCAGACTATTAAGTCAACATAAACCAAAAGGCAAACAACAAAACTTAAGCTCTCAACAACAAAAATTCATGTGGTTATTTAATTTTAAGGACAACAATGAAACTAGACAGAAAATTTAAGCCAGCTCCATAGTGCAATAAAACTAAACCAAGGAATATGCTGTTGGTACCCAAGGATGTAATGGATAGACTACCATGAGCTTGTTTAGACCTGCTTTAAAAACATTTATTACTGTTTTAAAAATGGCATTGTGGTATTATTTATAATATTTCAAAAGGATTTATGCCTAGGTTTAAAAATTCGAACCATAGTTCAGTTCAAGATCAACAAAGCCCAACAATCTATCAGCATCAAAAATCATCTTTCCCACTGACAGTGGAGGCCCCATCAATTTCCAACATGCAGCACGTGGCTGACACAATGTGGTGGCTTGAGAATTAGAGACCTCCAATTTTAGTTAACAAGCTAGGACTCCAGCCCATTTCATTAATGAAAAACTCAGGACAGGACATACATACATCAATGAAGAAAAAAAAACCATTATAGATACTGACTATCACAAAACTAAAATTGTACATATACTGATGTAGGTGGTAAAATCTTAACTGGGTTCCCCAGTTACTAAAGCTTCACTGAATGCTCCATCTTTGGTAAAGCATACCAAAAAAAAATCACATCTGGACACTCAATGCTTTGATGTAAATAAGACCCTTAAAAGAAATAACCGTTACATTCTAGCCTACCATTGCCAAGACTGAGAATATTGCCTCAAAGTGTACTACATTTATATACTAACCATGTCTGGCAGATGGAACTCCTCTTTCCCAATTACTCTGTATTCGAATAATTAAACATCTTCTGTTAAAAAGGACACCCAAGTAGGTAGGTTGGTTGGTTAATTCAAGTCTAGAACTGGGTTTCTTTTCCCCAAAATGTAAATTCTTAATGGAATGGTTACATTTTGTAGCTTTGACATAACAATCCAAAAGTACACACCTAAACTGAGGAATGATTAATGCAAAATTATGCTACCTCCAGAGGTAAAACTGTCACTTCTTCATGTTTGATATGGTACAGTTCAGATACTCCTAATGCTTAACAGATAGTTCTTACCTTTGCCTTCTCCTTCCCAAATAGAGTTTCCAGGCGGGAATTCCTGCCTGTTCTCAGGAATTTTTTCCGTTTTCCCGTGCCCGAACTATAAACTGTTTTCTGTTCTCCACAATGAATCGTTTCCACAAAGTGATGGCCGATACTACCAACCACCTGGGTTCAAGGAGCCGATTTTCCCGATTTCCCGACCAACTTTTCTCAGGATTCGGGAACGGGAAAGCAGAAAACAATCATGAGAACGAGCAGGAATTCCCGCCTGGAAACCCTACTCCCAAAGAAGCAAATCTTAAAGATATAATATAATGCAGTTTAAACTACTCTTTTACCTGTTCGAGGACAGAATATTTGAAATTCCATACCCTCATTACAGAACAAAAACAAAACCCTGTATAAAGTAGACCTCATTTATGCAAGCTGTTTTTAACCAGTGCCAGCAAAAAAGATGCACAGAACATTCTCAAAAATAACTGACTTCAGGTTCACCAGAAAAATGATTCAAACAGACTGCAGGGGAAGCGTGATGCAAAGTCCTAAAACATGGCTCAGGAAAAATTTTAATACAAACCGTACCTGCGGAATCGTGGTCTATAGCCTCGATACATATTCTGTCTCACTGGTCTACCTTGTTCTCCTGCACCCTGGTTGTCAGCACCCTGAAAAGACAATGGAAATTAAGCGGAGTGGGTCAGTAACCAAGTCAAAACCCAACCAGAAAATGCAAAGTCTGAATACAGGAGTTAAGAATAAACAAAATCATCTCTAGTAGTGTGATTATACTATAAATTAATCCTTTTGGTTGTTAAAAAAAGTGCTTCCCATCATGATTAATGGCTCCAATGTAGGGGAAGTCAGCAAGAAAATGCTTAAAATGCAGTACTGTCCAAAGTTACTACATGCTGTTGTTGATCGTTTTACTTTTTGGTGAAACTTACCTCCATCACTTCTCCCTGCACTGGAGGGTTGGAATACTGTGGTCGACGCCCGTAGGGTCTCCGCATGTAGTAAGGTGGGAACCGTCGCCTGCGGTAGGGCCGGCGCTGTTGGGCCTGGCCTTCGGGAGCGCTCTCCGATCCCTCATTCTTTTCCCCACTCTCACTGTTCTGGTAATTCTGCTGGTAATTGCGTGGAGGACCCCTGCGACGTGGATAGCGTCTATAATGGTTACGGTCTGCTGCATATTTACTGCCTTGCACAGGAACTCCACCAGGGCCTGTAACATTTGCTGCCTCCGCACCCTACAAAAGCCATCATATATTGACAGTGACCGTAGAATTAAGTATACTTAACAAAATTTACACAAAGCAAATAAAAAAGGGTCTATGTGGCCAGGGGTGCATAGAAATGATTAAATATTAGCTCCTCACTTTTCTGAAGAGATTGCCCTCTAACTGCAGCCAGCACATTAGGCTTGATGCACTTGTGTTCATGGAGTCACCGGACCCATCCATCCACATTAAAGCCACCATCCTAGCGGATGAGATCTCCAAAACATTTCCACACTGAAGTCAAACCTTTACACAAAAAGCATCCTCACCTTTTCTCCTTCAACAACATCAAACTCCACAGTCTCTCCATCTCCTACACTGCGAAGGTACTTCCTGGGGTTATTCTTCTTTATGGCAGTCTAGTAATATCACATTCCAAAAATAGATTAACAGGGGAGAATAATGTGCTTTTTCATTTAAAATGTACCAGAGTCAATATTATTTTAGCTTGGAGACACACTTAAAATTAGCTTTAAATAAGACCAAACCATCAATAAATTAAGGAAAACAAGGACCAATGCTAACCCCCAACCTCAACCAAAATACTCCAATCTTACAAGGCCCCAGCATTTTACCACTATTTTCCAAACTAAAACAAGTAATTTAACACAAGACACAATGTGTATATATTTTAAATGCTTTTAGCAAAAGCATTACATGTAGCTTTGAACAAAATGAGGATTTCCACCTATGCCCCAAAGACTGCACTTAGTAGTAGAAGCTAGCCCCACGTAGGGCCAGTTTAGATGACAGGCGAGTTTAGTTTTGCATGCTTCAAAGTTGACCAAACCAACTTTGTCCCTGTGCTACTATATCAAACTTAATTACAAATGTCAACCAAAATCCCTTCGGACCTATCTGTGATAATACTTCAATGGAAATGCAACACACGTGTTTTAACTATGCCACTTTTGAAATTATCTGACTGCGTGGGACAGTTGGTTATTGGCGCCCACAATATAAATCTCACATTTACTTCTTCTCCAGACTGCTACAACAAAGTAAAAGGGGAGAATAACACCTCACATTTGTGTAATATCTACAAAGTTCTTTCACATATTTCCTATTCAATCTCATTATGACAGATGATGTGAGATATTATCACTCCTTTTTTTTAACAGGTAAAACAGGCTTTAAGAAATTCGGTGACTTGCCCAAGGTCACACCAAGAAGTAAGTGGCAGAGTGAGGACTTTTCTAAATCCAGGTCTTGGGACTCCAAATCCCATGTTCATTGTACTACCTCACAGCAGTCAGTATCCATTACAGGATCACTCATGCATTTCCATTCCAAAGGAGGCAGGACAACCAACAATCTGAAGCTGATTAACAAAGTTGCCCAGAACTGCAGTCTCTTTAATACACCACCAAGACCTGAGCAGCCAAAGTCCCCAAGAAACAACTAGATGTTGAAACCACTTCCAAAATAAAGAGGAAAGCATATTGGTGAAACCCCAAAGGTCAGTACAAGTGGGTGACACATATTCAGCCAAATAATTGATCTCATCTGTCATCTAAACTGTCACAAAGTTTTCATACCTTTTCACATATAGCCAACTCTAAATTACCTGCAGTCATAGGGGATAGCAGAAGTATGGATAATTAAAATCCCCATACTCTGAGTTCAGGCAGCATCTTCAACACCCTCCCCAATGTCCCCAAACCCTTCCTTTAGTGTTGCTAACAGGCAGCAAGGCTGACAGGCTTTGCTGTCTCTTGTTCCTAAGTCTGCATATTCCTTTGAACACAAAGAAGGGAGATAAGAAACGCGTAAGAGTTGGTATTCAATTTTATAAGAGAAACATGTTTTAAAACAACATTTTGTCTGAGCAGTCCTGTACTTATGTTTAGAATGTAAATGTTTCCACACTTACATTTGACCCTTGATTACCTGATAGGGTTTTGGGTGTACTGGAAACTGACCTACCCTCCCTCTTGATTGCCAGTGAATACTGTGTATGACACCTCAAGAGAGCTACAAAGCACCAACCTAAGATAGCCTTTGTTAAGTGGTATGCTGCCATCCAAGCTCACAAAGGCCTGAAAAAAGGTTGTGTTTGGAAATTGACTTTAGTCTTTTGATGTCTGGATTACAGTAAAAAAAAAAAGTGGCTAAAAAGTTCTTAAGAGTGATTTTCAAATACAAGCTGACAATATTTCTAGTCTTAGTAAAACAAACCACATAAGTATACATATACCCCACCCACTGCACACCCGTGAGGATAATTAAATCCAATGGAGCCTGTGATATAATGTATGGGATACTAAAATAGCGTTCACTGCGCAGTGGCTCACTTTAACAATAAAATCCTTAATGCTCAAGCATTTTTCAAAATAGTTTCCTTATACGATACTTGAGAAAAGTTCAGCATGTAGAACCTACACTGTTTTTTTCCTCTCAAAACACTGAAGTCAATCTAAAAATTATCGGAGTAATTACCAACTTTGCCACACCGCCTCTTTCCATTTAACTTTAAATTAGTGAGGAGCTCTAAACTTTCCAAGCCAGACAAAATTCTCCAAAGGTAAAAATATACCTGACCCATTCAAAGTGCTTTAGACTAAATAGAAGGACCTGTTACTTTGCTAGTTTTCTAGCATTCACTTCAAATTAGTATCCTGCAGCTTTGTACTGTCTCCCCCATGATTCCTCTAATCTGTCCTTGCCACAAAGGTAAACCTAACCGCATCTGAAGACATCTTCAAGTTTCTGGGTATTTTTGGTAGCGTTACTAGTTCAAATTCAGGTTAGTGGAAGTTTTTCACTCATCTGAAATTAGGTTTGAAAATTTACTGTAATGACTTAAGTGATTCAGTATTTTAAAAAGCTACAACTATTAACAAAAATACCAATATGAAACAGCTATCTTAATTTAGCAACCTACCAATACAATGTTTCTATGTATACATTTATGCAGCCACCACTCTTCTTGTAGGAATTAAGTAACTTGCTTGGTGGTTGGACTCAGCAAGCTACCTTTTTGTAAGGAACAAAAGATGGGAAAACATCCCTTTTTCTTCCCAAAAACCTTGAGCTGAAAGTATAAATGTCCACATAAGCACTCACCTGGTGTACAAATACGTCTTCCTTGGTGTCATTCCTGCAAGACAGGGAATCAAGTTGAACAGGTTAGAGAATGAAATACATTTCATGTTGCCAAAGATTAAGAACTCGCTGGGGTCATTTTATGCATCTCCCTCTATTTTTCCTACTCTTAGACTTTCTGACTGCCAACCAGCCATTAGGAAACTTAAAAAATCGAAACAAAGAAAACAAAGCTAGTAAGCCACTACAATTTCTGCTTTAAAGACTAAGCAGTTGCCAACAGTTGTTCACCTCACCACCTATAGAACGATAAAACAAAGTATAAGAAACCAGTGACCTACTAAGCCATTAAGAGGGTAAGTGACTAGCAACATCTACTGTCACGCCTTGTACGACTAAACGTCACCACTGTTCCAGCACACCCCACTCTTACCTCTAGAGCACGGTAGGAGACCACAAATATTTCCTTCCATTAATTACTAGCTTTCTTCTTTCTTCTTCCTCAATCATTTCCTCTTCACTATTTCCAATTCCCAACTCTCCTTGAGGTCATAAAAATAACCACTGAAACCCCCACAGAACGCACACCAGGAGTGAGTTCTAATGTAAACTATGACGTAAACTATAGCCAATGATGATGTGTCCATGCAGATCCATCAACTGTAACAAAGTATCACTTTGCGGCAGGATAGTGGGGGACTTCAAGCATGTATGTTATGGGGTACATGGGAACTCTGTTGTCTGGTCAATATTGTCATGAACCTAAAACTGCTCTTAAAAATAAAGTATTAATTTTTTTTTAAAGACCACGGTGAAGTGCAAACATGGACACCACCAATACGCACCCACATCATTCACTTGGCAAGCATTATACTGGAAAACTAAGGAGGTGAAGATGAACGAGCCTTTTTTTACTAGCACACACAACCCCTTCACTTCACGTTAGACACCATTTTACATCAATCCTTACTCTAGTCAAACTGTTGATAAATATAGTTGCAGTATTTACTTCAGAACTTTAAAAGTAGTTGTTAACGAAGGCATTTACCCTAGGTCTTAAAAAGGAGTTTATAGAAAATGAGAAAGATGTTCCAGGTAGAGAAGGCTATGGACACGGGAGAACAAGAAACCAGTAAATTCAAAGCAGGCTGAATTCAAACTGCTGGAGCATAAGCAATATGGCTGTGTGAGAGGATAAAGAACAGGTGCTAAATCATCATGCAGGTAGAGGAGCCAGCAAAGGCTTTAAGTTGAACTAGAATGTGACACCACAGACTTATTGGATGTTAAAATCTAGTGGCTGCTATTATGGCAAGTTTGATACCAAGAGTGTCCAGTTAGTTAGAAAAAGCTACTCCAGAAGTCCAAACCAGGACTGTGTATGATAGTGTATGTGATATCTGTCTTGAGGTAAAATGGGAAAAACTGTGGATAAATGGATGTTAGATGGGAGGGGGGAAGTAGAGAATGTTTTGAGTTTTTAACTTGGAGATTGGGGTAAAGGTGATGGTACTATAAGCAAGAAGAACCACTGGAAGAGAAATAGATTTGCAGACCTTTATATTGACTTTCTCCACCCTCTTCATGCTGGTAGTGTATCAGAGCGGAGAAAGGGCTCAATAGTAGTTTCTAGTGTTTAATGACAGAAGGAACAAAGGTTACATATGAACTAGACTGGCTGACTGTTGGCTCCTTGCTGATCCATGGAGCAATGCATGCACCAAATACATATAGCTTGGAATATCATAACATGAGGATATTTAAATTTACGGGAACAGGACAATTTTAAATCTTCAGAACAAAAACACACACAAACCCAAGAACACTACAAAGCTACTCAAGGCATGTGATTGAAAACTGACCTTACAAGCTAGGTGAGTATTAGGTGCACCTAGGGAATTAATGGCTGGTTATAATGTCCATCTGCAAATAGGCATCACACAAAACAGTTCCATAGCCATCAATAGTTTTCATCTCCAACACGATTTAATTTCAAGCCCTAAGTTCTAAGGGGACAAAAAATTGGTAATTTAGAAAATTGGTAGAGAACAATAGAAAAGGTGGGCCAAGTCTAGAACAGTGATTCTCAACAGTCCTAACCACCACAGGGCCTTTCAAGTTCTTCTAACTGACCTGAAAACTAGGTATTTACATATCAAAAACACACACTGCAATAAAAAGAAATAAAAGTAGTTATCTATGAATTTTATTTCAGGGCTGTAAAAGGAGTATTAGAAAATTTACCAAAACCACGTATCTAGTCAGGACAATCCTCTTGAAAATAGTACCAAGTAGGCAATATACAAGATAACGTCATCCCCTGGAAAACAGTTAAGGGAGATGTTTTGTGGGCCTGTAGATACAGACAGCCCTCTGCACCTGCAGCTTCCACATCCATGGATTCAACTAATCGTGGACAAAAAATATTCAGGGGAAAAAAAAGTACTCAAGTTGTTGCTGATGTGTATGTACAATGTGCTTAGACCTACAGTGGTTGTTTTATACCAAACATGTACAGGCATTTTTCTTCTATTATCTAAACACATAGGACAACTATTTGCATAGCATTTATGTTGTGCAGTCATGTGTTGATTAACAACAGGGATAATTTCTGAGAAATGCATCATCAGGTGATTTTGTCCCAGTGGAAACAGAGAGAACACTCACACAAACACAGGCTACAAACATGTACAGCATGTTACCGTGTAGACAACTCAAACACAATGACGGTAATTATCTGTGTATCGAAACACAGGTAAGGTACAGTAAAATACAGTGTAAAAAGATTTTGAAAAAATGCTATACCTGTGTAGGGCACTTACCATGAATGGAGCTTTTAGGACTGGAAGTGCTCTGGGTGAGTTGGTGAGTGAATGTGAAGGCCCAGGACATTACTGCTCACTACTTAGACTTGATCAACACTGAAACACTAAGCTACACTAATTAAAAAGTTTTTCTTCAATAATGAACAGCTCCCTGTAATCTTCTTGACTGTATAGACTTTTCTGTACAAAAATGTTTTCTTTATATCCGTATTTTATAAGCTTTAAAATTTTTTTATTACACAGGGTCAGGATCAGTAATATTACTGCCTTCTATCTCCACATCTTGTCCCATTGGAAGGTCTTCATGGGAAATAACATGCATGAAGCTGTCATCTCGTGATAACAATACCTTCTGAAGGACCTGCCTGAGGCTCTTCTTGAGAAGGTTGTCATTCTTCAGAAATATGTGGGCCGTTTTCTTTTTTTTCATCACAGAGTTGCTTATAAGCAGACAATGCACCATGAACATTTCTCTCAACCAGTCTAGTTGATTTTGTAACTTTCGTGCTTAGACATTGCAACAGCTACGACACTAGGAATTTTCCAGCTCCATTATAAAGTTATGAGTCCACTGTTTTACCGTGTTTCCCTGAAAATAAGACCCGGTCTTATATTAATTTTTGCTCCAAAAGACTCATTAGGGCTGATGGTCTGGCTAGGTCTTATTTTCGGGGAAACAGTATATGCAGTCTATCCATCTATATGGCACGTGAATGCATTAGGTACTATAGGTAATCTAGAGATGATTTCAAGTATGGGAGGATGTACATAGGTTTATATGCAAAACACCACTCCATTTTACATATGGGATTTAAGCATCCTCAGATTTGGGTATTACAGGGAGTCCTGGACCAATCCCCCGTGGATATTAAGGGATGACTGTATGTAGAAACCAATACAGGTTCATAAATGATGTCATGCCAGACAATACAGTACTCATTTGTTCTGCTGACACTAAACCAGCCTACTAGAAAATACAGTAGCCCCCCCCACCCATGGTTTCCCTTTGCACAGTCTGAAAATGTTAAATGGAAAATTCCAGAAATAATTCGTAATTTTAAACTGCGTGCTGTTCTAAGTAGTGTGATGAAATCATATGCCATCCCACCTGGGGAATCACCCCTTTTTGTCCAGCACATCTCCACTGTACATACTACCCATTAGTCACTTAGTAGCCGCCTGGGTTACCCTATATACTGCTGTGGTATCACAGTGCTTGTGTTCATAGAACTATTATTCCACATAATAACGGCCCCAAAGTGCAAGAATAGCGATCCTGGCAATTCAGATATGTCAAAGAGAAGCCGTCAAATGCCTCCCTTAAGTGAAAAGGTATGTCTGTATAGTAAAAAACATAGTATACACAGGGTTTGGTACTATGTGCGATTTTAGGCACCCACAGGGGATGGGATAACTGTATCATGGCTAAAGTGTATCTGGATTTTAGGAAGACATTTGACAGCAACAAATTCAGTTTTAGCCAAGATAGAATACTATGGTTTAGAAGCATTAAATCAATACAGCTGCAACTTGTTAAGTGACTACCCAGAAATTCATAGCACCAACAGGAAACCTGATTGTTAGTCCCCATTCTACCATTAACAGCTGCATAACCTTAGAAAGCTGCCTCCTCCTCACTGCATCTTTTTCTTCACCTGCAAAATGGGAAAAACTAAACCAGACACGTCACAGCATACATTAATTACTAAGGGTTTACATCCCAGACACTGTGCCAAGCGCTTTAACTATTACCACCCAATCCTCACACTGCTGAGGTAGGTGCTGTTATCCACCCCCCATGCCACAAATGAGGAAAACGAAGCTTGTGGTCATCTGCTCAGTGCAGGATGCGAGTCCTCAAGCCCCGGTCTTCACTGTCGAGAACTCCAAAAGGACCAGTTTGGAAATCTTTACACTTTAGCGTTAGAGGTAGGTCACAGCGTACGGTTTCTCCAATTTTGGGGGAAGACATTGACAACTAACAAGCACGTCTACATCCTCACCTGCAATAGTTTTTCCATGTAATTAAACCAGGACTCTGCTACACACACCCTTTAGAAATGTTAAAATGCTCTCAGCTCACAAGCTACACAAAAACAGCTGTGAGTGGTCGTTTGTTGACCCCTGATCTATATTAATACTGGAAAAAACGCATGCCATGGCCACCAGAGATCTTACTGAAGACTGAAAAGCAGCAATTAAAATAAGATGACCAAAATGGCTAATCAAGAAACACATTTTCACCTGTAGCTATCACTGATGTAATGAGGAGGGATGCAGGCATCCCCAGCACTGCACCTTACCTTTTGTGGTATAACCTGAGAACCGAGAGACACACTTCTGCCTTTATCATACTTGACTGAGGGCGCAAGGTTACAGACGGAGCCAACTAGTTTATGAGCTCCTTCCCACTGGTGGCAAGCAAGTCACTGAGGACACTAGGCTATCTTTCTTTCATCTAGCCCCCCACACACTATAGGAACACGGTAGGTACTCAGAACTTTTTAAAAATATTTGAGTGCCTACTGTTCACTTAATACTAGCCAGCTTTTCAAATTAAAATGTAATTACTGCCACTTTTTACTTTTGTAAATTCTATTCTTGCATATTTTTCCATCCTATTAGTTCTTCTGTCGCAAACCACTGGGCCTATATATAATGAAAGGATAGGAAATCCAAAGGTCTCATTCATTCCTTTAATAGAGTATTTACTTGTGCTAGCCAGCTAGGCACTGTGCTAAGTGCCAGAAATAAAAATAAGACATGGCCTATCCTTAAGGATTTCAACCTAGAAGGCTACTACTATTCAATCCAATGTAGCAGCTGAATTGCCAAATATGATTTTCTGCATATTATGTTAAGTCATACTAGTCAGATACACAGAGCAAGCAACACATAGAGCACAGTGGTTCCGAGTTCCTTACTAGAACCAATGGTGCCAAAGCCGGAATATTGGCTATTCCTTTCCTAATTACATGATCTTGGGCAAGTTGCCTTAATTTGTAAAGTGGGGACTATATACTATTAAATGTTTGTTAAGTATCAGTTTTTAAAAATCTAGTGAAGGACACACTATAACCAAACCTAAGTCCCTCCATATTGCTGCCACTTGAAATAATTATGTTACTTGCAGTACAGTTTGTAGAACTACTATCCAATAGAAATTAAAATAGTATTCATTCAGTACATGACATAGTACTGACCTCAACAAAAAGGAACTACACAGATAGCAAGAGGCTGAAGAAGAAAACGGGATACCATTTTAAGTTAGGAGACTGCTAAGGAAAAAGAAATCCTGCAGGGATTTAAAGAAAATAGAAGCCTCTTCAATAGTTCCTAAGGTAGCACGACGAAGGTAAAAACATGTAGCCATCACTAAACTATACTACTAAATCTATCCAGATTTAAAAAAGGATAACCTAAAATTTTAGGAAAACATTTTCTTTTTTTGCTAATCTGCAACACTTCCTTAAATGAGACCTACCATACAAGCTTATCTAGTCACAACCAAATACTCTTATGCTATTATCTTATTGCAGATTACCACACCAAGCCATTTTAACAGCTTGATTTGCCCAAATACATGAAATTAATTTATGATCCATTGGTTATAAAAGCTCCCGAGTTTATCAACTATATGTCCATAACCCAAACTATCCAGACACCAATTTCTAAGTCCTGCAGATGGCTCTAAGATCACAAACCGCACTTATCATTTTATTTGTTCTCTATTAAAATACTCCGCACACCTAGCAGGCACACTCTTATTTCACACATTATTTTCTACCATTGTTCCTGCTTTATGTGAGCTAGATTGTAGGTGCTTCCAAGGGCTGAGAATGGAGGGTAGGAAACCCAGCAATTACAGTTCCAGCACTAGGAAAACACAAGGTGAATATACTAATTCTCTATTCCAGATTTTAAGATGTAAAGATCTTACTGATCAGTGACTTGGCGAACGAACATTGGATGACTTCTGCAACTTCAGATCAGTGGCTAACATACAACCAGCAAGCACCATCACCGCCAAAGACTAAACCTCACAGCCGTGACCAAGTATTTCTGTGAAGGGGTAGCTAAGCTGTTCCCCTGGCTAGGTTTCTTATACATCTTCCTAGATAATAGGTAAAAAACTCAAATGCACATACAGAAGCCAGGCAGGAGGGCAAATCAATAGGAGAAAACTAAACCTGACAGACTGATAAAGAGACTATATGCTCCATTTATAGGTAGTGATAATATTTATGGCCAGTTGAATTTTTATTTATGTGGGACTATATGCCTTAAAGCTAAAATTCAGGTCTTTAATCTGGGTATTTTTGGTGTTACCTCCTAAGTTTTTAAATGTCAGTAATTCCAATTCTTTTTAAGACACTACTACTGTCCAAACATAACACCTAGGGGAAGATTTTGCTACTAAGTCACCCAGTTTGTGACCTATGCTTATTCAATTCTCTTGCCTCCAAATTCCTTACCTACCCACAAAACTTAGAATGATTAATTAATTTAGCATTTTAAGTACTCTGGAGAACAGAAAAGTATTCCTATTCTGATCAAAAGATGCATGCCTCATTGACAAATAAATTGTTACTGATTTATGCCAACCTTTTTAGTTTGGTGAGCATGGATTAATCCACAACAGCTGGAAGCAAAAGACAACATCACGTTTAAAAAAGCAGAGATTCAAATCCTGAAGCCACTGACCTCTGTGGCATCTTTCATGTATCATCCTTCAATAGTACTTTCAACAGTTTTGAATGAAATTTTTCATAATAAAATGCAAAATAACTTTTAGGGGCTAATAAACCCCTCTAATCACATAATAGAATTTTTTCACAGATTCAACACACAAAGAAAGAATAACAATGAATTTCTCAGAATTCCTAGATTTCACAGCCTAACAAAATAAAGTAAAAAATTTTACTGTTTAAAAAAAAGTTCTAGGGCTGGCCGGGTGGCTCAGGCGGTTAGAGCTCCATGCTCCTAACTCCAAAGGCTGCCGGTTCGATTCCCACATGGGCCAGTGGGCTCTCAACCACAAGGTTGCCAGTTGGATTCCTCAACTCCCTCAAGGGATGGTGGGCTCCGCCCCCTGCAACTAAGATTGAACACGGCACCATGCACCATGAGCTGAGCTGCTGCTGAGCTCCTGGATGGCTCATTTAGTTGGAGTGCATCCTCTCAACCACAAGGTTGCTGGTTCAACTCCCGCAAGGGATGGTGGGCTGTGCCCCCTGCAACTAGCAACGGCAACTAGACCTGGAGCTGAGCTGCGTCCTCCACAACTAAGACTGAAAGGACAACAACTTGACGTGGAAAAACAGGCCTGGAAGCACACACTGTTCCCCAATAAAGTCCTGTTCCCCCTTCCCCAATTAAAAAAAAAAAAAAAAAGCTCTATATTCTTATTTACCATCTTTTATATAATTAAGATCATAAGGAAAAAACCCTTTAAAAAGTAATTCTAACAAAGTTGTACCAATGATTATAATACACAATAATTTAGACTGACAAATGTTTACAACGAAAATACATTTCTTTAAAGGCAAAAAATTTACAGAAAAGCCTTATTTTAATTATAAAAAGCTTAAGAACCTAGAACATATAATCATAGAACCCCAGAGATAAAATTAAAGTCATGGCAATAATCCCAAACACTGCATCTACTCCTTTATAGATAAACAGCACGTGTGTGTCAACCCCGCCCCCAGGTGTCTCCAGCCTTGGCTATATAGTGAACCCTGAACTGCTAACTCCCAGAAGTATAGTTCTTTAAGACATTTAAGGCAAACCTCTCCTGGACGTAACTGCAGTCAGATTTTAGTGTCTTTCTCAAAGTCTCAGAATCATTGGAATGACCTCTTTAGAAACATAAAGCACGTTTGAACCAGTTAATTTGACAAAATAGTTGAGGCCTGGACAGTCCAAACAAAGGATCATAAAAAGCCAATTTACATTTAACTTGTCCTGGAAGATGACCAGTTGAGTTGATTGCAAATCAGAACAGAGATATTCAAGTAATGACATCTCATAAAAATTTAGAGTATGTAAAGAACTACTCTTTCATATTGGGTTATCAATTGTCCGCTTCAAAAATATCACAATCTATGTCCATTTAACAAAATACAGCAAGAGAGAAGGCACATGCTACAATTTTTAAAGCACACACAGACTACCTTCTAACCACTGAAAAGACTGCAAATTACATTCCTTCCTACCCAAGATATCCTATGATTACATTGTGTCAAGGTTAAAAGCAATGTTTTTCAAGGTATGACCCACAAGCCACGACCACCTGAAATTCTTGTTAAAAATGTACCCCAGATCACCCCAATGAATCCAAACCGGGAAGGAAGAGCTGAAGAATTTGCATTTTAACACCCTTCCAAAGTTAAGCACACTTCAATTCAAAACCCACTATTTTAAGGGTTAAGCCAGTAAGATGGAAATACTAACTTAAATGCTAACAAATTCAGAGATCAATCAACTAAAAAGCGCTCAAATACAAGCACCAAAGCATTCCCTTCCTCACTAGTAGTAACCCATCATCACAAAACTGATGGAAAATGTAGCTTTGGCCTGTCAGGAAGGCAGACAGTGTAAGAACAGATGGAAAATTCCTGAAGATTTTGCAAGAAACAAAATGTCCCCCCCCAACTGCAAATACTGTAAAAACAGACCATCAGATGCTTCCAATCTCTTTTGCCCCCGCCCCATACAATAAACGGGTTTTCAAACAAGTCTGTCTCTCTTTAAGCTTGAGCTTGCCCATTTAGTTTCCCTGCAGTAGTGTCCATTTCACATTCGGTATTACTTCTTACTTGGTAAGTGTTCTTTTAAACCTCTAGTTGTTTAATACCTTCTAAAGCAAGCATGTAAGAGAGCGCTGAGATGCCCGTGTCACACCTGTAAGGCCCGTATCACCATCAGCACGCACAGTGCCTCTACACCCATGCCACCGCACTAGCCTTGGCAGCCATCTTGAAAATGATGCCCGCCTCACAGGGAGACCACGGCGAGTCCTGTGCATACACTGCACCTTACCACCACTATTACAAACAACTCCACGCGTTACGCCTAAAAACGCAGTCTGTCACTTTGCCTTCCAATACGAAGAACAATGTCATCACGGATCTATATGCCATCAGTGGGTCACATTTTAAATACCAATTTCAACAACGTGTAAAATGACAAGGATAAAAACGTGGTGGGCACCGAGCCTAACGGCATCACACTAGATCTTAGTTTCCTCAGTCTGCCCCGTTAGGAGACGGCTCGCTTAATCCGCCCGCCTTTTACATTGCTTTGTACCATCACAAGCCTTTTAAGTTAGCTTCACATTAATATTTAGATGCAAAACAAAGATAATCTCTAGATGCACGAATTTCTTCAGTCATCCAGGAAAACAAAAACCCACTACCACACCAGAGGGAGCAACCTACGCATGCTTCAACAATCCCAAATCCGCACAGCCTGCAGCTGCGAGCAGAACGTGCAAGAGGTAGGACGGTCAGCTCACCTGTTGATGAAACCATATCCGTTTCTTACATTGAACCATTTTACTGTTCCCAAAACCTTCGTTGCTGGAAGGAGAAAAAAAAAAACTCACGATTACCAGACATCCTTTTTTAAAACCGCCACGCTTCAGCATCCGGTCCCTCGAGCGTTTCCCCGCGGCCACCTGACAGCCTTTCTCTTCAGAGCCAGCTCGCCCGGCCACGCTCTGGCCCCCACCGCGCCTCCGCGGTCCACGTGGGTGAGCTCAAGGCACCAGGGCCAGGGTCGCAGGCCCAAGCTGGGTGCGCGCGTAGACAGCCGGCGGCGGGCGCGGCTGCCGGGCGGAGAGCACGTGAGGGAAGGGGAAGCAGCCCAGCCCACTCCGGCCTGCGTAGGCGACTCGCCGCGCCCTCAGGGTACACGCGGAAGGGAAAGGGTGGGGGGGACGAAACAACGGCGTGCGGGCCCCGGCGCACGCGGCCAGCGGGGAGGGGAAAGACCCTGCTGCACACGCGGTCAACTACGCGCGGCTGCACGGGGGGAGGGGCGCGCGGCTGCGCGGGGTCTACAGGGGCGCGGGAGCTGGCGCGTGCGCGCCTGCCGGGCACGCGAGCCGGCGTCCGCGAAGGCGCGGGCCTGGGGGAGGGGCAGCCGCGCTGCCGAGTCGGTCCCCGCCGGCCGCGCGCCCGCCGGCTCGCCCCGCTTCGGGTAACGGTTCCACCGCCAGGCTTTCCTACGGCCCAACCCCCGCCCCTTTCCGGCCCTTACCGATGACCTTCTTGTCCCCGCCGGCGGGCGCCGCCGATGTAAGGCCGCCCGGGCCGCCGCTCCCTGCGCCGCTGCCCGTGGTGCCGGGCTTGGTGTCGGCAGCGCTGAGGGCGGGGGCGGCGGGGGGGGCGGCGGGCGGCTGCTGGGTCTCGGCCTCGCTGCTCATGGTTGCGGTGATGGTGACTGGGGCCGGCTGCGGCAGCTGCGGCTCCTCCCGGGGTGTGATGGTAACTAGGCCGGCGGCGGCGGTGGGGCTGCTCAGGGCTCTCTGGGGTCCGCTCTCCGCTCCCGCTACCGATCGAACTAGCGAGAATGGCGGGACGGGCGGGATAAGCCTTGAGATCGACCCGCCCTAAGCATCGTTCACTGGCCAGGAGTGCTGTCAATCTTGCCACCTGACCCCAATTCCTGACTTCTATTGGCTAATACTTTATCACTCCTGCACTTTCATTGGCTCTTAGGCGGCTAATTTGGCCGACCTACAACCGTTCCTGCCTCTGCCGCCGCCGCCATAGAGACCGGAACTAGAATTAGAGTAGAGTCACCACGAGAACCATAGAGTACCGAGGACGGGCAGAGAGAACGTGACTTTCACTAGGCTGCAGCCTGGGCAGGCGGGCCATACATCCAGGATTGTATCCTGGTGGTAGGAAAGGCACGGCCAAACGCTTGAGCCAGGATTACCCGGCCGGAACCGGGGGCTTGAAAGGGGCCCCGTCGACACCTTAGCTCCATGTGGAAAGGCGGCCTCCCTCCCTTCCTGCTCCAAATATGGTCCTTGTGACCTCAGTTACTGTGGATAGAGCCTGCATTCTACAATGGCCGTGCTACTCGTGGCACAGCCGAGTGTTTCTGGACCAGACTTAAACGCATGCATTCAAAGAGTGTCCGTTTTCGGCGGAGCAGTCACCCTCGAGGGACCACGCAGGCTTCTCAGGCTGCCCTGCTCGGCATTTTTAGGGTGGAGGGCGGGGGCGTACTCCATGGGGACCTGTCTTCCCATCCATATTACCAAGCATGTAAGGATTGTCTTGTTAAATATTCAGGTCTTTTTCTATTGGCCACAAATCAGATTTAATCTCAAATCACGTTGATTGAGCAAGCTAGGCATTTTTCTTGCATTTTATTCTTACAACAGTCACATGAAATAAGGATTACTATCCATGTTTCACAACCGATCTATACTTGAGGCTGCCACATGCTGTAGCTGAAGTCCTTCATTCGTTGTTTAGTAAGCATCTACTATCTGCTGGGGATGGACTAGTACATCAGATTCTGCCTTAAATCAGTCTAGGATGAAAACAGAAATTTAAACTCGCAACCCACAGCGTTGCCAAAGCACAAAGCAATTTGGGAGTAAAGGTAGAAGAAGGCGGAGTGCTGACTCCAGGCACGTGGAAGTTTATGCAAGGCCGAGAGGCAAGAAGAGATTGGGTCTGGGGAAATGCAAGTAAAGTAGTCCAATAAGACTAGAATGAAGACATTGTGTTATAGAGGTAGGCTGGGTCAAATTAGGATTTTATTGAAATTATCCTAAGGGCAATAGTGATAAGGGTAATTTAGAGTTGTAAGTAGGGAGTGTCATCATTTTTTTAATGGCTGCTAAGTGGAGAATGGGTTGTAGGGGGGCAAAAATGGAAGTAGTAGGGAAAACAGGCTAGTGCAACAGTCCTTAACCCCCCGCCCCCCCCCCCCCCCCCCCCCCCCCCCCCCCCCCCCCCCGCCCATCATCTAGGCCTGTCATTCCACTTCCAAAAGGCATTCAGTGAATCAGTCCTTAAAACTCTCTAATCCCGTCATTCCTACTGCCCTACACTACTGTAGGCCATTATCAACTATTACTTAGAGCAGAAGCAGGCAAACTTTCTGTAAGGACCAAATAATATGTACTTTAAGCTTTGCAGGCCAGACGATTCTGTCTCAACTAATCAACCTCAGAGCCTGTAAGCAGCCACAATCAGTAAACAGGTTCCCCTGTTCCAAACTTTATGGACACTAAAATTTGAAATTCATATAATTTTTACATGTCATAAAATATTCTTTAGACTGTTTCAACTGTTTAAACATTTAAAAACCATTCTTATTCTTAGCTATATGCCATTGAAAAACAGTGAGAGGGCCTGCCAACTGTAGTTTGCTGAGGCCTGGCTTAGAGCACTCCTAGTTGGTTTCTCTACCGCTTTCTTATTCTAATATTCTCCACCACAACATCCAGAGTGTTCTTTTGAAAACATCTGATCATGACACTGTCTTACCTAAAATCTTTCAGTGACTACCACTACCCTTAGGATTGTCCAAACGCCTTAATGTGGTTTACAGGACTCCGTATGACTTCTCTAAACTTACTCCCCACTTGTCTTTCACTTCTTTGCCCAACCTTCCAGGTGATTTTAGCTGTTGGGCTATCACATACTATTCCCTCTACTGGTAACACTTCCTCTTTCCTTTCTCCTTTGCCTTAAGGCTTAACTCTCTATCCTTTAGGTCTTGCCTCAGATGTTATTAGGTGACAAGACTCTCCTATCCTAACACTGAATTGCATTAATTAAATCTTCCCAGCCAGACTGTGAATTCCTGGAGCACCTAGCATAATACCTGACACACAGTATCTTAATAAATTTGTTAAATGAATGAGATGGTGTAGAAAAGGGATTGGAGAAGGTACAGGCAGCAGAGAGGTCATCTGCGCAACTGTGCCAGTAATCCAGGTGAAAAAGGCTTGCAGCAACAATGTGTATGGAGAGAATTAGGTGGAATCTAGAGCTGCTATTCATCTGTGCCAGCTCCAGATGACTTTTGACTGCTAAGAAGAAACTGCAAAAGGCAGTTCTGCCAACACTGAGGACAGTGTGCCCCTATAGGTTTGCAAGCTTTTTCCCAAAGTGGAGTTAGAAAGACAATGACCGCAGCACCTGAGAATAAGTGAGCAACCTTCCCTATGTATTAATAACTACTTTGAAGAGATGGCTTCTCACGCAGAAATATAAATTCTGTAACATTTGTCTTTATAATGTTACTTAAAAGTATCATTAGTTACTCATCCAATTACTTCACTAAGCTGTCTCCTGCTAAGTGGACATAAAGATGAGCTCTTTCCTACTACTTTCCTTGTAGCCACCTCTCTACCACTACAGAGATGGTACTGAAGCACTGCAGGATAAACGGTTTATGTCAAAATGCATCTCCTGTTCCAAGGTGGGCGCTCTCTGCTCCACAGTTCTGCTAGTCCCCCTGCTACCCTGAGTGCACACTGCCCAGCATGGTGACCACAGTTCAGACAACTCCAGTGCCTATCTTTAAAAGTGATGTGAAAGGCACGGGGGTTCATTTCAAGAATCTCCTTTGCAAAATCACTTTTACCTTTGTCCCCATCTCTGACAGACTGGCCCAGGAACACAGTTCCCTCTTCCTGGAAAGTCCCCCCTCCCTTATCTCCTGGCTAATTCCAGCCAATCTGGCAATATTTACCTCAAATGTTACCTCTTCTCTTAGTCCTGGTCTCGCCACTCTGCTCCCATAGCATCTTGTACATACCATTACCATTCACACAACAAATGTTATTAAGCAGTTACTAGGTACTAGGTGCTTACCTCTTCTAGGTGCTGAGAACACAGTAAAAAAAAAAAAAAAAACAAAAAAAAAACCACAAACGAAAAATGAAAAACAAACCTGCCCAAAATCCCTGTCCTCATTAGGGCTCACATTCTAATACTCATCACGTTGTATTGAAACTGTGCCTATCTCCTGTCACAAGCATGGGCCACATCTGACTTATCTTTGCAGTTCCAGTGTCCAGGACAGAGACTGGCATAGAATGAAGGGTGCCAAGTGTAACTGAATTCAACCGAACGGCCCATCACAAGAAGGTCAACTCAAATCCCAGCTGCTCATCCTCCTTCCTATCTTTAATTCCATCCTGTTTGGTTCCTTGATCAGTTCTCAGTGCGTCCCCTCTGAACCATATTTACTTAGCTACAGAGTTGCAAATATCTATACTATAAGGCTCTTGTACAGCTCACCGTCTTCCTTGTCTCCCAATACACTGAAACGACACTTTTAAGCCAGGTTCTATTTTCATAGAATTCAGCTCTCTGCTATCTCTGCTGCCTGCAGTAGCCTGCTGCTAGTAGTTATGAGTCAAGTGTCCATCAGCCAGGAGAAAGGAGAAATGGGAGGACATAGAAATTGTCTCATGAAAGGAACACTAGGGAACTCTCTATACCTCTTGAATATTATACTCAAGGGAACTTTTTACGTTGGGTTATTCCTTTCAAAACATTTTCCAAGGCATATTACTGTTTACAAGTTACCCTCATGTCCATCCTCTTATTTGACCCTTTCAACAGTACTACGTAGTATACAGGTATTATTGTCCACGTTTTATAGATGAGGATACTGGGGCTCTGAATGGGACAGTGAACTTCTCAAGACCGCAACTGTTTTAAAAAAAATGACCCCAGATTCAAACCAAGATTTTGGACTACACTATTCCCACTTTGTCGTGATCGAGACACATTCTACCAAATGGTCTCCCATCCAAAAACATCCCAAGTTAGGCTCCAGAACTAACTAAACTGAACCTACTGGGAACATCCTTGGAATACATCATTCTGAGGCCCTGGGGCTTTGCCTTCTTTGCTCCATCAACTTGAACCTACGAGGGGACTGCTATAACGGCTCGCAAATCTGAGGCATTCCACTATACATAGCAAGGGCTTGGCTGTGGTCCACGCTGGCCTTGCAGCAGGAGCTAAGGCGTGAGGAGATGGAGCTACCATTACAACCACTTAAAAACAATACACATACAAAACCCCAAAACCAAAACACTTTATTTACAGTTGAAAAACATGGAAATCTTGGGTTCTGAATCTGTGATACTTCCAAGGTCTCTTGATCAAACAGGGCAACAGCTGGCAGGGAAGCAAACACAGGGCCCAATCCAGGTTATCTTACTCAAGAGCATCACCCTGAGCAAGGGCATGCCCACAATGGCAGAGATGTGGAGGTCTGTGAGGGATGAAGAGACAAGCAGCTCAGAGGGAACTGGAAGGGGATGTTCCATGGAGACAACCTTCCCACCTCCTCTATATTCCTGATCCTCTTTAACCAAAGAATAAAAACCGGTCTGATTCTTGCCATAGGCCAGACCTTTGGTTCTCCAGAGCAAAGTTGAAAGTATATTACACAAGAACCAAGAAGGAAGAAACTAACATTTCTGGTCAAGCATATTATCTCATTTACCCTTTACAATTCTGTGCAGTATACATTATACTATTAAGCAAAGGAGAAAACTAGGGTCCCAAGGGGTTTAATGGCTTGACAGTGATGGGGGTTCCTGGTATACTGACTCCAAAGCCTATGTCTTTTTTGCCAGACCTTGTGGCACTCTATGGCGCTCTAGAACAAACAGCAATCTTTCTGTGCAGGTTTTGATCCCAGGGTCACAGAGAAAGGAGATTCCACACCCTCTGTTTATGGCCTTGGAGTTAGCTGCACTAAAAGAACAGGGTGAGTACACTCAGATACTACTGTCCCCCTCGCCCCAGACGTGGCCACACCCCTCCTCCTCCAGAGGACAGGGAGTCCTGCTGTCACACTGCAGGCTCAAACAGAAGTTTGACTCTGGGCCCTAAAGCAGAATGTACAAAAACGTATGACAGCACTTTATAAGTTGCACGGTGTTCCAAGACCTAAGCTCTATCACAGATCAGGCATATGTCAGTCAGCACGGACCCTGCCTCAAGGAGTTCTCTGTCTAGAGAACACCAGACCAATACATTTGTGATCCACGGTGTTCAATGTTGTTAACAGAAGGATGAACCAAGTCCTAGGAGGACCCAGGAAGGGACCACTGACTCTGCCTAGGCCAGGAAGGAGGAGATGGAGGGCCAGGGAATGATTCAAACTGATGTTAGCCACACGCTCCTGGGAGGGTCTGGGAGAGACCAGGATTAGTTAAAACTACATATATATTGTATGTATTTGTTACAAGATACATGCTCGGAGTAGAAAATTCAAGCATATACAGGACAGTGTAAACTGAAAAGAAAGTCTCTTTGCTATCTACCCTGTGGAGGTAACCATTATTAATACTCGGCTATATATCACTACAGAAATTTCTGAAAGTTATTCAAAATAAATAGGATCATGCTGATATAATGCCCATCTTGACTTTGTCACTTAATTTACCTGAGAAATCTTTCTAAGGCGATGTAGCACTCCTTGACGAGATGTACCTCAGTGTGTGAGACCTGGTTATGACATGCAACTGTGCCTTTATATGGTCATGAGCCGCATAATGTTTCGGTCAACAACGGACTGCATATATGACGTGGTCCCATGAGACGATAATGGAGCTGAGGAATTCCCATCGCCTGGTGACGTTGTAGTCACTGTAATGTCCTAGTGCAGTGCACCACTCACGTGTGTGTGGTGATGCTGGTGTAAACAAACCTGCGCTGCCAGTCGTAGAAAACTATAGCAATATAATGATGTACATTGATAATAATAAATGACCGTGACACTGGCTCATGTATTTACTATACTGTACTGGACTTTTTATTACTTTAGGGTGTATTCCTTCTTAGAGAAACTTGCTGTAGAGCCGTATGCCGTGCTGCAGCAGCAGCGCCTTGTGCTTACCACACCTCCTGCTGCAGCATTTTCTCTTGGGCTTGGTTTAATCAGGTGTTGTTTTTGTAAATTTAGTGTATCCCAACTGTAGTATTTATAAAGTCCACAGCAGTGGACAGTCATGTCCTCGGCCTTCACATCCACTCACCGGCCTTCACATTGCGCATTCACTGACTCACCCAGAGCAACTTCGTCTTACAGGCTCCATTCAGGGTAAGGGCCCTATCCAGGCGGACCGTTTTAAATCTTTCATACTGTATTTTCACTGTACTTTTTCTATGTTTACATACACAAATACTTATCATTGTGTTACCACTGCGTAGAGTATTCAGTGCAGTAACACGTGTACAGGTTTGTAGCCTAGGAGTAATAGGCCATACCATACAGCCTAGGTGTGTAACAGGCCGTACGTACCATCTAGGTTTGTGTAAGCGCGCTCTCTGTTTGCACAATGACAGAATCACCTAGTAACACATTTCTTATAATGCAAGCCTGTTGTTAAGCAGTGTGTGACGGTACTGAATTTTACTGGAATAAAGCCAGACATTCTCTCCTCTCCCCTCCCTTTTTAGCTGGCAGGACTTCTGACTTGCAGGGCAGGGAACAAAGAGTGTCACACACCCAGCAGGCATGCAAATATTTGTTGCCAAATCTCTAGTGCTCTCAAAACCCATATTTTCATGTGGAGCCTCCCTCCTCTTGCCTGGACTGCTGCAGGCTACACCTCCTGGGCCTCCACCCATTTTCCACATTGCTGCCAGAATCAACTTCCAAGGAAAATTCAAGCACAGTGTTCTCCTGCTCAAAATCCTTCAGAGGCTCCCACTGGCTTGGTTCTTTCTGGAGGGTCAGGCCCCCTTTTGAGAATTTCAGGAGCACAGTGGACTCTCATCCCGTGGAGAAAATAAAAATGTACTTACCGCCTGAGGCCCATCCCCACCCGCAGGATAATGCAGGAACTCCTCAGCCTGTACTGGTTCTCACAACTGGCCTGGCCTCCGCCAGCCTCACCTCCTACGTTGGCTTTTTGTACCTTCATGCTTTGGCCATATTGAATTACTTGAAGTTTCTCTTATACTTTCTGCTGTTTCCTGCTTTTGTGCTTTGCTCATGTTGTTCCCTCTGTGTGGATGCCCTGCCCAGTTTTAGCCACCTGAGAGGTTCTACTCTTTTGTGTACTCAGCTGAAGGATCATCTCATCTGCAGCCTTCCCAAACCATTCCTGGCAGGCATTCACACTTTCCTTACTTTGTCCCAAAACCTCCAGTCTAGAGCTTTATTGAACTGTCATTGTCAGTTTCCCAAAAGATTGTGAGTTCCTTGAAGGCAGGAACTGGGCTTTTCAAATTTACAGCCTCATATGCAGCATGGTACCTCTTTTTTTAAAATTTATTTTTCAATTACAGTTGACATACAATAATATGTTAGTTTCAGGCATACGGCATAGTGATTAGACATTTATATACCTTAGGAAGTGATCACCCAGCATGGGACCTATCTTAATTAATTAGTGCTAAATTGTGGAATTAATGAAGGAGCAGCCCACGTGCAACCAACATGTCTTTCATAATCTTCCTCTACAGGAATGTATCACATCTACAGGTGGTCCCAGAATGGGGGATATTTCCTAAACCTCAGTCATTCGAATACCACCTTCACAGCTATTACCATGTCCTACATCCACAGGTACAATTGATTTTTAACCAAATCACTATTTGAACTTTAATAATGCCTCATTATAAGCTATAACTATAAAATTATGTGTTGTGCTAATTACATATTTTTCCTAAGACACAAATGTTAAAATAAAAGATATTCATGCCAGCACCACTGAAAGCTGTGTAACCCATGTTTTTCTAATAAGAAGCACCTGAGATGCTAGTTACATACATAGCATCCCACCTCAAATTAGCTCAATCAAACTCTCCAGGGGAGAGATCTGAGAAATGGTGGGTTTCACAAATGCCCCAAGTAATTCTTCTCCTTAGGGGAATTTGGGAAATAATGAACTAAAGAAAGTTCTCTACTGCTTGCCACAAATACCAGGTTTGGGGACCACAGGGAGGTGACCAGCAGTTCAGACAAGCAGGGCTTCCAGAGCTCACAGCCCCTTGCTTTTCCAAGAGACTCTCTGGCTTTCGACACAGGTTCCACCAGCCCCCGTGAGAGTCTAAGTGCAAAGAACTCAGCTCAGACTATGGCAGGAGAATTCTGAGGGCCAAGGTTCATTTATGTATACCTAACCAAATTTATCATAAATAAAAAGCATTCACAGGACCCAAAGATAAAACCAAGGTTTCTAAATCTAGAGTTCTACAGAAAACTTCATTTTCACTAAAATCAAAGTCAGGACCTAAGGCAAAACACAAAAAGTTCTGGAAGGAAGTGCTTCATAGAGAGGAAGAGTTGATCAAGTGACCTCACCTGTCTTCTATCTCCTTCCTATCTTCTTATATTTCCAGTGCCTGGGCACAAGGCCTCAAGAGCATGATTAGGTGATATCTTGGTTTGAATGCAGTAGATTCCTCCTGGACCAATGCCACCCAGAGATTATCTCCTCTTGGGACTTTTCTGATTGGGATGTGGTGGGTTCTCAATTAAAAGGCAGACTGTTATTTTCATGTCGCCTCAGCATCACTCAAAGTCAGCATCAGCCTTATCTGAGAGCTGGTGAGAAATGCAGTACCTCAGACCCCATCCAGATCCACTGAATCAGAACCAGCATTTTAACAAGATCTCCTGGTGATTCACATGTGCATTAAAGTTTGAGAAATGCTGCCCAACAGGGTTTGAAAACATCATCTATATGGCTGTCAACCATTATTCTGCCCCAAACAACCTGAGGGATCTAAAACACTTCTATAGGAATTAGAGATACTTGTAACTTCACAGCTGAGAGAATGACAGGATGATACCCTGTTCCCTGGGGAATTAATCTCTGCTTTTCCTTACTTTCTCCCAAATCACATTACTCAGAAACCTAAAGTGGGGCACCTGTCTGTGGAATCCCTTTCGGTCAGACTGCCACCTAGATTCCCTAACACCTTAAAACCTATGATAGGAATTTTTGGTAAAGTTAAATGAGATAATTCATGCAAAATTCTTAGCTTAATATTTGAGCACAAAAAAGTACTCAAAAAAGAACTACTTTTATTAGCTATGGAAATATTAGCTATGAAAGATTCAATTCTGAACAAGTCAGGGTTAGGACACCACATGTGGCTTTTTAATTAAAATTAAATAAAATTAAAAATTCAGTTCCTCAGTCATATCAGCCATATTTCAAGTGCTCAATTGTCACACGTGGCTGGAAGCTACCATAACAGCACAAATATAAAACATTTCCACCATCACAGAAATGAACGTCTATTGGACACTTCTGGGCTAGAGGGCCTCTGGAATGTCAAATGGTCCCCGTGGAATTTTGGTTGGAGGCTGAGAAGAGGGGCTTTCAATGGGGGCAAAGGTTTATGTAGTCTCTGCTGATAGTGGATGAGAATTGGGGGGAGGGGAGAGGTGGTGATTGCCACTCTCAGAAATCAAACCCCCCCAGTAAGGATTTCTAGTCACTTTCTATAAGGAACTGAGAACAATATAGAAAAGAGACCCCAAACAGAAAGAATTTCTAAACTTTATTCTTTTTGTTATCTTCTGTCCTCTGGTAGTGATCAGTGGTCAATCTTTCGAAGGAAAAGGACCTATGAGCTCAACTTTAGTTATAACAAAGAAATGAGGGGGAATGCAGGTTGAGCCCCAGAGGCCCCCAGTGCTGGCAGAAAGGAAAGCTCAGGGGGTCAAGTGGGCCTGAGACGGAGCCATGTGGCTAAGAGAGAGGTCCATGTGCAGCTTCCAGCACGCACTTGTGCATTCCTGCCCCGGCATTTGCTCACAGCAGTCCCCTGCCTAAAATGCCTGACATTCTCCCTCTCTAGTAACTCGTGTAATACATTTTTACTGAATGCCTGTAAGTGCCAGATGCTGTGAACATAAAGTAAGTCACACATAGAGAAATATAAAGTCACTAAAACGGTCTGGTATTTGACTAGATCTCCATTTGGAGAAAAAAAGGCAGAATACAGAAAAACAAAGTCTAGAGAATTTTCTAAGTATAAAAATAAAACTAAAGAAATACCAGGGGAAAAAAAACAAACCAGAAGACATTAGGATCTGAGGTAGTAATGACCTTCTTAAACAAGACAAAACACAAAAGCCATAAGGGAAAGGTTGATCATTTTGACCTCATCAAAATTTAGAACTTCGGTTTAACAAAGGATATAGCCAAAGTTAAGATAAGCAACACACTGTCGATTTTTTCTTAAAATATATTCTGGAGAGAACAGTCACAACATATAAAATAAAGAACTAAGACTCAGAATGTATAACTATTCAAATCAGAAAAAGGTAAAATGAACTATGTGCTACAAACATAGACTGTTTTGTCAGTTTTGTTTTTTTTAAAATATGAAGTAGTTTTACTTGAGCGGAGGAGGAAAAGTCTTCAAGACATAGTAATACCAAACAGACAAACAATGATGAACAATATACTATGATGCCACTTAGGAAAAACAAAACCTCCCAAAATCAGATAGGCAAAGAAAAGGCCCTGATGGATGTACATCAAACCGATAAAGAAGTTACCTCTGAGGAGAATAGTGAGATTGGGGCTGGGGTGACTTTCACTTTAAATGTTTTGTGTGAAAATTTTTACGAGATTATATTTTTTTACTTTCATAATTAAAAAATAAACAGCCGAATGAAATATCTGTACCTTGATTGGATCACTTCTCTTTAGAGCTATAAAAGTTACTTTGTGGACAACTGGAGAGTTTGAACATGTATATTGTGGCTATGAGGACGGTCTTGTTTTTAGGAGTTGCTTGCTGAAGCGTTAGGAAGTCTTCAACTTTCAAAAGGGAAAGAAATAAAGAGAAAGAAGGGAAAGTAAGGGAGGAAAGAAAGAAGGTAGGAAGGAAAGCAGGAGACAGGAAGAGGGTGAATGGCAATGTGAGGAGCTGGAAGAAGGAAAGAAAAAAATAAATGTCAAAGCAAAATGATAAAACAAGAATGTTAATCATTGGTGATTCTGGGTGAAAGGTATATGGGTATTCAATGTACAATTCTTACAACTTTCTGCAGGTTTGAAAATAAGAAAGAACGAGGGGGTGGGTGGGGAGAGAGAGAGAGCGAGAAAGAAGGGAAAGGGGGGGAGAGAGAGAGAGAGAGAAAGAGAGAGAGAGAGAGAGAGAGAGAGAGAGAGAGAGAGAGAGAGAGAGAGAGAGAGACCACCACTCTAGCTGGAGATGATCAATTTCTCCCTTGAATTCTTATGACACTTAGCAATATCACTCATATTACTGGTGATCACCTCTGAGAATATGTCTTATTCCCCGTAAGCTCCAGAAAGGTGGAGGCATCTTTCAATTCTTTGCCTCCCTCGGCATGCCTAGCACGATGCCCAACACAGAGCAGGCAGAGCAAAGAGGGTAGGAGGAAAGGCTGAGGAATGTGTTATGTTCACCTATGAGGCTGGGAAACACAAAGTCAGGGCCTGGAATGTACCATCGGTTCTGATGAGAAGCATGAAAGACGTCTCCTGGCTGCCCAGGCTGGTGCCAGCAGGGCGTCACCCAGAGCTGGAGCCAGGTCTTTCCAGTGGGACCACTGAATGGAACTGTAGTCTGAGGAAGCTGTCAGAAAGTGCCTGATCATTTTCAGTTTGGTACTTTGTAAACTACAAAGTGGTAGAAAAGTATAGTGCCCAAATAACCGTTTCTCTTTGATCCTTACAATGACCCTAGGAAACAGGCATTATCTCTATATGACAGATGAGGAAGCAGGCCCAGAGAAGGGAAGTGACTTCTGCAAGGTCACATAGAGAGGAAATGAGCTCAATCCCATGTCTTCAATTCTAAGAAGAGAAAGACACACTTACCGTATTCAGGCTTGCTAAGGACTACATCTCCCCACACTGTGAGATCACCACAGGCAGCTTGGGCTTATTGTTGGGGCCTGTGGGAACATTCTAGGAGAGAAAGCACAGTGGAGATTCATCCGTCAGACACACACTCACCGAACATGTACTGATGTCTGCCAGTCCCTGTGCTAAAGACTGAGGGTTCAGAGACTGATACCACAACAGTCCATGTCCTAGCAGACAGGTGGAGCATATAATACAGATCAAACATAAAATGTACCTTTAAAAAATATCAAAGCTATGATATGTAACAATGTAGTAGTATGTTATACGAAAGTGTATACAGGGAAGAGGAAGCAACTAAATACACTTTGCTGGAAGAGGTCAGGGATGGATTCACAGAACAGGCGGTTATTTGAGCTGGGCCTAGAAGGATGAATGGGGTCTCACCAGGAGGAAGAGCATTCCAGCACGAGCAAAGGCTCAGGAGCGAGAACCAAGAGGCAGGGACGCGTATGGCGCACTTCGAGAAGCTAGTAGCGGACCTGAGGAACATGGAGGAGGCAGTGGCAGAAGGGGTCGTGGAGAGGAATGAGGTCCTGAAGGATCTCGAACACAAAGCTGAGTAGGATTTCATCAAGTAGGTGAAGGGGCCTCCTGAGCCCAAAACTCAGTGTGCACTAGAGAGGCTAACCATGGGTCAGGAAAACTTGGGAGGCATGTGGGCTCTCCTCCATTTTCTTTAGGAAGTCCATGTAACACAGGCAGTGAAGACAGGGCCTAACAAACACAAGCCTGCTCAGCGTTCTCGAACTCTCGATACTACTGGTAGTAAGTACCAGACTAGAATGACTGAGAAAGAAGAAATCAAACCAGGACTCACCTCAATCTTTCTCATCACTAGAAGTCCATCAATGATTTTTCCTGTAGAAAGAGTATGAGCTGGACTTTACTATTCTCATTTGCAAAGCATTTTCCAGGTTCCAATGCCCATTCTCACCATTGTCTCATTTGATCCTCATACCAACCTCAGGAAATTGATTCAGTGGAGGTGAAATGACTTGCCCAAAGTCACATGTAGTAAGTAGCAGAGTTAGAGGTAAAACCTAGGTCTGAGTGACTGCAAAGCCCTATTGCACCATGCTGCCTCTGTGTGGTATTTCTTAAGTGCTACCATCTGGGTTTTATTCCCCCCACATAAAAATCACCCAAATGGTTACACACTTTATCAGATGGCCCCTTTGTCCTTCCACATATCCTCCCCACCTGCCACTACTTCCATCTCCCCTACTACTACTGAGAGCGGTTAAACTGGTCCAGCAGTTTTGGTATAAGAGTGCAGGACTAACTCCTTCGGAAGTCCCACTCTGGGTGAATGGGGTCTGGACCATGGGACAGGAGTAGGACTCACCAAACACTACGTGCTTTCCATCCAGCCAGTCACACTTAGAGCAGGTGATGAAGAACTGGCAGCCATTTGTACTGGGACCGCTGTTTGCCTGATGGAAACCAAATATACTTTCATTGAGATTTCCTAGCCACGCTAGTTGAAGGACTAGATTCCCAAAAGAGCCTGTAGCTCTGATTCCTCCACATTTTCTTTCAACAAACATCACTGAGCATCTCTTGTGAGGCAGGGACCGAGCTAGGACCTAAGGATACAGAGATGCACAGGACACACCATCTCTGACCTCAAGCAACTAGATCCTTGAATAAATGTACGTTTCTCCTACAGTGTGAATTTTTATAATGTGAACAATTGTTTATGGGTCTTGCTTTTGCTGTATTTAGTCCAATACTACGTATAACTGAATTATAGTTACAAATTAGCTACCAGGTGAGGAAAGGTCTGTTGCCTATGCCATAAGCTGTTTTGTCTAAATGGCTTTGTACTATAACAATGGTAATTAAAATTTAAGAAGGTGCAAGAAATCGCTAGTGCTATGCTGGAAAAAAGACTATATTTAATCCATGATGTTTGCTTTTTACTGGTATATCCCAAATCCTTTATTATTGAATTTTATAGGAAAAAGTATCTAGCCATATCCCCTCTTTCCCTTCCTTGAAATTGTTTTTACTTTATTAGATTTAATAACACAATATAAAAGAATAGGCTAAAATTACAACGCACAGCGATACTTTGTAGAGACATGTGACTTTCATAGGAAGTGTACTTTTGGACACTATATATCGATATCCCTAAACAGCCTTTAATATGCTAAATTCAGATTTTTGTATATCAGCAAACCAAAGTTAAGTTTCAGCAGCACTATCTTACAACAGTGTCTGTATAACTATGTGAATATTTTATTGCATACTTCCCTACTTCCCTTATTATTATTATTTTTCTTAAGGAGGGCGCAGCTCACAGTGGCCCATGCGGGGATCAAACCGGCAACCTTGATGTTATCAGCACCACACTCTAACCAACTGAGCTAACCGGCCACCCCAAACGCCTACTTCCCTTATTTTGGCAAAGAATGAATAGAAATGGAAAACTGAAATTAGTACCATTAAAAGCACAGACCTCATAAAACTACTAGAGGCAAAACTGGAAATTATTAGATAGAGAACTAGCCTTAATCAGATCTTAATGGATTTAAGTGGATTATTTGTTCAACTGTGAAGGAATAAAAATGTGTATGAAATACAAAAAATACATTAAAGACAGTGTCTAAGGGTGGGCTCTAATTAGGGATTTTATATTATACTTTAGAAATTGCCCAAGTTAAGATGAGGCAATTTTTGGGTTTTGTACATGTGCTCAGGAACATTTCATACATGAAAGTAAGGGACTGCTTGGGCCAATCAGAATAGGCCTATACTTTGGAATGAAGGTTAGGCTTCTGAGGGTCCCAATTCCTTCTTTCTTCCCTTTCCCTCCCTCCCTCCCTCCCTCCCTCCCTCCTTCCTTCCTTCCTTCCTTATCCCCCAACTCTACCTACCTACCTAGTCTATCTACTTTGCTACTCAATGTCTCAACATTTATTAGCAAGCAGTCAGGAAAACAGTCATAGAACATGTTTTTATAGCTCTGTGGAGACACTCGCTGCCCTTAGCCACTTATTTACTCTTCCAGGAAGTATAGCTTACTGGTTTAGAGAATAAACTCTGGAACCAGATGACCTAGCTTTAATCCCAGGTCCACCACTAACTGTGTGACCTTACTTTAGTCGCATAACCTCTCCGTGCCTCAGTTTCCTCATTTGTATCTATTGTAAAGGATGTTGAGAGGATTAAAATAAATTAATGCAAATAAGGTACCTGTTGAGTAAGTGCTCAATCAGTGTCAGCCATTATTCTGATTATCTTGCAGACATTCATCAATATCTGCTCAGCACCTTTCTGTATCAGGTATAAGGATTAGAGATCAATGAGACCCAGTCCCTGCCCTTGAGGAACTCATGCTTTAGTGGAGGATATAAGCAAAAACAATTATGCAACAAGGTATGTGACAGCACAACCTAACCGGTGCCGGCCTGAAGGGAGCAGAGACCAAGGTTCCTTCCACTCTTCTGACTCGTCCACAGAAGCGAACATAGCGGCATGCACTTAGAGGCGTGCTAATCCTCCTGGCGAAGATCCAAGCCCACCTAAGCCACTTTCCCACCCTTTGCCTGCACCTGCCCAGCCTGGAGTTCCTAAAAGGCGGCTCGTAAGCAACTGGATCCTACACCGTTTGCTGTGCTAGTCTCGCACCATAACCATGGCATTTTCCTAACTGGCCTCTCTGCCCTAGCCTCTCCTTTTCCATCTGCCACTCACTCTGCAGCCAGGATCCTCTAAAACACCCTCCTCAAAAAAGTGTGTAAAAACACCCTCCTCTATAACCTCTGAAAGAAAGTCCACACACCTCATCCTTATTCTGCCATCTGAAGCCCTTCAGGAGCCAGACCCACCTCCCTCTCCAGTAGTCTCTACTGACCATTCCCTCCACCATTCACATTCTATGTTCTCATCATCTTTCTCACTTTCTGCCCCTTGACTATGACATCACGGTCATATACCTCTGTGACCGTGCCTAGGCTGTTTGTTCAACCTGAAATGCCATCCAGTACAGAACTCTTTCAAGAACTCAAATGTCCCCTCCTCTGTGAAGCGCAGGCTGGCCCACCCCCTCGCAGCAATTATTCTCCTTCCTTGGGCCCTCACAGTATTTTTACACACACCTAGGTGGCCTCACCCTAATACACTGATAGCATGGACTACACATACTAGACTTCTCATTTTGCATGTGTGATTCCCCCGTTAGGTGCTAAGTGTCACTACGGCAGGAATCAGGTCTTACGCCTTACCACGAGGCCTGAAACACAGTGGCTATCAATAAATCTTTACGTGATGAATGCCTGAGTAGATGAGAGGAAGAGTGGGCAGGCAGGACAGAGAATGTGCATGTAAATATTGGGTCTGGGGGAGTGAGAGTTGGGGCATTGACAGGGGTAAATGGTAATGAGGGGTGGGTGGCAGAGGGTTGGAGAGTGAGAGAAGCAAGGTAGTAGAAGTAAGGGAAATGAGGAGGGGGGATGGATGGCTCAGGTGGTTAGAGCGCAAGCTCTGGGCAACGGGGCTGCTGGTTCGATTCCCACATGGGCTAGTGAGCTGCGCCCTCCGCAACTAGAATGAAGTCAGTGAGCTGCCGCTCAGCTCCCTGGTGGCCAGATGGCTCAGTTGGTTGGAGCACATCCTCTCAATCATAAGGTTGCTGGTCCGACTCCCGCAAGGGATGGTGGGCTGTGCCCCCTGCAACTAGCAATGGCAACTGGACCTGGAGCTGAGCTACACCCTCCACACTCCACAACTAAGACTGAAAGGACAACAACTTGACTTGGAAAAAAGGCCTGGAAGTGCACATTGTTCCCCAATAAAGTCCTGTTCCCCTTCCCCAACAAAAATCTTAAAAAAAAAAAGAGATTGGTTTTACTAAAAAAAAGAAAACGAGGAGCGAGGGGGAATAAGGGAAAGTAAACGTGGAGTGGGCATGAAGGAGAGTGAGCCGGGGTGGGGTGGGGTAGATGAGGCGGTTTAAGTGAGGTGGACAGGGTCCGGTGAAGGTGGAAGGAGTGAGGTGTGAGAGTGGGGGTTATAAGTGGGGAGGAGGTGCTGGGACAAAGCAGTTGGAGTGGTGAGCAAGGACTGGTGAGTGAGCAAAAGGGGTGCCCAGCCGGTAGGCAGTGTGAGTAATGAGCGCTGAGAAAGTCCTGGTACGTGGAGCATGAGTGAGTGAACACTGGGCCTTAAAAGCACAACTTGCTCTTTCTGAGCAGCAAGGCTAAAGCCCCAACCACATATCCTGGCTCAAACAAGGGAAGAAAACACACTTCAGAGTTCAGTTTTGGTTCCCCAGCCTGCCAGTGCGTCCAGCCCAACAAAATCAAACCAGAATGAGGAAGAAGGTGGGTGTGGCAGAGGTGAATCCTGGCCCAGCAAAAGAAGAAAAGCATTTGCTTCTATCCTGAGAGACAACACTGAGCCTCAGGAGGGGCCCAGAAAGCAGCAGGCTATCAATTTAACCCCAACCTTGATTGGACATCACTTACCATGGAAAGCAGGCCTGGAGCTGAGTGTCTAAGTTTAAAATTTTCATCTGCAAATGGCCCCCGGTAAATACTGGCGACTCCAGTACCATCTCCCTGAGCAGAAAGAAGGGAAATGTTAGCAACATGCAAGTGTTGGGCCTCCCAGAGGCCAGACATGGAACGTTGTTGCACCGAAAGCCTAGTTTCTTTACAGTCCACTCTAATTCTTATTGGTCACCTTGGGAGCCATACCTCTTTGATTCTATCTTGCAATCAAAGTAAGCCCCATCCATGGCACCTGCAGCCCACAAACTGGCCAGGTCTTCTCACAGATTGGGTAAAAGAGGTCACAGCTGGGCTTCTAGAAAGATAGGTTGAGGGGCAGGCAGATGGCTCAGTTGGTTAGAGCACGAGCTCTGAACAACAGGTTGCTGGTTCAGTTCCCACCTGGGCCAGTGAGCTGCGCCCTCCACAACTAGACTGAAGACAATGAGCTGCCACTGAGCTTCCGGAGGGGCGGCCGGATGGCTCAGTTGGTTAGAGCGTGAGCTCTCAACGACAAGGTTGCCAGTTCAATTCCTGCATGGGATGGTGGGCTGCGTCCCCTGCAACTAAGATTGAAAACCGTGACTGGACTTAGAGCTGAGGTGCGTCCTCCACAACTAGATTGAAGGACAACGACTTGGAGCTGATGAGCCCTGGAGAGACACAATGTTCCCCAATATTCCCCAATAGAATTTTTTAAAAAAGAAAAAAGGTTAAGACCCAGGCAAAGTAGGGAACGGTTCAGTGATCACATACATAATCCTTGCCATTTCCACAGACTCTCATGCCTGCAGTCATATAAAAGTACCCACGTAACTGACTTCTACCCCCACCTATGTGGGTATGTGGGTCGGGGGGCTCTTGGAAGTCTAGTCTGTACAACGTGATGCCACCCTCCTGATTGGTCCAGGTCCAGGGGAAGATGCCTAACTCATGTCAGGCCAACTAGAGTTCCTTTTCAGGGAATCATAAAGGATAGGTGCTCTCTGAAGTTGAACTTGTATCATGTAAACCTGTAAGCTGAAGATGACGTTTTCTGCAAGGTGGGCTGGAGAACAGAAAGAGAATGCAACATACATGTGTAGAGAGCACTAGAGACGCAGAGAGAAAGCACTGCCTTGGTTCTATGTGGCTTTCCAGTTCCCAGTTCTGTTTCTTCCTTTGGGTTCCGTGCATCATAAATCCCCAATTTCTGCTTCAACTAGCTTTACCCGCATTATCTCTTTACTCTTCCAATAGCCCTGTGGAATAAGCATTATCACTGTCCCCATTTTTCAGGTGAGCAATCTTAAGTCAGGGTAATGAAGCAACCTTACCAAGGATGTACTTGCAGCACCTTAACAGAATCCCTGGGATTTAAAGTAATAATGAGAGGGTGCCAAAAGACCAATCTTTCCCAGCCAGTTAATAATGGAAACAATATTGGGTGCGTGACAGAAAGAGGATTAACATAAGAAAGGGAAAAAAGGAAAATTGTCAAATTCAAACCTTTACTTGACTCAAAATTGATAAAACCAATATCTGTATAGTGGAAAGACCTGGATTTGAATTCCAGACCTATCATTTATGAGCTAGGGAAGTCACTCCTATCTCTGAGCCTCAGTTTCCTCAATTATCAAATGAGGATAAAATCACCTACTCTTTACAGCACTGCCTGAAGCTCCAATTCGTGTCTGAGAAAAGGCTTTGTAATTGATACAGCACTATACAAATGTAAGCTATTCTATCTCTAAATGTATGTCTGTATCTATCTACGTAAATTCATACCTACATACAGAAGGAAAACACATTCATTTCTAACTTCCCAATAAACCTAGAGGACAGATCAGTTACCATATCGTTCTCTACAATCACACTATCTATTGCTCTCCAGAAGCTAGAACAGGGAAAATGACAAAATTAATTTTCAGTGCAAACAACAGAAAGCAACCTAAATCTTTGCAAACAATAGTGGATAGATCAAATAAATTCACTCTCTATTCATAATGGAATATTAGGTAGCTATTAGAATAAAAACGTTTTGAAAGAAGACAATGCCAAAGGAAAATGTAGACAATTATTAAGTACAAAAAAATTAAAACATATGTATAATCTTAAGTCTGTTAAAAATCATATTTGACACACATGCATATGCCAAGACAAGACTGGCATCTGTAAACTAAAATGCCAAGAGTTTATTCCTTGACAGGCAAGATTCTTTGAGAGATAATTTATTTTCTTTGTTGCACTTTTCTTTAGCAACCAGGAAAAAAACAAAAAACAAATAACAAATATGAAAACAAACAAATATGCTTGGTCCAATTTTAGAAGGTCTCAAATCTTGCTTCTTCTGCCTCTTGCTCATTCTATTTTTTCGTCTCGAAGGGTAGCTCTGAGCAATTGGTTCTCTCTGATACTCAACCTTCTGGCTGACCAACTACTGTCTAACCCTGGGGCTATCAGCAAGTGATGGGATGTGCCTGGCAAAGACCAGTAAGAAGTTGGTCCTGTCCCTCCTAAGACAATATGGCAATATAGGAGCCAATGGGAAGAAAGGAAAGAAGGCAAATAGTTTCTCAGCCCTTCTTACCAGCGAACAAAAAAGTATATGGTCACCCCAAGCCCCACTACCATCAGTAGTGGCCAGGGATTGCAAACTTAATGTCTATGGGGGCAGGTGACATAAATAAGGGAAGCAGGTGATGGGGAGTATGGTGATATGGCAAAGACACACCCTGCCTAAAAGGAGTAGTTACTTGATTCCAACCAATTGTCGCTGCATGAGAAACACAGGCCTAGTGCACCCCTATTTTCCATTCTTTAGAGAGGAAACAAGATTGCAGAATTTTTTGGTGAAAGTTCTCAGTTTTACATCATATAGATGAAACCAAATATATCTGAAAATCTGATTTGGCCTAAAATCTGCCACTTTGTAACATTATGTAGATAGGAAAGAGAGATCATAGTAAATATGAGGTCAAAGTAAATAAGTATACACATGAAGGAGGCAGTATGTCTCCTACGTCCAAGAAAACAGCAACAGGGTTACCCAAATGATACTAGTAAGAAAGACCTTGCTCAGAAGTGGATGGGTAAGGACAAAAGGAGGTTTAAGAATGAAAAAATGTGGTTTAAGAATGAAAAAAAAGTCAGGGAAAGAGGAGATGACTTAATATGGGAGACACATAGTCTAGTCACAAGAAAGTCATGCTTAGTAATGAAGGACTATTCCAGTGGGCTCTTCCAGTGAACAGACGAAATATCCCTCCAGGATAATCTACCTCTCCTGCTCTGACTCCTTGCACATGAATCAACTTCTCATTAAAAACTCAGATTTCCAGGCACTGACACCGGAAGTGAAAGGGAAAACGGGGCATAAGCATTTAGCTCACTGAAGAGGGACTTACTACCACTTAGTTAAAACAAACTGCATCTGATTTCTAGCTAAGTTTCAAGTGACTGATTAATATGGTCTGTCATGGAACATCTACATATATGCTGGGAAAGATCAGTCAGTTTCTAGCCCTTATAAGGCTGATGTTTGGAAGTTAGTGACTCCATCACAGTGCTGATGGCCGTCCCCTAGGGGTACAGTGAGGAGGAGCCAGCAACTCTCAAGGACATGGCCATCCCCATCTCTTCCCCCCATCAAACTTGGCTATTGTTCTCAAGTCGTAAGACTGGGTCTCTGTAATAAAAATAGCAGCAACAGCAGTAGCAACAACAAAAAGTCTACAGGTCTTTGATAGGAAAGGAACAGTACTTACGTTAACAAAATCTCCACCCTGAATCATGAAATCCTTTATGACCCTGAAACAGAGAACAAAGGATTCCAAGATTCTATGGTTTAGAAAACATTGACTTAGTCATTGTAGTTTAGATTAACTTTTATTTCAAAATACAATGTTTATCACTTTAGCTTTTAATAAATCTTCAAATCAATTGTTGAGGTCACAAAAACATTCCTTCTCAAGATCTAAGAGTTATCCTGTGGTTTTATTTTCCTCTAAAGAGACTAATCCCCCAAGGAAGTAATTCTAAAAGCCCCCAGGATGGTTTGCCATGGGCCTTACCTGTGGAAAGTGCTCCCTTTGTATCCAATCGGAACCCCATCTTTTCTATAATCAAAAAGAAAGGGACTTGGAATGATGACAGGTAACCAACCATAAACCTTTCCAATATATCACACACTAGAGCCAAAGGGACAAAGAGACTCTCCTAAAGATGGTCAGGACAAGAGAAATAAAGATGGCAAATGAACTGAAGATATACCTTCGGACTATTAGCTTCTATTACTGTCACCAGAAATCATTCAAGGCCTGACGGTGGTTCCCCAGTACCCTAACTGCAGCCCCAGGACAGCCCTCAGGAGCAAGCAGAGAAGTCAACCACGTCTGAGACTGACCTGAATTCTCCAGTGCAGAACTGCCTGAAAGGGAAAAGAGGGAAGGGCTCAGTCACCATGACATCACAGCAGTGAGCGCCCCTAACCTCCGGAAGGAGAGCACAGACACTGGCGCCGGCCAGCCAGACGTCCAGATCCCCAGGTATACAGACAACATCAACTGACATGGGAATAGTCAAAACCGGGACTATTCAGACAGAGCGATACCCAGAGGAATCAGATCTCAAGGGCAGTGAGTGGGCAGACAGAGGTAGGAAGACGGTTCCGCAGACTGGGGCCCAGCTTCTGCTTCGGTTAATCCGGCAGAGCTGGAGCATCTCCTTACCTAAAGTTCTCAGCCGTCTTAGGCACAACGTCTGCAAAGAGCTCGATCTTCATGCGGCCAACTTCCTGCAACCGGCGGGAGACGGTCAGAAGGCCCAGTCCAAGACGGTGAAGGCCTCACCGAACAGGGACCGTGAAGGCCTGACCCCTCCTTCCCCCATGTACTCGATCTCTCCCACCTCTGCCCCAATAGCTTATCCTTTCGTTCCGCTCAGACTTTTCACAAGCGGAGCGCTAAGATGGGCGCTAAAGAGGGACAAGACCTCTCCATCCTCCTCCCCTCACCACTCCTCCCAGGCCGGTAGGTTCTGGCCTAATTTCCCTTTCTGGCTTCCCGAGCCCGCTATCCCTGGACGGGCGAGTTCTGCCTGCCTGGCCCCGCGCAGTTTCCCTTCGGCGCAGGGCTGGGTGGCTTCCTGGACCTCACCTGGCCGCCAATGCTGACATCAAAGAACACCACGGGGTTGACAGGGCTTGAATTTGCCACCGCCATGGCTCTGACCCGGAAGCAGAAGCCGGGAGCGCCGGGTTCCTGTGAACCCAATCCCCGCTCCGCAGGTTTGGATTCGGGCGCAGGCGCGGGAAGAGCCGACCGAGCCCGAGGCCGAGGCCCCGCCCCCTGGAGCTCCGCCCTCGCTGTGGAGGGCTCGCTGGTTTTCGCGCGGAAACTGGGGAATGTAACGGTGGCCAGGGCTTCCTTCGGTCCTGAGCGTGACACGACCGAAAGCTGTTAGCTCGCTTGACTCTCCCTGGGGAGGGGGGTGTAGAACGTGGGTGGGAGGGTGGGGACGCGGGTGCAGGTTGAGGAGGTGGGGAACAGGAAGAATGTCTCGGCCTTTTTTTTTTTTTTTTTTTTGCTCAAAGTCAACGGAGCAGCCCATTCACGTGGCTATACAGTGAAGTTAAAATTATTCTCGCTCAGGCTAGGGTGTTTGGACTAGGCAGTCTCTAGGGTCCTTATCAACCCTTGCAGCTAAGACCTCTGAACCATCACACGTGCTGTTTCTTACCCCTGTCCACTAAGCTGTGAGCCCCACGAAGGAGGAACTCTTCATCCTCAGCGCTTAGAACAGCCTGGAGAATAACGTGTGTCAGTAAATACTCAGCCCTTCCTTGAAATGAGGACACTAAAATTTTAGTTCCAGTTTTGCCACAAGCTTCCACTTTTGTCACTTCCAATTATTTCCGGTCGAGTAGCTAGAGCTTTTTAAATAGATCTGCTTATAAATCACATCCGGCTTCCCGTATTTAGGATAAAATCTAATTCCTTACATACAAAGGCCTACGTTACATTATCTGGCTGCCACCTACCTGGCCACATCTTGTATTACTTGCCCTCAGTTACTATACTCTGGCCTTTCTGTTCCTCAAGGTCACAGACGGATACAGTAGTACCCCCTTATCCACGTTTTCACCTTTCTGGGCTCAGTTACCTGCTATCAACTGCAGTCCAAAAATAGTAAATAAAAAATTACAGAAATAAGCAATTCATAAGTTTTAAATTACATGCCCGGTATGTGGATCATCCCTTTGTCCGGTGTATCCATCCTGTATGTGCTACCTGCCCATTAGTCACTTAAGTAGGGGTCTTGGTTATTAGATCAACTGTCAAGGTATGGAGCTTGTGTTCAAGCTATGTCACAATGCCTGTGTCATTCACCCTATTTCATCTCACGTAGGCATTGTATCACATCACAAGAAGAAGGGTGAGTACAGTACAAGATATTTTGAGGGACCACATTCACATAACTTTTATTACAGTATATTGTTATAATTGTTCTATTTTATTGTTACTGTTAATCTGTTACCGTGCCTAATTTATCAATTATTTATCATAGGTATGTAAAGGAAAACATAGTATAATATATACAGGGTTCGGTACTATCTATGGTTTCAGGCATCCACTGGGAGTCTTGGAACTGTTGACTGGCCAAAATAACTCTCCAGACAATCCACCAAAAAGTGGTTCATTTGAGAAAAGAAAAAGATACAAAACCACCACAGTAGTGTGGGAACGCACACCTCTGGCTGGGGCTCCAACTGACCACACACGTGCAAAAATAGAGAGCCCTCTTTCCAAGAAGACCTCTCTATATATGAATCCTTCCCTTGGGAGTTATCACAAAGTTTTAAAAGAAGTCAGGACTAGAGAGTGAACAAGGAGCCCAGCTCCACCCATAGTCCTCCCAGCTCTATGGTTAGTCATCTTAAGATACCAGTTCACTGTTATTAGAATGTATCCTCCTCGTTTAAGAGTGACTACTGTCCTCCCTTTAGGGCCTTGGTACTAGCTGTTAACTGTCTTTAATACTCTTCTAGATCTCAGTGAGGGTGGGGAGTGCTCCTTATAGCTCAAGTCTCAGCTCGGAAGTCACTGAGATGGGAACATGGCACCTAATCTAAAGTAGCCCTCAATCACTGGTTTATTTTTTTCATCCACTCACCATCCAAAATTATATGGTCAGTCTCCCCACCTCACCCCCGCCACACACACATATACCTTTCAACTTCATAGCATATTAACTGTATGAAAGCAGACGCTCCTTGTCTTCACAGATGTGGCTACAGTGTCCACTACTGAATAGCACATAGTAGGGATTCAATGAGTGGATTCAATGAATTGAGTGAAAGAAGGTGAACTTGGGCAAGGTTTGGAGTCACAGCAAGCATTCGGTATCATAGCTATTATTTCCTATACCCTTCGATCATACTTTCCAGTTCAGTGGCCTGAGAAGGCAAGGGTTGCACATAAAAATTCAGTTATATCTCAACTTATGGGGCTCTTTATTTCTGGTTACTTTCCCTCTCCCTTTGGTCCCCTCTCTATCTCCAGTTGAAGATGATGAAGGAAGAGGAGAATATGGGGGGAAAGAGGGAGAAAGGAAAGAAGGAGCAGCAGGAGTCACCCTGCAATATAGATTTTATACCAACTATTTTAGAATAAATCTTAAAAAATTGACAATGTCCAATGTTGATGAGGTTGTGGAAAACTAGTACACTCAAACTGCAAGTGAAAATAAATGAAAATATCTAGCATTTATTAAGCAGTTCCTCAGTGCAAAATACACGCTTCATTTCATATGGTCCTCACAACTCTATGGGATAGGAACTACTATTGTTCCCATTTTATGCATCAAGAAATTGAGGCTTAAAGAAGTTGACTGTAAAAACAGTAGTATGTTGATACTTTTTAAAAGGCAATGAAACAAGTGATGTACCAAAGCTCTGTAACATTTATCTTGTGAATTTGTTTTCTGGATTAAGAGAAGAAAAGAGCTAACTTCACAAAGACTTTCACCACAGCATAATCTTAATTAGCGAAAAAGTTGAAACTTGGATGTCAAATAACAAGAGAATTTATACAACATCAACATAATAGACTATCACGTGACTATTGAAAAAATAATTATGAAGAGTTTAAATATGGGACAGTGTTTCATGGTGATTAAATTTAAAATCAGACTATGAAAATACAATATAATAATCATTTAAACTATATGAATTTGAATAAGAACCAGAAGGGAATAACTCCAAAAGGAAAATAGTAGTGTTCAGTATGTGGCATTATAGGAGGGTGTTTTCTTCTTTTGAAAGTATTTGCTTTAATGTGATTATAGGTTTTTACTTTTAAAAAAAACAATACCCCCCCCAAAAAAAGTACCCATAATACTAGGAAAGAATACCGAATCAGCCATATATGTGTTCTGCTGAACAGAAACCTCTATTAAATCATTGAACTTAAGTCACTATGTTGATCAATACAAGGCATTTGAGGATATCAAACAAACGTGAGAAATCCATGTTTAGAACTGGTTTAATGACTTTATCAGCAATTTTGAAGGCTCCTGGCTGATGTCGAGTGAAGATCTGTCATAAGTCTTCTCCACATCATGTTCCACCTTCAGGCCCAAGTTTTAAGTTAGCAGCTTTGATCAGTCTGGTTTAGACACTAGTGACTTTATAGTTCTGACTTTTGATCTTGTTCTTGGACGCAGTGTGTCTCTTTCAGAGAAGCCACGTTTATGTATCCAGCTTTGGAATTCTGTGAACACGTAAGAGACTTGGGGAACTTGGGGTTTGCCACTTCTTCTGACTTACGTTCTTCAGTCTCTTGAAGACTTCCAGCTGACTGTGCCAAACCTGTTCCTGAAAAACTAAGACAGACCACGTGTGAGGACTCTGTGTAGATGGGGGTCTCTTGGCAGCACTTTGGGGTTACAGGGATAAGGCTTCAACAGGATTTCAGTTTTGACAACTGTCAAACACAAAGACAACCAAATAAAATTTACCCTGAACATATGTTTATGGATTATCTTCTACCTTAAATCAGGATTCTGTCAAGAGTGGGGGTAAAGCAGTGGTGAAGGGAGAAGGAATTGGAAAGTTTAAATACTAAATATGGAGAAAATTACCCCCACATGCTATGCTTTCTCAAGCCAGCAACTCAGGATTGATTAGGCAGCCATGACGCCCAGGCACATACATGACTATCTTTACTAACCTGGATCTTGGGAGAGGCAAGATTTTATTAAACACTTCAAATTCAGGGATGCCACTACTTGTTTCCTAAAAGGAAAGAAAGCATGAATTTAAAATTTTTAATGATAAACCACTGGCACTATAATTCTAGAGCTATGCTTTATATATATATTTTGGTTAATGCAATCCCCTCACCTCACACCTGTTAGAGGGGCCATCATCAAAAAGAGATGACAAATGTTGGCAAGGATGCACTATTGGTGGGAATATAAATTAGTCAGCCACTATGGAAAACAATATGGTTTCGCAGGAAATTAAAAATAGAACTAACATATGATCCAGCAATCCCATTTCTGGGTATTTATCTGAAGGTAACAAAATCACTGTCCTGAAGACATAGCTGTACCCCAGGTGCATTGCAGCATTATTTAAATAGCCAAGACATGGAAGCAACCTAAGCATCCACTGATGGATGAATGGATAAAGAAATTCACACACACACACACACACACACACACACACACACACACACACAATGGAATATTATTCAGCCATAAAAAGGAAGCCATTTGTGACAACAGGGATGGACCTTGAGGGCATTATGCTAAGTGAAGTAACTCAGACAGAGAAAGACATATGCTGTATGATCTCACTTATACGTGGAATCTAAAAAACCAAACTCATAGAAACATTGATTAGATGTGTGGTTGCTAGAGGTGAGTGTGGGGTGGAGAATGGGGTAATTATGTGAAGGTGGTCAAAAGGTACAAATTTCCAGTTATATAATGTACAACATGATGACTATAGTTTACTGTATATATTATAAATATATATTATATATTATATAAATATGTAAATATATATTATATATTTGAAAGTTGCTAAGGGAGTAGATCTTAAAAGTTTTCATGATAAGGAAAAAATTATAAGTATGTGAGTTGATGGATGTTAATTAATATTACTGTGGTAATCATTTTGCAACTTATGCATATATCAAATCATGTTGTACACTTTAAATTTACACAATGTTCTACTTGCATGTCAATTATATCTCCATAAAACTGGAAAAAGATGTAATCCTTATTACCTATAAAATATTTGGTAATTATGAATGTCATGCTTTTTATATTAACGCTTTCACTGCTATTCGGCTTTTTATATCTGCTTTTCTACATGAATTATCTCATATTAGATAAGTTTTCACTTAATATGCTGGCAAACATTTTCTGTCCCTTTAAACCATTAAACAGTACTTGTTTTGAGCTCTATGACTTTAAAACTCAAATACTCTTTCTCAGAAAAACATAGACTAATGCAGACCAAATTTTATATACACTTGATTTCCCTGAACTTGTACCTCAGTTTAACCTTTGATATAGATCACCAAGTTTCTGTGAGAAATTCTTAGTTATCCTGAAAGAAGTGAGAAGCTTCTACGAGGTTGGACAATTAAGTTGGCGAACTTGGTGCAATGATGTTGCTATACCTTTTTTATATCAGAGGAATCATTATGAATTTGTACCAACTAGACAGTTAACCAATTTTACTATTTGGAAGTGCTGAAAAGGCTGTATGATAAAGTTAGATGGATGACTGGAACTTTTCGCCAACAATTCATGGCTCTTGCATCACGACAATGCACCAGCTCACACGGCACTGTCTGTGAGGGAGTTTTTAGCCAGTAAACAAATAACTGTATTGGAACACCCTCCCTACTCACCTGATCTGGCCCCCAATGACTTCTTTACCTGAAGATAAAGGAAATATTGCAAGGAAGACATTTTGATGACATTCAGGACATGAAGGGTAATACATCGACAGCTCTGATGGCCATTCCAGAAAAAGAGTACCAAAACTGCTTTGAAGGGTGGACTAGGCACTGGCAGTGCATAGCTTCCCAAGGGGAGTATTTTTGAAGGTGACTGTAGTGATATTCAGCAATGAGATATGTAGCACTTTTTCTAGGATGAGTTTGCAAACTTAATTGTTATACCTCAGATATACTGATCTATTTGCAATACGTGACACTCAATCACTGAAAATCAAGAGACTTGAGAAATGTAAGCAGCAGCTGTGCGACCTCAGATACACAAGTATCATTTAACTTCTCTGGGTTTTATCTCCCTCTTGTGTAAAATAAGGGAATTGAATTGGAAAATCCGTAAGGTTCTAAATTTATAAACAATATTTAAGTTGTTTATTCCAATATATGTCAAGATGTTACAAGTTGGTATTTTGTCACACATGGAATATTGAGCTTGATGAGGCCTGACCCATGTGACATTTATTATCCTGATTTGAGGATAATATTGTGGGTCTTTTTTAAAAACTAAATTTATTGGAGTATCATTGGTTAAAAACATTATATAAATTTCAGGGGTACAGCATTAAAGTACTACATCTATATATGAGGTATGATAAAAAACTACAGTGAATGTTTAAATTAAAAAAATTTATTACAGTAAAAGACACATTGCCATTAATCCCCCTCAAAATACTCCTCCTCGCTTCAAACACACTCATCCCATCATTCTTGCCACTTTCTGAAGCAGTTCTGGAAGTCCTCTTTGGTGAATGTCTTTAGTTGCGCTTTGTGGCTGCGTCAATGTCCTGAATCATTTTGACTTTGGGGAAGAGCTAGAAGTCACATGGTGCCAGGTCTGGTGCTGAATGAACACACACTGTAATGTTTTTATTGGACACAGACAGAAATATACCAGAAGTGATGCATGAAACAGAGTATTGTCATGATGGAGGATGAAACAGTTTGCCCATTTCTCAGGCCGTTTTTTACGCACATTTCTTTTTTTCACCCCTCCTTTTACTGCCTCCCCCCACTCTGGTTCAAGCCTTGTTTCTAGTTGTGTAGGACACAGCTCCCTGGCCCATGTTGCTCACAGCAGCTCACCGCAGCTCACACCAACCTCTGGCTGCTCACGGCAGCCCAGCTCCAGGGAAAGCCATTGTTCACAATCTTAGCTGTAGAGTGCGCAGCTGACTGGCCCATGTGGGAATCAAACTGGCAACCTCCGTGTTAGGAGCTCGGTGCTCCAACCACCTGAGCCACCAGGCCGGCCTGCACATTGTATCTTAAATGCTTGTAAAAACACGAAAGAGGATTTCCAAAACTGCTTCAGAAAGTGGCAAGAATGATGGGATAAGTGTGTTTGTTCGAAGCGAGGAGGAGTATTTTGAGAGGGATTAACGGCAATATGTCTTTTACTATAATAAATTTTATTTAAACATTCACCATATTTTTGGATCACACCTGGTACTCAATTGTGTACTCAATTTCCTTCTGTTACCCTATGTCTGACCCCCTTTACCCTCTGTATTCCCCTCCCCACTCCTCTCCCCTCTGGTAACCAACACTCTGTTCTCTGTGTCTATGAGTATGAGTTTATTTTTCGTTTATTCATTTGTAATATTGTGGATGTTAAAGCTATTGGTCCTAGCGTATATTCCATTAAGGCTTCTAACTCAGCACCTAGGATGCTTATTCATGTATGTGTCTGTCCTTCTCTATTAGACTGGGCCTCTGAAAGCAGGGTCTATCTTCATACTCCTAGGACATAGCATCATTCCTGCAATTGATAAATGTTTGTTGAATGAATAAGTAAAAGAGTAAATGACAGGCAATTAAGAACGGTTGTAGCTCAAGCAAAGACAAAAACTACTGAGAATTAGGCTATATAATCTGACGGTTCTACTTTTGACAAAATCAGCAAAACATCTTACATGGCTTGGAAATAATCACCTTTCTGAGAGCAAACAAGATACAGGTCTTATGCTCATAGCAATAGTACCCAATACTCAGGTTCCACATGAAGTATCCTGGGAGGAAATGTCTAGCATGTGATACAAGCCAGGGAAGAAAGCAAGCAACATGTATCCTGGATTTAAAATGCAAATCTGCTTACTGAAGTCCCTCTTGCTGACTCGCTTAACCAACTAGACTCTGGACCTTGTCTGAACCTATACTACTGACCACATCTCTCTGGACCTGGCTACTGCGCTGCTTGGATTTTTGTAACATAATTGCTTGTCTCTGACTCACATATTCTTTTTAGGCTGGACTCCTTGCTAGATCAGACTAGCTTCACTTTCCTCTTTGAACTTCAGATTTACTCATCTCTTAGATGGAGCTGGAACAATACATGTTGAACACGGTTGTTGAGAATGAGGCATACATGTGAAAACATTTAACATTCATTCACTCTCAAATATTAATGCAGCACCTGTCCATAGATACAATGACATATGAGATACAAGCCTTGCCCTCCAGGATCTCACCGCTGAGTTGATAAGATAGAAAAGTAAAAAGGCAATGACAATATAGTGGGTTAAGGAAGAAGCTATGAGGCATATATAAATTGCTTTGGGATTGCAAAGGAGGAGTGCATTTATTAAAGCTGACCCAATGAAGAGAGAGCAAAGCTGGCCAAGGGCAGACTCAGGATCGGCTGCCCTCGTGTGCACCAATGAGATTCTTTGCCACAGTCCACCGTGAGGTCAAGTGCAGGCTACAGCTGCATGAAGAAGATGAAGGGAAGAGAGAACACAGCAACCTTAGCAACCTAAACTTCATGTTAAAAACCTGGTGGGAAGCACACATCTTACCTCTGCTCTGCGAATCTGGATGCTACTTATAATGCGCTCTAAGAAGCCAACCTGCTGTGTGAGCCGGAGACTGTTTTCCTGTAATTGCTTATTTTCTTTATCCAGGAAAAATATTCTAAGAACGGGATAAATCAGAGGCATAACTGAAAATTTCGGCATCATTACTAAAAACTCAAAACTATGTCCCACTTCCCACTTGTTCTGGGTCTTAGCCCACTGTCCAGATTGTAGAACTCTGGCAGACTAACTCTCATGATATTCCAAAACCAAGTAAAAATTAATGAGCTTCTGCCTGTATGTAGTCGTTAAATACAGAGAGCAGAGACATACTATGCACAAGAGTATAAGGCACTGTTCCAGCTCTTGAGACACTTAAGGGAGGATATGATCGCCTTTACGAGTGGGCCTGAAAAAATAGATCCTGCGTCCCTTCAAATACTATAGCTACACAGTCGGCATCTGGCTCTGATCTCACAGGTCACCCCACACTTTAGTAGTAGTAGCAGCAGCAGCAACAGCACAACCATTTACTGAGTATTTACCATGTACGTAGGCCCCGTAATGTAGCCACACAGGAAGCCCTTGAAGCTATTAGCTTATTTAACCCTTACAACAACCCCATGGAATAGGTTGTTATGAAGCCTATTTTACAGGTGAGGAAGCTGAAGCTCAGAGAGGGGAAGGTAACTTGCGTAAGAAGATGAACCCAGAAGGCCGTGGAGCTGGGATGCCAACCCCGGTCTCTCTGAGTTCTATGTCTGAGCTCCTGAGCACTGGACCAGGCCGCTCTCCACCTCCACAGTTCACAGGGCACCCGTGACAGTACAATAGTGTTGGTCAGAGATCTGTGTTTGAGTTCTGGTTCTCCCACTTGCTAGCTGTGTGATCCTTGTCAAATTACTAAATCTGAGCCTCAGTTTCCTCATTTGTGAAGTGAGGAAATATCCTATAGAAGAAACTTACTCTAAGGAAAACATCCAAGTCCAATCCAGGTGACCAGTGTGCGTGTCAAGAGGGCAAGACAGGAAGTTTATTAATGTTCAGGTAAGGATAACACGTCAATTGTGCTGGGACTGTCAGGAGCAATGACACCGCTTGCCAAGGGCAATGGATTATACAGAATATAGGAAAGGGTTGACTCAGATAGTGACAGATAATCGGAGACTCTCCAGGCCTGCCTGGAGCAAGGTGCACGCAAAGCAGTGGAAAGGAGAGCTCCAGTCTCGGCTGCTGAGGTTCATGCACTGCTCTCCACTGACTAGGCTGGTGGGTTCCTAACAGTCTGGACCTTAGCTTCTCACCCATCAAATAAGGCTCCCTCCTAAGACTGGTGTGAAGATTAAATGAATATACAGAGAGAGAGATTAGAACAGTACCTACTATAGAGTAACTGCTCAAAAGAGTGTTAATCATTATAGGTATTATTGGTGATACTATCTGTTAAGATCAACCCACTCTCTTTGCTCTAATTCTGGGCTCCAAGAAAACTTTTGATTGTAATGACAGTTTCTTATAGAGGAGAGAATGCTTGGGCTGGCGGATATGTGAATTCTTGTCTGCTGGGAATATTTCTCATTACAAATTAACACATTTTGTATCCTGTGGGTTTCGCCATTAGTATGAGCCTGATACTCTCCTGTTTTACCTTGATTCCATAGGTATCAAATGATAAAAATGAGTGTCAACACACACAAAGGAACAGGCCAGAATGAGCACAGCCAGGTCCTCAAGGAGGCAATGCCACCATGAAAGAGCCTACCTGAATGGCAGGCCCGCCTGCTCCATGATATTTTGCTCTTTAATTTCACAACTTCTGCCATTTGTATGAACTGCTGAAGACAGCAGACGGCAGAGCAAGAGTTATGAGATAGGCCACAAACTCAAAGGACAGCCTCTGGAACCATCTCTGGAACCATTTTGGCAGGACCTCACCTACCTGTGTTGGACTGAAGATATTATACATTTGTTGTCGTGGATCAATTCTTCTTGCTCTGTGAGCTGTTCCAGAAGTTTCCTTTTTTCTAGGAGCAGGATATCATTTTTGGCAGTGACCTGGTCCTGGAATGCCTTCTTCTAGATATAGAAAAAGTCCCCTAATTACCACAGCAGTAGAAAGTGTAAATTTAAGAGCATCAGCCTGTTTATAACTCTGATAGTAAATTTCCCTTATTTACTTTTTCTCTCCTGTCTTTTAGGCTGTTTTCACCTGTTTGTTGACAGTGTCAGCTAGATTGTTCTTCTATATATTTTGGTTATTTATGTCATGTATCTTGTTTGGACATTTACTCATGCTTTTGGGCTAACATTTAAAAATATCTGAGTGCTCAACTTCTAATAAGATCCCAACGATCTCATCTGTATTTGAACTCCATTAAGTATCAAATCACTAACAAATACAGCTGAATTCTCTGAAGCTCCAGATTGAAAAAAAATGTCCATATAATACATTTCCATCTGCTTTGTAGTTAAGAGTCTTTTTAAGGAAAAGAGTAGAAGATGGGAATTCAGCCACCTCACTTGGCAACCAGTGTCAGGAGCTCAGGTGGCTTGGCAAGTCAAGCATGTCAGCCAGGTACTGAGAATATTCTTGCAATGATGATGCTGAAACAATTTCTAGATGGACATCATGTTTCATGTTCTACCAACAATTACCCCTGAAACCAATACTTAGTGAAGTTGTAGCTAAAATGACAAAGGAGTGTATTTTGTGAAAAAAACACTTTCTTGTACTGAGTCAGTAGATATTAGTAAATATCACACTGTTATTGAGTTTAGAAGCCCACAAGTGTAGAATTCTCCTTCTCATTTCACAGTGACCTGTCAGTGGTAACAGGCAAGTGCTTTCACCTTTACGTATTTGTACTTCACCTGCCAGTGGTGGGAGTGAGTGGGGTGGGAGAAGAATAATGATCTCTGGGAAAGGGGTGAATCACAGGGCTAAGAGGAACAACTTTCTTTCCTTTAAATAATGTACTAATTAAGAGCATTCAGAAAAGATTGTCCATATATGTGGAATCTTAAAAACAAAAAAACAAAAACAAAAAACAGACTCATAGATACAGAGAACAGATTGGTGGTTGCCTGAGGCAAGGGTGAAATGGGTGAAGGGGGTCAAAAGGTACAAAGGTCATGAGGATATAATGTACAGCATGTGAGTATAGGTAATAATACTATGATGTATATTTGAAAGTTGTTAACGATGTATGGTGATAGATGTTAACTAGACTTATTGTGGGGACCATTTTGCAATATATACAAATATAGAATAATTATGTTGTACAACTGAAACTAATATAATGTTGTATGTCAATTATATCTCAAAAAGGGAAAGAAAAAAAAAGACTGTCCATCAAAGAGTTATAAAGAAGGAGACTACATTGTGTTCTGAAACAAATCATTCCAGATTTTAAAGTCTTTCATCCAGGACCCTTCGGTGCCTAATATTTATATTATTTAAATATATTTGTGGTAAGAATTGAGAATAAAAGGAGCCATCCCACAAATAACATTGTATGCAGTTGTAACTGGATTAGAAAGGAAATTGAATGGGGTAGGCTACTGGCACCCGGTCCTTTGGAAATACCATATTTCTTTGAACCAAAAAGTCAGGACATCTGCTCTAATAATAGTATAAAATATTTGAGGAAATCTGGTTTAGATGGTCAAATCTGAACAACAGTCAGAGGATTCAGCTGGCTCACTGTATATAGAGAAGGCTGAAGAATGAAGCTGAAAAAGGTGGCATTATTTTCTGGACACTTGGTGCTTAGAAATTGAGCCCATCTTTTATATGCTTAGGTCTCTGGTCCATGGGCCCTAAAATAGGTAAAATCTAGACCACCAGGTTGGTACCACTGTGGCATTAAAAAATATCATGTGGTCTTCTCTAGGCTAAGTATTTCCAATTCTAGTAACAATTTCTCTTGTGAACTATGTATCTACCAACTAACATGCTTCTAGGAGATTTTACACCAAAAAGAAGAAAATACAGCTATGAAAATTTATGTGCCAGGTATCACTTTAGGCATTTCATATTTTAATCCTCACAAAAGCCTGGTGAGGTAGGGATTTATTTCCAGATAAGGAAAATTAGATACAGGAACTTGCACAAGGGCACAGAACGATTAAGTGGCTGGGCTAGACTTTGCATCTAAGTCTGTCTAAGGCCAAAGCCCATAGTGCACGCTTCATGGCATTGAGCAAAAGGTCCCGTTACGCTTTCTTAGCCTCTGCTTATTTGCGATCGCCAGTGTCTTTCATGGAGACCTGTGGTTCTTTTGGTAGATGTATTCGTTTCCTAGGGCTGCCGTAACAAATTACCACAAATTGGGAGGATTAAAACAACAGGGATTAATTTTCTCACAGTTCTGGAGGCTAGAAATCTAAAATGTCAGCAAGGTTAGTTCCTTCTGGAGGCTCTGTGGGAGAATCTGCTCTATGCCTGTCTCCTAGCTGGTGGTTGCTGGCAATCCTCGGTGTTCCTTGGCTTGTACTGTAATCACTCCAATCTCTGCCTCCATCGTCACATGGCCTTCTTCCCCTGGGTATGTCTGTGTGTGTCTTCTCTTCTTCTTATAAGGACGTCAGTCACATTGGATTTAGGGTTCACTAAACCTATGTATAGTCTGGGAATTCTAAACCTGGAGTCCATAATAGCCCACGGAATAACTGAAATTACATGAATTATTTTGGTATCCTTGGCACAGAGGGATGGTACAATAAAAATTCATTGGGTGTGGAAATGAGCACTTCAGGAGTGAGGACAGAGTTTTCAAAATGCTGAATTGGGCTAAGGCTCTCAAGAAGGGAAAACATTACTGGCCAAGCCAGTTGCTCTCCATTTTGAATTTACGTAGTTTAATGATCTCAAGACCATTCTGCTTTGGACTCCACTCATCTGTCCCCTGTGTTACCTCCCCACACACCAGTAAGTCCCAAGGGCAGAAGGCAAACATAAAGAAACCATGGATATTTAGAAATAAGCTTGAAGGCACCGGTTAAGGATTAATATGGGAATAGCGATCACCTATTTTCACTGCCATTTAAATAAACAGAAGTTGGAAGCGAAATGAGTTCTACAGAAAGTAGGAATGAGTTACTGAGGGTGTTTTTGAAGTTTGATGGAGGGTGTCTAAGAAATGATATTTTCATTTGAAGGCAAGACACTAAAACTGGCAGTGCAGAATATTTTCAGTGTCCAATTTGGTTTAGCATCACTATGAGTCTTACATCCTTTTTGGCAGGGTTTAAACAATGACTCACATTGAAAGAAGTTTAAAGAAAAGAAATGAAAACATGGGCCATGAAGAGGCCACAAATAAATTAATAAATAAGTGGGCTTTTTCTAAACGATGGACCATCAGCATCCTCAGAGACTCTTCACCTTTCTTTTTCTCACCTTTGCTACTTGTTGTCGCAGTATTCCAATTTCACTTTCAAGTTGTTTAATTCTCCCATCTCGTAGCTCCACTTCATGAATTAAACGATCCTTGACTCTGTGAAACTTGGCTTTGTAATGATGATGTTTCTCATTATAGTTTCTGTAAAAGTAAATTTAAATACAGCCACACCTGAACACATTGAACATTTATTTGGCCTCCTCAATATGCACCTTTCTTGGCTTTCCTCTTCTTGCTTTGTCAGGGCCTGGCCCCAGATATGGATACACGTCCTGCCTCACATCTGGAGGACTTCTTGCCCCCGAGTGGGGGAATGGACCAAAGATAACCTCCTAAAGAACACCAGCTCTGGTCATCCCCATGGACTCAAGTCTCTGGCTTTTCTTGGTCTTGACCTGATGGTCATGGCATAGCTTTAGCAAACAAGTTTAATTTTGGAAACTCCTTGACTTCTGATCCCTGATACCCAAATTCTGAATCCTGCTTCACTGATTCAGTCATTAATTTTAAAGTTTCTAGGTCTTGATTATACCCTTGGACAGTGATGTAACCCACACAATCTTGTCTATTTTCCAGATAACTGGGTCGGCTCTCAGTCCTTGCTTTGAGTTTGGACTTCTAAATGCCAATTCTATATAGGTCTCTGCTCAAGACTCTTACTCTCATTCTGACATAAATCTGACTTACTGCCCATAAGCACATGAAAAGATGTTCAACATTATTAGCTCTTAAGGAAATGCAAATGAAAACTACAATGAGATACAACTTCACATCCACTAGGATGGCTAAAATCTAAAATAAAGATAATAACAAGTGCTGACAAGGATGTAGTGATATTGGACCCCTCATACACTGCTGGCAGGAATGTCAAATGGAGCAGCCTCTTTGGAAAAAGCTTGGCAGTTCCTCAAATGGTTAAACATAGAGCCATATGACCCAGTCATTCTACTCCTAGGAGTATACCCAAGAGACAGGAAAACATATGTCCACACAAAAAGTTGTACATGAATGTTCACAGTAGCACCATTCACAATAGCCAAAAAGGTGGAAACCCAGATTTCTAACAACTGATGAATAATATACATAAACAAAATGTGGCATATACATACAAAGGAAATGGTGACACATGGTAAATTATAGAAAATTTGGGAAAAAATTCAACTCCCAATATGATCAGTATTATACTATTGTTGTACATCCTTCTATCCTTTTTATAAGCATCTTTTGTTTAAACATTGTCTACATTAAAATTTTTTATGCTCGGGGGTGGGGGGCGGTTAGCTCAGTTGATTAGAGCGTGGTGCTGATAACACCAAGGTTGCCGGTTCGATCCCCACATGGGCCACTGTGAGCTGTGCCCTCCTTTAAATATATATATATATATATATATATATATATATACACACATATATATACATATATATACACATATATATAAACACTCTTTTCATTGATTATATCATAATCATTTTCCCATGCTGTTATCTAGTCTTCATAGCCACCATCTTTTATAGTTGTAATATGTTCCATCAAGCAAATGCATTATACTTGACCTAAAGAACTCCTACTGCTTGGTAGTCAGGCTTCTTCCTGTAGTGTCATGCATGGGTTGAAGAGTATGTTTATGCTGGTGAGGGCTTAGAGACTTCCCTTGACATTGCTGGCTGGCTATTTGGTACACCTATGGGTCTGGTAAGTTCTGTTGGGCAACTTGCCCGGAGAACGTTTGGATTTTTTAAGTTTATTTTTGGCTTTGTTAACTACTAGCACTATAAGGCAGCACAATACTGATGTTTTAAAATTTAGGGACAGCTTTTCGCTTATGTGTAAGTAAAACCAGATGGTCTTTCTATTAATTTTACTTCAAAGAGACAAGGAATTTGTTCCTCTGGAAGAGTGGTTGGGAAAACATGCAAAAAATAAGCATTGTCTGTAAAGGTCAGGGCCGGGATCAGGGGAATGAAAACGAAAATGAACCTAGAGTTCTGGCAGTTCCATTTCTTTCCTATAGCTGTAGTTTGCAACCCTGCATCAGAGTCACACAGGGAAGCTTTTAGCAGAATATTGATCTCCATGTCCTATCCCAAAGATTCTGATTTAATTACTCTACCTTGGAGCCCAGGCATGTGCAGCAAGGGTTAGGATTCACTGTCCTAAACGCTATGGACAAGTAACATGGGGAAATATTCAGCCTCACTAGCCAGCAGAGAAATCCAAAACAAAATGACAATTAAGTAATTTATGACTAAAAGTGAGCATTAAAAGTCACAGCATATGTTGAGCAAAAGAAGTTCAGACACATATGCAGTATGATTTCACTTAGATGAAATTTTAGGAGAGACAGAAATTAGAAGAGTGGATGCCTGGGAGGGGGCATGGGGAGCAGGAGATACAGATGGGCTGCAAAAAGGTAGGAGAAAACTTTAAGGGATAATGGAAATGTTCTGGACCTTGATTGCAGTAGTAGTTAGGTGGGTGTATACGTTTGTCAAAACTCATCAAATTGTACATTTAAAATCTGTGCACTTATTATATTTAAGTTATACCTCAATTAAAACAAAGACTATTGGGGGAAATTTAATCAGAGCCCTCCCCCCAGTAGCAGCACCCTATGCTAATGAGGATGTGGTGAAATCACTACTATTATATCATAATGGCAGAAATTTTTGATAGGATGCTTCAGAATGTTTATGAATACATTTTAAGATCCAGAGTTCCAGCTTTTTTATTTGTTTTATTTTGTTTTTTAATAAATTTTATTGGGGGACAATGTGTTTCTCCAGGGCCCATCAGCTCCAAGTCATTGTCCTTCAATCTAGTTGTGGAGGGCGCAGCTCAGCTCCAAGTCCAGGTGCCGTTTTCAATCTTTAGTTGCAGGGGGCGCAGCCCACCATCCCATGAGGGAATTAAACTGGCAACCTTGCTGTTGAGAGCTCACGCTCTAAACAACTGAGCCATCCGGCCGCCCCTCTGGAAACTCAGCAGCAGCTCATTGTCTTCAATCTAGTTGTGGAGGGCGCAGCTCACTGGCCCATGTGGGAATAGAACCGGCAACCCTGTTGTTCAGAGCTCGCGCTCTAACCAACTCCGTCATCCGGCTGCCCCCAGAGTTCCAGCTTTTTTATCAGTAATTCCACACCTGGGACTTATTCTATAAAACTAATTTGTAAAATGAAAAATATACATACCAAAATGTTTTTTCAGTGTTTCTTTGAATAAAAATATCAATCATAGGACCAGTGAGTAATTTTTAACTAAATTAGACTTGTGTTGGTAGGGTTGCTTCCAGCAGGCCTAGAATTTCCCTGAGCTATTTTGCTCAAGTTCTTGCTTGGCGCTGACCACTCAAGGAATGAAATATATTGATTACAACAGCGTTGCTTTGTAACCACAGGTTCCAAGGAGTTTCATGGCAGTTTGCACCAGCTTGTCAACATAGTTTATCTATAACAGTAAAACTGATTTGCACCCCATCTCCATGAGACCCCAAAAGGCTCCGCTTTTTGAGGCTGGCTACACAGCAGAAATATGTGGACATGACCAGCAGAAAATGAAATAAAAAAACATGTCAGTTGAGACTCCATTTTGGGATCCCGGCTTATGAGGTGTTTACTGCACATGTTGATGATTCCTGACTGGAAAGAAGAGGTGCATCCAGGATATGGCCCTTACCCTGGGAGGACCTCTGGCTCCTGCCCAAGGGCTCTGGACTGCCTGCTGAGACAGCCATGGGCTGTATGCATATCCTGACTCAATTCTGTCACGATATTTTGTCCTCCTGCAATGAGCATTGTAACCGGGGTTCTGTTAGTTTTCTTTAGCAGTCAAGCCTGTTTAACTGGCACTGTTCGTGTAAAGGCATATCAACTTTATGAAATCTAGTTTTGCAAAACTAAACAAATTCAGACTGTAGCAACAAAGCACAGTGCTTATGAGATGATATAAAATTTTATCTAACTATGATAGTAAAATCATAAAACTCTGAAACCGTTTATTGACAGAGACAAGAAGCGAACATGGGAGGGACTCTGGGTAAGTTTTCTTTCATTCAAAAATTTGTTGTTTCGTTATTTGTGAAATGAATAAAAAACGTAACTGCCTAAAAACCAAACGTCATTTTTACCTTTGGAGACTGATATTGACCAAACATCATATATCAGTGTATCATATATGTGTGTGTATATATATATATATATTAGATTCAATATCAATTCATTTGGCAAACATTGTGGCATTTTATATACTCTAAATCTAACACTTCATTCTGTCACCTTGCTCTAACAGCAAGATAAAATGTAGAAAGAGCACTGCATAGGTTTTTAGATGACTGAATTCTAGTCTAAGATCTGTAAGCAGCATGAAATGAACCACACATACTCCACTGACCATGGTTTCTACATGTCTCAGTGATATTATGTCCAAAGCAAGATAATGATACTAATGACTCTGAAACTTACTCTCAGCAGTAAGCAACGGTTTTAAAATCATTATCATTAATGCCATCAACATAGTAGGTAAGAACACAAAATAATAAGAAACATCAACCTAAAAGAAATTAAAGCAGAAGACTACGGAGCTGGTAGCAGAGAGGTGGGTCATGAAAAAAAAAAAGAAAAATAGATATAATAATAGCTGTGTGTTAGACACTGTTCTAAGTAAGCACTTTACATTTATTTATTCATTTATTTCTCACAACAACTTTATGAGATAAGTACTGTTATTTTGCCCATTTTAAAGATGAGGGACCTCAGACACAGGGAGATTATATAACTCACCCAGGGTCACACAGCTAGCTTCTAGTAGAACCAGGATTTGTACCCAGGCAGTATGGTTCCAGAGTCCATACCCTGAACCACTGTGCTACATTCCAGAGAGGAGGAGAGTGGGAGGAATCTGGCAGAATGATGAGCAGGAAATAAAAGGAGCAGAAAGTTCTGGAACAAATTTTTATTGTATACCTACTATATACCAGGGACTATGGATAAAAAGATGAAAAGCTGAAGTATGGTGAGGAAGACAGGTAGTGAATCACATTGTTTCAAAACAATGTGGCCAGTTCTTAATAACTACAGTCAGGCATGTATAAAGGGCTACAGGGCTACAGAGAATGAGCACTTCTCCCAGCCCAGGCTGGCGATTTCAAGAAACTCTTCTTAGAGAAGGTGACTCCTAGTCTAAGAATTAGGAGTTGAAATGAAGAGATGAAATGGGAAAGGGTGGTCCAGGGTGAGGAAAGTAGGTGAGGGGAAAAACAGCTGGAAGGCAAGTGAGAACAGTGTATCTGGGGAAAAGCAAGAAGTTCCCTTCCAAAGGGAACTTGTTTTTGTTTACCTCATGTGGGAATCAAACTGCTTCAAAAACTTCCCATATTCTTCACGTAGGGCTTCCTTCTCTTGCTGCAGCTTAGACACCTTCTCAGCCAATTCCCGGTTGCTCTTGAGATTCTGGAAAAAAATGTTTTTTACTGAGAATATTCTGTGCTGAATAAAGGTATGACGTTGATGGGGTGTGAATTGACAAGGCCTTTGTGCTGAAAAAGGCTTCCAGCGGCTCCAGCTTCTGAGACCACAATGGCTTTCTGTGATTTCTGCACTTCCAGATTTCCTGAAAACTAGCAGCTCTTTCCCGACTTTTGCTCCCCCAGCCTTTCCAATATTTTGCAGGCATCTAATTCCTTATATAGTCTTATACAGTAAAAAAAAAAAAGTATTCCAGCTTGAAGTACATAAAGTATAAGCTGTTTTCTTGACCTAACCCTCACTAATAAAAAGTATTTGGTTCTAGAAGTAGCTCCAGGGAACAGATTCTCAAAGATGGGAACCTCAAAGATTGGTTATCTGACCAGGTTAGATTTAAAGGCAGGGTAATCGTGTGACTAGTGCTAGATATCCATGACATCAGAGGTGATTCAATTGTAACTTACAGTTGCCTGTAATGAAATGCTTTTGGAAATCACATGACTGGAACAAAGAATGTTACAGTGGATTGAGAACTACAAGGAGTTTGGGGTGGGCTAGCCACATCTGACCATGTCAAATGAGCTTTCAAGGAGAAAATGTCCAATCTGGAGATTGAATAATTGGAACAAGACGCAGTCAGAGAGACCCAGAGAGCTTCTCTGAGTGCCCTGAAAGAACCTCTTCTCTCTTGTAAGCAGCAAGTCAATGTGTCCAAAAACCAAATCCCAAATTTCATCAAGTAGGTTGCAGAATTACAGCACAAGTTGATTTCATAGCCTTGCCAGGTCTCTTATGAGAAAAAAATAACACTTTGTTTGGGAATGCATGGAAATCTGAGAATTGGGAATGAGTACATCTGACAAAGATTTTGAGCACCGTGGACCTCCAAACTCTATTTAGCCTCTCCTATCTGCATAACCAGTCCTTCCTCTGCTCTTGGGAGATTAACCACTCTTGCCTTGGACGTCACCTGAGGCAGTTATCCTATAAGAGGGTACGTATTGTTCTCAAGACTCACCTCTACACTATTACCTCTCAAGACCTCCAATCTTACAACTAGAATAAGGTCCCAGCATATACTGAAGAGTGGGGGTTGAGTACAGGAGGTGATCTGGGAGGACTGCCACATTGAAAGAATGAAGATTTTACCAAATTAAATTGGCACCAACCTGAAGAATATATGTAAGAATGTATTTGTAGGGTGTTTTACTACAAAGAAAGGAATATACTGTTGAATAGGCTGAATTTATTGAAATGGATGCACTTACTAGTGATTCAGGATTTAACGTATTTAACTTGAACATCTAAAGTGACTTCAATAGGTTGCTTGGCTGATTGACTGAAATTTGAACTCAACAATGGCCTATGTTAAATGACATTAAGATGCCATACTTTCTTAACATAAGAAAGAGAAAGAAATTGAAAGGCTTAAGCAGATAAGGAAATTTTGAGTAGATTTATCACAGATGACCTGCTCAGCCACCTCCTCACCATGACTCACACACCAGGCAGAAGACAGTCTCTTCACCAAAGCTTTGCCAAATACCCTTGTGAGGGGAGCACCAGATTTCTTGAAATGCTCTGTTATAATGCTACCCTACTAAGCATGATGGTAGGAGGTGCCCACATTAAAATGGACCCCTGATTTCAATGGGGATGACGGTACTACAGAAATGTCAGAGATCAAGTGGCGATATTTAACCCCCAGATACAGGTGGGCACTATTACTGTTATTAGACAATAGGGCCAGAGATATAACCAAATGGTTGGACTTGTAGCAATCTTTGGTTGTGGTTAATTGATCACAGTGATTTTAAGACTAAAATAGGTGAGCAACCCATTAAAGTCTTGTTGAGTTGTGGAAGGAAATAAGGAAAAAAGGATGGAAGGAAGGAAGGAAGGAAGGAAGGAAGGAAGGAAGGAAGGAAGGAAGGAAGGAAGGAAGGAAGAAAAGAAGGAAGGGGCTCTGGGAAGCTCTCCTGTGCTTGTTTAACCTTCAGATTTGGGAGTGAAGCCACCCCTCCTTCCATAGTAACTATCCACCTTTTAAGGAAGGTCCTTGCTTGTAACTTGGCCCTGGTAGAGACTGAATACTTGGCCATGAGAAATCAAGTGATCAAGTAACCTGAGCTGCCCTTCCTGAAACTAGGTGTTACATTACTCACCAAACTAGGTATTATATTACTCACCAAGTTGGGCATGTGCAATAGTACTCTATCCTCAAGTGGAAATGCTATGTAACATTCTGAGCCTGAGCAGATCCTAAATGTGCCAAGTTGCAGGAGCAAGTGCTACTAGCTTCTACTATATTACCATCTCTTTCAGCCCAGACCTATGGCTTCATGGAGAGTTTCCTATGGCCAACGAACTGAGGAAGAATATATTCAGGCATGCATTGCGTATGGTTCTGTGCAGTGTGCTACAACCACTTGGAGTGGGGTTGCTGCAGCATTACATCTCTGCTGAGGGGTGGCCCTTAAGAAGAGTGGGAAGGCAAATCTCAGTGGACAAAGTCTGTCTTCACTTCACCTGAAAAGAGAGATGGCCAGAGGCATGGACCTATATTAAATCATAGGAAGTTTCTAATATTTGGACAGATGATCAGGAATTTGGAAAGAATAATATTGGAGGATTGGTGAAAAAGCGGTCTGGGAATGGAGCCTAGAACTGAAAATTCTGTTGGACAGCATGGACTGAATTTCAGACAGTTGGACTGAAAATGCTGTCCAACAGAATTTTCTGCAATGATGGAAATGTTAGCCACATGGCTATCGAGCACCTGAAATGTGGCTAGTGTGTCCGAGAAACTGAATTTATACGTTTGAAAAATTTAACTAATTGAAATTTAAAGAACCACGTGTGGCTAGTTGACACAATACTGGATAGCACAGGTGTAAAGTACGAAAACATGTTTTTGCTCACCAGAGGGCATCCAGAGGAGAGGTGGTTCTCAATAATCAGGTGAAAATGGTACATTCTGTAGACGTCAGCCTCTTTTTCCAGTATCTGTTTGCTTGCTCAATGGGCTCATGTACAAAGTGCATGGTAGCAGGAATATATTTTGCAAGGTGTCATCAGCGCTAATCCATACAACTTGCCAAAAGCACAGATCGATGTTGAACAACTGTTATGGCACCATCCATTAGGGGTTGATTATAGGCAGGTGTATTATGCTGGACCCCTTCCGTCATGGAGAGAACAACAACTTGTCCTCAGTGGAATAGGTGCTTATTTTAGATATGGATTTGCTTTCTCTGGCTATAATACTTTCACCAGGACCACCATCTGTGGACTTACCAAATTCCTTATTTCTTGTCATGATATTCCACTCGACATTGCTTCTTCCCAAGAAAATCATTGTACAGTAAGAGAAGTGGAACCAAGGCTTGTATATATGAGTCATTGGTCTCACCATATAACCCATCATCCAGAAAAAAACTAACCTGACAAACAGTGGAAAGACCTATGGAAGATGTAGTTAGCGAGGTGACAACATCTTTTGGGGTTAGGTGATATCCTATAAGATGATGTATAAACTTTTAACCAGTTACTAATAGTATATGATGCTATTTCTCTCATAGCCAGAATACATGGAAAGGAACCAAGAGATGCAAGTGGGAATGGCTTGTCACACATTTGGGAATCACAAAATATATATTAGTGTATTATTGGTCGTTAACTTTATAATTAAATTTTAAAGTTCCAGTATTTCCATGTGGATTGAATCTGAAGACATAGCAATTAACGTTACTCCAAAATGATCACAGATACTGATGGGACATTGAGAGGTTAAGTGTGCCTTCATTTATACGAGTGATAGTACATCATATCGGTGGCAGTGTAATGTTCTTTTTGTTGTTTATTAGGTTAAATAAGGGTAAAAAGGTTTGTATGGAAGTTGACTACACAAAATGGACTGTACCGTTGCTCAACAGGACCTCCACGTTTCCGAGCTCTCCCCTGTGCTGCAAAGTTGGAACTCTGAAAACTACATTTCCCAGACTCCCTTCAAAGCAGAATTCCAGTTTAGTTTCTGCAACGAGACGCACTTGACATGGTTTGGGAAACACAGGTAAGGAGGAAGAGCCACTGTTCTTCCCTAACACTAGCAGGTATTATAGGTGAATGGGCAGACAGCAGATGAGACATCAGTAGGGGCTTCAGGGAGAGTTCCTGCAAATCCCCATTTTGGTGCTGCAGTTGGCTTCCCGGTGATTTCTGAACTTCTGCGTTTATTAAAAGCCAGCAGCAGTTCTCTCTGACCTTCTACTGACCCTTACTTCTCCCTTCCAACAATTTTACAAGCATATTATTCCGTGTTAAATCCCTTCTTACCTAGAGTAAATTCTGCTTTCACTGCTTTCCTGACTGATCCCCGAATAAGCTTAATGGGCAAAGTGCTAGGCACTCAATAATTATTAGCTATTACTCAGTTGTATGGGAAGTGGAAAACTGAGAAGCATTTCTATTTACTTTCTTACCTCATCAGATTTTCTTTTTTCATTTTCCAATTGTTTAAGTTGGGCCTCTTGTTGCTGGATTCTGGATTGTTGCTGAGAACTGGTCATTTCCATTCGATTCTCTTTATCTTGTAAGATTTTCACTGCCTTTTGTAGCTCATTTATATTCTGATCTAGGAGTTTCCTGAGGGCAATTAATGTACATTAAATCACACTGTGAATTGCAAAGCTTTGCAAATGAAACTCTTTGAGATATAATTGTTATACTGTCACAGGATTGTTTTGGTTCAGTGAGGTAGGCTGTGTGTCCATAAGATAAAGGGACCAACACAGGGAACCTCCTCTGTGACAGAGCTTTACTTATTTGTCTTTCTCCCTCCCCCAAACAATCTTGTGATGAAGAAATAACTTTCCTTATTTTACAGAGGAAGCTGCCGCTCAAAGAGTTTTAATTAACTTGCTCAGGAGAGGACAGCTAGGACAGCTAGGACAGCTAATTAACAGCTAGGACAAGATAGAGGTAGGGCTCTAATCCCGAAGCCGGTATTCTTTCTACTCTTTCTCATAGCTTTCTGAGCCCGGTGGTAGTCTTGGTTCAATAAAGCGTTCTTAATTTCAAACACTTGATACACGTGCATACATGTTAACACTGCTGTAGCTGAATCACGAATGAAGTTGTTTTTGATGAGTATTAAAAAAGAAACAACAGGCCCGAAATGGAGTCACCTGTGCTGAGCTTCATATCAGAAAATCAAGCCTTGAGTGTAGTTCAGCCACTCCCAGGAATATGACCTTTAACCGGTCAACCTGGAACTACCTGGTCAGCACTAGTGAGGTCATCTGCTGGACAGACCCCCACCCCTCCCTAAAGGAAGGTGACCTTGCCCAAAATAATCCACTGTTTGCTAGAAACCTCCTTCCCTGCCCCCCACTTCTGCCTATAGACTTCCTTTCTATTTGCTAGACGCATGCTGCCTGATTCATGAATCACTGAATAAAACCAATTAGGTCCTCTAATTTATTCAGTTGAATTTTGTTTCTTTTTTTTTTTAAATTAAAGTTTATTGGGGTGACAATTGTTAGTAAAGTTACATAGATTTCAGGCGTACAATTCTGTAATACATTGTCTATATCTCACATTGTGTGTTCACCGAATTTTGTTTCTTAACACGAGGAAATGTACCCTTTTCCAAAAGGGCCATATGTATTTAACTCTTTCGGAGGGAGTGGACAGAGTTTCTGAGGATCTCAGACAAGGCTGTTTGGAATTAGGGGATTTATGTAGAAAAATATGATCACAATAATGATGAAATAGCACTGGTGGGCAAAACACTAACATGCTTGGTCATTAAAATACTGATATTGGGGGCCAGCCCGGTGGCTCCAGCGGTTAGAGCTCCATGCTCCTAACTCCGAAGGCTGAAGGTTCAATTCCCACATGGGCCAGTGGGCTCTCAACCACAAGGTTGCCGGTTCGACTCCTGCAAGGGATGGTGGGCTGCGCCCCCTGCAAGTAGCAATGGCAACTGGACCTGGAGCTGAGCTGCGCCCTCCACAACTAAGATTGAAAGGACAACTTGACTTGGAAAAAAGGCCTGGAAGTACACACTGTTCCCCAATAAAGTCCTGTTCTCCTTCCCCAATAAAATCTTTAAAAAAAAAATACTGATATTGGACAAATAAGTTTGCTTTCTCTAACTTTAGTTTTCTCAGAAATCAATGGATTATTGGGAAAGATTTGTATTTGAGACGTGGGGCTCGTATCTCTCAGCCTCTCATTCTTCTACTGTTTCTGGATGTAAGTGCAGGCTTTCCAAGGACTGCTGTAGTTTACCTTTCACCAACATCTGCACCAACACCCCCCCCCTTTGAACTCTATTTCATGTAATTCATTATATACATGAGCAATTCCTTACTGTTACTATCTATTTCTTCTTTTTTGGTTCTATTCTGAATTTCTGATCAAGAGATCAGACTAAGAGATAAGTCTTGGAGCTGAAAGGGAAGTTTTAATCTACTTCAACCGAAAAAAGCTTGAGGTATCTGCAGTAAAATTTAGGAGTTAGAAACTTAAAAAGTAACTCATGAATATGTTAGAAATTAATTTCTATATTGTGTGTGGAGCTTGAATAATGAAAAATTAACAAATAGACCAGTTTTGCCAGTGAATAAAACTAAGGAATTGGTAGCTTGATGCGACTCCCTGTCTCCCCAATAACTTTGATTTCTCTTTCAATCTAGCCTATACATGGGAAACAGAGTTTTCTTTCTAAATCGCAACCTAATCAGATTACACCCTCTGCTTAAAATCCCTCATGGTTCCCCATTACTCTTAAGATAAAGTTGTACCCCCAAACATTTTGTTCCAGGCAAAAGGAACCTTTTCACTTTCTGAAACAAGTCATCCACACTTATTCCTCCTCTGTGACTCCAACCTTTTTGATTCCCCCCCTTTTTTTTCTTTTCCTTTTTTTTTTTTTTTTTTTTTAAGGAGGGCGCAGCTCCCAGTGGCCCTTGCGGGGATCTAACCGGCAACCTTGGTGTTAGTAGCAACACGCTCTAACCAACTGAGCTAACTGGCTGCCCAGACTCCAACCTTTTCCTTGTCTTCCTCTTCCAGGCCTTTGTATAATACTCTCTACTGAGCTTTCCCAAACCAAGTACTTCACTCTCACTTAAAATAGCTTTTTTGAGGCAGGCTTTCTTGAGCTCTCTAGATTAGGTGTCCCTGCTATGTGCTATCACCGCATCCTTAATTTTCCTTAGCATAACATTTAGACTTCATTGCATTGCAGTCTTCTGTATAAGGATATTCATTATAGTGAGACCAAGAATACTGACTTAATGTATGATTTTGACTTATATGTAGGCCCAGTGCTCTATCCAGTTTCTTCACAGCACGCCCTGTAAGCCTTAGCGCTTTCCCCTACTGGTCATTAGCCACTGACGCAGCCAGAAACAATGGCCATCCCTTGATTAAGAGTTTGTGTTAAGCTAAAGATGACATCTTGACCTCCCTAAGGTGGAACGACCCCACTGGCTACTTTTCCAGAGACCAGACAGAGGGATGCCAGAGCGGACCTCAGAGCTGTCCTCAAGACCTGGAGAAGTGATTTATTATTCTCACCTCACCTCACACCAATCAGTTCCCAAGGGGACCCTGAACCCCTAGCCCACGCTGTCTTGTGATTTGGCCCTATGTAATCTGTAACCTACACACCATCGGCAAGTTCAGCCTTTGGAGCATTGGTTCTCCGTTCTCCTCGGTGGTGCCATTCATAATAACATAGCCAGTCTTTCTCTACTGCAATTCTCAGTATTTAGTGTTTGGCTCTGCTGGTGCCAGGTGGATAAACTCTTTCTGTTCAATAACAATAGCATTATTTATCAAAGCGAAATGTCTAAATAACATTTATATAAATAATGATAGATCTATGTAACAGGATGCTATACAACTATTTAAAAGAATATTATGAAATTATAAATCATAACAAAGATAGCTGAGAAATCCCAAAATATTTAGATTAAACATAGTTCTAAAAAACGCATGTGACAAAAAAAATCTCAAAAAGTTAAAAAAATTTTGAACTACATGTATTTTACATGAAAATGGAAATGCAACTTATAAAATTTGTGAGATGCAGCAAAAACAGTGGTTGAGGGAAACTTATAGCATTAAATGCAAATATTATAAAAGAAAATAGAAAATCAACAATCTAAGCCTCCACCTTCGAAAAACTTGAGAAAGAGACCAACATAAGCCTAAATAAAGCAGAATAAAGGAAATAATAAAAATTAGAGCAGAAATCAATGAAACTGAGAACAGGAAAACAATAAATAAAAACCATGAAATTAAAGCTGGTTCTTTGAAAAGATCAATAAAATCTAGATAAACCTCTAACCTGGCTACCCATGAAACAGAAGACATAAATTACTAATGTCAGAAATGAAAGAAGGGTCATCACGACTGTCAGGGAGTAAATATTTTCCTTTACCCTTCTAGGTTCTGTTGGCTGGTCTAATAATCAAATTGGCATGAGACAGATTAGCGGGAGAAAAACAAATTAAAGTTGAATAACACATATACTTCCTGTATACATGGGAGAGACCTAGGAACACTGAGTAACTTGCCAAGATGGCAGAAGACTTTACCTTGAATACCACCTATAGCTAAAGACAAAAAAAAAAAAAAAAGATGGTGGGGGTGGGGAGTAAGTTATGGGAGGTTACCAGGAAAAGCACAATAAACAAGCAAAATATTATTATGTAGATTTAAGTCCACACCTTTCCATTGATAACAGTTTCTAGAGATATCCTCCTCTTTCTGATAATGAGGGAAATACCCTTACAAGTGTAAATGTCCTTTAACAAAGGATAACTTCTACTTGGTTTTCTGAGCTTCTCCCTTTCTTCCGTTTCTTAAAATTAATCAGCCTAAAATAATCAATATCCCAAAGAGGCATATTTAGAGGATGCAAACTCTGCTCCCTTTCACTACTGATCCGATGGACTTTAAGAGAACAATACAGGATTATGAAACACTCTATGCCCACAAATTTAATAACTTAGATAAAATGGATTGATTCCTTGAAAGACACAATATACTAAAACTTACACAAGGAGAAACAGATCATCTGAATAGGCCTATATCTATTAAAGAAATTAAATCAGTACTAAATAACCTTCCAAAAAATAAAGCGCTGGGCCTAGATGGTTTCATGGGTGAATTCTACCAAACATTTAAGGACAAACTGATACTGATTATCTACAATCTCTTCCAGAAAAATTGAAGAGGGTACACTTCCTAACTAATTCTAAGGGGCCAGCATTACCCTAATGCCAAAACCAGATAATGACAGAACACAAAGGAAAACTGTAGACCGTTATGTCCCATGAACATGTCCAAACTCCTTAATGTGACTAGTTAGGCTCAGCCCATCATTCTAGTCTCATTTTCATGCCACGTCCCTTGTCCCGAAACATTTTGTTCTCATCAAAAGGAACATTTTCCATTTCACTGAGGAAGATGATGATGATTATGACAATAGAAACAATAACATCAAATACTGCAATAACATATTTTTATTATTTATTTATTTATTTTATTTTTTATTTTTAATAACATCTTTTTAGTAGTGGCTTTGTAATGTGTCACTTGGGTAGGAATTCCGTTCATGTATTTTTCTGGTTGGAGTGGCTACAAAAGATATATTTGTGCAAATTTGGAGGGTGGAACTGAAGCATTTTGTTTTTTATGCTTGGAAAGTTGAAGCATGTGCTTTTTGTAGCTTCTATATGTTGCTGCTCATCTTGGTGTGAGGCAACAGCAGGCCTGCAACGGGTCCACCTTCCCTCTGATGCTCCTTCACCTTTCCATGTACTGGGCCAGGTGCCTGTTGAGCTCCTTGATGAGGGGGACCAGCTTCTCCCACAGGACACCTAGCTTACCAAGGCTGGAGGCCCTGAGAACTGACATGAGTTCAATCCATCCTCATGGGTTCAGCTTGTGCTCATGAGTGTCAGCCTGTTGTTGTTCTCCGTCACTTTGTATCCATCTTCACTTCCTGACTGTTTGCTCTACAGACCTCAAGCTCCAGCATAAGATGCAAAGATGACAGCTTTACAGACTGTGTAATCTTTTCCTGAAATTGCATAAGACTAAATCCCTGTAACAAGTCTCTTATGAAATATATTTTTCTCCTAATGGTTCTACGTCTCTGGTCGAACCCTGATGGACATAAGTGCTTACTCTGTGCCAGACACAACCCAACTGCTTATAACTCATTTAACCTACAGAATGGTCCTATGACACACTAGGTAGGGATGGGCACTGAGAGGATAAGAAGCTTGCCCGACATTATACAGCTACTATATGGCTAATAAGATGACCATGTTATGTTGGTAGGCGATAAATGCAAATTCCAAAGCAATGTATTTTAAATGAGTCAACTTTTGTTAATAAAATAAGAATAATGAAAAGTGTATGCATATGCATAGAAAAAATTCTGAGAAATACGTAGCCGCTACGTAAAGCAGCTATTGCTAACGGATAGAATGCTAAAGAACTTACGCTTTTTATTTTATAGAGCTCTTTAACATTTAAAAATTCATAACAAACAGCTCTAATTACAATTGTACTAGCCAGAATTTATCTCAAGGAACTAATAAAAGGCATGTACAAAAATTTCGCTACAAGGGATATGTATTACGTCATTGTTTGCTATAGCAAGAAACTGGGAAAAAATGTAAATGTGCAACAATAAAGGACTGATGAAATAAATTCTGGCATATTATTAAAATAATGTTCTAGAAGAAGATTTAATAGCAGGTAAACAGATCATACTATTTTAAGTGAAAAAAGTAGATTATTACCTAAATATCTAAATTGGGCTTGCTTTCCTCCAGGTTACAAAACAATGTATACTAGATAGACCCCTTTTTGTGGAAAATAATTTTCCTAAACATTTCATTTTCTTATACTTAGTTTAAATATTACTTCTATGTATTTCTTCTCAGCCAATCTTTACAAAAAATGTATAGAACTGGTATTATTATTCCCACTTTAGAGATAAGAAACCAAGCTTCAGGAAAGTTAAATAGTCCTTGTTCAAATCTTTGATTACATCTTTTGTTTAGTTAAAACTTCACATAGTTGTTTTACAATTGATTCTTCATAATTCTTAATTGCTCTGGTTTTTGGAGATTATAAATCTGGTTGCTTGTTGTATCTGCTGATTTTCATTCTTGGCAGCCAGTTTCCTTGTGTTATTTGGTGATTTTCGATTGTCAGTGTATATTTGATTAAACTTAATATATAGGAATCCTTAATATCTAAATTGGGGTTGCCTTCCTCCATAGATAATTTGGATTTTCTTAGTTAGGAAGCCAGGGGCCTTCCTGCTGGGGAAATACTTTAGCTTTTCAAAATTCCCAGCTAAATACTGGAGTCTCTACTTCAGCCATCCTACCTGTTGCAAACTTTCTCAGTTTCTTTCTTCTCTCAACCCCAGGTTGATAGTTATTTGCTCCTTGACTTAGGAGTTTGTTTGCCATTCACCATTTTTGTTTTACCTCATTGTATGTTTGCCCTTAGGGCTTTCTCTTGTTTTGTGAGCAATGCTTTAAAAGGTATACTTAGTGTAATTTATTCAGGGTCTAGTTGTATTACAACAGGAGGACAGTCTGCCATCCTGCTAGAGTAACCGTGAGACAAGTATTTTTCTACAATAACTCACAGAGTGAATTCATTATTCATTTGTACATTCATTCATTCACTTACCCAAACATTCATTCATTCACTAAATATTTACTGAGTACCTAATGCATGTCAAGCCCTATGTTAGCCCTTTTCACTAGAGCTCAAAGTAAGTTTCTGATCTTCATAGTACATGTGGATATCTGTATATCTTTTCAGTGACTAACACTATTTTTCTTGAAATATATGTGAATCACTCTGAGTGCTATAGAAGCAAGTGTCAGTTACTGAAATTTAGGCCCTCCAAGAAGGTTAATTAAGTAAAAATCCTAATGATAATCATACAATTTTAGAAAAATATATGACAGCTCCTGTCTGGTAGCAGCTTGTTGATGATTAAGATACCCGTAAAGTATCTGGAACTTTGAAGAAAATCAGCTGATCTGTACAAAACACCAACTTCATTCTACTCTGCATTTTGTGCCAATCATGGTAGAGTTAGAAAAACAAATCCCAGAGTATCATATTTCCTAGGCAATCCAGCCATTCAAGAATATTTACTGGGGCACCAAGAGTATCCCAAAACAACAAGAAATAACCCCTGCCCTGAAGCATCTCACACTTTGAGCAAAAGGCAAACAAAAGAAATTAGAATATAATGTGATAAGTACGACATGTAAGAAGTTGTGTGACTGAGTTTACTTCATGGGGACACAGAGGAACTACAGTGGTAACTTGAGGAAGCTGGTAATCGTGGTTAGCCTACGAGAAACTGCTGTCTTTGCTCCTCTTACCTCTTCTGTTGTTCTTCTTGATATTGTTGCTTTATTTTAGTTTCATTTTCCATTGCTTCTCTTATCCTTTCCTCTAGTTCCTTCTTCCCCAAAATACAAGTTTCTGTGAGACAGACTTTATGAGCATGTTCTAATTTCTGCTGCAGATCCAAAATCTTGAATGAGAAAAGTTTACAAATAAAACTTTAAAAAGAGTGTGACCTATTTTCCAATTAGGGAAATACCATATAAATAGCAAATATACTAGTACTAACAAAGAAACCTGATATAAAGTAAAGAATGTGGCTAGCTTTATTTTAACGTTAAAATTAATTACTTAAGTTTTGCAATATATAACACATTCCCCAAGCTCAGTGTGTGTGCGTGTGCGTGTGTGTGCGTGTGTGTGTGTGTGTGTAAATGAAGCTATATACTGAAGTCTTCTCCCCAACCCATCCTGTCTTCCTCCACCAAATAGGTGGGAGATCACTGACATTAGTTTCTTGAGTACCCTTCTGGAGATTTATTTATGCATATATAAACAAATATCATTACATAGTTCTCTCCATAGACGCATTTTTACACAAATCATGGCATATTATACATAGTTAAATATCTTGCTTTTTAATAAAAAATACACTCAGTGATTTTTCCACTTTATACACATCTATAGAATTGTCCTCTCTTTTATAGCTGCATACCATTCCACTGTAAGAATATACCATACCTTATTTAGCCTCCTACTGATGGACATTCAAGTTGATTTCAATCTTTTGCTATTACAAACAATGGCTCTAGAATAACTTACAGATGTGGATTTGCCAGGGCAAAAAGATTATTGTTATTTGTTTGTTTGTTTGGTAGATAATGCCAAACTGTCTCCATAGATATTAGACCAATTTGCACTTCTAACAACAACGTGTGAGAGTGTCTGGTTTCTCCACAGTGTGGCTACATTCATGAATAATATCTCAACACAAAGTAGATGTCTCTTCCAAGCCAAGTACCTATTAGCATATTGCCTAGCACCAGTAATAGGTTCTTTAACATTCTGGTAGAACTGAAAATACGATTTATGAATTTGAAAGAGATATATAATTTTGTTTTAGAAATTACATGTTAGATTTAAAGTGTCATTAAAAATATTTTTGTTAGATAAATCTCTTTAAATTTGTTTACGTATTTTTTATAAACCTTTGTCATCTAAATTTGTGGCTGGCACATAGTAAGTGCTCGATAAATATTTGTTGAATGAATAGATTTCAGCAGAATAGCCGTTCTCCCTATAGTGTATTCCTGACTCAACAATGAATCCTTCACAATGAATGGTCTCACACCACATTCCCCACAAACTGGATGCCAGTGGATGGCAGTCCTTTTCTAAGAGAAGGGCTTTCTGCATCAGCCCTAAGCCTTGGCACTTAGGTCCTTGCAGAGCTCACACATCATAGGAGAAGTGACAACACAGAATGATTCAAGGGCAATGGCAGTGGGCAGCCAGTCATCTGAGACCAGGTCAAGTTCCTTTGAGCTGCCCCATCTGGTTCTGCTTCGGGGAAATGCTTACTTAAAGATATTCAGTTTTTACTCCACAGATGAGAGAATCAACCCATTGGCTTCTCTGTCAAGGACATATGCCAAACTTTTGAACCCGCCACCCAATTTAAGAAAGAGAACATTTCCGATACTTTTTGAAGTCCACTCTGTGACCCTCCTGGGTTACCCTCCTTTCTCCGCATCTGAGAAAACCAATATCTTAAATTTTGTGTTAATAATTTATTTTCTTTTTCTTTTAACAATATATATCTCTATATGACATGGTTTTTATTTTGTACTATTTTGAACTTTACATCAATGGAATCGTACTATGTTTTTGGTGACCTGGTTTTTATTCAGTACTATGTTGAATGACAGCCTGTACCTGCAGTTCATTCATTTTTACTGTTGTGTGCTATTGTGTACCATTTATTTATTTGATCTCATGTCAGTGGGCATTTGGGTTGTTTCTAATTTTCTGCGATTTGGAACAATGTTACTATGAAAAGGACTGAATTCCTGTCTCCTGATAGTTATGTGCAGTGTAATAGTTTTTCTAGTGTTTCTGCCTAGTAGTAGAAGTGTTGGGTTGTATAATATATACATCTTTAACTTAACTAGATACCAATGCCAAACTGCTTTCCAAAGTGTTTATACTAATTCCTGCTTCCAACTGCAGTCAGTATATAAGAGTTCCTGTTGCACAAAATCCTCACCAATATTTAGTACTATCTAAATTTAAAAGTTTTACCAATCTTTACCAATTTTACCAATTTTTTAATGGAGTAATAGCATACAGTGATGTGTATACACCTTAAGCATACTCAATAAAGTTTTACTTATATAACCACCTCCCAGACCAAGATATAAAATACTTCTAGCACCACAGAAGATTCCATCGTGTCCCCTCCCAGTTAATACCCCTCATAAAGACAACCACTATCCTATCATCATAGCTTAGTGTCGGCTATTCTTGAACCTCATGTAAAGAAAATTACACAGTATGCACTCTTTCATGCTGGCTTCTTCAGCTCAACATTAGGCTTTTGAGTTTAATTCAGATTGCTGTCATCTACTTTTTGATGTTTGTTTTATATTTATATGGTTTAATGCAATGACATTTTTTTATGTAAGATTTGACTCTCAGACAAACCCACAGATTAAAATGTGCAACTGTTACATACTACTGCCACCTGGTGTTAGGTAACCTAAAATGCAGGGGCAATATTTCAAAAGATTTATTTCACGACACAAATCCCTCCGAAAATGACAAAATTAAAATCATAGAAACAGCCAACCCAAATGAGAGGAGAATAAGCTTTTCAAAATTTGAAAGTATAAAACAAATGTTATTTGGTCTCATTAAGTTCATGTTGTCGCCTTAATGAAACACTTTTAAGTTCACACAATTAAAAAAAGAAAACCACAAGATTTACTGGAATTGTAGGAGCAGATGAAGTCAAAAAAGAAGAAAGCATGGAAGAGTAAAGAAAAACCATAGACTTCTATCAAGTTTGCACCATATCCATTTCTTGAAATCCAGGGAAACGGGATTTCAGCAGTGGTATTCAATGCATGTTACTTATTAAATGTGAGGATAGTTACCTTTTCCTCTGCATCAGCAACTTTAGCTTTCTCCAGCTTTTCCTGTGATTTAATGCTCTGAGCCTGCTTACGAACGTCCAGCTTCAGTTCCTTGATTTTCTGCTGACAGTGGTTCCACTCTGCTGTGAGTGAAGAGCACATCTTTGCACTATCTAATAACTTCTGCTGGGCCTGCTTTAGTTCAATTTTTATCTAGAGGTGGGGAATAAACAACAGTAATAAAAATAAACATGGAATGAATGTGAACGTGAACCAGAAGAAGCAGCTTTCAAAGGAGTGCTGTTCCCCAAGAGCTGACAAATACCAATGTCATGTGGCCGATTACCTCTCTGGAGCTGCCATGTGTTAGTAAGGTTTGCCAAAGTCTATCCAGCCAGATGGCAGCTGGACAAAGGGATTTTTCCAAGAGTCACTATACATGCATGGTCTAAACGTTTCCATCCCTTTTCGATCTACTCCAAGCTGGCTTTCATTTCTACACCTCCATGAAACTGTTTGCCAAGGGCACTACTGACCTCCCCACTGGCAAAGTAAATCCAGTGGACACCTGACCTCTTAGCATGCACTCCCTCCATCTCAGAAAGTTGTTCCTTGGAGTCTGTGATACCAAACTCGCCTGGTTTTCACTCGCCTCTCTGCTGATCCTTCTTGGTCTCTTTTGTAGACTGTTCCAATGCTACCCAGCTTCTAAATATTATTGGATTACCCTAGACCTTGAGAGTGGATCATTCTCTCCCTAGCTTCATTCTCATGATCATTTAATCTGAAGAGGTCTCCTTACTTATTGTACCACATTTATTTCTTTCAGAGAACTTATCACAATTTGTAATTAAACATATACTTATCTACCTGTTTACATCCTCCTTCCCCACTCTAAATTCCAAGAGATCAGGGACCATGTGTTTTATTCACTTCTCGGTATCCAAGGCCTATCAGAGTGCCTAATTGTAGATGACTGATCAATATTTACTGGACAAATAAATGAATGAATGGCATGCTAAAGAATATTAGAACCTGCTAAATAGACATACTAGGCAGAGCTCACGGACAAAAATGCTGAGATAGAATTTTCCACATATAAAACAATTTCCTGGGCTCAAAGCTTTTCAAATGAATTAGTAGGGATTATAACTATAATTTCCTCCACTTGTGACTTCTGTGTATTAACCAATCAGATTTTATCAAGTGAATCTAAAAGTTAATGTTCAACCTCTCTGAGCATCAGATTCTTCATCTGTAATATAGGGATAACCTCATAGGACAGTTGTGAAGCTACATTAAATAAAACAAAACAATGAAAGCATCAAGAATAGAGCCAGACACACAGGCAACACCTAATATGAGTTAACTGCTGTTCTTTAAGAATCCCTTATACAATATGCACTATATTTGAAGTATATAATTGAGGCAGATATTAGAATAAATTTTTTACATTGGTTAAGCGCTCATATCTATGTAGTAGCTGAGATTGGAATTTTGTCCCATTTTAGAGATGAAAAACCTGAGTCTCAAATATAGTTGGCAAATGATACAGCCAAGGTCTGAATGCAGATTTTCTGATTCTAATCCAGTATTCCACACCATACTGCCTCTAAATTACGAAATACCTGTATTTTTATTTATCTAAAGAGAATACTACATAGTATTTAACAAAGCTAAAAGTTGGTTCTTTGAAAAGTCTAATAAAATGGATAAACTAGTGAGACTGAGTAAGAGAAAAGCAACAAAGTATAGGTAACTAGTATCATGAAAGCAAAAAGGGCCATTACTATATTTAAAAATTGATGAATAGGTTTATGTAAAAACAATGTTAACAGACATGTAAAAGTGATCAAATACTTTATTAAACAGAATAGAAGTGAATGTATGTAGAAATGAAGAAATTAAATCCTGAGTAAAACGCCTCAATATCATTGGTGGATCAATGTAGGTCAACAGGAAAAATAGGGTGATAGCTTGTCTTTTGTTATTACCAAGAAAACTTCTAGATCAAACTCTCCTAAGCTTCCTCTTTTCCTGGTGAACCCCCAGCCATTCTAAATCAGTTCAGTCTCTCTCTTTTTTTTTCATTTCCTCATTTTATTTTGGAGGATTGGTACAGCTTTTGAAACTTCATTGACTACGGAACAAAAAAAACGGAACAAATCTACTAACTGTTGATTTCTTCTCAAAAGGCACTGTAACCTATTAAACAGATGGGAAGTTACATTTTTCAAGAACAATGTAGCCATAAAAAAACTCAGTAAAACACAGACAGATCCAATGAATAGAAGAAGAAACAAAGAAATCAAAGAAGAGAAGAATATGTGGTACATTAGATTGGTTCAGGATAATGAAACCTAAACTTTTTATTGTAAATAGAAAGGGTACAGGTCCTTTCTTAATATACTGTCCACTTACTCCACGGGCCAAACAAGATAAGTTCCCTGGAAACTGTGATCATCCGTCATTGCACCAACACTCAGCCTTTTGGTAATGCTGGGATTGGTGAAACAGACAGCACGGTTATGGCCAACGATATGTGTGCGTCTCGGGTGGCTTCTTCAGCTTTAGGTTGAAGTGTTGGTGGTGGCAGAACGGCTCTCTGCCTGAAGTTCTGAAAGCCTATAGCCTTCTTCTTAATAGTCACAAACTGGAAACATGCAAGATGTCCATAAACCATAGAAAGAATAAATAAATTGTGGCATTTTATTACTGTGGAATATGGCACTGCTAAGAAAACGAATTAACAAAGGCTATACTCCACCCCATAGATGACTTTTCCAAAGACAATAGATCATAAGAAGACAGACACATGTATATGTACTGATCGATTATATTTGCAACATTCAAAAATAGGCAAAACTGAACTATATTGTGTGAGATTCATAGATCGGTGGTTAAAGTATAATATAAAGCAAAGCAAGAGAGTAATTACCCAAATGAGTGACTACCACTAAGACGGAAAAGAGATGGATGATGATGAGAAAGGCACGCAGGGGCTGCTAGTATGTGGGCAACGTGCGATTTCTTGTCCTGGGTGATGGTTACATGAGTAATCACTCCACACTGTATTTGTTACACTATGTATTTCTGGTTTATGGACTTTCTGAGTGTTATATTCACAGTAAAATGATTTAAAAGCAATTAACTAGTATTCTGCGTTTAAAATCAGTCTCATAAAATATGCCTAACATTACCTAGAGACCTAGAATTTGATCATCTCTGAGTGGATTTAAAAAGTGAACTCTAAGTTTGCAAAGCTGAGGTTCCTCCGATTGAGGAGAGTTGTAATATAGAATGACAACTCTGCATTAGAAAGAAATAGACCTGGTTTACATTCTGACTCCACAATTTGTTAGCTAAGGGCTCAGGTCATGGAAATTTAGTAAGCGTTAAAATTTTAGGAAATTATTTCAAAAGATTGTGTAACTTAAAAAAGTTTCATATTTATAGGTCAACAGCATACACACACCTTCAACAGCAAAGAAACAATTGAACTGTGTACCTACTTGGTATGGAAAAGTTAAAGGAGTGAGTTATAGAGCTAACAAATCCGCCCATCTGTGGACTCTATTATGAATGAGAAAGCTGAGCAATTTTGATTCCCTGATTTCCAGGGCCAGTTGAGCCATTGAGACTCTTCAATAAAGGATGTGCCCACTAGCGGATGTACCTTAATGTTTTCTTCCTGAAGTAAGCTATTATGTTGCTTTAAGTCCAAGTTCTTTCCTCGCTCATATCGAAGCTCTTTTTCAGCTGAGTTGCACAGAATCTGGAGCCGGTGCAAATTCTGGCGAAGTTGTTGTAGTTCCTCTTGCTGCTGGCATTTCGGTTTTTCTCCAGATGATGGACCCTAAAACAAACATGTTAAAAGAGAAACATGGACAACTTGAAAAAATATTGGTAAAACATGGGTTCCAGCTGTCAGAACTAGAATTGTCAGAATGTGATTACTTACATGTAAATGTCTTTGGAGTTGGCTTACCTACAACAAATTATTCTTTTATAGTTATAGCTAGTTGGTACATGTTCATATAAGTTAACTCCTGTTATATTAGCGTGGAAATGTCAAATTATGTGAACAAAAGCATAGACAATTAACTGTCTTATGTTTCAGAGCGGTAAAGGGGAACAGAAGCATGGACAATTTTAGAGTGAAACATGCTTTAAAGGGGAGTTCAAAGAGCCAATATGTGAAGAAGTAAAGTGTGAATGTGTATGTGGTATATTTGTGTGTGTGTATTTGTGTGTGTGTATGTGTGTGTGTGTGCGCGCGCAGTGTCTGTTGGCAAAAGGAAAGAGAACATTTTGTAGCAAGAGAGATTCCATTCTAGCCTTTTCCTCATCACTTTCCTTTTACTACCTGATGCTTCTTCTTCAGTGACTACTCAACTCCACACTCTGCTACCAGGTCCAAATGTGGCACAAATCCTGCCATTCCCTATCCCACCTGCCAGGGCCAACAGTGACAATCAGCATTTTTTTCTGTTGAGCCTCGATAGAGCCGAAGAACACTTTATAATCAAGTGCATCAACTGATGGGCTCAGTTCAGATTTCACTTGTTATTTTATTACCTGTCAGGTCATGGTTATGATTTGTTCAATAAATATACGTTATTGATGCTATAAAAATTATGTTTACATCCACAGCTGATCAGAGGAAATGGACCTGGTCTGAGCATGTGTTTACAGCACCTACCTGGGTGTTACTGTCATCTGAGCTATCCCCAGATCTCTGAGCCTGAGGAAGGCTCTGATTCAGTTGGCTTAGCTCTTCTCTAAGTTTCACAACTTCCTCAGGCTTCAAGGTCAATTGCTGTTCTTCACCTTTCACATCTTGGTTCTCTTGGGAGTCCTCCTCTTTCTGACCCTCTCTTGGTAAACTGCCCTCCTTTACTGACTCTTCTGGAATTTCCTTCTGCTTACTTTCTCCTAGTTCAGGACTTGGCGCAAATATAACAATAAAAAAACTATCAAAACGTTCATTCTATTCGCAGAATATGGAAGAAAAAAATCTATCAGTCAAGAAAGTACCACAAACAAGATTTTCAACTTGAATTCTACAGTACAGCAGTTATCGTATTCTTACAAGTAAACAAATAAGTCCTATTTTTTTTTCCACATCAGGAAGATGACCCATCACCAGTTTAAGTGAGTTTTTCACTGTTTCAACTTTTAGTATGGCATTGGGGAGACAGGGATTATAAAGATTAAAAAAAAAATCACTCAATAAGCACCACGCACTTTGGCAGGTACTAGGGCTACAATAGAACGTAATCCCTGCCTTAAGGAATTTACAATTTAGTGAGAACTAAGGATGAGTAAACAAGGGATTAAACAGTAGTGAGTAATCTGAGGCCTGATGGTAAGTAGGCACAAACTAGATAAGTGTAAAGGAAGGGGTGTGTGCATACTTGCATGTGTATGCATGTACTCGTATGTTGGAGGGTGTCAGTAGAAATGAGAACAGGGAACTATAAAGGTATCCCAGGATGACTTAATAAATAAGATGGGTAAAAGCCCAGAGGCAAAAGAGAGAAACTTTATTTGGATGCCATATGGTAGGGAAATCAGCTGAGAGATTGTTGTAGTTATCCATGTAATAAACAACAGTGACTAGAAAAGGATGGTGGGGATTTAAAGAAGTAACGGATTCTAGAGGTATTTATTAATACGATTTGTCATTTAGTGGATGTGGCAGGTAAAGGAGAAGAAGGAATCATGGCTGATACCTGGATTTCTGACTGGGGCAAATGGGCAAATGGATGGCAAACAAAGAAGAGGGAATGTTGGTATTGATTGGAGAGAGATACCTGTGGTGAAGATACAGATACAGAAGAACGTGAGCAGAAACGTTGGGATTCGATAAGATGAGCCAGGGAGAAGGGGGATAGTGAGAGGAGGAGGATCATTCTAGACAGAAGCCTAAACACTTGAAAGAAACAAGCAGAGGAACGGAAGCCTGAAGAGCAAGCTGCGAAGCCAGAGCGGGAGGAGGGAAACCAGGAGACTGCGAGCCACAGAAACCGAGGGGAGGGAAGGTACTCACGATGGCTGGAGAGCGTGGATGAAAAGTAGAGTGAACACACGCGTGCTAATTTTATTTTTATTCCCTTAATCTTAAATTTGTTTCAGGTACCTCAGAGCCTAGCATAATTTGCTTCGCAAAATATAGTTGGCGCTCAAATCCTTCAAGAAGGCAATCTGGCAATACAGATCAAGAGCCATAATAATGTTCAGACCCTCTGAATGAATAATGACATACCAATGAATTTACTGCAATAAAATCATTCATAAGAAGAAAATAGCTGAAAATATAATAATGCCCATAACCATGCTATTTAAAATAGTGATTAAATGGAAACACGGAAATGGCTAAAAGAATTAAAAATAAATCAACTTGAAAGTGGTGTAAAGACTATCAACATGAAAAATACTTATTAAAGTAAAATGATGGAACAATAATACATATATATAAGTGTGTGTGTGTATATATATATATGGATAATGTGTATAAACATAACACATGAGAAATGTATATGTAGAAAACGCTGGAAAAAAACGGGGAAAATTGTGTCTAGGGGGTTTTTTCCCTTTTAAAATTCCTATAACACTGTATAAAAAAAGAATTAAGTATTTTATTTTGAACTCAGCAGTCTTTTTAAAAAGACACTATATTCAAATGGTTCAAAACCGTAAGATAAAGAGTAAAATTCTTTAAAAATAAATTTCTTATAACATAACAATGATTTTTTTTCCATCCTCTATAAACTCTTTTTCCTTTCCTACTCCCAATGGATGCTAGATATACTTGAAGACAGGAAAAATGCAAACATATACACCATATTTTTAAAAATGGAAAAACTGACTTCTGCTTCCAGGAAGATGGAGAAGATATGCTTTTCCTAATTTCTATCACTAAATACAACCAAAAACCCTGGACATTATATGTAAAACAAACATAAGAAGAATCTGAAACGTGCAGAGAAGAAGGCAGACCAGCTAGGGAACTCGGGACTTGAGGAACGACTTGGCTGTGAGTTTCCTTTTTACCTTATATATCCCAGACTTCCAGATGACCACCTGGAAAACACCAATGAGCACAACAAAAGCCTGTTCTCTCTAGACAGAGGACCAGGAAATAGTCAAGCAAGAAAGCAAGCTTTTGGATAATACCTGCTTTACTCCAGCCAAAAACGACGGGAGAAAGCTGTGACCTCACCCCCACTCATGTCAACAAAGGTCAAGTTGGAAGCTTATGCTTCCACCTTCACCAGGTATTATGAGGCACCCCAAATCTCCTGCTGTGCTTGTGTCAGAGGCAACAGGGAGCAGGGACTTTCATCCCTGCCAGGCAGTAACAGGCATGGTGTTTCCGGACTTCCACCCCCACCTGGCAGTGAGGAGACAGCCTTCCCCCTTTCCACTGGGGTAGTGTCAGAAGAGATCTAGTGAAGAGTCAGGACTTTCACCATCACCCAGCCTAACAAGACCACCTCTACCCACCCTCCTCATGATATCATGGAGGCCACGTAGGGAGCAGTAACAAGGCATTCCTCCCACTCACAGTCAGAACAAGATAAGCAGAGGCCTAGTGGGGAATAGAAACTCCCACCCTCACCAGCAGTAACAAGGAGCCCCTGTTTTCTTGGGTGCTCGTGGAGGCTGAATAGGGAACCTGGACTTCTACCCCCACCCTGGGGTAGTAATGAGACAGCACCCCCTACATCCCTTGCCAGAGTGGTATCAGAAGAAGCCAGCTAAACAGAAGGTTTAAATAAAATCTAGAGTCTCGTATATTATAATACCCAAAATATTCAGATTTCAATCTAAAATTACTCACCACACTAAGAATCAGGAAAATCTCAACTTGAATGAGAGAAGGTCACAATAGAAGACAAAACCAAGATATCAGAATCATCTGACAAACATTTATTTAGAAAACTTAAAATTTTTTTTCAATTACAGTTGACATACAATATTATATGTTTCAAGCGTACAACATAGTGATTAGACATTTATATAATTTATGAAGTGATCACCCTGAGAAATCTAGTACTCATCTGATACCACATATAATTATTACAATATTATTGACAATATTCGGTTCTGTGGTGTTATGGTGAGCACTATGGATTTTGACAAAGATTTTAAATCAGCCATCATAAAAGTTCTTCAATGAGCAATTATGAACACACTTGAAACAAATGAAAAAAAATAGAAAGTCTCAGAAAAGAACTAGAAAGTCTTAAGCAAAGAAATACGAGATATAAAATAAGAACCAGGGCGGCCGGATGGCTCAGTTGGTTAGAGCACGAGCTCTGAACAGCGGGGTTGCTGGTTCGATTCCCACATGGGCCAGTGAGCTGTGCCCTCCACAACTAGACTGAAGACAACGAGCTGCTGCTGAGATTCCAGAGGGGCGGCCAGATAGCTCAGTTGGTTAGAGTGCGAACTCTCAACAACAAGGTTGTAGGTTCAATTCCCTGGGATGGTGGGCTGCATCCCCTGCAACTAAAATTGAAAAAGGCGACTGGACTTGGAGCTGAGCTGCACCCTCCACAATTAGATTGAAGGACAACTACTTGGAGCTGATGGGCCCTGGAGAAACTCACTGTCCCCCAATATTCCCCAATAAAATTTATATATATATATATATATATATATATATATATATGAACCAAATGAAAATTTTAGAATCAAAAAATACAATAACCAAAATTTAAAAACTCAATGGATGTAATCAACAGCAGAATGGAAAGGACAGAGAAACAAATCAGAGAACTTAAAGCCAGAGCAATAGAAATCACCCAATCTGAACAATAGAGAGAAAATAGACTGAAAAAAAAGACAGCAAAGTGCTTCTGGGGACTGTGGGACTATAACAAAAGATCTAATGCTTGTGTCATTGGATCCTGGAATGAAAGGAGAATAAGGCAGAGATAAAAAAGTACTTGAAGAAATAATGGCTACAAACTTCCCAAAAGACATAAACATACCAATTCAAGAAACTGGGTGAGCTCCAAACAGGATAAACCTAAAGAAATCTGTACCAAAACACATCAGAGTCAAATTCCTGAAAACTAAAGACAAGGAAAAAAATATTGAAAGCAGCAGGAGAAAAACACTATCTTACCTATAGAGAAAAACAAGTCAAATGACAGACTTTTCATCGGAAACCACAGAGACCAAAAGGAGGTGGCATAACATTTCTCAAGTGCTGAAAGAAAAGAACTGTCAAGCCAGAATCCTGTACCCAGTGAAAATATCCTTTAGGAATGAAGAGGAAATCACGACATTCTCAGATGAAGAAAAACTAAGAGAATTTGTCACTAGTAGATAATACTCTAAAAGAATGGCTATACACAAAGAATTCTCTATACACAAAGGACATAATAAAGGAAGGAATCTTGGAACATCAGGAAGGAAGAAAATACAGAAAGAGTAAAAATATGGGTAAATACATTTCCTTCTCCAGTTGAGTTTCCTAAATTCTGTATGGTGGTTGAAGGAAAAATTATAACACTGTCTGTTGTAAGTCTAAATGCGTGCACAGAAAAAAAAATTAAGACAATTGTATTATAAATGGGGGAGGGTAAAGGGACATAAAGGAAGGTAAGGTTTCTACATTTCACTCAAACTGGTAAACTAATGTCCGTGTGTGTGTGTGTGTGTGTGTGTGTGTGTAAAATGTAATACTTAGAGCAACCACTGATAAAGTTATACAAAGAGATCATTCAAAAACACTATAGATAAATCAATGGAATTGTAAAAATGTTCAAGTAATCCACAGAAAGGCATAAAATAGAAAACAGATACAAACAGCAGAAACAAACAAAAATAAGTGGCAGCCTTAAGCCTAGACACACACACACACACACACACACACAGAGGGTGCCAAACAATGTATACACATTTTAAGAAAGGAAAAAAACTGTATTAACTGTAATACTCAACATATACCGATAACAAAAGATGAATACAAGTCACATTTGACTTCTGCAATTATAAAAGGTGCTCAAAGTGGTTACCATCAGCGTCCAGACACTTCTGATTACAGTGAACTACTGCTTGACCACAGATAACATCTCTTAAAATGTGTATACATGTTTTTGGCACCCCCCCGTGTGTGTGTGTGTGTGTGTGTGTGTGTGTGTGTGTGTGTGAATGTTTACAATATATGTAAATGGTCTAAATATACCAATTAAAAGACAGAGATTAGCAGAGTGGACTAAAACAAAAGGCCTAAGTATATGCTGTCTACAAAAACTCACTTCAAATATAATGATGATAATCAGGTTGAAGGTAATAAGATGAAAAAAGACGTATCATGTAAATATTAATAAAAAGAAAGCAGGGGAATCTAAGTTAATATTAGATGAGGTAGACTTCAGAAATAAGAAAATTGAAAGAAAAAAAGAGGCACATCCACTTTTCTCTGTCCCTACAAACTGGGGTAGGGTCTCACCTAGATTACAAACAGCCTCCTAACTGGTCTTGCTACCTTCATTCTTGTACCAACAATCTATTTTCCACACAGCAGGTAGAGTGATTTTTTAAACCACAAATCTGTTTTTCTGTCTCCCATGTTACTAAACCCTGCAGTAGTTTCCTATTACCCAAACTCCTTAATGCAGACATTCATGATCTGGTCTCTGCCTACCTCTTCATTCTTATCATCTCCTTCACCATTTTTTTTCCTTTCTTCACACTCTACACTATAGCAGCATTGAGGTCGCTTTTAGTTCCTCAAACAAATCATGCTTTCTCTTGCACTCATCATATCTCCCTGAAAATAATTCTACCATCTTTTTGTGTGGCCCTTGAGTACTCATATTTTAGGACTCAATTTAATTTGTCAATTCCTTTAAGAATATTTTCTGGTTTATTAGCCTGGGCCAGGGTCCCTGCTTAGTGATCCCATAGTACTCAATACTCCCTTGTTTAACAGTTTATCTTCCCCCATCAGGTTATATGGCCCACAAGGATAGGAACTGCATCTGATTTTCTATCCTCAGTGTCTACTTACAGTACCTGGCACCTGGTACCATAGATAGGCAATTTCTTGTTGAATGTGATTGTGTAAAGGGGCTGAGATTAAGTAGAGACTTGAAGTGGAGCACAGGACATAAGCAAGCAGGGAAACATTATGAGAAGAGGAGAGACGGAAGCATGTGGCAGGTATGAAGACTTCTCACAGTCCCAGCAATGGAAAGCAATTTAGACCAAGTCATAGAAACAGGTGGCAGCAAGGAGCTTTTTATAGAGAAAGCCAGTATCTTTTTTCATGGCAAACTTCCCCACCTCCAAATGAATTAAGGTCACAATCTCGCTCCCTGTGGCAAGTATCCCTGCCAATTAACCCAAATCAGCTGGGTGGGCTTTTGTCAGCTTTGATCATTAATGTCAATTCCTCTGAAAAGCATTCATCTTGGCCATTTCATCTCCATTGCCGCTTACTCAATCTAGGCAACTATCTCTTCATCTGTGGCTCCATATCTGGATTAATTGGACTGTCTTTCCTCTCCTGTTCATCTAATATAGAGATAATAGAACAATCTCCCTCAAACACCCTGTAATACACTATTCTAATGCTCAAAACTAGACTTCCTGTTCTCCCTACAACCAACCTAAATGCTGTGACCTAGCTTCTTGGCTCTTTGCTCTGGTGACCCTGTCACACCTGTTCCTCACCATCTCTCCAACATGCTCTTCCCACTTCTGCAACTAGGTTTCATGATTGTGAATCTTGGACTCAGAACTCACTCTAAATTCAAAAACAGTTTTTAAGAGGGCATAAAATTCAGAGGCCCCAAACTGGCAGAACAATCTCCTTCTAGGTATGTTAGAACATTTATGAGGATCTAAATTGGGCTACCTACACAATTGGGCTACCTACACAATACTTTCCCAGTTCATTTATGATGTATCCTTTAGTAGAGAATATAACTAAAACTTGACAGCTATTGTTTCCTTTTGATGATCTAGTTTTAGGCTTTTGCCCAGACAAAATCTGAATGTATCGATTAGTTTTTGTGCCGAAACAGAGTAGTGAATTTGCCCAACCCTCAAAAATTCCTGTGAAAGATGCTTTTGATGACCAAGTAGATATACAAGAGTTAGAGGGCAAGATTAACACACACAAAAAAGAGGTTCTCAAAACAAATATCAGATACAATGTTAAATAAAACAGCAAAAAACAAATCTCTCTGCAGAGTATAGTCTTAATTATGCAAAAAATACATATATATGTGTACAGAAAAAAGATAAGAAAGGAAAATTAGAATGTTAACATCTCTCTATGGTGGGAATTATGGGTTACTTCATCTCCTTACACTTTCTCATGCTTTGCAAATTTTCAATAAAAAGCATATATTAATTTTAAAAAGCAGGAAAAATAGTTTTTTAAAATGTAATAATATATCAGAAAACAAACTCTTTGGGGAATGCTTGCTTATAACTAATTTTTCCACTCACATCATTTGGAAATGAATGTCAAATTCCTATAATGATCAAGCCAAATAAAATGTACGTCCCCTCCCTCCAAATAATTAATGTGAGAGGGGATTTTCTCAATTTACCAGAGTTCCTTTCTCTCTTCCTTTGGGCTTTGAATCTCTACTTCCAAAATTGGTACTTTAAACACAAGATCTTTACAGATATTTTCACTTGTAATTAAATTAGCAGCTGCAGTTTTGCTCCCTACCATAAAATTATTTAATTATTCAAAATCTTGTGCAAACTTCAAGACCTGTGAAGTTAAGTGAAAAGACAAATAATTTTATTTTGCATACTCTTATGTATAACTGTGAAAAACTACACCGATTCCATTAAAGGCTTAGTTATTGCCTTAAGTAACATAAACTGACATCCAAGTTCAAGTCTTCCAATTTAATACTTTGCAGTTGTTGTATATAATCTAATCCGTTTTTACCAGTGTAAGGTTTCATAAATCCATGGTTTTCTACATAAAAGGGTATTTTTGGTCTCTGGGGTTTGCTTCTCAGAGTGCCCTTTAGGGTTTTCTTCTATCTTTTAACAAGCAAAAAGATGTGAGCTATAGAGTTTTACACTATCATTATACGTTTTTGTTCTCAAGTTTTGAATGGATTTCATTGATTCATAAAAGCAATAATATTCTCTACAAGAAAACAATAGAAAAAATATTATATATGCACTAAAGAGAACAAATTTCTACCAGTCTGATCCTATTTGTTTGGAAACATTTGAATGTGTAAAAGCTCCTAGACTAACTTTAGTGTCTAGTTTGAGCATCTCTCACCTGAGGATTTAAACACACAGCCACATGTTGCTGCCCCACCCCCACATTCAGAATCAGTGGTCTGGGCTGGGAAATGGGGATTTGCACTTTACTTATTTTTCCTAAGCATATTTCCCCCGTTTATTAATTATTATTATTATTTTAAGATTTTATTGGGGAAGGGGAACAGGACTTTATTGGGGAACAGTGTGCACTTCCAGGCCTTTTTTCCAAGTCAAGTTGTCCTTTCAGTCTTAGTTGTGGAGGGTGCCGTTCAGCTTCAAGTTGTTATCCTTTCAGTCTTAGTTGTGGAGGGCGCTGCTCAGCTCCAGGTCCAGCTGCCATTTCTAGTTGCAGGTGGCGCTGCCCACCATCCCTTGCGGGAGTTGAGAAATTGAACTGGCAACCTCGTGGTTGAGAGCCCGTGCTCCAACCAACTGAACCATTCGGGAGGCAGCTCATCTCAAGGTGCCCTGTTCAATCTTAGTTGCAGGGGGCGGAGCCCACCATCCCTTGCGGGACTCGAGGAGTTGAACCGGCAACCTTGTGGTTGAGAGCCCACTGGCCTATGTCGGAATCGAACCGTAAGCCTTCGGAGTTAGAAGCATGGAGCTCTAACCGCCTGAGCCACCGGGCCGGCCCCCTATTATTATTTTTTATTATTAGTTTTAGGTTACAAAACAATATAGTGATTAGATATTACACCCCTCACAAAGTGATAATTCCACCAAGTCTACTACCCCTCTGACCACCGTATACAGCTATTACAATACCATTGACTATATTCCCTATATTATACTTTACACCCCATGACTATATATTTTTAAAATTATAATTGACATTCAATATTATTTTATATTAGTTTTAGGTGTACAGTGTAGTGGTTAGGCATTTATATAATTTATGAAGTGACCCCCCCATAAGTATAGTACCCATCTTAAAATATAGTTTTTGTAATATACTACTGACTACTATATTCCCCATACTGTATTTCAAATCCCTGTGACTATTTTGTAACTACAAATTTGTACTTCTTAATCCCTTCACCTTTCTCATCCATTTCACCAACCCTCTTCCCATCTAGAAACCATCAGTTTGTTCTCTGTATCTATGAGTCTGTTTGTTTTGTTTGTTTATTCTGTTCTTTAGATTCCACATATAAGTGACATCATATGCAATTGTCTTTCTCAGTCTGACTTATTTCATTTAGCATAATACCCTCTAAGTCCATCCATGTTGTTGCAAATGGGAAGATTTCACTCTTTTTTATGGCAGAGTAATATTCCATTGCATATATATACCACAATTTCTTTATCCAGTTGTGTAGTGATGGGCATTTAGGTTGTTTTCATATCTTGGTACATATTATAAATAGCACTGTAATGAATATATATATATTATATATTTAAAAATATAAAATTGTGCATATATCTTTTCAAATTAGTCTTTTGGATTTCTTTGGATAAATACCCAGGAGTGGAATGCTGGATTATAAGGTAATTTTATTTTTAATTTTTTGAGATCCCTCCATACTGTTTTCCATAGTGGCTGCACCAATTTGCAATCCCACCAACAATGCACAGGGTTCCCTTTTCTCCACATCCTCGCCAACACTTGTTGTTTATTGATTTATTGATGACAGCCATTCTGACTGGAGTGAGGTGATATCTCATTGTGGTTTTTATTTGCATTTCTCTGACAATCAGTGATGTTGAGCATCTTTTCATGTCTATTGACTTCTTTGGAGAAATGCCTATTCAGGTCCTCTGCCCATTTGTTAATTGGATTGTTTGTTTTCTTGGGGTTCAGTTGGGTGAGTTATATATATATATGTGTGTGTGTGTATGCATATATGTATATGTGTGTATGTATATATGTATATGTGTGTGTGTATATATATATATATTATATATATATATATATTAACCCCTTATCAGATGTATCATTGGTGAATATCTTCTCCCATTCAGTAATCGGATATCTTCTTGTTTTGTTGATGGTTTCCTTTGCTATGCAAAACCTTTTTAGTTTATAGTCCCATTTGTTTTTCTTTTGTTTCCCTCACCAAAGGAAATATAGTAGTAAAAATATTACTAAGGGTTGACTGTTTAAGAGTTGACTGCCTATGTCTTTTTCTAGGAGTTTTATGGTTTCAGGTCTTACATTTAAGTCTCAATCCATTTTGAGTTTATTCTCATGTATGGAGTAAGAAAAATGAAAGTAAGTTTCATTTTTTTGCGGGTATCTGTCCAGTTTTCCCAGCTCCGTTTATTGAATAGACTGTCTTTATCCCAGTGTATATTCTTGCTTTGTCATATATTAAATGACAATATAGGCATGGATTTATTTCTGGGCTCTTTATTCTGTTCCATTGATCTATGTGTCTGTTTTTATACCAATACCATGTTGTTTTGATTACTATGGCCTTGTAGTATACTTTGATGTCAGGTAGTGTGATACCTACAGCATTGTTCTTTTTTCTCAGGATTGCTGTGACTATTTGGAGTCTTTTATGGTTCCATATAAATTTTAGGATCATTTTTTCTAGTTCTGTGAAAAATGTTATTGGTATTTTGATAGGGATTGCATTGACTCTATAAATTGTTTTGGGTAATATGGACATTTTAAATGTATTAATTCTTTCTATCCATAAGTATGGTATATGCTTCCACTTATTTGTATCTTCTTTAATTTCTCTCTTCAATGTTGTACAATGATCTGAGTAAAGGTGTTTCACTTCCTTGGTTAAATTTATTCCTAGGTATTCTTTTTTATTTTTTTGATGCAATTGTAAATGGGATTGTTTCCTTAATTTCTCTTTCTGATGGTCTGCTATTGGTATATAACAATGCAACTGATTTCTGAATATTAATTTTGTATCCTGCTACTTTACCAAATTCATTTATCAGTTCTAATAGTTTTCTGGAATCTTTGGGATTCTCTCTATATATATTACCAAGTCATCTGCAGACAATAACAGTTTTACTTCTTCCTTTCTGATTCCTATGCCTTTTATTCCTTTTTCTTGTCTGATTGCTATGGCAAGGACTTCCAGTATTATGTTGAATAAAAGGTGAAAGTGGACAAGGAATCCTTGTATTATTCCGGATCTTAAGGGGAATGCTTTTAGTTTTTCCCCATTGAGCATGTTAGCTGTGGGTTTTTATCTTATCTTTTATCATGAAAAATACGTGTATGTCACACATTGAACATTTAAAGACTTAATAATTCAGTCTCATCTTTGTTTCTAATTCAGAATTCTCTCTTTGTAGCAGGTTATAAGCTATTAAAAAATGGTCTGTGTGTTCTGCTGCCCCTAGAAGACTTTGAATTTCATTACAAAGGGATATAAGTTCTGACTTTGATTTTTGCAATTGAAGAAATGAAGATATTTAGTAGAATAAAATAAGACTTCCCCCATAAAAGGTTTAATATATCTAGAAAGGAATCTTTGAAATGATTCTGACAAATGTCTTAAATATTTCAACCTATCCTTCTCGCAGCAGGCTCATTTCTTAGTAGTTAAAACAAAGATTACTTAAATCAGTTACTTAAACTGAGCATTCTTAATTTCTATCATTCACAGGTTGAAAGCCTGGGTTTCTAGACTCATTCCTGCTTTACCCAAGGCTTGTATACAGATAAATTCTTCAGCAATTCCTGCATTAGTTACATTACCTGTTTTAAAATGTATCCTTTCAAAAAGTTTCCTTTATAAAACAATGTGTTATATGGTTTATCTTTAATCTTGTGACACTATGAGGTAGGGTTATTGAAACCGAGGTTCAGAGAACTTGTGACCTGCCTAAATTCACATAGCCTGGAAGTGGTAAAGCTGAGATTCAAACTGTCTGATTGACTTCAAATTCTGTGTTCTTAACTATGAATTACGCTCCCTTACTTAATAATGTATATTTAGTGACTTAATCAACTAAGGTTCCGCTAATCCTCTGATTTCTCTTTCCATGAAAGAAAACACTTTAGTTAGACATAGATTTTTAAAAATCAATTTTCTACATTGATGACATGCAACATGCAGTGTTTGACTGGAATGACTGAGGTCTGAGAGACAGCCTGTGGTGCTCTACAAAAGGAACAGGTGATATAAAATTCACTTTAGGAGAGGATCTACTTGGTATATTCCCAAAGCCTTGAGATCAGAGCAGGAGGAAAATGTTGAAGAGGAAGGCATTGGGCAAAAAAAGAGAAAAGGTAAGGAGTGGCCACCTCAAACCACAGGAAGAGGGCAAGTGATATCGATTTCCTACCTCATTTCATAACATTCCCGTAAGTCCTTCAGGATAGGATTTAGGCCAATGCAGTGGCTTTTGCCCACCCTACAACCTGATTGTCACCATCCTCTAAATTGGTGATCTAAACTTCCATGAACTCACTTCTCAGTCTCTCTTCCAAATATAGGCTGGTTATGTCTATGACTTTTCCAAGATGACAGGACAAGCAGTTAAAAGGAGAGACGAATCCATGATTCTATGACTATCATAACGATCACTTACTACTTAAAGGACTGTTTTTGGCTAGTGCTAGAACTCAGCTTGGGGAAACAACAGTCACCCCATTATTGCTGATAGAAACAAATATTCTATAGCTACAATTTATTTTGAAATCAAAATAAATGATAACATGAAATCCTTAAATTGAAATGCAAAAAGAGGAAAATAAAATCCTAAATGGCAAAATACCTCATTATCAACTTTCAAATCCTCCTGTAGAGTATTAAGATCAGATGTCAATTACTTTCTCCCTTCTCTCTCTTCTGACAACTCACTTTCAAATATTTCAGTTTTTTCTTGGCTCATTTTCAATATCTGCAAAAAGTATTTTTTACATAATTAATTGTATACATAATAATCATGTTTCCTATAAATTCTGATAATAATTTTTTTCTGCCTAACTCAATTTAAAGTCATCTAGGGGAGATAGAAAGCTAGGAAAACTAGTTCATGGTACCATAGCTCATAAGATACATTTTTCTTTTCAAGACTGTTTTCTCAACAATAAATGGAGCAAATACTTGTCCTATGTATGTCATAGCCATCAGGAGTAAAATATGATTTGGAAAGTGTGTAAAGTTTAAGCACCTACTAAATATAAGGTATTGAAATCTTCACAAATTGATGATGATAATTGCAAAAATAATGACAGCAGTTACTATTTAGTGCTTACCATATGTCAGACAGTACGGTAAATGCTTTGCTTGCATTATCTCATTTTGTTTTTCCAGGATTCCGATGCGATTGGAACTATTATTACCGTATTTTGCCACGTATAATGCGCACCCACGTTTTGGGCCCAAACTTTCAGGAAAAATATCTTTCGTTTTAATTTTTCAATTCAAATTTTTATTTGTTTACATTTAGGTACTTGTTTTTTGTATTACAAAGGAATTTCAGCGTTTATTTTTTAACATATTATGGTACAAGAGATTTTACGTAACAAGTAATTACAAAACACAAGAATAGATATAAGGTATAAGAAATTTTATGTACTGGTAACAAATTTATGATATTTACGCATCATAGAAGGCCAAGAACTCTTCGTCATTGCAAGTGCATTGTAACTTCAACAAAACTGATTATCGTGTTCCAGGGTACTATTTTGCATACGGAAATAATTACTGATTCCTAGAGTTACACTTTTAACTCATAAGCATAAATAAAAGAATTAAAAACATATAGATATGGAATTAGTACTACCCATGTACTACCTATAACGCGCATCCTTATTTTTCCCTCACAAATTTGGGCAAACAAATGTGCATTATACACGGCAAAATACAGTATATTCTTTTTACAGAGAACATAGGTGAGGCTCAGATATTTTAGGTAATTTGCCCAACATCACACAGTCAGCACTGGGATTCAAACCAAGTCTAACTTATAAGCCCTTGTTTTATTTTACTTATTTTTTACTGAGGTATAATTGACATACAACATTATATTAGTTTCAGCTGTACAACATAATGATTCAATATTTGTATATGTTGTGAATGATCACAACAATTCAGTCAACATCCATCACCACACACAGGTAAACATTTATTTTGCTTGTGATGAGAACTTTCAAGATCCACTCTCCTAGCTATTTTCAAATATACGATACAGTATTATCAACTACAGTCACTGTGCTATACATTGCATCCCCCTGACTTACTCATTTTATAACCGGAAATTTGTATCTTTTTCACCCCCTTCAATCATTCCCCATCCCCTCCTGCCTCAGGCAACCACAATCTGTTCTCTATATCCATGAGTTCAGTTTTTGTTTGTTTTGTTTTAGATTCCATATGTAAGTGAGACAATACAGTATCTGACTCATTTAACTTATCATAATGCCTTCAAGGCCCATTCATGTTGTCTCAAATGGCAAGATTTAATTTCTCTTTTTATGGATGAATAATATTTCACTGAGTATATATACCCCATTTTCTTTATTCATTCATCCATCAATGGACATTTAGGTTGTTTCTATATCTTGGCTATTATAAATAATGCTGCAGCAAACATGGGGGTGCATATATCTTTTTGAATTAGCATTTTCATATTTCTGGATAAATACCCAGAAGTGCAATTGCTGGATCATATGGTAGTTCTATTTTTCATTTCTTGAGGAACCTCCTTACTGTTTTCCATAGTGGCTACGCTAACTTACATTCCCACCAACAATGCATGAGGGTTCCCTTTTCTCTATATCCTTGCCAACACTTGGTATTTGTTGTCTTTTTGATAATACCAATAGCCATTATAACGGGTGTGAGGTGATATCTCATTGTAGTTTTGATATGCATTCCCCTGATAATTAGTGACATTGAGTATCTTTTAACGTACTTGTTGACCACCTACCTGTTTGTCTTCTTTGGAAAAATGTCTATTCAGATCATCTACCCATTTAAAAATCATATATACATATGTATTTTTTGGTATTGATTTATATGAGTTCTCTATATATTTGGATATTAACCCCTTATCACACATATGACTTGTATATATTTCTTTGCATTTGGTACGTTATCTTTTCATTTTGTTGATGGTTTCCTTTGCTGTACAGAATACTTTGATGTAGTCCTACTTGCATATTTTTGGTGTCAGATCCAAGAAATTATCGCCAAGACCAGTGTCAAGGGGCTTACCACCTATGTTTTTTTCTAGTAGTTTTATGATCTCAGGCCTTATGTTCAAGTCTTTAATACATTTTGAGTTGATTTTTTTTCATATGGAGTAAAATAGTGCTACAGTTTCATTCCTTTGCATGTGGCTGTCCAGTTTTCCCAATAGAATTTATTGAAAAGACTGTCCTTTCCTCATTGTATATTCTTGGCTCCTTTGTCATAAATTAATTAACCATATACGTATAGGTTTATTTCTGGGTTCTCTATTCTTTTCCATTGATTTACACGTTTGTTTTTATGCCACTACCAAACTGTTTTGATTACTATAGCTTTATAATATAGTTTGAATTCAGGGAGCATGATGCCTCCAGCTTTGTTATTTTTTCTCAAGATTGGTTTGGCTTTTTGGGGTCTTTTGTGGTTCCATACAAATGTCTGTGAAAAATGCCATTGGAATTTTGATAGGGATTGCACTGAATCTGTAGATTACTTTGGGTACTATGGACATTTTAACAATATTAATTTTCCAGTCCATGAGCATGGAATATTTTTCCATTTATCTGTGTCTTCTTCAGTTTCTTTCGTCAATGTCTTATGGTTTTCAGTGTACATGTCTTTAACTTCCTTGGTTAAATTTATTCATAGGTATTTTATTCTTTTTGATGAAATCATAAATGGGACTGCTTTCTTAATTTCTCTTTCTGGTAGTTTTTTTATTAGCATATAGAAACAAAATAAATTTTTGTGTATTAATTTTGTATCCTGCAACTTTACTGAATTTGTTAGTTCTAACACTTTCTTTTTGGTGGAGTCTTTAGGGTTCTCTACATATATCATGTCATCTGCAAACAGTGACAGTTTTACTTTTTCCTTTCCAATTTGGATGCCTTTTATTTCCTTTTCTTGCCTAATTGCTCTGGCTAGGACTTCCAATACTATGTTGAATAAAAGTGGCAAGAATGGGCAACCTTGTCTTGTTCCTGATCTTAGAGGGAAAAAAGCTTTCAGCTTTTTACCATTGAGTATGATGTTAGCTGTGGGCTTGTCATATATGGCCTTTATTATGTTGAGGTGTGTCCCGTATACACTCACTTTGTTGAGAATTTTTATAATGGATTTTGTCAAATGATTTTTCTGTATCTATTGAGATGATCATATGAATTTTATCCTTCATTTTTTTTATGTGGTGTATCACATTGATAGATTTACAGATGTTGAACCATCCTTACATTCTTGGAATAAATCCAACTTGATCATGGTGTATGATCCTTTTAATAGGGACCCTATTAAAAGGATCATACACCATGATCAAGTTGTTGAATTTGGTTTATTAATATTTTGTTGAGGGTTTTTGCATCCGTGTTCATAAGGGAAATTGGCCTATAATAAATAACTTTTCTTGTGGTGCCTTCTCTGGTTTTAGTAATGGTAATTCTGGCCTCGTAAAATGAGTTGGAAAGTGTTCCTTCCTCTTCTATTTTTTGAGTTTGAAAATGATTGGTATTAATTCTTCTTTGAATATTTAGTAGAATTCACCAATAAATCTGTCTAGCCTTTACTATTAATATTTACTCTATTCAGACATGCCAAAGTGTAATTTGTCTTGTGTACAAAAACCTATCAGGAAATTGAGATCAAAATGCAGCTTAGTGAATACAGAGTGAGAATGAGTCAGTTTCCTTAATACTGCCATCAAGCTGCATACCCCTCTACATTGGCAAAGGAAACCTGTCACGCAAACTAACTGTATATTTGGATTGGCCAGTCAGGAAGCATGAAATTGACATGTCTACACTCTCTAACTTGGGAACCACAGAATGATATGTTGGAAAAGAGTCCTACCAGTCCTGTCCTACTATTTACCAATGGTAGGATCTTGAGCAGTTATATAACTTTTCTTAACCTCAGTTTCCTCATCTGAAAAATAGGGATGATACCTAGGCATATGTGGGTATCTCAATTATAAAAAGTATCTGTAAGTGGCAGTTTATATTATTGGATTGCTCTGAATTTTCACATTTATTCTTTAGTCAAACAATACCTTTAAGTCATCTTTATAATTTCAATACCCTAGTTTATCCTGAATACATTTCAGTGGGCTCCTTCTGAGTAACTACTGGAAGGCTTTCTGTAACCACTGGTCATAATCACAGGAAGTAGAGTTACCATTTCTGGAACTGTATTTTTCTCCTTTTGCCTATTTCAATGATTTTTAAGCACCCCTTTAGCGTTTGCCTCACCTATATTAGAAAATGTAACTGAAAATAATCTTTTTATTTCTTACCTCCTCCAAATCTTGTACTTTCACTGTCTCTTGACCTTTCATACTGGTTTCTCTTCTGTCTTCCTATATTCCTGATAATTCAGGTTCTAAGATTGAAGTCTTAATCCAAACAAATCACCAGTTAAAATACATACATACATGTGTCATTTTTAAAAAAACTGAAAAAATAAGCTATATTTTTTAAGTGTCTTTCCTGGTGGCTATATCCCTGAAATCTCTCCCCACTAACAAGTTTCACCTCTTATCTGGTCTTGGATCCTTTGGAGAGTTTCTTTATTATGTATTTGAGCCCTTGCTGCTATTTGGCAGCTGAACCAAAGGGAACAAGTATTAGAAAAACATACTACAGAATCCTAATTGTTCTGAATTAATCAAGCTGATAATTTACCTTTAAAAAAAACTTTCCAAAAACAAGTTTTTATCATTGATTCGACCAGTAACAAAATTATATGCCAAAGAAGTTTATAAGTATGTAGTTCTAATTTGGAAATGGAACACACCAACATTGATATTACTTTTATTCAGAATTAGGTTTCAACAGAAACTTTAAGTTTTCAGTTTAATTCAGAGATAAAAATATTCATTTACTTAGGCTGAAGAAAGGAAAGGGTTGATTTACTAAAGAGTTTTATCTAATTAAATTTTATCTAATTAAATTGGGGAAAGTATTCTGGAGCTTTGCTTATAATTTCTAGATTCATAACTGACTGCCAAATGTGTACTAAACTATAGATTTTTTTAAAAAATTAATTCATTAGTTTATGAAGTTGATTACCAAAATTTACCTTTCACATGTTTAATATCAATAAAACAGGAATAGCAATCCCAAACTGATGAGTTGGAAAGAAAGTGGAATACTACCGGAAAAATGGATGGCAAAACCCAAGTGCAACTTTTACAAATCCTCCTGTCCAGTGATATGGACAAAAGACCTAGTTAAGAATCACGATGACTTCTTAGCAGCAGTATTCAACTATACAGAGAAGAATATATTTTTGTCCCCAGAGCAGCTTCTCCCATTTTAGCAGCCACCATCTACACTGGTGAACGTTTTTGCACATCCACACAACTGTTGATGCATTCAACACTCAAGGCAAGAGTCTCCTTAGCCCTACTCTTACACCATCTGAGATGCCACAGTACAAAGTACATGAAACATTTCAACTCTTATAATTAAAAACTCCCCTGATTTTCTTTGTGTTTTCTCAGTATAAGAATGTCATGTATTTTAATGCTGTAACTTTTAGAAGCTAACTTTTAAAAGAATATATATTTGAAACTGACCATATTTATGGCATACTAAATATAGTAACACAGTTAGGTAATTTATGTGCTTCCTAAGACCGGCAACCAAAGTTTAAAACAGAAAAACACAGGACGGTGGCAGCAAATAATGAGAAATGAGCAATAGGATACACAGACCTCTGGGTAGCCAAAGGAAGCCTACCTTACCTGTCAGCCAGCAGTAAACAAAAGGAGGACTAATGGACTTGCTAGGGAATAGCCTCACTGGCAACGGGTAGCTGCCAACGACTCTGGAGAACTATGTAATATCTCAGAATTTTCCACTATTAATGTTCTACTATCTGAAAGGTAGAGACCACCTGATGCTCTGAACCAAACTGTACAAACTGTCCCAGGCACAGTATGCTGCCATCCCCCCTATGTGCTTGCATTGTACTGTACCCTCTCTCAGGCACTGTAAGAGGTAAATGAGATGGCAAATGCAGGCACTGTAGAGAATGAAACATTGCCTGGTCATCACCTCCAGGTAGAGATGGTTTATGTGCTCAGTGTTGGGCATGCTGTAACCACCCCATGAGTTATAATAAATCCCTAATATAAATCTTGTCTATAAATCCTCACTATAAATCTGGTCTATAAATGGTGTAGAAAATGAGCTCTATGGCCAGACAAACCTGAACCAGTCCCTGGCTCTGCCTCTTACGTTGGTCAAGTTCCTTTAAGTTCTCTCAAAAATGAAATGGGAATACTCCTACTTACCTTGGAAAAGACTGTTATACAGATTACACAAGATTATGTTTGTATTATGTTGGTGCAAAAATAACTGCAGTTTAAAAGGTTAAAAATAATTACAAAAACTGCAATTACTTTTGCACCAACCTACTAAAACACCTTGAACAGATCGTGGCATATGACAGATGCTCAGTATATTGTGGCTATTATTATTCCTGCCAGATACCTAGCATTTCTTCTCTGTTAAGCATTTTCTCGGAGAACACACATGTTAGCAGCACTAAGATGGTCGGTCTATTTAATGGTAAATCTGTCTGCATATAGAAATTGAAAAGGAACACAGTCATATCTTGAGGAACCTGCTTGATTTAAGGGAGTAGTTTTCTAAATTATTTGTCCTTTTTAAGTCCCAGTACTCTCCTTTCCCATTTGTTTTCAAAATAACTGTTACAGGAAAACCATCTACAGAGTCCCCAGAAATGGAGGCTTCTCCGGTTCTTGTAGAGGTAAAAGAACTAGAGATTTGCATCTGTGGAACAGTAAGAATCCCTATAACACAGTTTGAAAATCACAGTGGCAAAAACGTGGTTTTTTTAGTCAGTTGAAATTTGAACTCTTGACTTCCACATTTATGAATTTGTGATCTTGTTTCCCTCATCTGGAAAGCAAGGTAAATAATACCTACCTACCAGAATTTCTGTTTACATTAAATGAATTAGGTCACACCCCCAGCAGTAAAGTCATTGCAACATTATAGGCCCTCAAACCTTAGTGTCCATTTGTTTACTTCCTTTTTGTAGGAAAATGAGAAAAAAGTAGTCAGAGACAAGGAATGACTGCATGCAGCACCTCAGTGCCCATTTAAAGCTAAAGATCCAGGCCAAGGGAAGCATGACACTAGGTCAAGATCTGGAAACCAGCTCTGGAAAGGGCTATCACTCCTTACCTACTGATTACAGCACTTAGTTCACTTAATTCCTCTGCTGACAATTATCCTTTAGTTAATACTTATTGAATATCACCATTGCCAGGCTGCTAAACATGACCAAGGAAGCTTAAAGTTTTTTTCTTCACAAAAGATCAAGAGAGAATTTTAAAGGCAAAAATCTATTTAGCTATGTCATCTTTCCTCAGGAAGTGACTTTAAAAGGTCATTTAACTACTATGGATTACTTACTCACTGAGTACCATTTCTAGTTTTAAAGACTTCTACTCCTAAATACCTTTAAAGAGAAGAAACATCTATTTACTATGTTCCTCATTAGCCCATTCCAGCTGGCTTTAGGTGGGATGAAGTGAAAGGATCATTGAAGAGTTAATGTAAAGCTTTATTATTTTAGAAATCCACATATATTTCATGTCTTGATAACAAGGGAAAGAAAATGTAACCGCCTAACAACATACTCTTAAACAACCAATAGATTGAAGAAGAAATCACAAGAGAAATTAGGAAATACTTAGACAAATGAAAATGAAAGCACAACATACTCAAACTTGTAAGATGCAATGAAAGCAGTGTTAAGGTGAACATTTATAGCTATACATGCTTACATTAAAGAACAAGAAAGATCTCTAATAAACAAACTAACTTTATAATTTAAGAAACTAGAAAAAGAACAACAAACTAAATCCAAAGGTAGCAGAGAAAAATAATAAATGTTACAGCAGAGATAAACAACTAGAGAATAGAAAAATATAGAAAATCAGTAAAGTTGGTTTTTTGGAAAGATAACAAAATTGACAAAACGTAAACTAGAATGACTAAGAAAAAAAAGAGAAGACTCAAATTACTAAAATAATAATTGAAAGTGGGGACATTCTTACTAATTCTACAGGAATAAAGGATTATAAGAGAGTACTCTGAACAACTGTCCACCAACAAATTGGATAACCTAGACGAAATGGACAAATTCCTAGAAACACAGAACCAACAAAGACTGAATCTATTTGATTTGAAAATTTGAATAGACCTAGAATTAGTAAGGATATTGAATCAGTAATACAAAAATTTCTTGTACAAAGAAAAGCCGTGACCTGATGGCTTCGCTTGTGAATCCTACCAAATATTTAAAGTAGAAGTAACACCAATCCTTCTCAAACTTTCCACAAAACTTGAAAGGGAAGAAATACTTCCTAACTCATCCTCTGAGGCCAGCATTACCCTGATACCAAAGCCAGACAAAGACACTAAAAGAAAAGTACAGACCAATACCCCTTATAAGCATTGATGCAAAAATCCTCAACCAAATACTACCAAAACAAACTCAACAATGTATTAGAAGGATGTACACCAAGTGAGATTTATTTCTGGAATGCGAGGATGGTTTAGCATACAAAAATTAATCAATGTAATACACCTCGTTAACAGAATGAAAGAAAACACACAATCATCTCACTTGATGCAGAAAAAGCATTTGACAAAATTCAACACCCTTTCATGATTAAGAAACACTCAACAAACTAGGAATAGAAAGAAACTATTTCAACATAATAATAGCCATATATGAAAAACCCACAGCTAACATCATATTCAATGGTGAAAGACTTTTCCTCTAAGATTAAGAATAAGGCAAGGATATCGGCTTTTACCACTTCTACTAAACAGTACTGGAAGTCCTAGCCAGAGCAATTAAGGAAGAAAAAAATAAATAAAAGACATCTAAATTGGAAAGAAGAAGTAAAAATTATCTCTGTTTGCAGATGATATGATCTTATATGTAGAAAACCTTAAAGATTCCACATTGTGAGAAATAATCAATGAATTCAGCCAAGTAGCAGAATACAAAGTCAACACACAGAAATCAGTTGCACTTCTATGCACTAACAATAAAAAGCTGAAAAGGAAATTACAAAAAACAATTTCATTTATAGTAGCATCAAAAAGAATAAAATACGTAGGAAGTAACCAAGGAGATGAAAGACTTGTACAGTGAAAACTAAAATATTGCTGAAAGAAATGAAAGAAAACATAAATAAATGAAAACATTGTTTGTTCACGGCTTGAAAGACTTAATATTGTTAAGATGTCAATACTACCCAAAGTGATTTAGAGATTCTATGCAATCCCTACAAAAATCCCAATAACATTTTTTTGCAGAAATAGAAAAACCCATGACATGATTCATGTGGAATCCCAAGGAATGCCAAATAGGCAAAATTATCTTAAAAAAAGAAAAAACAAAGCTGGAGGACTCCGTTCTCCTGATTTTAAAACTTACTACAAAGCTATAGTAGTTAAAACAGTGTCGTACTGGCATAAAGACATATAGACAAATGGAACAGAATACCGAGCCCAGAAATAAACCTTTGCATATATGGTCAAATGATTTTTGACAAGTGTGCCAAATGTATCCTTTAAATTAGAGCAAATAGGCTCTTTGGAAATAATTTTGGTAAAAGTTACCTAAGTCCTACCTGGAAATTCCTTCTCTCTTCCCTCCCTCACTGTTTCCCTCCCTTCCTACAAAAATGTATTATTTACCTGCAAGGGGGTTTTGAAAAACCGGAAGGATACTAGTCCCTTGGTTGAGGAGCCAGGAAATCCTAGGTCTATATTTTCACTGATACCTAAGAGGTCTGGGATATAGGGCCTAGGGAGTTACAATAAAAACACTGATTGATATTGAGGTTTAAAGCTTTAGAAATATGTTTATCATGCTTTTATATCGCTGTGCATATCCTTTGCCCATTTGTTCCTTGGGTGGTTTACCTTATCCTTGCTGATTGGTGTTAACTCTTCATACAATAAAAATGCCTGTTGCTTGTATGTAAAAAATGCTATTCCCCCTGGCGGTGGGGTTGGGGGAAGCTCTGGTGAATGAGATCCCTCAGAAACAAGGGATATCACTCATCTCAGTTATGTTAGAGGAAAGGCTTCCCCAAAGCAGCCCCACTCCTTGGCCTGAATGTCTGAAAACAGTCTTACCTAAAACACATTGTCTCTTGCTTCAGTTTGTCTCGTGTTTAATCACTTTGCCCACCAGTTCAGAGACTGATCATGCTGAAAAGACTAGACACTGTACACACTGGAGCCTAATGTATTAGTTACATATGATATTTTACTTCGTTCAGTGTGGTTCCAGCTACCCACCCTCCCACCACTGGTTGATTCTATAAATCAACTCCATTTTGATGATTAAAAATACCCAAATTGGTTGCATCTTTGTAAGTTCTTTTTTTCTTTAAAGAAACAATCCATCATATTCTTCATGTTAATTGTTCCCTGTGTGACAGAAGTGAACAGAAACACATCCTCTGTACCCCAATTTCTTCCTCCATTGGCTGAGCGATAAAAAAAGACAGGCAATAAGAAGAGAGTAGCAAATGATGAGCGCCAATTGCTCTGTAAAAATGTGACTCCCTTAATATTAGAAATCAGAAAAAACAGAACTTTAAAATACCTGTATTTTTTGTTCAGCACCCACAGTTTTCCCAGGGGAGTGGTTTCCAAGTTGCTTATTCTCTTGTGATTCACGAATGTCTCCTTTAAGCCTTTCAACCTAAAATCCAAAAGTTGGAAGGGGGTAGTTGCTTTGTTTTTAAAATATAGAACTAATACATGAACACATTCTTCATGTAAAAAATTCAAACAACACATAGATATATAGAATAAAAGTGATATTTTCCTTCACAAAACCTTCCCCCACAATCCCTTTGCCATTTTCAGAAGTAATACTGTTTGCGATATACATCCTGAAATTTATCTTGCATGTATATATACGTGTACATATACATTAAACATATAAATATCTATCAGTATTAGACATATAAATTTACAAAGACAACTTGAACAGTCTTTATTCATTCTTATCACTGCAGTTTTAAATCATGATAAAATATACATAACACAAAATTTTAACCATGTTAACCATTTTTAAGTATACAGCATTAAACGTACTCACATTATTGTGCAACCATCACCACCATCCATCTCCAGAATTCTTTTCATTTTGCAAAACTGAAACTATACCCAGTAAACAATAACTCCTCATTCTGGCCTTACCCCCAGCCCCTGGCTACCACCACTCTATTTTGACTACTCTAGGTACCTCATAGAAGTGGAATCATACACTATTTGTCTTTTGAGGACTTGCTTATTTCAATTAGCATAATATCTTCAAGGTTCATCCATGTTGTAGCATATGTCGGAATTCCCTTCCTTTTTAAGGATGAATAATACCCCATTGTACATATATACCACATTTTGTTTATCCATTCATCTGTCAATAGATACTTGGGTTGCTTCAACCTTTGGCTATTATGTATAACACTGCTATGAACATAAGTGTACAAATATCTGTTAAAGTCCCTGCTTTCAGTTCTTTTGAGTATATACCCAGAAGCAGAATTGCTGGATTATATGGCAATTCTCTGTTTACTTTTTAAAGAAACTGCCATACTGTTTTTCACAGTGGCTGTCCCGTTTTGTGTGTGTGTGTTTTTTTTTTTAAATTTCAGGTGTACAAAACAAAGTAATAGTTAGACATTTATATCCCTCACAAAGTAATAACCCCCTTCCTCAATCTACTACCCCTCTGACATCATTATATAGCTGTTACATTTCCACTGACTATTCCTTATGCTGTACTCCACATCCAGTGACCATATATATACACACACACGTATATATATTAAATTATAGTTGACATTCATTATTATTCAGCTTCAGCTTCAGGTGTACATTGCAGTGGTCAGGCACCTACCCCGCCCATGAAGCAGTCTCCCTAATAAGACAAGTGTCCTTCAGATGCCCTACAAAATCTTTACAACATTATTGGTTATATTCCCCAAACTGTCTTTCGTATCCCCATGGCAATTTTGTGGTTACCAACTGAGCTTTCCAATCCTCTCACCTTCTGCCTCATCCCCACCCCATTCTCATCTAGCAACTCTCAGTTTTTTTCTCCATGTCTCTGAGACTGTTTCTGATTAGTTTGTTCATTTATTCTATTCTTCAGATTCCACATATGAGTGAGATCATATGGTATTTGTCTTTCTCCGTCTGACTTATTTCACTTAGCATAATGTTCCGTTTTACATTCTCAACAATAATGCACAAGGGTTCCAATTTCTCCACATCTTCATCAACATTTGTTATTTTTTTGCTGTTTTGATCATAGCCATCCTAACCGGTGTTTATTCATTCTTGCAACAAAATTTCTTTTTTTTTTTTTTTTATTGGGGAAGGGGAACAGGACTTTATTGGGGGAACAGTGTGTACTTCCAGGCCTGTTTTTCCAAGTCAAGTTGTTGTCCTTTCAGTCTTAGTTGTGGAGGGTGCAGCTCAGCTCCGGGTCCAGTTGCCGTTTTCTAGTTGCAGGGGGCGCAGCCCACCATCCCTTGGGGGTGTTGAACCGGCAACCTTGTGGTTGAGAGGATGCACTCCAACCAACTGAGCCATCCGGGAGGCAGCTCAGCTCAAGGTGCCGTGTTCAATCTTAGTTGCAGGGGGCGGAGCCCACCATCCCTTGCGGGACTCGAGGAGTTGAACTGGCAACCTTGTGGCTGAGAGCCCACTGGCCCATGTGGGAATCGAACCGGCAACCTTCGGAGTTAGGAGCATGGAGCTCCAACCGCCTGAGCCACCGGGCCGGCCCGCAACAAAATTTCTTGAGCACTTGGTATATGCCAGGCATTGTGTTACAGACACTAGAGATATGACTGTGAAATGAATATATACTAAAATTGAAGAGATATGTAATATATCCAGAACTTGGAAGTATATATTAAAAATCGCTACAGAAAAATGGTTCAAAAATGTAACACAACTAAGGGTATACTATTAATAATCTCATACTTATCCAACATAATAGAGTAAGAACTTCTATTTGGTAAGTGTACTAAGTATAAACTATTATCTAAATCCTTATTAAAAAGATCCTAAACTAACAATAGCAATAAGATTACTATTTAGCATAGTTAAGATGTATAAAATATGAATACTGAAGGAATGCATCCACCTCAAAGAATGCCATCATCCTGGGATGCTAGAGCCACATAGATATACATCACCTGTTGGTCACTGGCGAGGACTGACAGTATCAGTCCTGGTATCAGTCCTCGCCAATGACCAACAGGTGATGTATATCTATGTGGCTCTACTGCTGATTGTCATTCCATGCACATTTCAATAAAATCTAAGAACAGACCAAATCAAACAACTTACCACTTCTCCAAGCACTTTTTTTTCTGAGTCAAGTGATCGAACCCGATTTCTTAAAGCCAGAATTTCCTCATCTAGTCTCTGATTGTGTTCTTTTGCTTTCTTTAGGTCAATTGAATCTAAAACAGAAAGAAAAACACAGTCTGCTCAACTGGCTCTAAGTTTTAACTGGGGGCACTAACTCTACAAGCTAAGAAAGTACTATTTCCTGCCCTTCTTGTCAGGTCTCTGCATATGTGATTCTCTGCACAAGAGAGCCACTAGACTATCCAGCCCTAGAATATTCTACCAACCTAACGAAGCAGAACAGAATGCTTTTTATTGCTCTTGCCAAGAGTAATGAATTGGACTTTTTCGAGCCTACCTTCTAAAAGTTAAATGACAGAAAATGATCTTCCTGGCTTCCCTGTAGTCCTGTCTCTCTTACACACCCCACATACTCATAGATACTTCTCTTCCACTTATTAACAGCAGGGCCCCCACAGATGACTGAAGTAGTGAGCTAAGAGCAGTAAATGGACAGATTTTCCAAGTTAAACCAAGTTAATTCATCAAAGCCATCATTCTGTGTGCAGCACCACTGCCATGAAAACGGTAGTCCACTGTCAGCTTAGCACTTCATGTTAAGACGGGTTCTTCCTGGCACTCATCAAAGTTCTAGTAACACAGACTTGCTGCCTGTAACTTTCCTGAATTTGTGGCTGGTTTTTTTTTTAGCCATTTTTCACTTCTGTTTCTCTTATTTTTCTTTTGCTGCTTTAAAGTCTCTTTGTTTTTCTTCTTCATTGCCTGGTTTGTATTGAACTTGTATTCATTTTTTCTTTTTTCATTTTTTTTCTCTCTTACCACACTCTTTTTTCCTCCTTAGTATGTAATTTTTTTAAATTTGAAAAATGCTGGGAACACACCAAAAAGAAAATAAATCATTCACAAGCCCATGCTCAGTCAGATTGGGACAATTTAGATACACAAGTTTGCCTCAGTGTACATCTTTGGGTTGTGGAAGGATACTGGAGAAAACTCACGCAGACGTGGGGAGAATGTGCCAGCTCCACACAGAAAGTGAGGCTGGAATCAATTTCTTTTTCCCTTATCAATGTTATAACAAAATGACATTAAATGAAACAATGACACTGTCCATTTCTCCATACTGGATGTTACCAGTATTTTTAATTTTCACAAATCTTAAAAATACAGTTAAATGGTGGACTATTTTAAATAGGTCACAAAAATCAGTATTGTTTTATTGATCACAAATAAAATATTATAGAATTTTTGTTAAAAAAATCAAGCTATCCAGTTATGTTCAAAGTGGACACTTGCATTCAACCCTATCTACTACCCTAACCCAAAATAATATTGTTAATATTTGGTAAATATTCTTAAAAATTTTTTTTTTAATTTTATATGCATATAACATACAGACAAGGATTGTATTAAAAAATATTTAACAATTGGTAGAGCATGGACCCTCATCTATAAGAATGAAGCTCTGGAGCAGAGTTCTAGAGAATACCCTGCTGTGCCAAGTATTATCCCTTTAGTGTTTGGGAAGACAAGGGGCTGGAAGGAGCTGGGGCAGTTGGGGCAGGTGGGGAACACTTGGAAGACTCAAGGCAGCAGCTATTTATAACTTATACAAATTATTCCAGTGTCTTCACCTTACTGTTATACTAGTGTGTGTCCCCTCATAGCAGTTCTGTGGGTACACACACATACTCTACAAAAATAAAAACCAAAACAGCATTATACCACATATATTACTCTACAGCTTGCGTTTTTCACTTGATAATATATCACAGACATCTAATCATGTCAGTGCACATAGATCTATGTCACTCTTACTAATGGATGCAAGGTATCCATTGTGCAGTCACTCTATTGTAGATAAACACAATTTAATTTTATTATCCAACAAGTTACCCCTTACTCTGTACTTTTACAAGTTTTCCTACAGTCGTTAGGGATAATGTAATATCTGTGTTTAGTTTTGTTATCAAGGTACTGCTGACCACTTAAAACGTGGGAAAAGAAGTCTCTCTTCTTCAATTTTCTGGAAGAATTTATGTAAAACCAGTATTATTTATTCCTTAAGTTTGTTAGAATTCACCAGTGAAGCCATCTGAGTCCAGAGTTTTCTTTGTGGAAAGATTTTTAACTTCAAATTCAATTTCTTTGGTAGATTTAGGGGTATCTATTTCTCCTTGAGTGAGGTTTGGTAATTTGGGTCATCAAATTTATTGTAAATACAGTTGTTCAAAACATTCCCTTATTACCTTTTTCATATGTGGAAATGTTCTCTCTGTCATTTCTTATATTGGCAATTTAAATCTTCTCTAATTTTCCATGAACAATCTAGTTGGAAGTTTACCAATGTTATTGATCCTTCCAAAGAACCGGCTCTTAGGTTCCATCAATTTACTTTATTGTGGTTCTGTTTTTAATTTTATTGACTTCAACTTTTTAAAATATCTCCTTTTTTTTTTTTTTTTTGCTTGCTTGCTTTGGGTTTAATTTACTTTCATTCTGGGATTTTAAGGTAGAAGCTTAGGTTCTTTTGAGTCCTTTCTTGATTTCTTGTATAAGCACTGAATGGTATAAAATTCCGTCTAAGCACTGATTTAGTTGCATCCCACAAATATCGATGTTGTTTTTTTCATTTTCATTCAAGTTACTTCATAGAAAATAATTTCTAATGTCTCCTTTTTTGTTCTCTGAAGAAATGGCAATTTACAAGTATCTTGTTTAATTTTCCAATTATTTGGAGATATTCTAAACATACCTCTGTTACTCCTTTTTAGTTTAATTCTGTTACAGTCAGAGAACATAATTTGTATTTTAGTTCTTCTGCAAAAATTTGCTTTATGCCCCAGGATGGTCTCTCTGTGTGAATGTTACACCTATAGTGGAAAGAACGTAATATTCTGGTGGAGTTTTCTGTAATTATCAATTAGGTCATGTTGGTTGGTAGTGTTATTAGGTCTTCTATATCCTTACTGATTTTGTTTACTTGCTCTACCAATTACTAAGAAAGCAGTGTTCATTTCATAATTGTATTCATATATTTTTAAATAGGAAGGTTAACATTTGCAATGTGTGTAGATTTACCCCCACATATCCAAGCAATTCTCAGACACCAGCTATTTGTTGTACAGTTCAACTCAATTCTGACACTAGCCCCCCAGAAATAGCATCAGGTTCCATAGGTTAAGGACTCAGTCCCACAAGACTGCCCCTCCACTTCAGATGCCAATTGCCAAGCCTAAGATGTCACCTGTGTTTCTGACTAATTGGTTATAAATCAGAGGTTCCCATGCCCCCCTCCTTGAGTTCTATTAATTTGTTAGAGCAGTTCACAGAACTCAGAGAAGAAACATTTTACTTATTAGATTACTGGTTTATTTGAAAAAGGATATACCTCAGGAACAGTCAGATGGAAGAGAGGCATAAGGGCAAGATACGGGGAAAGGGGTGTGGAACTTTCATGCCCTCCCTGTGCTACTCTCCCCAAAGCTCCACACCAACCTCGGAGCTCTCCAGACCCTTTCCTTTTGGGTTTTTGTGAGGCTTCACTACATAGGCATAAATCATTGGCCATTGGTGACTGAACTCAATCTCCAGCCCTTCTCCCTTTTCAGGAGATGAGGGTAAGGTTTGGGGTTGGGAAGAGGAGTGGAGGAGTCGCAGAAGAGGCGGGAGGACCAAAAGTTCCAAGCCTTTAATCACACACTTGGTTGGCTCCCCTGATAACCAGTTTCCATCCTTTGGCTACCTGGGGGCTTTCAGAAAGTCCTCATTAACATAACAAAGATGCCTTTATCCTTCTCATCACTTAGGAAATGGCAAAGGTTTTAGGAGCTCCCTACTGTAAATGAATGGGGACGATAATCAAACATGTATTTCCTATTTTAAATCTATTTTTTATCATAGGGTAAATCTAGTTTTAGAATTATTTAAAATCAGTAAACATGTTTTAAATTTTTGTAATTGCTACCATTACAACACTCAAATTTCATTATATTATTTATAGCTCGTAGCATTTTTACATAGTCAAGCTAGACCAGATTAACTAATTCATCACTGATTACAAGTCTATTGTCTTCCCAGTGAACAGATATATGTAAGGTGTTGCTAAATGCATTATAAGGTGTGCTGATTTCAGTTGTCCCAGTAAAATATGTATTATGTGTGCTGACCACAGGTTTTGGAGTCAGACATACATAAGTTCAATTACTAGCTCTAATACTTAATGTAGCTATTGGCTAATTCATTTAACCTTTGCCATGATTCAGTTTCTTTCTCTCTGAAATTGGAATAATAACACTAACTACTGGAATTGTGATTAGAGATAATGTATGTAAAGTGCTCGGCAGTGTCCATTGCTTAGTAAGCAACAAGTGGTAATAATAGTAATAGTAGAAATAATAATAATAATAGCAGTAGTAGCACTATTATTATAATTATTCAATAATATTATTTAAAAACATCATTAGATGTTATATTATTGTTTAATGTATTATTATTAAATTAGTCTATCTGCTAAAATTGACTCACCATTTTCTTTCAGCTTTGTCAAATTTTCTCTCAATTCTTCAATTTCTAGTTGAGCCTTCTCAAGAGTAGAATCTAAAAGAAAAAGAAACAAAATATTTCAGTAAGGAACAAATAATTAGTGTAATAATCAAATTTCAAATGACTTTTCTTTTTTGAAAAAGCTTCTGATGGCTGTCCTTTGAGTTTCTACATAAATGCCACCTCCTCCAGGAAGCTTTTCCAGACTCCTCTCTCAGTGTTTCCACTGTACCCTACATTTATCCTTATTTCTGATTATCTGACCTCATAATCTTTCTTGTAATCTTTCCCTGTTTCCCTAACCAGATTCTATGCTGGAAAGTTTGGACCACTATAAACAAAAGGAACAGTTAAAAGGTTTTAAGCTCGGTACTACCAGTTTAGTAAAAAGAAATTACAGCCAGAAATACTTAGAATTAATTCCTGCAATTAATAATATTTAAAATTTTGTCATCAGTTGCTAGAAATATCAAAGTAGCAAAATTTCAGGAACTAGCTTTTGGTACTATTCAAGAATTGTATGAGGGTGTCAGAATGGTCTAGGGAAAAAACATGGGAGTTGAGGCTGAGGAATCTCCCAGGTGTAGGAAGGACACTGAGATGAATCATAGAAGAGACCATTCATTCTGAATCACACAGAAAAGGTGCATGGGGCAAAGTCCAGAGGAAATCAGGCACAGGCTTCCAAGAGTCTTCTCCCAGTGGAGTCACACAGGATGTGCCTAATTTCTCCAGCAACAAATTGACAATATGTGTGAAATGTTGTCTACCAGGGAAGTCCGTTACAGAGTCAGTGCCCAAGGTATTTACTGGGGGCTGGTCACATACATACTGTCTTCTGCCTAGGACATAACCAAAATTCCAGGCTCTCAGAAGGAAAGCAGGTTTTCAACTAACCCACATTGTTTGTACACAGAGCTTAGGCACAGTCAGCCACTATTATAATGTGGGTGTGGTGTGAACCTTTCCAAAATCCAAGTTCCCAGACACTAAGCAAGGATTTTCTAAGGATAGCAGTATCAAGTCTTCTATGTTATTTCCTCCACAGATTGGATATACCACATTTTGTTTAACCCTTCACCAATTGATAAACATTTGAATCGCTTCTGCCTTTTGGCTATTGTAAATAATAGTGCTTTGAACATTCGCATACAAGTCTTTGGGGGACATATGTTTTCATTTCTCCTGGGTAGATACTTAGGAGTGGAACTGCTGGGTCACACGATAATTTTACATTTAATATCTTTGTGAAATTGTTTTCCAAAGTGTCTTCACCATTTTCCATTCCCATCAGCTACTTATGAGTTGCAATTTCTCCCATTCCTTGCCAACACTTGTCATTGTCTTTTAATTATAGCCATTGTAGTGGGTATGAAGTGGAATCTCATTGTAGTTTTAACTTGCACTCCTCTAAAGACTAATGATGTTGAGCATCTTTCATGTGCTTGTTGGCTATTCACATATCTTCGAAGAAATGTCTACTCAAATATTTTATTAATTTTTAAATTGGCCTGTCTTTTTATAATAATATAAAAGAATATATAAGAATTCTTTACATATTCTGGATATAAATTCCATATCAAACATATGATTTGCAAATATTTTCTCCTAGTCTGTGTTTATCCTTTCACTTACTTGATGGTATCTTTAAAAATATAAAAGTTTAAAATTTTGATTAAGTCAAAATTTTATTAGTTTTTCTCTAATCACTTTTGCTTTTGGTGTTACATCTAATATATCATTGCCTAACCCAAGATCATGAAGATTTACTCTTAAGTTATCTTCTAAGAGTTTTATAGTTTTAACCCTTACATTAAGCTCTGTGCTCCATTTTGAGTTAATTTTTATGTAGGTGTGCAGTAGGGGGCTGTATTATTTTGAAGCAAATCTCACATATCGTTCATCTATATATATTTCACTATATATCTTTAAAAGACAAAGACTCTTTTAAACATAAACTCAGTGTCATTATGTATGATTAAGGCAATTTAACAATAAGTATACAGTAAGTATTCAAACTTCCAATTGTTTCATAAATGTTAAAAATTTGTTTAAATCAAAATCCAGTAAAGGCCACACATTATATTTGATTAATAAATCCTTAAAATCTTTTATTAAAGTTCATATTCTTCTTGCAATTTGTTTTTAAAGAATACTCTAAATATTTAACATGAATTATTTTTTATTCTTGAAAAGGTTTTATTTTTTTTCAAAATTTTTCATTCCCATCCAAGTTTTTGGATGTGAATGAGAGAAAACCACAGAATAAACTAAAATAAAGCCCTTCATTTAAAAGAGTCAGTTGGTGTAAAGAAATAGGCTAATACCTGGGAAACAATGTCATGAAAATATATACCTAGAAAAAAATTATGGCTATAAATTGATGACTCAAGGAGTTACACATAGGGCACACTTTGATATTTCACATGATAATTTAAAAGGATTTGCTAATTCAGCTTCCCAACAGTCCCCCAGTTTCCTCAGTGTGGAGATAGCTTTCAGTTAATAGCTTAGGATCTACCAGACCAACCAACTGCTGACAGAACAGGGTGCCATGGGATTGTGTTTTATTGTGTCCAAATGTAATTGAGTAATAGGTGTCCTGCTTTTCCTTTCACCTTCTGTATTGTAAGCAGCAAAGACTGCTTCCTATTATACTTACATAACCAAATTACTTTTTTAAAAATTGGGTTTATTGAGGTATAATTTGCATACAGTAAAATGCACCCTTTTAAGTATATAGTTTGATGAATTTTGACAAATATATATAATTGTGTACCCACCAACTCAATTAGGATATAGGATGATTCCATTTTCTGAAAAGTTTGTGTTCACTGTTTAAAATGCATTCTTAACAAACTCTCAAGCCTTCTGATATTTGCTGTTTTTAATCTCACAATCAATTTGGCAGAATCATTATTATTTTATACATATAACATTTTTAGATGTCGACCTTAAAGTAACCTAAATTCTGCATTTGAAAAGAATCAGTCTAATTTCTTAAATCATTGCAAATTATAAACATAGAAAGGGGATAATTAAAAATTGTTAAACTTTATGCTTAAATAAATTATAGATAAAGCAAAGATTGAAATATAGACAATGAAACCATAAAAGCACCAAAAAAAAAAAAACCCACAACACACCAGGGGTGAATATTTTCAATAATGATATAGTAATGTAGAAAACCCGGAAGCCATAAAGAATAACTCTGTTAAACCTGACTTGATAAATATTAGAATTTCTATATTGTAAAAAACTCCAACATCACATTTATAACCAACAAAAGGCTCATATCCAGAATATATAAAGAATTCCTGTAAATTAATGAAACATAAACATACAAACCAATAGAAAATTATACATGAGACTTGAGCAGAAACTTCACAAAATAGTATCTCCAAATGAGCAAAAACAATAAACATATAAAAGGGGTTTTCACCTTCATTAGCTATCAGGGAAATGCATATAAAAGCCACAGTTAAATTCTACTACACATTCACCAGAAAAGGTACAGTTATTAAGACTGAAAGTATCAAGTATTGACAAAGAATGTGGAGCAAACAAAATCTCACATGCAACTGAGCAGAGCATAAATTAATACAACGATTTGGAAGACAGTACGGCAGTAATCTACCAAAGTAGAATATAGTCAGAACCCTTTGATCCAATAATTCTACTCTTAGGTCGATCACAGTCAGAAATGTGTACAAGCATATCCACAGCAGCACTACTCACAATAGACCACAACTGGAAACAACATAACTATCTATCAACAATATAAAGGATAAATAAAATAAATTATGGTATGTTTAATCAATAGAATACAAATAGGAAAACTGAACAAATAGCTGCTACAGTCAGTAGCATAAAAGAATCTCACAAACATAAGGTTGGACAAAAGAAACACACTAAAGAATACGTACCGCCTGTAGTCAAAACTCAGAAACAGTGCTGAAAGTCAGGATACTGGTTACTTCTGGGGAGGAGAGAGGGTATAGACATACGGAGAAGGGATGATGGGGACGTCTGGGGTGCTGGGAGTTTCTTGTTCAGTGGTGCACACTTAGGAGTTGTGCACTTTGGGGTGGGTATGTTATGCTTATGCTGCAGTAAAAATTTCTGGACACTGAAGAAAATGAGGCTGTTTATCAGACTTTTATGTGTTTATCTTAAAAGATTATTTTCTCTATGTACTTATGCTGCACCCTAAGAAAACATCATTACACTTAAAAACGTGATCAGAAACATTCGTCTGTAACCACAGCTTACCTAATTTACTCTGTTCTTTCTCCTTCCCTTGCAGTTCATCCATGAGTCTTCGGATCTCTTCATGGGCCTTCTCTAACCTCTCTGCTATTTGTTCTGCATCTCTCTCTAGGCAGTTTTGTGATGTTTTATTTTGTTCCAGGTCTTCATTATAGGACTAAAATAAAACTGTTGTTAGTAATAAAACAAAAAGTAAATGTACTCTTATGACATTGCACTATTTCCTGTAAGTGTTTGAAAGCCAATAAAGAAAGCTAGCATACAGAATATTTCATTTATATGCATTTATTTTATTAAGTTCAACCATATAAAATTGGTGATATTTGATTATTTTTGACCTATAAACACGCAATTTCATGTGGTTCAACCTAACATATCTAAAAGATTATGGTTACATGATTATTAAAAAATAAAAATTTAATCATGAAAATGAGTATCATCTGGCAAAAAAGAAAGTATTCCTCATTTATATGGAACATTAACTACAGTTTGTAAAACGTTTTCACGTGAAGTATTTCATTTAATTTCAAGGTATAAACACATTTAACCAGGTTCAAATCATGTTTAGAGCTCCTTTTCTGCAATTATTTTTAAAGCATTTTAAAAGCCAAGGAAGAAATTCAGTCTCAATTATATTTTGCTTTTGATATCCAAAATATGTGTTAATTTTATATAAATATAATCATTATACAAATTTTCCTAAAAGATAAGAAAACAAGCAAATTACCATTTTTATAACAAAACCACTTTAGCATATTGGTATATTTCCTTGCAGTATTTTTTATTCACATACATTTTTTACATAGTCATAATCACAATCTACGTCCAACTACCTGTCCTTTTTCATTTAACATTATATGAGAAACATTTTCCACATTGATATACAGATTTTGTAATGATAATTTTTAAGGACTGTATAATGTTCAAGAGTGGGCAAAACATAATTTATATAATCAGTTAAATATTTGGTAGTTTCCAATTTTTGCTATTGAAAATAATATTATGATATACAGTTTCACCCACATATATTTTTTTCCTTATCTTGGGTTAAAGGAAGTGTGTACTGGTTAAATTCCCAGTATACACTTTTTTCACGGGATTTAGCTCTTAATAACATTTCCCCGGATCAAGAAATTAAATTCCAGGGGGCCGGCCCAGTGTCTCAGGCGGTTAGAGCTCCATGCTCCTAACTCCTATGGCTGCCGGTTCGATTCCCACATGGGCCAGTGGGCTCTCAACCACAAGGTTGCCAGTTCAACTCCTCAAGTCCCGCAAGGGATGGTGGGCAGCGCCCCCTGCAACTAAGATTGAACATGGCATCTTGAGCTGAACTGCCGCTGAGCTCCCGGATGGCTCAGTTGGTTGGAGCACATCCTCTCAACCACAAGGTTGCCAGTTTGATTCCTCGACTCCAGCAAGGGATGGTGGGCTGAGCCCCCTGCAACTGGACCTGGAGCTGAGTTGCGCCGTCCACAACTAAGACTGAAAGGACAACAACTTGAAGCTGAACGACACCCTCCACAACTAAGATTGAAAGGTCAACAACTTGACTTGGAAAAAAGGCCTGGAAGTACATACTGTTCCCCAATAAAGTCTTTTTCCCTTTCCCCAATAAAAAAAATAAATAAATAAATTCCATGAGAATTGACTATATTTAAAGTAATGTACTTTACATTTTAAAGGACTCCCCCGAAGAGGAGCTCCAAACATATCTGGAAAGAACTATGTACTGTCCCAAGGTGGTTTTTCGAAGGATGTCATACACACTGATTAACTTTTATACATTCAATAAAAATCAGCTATTGCATTAAATGAGTAATTGATTTTTCTTCTTCCCCAATTTTTGTGATGCGTTTATAATATTTTTATGTACAATTTGATAATTTTTACAGTGTGAATCTATACATTTTAATATATTCAAACAAAATACTTCCAAGGTAAAAGCTAACTTGCAATTAGCTACTATTATTAAGTAAAGGATTGTAAATTTTTTTTTACCTCACTCAGATTCTTTTTGGACTGCTGCACAGGTTCTTGATGTTTCTGATGCTCTCTTTGCATAGGCTGGTGATGTTCTCTTTGTTCAAATTTCTCCTAAATGAACATTAAGAGACAAATGAAACTTACATCAATCAGTCTTCATGAATAAAAATGTCATTTAAATAGAAAAAAATAACTACCTGAAAGAGGGAGCACAGTCCAATCCATTTTTGAGGCTAGACCGTGCATTCTCAATGAAACAAGATCACACCCACGGGAGCAAAAACTCATTTGTAGGGGAGCTAAAAAATCTTACTCTTTTTATGTTCAAAGCACAGATATGCCTACAGTAGACAGACAGAAATACATTATATCTGTAGTATTAAAATTTCATGGGAGAGTGATTAGGAAAAGTTATCCAAAATATCTTGTTAGGGGGCAATAATGAAAAAAGGTTGGCTAACACTGGTTATACAAACCTTGATATTAAAATCTGACAAAGATAATACAAAAAGATAAATCACAGGACAATCTGACTCATAAACATAGATGTAAAAACCTTAAACAAAATTTTATCAAACCTAATTTAGTAATATCTAGAAAGCATAACCATAAACAAGTTGGATTTATCCCAGGAATGCAAAATTGGTTTAACAGAAAAATTAATCTATGAAATTCTCACCATAACAGATTAAAATTCTAAATTATTTCATCATCTTAATGGCTATAGAAGAAACATTTTATAAAACAACAATGATTCCTAATAAATACTCTCAGCAAAGTAGGAATAAAAGAGAACTTTCTTAATCTGATAAAGGGTGTCATTAAAAAGAAAAGCCTTCAGCAAAATATCATATACTTAATAGTGAATTGCTGAATGCTTTCTCTCCAATATCAATAAGATAAGTATGTCTACTATTCAAGATAATACTAGAGATTCTAGCTAGTATAGTAAGGCATGAAAAAGAATGAAAAGGAGTAAGAGCTGGACAGGAAGAAATAAAATATCATTATTCTCAGGTAATATGATTGTGCAGGAAGAAAAAATTTTAAATCTCAAATTATTAAAATGAATGAAAGATTTTAGCAAGATTGCTAGAAATAAGGTCAATATATAAAACATAATTAAACTTTTAAATACCAGCAGCAGATAATTAGAAAATTAAATTTTGCATAGAAAAATATGAAGTACCTAGAAATAAATGTAACAAAAAAATGTGCAAGATTTTCTGAAGAAATTATAAAACTTTACTTATATACAGTAAAAAATAAATGGACAGATACTCCATGATCACAGATCACATCAATATTTTAAGACAGTCGCACAGTGTGGCGACTATAGCTAATAAGACTGTACTGCATATTTGAAAGTTGCTAAGAGAGTAGATCTTAAAAGTTCTCATCACAAGAAAAATTTATGTAACTATGAGTGGTGATGGATGCTAACTAGACTTAATGTGGGGATCATTTCGCAATATATACAGATATCGAATCATTATATTGTACACCTGAAACTAATGTAATGTGGTATGCTAACTATACCTCAATAAAAAATAAATTGAAAAAAAACCATAATGTTTTACAAAAAAGCAATTCCCAAAATTGATTCCTTGTATATAATGTCCAAAAATAGGCAAAACTAAAGTACTAAGTATATTATTTAGGGATGGATGCGTTTGTAGGGAGAAAGGAGGTTGTGATCAGAAAGGTGTACAAAGGAAGTTTCTAAGGAGTCGGCAACGTTGTATTCTTGACAGGACCACTGGTTATATGGGTATTTGCTCTATAACTATTTGTTAAACTGTACTTTTTAAGTTTTACTCTTTTTCTGCATACACATTAAAGTGCACAATAAAATGTTCTTTTAAATCTTTGATTGTTCTTAGCATGAAATGTCATGTCTTCCTCCTCTGTCATTCAAAAATAACGTGGTAAAATATTGATACATCCATTCAACAGAATAAATAAGTTGCAAAAAAACTAAGGCAAATCTATATGCACTAGTACAGAAAGTGAAATCTATGCATAATGGAATATAATTTGTATTTTAAATGGATGGAAATTTTCTGGAAGAATAAATAAAGAATTGTTGGCAGTGGTAGCTTATGAGTGTGGAACTGAGGATTTGGGGTTAGAAGATAACTCATTTTTCATTCAATTTTATACTGCTTCAATCTTTTTTTACTATATGATTGTGTTGGTAGAAAACCAAAAAATAAAATATGAAGTAAAATGTAATTAGTATATACAAAGGGTGCCAAAAAAATCTATACAAATTTTAAGAAAGGGAAAAACTGTACTAAAATTACGCTGACAGTAACCACTTCAAGCACCTCCTGTAATCGCAGAAGTCAAACATGACTTGTACTCATCTCTTGGTATCGGTATATGTTGACTATCACAATTTTAATACAGTTCTTTCCTTTCTTAAAGTGTGTATACATGTTTTTGGCATCCTCTGTATATCAAGGCTTGTAAAATTCCTTGGGCTTCCAAGTTATATGTGGCCCCAGTTGGTTGGAATAATTCTCTCATCTACTTTATACACAGGTTAATTCTACATTAGCTTATGCAAAATGTAACTAGGAAGGCAATGAAATTTCTACAAGTTACATTTCATAATAACAAAAAAATCTTTGGAGTATGTTTTAATTCTTTCTGTTGTTAGTGGGAAAACTGTGACTTAACAGTGATGGGGTAGCTAGCCTTAGAGTTCACTCCCACCATGTCCAATTCGTTTGACAGATTCCATCTCCTTCATAACTCTTTAGTTCATCTTTTCTTCTCTATTTATACCGAACCTTGTTTTGGGTTCTCATTCTTTAATCAATTATTATATAACTTCCCCTGAAATCCCTGCTTCTAATTTGGCCCCTATCCAATCCACCCCTCTCCACTGTAGCCAGAGTGATTTTTCTAACGCACAAATCAGATCATCTTATTCTGCTCTTAAAATCATTTAGTGACTCTTCAGACCTTCTATAATAATCATTTGTACATTCAAAATATTTTTATTCCTCTAATGGTCCAGGACCATTGCTGGGTGCTGAGTCCAAACTCTTTAGCTTAGCATATCAGTCTAACCATTATATGGTTCCTGAAATATCCCCAGCCACTTTTCTCGGCATTCACTCACACGAACCAGTATGATCATACACTGTTTTTTCTGCCAGGAATGCACGGTCTTCATCTAGATAACACCTATTCAGCTTGCAAAATACTACTCAAAATTACCTCCTCTGGAAGACTCTCCTACCCATTCTGTCTGACTCAGCCTCTCCCTGGAGTTTTCCTAGCTTCTGTGCCTTCCTTTATAATAGAACTATAACCACTGGTTTCTTTCTTCTCTTCATTAGCTTGTAAGTTACTTCCAACTCCAGATCACCTAATTCGACTTTGTTTTTACATCCACTAGCACAAAGCCTGAAGCACTGTAAGTTCTCAATAAATAATAATAATGCTAATTAATGTGTGAGGTACTATTCTAGCATTTTATACATTCAGTTTTTTCATTTTCATGATCATCTTGTGGAGTAGTTGAGTTGAGCCCAGATTTTACAGAGGAGGAAATCGAGGCTCGCAAAAGTTAACTCACTTATTCAAGGACATACTGCTAACAAGTGATTGCTATAAAAGGTCTGAAGAATCACTATACGATTTTAAGAACAGAGGAAGACCATCCAAACACAAAGCACGTGTTCTTAAGCACTATTAAAACTGGCTTCCTGATATTTGAATGAATGAATGATTAAGTGAACAAACGCATTTGAAAACTGGCCTGCCTCTTATTCATTTGTCGAGTTAATTTTGAAATACCTGGGGAAATTCTTTCTGTAGGTTACTGCTCAGACATCTTTGTGACTCTGGGTTTGAGTCCCCAAGTTCCAGTTTCCTCAAGAGTTTACTTCTCTCCACCAGTAAGTATGCAATCTGTTCACTGGGGCTTCTCAGAGCTATTTCAGACAAGCCTTCTTGATACAACATTTCTTCGACCTCCTTTATTTGTGCTTCTATTAGGAAGAAATAACAAAAAACAAAACTGATAAAAGAAATGCAGGTAAATATTCTGTAAGATGTTAAATGAGTTCTTAACTAGTTAACAAATTAGTAAAAAAAAATAAACTATATTAATACTATTACTCTTCTCTCCATCTCTCTGGGGTATTTGCAAACTTTCAAAATTACAACAAAAAGAAGTAGTGAGAAACTGTCTCTAAAGCAGGAGAATATTTTTACTACTTGCATAAATATAAAATTTGTTCTTAACTTTAAAATGTGTTGTTTTATTGAGTGCTTACTATGTGGCAGGTATTGTACTAAGCATTTGAGATAAATTTATCTTATTTAATCCCTACAACAACCCAATGATGTAGGGACCATGGTTATCCCTTTCAGTAGATGAGGACTCAGCCACCAAGCCAAATAACTTGTCTGAGGTCACTCAACTAATGCTGCCAAAATTCTTGGTGATTTCAATGTTCGGGTAGATGATTATTCTAGTGCCCTGGCTTCTCGGTCCAGCTAACTGTCAAAGCTCTAGTCCTCTACCCTCTCTCAGCCACCTCCCCCATAGTAATTCCCTTGTCATTAGCAATAACTGTAGCCTCTCCCTAGTCTCAATTTCAAGCATCCTATACTCCAATCATCCCTTTCTATGTACTTCTAGTAGCACGATTTCAACAAGTTTTTGGTCATGCTGGAAACTGTAACCCATTGACTTGAAACACTTTTCAATGTCCCTTTACCCCACCCCTGTTCTCATTTACTTTCTTATCAGGCTTAGATTCCACAGTTCGTCATTAGCATCTCTCCCTTGAAAACATCCACAGCCCCCTTGTTCCTGTTTCCTTCTATTATACTTGGTTGGCAAAACTCCAACCTGTTTAAATCCAACTTTGCTCCTCCTCTGAACCTTGCTACAGAAGCCGAATGAGGCTGGACAAAACTACACAGCCAGTGCTGATTGGTTTAACTTTAAACTCATGTCCACTGACCTCAAGTCAGCCCTTCCTGCTGCCCAGCAATCCTCCTACATTTCCCTGGTCATCTCTCTCATTCTCTAGACATCTAGACCATTCTTTCATCCCCCTTTCTCCTCAAATCTCCAACAACTCCTTTCCCCTCCTGCTGAACATCCTGCTTCTTATTTCGCTGAGAAAAGAGAAGCACTTTGAGGAGAACTTCCGCAAGCTCCCTTTACCAAACCCGCCAGCTCCCACATGGCCCTCCTTCTTGTCCGCGTTACGGTATCTATCCTTGCTCCTAAGGCCAGCCCCTCCTCTTGTCCACTGGATCCCATTCCCTCTTATCTCAAAGACAACACACGAGCAATTGACTCGGCTCTCTATTGCCTCATCAAGCTTCCTTCCCAACTAAGCATTATAATCATCTTGGAGACATGCTATACCTCCATTAAAAACAACAACAACAAAAGCTTCCTTCAACCTCATATTGCCCTCCAGCTTCTGGACCATTTCTTCATTCTCCTTCATAGCACAACTTCAAGACAGGATCAATTATACCTGCGTCCCCTCTCCCTCTCCTACCACTCTAATCAGGCTTTCATATCTATCACTCCCCAGAAACAGCTCTCATCAAAGTCACTAATGACCGCCATGTGACCAAATCCAATGGTCCATTATGTATCCTCATTCCACACAGCCTATCAGTGAGTGGTATTTGACTCAGTTGTTCACATCTTTTTCTTAAAACACTTCTTCCCTATCTGAGCAGTTAAGAACCCCACTATTCTAACTGCTCAAGCCAAAAAGCTTTGGGTCACCAGTGACTTCTCTGCTTTTCTCCTACCCAACATTAAGCCCATTATCAAATCATGTTAGCTCCACCTTCAAAGGATATCCTTTAATTATATAAACCATTTCTGATGTGATTCCCATATGTGTTCCTTAGAAAAACCCAACTGTATTTTGCAAACTTGCTCACTAAAAATAAGAGCTTATTGAAAAAACAGATTGGTATAGATCACTCAAAACTTGTATCATTGTGTAGCAGAGTGCTATAAAAGACAGTGACAATCCTAATCATTATACGGGTGCATTTAAAGAGATATGACAAATTCCTAAAAAAGTAAAGGAATACTACAGTAAATATGGAACTTTATCTTTTTAAAAAAGATCAAGCTTGCTGTGAAGGTGAGCTAAAGGAGTTAAGTCTGCAGAGTTATGGAAACAAAGGCAAATGCACAAAGATTAGAGATATCTTTGCAATGAGCACTCCCAGGCAAAATATGTGGCCACACGGAGCCCAGAAGAATGTGGGATGAATGGGCTTCATGTACAAAGTTCAAGGCTCGCTGGTAGTGAATCATTGACATGCCGGGGAAAACTGTGTATGAACGTCCCTATTACAATGACATCATTCCCCTTTTCACCAGTCCTTCCTAAGCTAATTTACGCTGGCAGCAGCTCGTACGGTAGCTTCTGTTAGTGTGGCTGATTAGAGCCCTGCACAACCCTCCTGCTGAGAATAACTGAAAATGCTGGAAGAAATTAAAGAAAACTCTTAAAACGCAACCACTATATGAACAAAAATAGAATGCAAACTTTTAAACCAACAGAAGAAAAACACAATATATCCAATGGAAAACAAGGGGGAAAAAAAAGAAACAAGAGTGTAGAAATATGTGAAATATGTCCTATGATTAACTCAACCTTCCCTGCACCTGAGATTCAAAATAAAAGAAAACAACTTTTCCATCAACAGACCCTAATAAAAGGAAATTCTAAAAGAAAAATGATTCCAATGGAATATCTGAGATGCAAGGAAAAATGCTGAGCAAAGAAAATAATAAATGTGTGTGAAAATAAGAAATATAATCATTGACCACATATAATAATTATAATTTGTGGAGCCAAACAAAGTAGATATTATAAAGGGGTCCTATCTGTATTTTCCCTTATAGCTTTGGAGTACTTAATAAATATTTCCTGAGTCCTTAATATGCTAAGTATTTTGTAAGGCAGGTGCTACGGGGAACACATAAACCACTGAGAGAAGGACATAATCTCTGCCCCAGAGAAGCTGACACAGGTAATTATGACACACTGTGGTAAGTGCTGTAATAGACATTGATGGAAATAACCATTCTGCATTCTCTCACAAATATTTCAGAATACATACTTTAAAAAGGCAGGCGAAAACTACATCTAAAACATTAAATTGAAAATTGAAGGACATAGAATAATTTTTCCATTTCTTCTACTTTTATACATTTTCCAAATTTCCTATAATTGTCACATATTAATATTTATAATTAGAAAAAAATTAAAATTTACACTTTTACAAAAGGAGAAATTACCCTGTTTGAGTTGGAGCTCTTTAAAGTCATGTATAAGATGTTTGTTTTCCTTTTCATAACCATGAGAAAATGTTTCCCTTTTCTCGGGTAAATTACAGACAAGGTTTGCATAATTTTCCACCTAAAAAGAAAATAATACATTTTCTTACTCTTAGTAGTCCATGGTTGATATTTTAACCCATATGAAAAGTCTATTAAGTGAAAGAGCCATTAAGAGATTACCACACTATCATGTCTATAATCTGAGAAACAAACAGAAAACTCAGTTTTCCTTAAGTGTAGGTCTCTCTCTTTAAAGTTCCTTCCACCTGTTTTATGTTACCAGATACCATTTCTCATAGACATGATGACACGTAACCACAAATTTTATGACAGTCACTATCACTAATATTTTTTTCCATTTATATATCAAGTTTCAAATCAAATCTTCTTATCTATGGTTTAGGAAATATGGTCATGATACCCATGAACAGAGAAAAATTTACACAATAATTACATTTATATTCCTATGCTAAACTGATTAAGATGCCTGAAATGTTAATAGGAGACAATCTATTAAAATAAATTGTTGGGTGTTCTTTAAAAATAGTTTCTGCTTAATATGGCGGCTTCACAAAAGGTACTTTTATATGGCTAATAATAACAGATTGAAAGCTAAGTATATGCATCAGGCATTGTGTTAAGGATATGAAATACTTAATTTTCACCACAACCCTATGGGACTATTAGCCTCCCACTTTATAGGTGAGGAAGCAGCCTGGAAAAGGCTAAGGGACTTGTCTTGTCATGCAAGGATAAAGGAAAGAGCTGAGCTGCACACTCAGGAGGGCCAGAACCAGAGACTGAGCCCCGACCTAGTGCCAAATTGATTAGAAGTAGACTCCCGGAATAACTGAATTACATTTTGCTGAATTGTTTTGAAGCCTATTGCACAGCTCCTCAGAATCTGAACAAAAAGTTGAATGGTATATAAGGGACACAGGATTGCAGTCTAACTTTATAACTTCCTGGTAATCTTCAGTTTTCTCCTTTTTAAAATGGCAGGAAGAATAATATCTATTTCTAATAATCATAGCTATGCTTTATGGGGTACTTGTTAGATGTCAAATATGTGTGTGAAATGTTTTATACACATTCCCTTGTGTAAACCTCACAAATCCTTTTGAAGAAACTATTATCATCCTCATCTCACAGATGAGGAATTTCAAGTTCAAAGAAGTTAAGTTACTTGCCTAAGGTTATCCAGAGAGATAGTGCTAAAGGCAATTTTTCACCCCATCTACCTCATGTTAAAGTTCATGGTCTATTATGTTATCCTGCTTTTGTTCTGAAGGAGAAACATCCCTCTTTAAGAGTCTGGAAATCAGATTGCCTTCTAAGAGTTAAATTTAAAAATCAACAAGTTACCAATCTGAACTGAGATGGGGAAACACAGCAGAGTGAATTCCAAGCAACCTGAGAGACTTAACTCATTTAAAGAAAGAATATGTCAGAAAGTAGGTTGATCAGTACTGGAAACATCAAAGAGTGATAAGAGAGTCAAAAGATGCCATTATTTACTCATCAAAGGGCTAGCTACACTGGCTTTAGATATTAACAAGGTCCAGAAATAAGGGCAGGTATAAATAGCCCTATTTTGTAAATCTTAATTAGTACTATAAAATTTTAGAATGATGTGTACACCAAGTAAACATATGAGTATGATTAAAAGTTGGCTTCCTATGTAGTGTGCCTGTAGGGAGTGAATGCATCAGCCAGACATGTTACCTGGTTCCTCTCGCAATTATATTTCTGTCAATTAATAAGCTGGCACCTCTTTTTCTACAAACTTCTCTGTGAGTTTAATTAATACAAGTCACCTTTGAGAAGCAGATCCATGCAGATTTCTAAGCCAAAAACCAAGAGAGTTAGCTATAGGGTTAGTTATTGAGACAAGGGGGAATTTACCAAGATAATGAAAGCCACCATGAACAGACCTATTTGGATGTTCAACCAGTCATCTCTGGGCAACATCCTACATGTAGTCTATTGGAAACCAATACAGAGCTGTTGATATATCTCATGAAAAACAAAAGGTACATGTGAGTGCTTTGCAAACTATACAGTGATATTTCAAATGTTGGTTTTTAATGTGTTAACTTAATGGACAATGAACAAAACCATGGGTATCTTAAAACTTTGCTATTAGCTCTTACTTCTTTCATTTCTTCCATGTCTTTCACTGTAAGCTCTGCCAGATTTCTGGTAGCAGTCCTCAGCCTGTCTTTACTGTGCTAGAATAAGCACTAGACAAAATAGAGTGGTTCTTCTGTAGTAGCATGAGGTTCAGTTCCTTCTTTCTTGAAATGGTGAAGTACGTCTTCTACTTGAACTTTTCCCTTGATAGAAGAGAGAAGCATATGTGTGTGTACACACGTATACATACACACTACACAACTGAGCATGCAAGAAATCTGATATGTATATATGCCCAGAATTAGACTCTACATAGTTTAGTTTTCCCATTAATCAATGGTCATGTTACCCAGTTATAATGAGCACTTACATGAAATAGCTAACAATACAAAAAAAATAATGTTTTGAATAGCTATATATGTTCTAAAATAAGAAATGACATGGCATATATCATACAAATGTATGATAGAGTATTTTTTTAAAAATGCAAGATTTTTTGTCTGCCCAGTTCTAACGTTTGCAATTTAATAATCTGAAAATCTCCCACAGGTCCCTTGCAATGTTATAAATTCCAAAGAAGCCTTTGTTTCCTCTATTGAATATTTAGAAATAAAAGCATTCCTTTAGAGGCAAGAGAGCTCACTAATTCTGTACTATCAAGGAATTCTTTTGCTCACAGAATATGTCTTATAGTTTTTGTTAACGTTGAAGTCATTCAGCTCTCTTCTAAAATTTCTTGCTCTAAGTAATGATGCTATATAACAGCTTGCAATACACGATGGGTGAAAGAGAAATGTCTGCTGATTGATGAAGTGGTATCCGTGTTACTAGAACCAGTAACCATGAATGAGACTTGTTGTTATAATCAAACATAACTTTTAACCAAGTCAATCTGACCCAAATTGTAGTGATAAGCATAATTATTATTGTACTGCAGCTAGTCCACCTAATTATATCTAGCTTTGCTTTCTTAACAGCAAAACTAAATTTTTATTACTTTTCTACTTTCTTGCTAAGTTTTCCAGTCTTATTATTTTCATATCAACAGTGATTGGTGGACGATATATAGAATTTCAGTTAGCATCTGATATTCACATTGAAAGAAAACGGGACCCAGATTTGAATCTTTGTACCCGAAGGTGTCCTCCCCATGACCTGTACCTAAAAATCTTCTCATGTTCCTCCCTGCCTCACCCCCATCGTCCAGTCCCCACTCATCTCCTCCTTCTCCCTACAGGGTCTCTGAGCACTATTCAGTAACTTGTGGTTTTAGTCTTGGGTATCAGAGAGCCGACACTAGGAATAGATAGCATCCTATGAGGCCTATTTGGTAATATGGAAAAATGCCTATATCATAATGATAAGAGAAAAAGCAGAACACAAAAGTATTACAACTATAGGAAAACCAGACACGTAAGGAAAAGACTGGAAGCAAATATACCAAAATGTTAAAACAAGTTGTGATAAACTAATGAGATTGTGCGTTGTTAGAAAATAAATGTTAGAAGTATTACAAATCATATACTGTGGGTTTCTTCCTCCCAGAGAGTAGCACAATCCCCTACCCCATGTTGTAGAGGTGGAGTGGGAGAGTCTTAGGTTGGAGAATACTGAAAGGAAAAGGAGATAGGGGTTATTGAGAATACCTTTGGATCCTTGGCTTCTAGGAGATTGTGGGTATCACAGGGTGAGCAGGAACATAGCCAAGGGGGCTTGCTGCTCAGGACAGTGAAGGCTGTAGGTCAATATCCAAGTGCATGACTGACTCATCCAAGCTCCTAGACTTCACCACCCTCCCAGAGACAGTGCTTTTAATCTCCATTCTACTTAGCTACCCATCCCCACGGCTACCTCCAAGCCCTTTGTCATCATCTGAACTACTATTGAAATCCTGCAATTCTAAACTCCAAATGTCCCACTCTGACCACCACCTTCTATACTTCCAGCTCTCTCTCTCTCTCTTTCTCTCTCTCTCTCCCTGTCTCTCTCTCCCCCTACCCCCATCTCCCTCTCTGTTAAATATATGAAACCTAAAATTGACTATTTTAACCATTCTCAACTGTAGAATTCAATGGCATTAAGTACATTCACAATATTGTATAACCATCACCACTATCCATTTTCAGATATTTTCATTATCCCAAACATAAACTCAGTACCCATTAAACAATAATGCCCCATTTCTCCCTTCTCCAACTCCTGATAACCTGTATTCTACTTTCTTTCTCTACAAATCTCCATAATCTAGGTACCTCATATGGGTGGAATCATAATTCTGGTCCCTTTGTTTCTGGCTTATTTCACTTAGCATGTCTTCAAGGTTCATCCATTTTACAGCATCTATGAGAATTTCCTTACTTTTTAAGGCTGAATAATATTTCATTGTATGTATTTCGTTTATCCATTCATCTGTTGGTGGATATTTGGGTTGTTGCCACCTTTTGACTATTGCGCTTAACGCTGCTATGAACACTGGTGTACAAATATCTGTTCGATTTCAATTGTTTTGACTGTATACCTAGGAATGAAATTGCTGGATATATAATTCTGTGTTTAACTTTTTGAGGTACTTCCATAAAAATATACATAACAGCCACACTAATGGTTGCTCTCTGAAACTATACTTATTATACAATTACTGTGAGACCTCCAGTTCCTGGACCATTACATCTTCTCTCAAACTACTAGATTCTCTTTGGTTTTCTCCCTCAAGCCTAGACCCATTGATCATTTCAGTCTCTCACCAATGTCTCCGATTATCTTGCTACTTGTCTTACCTTCCTTGTAAATCCTGGCCCTGGAAAAGTTCAACCATTTGATTATTCTCTACCTATTTTAGTATGCTGAGTGCTAGTAAAGGAAAATATACATACAGACTGGAGCCGCTACAAACTCATGGTCTGTATGTAGCCTGAGCCAAGCTTCGCTACTTGCATGGGTCATTCTATCTCTACCAGCTTCTGCTACCATTTCACTCAGCAACTATTCAGAACTTCCACCTTGCCCCTCTTTTGGCAGATGACCTTGTCTCCCACAGCACTAGCAAAACTAAGGTCATGATAAAACTGTAAGTTTCTTCTACTGTCATCAACATACTAACCTTCACCTTTAGACATCTGCCCTCTTTCCCTTCTCGGTGGAAGAGCTTTCCATCCTCCTGATCAAAGCTAATCCTTTACCTGTTCTGGATCCCATCCCACACTGCTTCCTCAAGAAAGCGTTTTCTCTTCTGTATGCTCAATATCCATACTCATTATTTATATTGTCTTGCCCTTGGCTCAATATGTCTCTGATCTTAAAAATGAAGACAGAAAAATAACCTTCATTCGACCACATCCCCCTTGAGCTATCGTCCTCTTTCTAATTTGTCTTCCACTCCTCCAATCACTGTATTTTGGCTTCTGCTTTTACCCCTGTACTCAAACTCAGTCAACAATGACCCTCAAAATGCCAAATCCAATCAGACACGTTTCTTTTATTTTTATATATGATCTTTCTGCAGAATATGTTCACTCCTTTCTTGAAAGTATTTCTTTTTTTCTATTCTGTGATGTCACTTACTCTGTTTTAACTCTGACCTCTTTGGCCTTTCTTTCTCTGTGTTCTTCCTGAGCTCCTCTTCTTCCATAGACCCTTCAAATGCCACCATTTCTAAGAACACTGCCTTTGGCTCTCTGACTTTCTCACTATCATGGTTATTAATAGCTTGGGAATGGGACTCTGACATACCTTGGTTCAAACCCCTTTCTAGCTGTGTGACTTAGACAAGTCATCTAATTTCTTTAAACTCTGATTTTCCCAGAATAAAATGGATAAAATAGTAATGCCTACCTCATTGGGTTGTTTGGAGGATTAAATAATCCATCTCTGCTAAGCTCCAGATTTTTCTAGAAAAAGTGGCAAGAAACACACTGAAGTTAGAACAAATACAAGTGCATGTGGCAGAGATTGCCAGTTGTCCTTGAATATTTATTTATTCATCACTTTTTCCACAGAAATAAGACATCTAGTTGTTTGACTGACCACCTTCTGGCTAGATACAGCCATGTGACTAAGTTCTGAGCATGGGATGTATTAATAAATGGAATTGTGTGCCAACTCTAGGAAGTGTCCTTAAAGGAACAGGATGACCTGTCTTCCTCACTCATTCCTCCTTTCTACTAGCTGGAATGCAGACAAGATAGGTGAAGCTTGAGTAGCCATCCTGGACACCATGGAAGCCACAATAGATGATACACTATTGTCAGAGACTCAGAGAAGAAATCTGAGTCTGACACTTTAAAGATGCTGCCCTATCAGTTCTGAACTGCTTTCTTCTTGACTTATGTGAAATAAATTTCTATCTTTCTTAAGCTATTATTATTTTGAGCATTCTGTCCCTCACAGCCAACCAATCCCAAATACTAAAGGAGAGTTACTAAAAGAATAAGATACAAGGGCATATGCTACAAACTAAAAACGCCTACATTGGAAGTGGATATGGAACTGGATAGCCATTACTAATCTATCCTGATCTATTGGGTCCTTCATCTCTGGGTTTCCCTATGAATCAGCCCTCATTACCTTGCTTTTCTATATGGATGGCCTTCCTCTGCTTGTTCATCAGCAAGGCTGGAAACAGCCATTCAGGTCCTAAATCAACATGACTTTTCAGATTAAGCCATTTCTGTTCTTGATCTCCTAGTTCAAAGTTATGAGAGACAATTATTTGTTGCTCACCCAATGAATTGTGTCCCCCTCTCTGAAGTTAGTTGTATAATCCTCATTCAGTCAGTTGTGGCTGGAAGAGGTTGCAAGTAGGGGTGCAAAGATGGCCACTAAGGCCTCCTGGTTAAGCAAGGATTGGCAGAAAGGTACAAGTTCCCAAAAAGAGGATGTAGGCTAGGAAGGCAATATAAAATAAGTCTATTTAAGAGCAATGCATATCGACTGTCTAGTGAACAACTCGGTTTGAACAATGCAATCATCTTTCTCTTACACCTGTTCCTCCTTCTGTATTCCAGTTAATAAAATCACCATCAATATAGTTTCCCAAGCCAGAAACCTGGGAGTCATCCTTGGCCCCTTCCTCGTATTCATCCCACTCTCATGTACAACCAGTTCCTGAATTTTCAGATTCTACATCTTTTATTATTTTCTAATTCATCTTCACCATGACTAAGGCTGGTACCTTAATAGAGGCTCTCTTCACTATTTGCCCAGTTTAGTGTAATCGCTTCTTCAAATGACTTCCCTGCTTCCAGGCTGCCCCCATCCAATCTGTACTCTACAAAGCGCTCAGCCTGTTCCATCTAAATGCAAATCACTTGCTTAACCTTCCCATTGTTTTCAGAAAGAGTTCAAACCCCTTAGCTTGGCAACAGAGACTCTTCACAATCTGTTTCCTGCTTGTCTCTCTCGTCCCATCTTCTGCCATAACTTGACATTAGCCTTTCATGCTTATTGATCCCCATCATGCTGCTTATATTTTCATGACTTTGAATATTAGGGACCATAGCCTGTTCTGCTATGGCATCCCAGAACTAACATTTTTCCAGTCAATTTATTGAGACCCAATGGTTGAGTAATTTGAAAATTCTAAAAAAAGCAGAGCTTGAGGTAATATAAATCCATTCTTTGAATTATAAATGTTCTGACATCTAAACTGTGCTTAACATAAAGTATACAAGCATACTATTTTCTACAAAGTAGATGCTAAATAAATGCTCATTAAGTATCTTTAAAGGCTACTGTTTGGAAAGAAGCACATCCTATAGTGTTTTGGGGGCTGTCAAAAACTTCTAAATGTAAACAATGAAGTTGTAAAGTTGTCAAAGCAAACTGAGACAGACATGAGGAATTTTAAATGGGAAGAGGGCAAGGCAAATGGGTAAAGAGCCATTTCTACTTGTTCTTATTTCTCCTAGCAGATGCCATCCAACTACAGCACAGGAGCCAGGACCACACCTCATGCTACAGCTCTGAATTATAAATATTCTGGCTCTGAGCAAAGGATGAGCTTTGGATCCCAAGATCTTTGAGTGACGCTAGGGAACAAAGTAAATAGCATGGCCACAAAATCTGAAATATCCAGTCAAATTATTCACCCTAACGCTTCTTTCTTCCTTCTACACAAATATAACTTAAAACTTACTGTCATCTTAAATACAATACATATTATACACTGTTTCTTCCGTTTCAATTTCCAAATAAAACGAGAAAAATACTTTTAAAAAAGTTAAAAACAATGTAGCAATGTTGAAATGCTTAAAATAAAAAATTAAGTGAAAAAGAAAGGTGAAATGTACATTATAATTGTAACTATGTAAAAGTGTACACACATGAGCAAAGACTGACACAGAACAGAAGAATAAACTATTGATATATTAGGACAGGGTTTCTCAACTTCAGCACGACTCCCATTTAGGGATGGCTAATTTGTTGTGGGGGGATCTTCTGTACACAACAGGATGTATAGTAGTATCCCTGTTCTCTGTCAACTGAATGCCAGTAACATATCCCCAGTTGTGACAACTAAAAATGCCTCTGTTTGTTCTCTGTCAACTAAATGCCAGTAATATATCCACAGTTGTGACAACTAAAAATGTCTCTATGCATTGCCAAATGTCTCTTGGGGGACAAAATTGCCCTCTAGGTTTGGAACTACTGTGCTAGGGTGAGAGAAAATACAATTTTTAAGTTACGTTAAATGGGCATAATGATATTTGTTCAATAAACACATATTGGAAGGGGAAAGGAAAGCTCCTTACAATATAGCATCTAACAGCCCGTTTCCAAGAATTAGAATTTATTCAGTTCCCATTTAATAAAAAACATTGAAAAAGCTCAGGACTTGTTTTTTCTTTTCCAATCTATTATAGAAGAGAAAGCTGAATTTCTCAGTATTTGGAAAGCTGACCTGTCATCAAGCACCAGATTATCACAAATAATTCCTGTAACTGGCCTGAAAAATAAAAATCCACATCCTTCTAGCCCCCAAAATACCTGTTAAAATGTAGACTTTGCTATCTTCAAAATAGGTTTACATTTAAACCTGAATACTGAAGAATTAGTAAGACTCAATAAGGACCACATATTTTAAGACAAATAAAGTTTTCCAAGCTAAAATACAATTGCACTGGCTCTAAGTGAATCTTATTCTATTTTTACAGCCCTCTGTTCTAGTCTTTTTAGGACTATTAAGTCTGCTCCCTTGCCAAAAATATTTATTTCCAATCACTCCTCATTGTTTCTTGGCTCACATTACAAAGAATGTTTTCTGATTAAGAAACTGACGTGAAGAGGAGGCACAAGAACTGTTTCAAGCATCTCCTTTACAAAAATTCTATCCTATCAAGGTGTTGGGTTCAGGTGGGCTTCAAGTTAAAATCCTGTTACATGATCATTCTGAATGATCTTTTCACATGCATGAATACATCACCAAAATGTATGCCTAACAAAGCATTCACTTAAGCAAGGGACAAACTTTCTTTATATAAGCCTGAGATGGGCCCAAAAATGCATTTTGATTTTTTCCCCCTCCATTTTCAAAACTCACTAGGTTTGTAACAATTTACTGCTTGTATTCACCAATGTGCACTTCTCCATTCTAGTCTCTAGTTTACCCAAGACAGAAAGCTTGCCATAGTGAGGAGAAACAGAGAAAATCTTCCAAATGGTTCCAGGCCTGAAGAATACGAAATACGTAGCTCCCCAGAGCTTTGAAGCAGGAAAGCAGAAGGAGGTATCCTGTAGATGACAGGTGGTAGAGACGAATGGACATTCAGTAATGTGCTGCATGGCAAAGGAAGGGTGAAAATGGCTGTGGAACGAGCAGAATCAGAAAACTGGCACTCAGAGTGATGAGAGAAGTGGATGAGGTTGTAGCTTAAAGCAGTAGGTAACTGACTTGATGATGTCTCATGCTGAGGATACAAAAGGCCTCCAGAGCTTCACTGGGAATTAAGGTTGCCCATGACGACCACAGGGCAACAAAGCAGAAAACGGCAGTTCCTTGTTCACCGGCCTACAACCCGGGAAGCAGTGGCTTCGTGGACTTTGTAATGGCCTGGAGCTTCATTCAGACTTATCAGTCGTCAGTGCAGGGGTGAGTCTTCACCTGGAGAGCGAGAAAAGGAACATCTATCTAACTGACTGGGGTGTGCTCTAAGAGAAGCAGCCTAATTCTCAGTGCTGGTGGCTTTTGGGTCCCAGAATCCTTTTTCAGGTAGAGTCACTCCAGCCTGCGCGGCTAGAAAGGCTGAGCCAAGGGAGAAGCTTTCCTCCTGCAGTTCCCGGCCATAGTAGGGAGAGAAACGGGAAAGACCTGGAATGCTGAAAAAGAACGGAGAACAGGTGCCTTCCTTCTCGGGGCTGAGGCAGGAACCTCAGGAAGTAGGCAGGAAATTGTCTTTTGAAGAGTGCAGTGAGGGTCCGGGGTCCATCGGCTCCACCGCTCCACCGCTGCACGGCTGAGAGGGGCAGGTGCCAACTGAGCGCCGGGCGTCATAGCAACCGCGCTGGCTGCAGAGACGCTAAAGCGTCCTTCCGGCGGGAATCATAGAAAGGACGTGCCCCATTGGCTCAGCTGCTGTTCTTCCTGTGAAGACCATTGTTATGGTGCACACCATTGGCCTTTGGGGCAGGGCATTTCGGACAGAACCAAAGGTACAACTCATTCTATTGGCTTTGTAGTAACCATGGTAACATCACGGCGTGCATTCACAACTTAAAGGATAACATTTTTGTTACCCGGCATTTATAGTTCTCAAATAGCTTCCAGCCAGACATTATCTAGAGCTCCCGCATAATAACACTGGATTTGTTTTTCTAGGAGTAACTTCATTTTTAAAAGGGAGACGGTGCTAGGTCAGGAGTCATGAATTTTAGGCCTAGATCTGTAACTACCTGGGGCACGTAGGACAAATCACATTTTTGGACCCGACTTATTATTGTAAAAATGAAGAAACCGGACTTGCCTAGAATTATTCCTAGGGCTGAAATCCTTTAGAGTCCCAAGCACTGAAAATTTGTTTTAGGTAATGCGTTCCTCCGCCTATACAATGCAAAATAAAAATTTCTAATTGACACAAAATTTAACATAGGCTCAGTTAGTATCTTCATTTAAATGCCTTTATTGCAAGACTCTAGTTAGTTCAGCAAAGCTCGACTTTACTCTTGTTTAGGGGGCCCTTCCTTTTCCGGTATACCAAACATGGACTTACATTTCTTGTCTTATTCTCTTTCCCCATAGGATCCTTTTGAAAGCTCTGTCGGTTCTGACCGGATCTTACTTTCTAGAAGTGCTTTAACTTTCCTATTCCGGTATCCCAAACACGGACTTAACATTTCTTGTCTTATTCTCGTTCCCCATAGGATCCTTTCGAAAACTCTGTCGGTTCTGAACGGATCTTACTTTCTAGAAGTGCTTCAACCTCTCCCTCTAGCATAAGAGCACTTGCAACTAGTTTTTTTTCTCTGATCTAAAATACTCACTACTATCTCTTCAAACCTAAGTAACTCCTACTTATCAGTACAAGGGTCACTTTCTCAACGGAAATATTCCTTGGTTCTCCAATCTAGCTCAGTGTCCTTCTCATTTGCTCATTGACTTGTGTTCCTTTACATTATTTTTCTTTGTACATTTTCATTTGCTGTTAAAAAATAACAAAAATCTCTTGGAATTTTGACATATGAATACTGGTTAAGTGCTCAGAATGGAAACTAAACAGAATGGCAAAACGCTTTAAATAATTCCACATAGGGAAGTGGTGGTTGTTTAAGCATAACAAAACAATAGGAAATAGTTCCCAAGGGAAATAATGGTAAAAACAAATAATAAGATCACTTCTAGTTTTAACTCTATTTATCTTCATTACACATTCAAAGACGACAAGTCATCAGTCACATAAAGCAATTGATGTAGGGAAAAATCAATCTTTTACCTCCCATCCCTTCAGTACTGCAGCCACTGCTGGCAGAGCCTGTTGCTTTTGAGGTTTTGCCAATTGGACCGTAAGTTAACTTAAAAATTTTGTCCAGTAGGAGTGCTGCTTCCAGAACAGTCCTGATTACTGTAGTTATTTGTCCTCTGCTCAAGGTCACCTTCCTGATTTAATGAGTTATTTTAGTACATCTTGGAACTTCTGTTCAAGTCTTTTCAACTAAAATTTATGGTACCTCTATTATCAGACACACTGGGCAACCCTTCCCAACTCACTCCATGAAACATCATGAATTGCATTTTAAATCAAGTATTTATGTGAAGTACAGTACCTGCTTCTACCTACTTATCAAAGGTAGGTTTTCAAATTGTGCTCTGGGCCATCCTATAGATTATTTAGGGGATTTTTCTGGACTCCATTTCTTGTGCACTCCTAACCCAAAGCCCCTAAGGACAGAGAGAGCTTTGAAGACTTCTCAAGAGTTCAGGGATTGATCAGGGCACCAGCATAACAATGCCTTGCTAAGTGAGGAAAACAATAATTGCAACCATTTATTATGAATTATGTGCCAGGCACCAGACTAATCCTTTATTTTCCCTGTTTTATTTCATCCTCACAACAAATGTCATTATTTTGCAGAGACTACTTATCTCCATTTTATAAATGAGGAAACTGAAATTAAGTCAGGTGTGTACGTCTATAGAACTAATAGTTGGTACAGCTGGAGAGGTCAAACCTGGCTAAGGTGACTCCAAAGTCCACAGTCTTTACCACACTGTAATGGTTCCTTCAGGGTAGAGATCATCAATTGGTACCTGTCTGGCCCCTGGTAGAAGCCAGGGTTAAATTTCCCTGAAGAGTAGTCCTAGAATATTTGAAAGGTAAATTGTTAACTCAAACATGGAGTGAATCTAGGACAAGAAAGCAAAAAGTAAATGTAGTGGGAAGCTCATCATTCTACAGGCAATCTACCTTCAGGGAGGTGTCCCTTCCTCCTACTCCCATCTTTGATAAATTCCCAAAAAAACAACATCCTTTCCATAGTGTCAGCGTTTGGGTATACACTTTATTGCACTTTATATATCCATTTCCCAAACTAGACATGTTCATTATTAATCTTTTTAATCCTCATAATCATCAGGGCGTACCACACAGTAAGCATCAGCAACTATTTGATCTTCAAACCATGGCCACTCACACATCCATATCCATTTAACAGTATGAAGGTTGATATTCAGGCCCCACATGTGTATTCTGAGGAACATAATTCCCAATAAGCTCTTGTTTTAAAGGTGAGAAACAGCTCGTGTTCATTTTCAAAATCAAGATGACATTCAGACGTGTGTGTCAGGTCTGCTTTGCTTTTTTCATATTTAATGAGTATGAAATTACCTTTAAAAGACAAATACCAAACCGTGTTCACCTGCTCACCACTCACTTTTTCCCTTCATTTTCTCTGTCTTTATGAAAGTAAAGTATTTATTCTAGTTCTCACCATCTGTAAGAGGCCTGGTCCACCGAACAATTTTTGATCCTGTAACCTTTGACCTTCAGTTTTTGTCTTGTATAAAGGCTGTGTGCCGAGACTGAAGATGAACTACGATCTTCTCTTCTATCTCTATGCCTTTTTCTACTTCTTCCTCTGATAGCAATAACTTAGTTTCTGAATCTTTGGTTACAATAACCACAAAGGATCGTCGTGACTCAAGGATATTAGCGACCACCACTTGATGTTGATAAACTTCCAAAGCACTCCGTGCACGATCAATTACGATGGAGGAGTCAGTCTCCAACTTAAAGGAAATTACAAATGCTTTGGGAGCCCAGTCTTTAACCAAAGGAAAAAGCATTTTTGGCACCATCTTCATTGTTATCTGTACTGGAAAAACAAAAGCTTGATAAGCAAACACAGATCACTACCTACCAGGTCAATCTCATGGGAAACTAAGGAAGCAGGGGCTAAGATTTTTGGCTAGTGTCAATTTCAGTGGGATTTCTCATTGTCAAACTTTTCAAAGCATATTAAATGTTTAGCTTAAAAGCTTTGGCTCTGCAGGTTCGTGAGAATGCCTAATTGCAAGGCTTCATACATATTCTGGAGCAAACAATGTCTTATGAATAATCAGCCTTGCTCTGCCATCTTCATCACCATTAACAGAACTCTAAAGAACAGCATCACACTTTCTCAAACGGTCCCCTTTATTTTTTAAACCAGACCCTCAAATAAATAAATGCAAATAATCTATTCATGCAAAAGTTACTTTGGCAGATGCTCAAAGTCGGATTTTTAAACTTCTCAGCTTAAAATATTTCTTGCACTGGTAGAATGGCTGTTTGATTCCATTTAAAAATTGTCACTTGTAACACATCTTAGCACTGGGGAAACAGAACTTACTTTATTTTCACTTGACCAAAACTCCTACTATACCATTCTCAATCCCTTTGAAAGGGAATGTTGAGTGTACTTTCAAGATAGAACTAAAAAATACAGGATAAACTAATGCTCTCTGAATTTAAATAGTGTGAAACAACTAATCATCAGGATTTCCCCTAAAAAAATTAGAAAGTGTGATAGGGACCATATATCCATTCCGCACTTTATTTTTCTTCTTAGCATTTATCACTACCTAACATAATACACATTTGACTTATTTATTGTCTCCTCTGTAGAGTATAAGCAAAACTAGACGCAGTATGTTTCTTTTTACTGCTTTATCTTCCAGGTCCTGCAATAGTGCCTGACATATAGTAGGTACTCAGTAAATAAGTATTTGTTGAAGAAAATGAACAATCCTACAAAGTCAGCAAGTGCCCCACCAATAGAGTTTCTCCTATTTAAATTCTATTTGTATCATGCAATAAATGACTAAGAATTGCTTCAGGTTCCGAGAAGTCAGATCACCTCAACATGTCAACCACACTACTACCCACCCCATACCTCTTCCTTAAACTACAGCAACAACCCCCATTTAATCAACCCTCACTTGCCTCTCCCTCTGCCTAATTCACCTTTTATACTGATATCAGAATGTTCTCAAACAAAAACTCTATCTCATTCTCCTACTTATGTTTCCCTTGGCTCCATAGGATAAAGTCCAAGCTCCTTAAGAAATAGAAAGTCTTCTACGAAGTAAGCTGTTTCTTCAGTCTGCCCTCCACTCCCACCTCTCCCTGCTCTCCAGACTTACCAAACAACTTCAGTTCAGAGTCACTGCACATTTCCAAACCCCCGCTGCGTACTCCATCTGGAGTGACTTTCCCCACGTTATCAGGTATACCTTCTGCTCATCTTTGAAAACTCAGTTCAAGCCATCTCCAGAAAGCCTTCCTTGACTTCCCCAAGATTCACTCACCCCACGCTGACTTTACTTTGTACATACCTCCACTAGGACATTTATCACTCTGTATTGTAATTATGTCTGTGTCCAGCTCCCTCACTAGATTGTGAGGTCCTTGGGGAAGAGCGGTGTCTTATTCATCTCTGTATCCCCAGTGCCTAGCACATATGAAATGCAGAAAGGCCATCTCCAGACCAAGAGGGAATTAACCCAAGGTTGGTTATAGGGGATCAGAGCTCTGGAAGAGAAGCGCCCATCACCTGCAGTGGGCCCCCAGATGACTGGATCTTGTGTTCAGGCATTTCAGAGACAGGAATATAGAAATCTGACACGGCCGCAGCCAGGTAAAACATCGCAGAAGGGCCTGTAAAAAGAAGCACAGAGCGTAATAAATCGGAGAGGGGTATGGAATCAGCTCCTTTTCAACTCAGATTCCCCGGCTATGAGACCCATGGGTAATAAGGATGGAAAGGGGTAAGTGTCTGGGGAGAAAGGCTCTGCCTCCGAATAAACGATGGACTCCTAGGGCACGCACCTAGCGGATTGAGCGCCTGGGCCGCAGCCTGCAGCAGATGCAAATAGTCCGTCAAAGTGGTGAACTCTACCGCCAGGAAGGTGCCGGCAGCCGCAGCTTCCTGGTAGCTCTGCAGAGCCGCAGCGAAGCCAGGGAGTGCGTTCTCTTCGACCTCCAGGCTCAGTAAGCCGGAAGGGGATCGGCTGGAGGGCCGCAGAGCCGACAGCCAGGTCTGGGGAGGGAAGCGGTGGGCAAAGGGGAAAGCGGAGCGAGCACGGTACAGGAACAGGACACCGTAGCCCGCAGCTAGGAAGGCCTCCGCCGAGGTTGCACCGCGCCGCCCGCTGCTGAAGTTGTCCAGGAAGCGCACTGGCCGGGCTTCCAGTGGGACCTTGGTGCCGCCGGACGTGACCAACACCACCCGTCTGCCCTGCGCACCCAGCCCGGCGGCGAAGCGAGCCATAACCTCGGCCCAGCGCGCAACACCGGCGGGCTGGGGGAACTCAGCACCCAGGGCCGCTTCCGCCATGAATCTCGGAGTTCCCCCGCACTTGCGCACGCCGCTGGGCCGCCGGCGCCACGCCCCCTGCCCCACGTGGCCTAGGCGCCGCCGCAATAAGAGGACCGGGGTTTGCTACCGTACGCCGGACGCCAGCTGCGGGTTTCCCCACGTCTGGAAATGCGTGGTGCTTCTGCCCCTCATCGCTGCTAAATTGACCCTAAACAGGAGTCGGCTGGGCAGGCATCTGGAAGGGTCACATCCCTCTCATACTAATAGTTTCCTAGCCTGGGTAAAGAACAGGCCATTTGACTCTTACCGGCCACCGTACAGATCTTCCTGCCCTTGAACTCCGCTGGGGTTCAAGGAGTGCCGTGCCATTTAACCTTTGAGGCTTTTGGGAAGCGAGGGTTGTTTGTAAACCCACAAGCACGCTCCAGGTGCTAGTCAAGCCACGCCTCCCCCATGCCCTTGAAATGCGGGAACGAGGCTGCCCCCTCGTGGTCATGTGACACTGGCGTCCGGCGTATCCTCTCCAGGCAACCGTCCTAGAGACCGACAGCACTGGCAGCAACATGAACGTGATCTACCCACTGGCGGTGCCTAAGGGGCGCCGGCTCTGCTGTGAGGTTTGCGAAGCACCAGCCCAGCGGGTGTGCGGGGCCTGTACAGTCACTTATTACTGGTAGGCCCCGAAATGTGGCCCTTGGGCGCCTCAACTCCCTCCCTCTCTCTGTCACTGGTCTGGGCCTGGGTTCCCTTAAGGCGGCTTCAAGACAGGCCCCTAAGACTTCTGTGCCGTCTGCCTCCTCTTCTACTCAGTCATTCGTCTGCAGATGTTTTGTTGAGCGCCTACTGTGTGCTACACACTGTTCTAGGTGCTAAAGTTACTGAGGGAACTCTGCAGACCACGTCCCTCAAAGCTCTAACTCTCAAATGCGGCAGACCATAAGTAAGCAAACAGAAAACAAGATAATTTCAGAAAGTGATAAATGTCATAAAGACAAAGGAAATGTGATGGGAGGTTGGGCAGACTGCCTCTGTGAGGGTAGACTTAATCTGAAACTAAAGTTGGAGCAGCCTGCCATGGAAATGGCTGGGCGAAGAGTGGCACGGTAAGGCTGTGAGGGTGAAAAGACGGGTGCGTTTGCGGACTAGAAAGAAGGCTAGTTTGTCTAGTGCACAGTCAAGACAGGGAGGGTAGTTCAAGATGAGATCAGTTTTCATCTATTCAGCATAAACATTCCTTGACCTTTGTTTCAGATTAGACCCTGTTTGGGGCCTAAAACAGCTAGGTTGCTGACTTTCAGAAACCTAAGCTAGAGCAGACTAACTTTTAGTTTAAAATATAAAGTCATTATAATACATGGTAACTGACAAGTGCTGTCACTCAGGGTGTGCTATTCCCTGGGACCTGTAAGGATGGAAGCAGGTGACTGGGGCACTATCTGGAAAGGTTCTCTGATGAAGGAACATTTGAGCTGAGTCTTGAAAGGTCAGTAGGAAATTGCTAGGGGAATGAACAATATAAGAAGGAGAGGTAGGGTACTCTGGACATCCAGGACTACCTTGGTGAAAGGTGAAAGAACAAAGTTTATTGAAAGCTGGGTAGAAAAGCTGGTGGTGTAAAGAGCAGTCACTGTTTTTCAAACTGCAGTCCAGGACCTTTAGCAGATTATGAATAAATCACAACCAGCATTTTAAGACAATAATAGAATAAAAAGTATCAGAGTAATCCTACTTGAATCATCTTTTGAAACTTTTGTTTTAGTGCTTTCTGTGCATATGTGTGTTTGTCCTGGTAAAATGTATTTCATGTTATGGATTTAGTAAAAAAAAAAAGTTTGAGAATCATTGTGAATAGTAGTAGTAGGAGTTTAAACCAAAAAGATCAAGGTGAGGGCCAGTTACATAAAATCAAAGTTTGGAATTTATCCTGTGGGGGGCCATCGATGGTTTTGACATGCTCTCATTTGTGTTAAGATGACAGGTAGCAGTGGGGAAGATAGTTGGAAAGTAGACACTGGAGGCTGCGTAACTGATTAAGAAGTTGTTGCAATGGTCCCAGTGTAAAGTAAACATACCTCTCTCAGACTAAATTAGGTGTCTCTCCTCTGTACAGCACTCTATATGTCCCCTATCCTGACATTTATGACATGGATTGAAATCAGTTGTTTAATGTATTCCTCACTAGGCTGTATGCCTCATGAGGGCAAGGATGGCATATTTTCATTGCTGTTACTTTATTGCATTTAGAATATAGTTCAGAAATTATAACAGAAACTACAAAGTCCTGATTACCTCTGTATGTTCATTTTTCCACCACACTCACCCCCTCTTTTCCTTGATGTAGTTACAGAGACTTTCTTTCAGTTCTAATTTGCTAAGTCCTTTCCTCTCTCAGTTTCTTTGCCCAGGCTGTTCCCTGTGCTGGGAACCTCCCCTTCAACCATGAATTTTTCTGGTTGCCTTTCATCCTTCAGTTCTCAGAAATGTTACTTCTTCAAAGAAGTCTTTCTAGAAAACCCAGTCTAAATACTCTCTCATTTCCTTTCTCATTTTTTTCTTCACGTTTCCTGTGCTTTTACATTTTTGTGTTTACGTGTTGAATATCTGTGTGTTTTATGACACTTAGTGCCCCCACATACCAGGCACTGAGTCATCATTTGTTGAATAAATGAACTTCTGAATGGATAATAAACCTATTAATTTGTCAGGAAACACAGAGGGAGGAGGTAGTGGCTGACAGACTGGATTGGGAACACAGAGTTTGAGGGGCCTTCAGGTCACTTGGGAGATCTGGCCAGTAAACAACTTTAAGTACCGACCTGGCACTTGGGAAGATTAGATTCCTTTGTCTAGTATGAGCATCCAGATCTTCCCCTGGTGCCTTCGGAAGCAATTCCTTCTTCCTCTCAACTCATTGTACAGTTACTCTGTACCTCACAGTTGACTTATTTCTCTTCTTCATTTTATTTGTTGACAAGCACATTATCTCAATTTTATTATGCTCCATTAATACAGGACATTATGTTGAATATGTGTAGAAGAACTGTCGTATGTATGCTGTCTTTTGATCTGTGTCAGGCCCATCTGTGTACTCCCCACAGTCTCCAACAAAGTGTCTTGAAATAGTTGAAACTAAATATTTGATGAATGCATGAATAAATCATCATGTCCTATGCTCTTATCTTCCATTATTTTCTTTTCTCTTCTTTCGCTACTTTTAATTTTCTTTAAAGCCTTCTCTTCTTCACCACCCCCTCTTTCTCCACATTTCTATATCCTTGTGTCCTGGAAATTTCAAGATTTTTCTATATAGTAAATCGGAGGTAATTTTTCTATGTCTTCAAAATGGGGGCTTTAATATACTCTTTCTCACAGGGTTGGGTGTTTTTTTGTTTGTTTTTTAATTAAAGTTTATTGGGGTGACAATTGTTAGTAAAGTTACATAGATTTCAGGTGTACAATTCTGTATTACATCATCTATAAATCCCATTGTGTGTTCACCACCCAGAGTCAGTTCCCCTTTCATCACCATATATTTGATCCCGCTCACAGGGTTTTCATGGTTGACTGTAAAGTATCTAGCACTGTGCCTGGGACCAAGCTGGCACTCAATATTTATTTATTTTGTTCCTCATACCAAATTTAAAGTGCAGGAAGGACAGTCAGCTTAAATTTGTGAAAGTTTTTTTTTTTTTCAAAAAAGTTTTTTTTTCCTGATTATAGATGTAATTCATGCTCACTGCAGAAAACTTAAAAATACAAAAAATAAAGAAGAAAAATAATCCATAATCCCATACCCAGAGAGTAATAACCTGACATTTTGGTGAATTTCCGTGTGTTTTTTTCCTATAAATCCATTTATGTTATGTATTCTGTGTAATTTCCTGCATATCTTTCTATATTGTTCCAAGGGAATAGAACATTTTCTTAAAAAGGCAATTTTACTAAAGTATACATTAAAGTATTACAGACAGATAAAAGAGGCTTCAATACTATAAGTTAGCAAATCATAGCATATAGATAAGAGTAATTTGCAATAATTTTTCCTTTCATTTAACATTATGGGATACAAATTAAAATGCCTTTGCTGGCCAGGAAGAGAAAACAAATGGTGAACTGGTTTTCAACAGAAGGAATCAGTAGGGTATATGGTGAACTGGAGAATGAATTCCCTGCCTAAAGACATTTAAATTCAGTTTTAAAAACTTGATAATGGCCAAACAAAACAAGTCAGTCTTACAAACTACTTAATTGTGAGCCCTGATTGAAAACATATTTTTAGCTCCTTCTTTATGGATGGCCATGTTTTGGGTGTTAAGGGTGAGACAGATGAATAAAGAGAGAGCTCACAAATATATAAATAAAATTCACTTTATTTAGAAAGGCAAGACATGCCAAATACTCTCCGTGGAACAAAAGTTCAGGCAGCTAAGTAAGTTAATATTTCCATTACTCACACAATTACTCATCAAGTCCTTGTTTGATAAATACCCCGTGGAGCTCCACTATTTCTATATCCTGACTGTTAAGTGCTTTTATTGATTTGTTTACAATAATTGTCTATCAAAAAAAAACCCTTAAAATGCTTTATGTGATTTTTATGAAAGCAGTCCCAGTTTATAAAGATATACTTTATTTCATTTCTGTTGTCCCAGAAGCAAGAAAGGAGAGAGGGTGCTATATTTTATAGTCTGACTGCTTTTGTGCTAGAACAGCAGAGTTGAGTAGTTGCAATAGAGACCATATAGTTCTCAAAGCCTAAAATACTTACTGTCTGGCCCTTTACAGAAAACTTTGCTGACCCTTGCCCTAGATTATTGTTACCTATTTGGGAATATGTGTAAATGGAACCGAACAGTTAACTTTCTCACATTTAAGTAAAAATGTGTAACAGTCCATAGAAATGCAAAAACCCATGATTGTATGTATCTAACAGTCTTAATAATGCATGAAGCAGTTATATGTCAATTATACCTCAATTTGAAAAAAAGATAAACGTGGGGGGAAAAAAACCAAAAACGTGAAGCAATTATTTATTTCTCTCTTCAATTCTGATGGGCGAAATATAATAAATAATTCAATCACAATAGTTGGACACATCAGTATCCCACTTTCAATAATGACTAGAACAACTAGACAGAAGATCAGCAAGGAAATATAAGACTTGAACAACACTGTAAAGTAACAAGACCTAACAGATATCTATAGAACACCATCCACTAACAGCAGAATATACATTCTTCTCAAGTTCATATGAAACATTCTCCAGGATAGACCACATTTAGAGCATAAAAACAAGTCTCAAATTTATAAGGATTGACATTATACAAAGTATGTTCTCCAACCACAGTGGAATGAAATTAGTAATTGAAAACAGAAGGAAATTTGGGAAATTTACAAATGTGTGGCAATAACAACAAACTGTTAAACAACCAATGGGTTAAAAAAGAAATCACAAGAGAAATTAGAAAATGCTTTGAGATGAAATGAGAAGGAAAACACAACATACTAAAACTTATGGGATGCAGTTAAAGCCGTACTCAGAGGGACATTTACAGCTGTAAACATATACATTAAAAAGGAAGGGATGCTTCAAATCAGAGTGGAATTCTTCCACTTTAAGAAACTAGAAAGAGAAGAACAAACTCAACCCAAAGCTAGCAGAAGGAGGGAAATAGTAAAGATTAGAGCAGAAATAAATGAAATAAAGAATAGGAAAACAATGGAGTCAGCAAACCCAAAAGTTGATTCTTTAAAAACTCAAAAAAAATTGACAAACCTTTAGGTAGACTAACCAAGAAAAGAAAAGAAGACTCAAATTACTAAAATCAGAAATGAAAGTGGGGAGATTGCTACCAACTTTGCAGAAATAAGAAGTTATAGGGCCGGCCCGGTGGCTCAGACGGTTGGAGCTCCGTGCTCCTAACTCCAAAGGCTGCTGGTTTGATTCCCACATGGGCCAGTGGGCTCTCAACCACAAGGTTGCCAGTGCAACTCCTCGAGTCCTCAAGGGATGGTGGGCTCCGTCCCTTGCAACTAAGATTGAACACGGCACCTTGAGCTGAGCTCTCGAATGGCTCAGTTGGTTGGAGTGCGTCCTCTCAACCACAAGGTTGCTGGTTCGACTCCCACAATGGATGGTGGGCAGCGCCCCCCTGCAACTAAGATTGAACACGACACCTTGAGCTGAGCTCCCGGATGGCTCAGTTGGTTGGAGTGTGTCCTCTCAACCACAAGGTTGCTGGTTTGACTCCCACAACGGATGGTGGGCTGCGCCCCCTGCAACTAGCAACGGCAACGGGACCTGGAGCTGAGCTGCGCCCTCCACAACTAAGACTGAAAGGACAACAACTTGACTTGGAAAAAAGTCCTGGAAGTACACGCTGTTCTCTAATAAAGTCCCTTCCCCAATAAAATCTTAAAAAAAAAAAAAAAGTTGTAAGAGAATACAATGCACAACTGTATGCCAACACATTAGATTACCTAGATGAAATATATTCCTAAAAAGACACAAACTACTAAAACTGATTCAAGAAGAAATAGAATATCTGAATAGATCTATAACAAGTAAAGAAATTTAGCTAGTAACAAAAAACTTCCCACAAAGCAGAGTCCAGGAGTAGATGACTTCGCTGGTGAATTTTATCAAATGTTTAAAGACAAACTCTTCCAAAAAATTAGAAGAGGAAGGAATAAATCCCAATTCATTTTATGAGACCAGCACTACTCTGATACCAAAAGAGACAGACATCACAAGAAAAGAAAACTACAGACCGATACCCCTTGTGAATAATGATGCAAAAATACTGAATAAAATACTAGCAAACCAAATGCAGCAGCATATAGAAAGGATTATACATCATGACAAACTGGGATTTCTCTCAGGAAACAAGGTTGGTTCAACATACAAATATCAATCAATGTAAGACACCATTCTGAATAAAATAAAGGACAAAAATCCCCATGATCACCTCATTAGATGCAGAAAAAGCATTTGACAAAGTCCAACACATTTTATGACAAAAACGGGTAACAAACTAGGAATGGAAAGGAACTTCTGTGACTTGGTAAAAAGCATCTGTGAAAAATCTGTAGAGAAACACATAGTTAACATCATACTTAATGGTCGAAGACTAAAAGCTTTATCCTCTAAATTCAGGAATGAGACAAGAATTTGCTTTCACCACTTTTGTTCAACATTGTACTAGAGGTTCTATTTGGGGCATTTATACAAGACAGTAAAATAAAAGGCAACCAACCTGAAAAAGAAGGAGTAAAAGTACCTCTATTTGCAGATGACATGGTCTTACATAGCAAAAACTCTAAAGAATCCCCCACTACACACCCACATACAAAACTATTGCTAACGTAGGCTTTACTATCGCCCTAGACCTAAGCTCAGCCACGCAAAACCTAAAATTTAAACACCCCTCCGCCTCATTCAAATTCTCCAACCTACTAGGCTATTTCCCTACCGTAGTACACCGCTCTATGCCCCTAACAAACCTAAAAAAAAAAAAAAAAACAGCCTCCCTCCTATTAGACCTAACCTGAATAGAAAGTATTCTCCCTAAATCAATCTCCATACTCCAAATAAAAACCTCCACCCTAGTATCAAGCCAAAAGGGCCAAATCAAACTGTACTTTCTCTCCTTCCTCCTAACACTAACCCTAAGCCTAATCGTATTTATCCTCCACGAGTAACCTCTAAAACAACAACCACTCCCACAAGCAAAGACCATCCAGTAACAATCACCAGTCAAACCCCATAGCTATACAAAGCAGCCACACCCATTACCTCCTTACTGAACACACCCACAGATCTTCAACACTATAATAACCCAATCCCCCATGCCATTAAACTCAAGCACACCCTTCAACCCCTCACTATTCAATACACATAAAACAAATAAAACCTCAACAACCAAGCCAGAAACAAAAGCCCCCAACACAACCTTATTAGAGACCCACACCTCAGGATACTGCTCCGTAGCCATAGCAGTCGTATAACCAAACACCACCAACATTCCCCCCAAATAAATTAAAAACACCATTAACCCTAAAAAAGACCCACCAAAACTTATTACAATACCGCACCCAACACCTCCACTCACAATCAACCCAACCCCTCCATAAACAGGCGACGGCTTAGAAGAAAAACCAACAAAACTAACAACAACAAATAATACTTAAAATGAATACAATATATGTATCATTATTCTACATGGAATCTAACCACGACCAATGACATGAAAAATCACCGTTGTATTTCAACTATAAGAACAGTAATGACCAACATTCGCAAATCTCACCCACTATTCAAAATCATCAACGACTCATTCGTCGACCTACCCGCCCCATCAAGTATCTCTTCCTGATGAAACTTCGGATCCCTCCTAGGAATCTGCCTAGCTATTCAAATTCTCACAGGACTTTTCCTAGCAATACATTATACATCAGATACCGCCACAGCCTTCCACTCCGTAACCCACATTTGCCGAGACGTCAACTACGGCTGAGTCCTGCGCTACCTCCACGCCAACGGGGCCTCCATATTCTTTATCTGCCTGTTCCTACACGTAGGACGAGGAATCTACTACGGCTCCTACACATTCTCAGAAACATGAAACATTGGAATCATCCTCCTCTTCGCCGTCATAGCCACAGCATTCATAGGCTACGTACTCCCATGAGGTCAAATGTCCTTCTGAGGAGCAACAGTTATCACAAACCTTCTCTCAGCCATTCCATACGTCGGAACAACTCTAGTCGAATGAGTCTGAGGCGGATTTTCAGTCGATAAAGCCACACTCACCCGATTCTTCGCTCTGCACTTCCTATTACCCTTCATCATCGCAGCCATAGTCATAGTCCATCTACTTTTCCTCCACGAAACAGGATCTAACAACCCAATCGGAATCCCATCAGACGCAGACATAATCCCATTCCACCCCTACTATACCATTAAAGACATTCTAGGCCTCGTACTAATACTGATAGCACTACTGTCCTTAGTCCTATTCGCCCCCGATCTATTAGGCGACCCAGACAACTACACTCCAGCCAACCACTAAACACTCCACCCCACATTAAACCAGAATGATACTTTCTATTTGCCTACGCAATCCTACGTTCAATCCCAAATAAACTCGGCGGAGTTGTAGCCCTAGTTCTATCTATCCTTATCCTAGCTGTCATCCCACTACTCCATACATCAAACAACGCAGCATGACATTCCGACCCTTAAGCCAATGCTTATTCTGACTCCTAGTAGCAGACCTCCTTACACTAACCTGAATCGGAGGCCAACCTGTAGAACACCCATTCATTATCATCGGACAGCTAGCCTCTATTCTATACTTCCTAATTATCCTAGTCCTAATACCACTCGCAAGCATCGCAGAAAACCATCTATTGAAATGAAGAGTCTCTGTAGTATATTACATTACCCTGGTCTTGTAAACCAGAAAAGGGGAACAACACTCCCCCATAGACTCAAGGAAGAAACTCCAAGTTCCACCATCAGCACCCAAAGCTGAAATTCTACTTAAACTATTCCTTGAACCATATATGAATGGAATCACACCAACCTACTGTAACACCCCAGTATCATCTCATTGCTTCTCACACCCTATGTACTTCGTGCATTAAGCTAACTACACCATACATTATATAGTACATACTATGTATAATAGTACATTAAATTATTTACCCCATGCATATAAGCAAGTACAATAGAATCAAGAAATTACATAAGACATCAACTGAAGCTATACATAAATCTATTAACATACATGAATATCCATGACCAAAGCAACTGTTTAATCTTACATAATACATATAATGATTAATCGTACATACCCCATTAAGTCAAATCAATTCCAGACAACACGCATATCACCTCCAATAGGTTATCTCTCGACTACCAACTCACGTGAAACCAGCAACCCTTGCGAGAAGGATCCCTCTTCTCGCCCCGGGCCCATAAACCGTGGGGGTTTCTAGAAATGGGGAGTAAACGACATCTGGTTCTTTCTTCAGGGCCATCTCACCTAAAATCGCCTATTCTTTCCTCTTAAATAAGACATCTCGATGGGTTAGTGACTAATCAGCCCATGCCGACACATAACTGTGGTGTCATGCCTTTGGTATCTTTAATTTTTTAGGGGTATGCTTGGACTCACCTATGGCCGTCAGAGGCCTTAACACAGTCAAATAACTTGTAGCTGAGCTCAAATTGAACCATGCTCGGGACCGGCATCAAAATCAAAGGGTGAATGAAGTTAATGGTACAGGACATAAAAGTCAACTCAACATGGAGGGAACAAGTCAACGGACAAACCAAGATGTCAACATTAGGTCTAACCCTAGACGGGGTAATATTCAGTCAATGGTTACAGGACATAACAATTTATACGCAACGTATACGCAACGTATACGCAACGTATACGCAACGTATACGCAACGTATACGCAACGTATACGCAACGTATACGCAACGTATACGCAACGTATACGCAACGTATACGCAACGTATACGCAACGTATACGCAACGTATACGCAACGTATACGCAACGTATACGTATACGCAACGTATACGCAACGTATACGCAACGTATACGCACGTATACGCAACGTATACGCACGCACCCACCCATACTAAGTAGACAGGCTCACCAAACCCCCCCCCCCCCCCCCGTTAAATCCTAATATCATATGTGACTATCAACGCCTTGCCAAACCCCAAAAACAAGAACAAGTACACAACTGACACAACCGAGACTAAGCCTCTATTAATGATCAAATAACTATTAATAGACTTACTAATCTCAGTGATCTAACGCACCTTCTTCCCACTTGATACAAACCTGCTACTTTAATGATTTAATTTTCCTTAGACAGCCATCCCTCTAGATCTGAAACCCACCCCCCACCAATTCAAACATAATTATAAATTTCAATGCCCACTTCAAACCAGATCCCCCTTGTTAATGTAGCTTAACCAACCAAAGCAAGGCACTGAAAATGCCTAGATGAGTACTAGTACTCCATAAACACAAGGCTTGGTCCTGGCCTTTTCTGTTAGTTCTAGGTAAAACTACACATGCAAGTATCCGCACCCCAGTGAGAATGCACTCTAAATCACGATCCTGATTAAAAGGAGCGGGCATCAAGCCCACTACAAAGTAGCTCATAACGCCTTGCTTAACCACACCCCCACGGGAAACAGCAGTTGATAAAAAATTAAGCCATGAACGAAAGTTTGAGCTAAGTTATAACCTATTCCTCAGGGTTGGTAAATTTCGTGCCAGCCACCGCGGTCACACGATTAACCCAAATTAACAGAAACACGGCGTAAAGCGTGTTTAAGAGTACAAAAAATAAAGTTAAATCCTAACTAAGCCGTAAAAAGCCCTAGCTAAAATAAAATAAACTACGAAAGTGACTTTACGAATTCTGAGTACACGATAGCTAAGACCCAAACTGGGATTAGATACCCCACTATGCTTAGCCCTAAACCTAAACAATCAACACAACAACATTGTTCGCCAGAGTACTACTAGCAATAGCTTAAAACTCAAAGGACTTGGCGGTGCTTTATACCCCTCTAGAGGAGCCTGTCCTATAATCGATAAACCCCGATAGACCTCACCAGCCCTTGCCAATTCAGCCTATATACCGCCATCCTCAGCAAACCCTAAAAAGGAACTGTAGTAAGCACAAACACAAAACATAAAAACGTTAGGTCAAGGTGTAGCCCATGAGCTGGAAAGAGATGGGCTACATTTTCTTATCAAAGAACACTTAAAATTACATACGGAAACTCCCATGAAACGGAGAGCAGAAGGTGGATTTAGTAGTAAACCAAGAACAGAGAGCTTGGTTGAATTAGGCCATGAAGCACGCACACACCGCCCGTCACCCTCCTCAAATATAAAGGTACCACCCAAACCTATTATCACGTACCCGCAACATGAGAGGAGATAAGTCGTAACAAGGTAAGCGTACTGGAAAGTGCGCTTGGATATATCAAAGTGTAGCTTAGACTAAAGCACCTGGCTTACACCCAGGAGACTTCACACACAATGAACACTTTGAACAAGTACTAGCCCAACCACAACCTAACTCAACCCATATAACTAACTAAACCAAAACATTTATTTCCGTGATAGTATAGGAGATAGAAAACTCACTTGGCGCTATAGAGAAAGTACCGCAAGGGAACGATGAAAGATAACCAAAAGTACAAAACAGCAAAGCTTACCCCTTTTACCTTTTGCATAATGATTTAACTAGAACAAGCTAGCAAAGAGATCTTAAGTTAGCTACCCCGAAACCAGACGAGCTACCTACAAACAGCTTCACAGAGCAAACCCGTCTATGTGGCAAAATAGTGGGAAGATTTGTAGTTAGAGGTGAAAAGCCTACCGAGCCTGGTGATAGCTGGTTGTCCAGGACAGAATATCAGTTCAAATTTAAACCTTACCTGAAAAGTCAACAATTCCAATGTAGGTTTAAATACTAGTCTAAAGGGGTACAGCCCTCTAGACACAGGATACAACCTTTATTAGAGAGTAAGCCATGACCAATACCATAGTTGGCCTAAAAGCAGCCACCAATTAAGAAAGCGTTAAAGCTCAACAAGCCTACAACCTTAATCCCTAAAGCAACAAGCTAACTCCTAATCTACACAACTGGACTATTCTATTATCAAATAGAAGCAACACTGTTAATATGAGTAACAAGAATTAATTCTCCTAGCACAAGCCTATATCAGAACGGATACCCCACTGATAGTTAACAACAAACACACGCACAGCCCAAAGCCAAGATCAAACCATAAACAAATTGTTAACCCAACACAGGAGTGCATTAAGGAAAGATTAAAAGAAGTAAAAGGAACTCGGCAAACACAAACCCCGCCTGTTTACCAAAAACATCACCTCTAGCATCCTAAGTATTAGAGGCACTGCCTGCCCAGTGACATCTGTTCAACGGCCGCGGTATCCTGACCGTGCAAAGGTAGCATAATCACTTGTTCCCTAAATAGGGACTTGTATGAATGGCCACACGAGGGTTTTACTGTCTCTTACTTCCAATCAGTGAAATTGACCTTCCCGTGAAGAGGCGGGAATAATATAACAAGACGAGAAGACCCTATGGAGCTTCAATTAACTAATCCAATAAAGACAAACTACCTCCCACCCAGGACTCAACTTCCCTTTATCATGGATTAGCAATTTAGGTTGGGGTGACCTCGGAGTACAAAAAAACCTCCGAGTGATTAAAATCTAGACTAACCAGTCAAAACATAACATCACTTATTGATCCAAAATTTGATCAACGGAACAAGTTACCCTAGGGATAACAGCGCAATCCTATTTAAGAGTCCATATCGACAATTAGGGTTTACGACCTCGATGTTGGATCAGGACATCCTAATGGTGCAGCCGCTATTAACGGTTCGTTTGTTCAACGATTAAAGTCCTACGTGATCTGAGTTCAGACCGGAGTAATCCAGGTCGGTTTCTATCTGTTCTAAGCCTCTCCCAGTACGAAAGGACAAGAGAAGCAAGGCCCACTTTACTAAAGCGCCTTCAAGCTAATAGATGATTTAATCTAAATCTAGTAACTACAAATAACCCTGCCCAAGAAACAGGGCCCGTTAGAGTGGCAGAGACCGGTAATTGCATAAAACTTAAACTTTTATAGCCAGAGGTTCAACTCCTCTCTCTAACATCATGTTTATAATTAACCTCCTGCTGCTAATTGTCCCAATTCTCCTGGCCGTAGCATTCCTTACCCTCATTGAACGAAAAGTACTAGGCTACATACAATTCCGCAAAGGGCCAAACGTCGTAGGCCCTTACGGACTTCTACAGCCAATTGCCGACGCCGTGAAACTATTCACGAAAGAACCCCTACGCCCCCTAACATCATCAGTCTCTATATTCATTATCGCACCAGTCCTAGCCCTCACCCTAGCCCTAACAATATGAACCCCCCTTCCCATACCACATCCACTAATCAACCTCAACCTAGGAGTTCTGTTCATACTAGCTATATCAAGCCTAGCTGTCTACTCTATCCTATGGTCTGGCTGAGCCTCAAACTCCAAATATGCCCTGATCGGGGCCCTACGAGCAGTAGCACAAACCATCTCTTACGAGGTTACCCTTGCAATCATCCTACTATCTGTACTTTTACTGAGTGGATCTTTCTCACTATCTACCCTAATTATCACACAAAACACAAATAATTTTTCAATCATCCCTTAGCTAACCATATATATGATTCATCTCTACTCTAGCAGAAACCAATCGAGCCCCATTCGACCTGACAGAAGGCGAATCTGAACTTGTTTCTGGGTTCAACGTGGAATACGCCGGAGGCCCCTTCGCTCTCTTTTTCCTAGCCGAATACGCCAACATCATCATAATAAACATCTTCACAACCACCCTCTTCCTGGGAGCATACCACAACCCAATCATACCGGAACTCTACACCACTAACTTCGTACTCAAATCCCTACTTCTTACTATCTCTTTCCTATGAATCCGAGCATCATATCCACGATTCCGATACGACCAACTAATACACCTCTTATGAAAAAACTTCCTACCCCTAACCCTAGCCCTATGTATATGACACGTAGCGATACCTGTAATTACAGCTGGCATCCCTCCACAAACATAAGAAATATGTCTGACAAAAGAGTTACTTTGATAGAGTAAACCATAGGGGTTCAAGCCCCCTTATTTCTAGAACTACAGGAATTGAACCTGCTCCTAAGACTTCAAAAATCCTCGTGCTACCATATTACACCACATTCTACAGTAAGGTCAGCTAAGTAAGCTATCGGGCCCATACCCCGAAAATGTTGGTTCACACCCTTCCCGTACTAATAAACCCACTCATCTTCACTACAATTTCATTCACCATTATCCTAGGAACCCTTATCGTAATAACAAGCTCACACTGATTACTTGTTTGAATCGGCTTCGAAATGAACATACTAGCCATCATTCCTATAATGATAAAACGATCCAACCCCCGATCCACAGAAGCCTCCACCAAATATTTCCTCACACAAGCAACCGCATCCATGCTACTCATATTAGCTATCATCATCAACCTCTTCCATTCCGGCCAATGAACCGTCACAAACATCCTTAGCCCAACGGCCTCCGCTATCATAACCCTAGCCCTCACCATAAAACTAGGCCTATCTCCATTCCACTTCTGAGTCCCCGAAGTAACACAAGGCATTCCCCTATCATCAGGCCTTATCCTCCTCACATGACAAAAACTAGCCCCCTTGTCAATCCTCTACCAAATCTCACACTCAATCAACCTAGACATCTTACTCTCCATGTCTATCCTATCCATCCTAGTCGGAGGATGAGGAGGACTTAACCAAACCCAACTACGAAAAATCCTGGCATACTCCTCAATTGCCCACATAGGATGAATGACAGCCATCATAGCCTACAACCCCACCATAGCACTACTCAATCTAATCCTATATATTCTAATAACGACCACAACCTTCATATTATTCATGACTAACGCATCAACCACCACACTATCCCTATCACACCTCTGAAACAAAATACCCGTACTAACAACATCTATCCTAGCAATCATATTATCACTAGGAGGCCTCCCCCCACTAACAGGATTCCTACCCAAATGAATGATTATCCAAGAACTAACAAAAACGACAGCATTATCCTACCGACTTTAATAGCCATCATCGCCCTACTCAACCTATATTTCTACATACGACTAACCTATACCACATCCCTAACAATGTTCCCATCCACCAACAACATAAAAATCAAATGACAATTCGAAAACACAAAATGAACAACCCTTCTATCTCCAATAATCATCTTATCTACCCTAACACTCCCCCTAGCCCCAGTACTATCGACACTAAACTAGGAATTTAGGTTAGACACAGACCGAGAGCCTTCAAAGCCCTAAGCAAATGAATATACGTTTAATTCCTGTTGATAAGGACTGCAAGACTTTATCTTACATCAACTGAATGCAAATCAATCACTTTAATTAAGCTAAGCCCTTCTAGACTGGTGGGCTTGTATCCCACGAAATTTTAGTTAACAGCTAAATACCCTAATCAACTGGCTTCAATCTACTTCTCCCGCCGCGTAGAAAAAAAGGCGGGAGAAGCCCCGGCAGGATTGAAGCTGCTTCTTTGAATTTGCAATTCAATATGTGATATACACTACGAGGCTTGGTAAAAAGGGGACTTAAACCCCTGTACTTAGATTTACAGCCTAATGCCTACTCGGCCATTTTACCTATGTTCATTAACCGCTGACTCTTTTCAACAAATCACAAAGACATCGGCACCCTATATCTACTATTTGGTGCCTGAGCAGGAATAGTGGGCACCGCCCTAAGCCTACTAATTCGAGCTGAATTAGGCCAGCCAGGCGCCCTCTTAGGGGACGACCAAATCTATAACGTAATCGTCACCGCCCATGCATTCGTAATAATTTTCTTTATAGTAATGCCTATTATGATTGGAGGCTTTGGCAACTGACTAGTCCCTCTAATAATTGGTGCTCCAGACATGGCATTCCCACGTATGAACAACATAAGCTTTTGACTCCTGCCCCCTTCCTTCCTACTTTTATTAGCATCATCAATAGTTGAGGCTGGCGCCGGAACCGGCTGAACTGTTTACCCTCCTCTAGCGGGAAATTTGGCCCACGCAGGAGCTTCTGTAGACCTGGCCATCTTCTCTCTCCACTTAGCAGGGGTCTCCTCTATCTTAGGGGCAATTAATTTCATCACTACAATTATCAACATAAAACCCCCTGCTCTCTCCCAATACCAAACACCACTCTTCGTATGATCTGTCCTAATCACAGCCGTGCTCCTTTTACTATCTCTTCCTGTCCTAGCTGCCGGAATTACCATGTTACTAACAGACCGTAACCTAAACACTACTTTCTTTGACCCCGCAGGAGGAGGAGACCCCATCCTGTACCAACACCTGTTCTGATTCTTCGGCCATCCTGAAGTATATATTCTTATCCTGCCAGGATTTGGAATCATCTCCCACATTGTTACCTATTATTCAGGTAAGAAAGAACCCTTCGGGTATATAGGCATGGTTTGAGCTATAATGTCAATCGGCTTTCTTGGCTTTATTGTATGAGCCCACCACATATTCACAGTCGGACTAGATGTCGACACACGAGCTTACTTTACTTCAGCTACTATAATCATCGCTATTCCTACCGGAGTAAAAGTCTTTAGCTGACTAGCAACCCTGCACGGAGGAAACATTAAGTGATCACCTGCCATACTATGAGCCCTCGGCTTTATTTTCCTGTTCACCGTAGGAGGTCTAACCGGAATCGTACTGGCCAACTCATCACTGGATATTGTACTCCATGACACATACTATGTTGTAGCCCACTTCCACTATGTCCTATCTATAGGGGCCGTATTCGCCATTATAGGTGGCTTCGTCCATTGATTCCCACTATTCACAGGCTATACGTTAGACACAACCTGAGCGAAAATCCACTTCCTCATTATATTTGTAGGAGTTAACATAACTTTCTTCCCCCAACACTTCTTAGGCCTATCCGGGATACCCCGACGATACTCCGACTACCCAGACGCCTATACAACATGAAATACAGTATCCTCTATAGGATCATTTATCTCACTCACAGCAGTAATCCTAATGGTATTCATGGTCTGAGAAGCTTTCGCGTCAAAACGAGAAGTTTCAACAGTTGAACTTACAACAACAAACCTCGAATGAATGCATGGATGCCCGCCACCCTACCATACATTCGAAGAACCCACCTACGTAAACCCAAAATAAGAAAGGAAGGAATCGAACCCCCTTACATTGGTTTCAAGCCAACATCATATCCATTATGTCTTTCTCCACCAGAGAGGTATTAGTAAAATTTACATAACTTTGTCAAAGTTAAGTTATAGGTTAAACCCCTTTATATCTCCATGGCGTACCCCTTTCAACTAGGCTTCCAAGATGCCACATCACCCATCATAGAAGAACTGCTGCACTTCCATGACCACACCCTAATGATTGTTTTCCTAATTAGCTCCTTAGTACTGTACATTATTTCTCTCATATTAACCACCAGCCTTACCCACACCAGTACAATGGACGCACAAGAGGTAGAGACAATCTGGACCATCCTCCCGGCCATCATCCTCATTATAATCGCCCTCCCATCCCTACGAATCCTGTACATAATAGATGAAATCAATAACCCATCCCTAACCGTTAAGACCATAGGACATCAATGATACTGAAGCTACGAGTACACAGACTACGAAGACCTAAATTTCGACTCATACATAATCCCCACATCCGACCTAAAACCAGGCGAACTCCGTCTACTAGAAGTAGACAATCGAGTTGTACTGCCCATAGAGATAACTATCCGCATACTAATCTCATCCGAAGACGTCCTACACTCATGAGCCGTACCTTCCCTAGGCCTAAAAACAGATGCTATCCCAGGACGCCTAAATCAAACAACTCTCCTGTCTACCCGACCTGGCCTTTACTACGGCCAATGCTCAGAAATTTGCGGATCAAATCACAGCTTCATGCCAATCGTCCTCGAACTAGTCCCACTTAAACACTTTGAAAAATGATCCTCATCAATAGTATAAGCCATTAAGAAGCTAAGTAGCGTTAACCTTTTAAGTTAAAGACTGAGGACCTAACCTCCTCCTTAATGAAATGCCACAACTAGACACGTCCACATGACTAATTACTATTGTTTCCATAATCCTAGCTCTATTTATCACAATACAGTTAAAAGTCTCAAAGCACTCCTTCCACTCTAACCCAGAGCCCTTAGAAGTAAAATCATCAAAACACGCTACTCCCTGAGAAACCAAATGAACGAAAATCTATTCGCCTCTTTCATTACCCCTACAATAATGGGCCTCCCCATTGTCATCTTAATTATTGTGTTTCCCACTATCCTATTTCCCTCAACCAACCGACTAATTAATAACCGCCTCATTGCCATTCAACAATGACTAATCCACATAACATCAAAACAAATAATAGCCATCCACAACCCCAAAGGTCAAACCTGAACCCTTATACTAATATCTCTTATCCTATTCATTGGCTCAACAAATCTCCTAGGACTATTGCCCCACTCCTTTACGCCAACCACACAACTATCCATAAACCTGGGCATAGCTATTCCCCTGTGAGCTGGAACCGTGATCCTGGGATTCCGCCACAAGACAAAAGCCTCCCTAGCCCATTTCCTACCACAAGGAACCCCTCTTCCCCTAATTCCAATGCTAGTCATTATCGAAACTATTAGCCTATTCATTCAACCTATAGCTCTAGCCGTACGGCTAACAGCCAACATTACCGCCGGACATCTCCTGATTCACCTAATTGGTGGTGCTACACTAGCCCTACTAAGTATCAGCACAGCCACTGCCCTCATTACATTTATCATCCTTATCCTATTGACAATCCTAGAATTTGCCGTCGCCCTAATCCAGGCCTATGTATTCACACTACTGGTTAGCCTATACCTACACGATAACACCTAATGACCCACCAAACCCACGCATATCATATAGTTAACCCAAGTCCTTGACCACTCACAGGAGCCCTATCCGCCCTCCTTCTGACATCCGGCCTAGTAATATGATTTCACTTTAACTCCACCCTACTACTAACCCTTGGCCTACTAGCCAATATACTGACCATATACCAATGATGACGAGACATTATCCGAGAAAGCACCTTTCAAGGCCACCACACCCCAATCGTACAGAAAGGCCTCCGATACGGAATAATTCTATTTATCATCTCAGAAGTCTTCTTCTTTTCAGGCTTCTTCTGGGCCTTTTACCACTCAAGCCTAGCTCCCACTCCCGAACTAGGAGGATGCTGACCACCCACAGGCATTCACCCTCTCAACCCCCTAGAAGTTCCCCTTCTCAACACATCAGTCCTATTGGCCTCAGGAGTATCCATCACCTGAGCTCACCACAGCCTAATAGAAGGAAATCGCAACCATATACTTCAAGCCCTATTCATTACTATCTTCCTCGGCCTCTACTTCACCCTACTACAGGCCTCAGAGTACCACGAGACCTCCTTCACAATCGCAGACGGAGTATATGGCTCAACATTCTTCATAGCCACCGGATTTCACGGCCTACACGTCATTATTGGTTCAACTTTCCTTATTGTGTGCTTCCTACGCCAACTAAAATTCCACTTCACATCCAAACACCACTTCGGATTTGAGGCCGCTGCCTGGTATTGACACTTTGTAGATGTCGTGTGATTGTTCCTATACGTGTCTATTTATTGATGAGGATCCTATTCTTTTAGTATCAAAAAGTACGGTTGACTTCCAATCAACTAGTTTCGGTAAACCCCGAAAAAGAATAATAAACTTCATATTAACCCTATTAACAAACACACTTCTAGCCCTATTACTTGTAACCATCGCATTCTGACTCCCACAAACCAACATCTACTCAGAAAAATCAAGTCCCTACGAATGTGGATTTGACCCCATAGGATCCGCCCGCCTGCCTTTCTCCATGAAATTTTTCCTAGTAGCCATCACATTCCTGCTATTCGACCTAGAAATCGCTCTCCTCTTGCCCCTACCATGAGCATCCCAGGCCAACAACCTAAAAGTTATACTTACCACATCCCTACTCCTAATCTCCTTACTAGCCATCAGTCTAGCCTACGAATGATCCCAAAAAGGACTAGAATGAACTGAATAATGATAATTAGTTTAAATAAAACAAATGATTTCGACTCATTAAATTATGAACATACTCATAATTATCAAGTGGCCTTAATTTACATAAACACTATACTAGCCTTCACAATCTCCCTACTAGGCCTGCTATTATATCGGTCTCACTTAATATCTTCACTTCTATGCCTAGAGGGTATAATACTATCAATATTCGTCATAGCAACGGTAATAATCCTAAACACGCATCTAACGACATCAAGCATAATACCAATCGTATTATTAGTATTTGCAGCTTGCGAGGCAGCCCTAGGTCTATCTCTACTTGTTATAGTGTCCAACACCTATGGTGTTGACCATGTACAAAACCTTAACCTACTACAATGCTAAAGATCATTATTCCCACAACTATGCTAATCCCCCTCGTGTGACTGTCAAAACACACCATAATCTGAATCAACCCCACAATATATAGCCTAATAATCAGCCTACTAAGTCTACCCATACTAAATCAATTCACCGACAATAGTCTAAATCCCTCTTTACTCTTCTTTTCTGACTCCCTCTCAACACCCCTACTCATATTAACCACCTGACTCCTGCCACTCATACTAATCGCCAGCCAACATCATCTATCCAAAGAACCACTAAATCAAAAAAAACTATTTATAACCATACTAATCCTTCTGCAAGTGTTCCTGATCATAACATTCACCGCCACCGAACTTATCTTATTTTATATTCTCTTTGAAGCCACACTTCTACCTACCCTGATTATCATTACCCGATGAGGTAACCAAACAGAACGACTGAACGCCGGACTCTATTTCCTATTCTATACACTAGCAGGATCCCTTCCTCTTCTAGTAGCACTAATTTACATCCAAAACACCACAGGAACCCTAAACTTCCTACTCTCAACATACTGACTTCGACCCCTATCTCCCTCCTGAAGTAACATTTTCCTATGACTAGCATGCATAATAGCATTCATAGTAAAAATACCACTATATGGCCTGCACCTCTGACTACCAAAAGCACACGTAGAAGCACCAATCGCCGGATCCATAGTCCTAGCCGCCATCCTTCTAAAATTAGGGGGCTATGGCATGCTACGAATCACAATACTACTAAACCCCATTACAGATTTTATAGCGTACCCATTCCTAATGCTCTCCCTATGAGGAATAATTATAACCAGCTCCATCTGCCTACGCCAAACAGACCTAAAATCACTCATTGCATATTCCTCTGTCAGCCATATAGCACTAGTAATTGTAGCCGTCCTAATCCAGACGCCCTGAAGTTACATAGGAGCAACAGCCCTAATAATCGCCCACGGCCTCACATCCTCAATACTATTTTGCCTAGCAAACTCAAACTATGAACGCATCCACAGTCGTACCATAATCCTAGCCCGCGGTTTACAAACCATCCTACCCCTAATAGCAGCCTGATGATTACTAGCAAGCCTCACCAACCTAGCCCTTCCCCCAACAATCAACCTGATTGGAGAGCTGTTCGTAGTAATATCAACATTCTCATGATCCTCTATGTCGATTATCCTCATAGGGACCAATATTGTTATCACAGCCTTATACTCCCTGTACATGCTTATTACGACCCAACGAGGCAAACATACATATCACATCAACAACCTCACCCCCTCTTTCACACGGGAGAATACCCTCATAGCCATGCACCTTACACCCCTGCTCCTCCTATCCATTAACCCCAAAATTATTCTAGGGACCCTTTACTGTAGATATAGTTTAAACCAAAACATTAGATTGTGAATCTAACTAGTATTTTGTGTTAGAGTCAAAAATTTACTCATATAGTCAATAACTATAGTGTGCAATAAAAATAAAGTGATGTACAGATATAGATAGGTATATATCTATATCTATACCTATCTATCTATCTATCTATCTATCTATCTATCTATCTATCTATCTATCTATCTATCTATATTCATTCTGAGACAGATCTTAGCTTGCTCCAAAGCCCTTGCATTTCCACTTGTGACATGCGGCAAGGTGGGGAGATCTTGATAATGAAAGACAACTAAATCTCTTCCCATTTGGGGTTACCTCAGTCTCCTTTGGGTAAATGCTTGATTTGGAAAATTTCCTCTTCTTCCTTTGCTGCTCCTTACGATGGCACCTGAGTCTATGAAGGGCTTATGTGGCCCCAGGTCAGTGGGGGAGGGGAACCTCAGATCTGCATGGATTTTGGGGTGTCCACTGAAATTCACTGAAATCTGCTGGGGTGGCTGGTCTGACCCCTAGGAATCCTGCACTAGCCATTGTTAATGCACAGTTGCTCTGTCTAGTATTTTTCTTCTTCTCTTTTTTCTTCCTTTTGCATTTTTTACTTTGACACATTTGATCCATGCAAAATAATCTACGTAATAGACAAGTTAGAGAGCATCATAATGAACACTCATGAATCTATCACCAACTTCAGAAATGAAATAAAATCGATACAGCCCAAGTCCCTAACAATCTCTTCCCGATCTCCTCCACCTGCTTCTACCCAAGTGCTAATCACTTTCTTGAGTTTTCTGTTCATCATTTCTTTGCTTCTCTGTATGAATTATGACATGGGTAGATGTACTTTAAAATACAATTTTTCATTTTGTCTGTCTTTGAATATTATATAACGGTTTATAACTCATATATGCTTCGTGGCTTACTTTTCTTCACTGAGCATTCTAAGACTCATCTATTCTTATCTCCATGAATTCTTAAGCCAAAGCCCAAGTTGGTGAGAACAGTCCCTGAGGAATCCCGGCTGCATTTTCATCTTGACTTTGCTCCTGAAATAAATGCCCCTTCTTCCCATAGTAGCCAGCTTCCTGCATCCTCCTTCTACCTGGTAAGAACATCTCCATCATATTCTGTCCTCTGCCCCATGGTTTATAATAAAACTCTATTACTCATACACTGATCAAACCTAGCTGTTGATATATAAAGAGGAGCTGTATTAAATTTAGAAAGCCTTTCTCTTTGTCAAGAAAACCTAGCTTTTTGGACTTCTGTTTCCAGCTAAGATAGTAGCTTGCACCAATCCAACCCTCACACCAAATACAATTATAACAACTATATGAAGTTTTTGTGTGTGTATGTTTTGGTTTTTTAGGGTGGTGTGGGTTTTGTTTTGTTTGTTTGTTTTGTTTTTCATGCAGCTGTTTGAAGTCATCAATGTGCAACCAACATCCCGGATGTGAGGACCCAAGAACTCACAGAAAAAGAAAAGCACTGAGTGAACTTGACTTTCTCTGTCTCTTCTCCTTGTAAGGCATTTACCAGTGTGTAAGAGGTTTAGGTGACAGTCTGAAAAGAAAATGACAGCTCAGAGCTTTCAGCAGTCTCACAGGAATGGGATACAAACAGTTAGAGTTCAGGCTTGCCAAAGAAGCCAGGATTTGTTGGATCAAGAGAGAGAAAGCTCAGAAATGTGAAGCTGAGGGTGTGAGCTGCCTTCTTCCATCCAAGTATTTGCCTAATTACCAACTGTGCAGGTAGAGGTAGAGAAAGCAGAAAGAGCTGCAAAGAGACTGAGAGGCTAACTAGAGCTATCCACAGCCTTTAGTGTTAGGGAGATAAAGATTAAATTAAGACTCCAGGAAGTTGAGGGGCATTGGCAAAGACACAAGGCTTTCAGTTTGGAGCCCTGGAGGACTAACTGTGAGAGTATGACATTGGAAATAGACAAGGCCTTACAAAGTGCAAAATCCAGCCTTGAGACATCTCAATCTGAAAGTCTGAATCCAGGTAATTGACAGTTTCTAACTGCCAAGAGATCAACCAATATAAGACTTTCAGCATTTTCATGAGGCCAGAAACATAAAAACCGAAGGTCAGGGTTATTAAGGCTGCCAGGTCTTGAAGGCCTAAGATCCAGGAACAAAGCGACCCTTATATAAGTGAGCCCAACATTTTGCACCACTTTTCTTCTTGAGGCATTTCTCAGTGTCTAACCTACACAGGGCAAGAGGCCAAGATGCC